>NC_052632.1:37627386-40127386 GCF_016161935.1 Mauremys reevesii
ACTGAGCTGCAAGAGGGGAGCCCTGACGGCCCTGATAAGATAACTAGGTATTATTTTCATAAGATGCTGCCTAAGATTAACTTGCCTCACAGCGCTTCTTTGGTGTCAGGATCTAATAAGCCACCATTTCTGGTTAGTTAAGGGGATGTCATTTCAGAAAGTGTAACATCAGTTACACATCGCTTTGAGTGATACTATTATTTTAAGCAAATACTCATCTTTTGGTATTTGCTTTGAGTGGGAGTAAATATAAAGTCAACTCTCTGGGGTTAGATAAACACAATCATTCCTATTGTAGCTCAAGAACTAAGTTTTAAAAAAAAAAATGACTGATTTGCATTGAAAGTGTAAAACCACTGGATATATTCCCATTGGTGAGAGTTTTTAGGACTGCATGTGAATGTTTCAGAGTAATACAAATTAAAAATGAATAGGTTACACTTAGGAACCTATTCTGTTTGACTTCAGTATTGTAAAGTACATCTTAATTTGTACCGATATATTTTTGGTTTGAAGCAGATTTTAAAGTGAATGTAATGAATTGAAATGCCAGAATAACTCAAACACTGCGTATGATCATCCCATGCAAGAGTCTATTTTAATGTTCAGTATATATAATATAAATTTGTTTCCCAGAGAACAACATAGAAAATGTCCATTCTCTCTTTCAGGGAACAAAATCAGATGAGCCACATCATTCACCTATTTACTTGCTCTGGTCACGCATTGAAGGATCCAAACTGTAAATTAAAGAAACTAAAGTAAGAAATAGTTCCTTCCTTTTATAACCTCCCATCTTTTACTGCTATTATCCCAGAAATTCTAAGCAGCCATTCAGATCTTCCCCAGGGCTGCCCAGGAATTTGTTTAGCTGTCCAGTCCATGGGGCAGATACTCAGCTGATGTAAACCGTCCTAGCTCCATTGGCCTGTGGGCTAGCACCAGCTGAGTGTTTTCTGAACACATGCTGGGTTGACATATACAGCCTCTAGCAGTTTCAATAACATTTATCCCAACTCCCATAGCAAGAGGTGAGCAGGAGAGACAGAGTAAGCAGTGTGGCCAGGGTGTGGCTTGAGGTCAGGAAAGACTCCAGGAGTCTGGAGAGAATATTGTGTATTTTACTCTTAGGTATTTCTAAGGAGCCTGTCACTGTGGTGTCTGAGCCCTGTATGTGTTTCTTTGTTTAATGTTCATGTATTCTCATCAGATCTTATTTCTCCCTGATTCAAAGGTGACGATTTGCGGGAAGCTGTGGATGGTTTCTCTTTTTCTCTGTCCCACTGTGACAGTTCTCGGGGCATCCAGGACTGAGAGTCACCTTGTTTCCTCTGCCTCCAGAGGGAGTCTTACTTGTAATAGCTGGTCATCAACTTCCTGACACCACCAGCCCTCACTCCCTCAAGTACTCTCCTCTGGGCTTATGCCTGCCCCAGTTTTGCCTTGCAGGTTAACAAGAGGGACACCCCAATTGCTGAGTCCTTTTAAATCATTCCTCTGTTATACCCAGCTCCTGACACTAGCTACTCACAGCACTATCAGATTCTATGCACCCAAAGGTGCCATGTACCCCAGTTTACCAGATTTACCTTAAATCACCACTCCAGTGCAGCATGCAGCACTTGTGAATACTTGTAATAAAACAAATGTAGGTTTATTTTAAAAAGTATAAAGATTTATCTAGAAATAAGAGACAGTGATGGAAACAACTGGTTACAACAGAAAACAAAATCATAAAATGCGAACCTGGGTCTGTACTTGTCTGTAGTTACCTGTCTCATCTAATGAATTAGGTTTCACAAAGTTCAATCTGTTGCAGAACTAGCTGGTTTCACAAGAACCAGGATCCAAATATTCGGGACAGCCCCTGCCCTTGCTCCTGAAGGGGTTTCTCAGAATGAATACAGAGTGCCTTTCCTACACTCTGTTATACTGAAAATAGTCTTTTTCTTTATTCATAGCCAGGGCAATCCCCTGCCTGCTGTAAGGTTCCTTTTCATCCCAAAGTGGTTTTGATTATTTGCAATTGTCTTGGATGGTTTTCAATTGACTGTTTTGGGATTTGGCTAGAGTAGACAACTCACACAGCCTTACATTAGCTAGCAGGCTGACTAGGGAGGGATGACAAATCCTCTTACTTGAATGGGTCATCACCAGGACACATTACTCCGGTGACTAATTTTATTGTAAGTCCATAAAGCATACTTTCAGTATATATACATTGTTCCATAAGTATTATCCATACGTGTCTCTTTCAGTGATTGAGTCTTGACAAGTTATAAGCTTTCTGTAGATACATTACATGTTATACTTGATGGATAAATATCCTGTATGATGTGTTTGGTGTATTGAGCTTGTCAGGTCTGAGGCAAGAGCTGTTTGCAAAGAAGAGGGGACCCTTTTCCAAGGGCTCTCTGTGTCAGACCCACCCCAGTTTCTTTTCTCTTATTCTCTTTATTCCATATAATAACACCCACTCCATCACATGCTGACCCTGGGGTTGTTCCTGGAAAAGGCTTTAGCATAGAGGTGATCTTTCATTTTGCTTTGACCATGGCCAGGCAGCACTCAGCTTGATGCCCACTAAGAAGCAGTTCTACATCTGAGTTGTAGCTGTTGAGAACACTCTGCTCCAATGCCCCAGAGTCTGAACCTGGTCATCTCCAGTTGGATTGTCCTTGTGGAGCACAGTTGTGCTGCTGGGTGCTGGATGGATAAACCAGTCTGTGAGACTATGTGTGCTAGAGAACTTTGGCCTTGGCAGCAACAGCACATCTCCCTACCGTACCAGTAACACTGCACAGCCACACACAGACATGTGCAAGGCAGTGTACCTGGGATCACATCACCTCTGGTATTTAGTCTGCTCAAAGCAAATGCAATCATATGTTGTCCAGCATCTTGTCCTCCTCATTGTTTCAACACAACCACTGTCAGAGCAGCTGCAGTGGTGCAATGAGTCTCCTCCCCAGTGCAGTTCCACACAGGCCCTTCTCATCCTTCCATGACCGCGTTGATAACCCAGAATCACTGAGCTCAACACGTGGGTATTTGGGTGAAATGTAATGGCCAGTGACGTGCAGGAGGTCAGACTAGAGGATCTAATGGTCTCTTCTGGCCTTAAACTCTATGAAGCTGATTCTGTCACCTGTCTAGCTGCTCACTGGTGCATTAGAAATTCTTGTGCAAAACATAAAAGTCTAAGTCAGTAGTTAGTCAGCACTGCCATGGTGCATGTGCATGGACACAGACACCCCATTAAGGCACATTGGCTGTCTGTTGACAGCATCCTCAGCAATTTCCACACTCCTGAGATCTTCTAAGGAGAACACAGAGCAGGGTAATTGGTTAAAAAATTTAACATCCGGATGAACCCTACCCTCTGCACTCCCACCCACCAACTAAATCCTCTTTTCCATGGTTCTCCAGCATCCACTGATTGCTCCCATCCCTCCAGCCCCAAGGCACTCCGGTGGGGGACAACTTCAGTAAGCATTCTCCAGGCTTTGGGCCCAGAGCCCTCACATCTCTAGCTCCTAAGGGAAAGCACAGGAGAGAGAGAGAAACTGAGTTCAGCCAAAGACTCCTGTGGCACCTTATAGACTAACAGAACTGTAGCGGGTGGACTCCTCGCCCTGCCCTGAAGGCTTAAAACAGCCCAGGTGAGGGCTGTGACTGGGTCAAGAAGCCTGGGCTGATTGGGAAAGTAGGCTTGATGTGGCCATGCCCCAATCAGGCCTAGCTGGCCCCTATAAGAGGCTGTGAGCCAGAAGCCCAGGCAGTCTCCCTCTTCCTGTAGAAGGAGAAGGGCCTGGCTGCAGGGAGCTAGAGACAAAGTACCTGAGGGGAGCAGGGCTAGGGAAAGGCAGAGGAGCTGGGGAGCTCCTGCCTGGAAAGCCCCAGGCTGCGGCCTAACATTGGACTAACAGGTACTGGGGTTGCAGAGGGCAGCCCAGGGTAGGCCAAGGCAGCAGGTCCAAACTCTCCTTGCCAGTGATGAATAGGCTGATACTGCAGCCTGCCCCAGGGTGTGGGGGCTAGACGATGACTGGCAGTAGCCTTATACTGAGGCGAGATGGGAATAGTGGGTGGGGGTTCCCTGGGGAGGGGAGACCCTAAGACTGAGGGGTTACTGGCAGGGGCAGCACCCCAGGTAAAAGGGCACTGGGTCCAGGGAGGGACACAGGGGCCAGAGGACAGGTGGACCACCAGCCTGCAGAAGGCTCTCCAGAGCTGGAACTGAGCTAATTCCCAGAAGTCACCAGCAGGAGGTGCTGCAGGGGTGAATCCGCTCATCTACAAGAAACTATTGGAGCATAAGCTTTCATGGGTGGATGGCCACTTCTTCAGATGCACACCACCACACACAGAGATATGGACACACCCAGCTGCAGTAACACACAGAGATGCTGAGATCAGCTCTGTATGGGAAGGCTTCAGCTAAGGAACTGCCCAGATACTCAGGTGCACATCCCCCTCTAGAGGATAAACCCAAAATTATATTGCCTTATGCTGCACAGAGAACTATACAATGTAAACTCATTAAAATTCTCCCCCTCCCTCAGCATGGAGGAAGATATGCTCACCTTTTTGCCCCCCTTCCCCCCCACCGCCAGTTATGAATTCCACAGACTGTCTTTAGAGAAAATAAAAACAAGTTTATTAACTACAAAAGATAGATTTTAAGTGATTATAAGGATTAGCAAACAGATAAAAGCTGTATCAGAGTGGTAGCTGTGTTAGTCTGGATCTGTAAAGCAGCAAAGAGTCCTGTGGCACCTTAAAGACTAACAGACGTATTGGAGCATGAGCTTTCATGGGTGAATACCCACTTCATTGGATGCAACCGACGAAGTGGGTATTCACCCACGAAAGCTCATGCTCCAATACGCCTGTTAGTCTATAAAGTGCCACAGGACTCTTTCTGCTTTTACAGATAAAAGCAGATTACCTAGCAAAAGAAACCATCACACGAGCTACGCTTAAATACTAAAGATACTGAGGAGTCTGGTGGCACCTTAATAAGTAGTAATTTCTCAACCAAGATATTGTTTTAGGCAGATTGCAGAGATTCTTGAAGGTCAACTGTACTTGCCTGCAGCTTAAAACCTCAGATATTTCATTCACATGCTACTCCACCTATTAGCCTGGGCTCAGCTTTTCTTCCCCCCACTTCACCCCCCAGTCTTTGTTTAAATGTTTACAGCAGTCATTGTAGGCAAGGAGCCAGTGAAGAACAAACTCCCCTGCCGTAAATAGGTTTTACGTATGGTAGGAATCCTTTGTCTCCCAGTGTGATTCCCACCCTGGGTAAATGGAAAAGTACTAATATTGTCATGGTGTCCAATATCAGGTGACTTGCACACATGACCCTAGTCTGGTTGCAGCACTGCCAGAACCCATGTCAGTGTGTTGCAGCCAGGATCCCACTGACTCAGCATTGGGTCTTCTGCTGCTAGGGCCCTGGGCTGGGACATAGTGGAGCAGGAGGGCCTGCATCCCCTGCCACCCAACTCATGGGTTGCAGTCTCCCTTCTGGGTCATTTGGATGCAAGGGCCTGGGCTTATTGTTATATATTATTGTTGCTCAGACTCTGTCTGAGGGCTCTGTGTTGCTTGATAACTTGTCTCTCTCACCAACAGAAGTTGGCCCAATAAAAAAATATTACTTCATCTATCTTGTAGCTCTAAAATGCTGGGACCGACATGGCTACAGCTATACTGCATTGTAGAGAGGTCAGCCAGGGCTCACCTCTCTCCAGGGCGGCGGGGAACCACACCACCAGTCTCACTGGTTGAGAGTTGAGTGGGTGGGACTTATGATGTTGTACCAATCCTGAAATCTGGCTGGTCAGTGGAAAGAGCTGGGCGGTGTTTAGAGAGGAAGTCTTACCACAAATCTTGTTCCTCATTTGGTCAATGGCATTGGCAGAGGTTTGGGTTTTGAAACGTCTGGGCCATTCTCAATTGCCCAACACTGGTCTTCCATTGGCCAAGGGGTGGGGCTTGGAACAGGGCCTACGGTAGAACTTATGGCTCAGTCTCAATGCTGATTGGTCAGGGACAGGGGCTGGTAGGTAGGGCCACCTGTCAGATCAGCTATGACAAGTCCTGTTCACACCATGATTGCTCTTCCCTGTGTTTCGCTCTCCTGCAATTTTCAAGGTTGTTGTCTCACAGATGCTGGCTGTGGGGATTTCTGTTCTCAGAACCAACCAGAGCTTGACAGAGCTGAAGCTGAGTGATAATAATCTGGGAGATGCTGGCATGCAACTGCTGTGTGAGGGACCGAAACAAAACTGCAAATTACAGAGTCTGCAATGTGTAATATTTACTTTCCTCTGTGTGTTTACAGATGTCCTCTATGTAAAGATGTGACAGGGTGTATGGCTGGTGTCTGCTCCCTGCAGCTACATGGAGAAGCTGGGAATTCAGTGTCTCCAGAACCTGTGTCAGTAGTTCACAACATGCCCCAGCCTGCCCTGTTTGTAAAATGAAAACTTTAATTACAGCTGAGCTCACACTGGACAACTAGCGCCTCAGCTCTCTGGTGTTTGGGGAACACACACACACACATACACACATTAAAAGTTGGTATCTGTGTATTAAAAAGAGCTCACTCTTACCCTTCAGTTAGCAGTCTATTTTACAGATCATTTTAATAGTTTTGACACCTTGATATTTTCATCTATAACTAATAGAATGATTCTAAACCTCCCCATGTGAGCAGAAATGGTCAACTTGAGTTTACGCTCAGCCCCAGCCATGGTGGCTTCTCCCTTTGGTGTTCCCAGAGTTGGGGCAAAATGTGCTCCCAGCTGAGAGCCAGCACCAGTTTGAAGAAACACCCTTTGAAGTGCAGCATGTTGGGGATGGGGAGGTGTGTTTACAGTCATAAATAGGCAGGTGAGAGTAGGTACCAATTGTACTCATTATACAAAAACTGAGGCTTTTCCTTTTCTTTTCAATACATTTCTGTTCTTTTCCTTCTTTCTAGGTAGAAGCCCCATCCCAGGCCTCTGAGATTCTGGGGAAGTTATGGGACTTGAGGCCAGATTTTCAAAAGAACTCAGCACCCAGCAGCTCCAATTGTGACATTTCCAATCAGATTTTCAAAACACCTGCACATTGGATCCTGAGCCCTCTTGAAAATCTGCCCCAAAAGCACCAGCAAATGAACCACAAAATCAACCTCCTTTGCACCAGCTGCTGTCTGTCATTGGAGGTTTCGTGTTAATGCCACTAACCCCAATTCAGGTTCCCTTTACTCTCCCCAAGAGACCAGATCCATTGCCTGGAGGGCAGAAGTGCTTCTGTCCCCATCTATTCCCAACAGGCTTCATGCAAGACCTTCAAAACTCTGCCTGTTAGTATGTAGATGGACAGGACTCATCTCAGGCCTGTCTGTTTTCTCCTTTAATTCTGATCATCAGTGATGTTTATCCTTCAAAGTATGGGTCTGTGGGTAGGACAGTGGAAGCTCACAAACTGTCTGCATTACCTATTCTTTGTTGAACGAAAACCCATGCTGTGCCAATGACACTCACTGAACTGTCTGCAGCTATAAAAATAGCCTTGGGAGAGATCTTGCTATAAAGATCTGTAGTTTCCGCATCGGAGTGTTCCCTTTTTAAGACTTCTGAAATCATGCTCCACACCTCGTCTCTCTCAGATTTTGGAAAGCACTTCAGATTCTTAAAACTTGGCTGGAGAAATCTCACACTGGTGCCTTCTTTACATTTTGTTAAATTTGCTGTGAAAATATTCTTAATGTTAGCATCCGAGACTGCTATAACATGAAATATAGGGCCATTATCTTTGAAAATTCATGGCTATTGGGGGAGGTCCCAGACAATTGGAAAAAGTCAAAGTCAAAAGTCAAATATAGTGCCAATCTTTTAAAAAGGGAAGAAGGAGAACTGGGAACTACAGACTGGTCAGCTTCACCTCAGTCCCTGGAAAAATTATAGAGCAGGTCCTCAAGGAATCCATTTTGAAGCATTTGGAGGAGAGGAAGGTGATCAGGAACAGTCAACATGGATTCACTAGGGGCAAGTCATGCCTGACCAACCTGATTGCCTTCAATGATGAGATAATTGGCTCTGTGGATATGGGGAAAGCAGTGGACATAATATACCTTGACTTTAGCAAAGCTTTTGATATGGTCTCCCACACAATTCTTGCCAGCAAGTTAAAAAAGTATGGATTGGATGAATGGACTATAAAGTGGATAGAAGGCTGGCTGGATCATTGGGTTCAATGGGTAGTGATCAACGGCTTGATGTCTAGTTGGCAGCCGGTAGCAAGCGGAGTTCCCAGGATCAGTCCTAGGGCTGGTTTTGTTCAACATCATTATTAATGATCTGGATGATGGGATGGATTGCACCTCATCAAATTCACAGATGACACTAAACTGTGGAGAGGAGGGAGATATGCTGAGAGTAGGGATAGAGTCCAGAATGACCTAGACAAATTGGAAGGATTGGGCCAAAAGAAATCTGATGAGGTTCATCAAGGATAAGTGCAGAGTCCTGAACTTAGGATGGAAGAATCCCATGCACTGCTACAGGCTGGGGACCGACTGGTTAAGCAACAGTTCTGCAGAAAAGGACCTGGGGATTATAGTGGACAAGAAGCTGGATATGAGTCAACAGTTGTCAAGAAGGCTAACGGCACATTGGGCTGTATTAGTAGGACAATTTCCAGGAGATTGAGGGAAGTGATTATTCCTCTCTTCGACACTGGTGAGGCCACATATGGAGCATTGCATCCAGTTTTGATCCCCCCACTACATAAAGCATGTGGACAAATTGGAGAGGGTCCAGTGGAAGGCAACAAAAATGATTAGGGGGCTGGGCCACATGACTTATGAGGAGAGACTGAGGGAACTGGGCTTATATAGTCTAAAGAAGAGAAGAGTGAGGGGGGATTTGATAGCAACCTTCACCTACCTGAAGGGGGGTTCCAAAGAGGAAGGAGGAGGCTGTTCTCAGTGGTGGAAGATGACAGAACAAGGAGTAATGGTCTCAAATTGCAGTGGGGAAGGTCTAGGTTGGATATTAGGAAACACTATTTCACCAGGAAGGTGGTGAAGCACTGAAATGGTTATCTAGGGAGGTGGTAGAATCTCCATCCTTAGAGGTTTTTAAGGCCTGGCTTGAAAAAGCCCTGGCTGGGATTACTTAGTTGTGGTTGGTCCTGCTTTGAGCAGGGGGTTGGACTAGATGACCTCCTGAGGTCTTGTCCAACCCTGATCTTCTATGATTCTATCTGAACGACTTGAATCCTGGCACGGGGGTGTTCTAGGTGAATGGACAGAGATCCCCTAAAGACATTTTGTGAGTCACTCTGGACACCATCAGAACTGGCATAATTTTTTGCAGGATTCACGTAACACAGGTTAATTGAGCTTTGAGATCATAATCAAATGCTAATCAAAATTTGATCTTGAGAGTTTTAAGGGTTAAAGATCAGGTACAATCATATGAGAATCTGAACACAAAAGAACTTAAAGCTTTATATAAAGATAGGGGGATAACTATTAAGAAAGACATCTCAGCTCTGGAACTAAGAACTTTGGTCATGGACTGTGACCAAAAAGCACGGTCTCAGTCTCCCCATGTGCCAGATGCAGAAGCGATCCGAAGGCAGGTCCTGGCATCGGAGAAACTACATGAGCATGAATCGAAGATGGTGGAACTCTGAATGAAGGAGAGGAAAGATGCCATGGAAGCTAAGGCTGAGGAGAAAGCCCACCAAAGGCACCTAGCTGATGCTGAGATGGAGAGGGAAGCTCATCTAAGGTGTATGCAGCAACTGGAAGCTGAGAATGAAGCAAACCAGATACAGGTAGAGGCTAACACATTGCAGCTTCAAATCCTGGACAGGCAAATGGATGAGCCACCTCAGCCAGGAGCTCTCTTGATACATTCTGACAGGTTGCAATGCTCAGAATCTTGGATTTATACAACAACTACTTAAGTACTGCATATTAATATTTGCTGCATTTAGTATGTATCATGTTAATGTGTATATCTTGGGTAAGAAATATATTCTAAGCCAAACTTTTCTTGAGCTAAAGATATTTACTGGGCTGCAACAGGCCACCAAGGTTTACAAATGGGTCCTGAGACCAAAAAGGTTGAAAACTATTCTTTAGCTCAGCCATGGCTCCCAGGGCTTCTAGACTTCTGGCTCCTGTCAGCTCTAGTATGCTGACAGGGAATCAGGAACCCAGAGGCCCTGGGAACAGTGACTGAGCCAGGAGCCTTACAGGTAGGGAGCTGGGGCTTCCAGAGTTTCCAGCTCTGCGGCAGGAGCCAGAAGCCGATCCTCTCTCGAGCTGGTGTTCTCAGGGCTTCCAGGTGCTCAGCCGATGATTTACATTAGTTCAGCAGGAAACACACACTTCTTGAATATCATTTTGTTTAATTTCAGTTATTCAAATAGATTATAGTAGGAGTCCTGCACTTAGGATGGAAGAATCCCATGTACTGCTACAGACTAGGGACTGAATGGCTAGGCAGCAGTTCTGCAGAAAAGGACCTAGGGGTTACAGTGGATGAGAAGCTGGATTTGAGTCAACAGTGTGCCCTTGTTGCCAAGAAGACTAACAGCATTTTGGGCTATATAAGTAGGAGCATTGCCAGCAGATCGAGGGATGTGATCGTTCCTCTATTCAGCAGTGGTGAGGCATCATCTGAGTACTGAGTCCAGTTTTGGGCCCCACACTACAAGAAGGATGTGGAAAACTGGAAAGAGTCCAGCGGAGGGCAACAAAATGATTAGGGGGCTGGAGCACATGACTTATGAGGAGAGGCTGAGGGAACTGGGATTGTTTAGTCTGCAGAAGAGAAGAATGAGGGGGGATTTGATAGCTGCTTTCAACTACCTGAAAGGGGGTTCCAAAGAGGATGAATCTAGACTGTTCTCAGTGGTAGCAGATGACAGAACAAGGAGTAATGGTATCAAGTTGCAGTGGGGGAGGTTTAGGTTGGATATTAGGAAAAACTATTTCACCAGGAGGGTGGTGAAGCACTGGAATGGGTTACCTAGGGAGGTGGTGGAATCTCCTTCCTTGGAGGTTTTTAAGATCAGGCTTGACAATGCCCTGGCTGGGATGATTTAGTTGGGGATTGGTCCTGCTTTGAGTAGATGACCTCCTGAGGTCCCTTCCAATCCAGATATTCTATGATTCTATAAGTTTGTCTTACTATAGGATGCATAATTTCAAATTTAATTTTAAATGCATTTATTTTTAAATGCAAAATATTTTTAATTTAAATAAAAATTCAGTTTAAATTAATCTGATTTAAGTTACAAACAGTGTCTTTGATTCTTTTATTAAAAGAAACATCATTTTTTCTCCACCCTGCTTACTCTCAGTATCCAGTGTGAGGAATGAGCCAAAGCAGAACATGACAAAAGGTGTATTTCTGCAGATATTACTTATTTATGTTCCCACTTTCAAGTAAGAAAGTAAGAGCATAAGAATGGCCATACTGGATCAGACCAAAGGTCCATCCAGCCCAGTATCCTGTGTGCTGACAGCGGCCAATGCCAGGTGCCCCAGAGGGAGTGAACCTAACAGGTAATGATCAAGTGATCTCTCTCCTGCCGTCTATCACCACCCTCTGACAAATAGAGGCTAGGGACACTATTCCTTACCCATGTAAAAGTAAAGACTAAAAATAAAGATTTAAGTTTGCATGACAGGGATTTTTAGTTTACAGGTGAAAAAAATTGCATGAGGAGGTATTTCACCAAATCTTTGATTGGAAGCCAAAAACTCTGGCCATTGAGCTACCAAATTTGGCACATTTACAGAAATACTTGAACAACTTACCCATGAACAGGCTCTGTGCATCTCACGGTTGAGCACTAAATACAGTATTGATTTGTTAAACAGATGTTCTGTGTGTTTGTTCTTTAGTCATGGTTCGTGACCCACCAATTTAATAGTCCAGGTGATGCTCATTAGCCACCACTATGCTGGTTGTGGTGATGGTAGTGGGGAGGTGGTCTCCTGTTTGGGTTCCAATGTATCAATGAAAAGTTGCTCCAATGAGGTCCTTTGTTCATCCAGCCAACCATCAACAACTCAGGTGGTGGCAGAATGAATTCCACATAGTTTACAGTAGTTATAGTATTATCTATTAGTGAATTGCAGTAGTGGTAAAATGCCTTGGCGGAGATCAGAGTCTCACTGTGCTAGGCACTGGACATGCTGTTATGGCAGATGCCCCCAGATGGTGCTGTTACAGGTGTCCAAGTTCTTTTTGTTTAGGATATAAAAAGCTTTTTATTTGGGGGAGATGTGTAATGTTTACGTTATGCAGGGTTTTCTGTAAAGGCGGCTTTGGAAAAGAGGGAGCTGCGGGAGTAGCAGGAGAGTTACAGGTACACTTTGAGTGCACCCAGATGCCTTGTCACTGATTTCTCCTCTGATCTGCAAGGCCCTGGACACTTACTATTGCTCAGCAGAGGGGTTGTTAAATAACTGTAATCAAGTGAGGGAAGACTGGTGTGTCTCTCCTCCTCCACCCCCTGTACAACCAGTTGCCACAAATGTAGCCCCTGTATGATTGTTTCAGGATCTCCCTCTCTTCCCCACCCCATTTACCGAGTTTTTTGCCTTTCTCTCTCCTGCAGCTTGTGGGGGTGTGGTGTCTCAGACGCTTGCTGTGAGGATCTTGCCGCTGTTCTCAGAACCAGCCAAAGTCAGACAGTGCTGGAACTGGGTGATATCAAACTAAGATATTCAGGAGTCCAGCTGCTGTGTGAGGAACTGAAACATCCAAACTGCAAATTACAGAGGTTGGGGTAGGTGACATTTGGCCTCCTTTATGCATTTACTTTATGTAAATCAGTGGTTCCTAAACTTTTGGCATCATGCCCCTTTTAATTTTCAAGAAACCTCACCCCCACACTTCCCTTTACCACCACCCTGATTTTTGTCCCCTGACAACCCCTCCCAGGACCCCCACCCCTAACTACCTCCTCCCGGGACCCCACCTCCTATCCAATGCCCCTGCTCCTGACCCTGACTGCCACTGCCCGGGACCTCCTGCCTCTTATCCAACTCCCACTTCCCTTCTCCTTACCAGGCCACTCAAAGTGGCAGGACTGGCTTATTGGAAAGCCTAGGAGGTGGGTGGGCCCAAACCATGCTGCTGTGGCGTGGCTGCGGAGGAGGGTGGACAGGAGGGAGGGGCCGGGACTAGCCTCCCGGCCGGGAGCTCAAGGGCTGGGTAGTCTCACGCCTCCTTGGAATTTCTTCACGCCCCACAGTGGGGTGCACCCCAGTTTGGGAACCAATTATGTAAATGCTCAACAGGGTGTGTAGCTGGTATCTTCCTCTGCAGATACGCTCCTTCCCATCCCATTAAGCCATTGGTTGGGACTGTAGAAGCCATTAATGTGTTGGAAGTTTCTCCTTTGCTGTCTCCTGCCCTATGCTGCTGCATGCACATATCACAGGCAGCAGTTTACTGGAGGGCTGCACACTCCCTTTGTTACACAGTCCAAACCGCACACAGAGCTGGGCCCTCACTCCCACTACCCACCTCTAGCCATGTCCCAGCTCCAAATTCTACACAATTAGAATAATCAGAGCATTCCTGGTGTTCATGTGGAGTTCTGCACTAGGATAACTTGTGGATAATATGTGTCAAATTACATATTAATATAGAAGTGCATCAAAACCATAAGACTCCCAAATATATATGATTATTTGTCAAGAGATGCATACACAACTGTATTCTAAAACCCAGCATCAACTTGAGTTGATGGGGTAATGTGTGGAGAGGCATAAGCAGCTCCATGATTAAGTTTGCATTCAGATTACAGTTAAATCAGGCTGAAAACCCTTTATTTTACACTTAAAATTTTGTTAAAAAGAAAATCTGGTTATTCCTGCCGCTAATCTCAGGAATGATGGACTCAAATGCCCTCTACCATTCTCAGTCAGACCTCAGAGACCCATTACCCTAGAGCATCATGTTAGACATATACAATGTTGCCACATTGCAGTTTTATCACAAATCTCTTGATATTTGATGTTTTTGTAAAGTCCTAGCTCCCAGAGTCATGTGACAAAGTAACACTTTCCATTAAAAAAAGCTAAGTTTCTACTCTTGTGGTTACAGAGACAGCCTGAGAGTATGAACCCTAAAATCTGAAAACCAGAAGACACACAAAAGGAATTTAGTGTATCATTTTTTAAAAAATCTCATGATTTTTAAGACAGTCACAGGACTATACTCAGTTTAAGATTCTGAGGCCTGACTCATGATTTTTAACATTTGGCAACATACAGTGAATGTGTATCTAAGCGCTACATTTTGGCATCAAACTTACTATAAAATAATAATAAAAACCTGTGTGCCATTCTGTCTCCCCTCTTTTTAATTTTATTTATTTATTTATTCTTTTGTTTTACTCTTTGCTCAGATATTTTCTTCTTTCTCCTGTTCTCTTTGCCAGTCTCCTTTTCCTTCAGTCTTTTGCATATCTGTGTTTACTCTGCAGTTTAACCCTTTTCTTTTTCCTAACATTCTCCCCAAAACTCTCCTCCATCTTTCCTTTTTCCTCTCTTTCTGGCTTGCCCTAGAAACTTCTTCTATATTTCATTAATTCTTTCTCTTTGCCCTCTATCTTTATTAATTCTCCTCTGTCCCCATATTACTTCCCAGGTGCCCCTCTTTCCTTTAGGGTCTTTCCCCACTTTCAGTGCTCTTCCTTGGAGGTCTCTCTTGATTTCCTTACTCCATTTTAGCCTTATGTCTTCCATTGAAGATATCATGGGGTCTCTTTCTCTTCACCTTCTCAGGTATCTTCTAATATTTTTAGCCTTTCAATCTTGTGGGGTTCTTCTCTTCGGCTTCAGCTTGAATGTCCTCTTTTCTTCACCCTCCCCCCCAAAATTAGGGTTCATCCCTTCAGATTCCCACAAACACTTTCGAGGTTTTTTCCTCCCCCTGTTCAACCCAGCCTTACAATCTCCGCCCACCCCCAGTGCAGGCGCCTCTTCCTGCCTCCATAATATTTTGGTCTCTACTAACTCTTACAGAATCTGGGGGTGCTGCAAGGCATGGGGGGGTTCTCTCCCTTGTACAAATTTAGGGGCTTTTTTCCTCTCCCATATGTTGGGGTTCCCCTCCCATTTGGCAGAGTAACTATATTTTTAAGGCAGTTGAGGTGCAGGTGACAGTTCTGGTGGGAGAAATGTCTCCACATGTGCAAGATTTAGCAGCTGGTTGGGGAGGGGACCCATACTTGGGTGTGCAGGGGGCTCACTGTGAAGCCTTGAAGGAGGACAAACAGGTGGTCTGGAGGTGCACATGGTCATAGCCAGCCTGCTGCCATGGTTACCCACTCAGCTGTCTGGCAGCTTTATCAGGAGCCCAGACTCTGCAGGGGGATTAGGGAAACCAGCAGAACTTCTGCTCTTATAACCCCACCAGAGACTCTGAAAGAGGTACTGCCAACAAGGTCACACAGTTACCTTCCTTTCGGGGGCTCTTCCCTCCCCCAGCCTTGGGGAACCCCCTGCCATGGGGGTCTTCCTCTCTTTGTCTCACCCCCTTTGGTCCCTGATCTCAGAGGAAGACGGGGGTGATGTAGCCAGTGCTGCATCCTGACAGGGAGCAGCAGAGCGGTTCGCGGAGGGGCAGGATTTATAGATTCATAGACTCTAGGACTGGAAGGGCCCTCGAGAGGTCATTGAGTCCAGTCCCCTGCCCTCATGGCAGGACCAAATACTGTCTAGACCATCCCTGATAGACATTTATCTAACCTACTCTTAAATAACTCTAGAGATGGAGATTCCACAATTTCCCTAGGCAGTTTATTCCAATGTTTAACCACCCTGACAGTTAGGAACTTTTTCCTAATGTCCAACCTAAACCTCCCTTGCTGCAGTTTAAGCCCATTGCTTCTTGTTCTATCCTTAGGGGCTAAGATGAACAAGTTTTCTCCCACCTCCTTATGACACCCTTTTAGATACCTGAAAACTGCTATCATGTCCCCTCTCAGTCTTCTCTTTTCCAAACTAAACAAACCCAATTCTTTCTGCCTTCCTTCATAGGTCATGTTCTCTAGACCTCTAATCATTCTTGTTGCTCTTCTCTGGACCCTCTCCAATTTCTCCACATCTTTCTTGAAATGTGGTGCCCAGAACTGGACACAATACTCCAGCTGAGGCCTGTCCAACGCAGAGTAGGGCGGAAGAATGACTTCTCATATCTTGCTCACAACACACCTGTTAATGCATCCCAGAATCATGTTCATTTTTTTTGCAACAGCATCACACTGTTGACTCATATTTAGCTTGTGGTCCACTATAACCCCTAGGTTCCTTTCTGCCATACTCCTTCCTAGACTGTCTCTTCTAATTCTGTATGTGAAACTGATTGTTCCTTCCTAAGTGAAGCACTTTGCATTTGTCTTTTTTAAACTTCATCCTGTTTACCTCAGACCATTTCTCCAATTTGTCCAGGTCATTTTGAATTTTGACCCTATCCTCCAAAGCAGTTACAATGCCTCCCAGTTTGGTATCATTTGCAAACTTAACAAACGTACTTTCTATGCCAATATTTAAGTTGTTGATTAAGATATTGAACAGAGCCGGTCCCAAAACAGACCCCTGTGGAACCCCACTTGTTATACATTTCCAGCAGGATTGGGAACCATTAGTAACTACTCTCTGAGTATGGTTATCCAGCCAGTTATGCACCCACCTTATAGTAGCCCCATCTAAGTTGAATTTGCCTAGTTTATCGATAAGAATATCATGTGAGATCATATCAAATGCCTTACTAATGTCTAGGTATACCACATCCAGCACTTCTCCCCTATCCATAAGACTTGCCATCCTAACAAAGAAAACTATCAGATTAGTTTGATATGATTTGTTCTTTACAAATCCATGCTGGCTATTCCCTATCACCTTACCACCTTCTAAGTGTTTGCAGATGATTTCCTTAGGCTTGGCTACACTTGAGAGTTGCAGCGCTGGTGCAGGTTTTCCAGCGCTGCAATTTAGTAACTGTCCACACCTGCAAGGCACATCCAGCGCTGCAACTCCCTGGCTGCAGCGCTGGCTATACACCTGGTCTGCTTGGGGAATAACGAGTGCAGCGCTGGTGATGCAGCGCTGCTCGTCAAGTGTGGCCACACACCAGCGCTGTTATTGGCCTCCAGGGTTTCAGGAGATATCCCAGAATTCCTGTTCAGCCACTCTGCTCATCAGTTTGCACTCTACTGCCCTGGCCTCAGGTGACCTGCCCTTTAAATGCCCCAGGAATTTTAAAATCCCTTCCTGTTTGCTCAGCCAGGTGTGGAGTGCAATCAGTGAATCTTTCCAGGTGACCATGCTCCACAGGCCAAACGAGCCCCAGCATGGAGCAATGGCGAGTTGCTGGCCCTCATTAGTGTTTGGGGGAGGAATCTGTGCAGTCCCAGCTGCGCCCAGACGTAGGGAATTATGATACCTTTGGCCAGGTAGCAAAGGCCATGCTGGAAAGGCCATGACTGACGCGCTGCAATGCAGGGTTAAAGTAAAGGAGCTGCGGAGTGCCTATTACAAAGCCCGCAAGGGAAACCGCCCGGCGCTGCCCCCACGACCTGCCGCTTACAGGGAGATGGACGCGATATTTGGGGGTGACCCCACTGCCAATCCGACGACCACAATGGACACTTCTGAGCGGGGTGGGGGACAGGAGGAGGAGGAGGAGGAGGAGGAGAGAGGCGGGACGGAGGAAACCAAGACTGAAGGTACTGGGGTGGGGGAAGACACCCCAGAGTCCCAGGAGGCATGCAGCCAGGAGCTCTTCTCAAGCCAGGAGGAAGGTCGCGAATCGCAGCAGCCAGTACTTGGTGAAGGACAAGCAGAGGAGCGGGTTACTGGTAAGCGGCTTTATTTTCAGGATGGAAATATTTCGAAGAGGAGGGGGTTAAGGCTGCATGCATGCATGCCTAGATGTGGAATAGCCCATTGATGTGGTATATCACGCCGCGTAATCTGCTGCGTAATCTCTCAAAAGTTTCAGCCAGATCAGGCAATGTGCCTGCGCAAGTTTATAGGAGAGCCATTGTGTCCTTGTCCCAGTCAGGCTAACGCGCCCGTGCCACTGTGCCGCGAGGGGTGGGGGACCATTGCTGCACACAGACAAGCTGCATAGGGGCCAGGGCGGAATCCACATTGCTGTAGAAGACCTTCCCGCTCTTCCTGGTAACCCGCAGCAGCGAGATATCTTCCAGGATTAACTCCTGTGGAAAATGTTGGGAGACTGTTCAGTGCAGATGCCCTGTAGCTGTTTGCTGTCCCCAATGCACAGAAACCCCTGCACAGCCCTGAAGCAATCAGTCCCCTTACTCACCATTTCATGGCTCCTGTTGGGTTATGTGTGCTCTGTTTGGTATGGGAAAAGTATGCAAAGTGAAGACTGTAAACTCCTTCAGTGTGTGGGAATTACTGTCTGATGGGATTATGAACAATGCTACCCTGTTAACTGTTGCCATTTTTGCCTTTCCAAAAGCGACCTTGACTGCTGGACTGCCTGTCTCCTTGACTGCACAGAGACTACAAAACCTCAGAAAGAAGCCGCAAAAACCAAGGAAGACATGCTGAAAGCGGTTATGGATCAGTCTGCTAGAGAGAGTAAAACCTGCAGGACTGGAGAGAAAGGGAAAGCAGGATCCGCCAGAGAAACGCAGTGGCCAGGACGAAAAGCACAAAGCAGCTGCTAAGAATCCTGGCACACCAAGCGGACTCTATCCAGTCACTGTAGCCATGCAGGCAGAGCACTACCGTGCTTCCCCTGCCCCCATCCCAAAGCTTTTTCCCTTGTGCCCCAATGTCAGCTCCAAACCCCTTCCCAGCATCCAGGTTCTACCTCCACCAGCTGCCTCCAACACCTGTACGCTCACCAACCAGTCCTGAGAACTACGACCCTTACCCTCTGCACTCAACCCCATCACCATGCAGTATATGCACCCTGAAGTGCAGCAGTCATTGCACAGCACTCCAGACAGGACATATTCAAACCTGTGACTGTACAGTTCACTCAACCCACCCCTGCCCTTTTAGGTTCCCAAAATGTTGTGTGTCTGTCAAGGAAGTTATTTTCTTTTCAATAAAAGAATTCTTGGCTTTGAAAATAGTCTTTATTATTGCAGAAAGTGAAAGATACCTTAGCCCAGTAAAGAAACAGGCACTGCAAATCATTTTAGGGAAAATTGAATCCTACTAACAGTGTAACCACTGCACTTCACTCCTGCAAGGCAGCAACCTTACTGTTGGCATTCAGCCTCAAATTCCTCCCTGAAGGCATCCCTAATCCTTGTAGCCCTGTGCTTGGCCTCTCTAGTAGCCCTGCTCTCTGGCTGTGCAAATTCAGCCTCCAGGACTTGAACCTCGGTGGTCCATGCCTGACTGAATGTTTCACCCTTCCCTTCACAAATATTATGGAGGGTACAGCATGCGGATATAACTGCGGGATGTTGCTTTCCCCAAGTCTAGCTTCCCAAACAGAGACCTCCAGCGGGCTTTTAAACGCCCAAAAGCACACTCCACAGTCATTCGGCACCGCTCAGCCTGTAGTTGAACCGGTCCTTGCTCCTGTCAAGCTTCCTGTATAGGGTTTCATGAGCCAAGGCAGTAACGGGTAAACGGGGTCTCCAAGGATCACAATGGGCATTTTGACATCCCCTACTGTGATCTTCCTGTCTGGGAAAAGTCTGCCTGCATCTTCCTGAACAGGCCACTGTTCCAAAGATGCGTGCATCATGCACCTTTCCAGGCCAGCCTGTGTTAATGTCAATGAAACGCCCACGGTGATCCACAAGCGCCTGGAGAACCATAGAGAAATACCCTTCCGATTAACGTACTCTGATGCTAGGTGGGGTGCCAGAATAGGAATATGCGCCCCATCTATCGCCTCCAAAGTTAGGGAAACCCATTTGTGCAAAGCCATTCACAATGTCCTGCACGTTCCCCAGAGTAACAGTTCTTCTTAGCAGGATGCGATTAATGGCCCCGCAAACTTGCATCAACACGATTCCAACAGTCGACTTTCCCACTCCAAACTGGTTCCCGACTGACCGGTAGCTGTCTGGAGTTGCCAGCTGCCAGATTGCAATAGCCACCCACTTTTCCACCATCAGGGCAGCTCTCAATCTTGTGTCCTTGCGCCGCAGGGTGGGGGCGAGCTCAGCACACAGTCCCATGAAAGTGGCTTTTCTCATCCAAAAGTTCTGCAGCCACTGCTCATCATCCCAGACTTCCATGACGATGTGATCCCACCACTCAGTGCTTGTTTCCCGAGCCCAAAAGCAGCATTCCACAGTGCTGAGCACTTCCGTGAATGCCACAAGCAATTTAGTGTCACATGCGTCAGGCGACTTGCTATTATCGTCGAACTCCTCACTGTCACTTTGGAGCTGAAGGAATAGCTCAACTGCCAAACGTGATGTGCTGGCGACACTCATCAGCACAGTCCTCAGCAGCTCAGGCTCCATTTCCCACAGAAATCGCGCTTCACAGAGAGAGAGTAAAACACAGCAAGAGACTCACAATGGCGCCAGACATGGCCGGAAAAACTGTGACTGCTGGGATGTGAAGCGATGCACCACGGGGCGTTGGGACAGGAAGCAGAATGACCCGCGCCCTTCCGTCCCCTTCCCACAACCCACAGCGCCAAAATGGGATGAGGTGCTCTGTGGGATAGCTGTCCACAATGCACCTCTCAATACAGTGCTGCAAATGCTGCAAGTGTGGCCACAATGCAGCACTGTTAGCTGTCAGTGTGGCCACACACCAGCGCTATCCCTACACAGCTGTACGACCAGTGCTGTAACTCCCAGCGCTGCAACTGTCAAGTGTAGCCAAGTCCTTAGTTACTTGATCCATTATCTTCCCTGGCACAGAAGTTAAACTAACTGGTCTGTAGTTTCCTGGGTTGTTTTTATTTCCCTTTTTGTAGATGGGCACTATGTTTGCCCTTTCCAGTGTTCTGGAATCTCTGGAAAATGGGTAAACATTGAGGTGGCGAAATTTGCAGATGATACAAAACTATTCAAGATAGTTTTCCAGAGTAGTGAAAATTTTACTGGTGAAATATTCCCAGTCGACAGCCCTGGAGAGAGAAGATTGTGAAAAAGACTGTACAGTATGGAATGGGCAGCACTGGCTTCCCCAGTGCACCATTCTCTGCTCCCATGGACAGTCTCATGGGTTCGGGTGGATACACACCGATAATGGAATGAAATCTCTCTTGCATAGTTGAGTTTTCTTCTTAGTTTGATGCGGAGAAGGAACAGGAACATCTGGACCCACCTAGCTTCCAAGGGAACAATCTATCTTGATGCTGTTTGACCTGCAATTCATTGTGGCCCTTTAGGTGGAGATCAGTGGGTATTCTCGAGGAAGCTGCTTTATGACTCTGCTAAAGAACTATCTTCTGAGAAGGACAGGCTGGTCCTCCCACTGTCTCCACTCACCATGGTAAATTATAGAGATTTGTAGCCATAGGTTGTACAGGATGATAAGATACTGCATGTGAACATGGGAGAGAGAGATATGTTTTACTTAGTATTCATTAGGCTCCTTTCCTTTGGAGGTGGAAGCTTTTCCAAACTCAGTTGCTGCCTCTGCTTCCCACTGCAGAACTCCAGTTGTAGGCTGTGCAAGAAACCAGAGCAGGCATGAGGGTCTCACCCACTTTTAATTCAGCTCTTGCTGATTAACATTGCTCTTCATTCATATCTCCTCAGTTAATATAAAGTGAAACATTGTTAACATAATCTTACTGATTTCAACAAAAATGCTGGTTATTGAATGTAATCAGAGTTTATTCCTAGTTTGTGGATCTTGTTTAACTGACTTATTATAAATCGCATAGCTCCTGGTTTAGTTATGGAAAGGTGCTAGAGTGCTAATATGAGGCTTAAATCTACCACTCCAAGCACCCCGCCATAGATCAGATGGCTGTGGGGACACCTGGCCTTTTAGTTTCATAAGAAGAAAGTTATAGTTGCAATTGCTGACTTTACATTGTTTGTGGTTGGCATTTCTAAAATGCTGATTTGGGGAAAACTCAAACATTTGCAATTGTCAATTGCTTTGAAGCAAGCAGCCTTGGAAATTCCAAAACGCTCACCTCCTTCTTTTTAAAGTAATTCTTTTCTCTGCCATTGTCATTCAGTTCACTTTCTCGAAATAGCTACAGTATTAGTGGGATTCACCTAGAGATGAGATGTTTTCACTTTACTAGCAATTTTGGCTCTTTCTACCGGAAAAAGATTCTTGAATTAATTTCTTTTCTATCCCACATTACATCACAGTTAGAAGGGAACACGGCATTTGAAAGTGTTCTGATATTGCGCTGTTACAACAAGGTAAGAGTTGATGATGTTTTAGGATCAGTTCTGAAACCTGTAAATGATAACGGATATTAATATTCCATTTTGTGGAAAAAATCCTTTATTTTTCAATAGTCTGTTTAATATAATGGTTTTTTTTCTTCTTGATGTTTTCTGGTGGTTTTCTATTATGGTGAAACTTGATTAGTCCAAACAGGACAACTGAAACGTGTGTGTGCGCGCGCACATGCATTTTAATTTTTCACATTGATAAGGTAAAGAATTGTAGAAATCTAGTACCATAATAACCACATTACTAGGAAATGGGGCTTCCAGATGAGTGTGACTTTATGCTTCCATTTCCATATGGAAATTTTGATTCCTATCTTTGATGTTTCTTAGTCTCATGGAGAAATGCAAGAACTTTGTTACTGGTGACCTTGTTCATAACCATAGATGGGCAAATCTGAAAAAAAACTAGGAGCTGTAATAAAAAGCAGCCAAAGAAGACCAGTTTGTGCAGAAGATGCATATCTCAGGGAAATGACTGAATATTCATGCAAATATATTGTTTACCGTGTTTTTATTTTTTATTTGCAAGACTTTAACCCAAAATGATCTTAAAGTATTAAAGTGCTTGAATGAAAAGTCCACCAGCTATTTGAGTTTATACCAGCTCAGGAACTGGCTCCACAACTTTACCTTTAAAGAGATTTTGGGTAGGAGCCCATGTAGAGAGATGGTTGGGTGGGTCTGGCTGTATTTTGCATTGACTGAGCTGGCCAGTGGACTGGTCGTGCCATTTTGTTAGAGATATTGTTTCTACTCATCAGTTAAAGGCAGGTTAAGCTGTCACAAACATCATGGGATTTTAGACCCTGCTTTCAACTTCCCGATTTCAGTGCATTCAAAATCTCATACTGAATAGTTCAGTAAAAGAGGACGTGTGTTTTCTTCTTTGAGTTCATGTACTTTTATAATTTGGTGTGAACTTTACTAATCTCTTTGCCTTGCAGATCTCCTCCTTTAGGGAGTGCAGAAGGTTCAAATACACTGAGTATTACCTTCCCTTGCTTCTCGCTTTGCTAGCTGGAAAGATGATTAAATCTGATAGTAACAAATAGCCTGACCCAAAGTGCACTGAAATCAATGGAAAAACTCCACTTGGCGTCAATCTGTTTTGGATCAGACCCCCTATGGTGAGTGGGAACACTACATTCCTAGGAAATAGATGAAAATTGCCCTCCCACAAAAACAAACAAATCTCTTTTGCATTGAACTTTTCCATAGAAATGTCAGCATTTTTACAACAAATAAAATAAAATAACAAAAATCAATACAAATATTGTTATTAGGGAGTCCTAGCAATGTAGGGTGGAAGGGACCTCATGGAGTCAAGTCAGGGTCCCCATGCTGGGGCAAGACCAAGTAACACCAAGTAAACATCCCGATGGGTGTTTCTCTGACCTGTTCTCAAACACCTTCAACACGGAGCAGTCCACATGTTGATCTGTCTAGCTGAAGTTCCTCAGGCTTCCATTCTCCTTTATAGGCCAGACTACATCTCCCAGATGTTCCATTTCAAAACCAAAATACTTCAGATTTCAGCCAAAATAGACCAGCACCAAAATAGTTTGGATTTGGGGTTTTATTCATAAAAGCTCAACACTTTCCAAGGGGATGGGTGGGAATTTTGACCAGCTCGACATAAAAACCCTCTATTAACAAGGGGTGATGATTTACCAAGGGTCGTGGTGGATATTCAGTTTATGGACAATTTTTAATTCAAGATTGGATTATTTTTTAAAAGATATGCTCTAATTTACAATGAAAACTATTGGAAAAAAATTATGACCTGTGTTATACAAGCAATTAGATTAGATTGGGGGTGTTGAATGTATCATCTGCGAACACCTTGGGATCCACAGACTGTATCTAAGGGGTCCTCCAAAGGTGGTTGTTACCATAGAACACTGCTTTGCAACCTGTGGCTGTGGATTCCTAAGAGTCCACAGATTGTGTCTACAATTTCCACCTCCATTCAAAATTTTGGATTCATCCACAAATGAGAAAAAAATCCACTGGTCTAGATAATGAAAATGGTTCCTTTGGGCTTTGGAAACTCTGACGAAATTGAATTTCCGTTATTTCGGCATCTCTTAAGAGATAACACGAGTCTCCACTGTACATCAGATTTATTGTTGTGGTACCCATTGCTTCTATCCCTTCCTCTGCCTCTTCCTTGACACAGAGCACAGTGACAGGAGAATGGCTCTGAAATTGCACCAGAGTGACTGGCTTCATTTTCCGGGGAATCACTGACAGTCTAAAGCTGCAAAACATCCTCTTTGTGTTCTTCTTTGCCATTTATTTCTGCACGCTGGTGGGGAATGTCTGGATGATTGTGCTGATTAACGTTGACTCCCAACTCCACAGCTCCATGTACTTTTTCCTCAGTCACTCTTAGATGTTGTCTCCTCCTCTGTGATTGCCCCCAAGGCGATACTCAGTTCCCTAGTGACGAGTAAATACATTTGTTTCCCTGGGTGTGTGGTTCAGTTTTCCTCTTCTCTTTCTGTGCAAGAAATGAGCTTTGCCTCCTGGCTGTGATGGCCTACGATCGCTTTGTGGCCATCTGCAACCCATTGCTTTTTTATGTCATCCTGTCCAAGAGAGTCTGCTTCCAGCTGGTGGCTGGCTCTTCCCTAAGCGCCTGTGTCAACACCACTGTGCATATGTGTACTGTATTCAGTCTGTCCTTCGGCCACTCCAATGTCCTCGATCATTTCTTCTGCGATATTCGCCCACTCCAAGAAATCTCCTGCTCTGACTTTCGCATCAATAAGCGAGTGCATTTCCTCTTTGCAGCCATAGAAATCATAGGCACCATTTTCACCATCCTCATCCCCTTCATTTACATCATCTTTGCCATCCTGAGGATCCGCTCCACGGCAGGAAGGCACAAAGCCTTCTCCACTTGCGCCTGCCACCTGACTGTCGTTTCCTTCTTATATGGGACCCTGATCTTTACATATTTATGACCCTCATCTGGCAGCTCAGTGGAATGGGAGAAAATCGTGGCCATGTCCGATACCCTTGTGATCCCCATGATGAACTCCCTGATCTACAGTTTGAGGAACAAGGGGGTGAAGGACGCCCTGAGGAGGACAATACACCAGAAAATTATTCCTCACTGTATGTAAATATGGGGACTGGTTTTTCTGATCAGTACTGGAGTGCAGATATGAGCTAGTTCTCACTCATTAAGTAATTGTGTAGAAATTTGTGCAAATCATCGTATGATTTACAGGAGAAAACAAAATGGAAATGGAACTTGAGCCCGATAGTGAAGGAAGGCGCCATGTTCCTTGAAAAACAGTGTCCAGTAACTGTGTTACAGCTTCTCCTTTATGCACTGATATGTGATTTCTTCAATATAGACACCTGCCCCTGCTTGTTCCACTACCTTCTGAACTATGTTGCTTAACTTAGAGCTGATATAAAGAGGAGATGCTCAGACTGTAATTATTTCCGTTTGCCACCACTATTATCTCAGTTCCCACAGCCCGCACCTGAAATCCGTGTACATTTATATAAATTGAGGTGCACATGGAGAGGTGTTTTTATAGCTAGATAGTGAGACAGGTGGTTCTGATTGGGGACAGAGAGGTAGACACTAAACAGATGGATATTTGTCTCTGTGGCTAGATAGACAGAGACATGGTTATGTCTGGGGCTAGACAGACAGAAACACGTCATTAGACACACACAGGAGAAAGGAAGGATGCCAGAGGTTACTGCACTCGCCTAAAACTTGAGGGGTCTGAGTTTAAATTCCACCCCCGCTGCAGACTTCCTTTGTGATCTTGAGCAAATCACATTGGGCCCGATTTTTTAAAGGGATTTCAGTTCCTAATTCCCACTGAAATCCATGGGATTTATGTGGCCTAAATACTTTTAAACCCCTGGGTTTAGTCTTCCTCCTTTGCCTCTGTTTTCCACTTGTAATATGGAGGTAAGAGAAGGAGTGTTGTAAGCAGGCTTGCCATCTCCTTATGAACTTGCTGCTGCAATGTACCAGTTCTGTGGGATGCTTTGCTGGGTACAGGTTGTTATCCCACAGTGTTCATCTTAGGCAACTTTTGTGAGCCGCGTCCAGCCTGCTTGATAATACCTGCCAGTCACTTTGCAGACCAGCCATGACCTCTGTCTTTTCACTTAGGGTGACCCCTTCACACACCTCAATGCTCTCGAGTGGGATATCCCTATTGCATTCAGGCCTCAGATCAGGAACAGGGACTGTCTTACAATCCTCTTCACAGAATAGCATCTTGACAATGGCTTCACTGTTGTGATGCACTAAGCTGTTTATATGCACAGTCCGAAATGCGTCCCTGCTGTGGGGCCTGTGTACATTGCAGGTAACAGCGTGACCCTCCCTACCACCTCAGAAGGCCCCTCCCATCAGTTTTGCAATTTGTACTTTTCCATGAGGAATAACACCAGCAGCAGATTCCCTGCATCAAACGATCGCTCACAAGGAGAGCGGAACCCCCTTTATCCCATCGAGTTGGGACCAGGGCCGGATTGGTTAACCAAAACGTCGGATAATCGGATGAATGGGAACGTGCCAGGCTGCAGCACCATCTAGAGACCATAGGAAAGATCGCCCACTTCTGGACCAATGTGCGCTGGTTGTTGGGTTAATATGGAGAACCGGATACTGGAGGGTCAGATAAACAGGGTTCTACTGTATTGTGATCATCCCATTCTTTCCGAGCTGCTTGGCTTCTAGTGAGGCTTTGCGTCACTATTCCAATCATGGATTTAGGGAAACCTAATTTAGGCTCCTCCCTGTGAAAGGGAAAGGAAAAGTGAAGTGCTTCAGTAAGATCAACGTCACCAGAATGAAATGGTTCCATTTTTTGTTTCAAAAGGACATTTGGCTTCATAAGTTTATTTTATTTTGGATGAGATTGTGCCTTTCATGGTTTGTGGCACACAAGCAGACAAGTTAAAGAAAATATAAAATACTTTTGCTGGATGTTCGCAAAGTCTCGCTAATTTGTTTCTTAGGAGCCAGAACAACAACACGTAAGAACCCAAAAGTCAGAGGGAGAGAACGCAGGCTACTGCCTATAACAGAGAGGCACAACTCACTGGGGACCTGCTGACTGGCTGCTGCTATGCCCCGATTGTGTGCTGCCCTACTGAGCTCCCCAGTATGCAAGCATGCCCAGGAACCCTGCCCAACATTTAAAGTCACAGTATTCCATTTTAACACAACCACAAATGCACCAGAGCATCAATATTTTCTGTTTAACGAGGTCTTTCCTTTTTTGGAACCCTTGTTTCTAAACATGCCATGTGGGATTTGAATCAAATTTCAGCAACTACTTAACATGTGGGTGGAATCATCATTAATGTGTATTCTGGGTAGTTATGTTGTTGGCTTCTTTAGGAAATTTGGGGAAACAGGAACACTGGCAAAGCCTCGCCCCAAACACACATACACACCACACATTTGTTGCCCACTGGTGCTGCCAGAGCAGTAGCCTTGTGACATCAGAGATAACCCACCACTCAGCACTCCTCCCTCCGGTCCATTTTCATACTTGGGGAGAATGACTAGCACCCTGGCTGCCATGGCAACAGCTCCTTTGACAGCTGATTGCCCCCTTGTTACCAGAACATCATCACAGACAGGAAGTTTGTAATGAAACAGGGCCAGAGCTGGATAACCGGGACAGTCCCTGCTGTGCTCAGTGGGGTTTGTGCTGCGGTACGGGTCTGTGTTCCTTTGCAAAGGGCAGGTGCTTGCTACTTTCCTCAGTAAGGCCTAGGTGAAAACAAGATGCAAAATTCCAACTCTTTTTCTTGGATATTGTTTCTCTGGTTCTTGCCCATTCAGGGTTACAGCTGAGAACTTTCACTGACCCTGCAGTTGCATAAAATGAGTTTTATTTTAATGCAGTTTAATTTAATGACTTTCAATACTCTGATCAGCACAGCACTGAGTGGTGAAACGGGGATTTTCATCAAGATAACAATGGCAATAAAATATAGACTGAACCAACGCATGAGTAAGAGCTTCATTGTTTAAACAGCTTGTAGAGGTGTGGACTCATCCCCGCAGCACCTCCTGCTGGTGACTTCTGCTAATTAGCTCATTCCAGCTCCAGAGCGCTCACTGCAGGCTGGTGATCTGCCTGTCCTCTGGCCGGTGCCACTTTAGCAGGGGTGCTGCCCCCTGGCAGTAACCCCTCAGTCTCAGGGTCTCCCCTCCTTGGGGAACCTCCAACCCACTATTCCCACCTCGCATCAGAATATGGCTACTGCCAGTCATCATCTAGCCCTGCACCCTGGGGCAGGCTGCAGTATCAGCCACTCATCACTGGCAAGGAGGGTCTGGACCTACTGCTTTGTCCTACCCCTGGGCTGCCCTCTGCAACCCCCAGGACCTGTTGGCCTTATGCAAGGTCACAGCCTGGGGCTTTCCAGGCTGGAGATCCCCAGCTCCTCTGCCTGTCCCCAGCCCTGCTCCACTCAGGTATCCTGTCTCTAGCTCCCTGCAGCCAGGCCCTTCTCTCTCTACAGACAGAGAAAGACTGATCCTTCCAGCTTCCCCTGCCTTCGTATAAGGCCCTGTTGCTCAGTTTGGGGCATGGCCCCAGCTGCAGCCACTTCCCAATCAGCCAGGGTTTTACCTAGCCCAGCCCAGCCCTCTGCAAGGCTTTTCTACCCCCTTCCAGGCTGGAGCGGGGGGTCACCAGGTTATACAGCACAGAGATAAAAGATTTTCTTTCTATTAAAAAAAAAGGAAATTAACAAACAAAAACCCTTCATTTAACGTTACTGACATTTGCTTTCATCAATAAAATCATTAGGCAATACAAAGGCAAGGTTTTTAAACAGGATGAAAAGACTACAAAGTGAAGCATTCTCAGGTTAGCAAATGTCCAAAGAAGTGTTGCCCTGGCACCCTCAATTCAGTCCTCTTGTGCATTTGCAGGATGATGCAGACTTTAATGACATGATCCCATAGTATTTTTTTCCCACAGGACCCCTTCCTTATTCAGCGCACAGGGTTTTCTGCTATGGGGCTGGGTATTGAAGGAGTCTGTTGCCTGTAGGATCCCTGCCTCATTTCAACGTTGCACAGGCAATGCTCATTCTGGTATTTCCTAACTTGAGAGTGCTTCACTTTGCAGCCTTTTAGTTCTCTGTGCATTTCCTAATGTTTATAGCTTGCTTTACTGAGGAGAACATTCTTCATGACAAAGGGCATGGTTATTTATCTGGTCAGTGTCACTAGTGTGCGCTTTACAAGACAGAGAAAATAAGGACACTCCCTGATACAAAGCCCCTATGATCTAAGGAAGACTGACACATACAAAGAAAGCAGGAGATGTAAGAACTAGGATGTTCTTTCTTTCTTCTGATGAATAGTCATTTATTTATTATGAATTATTATGAGGATTAAAGAAAGGGTGGTGGATTGGGGAACTTGTGTGGTGAGGAGGTTCTATGCAGAAGTTTCCATTGTTTGGCACATGCAGCTGATCTGAAGTGCCGCACAGTGCTAAGTTTTGGGTAGCAAGCACCCTCACAATGGCAAAGAGCCTTTTCAGAACTCTGATGCAATCTTCTCTTGATGCTCATCATCTCTGGTGGCCTTTAACCTTAGGCTCATCTCAAGCTCTTTCCACCTATGGAATGCTCTCTGGTGATTTGCTGCCCTCTCATTGCATGCCACATTTCTAGCCAGATTTTTCCAGTCCTTTGTTCCTGTAGAACACAGTGTGGCTGGAACATTAGACTGGAGGAGTTTGCAACAAAACAGTATGCAGCATTCTGGGTTTTTGAGTACATAAGCCATGGCCTCTCCACCTTGTCACCATTGGGGATTTCACACCAGGAATGTGTTGGATGGAAACTTCTGTTTTCATTGTCTTTGGGGAACATGAAGTTTTTCACTTGCTGTGGCCCAGGCAGTACAAGGAAGTCCTCAGGCTACTGATCAAGTGGGTCCACAGTCCTGGATCATCTAGATTTAAGGAACTAAACTCAGCAGCAGCTGTTTCTGTGCCTCCACCACACTCTTCTCTGATCTACACTTTCTTCAGGAATGTGCATGGTTACATCCATTTGAGATGAAGATATGGATGCTGCAGTAGCTGCCAGGTCACCTGCACTCTGACTACCTGGAAGATCAGGCATCTCCTCACCACTCACATCCTCACTGAGGCCGGAAGGCTCACCTTGAAAATTTGTGTCTATGTATCTCAGGAGAGTGTCATTCATGCGTAGACAAAAAAGCTTCCTTTGCTTTCTTTCTTTTTCTGAATGCTGCCTCAGAGGGGCCTTTTCTTCTTTCACTCATGACTGCTGTTCTGTGCCAGCTAGAGTGGCAGGGGACAAATAAGCAGGCTGGTAGCAGGGTCTGAATGAGGGAAGATACCAGCATCTTAAGGGCCTACTCTGCTCCTACTACTTCAGTTGACTGCCTGTTCTCCTGCCGGGTTCAGGAAGCAGCAGGAAATAGGAAGCAAAACAGGCTAAAAATCCCCATGGTTCTTTCCCACTAGACAGACATCCAAAAGAAAAAGGCTTTCAGACAATTATTTCCTTACGCTCTGACGGGTGAAATTCAGCCCTGTGCAGCCAGCCAGGGCAAGGTCTGTGCATCACAGCGGGGTTAAGTGGCACTTCACTGACCAGGTGCTGGGAGACTTCGGTGGCACAGTTTTCCTCCTGGATTGGAACAGCCGGCTGGAATCCTGTGAGGTATAGAGCAGAGACAGGTTAGGGCCACAACGTTCACCTCAGAGGCTGAGCTTCTACAGACTTTTGTGATGTTCCCATCTGAGAAGGAGGATTTTGGCCAGCCCCAGCTCAGAGCTTTCAGTCACTTCAACCAGTGATTCTCTGGCACAGTTGATCTAAAGCAGCTGAACTTTTCAGGCCTTGCCCCATCTCCGACCCTCCCACCTCGCATTGCCCTCTAACAGCCCTCTCCCTTCTCTCGATCACTGCCAAGCCCAAATACAGAGCCTACCCCACGATCCTCCTCTCTTAGACCCTCTCCTCACATGACCCTCCCCTACCTTTGAGAGGCTGATCCCTGTGCCCTTTACCCAGCTCCTGGAGACATCATGGCTCCTCAGGACAACTGGGCAGTGGGTGGTTCCAAACTCTGTGTGGGGTGTGTGGTTTTCCGTCTAAGCATCACTGAGAGCCAGCACGTCTCGATTTCACAGGATGAGTGAAGTCTAGGAAGCGCTGCACTTCTGAGGACTTCCAACTTCGCCCCATTTATCAATGGCTTCCACCTTATTTACATCAATGGTAACATCTTCTGGGAGAGGATGTACCCCAAAACTCTGTGGAGAGTTGGCTGAGGTTCCGCTTTTCCAATTCTGTGTTGAGACCATGCTGCCGAAACCTCTCCAGGTTCGGTGCTGCGCCTGCTGCTCTGGGTTCTCCAAAAGAGACGTATTTCACCTGAATAGATGACACTGTCCCCAAATACATCACTGATGAAGTGTTTCAAGGTCAGGGGACCCTTAGTTAGCTCAACTAGCATATCAGACCATTAAAATGTCCATCGTCTGTTTTGAAATCTGTCTTCAATTTGTCTCTGGCCAAACAAGGGTTAGATTGGAAATCCTTGCAGATGAAGTTTGATGAAACCCTTTGCAGATTTCCTGTGAGCCAACAATTGTGGGATTCGCAGCAGAGGGTCATGTTTTCAAATGATCACTTTGTTCAGGAGCTGATTGTCTAAAGAGAGGCGTAGCAGAGTCCCACATTTCTTCTTCCCCAAAAGGGCCTGCTCTTAGGACCAGTTTTCATGACTGCATGCAGGGAGATCCACTAATTCTGGTCTCAACAATGCATAAATACAGGGAAAAGCAGCTTTCAACCAAGGTGGTAGGTCAATAGGGCAGTCATAGTCCCGGTGCAGAGGTAACGAGTCCACATTTCTTTCCACGTTATCCATGGAATCTTGGTATTTATCAGGAACGCCACCATCAATCAAACCCTAACCCCTCCCCTTGACCCTCCCAAGCCCTACCCGTTGACCCCTTAGTCTCTCCCACCTGTCACCAGAAGTCCCGCCCCATGGGGTTTAACTCGGGTCAAGGTGGCCACATGACTGGAAGCAGGTGTGTCATGTGACCCTCTAAGAAATCCTCCCACCACTCTCTACCAATCAGGATGGGTTTCATCCCAGAAGGACCACCCTGAGAGGAGATTTGACCAGTCAGGTGAGTTCTGAGGTGGAGTGACCCATCCAGAAGTGGGTCGTGTGACCCTCTAAGAACTCCTCCGACCACCATCTACCAATTAGGATGGGTTTGACCTGATAGGACTGCCCTAAGAGGAGATTTTGACCAATCAGGAGAATTCTGGGGCAGGGTGACCTATCCGGAAGTGGGCCATATGACCCCACTAAGAACTCCTCCCAAGGCCCTCTGCCAATCAGAGTGCAGCACCATTACCCTTAAGTCCCAGCGCCGACAGATGAGGCCATCTCTACCAAGGACACATGGTTTAGAAATCGTGGAAGGCTGCTGAGAGGAAACCTGACTCCTTCACCATCCCCGTGAGAACTTCAGACTGTCTTCATCCCAAGGGTCTTTGACTATCCGCTGGAGAAAGCTCTACATCAGCGACAGTGCCGAGGAGGAGGAGGAGGGAGGACCAGGGGAGCCCTTCGCCCAGCCATTGATGGATAAACCGAACCAGAACCCCAAACCCAACTGCTTGTGAGACACCCCAATGAACATGGTGACTCTCTTTGTCCACCCACTTAGAGGTGGAATGCGATTGAGGCTGGGGGGAGTCACCAGTGGACAAGGTGAATGGTAAAGACGTCACACAGGTAAATGAATGATTAAGAAACAATCGCTTCTAACGGGTAAGGAACCAGGAGTTGTGTAAATCTAAAAACAAACACTGTGGCGCTTTACACTGTTTCTGTTCTGAAAATCTCTCAACAGCTCGACAATGCCTTTCTAGACGGCCTGGAAGCCCTGGACAGCGTTGCATCAAGCAGGAAGATGAACTGGGCCCACCTCGGTTTTGCTCAATGCCGATACAAATTGTTGAAGAGGACTCTGAGGATGATGGCCATGAGGGGTTTCGGAGGAGGCTTGGCATAGAACTAACTGAGCCAGTGCCACGCCGTGAGCGTAAAAGTCACGCAGACTATTGTACGCTGCTGTTTATGCTGCCCTTAAGCACTGCCTGAGGGAAAAGCTTTGTGAAGATTGCGAGGCCGTGGTCATAGATGCGCCAGGCCAACAGCCCCACGACTGAGTGTCTTGGACTTCAGTGGATATAAACCACAAGCTCTGGGGCCTATGTGCTGAGCTGGGTTTGGAAAGCTGATTAAACACCGTGATTGCCAGAGGTTCTGCTGTGCAATGTCTGTGCCTGCCAAGAACATTTAGTGCAAGGGGGACCTTGTTCAATGCTGTGCAGTTGAGTGGAGCCCTGACTGTGCTTTAAAGAAAATAACCTGCTTACAGCTGGAGTGGAAAATTGGAGGCACCGTCCGGTTCATTTTCTTTAACACACAGTCAGGGTCACCACTCACTCACTTGCACAGCATTTCTCCAGTTATGGCAATCATGTGAACAAGGACCCACAAATTGTGGGGTTTTTGCTATAAAACCTGTTGAAAATCTCTATTCAGGGGTAAGCCAGTTCGCTGGTCCCCGCCCCGGCATGCTCGTAATAAAGGGGCCTCAGGATTCTGATCCAAACACAACGCTGGGTCATTTATCCACGACACGGCGTGATATTGGCCACCTAGTCTGCACAAAAGTTACAGATTCCTGCTTAAGGAAAAGACTATTTGTAAGGAATCTAAAAGGATTCAGCTAGAGAATGGTGAGGGACAAACATGCGATAGAAAACTTGGTAGCTGTAAATTTTAAAATAAACCCTATTGAAAAGGGCTTTGTGACTATCTGTGTTTCTGTTCAAAGGCCTTGGCCCTTAAATGAGCTAAAAGTGTTAATGAAGCATCTTGGCTTGGTTTCAAGGAGCTGTATGTCTTTAAATAAAAATCAATTGTTTGTGAGAAGCTAGCGCTTGGGGTTTTGAGTGTAAAAGTGACCCATTTACAGCAAAAGCTGAAATGTATGTTGTGGGTGGGGAAAATCCTAAGAAATGTGCTTACAGTAAAACAAGCAGGCAGATCAGACCTGTGTTTGAGTACAATACAGTTGACTTATCCTGTTGAACTGAGTGGGTTTAACACCCTCACTGAATAGCCAGGGTGACTGCGATTACTTACCCTTGTTGCCATAGGGTTAAATTTGATGGGGTGGGTGAGGGTGGATGGTGAGTTCTGATTAATATGAAATGAAATAAAACCTCAGGAATTCGCAGATGCTATTGGACAGTTTCAATATAACAGCTGGAGTTGGCAGAACTCACTCAGACAGTTTCAGCATGACCCCAGGAGTTGGTGGAACACTATTGGACAGATTAAATATGGCCCTGGAGTTGGTCGAATGCTCTGGGTCATTCTTTCTAGAAAACACCCCACCCCAAACTTTAAGCATGAAAGAAACGTGTTTTTAAAAAAACCCAAGCCCCAAGACATTCATTGATATCTGCAAAGGGCCCCGCTTGAAATGGGACTGTTCAATACTCTAAGAAGGCCCCAGAAACATTTAATTTAACTTACAGAAAAAGGAAAAAGAAAAAGCCCTGTTGTGCAGACAGCTTGGTTCCCACCCCAGATCACCACAGGGGTGCTGCGGAGGGCTGCCTAAAGTCCTTAAGGATCTATTAGTTCAGAGCCGTGGGGATTAAATTAACCTGCTAGCTACTATGCTGAAGTCTGTTTGAACAATGGGCTAAGATGGTATAAAAACGTCAGGTCTGTTGGAGACTGTCCTTTCAACAGAAACTTTCTTGGAAGGCTGCTGACGGCAGACAGAGGTAGGGCTGGCTGGCTTGAACTCTGAAACTATACATTGTATAATGCCACTCTTTGCCCAGGCTGTCTTAGGAAAATCATGGTGCCTATCTTCATTGCAGCGTGATCTGCTTAGCATGGACCCAGAATGTTAAGCTGCAGTTCACCACCAGGCCAAGGTAAAACCATTTTAACTATAGTTGTGCTTAATACTGTTTTAAAATCTTTAAGTATTGCACAGTTTGTATAGGGATTTGGTGGTAATAGTAATTCAACATTTTTGCTTGTTCTTAACCTGAAGGCCCAAACACACATGGGGAACGGGATAAGCATGTGCTCAATGCAACACTTGATCCCTTAGTGAAAGGGAACTTTTTGCAACTGACTTTTTAAATGCATGGGGTGGGGTTATTGAGCAGGCGGAGGCAACTGCTTAGTGTTTCAAAGCCATAATTTTAGGTGGGGTGAGAGGGGTCAGCAAGGTATAGGTGCAGGGTTTAAAAGTACTTGGTTTGTTTCAAAACCAACAGGGTTTTTCCCTGTGCAAATGTGGTTTAAAATGGATTTTAAAGCAGTTTGGTTTTTATTCTGGTAAATGAGATGTATTTTTAAAAAAATGTTTGAGGTTTTGTTGTTGTTTGTTTGTTCAGGCTCAGGTCCTGGCGGGAGCTGAGCGACAGCAATAGTTCAGGCTCAGGTCCTTGGCGGAGCTGAGCACACAGCACAGTTCAGGGCTCAGGTCCTTGGCGGAGCTGAGCACAGCAACAGTTCAGGGCTCAGGTCCTTGGCGGGAGCTGAGCACACAGCACAGTTCAGGGCTCAGGTCCTGGCGGAGCTGAGCACACAGCAATAGTTCAGGGCTCAGGTCCTTGCGGAGCTGAGCGACAGCAATAGTTCAGGCTCAGGTCCTTGGCGGGAGCTGAGCACACAGCAATAGTTCAGGGCTCAGGTCCTTGGCGGAGCTGAGCACACAGCAATAGTTCAGGGCTCAGGTCCTTGGCGGAGCTGAGCGACAGCAATAGTTCAGGCTCAGGTCCTTGGCGGAGCTGAGCACACAGCAATAGTTCAGGGCTCAGGTCCTTGGCGGGAGCTGAGCACACAGCAATAGTTCAGGGCTCAGGTCCTTGGCGGAGCTGAGCACACAGCAATAGTTCAGGCTCAGGTCCTTGGCGGGAGCTGAGCACAGCAACAGTTCAGGCTCAGGTCCTTGGCGGGAGCTGAGCACACAGCACAGTTCAGGGCTCAGGTCCTTGGCGGGAGCTGAGCACACAGCAATAGTTCAGGCTCAGGTCCTGGCGGAGCTGAGCACACAGCAATAGTTCAGGGCTCAGGTCCTTGGCGGAGCTGAGCACACAGCAATAGTTCAGGCTCAGGTCCTTGGCGGAGCTGAGCACACAGCAATAGTTCAGGGCTCAGGTCCTTGGCGGAGCTGAGCACACAGCAATCAGTTCAGGGCTCAGGTCCTTGGCGGAGCTGAGCACACAGCACAGTTCAGGGCTCAGGTCCTTGGCGGAGCTGAGAGCACAGCACAGTTCAGGCTCAGGTCCTTGGCGAGCTGAGCACACAGCACAGTTCAGGCTCAGGTCCTGGCGGAGCTGAGCACACAGCAATAGTTCAGGGCTCAGGTCCTTGGCGGAGCTGAGCACACAGCAATAGTTCAGGCTCAGGTCCTTGGCGGAGCTGAGCACACAGCAACAGTTCAGGGCTCAGGTCCTTGGCGGAGCTGAGCGACAGCAATAGTTCAGGGCTCAGGTCCTTGGCGGGAGCTGAGCACACAGCAATAGTTCAGGCTCAGGTCCTTGGCGGAGCTGAGCACACAGCAATAGTTCAGGCTCAGGTCCTGGCGGGAGCTGAGCACACAGCAATAGTTCAGGGCTCAGGTCCTGGCGGAGCTGAGCGACAGCAATAGTTCAGGGCTCAGGTCCTTGGCGGAGCTGAGCACACAGCAATAGTTCAGGGCTCAGGTCCTGGCGGAGCTGAGCGACAGCAATAGTTCAGGGCTCAGGTCCTTGGCGGAGCTGAGCGACAGCAATAGTTCAGGCTCAGGTCCTTGGCGGGAGCTGAGCACACAGCAATAGTTCAGGGCTCAGGTCCTGGCGGGAGCTGAGCACACAGCAATAGTTCAGGGCTCAGGTCCTGGCGGAGCTGAGCACAGCAATAGTTCAGGCTCAGGTCCTTGGCGGAGCTGAGCACACAGCAATAGTTCAGCAGGTCCTGCGGAGCTGAGCGACAGCAATAGTTCAGGGCTCAGGTCCTTGGCGGAGCTGAGCACAGCAATACAGTTCAGGCTCAGGTCCTTGGCGGAGCTGAGCACACAGCAATAGTTCAGGGCTCAGGTCCTTGGCGGAGCTGAGCACACAGCACAGTTCAGGCTCAGGTCCTTGGCGGGAGCTGAGCACAGCACAGTTCAGGGCTCAGGTCCTTGCGGAGCTGAGCAGCAATAGTTCAGGGCTCAGGTCCTGGCGGAGCTGAGCGACAGCAACAGTTCAGGGCTCAGGTCCTTGGCGGAGCTGAGCACACAGCAATAGTTCAGGCTCAGGTCCTTGGCGGGAGCTGAGCACACAGCAATAGTTCAGGGCTCAGGTCCTGGCGGAGCTGAGCAGCACAGCAATAGTTCAGGGCTCAGGTCCTTGGCGGAGCTGAGCGAGCACACAGCAATAGTTCAGGGCTCAGGTCCTTGGCGGAGCGACAGCACAGTTCAGGGCTCAGGTCCTGGCGGGAGCTGAGCACACAGCAACAGTTCAGGGCTCAGGTCCTTGGCGGAGCTGAGCACAGCACAGTTCAGGGCTCAGGTCCTTGGCGGAGCTGAGCACAGCAACAGTTCAGGGCTCAGGTCCTGGCGGAGCTGAGCACACAGCAATAGTTCAGGGCTCAGGTCCTGGCGGAGCTGAGCACACAGCAATAGTTCAGGGCTCAGGTCCTTGGCGGAGCTGAGCGACAGCACAGTTCAGGGCTCAGGTCCTTGGCGGAGCTGAGCACACAGCAATAGTTCAGGCTCAGGTCCTTGGCGTGTGCTGAGCGCACAGCAATAGTTCAGGGCTCAGGTCCTTGGCGGAGCTGAGCACACAGCACAGTTCAGGGCTCAGGTCCTTGGCGGGAGCTGAGCACACAGCAATAGTTCAGGCTCAGGTCCTTGGCGGAGCTGAGCACACAGCAATAGTTCAGGCTCAGGTCCTTGGCGGAGCTGAGCACAGCAATAGTTCAGGGCTCAGGTCCTGGCGGGAGCTGAGCACACAGCAATAGTTCAGGGCTCAGGTCCTGGCGGAGCTGAGCACACAGCAATAGTTCAGGGCTCAGGTCCTTGGCGGAGCTGAGCGACAGCAATAGTTCAGGGCTCAGGTCCTGGCGGAGCTGAGCACACAGCAATAGTTCAGGCTCAGGTCCTTGGCGGAGCTGAGCACACAGCAATAGTTCAGGGCTCAGGTCCTTGGCGGAGCTGAGCGACAGCAATAGTTCAGGCTCAGGTCCTTGGCGGGAGCTGAGCACACAGCAATAGTTCAGGGCTCAGGTCCTTGGCGGAGCTGAGCGACAGCAATAGTTCAGGGCTCAGGTCCTTGGCGGAGCTGAGCACACAGCAATAGTTCAGGGCTCAGGTCCTGGCGGAGCTGAGCACACAGCAATAGTTCAGGCTCAGGTCCTGGCGGAGCTGAGCGACAGCAATAGTTCAGGGCTCAGGTCCTGGCGGAGCTGAGCGACAGCAACAGTTCAGGGCTCAGGTCCTTGGCGGAGCTGAGCACACAGCAATAGTTCAGGGCTCAGGTCCTTGGCGGAGCTGAGCGACAGCAATAGTTCAGGGCTCAGGTCCTTGGCGGAGCTGAGCACACAGCAATAGTTCAGGGCTCAGGTCCTTGGCGGGAGCTGAGCGACAGCAATAGTTCAGGGCTCAGGTCCTTGGCGGAGCTGAGCACACAGCAATAGTTCAGGGCTCAGGTCCTGGCGGAGCTGAGCGACAGCACAGTTCAGGGCTCAGGTCCTGGCGGAGCTGAGCGACAGCAATAGTTCAGGGCTCAGGTCCTTGGCGGAGCTGAGCACACAGCAATAGTTCAGGCTCAGGTCCTTGGCGGAGCTGAGCACACAGCAATAGTTCAGGGCTCAGGTCCTTGGCGGAGCTGAGCACACAGCAACAGTTCAGGGCTCAGGTCCTTGGCGGAGCTGAGCACACAGCAATAGTTCAGGGCTCAGGTCCTGGCGGAGCTGAGCACACAGCAATAGTTCAGGGCTCAGGTCCTTGGCGGAGCTGAGCACACAGCAATAGTTCAGGCTCAGGTCCTTGGCGGGAGCTGAGCACACAGCAATAGTTCAGGGCTCAGGTCCTTGGCGGAGCTGAGCACACAGCAATAGTTCAGGCTCAGGTCCTGGCGGGAGCTGAGCACACAGCACAGTTCAGGGCTCAGGTCCTTGGCGGAGCTGAGCACACAGCAATAGTTCAGGCTCAGGTCCTGGCGGAGCTGAGCACACAGCAATAGTTCAGGGCTCAGGTCCTTGGCGGAGCTGAGCGACAGCAATAGTTCAGGGCTCAGGTCCTTGGCGGAGCTGAGCACACAGCAATAGTTCAGGGCTCAGGTCCTTGGCGGAGCTGAGCACACAGCACAGTTCAGGGCTCAGGTCCTGGCGGAGCTGAGCACACAGCACAGTTCAGGGCTCAGGTCCTTGGCGGGAGCTGAGCACACAGCAATAGTTCAGGGCTCAGGTCCTTGGCGGAGCTGAGCACACAGCAATAGTTCAGGGCTCAGGTCCTTGGCGGAGCTGAGCACACAGCAATAGTTCAGGGCTCAGGTCCTTGGCGGGAGCTGAGCACACAGCAATAGTTCAGGGCTCAGGTCCTTGGCGGGAGCTGAGCACAGCAATAGTTCAGGGCTCAGGTCCTTGGCGGAGCTGAGCACACAGCAATAGTTCAGGGCTCAGGTCCTTGGCGGAGCTGAGCACACAGCAATAGTTCAGGGCTCAGGTCCTGGCGGAGCTGAGCACACAGCAATAGTTCAGGGCTCAGGTCCTTGGCGGAGCTGAGCACACAGCACAGTTCAGGGCTCAGGTCCTGGCGGAGCTGAGCACACAGCAATAGTTCAGGGCTCAGGTCCTTGGCGGAGCTGAGCACACAGCAATAGTTCAGGGCTCAGGTCCTTGGCGGAGCTGAGCGACAGCAATAGTTCAGGGCTCAGGTCCTTGGCGGAGCTGAGCGACAGCAATAGTTCAGGGCTCAGGTCCTTGGCGGAGCTGAGCACACAGCAATAGTTCAGGGCTCAGGTCCTTGGCGGAGCTGAGCACACAGCAATAGTTCAGGGCTCAGGTCCTTGGCGGAGCTGAGCACAGCAATAGTTCAGGGCTCAGGTCCTTGGCGGAGCTGAGCACACAGCAATAGTTCAGGCTCAGGTCCTTGGCGGGAGCTGAGCACACAGCACAGTTCAGGGCTCAGGTCCTGGCGGAGCTGAGCACACAGCAATAGTTCAGGGCTCAGGTCCTGGCGGAGCTGAGCACACAGCAATAGTTCAGGGCTCAGGTCCTTGGCGGAGCTGAGCACACAGCAATAGTTCAGGCTCAGGTCCTTGGCGGAGCTGAGCACACAGCAACAGTTCAGGGCTCAGGTCCTTGGCGGGAGCTGAGCACACAGCAATAGTTCAGGGCTCAGGTCCTTGGCGGAGCTGAGCACACAGCAATAGTTCAGGCTCAGGTCCTTGGCGGGAGCTGAGCACACAGCAGTTCAGGCTCAGGTCCTTGGCGGAGCTGAGCACACAGCAATAGTTCAGGGCTCAGGTCCTTGGCGGAGCTGAGCGACAGCAATAGTTCAGGGCTCAGGTCCTTGGCGGAGCTGAGCACACAGCAATAGTTCAGGGCTCAGGTCCTTGGCGGAGCTGAGCACACAGCAACAGTTCAGGGCTCAGGTCCTGGCGGAGCTGAGCACACAGCAATAGTTCAGGGCTCAGGTCCTTGGCGGAGCTGAGCACACAGCACAGTTCAGGGCTCAGGTCCTTGGCGGAGCTGAGCACACAGCAATAGTTCAGGGCTCAGGTCCTTGGCGGAGCTGAGCACACAGCAATAGTTCAGGGCTCAGGTCCTTGGCGGAGCTGAGCGACAGCAATAGTTCAGGGCTCAGGTCCTTGGCGGAGCTGAGCACACAGCAATAGTTCAGGCTCAGGTCCTTGGCGGGAGCTGAGCACACAGCAATAGTTCAGGCTCAGGTCCTTGGCGGGAGCTGAGCACACAGCAATAGTTCAGGCTCAGGTCCTTGGCGGAGCTGAGCACACAGCAATAGTTCAGGGCTCAGGTCCTTGGCGGAGCTGAGCACACAGCAATAGTTCAGGGCTCAGGTCCTTGGCGGAGCTGAGCACACAGCAATAGTTCAGGGCTCAGGTCCTTGGCGGAGCTGAGCACACAGCAATAGTTCAGGGCTCAGGTCCTTGGCGGAGCTGAGCACACAGCAATAGTTCAGGGCTCAGGTCCTTGGCGGAGCTGAGCACACAGCAATAGTTCAGGGCTCAGGTCCTTGGCGGAGCTGAGCACACAGCAATAGTTCAGGGCTCAGGTCCTTGGCGGGAGCTGAGCACAGCAATAGTTCAGGGCTCAGGTCCTTGGCGGAGCTGAGCACACAGCAATAGTTCAGGGCTCAGGTCCTTGGCGGAGCTGAGCACACAGCAATAGTTCAGGGCTCAGGTCCTTGGCGGAGCTGAGCACACAGCAATAGTTCAGGCTCAGGTCCTGGCGGAGCTGAGCACACAGCAATAGTTCAGGGCTCAGGTCCTTGGCGGAGCTGAGCACACAGCAATAGTTCAGGGCTCAGGTCCTTGGCGGAGCTGAGCACACAGCAATAGTTCAGGGCTCAGGTCCTTGGCGGAGCTGAGCACACAGCAATAGTTCAGGGCTCAGGTCCTTGGCGGAGCTGAGCACACAGCAATAGTTCAGGGCTCAGGTCCTTGGCGGAGCTGAGCACACAGCAATAGTTCAGGGCTCAGGTCCTTGGCGGAGCTGAGCACAGCAATAGTTCAGGGCTCAGGTCCTTGGCGGAGCTGAGCACACAGCACAGTTCAGGGCTCAGGTCCTTGGCGGGAGCTGAGCACACAGCAATAGTTCAGGGCTCAGGTCCTTGGCGGAGCTGAGCACACAGCAATAGTTCAGGGCTCAGGTCCTTGGCGGAGCTGAGCACACAGCACAGTTCAGGGCTCAGGTCCTTGGCGGGAGCTGAGCGACAGCAATAGTTCAGGCTCAGGTCCTTGGCGGAGCTGAGCACACAGCAATAGTTCAGGGCTCAGGTCCTTGGCGGAGCTGAGCACAGCAATAGTTCAGGGCTCAGGTCCTTGGCGGGAGCTGAGCACACAGCAATAGTTCAGGCTCAGGTCCTTGGCGGAGCTGAGCACACAGCAATAGTTCAGGGCTCAGGTCCTTGGCGGAGCTGAGCACACAGCAATAGTTCAGGGCTCAGGTCCTTGGCGGAGCTGAGCACAGCAATAGTTCAGGGCTCAGGTCCTGGCGGAGCTGAGCACACAGCAATAGTTCAGGGCTCAGGTCCTTGGCGGAGCTGAGCACACAGCAATAGTTCAGGGCTCAGGTCCTTGGCGGAGCTGAGCACACAGCAATAGTTCAGGGCTCAGGTCCTTGGCGGAGCTGAGCACACAGCAATAGTTCAGGGCTCAGGTCCTTGGCGGGAGCTGAGCACACAGCAATAGTTCAGGGCTCAGGTCCTTGGCGGAGCTGAGCACACAGCAATAGTTCAGGGCTCAGGTCCTTGGCGGAGCTGAGCACACAGCAATAGTTCAGGGCTCAGGTCCTTGGCGGGAGCTGAGCACACAGCAATAGTTCAGGCTCAGGTCCTTGGCGGAGCTGAGCACACAGCAATAGTTCAGGGCTCAGGTCCTTGGCGGAGCTGAGCACACAGCACAGTTCAGGGCTCAGGTCCTTGGCGGAGCTGAGCACACAGCAATAGTTCAGGGCTCAGGTCCTTGGCGGAGCTGAGCACAGCAATAGTTCAGGGCTCAGGTCCTTGGCGGAGCTGAGCACACAGCAATAGTTCAGGGCTCAGGTCCTTGGCGGAGCTGAGCACACAGCAATAGTTCAGGGCTCAGGTCCTTGGCGGAGCTGAGCACACAGCAATAGTTCAGGGCTCAGGTCCTTGGCGGGAGCTGAGCACACAGCAATAGTTCAGGGCTCAGGTCCTTGGCGGAGCTGAGCACACAGCAATAGTTCAGGGCTCAGGTCCTTGGCGGAGCTGAGCACACAGCAATAGTTCAGGCTCAGGTCCTTGGCGGAGCTGAGCACACAGCAATAGTTCAGGGCTCAGGTCCTTGGCGGAGCTGAGCACACAGCAATAGTTCAGGCTCAGGTCCTGGCGGGAGCTGAGCACACAGCAATAGTTCAGGGCTCAGGTCCTTGGCGGAGCTGAGCACACAGCAATAGTTCAGGGCTCAGGTCCTTGGCGGGAGCTGAGCACACAGCAATAGTTCAGGGCTCAGGTCCTTGGCGGAGCTGAGCACACAGCAATAGTTCAGGGCTCAGGTCCTTGGCGGAGCTGAGCACACAGCAATAGTTCAGGGCTCAGGTCCTTGGCGGAGCTGAGCACACAGCAATAGTTCAGGGCTCAGGTCCTTGGCGGAGCTGAGCACACAGCAATAGTTCAGGGCTCAGGTCCTTGGCGGAGCTGAGCACACAGCAATAGTTCAGGGCTCAGGTCCTTGGCGGAGCTGAGCACAGCAATAGTTCAGGGCTCAGGTCCTTGGCGGAGCTGAGCACACAGCAATAGTTCAGGGCTCAGGTCCTTGGCGGAGCTGAGCACACAGCAATAGTTCAGGGCTCAGGTCCTTGGCGGAGCTGAGCACACAGCAATAGTTCAGGGCTCAGGTCCTTGGCGGAGCTGAGCACACAGCAATAGTTCAGGGCTCAGGTCCTTGGCGGGAGCTGAGCACACAGCAATAGTTCAGGGCTCAGGTCCTGGCGGAGCTGAGCACACAGCACAGTTCAGGGCTCAGGTCCTTGGCGGAGCTGAGCGACAGCAATAGTTCAGGCTCAGGTCCTTGGCGGAGCTGAGCACAGCAACAGTTCAGGGCTCAGGTCCTTGGCGGAGCTGAGCACACAGCAATAGTTCAGGGCTCAGGTCCTTGGCGGAGCTGAGCACACAGCAATAGTTCAGGGCTCAGGTCCTTGGCGGAGCTGAGCACACAGCAATAGTTCAGGGCTCAGGTCCTTGGCGGGAGCTGAGCACAGCAATAGTTCAGGGCTCAGGTCCTTGGCGGGAGCTGAGCACACAGCAATAGTTCAGGGCTCAGGTCCTTGGCGGAGCTGAGCACACAGCAATAGTTCAGGGCTCAGGTCCTGGCGGAGCTGAGCACACAGCAATAGTTCAGGGCTCAGGTCCTTGGCGGAGCTGAGCACACAGCAATAGTTCAGGCTCAGGTCCTTGGCGGAGCTGAGCACACAGCAATAGTTCAGGGCTCAGGTCCTTGGCGGAGCTGAGCACAGCAATAGTTCAGGGCTCAGGTCCTTGGCGGAGCTGAGCACACAGCAATAGTTCAGGGCTCAGGTCCTTGGCGGAGCTGAGCACACAGCAATAGTTCAGGCTCAGGTCCTTGGCGGGAGCTGAGCACACAGCACAGTTCAGGGCTCAGGTCCTTGGCGGAGCTGAGCACACAGCAATAGTTCAGGGCTCAGGTCCTTGGCGGAGCTGAGCACACAGCAATAGTTCAGGGCTCAGGTCCTTGGCGGGAGCTGAGCACACAGCAATAGTTCAGGGCTCAGGTCCTTGGCGGAGCTGAGCACACAGCAATAGTTCAGGGCTCAGGTCCTTGGCGGGAGCTGAGCACACAGCAATAGTTCAGGGCTCAGGTCCTTGGCGGAGCTGAGCACACAGCAATAGTTCAGGGCTCAGGTCCTTGGCGGAGCTGAGCACACAGCAATAGTTCAGGCTCAGGTCCTTGGCGGAGCTGAGCACACAGCACAGTTCAGGGCTCAGGTCCTGGCGGGAGCTGAGCACACAGCAATAGTTCAGGGCTCAGGTCCTTGGCGGAGCTGAGCACACAGCAATAGTTCAGGGCTCAGGTCCTTGGCGGGAGCTGAGCACACAGCAATAGTTCAGGGCTCAGGTCCTTGGCGGAGCTGAGCACACAGCACAGTTCAGGGCTCAGGTCCTTGGCGGAGCTGAGCACACAGCAATAGTTCAGGGCTCAGGTCCTGGCGGGAGCTGAGCACACAGCAATAGTTCAGGGCTCAGGTCCTTGGCGGAGCTGAGCACACAGCAATAGTTCAGGGCTCAGGTCCTTGGCGGAGCTGAGCACACAGCAATAGTTCAGGGCTCAGGTCCTTGGCGGAGCTGAGCACACAGCACAGTTCAGGCTCAGGTCCTGGCGGAGCTGAGCGACAGCAATAGTTCAGGGCTCAGGTCCTTGGCGGGAGCTGAGCACACAGCAATAGTTCAGGGCTCAGGTCCTTGGCGGAGCTGAGCACACAGCAATAGTTCAGGGCTCAGGTCCTTGGCGGAGCTGAGCACACAGCAATAGTTCAGGGCTCAGGTCCTTGGCGGAGCTGAGCACACAGCAATAGTTCAGGGCTCAGGTCCTGGCGGAGCTGAGCACACAGCAATAGTTCAGGGCTCAGGTCCTTGGCGGAGCTGAGCACACAGCAATAGTTCAGGGCTCAGGTCCTTGGCGGAGCTGAGCACACAGCAATAGTTCAGGGCTCAGGTCCTTGGCGGAGCTGAGCACACAGCAATAGTTCAGGGCTCAGGTCCTTGGCGGAGCTGAGCACAGCAATAGTTCAGGGCTCAGGTCCTTGGCGGGAGCTGAGCACACAGCAATAGTTCAGGGCTCAGGTCCTTGGCGGAGCTGAGCACACAGCAATAGTTCAGGGCTCAGGTCCTTGGCGGAGCTGAGCACACAGCAATAGTTCAGGGCTCAGGTCCTTGGCGGAGCTGAGCACACAGCAATAGTTCAGGGCTCAGGTCCTTGGCGGGAGCTGAGCACAGCAATAGTTCAGGGCTCAGGTCCTTGGCGGGAGCTGAGCGACAGCAATAGTTCAGGGCTCAGGTCCTTGGCGGAGCTGAGCACACAGCACAGTTCAGGGCTCAGGTCCTTGGCGGAGCTGAGCACACAGCAATAGTTCAGGGCTCAGGTCCTTGGCGGAGCTGAGCGACAGCAATAGTTCAGGGCTCAGGTCCTTGGCGGAGCTGAGCACACAGCAATAGTTCAGGGCTCAGGTCCTTGGCGGAGCTGAGCACACAGCAATAGTTCAGGGCTCAGGTCCTTGGCGGAGCTGAGCACAGCAATAGTTCAGGGCTCAGGTCCTTGGCGGGAGCTGAGCACACAGCAATAGTTCAGGGCTCAGGTCCTTGGCGGAGCTGAGCACACAGCAACAGTTCAGGGCTCAGGTCCTGGCGGAGCTGAGCACACAGCAATAGTTCAGGGCTCAGGTCCTTGGCGGAGCTGAGCACAGCAATAGTTCAGGCTCAGGTCCTTGGCGGAGCTGAGCACACAGCAATAGTTCAGGGCTCAGGTCCTTGGCGGGAGCTGAGCACAGCAATAGTTCAGGGCTCAGGTCCTTGGCGGAGCTGAGCACACAGCAATAGTTCAGGGCTCAGGTCCTTGGCGGAGCTGAGCACACAGCAATAGTTCAGGGCTCAGGTCCTTGGCGGAGCTGAGCGACAGCACAGTTCAGGGCTCAGGTCCTTGGCGGAGCTGAGCACACAGCAATAGTTCAGGGCTCAGGTCCTTGGCGGAGCTGAGCACACAGCAATAGTTCAGGGCTCAGGTCCTTGGCGGAGCTGAGCACACAGCAATAGTTCAGGGCTCAGGTCCTTGGCGGGAGCTGAGCACACAGCAATAGTTCAGGGCTCAGGTCCTTGGCGGAGCTGAGCACACAGCAATAGTTCAGGGCTCAGGTCCTTGGCGGAGCTGAGCACACAGCAATAGTTCAGGGCTCAGGTCCTTGGCGGAGCTGAGCACAGCAATAGTTCAGGCTCAGGTCCTGGCGGGAGCTGAGCACACAGCAATAGTTCAGGGCTCAGGTCCTTGGCGGGAGCTGAGCACACAGCAATAGTTCAGGGCTCAGGTCCTTGGCGGAGCTGAGCGACAGCAATAGTTCAGGCTCAGGTCCTTGGCGGAGCTGAGCACACAGCAATAGTTCAGGGCTCAGGTCCTTGGCGGAGCTGAGCACACAGCAATAGTTCAGGCTCAGGTCCTTGGCGGGAGCTGAGCACACAGCAATAGTTCAGGGCTCAGGTCCTTGGCGGAGCTGAGCACACAGCAATAGTTCAGGGCTCTGGTCCTTGGCGGGAGCTGAGCACACAGCAATAGTTCAGGGCTCAGGTCCTTGGCGGAGCTGAGCACACAGCAATAGTTCAGGGCTCAGGTCCTTGGCGGAGCTGAGCGACAGCAATAGTTCAGGGCTCAGGTCCTTGGCGGGAGCTGAGCACACAGCAATAGTTCAGGGCTCAGGTCCTTGGCGGAGCTGAGCGACAGCAATAGTTCAGGGCTCAGGTCCTTGGCGGAGCTGAGCACACAGCAATAGTTCAGGGCTCAGGTCCTTGGCGGGAGCTGAGCACACAGCAATAGTTCAGGGCTCAGGTCCTTGGCGGAGCTGAGCACACAGCAATAGTTCAGGGCTCAGGTCCTTGGCGGGAGCTGAGCACAGCAATAGTTCAGGGCTCAGGTCCTTGGCGGAGCTGAGCACACAGCAATAGTTCAGGGCTCAGGTCCTTGGCGGAGCTGAGCACACAGCACAGTTCAGGGCTCAGGTCCTTGGCGGAGCTGAGCACACAGCAATAGTTCAGGGCTCAGGTCCTTGGCGGGAGCTGAGCACACAGCAATAGTTCAGGGCTCAGGTCCTGGCGGAGCTGAGCACAGCAATAGTTCAGGGCTCAGGTCCTTGGCGGAGCTGAGCACACAGCAATAGTTCAGGGCTCAGGTCCTTGGCGGAGCTGAGCGACAGCAATAGTTCAGGGCTCAGGTCCTTGGCGGAGCTGAGCACACAGCAATAGTTCAGGGCTCAGGTCCTTGGCGGGAGCTGAGCACACAGCAATAGTTCAGGGCTCAGGTCCTTGGCGGAGCTGAGCACACAGCAATAGTTCAGGGCTCAGGTCCTTGGCGGAGCTGAGCACACAGCAATAGTTCAGGGCTCAGGTCCTTGGCGGAGCTGAGCGACAGCACAGTTCAGGGCTCAGGTCCTTGGCGGAGCTGAGCACACAGCAATAGTTCAGGGCTCAGGTCCTTGGCGGAGCTGAGCACACAGCAATAGTTCAGGGCTCAGGTCCTTGGCGGGAGCTGAGCACACAGCAATAGTTCAGGGCTCAGGTCCTTGGCGGAGCTGAGCACACAGCAATAGTTCAGGGCTCAGGTCCTGGCGGGAGCTGAGCACACAGCAATAGTTCAGGGCTCAGGTCCTTGGCGGAGCTGAGCACACAGCAATAGTTCAGGGCTCAGGTCCTTGGCGGAGCTGAGCACACAGCACAGTTCAGGGCTCAGGTCCTTGGCGGAGCTGAGCACACAGCAATAGTTCAGGGCTCAGGTCCTTGGCGGAGCTGAGCACACAGCAATAGTTCAGGGCTCAGGTCCTTGGCGGAGCTGAGCACACAGCAATAGTTCAGGCTCAGGTCCTTGGCGGAGCTGAGCGACAGCAATAGTTCAGGGCTCAGGTCCTTGGCGGAGCTAAGCACACAGCAATAGTTTAGGGCTCAGGTCCTTTGGCGGGAGCTGAGCACACAGCAATAGTTCAGGCATCAGGTCCTTGGCGGAGCTGAGCACACAGCAATAGTTCAGGGCTCAGGTCCTTGGCGGAGCTGAGCACACAGCAATAGTTCAGGGCTCAGGTCCTTGGCGGGAGCTGAGCACACAGCAATAGTTCAGGCTCAGGTCCTTGGCGGGAGCTAAGCACACAGCAATAGTTTAGGGCTCAGGTCCTTTGGCGGGAGCTGAGCACACAGCAATAGTTCAGGCTCAGGTCCTTGGCGGGAGCTGAGCACACAGCAATAGTTCAGGGCTCAGGTCCTTGGCGGGAGCTGAGCACACAGCAACAGTTCAGGCTCAGGTCCTTGGCGGAGCTGAGCACACAGCAATAGTTCAGGCTCAGGTCCTTGGCGGAGCTGAGCACACAGCACAGTTCAGGGCTCAGGTCCTTGGCGGGAGCTGAGCACACACCAATAGTTCAGGGCTCAGGTCCTTGGCGGGAGCTGAGCAACCAGCTGGTAGGTCCAGACTTCTCTGTCTGAGCGCTGGGGTGAGGGGGAGACTGCCACCCGTGAGTGGGGTGGCAGGGGGGACACAGGCCCACCCACTCCACTGTGTCCCAGCCCGGCCCTAACAGCAGCAGTTAGTCTGCTGCTGGGTCGGTGGGGTCCTGACCGCAACACACCGACATCGGCTCAACGCCTGCTGTAGCCAGACTGGGGTCAGCTACCCCGGCTACTTTCCATTTCCTCCATGGGTACCTGCTCAGTACCGTGTCCGGCGCTGGGTCCCACACCATGGGCCTCGTCGTGCTGAGTGTCGCTAGCTCAGGCTGCTCCTCAGGACGCTGGTCCGGTTACGCCAGGTAGCTCCTCGCTGTACCGTGCTCGGGAAGGCTCGCCAGTCCACTTCAGGATACCGGCTCGGGCAGGCTCGGTCCAGCAGGAGCTCGGTCAGGAGCGTCTGTCCTCTCCGGCCGCCGGGCTGCAACTGAGCGCTGGGCCAGGGCTTTTATACGTCCTGACCCTCCCCTTGACTTCCGGGGCGGGACAGGCGGCAATGGCTCCCCACTGTGGCGGCTGTTCTGGCTCCTCCTCTCAGGTGCGGCCGGGAGCCAGACCGCCTCACTACAGGCCTGTCTACTGCAGCCAGGTGTTGACTATGTGCAGGCACATCCGGAGCCAGAGTCCATATCTGCGCCTGAGGTCAAAGCTGGGTGGTCGAAATTGCCGGTGTTGGGGAAGACCAGGAGGAGGAGGAGGCAGGGCTGGAGCGGGTGGCTGGAGGGCCTGGAGCGAGGCTAGAGAAAGGCAAGGAGAATACTGAGCCGGGGTTCAGAACCCAAATCTGGAGCCAAGAAGGGTCACACCAAAGTCATAGCCAGAGACCGGAGTCAAGAGTCCAGCCAGAGTCAACAGCGAGAAACTGGAGGGCAGGGCAGGGCAGGGGGTACATGCGGCGGGAATGTGGATGACTTACTGAGCCTGAGACCCTCATCGAGGGACTCCCTTCCTAGCAATAACAGAAGGACAGCAGGATGACAAAGATGTCTCTGAGCCTGGGGTCCAAGCCAAGGGGAGCTCCAATCCAGGCTATGTGCCAGGACCCCGACACCCTCCCTGTTCATTTCACACTCTCAGACCCCCTAGCCGGAGGGGAGAATAAAGGGGCAGAAGCGAAGGTGCCCCTGGGGGAAAGGCTCTAGGCCGGGACCCAGTCCACTTCCCAGATCTACACCCAGGATTGTGTGACCAGGCCCACAGCCCTTCCTCTGCATCTCAGTTCCCACCTGCCAGACTGGGAGGCTGCTCCCCTGCCCCAGGGTGTTCGGGGGGAGTTTTCTTCCTGGCTGGGAAGGGCTCAGTTACCGGGTGGGTGGATTGGGCCCTGGCTGGGGGATGGTCGGATGGGCACAGGGTGTTACTAGTCCCCACCGCCCCAGTCCTCCTCCCTTTCCCCTGGGTCTCCCCTCACCTCCAAAGAGGGAGCCTTGAAACACAGGGCTCCCAGACCCCACGGAGGAGCTGCTGGACCCGCAGGAGAATACAGAGCTGGTGCTGTCACTGAACTCCTGCTCTGGGCTGGGAGGAGGCGCCACAAGTGCCAGGCTGGGGCTGGCGGGAGGCTTCTGAGTGGCCAGGCTGGGGCTGGCGGGAGGCTCCTCCGTGGCCAGGATGGGGCTGGCGGAGGCTCCTCCTGGCCAGGGTGGTGCTGGCAGGAGGCTCTTCCGTGGCCAGGTGGTGCCGGCAGGAGGCTTCTCCGTGGCCAGGTGGTGCCGGCGGAGGCTCTTCCGTGGCCAGGGTGGTGCCGGCGGAGGCTCTTCCGGGCCAGGTGGTGCCAGCGGGAGGCTCCTCTGGGGCCAGGGTCGGGCTGGCGAGGGCCCTCAGCTGCCACGATGGTTGGCGGCTCCTGCTGGGCCCTGGGGCGCAGATCCTGGATCCTGGCTTCCTGAAAAGGAAGCCCCAGAGCTGCCGCCCCGGCTCCTGCCCTCCCTGGCTCTCTGCTCCACGGCTGAACCCGGGGACACCTCCGTTTCGGCCCAGAAGGTGCCTCCGGGTCAGCTAGAGGAGCTGCTGTCTTCCGCCTACTCGAGCAGGCGAAGCAGCTCCTCCCTTTCCCCTGGCCACGAGCCTCTTCCCCGCCTGCAGGGACAGAGGGGCCGCTCTCCACCTGGGTAGGTGGGCTGATGTCTTCTGGCTGTGGAGCCACCTGCCCGGCCTTCCTCCTGAGCATCTGCCTGATTCGCCTCATCCTGGAAGTGAGTGGGGAGCAGCCATGAGTCTGGCTTCAAAGCAGCCTCTCATTAACAAGCCTGCCTGCTCCTCTGCCCACCTCCCCTCTGCTGAGGCAATTTCTCCTCCCGACACATCCCACCACAGGGCACAGGAACCCTTAACCTGGGGAACAAACCCTGACAAGGGGCGGGCTGGGAGCCCTAGTGGTGGGATATTCCCACCACACTGGGGAGGCTCTGGAGAACTCCACTTACTTACTCTAGATCAGATGATGCTGAATGGCAGATGCTCGGGGTTGCTCCTCCCTTTACCCTCCTCGCTCTCCGCACCCAGGTGGCCGGCAACAGGTGCCGCTCAATGCCCTGCCAGCAGGGCAAGGGGTAGAAACCAGAGCTCTAAACAGGCTGTGAAAACAATACAATGCCACTAGCGGACCGCTCATGGGACACTCCATATCTGTACCGGGGCCACCTCCATTTGGGCCCAGAAGGTGCCTCAGGGTCAGCTAGCGGACCTGGGGGCTTCCTCCTCCTCCAGAAAGCCAGAGCTGGCAGTGCCAGCAGGACTCAATTCCCAGTCTCCCTGGCTCCAAGTGGGACCTGTTGTAGTGACTGATGGATTTGCTCCTTGTCCCCCATCCAAAGCCAATAACACATCTCTGGGTTGGCAGTCATGAGTTAGACCTTCTCAGCACCCTCTGTCTCCCGCAGCCCTCAGCTGTTCCTTGACTGCGTGGCTTGACGGTAACAGGAGTGGATATTGTTACTGGCTCACTGGGTGGTTCTAGCCAATGAGCATCTCAGTCTAGCCTCAGAGGTTTCACACCCCAGACACTACAGGTCAGGTGGATTGATTTCATTCCAAATGTTTTGTAGTTGTATTTTTGAGTTATTTTCCTAATGAGAGATTGATTCTCATGAAATTTTAGTGGTGGCCGATGACAGAACACGGAGCAATGGTCTCAAGTTGCACTGTGGAAGGCTTAGCTTGGCTATTAGGAAACACTAGTTCACTAGGAGGGTGGTGAAGCCCTGGAATGGGTTCCTAGGAGGTGGTGGAATCTCCATCCTTACAAGTTTTTAAAGGTCAGCTTGACAAAGCCCTGGCTGGGATGATGAAGTTAGTTGGTCCTGCCTGCAGCAGGTGGGTTGACTAGATACCTCCTGAGGTCTGTTCCAGCCCTAGTCTTCTATGATGCTAGGAATAGGGATTCATTGAAACATGCTGACTTGCTGGTTTTGCAGGATACAGAAAAACAAAAAGGTTGACTGAACCATTTGTTTTCATTTCAAACAAACTGAGGTAAAGAAGTATCTCTAGTTCGTGCACTGAACTGATTGTTCCTGCTCATAACGTCCTTCCAGATTTTAGAAGTAGTAGCTCACACCTCCTCCTCTCTAGCCTTTATTCATATTTTACAAGGGGAAAAGAAGCCTTCATCCTTTTCAACTCCCAATCAGTTTCTTACATTTGAATGAAGTAGCTGCATCAACTGGAATGAAGAAAATATTCTTTCTGCACCCGCAGAAGAGGCTAGTGCTGCCAAAATCTGGCTGAGTGTTTCAATAACTTCTGACCCCAGGTGCTTAGGCAATGACTTCCAACAGTTCAGCGCTTTGACTTCCCCTGACACTTGGAAGCAAACATGGACTTCTTCATATATGTAGTTATTTAAATTACTTTAATAGGCTGGAGCAACTAGAGTCCTTAACATCACTTGTCATCATTTCAAATTTTATACTGATAAGTTTAAAAAAAGCTTTTTCAATATAAATTTAAAAACCCCGTTTAAATAAACATAACCCCTCTTTTGTGGGGGAGGGGGGGTTAGGTTGTGAAAAAGCCACTGACTGGTCTTGCCCTTGATTTTAGAAGAACTACTTCATCTGAGAGAATCAGAAACTGCTTGTATTCTAGTCAAGGAGAGGAGGCAGCAAAATTCATCCTAGCAATAATTTGTTGGGCCTTATTTGCTCAGTCTCAAACAAACAAGTGTGCAAAACTCTAGCTAGTCTCTTTTATGTAGGCCCAGCTAAGAGGTGGTGGAGGGGCAGAATGCTGTCTCCGTCCCAGATCCAGTGGCAATTGCACAGGATATTGCCACAAACCTACATTTTACTGCCAAACTCTCTAAGCCAGTCCTCTCCTGCGCTTCCTGGTTTCTAAGTTTCAAATCCACAAAACCTTCCCCTTGACAGTCATTGCCCAGGTGGTGCAGCAGGCAGAGGAACCTGAGCAGTAACATTGTGACACCAGAGGTAACTCAGCCACCGGTCGCCCCTGACTCCACTAACCCGGAGCGTAAACCCAAGCCTGAGCCCTGCCTTGGGCACGCCTCCCACGGAAACCTGCAGGCTCATTTACTGACTTATGCAAATCACCTGTGGAGAGTTAGCACTGACTGGCTGAATTCATTCTCAAGTCACAATGCCCTTCAGCTTACAGCACGAATGGAAGGGGCACAGGTGGAAATCAGGCTTTTCTGGTGGCCTGCTTCCAATTGAGAAGAAGGGACAAGAGGGAAGCAAATGGCCACATTTCAAACGCTCCCAGCGAGTCACAGATTAATCAAGCCCAGAGGAAACCACTGTCGCCTGACTTTCTTTCACTTCGCCATAGAATGTGCCTCAAAAGAATTCCCATAGGAATTAGAGCAGGTTTTAGTAAAACACCCAAGCTTGATTTTAAAAGAGGCCAGTTGTGGAAAATCCAGCACAACCTCAGTGAATTGCTCCAAACTCTAATGTTAAAAATGCTCCTCGCCTTCTTTCCAGTGTGTATTGGTCTAGCTTCAGCTTCCAGCCATTGTCTGCTCATAACCTTTCTCTGGTAAAGGGAAGATGGAGGCTTGCTGCAGCAAGGCTCCAGGGCTCTGCGAGGTTCCCCCGCCCCACATCCCTGTCCTGCCTGGCTGTTGGCAAGGGAGCTCTGTGAGGTCACAGACGTCTCACTCATAGAATCATAGACTATCAGGGTTGGAAGGGACCTCAGGAGGTGTCTAGTCCAACCCCCTGCTCAAAGCAGGACCAATTCCCAACTAATTGTCTTTGCTCAATGGGCTGAGTTCCTGCCAAAAGCTTTTGTGAAGTCACTGCCACACCCACCTTTCCCTGGCAGGCCTGACCTCTGCCCCTGGCCAGCCCCGCTGGATGTTTGAGCTGCACCCGGATCACCCCACTTGCTCATTATTGATTCTGGGGAGCAAGCAGGATACCCAGTAAAACAGCAGAGTCTGTTCCGCACCCCACACTGAGTTTTTCATAGAGGCATCAGTTGTGAAACAATTCAGTCTCCTAATCTGGCCTCTATTTCACGGGCTATGAAATTTCACACTCTTAGCGCCCTATTGAGCCCATTTGCTTGTAATTCACTAAAAGGCACCTTCCCAACCAGTTATGAGGGTAGGACACCAGGAAACAGAGACTCCACCTCTCCTGGGTAATTTCTTCCAGTGGCTAGTCTCCTCACTGTCATAATTATATTGGAAATTGACAACCTCTGATAAGGGCCCAATTTATGACAATCTTTAAATAATTTAAATAGAAGAGAAAAATAACATTCAGTAGAACATGTTCACTGCCAAGCTTTTCAGACAGTCGAACCACTGATGTGATAGCTAAGGCCCTGGAAGCAAAGCTAGCTGAAATGCTAACCCAGCTTCGGCAGCAGTAGCTTCCTTGAAAGGTGCAGAAAATATTGTCTTCCTTTCAGTTTATTCAAATCGTTCAGTTCAATCGACTAGTTTGCTGAAATTCAAGAAAGCCATTGGGAATTCACGAAACAGGCAAACTTGTTTTCCTCCTCAATCTATGGATAAAAACTAAGGGGTAGATCTACTGGTTCATCAGTCTAGAAACATGTGGAGACTAGAATGTATCATTTCAGTTCACGAACCACACATCAAATTGCCTTTGTTTAAGAAATCGGTTAGTTTGAAATGCAAAATATTTTGATACAACTTCTTTCTTATGCTTCTCTTTCTAGCTCTGGCATGGCCTTGCTGTGTGACCAAAGAGAGGTCACTTCTTTCTCTTCCTCGGTATCATGGGGGATGGAGAAAATTCTCTCAGCCCTAGCAGGAGAGAGATTTGAGCAAGTCAGGCGCGTTAGGGCCCTCGTGCTCTAAAGGACAATGGGCGATTATTGTTTGGGGTAAGAATCCCGACAGATTTGTTACTTGTCCCCCAACCAAAGCCAATAACACATCTCTGTATTTTCAGTCATGAGTTAGACATTCTCAGCACCCCTCTGTCTCCCGCAGCTCTCAGGTGTTCCTTGGCTTAGAGAGGCTTGGATGCTAAGAGAACTGGAATTATTTTACCGGCTTCTTGGGTGTTACAAGCCCATGAGGGTCTCAGTCTGGCCCCCAAGGCCCGCACCGCAGACACTAAAGATCAGGAGGGGTTGATTTCACTCAAAGTGTTTTGTATTTGCATTTTTGAATTATTTTCGTAATGAAAGATTGATTCTCATGAAATCTTAGAGCTGGCAGATGACAGAACAAGGAGCAATGCTCTCAAGTTGCAGTGTGGAAGGCTCGGATATCAGGAAAAACTTTTTCCCTAGGAGGGTGGTGATGCCTTTGAATCTGCTAGGATAGAGTCTCCTATCTTGTATCTATATCTAGAACCTATATTTTTTCTTACCTTCTACACAGATGACAACGTCTTTGAACCAAATACACACGGAATGAAAACACACGCACTGAATGTCCTGCACACCAACGTCTCTTGGTCCTGAGTGAGAGACCGCGAGCTGGAGGCTTGCTGCAGCAAGGCTACAGGGCTCTCCGAGGTTCCCCCTGCCCCGCATCCCTGTCCTGCCTGGCTGTTGGCAAGGGAGCTCTGTGAGGTCACAGACGCCTCATCATCTTTGCCCAATAGGCTGAGTTCCTGCCAAGGCCTTTGTGAAGTCACTGCCACACCCACCTTTCCCTGGCAGGCCTGATGTCTGCCCCTGGCCAGCCCAGCTGGATGTTTGAGCTGCACCCCAGATCACCCCACTTGCTCATTATTGATTCTGGGGAGCAAGCAGGCCACCCAGTAAAACAGCAGAGTCTGTTCCTCACTGAGCTTTTCATAGAGGTTATGAAACAATTTGATCTCCTAATCTGGCCTCTATTTCACAGGCTATGAAATTTCACACACTTTGCACCATATGAAGCCCAATTGCTTGTAAGTCACTAAAAGGCACCTTCCCAACCAGTTATGATGGTAGGACACCAGGAAACAGAGACTCCACCTCTCCCCTGGGTAATTTCTTCCAGTGGCTAGTCTCCCTCACTGTCAGAAATGTGTGCCTACGTCTCATTTGAATTTCTCGGGCTTCAGCTGGCTGTTGTTGGTTCTTGTTGTGCCTTTTTTGGCTAGATCGAATTAGCCCTAACCCATAAAATCCGATCTCCCCGTCCTGCTGGACCCCCCGGCCAGGAGAACCCAGTAGGGGCCTCCTAGCTGTTTCTCTGCCCGGCTGGGGACAGGACTTCCTCTCCGTGGGGATATCAGACACACCTGCAGAGGAAATGCAGAAGTGAGCGCTGCATCAGCCTGGCGTTGGGCTCAGGGCTTTGGCCTTGGCAGCTTCTGCTCCACTCACGTCTCTGGGTGCCCTGACTCAGAGCTTCTGGCCCCCTGTGGCTGCAGCCAGTGCTGGGGCACTGGGCTCAGGATTTTCATGCCCCTCCCCACTCCTGCCGGCGCTCTGGGTGCCTGGGCTCGGAGCTTCTGCCTGGCATCTGCAGCGGCGGCTCAGGGCTTCCCTTGCAGGTCCTTCTGGGGCTCAGGGGTCCATTTCTCTGGATGCCCCAAAAATGGTAGGAGCCGAGGTGCTCCCAAGTAGTCGGTAGGAGCTGAGGTGCTCCCAACAGCAGGGACCCACCTGCACATCTGGGAACCTCCTCTAGCTTCAGAAAGGTTGCTGGCTGCTGCCCTTGGAGCCAGGTCTGAAGGCAGTACAGAAGTGAGGGTGGCAATGCTGTGATCCCCCCACAACAACCTCTGAACTCCCCCATTCTCCCAGGTTGGTGGGGACCCCCATGGTTACAATACCAGTAAATGTCAGGTGGAAACATCGAAATGATGACGTTGGTCAATTTCAAGGCCAGAGGGTTTGTAAATTAGTCAAAGTGAGCCCTGAATTTGGTAGGGACCTGGCTATTATGGAGGCCCGAGCAGGTTTGCACTCCCAGTTCTCCTGAAAGGCCGTGGAGAATTCCTGCTGCCTGAGAAACTTCCCAGAATAAGCTACCAGGACTGGGGGGGAATGAAGGAAACCAACCAAAGCCTGAGCTAGGATGGAGAGCATTGATCCAAGCCGTGTTTGAACCCCTCCATCTCCCACCTGCCTGCCCATGGTGAAACAGACAGGGGGGCACTGATTTCTAGTCGTGAACTTGCTACAGACCATGGGCTTCAGCACAAGCCGTACAGCCCATACTCTGAACTCTTGGATAAACAGCAAAGATAGCTTTTCCGAAACCTTTCCCCCCAGTGCCTTGCATCCACTTGGGATTGTGCCCAGCAGAGGCTGGTGGAAGGGAAGGGAAGGGAGAGGAGGCCATGCAAATGTTGTGGCGTCTGCACTACCCCCCAGACACACACTACAATACAGGGTGTAATATCCAGGACAGTAAATTATTTGGCCATAACCTACCAAAGCCTCAGTGTTGAAAGTCCAATTTCTCTAGAAAACAATGGGAGGGAGGGGTTAGAGAGCTGCAGTAACCACCTGGACTTCCAGTCTCTGGCCAGGCACATCCCCCTCTGCAGAGTTTTCACTGCTATCGTCTCCAAACTGGTCCTCCTGATCTAATGTGAGGTCACATCCTGGCCTTTAGGGACATTGGCAGGATCTTCCCTGTTCTCAGCTGCAGCATCACCCTCGTTATCCTGCCTGATAAGGATCCCGCCAGGGCTCAGCTAAATGGCATGTGGCAGGACAGGCTCTTTGCTGGAGGCCCTTGGCAGCGCTCAATCGAGATCTGAATCGGACGGGCATGTGCAGCTGCATTTCCTGACTTTTTACTGGACTCCTGGACCCTCTCATGCTGCTGCTGCAAATGTTCCTTCTCGCTCAGCGCTGAGCAGCAGAATGCTCCTTGCCCTTTGGCTGAGCGACACACAGACCTCTAGTCCTGCTGCTCTGAAAGAAACCGTCTTCACAGCTTTAATCCTGGCAGATATTGATTAAAATCTTGCCGTGCTCCTCTAAGTGTATTTGTGATTGGACGTGCTTCTTGCTAGGGGGGATTTTCAGATACATGAACTGCATGAAACAGAGGGAAAGGCAAAGAGAAGCATCAACACGTCTAAGAACTTGAACAATATTTGAAGACCATATATTGGTGTCTAACGACCTCCTGCTGCCGGGAGACGCAACTGGTATTTTAATGAGACACATACCCCACCTGTGCCTGACCTGAGATTCAGCACCCTGAGGAGGAATAGCTCAGTGGTTTAAGAATTGGCCTGTTAAATCCAGGCTTCTGAGCTCAATCCTTGAGGAGGCCATCAAGGGAATTGGGGTAAAATTCTGTTTGGGGATGGGTCCTGCCTTCAGCAAGGGGTTAGACTAGATACCTCCTGAGGTCCCTTCCAACCCTGCTATTCTGTCCTCTTGTGTTGGCAGAACAAATAAACCCCACCTCCAATTACCCCTTATACAATCCATTTGAGTTCAAGAAAGAGAGATCTGTCTTGCAACAAGTATTAACATTACGAGGCAAAGACTAAGGTGAGTGGTCTCTTTTTCTTTCAGTTCTAATACCTGATGAAAGCTTCAAAATCCATTCTGTCGACCAAGAGAAAAGATTGTTTTTCTGCTCTCAAAGTGCTGATGCTTTTGACCCCAAAATGTTGTCTTCATTTTCTCTCACAAAATAACTTGCAGTGAAATGGGACCAACTGCCTAAACTATCCTGAACGCTGCATGTCAGAGTTTGGGAATATCAGGACAGATCATCACCTGGCATCAGTTGTCACAGATCCATCAGCATCAGCAGAGCTTCGGTGATTTATACCAACTGAAGTGTCTGGTCCATTGTGCTGTAATGAGTTAAAAGATTTCATACGCTGTGCGTATGAAGATGAAAATAGTCTGTTTAAAATTACCCCTTTGGATTCAAAGAATCTTGTTTAATGGAGGTTTTTTTCTTTTTTTTCCCTAAAAATGTGCTTCATTTATTTGCATATCAAACATTTTCATTTAAAATTTCCCAGAGTGGGTTTTGTGCTGGTGAAATATTCCCAGTTGACAGCCCTGGAGAGAGAAGCTTGTGAAAAAAGACAGTACAGTATGGAATGGGCTTCCACAGTGCACCATTTTCTGCCCCCATGGAAGGTCTCATGGGTTCGGGGTGGATACACACCAACAATGGAATGAAATCTCTCTTGCATAGTTGAGTTTTCTTCTTAGTTTGAAGCGGGAGAAGGAACAGGAACTTCTGGACCCACCTAGCTTCCAAGGGAACCATTTTTCTTGATGCTGTTTGACCAGCAATTCATTGTGGCCCTTTAGGTGGAGATCAGTGGGTATTCTCGAGGAAGCTGCTTTATGACTCTGCTAAAGTAATATCTTCTAAGGACAGGCTGGTCCTCCCACTGCCTCCACTCACTCACGGTAAATTATAGAGATTTGTAGCTGTAGGTTGTACAGGATGATAAGATACTGCATGTGAGCACGGGAGAGAGGGAAATGTTTTCCTTAGTATTCATTGAGGTCCTTTCCTTTGGAGGTGGAAGCTTTTCCAAACTCACTTGCTGCCTCTGCTTCCCCACTGCAGAACTCCAGTTGTAGGCTGTGCAATAAGCCAGAGCAGGCATGAGGGTCTCACCCATAGTTTTAATTCAGCTCTCGCTGCTTAACTTTGCTCTTCATTCATATCTCTTCAGTTAATATACAGTGAACCAGTGTGAACGTAATCTTATTGATTTCAACAAGAATGCTGGTTATTGAACTTATCAGAGTTTATTCCTACTTTGTGGTTTTAATTGACTTCTTATAAATAGCATAGCTCCGGGTTTAGTTATGGAAAGGTGCTAGAGTGCTAATATGAGGCTTAAATCTACCACTCCAAGCACCCCTCGCCATAGATCAGGTGGCTGTGGTGACACCTGGCCTTTTAGTTTCATAACAAGAAAGTTATATTTGCAATTGTTGACTTTGCATTGTTTGTGGTTGGCATTTCTAAAATGCTGACTTGGGGGGGGGACATTTGCAATTGTCAATTGCTTCGAAGCAAGCAGCCTTTGGAAATTCCGCAATGCTCACCTCCTTCTTTTTAAAGTAATTCTTTTTCTCTGCCATTGTCATTCAGTTCACTTTCTCGAAATAGCTACAGTATTAGTGGGATTCACTTAGAGATTAAATATTTTAACTTTACTAGCAACTTTGGCTCTTTCTACCTGAAAATGATTCTTGAATTAATTTCTTTTCTATCCCACATTACATCACAGTTAGGAGGGAACACGGCATTTGAAAGTGTTCTCGATATTGTTTTGTTACAACAAGGTAAGAGTTGATGATGTTTTAGGAGCAGTTCTGAAACCTGGAAATGATAACGGATATAATAATATATTAATATTCCTTTTGGTGGAAAAAATCCTTTATTTTTCAGTTGTCTGTTTAATATAATGTTTTTTTCTCTTGATGTTTTCTGATGGGTTCCTATTATGGTGAAACATGATTAGTCCCAACAGGACAATTGAAACGTGTGTGTGTGTGTGTGTGTGTGTGTGTGTGTGTGTGTGTGTGTGTGTGTGTGTGTGTGTGTGTGTGTGTGTGTGTGTGCGCGCGCGCTCACATGTGTTTTAATTTTTCACATTGATAAGATAAAGAATTGTAGAAATCTAGTACCAAAATAGCCACCTTACTAGGAAATGGGGCTTCCAGATGAGTGTGACTTTATGCTTCCATTTCCATATGGAAATTTTGATTCCTATCTTTGGTGTTTCTTTGTCTCATGGAGAAATGCAAGAACTTTGTTACTGGTGACCTTGTTCATAACCATAGATGGGCAAATCTGAAAAAAACTAGGAGCTGTAATAAAAAGCAGTGAAAGAAGACCAGTTTGCACAGAAGATGCATATCTCAGGGAAATGACTGAATATTCATGCAAATATATTGTTCACCATGTTTTTATTTGCAAGACTTTAACCCAAAATGATCTCAAAGTATTAAAGAATCCTGTGGCACCTTATAGACTAACAGACGTTTTGCAGCATGAGCTTTCGTGGGTGAATACCCACTTACGTCTGTTAGTCTATAAGGTGCCACAGGATTCTTTGCTGCTTTTACAGAACCAGACTAACACGGCTACCCCTCTGATACTCAAAGTATTAAAGTGCTTGAATGAAAAGTCCACCAGCTATTCCAGTTTACAGCTACTCAGGATCTGGCTCCATAACTTTACCTTTAAAGAGATTTCAGGTAGGAGCCCACGTAGAGAGATGGTTGGGTGAGCCTGGCTGCATTTTGCATTGGCTGAGTTGGCCAGTGGACTGGTCATGCCATTTTGTTATGGATGTTGTTTCATTAATGATCTGGAGGATGGTGTGGACTGCACTCTCAGCAAGTTTGCAGATGACAATAAACTGGGAGGAGTGGTAGATACGCTGGAGGGTAGGGATAGGATACAGAGGACCTAGACAAATTAGAGGATTGGGCCAAAAGAAACCTGATGAGGTTTCATCAAAACCTGATGAGTCCTGCACTTAGCACGGAAGAATCCCATTCACTGTTACAGACTAGGGACCAAATGGCTAGGAAGCAGTTCTGCAGAAAAGGACCTAGGGGTTACAGTGGACGAGAAGCTGGATATGAGTCAGCAGTGTGCCCTTGTTGCCAAGAAGGCTAATGGCATTTTGCAAGTTTGCAGATGACAATAAACTGGGAGGAGTGGTAGATACGCTGGAGGGTAGGGATAGGATACAGAGGGACCTAGACAAATTAGAGGATTGGGCCAAAAGAAACCTGATGAGGTTTCATCAAAACCTGATGAGTCCTGCACTTAGCACGGAAGAATCCCATTCACTGTTACAGACTAGGGACCGAATGGCTAGGAAGCAGTTCTGCAGAAAAGGACCTAGGGGTTACAGTGGACGAGAAGCTGGATATGAGTCAGCAGTGTGTCCTTGTTGCCAAGAAGGCTAATGGCATTTTGGACTATATAAGTAGGGGCATTGCCAGCAGATGGAGGGATGTGATCATTCCCCTCTATTCGACATTGGTAAGGCCTCATCTGGAGACTGTCCAGTTTGGGGCCCCACCCTACAAGAAGGATGTGGAAAAATTGGAAAGAGTCCAGCGGAGGGCAACCAAAATGATTAGGGGGCTGGAGCACATGACTTATGAGGAGAGGCTGAGGGAACTGGGATTGTTTAGTCTGCAGAAGAGAAGAATGAGGGGGGATTTGATAGCTGCTTCCAACTACCTGAAGGGAGGTTCCAAAGAGGATGGAGCTCGGCTGTTCTCAGTGGCAGATGACAGAACAAGGAGCAATGGTCTCAAGTTGCAGTGGGGGAGGTTTAGGTTGGAAATTAGGAAACACTATTTCACTAGAAGGATGGTGAAGCACTGGACTGGGTTCCCTAGGGAGGTGGTGGAATCTCCATCCTTAGAGGTTTTTATGGTCAGGCTTGACAAAGCCCTGGCTGGGATGATTTAGTTGGGTTTGGTCCTGCTTTGAGCAGGGGGTTGGATTAGATACCTCCTGAGGTCCCTTCCAACCCTGATATTCTAGGATTCTACTAATCAATTAAAGGCAGGTAAAGCTGTCACAAACATCTTGGGATTTTAGACCCTGCTTTCAATTTCCTGATTTCAGTGCATTCAAAATCTCATACTGAATAGTTCAGAAAAAGAGGACATGCTTTTTCCTCTCTTAGTTCATGTACATTTATAATTCGGTGTGAACTTTACTAATCTCTTTGCCTTGAAGATCTCCTGCATTAGGGAGTGCAGAAGGTTCAAATACACTGAGTGTTACCTTGCCTTGCTTCTCATTCTGCTAGCTGGAAAGATGATTAAATCTGATATTAACAAACAGCCTTACCCAGAGCGCACTGAAATCAATGGAAAAACTCCCTTTGGCGTCAATCTGTTTTGGATCAGACCCCCTACAGTGAGTGGGAACACTACGTTCCTAGGAGATAGATGAAAATTCCCCTCCTCCCACAAAAACAAACAAATCTCTTTTGCATTGAACTTTTCCATGGAAATGTCAGTGTTTTTACAACAAATAAAATAAAATAATAATAATCAATACAAATATTGTTATTCAGGAGTCCTAGCAATGTAGAGTGGAAGGGACCTCATGGAGTCAAGTCAGGCTCCCCATGCTGGGGCAAGACCAAGTAACAACAAGGAAAGATCCCGATGGGTGTTTCTCTGACCTGTTTTCAAACACCTTCAGCACTGAGCTGTCCACATGCTGATCTGTCCAGCTGAAGCGCCTCAGGCTTCCATTCTCCTTTATAGGCCAGTCTTGTTGGTTCGACTACATCTCCCAGTTGCTCCATTTCAAAACCAAAATACTTCAGATTTCAGCCAAAATAGACCAGCCCCAAAATAGTTTGGATTTGGGGTTTTATTCATAAAAGCTCAACACTTTCCAAGGGGACAGGTGGGAATTTTGACCAGCTCGACATAAAAAGCTTCTCTTAACAGGGAGGGTAATTAACTCTTGGGATGATTTACCAAGTGTTGCGTCTCGGTGCCTCTCAGGCGGGCACGGACAGAACCCAACAATCAATGTGATTGGTAGCAAAGTCATTTATTTCTCTCCAGCATGCTCTTATATACAATTATGGCAGGCAATCAAGCAATTGCTAATTGGTTAAATAGATACACACAGGCACAGCTACAACTTCATAGGGTAATTATCATCCTGTACAACTTTCTGATTTATTATCCTGTTTACTGCCTGCTGGCAGATTGAGAACCAGCCCAAGGCCAGCATCTCACAACACAGTTTACAGCCTAATTAGCCCGTCCTAGAAATCTAAACACTTAGCTTCTAACATACCCATCTGCCAAGTTCCCACAACCAAGGGTCGTGGTGGATACTCAGTTTACGGACGATTTTTAATTCAAGATTGGATGATTGTTTAAAAGACATGCTCTACTTTACAATGAAAACTATTGGAAAAAAATTAGGACCTGTGTTATACCAGCAATTGGACTAGACTGGGGGGGTTGAATTTATCGTCTGCGAACACCGTGGGATCCACAGACTGTATCTAAGGGCTCCTCCAGAGGTGGTTGTTACCATAGCACAAGGCTTGTCAACCTGTGGGCCGTGGATTCCTAGGGCTCCACAGATTGTGTCTACAATTTCCACCTCCATTCAAAATTTTGGATTCATCCACAAATGAGAAAAAAATCCACTGGTCTAGATAATCAAAATGGGCTTTGGAATCTCTGACGAAATTGAATTTCCGTTGTTTCGGCATCTCTTAAGAGAGAACACGAGTCTCCACTGTACATCAGATTGATTGTTGTGGGACCCATTGCTTCTATCCCCTCCTCGGTTTTATTCAATATCTTCATTAACGATCTGGAGGATGGTGTGGACTGCACCCTTAGCAAGTTTGCAGATGACACTAAACTGGGAGGAGTGGTTGATACGCTGGAGGGTAGGGATAGGATACAGAGGGACCTAGACAAATTAGAGGATTGGGCCAAAAGAAATATGATGAGGTTCAACAAGGACAAGTGCAGAGTCCTGCACTTAGGATGGAAGAATCCCATGCACTGCTACAGACTAGGGACCGAATGGCTGGACAGCAGTTCTGCAGAAAAGGACCTAGGGGTTACGGTGGACGAAAAGCTGAATATGAGTCAACAGTGTGCCCTTGTTGCCAAGAAGGCTAATGGCATTTTGGGTTGTATAAGAAGGGGCATTTCCAGCAGATCGAGGGAAGTGATCATTCCCCTCTATTCAGCACTGGTGAGGCCTCATCTGGAGTACTGTGTCCAGTTTTGGGCCCCACACTACAAGAAGGATGTGGATAAATTGGAGAGAGTCCAGTGGAGGGCAACAAAAATGATTAGGGGGCTGGAACACATGACTTATGAGGAGAGGCTGAGGGAACTGGGATTGTTTAGCCTGCAGAAGAGAAGAATGAGGGGGGATTTGATAGCTGCTTTCAACTACCTGAAAGGGGGTTCCAAAGAGGATGGATCTAGACTGTTCTCAGTGGTAGAAGATGACAGAACAAGGAGTAATGGTCTCAAGTTGCAGAGGGGAGGTTTAGGTTGGATATTAGGAAAAACTTTTCACTAGTAGGGTGGTGAAGAACTGGAATGGGTTACCTAGGGAGGTGGTGGAATCTCCTTCCTCAGAGATTTTTAAGGTCAGGCTTGACAAAGCCCTGGCTGGGATGATTTAGTTGGGTTTGGTCCTGCTTTGAGCAGGGGGTTGGACTAGATGACCTCCTGAGGTCCCTTCCAACCCTGAGATTCTATGATTCTATGATTCCTCATGGAGATTTCCTCCCCCAGAGCCTTCTACCATGGGTTTGACCATGGGGGTGGGATGACTTTGCCGCAGAATCCCAAGAAACTGCATCCTGAAAACAATTCAGGTCAGATCAAAACCCTCATTGGACAAAGGATCATGGTGCAGTAGGAGTGAATGGAGAGAACAAGCAAGGGCGGTGTGGAACTTTCTGTACTCTCCTACTTTCTGGAAGCCAAATTCTGCAACATGGGAAATTCACAGGGCCCAAATTCTTCTCTTACAGAGCTGTATCTTTAAATGACTGCCCTTGCCTGGTTTCTAGCCCCATCATAGGCCATGCTTATTAACGGCTTAGGGGACAACGTGAATGCCTATTGAGCACATTGGCAGAAGTGGAGATAGAGAGTGTATATTTTAATACGTGATTGAGTTCAAGCTTCTCTGGTTGCTCACACTTCTGGGAACGATTTCAGCAACTGTTCTGATCATCAGAGAAGTTGTCCCAATGAAGGCCCCGATCTTACAAGCTGATCAGTGTGGGTGGCTCACTGCACCTAGGATGAAGCTCACCGAAGACTCTGCAGGCGTCCACCTACAGGGAGCTGCCTGCAGGGTTTGAGCCTGAGAGGGTTTGAAAGGGGGTCCCCTTTCTACCTATGATACATTCACAATGCAGCTGATGTAACAGTGACAACCCAGTGGTGTGAGTAAAACTATTTGAAGGTGTAAAATTGCCAGGCAATGGGGTCAGAGTCAGTAGAAGACCCAGTGCTATCGCTAATTCCAATGGATGAATCATCTCTCTTGCGTGCGGTGAGGACTAGAAAGCAGCACATGAAAGGGAGCTGGAGGGACTCGAGTGCCCGTTGCTGGGCGACAGGGAGAGGCGGGACCCAGGCCCCGCCCCCGGGGCGCTCCCTCCCCACCGTACTACCACACACCCCCCCGGCCCCGCACATGCGCAGTAGCCCACGGGTTCGGGCTCCCCCTGTCGCCGGGCTCCGGAGCTGTGTCTCGGCCCGTGTCCGCGCTGCTCCGCGGGGCCATGGCCGGGCCCCAGGTGCTGAAGCACCGGCGCACCACGCTGGAGCGGGCCGAGAAGCTCCTCTCCGGGCCCGGCTTCCCGACTGCAACCTCCGGGGCAGGTGGGAGCCGGACCGGTCCGCCCCGCCCTCCGGCCGGGAACCAGCGGCCCGCGGGCGGGCGTCCCCGGGCCGGCGCTGCGCTCGCGCTCGGGACGCTGGGCCGGGGGGTGCGCGGGCGAGCTGCGGAGCGAGCCCCGCTGGGGGACCCGAGCCGCCACCGGCCCCTGGGTCCTGCTGGCCCGGCTGTGAGCGCGGGCCGGGATCGGACGGGTCTGGGTTTGGAAAGCGACGTGGCTTCTCCGCAGTGAAACCCGCTGCTCGGGCTGCGGCTCTGCCTGAGAGTCGCAGTGAGTCCAGCCGTGCCCCGGGGCGGGGGCGATCGGGTGGGGCGTCCCCACCTACTACAGCGGGTGTCGCTGCTCCGAAAGCTTGGAGCAGGCTGCGGGGGGCGGGTGAAGGGACACTTGCAAGCTCCTTTATTGTGCGTTTAAAGGCTTTACAAATCAAAGGTGCTCTGCTGCTCTGTCTTTCCCCTTTGCTGTTTCACGCTGCAGTTAGGCTGGTCAGTTTCACTTTTCTGCTTCTTTCTCTCGGATTCTGACAATGCTTTTGGGTTTCTCACAGTGTAGGAAGGAGGTTCTCCTTTTCACCCTGTGCAGCAGCTCCAGAGAGATCCTCTCACAGACCCATCTGTCTTACCAACACCGCAATCTTCCTGTTATTTGGCTCTCAAATATTTAAACAAAAAGACTCTACAATTACTGCATCTACTCCTGGCAGCTGTCACATAAATCCTTCCTCCTGCAACTGGCTCTGCTCAGGAGGACCCCAGCGTGGAGCCTCATTGAAGTTAATGGGGCTTCTGCATAGACGCACAGCCAATCCACTTAAAATAACTTGCAGGATTGGGGCCTGAATATATGCATGCCCAGGAAACTAGATGTGAGCTAAACAGGATTGCTGCATGTGTGTGTCCCCCTCCAATCCTGCCATGGGGCACAAAGGAGTCAGGTAGGCTGTGTTGGGTGGGAGAAAGTGGGAACCAGCCAGCCTCAAAGCAATACTACTGTTGTCACTTCTAGTTCCCTGCACAGACGTGCACTACTCTGATAGCAGCATGGTGCAGCCACTAACCAGGGGGAAGGGATATGAGTGGTATGATATCAGTGGTATGAGTGTTCGCCTGCTAAACCCAGGGTTGTGAGTTCAATCCTTGAGGAGACCACTTAGGGATCTGGGGCCAAAATTGGTCCTGCTAGTGAAGGCCCAGGGGGCTGGACTCAATGACCTTTCAAGGTCCCTTCCAGTTCTAGGAGATTGGTATATCTCCAATTATTACCTTTTTTACCTTATGTCAACCCCCCCCCCTTGTATTACATTTAAAAAAATCCTTCAGTCCTGTTTTCCTGGAAAAGAACAAACCAATAATTGCATTGTAACCACCTTCTTCAGAACTCAGATGAATGAATGACATGTTGGGTCTAAGACTATGTCACTCTGCTGCTTCAGGAGTGGAATTTCTGTCTGGACTATACATTTCCTCTTGATGCTTTAAGTCATAATGTGACTATTGCTGCTCAGCTAGTGTCTTTAAAATCTGTACAAGTAAATAACTGTACCATGGTATTGCTATATGTAGTTCATGTGAGTTCACTTAGGGACAGATCCTCAGGTGATGTAGATTGTCATAGCTTCATCCAGTGCTAATATGCTGTAACCTTTGCTTGCAAAGGTATTTGTAAGGCGTTGAATGGGGGCTCCTATCATTTAAATAGAAAAGAACAAAAGGGAAACGTTGTTATTAAGAGGATGGTGATCAATTGTTCTCCACATCCACTGAGGATAGTACAAGAAGTAATGGGCTTAATTTGAAGCAAGGGAGATTTAGGATGGACATCAGGAAAATAATTCTAATTATAAGGATAGTTAAGGTCTGGAACAGGTTACCTAGAGAGGTTGTAGAATCCCCACCATTGGAGGTTTTTTAAGAACACCTTGGACAAAGACCTGTCAGGGATGGCCTTCTAGGTTTACTTGATCCTATCTCAGCACAGGAGGCTGGGCTAGAGGTCCCTTCCAGCCGTACGTTTCTATGATGGTGTGATTTGTGGGAAGAAAGAAAATCTCCATGGCTTGGCACTTGTGGTAGTCAAAATATACAAGGCAGATACAGGTGTTCTGCCATTGACCACATGCGCTGCCATTGGTGACCACATGCCACGCTGGGCACCAGGGATTGTCAGGCTAATAAGCAAGAGGATTGTTAGTTTTTTAAAACATTGGGTTTTTTTAAACTGAATGTTTCTGCAATGGTGAACCACTGGGGAAAAACCAAGCATGACAAAGCTTTAGCCTTTGTCGGGAGATCGGGAGACAGATCCTCGTACCTTGGGGTGATTGGCTTTATTGCATGTCATCTTTCCTGCAGGCTTTTCGGGGACACCTGCCCCCTGGTGTCTCTCTCCTGTTTCCAGACCCCAGAGCATCAGCCCACGTGATGAAGCTGTCAGACAAGAATTCAAACCTGTGAAAGTTGGGGACTCCTTTGGACCCACGTAAGTACCAGCCTTAGAGGAACAAAGTGATGTGAATTGATTTTTAACTGACGTTTATTTAAATGAGGAAGTGATGTGAAGTCGCTATTGTTTTTCCCCTTGAGGACACAGACACAATGAGCTGTGTGTGAGATTCCATTTTTACTCCCCAGGTGCTGCAGATTAATCAGTAGGACTGTGTGCAACACCTGTGTGTATGCAACTATTTTTTTCTACACCTAAAGATATCTTTAGTACTTTAACTTCAGGTTACTTGTATGTATTAGCTAATCCTCACAAACCCCTGATGAAGTAGGACAGAAGATATCTAATCCTCCCTGTTTTACATTTGGGAAGAAACTGAGGGATGGAGAAGTTAAGTAACCTGAGGCCTTGTGGCAAGTCAGTGTCAGAGGCAGGACTAGACTGCAAGCTAGGCACTCTGAAATCTCTTTGCTCAGCCATCTACCTCACTCTTTTGGATTCTTTCAGCTCCATGTTTAGGACTTTGATTTTGATTGATGCGTTGGGCCTATCGGCAAATCTCCAGGCAGAACAGAAGGCCTGTGATAATGCTGGGGCAGGTAAAGGAGGTATCATAAATACCTGTTTCTTGGGTGTTTGTAATTTGTTATAAAAATAAACTCCAGACTAAAACTTGACCCAAGAACTCTGGAAGCTAATTACTTGTCTCTGTCCATCCTGAGCCCCTCTCCTCCAACTTGACTCCCATGACAGCAGTCCCTGTGGAATACTTCATGTTAGACTATGGAGGTGCGGGGAGTGGATCTTTGAGACTTGGGCCTTCATGAAATAGGGTTGATTTCATCCCTTTTCTCCCCTTCTGAGGCCTTTCCTGCCTGGTGGGTAGTTGCTCTATCCCTGCAGTCACAATCTCTGGTCTCACTCCATGCTGGTAATGAGAGACCCTCTTTGTGCACCCCTTCTGCTTCCAGCATGGCAGCTCCTTTGTCCTGATTTCTCTGAGAGAGCAGGTCAAACTGTTGCTAGACAGCTGGCTGATTCACTCGACAGCTGGCTGAGATGCCCTGGGTCTTTGGGACCTGGGTGGAATGTGTGGGTGTCTCAATCCAGTTCCTAGACAACAGGTGTCTGTACTGTAAAAGCGCCTCTAAACTTTCCCCCCTTGCTGACTGTCTGACTGGATGAGCCATGGAGAACAAACTGCCCGTGGATGTTCCTGGTGGGTCTGGCTTGATGTGTATGGGTGGAGGCAGAGCGTGGGGTGCTTGTACTGCTGCTGACCATGCCCTATCATACCTGATCTATACAGAGCAGATCTCTGTCTACGGGGCTGTCAGTTGAGCATCTTTCACTCTTAGGAAAAAATAAAAGCAAGCCCTGGCGGGATTGTCTCCTGTGTGTGTTTGTGCATTGGTGTCTGTACATACTATGTGCTTTCCCCACAGACCTCCTTAGAGATTCTACTGAGGCTGTAGTGTCTTGTGCATGTTAACCTTTCATAGGGAAATCCTTAATCAGGAACGGCTCAACATCAGTTCAGAAGTGTATGTACCTGTCTTTCAGGTGGTGGACCTGCTGGTTTAAAGTGGAGCTTAGCATCCCCAGAGAATGGGTGGGGAAGGAAGTGCATCTCCTGTGGGAAAGCGATGGGGAAGGGATGGTGTGGAGGGATGCGCAGCCGGTTCAGGTAAGAGGAAGTGTGTGTGCCAATGCTAGATCTTTCTTAGAAGTATGTCATAGGCAGTGCTGCAATCAATGCTGTTTCCATGACATGTCCTCTGCCTCAGCCCTTTATAATGGGGCTGTCGGAATTCCCTGCCATTTGTTACATGGTTTGCATCAGACTGGATTTGAATTTCCTCTAATTATATAGCGCTTCCCTGTTTTGTGAGGTTTTTAATGCAATATTCCTGACCATTGGTCTCTGGCATGGAATACCCATGGGACTGGTATTAACCCTGCGGTTGCAGCAACTCACCAGGAGAAGCCGACCCTTTCTATGATGTTTTTAGTGTCTGTTTGATGAGGCATGGAGACATGTCCTAGGGAGTTTGAGCAAAATCTTCATTCAGCGGGGTGCTGCAAATGGTCTTTGTAGTAGTTCTACAGGCAAACAGTGAGCACAGTCTCAGTACGCACAACTCCGTGGTAATCTGCCATGTGTCAGAAGGGGCCCCTCTGCTGATATGTATCAACAAGCCATGGGTTAGTGATTCTGTACTGATGCAGCATGGCAGCCATTCCCATTGAACCTGTGTTAACATCTCTGACGTGCGTGTTGTCATGGAGCTATTTTAATGTTCCTCCTCCCTGTCGTGACACACAGGGTTTGACTAAAGAAGGGGAGAAGACCAGCTATATCCTGACAGACAGCCTCAAGGAGGCAGAGCCTCACAGGTGAGCACTGATGCTTGCTGAAATTCAGGGAAACCCCCACCCTGCACTGGTTGGAGGGGCTGTGAGGTACTCTTGGCACAGCCACACCACACAGGGAAAATGCCCAGGCCTCTCTGTTGAGAGCTGTGAGGACCAGTGATGTAGCATTGTCACCTATTGGCTGCTCAGCTCATGAGGTAACATCAGGCTGGATTACAATGACAAGGTTTGTTGATTGCTGTGCTTCAGGGTGTGAGTTGCTCACTAAGTAGGATGAGGAAGAAATGTGTCCCTCGTGGGGTAGTGTTGCACAGTTAGGTTGGTGTAGTATGTCTGTCTGTCTCTGAAGCACTGGCCACCGTAAGAGACAGGATACCAGACTAGACGGGCCACTGGTCTGGCCTGGTCCGACCGTTCCTGTGCTTTTGGCAGATCTTGTTTCCCAGTCTCTATGCAGAGAACACAGTGAGTTGCTCATTGATCTCTGGTGACTTCTGTTTCCCTTTTTCTCATTTCTACAGTCTGACTGTCTATGTGGAAGTTGCCTGCAATGGTCTCTTTGGGGCTGGAAAAGGCAGCCTGATTGCACCTCCTGACCCTGACAAGAAGTTCACCCTGCACAAGGCGGAGCTTGTGGTCTTCAACAGGGATGTCCATGAGCTGCTGGTAGACTTTGAGATACTAGTGGACATGGCCAAGGTAAATACTTCAGTCCTCTGTCTCTTTTATTCTCCAGCTCCTCTATCTCCCTCTCTCCTCCTTTTTTCATGACTTTCCCTTTGGTTTGACCTCCTTCCCCCAGCTCTCCAGCGTCTACCAAAAAGACCTGAAGCAGTAAGTATTTGCCATTGTAGTTTGTGTACAACTGGAAGTGTCTCCTTTGTTTCATCATGTCAGCTAACATCAGCAGCCTCTGAGTTCCAAAAAAGTGAAATGTGTATAGTAGGGGAAGGAAACACCATCTTTGCGTATGTATTGCCTCAGGCTACACGTGTCATTGGTAGAGAGGTGGGAAGTTGGTAGGACACTGCTAATGGGCTGTCCATATGTGCAGCAGTTCAGCGTGCTATCCATCATACAGACTCTCAGCCTGTCCGATATAAGAGTTGCTGAGCTAAGCGTCTCTCTCTTCTCACTCTTGCCCTCCCTCAGTTCCTCGGGGAGGAAAACCAGCGGAGCTTCCAGACACTATATGTGGCCAATCAGATGGTTAACCTGCTTGATGTCACAGACTCCTCTACCTTCCCTGCAGTGCGTCACCTCGCTTCTTCCATCTTTAGGCAGAAGAATGGCGAGAGCCAGCACTCCATCCATGCTATGGGCCACTGCCACATTGATTCTGGTAAGAATGGGTCCAGGGGATGCGTGCTATGGAAAGGCCTGTGGTTAGTAGGGCTGGCCAGTGATGCTGGGTGCTGCCAGAGGGGAGCAGTTCTCAGGCGAATAGGCACTGAGTGTTCTGTAGAAGTGATGCTCTGAGCCTCTAGGATAAGGGACAGGGATATCCCAGCTATCAGCTACAAAATGTATGTAGCCGTGTCAGCCTGACTGGAGATGGTGACTTACCACAAGGCTGGAAGGCATCCTTTACAAAGGGGCATGTCAAAGCCTTCCATGCCCATTCCTTAGTTGCTTTGCCTGGCCCCTAGATTTCAAATTCCCAGTGGGGTTTTTCCTAGTCATGCTATTGTGGGGAAAGGAAGTGAGGTATCCAGGACAGGCAGCAGCCCCGTGAGCTGAGGACTCTTCAGGACTTACAGCCATGCTTCAATCCATTGACATTTTAATAGTGTGATTTTTCCCATGTCTTCACACCCTGCAGTGGTTGATTCTTGTAAAGGCAGCACAGCTTGGATCCCAGATGAGTAGGGCCCTACCGAATTCACCGTCCATCTTTGTGAATTGCATGGTCATAGCATTTTAAAAATCTTTATTGTCACAATTTCAGATATTTAAATCTTAAATTTCACGCAGTTGTAAACAAAGCATGAATATGTATGGAAAAAGAGCAAAATACAAACCTGTAAAGCCCTTAAGTCCGTGTTTCTCAAACTAGGGGTCCCAGGCCAAAAGGGGGTTGCAAAGCTATTATAGGGGTGGTTGCGGTATTGCCACCCTTACTTCTGCACTGCCTTCAGAGCTGGGTAGCTGGAGCATGGTGGCTGCTGGACTGATGCCGAGCTCTGAAGGCAGTGCCGCAACCAGGAGTAGCGCAGCGTTCAGAGCTGGATTCCTGGCCAGCAGCCGCTGCTCTCTGGCCACTCAGCTCTGAAGGCAGTGCCACCAGCAGCAGCAGGTAGAAGTAAGGGTGGCGATACCATACTATGCCATCCTTACTTCTGTGTTGCTGCTGGCAGCGGCACTGCATTCAGACCTTGGTGCCTAGCAAGCAGCTGCCGCGCTCCAGCCACCCAGCTCTGAAGGCAGCATAGATGTAAGGGTAGCAGTACTGCAACCCCTATACAATAGGCTTGAGACCCTCTTTTGGGTTGATACCCCCCATTTGAGAAATGCTGTGTACTTGTATATACTTTTACCCTATAGTATAAAAGAATATAGTACAGGGTGAAAGTACACAAAATATCAGATTTTACGGGGGAACCCAGATTTCATGGTCCGTGACACGTTTTTCACAGTTGTGATGAGGCTCAGTTGTGTCTTTCCAGCCAGGGGAAGGCAGCACAGAATGGGCATTGGCAGGCGACAGGCTGTATGTGTATATAAAATAATGGCCATTTAAAATGGAAAGGCCATGTGGCCACAGTGAGATCAGCCTGCTTCTGTCCCTGCAGCCTGGCTGTGGCCATACGAGGAGTCTATCCGCAAGTGTGCTCGCAGCTGGGTGACTGTTGTACGCCTGATGGAGAAGAACCCGGAGTTCACGTTTGTCTGCTCGCAGGTGAGTTGTCATCTGCCGCTCTCAGGTGGGCAGCAAAACTCTTGGAGCAAAGACAGGAGGAAGGTTAGTGCATATTCTAAGGAGCATGGTAAGTGGCTGGGAGAGGGGCTGCTATGCAAGGGACTTCTCTATCCCTGGTCTCCAAGTTGTTTCTACCATGCTCCCAAGCCCAGATGCCAGGTGTAGATTTCAGCCCAAGCCTCCTGCCTGGTAGCTGTCCTGCCAGGTCTGGGACCAGTCCTATTTGCACTGAGCTCCAATGCCTGCTGAAAATTCAGGTTTGCAGCTGCTGTGAGTCAGAAGCTTTAGACAAATTGGATAATCTCTAAAATAATCTCCGGGTGCTTTATGGCTCTGTCTTCTTTGCAGGCCCAGCAGTTTGAGTGGGTGAGGAACTGGTATCCTGGGCTGTACGCTCAGATTCAGGACTATGCCAAAGAGGGACGGTTCATACCTGTTGGCGGCACCTGGGTAGAAATGGTAAGGTCACGGCAGCCCTTCTGCATTGCCCTCTGAGTCTTGTCTCTAACAGATCAGTTACTGAGTCTCAGATGCCTTCTCTTAACATCTTCTTCTGCTCAGACCCTCAAGGGGAATCATGAGAGGGATTTTGGAACCCAGCCCCTAGCCTGGGGAGCCCTCCCCTCTGGAAACGTAACCCTAACCCTACCATTTGGAATACTAATGGTACCTGAAGACCACTACCCTTTAGAACCCTTATCCTAACTCAGGGACCCCTACCTTTGGGACATTAATCCTAGGCGTTGGGGCCTAACACAGTGACTCCTACCCTTTGGAAACCTAAATGTATCCTGGAGAGCCCTATACTCTGAAACTTTAACCTTCACCAGGGGAGTCCTATGCATTGGAAACCTAAATATAGTGTGAGGAGTCCTCTCTGTTGGAACCTTAATGCTACCTTGGGGATCCATACCCTGTGGAACCCCGACCTTAGCTTGGGGAGTCGCACCATCTTGAATCCTAATGCTTGCTTGCGCAGCCCTGTTACCCTAGCTCTAACCTCTGGAACCCTAACACTAGCCGGGGTGTCTTATCGATTGGAAATCTAACCTGAACTTGGGGAGCCTTGCCCTCTGGAACCCAACCCTAGCTGCAGGAGTCTTATCTACGTGAACCCTAGCCCTAGCCTTGGGAGCCCGACCCTCTGGAACCATAGCACTAGCTTGGGGAGTCCTATCAACTGGAATCCTAGCCCTGATCCAGGGAGTCCTACCCTCTGTAACCCCAACTGTAGATTAGGCAGCCTTATACCCTGGAACCATAACGCAGTAGCACCCTCAGCTGTATTGTGAACACAGCTCTTCCCTTTCCCCAGACTCTGTTACCCTCCCCGGCCCCCCTGGAGGGTGTGTCAAGTCCATACATGACTGCAGTGTCTCAGCTGGGAGCTGTATGGATTGGGCCTGCCATGGGGTGCATGCTACTGGGGTGGCCACTCTCCTTTCTCTGCTGGCAAGCGGGGCAGGAGATCTGCATAGAATTCCTCAGGGCTGCCATTATCTCCCAGGACGGGAATCTTCCCAGTGGCGAATCAATGGTGCGTCAGTTCCTGCAGGGACAGCGGTTTTTCCAGCAGCAGTTTGGGAAGCTTTGCTCGGAGGTATGTGTTCCTCCTCGGTGGATCCTCTACATGTTCCTTCTCTGTGGGGGTGGGGAAGTGATCCATGTGGTCCCTTCCAGAGCTGATATTCCCGGTGTCTCTGCTTCATTCTTGGTGGGACACGCTCACTTTGGAGTGATCTATCTAAGGTATGTATGTGGCCCATCACCGTGGTATTTGAATTCTTTCAATCTCTTTTGTATCTATCCTCATGCGCCCCTGTGGGGAAGGGCAGTGCTGCTATTCTCACTGTATAGATGGGAAAACTGACGCACAGACCGGCCCAGTGACTCGTCCAAGGTCACACATGAAATCTGTGGCAGAGCAGGGACTTTATTCCAGGTCTCCCAAGTCCTAAACTAGTGCCTGAACGGCTGGACCATCCACAAGAAATTGCAGCTGGAGGCTGCTAGGGCCTCGGATATATTAGTGCAGCGTACCTCTTCCTACCCCCCAGTACATAGGCCTGGGCCAGTTCATATAGCACCCACTACCTAGCAATATTTTCTCCAGGCTGAGGGGCCCTGTGGAGGGCATTAGGGCCACAGTGATACGTGGCTCATTATATGGGGTATCCAGAATTTGGGCCTGTTCCCATCTCGGCTCTAGAGATGTATGGAGAGATAGGTGCACCCGACTACATTGTCTGAGAGACATCTGAGCAGGTGATGGGATTGTGTTTCTCTCTCTCTCTCACGTTCTGTTCTCTGCTCCCAGTTCTGGTTGCCAGACACTTTTGGATACTCGGCCCAGCTGCCCCAGGTGATGCGTGGCTGTGGGATACGATGGTTCCTCACTCAGAAACTCAGCTGGAGCCTGGTGAACACCTTCCCGGTGAGCTGGTCTTTCCTGCTGTGGGGGGTGTGCACATGTGTATGGGAATCTGCCCAGTGGGCTCGCTCCTGTCATAACTATGAAGGGAAGGGTAACAGCCCTCCTGTGTACAATACTATAAAATCCCTCCTGGCCAGAGACACCAAAATCCCTTTACCTGTAAAGGGTTAAGAAGCTCAGGTAACCTGGCTGACACCTGACCCAAAGGACCAATAAGGGGACAAGATACTTTCAAATCTTGGTGGGGGAAGGCTTTTGTTTGTGTGCTCTTTGTTTTGGGGGTTGTTCGCTCTGGGGACTAAGAGGGACCAGACATCAATCCATGCTCTCCAAATCTTTCTGAACCAGTTCTCATATTTCAGACTTGTAAGTAACAGCCAGGCAAGGCGTGTTAGTTTTATCTTTGTTTTCTCAACTTGTAAATGTTCCTTTTGCTAGGGGGTTTACCTCTGTTTGCTGTAACTTTGAACCTAAGGCTAGAGGGGGTTCCTCTGGGCTCTTTGAATCTGATTACGCTGTAAAGTTATTTTCTATCCTGATTTTACAGAGATGATTTTTACCTTTCTTTCTTTAATTAAAGCCATTCTTTTTAAGAACCTGATTGATTTTTCCTTGTTTGGATCTGGACTCACCAGGAATTGGTGGGGGGCAAAGGAAGGGGAATGGTTAATTTCTCCTTGTTTTTAGATCCATGGGTTTGGATCGGTGTTCACCAGGAACTTGGTGGAAAAGTCTCTTAAGGCTACTCAGGGAAGGGTTATAGTACTTGGGAGGAAAATATTCTGGGGAGGCAGTAGACAGAGTTTCCCTGATAACTCATAAATAATTTGGGTGGTGGCAGTAAAACCAGATCTAAGCTGGTAGTTAAGCTTAGAGGTTCTCATGCAGGTCCCCACACCTGTACCCTAGAGTTCAGAGTGGGGAAGGAACCTTGACAGGCCCTCATTCAGAGAGCTCACCAGAGCTTTACGTGAGGCTGACTGGATCAGGTAGTTCATTAGCCACGACAAGAGAAGATTTGGCTACTGATCACATCATGATAAGGTTCTGAAGTATGACGCCAACAGCTTTGAAAAGTTAATGGTGAGCAACCAGAAGTTTCCTTTCAGTAGGTCCTTGGACTCGTGCGCCCCATTCTGGCTGTCCCTGTGGTGTCCCCCTGTGAAGCTGTAATAGACTCCCCCTTGGTGACATTTTGCTCTCTTCCAGCACAGCACCTTTTTCTGGGAAGGCATCGACGGCTCCCAAGTTCTGACCCATTTCCCGCCTGGCAATTCCTATGACCTAAAAGGTCGAGTGGAGGAGGTGAGCGGTATGACATTGTAGGCAGATGGGTATGCTTCTGTCTTTCTGTCCCAGCGTACCCACCTTGCAAGGGAATGTCACCGCCATCTGGGCTGTAAGCAAAGACTGTTGGAGGGGAGTGCCACATAGCGAGTAGGTGGGGAAAGGTGATAGGACAAGCAGCTGGGGGCTTTAGAGGTTTGGAGTAAAGCCCAGATTTGTCTGTCCATGCAATGTGTCAGAGCCTTGAGTTTCTATAATGAGCTGCATTTTAAAGATAAATTCATGGGGGAATGGGGAGCTGATGAGTCTCTGCAGGAGGGCTCTCAGCTTCTCCAGATTCTCCTGTCTCCCTGGGCCCTGGTGGATGTGTCCCGGGAGGCAGAGCTGAAAAGAGAATGAACATGGTGAGAAGACAACAAGCTAGTGCCTGATCTTTACGCCTGCAGGGCTCTCCTTGGCTTGACTATGTGAGGGCTTGACACTACGTGTCATGTGTATACATAATCTTCTCTAGATGCTGAAAACCATGAACAACAACAAAGACAAAGGCCGTGTGAACCACAGCGCTGCTCTCTTTGGGTTTGGAGACGGAGGAGGTGGCCCGACTCAGAAGATGCTGGACAGGCTGAAGAGAATGAGAGATACGGATGGGCTGCCCAGGTCTGGGGAGGCTCTGCTCTCTCTCCTCATCTGTCCTTCAGAGCTCAGTGCCGACTGCTGACTCTTGAGAGATTTCTGCTAACCCCTTTGGTCCTAGCATTCTGGAGAGTGGGGCTGGAGGGAGCTGATGATTCACGGCTGGGGCTGTTGCTTTCCCACTTGCAATCCATCAACTCATGCTAGGGAAGGAACCACAGGGCTCCTCGTTCCCTCTGCAGTGGGCAGCAGCTGCTAAGCCTGTCCTGTTACTATCTGCATTTCTCCCTCATAGGGTTCAGATGTCCACACCTGACCGTTTTTTCTCTATGCTGGAGAAGGAGAAGACCCAGTTGTTCACCTGGACAGGAGAACTGTTCCTGGAGCTACACAACGGCACTTATACCACCCAGGCCCAGGTTACCACTTGCCCGGGATGGGAGGGGAGATAAGGCAGTGGGTGGAAACTATCTAGATCAATGTTAACTCTGACCAATAGGGAAGACTTCCACTCTGAATCCATCTCCTTGGTGTGCCATCACTGGCGCAATTTAGCGCCATAGTAGGACCCGATAAAGACCTTGTGATTCTCTAAAGCTTTGAGCCCATGTAATTTTCCCAGTTAGTCCAATATAAGTTATCAGGACAGAGCCCTATGTGCTACAATGATTGGTGCTCTGACTGCACCATGAAAATTAACAGAAAACTCCCATCGGCTTGAACCCTAGTGTAGACAAGACTCTCTTGCAGATGGTCCGTTTTGAACGCCGTTTCTATTTAAGCTCTGTTCCAGCGTAGACACACCCTGTTTCTAGTCGGTCCACTTTCTAGGTCTCATGCACTGGCACAGCATTGGTGGGTTGGGGTTTTTAGCACTGCTTTTGGTTAATTCAGGTTTTCTTCTTTACAGGCCTTAAGTCTCAGCTTTAAACTATTAACAGGGTCTCTTTGAACTGTGTTTGAAAACAAGAGGGATGCTCTTGTTTGAGCCAGAGATGAGCTAAAGCTGTTCATTGGCTCTCAGGTTGATTGCTGAGCCACTGGGGGTTTTCCCCGTAGTAGGAAGGGGCCTTCAGCCCTCAGTTGAGTGTGTCTCGCTGCCTGACCTCTGTAAACATGGTACAGAGAGGCTGCCACCCAAACCCTGTTGTTTCCAAAACTGACACAGCAGCAGTGGTTGCTGCTATCGATTAACAGAGCATTGTGGGAAGTACCATCTTTCAGAACAGTTAGCTAATTTCTGAGCGACTGAAATCTCTGCTGTTACAGTGGGAGGGGCTCTGGAGAAGGTACCGTCAGGGAAAAGAGAATCTCATTGCTATTTGTGAATATATAATAGAATATTAGGGTTGGAAGGGACCTCAGGAGGTCATCTAGTCCAACCCCCTGCTCAAAGCAGGACTGATCCCCAGACAGACTTTTACCCCAGTTCCCTGAATGGCCCCCTCACAACCCTGGGTTTAGTAGGCCAATGCTCAAACCATTGAGCTATCCCCCAGTAATAGATACTGTCTGCATCCCAATGCCTGATGTAATGTTTTGCAACAGATGGCAAAAATCTCCTCTGATATAGCTCTTCCTGTTTTCACCTACTTTGGGATCAGATAAAGAAAGGGAATCGGGAGTGCGAGCGGATACTCCATGATGCTGAAGTACTGAGTAGTTTTGCTCTGACCCAGAAAAATACTTTCCAGTATCCTTCCATCAAACTGCAGCATCTCTGGAGGTAAAGTAGTTCGTCCGAGTGCCACCATTGATTGGATAAAGCTGCAGTGATAATTGGAGCCCTGTGCCGATACAGAAATTTGGATCTGCATCCGTGATAATTAACTTGTATCTGACCTGCAATCCCCACTCCCCCTTTTATATGCATCTGCATCCACACCCTACCTCACTGGTAGAGCTCTGCGCACATACAAAAATTTGGACCAGCATCCAGTCCGCAATCTGCAAAGATGGTAACAAATGCAACCGCATCCGCGGATGCAGATATCTGCGGATATAAAGTGGATAACCGCAGATTTGCAGGGCTCTAGCGTTAAGCACACTCAGGTATATAAAAAACAAGCGGACACAGTGTTCTCATTAGATGAGATAGTAACAAACAATATATTAAGTAGCAAACCAAAAAGTAGCCTCGTTCATTTATAGCTTAGACCAAACCCCAGACAGTCTCTCAACAGACTGATTTAGAAGAATTCATTTTATGGAGAAGTGTCAGTTGCCTGTCTATCAGAGGCTATTAGAAATACCCCTCTGGTCCTCAGGAGGCTGAACTGTTGTGTGCCACAGGCAGAGACCAGGAGACACTGATATACCACCAATGCCCAAGGTTGCTGCCAAAGCAGGGAATTGAAGGAACAAGTATATTTGTTTCTGTGAATTCCCAAACCTGTGCCCAGAAAATCCTCCCAGAAAAAGGCTAGGAATGCCTGGCTCAGGTGACTGCTAAGAGAGCTCCGGGCCTTTGAGCTGGCTGCACTCTCTCTTGTCTCCAATAGCAGCAGAGCAGGGTCTGGCAGAACTCACATTTTTGATGGATGGAATGAAAGTGGTGACCTGAAACCAGAAGGCCACAGTTACCATGTGCATGTGAGAACTGCCTGGCTGTTGCAGTCCCCATCAGCCATCAGCAAGATACAAAGGGCTTTGTCCTCTAAAATGAGGGTGGCATAGTTCATTCATAGTGATACTAATCCATAGCTGTCTTCTGGTTCTTGCCTTGGTCCCCCATGCTCAGGTTGCTGCTCCTGAATCAGTTCCATGACGTGTTGCCGGGCAGTTGTATCCAGCTAGTTGTGGAGGATGCCATGAGATACTATGCAGGTGAGGAGTGATTTGTACTAAGAGACTTTTCCTGCCAAGTGGGTTGGGTTCATTGTAACACCCTCTGTCAGGTGGGTTTTGAAAGGTGGTGTTGCTGATTTCTGATCTGACTCCTTGCCTGGTTTGGTGAAGGTTTGGTTGTGGTTTGGTTTTGTTACAAGCTCTAGAGGCATCGGGGACTCCATATTAATAGGTGGTGCTCTTGATGTTGGTAATAACAAATGGGACCCGATCTGTTTTCCTCCTCTGCGCATCCTGCTTCCACTGAGGTTGGTAGGAGGAAGGACGCCCTAGTGTCCTGGGCCATGGCCCTGCTGCACTCAGCCAGTCTGCCTTATGCCATTTGTCGATACCCAGAGAAAACAAGCCCCAACCGTGTCTGGTTACACAGAGTCTGACAAGCAGAGGACCCCCCCACACACACACCCTCCCTGCAGGTGGAGACTCCTCTGCAGGCCCCAGGAGGCCTGTGAGACTGGAAGAGACCGTGCATGTGAAGGATTGGTTTGAGCAGTGGGGATGGGGAGGATTGTTGGGAGGTTGCTAGAAATGGCTGCAGAGATGCATCAATTCCAAGGCTAGATGGAACCATTGTGATCATCTCACTGACTCGTAGACTTTAAGACCAGAAAGTACCATCATGATCATCTAGTCTGACCTGCACATTTCTGGCCACAGAACCTCACCTACCCCCTCCTGTAGTAGGCCTCTAACCTCTGGCTGAGTTACTGAAGTCCTCAAATCATGATTTAAAGACTTCAGGTTACAGAGAATCCACCATTTACACTAGTTCAGCAAGTGATCTATGCCCCATGCTACAGAGAAGGCAAAACCCCCCCAGGGTCTCTGCCAATCTTACCTGGGGGGAAAAATTCCTTCCTGATCCCAAATGTGGATATCAGTTAGACCCTGAGCAAGTGGGTGAGATCCATCAGCCATATATCTGGGAAAGAATTTGCTGACCTCCCATATGACACGGGCCAGAGAACTTCCCCAGAATAATTCCTAGAACAAATACTTTAGAAAAAAAATCCAGCTTGGATTTAAAAATTGCCAATGATGGAGAATCCACCACAACCCTTGTAGGTTGTTCCAATGGCTAATTACCCTCACTGTTAAAAAATATATGTTTTATGGCCAGTCTGAATTTGCATGGAAGACAGAGGAATGTTAGGATGGTGCAAGGAGGGAATCCAGAGTTTAACTGGAAAAAATGCAGCCCAGAGTTAAACACACCAGATGAATGGAAGGGAGTTGGGGGAATTAGGGTTAAGAGTAAAGAGAATTTGCTTAGTAAGATTAGGCATGATGGGGCAAATGGACCAGTAAGTCTTAGGCCATTGTGTACTGCATCCTTTCTCTCACTCCGTTGCCTTTTTGAATGTCTCTAAAGGGCCTAGCCAACTTTGGGGTGCTCTGTAATTAATAATACAGTAACTCCTCACTTAACATTGTAGTTGCGTTCCTGAAAAATGTGACTTTAAGCGAAACGATATTAAGCGAATCCAATTTCCTCATAAGAATTAATGTAAATGAGGGGGTTAGGTTCCAGGAAATTTTTTTTTCACCAGACAAAAGATGTGTGTGTGTGTATAAATTGTGTGCACACACACTCACAGTGTAAGTTTTAAACAAACAATACTGGTACACAGTGAGATGATTGTGAAGTTTCTTGAAGTGGAGGAGTCAGAGGGTGGGATATTTCCCTTACTGCTAAATGATGAACTAGCAATTCTCTGAGCCCTCAAGGGTTAACTCTCTCACTCTGCAAGGCAGCAGGAATGGAGGGAGTATATGTGTGTGAGAGAGATGCTGATTTTCCCCTTTAAGTACACTGCCTTGTTAATTAGATCAGCTTGCTGAGACTGCAGCTGCTGCAAGCTCCCTCCATCCTGAGCTCTGGTGTGTCCCACCCTGTTCTATGGAAGATGGGGTAAGGCGGGTGCAGGAGCAGAGGGAGGGGGACACTCTGACATTAGTCCCCCTCTTCTCCCCTTCCCCAAGCAAGCAGGATTCTTGGGGAGCAGCTCCAAGGCAGAGGGCAGGAGCAGCACATGGCAGGTGGGTGCGGGGAGAGTCAGCTGAACTGCAAGCAGCTGCTGCCCAGGGAACTTAGGGGAATGTGGAGCTGATGGGGGGCTGCCAGTCCACCTTGGTTACAAGCCCCCGCCAGCTAGCTGCAACGGGCTGCTCCTCCTGCAAGCAGTAGACAAAGCAGGCAGCTGCCAAACAATGTTAGAAGGGAGCATTGCACAACTTTAAACGAGCATGTTCCCTCATTGATCAGCAATGTAACAATGAAACAACATTAACTGGGATGACTTTAAGTGAGGAGTTACTGTAGACCGCTCTGAACTGAAATGCCTTTTCTTGGCCCAGAAATCCGTAGCACGGGTGGTCTCCTCATTAAAGATGCTGTTCGGTCCTTGTTTGGAGAACTTTTGCCGACTGGTCCCAAGACAGAAGAAAGCCTTCTTGTTCTGAACACTTTGCCCTGGGAACGGACTGAAGTCATCTCCAGGACTGGAGCAAAGACCTTAGGTGCCATTGTCCTGCCTATCTAAAGACTTGCAGATCATCCCCCACAAAGCACAGATGCACCCTAAATCTTCTGGTAGGAGGGACAGGAGCAGGGGAGGTGGACCTGGAAAACTAGACCAACAAAGTGATGGCTGTCTAATTCCAGTCACATGGAGGATACAGAGCCATTGCCTCTCACACAGCTGAGACAGACATTGGCTCATACATTATCTCTAGATCAGGGTTATCCATGATCTCTAGAAATAGTCTCCATCTCTCTCAGCATCACATGGAAAATTATTTTCACGTGGGAAGCTCCTGGACATCAGAGCAGGGGGGAGGTATTTCCTAATGAAGAGGGGGCCCAATGGCACGGAGTGAGAGAGAAGACATCTCATAAAGGGAAAAGCATTTGAGTGAAGCACTCTGCCTCTCTTCTTTCAGCCCTGGTGAAGGTGCCTAGCATGGGCTACTCTGCTGTGGAGGATTCGTTAACACCCCCTCATCCTGTGACGGTGACAAAACAGGTGAGCCACCCTGTGGGGTTCTTTGCTTGCACATTAGAAAGCTCCATGGGCAAAGCCCAAGCTGGATTTGCAACACCGTTTTCAGTAACTTGTAGCATTGCGCGCACACACACACACGCTCACTCACTCTTTGGCTGGTGTGGAGCCTGTGCTCTCTTCTGATTCTTTCCTCTTTCTCACCAGGCAGATGGCTCTGTGACCATGGAGAACGGGGTTATCGCAGCTCACCTGGACTCCATGGGGCGTGTGATGTCACTTCACTTAGTGCACTCGGGGAGGTATGACGATTATTCATTGTATTTATTGGAGCCATGACTGAGGGTCAATCCAGACTGGGGCCTCGGTGTGCCAGGCAGTGGGCAAATACAGGAGCAAATGGACCCTGCCCCAAAGAGCTGATGGTCTACATTGGTTTTAGTTAACATTAATAAAATATGGATCTGCTCTCACTGAAACCATCTCCAGTGATTCCATCTTGCCTGGACAGACTGGGGTGTGAAACCCAGTGGGGACTAATTTGAGGTCTCCTCTTCTCAGTTTCATCATAACTAAGGCCACCTGTGGGGCTTGAACATCAGCCAAATGAAAGGCTGGTTCATTTCTCCTACCTAGTCTCCTCCCAGAGAAGCTAAAGTGGCAGGTGTCTGTTTCCAGGCTGTTGGAATGTTGTTTCAGGTCATGGAATTCTTGTGTCATTCACCACAGCTTCTTGTTCCCTTGCTGATCTTCTGCCTCTCTGCTTTGTTTCAGAGAATCAGTCCAGGATGGTCACTGCGCTAACCAGTTTGTGATATTTGATGATGTTCCCTTGTACTGGGATGCTTGGGACGTGATGGATTATCACCTGGAAACCAGGTAGGTGAGCAGTGCATTATGGGTACCGGTACTTCTTTAGGACTCTGCAAAGCTCTCTGCCTCTTGGGATTGTAGCAAAGAACCAACTTTCCAGAGAGAGGACAAAACTTCTGCAATGGAAAACTATGTGCTTGTTCTTTTCCAACTCTTTTTGTCCAAGGGAGTAGTGTAGAATAGTGTAAGATTACACAGCACCTGGGAGGGGTTCTAAGAATTCCTCTGGTGAGAAAAATGCAGCCTCAGGTGGGTGGGGAGTATCCCTGCTTGTCTTCTGAGTGTAGGAGCCTTACGTTAACCTTTTGAACACAGCTGTCACCCCCTGAATCTTAGCCCTTATGCTTGACATCTGTTTTAGGAAGCCAGTCACAACCCTTCTGAAGCCTCTGGCGATTGTCCTGGCTGGGGGCCTGCGAGGAAGTGTGAAGTTCTCTCTGCAGATCAGTGAGCGGAGTGTCATCACCCAAGAAGTCATCCTGGATGCCATGTGTCCTTATCTTCGATTCCTGACCCAGGTTTGGAAAGGCTTGTTCAGGCCACGCCCTCCTTATACAGACTGCTGTTGGGGGAGGAGAGAATCCCAGAAGGATGAGTATGTTGCAGGAATGGAGCATAGAGATGGCAAAGATGGATGACCGGGGTGAGGTCCAAGGAAAGGTTGCATCCTGATTAAATTTGCAGATGATACCAAACTGGGAGGGATTGGAACTGCTTTGGAGGATAGGGTCATAATTCAAAATTATCTTGACAAATTGGAGAAATGGTCTGAGGTAAACAGGATGAAGTTTAACAAAGACAAATGCAAAGTGCTCCACTTAGGAAGGAACAATCAGTTTCACACATACAGAATGGGAAGTGACTGTCTAGGAAGGAGTATGGCAGAAAGCGATCTAGGGGTTATAGTGGACCACAAGCTAAATATGAGTCAACAGTGTGATGCTGTTGCAAAAGAAGCAAACATGATTCTGGGGGTACGTCTACACTACGGGATTATTCCGAATTTACATAAACCAGTTTAGTAAAACAGATTGTATAAAATCGAGTGCACGCGGCCACACTAAGCACATTAATTCGGTGGTGTGCGTCCACGGTCCGAGGCTAGCGTCGATTTCTGGAGCGTTGCACTGTGGGTAGCTATTCCGTAGCTATCCCATAGTTCCCGCAGTCTCCCCCGCCCCTTGGAATTCTGGGTTGAGAGCCCAGTGCCTGATGGGGCAAAAATCATTGTCGTGGGTGGTTCTGGGTAAATGTCGTCAGTCATGCCTTCCTCCGGGAAAGCAACGGCAGATAATCATTTCGCGCCCTTTTTCCCTGGATTTCCCTGGCAGACGCCATAGCATGGCAACCATGGAACCTGTTTTGCCTTTTGTCACTGTCACCGTATGTGTACTAGATGCCGCAGACAGAGGCGATTCAGCAGCGCTACACAGCAGCATTAATTTGCTTTTGCCTATAATACGGGGCAAGTGTACTAGAGATCCAGTGTATCAGAGAACCAGAGAGCACACCCGCTCCGTGTCAGATCCCGCAGGAATGATGAGCTGCATGCCATTCACAGGGGGTGCTCCTGCAACAACCCCACCTGTTGCTTCCCTTCTCCCCCAGCCTTCCTGGGCTACCGTTGCAGTATCCCCCCGTTTGTGTGCTGAAGTAATAAAGAATGCAGGAATAAGAAACAGTGACTTGTTAGTGAAATAAAATGAGGGGAAGGCAGCCTCCAGCTGCTATGATAGTCCAGGCAGTACAGAATCTTTTCTTTACACATGAAGGGCGGGGGCTGATGGAGCTCAGCCCCCAGTTGCTATGATGAAGACGGTTACCAGCCGTACTGTACCGACTACTGGGAATGACCGGGAGGCCAGTCAGGAGTACTTATGGGATGATGATGAGGATGGATACCAGTCGTATTGCACTACACCATCTGCCACAAGGCTGATGATGACGACAGATATCTGCCATAGTGTACCATTACCCACCAAGGAGGGGGGGCGAGGATGCTACAGTTCAGTGCCGCAGCATCGCGTCTACCAGCAGCATTCAGTACACATAGGGTGACATTTAAAAGAGTCAAGAGATGATTTTTTTCCCTTTTCCTTCCAGGGGTGGGGGGTGGGGGTACATTGACGAGCTATGCCCTGAACCACCGCGGACAATGTGTTTGACCCTACAGGCATTGGGAGCTCAGCCAAGAATGCAAATGCTTTTCGGAGACTGCAGGAACTGTGGGATACCTTGAGTCCTCAGTCCCCCCCTCCCTCCATGAGTGTCTATTTGATTCTTTGGCTTTTCGTTACGCTTGTCACGCAGCAGCGTGCTGAGTCCCTGCTATGGCGTCTGTCTGGAGATTTTTTAAAAATGCTTTGGACTTTCGTCTTCTGTAACGGAGCTCTGATAGAACAGATTTGCCTGCCCATACAGCGATCACATCCGTACGGTCCATGCTGGAGCTCTTTTTGGATTTTGATTTCGGACTGCATCGCCACCCGTGCTGATCGGAGCTCCACGCTGGGCAAACAGGAAATGATATTCAAAAGTTCGCGGGGCTTTTCCTGTCTACCTGGCCACTGCATCCGAGTTCAGATTGCTGTCCAGAGCGGTCAGTGGTGCACTGTGGGATACCGCCCGGAGGCCAATACCATCGATTTGTGGCCACACTAACCCTAATCCGATATGGTAATACCGATATTAGCGCTACTCCTCTCATTAGGGAGGAGTACAGAAACCGGTTTAAAGAGCCCTTTATATCGATATAAAGGGCCTCTTAGTGTGGACGGGTGTGGCATTAAATCGGTTTAACGCTCCTAAAACCGGTTTAAACGCGTAGTGTAGACCAGGCCTGGGATGCATTAACAGGTGTGTTGTGAGCAAGACACGAGAAGCCATTCTTTCGCTCTACTCTGCGCTGGTTAGGCCTCAACTGGAGTATTGTGTCCAGTTCTGGGCACTGCATTTCAAGAAAGATGCGGAAAAATTGGAGAGGGTCCAGAGAAGAACAACAAGAATGATTAAAGGTCTTGAGAACATGACCTGTGAAGGAAGGCTGAAAGAATTGGGTTTGTTTAGTTTGGAAAAGAGAAGACTGAGAGGGGGCATGATAGCAGTTTTCAGGTATCTAAAAGGGTGTTATAATGAGGAGGGAGAAAACTTGTTCACCTTAGCCTCTAAGGATAGAACAAGAAGCAATGGGCTTAAACTGCAGCAAGGGAGGTTTAGGTTGGACATTAGGAAAAAGTTCCTAACTGTCAGGATGATTAAACACTGGAATAAATTGTCTAGGGAGGTTGTGGAAGCTCCATCTTTGGAGATATTTAAGAAGTTAGAAAAATGTCTATCCGGGATGGTCTAGACAGTATTTGGTCCTGTCATGAGGGCAGGGGACTGGACTCGATGACCTCTCGAGGTCTCTTCCAGTCCTTGAATCTATGAAAATCCTAGGCAACCCAAGACCGGAACTGGAGGAGAATCAAGAAGCAGCCAAGATAGTGAATGTTCGTAACCAAAGACAGGCATGTCTCCTCACTGGAGGCAACACCTATCACCTCTGCTGCCTCTCCTGGATGCCCCTATTCCCATCTAGCCTTTACTGCATATAACGGGTGGCTAAACATACCAAGAGTCTGAGCTGCATACAACAGTCTTCAGCTCCCAACTGTTTGCCACTGTCTCTCCACAAGGAGCTAACACCCGGGAGCTGCAGGCAGGGGCCACTGAGGGTAAGGGGTGTGTGTGCCTGGGAGGGCATCACTCAAGCTGTTGGAGGGGCGAATATTTTAATTTTGCCCCCCACCCGCAGCAGGTGCCAGTTGTCTCTGGCAGAAGCCCTGAGCCGCACCATCCCGCTGCAGGGCAGAAGCCCTGAGCCTCCCCCCACTTCTCCTCCCCAGTCTGGTAAGGGGAGAATGAGGAGGTCTGTGGGGGCTCAGTGAGCTGCATTTTAACTGTAAAAGAACTGCATGTGGCTTGCGAGCTACAGTTCGGCCACCCCTGCGTATAACGAAGCACTTCGGAAGAGCTTTGGGATTGTTTATAGCCACTGGGATGGACTGATGTGATCGTGTTTTCCCATGTTCCGAGGCAATAGAGAACAGTCCCAGGGCCAATTTTAGTCCTTGCTCAATACTTTCCTGCTCTTGCCCTTGGGTGGGGTTAACTAGCTGGCAGACAATGGGGAGTTCCTGGGGAAGCTAGCTCAGGGGAGCCACTGTGGTGAGGATGACACCATCTTTCCCGTCTCCCCCACAATGACCTGAGCCTCCTTTTGGCCGCCCCGTTTGCTCTAGGTTGACTGGAATGAGGCTCATCGATTCCTGAAGGTGGAGTTCCCATTGCGGGTTCGGAGCATGAATGCAACGTATGAGATTCAGTTTGGGCACCTGCAGAGGCCAACGCACTGGAACACATCCTGGGACTGGGCTCGGTTCGAGGTAGGAGGGCAGTAGCCTGGGCCCTGCCCCTGCCCCTGCTCTCTAGGCAGAAATAGCTCTGATAGATCGACATGGTCCCTTCTTTCCCCATCCTGCGTGCCCTCTGAGAACAGCTCGCCTCGGACCACGCCTGCCTGCTGAACCTGCTGATAGGCTGCCTCCTGGGGGGAGGTGAACCCAGCAGGAGCAGAGTCCCCATATCCCAAGAGAGCAGAGCTTTAAGCAGGGACCGCAGCAAGAACAAAATCTTGGGTCGCTGAGTCGGTGCCACTATTCAAATCTTTCCTAGCCAGGGCACAGATACGGCTTTGTACACTGACATAGCAAAGTACCAGCCTCCCACTGCCCAATCACGAGCTCCCTCCGGGGGATCCAGACGGGGGCTGAACTGTCTCGGAATGGCCTGTGATTTGCTGTTGTGTGGAGCCGGCCTGGGGCAGACAAGGCTGCATTTCAGAGTTAGTGGGTCATGCAGTTCCCCAGAGCTAGGGAATTTGCATCCTGGCCTCACTGCAGCTGCTGGTCAGTTTGATGAAGGAGCCCGAGCTGCCTTTCCTTCATGGGGACTAGCTTTCCAGTTACTCTCCTGATTGGTGCAGCTAGGCTGTTTACAGAGATTGGCCCTCTGCAGAGCCCAAGGGGCCATCATCTGCTTCCCCCAGCCACCCTTTGTGTTCTTGATCAGTAGGACAGTTTGTGTGGCACCCACCTTGCTCCACAAATAACCATCCCAGGTGAGAGCCCCCTAATGCCAGGCCGGTTGTTTCCCCAAGGTGTGGACTCACAAGTGGATGGACCTGTCTGAGCATGGCTTTGGGGTGGCATTGCTGAACGACTGCAAATACGGCGCATCGGTGCACAAGAACGTGATGAGCCTCTCACTGTGAGTGGGTGGGGGGGCGGGTCTGGGCAATGGATGCCTTGGTTTACAGTTCTGCTCGCTGGGGATGCTGCAGTCCCATGTGCACTATTGTTTAACTTTGCAAACGCTGTGGTCTGCACCTTGTATATAGCAGTGGGATTGGACTGGAAATGGAAGCCCTAGTGCATATTGTGCTTTAGAATGTGTCTCATTTATAACGGGATCCGCTCTCTGCCCCATCCCGTCAAGTACGGAGATGACAAGGTTTTAACCCTTTCCTGCAGTGGTGAGGAATTCATGCCACTAAGGATTGCCTGTCACTGATATAGTTACTGAGCTTGCAGCACCTTGCTCTCTGTGGTGGGATCAATTTCTTGAATACTTTGATCCTAGTGTTGGGTCAGTGTTTGGTGACAAGTCAAGACAGAACCTAGGCCTCTGGCGTGTGAGTGCAGCGAACGTTTGTAGTCTTGTGGCAGGAGTTCCTCCCGCAACAGAGCCTGACTGTGGTGCAGTTTTCAGGGGTCCCTGCTGCGTGATGGAACAGCAGGGTGGTTTGACACCGGTAGTGCACATGCACTAGCATTTAAAGGGAGTGGGGCTGGTTCTAGGCACGGCCAGTGGAAGAGGCTTAACCCCCTTAATCCATTCCTCTCTCCAGGCTGAGAGCACCAAAGTCACCAGATGCCACTGCAGATATTGGACCCCATGAGTTCACCTACGCCATGATGCCTCACAGGGGTGAGTTTTGTGGGCTGAGCAGCACAGCACTGATATGCCCCCTAGGAGCCTGCCAATTCCTGAAGGGAGCATGTGGGCAAGGAAAATAGCTCTCTCCCGTGAGGGACTGCAGCACAGCGACTGTGCCATCCCCAGTGAGACGGGAGCTGTTGCTGTTTCTTACTGTGCTGCACGCTTAGCTCCTGACAGCTGCTGTTGTGTTCTCTGTGCAGGTTCCTTCCAGGAGGCGGGTGTGATCCATTATGCCTACAACTTGAACTTCCCTCTGCACACTGTACCAGCTGTGTCAGCACGGTGTCCAGCCTGGAGTGCCTTCTCTGTGCATTCACCAGCGGTTGTGCTAGAAACCGTCAAACAGGCACGTGCCCCAAAGAGAGATGAGGGGGGCAGCGGTGTGTTGCAAGATGCCAGCTGCGGTATCTGCAGACACAAAGCACTGGCAGTTCTTGTATTAGCATTGTGCGTTGTTACAGCACTTTGGATTGACAGAGGCCAAGTGCCCTGCAGGAGCGTTAGCTACAGCTCTCAGTCCTAGTCCAGTGATTGGACCTTTCCATTCATCCTTAATCTGCCCTCACCTCCCAGATCTTTGACATTCAGCTGAGCTGGGCAGGAATTTCTTATGCTGACAGGGCAAGCAGTGTGGGCTAGTGGTTATAGCAGGAGTCTGGGAGTCAGGCAGCCTGGCTCGCCGTCTGGACTTGGGAGAATCACACTAGGCAAAATCTTGCACTCAGAGCAGTGGCAGCTTCTCTTCCATTTTTAGGCCTTCAGCTTACAGTGCTTTAGGCCTGATGCTCAGAGTTGCTGAGCGCCCACAAACTCCCCTCCCCCCCACTGCAGTGAAGCATTTGGCAATCAGGTATCATCAGTCATCTGGCTGATCCTGAGAATAATGTTTCTCTCTGTCCATGAAGGCTGAGGACAGGCTGGACGGGCTGGTGGTCAGACTGTATGAGTCACATGGCAGCACTGTGGTCACGTGGCTCCAGACCTCCCTTCCTGTGAAGGAAGCAATCAAGTAAGTAGGTGGGGGATGGGAGAGGCTGCTGTCAGACCTTGTATTCTGGGGCTTCAGCTTCATTCTCTCTTTCTCTTCCTTCCCCAGCTGTGACCTTCTGGAACGGCCAGACCCGAGCAGTCATCTGCCGCTGGAGGAGCATGGCCTGAAGCTTTCCTTTACGCCATTCCAAGTGCGCTCTGTCCTTTTGATCTTGAGGCAGTAAGAGGGCTACCGCTGCTGGCAGCCCAGCCCCTATCCCGGAATCGGGCAAAAATCACTGTGCTCTGGGCGATTCACTAGCTTCTCAAATCATGGACGCGTCGATTCCAGCGCTACACAGTGGGGTAGTAAGGAGTTGCCCCTTCTCAGTGTGCGGCAAAGGGCGGTGTCAGGACAGAGATCAGCAGCTTCTGGGCTCAAGTCAGCGCTGATTCTGTGTGTAAATGCCTGACTGGCGTGCCATGGCCTTAGTAATGCCGGGGGGGTGGGGAGATCTCGATTGGGTGCAGGGGGGCGATCACAGAGCTGGTGTTGTACTGACTTACCCCACAAGTGGACATCCTCAATAGACTCCTGTCCCTTTCAGGGGAGTGGTGCTGGGGTTTGAGCTTTGATAATGGTAGAATCGGTTTCCTTTACTGTGTGTCCTACAACTCTAACAGTCCTGTGCTTCCCTGTTTACAGGCACGTCACTGTTTCTGTAGACACGCAGCGTCTTTTCACCTGGTCTTTCTGTAAAACCTGAGCATTAAACACTGAATCACGTGCTGAGTAAAGTTCTGACTGTTTGACTCTTGCCTATGGCATCAGAAATGGGGCCGCTGCCCTTCACTCAGACCAGTGCCAGGCAGATAATAAAATCCCTAGTGTAGGAGCCACAAAGCTTCCTAGGATCCTAAGTCCTGTTTTTAGGCTCAGCTGTGACCCTCAAAGCTCCTGTTTGGCTGCCATCTAACTGTGCAGGCACCTCAGGTTCTGCAGTAGGTGCTAGGTTTCTGCCTCTCTACACGCATGCTGTTGCCTCACTTGAGGTGTCTAGGCACCTGGCTCCCACCTACACCCCAGAGTGAGTGAGCCACAGCCTGGTGTTCCCCTAAGTCATGGGTGGGGCTACTGGGCATGCTCAGAGACTGCCTAGCTCCACAGGATAGCCAGTGTGGGGGGAGGCCTTCCTTTGTCAGCTGTAGCCCTGTGGTTAGAGTGCTGGAAGGAGACCACTGGTTCAAGTCTCCTTATCTCGCAGAGGGGAGAAGGGATTTGAGCAGGGATCTGCTACCTCTCAGGTCAGGGCCCTGAGAATGGGATATTCTTATGTAGTCTCTCTCAATCTCTGCTATTTAAGTTTTCATTTTAATTAAATATGCCTCTACCTCAATATAACGCTGTCCTCAGGAGCCAAAAAATCTTACCGTGTTATAGGTGAAACTGTTATATCAAACTTGCTTTGATCCACTGGAGTTTGCAGCCCTGCCCGCCCCTGGAGCACTGCTTTACCGTGTTATAGCCAAATTCGTGTTATATCGAGGTAGAAGTGTAATTGAATAATTAACAAGGGCAGAGAAAGTTGGAATGACTCTGCTTGAGGCACTCACCTAAGAGGTGGCAGAGGCCTGTTCATATCCCTTCTCATCTGGCAGAGGAGGGACTTGAACCCCCTTTGTCCCTGCTCTTTTGTGGAGTTAGGCAGCTTCTGAGTACACTCAGTGGATTGGGCCCCGCTTGTGACTTAGGCAGCCAAACCCCTGCCTGCTCCTGGTTAGTGGATTGCTACCAACTATAGGTGCTTTCCACCAGCCCAGACTTGGAGGCTGAACTCAGAGAGAGGGGCAGGGTGGGGCTTAGCACATCCGTCTTGCTGGCCTCTTCCATTGACTCCCCACCTACCTTGCTGGCTTTGTGGATTGTTATCAAAGACGCCTGTCTCACCCCATTCACTGTGAAGGGCCCTACTGCAGGGTTGTTCCTGTGATTTTCTAGGTGTCTAACGGTTAAGCATTGTGATGCCGTAGGCCCTTTTGTGGATTCAGGCCCTAGCACTTTCAGTATCATTATCCCCACTTGACAGCTGGGAAACTGAGGCACAGAGCAGTGCTGTGGCTTGCTTGAGTAGTCTACTAGCTTGGACCTTGGCTGAGCGCTAAGGGGTAACCCATCAGCTAGAAAAAAGTTATTTCTATCACATTAGGCACCTATCTAGTGTTCATCACCAGTGTGGATAGAGATGGTGGAAGTGGTGCAGTTTTTCTATATCACACAATGTTTAAATGTTATCAGGCATCCAATCTGAAAAAATAATAAAATCACAAAAAGAGCCACAGCTCATAGAAAGGTGGTTTGATTTTGACCAAAATTGGCAGAAAGCTTTGAAATACAATTGATAATGGAACTACATACTCAAAATAACACTGGTTTGGAATCATTGGGAAATATTTAGCCCCCAATGATATGTTTTATACATATTCCTGTGGTGTTATGCCTTTGGTTAAAACAAGTCTGTAGTCACACAACATTGAGTTTGTTTGTACCATGTATTACATTAAAATATTTGTCATTATTTGTAGAATGTACTCATCTGAGAAAAGGTTTTCTGTCTGCTATTTTTCTGAAGTTATGCAGATATGACCCCCCTACTCATTAATTATAAAACACATTTTGAGGTTATCTGATCTGCCGGAGACACACATGGGGAAGGAACATGGAATGGAATCTGTAAGGCTAGGGCCAAGACTGTAGCCTTCAAATGTAGAATATTGCATGGCTGTTAAATAGTTAAGACAACATGCCACAAAATTGGCAGGGCAAATAACAGAAACAAAGAGTTAAAAGAAAGCAGGAGAAGACACTGAGCCCGGGAATGTTCTCGCTCTCCTAACAGGGCAGCAAGCACTCCAGAGACACCAAGCATGGAAACAGCTGTAAAAAACCTCCCCGCCCCCACCCCCCGAAAAAAAAATAATGTGCTGTCCTGTTGTAAATATTTGTGGTCACCAGCAAGCTTGAGGTAGCTACCCTCTGCCTGAAGAATGGGAACAGAAATGGAAAAAAGTGGCCCTAGCAAAATTAACAGATGCATTAACAGAGGGCGTTGCCCAAAAACAGTTAACTGGAGCATGTAAGGGCACTCCCGCCCTCCATTTGGCATGCGGCTAAAAGCAAGAAACACTGGGGGAAACAAATTGAGGTTTTGCAAGAGCAGGTAACAATCCCCACTTCCTTTCAAAGCCAGGATAAAAACCAGGGGTGTGGGTTCCCAACTGCTTTAACCCCTGGAGCCACACGCCTTGTTCATGGCTAAAAATAGAACCTTCTTTCTCAAATATTTTTACATACCGGTTACTTTTTCCTTTATCTCCTTTCTCAGTTTGCTAAACTTGCTGCTGATGCCTGTACCTTAAGATAACTTTATAGAGTTAATGGCTCATGTCTCACTACCTTCCTAGGTTGCTCTTCATCCCCTCTTCCCCCCCCCCACCAAAAAAAGTAGTAGTAGTTTTTACAGAAACCTCTGAAAGATTAAAAATAGAACAAAACAATCAAAAACACTAGGGTAAATATTTTACGTTAAAAAACTCCAGTAAATAAATAATTGTAACCCTTCAGGAATGCAATAGCAATAGTCTTCATCAACGACTTAGATATTGGCATAGAAAGTAGGTTTATTAAGTTTGCAGAGGATATCAAACTGGGAGGGATTGCAACTGCTTTGGAGGATAGGGTCAAAATTCAAAATGATCTGGACAAATTGTCTGAGGTAAACAGGATGAAGTTCAATAAAGACAAATGCAAAGTGCTCCACTTAGGAAGGACCAATCAGTTTCACACATACAGAATGGGAAGTGACTGTCTAGGAAGGAGTATGGCAGAAAGGGATCTAGGGGTTATAGTGGACCACAAGCTAAATATACGTCAACAGTGTGATGTTGTTGCAAAAAAAGCAAATGTGATTCTGGGATGCATTAACAGGTGTGTTGTGAGCCAGACACGAAGTCATTATTCCACTCTACTCTGTGCTGGTCAGGCCTCAACTGGAGTATCGTGTCCAGTTCTGGGCACTGCATTTCAAGAAAGATGTGGAGAAATTGGAGAGGGTTCAGAGAAGAGCAACAAGAATGATTAAAGGTCTTGAGAACATGACCTTTGAAGGAAGGCTGAAAGAATTGGTTGTGTTTAGTTTGAAAAAGAGAAGACTGAGAGGGGACATACTAGCAGTTTTCAGGTATCTAAAAGGGTATTATAAGGAGGAGGGAGAAAACTTGTTCACCTTAGCCTCCAAGGATAGGACAAGAAGCAATGGGCTTAAACTGCAGCAAGGGAGGTTTAGGTTGGACATGAGGAAAAAGTTCCCAACTGTCAGGGTGGTTAAACACTGGAATAAATTGCCTAGGGAGGTTGTGGAATCTCCGTCTCTGGAGATATTTAAGGGTAGGTTAGATAAATGTCTATCCGGGATGGTCTAGACAGTATTTGGTCCTGCCATGAGGACAGGGGACTAGACTCGATGACCTCTCGAGGTCCCTTCCAGTCCTTGAATCTATGAATTACTCCTAACGTACTTGAAGATATTGTCAAGCAACAGAAATGCACACTCTGCGTCTAATCCTAGCCACTAACTAATATTTGAAACATGGGCTTTCCTTATTATCACAGAGTTTTAAAATAAAATTAATATAAAATAATGGAAAATGCCTTTACTAATTAATACAACAATGTTTGCAAATATTAATATGAATTAATTTTTTAATAAAAATAAGATAACTTGCTTATTTAAATGGTTAACCATTTTTATTTTTTAAAATATATTTATATTTTATTTATTTCGTAAAGGTATAAATAAGAAGTCTGGCGCCATTTGTTTTTAATTGTAAGTTTGTCATGTACATCATGTATGCTGCCCTGTGTTGTATGTTGTGTGTGTGTGTGTGTGTGTGTGTGTGTGTAAAACATCACTTTTTTAAAAAATATATTTTTATTTTGTTGCAACAGAAGTCAATTTTCTGCCTTTTTAAAAAATATATAAGTGGTACCCCACTATTTTACTATTATGTTTGGGGTATAAGCATCATCATATTATTATCACCATTTTTTTAAAGTTCAAAAAGGTCTCAGTTATAAATAGATGCATTATTTGTTGAGGCAGAAATAGTTATACAATTAAAAACCAAAAGAATTCTCTTTTATTAAGCAGTTTTTTTTATTTTTTTATTCAAAGAAAAATATGTAAGGGGAAAGCTCAACATTAAGTTAAAGGTAATATTAACAAAATGTCAATTTCTTGGTTGGGTTTTTATGAACTTGTTTGCAATTTTAAATATCCCTATAAAAATATCATAGCAAAAATGTTTAAAAATAACAATTTTATTCATAAAGCTAACCAAATGGTTTCAACAGGTTTCCACCTTTGGCTCCCAAACACAACAAACTGTCATAAAAATTTAATACCCTTACAGTGTTTGCATGAACTTGCATTTAAAATTTATTTTGGTTTAATTGTTATACACTTTTCTGTTCTGTTGCAGTGAAGTAGTTGTTAAAGTTTGTGTTTCTAAATACTTAAAAGTGGAATTGGTATCACAAGCAAATTAACTCTAAAGAGCTTGGTAAAAATGATGTTACTAACTTTTGCTAAAACAGAGTGCTCAGCAAGGGAGAGCAATACACCTTCTAAGAGAAGATGATGAGCATCTATTCTAGCACTTAAATGTAATGCTTAGTATCAAATATTAGTAATGCACCTCATATAAAAATGAATATCTATACAATTGCAAAAGTATAGCTTGTGTTATAAAAGACTTGGTCTCCATTACACTGTAAACAAACTAAGTTAATCTGTGTATTAAATTTGCATTATTAAAACCCAGAAGAAATGTAAAACAAAAAAAAACCCTTTATTATGTTAACTAACTAGCTGTTTAAAGATGAAGCCCCCAGACCAAAGGCACTAGAAGATATCAGTTTATAGTGAAGGAACCCCCTAGCATAAAAAAAACCTAAAAATAAAAAAAGTAAAGTGCTTTATAAATAAGAGACTGGTCAACTACACCTCAAAAAAAACAGGAGTACTTGTGGCACCTTAAAGACTAACAAATTTATTTTAGCATGAGCTTTCGTGAGCTGCAGCTCACTTCTTCGGATGCATAGAATGGAACACACAGACAGGGGATATTTATACATACAGAGAACATGAAAAGGTGGAAGTATGCATACCAACAGGCAGAGTCTAATCAATTGAGATGAGCTATCGTTAGCAGGAGGAAAAAAACTTTTTGAAGTGATAATAAGATGGCCCATAGAAGGTGTGAGGAGAACTTAACATAGGGAAATAGATTCAATTGGTGTAATGACCCAACCATTCCCAGTCTTTGTTTAGGCCACAGTTAATAGTATCTAGTTTGCATATTAATTCAAGTTCAGCAGTTTCTCTTTGGAGTCTGTTTTTGAAGTTTTTTTGTTGCAAAATTGCCACCTTCAAGTCTGTCACTGAGTGGTTAGAGAGGTTGAAGTGTTCTCCCACTGGTTTTTGAATGTTATGATTCCTGATGTCAGATTTGTGTCCATTTATTCTTTTGCGTAGAGACTGTCTGGTTTGGGCAATGTACATGGCAGAGGGGCATTGCTGGCACATGATGGCATATATCACGTTGGTAGATGTGCAGGTGTACGAGCCCCTGATGGCATGTCTGATGTGATTAGGTCCTGTTATGGTGTCACTTGAATGGATATGTGGACAGAGCTGGCATCGGGCTTTGTTGCAAGGATAGGTTCCTCCACACAAGCGGTCCATTTCCTAGACACTACTGTGCTAATAAACGATGGTCACATAAATACCACCCTATACCGGAAACCCACTGACCGCTATACTTACTTATATGCCTCCAAGCTTCCATCCCGGACACACCACACGATCCATTGTCTACAGCCAAGCTCTAAGATACAACCGTATTTGCTCCAATCCCTCAGACAGAGATAAACACCTACAAGATCTCTATCAAGCATTCTTAAACCTACAATACCCACCTGCTGAAGTGAAAAAACAGATTGACAGAGCCAGAAGAGTACCCAGAAGCCACCTACTACAGGACAGGCCTAAAAAAGAAAATAACAGAACACCACTAGCCATCACCTACAGCTCCCAACTAAAACCTCTCCAGCGCATCATCAAAGATTTACAACCTATCTTTAAAGATGATCCCTCACTCTCACAGATCTTGGGAGACAGGCCAGTCCTCGCTTATAGACAGCCTCCCAACCTGAAGCAAATACTCACCAGCAACCGCACACCATACAACATAAACACTAACCCAGGAACCTATCCTTGCAACAAAGCCCGATGCCAGCTCTGTCCACATATCCATTCAAGTGACACCATAACAGGACCTAATCACATCAGACACGCCATCAGGGGCTCGTACACCTGCACATCTACCAACGTGATATATGCCATCATGTGCCAGCAATGCCCCTCTGCCATGTACATTGCCCAAACTGGACAGTCTCTACGCAAAAGAATAAATGGACACAAATCTGACATCAGGAATCATAACATTCAAAAACCAGTGGGAGAACACTTCAACCTCTCTAACCACTCAGTGACAGACTTGAAGGTGGCAATTTTGCAACAAAAAAACTTCAAAAACAGACTCCAAAGAGAAACTGCTGAACTTGAATTAATATGCAAACTAGATACTATTAATTGTGGCCTAAACAAAGACTGGGAATGGTTGGGTCATTACACCAATTGAATCTATTTCCCTATGTTAAGTTCTCCTCACACCTTCTATGGGCCATCTTATTATCACTTCAAAAAGTTTTTTTCCTCCTGCTAACGATAGTTCATCTCAATTGATTAGACTCTGCCTGTTGGTATGCGTACTTCCACCTTTTCATGTTCTCTGTATGTGTAAATATCCCGTCTGTGTGTTCCATTCTATGCATCCGAAGAAGTGAGCTGCAGCTCACGAAAGCTAATGCTAAAATAAATTTGTTAGTCTTTAAGGTGCCACAAGTACTCCTGTTTTTTTTGCGGATACAGACTAACACGGCTGCTACTCTGAAACTACACCTCAGTTTACCATATATGGACAATTAAGTTGGCAGGCAGCTAGAAACCACAAGCTGAACCAGGTTAAATTGTCATTTAATTGAATTTGGCTACTGTGTGCAAACCAGTATCTAGTGTTCCTTAGAGTGAAATTTGTATAAGTGATAACTCTCCCTGTTCTCTGGAGGTCTCTTTCGTGAGCTGTATGTTCAGAGATACCACCTTCGGTTCTAGAAGTTAAGGTGAGGCAGTTGCTTGCAGTTGTTGCTGTATTGTTATATTATTGCTGTACAACATTTACAATGTGCATAACATTGCTAAACTGTTTAACTAATACAGAGGTAAAAATCAACAAGCAAATGGCAGCTAATATGAAGGCAAGAAAAAAAATTGTTACATAGTAACTACAAATTGGGTAAACAAATTCCCTGGCAGTACCACCCAAAGAATAGTGCATGTGTGTGCCCGAGATATTGCTCTGAGTCCAAGCTCCACATTATCACCCTGCTTACTTTGAGTGTTTGCTTTGAACATACAAACAGCCATAATGGGTCAGACCCATGGTCCATCTAGCCCAGTATCCTGTCTTCCGATAGTGGATGGTGCCAGGTGCTTCACAGGGAATGAACAGAACAGGGTAATTATTAAGCAATCCAGTCCCAGCATCTGGCAATCAGAGGTTTAAGGACACCCAGAGCATGGGATTGCATCCCTGACTATCTTGGTTAATAGCCAGTGAAGGACCTATACTCCATGGATTGATCTAATTCTTTTTTGAACCCAGTTATACTTTTGGCCTTCACAACATCCCCTGGCAATGAGTTCCACAGGTGAACTGTGTGTTGTGTGAAGAAGCACTTCCTTCTGTTTATTTAATAGGGTGACCCCTGATTCTTGTGTTATGTGAAGGAGTAAATGAGACTTCCTTCATACAATTCATGTTTCATAAACTTCTATCACCCAACCCCCTCACCTCTTTTCTAAGCAGCACAGGACCTTTTTTTTTTTTTAAATCCCTCATCCTATGGAAGCTGTTCCATCCCCCCCGCAATCATTTTTCTTGCCCTTCTCCATACTTTTCCCAATTCTACTCTATTTTTGAGATGAGTTGAGAACTGCATGCAGTATTCAAGAAAGTGGCATGATGCTATTTTCTGTCTTATCTAGCCCTTTCCTAGTGGCTCCTCACATTTTGTTTGATAACACCACTGCACACTGAGCAGCTGTTGTCAGAGAACTAGCCACAATGACCCCAAGATCTCTCTCTTGAGTGATACTATCTAATTTAGATCCCATCATTTTGGATGAACAGTTGGGATTGTACTTTCCAATGTGCATTACTTTGCACTTATCTATACTGAATTTCATCGGCCATTTTGTTACCCAGTCACCCAATTTAGTGAGATCTATTTGTAACTCTTCACAGTCAGCTTTGGACTTAACCGGGGCCGGCCCCAGGCACCAGCTAAAGAAGCAGGTGCTTAGGGCGGCCAATACCAAGGGGCGGCACGTCCGGGTCTTCAGCGGCAATTCAGTGGTGGGACCCTCAGTCCCTCTCGGAGCAAAGGACCTGCCGCCGAAGAGTGGAGCAGCATCTCCCCTTGGCGGGTTCCAGGGCTAGCTGCTCCAAGAAGCAGTCATTTAATGGTGTCTAGAAATTTTCTTTCTGCATCTCTTCCTGAAGTGACATGGACCCAGCCAATAGGGGATAGTTGAAATTCTCCAGTTATTACTGGGTTTTCTAGCCTTTCTAATCTCTCTATTTCACAGTCATTGTCACCCTCCTAGTCAGGTGTGTGTGTGTGGGGGGGAGATAGCATATCCCTACTGCTATAGTCTTATTATTCAAGCATGGAATTTCCATCCATAGAGATTCTGTGGTACAGTTTGATTCCTTTAAGATTTTTACTATATTTGACTCTATGCTTTCTTTCCAATATAGTGCCACGCCCCCACCAGCACAACATCCTGTCAGTAATACTAAGGTACAAAATATATAGGAATGTCTCATTGATCATCATTCTACTGAGTTTCTGTGATGTCTATTATATCAATAGCCTCCTTTAATACGAGGCACTCACGTTTACCCAGCTTTGTCTTTAGAATTCTAGCATTTGTACCCAAGCACTTATAAAATGTCAATATTTAGCTGTCTGCCTTCATGGGATGTAACTGAATGGGACTCTTCTTTGTTTGACTCGTCAGTGCCTACCTGCAATTTATCAGCTTCTATCCTCTCCTCTTTATTAGGAGATAGAGTATCCCCTTTAAATTAATCCTCCCCTAAGGGATAGGTCTGTCCAAACTCTATGCTCTTCTGCAGCTATTAGACCTTAGAGTTTTTAAACTATGACCTATTTTAATTTTACATACCAGCAATCTGGTTCCATTGTGGTTTAGCTGGAGCCTCTCGTTCCTGTATAGGCTCCTCCTTTCCCCAAAGGTTCCCCAGTTCCCAATAAACCTAAATCCAAACTCCAGCATCTCATTCATGCATTGAGACCTGTAGTTCTTCCTGTCTGACTGGCCCCGTGTATGGAGCTGGAAGCATTTCAGGAAATGTGACTATGGAGTTCCTGGACTTCAAACTGTTACCTAGCAGCCTAAATTTGGCCTGCAGGACCTCCCTCCTTCCTTTCTCTAGGGCATTGGTACTAACACATACCACAGCCAATGGCTCCTTCACCAGCTGTGCACATAGGTCAATCTAGATGTCGACAGGTCCCCATCCTTTGCAACCTGCAGGCAATTCACCATGTAGTTCTCCTAGTCACCACAAAACCTAACTAGCGATAATACTTAGTCCTGCCATGAGTGCAGAGGACTGGACTAGATCACCTCTCAAGGTCCCTTCCAGGCCTATGATTATCTGTCTCTTCCTAATAACTGGGGTTACCTCCCATGGAGGAGTATCCTTAATGAGAGGATACCATGTCATCACCTGGAAGGAGGGTCCTAACTCTGGGATTGTTTCCCTCCACTCCAGCTTGGTGTTCTCCTTCCCTGAGACTTTCAAGCATGTTCTTGCATGTGACTCACGAACCTGCTTCCTTGTGATCTGCCTCAAGTTCTGGTATTGCAGAATGGGCGCCAGGCACTATTTTCACTGCTTGTGCGATGTGAAACCCACCACCAAGGTATATTTCGTGACCAGATGATCAGCTCTGTTCACACTCCCCGCTCCCATCACTGAGGAGAAAGTTTGCATTGTTACGTGTATTCTTTGATATGAGCTTCAAGTCTTGCTTTGGTAATGGTGTTACTACAATCTGGTTCCAAACTTCTTGCATTTGGACATTCCCCTTGTGGGCTCTCACCAGTTTTCATTGATTCTTCATTTGCACCAACAGCAGGGTATTGTCATTTTAGTCCAAGGATAAAGGTTCAGTAGCTGATCAGACAGCTCCCCAAAAGTTTGTCACTTGGCAGGGTCCGTGCATACCATTGGTAGAATCCTCGTGACGTCAGTAATAGCTAATGTTGGCTTACAGGAGGCTGGTAGCTCAATCACTGATAGATTTTTCTGCAGCCAAGACAAGTGCTGCTCTTTGGCTTGTCTACACTACTGCAGGGGGTCGATCTAAGATCACATAGCTGAAGTTGTGTGAATAGTGTGGCTGAAGTCGACGTACTTAGAACTACTTACCGTGGTGTCTTCACTGTGGTAAGTTAACAGCTGACACTCTCCCATCAATTCCACTTGTGCTTCTCATTCTGGTGGAGAATTGGAATCAACGGGAAAGCGCTCAGTGGTCAACTTATCATGTCTATACTAGATGCAATAAATAGACCCCCCCCCCGATCGATTGCTACCCACTAATCCGGCGGGTAGTGTAGAGAAGCCCTTAGAGTTCCATCCAAGTTGAAGAGGGAAAGTGGAACAGGTGCCAGCTCACACTTCATATCACCCTAGCTACCAACATCTCTGAGCTAGATAATTGTCAGCTTGTGGAATATGTGATGATCAGTAGCTTTCCCTTGTGCTGTCTGCTGCTTCTTTTGTTAGATTGTCTTGTTGGGATTACCAAATGATTTGAAATTACACCTTTCTATGAGATCAAAGAGATCTACCTCACCCCTCTGCAGCCTACTGGTTACAAACTGCTTCCTCTCTTGTAGGCCATTCTCACGTCTCATGCACAAACTTTCTGCAATTTCAGGTGGGGCCCCAGTCCACATTGCAGTGTTCACACGTGGCTGTCTGTCATCTGGGCTCGTTCCAGGTTGAGAGCTAAAAGCATTCATCATTCAGTCACAACTTTTCTAATATCTGGGACAGCAGTTTCATCTTCAGCCATGCTCTGTGTGGTAGCTTCTTGGTGGAGCTCTGTTGCTGAAGGCTGCATTCCACACATTTGTTTTCTCATAGCTGTTACAGATGCCTCAAAATGTGCAGTCAGGTAATACTTGGTCAGAGCCTTATCTTTTGTGCAAAGATGATAATGCTTCTCACAGTCCTTGCTGAGAGATTGCTCGATGGCCATGTCACGCCATATGCCACTGAAAGGTCTGGCAGTCCAGTATACTGCTCCTTGGCTATCAGCTAGGGCATGATGTATAGCTGGCTTCTCCTCCAGAAGTCTGGCTTCTGCTACAGTTACACATCCCCACCTAGCCGAATTCATGTGATCACACTACAAATGTCTCAAGTTCCATAGACAAGTTCTCTCTTTCCTGCTATGTAATCCATCGGTAGTTGGGAGAAATCCGTTACATTTCTGTTCTGGGAGAACTATGTATCTGAACAGATTGGGTAACATAAGAGTTCATGAGCTGATTGGATTCTGTTCATGAAGTCTGCCACAGCATTCTGTGCTTCCACTCTGTCTTCTCTGTGTGCCTTCTCCAAAGCTTCAAAGCATGTTCAATTTTTCTCTAACATGCGTCTCATCTTCTGGGTGATCATTATTGTTCATGGAATCACCAAGTGCCATCCATTTCAAGCAATTCATTGCCTCATTTATAAGTTCATGGATTTTAATGCTGTCCTTTTCAGTGTATGGCTGACTAAAGCACCATAGTGGCTTCCCATTTTCCTGCATCATACTGCTTACACCACCCATGAAATTCATTGCAGGATGCATGCCTCCCACATTAAGGTGCTCATGGTCAAATTCCTTTTGATTCCTTTATTTAATAATCTGTGCTTTGCAGTAGATTGCTTCATCATACACAACATAGGTCCAGTCTTGGTCCAGAGAGCAGAACATAGCCTGAAAATAGTTCTTCATAGTATACACTGTATTATCATCATTTGCCAGTGCAAGAACCATTGGACAGTAGCCAATAGTCATAAAATATCTGGAGAAAATCTTCTCATAAATCCAGTCGACAGTGTAACACATGGTCAAACAAGCTCATGCTGTCATGTGACTACAGACTTTTGCTTTAACCAAAGGCAAAAAAGTAAGGGAAAATGCATAAAAGGTATCACCTGGGGCTAAATATTTCCCAACCAATACTAGTTTGAGTGTATAGTTATATTATCAATCGTATTTAGAAGCTTTCTGCCAATTCTGGTCAAAATTACACTATGTTGCTTCAAGTTATTGCTCTTTGTGAATTTTATGATTTTTCCAGATTGGCTACCCAATAACATTTAAGCATTACATGATATACCAAAACTGATCCTCTTCCAGCAGCTCCATACACCCGGTGATGAGCACCAGGCATGCACCTAACATGATAGCAATGACACTTTTCTAGCTGACAGGTCACTAATAAGACCCCTTTTTAAATCAGGCTGGTAGCCTAAACATCACCCAGCTGGCCAGTGGGTGAGCTAGATCCACTGGACCATGTGTCTCCCACTTACCACAAGAGACACATGCATGCGAGATCACTGATACATAAATGTGAAAGAAAGGAATCCAGGTGCAGGGGGCATTTGCTGCTCAACTGGGACTTTTGTAGCAGTAGATGCCACCCTGGGCCATGAATCCCCTTACCATGCCCTGCACCAGGAAGAGTCCCTTCTAAAAAAACCACTGTTTTGGGGATAGGATGTTACCTCTCGTCATGGCACAGTTTAGTTGTGCTATCACTCATCAGGCCAAGAGAAGTATTTCCTATGAAAAGCCAGCTGCATTTCTGTAGGAACTTGCTTTGGTCACTTGTTTCCTAGGTGAAAGACTTGGGATTGCCTGCTAGCATAGGAGCCTTGGATGTTGCTAAAGATGACTGTGACGAACTGGGAATGTTCTCAATGTTTTCTGTGAATACTGTGTTGGTGCCTCAGTGTCCCCTATGCAGTCCTTAATATCTAGGTGGTGGGAGAAGGGTGTGTGATTGCTGCAGAGCAAAGGGCCAGTGCACCTAAATGCGTGGCACCCTGTCTCCTAGCAACTGATGGCCTGGGCCTCTCCTCTGCAAAGGTGCCAGCTGAAGGTGTTGGAGACAAAGAGGTCAGGTGACCTCCTGGCCCAGGAAAGGGGCTGAGCAGAGAGGAGGGGCTGGAGGGGGTTGTTAGTCTGGAGCTGGCTGGGGACAAGGAGTGAAGTGCAGATGTGGGGATCTGGCTCACTGCCCCCCAGAATGGACCCGGCCAAGGGGTCCGGTTCGCTGTATCTACAAGCTCTGTTTTAGACCCTGTTCCTGTCATCGAATAAACCTCTGTTTTACTGGCTGGCTGAGAGTCACGTCTGACTGCAAAGTGGGGGTGCAGGACCCTGTGGCTTCCCCAGGACCCCACTGGGGCGGGCTCACTGTGGGAAGCGCACAGAGGGGCAGAGGATGCTGAATGCTCCAAGGAGAGACACAGGAGGTGAAGACGTGTGAGCTTCTTGCCCTGAACAAGTCTGCTCCAAGGGAGAGGAGGCTCCCCAAAGTCCTGACTGGCTTGGTGGGGAGCAGTTCCAGAGCATCACCCGGTGACTCCGTGACAATGACGAAGTAGAAAGGTTGAGGGTTGTGACATTCTCCAGGGTCAAGGGTAACAGTAATAATAAATTCTTACTGGTACAGGGGGCAGCCCCAGAAGGCGCAGGGCCTCGGGCGGAAGGGGCGGAGCTGGGGGGGGTGTCAGCCTCCCCCAGCCAGCCCATATACACTGCCTGACCCCCACTGCCCGGGGCTCCAGCGATGATTTTAAAGGGCCCAGGGCTCTGGCCGCTGCTGCCAGACAGGGTGGGGGGGAGAAAGGGGCAACGGTATAGACCCTACGGGCAGGGCCGCCGACAGGGAAGGCAAAAGGGACAGGGATGTTAAAGCTTTGCCCATAGAGCTTTAACGTGGGCTGCGTATGGGTCAGTCCTGGCTCCTGACCGGTACGCTGTACCGGCTCACTTTCACCCACCCAGGGTACAATCTGGACTGTTGGGCAGCTGTCTCCCCTCAGTTCTCCAGCATAGGCTGCCTTTTACACTGCTTCGCTGTGAGAGCAACCACTCCTGGCTTGCTCACAGCCTCTAGCATGTAAACTACTCCCAGCTGAGTTAGACGCCTGCTCTTTGCTAAGCCACTCCTGAATTATACTGCAGAGGGACACAAGCAAATTCCCAGTCCCAGACGTGTCCCCAGAAACGGGCGACTTGCACTGCCCAGCTCTCTCCTTCTTGTCAATAAAAGTTCATAGAAAATCGGTCATTTCATTAATAGAAAACGATATGCACAAACCTTGCTGTCCAAATGGAGTTGTCCCCAAACACTTCAATCCAAGATCGATTTTAAGTGATTACAAGGAATGAGGCATAAAAGTCAGAATTGTTTACAAAGAAATAAAAGGTAAAATGCAAACTAATACCTAACCTAACAAGCTAAGTGAACTTGGAGCAAGAAGAAGCACGATAGGCTTACAACGGTCTGACTGGATTCCTCCCAAGCCAGGACCCCTCCCCAGGTTCTTTGTCTTTCAAACATTGTCGATGCCGTGAGTAGAGATGAGGAGAGAAAGGTGATTTGGGGCCTCTATTCCTCATTTTTATACCTTTTCCTCCTCTTTGAAGATCATCTCCAGCTGGAGTTCACGTCACAGCCTGTCTGTTTAGCCCAGCTGTTCCATTGCCAAGATGTAAATTTCTCGTTCACACCTTTCTTACTGCTAAAGAATGGTTGCTTAACCAGGTGATAGTCCATTTGATTGTGCGGACAGCTGGCTGAGGTGCTGGCTAGCCTTGTCTCTGGGCAAATAGTTTGAAACTGTTTTTCTAAACTTGGAGCATGTCTCAGTAAAGTCACACCATATAATCTTATAATTGTACACACAATGTTGCTGCACATATTTTACAAGGACAATAATGTTCAGCCAATTATGACCTTTCAAATGATACCTCACAAGGCATACTTTTACAAAACCATGAACACTCTTGTATAAAGTGGTGAGCATAGGGATACAGACTGTCACAGGGGGCATTCTCAATAGCCCTTCAGTTTCACTGCAACAGTTTCCTAATTGAGATGGGGAGCCAGGGTTCTCACCCACGGTCAAAGCCCCCCCCCCAACTCCCTCCAGACATGAAAAAAAAAAAGTTATAACGAAATGATCCAGGCTAGCACCTGAACTGGCGCCAGAAGAATCTGCCATTAATTCCCAGTTATTAGAAGGGCTTCTTTATTCCGTTTATGGACAGGTATTTCTGTAGCATCCTTCCCCATGTGAATGCTCACAACAGGAATCCAGCACAGTTTTCCTACTGGCCACAAGGAACTCCCTTTAGCTAGCTGGAAAAGAGGCACATCTGAACCACTAGCGCCCAGAAAGGGCAGGTCCCAGCAGAATGCCTTGTAAGCCATACTACTACTGTATTGCTGCTTTGCCCTAATACTTGGCCTCCAGAACAGCTGAGAGTCTCCTGCAGTGACAGCAAAGCAGCCACACAAGGTATTGCTTATGGAAAAGTTTTATTGTTAGTACTAAAATCAGATTGCTAAAAGCACTGGCAGTTGGATCAGAGAACCACACTATGGGGAGGGTGGGCAGGTTGGCACAGCTGCTGAGCCTGTAACCTCAGGGCACTGGTTTCTGGGCAGCCCAGCTCAGGAGTGACTGACTGATGGACTCATTCCACACAACAGCTAAGTGTCAGCACATCCCCTCTGCAGAGGTGAAGTTCTGAAAGAGCCACCCAGGCTGTCCTACCTTCTGATCCTCGCCAGCACTCAGGCACACGAGCGGGGACAGCAAGGAAAAGCTTGCATCGCCGCTGCCCAGAAACTGCACATGTTTCCGGTAGCAAAGTTGATCCCTTATTCGGGCATGCCACTGCCACCCTCCTCCCGAGTTACACGAGATAAAATGCTGCTGATCTGCAAAGCTCTGCCCTCCTGCAGAGCAAGGGTTAGAGACTCTGGAATCAGCCAGGGCAATAAAAACATTTGCATACTCCACTCTGTCCCCACTAACTTGGGCCAAACACAGCCTCTGAAGCCAGAGCCATCTCGTGGCAGCGTGCAGAGAGGCTGAAAAGGGCAGCTGAGAGCAGGAAATGAAGAGCTAGGGTCTTCTGAGGATTTTTAACCTGACCCTCAGGAAACTGTTTCAACCTCAGACTTCCCCTTCTCGGTGCATTTCCCTCTCTCTGCCCAGAGCCGCCAGCTTTCAGCTGCAGTCACCAGCGGGTGCCCCGGCAGCTACCAAGGGATTTGATACAAAGTCACCCAATTGCTGTGTCCTGGAGCCACATTTAAAAAGGAATAAAACCCCGTAACCGAGCAGGGAGGCTGACGCCACGGCATCACCTTCTTCATTTCATGGGGCAGGGCTCTTGCGTCAGCTGCTTAGAGCCCCTGCAGCAAGCCCCCTCTGAGGAGGGATCTAAGAAACAATGCAGCGGGCACGCCCGCTTGAGAGAAGAGTCACCCCAGCAGCTGCTCCCAGCGCGTCTCCCTCAGCACATGCAGCAGTAGCAAGCGAGCTCCCAGCTGAGTTACTCCAGGCTGGAGCGAGAACAGATGCCATGCCAGACCAGTCATTCAGCCTTCACCCACCTGGATCTTGGGACAGCAGTAGCTGCTCCTAAAAAGACAGGGCAGAAAGTCAGAGCAGTGAGGGCAAAGTTTGACAGTCAAGTTGCCTGTTCCCTGCAGCAGGGGAAATTCAATTTCTCCCACGGGAAGATTGAAGGTACCTCTGCTGCCTGAGAATCCTGGGGGCGCCGGGGGGAGTGTCAATTTCCTCCTAATAGAACTCAGATCTCAGTCCTGGCCAGATCCTCTCCTTCCTCCCCTCTACTGCAGCTGGGGTCCTCAGAGCCATCCTCATCACCTCACGATTAACCCTTCTCTCTCTCTCAGTAGCCCCCCTGCCTTGAGCAGACCAGGCGATTTTAAAGATTTGCATCCTGGTACTTGGAAATTCTGCAGTCAAAGCAGCAGAACTGGGGCCCCAGGATCCTGTGTAAGGTATCTCCTGCTCCAACCCACTAGTCTGCTATCCTGGTGTCCATTAAGGAATCACTCGCTGCGAACCCACCATGCCTACGGTCAGTGATCTGGTCACACAACACGTGCACAGAGAATTAGCTTCAGAGTTTCTAACTCCAGTGCCCGGCCAACAATCCTACAGTGCGTGGGTGGTGGATGTGGCTTCCCTTTCCCTGCAGAACACAAGCTCTTTTATTCCACTTTTGAAAAAAAGCCAGATTGACCTTGACCAGCATAAGCCATCTGGGCCTATCCCTGTCCCATGCTTATGTTGGAGCCAGTGCAGCATTCTAACCTGTGCTTCTCCGAGCAGATGCCTGCCTCTTCCTATCTGCAGCAGGAGCTTCGTTCGTGGGAGACGCTTGACTTGCTGATGCTTTCCTTCTGGACCTGGTGTTTGGCTTTCTTGCTTCATGTGCCTTGGCATTCTCGGCTCCTTGGACGAGCTCGTTCCCCTTCTTCCTGCCAGATCGCTTTGCTACCTTCTCTTGGCTGCTGCTGCCCTTTGAACCTCTCTTAGGCACCGGCTTTGTGACCTAGGCAGATGATTAAAATGTGCACTCTCAGTCACGGGGAAGCGACTTTAACTTCTTCTGTATGTTTGGGGATCTCACTAGAAAGTTCAGGGGAACCAGGGGCAAAGGCTGTTGTGGGAAGAGCTGTAGCTGCTCTCGGCTCAACCTTCAGATGCACAGTTTTAACCATCTGTTCTATGGAGTTTACTCCACACACATCAGCTGGGAGCAAACTGGGGCAAGTTTTAAAACTTAACCTGCCTAAAGTCAGGCATCAAATGTGAACATCTGGCCTTGTTCTCCCTAAAGTTCTCCACCTCAGGAATGCACATCACCAGCTGTTCACGCAGCCCTTACAATACATGCTCAGAGAACATTTGGTGCAGTGCAACGCAAAGACAGAGCTCACATCATTGGCTTAGGAGCAGGGACCATCTACTACTCTGTCTGTACCGCACCTAGTGCAGTGGGGTTCTTGGCTGGCCCTTAGAAAGAATATTTATTTTGATAGTGCCTATGTTACACAGGCAGACAGACACAGGTATTTGACAGTCTGCCAGCCAGAGATGCATAGGGATGTTTGCGGATTTGCACAGTTTAACAACAAAGGGGAATAGATTAGCTGTTTCACTATTGCTTAGAAGAGAAGAGTGCAAGGTTGGGTTCTATTAGTTCTAGTCCTGATTCATCAAACCCTAATGGCAACACATTGGTCCCTCTCTGTTCTAGTTTTCTCATCTGGGAATAATGGGGGGGTTGTGAAGGCTGAGATGGTGTTTGGCTTCTTCCATACAAAGATCCAATGAAATGCACAATGGGGCAGCAGGAGAATGACTCTGGGAGTAGAGGGGCCCCATAAAGACTGAGGGATACAGGAGATGTCTAGACAAAGGCTCTGTACCTTTGGACTTGGAGGCTCAGGGTCAGCATTCACCCGCGAGCGCTTCTTGCGGGACTTTTCTCCTGCAGGAAAGAATGTTAAGATGACAGTTTAACTCTGGAGGTGAGAAAGGGGCCTGACTGCAGCTGAGTCAGAGGTCTAATCCCCAGCCCTCTGTTCCTCTGGGAAGCCATCCAAGGAAGAAAAGCTCCCCCATCTGGTCTGGAAGCTTGGAGATGGTTCTGAGAGAGGTTGGACACAGCTGGCTGGTTTTGTGGACATCTTGCCTGGACTATACATGAACTGAGTGCACTGAGGGTGCTCAGAGTGGGCTGGTTTGCGTAGCTCTCCCTCCACAGAGCAGGTATAGCACAGAGAGCGACAGTGGTAGCTTCCCCACGTTCACATGCATGGACACTTGTAGGGTACACAAGCCACGTGATACTGGGCTGCCAACAATAATGGGACCCTTGGAGACTCACTATCTCCTTTCACCCGGGCTGCTGAACTGTCACCCAGGGGTAATGATGCGTAACCACTACTGGATTCAGGGCAGCGAGCTAGAGTTTGAGAAGAGCATCGCTTGTTTCCTTAACAATTCCACAGCAAGCGACGGCTCTCCCTGCCTCTCCCAACCCAACCGGAAGCAAGAGAACCCTGCAAAGCATGGAAGAGTAAAGCTGATGTTCACCTTTCGGGGCCATAGGTCCAGGCTCCCCCTGCAAAGGAAGAAAGAGCTTTTAGACAGCGCCCTAACCCAATCCAAAGGGCAGTTCAAACCCCCATCAGGCATCAGCAATGCTGCCAGACCCTGCAGCAGGGGCACCCGTACATTAGCCAGAGCAACAGGCAGTGGCAGAATGGCATCTCGGAGCAGCAGTAGCTCACTCAAAATAATGTAAAAGCCCAAATGTTGCCACCCTAGACTTGGAGTTTGTGTCCTTCATTTCTTTCCACCCCTCCTCCAAGTTGCCCAGGTGAGCGGGACAGGATTTCTTGAGCACATCCGGTCTCCTTGCTGGTGAGCGGGAGAGATCTCAGTCTCTAAGTGTAAGGACAAGGCCTTTTCTTGTAGCCACATGGTAAGGCCTAAGGCCTTTGTCTGCAGCCACACTGAGAGCAGCAGCCACTAGCTAAGAAGCAGGAAGTCACATCCTCACTTTCCATCTAAATTACATTAAAGGAATGTCGCATTGGGCTGATAAGGAGACCCTGTCCTAATAGCACCCACGATCACCAGATAAAGAAATGGATCTTAAGATGGTTAAAAAAGACTTAGTTTGACAGCATCTGTCTGGCAAGAAACCACTTACAGTTGTGGCTGGGAAATCCTCATTTCTTTATTGTTTTGTCTTTAGCTAAGCAGGACTCAAGTTTCACTATATAAACTGGGGTCCAAAAGGAAGTTCTTGGGAACCAACTCTAGGACACAGCCCCAGGATCAGAGCTACCAGACCTCAACACCCTGCCAATCACACCGTGCACAAACTGGAATCCCCCAGATGACCTGATCCTGACTGGCCAGCAGGGAAAGTTCATCTGTCTTATTGGGAGTGGTGAGCATTGTATGTGTAGCATGTGCATTCTGTTTTGGTGATTGTTAATAAATAGAGGTTAAGTAGAATATTACTGTGTAAGGCGCCTTCACTGGGACCCTGCAAACCCTCAGAAAGATTAGGCCCTGAGTCCAGAGGGAATGGGTGTTTGCTCTGAGCCTGGAGGAGTAGAGCCCAGAGTCCATGGAGGGGTAAGTTAGAGTGCCTAAATTAAGAGCGTCACACCTGAGCCCTAGGAACTAGGTAGAGGTGGGTGCTCTAGAGTGTGCAAGTGACAGAGAATTTTGTGCGGGTAACAAAGGGACAGACTTTGTGCTAGGCTTAGCTAATGTCTCCTGGTGATGCAGAGCAGGACGGGCTGGATTCTCTCTCCTGTGGGCCCAGGGCTATTAGATTTTGTGGGGACCCCAGGGGTTTGAAGTGGGGAGTGGGCTCAGGGCTGGAGCAGGGGATTAGGGTGCGGGGTGTAGGCTCTGGCCGGGTGGCACTTACCTCGGGCGGCTCCTGGTTGGCGGCGCAACAGGGCTAAGGCAGGATCCCTGTCTGCCCTGGCTCTACGCTGCTCTGCTCCCAGAGGTGGCCGGCATGTCCGGCCCCTAGGCAGAGGGGCCAGGCTGCTCTGCGCGATGCATACTGCCCGTGCCTGCAGGTACTGCCCCCGCAGCTCCCATTGGCCACAGTACCCAGCCAATGGGAGCTGCAGAGCTGGTACACAGAGATTCCCTGAACACCCCCGCCTAGGGGCCACAGGGGCACATCAGTGAGCTGGTGCTCGCAGCTCCAGGGTGGGGTGCTGAGGCTCAGGGACAGGTGTCCAGCCTGCTGCACTGAGACTTGCCTGGATGAAAAGAAGCAGTGGGCCACATCTGGCTCACTGAGCTCCCCTTGGCCCAAGGCTGCAGCCCCTGAAGCCCCTGCATTAATCCGGCCCTGGGGCAGGCATCCTGCCAGTCTCCTCTTGCAGCAGGGTCAAGCCCCACATGAGTCATGAGTCAAGCCCCGCCAAATGCAAGGCCACCGCGGTTCATACCTGAAACCAGATGGTCCTGCCATTGCCATCGCGCAGCGACCTCATGCCAGGGACACAGTAACACTGCAGCCACTCCTCAAAGGCCGCGGCATCGTCAGAGGGCTCCGAGCCGTAACCCTTCCCCCCTGGTGGGACACAAAAATGAGCATCAGGGAAAACTCTCAGCTACAGGGCTCCCCCTGCAACTCCAGCAGTGAGGGGCTGATCAGCTGTGGGCTTTGCTCTATGCTACAGTGACCCCTGCTGGGGGCAGCAGCAATGCCCAGCTACAGCTTTCTGAACCCTTCCAGGGGCTCCCTCTCACGTACCCCACGTGGGATGGCCTGGAGACGGATTTGCACCTCTCCAGCCTGCACACACGCATTCAGCTCTCTGGAGCTTGGTGTTTTTAAGGGAGTGCCTCTATTTCCACACCAGCTGGAGACATCGACTGCTCTGATAAGCCAAGAGGTCGTCGATTTCTCTTGTATCCTGGCTCACACGTCTTTGCTTTGCATCTCCCCCAATGTCTGCTGCTGTCTGGCTTGGCCACCACAGCCAGAGCTCAATGCAGTTAGCTGTGGCGGGGCGGAGGGGTCTGTCTGCTGAAATCCTCAGGGGAAGTCTGGCCACAACCTACAACAGGCTGAAGCAGAGGCAGACCCAGAAAGGATGCAAGAGAGGGAAAATAATGGATGGACCTGGGGCCTCTCCTCGCTTAGTCCCAGAGACGGAGTCAGGGACACATCCCAGCTGGGACAGGGAGTGAAGTCTGTCCTGTGCAATCAACCGTTGTGTTGGGAAGACTGAGCAGGGGGACAGTACATGCACCTGCTCTCCACTCTTCAGCAAACAGGGCCACCATGGGTCTCTCCTATTATTGACTTTACTGTCAGAAGGGACCATCAGGATCATCTAGTCTGACCTCCTGCACATTGCAGGTCACAGAACCTCACCCACCCACTCCTCTGGCTGAGTTATTGATGTCCTCAAACCAGGATTTAAAGACTTCAAGGTACAGAGAATCCATCATTGACACTACTTTAAAACCTGGAAGTGAACTGTGCCCCATGCTGCAGAGGAAGGCAAAAAATCCCCAGGTTCTTGGACAATCTAACCTGGGTGAAAATTCCTTCCTGACCCCAAATATGGTGATCAATTAGATCCCGAGCAAGGGGGCAAGACCCAGCAGGCAGACCCCTGGGAAAGAATTCTCTGGAGTAACGCAGAGCCCTCCCCATCGAGTGTCCCGTCTCTGGCTACTGGGGAGTTTTGCTACTGGCCTATGACAATAGCTACCCATTGAAACCTGAACAATTTCAGCGTGATGGAAGTAGCTTTGCAGGGGCGACTGGTGCACCCCATGCAGCACCTCTGGCGTCATCCTGCCTCTCACGCAAAGGCCCAGCCTCCTCCCATTGGCATTAAACGCCCAGCCCGAGCGTTTTCATACAGCGCCCCTGCTTCCCGCTACCCCCCGCCCCAAGCCACCCCAGCAGGGCTCTGTCCCACCCCTCCCCTGTCGCTGAGTGTCTGCCCAGCTGGAGACAGCAGGGACCCAATCCCAACTTCAACATCTCATTGCACCTTCTCCTACTGGTGCGGCTGAGTCACCCCCACCCGCAGGCTCCATGGCCCACTGCAGGGCAGGAACCCGAGGCTGTGCTCCCTGAGCTGCCTCCTTACCCATGTGAATGACCTCCATGGGCACCGCATGGCAGAGCTCCAGCAGGTCTGGATTCTCCCGCTTTAACTTCACTTTCTTGCTCAAGGTCAGGTCCGGACTCTGCTGGGTTTGAGAGGAGGAGATTCAAACAGGCAGCCTGGACACAGTCCAAGCCAACCCTCTCCCATCCAACCCTTCCCCAGCCATCCAGCCCTTCCTCCTCCCAGCAAGGGTAGGCCCAACCCTGCAATCTGAGGTGCAACTACAGCAGGTGCAGACATATCTGAGCCAGCTTGCTAATAGCCACCGGCGTACATACCCCGGGTCCCAGGCAGGCTTGTATGGGGGTGGCTAGCCCGGGCGCCACAGCCTCTCTGCTAGTTTTAGCGAGGCGGCAGAATCAAAGAGAGCTTGGCTATGTCGACACGGGCTGCACTTACACCTCTGACTGCGGTGCAGACCTTACTCCAAGCCCTTCTGTAGCAGCTGGTCCCACTCCAAAAACAACCAGTCTAGTCCCGTCCCAGCTGTCCAGCCCTTCCTATAAGGCAACTCCTCCACAGCTGCCAAGCCATCCTGCTCCTCGCCCCTCCCCAAGATTTCCCTCACCAGCGGCCTAAGCCTGCCCTGACATGTGCTCCAACCCAGCTTCCTCTCCCTCCAGCTGCTAAATGCTCCCTGTTTCCAGATGCCAGGCCAAATTCAGCCCTGGCATAAGCAGGCCTAACTCCATAGACTTTGATGCAGTTGGGAATCTGACCTGCCTCTGTAAAGTACCCGCTTGTATACATCAGTCACTTTACCACTCTACGCAGGGCTGTATTTAGCCTGGCTGCATCTGAAGGCTAAAGATCTCTTATGGCTGGGACGCATCACTGACTGCACCGCAGGTGTTTGTAACTTAACTGCTGCTACAGAGACAGGCCGGGGGAGGAGAGGCAGAAAGGCCGGTCAGACAAAAACGGTATTTGTTTTTTTTTTTAAATAGCTACTTCCCCTCCAGAGGTGTCACAGCACTAGACCAGAATAGTCAGATTTGGAGCCTAAACTAGTGTGGTCCTCTTAGTTGTGGGTTATTTTCACAGCAACTAGGATCTTTGGCCCAGATCCCCAAAGGTACTTAAACTCCTAACTTCCCTTGAAATCAGTGGAAGTTCAGTGCCTAAATCCCTTTGAGCACATTTGAGATTGGTAGGGGGAGGGAATGGTCAAGTGACTGCCTAGTATAGTAGCCACTTGCATATTTCAGAGTGCAGTCCCCCTCAGCAAAGGCCAGTGTATACACAACGCAGGAGCCATAGACGTATATGCCATGATAGGCAGTCATGGTCCATCTGGCTCAAGATTTGCAAACAAGTTTTACATGCAGCACTTTTGCAGAGCAACACCTAGGAGTTAAAGGCACTGGAGGATAAGCGGATGTTTGCGTAGCATCTGTCCTCCCAAAGGACCCCAACGTGCTTTATAAACTAACCATATACGTGCTGCATATCACACGAGGAAGCGAGCGATTCCTTCATGGAGGAGCCAAATACAATCGCTGAACTGTTAAAGAGCCCACAGCAAGTCTGAGCACGGGGAGGGAAGAATTCCGTCTCCCGCTCAAGCTGCGTAGCTAATTGAGGAGCCAGAATGCAGTCAGCAGAGCTGGGATTTGGCGAGTTCTGGTGCTAACATCCCTGCTTGGACAAGGTGCCAGAGGAGCTTCAACGACCACATGGGAACAGGCCCTGTCTCACAGCTCTCCAGAAAACCACCCCTCCAAACACCATGCTGAAGCATTGCCTGCTCCAGGCCTGACTCAGAGCCAACTGCTAAATGGGCACCACTATTGTTTGCACAGGTCACCTATCCAAGCCATGCACATAATGATATGGCTGAGCAGGGGGGATCTGAGAGACTCCAGGCCATGGCAGTGTGGCTGCACGTCACGGGGCGGGGGTAAAGCCTGAAGAATTAAACTGAGAATCCCCTGTAAGAAGGGATTTTGTGAGACCCAGAACAAGCCCTGAAGGCAGAGTGTCTGGCCTCCTGATTCATGGTGAGGATCCACCTCCGAGACAGCAGCCAATTCTAACAAGAAGAAAGAGCAACAGGACCCGAACCAGAAGCGGTGGACGTTCTAGGGTTAAAGCTACAACTCGTAACTAGGGCTGCAGAGGGTCCGAGAGACACTGACACCATCACGCCCCATGTGCTGCGATCCTCAGGCGCTACGGGGCGAGCACCGAACCCCGAGTTTTATGTGATGAGCTGGAACATTTCTGTGCACGTGCGTGAGCCTTCTCCACCCTCCTCACCTGCTTCCGATGCTGAAGAGCCTCTAGCACCGTCCGAGCCTTCTCAAAGGGAGGGATCTTTAACCTAGGAGAGTCCATGTGTTACGTGAGGACCCCAACACAAATGCCAGCCAGTGCAAACGAAGTCCCGGCCTAAGGGAGGGGAGGGAGATTGCTGACGCAGTGGGTGGAAGCACTGGCTTTTCACCTCTGACGCGCTGGATGTAATCTACACAGTAAAACATTGGTGCATTCAGACTACGGCACGTGAGCACGGTGAAATTCAGCTCCCCAGGCGAGGTCCCAGACTGAAAGTGTCACTGCAGGCCAAATCTGAGATGCCCAGCATATATAGGCCACTCAGGGGAAAGAAAAAAAAAGGTCCGGGCTGTGTTGGTAGCGCGTGTAGTGCAGGAACTGCACAGTGCTCAAAGATGAGGTGCCCTGGCAGTGCTGTCTGTGGATGCTTAGCGCTGGAATGGACATGGGCTGGCTGCATTTCAGCAAGGGAAATGGGTGGCCTCTCAACAGTTTGGACACTTCCATGGTGCTGGTCTCGTAGCTACAGGGATGGGAATCACACGGTCTGGCTGTCTAATACTATGTAGAAGGGACTCTATACATACATGAGCACCTCTTGCTTTCTAATGTATTTATCCTCCCAACCCCTGAGGTAGTGCTAATATCTCCGTTGTACGGATAGGGAAGCTGAGGCACAGAGAGGCTATGGGCTTGTCTCCATAGGGTGTTCAGACCAGTTAACTGAAGCTGTGAAGTGAAGGTACATCAGTGAAAGTGCATCACAACCCCCCATTTGAAGAGGCTCATTCAAAAGTAAAGTGACCTTAGTTTGCTTAGCTGAATCCTCCTCGAGGGTTTAATGCACTCGAAGTCCCGCGCATTAACTTCACAGCTTTAGTTATTTCATCTGAACTTTCCTCAGCGTCCCTGTGTAAACAAGGCCTGGCTTGCTCCAGGTCACACAGGGAGCCTGGGGTGGAATAGGGAACTGGACCACATCTTCTCAGGCCAGGCCTCCTCCTCTCCGCTCTGCACCCTGCTCACCTGTAGAGAATCTCAGCTCGGAGGTAGTTGCCAATCCCATTGAAAAACTTCTGATTTAACAGGGCTTCGCAGATGGGCTTGTTGAAAGCCTTGTCAGACAGGTTCCTCAGCACGTTCTCCCTGGAAGACAGCAGGGCCGGTCAGCTAGGGAGGAGGGGCTGGGGAAATGACCAACTCACTCAGCCTGTGATGTGCTTCCAACACAGTAACCAACATGGGAGGTGAGGTTGTTCTCCAGTGGGGTTTTCTGCTGCAGAAGGGTTTGCCTCCAGACATAAGCAGGGAGAAGTGAAACTAAAAATGATGGAGGGCATGGTCTAGCAGGCACAAGTGAAACCTTGGGGGATGGTTCTTATAGCAAGACTGTAAATACAGATGCAAACAATCTGTGTAGGAGAGAGGAGTGGGCAGCATTAGACATCAAGAGGCATTACAATAAGACAGGTAACAATAAAGGTAGCGGCGAAACCCTTTGGATAAAGGTACAGGGATGACCCGCTTTTTCCTTAGCGGGGGCAGTGCTGTAAGCTACTTGAATTCAGCCCCGCAGGGAACGGGTTCCCGGAATGCAGAAGTTATAAAGGTTTTTGATTGCAGGGAAGCAAATTAAGAAATTGAGTGTGATAAGAGGAAGCATTAAAGACCCACCACAGCGTAAAGAAGGCTGGAGGAACAGTAAGAAACATCTCCATTAAGGCATGGAAGGCAGTCTGAGTCCTCCGAAGCTGAGGAATACAATGAACAAGAAGGAGCCTTTGAAGAGTGGCTTTATGAAGGGCTGCTCTAAGATCTGCACATCAAAGAGATAAGGGAACACCAACATGTAGAGCCAGGTGAGGCTTGCAGTGGAGAGACAAGGGTTCAAGGAATGCTGCCAAAGGGAAATATAAGTGGCCCTGCAGAAATGCACTGAAGAAGGAGTAGCTCATTCATCAAAGAGGAGGGGGATGAAATGAACAAGGACTGAATGCCTGAGACTCTGGAATCCTTTTATGCAACCTGCCTTTGACAAGGTGCTCAGGGAATGAACCAACAAACTCACTAAGCTTCTGATGACTGAATGGGATTCAATTAGGGAAAGGAAGATTTAAGAATATGAGGGCGGAAAAGATTGGAAGGGAAGCGGTGGAAATCTGAATGCTCAGCAAATTCAAAACTAACCCTGAAAATCCACTAATGAACGTACCACATGGTACCTGGACAGGCAGGTATGTGTGTGTACACCAAACAACCCAATGACCCCTTTCAATCTCCAACCTCTGTCAGTCGGCGATACGCCCTTCAGCTATGAATTCTACCTGTGAAATACAAAGAGGGCACTTTGGCCCACACCCTCTAAGGTCTTTAGGCTCTTCCAACAGAAATTAGGACCCTCAATATCTTTGGGGACCAGGCCCTTTATCCATTAAGCTACAAGCTCCTCCTTGACTGCCATGGGATTTTGCGGGTGTTAAAGTAGCTACAGCAGGGATCTCGCTCACTTGCACTGTTTCACAACTGTAATAGACACATATTAAGAGTGAAACATTAACTTGTACAAAACAATACAGGAGCTCGACCAAAGTCCTCTGGGTCTCTGACATAGTCAGTTAACAGGTACTAACCCAGGGGATCTCCAGCTTTTTCCAGCCTCCCACTTTGCGTAACAGACCTCATGGACCTACGTCATTCCCAACCATTCAGCCTCCCCTGGCTTGGTTCTCAACATGCTGAACTGAGTAGATAGCAAGGTGGTCTGCATAGCCACTGGAGAGCCATTGCTGTGAGGGTTAAATCGCCCAGCTGTGCTCTTCCCTTTTGCAATACTTAAGAATTATTTTTGTGCTGTTCGCTTGTTATATAAGAAAAAGCCACACAGGAGGATGTTTAAACCAAGACTGTTCTCTTGTTCATAGCGAGAGCTCTGGGAATGCAAAGCACCAGACAGTCTTCAACCCAAGACAGAGTTTCTATAAACGTGTGCTACAAATGTCCCTGTAATGGTGAAAGGCCCCATATTCTATCACCAGGCTCCCCACAGAATTCACTGTTAGAATATTGTGTCTATCATTCATTCCGCCCCCACCCCTCGACACACACTCCTAGTCAGTTTCTCAAGTAGAGATGAAAGGTCATGGTGGATCTCACCTGAATTTCTCATACTCCAGCATCACACATGGCCCTCGATCCAGCTGCCACGTCCCGTGCACTTCCCACCTCCCGAAGCGCCTGAAATCCACGAAGCAGAGGGCTCGGTGCGGGCTCTCCTTGGTGTAAAACCGCAGATGGGCGTGTTTGGGCAGCTCGGCCGCGGAGGTGAGCTTGAAGCTGCCTGACATTCCAAAGCGGAAGACAAGATCCATGGGCTGCTGGAGACCGTTCTGGCTCAGCCCCTCCCTGTCCCTCCCTCTGCCAGGGAGTGTGCTCTTCTCCTCTTTGAGTGGCGTCAGGGTCAGCTTGATCTCCTTGCCCCGCGAGGTGGCAGAGATCAGGTACGCGTCGCTCTCAAACAGCACCTCTGGGTTCTTGCTCACTTCAGACTTCTCCACCTTCCCCGAGAAGATGAGTCCTGCACACACCGTGTTGATGTAGCAGCTGGCCAGGTGCAGCTCTGGGCCCTCTGGCATCTTAGACACCTGCCCAAATGAAGGCAAGATCCAGGCATAAGGCATAGTAGCTACTGTAACACGTGCATCTTACCAATCAGGGCGGGCAGCTCTCTCCATCCCTGGCTTTGCCGGACCCTCCTGGCCTGTGAACATGGACCCAAAGGCTGGTCCATGTTCATGTCCATGTCCATGTTCATGTCCATGCAGGGGACAACTGCAAGGCTGAGCCAGTGGACAAGGATACCATTGAGGATGGGTATTAGGGACCACCAGGCCATGGGCTGAGCCACCAACCCTTTCCATGAGGAGCCAGTGCACAGCCAGGAGATGGGCACCACCAAGCTGGCCGGACCAGGAACAGAGATGGGCCCTGGGTACCCGTGAGCCAGGAAGCTCCCCTCCAGAGCCCCAGCACAGAGCCAGCTCCCCCGCCCCCACTAGCCAGTATCCCTCCCACCCCCCCGGCAGAGGGCCAGCCCCACCACACCAGCCTGTCCCCTCGCCCTGAGTACAGGGCCAGCTTCCCCCTCCAGCCAGTGGTCCCCCCAGACCACCAGCACAAGGCCAGCTTCCCCCCCAAGCCAATATCCCCGTCCCAGGGCCAGCTTTCCCACCAGCCTGTCCCCGCCCCAAGAACAGGGCCGGCTCCCTCCTCCCGCATGCATCCCCCCCGGAACAGGGTCAGCTTCCCCTCACCAGCCTGTCCCCACCCCGCCTGTCTCCCTGCCCCCCAAGAACAGGGCCGGCTGCCCCCAGCAAGCGTCCCCGGAACAGGGCCAGCTTCCCCAGCCTGTTCCCCACCCCAAGAACAGGGCCAGCTTCCCCATCAGTACCCCAGCAGAGGGCCAGCTTCCCCTCCAGCCTGCCCCCATAAAGTACAGGGCTGGCTCCCCCCCACCAGTTTCCCCTTATAACGCTCCCACCGGGGTTTGCAGCGGGGCTGGAGCAGTTACACAACCAGGCACCGCAGCAGGCCGGCTCCGCAGTCCCCGCCCACAGCCCCAGCACAGGGCCAGACCCCTCGCGCTCGGGCTCCCGCAAAGCCTGTCCCAGCACAGAACCGACCGGCCGGCAGCCCCCGCCGCGCACCTGAGCTCCCGCTCTCACTGTTCCCCGGCAGCCCGAGGGTTAAACAGCCCCCCGGCTGGGAGAGGCGGGGCAGCGCGGGGCACGATGGGAGTTGTAGTTCCACAGGAGAGCATCAGCCTACAGGGTGGGGAGTGGGAGGTCTCCAGCCCTGCGTGGCTGCTAGGAGCGGCTCGGGGGCACGGGCAAGGAATGGAATGGAATGGAATTCTCCTCCTCCTCCTCCTCCCTGTGCCCTGTATTCTATGGCTGGCTGGGGAAAAGCACCGCACAGGCCCTCACCCCCAACCATCTCCTGCACGGACACCCCTGCACCCACCCCAAGCAGCTACCACACAGACACCCCTGCACCCCACCGTCCTGCACCCACCCAGAGCAGCTACCGCACAGACACCCCTGCACCCCACCATCCTGCACCCACCCAGAGCAGCTACCGCACAGACACCCCTGCACCCCACCGTCCTGCACCCACCCAGAGCAGCTACCACATGGACACCCATACACCCCACTGTCCTGCGCCCACACCCAACCATCTGCTGCATGGACACCCCTGCATCCCACTGTCCTGCACCCACCTAAAGCGGCTACCACCTCAGCAGCACTGCTGCCAGCTTCCCCATGCGGATGGGTCACCTCCCTGCCCCACAGTTAGATTTACCAGAGCCTGCCTGCGGAGCAGTTATTCATAACCTACTTGCTTGGCACAATGTCACAACATGCCCGATCTTTTCACTCATAGAGATGATTCCTCTCTCTTCCCTCCCCAGCACCATCTAATTTTGCCTCCAGTGGTAGCTTCAGAGACTGTGGGAGCTGTTGTAACTTTTACTTTATCTTCTACCTCCCAAGCTACTCTTATCCATGTATAACACTAAGCTTGGTAAGATTTACCTATTTGCCACAATATCTTACAGCAGGCAGTTCCACTGGTTAGTTACCTGTTGTGTAACCTAGGCAGTGTGGCTGAGGTGACAGATCTCTGAACTAGGACTCAGAACTGGTTTCCAGTCCCAGCTCTGCTGCTGGCTGACTTTAGGCAAGTCACTTCCTTCCCACTGCCTCAGTTTCCCCACCTGTAAATTGTTAATAATGATACGGACCACCTTTTTAAAGTGTGTTGAGATTTACTTCTGAACGTGTGATAGAAGAGTTAGGTATTATTATTATTAAAATGGTACAAAGAATAGTTTAATTGTAATTCAATGGAGCACAGCCTTGTTCTTAAAAATAAAGGGCTGCCCCGGTCTTTTGCTGTTTAACAGCAATTTACCAAATGTAGTTCAGAGTCTGCAGTTAAAATGGTTCCCCACTTCACTGCCTTCAGGCTATGCTGGCTTTGCTCTAAAGGAGCAACTGCATCATCCCCAAGCTGTGAAGTTCCTGTAAATCAGAGCCCTGAGCTATAGCCGGGAAAGGGGGTTAGCACAATAGGGCACCAGTGGCAGGGGCCAATCTAAACTGAGCACAACTGAAATGAGGTTAGCAAAACCCAACTGCTCCCTCGATGGCTGTTACCAGAGCTGTGCCCGGGGCAAGGGCTGGACTAGCCAGGGTTGTTACGAGACAAGGCTGGGGTGAGCGAATAGTTTACGGACTTTGCCTATCCTGGCTCTGGTTTCTGCAGAGGTCAGGACTGAAGGAGCAGGGAGGGTGTATGTGGGATGGAGAGACATTGACAGAGCTGCAGGGGGTGGGAATAGGTTATAGAGCACCTGCCCCTATGATGAATTTTGTCTGTGGCATCAATCCCTCCCTTTCAAATAGGGAAGATTTACTCCAGTTATTTAAAGACATCTCTGCTCCCGGTCTGAGGGTGTGAGAAGTGAGAGTGCAGGGGTGACAAGGGAGGCAGCAATGCAAATTAAAAATGCTCCATGTGGCTTTATTGGATCCCGCTGGCAAAATAGGAAACATCACAAATAAGTGGCTTCATGTGCCAAGGCCAACTGGAAACGCATGGAGAGATTCCCAGATGCACGCTCCTGCTGAACTTTTATTCCATGCACTGAGCTGCCCTGGAAAAGGTGGTAGGAGCATGGGGGGAAGGAAAGACAGAAAAGCTGCATTTATCCCCCAGGGAGGGGGCTCCTTTAAAGGAAGTGGAAAGAACAGAGGCAAAGTGCTTTTTAGGGGAGGGAGGCGGGGGAGCAAGAAGGGACTAGCGAACGCTCCATCACGCTTCGGCTGATGAAACTTTCCGACCTCTTATGTACGACTGGCAGAGTCGCCCCTGCCACAGGCATCCTGGATTGCTGCAGGAGTTCAGTCAGCGGGTGATGTGGAGCTGGCCTAGCCGCAGCATTTGGTGGGCTGCAGCGCGCTAGTCTCCAGAGGAGACATGAGAGCCCAAGTGCCTGCCCTGGAGTAGGCACAGGAGACAATTCAGGCAGAAGCAAAAGGACAGATCAGCTCCCTGCAGCTGTACAGGAACAGAGCCACCACCAAAGGGCTCGGCAGGGGACATCAGGGTCTCTCACTGTTAAAGCAGCCCCCAGCCGGCAGGCCTGGGTGTTTTCCGGAAGCGTGTGTGTTACACGGTGGCCCGACCCATGGGTTTGGACGCCTTTGTTATGGGAACTCCGAGCTGAAGCTGGTCTCGAGGTGGAGATCTCATTAGCAGATGCAGAAGCCACCAAGCTCCCATCCACCATTGCTCTGGGGACAGATCCTGGGGTGGGGCTCCTGGAAGCACAAGGGCTTGTGGGCAGGATGGAGGAGGGGCGGGCAGGAGGCTTCACAGCAAGAGAGCTGGAGGGGGGAAGAGGAGGACAGTAGCCAGAAAGAGTGGGAAGAGCAGTCGTCAGTTTCAGCTGCAGGGGTCTGAGAAGGGAGGAGAGAGCCCAGTCCAACCTCTGCCCCGGCGGTGTCTGCGGCTGTGTGCAGCAAGGGGCTTCCCCAGCGGAGGAACCGCACCCACCAGACTCTCCAACGGGCTGCAGCACAATCAGCCGGCTCCTTCCACGCTCGCTGCCGTCCTCCCAGCTGCTCAGCTGAGAGTTTTCATCATGGTGTGGGCCTGTCTCAGCTCTGAAAGTGGAAGAGGAGATGCAAACAGCCAATGGGGCACAGTGACCTGGATCTCAGCAGGGGGCGCTGCAGCCAGTTGCCAATTCACCGGTCACAGCAGGGCAGAGAATAACCTCTGCGCTGTGAGCAGGAACAGAGAAATGACACGACATGGAGACACCCGATCTCTGCCTTGGCCAGTAGGGAGAGCAGCGGGGACACAGGAGAGGAAGCACCAGCCGGCAGGGCGGGGACGAGGCGAGCGATTCCAAGCTGCCCATCTGCTGTCTACTCACCTGCCAGTAAGACCCGGAACTTCTCTGCCGACACGGTCATGGCAAAGGGCTCCGTCACACCTCGGTCCTCGTCTCGCACGGTGAACTTCAGGTGCACAAGGGGCTCATTGACCTGCTGGAGCTCACTGGAGCTGAGCGTCTGATCCACCCTCCAGGACACAGAGTCCAGATGGTTCACTGAGGACAGAGGCAGAGCCAGTCTCAGGTTTGCACTGTCAGTGTAAAACTCTCTCTCTATGCACAAGCCAGCGATATGGATTTGAGAAGCATTTTTCAAAAGCATTAAGCGGCTTCACCCACCCCTGAAATGCAGCCACCTCTGGTGTGTGCAACACAGCAACTGTCTTACCGGCCCACAGCGACAATGTAAGACATTACAGGAAGGAAATGTCTCCAGTTGAAATACCAAGGGAGTTTAGGTCAGTGGAGTGGAGCCCTCCGAGATGGAGTGTGGCTGGGATAATGTAGCTAACACCCCTTGTTGCATAGATTCCCATGAGTCCAAGTGCTTAGCACCGCCTCAGCTCTCTCTCTCTTTATGGCCAAGAAAGATAATGCAGAAGGCAGAGCACTGCCTAGTGCTTCACCTGCCCCACTCCCTGCTGCACTTGGATTGTCCTGGAGGTGAACTAACCTGGCCAGATCCTAACCTGTCAGGCCGACAAGGTCACAGCCCAAGGGGGTCAAACAACAGGGTTCTGGTCCCAGCTCCTGGTCATCCCCTCGGTTGCTGCTGAAAACCCATCTGCCCTCAGCAAACTCTGATCCTATCCCACAGTCCTCAGGAGCAGGTTCTTCCCAGGAAGTCCCAGAGGAGAATGGCTGAGAAAGTCCTATTGAACTTCCATCCATGGACACAGGGGAACAGCTAGAGGGGTGGGGGCAGTGGGTGCCAGCCTGTATCCCTGCTGAAGGACCATCTCCCATCCGCTGCCTGGAGCAGTGTCAGGTTTGCACAGCCGGAGGGGGAACACTTACGTCTCAGGCTGCGTGTCCTCAGGCTGTCCTGCAGGGGGCTCTGTGTCTCCTCGTAGGACCGGCACAATCCTGTGGCATGTTCTACAAAACAAGGAGACCAAGAAACCACCCACCAAAGAGCATCAGATCGGTCTCTGCACAACACGACTCTGGTTCCAATGGGCTCAGAAGGGACCCTGGCTGCAAACTGCTGAGCTGGCCCGTTTAGCAGGGGGACTCTAGCAGGATGCTGACATTGGGGCGCATGTGGGATAACGGGGGGATGATGGTACCGTGGGGCATTTCAGTCAGAAGACGGCCCAGCTACTGCTCCAAAGTCTTTCCTGCTGGTTGACACAGCAAGTTCTAACTTCTCACTGATGGGAGAGTGCGGGGGACACACAACCCAGCAGCAATCGCCTCCTCCCCCAGAGAGCCAACGTACTGAAGTCCACACAGTGCTGGAGCAAGGGTGGAAGGACACAGTTATCCAGGGTTACAGCCTGGTTCATGGGGTAGACAGACTCTGTTCTGCTCCCCGGTGCCCTCCCCTGGCTGACGTCGCACAAGACAGTCAGGCTGCTGCTACTGACCCCAAGGCTCCCCAGTGCGCTGCAGCCCTCTCCGAGGGACCCATCCCCTGGCACTTCCCCTACCTTTGGGCAGCCCCAGCTGTTGCAGCTCGCTGGACAGAGAGTCGCTGCCTACGCTGTGTTTGGCTGCACTGGAGAGGATGAAGCTGAGCACGGCAATAGTGGCCTTCACGTCCCCGGACTCTGGAGAGAGGAGAAACCTTTGGGACTCTGCCTGGCAGCAGGGCTCTTCCCTGCAGGGAGGCAGCTTTGACAGACCTGTAAAATTGACGTAGGATCCAACAGCCCTTGCTGTGGCCTGCCCTTTGCAGTTCATCGTCTGCAAGAGACTAGAGAGGGTGCACGGACAGACGCCACCTCGCACTGGGCCACGAGGGGCAGCAGGGAAACAGGCAGAAAGAGCTGGGCTCATTGTCACCAACCTGGGTAAGAATCAGTGATGGGCAGGGGACTGTGTGTGTGTTGGGGAGGGGGGAGTCAATGCAACCAGCAGGGGTCAAAACAGGTTAGGATTTCAACAAGCCTGGGACTGGCAGGGGTTAAGTCTAACTAGAATCGATTGATGCTAGGGATCCAAATACGCCTCTGGCCCTTGGCCATTATTAGTAAGGGCCTGTCTAAGCGCACACTTAGCTCGTGGTGAGCCGGGGTGTAAAGCTACCCTGCCCTAGCCAGCTGCGCACTGTCCGTGAGGACCCTGCTGCCGCGGACTAACAGCTCCCTAGGGCACTTTCACCTGCTGTTTCCAAGCAGGGCAGCTGCCAGGCGCGCTGCAGAACTCAGGGTGTGGAGCAGAGTCCACCCGGGCACCTAGCGCATGGCAGATTTACACCCTGGCTTGCCAAAACTAACCATTCATACAGCCAAAGCCTAAGGTTAACACCGCACAATAACCAGGCCAGTGGCGGTAAGACAGGGCCGAGCCACAGCACGGCAACTCAGCCAGGGTCAGCTCATCCATGAAAACCAAACCAGGCATTTCACATCATGGTCCCATCTGGCCTCGATCGTCCAGCCTGACCTGTGTAACACAGCCCACGGGGCGCCCCTGAATTAATGCCTGTTTGAACCAGAGCAGATCTGGATTTAGAAACTGCCAGTGATGGAGAGCACTTGGGCAGTTGTTCCAATGGTTAATGACCCTGTTAAAACACCTTATTTCCAGTCCGAGTTTGTCTAGCTTCAACTTCCAGCCATTGGCTCATGTTAGACATCTGTCTGCTGGACTGAAGAGCCCATTATCAGCTGTTTGTTCCCCATGTAGGTACTTACAGGCTCCCATCGAGTCTCCCCTTAACCTTCTCTTTGTGCCGCTAACCTGGCTGAGTTCCTGGGACCCCTCCCCTCCCCTCTCCATTGCCACACTAAGACAGCAAGTTCTGCAGGGCAGGGACAGGGGCTGTTCAGCTGTTTGGGCAGCATCTGGGAAGTTTGGATTGCTACTGTGATCACCACAACCACCAGGCCCGGGGCACTTCCACACACTCGGGAAATGGTGTCTCCCCCCCGACGCAAGGCCCAGAACCACCCAAAAATATAAAGCCAGGGCAGTGTTTGGGGTGAGAAGGGGGAACTCATCAGGCTGCCGATTAGCAGCATCTCCCCCCAACAGAACAGGGGCAAGGACCCTGGGAGATTAGCAGGGCTCCTGTGCTTGCTCACAAGCAGAGCGTGCGGTCGGTTTCCAGTGGCTGGGCATTAACTCTTCAGGCCTTCACTGCTTCAGGACGTGCCTCTCCACTCGTGACCCCAGCCAGCAACGCTTTTCAGGCAATGCGGCTAACAAAACCGAGCCCAGCGCCCATAAACGCTGCAGGTAAAATGTTCTCAGGCCAGGCACTGGGGTGTGGAATGGGCCAGGGGGGAGGTAAGAGTCAGCCAAAGCCTGGCCTAGCATCCCAAAGCCACCGACTTGCTGCAGCCTCCCTGCCGTAAGCACAGACAGAGGAATGGCAGTTCTAGTAATGAAGCCAGCAAAGCTCCCTGGAAGGCGGGTGAGGCAAAGAGCCAAATCCACCATGACAGCCTCACAGACAGCACTAGAGGAGCCCAGGCTATGGACACTCAACAGCTCTGGAAAGGAACAACACTCACCAAACTTGGCATCCGACGTTAGCTTCAGGATCTTTTCATACTGCAAGAGAAGAGCAACACCCAGGTCCATCAGCCCCAGGGGACCCCGCTCCCAGTGCGCACGGCACGGTGCAGAATGATCACTGAGCCCTCGCTGAGCAGATCCCCCACGGGGCAAGCAGAGCCAGGGTAAGGCCAACACTCCACAAGGGCCGTCTGGTTTCGGGTGCACTTGGAGTCAATAGGAGCGGTGGGGGCTCAGCACTTCTGAGTAACGGGGCCGAGGTGTCTCAAGGGGGGACCCAAATTACTAGAAGCTGCTGGATTTAGCCTGAGTAACTTGCCCAAGGCCACATGGGTGATCGGGGACTAGGACTCCTGGGTTCCTGGCTCCCACTAGCCCAAGCTGCCTTCACAATGGGGGAGGCAGGATGGGCCATTCCCACTGGCTGCTAGTGTTCCAGGCGTGTCCTACAGGGAACCTCCACGATCCAAACAGCGGGCAGCTGCTGTCTGCGATGGGCGTTACAAATGGCTCAGCCCCATGTCCCCGAGCGGCCAAACCCCTTTGCTGGGAGACCTCAAGGGAATATGCGTTGTCAACCACTGGCCACTCCCCTAGCGATGGCAGGGCCAATGGGTGGATGAGGTGAAGCGGACCACACAGGACCCTTAGAAAAACAGGCACTAATACTTACTAGTAAGTACTTAGCAGCCGTACGGCCCTTTCCACCAACAGATCACCCCGATGGGGGAGTGTCACTGGCCTTATTTTACAGGTAGGGACACAGGCTTTAGGCACCTTGCCCAAGATCAGTGGCAGAGCTGGGACTAGAACCCAGGTGTCCTGACTCCCACTCGGAACCCCCCACCCACACACACACACTCCACCGCACTGCCTGCCCTGAGGCCGGCCAGCTCGACATGGCCCACGCCACTCAGCCGGGGGGAGGGGAGACTTAGTCTCTGCGATCGCTGGATCTCTGCTCAGCGGGGCTGAACGTGGGAGAAGAACGTCCTGCACTTACATCAATCCCCTCTCCCTGCAGGTCCTTGAGCACCTGGCCACAGATGAGCTTCAGTTTCACAGAGGACTGGAAAGGAGAGAGCAAGAAAATAAAACCCCACCGCAGCACTGGGCCCGGCGGGCACTGCCTAGCAGGAGTCTGAGCTCCCCTCAAAACACACGCTCTCTGCCACATCAGGGGGACCCATTTCAACCTTGCCCTGGCCTGCCCCAGCCAAACAGTCACTGGTTTGGGTTGTTTAAAAACTCGCTTCTCTGCCACTTTGGGGAACACCATGGTTTGGATTCCACAAAGAGACTCCCGGAGTTCTGGATGCAACGGTCAGGCTAAAGCCCCAGCCAGCTCTTGTGCTGCACTGAGTGTATTGCTCGAGCCCTCAATCAAAGCCTGTTCTATGTTCCTGAGCCTCTCCCCGCTCTCTTAGGGAAGCCCAGTCAGCCACAGACAGGCACAGAGCTCATGCCAGTCGCTCAGGGACCTGAGCTCTCCCCCTTCACCAGATACCCCGAGTCCCAGAGCTCAGATTGGGATGCATCACTCAGATATTCCCAGTGCTCCCCGAGGCCGTAGATACCCCTCTTGACAGCCAAGGCTTTGTGCTGATTGTCTGATTTCACAGCACCCGATACCATCTCGGGGGGGGGGGGTTAATAGCAAAAATGGCTCAGATCCCAGGGCGCCGGGCACTGGGTAAGATCCAGAAGAAAACAGAGAAAGAGAAAGCTAAAGCTTCCACTTAACTATTTTGGCCAAGGTGCTGATTTCAGCCAGGACCCAGTCGGGACAGTCCAAGTCTCCGCAGAACCGGAACCTCTGGAAGGAGAAGATCGGGGGCAGATAGGACCCAGGTGGCCTTTGGGCCAGGGGACGTCAGCGGAAGAGTGTCCTTTGCAGGGCAGCCCAGCTCTTCTTGCCAGAGCAGGGGAATCCTTATTGCTGCCCTGCCCCCACTGCACAAAAAGAGCCGCCCCTAGATTTCTCTCTTCTCTGAGTACTTGGCTGCCAACGGGGGGACGCAACTGCCCTGAATTCAATGGGCTTCCCCCCCGGGCTGAACTGGGCCCAGAGTCTGAGAGAGAGATATTCATCCCCAGAGAAGGAAAGAGATAGACGGGGCTGGGGTGTGCCCAGAGGGATCAGTCTGATGAAGGGGTGGGATGAAGGTGGGGCAGGGCAGATGGCCCCTTCCTGTTCCTAATAGCTACCAGTTAGGCCGCTGATTCAGCAGTTTAACCCAGCAAATGCTGGTAGAGACCATGAGCCTGAATCCTGGAGCAGGAGCTTTATACCCCCTGCAGTTACATAGCGAGAGCAAGGGCACAAGACCCTGGCATCTCATGTATACAGGTCCACATGCTACAGAACCAGGCATAAGCCTCTCAGAGCAGGGGGAAGACGTCTGGGTCGAGGGGAGCAGGACAGCTGATCCCCACCCCCGCAGTGTTTAACATTAACATGGCTCTGAAATGATCCTTTCCCGTCATCTTGTTCCCCTGCACATCCAGTGCTGAAGCCTTTATTACTCCCTGCTTTAGAAACACAGGTGCCGCTACAGCAACAGCCCATCACTCCCACCATCCTGCCCCCAGCCCTGGCTGCTTCAGAGGAAAGATGCATTACAAGGAGTTTTCACTTGCCCCATTCTGCGGTGCAGCACTTTGGGGGTGGGGGTGAGGCAGGGAAGGCAGCGTTTCCTTCCTGATCCTTGCAGGCTACTGTCCCGCACCCTGAAGCATGAGATTCATTTACCCTGAGCACACTTAACTAGGAGAGGTATTAGAACTCAAAGGGCTGCCCCTGTGGGTTCCCCGGGCCAATTACCTACTATGCAAAGGGGCAGCTCGTTCTGTTTGCTCCAGCTCCTTCCCGGGGCCCCACTGATCTCAGGTCACTGGAGGGAGGGAGCAGTTTTTAAGCCAGACCCTTCACAATATTTAACGCCCCCCTCCCATGCACGTGTTAGGAAGCTGGTGACACTGGCCTGGCTAATCCCAAGCACTGGACTAGCAACGGGGAGTCCTCAGCCATGGCTCCAGCTGTTACCCGGAGTCCCTGCTGCCCGGGGGACACAGCTCTGCATCGCCCCAGGCCCCCAAATCCCAGCAAAGCACCAACACCCCCCAGCCATGCACCGCGCCTGCGCTCACCATGGTTTCCTGCTCTCTCTGCAACGCCTGACCACGCCCACGGCAGGGCCGGAACCCATCAGCTGATCTCGGAGCGCGGTCAGCTGACCACAGGCCTCCCGACGCTGCAGCCTGTCAGCCGCTCGCTGAGCCGAGTCAGCGGAGCGCAGATGTAGTGACGCTTCAGCCGTGGAGCCGGCTGGCTTATTGCACAGACTGAGGCTCAGCTGGCGGCAGCTGCCCGCTGGGGTGTTACCAAGTCCTGAGACAAGGTGGGGGAGGGGATGTCTGTTATGGGGCCAGCTTCTGTTGGTGGGAGAGAAGAGCTTCCGATCTCAGGTCACAGAAGCTGGGCCAATGAAAGCGATCACCTCCCCCTAGGGTGACCAGCTGTCCCGATTTTATAGGGACAGTCCTGATTTTGGGGTCTTTTTCTTATATAGGTGCCTATTACCCCCCCACCGCCTGTCCCGATTTTTTCACATTTGCTATCTGGTCACCCTACCTCCCCCACCTTGTCTTTCTAGCATCCTGGGACCAACACAGCTCGAACAACACTGCATCCAAAAAATCATGAGTTTAAAAAACTGCTCCTACTGTTAGGGGTTCTTTTCATTTGGTGTCTGGTTTTTGAGGCTTCAGGTCTTACATTTTGAAGCTTTTTCTATGCAGTGCTGGAAAATGACGGGGTTTTTAAATGGAAGTTGAGAGTCTCACATAATCTCATGACTCCATGAGTTGGGGCTTTAAGGCAAAGCATCAATTGTCATGAGTGAGACAGCTGATAAAGTGAACTGAGAATAAATCCAGCAGCCTGCTTTGTTGCTAAATTAAAGCAGTGAATGATCAGTTTTATTGGGTAATCATCACAAAGGCCAAAGAATGGGAGCCCAACTCCACCCCACCCCCCCAATTCTAGGGAAGATCTGATCCAAATGTCATTGCTTGGGTTTCTCTCTATGATGGACCAGACCAGAGCCCTAAATCCAAACATGTCCAGTCTTGGGGAGTTCAGATTTTGATCTGAATCCAAAGCAGGTTTGATCCAAGCTCTTCCAAAAATGTGCCTATGACACACTGCCTGAGGAGGGGGGAAGAAGAGGAAGCTTTGGGGGATGGGGTAGTTCTGTGTCATTGCTGAGATGCATTCACTTTCAAACCAGCTTGATGCTTTCCTTAACATTGCTGTGGGGAATGCAGGAGGGATTGGGGATGGGATGAGAGGGCATCAATGCCTGCAGGAAGGGTTAACAGCTTAGATGGGCAGGGGAGGGTCAGGTCAGCCAGGCTTTGACCTACTGGCTTTCCAGCCTCAGGCCCCACACGCCTTTCCCCTCTCCAGCTCCCTTTCACTCAGTAACTGGCCAGGAATAGCTCCACGCTGCACTGGGACACTGGTCCCCTTCCTGTGTTCCTGATGCAGACAGTCTCCCACAGCTGTAGGGAATTAAAAGCAGCTCTGCAGAAGGAGGTGAAGCTGGGTCTAAAAGCAAGGAGGCCACTGAGAGGCAGGGTTTAGGGCAGGGCTCGGCAACCTTTCAGAAGTGGTGTGCCAAGTCTTCATTTATTCACTCTAATTTAAGGTTTCGCGTGCCGGTAATACATTTTAACGTTTTTAGAAGGTCTCTTTCTATAAGTCTATAATATATAACTAAACTATTGTTGTATGTAAAGTAAATAAACATTTTAAAAACCTTAAACTTCATTTAAAATTAAAATAAAATGCAGAGCCCTCTGGACTGGTGGCCGGGCAGCCTGAGTGACACTGAAAATCAGCTCATGTGCCGCCTTTGTCACGCATGAAATAGGTTGCCTACCCCTGATTTAGGGCGTAGCGTTTCGCACACACCCAGGATTTAGGTCAATGGAAAGATCGTTCCCTCTGTGGCTGCACATGGGAAGTAACCAGCCTGGGCATACCGAGGGGTGGGGGCATGAGGGAGGAGTGCCAGCTCCCTGCCAGCACCACACCTTGCACAGAGGATCTGGGGAGAGCTATGCACCTGCCAGGTACATCCAGTGGATTAGGCACCAACTCCCCTGCCTCTTCTGCTGGGGTGACTGGTTCCCCTCCCACACACAGTCCCCCAAAATGATGAGAATGTTGCAAGCTGAACCTTGTAGGGTGAAATCCTGGCCCCGGTGAAGGCAGTAGCAAAAACCTCCATTGGCTTCAATAGGATTTCACTGGTAGCATTTCCGCTCCCACATGGACCCAACCTCTTGCCTCTCCCCCTTAAAACACTGTCCCAGGAGACCTCTCTACCCTTGGCCCTAAGGCTTCTGTTCAAAGCAGCGGGAGCAAAATGGCCATAAAAATATTGAAACACTAATCTTGGGGCTGACAAGGCCTGAGCTAATGTCACTGCTCCATAGCTTGTTTTTGCTGCAGCCTTTGCCCACCCTTCATCTGGATAGTTAGCCTGTAAAGTGTCTGGGACAGAGACCTTGTCTTCATCCTGATCTCACACGTCCTTTCACAGCAAATGGGGAAACTGAGGGACGGGGAGTTTAAGTGACTCACCCAAAATCACATCAAGGGGTTGCACGCTAGCAGAGAAAACAAGCATGCTTTTAAATAGCTATTGTGTTCAATTTCTCAGAATGTAGGGTTTTTGTTAAAAGCCAAATAGGACTTAAACATTAATCTTTTGTGCAACTGCATTTAACATGCCTATTATTATTTATATTACAGTCCTGGGCACCAGGTTTGTATAATTTTGGTGGTGCCCAGAACGGGTCCAAGCAGAGCCATCTCTGGAGCAACTGCCCCAGGCCCTGTGCTTTGTGGGGGCCCCATGCTTCAGGGGGACGTGGGCTCCAGGCAGAGCTGTCCGTCCATAGGACAGACCGGGGCAACCGCTCTGGGCCCCGCGCTTTGGGGGGCCCCATGCTTCAGGGGGACGCGGGGTCCAGGGCAGCCTGGAGGGTTAGTGGGAGGGCTGATGCCGGCAGCAGCAAGCGACCTGGCCCCAGCCCGCCCCTGCTCCACCCCCATTCCACCCCTTCCCCCAAGCCCCCACCTCTTTCAGGCTTCTGCCCCCTCCCCCGAGCGATGCTAGGAGCCAGTGGGGCAGAGCGGAACAGGGTGGGTTGGGGCCAGGTTGCTCGCTGCTGCCAGCGCCAGGCCCCCCACTAACCCCACAGGCCGCCCTGGACCCCACGTCCCCCCGAAGAGCAGAGCTCCCCAAAAACGCAGTAAGCCCAAACATTGGTGGAGCCAGGCCCACGTTCCTAAACATTGGTGGAGCACAGGCACCATGAGCCATATAACTCGCTGCCTATGATTACAGGAGCATCTAGAGGCTCCAGCTGAAATCAGGGCCCCATGATACTTGGTGCGGTGCATACACAAAGTCCCTACCCTGAACAGGTCACAATCTAACTAGGCATGACAGGGCCAGAGGTAGTGACTTGCTCAAGATCACACAGCAGGTGAGGCCAAGCCAGGATAGGGTTGCCAGGTGTCCAGTTTTTGACCAGAACACCTGGTCAAAAAGAGATCCTGGAAGTTCCAGTCAGCACCACTGACCAGGCCATTAAAAGTCCAGTTGGCATGAGGCTGGCAGACTCCCTGCCCGGCTCCTGGGAAGCAGCCAGCATGTCCCTCCAGCTCCTAGGTGGAGGGGCAGCCACGGGGACTTCGTGGGAACTGTGGCCAATGGCAGCTGTGGGGGCAGCACCTGCAGATGGGAGCAGTGCGCAGAGTCCCATGGCCACCCCAGGGCTACCAGAGGGACGTCAGCCACTTCCTGGGAGCTGCCTGAGGTAGGCACCGCTGGGAACCCACACCCCTCACCCCCTCTTGCACCCCAACCCCCTGCCCAAGCCCAAAGTCCCCTCCTGCACCCCAAACCCCTCATTCCTGGCCCCACCCCAGAGCCTGCACCCCCCCAGCCAGAGCCCTCACGCCCCATCCCAACCCTCTGCCCCATCCTGGTGAAAATGAACGAGTGAGTGAGGCTGGGGGAGAGTGAGTGACGGAGGGAGGGGAATGGAGTGAGCAGGGCCTCGGAGAAGGGGCAGGGCTGTTTGGTTTTCTGTGATTAGAAAGTTGGCAACCCTAAGCCAGGAGCAGGACCCAGATCTTCTGAGGCCCAGTCCAATGCTGTAGTCTAGCCCCAGGCCTATGCTACCTCTCAACGCCTGTTCTGAGAACTGTGCTATTGGTTCTGATGCAAAATAAGTAAAAGCCATGTTAGATTTTTAGCGCCATTAGGAGTAAAAGGGGAGAAACAAATCCCTGCTCCTTTCTCTTATTTTGGTTCCTCCTTCTCCCATTCCCTAGTCCCCTGTCCCTCCCTCTCTCTGCTTCCTTCCCAGCAGAGCAGAGACCAGCGGCTCCAGGTACTATAGCAGGGGTCAGCAACCTGTCAGAAGTGCTGTGCCGAGTCTTCATTTATTCACTCTAATTTAAAGTTTCATGTGCCAGTCATACATTTTAATGTTCTTAGAAGGTCTCTTTCTATACGTCTATAATATATAACTAAACTATTGTTGTATGTAAAGTAAATAAGGTTTTTAAAACATTTAAGAACCTTCATTTAAAATTAAATTAAAATGCAGAGCCCCCCGGACCGGTGACCAGGACCCAGGCAGTGTGAGTGCCACTGAAAATCAGCTCACGTGCCGCCTTTGACACGCGTGCTATAGGTTGCCTACCCCTGTACTAGAGTCTAGGATGGACCATGGCAGCAAAACTATAATAAACTCAATGTAAACCACTAACAGTGGAGGAGCCAGGAAGGAAGGGAGCAGATAAAAGAGCCACCACTGAGAGTCAAGCTGCTCTTACCACTCCCAGTGTGACAAAATCACACACACTAAAAGCCAGGTACCACCTAAGTAAGGTGCACCAGGTGGTAACACTATAATTCTCTACTGCCAGCAGGGGGCGGCAGAGGCCTTCAGATCGGGTTCTCAGGACTTCTATTCCCAGCTGCAAAGCAAACACTGTACCTTGCCTCTGCCCCCAGGGCTACTCTGCTAGCTAAGGTTCATCCTCAGCTGCATAGGCTGTGAGCACCTGATGCTCTTAATGTATTTGTCCTCACAACATTCCTGGAAGGGAGGGAAGTGCATATCACAGAAGGGGAACTGAGGCCCAGATCCTCAAAGGTATTTAGGCTCCTCCCTTCCCTTGATTTAAATTCAATGGAAGTTGGGAGTCTAAATATCTTTGAGGATCTTGGCCTAAGTGACTTGGACAAGGCAGAGCAGAGACGGGACGGGACCCCCTGGCCCCGCACAGCAGAGCCCCTTGGAGGAAAAGCACCTCTGCTCTGGAAGCCAGTGTCTGCCAGGGCAGTCCCGAGGCAGCGAGCTGGGCCTGGAACAAAAGGCAGCAGAAAAACCATTCCATGGGCCACCTTTCCCTGGAGACCTTCCCAGCCCCACTCTGGATGCGGCTGAGAAGAGCTCAGCTCACTGGGTTAGGTAGGAGCAGAGCAGGTGGATGCTGAGCTGTACTGAAAGTCTGGCCCTGCTTATCTGACCTTTGTCACCATAGGAACCCAGTGCCTCACAGTCACTAATGGATACTCCCCTCCCCACACCCTTCCAGGCAGGGACATGCTATCCCCATGTAGGGGGTGGGGAATGGAGGCCTAAGATCAGGGAAGTGACTTGCCCAAGGTTCCACAGGAAGCCTGGGGCCAAGAGGGGAATTGAACCCAGCCTCCCCCGTGCCCTACCCCTGGGGCCATTCTTACAGTCCTGGCACCCGAGTCCCCACCCCGTGCCCTGCCCCTGGGGCCATTCTTACAGTCCTGGCACCCGAGTCCCCACCCCGTGCCCTGCCCCCGGGGCCATTCTTACAGTCCTGGCACCCGAGTCCCCACCCCGTGCCCTGCCCCTGGGGCCATTCTTACAGTCCTGGCACCCGAGTCCCCACCCCGTGCCCTGCCCCCGGGGCCATTCTTACAGTCCTGGCACCCGAGTCCCCACCCCATGCCCTGCCCCCGGGGCCATTCTTACAGTCCTGGCACCCGAGTCCCCACCCCATGCCCTGCCCCTGGGGCCATTCTTATAGTCCTGGCACCTGAGTCCCCACCCCGTGCCCTGCCCCTGGGGCCATTCTTACAGTCCTGGCACCCGAGTCCCCCCCCCGGGCCCTGCCCCCGGGGCCATTCTTACAGTCCTGGCACCCGAGTCCCCACCCCGTGCCCTGCCCCTGGGGCCATTCTTACAGTCCTGGAACCCGAGTCCCCACCCCGTGCCCTGCCCCCGGGGACATTCTTACAGTCCTGGAACCCGAGTCCCCACCCCGTGCCCTGCCCCCGGGGACATTCTTACAACCCTGGCACCCGAGTCCCCACCCTCAACATTAAGTGAGGAGTTACTGTATTTTCTCTCTTTTTGTTTTTAATAACATTTACCTTTTTTAAGAACAGGATTTGATTTTTGTGTCCTAAGAGGTTTGTGCACATGTTGTTTAATTAGCTGGTGGCAACAGCTGATTTCCTTTGTTTTTTTTCTCAGCTCTTCCCTGGGGGCGGGGGGGGGGGGGGGAGAAATGACAGGGCTTAAGGGTACCCACAGGAAGGAATCCCCAAGTGTGCCTTCCTGGGTTCTCAAAGGGGTTTTGCACTTGGGTGGTGGCAGCATCTACCCAGCCAAGGTCAGAGTAAAGCTGTAACCTTGGGAGTTTAATACAAGCCTGGAGTGGCCAGTGTTAATTGTTAGAATCCTTGCGGGCCCCACCTTCTGCTCTCAAAGTGCCAGAGTGGGGAATCAGCCTTGACAGCCTGTAAATAACATTCCTTTAGATCGTTTGTTACAGGATTGGTTACAGGTGCTGCCCTTGGTGTAAGATCTAGAGTACCAATTGATCTGGGGGTAACTGATAAATTTCTCAGGACTGGAAGCAACTTGAATAGGGTGTGATTTTTGGTGTGAGCGACCATTTATCACCAAGTCCAGTTTGTCTGGGTGGCAAGATAGACTGGAGAGTCTGTGACTCCAGGGCAAGGCTGTTATAGTGATCAAGGAGCTCACATTTGTTACTGGCTTGGTGAAATCTAATTCTAGAACACCATCAGTTTGGAGTGTCTGCCCTGTTTTTGACAGTCTGCCCTGAGATAGGCCCTCACAGTCATGAGCCATTCCAGACAGTGACACCTTCCCCCGGAGACCAAATGGACCAGAAGAAGGGGTAGAGTCACTTAAAGTAAGACTTTTCCTCTCTGGGCTGCCCTTCCCACCAACCCCACCTCCATGGGGTCCTACTCCAGCTACTCACATGTCACCTGTTTGTTGAAGGAACAAGCCTTGTTCAAGGCATCTAGGACTTGCTCAGCTTCAGTGACTTTCCGACAGCAGGTGATATAGATCTGGAGGGGAAGTGGGAAGAGAGGGGCTAGGACCATCCCAGGGGACACTCACCAGCCCCTGCTTAGCCTGGGGGATCAACTTGGAGCAGAAAGCTGAAAGCTCACCAAGTTTCTGGCATCTCCGGCAAACCTGGTGAACTGCAGCGTGTCTTGCCTGGGCCTGGGGGATATGAAGGCTGAAATGATGTCATCTGATCTCCCATCCAGCAGGCACCTAGAGAAGAACCAAGGGACAGTAAGAATCTCTGATCAATCTTGTTTTAGACTAGAAAGGGCTCCCAGCTCTTACTCATTGTAGTCAATAACAGTATAGCAGGAAGAGAAGTCCCTGTCTGGGGTCAGGCCTTGCTGGAGCCCTAGGTGTAACAGTGTGAACCAAAGGCTGTGAACCAGAGTAGGCCTGGCCTTGGCAAAACACCACAGTAGATATTAGCTAACACCAAGTAAGCAACGTGAGGGTTGCCAAGGTTAGTGCTGCAGAGATTTGCTGATGCTGCAGAATTACTGCTGCCAGCATTGCTGTTCTTGGTGCTCCGATGCCAGCTGCACTAGCAGAGAATGCCGCTTACCAATTCAGCAGACCTCAATGTTATTCATAACCAAAGACCCCAGGCTCGGTTGGTGGTGAAGGTGCTTGGCCAAGAGTATCGTCAGCAAAGCACGGTACTAGTGCCAAGTCTAACAGGTCACAGGGACACTAACATCCATGCCCGTGACAAGATAAAGATTCAGGTCAGGACACCAGGGTCCTGTCCCCACAGCTGATACACAGATGCCCTACCGAGCACTTCTCCTTTTACACACTGATACAAACAAGTTTCATATTACACTCCAGCTGTTATTAGTTACCGCCCTTATCCTCGTTCCTGCTAGTTTGAACAAAATATCCTTATCTGTTATCCTGTCATCCCCTCATTATCTTACAAGAGGTCGGTGTGTTCTTGTACGTCTCTTAGGAATGCATTTATGTAGTTACTTGAGAGATCTGGGTGTTTCTGTACCATCCTCTCCAGTCAGGAATGTGCTTACATGTCATTAAGCAATACCTAGTGTGGTGGTATTTGCCAAGGCCAGGCCTACTCTGGTTCACTGCCTTTAGCTCATACTGTTAGTTATACCTAGGGCTCCAGCATTCAGCTTGTACAGTATACCCAACAGTCAGAGGTCAGCGGGAAGGAGGAGACATTGAAGGGTTAAGAGCAAGTAGTTCGTCTGAAAAGTTACTGAGATTGAGTTCAGCTCAAATACTTCCGACAAGTGCCCCATTCCTAGGACATGCCACAGAAGTGTTAGAAAAATAAGCAAATACAGGCCTGTGAGCAAGACTAGGCCCTTAGCATAAGTAGAATCAAGGCCTCGAAATACAAGTGGAGAGAAAAGCCTGTGTCAGCTATTATCTGTTTACGCTTGGCCTGTGCTAGTTCATGCTTATCAGTCGGCCTACACTTGGCGTAACATATATGCAGCTGCCTTCTCATGCTCATAGCCAAAAGTAGTTAGTATAATGGGTCAAAAGGGATATCTTATGTCTTCCTTACAATGATAAATGTATCCTCAACAGCTGTACCCTTATCATGATGAATGTATCCGTGACAATTATGCATATCTTGTTCCTTTTTGATTGATATATGTATTCTATGTACTCCATTATTCCCTATAGATACATTTACAGGGTCCGTAAGGTCAGCCAAGTAACGTAAATAAGACGTCAACAAAGTTGTTTGTTTCTGGGTATAAAGGTAGGCCCGTTTGGCCATGGGGGTGTCTCTCTCTCTGGCACTAGCCGGGACGAGAACACCCGCTCAGCTGATCGATCAATAAAGTAAATGGTACTCGTCTTCCTGGTCTTCCGTGCCTCCTTGGTGTAATTAGGTAAGCTCCGGGGGGAAACGAGCCCTTTTGGCTAACAGAAGTACCCCAGGACATGCTGGGCCACAGTGGGATCTCAGCTTGCTCAGTTTAGTTACTTGTTTTCTCTATCTACAGAGGGAGAGATTGTGCCAGGATCAGCTATTTGCAGGGCTGATGGAGTTACCTTGGAAGAGAGTCACCATCTCCCAGCAGGAGCAGCACAACTTAAGCCCAGCTGCCATTGCTACCTGAAGAGGGAGAAACGCTGCACAGGAGGGCTATTTAGGAGATTCAGTGCAGCTGTAGTGTGAGCTGGAGGAGACCCCCTGACTCTGCAGTTCACATCTGCATGTAGGCCGGAGGCCCAGTTAGTGTAGAGAGGCTCCTGGCAAAGGAGTCACTCCCAACAGGGATACGAAGCTGAGAGATCCTTTGTACCAGCGGTGGTTTTATCACTGCAAGAGAGATTGGGATCAGGACCTAGGGCATTAGACTTTGGAGGTCATGGATGGCCCATAGTGAGATCAGACTGGCTAAGGGGTGGTAGGGTCTGCCAAAGGTACCTGCCACTACACATATGGCAGAAAGTTAAATAGGATCCAACTAAGGAGCTCTTATAGGAGTTCCTCTGATCTAGGGCGTATCCCATGTAAGTTGATAACTCAACCCACGTACAAGGCATATTTTAGGAGGCCAGTGCCAGACAAGTGTGCCCTGCATTTAGCTCAGATGTGGGAACTCATTTCACCAGGCTGATCACCTGCATGGGCCTTGGGAAGTTCAAGCCAACTGCTCACTGGGGCTCAGAGCTACAAAGGTATTCAGGTTCCTAATGTCAACGGAAGTTAGAAGTCTAGCTATTTTGGTGGCTCTGGGCTGGGTACTAGTTTCTATTGTAGTCCCCAGACTGGATTTAAACCCATGTCTCCAAAGGTGAAGCCTGATTACCACACCAAGAATTCCTCCACCCCCTTAGCTTTGAGTCTGTGCTATTAGAAGATACACTCACAGTTCTTTCACAGAGTACATGGAGGCACAAAGCAAAACCTATTTGGGGACTGAATGGTCAGTGTGTTCTTGGTAGCATTAAGGGACGTGTACCGGCAGGCAGCTGGGTCAAGGCTCAGGTCAGCAGCTTTGATCAGTCTCCCAGTCCCAAACAGATCCCTCTGCACAGTGATCACCAGCTGAGCCTCCTTACACTGCTCTGCTTTCTGGTTGGGCAAAAGAGGGTACATGGTCTCCACAACAAGGGGACAGGTCTCCAGATGGCTGAGTCACTCCTAGAGAAATTCCAGGGATTGTAACAGGTCACCCCACCACCACCCAGCACAGGAGAGCAAAGTCCAGGCTGCCTCTGTGCCCCATCCTGCCTGCCTGCAGCAAACCCAGTCTAGAGGGAAACTGCTGCTCCAGGTCCTTTATACCCCGACCTAAAGCCAGCTCCCTGCTGCCTCAGGTAACAAACACCCTCCCCTGCACTACAGGCAGACAGGGCCCAATCACACCCACTCCCCCATCCCTGGAGCAGGGAAATGGGAGGACTAATGGGAATCAGCCCCAGTTGGTGGTCAATTCATCAGTTGTATTTTGGGAGATTCTGGTCATGTTTAATTTAATTAAAGGCTGAAACTCTGATATGGCTGTAACGTATTGGCTGTACAGTCTTTATAAGAGATGAGGGGTTCCAGAGGGACTTTCCATTATGGGGCAGAGACAGCTGCACTAGAGTTGAAGTTGCAATATGGTCTCTCTCTATCTCTGACTCCTCTCTGAAATCCACCTACACAGGTATTCTAGCTCCAGGGTTGGGGTGCAGACTGTGATGCAAACTTGAACTTGTTTGGGGCCCTAGGTACGCCACTTCACCCACAATGGTTTCTTAAATAGTATAATGCTATTTTTACAGAGAGATAGGGATGAAGTATAGCATGGATCAAAATAAAACTGAGATCACTGGGATATGCCTGTGGAGATCTAATGTCCTGCACCAAAAGCAAGCGTCAGAAACTCAGCCACAGAAAGTTGTTCAAACTTCATTTCTGGATCAGTGAAGCAGTCCATAGGAATGCTATGAGCCCTTACATGGAACTCCATATGCAGAGAGAGGAAGAAAGACAGCCATACAAAATACCCCTTCCTCTAGGAATAGGTGTGCTTGGCTGAGAGCCAGGGCCCCATGCATTCAGTTCTCATCTTCCCCTGACAGCTATGAATGCAAAGTGTACTTCACAACCTTCATTATTGATCATACCCCTCCTGTAGAAGAAAGCAACTATAATTCCCTCCCACTGTAATGGTAAAATAACGTAGCCCATCAGATTACTTCGTTAGATATTATATCCTACTAATCCAGCCAGCCATATCCAATAATATGTTTCTCTTGCTGAATTAATCCATTTCATATATGAGTCATATTTTATCAGTATTTATTCATATGAAATGAGGCTGTGTTGAGGCACATATGTGTTTCTTAATAATTATACATAGAATAAGTTTTGCTGAAATGCAAGAAACCTACCGGCCTGTATCCGGTAAGATCAGCTAAATAGCTAAAAGCATGATCAGTTAAGAGTAAGTCAGCATAAAAGCTGGCAACCTTTGGCACTAATAGAAATGGTCCCTGAACTTTGGGGAACTGAAAGGAGGAACTAGATCCAACACTGAACAGGTTTATCCAGTGTCTGCAAGTGGTTGGTGACTGCAGGGTACACCACAAACCTGGAAGTCACCAAAAGAGTCTAGGTTGGCAGTTTTTGGAGTGAGACAATTCTTATTAATATGTAGAGAGTAAGTGTCATAATCCACTAACCTATAGGATAAGGGTGCCCATACATTTCTAAGGGTACATTTGGGTATAGTAGGTTGGGCCTGAATTACATAGTATCAGGATCCTATAAAATACCATGTAAGTATATCTGAGAGAGCTTTTTCTTTTCTTTGTTCTCCTATAGGATCTTTTTTTTAAATCTACCTATCATTCTATCTTCCATCCCGCTATCAGCTCAGCTTGTGCAGTACAGTGCAACTACTCAACACTCCTAACCATTACAGAAGCTGGAACCATTGTGTTATTGGGCATGCCAGGAGTGAGGCTGGTCTTTCACCTTTTCTTACCAGGTCCTCCAGAAAGGGTGAGAGTATGTTAGATTAAGGTACTTATATAGGAATGTTAGGTGCAGCAGTTTTGGAATTTTTACAGTCATAAGTTTCACAGCATTTATTTTTCTTCTGTTAATCTCAGTGTTTATCAATTTGGTATTGTCCTCAGTGTAAGTGTTTTTTCCAAGCATCCTGAGAGTCCTCTGCTGTTATAGAACTCACTGAATTATTAGACCCTGGAGCCTGAATTGGACAAGAACCTATAAATCTTCTGGTCAGATGCAATCAGTAGTGAGCCATAACTAACAACCCATAAAATTCAGGTCACCCATAGCTCCTAGGCTATATAAGCACAGTCCTGAGACTAGAACCCATCCCTCTAATATAAAACAGACCCAGATCTCATCCACCCAGCCTTTCTGAATCAATGTCAACTAGATGTACTCTAGCCACTAGCCCCCGTTTTTTGTCCCAACTCCAGGGATAAAAGGCAGAGTCCCAGTGCTGTTTTACAAGCAGCTGTGGAGCATGTGTTAGCTCCAGGGGTATTGGCTGTAGGGGAATTCTGAGAGTCCAGTATTCAAAGGCTGCTGATGACCAGGTTGGGGGGGAGCAGGGAGAGGGGTGTTAATAGCTTCACATGCTGGAACTTCTGTTTTCGTCAGTTTAGTGAAGGCTGCAAGTAAGTTTTTCTTTAAAACAAATAGTGCATCTACTCTAAGAACTATCAGGGAGGGAAGTCAGATGAGCCTGACTATCAGCAGATGAGGGTATAGGAGCAGTTCCACAGGCTCACTTCTGGCAGGGGCAGAAATAGATCCAGGGGCCCCTTGTGGACAAAATAAAGTTTCAGTTGAACCTCACTGCCTCTCAGAAAGATTAGGCCAAATGTCAGTGCTGGTCTGTACAGCGAGGCTAAAATCCTCTAGACTGCCTCCTAAAAAGCACTAGGACACAAAGATAAATTTGCCTAGTAAACAACTGTACCTGATGACATCACTGCTTGGCAATGCTGGAGGAATTAAAGTACAGAATAGGGTTCTGTGCTGAGGAGTATGAACTAGGGCCCAGGGAAAGGGATCTATGCCATCTTGGCCAGATTTCCTGTGGGATGCAGGACAAAAAATCACTTAAGGATTTGTGGTGCTGGCCCCTCAGTTTCACCTTACCTCCAGGACCCTCTGTTGCCCCATGTGAAACAGAGCCAGGGAGGCTTCTCTGCCTCACACAAGTGTCAGATAAATTCAGTTGTGTTCTTGGAAATGAATCACCCTGCAGGGAGGAGAGTCAGCAGCTGGGAGCTCTCAGGTGAGGAAGAAACAGGTGGAGGACCTACAAGTACATTAGGTACATCAGGAAACGATGGGAGGGGAACTGTATGTGTAGAGGAGGCTGGATCTCTGCCACAGGGATGGAGGAGGCAGGATATATGGCTGGTTTTGCCCTTCCGAGGTTTGTCTCTAAAACCCCCTGAAAGGAGGGGTTCAGGCCCTGGCTTGGGCCTCTGAACACCAGCTCTCTTTCTGTCACTGAGACGCTTCCCCTGTGAGCTTCCACGGGGCCAGGTTAACCAATAGCCCAGAGGGGGCACTGGGCATGACTTTGGCCATTGCAGTTAACTAAAGCAACCACCACTGAGCTAAGCTGTTGAGACACTTGTGGCCCTAGATATCGCTTAGAGGGCTTTGTAAAGCTACCCTGCCAAAGTCAGAGTCCTGGAAGCCATTTCATGCAGAGGAATGATGGCTGGGAGAGGGAGAACACCCCATTTATAGTCACCATAAGAAGTGGCAATGCATTGAGTCATTAGGAGTCATACTTAAATCGCTGTCCAGGAGGAAAAATACAGATGTATTTTTTTATTTAAGAACCAAGAAGCCTGACACATCTGGGAAAATACAGCTGTATATTAACCCCACCTAAAGTTTAAAAAATAAAAAAGGGCTTGAACTAGAAGTGAGTGCCATTTCACATGTGTGGGTCCCCACCACTCCCTGGGGGTATGCTAGGGTGACCAGATGTCCTGATTTTATAGGGACAGTCCTGATTTTTGGGTCTTTCTTATATAGGCTCCCATTATCCCTCCCCCCATCCCAATTTTTCCACACTTGCTGTCTGATCACCCTAGGGTGTGCACATGTGTAGGTCCCAGCTGCTCCCCTCATTGAAGCAGGTATGCAGGGTCACTGCCCTGGGAACAGCAGGGCACCAGTGGACATGGGGCAGGAGGTACGGGGTGGGCTGGCTGCAGGCAGGGTGGCAGGTACTCAGAGGGAGAGGAGCTTGGAGCAGCAGGACACCCACCAAGCAACAGTAGAAGCCCCAGGCCCAGGAGAGGAGCAGCAGCAGCAGGGCCGATGCCCAGGGCTAGGTGGTGGCCCACATGGCTCCTGCAGCACAGCACCCCCAGCGGCTGGAGGAGGAATTACATCACTTCCTGGCCAGAGCCCATCAAAGCCGCAGTGATTCCTTGCAGGGAAGTGAGTTAACAACTGGTTCTAAAGTTGCTTCAAAATTTAAACAACCAGTTTGTGCAGAGTGGTGCAAACCAGCTAACTACTGCTAGGGCTGCATTGGGGGGCTGGGGGCACTTATTTAATATTTGTTTTGTCAATAGACAATTCTGTTTAGATGAGGAGATAGTTCCCCTCCCCACATGGAGGTAACTAGCATCACCTTGGAGCCTCCTCTTCCTCCTTATCCTTCCCTTCATGTGCCCATTGAGCTGAAGGGCTGCCCCTGTTACAGAGTCAGTACAGGCCAGTCTCAGCTTCCAAGGGGTTTTATTCTACATTATACAGAAGGTTCAGCTCCCACAACAGCTCCCACAATGAAACTGAGACAGCTGGATATGGAGGAGGCCCCCTAAAAAGTAGGTAAAAACCTATGCAGCCACCATGGTCAGCCTCAGCCAAGCCTTCTCCCCTGCCCCTGAGAGAGATACAGGTAGTTAGAATCAGGACTAGGAATTTATCCACCTCCATTGCCCTGTCAAGTCCACCAAGATGACTTGGCCCATTCACAGAGTACAGCATTTTGGAAGCATTCTGCATGCTCCATTGAGCTAATGCTGCTGCTGTCCATACTCAACTGTTGTAAATCCCCAATCCACCTCTGCTTCTCAAACCACCACTGAGTGCTTCAACCCAGCAGCTGAGCCAGTGCTGCACTTACTGACAGACCAAGACAGCCAGCTGAAACACATACTTATAAGCGACTTGAAGACACTAGGGACCGCCTATAAGCTAGAAAATAGATACCCTCTGGTGCCATCTCCTGTGGGAGGCTGCCTTCCCTGCTTCCACTGGATCCAGGGACATCATCGCAGATCCTTTATAGGCATCCATGATGAATAGGGGTCCTACTACAACATCAGCTTCTGCTTCCCTCCTGGAAATAATCCCTGTTTGGGCAAGAGGCATAAGCAAGACCCCATTAAGTTTTCCGTTTGACTGGTCTTTGGGTGTTCTCATCCCAAAGTGAGACTGCGAGAACAAGCCAGACACCTTTCCAGGTGGAGTGGCTGAAATAGAATTTACCATGTCTGGAAACCACATGTCTTTGGAAGTGCTCTCCTGGCCATCTATTCAAAGACTTTGCTCTCCTGGACTGTCTTCCAAGCAAACCACAGTTCCCAGTCTCACAGCACCTGCAGATGTCTTTGGTGCCTTCCACTGGAAACCAGCTGCAAGAGAACAGGAACAATCATTTACAGGGAAGAGTTCTCTATTCTAAGCTGCCTTTCCAATCACTCCCCGATGGGGTTCTAGTCTACTCACATGTTGCCTGCTTTGTTGAAGGAACAAGCCTTGTTCAAGGGATCTGGGGCTTGCTCAGCTGCAGTGACTTTCAGATGACAGGTGATATAGATCTGGAGGGGAAGTGGGAAGAGGGGTTAGGACCATCCCAGGGGACACTAACACCTGCTTAGCCTAGGGTAATTGATTTGGAGCAGAAATCTTAGAACACACCAAGTTCCTGGCATCTCCTGCAAACCTGAACACGTCCACCATAAATTGCAGTGTGTCCTGCCTGGGCCTGGGCGATATGAAGGCTGAGGTGGTGTCATCTGACTTTCCATCCACCAAGCATCTACACAGAAGAACCAAGGGTCAGTGAGTCCCTGATCAGTCTTGTTTTATGCTAGACAGGGCTCCCGGCTCCCAGCTCTTACCCATTGAAGTCAATGACAGCATAGCGGGGAGAGGAGTCCCTGTCTGGGGTCAGGGTGGCCACACAGCTGTCCACAAAGAGCCTCAAAGCCACATGGTTCCCAGTGTTGACATCAGCTTGGATATGCATGACCTCCCCCAGCTGGAATCCATTGGAGGGTCTCTCAGCACTCCAGTCATCTGCAAGGCAAGCTCACAGTGAGCAGGACAGGCAGGCAGGGTTGGGCTCCCCTGAAGTCTCCTCCCACCTACCATTCATCAGGCGCAGGGAGAAACCCAGCCTCTCCTCTGCAGACAGGGTGGAGCTGAAGGGAACCCAGGTTGGCTTGATGGCTTTACTGCTCACATTGTCCTTCCTGTGAGAGGAGCAAACCTCAGTCACTGACCCAGATCCCACAACAGGGACTGAATGGGTGGGAGGGGACCTGAGCATCTCAGACACTCACCTGGGATAGTGACACTCAATGGGAATCACAGCTGGATTGGTTCTTAGGATCATTGGGTTGCTGGCAGGGGTGGGGTTATAGTTCAGGCTTGTGCTGTAAACCAGGGAGTCTGGGGTCATCTGGGAAGAACCAGACATGGCAGGGTTAATACTAATATACATGGGTGTTTGAAAAGCCATTGGGAGGAGCTTGAGAACAAGCCTCAGCCAGATAGAAACAAGACCTAAATTTTCCAACAAGTGCCCAGTCAAGTGGGAACTTCAGAGCTCAGTCTGCTAGAGCAGCCATCAGAATACTAGAGCCACTGTAGTGCCATTTTGTACAACTACTCACAAGTTTCCTCTGTGCACGTTGTGAAAAAATCAGACAATCCCGCCCCCCCCCTCCCTATAATCTGTTAACTGCATTCAGGTAAGTTTTGAGCGCTGTTTCAGGAAGCCACCCTCTCTCTCTCTCTCCCCTACAGCCTATGTAGAGCTCAGCTGAACACCAATCAATGTATTCAGTTGAGTGGTCTGGTCTGTAGAGTCTCCAGACAAAACTTTGAAAGGGGGTTGCCAGAAGTAAAGTCTGACTGAGCCACCAGACCACCCGCTTCAGGCTCCACTTGTGAGCCTGCTCCAGGAGCTGAGCAGGGCAGAATTCTTTGACTGGTGCATGAAATTGGAGGCTAGGAAGAAGCACCCAGGAAAAACAGGGAGCTTGTCAATGACAGGATCAAAAAATAAAAATAAAAAAATTGCACTCATTGTTCCCTCCCACCCACTGCATTTTTAACCTCATCAGACAGGACAGCAGCAGTGATGCTAGGGATCAGTATGGGTGCCTGGCTTGCATGAATCCTTACCTGCAAGGTGCTGCCACATTCATGGAGCCCAGCTACAAAGGTCACTGTGTTCTCCACAGCATTAAGGGACGTGTACTGGCAGGCAGCTGGGCCAAGGCTCAGCTCAGCAGCTTTGATCAGTCTCCCCGTCCCAAACAGATCCCTGTGCACAGTGATCACCAGCAGAGCCGCCTCACACTGCAGCATGACCGGTTGCTGCAGGGACACAGCTCTAGGCTGGGCAGCATGAGCCCAGGGATAGGGCTGGGCAAGAGAAGGCACATGGGCTTCTCTGTGAGGGGACTCAGCCCTAGGGGTGGGTCTCCAGATGGCTGAGTCCCTCCTAGAGAAATCCCAGGGATTGTAACTGGTCACCCCATTGACCACCCAGCACAAGAGAACAAAGCCAAGGCTGCCTCTACACCCCATCCTGCCTACTTGCAGCAGACCCAACATGGATGGAACCTGCTGCTCTGGGGCCTTTATGCCCTTCAGCTAAAGGCAGCCCACAGCTGCCCCAGGTAATTAACACCCTCCCCTAATCTGCAGGCAGCTGGGGCCCAATCACACCCGCTGCTCACACCCTGGAGCAAGGAAATGGGAGGGCCAATAGGAATCTGCCCCATATGTTGGTCAGTTCATCAGCTGCAGTTTGGGAAATTCCTGTCCTGTTTCGTTCAATGGAAGGCTAAGGGTGGGCTCCACCACAAAGGGACCCAGGCCCCTCAATCCCAGATTTTGGTGGGGAGGGATAGTTCAGTGGTTTGAGCATTGACCTCCTAAACCCAGGGTTGTGAGCTCAGCCCTTAAAGGGGCCATTTAGGGAACTGGGGTAAAAATCTATCTGGGAATTGGTTCCCCTTTGAATAGGGGGTTGGACTAGATGACCTCCTAAGGTCCCTTCCAACCCTAATATTCTCTGATTTAGGCCTGTAAATCCTGAGTTTGGCTCCACTGTGATCCACAAACTCCATAGGTGCCTAAATTCACTCAGCAGCAGCTAAATTTTTACAGTATAAAGTTCCCTTTCCGCCCCCCCCCCCCATGTTTCAGCCTCTGGGCACATGCACAGCTGCCTCCCTCTAGGAGTCCAGACACCTATCTCCCACCTAAGCCCAGAGTGATCCATGAGCCAGGGGAAGTTAGTCATTTGGCTGCCTAAGTCACATGTTGGCCCCAATCTACTGGGTGTGCTGCTTACTGGCTTGGGCCCCCCTCACAATTCCACTAGAACAGGACATGGTGTCCACCTCAGAGCTTTTAGCCCAGTGGTTAGAGCATTTACCTGGAATGTGGGAGACCCAGGTTTGATTCCCCCTCTCTACTGCAGGGGAGAGAAAGGATATGAACAGGGGTCTCCCACCTCTCAGAAGAACGCTTGAACCACTGAGCTAGGGGAAATTCTGATGTTGGGCTTCCTCCTGCTCTCCCATTCAGGCTGTTCTGTTGTGGATAAATAATGAAAGAGGGACCAGATGCCAGTACTCCCACCACTGGGCTACAGCAGCATTCCCGGTCACCTGCTCTCTCAGTCTGGCCCAATGACTGTTCCACTGTGGATAAGTGCGAAACTGAAATCTGTTCAAGGGGAAATGTGTGTCCTCTCTAATATCCACATAACTAGCCAGATGAGTTCCAAAACTGGTGTTCTCGTTCCAGGATTGGGGTGGAGTTTGCAGGGTTGAGTTGTTTTCCCCAACGTGTTCCCCACATCTGCCCCCATTATCCCCTCCCCCAGAATGGTTTGTTTTTCAAAGCCAGAGAAGGCCTGGGTGACCTGTGCTCACCTTGTTTCCCAAGAAGGGGGATCCCCGCAACCTTAGGAATTGGCGTCCCGTCTTGCTCCTCAGCACGCACTACAAAGTCGTAGCAAAGGCCATCTCGCTGCGGCTAGGGTCCGTGCTGGTGGATGTGGTCCACCCTGACCAGACATACACCATCCTGGGCTGGACCATCCTCGATAACCTGTACTTGGTCTGGGACCTCTTGGAGCTGGGGTGTAGGGATGGTCTGTCTTTTGCCCTCCTAGCTCTAGACCAGGAGAAGGTGTTCGACTGGATGGACCACAGGTATCTCCTAGGCACTCTGCAAGCCTTCGGTTTCAGGCCCCAGTTTATGGGGTTTCTTCAGGTGCTGTATGCTTCTGCGGAGTGTCTGGTCAAGCTCAACTGGACCCTGACTAAGCCGGTCAGCTTTGGGCAAGGGGTGCGCTGGGGTGTCCACTGTTGGGTCAACTGTGTGCTCAGCTCTTCTTTTGTCTGCTCTGCTGGAAGTTGACGGGGTTGGTGCTGTGAGAGCTGGAGTTGCGGCTGCTCCTGTTGGCATATGCCGACGATGTGCTCCTCGCAGTCCAGGACCCAGGTGACCTGGTGCGGGTGGAGGCTTGCCAGGCCATCTACTCGGCAGCCTCCTCTGCCCGGGTTAACTGAGTCAAGAGCTCTGGTCTAGTGGTTGGGGACAGGTGGCAGGCAGGGCCAGCTCCAGACCCCAGCATGTCAAGCGCGCGCTTGGGGTGGCATTTTGTCGGGAGGGCGGCAGGCGGCTCCGGTGGACCTCCCGCAGAAATGCCTGCGGAGGGTCCGCTGGTTCCGCGGCTCCGGTGGAGCATCTGCAGGCATGCCTGCGGGAGGTCCACCAGAGCTGCGGGACCAGCGGACCCCCCGCAGGCACGTCTGCAGGAGGTCCCCCGGAGCTGCGGGACCGGCGACCGCCAGCGTGCCCCCCGCAGCGCGCCGCCCTGCTTGGGGCGGCGGAATTCCTGGTGGCAGGTGAGATCCGTCCCACCTGTGCTTCACGCCATCCGGTAAGGCACGGGTCCGCTGCTCTATCTCAGCGTTTATCTTTCTGCCACACATCCATCTCCGCTGGAGAACTGGCAAGGTTTAGAGGGCAGGGTATTGGAGCGGCTGCGGAGGTGGACAGGACTACTCTGAGGGAGGGCACTGGTATTGAACCACTAGTACTGTCCATGCTCTGGCACTGGCTCAACACCCTGGTCCTGGCCCCGAGTTTCCTGGCCAACCTCCGGAAGTTGGTTCTGGAGTTCTTTTGGCCAGGACTGCACTGGGTCTTTGCACAGGTTCTCCACCTGCCCCTGGAGGAGGGAGGACAGGGCCTGAAGTCCTCAGGTCCATGTCTTCCGCCTATAGGCCCTGCAGAGGCTCCTTTATGGTGCAGGTAGTCTGGGGTGGAGCATACTGGCGCACGCTTTCCTGCGCTGCTTCTGAGGGCTCCAATATGACCAGCAGCTCCTTTATCTCCAGCTAAGAGGTCTTCCATGAGACCTCTCTGGGCTGCCGGTCTTCTACTAGGACCTCCTCCAGACCCGGAAATTGGTCTCAGCAACCAGGTCCGTGGCAGCCACCGAGCGGGCGGATCTCCTCACAGTGCCCCTGCTACACAACCCCCAGCTCCACGTGCAGGTGGCAGAGTCCCCCTCGGTGTGACAGAGGCTGGTCCTGGCAGAAGTCACCAGACTCAGAGACCTCCTGGACTACAACTGGGGAGACTGGCTGGATCCGCTGATGCTTGCCCAGTGCATGGGGCTCTCCAGCCCTCATACTTCAGGAGGTGAGGGCTGCTCTACCGCCCACTGCTCAGGCTTACCTGGACCTCCCCACCCAGCTTACACCCCAGGTCCGTCGGACCTTTTCACTGGGCCCCTACCCCATGGACCTACCCGGCCATCCCACCCCTTCACCGAGAGCTGGCTGCACAACTTGCAGCCAGTTCACTTCCGGATCGCACTGAGGAAACATCTGCACACGCTCGTGCTCCACACTCTTCACATCCTCACTCTTGTGTCCCGCTGTGACAGGAAATGGCAGGACCTCCTACTACTTTGGAAGGGTGAGGAACACCAGTGGGCCAGCCTCTACTCCACCCTGGTCCCAAGGCCCACCAGGGATGTAAGTTGGCAGCTCCTTCATGGAGCCATGAGCATGGGCATGTTCTTGGCATGGTTTGCCCCTGTCCTGGACACCTGCCCTTTTGGGGCGTGAGGGAGACCCTGGCACACGTATCTGGAGTGCTCCAGGTTGCTGCCCCTATTCCGGCTCCTCTTAGATATCCTATTGCATTTTTGGCCACATTTTTCCCCTCACCTCTTTATCTACACACTCCCTATTTGTGGCCCCACAAAGTTCTGAGACCTCCTTGTCAGCCTCCTCCTAGCACTGGCCAAAATAGCCATCTACAAGACCAGAGAGAGGAGGTTGGCTGACGGGATTTCCTGCGACTGTGGGACCTATTTCCGATCCTCTGTCCGCTCATGTATCTGGGCAGAGTTCCTCTGAGCGGCATCCGCTGGCTCCTTGACACCTTCGAGGAGCAGTGGGTGCTGTCTGGGGTTCTCTGCTGGGTGTCCCCATCAGGTTGCCATCATTTAGTCCTGTGACCTCACACCCATCCCTGTTATATCTTTAGTTGTCCCCCCGTAATTACTTGAGATCCTGGATCTTGTGGATCCTCCCCTTATGCTGTATGAGGGAGCCTTGCCTGTGCCAGCTGGGTGTTAACTCCGCAATGCAACCAGCTCATCCGCCCCTCAAGCATTCTTCTCTGGGCTAGCCCAGCCCTGTCTTTTGCCTTGCAGGTTGACAATCAATGCACCACAGGCTTCAAGTCCCTTCAAAGTGGTCTCCTGTGGGGTCTAGCCCCGATCACTGGATACCCACAGAAATCCCAGATCCCCTGTTTCCAGAGGAACAGCACATCCCCATTTACCAGTTTGGCCTTAGCTCACCGCTCTTGTATCACACACAACTCTTCAGCTCAATTCTAAAGCAAAAGGAGATTTATTTAAGACAGAACAGAGTTAAATAGAAACCTGTGTGAGAGCTGGAAACAAATGGCTAGCTATGAAACAAAATTATAACCCACATTCCAGAGCCTACACTTAACTAACAAGTTATCCTCCAGTCTAGAAAAGTGTCTCTCACCCAAGTTCCCTCCAGCATTTTCAGCCAAGCCTGGCTGAGACCCCTTTTTCATGATGCCAACTCGGTCAGTTTACTTCCTAAGCACCTGATGTCGCGGTCTTTTTGCTCCTCAAACATACCAGAATGTCCCTTTTATGTTTACCTACAGCTGGGATTCCTTCTCCAATGCTGACTTCTTCCTGTTAGTTTCTTTCTGAAGTCTCTGCCAGCTCCTCATTAGCATTTGACTTAGACATTGTATGGCATACAACACATAATGGTCCACCATGGAGATAAGCATCGCCCACCCCTCCTGTCTGCAGGACTTTGAGAGGCCTGCTTTATCTACATGGCCTACAGAACCTGATTTTCAGTGCTCCTTGCATATTTCCCATACCTACATCTCACAATGGTTATGATGACCAGTGTGAGCCAGGGTTTCATTAGAGAACTTACATGACATTCTTTTGGTGAACCCAGGGGGTCCCTGCACCTCTGTGTCTCCCAGTGCCCTCTGCCAGTTGGCATCATGAGGTTCTTGGGTCACAGGTACCCCTGGGGGAATCTAGTGGCCTGCATCAAGGGCAAGCTTCAAAAGCTAATCAATTTGAAGTTATTCAGGTTTATCTCTGTTTTAATGGTGCAACCAATGGGACTGCTTTGAGTCCTGCATAGAATGACAGTATGCCCAGAAAGAGACCGGCACCTGTTCTCAATACTATACCTGTAGGGAGCCCATGGGATGGCATGCAACTGTTCCATTCCACTGATGGCTCTTAATATGTATTTGTACACACACCACTAATAACTGATTAAGGCTTCATAGCCCTATACTAAGGCAAGGCAGCTCTCATGGTCCAGCATCTTAGCGCTAAGCTACCTGAGAGGTTGCATCATGTTCCTCCTGGGAAAGCTAGGAATAAAACCCAGGTGGTATCCAGCTGACCCCAGTCACAGCCATACTGCTCTCTGAAATGAATGCATAGAGGTAATGTGGTTAGTTACCCTTCCTGGGTTTGGGAACTGGTCACTAATTTTGGCTTAGCTGCACTGAACCTCAGTCTCCTCCATGAAATGACAGTAATTATTCCTGCTGTTTGTCTAGATACAGCCAACCAGGGGCGGCTCTAGGAATTTCACCGCCCCAAGCACGGCGGCATGCTGTGGGGGGTGTTTTGGCGGTCACCGGTCCTGTGGACCTCCTGCAGACGTGCCTATTGAGGGTCCGCTGGTCCCACGGCTCTGGTGGAGCATCTGCAGGAGGTCCACTGGAGCTGCCTGCTGCCCTCCCGGCAACAGGCAGAGCGCCCCATGCAGCATGCCGCCCCAAGCATGTGCTTGGTGTGCTGGGGTCTGGAGCTGGCCCTGCAGCCAACATTTGGAAGGGAGAGAAAACAAGCTGAGTGCAGAGAAAGAAGGGGGATTCAAGGGATGTCAGGGCCTTGAAGCTTCCCAACTAGAGGACCCAGATTGTGGTGGAAGGGCTGGAATTGTGCCAGAGGCAGGGAAAGTGTACTGAATCTCAATTAGTCAGAGAGGGGACAAGAACAGAGGGACCATGGGAATATGGGCTGGAAAGCATTGAGAGATGTGGTCTGATGGTTGAGACACCACCTTGGCATGCAAGAGACCAAGGTTAACTTCCACACTGTGCCAAAGCCATCCTGGGTAATCTCAATCATCCCACAAGTTAGTCTTTTGCCTGTTTGTGTGAAAGGTGGTCAGCACTCTTACCACCCAGGGGTGCTGTAGGGGCATTTTTATACTGTGTGCAAGGTGCTGACATTAGTCAGCCCCCATCACAACCTTTATAGCTCAGAGTCCCTTCCAAGTCTAGCTGCACAGCAAGCCTAGAACGGCCATTGCTTTGAGTGCTACATTTGGTTGAGGAAAAGGGGCTGCTCCTTTTCCACTATCTTGCCCACCACCTTCAATGCCCCACTGAAGCATCACAGGGCAGAGAGGCTGAATCAGCATTGCTGCAGAGCTTGTTCTGGGAACATCCACCATGCTGCTCCCTATGCCCTCCCTGGGCTTGCTAATAGCACATCTTGTTTGTGCCACCCTGGGCAAGATCTGCTCCCCAGACAGTTATAGGGGAGAGGTTGTTTGAACAAATGACATCCTGTCACATAGCAGGGTGGGATGTGTTCTCTACAGTGGTAGAGAGATCAAGATAGCAGAGCCCTTTAGACTTCAGTTGGGGCAGAGTCTGCCCCAGGTGCATGATCAGTTTGGAGCAGGCCTCACTGATCTGCAGGTCATGGCCCAGAACATGAGCAGAAACTGGAAGATTCTTAGACAGGGATGGGCAGACAAAGGCCTACAGGCCACATCTGGCCCATCAGACCTTTTAATCCAGGCCTTGAGCTCCTGCTGGGGAGCAGGGTCAGGGGCTTGCTCTGCCCAGCCGGCACTGCCCAGCCCCCCAACTCAAAACTCCTTGATGGGCACCAGCTTCCTGCAGAGTCACATGGCCCACGCTCGACTGGCCTTGCTTACCCAGACTTCATCACGCTGTTTCCAGAATCAGAACCTTGCCCCTACAGGGCAGTGCACCCTATCCCCACAGCGCCAGCCTCCGCCCAAACTAGCCAATGATCAAGACCAGCAGCATCACAGGATATCACCCTCCAGACTCACAACTGCCCAAGGGCCACACCCATGCTAGGGGGTGTGGTACGGCCACCTTAATGTCACTGCTGGTAGGGCCCTTAAGAGTCCCCGGTACCACCCCTGTAGAGGTGATTTCAGTCCATGGTGAGAAGAACTTGGAGAGCCTGCTCACCTTAGACACAGGGATCAGGGGGAAGTTAACCTAGAGAAGTGGTTCTTAAACTGTGGCTTAGGACTGCAAAGTAGGTCATGACCCCATTTTAATGGGGTTGCTAGGGCGGTTGTAGTCTGTGGCTTTAGCCCCAGCCTGTCTGAGCCCCTACTACCCAGTGCCAAAGCCCAAGGGCTTCAGTCCCCATGCCCCCCATCCCCAGGGCTGAAGCCCTTGGTTTAATCCCTGGGCTGGGACAGTAATTGTCATCAGAAGGAGGTTGTGGTGCTCATTGGTGTGTCCATGATGTGGTTGGTGGATCAACCACACCATTCCCTCCCCCACAGAAAGGAAGGCATCTCCCTTGCCCATTAAGAATAAGTCATGGACCAGACTCAATTCACTGAATTTATTTACATTAGACAGAAGGTACAAGGCATGTGACTGCTCAGGCACTAGAATGGCTGCATCTTCTGTATACAAGTATCCCCAGAGTAATGAAGGCCAGTGCAATGGCAGCTGCCATGGAGATCAGCCCAGCTGTAGAAGAGAATCCTACAAAAGGACGGACAGGTGGTTAAAACTGCAACTAGTTGCTTTTCTAGCTACCTCTCCATAAAAATCCACCATGGACTTGCTGGGTACATTAGTGAAGGCCATAGTTAAGAAAAAGTTGGGGATTTTATTGGAGCTATATTGAAGGGTTCTGATTTCTGAAGTGGTTTTTAAGCCATACCAACTGGATAATGTTTACTAGAAGTGGCTGGAGTAGGAGATCAGCACCTTTTTATAAATCCCACTAGATAATAAGTTGCAGGGCTCAGACCAAAACTGGTGTCTCAGCAGATAAGCCCAGGCTGCAATGGCTGACGGACCTGTTTCACTGGCTTTGGTTGGACTGTTTCAATGAGGAGCCCTCCTTGAGTCTTGTTGACTCATTCCTCATTCTTACAGCTGACTTTGCAAGACTCATTTCTTTCATCCTTTAGATCAGTTTTTCCATGCCAACACAATGTAGATTAATAAGTGACAATAGAGGCACCATGTGACTTGTTCTTCACTAGAACTGCTTACCCTCCGAGGCTGCCTTCTCTGCTGCCATTTGATCAGTTGAGAGATCCCTTGATCCTCGGTAAGCAAAGATGACTAGGGGTCCTACCACAACATCAGCCTCAGCTTCCCCCACCAAGGGGTCACCTGTATTGGGGAAGAGAAGCACTACTAGAGCACCAATACATGTCAGGTTAGTCTCATCCATCCCATTTCGGGTGGAAAATCCCCTAGGAACAGTCTGTTGGAGTAAGCCAGACATCTTCCCAGGTGAAGTGGGCACAGAACCTACCATGCCTGGAGGCCACATCTCTCTGGAAGCGCCTTCCTGGCCATCTGTCCAGAGGTCTGACTCTCCCAGACTGTCCAGCCAGCCCACAGTTCCCAGTCTCACAGCACCTGCAGATGTCTCTGGTGCCTTCCACTGGAGACCAGCTGCAACAGAACAAGAACAATCATCTACAGGGAATTGTTCCTCTCTAGGCTGCCCATCACTCCCCTGATGGGGTTCTAGTCTACTCACATGTTGCCTGCTTTGTTGAAGGAACAAGCCTTGTTCAAGGGATCTGGGGCTTGCTCAGCTGCAGTGACTTTCAGGTGACAGGTGATGTAGATCTGGAGGGGAAGTGGGAAGAGGGGTTAAGACCATCCCAGGGGACACTAACACCTGCTTATCCTGGGGAAAATTTGGAGTAGAAATCTGGGAGCTTACCAAGTTCCTGGCATCTCCTGCAAACTTGAACACATCCACCATGAACTGCAGTGTGTCCTGCCTGGGTCTGGGGGATATGAAGGCTGAGGTGGTGTCATCTGACCTCCCATCCACCAAGCATCTACACACAAGAACCAAGGGTCAGTGAGAGTCCCTGATCAGTCTTGTTTTACACTAGACAGGGCTCCCAGCTCCCAGCTCTTACCCATTGAAGTCAATGACAGCATAGTGGGGAGAGGAGTCCCTGTCTGGGGTCAGGGTGGCCACACAGCTGTCCACAAAGAGCCTCAAAGCCACATGGTTCCCAGTGTTGACATCAGCTTGGATATGCATGACCTCCCCCAGCTGGAATCCATTGGAGGGTCTCTCAGCACTCCAGTCATCTGCAAGGCAAGCTCACAGTGAGCAGGACAGACAGGCAGGGCTGGGCTCAGCGCCCCTGAAGTCTCCTCCCACCTACCATTCATCAGGCGCAGGGAGAAACCCAGCCTCTCCTCTGCAGACAGGGTAGAGCTGAAGGGAACCCAGGTTGGCTTGATGGCTTTACTGCTCACATTGTCCTTCCTGTGAGAGGAGCAAACCTCAGTCACTGACCTAGATCCCACAACAGGGACTGAATGGGTGGGAGGGGACCTGAGCATCTCAGACACTCACCTGGGATAATGACACTCAATGGGAATCACAGCTGGATTGGTTCTCAGGATCACTGGGTTGCTGGCAGGGGTGGGGTTATAGTTCAGGCTTGTGCTGTAAACAAGGGAGTCTGGGGTCATCTGGGAAAAGCCAAACATGGAAAGGTTAACACTAGTGTACATGTTTCATCCCTCACTCTCAGATCTTGGGAGACAGACCTGTCCTCGCTTACAGACAGCCCTGCAACCTGCAGCAAATAGTCACCAGCAACCACACACCACACAACAAAACACTAATCCAGGAATCTATCCTTGCAACAAAGCCTGATGCCAACTCTGTCCATATATCTACTCAGGTGACACCATCATAGGACCTAATCACATCAGCCACACCATCAGGGGCTCATTCACCTGCACATCTACCAATGTGATATGCCATCATGTGCCAGCAATGCCCCCTCTGCCATGTACATTGGCCACAGGGACGGCTCTAGCCATTTCACCGCCCCAAGCACGGCTGCACCTGCCTGCGGATGCTCCACCGAAGCCACAGGACCAGTGGACCCTCCGCATGCACACCTGCTGAAGGTCCACCGGAGCCACCTGCCGCTCTCCTGGCAACCGGCAGAGTGCCCCCCATGGCATGCCGCCCCAAGCACGCGCTTGGCGTGCTGGGGCCTGGAGCTGCCCCTGATGATTGTCCAGTTTGGCCAATCTCTATGCAAAAGAATAAACAGACAAATCTGACATCAGGAATCATAACATTCAAAAAACAGTAGGACACTTCAACCTCTCTAACCACTCAGTGACAGACATTAAGGTGGCAATTTTGCAACAGAAAAGCTTAAAAAAACAGACTTGAAAGAAGCTGCTGAACTTGAATTAATATGCAAACTAGATACCATTAACTTAGGTTTGAACAGAGACTGGGAATGGCTCAGTCATTACACTAATTAAATCTATTTCCCCATGTTAAGGTATCCTCACACCTTCATGTGAACTGTCCAAAATGGGCCATCTTGATTATCACTTCAAAAGTTTCTCTCCCCTGCTGATAATAGCTTCTCTTAATTAGCCTCTTAAGGTGGTAGTAGCCATACCAACTGTTACAGGAAGAAATTTATACATACAGAGAACATGAATGTTCCATTCTATGCATCCAGTGAAGTGGGCTATAGCCCACAAAAGCTTATGCTCAAATAAATTTGTTACTCTAAGGTGCCTCAAGTACTCCTGTTTTTACTAGTGTACATGGCATTTGAAAAGTCATTCAGATGAGCCCAAGAACAAGCCTGAGCCAGATGGAAACAAGAGCTCAAGTCTTCCAACAAAGGCCCAGTCAACTGGGAACTGCCTTTGGAAGGGCTGGACACTGGAAGCAGGGGATTGCAGAGCTCAGTCTGCTAGAGCAGCCAGAGGAATACAAGAGCCAATGTAGTGCTATTTTGCAGAACTCTACTCACTAGTTTCCTCTGTGCAGGTTGTAAAGGAATCAGGCAGTAAAACCTCCAAGTTTCATCTAGTACAGGCCTGCACAACATGCAGCCCGCGGAGCCTCACTGTGCAGCCCGCGAGGGGATTCTAAATCCCCCGCACACGGCGCTCTGCGGGCACCCCAGAGCCCTTTGAATCCCAGCTGCGGCCAGGAAGCAAAGAGCTCTGGGCTGCCCGCAGCGGAGGGGAGCCCAGAGCCCTTTAAATCCCAGCCGCAGGGAGTCAAAGGGATCTGGGCTGCCCGCAGAGATTCCCAGCCACGGCTGGGATTTAAAGGGCTCCCCACGGCTGTGGGCAGCCCAGAGCCATTTGAATCCAGGTACGCAGCCGCTGTTTGCCCCCTCCCCGGACCCCTGCCTCAACTGCCCCCCAGGACCCCCACCCCCTATCTAAGCCTCCCTTCTCCTTGTCCCCAACTGCCCCCTCCTGAGACCTCCCAACTTTCCCCCAGGACCCCACCCCCTACCTGTCCCCTGATAAACCCCTGGGACTCCCATGCCTATCCAACTGCTGACTGTCCCCTGACTGCCCCCCTGAACCTCTGCCCCATCCAACCACCCCTGCTCCCTGTCCCTTGACTGCCCCCTGGAACCCCCTACCCCTTCTCCAGCCCCCTTACCGTGCCACTCAAACCAGTGTGTCTGGCTCCATGCAGCTCCAGACACATTGCTGCCATGCTCCCCCATGGAGCCCACAGACCCACCTGCCCGCCCCAGCACCTGCCTTCCAGATTTGAACACCTCAAAATTCAGGAGTGCTCAAGCTCAGTTTGGGCAGCTGTTACTTCATTTCTCCCAAATCAAATATACTGATCCACTGTAACTTGCTGTAGAAAAAGCAGGATAAAATTGAGCAAGAAATGCTTATTAGGAATGGAATTGCTATTTTCAACAGCCATTGCCTTTTTGTTTGTTTAAAAGGAAGACAGTGATAGTGCATTGGCAAATTCCCCATAGAAAGAAAGAGGAACAAAAGAATACTAAAAGGCACCTCAATGTTTCCTCATTTATGGACAACAGTCTTATAATATGCATCCAGATATCGTCCAATCACACAAGCTGAAAATTGTTCCACTTTACTGCAGCTCTGTAACCATATGGAAACCAGTCCTGTCTGTGTTTTGTGCACATCCAAAATTCCTGCTGAATGACCTGCCCTGGGAGCATTACCAGTGACCCAGGGCTGGGGAGGCAGGAGGTGTGGGGAAGAGGAGGAGGCGGCGGCAGCACTGGTAGGGGAGCCCAGGGCTGGGGGGGCAGTAGCAGGGGAGGGCACTGGTGGGGAGGAAAGGGGGAAGCCCAGTGCTGGGACAGCAGGGGGTGTGTGTCAGTGGTGGGAGAGCCCAGGATTGGGGCAGCAGAGGAGCCCAGGGCTGGGACAGTGGGCAGCCAAGTTTTTTTGCTTGGGGCAGCAAAAAAAAAAAATAATCTAGAGCTGGCCCTGCCGGGTTCCCCCAGCTGCTGGAGCCCCAAGCCTTTTAATTTGACCCTGAGGGCTCCCAGCCACCTCTTCAGCTGGGAGCCCCCAGTTGATTTAAAATAAAGTATCACCTCCCCACCCCCAACCTTCCTTTTTGGCCCACAGCTGTTTTGGTGGGGCGGCGCTGGGGAAGGAGGGTTTGTTTCTGCAGGGCTGGATGGCCCTGGGACGGGGGTGTTTCTGCAGGACCGGGAAGTTTCAGCCCTCGGCTGTTTTCTTTGGAGTAATGTGGCCCTCACCACTTTATGAGTTGTGCAGGCCTGATCTAGTAGCTTCTTTCAGGTGAATTTTGACCAGGGATTAAGGAATCCAGTTGTCTGTCCCTTTCCCTCCTGCAGCTTATGTGGAGCTCAGGCTAACACCAACCAACCAGTGTATTCAGTTGAGTGGTCCTATCTGCAGAGTCTCCAGACAGAGTCTGAACATGGGGGTCCAGAAGTAAAGTCTATCTGAGCCACCAGACCACCTGCTTCAGGCTTCACTTGTGAGCCTGCTCCAGGAGCCAAATTGGGCAAAACTCTTTGACTGGTGCAGGAGATTGGAAGCTAGGAAGAACAACTCAGGAAAAACAGGGAGCTTGTCAATGACAAGGACAAAATCCCACCCATTGTTCCCTCCCATACCCCATCAGACAAGACAGGGTAGCAATGCTAGAAATCAATAAGGGCTCCTAGCTTGCATGAATCCTTACCTGCAAGGTGCTGCCACATTCATGGAGCCCAGCTTCAAAGGTCACTGTGTTCTCTGCAGCATTAAGGGACGTGTACTGGCAGGCAGCTGGGCCAAGGCTCAGCTCAGCAGCTTTGATCAGTCTCCCAGTCCCAAACAGATCCCTGTGCACAGTGATCACCAGCTGAGCCTCCTCACACTGCACTGTGACAGGCTGCAGGAGGGACACAGCCCTGAGCTGGGAAGCATCAGCCCAAGGCCAGGGGTAGGGCTGGGCAAGAGAGGATACATGGGCTTGTCTGCGAGGGGGCTCGGCTCTGGGGGCAGGTCTCCAGATGGCTGAGTCCCTTCTAGAGAAATCCCAGGGATTGTAACTGATCACCTCGCTGACCACCCAACACAGGAGAGCAAAGCCCAGGCTCCTTCTGTACCCCATCCTGCCTGCAGTAACCAACAGCATAAAGGGAAAGTGCTACTCTGGGGCCTTTATATCCTGACATAGAGCCAGGTGACAGCTGCCCCAGGTAATTAACACCCTCCCCTAATCTGCAGGCAGCTGGGGCCCAATCACACCCACTGCCCACACTCTGGAGCAAGGAAATGGGAGGGCTAATGGGAATCAGCCCCACTTGTTGGTCAGTTCATCAGCTGTAGTTTGAGAAATTCCTGCCTGTTTCGTTCAATGGAAGGCTAAGGGTGGGCTCCACCACAAAGGGACCCAGGCTCCCCAATCCCAGATTTAGACCTGTAAATCCCGGGTTTGGCTCCACTGTGATCTATAAACCACACCGCGAACTCCGTAGGTGCCTAAATTCACTCAGCAGCACCTATGTTTTTAAGTTCCTTTGGTGCCCGTGTTTCAGCCTTTGGGCTCATAAACAGCTGCCTCCCTCTAGGAGTCTGGGCACCTATCTCCCACCTAAGCCAAGAATGATCCATGAGCCAGAGAAGTTAGACATTTAGTTGCCTAAGTCACATGAGGGGCCCAATTTACTAATTGTTCTGCTTACCAGCGTGGGCCCCATTCACAATGGAGCAGGATGTGGTGTCCACATCAGAACTTTTAGCCCAGTGGCTAGAGCATTCACCTGGAATGTGGGAGACCCAAGTTTGATTCCCCCTCTCTACTGCGGGAGAGAGAAAGGATATGAACAGGGGTCTCCCATCTCTCAGAAGAACGCTTGAACCACTGAGCTAGGGGGAATTCTGATGCTGGGCTTTCTCCTGCTCTCCCATTCAAGCTGTTCTGTTGTGGATAAATAATGAAAGAGGGACCAGCCCCCAGTGCTCCCACCGGGCTACAGCAGCATTCCCGGTCACCTGCTCTTTCAGTCTGGCCCAATGACTGTTCCACTGTGGATAAGTGCGAAACTGAAATCTGTTCAAGGGGAAATTTGTGTCCTCTCTAATATCCACATAACTAGCCAGATGAGTTCCAAAACTGGTGTTCTCGTTCCAGGATTGGGGTGGAGTTTACAGGGTTGAGTTGTTTTCCTCAACGTGTTTCCCACATCTGCCCCCATTTCTCCCCTCCCCCAGACTGGTTTGTTTTTCAAAGCCAAGAGAGGGCCTGTCCTGGGGGGAGGATCCATGTGAAAATGAGATTCCTGGGATAGGGACTGTGACACTTCTGACGGCAGCCAGGGTTGTGCATCATCCTAGTTGCCACCTGCCTCCTGTATGAAGGAGCCTTGCTTTGCATGCAGTGTGCAGCGGCAGTCACAAAGGCAAACAAGATGTAAGGAATCATTTAAAAAGGGATAGAGAATAAGACGGAGAATATCTTATTGCCCTTATATAAATCCATGGTACACCCACATCTTGAATACTGCGTACAGCTGTGGTCTCCTCATCTGAAAAAAGATATACTGGCATTAGGAAAGGTTCAGAGAAGGGCAACTAAAATGATTAGGGGTTTGGAATGGGTCCCATATGAGGAGAGATTAAAGATGCTAGGACTTTGCAACCTGGAAAAGAGAAAACAAAGTGGGGGATATGATAGAGGTATATAGAATCATGAGTGGTGTGGAGAAAATGAATAAGGAAAAGTTATTTACTTGTTCCCATAATATAAGAACTAGGGGTCACCAAATGAAATTAATGGGCAGCAGGTTTAAAACAAATAAAAGGAAGTTCTTCTTCACACAGCACACAGTCAAGCTGTGGAACTCATTGCCTGAGGAGGTTGTGAAGGCTAGGACTATAACAGGGTTTAAAAGAGAACTGGATAAATTCATGGAGGTTAAGTCCATTAATGGCTATTAGCCAAGATGGGTAAGGAGGGTGGAGATGGACGGCATGAGAGAGAGATCACTTGATCATTACCTGTTAGGTTCACTCCCTCTGGGGCACCTGGCATTGACCACAGTCGGTAGACAGGATTCTGGGCTGGATGGGCCTTTGGTTTAACCCAGGATGGCCATTCTTATGTTCTGTGCCAGCTGGGTGTTAGCTCCCCAATGCAACCAGCCCATCAGCCCCTCAAGCATTCTTCTCTGGGCTAGCCCACTCCTGTGTTTTGCCTTGCAGGTTAACAATCAATGCACCCCTGACTTCAAGTCCCTTCAAACTGGGATTCAGCCCTGATCAGTGGATGCCCATAGAAATCACAGATCCTCTGTTTCCAGAGGAACAGCGCATCACCATTTACCAGTTTGGCCTTAGTTCACCGCTCTTGTATCACACACAACACTTCAGCTCAATTCTAAAGCAAAAGGAGATTTATTTAAGACAGAACAGAGAGTTAAATAGAAACCTGTGTGAGATCTGGAAACAAACAGCTAGTTATGAAACAAAATCATAACCCGCATTCCAGAGCCTACACTTAACTAACAAGGTATCCTCCCATCTAGAAAATAGCACCTGATGTCAGGGTGTCTTTTTGCTCCTCAAATATACCAGAATGTCCCTTTTATGTTTACCTATAGCTAGGGTTCCCCCTCCAATGCTGAATTCTTCCTGTTAGTTTCTTTCTGAAGTCGGTGCCAGCTCCTCATTAGCATTTGACTTAGACATTGTATGGCATACAACACATAATGGTCCACCATGGAGATAAGCATCGCCCACCCCTCCTGTCTGCAGGACTTTGTCTCAAGACCCACTACCTTTGAGAGGCCTGCTTTATTTACATGGCCTACAGAACCTGATTTTCAGTGCTCCTTTCATATTTCCCATACCTACATCTCACAATGGTTATGATGACCAGTGTGACCCAGGGTTTCATTAGAGAACTTACATGACTTTCTCTTGGTGAACCCAGGGGATCCCTGTACCCCCCAGTGTCCTCTGCCAGTTGGCATCATGAGGTTCTTGGGTCACAGGTACCCCTGGGGGAATCTAGTGGCCTGCATCAAGGGCAAGCTCCAAAAGCTAGTCAATTTGAAGTTATTGAGGTTTATCTCTGTTTTAATGGTGCAACCAATGGGACTGCTGAGAGTCCTGCATGGAATGACAGTGTGCCCAGAGGAAGGGAGAGAGACACCTGTTGTCAACACCATATCTGTGGGGAGCCCATGGGATGGCATGCAACTGTTCCAGTCCACTGACAGCTCTTAATATGTATTTGCACCCACAGTGCTAATAACTGATTAAGGCTTCATAGCCCTATACTAGGGCAAGGCAGCTCTCATCATCCAGCATCTTAGAGCTAAGCTGCTTGAGAGGTTACATCATGGTCCTCCTAGGAAAGCTAGGAATAAAACCCTGGTGTCTCCAGCTGACCCCAGTCACAGCCGTGCTGCTCTCTGAAATGAATGCATGGAGTTAATGTGGTTGGTTACCCTCCCTGTGCTAAGCATGAGACCACAGTCTCCTCCCACAGCTGGGTAGAGAACCCAGGAATCCTGATTCTCTGCCAAGCAGCTGTGAAGCCCACTTACAGAAAGGTTAGGTCAAGGGGCAGAGGACTGTGTCCAAACCAGGTGACTCCCACTGGTGTAATTTTGGCTCCACATGATGGAATTGCTCTTTTCCCAGTTTAGTGAAGGTTGCAGCTAAACTTCTATTTAAAAACCAAATTTTGCATCCTCTCTTCAAGGCACCCTAGAAAGCCAGAAAATTGACAGCTCAACCAGCTGCAGTACCTCCAGGCATTGCATCCACACCCCTCATACAGCACAAAATTCTTTGTTTGGGAACTGGCCACTAATTTTGGCTTAGCGGCACTGAACCTCAGGGTCTCCTCCATGAAACAAGGACAGTAATGATTCCTGCTCTTTGTCTAGATACAGCCAACATCATTCGGGAGAAAGAGAAACAAGCTGAGTGCAGAGAAAGAAGGGGGATTTGAGGGATGTCAGGGCTCTGGAGCTTCCACAGTGAGGGACCCAGAGTTTTCTGGGAGGGCTGGAATTATGCCAGAGGCAGGGGACATTTACCTATGACAGAGGGGCTGGATCTCAGCTGGGCAGGGGGAGAAGAACAGAGGGACTATGGAAATACAGGCTGGAAAGCAATGAGAACAATGGTCTGATGGTTGAAACACCACCTTGGCATGCAAGAGATGAAGGTTAAGTTCCACATTGTGCCAATGCCTTCCTGGGCAATCTCACTTAATGATCCCATGTCTCCTTCCACCCTTGTATGACAGGGGGTCAGCCCTCCCCTGCCTCCCAGGGTGCTGAGAGTCATTTGATACTGTACATGAGGTGCTCTGACCTTGGACAGCCCCTGTCAGCACCAAGTCCCTTCAGCTCACAGGTGCACAACAAACCTACAAGGGCCACTGCTCAGAGAGTTGCATCTGTTGGAGGAATCCTGCCCCACTATCTTGCCTGCCAGCTTCAGTGCCCCACTGCAGCATCCCATGGGAGAGGCTGAATAACCACTGCTGAAGAGAGCTTGTTGGGGGAAAATACACTCTGCTGCTCCCTTTCCTCTCCTCAGCCCTGCTGACAATGTTTGCTTGTGCAACCCTGAGTAAGGTCTGCTCCCCACCCACCTAAAGGACAGATGTTGTTTGAACAAATGACATCCTATCACATAGCAGCCCACCCTGCTTTCTACCACTGGAGAGAGCACAATGGAGCAGAACCCTTTAGACTTGGGTTTGAGTTGAAGCTGCCCTGGGTGCATGATCAGGTTGGAGCAGCCCTCACAGGTCATGGCCTAGAGCATGAGCGGGAAGATTTTTTTAGATTCTTTTTGCACAAGACCAGGACTCACCTGCACAACTAAATCTAGCCTAAGCCAAAGGAATTCACCCCAGAGGTGATTTCAGTCCATGGGGAGAAGAACCTGGCTAGCCCACTCACCTGAGAGAGAAGGATTGGGGCAGTTACCTGAGAGCGACAGTTCTCAAACTGTGGGTTGGGACCCCGAAGTGGGTCACCACCACCCTTTTAATGGGTTTGCCAGGGCTGTGGTAGGCTGCCTGGGGCCAAAGCCACAAACTGAGCCCAAGGGCTTCAGCCCTATGTGGCAGGGGTGAGGCTTTTGCCTGACATGGGGGGATGCTCAGGTTACAGACCCTGAGCACCCCCTGAGCTAAAGCTCTTGGGGTTTGACCCCCTGGGCTGGGCAGTAATTGTCAGAAGGGGTTGTGGTCCAATGAAATTTGAGAACTCTTCTCCTAGAGCATTGCGTAAAGCCAGTCAGTCAGCAGGAACTCCCTTCTGGAGTCTGTTTCACTCAGAGGGCACAGTGGCTGGGGAATATTGTTCTCTTCTGCTAGATCCCTGTAATGGTTACAGCTGCCAGCTGGACTGTTCAGAAGGAGGGAAATTCCTCTGCCCTTTGCCTATGAGAGATACCAGCCATTTGACTCTGGGAACCTGAAGGCAGCAAGCTCTATTCTCCCCACCCTCCCATGATCTCTCTCATTCAGCCCATGCATCAACCACCCCATTTCCTTCCCCAAAGAAGGTGGGGAGGGCACACACCTCCCTTGCCCATAAAGAATAAGTCATGGACCAGACTCAAGTCATTGGATTTATTTAGACAGAAGGTACAAGGCATGTGACTGCTCAGGCACTAGAATGGCTGCATCTTCTGTATACGAGTATCCCCAGAGTAATGAAGGCCAGTGCAGTGGCAGCTGCCATGGAGATCAGCCCAGCTGTAGAAGAGAATCCTACAAAAGGACAGACAGGTGGTTAAAACTGCAACTAGTTGCTTTTCTAACTACCTCTCCATAAAAATCCACCATGGACTTGCTGGGTACATTAGTGAAGGCCATAGTTAATAAAAAGTTGGGGATTTTATTGGAGCTATATTGAAGGGTTGTGATTTTTAAGCCATACCAATTGAAGCAGCAAAGAGTCCTGTGGTACCTTATAGACTAAGACATATTGGAGCATGAATTTTCATGGGTGAATATCCACTTTGTTGGATGCATGTGGGTATTCACCCACAAGAGCTCATGCTCCAATATGTCTGTAATCTATAAGGTGCCACAGGACTCTTTACTGCTTTTACAGATCCAGCCTAACAAGGCTACCCCTCTGATACTTGTTTACTAGAAGTGGCTGGAGCAGGAGATTAGCACCTGTTTATAAATTCACTAGTTCATGGGTTGTAGGTCTCAGGCCACAACTGGTGTCCCAGCAGATAAGCCCAGGCTGCAATGGCTGACAGACCTAGATTTGACTGGCTCTGGTTGGACTCTTTCAACGAGGAGCCGCGTTGACTCATTCCTAACACCCACTCCTGGGCTAAGGGATTCTTACAGCTGACTTTGCAAGACTCATTTCTTTCATCCTTTAGATCAGCTTTTCCAAGCCAACCTAATGTAGATTAATAAGTAACAATGGAGGCTCTGTGTGACTTGTTCTTCACTAGAACTGCTTACCCTCCGAGGCTGCCTTCTCTGCCGCCATTTGATCAGTTGAGAGATCCCTTGATCCTCGATAAGCATCAAAGATGACTAGGGGTCCTACCACAACATCAGCCTCAGCTTCCCTCACCAAGGGGTCACCTGTATTGGGGAAGAGAAGCACTACTAGAGCACCAATGTGTCAGGTTAATCTCAGCCATCCCATTTTGGGTGGAAGATCCCCTAGGAACAGTCTGTTGGAGTAAGCCAGACATCTTCCCAGGTGAAGTGGGCACAGAACCTACCATGCCTGGAGGCCACATCTCTCTGGAAGCGCCTCCCTGGCCATCTGTCCAGAGGTCTGACTCTCCCAGACTGTCCAGCCAGACCACAGTTCCCAGTCTCACAGCACCTGCAGAGGTCTCTGGTGCCTTCCACTGGAGACCAGCTGCAACAGAACAAGAACAATCATCTACAGGGAAGTGTTCTGTTCTAGGCTGCCCATCACTCCCCTGATGGGGTTCTAGTCTACTCACATGTTGCCTGCTTTGTTGAAGGAACAAGCCTTGTTCAAGGGATCTGGGGCTTGCTCAGCTGCAGTAACTTTCAGATGACAGGTGATATAGATCTGGAGGGGAAGTGGGAAGAGGGGTTAGGACCATCCCAGGGGACACTAACACCTGCTTAGCCTTGGGAAATCGACTTGGAGCAGAAATCTGGAGCTCACCAAGTTCCTGGCATCTCCTGCAAACCTGAACACGTCCACCATGAACTGCAGTGTGTCCTGCCTGGGTCTGGGGAATATGAAGGCTGAGGTGGTGTCATCTGACCTCCCATCCACCAAGCATCTACACACAAGAACCAAGGGTCAGTGAGAGTCCCTGATCAGTCTTGTTTTACACTAGACAGGGCTCCCGGCTCCCAGCTCTTACCCATTGAAGTCAATGACAGCATAGCGGGGAGAGGAGTCCCTGTCTGGGGTCAGGGTGGCCACACAGCTGTCCACAAAGAGCCTCAAAGCCACATGGTTCCCAGTGTTGACATCAGCTTGGATATGCATGACCTCCCCCAGCTGGAACCCATTGGAGGGTCTCTCAGCACTCCAGTCATCTGCAAGGCAAGCTCACAGTGAGCAGGACAGACAGGCAGGCAGGCTTGGGCTCCCCCTGACGTCTCCTCCCACCTACCATTCATCAGGCGCAGGGAGAAACCCAGCCTCTCCTCTGCAGACAGGGTAGAGCTGAAGGGAACCCAGGTTGGCTTGATGGCTTTACTGCTCACATTGTCCTTCCTGTGAGAGGAGCAAACCTCAGTCACTGACCCAGATCCCACAACAGGGACTGAATGGGTAGGAGAGGACCTGAGCATCTCAGACACTCACCTGGGATAATGACACTCAATGGGAATCACAGCTGGATTGGTTCTCAGGATCACTGGGTTGCTGGCAGGGGTGGGGTTATAGTTCAGGCTTGTGCTGTAAACCAGGGTGTCTGGGGTCATCTGGAAGGAGTGGACATTGGACAGATTAAGGGCAAGTAGTTAAGCTCAATATTAACAGCTCTCAGCTGAAGACAGTTCTCCAGCCTACAGAAAGTGGCCATGTCTTTCAATAAGTGGCTCCTGCGCTCATTCTGTTGGAGCAGCCATCAGAATACTGGAGCTACCATAGTGCCCTGTTTTGCATGACTCTGCTGACTAGTTTCCTCTGTGCCTATTCTGAGGAAAGTGCCATAGAGTAACCTCCAGGTACAACACACTCACACCACTACTCAGATTGAGCTACCAGAGAACAGAAACACATTCAGCTGGCCCCTTCCCCTCTGCAGTCATTGCAGAGCTCAGAGAATTCAGGGTGCCAAACTTTGCTTTACTGGCAGTAAAATTCCCTAGCTTGGACTGGGCACACATGTCCAATGGTGAAATCTGACAGCCACCATGGCTCCCTCCCCATACATGCTCTTAAGCCTGCTTTTAGACATGAAATTCTCAACTATAAGGAGACTGGAGACTAAGAAAAACATACCCCCTCCCTCCAGAGGGATAGCCAGTTGGTCAGAAACTGAGCCAAGGCCCTGCACAGTACCGTTACCCTTTTAAATCCACACAGATAGGAAGTTCCTGGCTTATATGAAGCTGCCTTACCTGCAAGGTGCTGCCACATTCATGGAGCCCAGCTTCAAAGGTCACTGTGTTCTCCGCAGCATTAAGGGATGTGTACTGGCAGGCAGCTGGGCCAAGGCTCAGGTCAGCAGCTTTGATCAGTCTCCCCGTCCCAAACAGATCCCTGTGCACAGTGATCACTAGCTGAGCCTCCTCACACTGCACCGTGACAGGCTGCAGCAGGGACACAGCCCTGAGCTGGGAAGCATCAACCTGAGCCCAGGGGTAGGGCTGGGCAAGAGAGGGTACATAGGCTTGTCTGTGAGGGGGCTCAGCCCTGGGGGCGGATCTCCAGATGGCTGAGTCCCTCCTAGAGAAATCCCAGGGATTGTAACTAGTCACCCCACTGACCACCCAGCACAGAAGAGCAAAGCCCAGGGTGGCTCTATACCCCATCTTGCCTGCTTGCAGCAAACCCAGCATAGAGAGAATCTGCTGCTCTGGGCCCTTTATACCCTGCACCTAAAGCCAGGTGACAGCTGCCCCACGTAATTATCACCCTCCCCTAGCCTGCAGGCAGCTGGGGCCCAATCACATCCATGACCCATCACTGGAGCAAGGAAATGGGAGGACCAATGGGAATCAGCCCCACCAGTTGGTCAGTTCATCAGTTGTATTCTGGGAGATTCCTGTGATGTTTCGTTCAATTAAAGGCTGAAACATTTTGATGTGGATGTGAAATATCAGCTGTGCAGCGACTGCAGTGCTGATGCTCAATGCCAAAGGGGATTTTTACTATGGAGCAGTGATCGCTGCAATATGGTTACGTTTGTGACACAATCTCTGTTTAAATTCCTGGTCTCTGAATTTTGCCTCTTATCTGAACTCGGTGGGGTTCTCTGCTCGGTGTCCTCATCTGGTTCCCTTCGTTTAGCCCTGTGACCTCACTCCTGTCTCTGTTATCTCATTAGTTGTCCCCTGGAATCATTTGGCTTCCAGGTCCTGTGGATCCTCCCCTTAGACTGGGGGGAGGTCCTTTAGCAGTGGGCGGATTTCTGCCCACCCACTTCCTGGATCCCAATAGGATCTGAACTTGGCCTAGATAGTCAGATCAGCTCCCAAACTGGCATTCTAGTTCAGCAGCTGAGGTGCGTTTTGGGATGCAAACTTGAGTTCATTTGACCAAAGGGTTTTCCAGCCACAGCTCTCCCCAGCGGCCTGGTTTTAAATGTTGAGTATCCTGTTTGAACAGCCTTATCATGATATTTTTGCACAGCTAGGAAATGATTGGGGTGGGATCCATGTGAAATGGAGATTGTTGGGCTACCCCTGCTGAGGGCTAATGTCCAGTCCGAAAAACAAGTTCCAAAACGTAGCCTATCCAAAATCATTGTTTTATTTCTGGCCCTGGGGAAGGGCCTAGGGGTTTTCTGTGAGCCCTGCATGCCATGCCTGTATACACAGCTAAACCCAGGACTCCTCTTTCAGCCAGGGGACAGTGCACTGGGCTGGGAACCATGACCCAGTTCCTCAAAGGTAGTTAGGCTCAATGGAAGTTAGGAGCCTAAATACCTTGGAAGAACTGGGCCCAGGAGACTGTAAATTCAAGAGTCGTTGCTTCCAGTGATGGCTGTATTTGTACTTGACTGTAGCTTCCTCTGCATGCACTAGGGGAGACAGGTCTCATTCTCCCCTGTTTTACAGGTAAGGTCACCAAGAGGCTGCACAATGGTCCTCTTGGGAAAGGTCACGTTAATATCTAGGTCATTAATATGGCAGACCTGAGTGTCATCCACTGAGCCAGGCTGGCTGTTGAAGCAAACATCCAAAGCATGTGGTTGGTTGTCCTGTCAGTAGCCACAGCTCTAACCACTAGAGCACACTTCCATTCCCGACACAGGCACAGAACCCAGGCAGCCTGAATCTGCTGCTGTCTAACAAACCATTGAACAGTCCACTTACACAGTGGATTAGCTAATTGGGCAGAGGGCCATGGGCTGGTTCTAAAAAGCCTGCATTAAATTGGATGCCAATCACGGTTCGGCATTTTATGGTGCCACATGATGGAATTTCTCTGTGGCCAGTTTCATGAAGGCCACAGCTAAATTTCTCTTTAAAACCAAATTTTGCTTCCTCCCCCCCCCCACCAAAAAATTACTTACATGGAAATTTAGGTAGGTGGCCACTAATTTTGGCCCTTTGTCATCGTGCCTCATTTCCCCTGTGTGAGATGGGGATGATTACACCCCCCTCCCTAACTGCAGTTTTGGGTAGATAAACGCAGTCATGTTTAGGAGGCAGAGTGGAGGGATGTCAGGGGCTGGGAGCTGTCTAGAGTGGAACAGGGCTGTGCTGAAAGCATAAGGAATGATGGGAAGGTTAAAGTTGACCGGAGGCAGCTGAGCAGCACCAGGTGTGGGGAGGCTGGGAGAACAGAGGGGCTGTTAGGAATATGGGCAGGGGATAGAGGCAGCTCTGCTCTTTTGAGGGCAGTATGTGCAGAACCCTGCTGGTGACCTTCAGCCGGGTAGTTGGGTGTTCTTGTGGTTGAAGCACTGGCTTTGGACTCACCAGCTGATGGTTAAATTCCTGGTTCTGACACTGTATTCTTGGGTGACCACAACCATGTCACAGCCTCTCTATGCCTCAGTTTCCACAGGTGTAAAACAGGGATAAAATTTCTTCCCCACATCTTGTGTCAGAGACACCGACTCTGTGGGTGCTCTGGGGCTGGAACACCCATGGAGAAAAAAAATGGTGGGGGACTAAGCACCCGGTGCAGCCCAGTGCCTCCTGCCCACCAGCACACCCCGTGGATCAGCACCTCCCGCTCCCTATGCCTCCTGTGAACAGCTGTTTTGCAACATGCAGGAGGGAGGTGTGAATGCAGCATGCTTGAGGAAAGGGGGTGGAACTGGGCAGGAAGAGGCAGGGCAGGGGTGAAGCAGTGGAAGGGGGTCAAGCACAAGGCTGCCCAGAGGATTCAAGGGGCCTGGGGCAAAGCAGGGGAGCTGTGACACTTGCACTCACCTGGTGGCGGTCTGGGTCTTCGGCGGCATTTCGGTGGCAGGGGGCCCTTCAGTGCTGCCAAAGATGCAGAGCAACTGAAGGGCCTACTGCTGCCAAAGACCTAGACTGCTGCCGGACCAGGGCTCGTGGGGCCTGGAGCAAATTGCCCCACTTGCCCCCAGGGCCGGCTTTAGACTGATTCGCCTGATTCCCAGGAATCGGGCCCCGCGCCTTAGGCGCCTTTTCAATTTTTTTTTTTTACTTATTCCGGCTGCGGTCTGCTCCGGGGTCTTCCGTGGCCCCACTCCCCTGACCAAAGTGCCGACGGGAGCACGGCTGCCCCACAGCCCCGCTCTCGCAGCTGGAGCTCTGGCCAGAGTGCGGCAAGCCCTGCTCTCCTGGCTGGAGCTCCGGGCCCTTTAAATAGCCCCCAGAGCCTTGGGGTAGTGGGGGGCTCCAGGGGCTATTTAAAGGGCCAGGGTTCCAGCTGCCTCTGCCACCCCGGTCCTTTAACTAGCTGCCAGAGCCCCGCTGCCCCCATGCATTCCCCAGGGCTCCTGTGGCTATTTAAAAGGTCTGGGGCGGGGTAGAAGCAGGGGAGCCCTGGGCCCTTTAAATAGCCCCCAGAGCCCTGGGATAGCAGGGGGCTTGGGGGCTATTTAAAGGGCTGGGGCTCCAGCTGTCTCTGCTGCACCCCCTGCCCTGCCTGCACCAACCCCACCTCCCCACCTACAGCCAGCTCTGCACCCCCTGCCCTGTCTCCAGCCAACCCCTGCCACACACCCCTGCAGCCCTGCCCAAAGCCAGCCAGCCCCACACACACCCCTGCCCACACCAGCCCAGCACCCCCTGCCCTGTCTCCAGCCAACCCCTGCTGCATACTCCTGCCTGAAGCCAGCCAGTCCCACACTCCTCTGTCTCCAGCCCTGCCAACCCCTGCTGCACCCCTGCCTGAAGCCAGCCCACCCCACACTCCCCTGTCTCCAGCCAGCCCCTACCTCCAGCCAGCCCCATGTCCACTGCTGCCCTGCAGTTCCCAGGGCAGTAACCCTGCACACCTGCTTCAATGAGGGGGGCAGGGAGCAGCTAGGACCCACACATGGGCACACCCCCAGGGAGTGGCAGGGACCCACACATGTGAAATGGCAGTCATTACTAACCAATCAGCAGCATATATGATGCAATGTACATAATATATAATTTTATTTATATAGTTATGGAAAGTAAATAATACATAGAAGAAATGAAAGGCTTTTTTTTTTTAAGTCATCCCTACCAGGGCCCTGCCGAAAATGTTCAAATTGGGCCCCACACTTCCTAAAGCCAGCCCTGCTTGCCCCCTCCCTGGGCAGCCCTGGTCAAGCATCCCCCAGCACTTTGGAAAGTCTGGGCCTGTGTATGTCAGGATCTCTCCCCTCATGTTACTGAGGTGCCCAGGTAGCATGGCAATAGGGAACAGCATAAAAACAGCATAAAAACCATGATGCACCTCCAGTTTTAGGTTCACTGGGGCCCCATCAGCCCTTCTAAGGGTGCATCTACACTGGCACTGTACAGCTCTGCAGCTTTCTTGCTCAGGGATGTGAAAAAACACCCAAGTGCAGCAAGTTTCAGTGTTATAAAGCACCCGTGTAGACAGTGCACCAGCACTGGTAGCTTCACCCCTTGTGGAGGTGATTTGGAGCACTAGGAGAGCTCTCTTCCAGTGCTGTGTCATGACACACAAGCTATGTTAGGGCTAGTCTACACTGGCAGTGCTTTAGTCTCAAGAGGCTGCCAAGTATCAGCCTTGATTAGTGAAAGCCTCATCAGCTCCAGGCCAAAGGCAGTGGTGTTAGTCTTGATGTAAGGACCCCACATGACAGCAGATCCACAGCAGCCCTTGCTAAGCTTTACCAGTGATTCTTCACTCACCCCAGGAAGAGAGTGCATCCTCTGCCCAGTGTGAATTTGGTTAGTTCCCCTCCCAGCCCTTGGATCTAGTTATGCCTTTTCCTGGCAGATTACATCTCCTCCCCATCTTGGGCCAAATCACTCTTCCCAATTGCCCTAGTTTATAGAAGAACTCCACCCTTTGTACACACCAACACATTTGCTGCTTCACTAACTTAAGCTGTCTACACTACAATCCTAAGTGGACTTATGTTAGGTCAACTTACAGCCACTGTATTAATTACCACGGTGGTTACTGTCCACATTATCTTCCTCCTGTTGGTAGGAAGTGATCCTGGTGAGGACATGTACCAACTGGAGAGGGGCCCACCTGGAGGACAGAGCCAGGGCTTCTCACCCAGCTGCCTGGGGCTTTTTCTTGGAAGAGATCCACACTTGGAGTCAGTTGCTGCCAGGAGTGTGGCAGCCAGCTACTGGGGGGCAGTAGGGCTCCCAATGGGGAGTCCAGGTAGCAGCCCAAGCCAGGATGGCATCCTGGTTTGGAGTGGAGACAGGGCTAGCTTTAGCAAGTGTGGGGCCTAATTCATGGTGCTAGTACTCACTGGCCAGTGCTCTGAGTCTTCAGCAGCACTTTGGATTGCTGTGCGCTGCCAGGGGAGGGGGGCCCATGGGGCTTACTGTGCTCCGGACAGGGAAGTGGGGCTTGCCATGCTCTGGCCAGTGCTCCAGTGTGGGGGAGCAAGGCCATTGCACACACTGGTCTGGGGCTGCATGCTTAGAGTGGTCTGCCTACTCTCTGGCTGGGGAAGGGGTGGTGGGGCTTGCTGAGCTCCTGCCAGGGGTAGCAGGGCCATGGGGATTGCCACACTTCAGCTGGGGGAGCAGGGTTGCAGGCTTGCCATGCTCTGGCCAGGGCTCTCTTTGGCATGGGGCCCAATTTGGGGGGAATTGGCCTAAAACCAGCCCTGAGTGGAGACCTGGCAGCAGCCAGGCTGGGCAAAGTGGCTTTGTGAATTACATGACTTCAGTGGAGCCATGAAATTGACAAGAATGCCAGTCAACAGCTGATGTAAAGAACAGTATCTACACTGTCCCTCCATCACCCTAGTTACACTGACAGAAGCACTATGCCACTCAAGGTGGTATTATGTTGCCATTGTAGGGGAGTTACATTGGCAGGAGGAACAAGTCAGCAAAAGCTGATTTGTCAAAACTGTTCAATGTAGACAAGGCCATATAGTGTTCCCCACAGCAGCACAGCCCTATGAAGATGTTTAGGAAATAAACCTGTGTGCCTCCTATCTCCCTAATAGGAACACACCTCATAGCTGCTGGCATCCTCCACCCCAACACTACTGGTGCCATCAGTGCTCCTGCTCTATGCACCCACTTGGGGACAGCTGACCCCTGCATTGGCAGTTTTCACTATAACATGACTTGTCTAGAGCAAGGCAGGTTGATGCCAGAGCACAGCTGCAGAGTCCCTTCCCCACACTGTAAGGGGTGTTGAGCAGCCTAGTTTTCTGACCAATCCAGAGAGTGCAGGAGGTTGTTTAAGTGATGTTTATACAGTGGCCTAGCAAAAAAGCAAGCCCTACTGAACCATCCCAGGGCCAGGATTATGACTAATGCCTGGCCACTGAAGTTACACCAGGGATGAGTTTGGTCCATTGGTAGCTGTTCTCATTAGTAAAGTCTAGTGTCTCATGGAGACTATTATAAGGTGTCAATTCCACCTGGAGGAGGCTTATCTGCACTAGTCTGAGCTTGCCAACTTCAAAATAAAGTTTAGTGGGGTGCTGTGAGATGCTAGTTGCCCTGACAGGGATACCCTGGAACATGGTGAGGCAGTGAGCCCCTCCCATCCCATAGGGGCACTATTTTTAGCATGGGTATCTTTCTATCTAGGATAGGCATGCTGTTAGATCTGTTCTCAGCACTCTGGCTGTTGTCACTGGTGACTCAGCCTTCAGCACTGGCCCATTTGCAGAGGGAGTCATGGCTGGGATACTGCTTTCATTTGGAGAAGGGCTGCAGGTGGCAGGTGTTAGATTCCAAGCAGCTCAGGACAGCACCTCCAACATTTCACACTGCCAACAGCTCAACTCTGTTGCCAGGAGAGGCTAACTCCACACTCAACCCCCCACTGACTATTCACAAGCACTGCAGTCTCAATTCATGAGAGGACCACCTGTTTGAGTCACACACACACACACACCCCCCAGACTAGTCAGCACTGACCAGACTCAAGTCCATGTATGGGTTTATTTTATATGACATGAGGTACAAGTCACATGACAGCACCAGCCATTGCACGGCTGTGGTTTTTGTAGATGAAGCAGATGGTCAGAGTCACGGAGGCCAAGCCAATAGCAGCAGCCACCAAGCTCAGCCCAAGCACCAGCCCAGGAGTCTCTTCCATGCCTGTAGGAAAGATCTGTGGTTAGAATGGGAACTAGATGTTTTTCCAGCTTTAGTGGAGTCAATCATACATAAGCAAGCCAGTTATTCCCCTTCTTTTGAAGTCAGGCATTTGATTTTTTCCTTCTTAAGTGTAGTGCTTGCACTTGACTTTCATCTTGAGTTCTCCAGTCAATTTTGACTTCTTATCCTGTCCTCCAGAGTGCAAGCTGAGAGGAGTTTCAAGGTGTCAGCCATAAATTTTATAAATACACTCACCCCACCATCTAACTTGAGAATGAAAATATTGACTAGTACTAGACCCAGGGACTGACCCCCTAAAGACACCCTTGGTCTCACAGCAGACCATTGATAGTTATTCTGAGTACCATCTTTCAACCAGTTGTGAACCCAGTTATAGTAGTTTCATCTACATGCATTTCCTTAGTTTGCTTGTGACACTCATTGGACCTGTCAAAGGGTTACTAAGAAATGTATTCACTCCCAACATATCTGCTTCCCCCACCTCTGGCACAACTAGGCCAGTAGTTTCATTTGACAGTTATTGGTTTGACAGGATTTGTTCTTGATACATTTGTGCTGCCTACTCCCTATAACTCTATTGTCTTCTAGGTGCTTACAAACTGATTGTTCAATACCTTTCCAGGTAACAAAGTGAGGCTGACTGGTCTGATTTCCCAGGCTGTCTGTTCCCCTTTTTAAAGCTAGGTACTATGTTTGCACCTCTCTAGTCCTCTGGGACCTCACTTCATCCTCTGTTCTCAGAGATGATCACTAACAGTTCAGAGATTGCTTCAGCTAGTTCTTTAGGATAGATACAAGGCCCTGCCAACTGGAATACATCTAAAAATACTCTTTATTCTGTTCTTTAACTACTTAAAGTTGTGTTCCTTCCACCTTTTGTTATTAGTTGTGTTGAGTATCTGGTTACTGTTAGCCTTTTTAATGGTGACTGAAGCAAAATAGGCACTAGACACCTCAGCCTTCTTGATGTCATCCATTATTAGATCTCCTCCCCACTAAGAAAAGGGTAGGTCTTTTTCTTAGTCTCTCACTCCTAGTGTATTTGCAGAACTGCTTATTGCCTTATGTCCCTTGGTAAATACCTTGTTTCATTACAGTCTGATTTTGTCCCTACATGCTTGTGCTATTCTTTTGTACTCCTTAGCATTTTTAAATCAGGTAATTAAAGAGCTCTTGATGGAGCCATCTTGGCCTTACTCTAGCTTGCCTTTAAATTGGGTTAGTTTGCAGTTGAGCTAGTAAGATTTCTCCTTGAGAAATCACAAGCACACCTGAATTAATTTTCCCCTTACATTTTCTTCCCTTGGGACTTTTCCCTACCTGTCTGTTAAAGTCTGCTTTTTTGAAGTCCATTGTCTTGATTTTACTGCTCTTGCTTTAGGATTGCAAAAGATCATTGCATGATCACTTCCACCCCAATTGCCTTCCACCTTCTGATTTGTTACTGATCGTGACCAACAGGGAGGCACTAAGTCTGATGGCTCTCCCCAGTTACTTCCTCTACTTTCCAAGACAGAATGTAGTGGGGACAACAAAGAACTTGTTGGAAGAGTTAGGTTTTGCTGTCTGGGTAGTCCAATACATCTTAGAAAAGTCCCCTATTACTACCAGGTCTTCTGTTTTGATATTTCTATGTCCTAGAAATGCCTCAGCCACCCCTTCCTGATTTAGGGGTCTACAATAGACTTCCCCCATCCCCCATATGATCTGATCTTTAGGCAGTGACTTTAAACTGATCTGCCTCATCTCCTTCTGGATCTTAGGACACATGTACATCAAGACTAGATAAGGTCTCCTTTTTTAATCCTGTCCTTCCTGAAGGAGCAATACCCATCTATAGCTATGTTCCAGTCATGAGATTTATCCCATCAAGTCTGACAATTAAGTCATGGTTTAGTTTATGTACTTATGCTACCAATTCTGTTTATTCCACATACTCCTTGGATTTGTGTATTAACATCCAAGACATGGATCAGATTCCCACCTTGTTAATCCTATGACCCTATTGTCATTTTCCGTGTTCCCTCCTAATTCTAGCCCTCTGTAAAGGTCACTGTATTGGTTATGTGGTGTCAACTTCCTGGAGTTTAGCAGGATGTACTGGTCTCCTACAGGCCACCCAGATTATAAATTGGTTTTGACCAATTTAATGGTTCAACCCAGCTGGGGGTGGAGTCAGGAATGGAGGGTGGAGAACTCCCCTGGATTCTAGTTAGCTCCTTTCCTATCCTCCCCACTGGTCTGACAGGCCCATAGGTTTGTCCTGGCAAAGCTGTTTACTCAGTGTTCGCCTGAATAAGTGGTTGGAGGGAGTGTTCACTTTTTACAACAGGCCCAATGCCCTGAAGGTGCATAGACTATTGCTGTACAAGTTAGGTACCTGGTGATGCTGCCTTCCCTACTCCCGTTTGTTCTTCCACAAGATTCTTGGATCCCTGATATGCATAAGTGATGAATAGGGGTCCTACCACAACATCAGCTTCCCTCACTGAGGAGTCACCTGTATTGAGGGAAAAGAAAAGTTATTACATCTGTGTGGCTTCTTTCATTCTCACAAAGTGGATAAAGACAACCCATGGACCTTCAGCTCAGCTAGCAGATGCCCCTTTTTATTGGGAAAGGCCTAAACACCACACATGCCACCTATTAACTCCAATTATATAGATCATACCATGCCTGGAGGCCACATCTCTCTGGAAGCGCCTCCTTGGCCATCTGTCCAGAGGTCTGACTCTCCCAGACTGTCCAGCCAGACCACAGTTCCCAGTCTCACAGCACCTGCAGATGTCTCTGGTGCCTTCCACTGGAGCCCAGCTGCAACAGAACAGGAACAATCTACAGTGAAGTGGTCTGTTCTAGGCTGCCCATCACTCTTCTGATGGGGTTCTAGTCTACTCACATGTTGCCTGCTTTGTTGAAGGAACAAGCCTTGTTCAAGGGATCTGGGGCTTGCTCAGCTGCAGTGACTTTCAGATGACAGGTGATGTAGATCTGGAGGGGAAGTGGGAAGAAGGGTTAGGACCATCCCAGGGGACACTAACACCTGCTTAACCTGGGGCAGGGGGTGGGGGAAGAGAGAGAATGGCTTGGAGCAGAAGTCTGGAGCTCACCAAGTTCCTGGCATCTCCTGCAAACCTGAACACATCCACCATGAACTGCAGTGTGTCCTGCCTGGGCCTGGGGAATATGAAGGCTGAGGTGGTGTCATCTGACCTCCCATCCACCAGGCATCTACATACAAGAACCAAGGGTCAGTGAGAGTCCCTGATCAGTCTTGTTTTAAAGGGAAAAAAGGGCTCCCAGCTCTTACCCATTGAAGTCAATGACAGCATAGTGGGGAGAGGAGTCCCTGTCTGGGGTCAGGGTGGCCACACAGCTGTCCACAAAGAGCCTCAGAGCCACATGGTTCCCAGTGTTGACATCAGCTTGGATATGCATGACCTCCCCTAGCTGGAATCCATTGGAGGGTCTCTCAGCACTCCAGTCATCTGGAAGGCAAGCTCACAGTGAGCAGGACAGACAGGCAGGCAGGACAGACAGGCAGGCTTGGTTCCCCTGAAGTCTCCTTCCACCTACCATTCATCAGGCGCAGGGAGAAACCCAGCCTCTCCTCTGCAGACAGGGTGGAGCTGAAGGGAACCCAGGTTGGCTTGATGGCTTTACTACTCACATTGTCCTTCCTGTGAGAAGAGCAAACCTCAGTCAGATCCAGATCCTACAACAGTGACTGAATGGGTGGGAGGGGACCTGAGCACCTCAGACACTCACCTGGGATAATGACACTCAATGGGAATCACAGCTGGATTGGTTCTCAGGATCAGTGGGTTGCTGGCAGGGGTGGGGTTATAGTTTAGGCTTGTGCTATAAACCAGGGAGTCTGGGGTCATCTGGGAAGAACCAGACATGGAAGGGTTAGCAGCATACAAAGTTCAAAGCCACTAGGTTCAGCAAGACCTAGAGAGACATTTCCTATTAATGGAAAGTCTTTCAACACATGTACAACCATAGTTGTATGGTAATAGAAACATTGTTTTTAGAGATCATGCCATAGAATGCCAGCCAGGTCAATACTGATGTGTAGAACTAGGGCCTGAGAAACCCATCTCTGGTCATTGCAGCATCTGCTTCTAGCACCGTCTTTCCTACAGATAATCATCTTTTCTTGCAATCTTCCAAAGTGAATTCATCTTCACTGTAGGAGAATCTAGCTCCCATTGGGCACTCCCTTATGCTGTCGGCCATCTTTCCCTGGGCAAGGAGGATTAATCCAGCTGTCCTGGCCTATTGTTATAGGGACTTTCCCATAGCAAGTCACATATTGGGAAAATATTGGTTGGGGGGAGGGGGGAGGGAAGAGGTCCCTTCTTAGAGGGTGAAGCTCCAATAGCTGGTTGCAACCATCTCTTAGCATTACAAGCAGGGAAAGCTGATCAACATGGTGGTACCTCAAGAGATGGCTAGGAAACCTAAGCCTCTGGGTCAATACACTGGCCTATAGCCTCCTACAGGACTGGGCAAAGATGTGACAGAAAATTAAGTGGGATCCAGTTGCACTTGTACATGCCACCATGTACTTCTCTAAAGTCACAGCTAAAGCTACAAATAAAAGCAGTGTTCTTAACTTGGGTTCGCTAACTTGGGTTCAAATAGCAGAGCTGACCTGGCACATTTGATTTTAATCCAGGTTGCAGCTCAGATTCAACCCCAGGCTCCTCTACAAGCTTTAGCTGAGCTGTTAACACAAGTTAAAAAGCCAAGTTGCTGTGTCTTCAGTGCTGTTTGACCCCCAAGATGCCAATGCCAAGTAAGAACTCATTTGAGTTTAGACACACACTAGATCAATCCCTCTACAGGGTCACTATTGTGAGGCAAGTGTTAGACAAGCTAATAGTGACACATGTCAGGTTCCTGGTCTCCAACTCAGATCTGTCCAGGCACTAAGGAATCATTCACTTACCCCTGTTCCTTATGGGACACCAGGGATCACAACCTATCAGTGCATTTGCTTGGGTTTTCTGGTGTCTCACAGGACCAGGCCTACTCCAGCCTAAGCAAAATTTACAGTGTCCCCAGAGGGGAAGTCACATTGTGCTACCAAGCATCCCTCCCCACCCTATTTTTAGGCACTGCTTTAAAAGCACAGCTCAGGATTGTTGTGAGACAGGTGATATTAGGGATTATGATCCATCATCCACAAGGGAGGATGAGAGTTAATCCCACCCTTTGGTGCCTTTAAGGCTACACTGCCTTTACTCCCCATTTATCCCACCCAACAAAGCACAGACAGGACAAAGTGTATGAGCCTCACCTTACTCACAGGTGGGCTAGCTTGTATGGAGCTGCCTTACCTGCAAGGTGCTGCCACATTCATGGAGACCAGCTGCAAAGATCACTGTGTTCTCTGCAGCATTAAGGGATGTGTACTGGCAGGCAGCTGGGCCAAGGCTCAGGTCAGCAGCTTTGATCAGTCTCCCCGTCCCAAACAGATCCCTGTGCACAGTGATCACCAGCTGAGCCTCCTCACACTGCACCATGACAGGCTGCAGCAGGGACACAGCCCTGAGCTGGGAAGCATCAACCCGAGCCCAGGGGTAGGGCTGGGCAAGAGAAGGTACACGGGGTTGTCTCTGAGGGGTCTCAACCATGAGGTTGGGTCTCCAGATGGCTGAGTCACTCCTAGAGAAATCCCAGGGATTGTAACAGATCACCCCACTGACTACCCAGCACAGAACAGCAAAGCCCAGGCCACCTCTGTACCCCATCCTGCCTGCTTGCCACAAACCCAGCATAGAATGAAACTGTAGCTCTGGGGCCCTTTATACCCTGCACCTAAAGCCAGCTCACTGTTGCCCCAAGTAATTAACGCCCTCCCCTAGACTGCAGGCAGCTGGAGCCCAATCATACCCACTGCCCACACCCTGGAGCAGGGAAGTGGGAGGACCAATGGGAATCAGTCCCACCTGTTGGTCAGTTCATCAGTTGTATTTTGGGAGATTCCTACCATGTTTTAGTCAATTAAAGTTTAAAAGATTGTGACATGATGGAAGTGCCAGCTGTACGGTCTGCTTTGGGAATGATGGATTCCAGGGGGCTTTCCATCATGGGGCAGTGATAGCTGCACCAGTGTTATACTTGCAACATGGGTTCTGTTTAAAGCTGAAGTTTGCATCCTCTCAGAAATCCACATACACAGGCAGATCAGCTTCTGGGTCAATGGCAGGGGTGGAGATTGTGATGCAAAGTTGAGTTCATTTGACCAAAGGCATCTTCTCCAGATACAGCTCTGCCAAAGGACCTGTTTTTAAATGTGAACATTCTTATCATGAGAGTCATAGATTCCAAGGCCAGAAGAGACTATACACAAAATCTTGTCTGATGTCCTGACCAGCACAAGCCAGAGAACTTCCCCAAAACAATTCCTAGAGCTGATCTCTCAGAAAAACATCCAATCTGGGTTTAAAAATGGCCAGTGATGGAGAATATATATATACACACACACACACACCTGTAGTAAGTTGATCCAATTGTTAATTACTCTCACTGTGAAAGATTTACACCTTATTTCCAGTCTGAATTTGTCTAGCTTCAACCTCCAGCCATTGGATGGTGTTAGACCTTTCTCTGTTAGGTTGAAGAGCCAATTATTAAATATTTGTTCCCCAGGTAGATATTTATATGCTGTAATCAAGTCACCCCTTCTCCTTTTCTTTGTTAAGACAAATAAATGGAGCTCTTTGAGACTATCCCTATAAGACATGTTTTCTAATCTGTTACTCCTTCTCGTGGCTCTTCTCTGAACCCTCTCCAATTTATCAATATCCTCCTTGAACTGGATACAAGATTCTAGCAGCAGTTGTACCAATGCCAAATATAGAGGTAAAATGAAATCTCTGCTCCAGTTCGAGATTTCCCTGTTTATACATCTCAGGATCACATTTGGCTGCAGTGTCACACTGGGAGCTCACCCCCAAATCTTTTCCAGAGTCACTGCTGCCCAGAATAGAGTCCCTCATTCTGTAAGTATGGCCTACACTCTTTGTTTCTAGATGTACATATTTACATTTAGACATATTAAAATGCATATTGTTTGCAGGGGCAGCTCCAGACACCAGCACGCCAAGCGCGTGCTTGGGGCGGCAAGCCGCAGGGGGTGCTCTGCCGGTTGCCACAAGGGCAGCAGTCAGGCTGCCTTCGGCGGCATGCCTGCGGAGGGTCCGCTGGTCTCGCAGCTTCGGCAGACCTCCCGCAGGCATGCCGCCGAATCCGCGGGACCGGGGACCTCCCGCAGGCAAGCTGCCAAAGGCAGCCTGCCTGCTGTGCTTGGGGCGGCAAAATGCCTAGAGTGTTTGCTTGCACCCAGTTTACCAAGTGATCCATATTGCTCTGTATCAGGGGCCTGTCCTCTTCATTATTTACCACTTCCCCAATTTCTGTATTATCTGCAAAAGTTATCAGGGATGATTTTATGTTTTCCTCCAGCTCATTGCTGAGAATGTTAAATAGCATAGGGCCATGAACCAATCCCTGTGGGACCCCACTGGAAACACGGCCGCTCAATGATGATTCCCCGTTTACAGTTATACTTTGAGACCTATCAGTGACCCAGTTCTTAATTCACTGAATGTGTGACGTGCTCGTTTTAGATCGTTCTAGTTTTTTAATCAAAATGTCGTGGTACCAAGTCAAATGCCTTACAGAAGTCCAAATCTAGTATGTCAATACTGTTACCTTTCTCAACCAAACTTGCAATCTCATCAAAAAAGATATCAAGTTAGTTTGACAGGATCTGTTTTCCATAAGGCCATGCTGACTGGCATTAATTACATTACTCTCCTTTAAATCTTATTAATTGAGTCCCGTATCAGCTGCTCCATTAGCGTGCCCAGAATTGCTGACAGTCCTATAATTAGCCAGGTCATCCCATTTACCATTTATAAAAATTGACACATTAGTTGTATTCTAGTTTTCTGAACCTCCCAGTGAGCCAACACTTACTGAAAATCAAAATTATCGGTACAGCGAACTCCCCAGCCTGAGCTCTTATGTGCACAGAGATAGGTACTGCTTGAGGGGGAGGGAGGGGCCACCTGAAGCCGAGATCAGGGATACCCCTGCTAAGGGCTAGTGTCCAGCCCCAAAGTGCAAGTTCCTAAACTTGTCCCATCCATTCAACTTTATTGCTGGTCCTGGAGAGCAGTCCAGGGCTTGCTGGGAGCTCTGCGTGCCAGGCCAGGCCGTAGCTGAAGATAGACAGAAGGCCCTGTAGTTTGGGGAAGTTGCACTTGGCTAGGACCCAGAAGGACATAAATTTGAGTCCTCTTCTACTGCTGGCTGTTAATATTGATGTGTATCACTCAGCTCTGATAATTGACTAGAGCTTCCTATCCTACATTGCAGGGGACATATCTCTCATTCTCCCCCATTTTACAGATCAGGTAACTTTAGCTGCACAAGGCTCCTTCTGGGAGAGCTCAGAATAAAATCCAGGCCATTAATATGACAGAGCTCAGGGTCATCCATTGATCCATACTGGCATTTGAAATGCTCACCCCAAATGTCTATGGTTGGTTCTCTTGTCTGCAGCCTCAGCTCTAACCTCTAGAGAACACTTGCAGCCCAGATACAGGCACAGAAGCCAGGAAGCCTGCATCTGCTGCTGTCTAACAGCCCTAGTTACAGAGCAAGTTACCTCCGGGGTGAGGGACCATGGGGTGGTTTTGAAGGGTCAGTGAGCAAATCTTTCTGCTGCGCTACATTGTGAGTTCTGTGGTTCCAAATGAAGGAATTTCTGTTTGGGGGTCTTGGTGAAGGTTGCAGCTAAATTTCTCTTTGAAATCAAATGTTGCACTTTCTTCAAAATCAATCACACAAGAATTTTGCTAGGTGGCCATTCATTTTGGCCCTTTAGCTACGTGCCTCAGTTTCCCAGTGTGGAATGGAGATGATCATATTCCCCCTCAGCCACTGCAGCTTTGGGTAGATAAATTCAGGGGTGTTTGCGAAGAAGAGTGGAGAGATATCAGGGGCTCGGAACTTTCTAGGTCAGGACAGTCATGTGGGGAACGTTGGTCTGTGTTAGAGGGTTGGAGTTGTGCCAGAGGCAGCGTTTAGCATGGGGACCCCATCTGCTGCGTAGGGTGGAGGAGGGCTGGGAGAACAGAGGGACAAAGGGGCTGTTGGGAATGTGGCCAGGGGATCCCAGGGATGAAGGAGGGTCAGAGACTTGTACAGATCAGGCACTGGCTTCAGATTACAGAGCAGGTTACAGCCCTGGTTCTGCCACTCTCTTCTTCTGTGACCTTGCCCAAGTCATTCTGCCTTAGTTTCCACGTGTGAAATAGAGATAATTGTTCCTCACTCCCGCAACACTGTCAGGGTATCTTCACTAATATTAGCAGTGTTCAGATAGTATAGTGATGGGGCTGTGTAAGCACCTCGCTGGAGCCATCAGTGGCTGCTCTCAGGCACCACCTCCAGTGTTAGACTCATGGAGAGTCTGGACAGCCCTTCTAACCCTTGAGAAGCTAGGTAAGGGGCAGTCTTAAATAGAAACAACGAGGAAACTCATGGCACATTAGAGCAGGGACGGACAAACTTTTTGGCCTGAGGGTCGCATCAGGTTTCGTAAATTGTATGGAGGGTCGGTTAGGGGAGGGGGCCATGGCCCGGCCTCCACCTTCTATTTGCCCCATCCAACCCCCCCTGTTCCCTGACGGCCCCCCTGGAACCCCTGCCACATTCACACACCCCCGCTCCCTGTCCCCTGACTACCCCCGGACCTTCACCGCCCCATCCAACACCTCCTCTCATTCCTGATGGCCCCCCCAGGACCAACCACCCCTTCTCCCTGTCCCCTGACTGCCCCCGGAACCCTTGCCCCTGAATTCCCTGCCACCCCATCCAACCCCGCCCCCCTTCCTGATTGCCCCCCCCGGACCCCTGCCCCCATTCAACCCCCGCTTTCCCCGACCCCTATCCACACACCCCAAACTCCTCTGCCTCTATCCAAGCCCCTCGCTCCCTGCCCCCTTACCGCGCTGCCTGGAGCACTAGTGGCTGGTGGCGCTACAGCCGTGCCGCCCAGCTGGAGCCAGGCCACAACCCCGACGCCACCACCAAGCAGCACAGAGACCGGGTGAGGCCAGGTTCTGCAGCTGCGCTGCCCCAGGAGCTCACAGCCCCGCCACCCAGAGCATTGCACCAGTGGTGGAGCGAGCAAGCTGAGGCTCCGGGGGAGGGGGGACAGTAGGGGAGGGACCGGGGGCTAGCTTCCTGGGCCAGGAGCTCAGGGGCCAGGAAAGACAGTCCTGCGGGCCAGATGTGGCCCGCGGGCTGTAGTTTGCCCACCTCTGCCTTAGAGATTAATAAATGTATTGGGGCATAAGCTTTTGTGGGCTATAACCCACTTCATCAGACAGGGCCGCCCAGAGGATTCCGGGGGCCCGGGGTCTTCGGCGGCGGGGGGCCCTTCCGTTCCGGGACCCGCCGCCAAAGTGCCCCGAAGACCCGTGGCGGGAGCCCCCCGCCGCCGAATTACCACCGAAGCGGGACCCGCCGCCGAAGCGCAGCCCCGTCTTCGGCGGTAATTCGGTGGCGGGGAGGCAGGGGCGGCTCTAGGCACCAGCGGGCCAAGCGCCCGCTTGGGGCGGTATCCTGGGGAGGGCGGCATTTGGCTCCGGTGGAGCTCCCACCGGCATGCCTGCGGCAGGTCCACCGGAGCCCGGGAAGAGCGGACCTGCCGCAGGCATGACTGCGGCGGGTCCCGTCTTCCCGCGGCTCCGGTTGAGCTCCCGCAGGCATGACCGCGCCGTCCGCTCGTCCCGGCTCCGTGGACCTGCCGCAGGCATGCCGGCGGAGCTCCACCGAGCCAAATGCCGCCTCCCCAGGACGCCGGAGCCGCGGGAAGAGGGGACCCGCCGCGGGACTGGGGAAGGGCGGCGCAGCGCTCCGCGCTGCTTGGGGCAGCCTACTTTGTAGAGCCGCCCCTGCGGGGAGGGGTCCCCGCCGCGGGCCTTAGGGGCACTTCGGCGGCGGGTCCCGGAACAGAAGGGGCCCCCCGCCGCCGAAGACTGGGCTGCGCGGCGGCGGGTCCCGTCCCGCTTCTCCCCCCGCCCCGCCCTCTTACCGAGCGCATCTCCGGCGGGGCCTGAGCTCCGTCCTGCTCAGAGCCGCGTGGTGAGGGGGCGGGGCTGTGAGCTCCACGCCGAGTGGAGGCAGCTGCCCCGCCGCCTCCCCACGCCGCTCTGAGCGGGGCGGGGCTCAGGCCCCGTTGGAGCTCCCAGCCCCGCCCCCTCCCCACGCGGCTCGGATCGGGGCGGGGCTCAGCCGGAGACTCGGCGCTTGATGCGCTGAGGTTCCAGGAGAGGGGCGGAGGCGGGAGCCTCCGCTCTTCTCTTGGGGGCCCCTGCGGAGCCCGGGGCCCGGGGCAAATTGCCCCCTTTGCCCCCCCCTCTGGGCGGCCCTGTCATCAGATGCAAGTGGGTTCTAGCCCACCAAAGCTTATTCCCAAATAAATTTGTTAGTCTCTAAGGTGCCACAAGGACTGCTTGTTGTTTTTGCTGCTATAGACTAACACAGCTCTCCCTCCGAAACCAGTCTTAAATAGCGAACACCTTGGCAGCTACCCTCAGGTCCAGGCCTAAACAGTCAAAGGGTAGAGGTGTTAGTTTGAATTTAAGGACTCCAGGTGCTAGCAAATCCTCTAGTGCTCCTGCTGAGCTGTACCAAGCAGGAGCGGCGCCTGGGTTTCTGGCACCCTAGGCAGAATTCGGGGGGGCGGCATTTTGTACACTCCCCATGGGGTGCGCGGGAGCTTCCGGTTCCGCTCCCATTGCGCCACCGCCGAAGAACCCTCCGCCGAAATGCCGCAGGCGACAGTGGCAGTCATTGAGCTGCTCAATTGCTTGCCGCTGTTTTCTGCAGCACGTTGGCAGAAGGTCCTTCTTCAGCAGCGCAACGGGAGCGGAACTGGAAGCTCCCGTGTGCCCCATGGGGAGCGCACAAAATGCTGCCCCCCGAATCCTGGCACCCTAGGTGACCACCTAGGGTCACCTAATGGAAGCGCCGGCCCTGGTACTCAGGGTTGTTCATCTCCCCTTGTAAATATTGGCATCTTCTGTTCAGTTTCAATTTGGTTACTTCAGCTCCCACATCTCTTATGTCTTCATCTGTTAAGAAGCCCCCTGTGTCTACAGTCTCCTCCCTATGTAGGAGCTGCTGGGCCAACTCACCCACTGCTGATCTTTCTTACTCTCCCCACGTTATGGAAGAACTCTGGGCCCTGGAGAGAACACACACAGTTGAGAGTAGAGCAGCACACCTCATTTTTCTTTCTTTTTGAAAAGACCAGGCAAAGAGCAGAATGGCTAGAATGTTCCTAGTTTCAGAGCTGTATGGCACAGCTAGCGACGTTTCCCCACTCCCCCCTGTACTAGGTCTGCCAGTACCTGCTCAGGTGGCCAAAGAACATGTTGATGGAAGCGGGTTGTCGCCGCAACAGAACAGTTTTCTAAAGAAGTGAAGATTGGCCCCTGTAGAGAGCAAGTTTTAGTCAGCACAGAGAGCAGAGTTCTTCTCTGGATGTGTGAGCAGGGCCTAGTTAAGCAGCTTGCTGACCTGGGGACAGACCTCTTTCACCAATGGCATTTTAACCTAATCAGGCTCTAGCACCGAAGGTGGTTTAAGTAGTTTACATTAGACCAATACGTAGACAAACCAAGGTATATCAGCGAGCACAGAGCCACATTCATCACAGACACCTGCCTACTGAAGTCAGACCAGGGATGAGCCTGGGCCATTATTAACCTGTTGCCACAACTCAGAGGGCTGTGAATAGATACAGCGTGTTGTCAATACTCAGCCTTGGGCCCTGTTTGAAAGGGGAGTAGTGGCTGGGAGGGTTTTCCCCCACTAGTCTGGGGAAAGGGCTCTAGGTTCTTGCAGCTGGCAGTGAGCAGCTCAGAGACAGGAGGACGTCTCCTTTTGCATGTGTCCATTACATGGCATGCCCCAGCAGTTCAGCTCTTCATATAGATGGAGGAGGATGCTACATACAGCCCCTGCAAAAAATCTCTTTGAAATACTCCCCAGGGACAAAGTCAAGCAAGCCAAGAGAAGGCCTGAGTTAAAACTGGCGAGAAATATTAGTGACAAGAAAGGGTTCTACAAATATAGTAGACAAAAAAGGAAGATCAGGGACCTGGGCCTGCTGCTCACTGGAGGTAGTGAGCTGGTAATAGAAGATAGGAAGGCAGAGCTGCTCACTGCTGCCTTTCTTCAGTCTTCACACAAAAAATAATATGATCAGATGACTAGCAAAGTTATCGTAGACAATAAAGTTAAAGAAATGCAGCTCTGGCTTAGTAAAGAACACATTGGAGAACTGACTAATTTGAGTGAATTCAAGCAGGGTCTGATGTTCTTTGCCCCAGGTCGTGAAAGAAATCCCAGAGCCACAGGTGATATTTGTCCACTCAGGGCTGACAGGAGGGGTCCTAGTATCAGAGGGGTAGCCGTGTTAGTCTGGATCTGTAAAAGCAGCAAAGAGTCTTGTGGCACCTTATAGACTAACAGACTGAGAGGTCCTGGCAGACTGAAGGGCTAACATGGTTCCTCTTTAAAAAGGAGGAGCTGGGGAACTATATAGAACACTCAGCCTGCCCTTGATACCTGGGAAGCTACTAGAGCAATGTATAAAACATTCCATTTGCACGTAGCTAGAGAATGAAGGGGCAAGACTAGCAGCCAGCATGGATATACCAAGCACAAATCATGTCAAACCAACTTGATTTCCTTCTTTGACAAGGGAACTGGTTTGATGGATGGGGGAATGTGATGGACATAAGATACCTGGACTTTACAAAACTTTTGACACAGTCCCACATGACATTGTCATAAGCAAGCTGGAGAAATGTAGGCTCAGTAAAACTCCCAGTAAGTGGATACATAATGGTTAATCAACAGAGTAACTATTTATGGAATGACATCAGAGTGGAAGGTCTTGAGTAGGGTTCCGTAAGGCTCTGTTCTGGGGCTAGTATTATTTAATATTAAGGAGCTGAACATAGGAGTAGAGCTACTGACCAAATTTGCAGGTGACAGAGCTGGGGGTTGTAAACAGTGCTGAATCTGTAATGAAAGATGCCAGGGCTCAAGTTTTTTTTTTTTTTTGGGGGGGGGGGGGGGAGAGAAGGAGAACTTCCATAACCAAATGCAGCAATCCCAGAGATATTGGGGCTTTGAGCTGCCAAGCCTAGAGATGCCAGGGCTTAGCGCTGGCACAAGTTAAGCACTGGTTGTAAACACTTTGGAGAATAAGAACTAAGATTTAGAGAGATCTTGATAAATTGGAGAACTAGGCAACAGCCAAAATGAAATTCAATTAAGAAAAGTTTAAGGGAAGACAAACTAAATGCACAAATACAGACTGGGGGATAACTGCCTTGGCAGCAGCGCTGCTGAGAAGAATTGGGGAGCTGTGGTGGATCACATCATCAGCAGGAATCAGCCAGGCAATACTGGGGCATTAGTGGTTTGGGGCATCGGGGGCATTTGTGGGTTGCATTAACATAACATGCAGATATCACTCTACTCACTGCTGGTTAGGCCTAAACTGGAGTCCTGTGCCCAATTTTGGGCACAGTTATCTAGAAAGGATGTGGAGAAACTGAAAAGGATCCAGAGGCAAGAGAGATGATCAAAGGCATAGAATATAGGCCATATGAGCAAAGGCTGAAAGACTAGGCATAGGCCCTGACTTCTGCTTGGATCGGAGGTAGCTTGACCCTGCCCCTTCTCCCATTCCAACCCCTTCCCCAAATCCCTGGCCCTGCCTCTTCCCACTTCTCCCCACCTCCCTCCTGGAGCTTGCTATGCGACTGAACAGCTCTTTGGTGACAGCAAGCACTAGGAGGTAGGTGGAGGAGCAGGGACACAGCACACTCGGGAGAAGAGGTGGAGGCAGGGAGCTTGGCTGCTGAGCACCCATGGAGTTGGCACCTATGGAACTGGTGCTGTTTTGTTTGGAAGAGAGATGGGGAGGGAGGGAAATATGACAGCAGTCTTCAAATACTTGAAAGGCTGCCATAAAAAAATTATTGTCTTGCCCTCTGGGGCAAGACAAGAGGCAATGGGTTCAGATTACAGTAGAGCAGAATTAAATCTCAGAAAAGAATTCCTAACTAAGAACAGTAGGACAATGGAACAGACTAGGGAAGTTATGAAAACTTGTTCAGAGGTTTTCAAAAGGAGGCTGTATAGCCATCCACAGGCACCAACTCTGGGTGTTCCAGGGCTGGATCACCCATGGAAAAAAAATACTGGTGCTCAGCACCCAACAGCCCCTGATCACCTCCTGCCCACCAGTGGGCCCCACCAATCAGCTCCTCTCCTCCCAGAGCCTCCCCCCACCACAATCAGCTGTTCAGCAGCATGCAAGAGGCACTGGGAGCAGTGAGGGTGGGGCATGCTCAAGGCTAGGGGAAGGGGTAGACTGGGGGGGGGGGGGTTCCAGCACCTGCCAGCAATTCAGAAAGACAGCACCTCTGTATCCATTGGTCTTGGATGGTTTCGACCAGTGGTTTTCAGCCTTCTCATTTGCAGACCCTTAAACAAAAAAAAGGGGGTTTTAATGGAGGTGTGGATTCCTTTAGGAATCCATAGACCCCCCAGAGGTCCCTGGATCATGTGTCTAAACCAGTGGTTTTCAACCTAAGTCTTGCACCTTAGTAGGAGGTTAGACTAGATGACCCTTGCAGTCCCTTCTAACCCCATGGCTCTATGAGATGGGCAGTGCATGGAGCAGCTTGTCTCCTTCCCCACTTGCCTCCAGAACAGAAGACCCTTCCCTCACCCCCTAGGAAGTCACCACTGACCAGATGAGACATTTTGTAGTTTTATTTTATGCTAGACAAAGTGCCAGTCACACAACAGTTCCAGCAGTGGCACGGCTGTGGTTTTTGTAGATGAAACAGATGGCCAGAATCATGGAGGCCAAAGCTATGGCAGCTGCCACCAAGGTCAATCCCAGCTCCAGCCCAGGATTCTCCTCTGCACCTGCAGGAAGAAGAGTTCAGTGGTTAGGACTGGAATTGGAGCTTTTGGTGTCTGTCTGCACCACAGACTAGGGAGTGCTGTGATAGATGAAGTTTTTGTTTGTGTTGTTCAGCTATTGCTCAGCTTTGTGGACCTGATCCTTCATGTTGATTCTGTTGAATCGTGTTTTAGTCAAGACTAGCTGGAGTAAACAGGAATCTAGATTCCTAAGTTGTAGGTTTTAGGCCAATTTTTGGTGCAGCTAATCAGCTGAGCCAGGAGGGGTATTGCTGATGTCTAGAGATGCCCTCTTAGGCACTGCCGAGAACTCCCCTGGCTTTAGTTTGCTCTTTTGCTTTCCAACTGCTGCCCACAGGCTGGATAGCACTAAGATTCGTCCTTGAAAGGTTCATTATTCAGAGTTCCCTTGAGGTGGAAGGCATCCCCTCCCCCAAAAGATTCATAACATATGCTCCCAGGGTGCATGGCTGGTTCTTATAACCTAAGGATACCTGGTGCTGCTGCCTTCCCTGCTTCCACTCGATCTTCTACAGCATCCCTGGATTCTTGGTAGGCATCAAGGATGATTAGGGGTCCTACCACAACATCAGCCTCTCCTACCCTCACTGAGGAGTCACCTGTATTGCAGAGAGGAGTTACCAGAGAACCCATCAACATTCCTGCTCTTATCCTCATTTAGAAGAAAGACAGCCAAAGAACAGTGGCTTGGGCTAAAAGAAAGCTCTCTTTGGGTTCAAACTTCTATTAGCTATGTAGGATGTACAGCCTACCATGTCTGGAGGCCACATCTCTCCAGAAGCGCCTCCCTGGCCATCTGTCCAGAGGGCTGCCTCTCCCAGACTGTCCTCCAAGTAATGCACAGTTCCCAGTCTCACAGCACCTGCAGATGTCTCTGGTGCCTTCCACTGGAGCCCAGCTGGAACAGATGAAGGGGCAGGGTCATTTACAGTAAGACTTGTCCTCTTCAGTCTGCTGATCCCACCAGCCCCCAGACCACCACCTCCATGGGGTTCTACTCCAGCTACTCACATGTTGCCTGCTTTGTTGAAGGAACAAGCCTTGTTCAAGGGATCTGGGGCTTGCTCAGCTGCAGTGACTTTCAGATGACAGGTGATGTAGATCTGGAGGGGAAGTGGGAAGAGGGGTTAGGACCATCCCAGGGGACACTAACACCTGATTAGCCTGGGGGAATTGACTTGGAGCAGAAATCTGGGAGCTCACCAAGTTCCTGGTATCTCCTGCAAACCTGAACACGTCCACCATGAACTGCAGTGTGTCCTGCCTGGGCCTGGGGAATATGAAGGCTGAGGTGGTGTCATCTGATCTACCATCCACCAGGCATCTACACACAAGATCTCGTTAGTAAGATCCTCACAGACTTGAGGAAGATTCTAGACTAGAAAGGGCTGCCAGCTCTTACCCATTGAAGTCAATGACAGCATAGTGGGGAGAGGAGTCCCTGTCTGGGGTCAGGGTGGCCACACAGCTGTCCACAAAGAGCCTCAAAGCCACATGGTTCCCAGTGTTGACATCAGCTTGGATATGCATGACCTCCCCTAGCTGGAATCCACTGGAGGGTCTCTCAGCACTCCAGTCATCTGCAAGGCAAGCTCACAGTGAGCAGGACAGACAGGCAGGACAGACAGGCAGGGCTGGGCTCGGTTCCCCTGAAGTCTCCTTCCACCTACCATTCATCAGGCGCAGGGAGAAACCCAGCCTCTCCTCTGCAGACAGGGTGGAGCTGAAGGGAACCCAGGTTGGCTTGATGGCTTTACTGCTCACATTGTCCTTCCTGTGAGAGGAGCAAGCCTCAGTCACTGACCCAGATCCCACAACAGGGACTGAATGTGAGGGAGGGGACCTGAACATCTCAGACACTCACCTGGGATAGTGACACTCAATAGGAATCACAGCCGGATTGGTTCTCAGGATCACTGGGTTGCTGGCAGGGGTGGGGTTATAGTTGAGGCTTGTGCTGTAAACCAGGGAGTCTGGGGTCATCTGGGAAGAATCAGACTTGGAAGGGTTAACAGCACACAATTGACATACAAAACTACAGTACTGTAGGGATATTAAAGAAGGTTTATATTAAACATGGTTTATATGAGAAGTGATTTATTGTTAATTGATACTTTATAACTTATGGTTTGTTAGAAGTAAATTTGTGATTCCCAACATTTAGCCTCTAACCTGCAAGCCACCAGCTGTGTCTGTGTGAAGCCTGCTCAAAGAAATACTTGGTATAAAACTTGTTAAGCTCAAAGAAATATTTTGTATAAAACTTGCTAAACATTAATTAACTCTTAAGTAAGCCAAAGCAGTAGCTGTTATAGTGTATAGATAGAGACCCCCACCCTCTGTAAATTTTCATCTCACTTTATCTTTGCTTGTTAAAAGACAGGGAGTCTCACATAAATTGGTAACACCCCAAAAGGTAAAAAGACAGTGAAATAGATGTGATTAAGATAGAGAATGTATGTGAATGAATGGTTAGGGAGGTATCAGCCTGAAGAATTCAGTGTCGGCTGAAGAAGGTGTCAAGTGGGATCAACCAGATGACCCCAGGAGGGCAAACTGGAATCCACCCACCACACCTCAAAGGAAGGAAAAACAAAGCATCTGACAACATGGAGCCAGCCACCTGCTGATTGATTTAGCAACAGCAAAATGAAGCAACTCTCATGAACTGACATAGGAATAAATTCCTATAAAACTGGACTCTAAAGACTGAGGACTTTGAGTCTATGGTTCTGATACCAACCTCCAGGAGCATCAGATGCATCTGACACAGACTCGGCTCCATCCTCATGACCAAGATACCTGGCCAGTAACTTGGCATGAGCAACATCTAGGCTGGTAACTATAACATCTATACAGAACCTGAATGAATGATTGTGTGAATGAATATATGTGTGTGTGTATGTATATATATAAGGAATAAGTAGTAATAGAAACAAGTAGAAAAACATTGTTTTTTGTTTTGTTATGGTATTTACAATAAATGTGGCATCTTTGCCTTATCCCTCTTAATAAGATCCTGCTGGTTTTTATTATATTGGTATAACAGTACTAGGTTCAGCAAGACCTAGAAAGACATTTCTATTAACAGAAAGTATTTCAGCACATGCACAACTCATGGAACCACCATTGCTGAAAGGCAACATAACCATTAGAGCCTTTTGCACTCACTCCCCTGGAATGACTGCCTGGGGACTACTGATAGGCACTGTAGGGCCTAGATCTGCACAGCTGTGGTCACCACAACTACTGCTTTAGCACTGTCCAACCATTATGTAGGAGAAGCTGTTTTCCCTTACAAGACAGAAGCATTCTGGAAGACAGCTGACATGTAGCACCCTTTGGCCACTCCAGTTCTGCTGTCCATCATCTCTCTCTGGGAGCAGTGCAGCTGCTGGGGCTTCTTGAAATAGGGACTCCCAGTGGAGGAGGAGATTGCAGGGGCATGGCTCAGCTCACTGTTCTTTCAAGGGAGAGGATGTCACTCAAAGGGGGAAAGCTCTGACAGCTGATAGCAGCTGCCTGTTTAGCACTGCAAGTAGGGGAAACCAATAACTCTAGCTATGGACCCAGTCCATTAGGCATCCTAGATGTTAATATCAGACTGGCCTAGAGCTGCCCATCACCCACCCACTGAACCATGCATCGCAGAAAGTTAGCTGGGGCCTGCACAATGGGGTCGGATGAGTATCTTGATCCCTCCACTGGAGCGCCAGACTTGTATGAAGCTGCCTTACCTGCAAGGTGCTACCACATTCATGGAGACCAGCTGCAAAGGTCACTGTGTTCTCCGCAGCATTAAGGGACGTGTACTGGCAGGCAGCTGGGCCAAGGCTCAGGTCAGCAGCTTTGATCAGTCTCCCCATCCCAAACAGATCCCTGTGCACAGTGATCACCAGCTGAGCCTCCTCACACTGCACCGTGACAGGCTGCAGTGGGGACACAGCCCTGAGCTGGGAAGCATCAACCCAAGCCCAGGGGTAGGGCTGGGCAAGAGAGGATACATAGACTTGTCTGTGAGGGGGCTCAGCCCTGGGGGCAGATCTCCAGATGGCTGAGTCCCTCCTAGAGAAATCCCAGGGATTGTAACTGGTCACCCCACTGACCACCCAGCACAGGAAAGTAAAGCCCAAGCTGCTTTTGTGCCCCATCCTGCCTGCAGCAAACCCAGCATGGAGAGAAACAGCTGTTCTGGACCTTTTATACCCTGACCTAAAGCCAGCTCACAGCTGCCCCAGGTAATTAATTCCCCAGTCTCACCCAAAGCCCAGACCCTGGGGCAGGGAAATAATGAATGGGAATTAATGCCACCTGGGAGTTGTTATCATTTGTGTTTTAGGAAACTCCCTACGTGGTTTCAGCCAATTAATGGCTAACAGACTTTGATGTTGATGGGAACTATCAGCCATGTAGCGTGTGATACTGATAATGGATTCCAGAGGGAATTTTTGTATGTTACGAATCTTGTGCTATGAGTGGGAAGCATTAAGTCCAACTGATTTGCTGATGAAATAGTTTAAATCACAGTCTTAAAGATTTATTTGCTTTAGGCTTTGCCTTGTGCTCTTAACAGACAGTGCAATTGAGCAAATATGACTCCGTGCTGTTTGGAAAGCTGTCTCAGGGCGAGAAATGCTCCTTACTGCATAGACACCACAAATGGCCCAGGACAAGAATAGCAAGGAAGTGATGCACATCAGATCTGTGGAGCCCTGGTAAAGTGGAAACGGAGCCCCACAACTGAAACAAGAGCAGCCCAGGAATGATGTGTTTTGGCAGATCCCTGAGGAATCCAGGACTGGAATCTCAAGGACGTCTTGCCATGACTAGCAGTTGTGTGCTGCCTGGGAAGCACATTCAATCAAACTGCCTTTGAACGCACTGTGTGCTCATGTGAGCATTAGTAAATTAGGACTTGCTTGGGCAGATGGATCAAAGAACATCAGCAACAAAAAAAACAAAAAAACCAACCCAGACTGTTTAGCAGAGTGCTGTGTTCCTGGAAGCAGCCTCTCTCATAATGCTTCTTGGCCCACACATCCTCAAAGGAATCCTAAATCCCTTTGAGGATCTGGGCCTGAAATTTTCCAGAGTAAGTGAACCCGGAGCTCAGTGCCTGCAGGCCAGAGCGGCCCAGGCCCAGCACTCCACCCACCTCTCTGCCTGACAGACAATAGAGCTTCCTTTAACAGCAGGATTTCTCCTTTGTATCCATCCCTCTCACACCCTCCTGAGCAAATAGGATGTGCCTTGGTGTATGGGGCAGATAACGGAACCAAAACAGCCACTGTAGCGGGTCCAGTGTTGCAGCTGGGTGTGGAGAAGTGCCCTACCCATCACCCCTCCCTGTTGGGTGGTGAGATACCCCATGTTCTCCATTGGAAGGGAGACAGTTTGACATCACTGTTGGTTGGTCTGACCCTAGCCCCCCATGCTGCATACTTGGTCCATCCCCTCTGGGCTCTGGCATTATCCTGGTGCTCATTTCTTGGGGGCACAGCTGTGCCCCACCCATCTCCTGATGTGTGGAGATCAAACTCAGGGCTCTCATTCAGTAGTAAAGACAAGGGCTCAGAGCCCTGAAAGTAGCTGGACACCTATCTCCCAGCTAAATGCCTAAATACCTTTGAGGATCTGGGCTCACAGCAGGATCTGGGCCTGCTTCTCCCCTGCCTGGCACCTTGTCAGAACAGGAGCATTTTGCACCCACTTGGCACAGATATGAATGACTACACAAGGGGACAGTCAGGCCCTGATTCTTGGTGTCTGATTCTAATCCAAGATTCCCCTGTATGCAGCATAAAGACTTTTTAAAGGGGAAGGCAATGACCCTCGACAATACCGCCCAGGGAGGGGGCATCCCTGGATGCTACAGTGCTGGGGTAATGGTTGTACACTAGCCCTGCTCCTGGCCCTGACTACAGGGGGTCATCCTGGTGGCAGGAAAGGGTGAGCCCAAGGTAGGGAGAGGGGTATGGCTGGACTGTACCCTGCTGTGGCTATTTTTCTGCTTGCTGGAGTCCCAGGAAATAGAGCGTAACTTAGCACAGGCTGCTCAAACTTTCACCAGGACCAGGCCAGCCCCCAAATATGCAGCTGTGGCTGAAAGCCAACTTTGCCTTCCCCTCTGTTTCTGGCCCAAGTAGAGCTGCGAATCAGGCCCTTGGCCTCTTGTGTAGTAATGACAATCACCCACTGCCCCTGCCGTAGTGATGTGCTGCCAAAGTACAGACAAGGGGCACCCATGAACCTTTTCTCCATTAGCCTGGACTTCCTCCTGACTCTCTGTGCTGGGGCGGAGGGTGCAATGGCACTGAATAAAGGGAGGTATTGGGAATCTATTATGTTGTTTTCCTACTTTGGCAGAAGCATAACCACATTGCAAACAAACATCTACCTCGTGCCCACCGTTACTGGAAACATTTGCTCCTGAAAACTCGCCTGAGCAGGTTGATTAAACATCATGCTGCTAAGACCTGTGCCATTGGAAATGGAGTGACGGGGGTAAGAGAAGGCCTCAGAGTGGGGGAACCAGGGTGCACCAGTCCCAGGAAATGTTCCAAGTATGCCTGAGAGAGGCTAGAACCTAGTGCATTCCAATGGCAGAACACTTGCTCTGCAGAAGTATTTTGATGAACCTTGTGGATTACGTTCCTGTCTGGCAAGGGTGATTTAAGAGAATCCAGAGGGGGATGACTTCACCAGAGGCAGGGAACTCCCTGACCTCTCTTCATCTCAGTGGCAGAACTTCAGCATGAATCTTCTGCAAGCCACCTCTAGCATACAGTTGTCCTACAAGCTTAAGGAGTCAGGAGCCAGACCCAGCAGCTGAGGCTAGGTCTCCTGTGTGATAATGAGGTGTGCTCCCAGCTCCAGCTCGCCAGAGATCATCAAATGCAGGCGGCTTGTGGCATACAGTAGAACACACATTCCCTGCCCCTGCTGAGCCATGGAGCAAGGGACCAGGGCTAGGAATGAAGTCCAGGTCCCTCCTGGGACTATGTAAAGCTCCGTTAGTTTAATTAATAGCTTTCAATAAATCATTTGCTTTTCACTAATAACCTTGTTGACCAGCAAGAGAATCTGGGCTTCAGGAGCTGCTAGAGATGGGGCGTGTGACAGAAGTATGGGTAGGTTAAAGCTTCCAGCGCAGCAATCTGTGGCCTGGAGATGGGGGCCACCAATCACCTGGATTTGAGGCAATCTCTAGCACTACTGCACTGACCCAGGGTTGGTCTGGCTGTGGAGGGTGAACTGCCATTTGCTGGTTGCCAGTTGATGCAGAAAGGTTTTTCCATGTACTGTTTTACACACAAAGTGTCTATTTGCATCTCCCCAGGGCTTGGTGGGCTCTTCTAGAACGTTAAAAGGCTCCAAATAAACCTCACAGTCAAGGGTCAGAAGTGGATTGACTTGGAGGCCCCAGAGTCTCTGCCCCTCCTCTTCTCCGCCCTCCTTATTTCCCCCAACTGCCATCCTCCCCCCTCCCCCCTTCAGTTCAACAGCTGGTGCCCCATGTCAAGGCCTGAGTTTGAAATAGGTTTGGCATGCAAAAATGCACACAGAATCCAGGCCTAATTTGCATCCTTATTGATTCCAATTTCATATGTTAATTGGGTAATTGCCCATGCAGAGGCCCATAACTAGCCCCCTATATCTGCAGCTGACCCCCTTCCCAGTCACTGTAAATGCAGGCAGGCGACTGCACATACATGTTTCATGCATGTTCACACCTAGCACAGTTCTTTGGTATTGGCAGAAGCTGTTTCCAATCAGCACAGAAAATTCTGGGTCGACATCCCTCCCTGACCGTGCTAACAGCTTTTATCCCTCTGGGTGTAATTCTGCTCCCAGTGCAGTCAACGGGAATATTGCCAGTGACTTCATAGGACTAGCAGTTGGTTCTCATAGCCGTTCAGCTACATCTGTGTTTGTTATGGACAGCAGCACCAACAGACGCTCCTTGCTTTGTGGAAGCCCCTTTGGCCTCCTGGACTCTGCCTTTCAACTGCTGGGCAGCTGTCACTCACACAGCTCTTGGCACTGGCTTTGAAGAGGGCTCTGATGTATATTCAGAGAGGTCATTATTCTTTGGACAGGGCTACTACAGGTTAGACTCCAAGGGAAATGCACTGGCGAGGCTGAGAGCAAAATCTGACCCAATGGGCACACTCCAGCCCCTAGTGAAAATGCACTGGTGCCAATCAATTTACCTGGGGAAGAGCCATTCCTAGTTTTACTCATATTCTTGTTATTAATGACTATTTAAATAGCCCCAGAATATTCATGGGGCTCTGTAAGTCTCAGAACAAGAGACAATTTCTGCCGTGAAGCCTCACAGACAGAGAGGGCCAGATCCTCAGCTGGTGTCAATGGGCCGCTGACTTTAATAGAGCTATGTCCATTGACATGAACCCAGGATTTGGTCCATTGTCACGGTCTGTCACCTGGCTTCTCTCTCTCCTCTCTCTTTTCCAATCTGCCCAACAAGTTTTGCCCTGGTGGGGCTCATTCCAGTTTGTGATCGACTGCTCTAGCCTGTTCTGGACGAGTGGGGATGGCCCAGAGCTTGCAGCTCAAACTGCCCTTCAATCCATCCATGAAGGGTTTGTTTGGGTTCTCATGCTGTCGTGCCGGAAAATCCACTGCAGAGCTTTACAGGAAGAGACTGGAATTGATGTGCTGATAACAAGAAGCGTGAGCTGAGTCACAAAATCAAACTCCATCTGTAACACCCGTGAGAAAACAAAAATGTTACAGGGCCCAGATCCAGTGGCCACTGTAACTAATTCAAAGACACCCATTGACTTCTGTGGGCCTGGGATCCAGCTCTTAGAGAGGGATCTGATACGGGGTGAACTTCCCAGTACGTCTGTTGAATTAATTTAGATGGAATACATGGGCCAAAGGTGTTAACACAACCCAGTCACTGTACAATCTGAAACAGCATTGAACAAGGTCTAGGGGTTGGTATCCAGAGACCTCTTAATCCCATGGCAAACACACCATTAAAAATCCTTTTAACCTTTTATTAAAGATACAGACAAAGCATCTGAAATGTAAAGGATTAAGTGATGCTTTCATTTGTCCAACATCCCTTGTTCCCTTTCCCTGGAGAGAGTTTTTAGAAGGAAAGCCTCTCTGCGAGAGGGGAGGGTCCCAGAGCCTGGATTCCAACCCAAGTCTGAATTTCTACACTGCAGTTAAACAGCCCCGTAGCCCAAGGTCCGTGAGCCAGAGTCAGCTGACATGGGTGGTTAATTGCAGCATAGACATTTACTTTACAGCAGTCATGAGGCTGCTCTAAAATACACCATGGCCAGAGCTGGCATAGAACTGGTCCCAGGATCAGAAAGCTGCAACTGGCTATTAGGCACAGCTGAGAAGTTAGCCCTGAGACTCCTTAATCCCAGTCCAGTGTCCATGGGACTGTAGCATCTTCCTGGCAAAGTTCTTGAGATGACCATCAAAATTAATATAGGAGGCTATCAATAAGTCACTGTGAATTGAAATTCCATGGAAAATCCATAAACCCAAAGACAGGTGATATCCACAGAATATTTAAAATGTGTTTGGTGGATCCTACCTCACTTGAGGTTCCCTGCTGATCCCTTTGGGAGTGGAAGATATCTCCACCTTATATCAGTTCCTTCCTCTTTAAGATCCTTTGCTACTACTAATTATTATTGGTATTGCAGTGGTGCCTCAGAGCCGGAGCCACGGACTAGGACGCCATTGTGTTAAGTGCTGTAAACAATGACATTGTTTCCTTTCCGATAGTTAGACTAATATATTTATGAAATAAGCGAAATCTGACCCCCCCTGGATAGCTGCAGGTGCATCTGCTCATATGCTCACACTCTGCACACTGTGCTGGTGGTACAATCCCTGGCACAGAAGTTGTCAGAGCAGGGCAGGGCTGGGCTGGGAAATTTACTCTCACAGGTATCTGGCCGATCGCACATTCATTGCATTGCCTGCCTGCATTGCCCCTTCTATTTAAGTCCCTATTAACCTGGAACATCCGGCAGTTGGTTTTAAGAGGAAGACGGCTTTCCAAAAGCAATAGGATTCATATTCAAATATAAGCACAAGAAGAGACAGGAACAGGTAAGCCTCGGCTTTCAGCTTCTGTGGGGCTTTCCAAACAGGATAGAAATGATGCACCCAGATATATACTTTATTAACAGCTCCCCTCCAGACAGTGTCAAACTTTCTCCAGCGCTGGTGGGTGCCCAAGGCCCCTGCCCCTGGCCCTGCCCCAATTCCACCCTTTCCCCGCCCTTGGCCCCGCCCCATCTCAACCCCATCCCCAAAGTCCTCACCCTAACTCCGCCCCCTCCCTGCCCCTATTGGATCCCTTCCCCAAATCCCCACCCCTGCCTCTTTCCCCAGTGCATCACGTTCCCCCTCCTGCCCCGCGAATCAGCTGTTTGGCAGCACAAGCGCTGGGAGGGAGGGGGAGAAGCAGGACGCAGCGGCATGCTCATGGAGGAGGCGGAGGTGAGCTGGAGCAGGGGCGGGGGGCTGCCAGTAGGTGCTGAGCACCCATCAATTTTTTTCCCTGGGTGCTCCAGCCCCGGAGCACCCACGGAGTCAGCGCATATGGACAGTGTGCTTAGAAGTAGGCCAGTTTACGCCAGCTGAGGAGCTGTACCCCAATCTGTAAATTAAGACATCTTGTATTCATTGATACAAAAGAAGCAATAAGCAGACAATATTCCATTTAGACTATGTGAAATTGTTATTAAACTGTTCTCCGTCTAACAGGTCTTCTGAGAAGTGAAACTTCTGAAGAAAATTCACCTCTGCCCACTACAGTAGGTAATGGTTTGACAGCTGCTTTCTTCACGTTGGGATGCCAAGACTTCCAGTCAGGCTAGAAGATATAGTTCCCTTTAATGAGAACTGATGTCGCTTACAAATACCCATTGATGGTTATAAGCAATTGTCACTGGAGAGTTCAGATGGTACAGAGAATGAGCAAGACAATGCTTTTTGTGACTGAGCTATGCGAGTATTAACTGAAAGTCATTAGCATCTGATGGCTGTTAGATGGCGTGCTGGTTGGTCTGGGCCAACTTATTGTCCCACCGCAATCAGTGGAAGTGTTGCCATTGACTTCAATGAAACTAAGATTCATGTCTGTGTCAGGAAACAACCTACAATAACATTATTAACATTTACAACAGTTCATATTAATACAGTAACAAGCAGCACAGCCCAAAATAAAATATCATTTTTGAATTCCACTTCACACTGTAATGGTGAATTCAAGACCTGCATGTAGCAACAAAGTTATTGATCTAGATGGCTTCCAGTCACACCAGAAATGTCTGCCTGGTGTCATATTACAATGATTTACTCAACATCCTCTCATAATCTCATCCTTTGTACGTTATAGCTTTCTAGAATGACATCAACATGCACACTCGGAGTGTTGTTGGGAGACAAACAAGATACCAGAATGGTTACTTATGGGTATAAGGAGGCAGTTAAAAAAATACTTTCGATACTTACAGGCTGGAAATTTCAAAGGTTTCTAAAGGAGTTAGGTGCCCCAATCTGATAGAAATTCCTATTGTCTATTGTAAATTGTTTAACTCCCTTTTGAAAATCCCAGCTACAGCACTGAGTGTACTGAGGAACACATTATCACAGAAACAGAGGGCTGGACAGGACTTTGAGCAGGCATCAAGTCCAGCTCCTGCCCTGAGGGAGAACCAAGTAAACCTAGACCATTATTTAGTCTTATCAGAAATTATGTTGATATGCAGCCAAAACATGTTTAAATGGGGATACTTTTTTTTTTTCTCACCAGACCTTACTGCAACATTGACAACAACTTTGGTCATTGTATTTTTTTCTGAGATAAGGAATGGACTATGCCGTGGGAAAATGGTATTACTTACATCAGAAGTAAAAGACCAGAGACATCAGAACAACAACAATTAAAAGATGTTCGCGTGATCACTAGGGTTTATTTCCAAATCTTATTTTTACAGATAAACTAACATGTATGCCTGGGACATCAGTGCCTTCCACAGGTGACATGGTATCAACTATACCACCTACAAATGCTTCATTATCATCATCAACTATAAATACCTCCAGCCAAGAGTGGCTGAGCCTTTCCAAAAGTGTGTGTGGGGGGGGTCTCCTTCCCCCCTGAGGAGCTGCCCCTGCCCCTCCTCTTCTCCTAAGACCATACCCCTCCTATTTCCTCCCCAAGACCGCACCCATCCTCTTCCCCCAGAGACCCCACCCCAGTCAAGCAGGAAGGCAGAGAGGGGCTCCCCCCATGCTGAAAGCAGCCCCCTGCCTGTGTTCCCACCCCCCAGGACCCCAGCCTAGGGCAGGTGGAGGGACCCAGGCTCCGCACAGCTGCCTGCATGGCCCAGGTATTACCCTGACCTGGATCTGGCCAGGGGTGTGGGGCCTTAGAGCCGCAGCCAGGCCATGGTAAGACCCATGGGCAGGTGGAGGGCCTGCATGGCTCCCACAACTGCCTGGGTTCCACAGCCGGGCTCCATCAGCTGCTGGCCAGGCCAGGCGGTGGGGTTTCAGGCAGAAGGGGAGGGGAAGGGGCGGGGTCCACCATGGCAAAAAGTAGACAGGCCAAAGTGGGAGGGCTGTAGTTCCCTGCCCCTCCCCCCCATTCTGGCACAGCACTGAACTGGGATGGCTACTGTTGACTGTTTCAGGAGAAGTGGTTCAATCACTGCTTAGCTGTATCAATTAACCTGGTAGTGGTACAGTTCTGTAGTATAGATCAGGCTCCAGAGAGCCCTGCAGTTATCCAGAGCATTATAAAATCCACAAGATGGCATTGCTGGTAACTGCAAACCATAAAGGGGGAAAAAGCCCATTGATTGGGACTCCTGATCTGGGTTCTATTCCTGCTTCGGCTGCTGGATGACCTTGAGCAAGTCACATCACTGTTCCATGCTTGGTTTGCCCAGCTGTAAAATGAGGTTCATGATACCAACCTCCTTTGTAAAGTACTTTGAGATCTGCTGATGAAAAGCACTATGTAAGAGCTAAGTGTCCTTATTGTCCATAAAGCTAAGTCATTTGGCATACTTTGAGTTTAGACTTCCTGATATTGGCTGGATTCAATCCAGGCTCTAATGGGTGACAAGGAACAAAGGGGCTGGGGGATGGACTACACCTATCAGCATTTATATCCGGTTTTCTTATTTTAACACAGATGCTCCCATCTCACGAACTGGTCCTCCAAAGGAGAGAGGTTTCCCCAGCTATGCCACAGCCACCACTGTAATATGCATGCCGCTGATTGTTGCGATTCCTATGATGATTGTCATGGTGAGACATGGCAGTGGTCAGCCAGCAATTAGTGGCTTCTTGAGCTGGGAGTTCAAATTCCTTCTCTGGAAGAATGAAACTGAGGGGCAATCCCTGTCTGCAGAAAGTCCAGCTGAGTCCCCAGCTTCAAGCCTGACCTACCCAGCCTAGCCATTCTTCCCTGGTGGGCTAGCTGCCTCCTAAATCCTCCCCTGAAGAGACCAAACCTCCTAGTCTAGGGAGACCAGACACTCTAGCTTCTGATGGTGAGAGGGGGAGGAACTGTCCTACTCAGCTCTGATCAGGTGGGAGAGCTCCCTTTTCAGACCTAGAGAAGGAAGAGCTGAACATGAAAGTGAGGAGACTACATTAGTTTCCCAAACCCCATAGCACATGTCACTCTGTTATGTCTAGGCAAAGAAACCAGATCTCTGTAGGAGGCTTGCTGGTGCATCTACCCTGAAATCACCCTACAAAATACACAGCAAAGCCTCACACTACAAAGTGGGATTTCCCCTCTTCCTTCCCACCAGCATACTGCTCTTTCCCTGCTCATTGGGCCTCTAGGTTAATGCTGTTTAAGGCCACAAATGCCAACCTGCTGCTCAACAGTATTGCCTGGCCAAATGCTATAGTGATGCATTAGGATGAGCCAAAGGATAAAGTCAAAAATAAAGACCTCAGTCTACTGACTAACCAACATACTCTGTGGGCCTGGGTTCCTCTGTTCTCAGTGGTCAGCTAGGTACAATCTGGGGCTATGCACAGCTGTTCTGAGAAGTGGTTGGTGCCTGGAGTGAGTCAGGAAAGGGCAGTTTGGCTGCATCTGCTGAAGAGTGGCTGGCACCTTGATTCATTTGCTTGGTATTTTGGTAGAACCATGAGGGTGCTCCTGTCTTTTCTGAAGATTTGCTAAAGAGTCAGTGAACTGATGGCAGTTGTGTCTGAGATAGCAGATAACTCCTGTCTGATGCCAAAACAGACACAGAATGTGTGTCACAGAAAACAAATACAAAATAAAGCAAAAAGGAGGTAGATGATTGTGATGATAAACAGGGTATATTTTTTTAAATCTGTATTTATATTAAATTAATTCTTAATGTATCATTCAGACCGTTTTACAAACAGAGCTGGACACATATGGTTTACAGGTGATGTTACTCTGTTGTGGAGCTGCCCTATCTCAGGCACTGAAATAATTAGTTCTTTGATCCTCTCTCCCCACAGGCCCATCCTGTGCATCTCCATTTTCCCAGCCATGCACTATGGGGCTCCAAATAAACACACATGGCCACAGTGCAGAAGTTTGTAGCACATTTGTTATTGTGGCTATTGGATTGCACTGAGTCAGTCAAGACACAAGAGAACTACTCTTGCTCTAATAAGTGACAAAAAGCTTGGACTTCCATTGAGAAGTCTTTTTTTTAAGACCAACTGCTAACATCACATGGGGCTCAACACAACTTCCATTTTTGGAGTCTGTTTCATGCTTCAAAAAAAGTGGAAAGGGTTCAGCAAAGAGCTACAAGAAAGATTTGAGGTCTGGAAAACTTGCCTTATGCTAGAGATCAAAAAAGCTCAATTTAGTTTATCAAAGAGAATGTTAAAGGTGACTTGATCATGATTTACAAAGTACATAGGGAAGAGATTTCTTTGATCTAGCAGAAAAAGGCATACGATCTAATGGTTGGAAGCTGAAGCTAGACAAATTTGGACTAGAAATAAGGTTGATTTAGTTGGGGTTGGTTCTGCTTTAAGCAGGGAGTTGGACTAGATGACCTCCTGAGGTCTCTTCCAACCCTAATCTTCTGATTCTAAGGTGCAAATTTTAGACAGTGAGGGTAACCAACCATTGGAACAAATTTCCTAGGGATGCAGTGGATTCCCTATCATTTGTGTCTTTAAGGCAGGACTGGTTACCTTTCTGAAAAATGCTACAGCTCAAAAACAAGTTCTGGGCTTTATGCAGAAACAATTGGGTGAGGCTCTGTGACCCATCACATGCTGGTCAGACTTGATAATCATAATAGACTTTAAGGCAAAAAAAAGCTATGAATCTGGTAGCTCTGAACCACCCCACTCCAGAATGCGAAGAGGGTTTGGAGAAAATAGGTGGGTCTGAACTAGCCCTAGTTTTCCAAAACACTAACCCAGTCAAGGATCTCTTCACTCCAAACCATCCCATCTCAGTTTCTTTTGACAGAGATGGAGACTGACCCAGGTACAGAAATACAAGCTTGTGGTGGGCATAAGGAAGCACCTTCTCCCTCTCCTGCACTCCAGCCTCTTGCATCCTTAGCACAGGGAATAGTCACAGCCCCACCCTGCAGTCTCCTGAGTGCATAGACTGCTCCATGTCAGAGCCCCTAGGGGAGCAAACCACCCCAAAGGGGAAGTGTCCAGATGTGGAGTGGGGAGCATGCTGCACCATCTTCAATAGGTTAAGGTGCACGTGGAGGACATGTGGAAGGTAAAGGGTTGTTATGCTGCAGGAGCAGATCACAAACTCGGGGGGGGGGGGGGAGGAAAGGAGGTCCCTCCCCCTGTTGGAACCATTGCAGTCCAATGTAATTCCTTCAAAACCCAGCAAAAATCCTTATCAATCCCCCATGTACAAAGTAATGACTATGGAAACCACAGTGAATCTGGAACATTGTTAGAGGGTCAGCTTCAGGCTACCCTTGACCCACTCTAAGACTTCTCTGAATAAGCACATGCCAGCAGAGAGTTTATTCTTAGACCATTTATTCAGAAACACAAAGTACACATTCTCTGAAATGATTACCACAAATCCAAAGATACGCATATAAAAAAGCAGCACAAATTAAACCAGTTTGCTGTGAGGGGGAAAAAAAAATCCTGCTGTTGGCAGAGAAAGCTATGTCAGCAGCAGGCACTTTGAAATAGGAGTTGACTGTCACCCTACTACATGTGGCCTCATACTGTTTGCTACTCTTCCCCTCCCCACAGCCTGGAGAGGGAGGACTACAATAGGAGTCTGTTTCTAAGGCAAGCAGATTCTTCTGCATAATTATGTTAGCCAAGTAGTTTCTCAGAAGAAAGCACAGGCTTGCTGAGAGTTTGAATGCAAGCAGTCCATGATGCAGAAGTAATGCACCATTACCCAGGTAATCAAGTGGTCTCTCTGAATGGCACAAGAAGAGATTCCTTTAAGAGTGGAAGCATCCCAAGTACTGGAATATCATCCCTCTTGATCTAGGTCACCCATCTGAAGTAGAGTCTCAGCTTCCTCAGAACATGCTAGTTGGTTTCTGTGACCCCAGTTTGACAGGAGACATTTCTCAGAGAATTGGAAGTGCCCATCATTCAAGGACATGTCAGCTAAGGAGACATGGCCTTATAGTGACTCAAGCTGACACCATTTCCACATCCCAGGGATGCTGCCACCAAATAAGCTAGCTTGGGCAGGAGTCCACCTGGCAAGTGAAAGCAAGTCTGGGCTGGATCTTCTGTATTTGCTCAGACTGAGAAAAAAAGGTCATGGGTAGCTGTTAAAGGGAAGCATGTCCTCTGGCTAAAAGGGGAGCCTGGAAAGGAGCTGAGGAGGAAGGAGTCCTCACTTGGGCAGGCTAGCAGCTTCCAGAGGGCTTGCCTAAGCAGGAAATGAAAGATCAAGGAGGGATGTTTGTGTGCCACAGCAAAGCTTCTAGGAAACTTAGCTGGAAGACCTTATCTTAACTCATTTAAGGAGCTGTTTGAGAGGCAGTTGCCTAGAGACTGCCCTAGTACTGCTACTGAGAGTCTGGGAGTGAGATGGTCTGATGTCCTCCCTGCTCGAAGAGCTCAGCTAGTTTAAGCAGTCACAAAACTGCCCTTGGTTCAGAGTTACAGAAACCAAGTATCTTAAGCCTCCTAATCACAGCAACCATCAGAAGATATTTTGGCACTGTAGCTACACTCAGTAGCAAGCCAAGAGACAAGTAGGAGACAGTTTAAAACAACTTAAAACATTAAGTCAAATGCATGCTTACAATAAAACTTCCCTATCTCACAGGGGGATTTCTGCTCAAGTCAGGGAGAGCTGGGGCATTCTTCACACTGAATACCTCATCAGAACTCTTGCTAGGTCAAGAGGCCCTTCATCTAGGAGTTAGTTCAGGTTGATAGAAGTCTGCCTCCTCATGTTCCCTCAGAAGGAGCAGCTAGTCCTCAATAGAGCTATGCACAATTTAAGCATCACGGAGGGAATCAGGCCTTTGTTTTATTACAGCACTGATTCTCTTCAAGGAGGCAGGTGGTGTCACTTCCACCAACAAGTTAGCCAGCATGCACCTGGTGCTGCCACCTCCCTCCAGACTGTGGAAAAATGAACCCAGTTGTGGCTACTTTTGTAGTTCTATAGTGTAGATAGAGTTTATTCAGGGTGCAGACAAGGATTCTCAGTTATATGAAATGACAAAGTTTGCACCATCCAAGGGATTTCAGAATCATTCACATTTGGAAAGCAGCATGAATGCTGACACCCCCCACCAGAGATAGTGCTTGGAACCTTCCTGTTTCTACAGCAGGTTGGAAGTTTAGGCCCATGAGCCAGGAAGAACTTGTACATTGCATCTTCACTCTCTGGCAGAGTATTTGGTAGATGTGTGGGAATGTCTGCCATCAACCTGCAGTTCAAAAGGAGAGAGTCACTCACACCCCTGGAGATCTGCCCATGCCCTAGATAGGATCTTCTCCTACCCCCTCCCTCTCCCCCCGCCCCCCAGAGACTTTCCTTTGGGACCCTGTAAAAAGCGGCAACGTTCTGTGGCACCTTATAGACTAAACTGTATTGAAGTGGGTGTTCACCCACGAAAGCTCATGCTCCAATACATTTTAGTCTATAAGGTGCCACAGAACGTTGCCGCTTTTTACAGATCCAGGCTAACAAGGCTACCTCTGATCTTTGGGACCCTGTACTCAGTGACCTTTTGCTACAGAGGGACAAGTCTACCTCATGAGGGAGAGCTCCATTATCTTAGAGAAAGGCATATATGGAGAAGTCTAACATTGCATTATGTGGAATGAGTCATCACAGAATGCTAGCAAGCTGCTCCTTGCCAGGAGTAGGAATATGCCATCTCCCCCTCTAATGCTGGATCTCAGCTTGGAAGGAAGGATCCCCACATCTCTTAATATTGGAAGAGTGTGAAGCCATGGGGATTTGGTAGGAGTCTCTTCAGTGGGGGAAAGGAAGCTTCAGATAATAGTTGTAAGAGTGAGGGTATTAATAGCAGATCTGCAAAGCAGCACTCTGGGACATGGTAGGAAAGCTCTGAAGAGCAGTGGACTTTACAAAGCCCAGTAAGAAGCAACACTGGCATCTCTAGACCTGTTACCTCCCTTGTATGTGCCACCTTAGTATTCTGGGGCCTGGTAGCAATAATAGTCTGTGCTCACCTTAGGCAGGGAATTTAAGAAAGGAAACATTGTCCCCCCCACCCCCAATTGTTACTTGCCTCTTCAGTGGTAGAGCAGAATCCTTGGTTATCCAGTTCAAATGTTTGTGTCCCTGCTTCATGGTCTCTCCTACCCTGAATTATAGCCTTGTCATGCCAGCCAAATAGCCCAGAATGTAGGTACTAGTCAGAAAAAAAATTACACCGTAAGTGTGAGACGAGATCTGTGCTAACAGGCTAGTGAGATGTATCACCAGTGACTAGGAAATGACTGACAGCTGCTCTGAATAGAGAGCTCTAGGCCACATGCACCCTTGTGTAGGCTAGCCTACACAATGGCTCAGTGGACCAGGCTACTGGACAAGCCTGTTGAGTATATAACTTTTATACAAGAGGTAAAAAGTTACCACCTAGAAATGGAGCAAATTGGTGGTACATATTAACTCAGCTTTACTGCTAGGTGAGCTTCTACAGCCAAAGATGGCCTCATTCCTTATTTAAAAGAGTTCCAGGAGGAGAATAGTTAGGTTGACCAATTTATATTTCACACAAGTGTCTCCACTTGCATTGCTCAAGAGCAAATTACAGCCATCTGCTTGTGCCTCACTTATTCAAGATGTAGTATACCATCATGAGCCAGTTAGATGGTCTCTCTAGAAATGCTCACCACTGTTCAAGCCAATTTGTGGGATCTCTATCCCTTTGCATGCCAAGTAATACACCATGTCTGTTTATAGATCCCTTGTTACAGGAACATTCACCCCCCCCACCCCCAAGGTGAATGGAGAGGGTACAAAAAACTACAGGAAATTCAGATACCATGCCTTCTGCCAGAGGCTATGCTTACTAAGTATTACTGCCATCTTACCAGCAGAGCCACAATGGGAATGGCAATTATAACAAGGCCACACATGACAGTAATTGCCACAGCATATCCAGGGAAACTTGGATGCACAAAGGGAGGTTCCAGTTGATCATCTAGAGTCAAGAGAGATGATTAGTTCTAGTGACTATGCAATCCCCTGTCAAAAAGGGACAGATTCTTTTTAGTAGCACCTCTTCACTCCGCCTTGCAATCTAGTGATCACCACAGCCTTATTTTTAGCTGAGCTATTTGAATGTAGCCCTTCCAGGGGCAGTTAGAGAGCTTCCCCAGTTTCCTGCCTTCCACCAGGAGCTCAGTTTAGTATTCTTTCCTCTGCACGAAAAGGAGTCTCAACTGGTACATTAGACCAATAGTTCTTTGGAGCCAATCTCTGTGGGCTGTTTGAAGCAGTGGTGTGGCCAGGTGCCATAGCCAACAATTTAGAGTTCCACCTTATGCAGGGTGTTTGAGTCTCCACTGGCAGCAGGAAGTGTGACCAGCTCTTAGTTTTGAGTGGCAGGGGAAGAAATAATTGCCGCTTCCCCTCAGGTAAAGCAGTAGTACAGTACAATCCACATAGGGTTGTGGTTCTGCTCCTGACATTTAGTGCTTCTGAGCCAGGCATTTCAGACTGGAGGTCTGTTCTACAGCTATGTTAGAACAGCTGGGTAAGACTTCAGAACTTGACCAACACCCCACTGAAGACATCTAGTATTTCAGCTAGATCCCCAAGCCGTCATACCTGCCACTGTGAAAGAATATGGGTCCACCTGAAAGCCTGACCCAGCCAACATGTCATGTGGACCAACTGAAAGAACAAGAGTCTGCAGAACATCTGCACTTGCTGGGGCAGGATGCTGGAATACCACATCACCATGACAGATCAGGGAGCCACTTCTGTGGAGAGAGCAATAGATTCCAGTGAGGCACAGCAGCAGTCACCCAGAGGGCCACAGGCTGTCTGGACTTAAAAGCCATGGATCTGGCTTTCAACCCAGGGCTGCATCCTGGAATCATTCAGTCTTAGACACCCAATTATCACAGGCTCTAGGCAGCATGGGAATTTAAGATCCACTACTTCTTATGGAGAAGGTTACCTTCTAGGCAGAGGCTCACTGAAGTTGGTGGGAACTTAGTAGGTAGAAGAGAGGCATGCTTTTTGGATCCAGAAACAATTACTGTAGGGTGGGAGTCTCAATGGTCAGAGATTAAACAGGTGTCACAAACAAATGCTTTGGTCAGCCACTTTCAGCTGGCATCTTCCTAATCCTAAAGTAGTGATATATCCTATACAGATACAGATTTCTGGGGCACCAGGGGACCAATCTTGTAGGAGGCAGACAAGAGGCCTTCCAGCCTACACAGAGGTAGAGCATTTACTCACAGGAGGTCTCGAATTACCACTTGCAGGAGGCCTTGGTATTTCTTCAGGGCATGCATCAGCTGGAAGAGTTAGACTGATTTAGTTCCCCTCCTATAGGTATTTTGTCCCATTGTGAAGCTTCTGCCAACAAGATACTCAGAACATGTCTCCAGCTCAACCCCATTCAGACCACTCCTTCCTCAGTTGGGAGTCAGACCCAGGCTTAAGAGTTAGCTTCACCCACCAGTTAGAGTTGTGGGAGCTCCAGCAAGAACATACATGATCTGGAGTAACTCAGATACCTTAAGTCCAGGTCAATATTCTAGGTTGAGCCTGGAATTCTAAATCCTCACGTAGACCACCACATTAGGAAGCTTTGAAGCTCAGACACTTAAGTCTGATTAAGCATAGCATGCTCCAGTAGTGTAGTCTTAACAGTCATGTAGCTGACCTTGTGTTTAATTGCAACTCCCCTTCCCTACCACAGCCCTCCAGCTGAAGCTTTGTTGTGATGGAATTTTACAAAGTTGTTTGATTTTTGTGATCATTTAAGTGATCAACAAGAAAGAGCAGACTGTCCTCCTCAAGAGAGTCTAGTTTCACTAGAGAGCCTTGGGGAATTACTAGCATCTCCAGAAGCTTGGAGCACCCATTATGATAAAAACTATTTTATTCCAAGTTAAGAGTGCTCCTTCTCCTAGCAGATGGAGCAGTCCAAAGCCTATATTTAGGATTAGCCTGAAGCAATGCTTTCTAGATTCCTCCTTTCTGCCTTAAAGATCTCGAGAGATTCTATAGGGTTGTGCATCCATCCCCAGAAACCTCTCAGATCACACTGGGATCACTGGCTGGAAACTGGGTATGCCTACCACATCAGCAAGGTCCCTGGTGAGGTTCTGGTGTTCCACAGAAGAGTGATCCAGCAGTTTCTCATTGACTGTCCTATTGTTGATCAGGAAGGAAATGGGGAAAACCTGCAAGCTAAGCCTTGAATCTGGAATTGGAAGAAGAGATCAGAGCTAGATAAATGTTCAGTGGCCTCTACCAGAGAAGTGAAACAGCACCAGAGGGAAGGGTACTGACCATCCACAGAGAGAGTTGTCAAGTCTACAGAGTAGTTAACAAGACCCCTCAGTGCTTGCAGAACCTGGCGGACGTCAGCATGGGCATGTGTGTCAACGTAGGCTTCACCACGGATTTCCAGATCACCTTTGATATCCCTAGGGGAGAAGAGAGTTTTAGCAGGGCATAAAGATAAGAGCCAGCAAGGGTTTGTAGGCTTGACAGCACACTTGCTGCCACATTTCAGTTGTTACTGGAACAGCACTGCAACCACCCAGTAGAGTCACTAATTTCTGATAGCAATCCCTGCAGAGACTATGAAGTCACAATAAAGCTCTGCAGCAGGTCTGTGATCCCACAGGACCTGCTGCCCTAGTAGCAGGAGCTCAAAAAAAAAAAGTACTTTTTCCACCAAATTCTGCAAACAAAAAAACCAAACCCCATACATACAGACTGTGGTAATTTGCAGGAAAACACTAAATCTGTCAGTTTACCAATACTAGTCTATCTTGGAAATGGCTAAATTATTTTGTGTTTGAGTTAAGTACTTTACATGGTTTAAGCAAGATGTGTTATTCTTTTAGTGATAGTGATAAAAGAACTGTCTTAATTCCATGTGTATATTAATGGACTTTAGTAGCATTGGGGAGGAAATCTGGGGAGTGGGATTAATTATATATACCTGAAACAATGCAGGAGCAGGATTTAAAAAAAGAGAGCTCTGCATGGGACTATTTCACAGCAGGTGCATCTAAGACTGGATGATTAATACACTCCCCTACTCATCCTTTAATTGGCTTTTGTATTAAATGGAGGAGGGATTTATTGCAATAGAGCCAGAAACTATTGACTAGGTTGGAGCCAGTGCTAGAACTAGAATGAGTCCAATGCCCAACATGCTGCTTCAGGCATTTGAATGGTCTTTCATCACAGGATGTTGTATTAGGACACAAGGAAGTTCTCATTAATGGAACAGGATGCACTTTCCTGAGTCCTGTTAGCATCACAGCATGGAGACCTTGGCTTTCTACCTGTTTGTCTCAATCTGGGTAGGGATAGCTCAGTGGTTTGAGCACTGGCCTGCTAAAACCAGGGTTTCAGTTCAATCCTCAAGGGGGCCACTTAGGGATCTGGGGGGGAAGTCTGAGGGGTTTGGTCCTGCTTTGAGCAGGGGGTTGGACTAGATGGCCTTCTGAGGTCCCTTCCAACCCTGATATTCTATGACTCCTGCTATCCTGAAAGTTCAGTGTTCTATGTATGGAACACAAGGATATTATATGCAGTGTTGGATTCTTGCCACTACTTTGCTGCTTCCATTCCTTCCACCCTCTCCTGCATCAAGGTGTTTAGCTTACAAACAGTGGCAACAGGAGCAAGTCATTGAGCTCCTTAGGGAAGGAGTATTTGGTAGAGAGATAATACTATGACATCCTGTGGGTAGCTAGATGTATTGCAAGCTCTCTATATGCCCTACAATTCAGGGAGCCTCAGGCCTGCTGTCCTGTGGTCAATGGTAGTTGAAGCTGCTGAATGGTTATTAGGGTCACCCCAGAAGAGGGTCTCTCCACCCACCAGTGCCCTAAAGCAGTCTAGCCTTGTGCAGTCTAGTGAAAGTTATTTGGCTGCTTTGCACTTCGCCTAGCACTGGCCAGAGTTCCCCCACACTGCCAAGTGACTGCTTCTGGAGGTTTCACTTCCAAGTAAGGTCTAGAGCTCTGGAAGGAACCACCACCTCTTGCGTTTTCCATACCTGAGTCTGACAAAGGAGAAGTTCTTCACTTTGTACAGGGCCTCCAGAGACTGAACCACCTACAGAGAAGAAAGGGGACAATTTGTTTCCCAGCTTCTCCAGCCTCCTCAACCCACCTTCTGAAGCAGCTATTCATCAGGTACCTTATTCTTAATTCAGTTACTTAGGCTGCTGTTTCCATCCTCTAAATATCTGTTCATGTCTCACAGTCCTTGATATGCAATTGAGCTGCTGTTTCCTTTCACCCCAGTGGAACTAGATTGGAATTCTGGTGGTCTGATTGCCATCTACAGCCATATAGTTCTTATCTGTGTGGCACCGTTTCCACTAGCCTCTACTTGCAGGGCACTAAGACCTCTGTTACAGTTAGTGAGTCACTCAGCCTTGCAAGACTGTCAAGCATTATCCCCACTTTGGATATGTCCCTTGATATCTGCAAAGGGACAGAAGAGCCCACATTCCCATGCCTTAACCAGGAGGTTATCATTCTTCCCTTACAGGAGATAAGGGGAGACACTAGTCCATTGTCATATGATTCAGCATAAGAGTTACCATACCACATTGTTTAGTTGGTCCAGAGGGCCCTGGCTAACCACACCACCAAATGCTGCAATCAAGCCGAGTCTCAGAGCAGTGAATGAGAGAGACAGCTTTTCTGGTTCTAGATTCTCAAGGCTGAAACCTAGATGAGGAGGCAGAATGGTAGTAACATTCTCTAGACAGGACACCAAGCCATTACTCTGCCACCCTCCCGCTTGTCTGTCTAATGCTGGAGAGCTGATGTTCAAGCAGTACATAGGCATTGGGCCTGAAGCCCAAACTAGAAGACTCACTGTTTTAATGTGTGGGGAGATAAAGTTTTGGCCAGAGGGGGAGAGTGCATGGGGTACCAACAAATCTAAGGTGGCAGGAGGCATGCTCCATCTCAGGTATGGAGAACCCATAGGAAGGGCATGCTACTCTGATATTTTCCTTGAAGCAAAGTGCAGCAAATGCAGTTTACCCATGACAGTGAATGGTTATAAAGAAACATGGTATAGTAGACTCCAAATATATGGCTTGTGCCTAATTGAGAGCCAACACCCCTTCCCATCACCCAATTGTGATGAGTCACTGAGTGTACATGGAGATTGCAGAAGCCACCTCTAGGAGGCACATGCCACCTGGCTTGGTTATTGGAGGGCAGGCTTGACTGTTCCTGCAGCCATCTGGGAATGAGGAGGAGTGGTAGCGGGAGCTCTACCCTGCTGCTGGGCACTGTATTGTCCTGCAGTGACTAGGTGCTTACCATTTGACCGGACAGACTTGACATCCACTCTCCAGTCAAAAAAGGTGTCCATTTTCCTTTCCACTTCTGTGACAACTGTACGGATGAGGTCAGAGTTTGTGGGAGCAGGGCCATCTCTCTGGAATAGAACCTCACTCTCAACAATAACGGAGCCATTCCTGTGAGAGGCCAGGGAGACAGCTAGATTAGAACTGTTTAGAGGCACGATAGGATTGTGCCAACACAAGTCAAGCTTTAGAGAGGCTATTCCAAAGGAACACCAGTTTAAAGTGTTAACTTAGTATTCCCCCAAGATGTTTGTCAGCCAATAGCCATCTACTGTCTGTTCTAGTAGACAGTTTCCATCACTACGTGTACCCAACCTGTTTCTGTTGTGTGACTTGGTAAGTTATCCCATCCAGATGGAAAGGGAAGCAAGACAACCTGAAGTACTTGATCCCCACCTGAGGCTTACCCTCTTCCCTGCATAGCTTAGGCAGAAGCTGTGATGGCTTTTAAACATGCTGTGCATGGATTCCTAGTATTTCTCAGAGCTAGTGTTGCCTTCCTCAGAGGCCTGGTGCATGTTGTGTAAGATACTCACAAAAACTGGAGAATGTTTGCTTTGAGAAAGTTCTCATAGCTGGATAACATCTTGTTTAGCTGGAAACAAGAAAAGCCACTTGTTAAGTACACAGATTTTTACAAGTTACTTCACTATGAATAGCAAGGGCTTACTGGAAGTGTGGTCAGACTTGTAGGAACCTGGCTCTGTGCAAATGAGTCCAGGAAGTGAAATCAACACCACTAGTTGTTCTTGGATTGGGAAGTGAAGCAGAGGTTCAAATGAGACTAATAGATAAGCACAGAGTCTGGTGGGGAGGGGGGAGGAGAAGGGGTGTGTATATATACACACACACGTCCACATGGGTCTGAAGGATTAATAGGAAATGGTATCTCAGCATCACCATGCATAGAAGAATTTGCCTTACCACAGTCCAAGTATTGTGTTCCAAGCATTAGAGCTACCTTACTCATCTTACAGTCAGGATCATTTGGGAGGACAGAGCCCCTTGCTTACAGACTGCTTGTCTGCATCTGGGTACTGTTGAGCATGACTAAAGCCAAACTTGTGGCTGTTCAATGATAGAAGTATGTGCACTGGATACTCATTAAAGATGCCAGTCTGATATGGATGGGTAGTAGTTCACCACCACCTCAAGAATCCTACTTAGGATCCTTATGCGCTAGATAAGACTCCTCCTCAGAGAGGAGGAGTCTTCATAGCCAACATGAGCTGAAAACAAGCTGCAAGTAGCTACTCAGTTGCAGCCTGGCAACCAGAGGAGCCAAGTTTAGCCCTGGTAACTGACTTCTGGAAGTGTTGGAATTTAGAGGAGTTCTACTTACAGTTAACTTCACTTCTTTCTCCAGCTTCTTGTAATCATCAGAAGACTTGTTCTTCAGGAGTTCTGTGTAAGCAATTCTAGTAAGACAGAACTGCAGAGGTAGGATATGCACAGGCAACTGCAGTGAAGGTGATGTATGTCTACTTGCAGACTCAGTCTTTCCCTTAGGAGAGAAACTCAGTGTTGGAACCTTGGATTCAGGCAGAATCTGTTTTGAAATACCAGTTTTGGTTGTAGCCACCTGCCTGGCAGTCACTGCAGCTGTGGTTAAGTTCTTTCTTGCAGCCATTGTCCTAGTTAATACACTAAGATCTGTTTTAGCTGTTGAAGGATGTTGGGAGATTAGCAGCAAGCGGGTGGATAAGGTTGACGTAGGAGGTATAAGCAATGGTGATACAGTGGTTTTGCTCCAAGGCATCAGCCTAGTTGGCTTTGCTACAGTAGGAAGCTGCAGGCCAGCTGTGGTTGAAGTTCTGACACTAGTCAGCGGGGCAGTGGTCTTTATTGTGGGTGGAATATGGGGGGTACTATGAAGGGAAGTCACCACACTAGGTTTGGCTTCAGTGAGGGACTGGAAAACGGGAGCTTTGGGCCCAGAAGCTTGTGTAAGGTTTATACTAGCAAGTAGTGTAGTTGTACTTTGTGCTGGAGGTGATGGCAGTGGAGCAGCTGTTCTGTTTTTGACTGGTGTAGCCTTGGACACAGCTGTGCTTGTGGAGGTCAACCCAACAGCAGGTGCCACAGCAGTGACTGGAGACTCAGCAGAGGCCAACCCACTGAAGTTTGCGGCCTTTGTAGACACACCTGGGATTTTGTGCTCTCCCAGAGTTGCTGATGTGGGCTTCCATTCTGATGATGCAGCTGTAGTGGAGGTTACTGGGACACCTACTGCTGTTATAGGCACTGGAGTATGTTCCATTCCAATAGGAGTTGAGCCAGCAAGCAATGCTAGCCCTGTCCTGTTTAGGTGCCCGGGAGTGGAATGGGTGACATTTGCATCAGTCTCCATTATGGCACTTGTATCACTACTTATTTTAGTGGGCAACATAGGGAAGGTCTTATTCTGTGGAGAAGTGTGCACCTTTGGCCTTGGCTGGATGTCCATCCCACTAGGCAGAGATGTGGTTGAGTGGGCTAAGACTGAGTCAGCTGGGGTGGACAGTCTTCTTCTCATTCCTGGTCTACGGAGCGAATAATGCTTACGTGCTGGTTGGGCTCGTGGCTTTGTTGAACTTGAACTGGAAAGCAGCTCTGTAGTTGGAGCATCACTTGAAGCTCTGAGCGGGAGCTCTGAGGAGCCAGTAGGCATTTTAGCCACTACTTCAGCAGTTGGCTGAGTCTGCTCTTTACCAAGGAACTTCACTGTTTTAGTTAATTCCCTGTAGAGGGTAGCACTAGTGATACTTGCAGCTGTACTGGCTCCTGGGACACTAGGGGATGTCTCAGGGCAGCAAGCAGAAACACTGGACTGAGTTCTAGGGCCTTTGCTAATAAGCAGCATATGGGATGGAGAATAGGCTGCAGTGCCTTCATGCAGGAAGTCTGCAATAGGCTTCACACTAGTCAGGACTGTGGAATAAGTCAAAGCCTGACTGGTACCTGCAACTGGAGTGTCTGGCTTGGAGGAGACACCTCTCATTGATTCCTGAGGGAGATAAACTATTGTTAGATTGGCAGGAGCATGTGTAATAGCAAGGCTAGGAGAACCCTTCTGTTCTGCAGCTGTATTCAGGTCAGCAGACACCCAGGGTGGACAGCTAGTGGAATCAGAGCCAGCACATGCCATCTCAGTAGTTTGCTCTTTCAGTCTATGACCCAACTGTCCCATTTTCAGGATTCTCTCTGTAGAGGAAGTGCTGGCAGTCTCTACATCAAGTTTGAGATGATCAAGGGGCTGTGTGGCTGAGGAAAGGCCAACTCCAGCTGCAACTGAAGGGGAACCCTCTGTAACACCTCCAGTCAGCTGAGTCCTATCACTGTCTGCAGCACCAGTGAAAGTGTTAGCACTAGTTACTAGACCATGAGGGACTCCAGGGAGAATGGTCTGTTCTGAAAAGGCCTCAGGAGAGGTCTCTTCCAGCACCAGAGAGCTTGGTGTCCCAAGATCAGCTGGAATGTCTGATAAACTAGTAGTTAGAACTAGTGGCTGGCCCAGCCCAGCAGTGGCTGCCTTGGGAACTGAGGCTATGTGAGCCCTGGTTCCTGTGTGTCCAGACAGAGCAATAGGGAGATCTGTCCCTACACCACTCTGTAAAGGAAACCCAGATGAAACTTCTACTGAACTTGAATGCACCACACCAGCAAGAGTTACCTTTAATGGTGAGGCTGGTGCACCAGATGGGGGATGAGATTGTGCAGTAGTGCTGACATGTACAGGTAGTGTTGGCCAACCAGTTGAGACTCTAACAGTGGGTGTGACAGCCATCAGTACTGCTGCAGTAAGCTGCTCCTCAGTCTCTACCCCTTCAGTGGGGCCTGCTAAGGTGTCTGGAACAGTAGGGGGCCCAGGAGATGGGTGTTCTGTGAAGTAGCTCAGGTCACCTACATGCAATGGTGCATAAGCTGAAGTGCTGGCCACTGGTTTGGCAGAGGGCAGTCTTCCCATAGATACTGGGGCTGGGAGCAGATTAGTGGATTGTGACATGCTAACAGAAAGAGCACTCAATGTGAATTTAGTCACATCAGATAGTTCAGAGGGACTGTGTTCCTGTTTGGGCACAGTTACACTGGGGGATGTGTCCAAGAAACTGTCTCCTGAAGGAGGGGATGGTGTTAGAGACCCTGGCTGTGTCCCAGGGACAGTACCAAGCCACACTGGCACCACAGTTTCATGAGCAGCCACACCACTTGATATGGGGGAAGAACCTGGCCACCTACTGGCAATCAGTTCTGCAGGGCCAACATTAGTTGCTTCCAGAGATGTGGACTGTGGGAAATTGGTACTCATGGTTAAGTTATTCTGTGTGGGAATAACAGTTGGGCTGACTGGCATGGTAGGACTTGTGGTCAGTGACATTAAATAGGAAGGTTCTTTGCTAGCCCTAGGTGTCTGAAGTGCAGAGTTCAGGAATGTAGGCAAGACACTAGTGGCCCTCTGATCTAGGCTAGTGCTGGAAGCCATTAGTGTGGTAAAGTGGGTCATTTTATACAGACCCCATGCCTCACTAGTGAGACTGTCTGCAACAGCTTGTTGTGTCAAGCTGGAGTTTGGCCTTAACTGAGCAACAGAGGCAGTATCTGGAGAAGCTTTTAGGGGCTGTGCAGATGCCTTTGGAGCAGAGTGCAATGGATCATACTGCAAGAAGTCCACATCTATCAGAAGTGATGGTGCTTGGGACAGAGTACCAGGTACTGTTGCAGGGTAATTAGAATCCATTGCTCCAGATGCATGTGGGGAGAACATCAGGTCCTCCTTAGAGAATGCCTGTAGCCCCTCAGGGGAACGCTTAGAAGAGAAGCCTGTAATTTTAGCTAGTGCATCAAGAGCCAGAGAAGTTTCAGGTCTCAGAGTCTTAGAGTCAATGCCATTCTTATCTTTCTTGGCAACTCCCGATTTATAATGCAGACTCCCTTTTCCATCAAGCTTGAATGCAAGTGCAGAGATCTGGCTTAAGTCACTCCATTTGGCTTCTGGGAGGCGTAGTTGGTCTGTGGTGCCTACAGAGTCTGCCGGTAAACTTCTAGCATGTTTTTCCCCAGCAGCATGCAAGCCAGTTTGCCCTTTTACAGTGTGGTTCAGTAAGTAGTTGTTGGATTTCATCAAGATACCAGCAGTAGCATTCTGGGATAGCAATAAGTCAGGCTGCAAGGGCGAAGATGTAGGCACAGTGCCAAGAGGGTTCTGACAAGTAGTAGCTGAAGACCCTTCATTACATGCAATGGTGCAAGCAAGGAAGCAGGTGACCATAGCCAATATGATTTGCCATCTATGCCCTTTAGCAACAGTCACTAAGGCAGTCGCAGGGCATGGGGTTACTCTCATGGTGCTTTTTCTCCTTCTTAGGGAAGCCATTGTTGGGTCTTGCCCTGAAGACTTATCCATATGTGGCGGTCCGGCTCCATGATTTATCATGGGCAATCTCATCTTGGCAGCTCAGCTGTGAAGAATTAGGAGATACAGTAGTTGCTTTAGTCTGCAGTATTCCTTAATTAAGGTAGCAGCTACTTTGATAGCTCATATCCTCATGCCCCCAAGGGATCCACTAGCCCAACTGCAAATGGAAGACTAAACTAATACCTTTAATAACCTGTACAAGACTGATTCCAGAGGTTGAGCCAATGAGTTCCTTGCCATTTATCAATCAAGCTATGCAATGAGTTTTCCATTGCTACCCTCTCCCTAAAAAAACCACTGCCTTTTTCAACTAGGATTTTAAACCAGGACCTTCCTATGCTGGTTTCAAACCAAGCAGTTCCTCAAATTAATCTCAGATAGAGCCCAGTTAACATTGGTTGGGGGAGGAGGGGAGAGATGGGGAAACCAACATCATTGGATAGATTCTGTTCTAGTCTAGTACTTGTTTTCTTTTAACTGGTAAGTTCTGACAGCGATCAAGAAAAAGCCAGAGCCTCATGGTCTCCCACCACACACACATTGCAGCAGCAATTGTCTTTTGTTGAGTATTAACATAGCCAGCTCTTGACTAGGAGTGTTACTGTTTTAAATGGGTTCCCTCAACTACTTAAAAAGTGTTGTTTAGATGGGACCTCAGAAGATGCAACAGTGCAGACTGCAAGTACTGGGCTAGATTAAAAACCCCAAGGAGTGGAGAGATGCCTTCCTTTTCCAGCCCTCCATTACTCTGGGTCACCTATTACATATGAAGCTATGCTCTGGAGGTGATGAAAGAGGAAGGAAATGTAAAGAAAGCTACCAACCCAGAAACAAAACAAAAAACACCCACCACATGCATTCCTCCAACCCCCTTGTTACAGAAACTGGGAAGAATGGACACTTTATTCTTATGGTACCAACACCAAGGAGAGGGATGTGGGACAGTTTGCCAAGGATATCACTGCACCCCAGCTGGCAGATCAGCGCTTGTCAGCTACGGTTAATACATAGGCTTGGTAGGGAAGTCAAACCTAGGAGCCATGAAGAAAAAAGTCTATGCCAAGTAGCCACTTAAGAGATTTAGCAGCTTCTACCCATATTCCAGTGGTGCAACTATCACAAGGTAAACACTCTGCAGTGTCACTAGAGTGGCTGAGGAAGGAAGGGTGGGTGCCTATTCCAAATCCTGAGGCAGAGCCCAGATTAGAGACCCCTTTAGGCTACATCTACACTACAGCCTCCCAGCTCACAAATACATACTTGTACAAGCTATTCACCCACAGGGGTCAGGCCAGTTAGTACTTAACATGGCTAAGCTGTGGTGCCACTGCCCATTCTACTACAGCTACACATACTTGCGCATAACAGTGGTGTATGCAAACTGGGATACATGCCCCTAGTTTGTTGTAGACACATAGCTTTAGTATGCCAAGCACCCACCAGCCCCTAGGTCTACAGCAGGACCTGCACTTGTATACCTATAACCATCTCAAGCTAAGCATTGTGTGTCTTGGAGGTTTGTGAAGGGAGTCTAATGCAGAAGCATGCCTTGTAGTCACAGCAAGGCTAGAGCTGAAGCAGTATCTACAGATAGTGGAAGACATTCTAGGCAAGTAAATGCTTCCCTTGCTTTGGGGCTAACTGAGATGAAGCTTTATTAAAAAGTTAATTAGTGAGCACTGGTGAGTCATAACCATCCCTAGCTACAGCCATAGGAAACTCATGATCACACAATAAGAGAGCACTCTAGACATGAATGGACACTAGGCATTCTAGGTTAGAGTTAACTAGTGGACCAGTATAAGGAAGCCAACACTTGGCTTGCCATGCACAGTCCTAAGCAAAATAAGGCTACCCCCACCAAAGCCAGGGTGGGCTAGTACATGCAAGGCCCAGGGCCACCAGAAGATGTATACACAGAAAGGAAAGATAAGCTCTAGGGACTCCCAATACCTAGCTGCTTGTTCTCATTTAGAACTGCTGTAGAAGACAGCTGAGTAGGATTTTAGCTTGTTTTTTCTAGGAGAGCTTTTATGGCTTCTTCCCCCACCACTTTCATATGCATGCTCAGTGCACTAGCAGCCAGCAGTGCTGGAACACAGGCCCAGGAAAAAAAAAGTCAAGGTCAGATTTGTCAAATTTTCCACTTCTAACCTTCTTATCCCAGGTCTCCTCAACAAGCCTCCTACATACAGCCAATTAGTTAGGCTAGCTGCTTAAGACAATGCTAGTATGGCACAAGCACTTACTAGTTACCTTGTAGAGGGAAAGCAGGGGGGAACCACTAGCAATTGTTCACATAGGACTCAGGAATCATCATACTGTGAAAGGAGCACCCCAGAATCCTGTAGGCCACTCAAGCCCTGCAAGTCAACTCCAGGCAAACATTAAAGCTACTCCTCTTAAGGAGCTAGTTTCACTTTTAAGGAAGGACCTATAGCCAAACACCCACAGCAGAACCAAACAAACTTCAAGAGGGCAATGATACTTTCAGAGTGAGAACCATAGTCTGAGCAACTATTCCCCCAATCCCCTTAACCAAGGGCACTGATTTTCAACAAGCCCCTACCTAGTCTTACCTTAGAGCTACTGACCAGTCACCCACACACAGAGGAAGGGTACAAAACAACAGCCCACAGGCCTGCTCTTTTATTTCATTGGCATGGGGGAGGGGCATGCAAGGCAGGAAGTACCTGCTGAGTCCCAGATGGCCAGGTTCCTCATTAACCCACTTTGCACCTCTCCATGTGAAACCTCTCCCCACCAGAACGGGGGAGGGAGGAGGAATACAAGTTTTCCTGTGATGCTTTGGCTACAGGAATTGGGAAATGCATGGTCAGCCTTTGCTGGTTCTGAGTGAGTGAGTGAGTGAGTGTGTGTGTGTGTTACGTTCCTCCAGCCCATTGACCCCAAAACACAACACGCGCTCCTCAAAATGCCACGTTTGTCTGAACAGGCCCTCTATATGTTACTGCTGTGAAGTATGGGTAGGAGGGAAACACCAGCTGGCCTCTCTAACTACAGAAGGGAGGCTGGAGTTTGAAGGCAGCATCATATGGCTGCTTCCTCACTATTTACTGCTTGAAGAGCTGTAAAGATAGAATTGAGAACACAATTCAGTGCTGCTTGGAACAGGGAAATAAGTCTAGTGGGGGATTAAAAGAGCTAGGCTATAGGAAGCTGGTTGTATGGCTCAGGGGACTGGTACTAGCTCTTACAGGTTTGCATTAGTAGGTAACGAGTGTGTGCCCAGAGTAGCTCAGTTATGAGATCATGGTGTATTCCTGTCAGCGTTTGAAAGATTAGCAGGATGTTGTTAGAATGAAAGAACTTTTGAAGCAACAGAGTGAAAATTTCATTAAGACATCAGATTAAACTCAGGATGGTTAACAGCTGTTCAGAAGCTCAAGTGAAATGGGTCTGGCTCCGACTGGACAGGTGATCAACTGCCATTCTAACTGACTCCATTCTTGGCAATTTTAGCAGGAGAACCCAGGACCGAATGGCCAGTGAGTTACCCACTCAACCCTAGAGGTGGTTGCTCCAAAGGTTACGGTAGATTGGTGGGGGAAGTTCATGTGACAGATGCCCTCTTGGCCAACACACCAGGGGTTGAACCTGGGACCTGCAGAACTTAAAAAACAAAACAACAAAAATAACACAAGCTACTACAGCCAACTCTCTCCACCCCCTAGATGTAGCAGACTCACATCCTCTGTGGAGTACTACAAAGGGGGACTTGTAATGAACACTCCCCAATGGATTACATTTGCACTGCTCCCAGGGTCGGCTCCAGGGAAGGGCGGCCTGCCCAGCAATTCGGCAGAGGGTCCCTCACTCCCGCTCAGAGTGAAGGACCAGCCACTGAATTGCCGCAGATTGCGATCATGGCTTTTTTTTTTTTTTTTGGCTGCTTGGGGCGGCAAAACCCCTGGAGCTGGCCCTGACTGCTCCCATCTGTCCTGGAGCTAAAGAGAGTTTTTAGTCTCTAGGAGTATCAAGCTGGACACTTTTTGAGAATTTGCATTCATGTTTCCCCACAGGGGATTGTTTTAGCACACTCCAAGCCAGCTCTAGCAGTCTGCCTGGCCAACTGACTTGGACTGTTCGATGAGCCCATGGAACAGCTCTTCTGTTGGCCATGATACCCTTTAAGGGAGCATCTAGGTAGACAACTATAAGATTTGGAGAGCAAGGAACTATAGTTACCCCAACTCCTCTTGTCTGTTTCCCTTGCTAAGCTATACCATTAACAAATATATTTTCAGTACTTTACAGCAAGTCACTCAGTCTGTATGAGAGGAGAATAACAACGCAGGGATTTTGTGAGGCCCAATTCATTGTTTGCCAAACACATTTGAGATCAATGGCACTATAGCTATGCAAGGCGTTATTATAAACTCCGTTTCTTTCTAGGTGTCTATGTTGCATGAAATTTGAAATAAAAGTGGATTTGTTTCTTTCCTGACTGGCGGGCATCACAGGGCCTTAGAGTGATGCTGCGGCATACTCACAATGTCAGAGCCCAATGTCAAAAACTGTAACCTGAGTTATATTGCTTTGGCAAACAGAAACATTAATTTGCTGGTTAACTATTAATGTGATCTTTATATATTACATGGTAATGCTGTTCTGCTGATTATGTCATTATTAAAGCAGGTGTGGAGAGTTGGGGACTCTAAATAGCCCCACTTTCTGGTTATGAGGCATGACAGCCTCAGTGAGCCAATGGACTTGCTCCTCATAGCTTCTTTTAAATCTCCTAGCCAGCTCTGTATCACTGTTAAGCCTATTGATGGCCCTGCCTCAGATGGGGGACAGGAGGCATGAGGCGATATGGTTTGCTCTGCAGCTCACTCTGGCAGGATAAACAGCCAGAATAACAATTACTGCTTTTCAATTTATCGAACTTTCCTGGGTTCCTACCATAACCCCACCAGCTACAAAGAATGCAACAGTCAAAACTTTGGGACTGACTTCCACAGAGTGAAGAGAGAGAACTCCTCAGTGCAGAGCTTGCACTGAAACTGCCAATGCTATGGGGGATTAAACTTGCATCACTCAAATAAAGGTTGTGTTGGGTACTAGGAAGTCTCTGCTGGCCAACTACCCCATTAATATAGTGGATTCATGGTTAAAATCACATAGATGTATCTCGATAGAGTCAGCTCCATACACCTCGGGCCTAGGCCCATCTCCTCCTTCTCAGATTTTAATGGCTGTTTCCCGCTGTCCTAAAGAAATGCTGGTTGAAATATTTCACTCAGTGTAACTAACTGACAGTCCTCCAGCGACATCGGGTCTTTGGCTGAGGAAAGGAGCAGTGGATGGGACGGATTAAATGTCTTTATGGAGAGAAAGAGAGAGACGCAGTCTCCGGCAAGCAGCCATATTGCATCCAGCTTCCTCCCCTTGTGCTGGCTCCTGCTGCTGTTAACAGCCTCTCCCCCTGCTGGGGGACACCATCAGCCCTGCAACTCGTGTTTCACACTCAGATTACAGGAGCCCAGGATTCCTACCCTGATTTGTGAGGCTTTAGTCAACAACAACAAACTCTGCTGTTTAATCTCAGCACTCTCCCAGCGTTAAAGGTGGGCCTTTCAAAAGAAGTTTGACATCTAAATTCCCAGGGGTTAGGTGCCTAACTTGTTAGGTGCTGCTGCAAATCCAACCCTAATAGTCAAATTGTCTGGCTGGTTGTCAAGCTAAGCTGCCTGTCACACCTTGCAAAAATGCCCCGTCTCACTACCTGGCCTGGCTCTCCATTTTGCCCTCTGTCTCCCCATTTTACCCTCCTATCCTGCCCCTCAGTTTGCTTTTTATTTCTTCAATCCTGCTCCCCACTGTACCTTTGTCCTGTCTCCCCTCCCCCCGCTAATGGGATATTAGCCAACTACCTGATTTTCCACCACCGCCCTTCACTATAATTGCACCCTATACATCTCTGCCTGGGCTCCAGCAGGGAAGCATAGAGAGCAGAGGAGGAAAGGCAGCCAATACAACCCCTGAAGCAGCACCTGAGGGCCCAGAGAAAACAGTTGCATGGGAGCCCCTGCTACCTGCCTGCAGCTCTGCTAGATGGCCTTTAAAACAGCTGGGAAGCAAGCTGATGTGATGGAGCTGCCCAGTCCGTGCGCGCCATATGAAACACCAAGCCCTTGGCAGCTCTGCTTTAGCTTCAAGAGCAGGGGCTTGAAGCGGAAGGTCCTGAGCGCTGTTCCCCATGCTATGGTTTAGCTGGGATGCATATGTGTAACAGCTAGGGCTTTGTTAGAGTACTTCTACAAACAGCTGTGTTGGTTTCACCTGGAGGGGAAGCAAAGCATCCTCAGGGTGGGAGACAGAGAAATAACCAAAGTCCAAAGGCCAGGTTCTGGTCAGGCAGAGTGGATTCATGCATGCCTGTATGCTTCTGGCTTGAAGACTGTGCCTGTCTAGGTCAGGAGAATGTGTTCTGGGCATGTTCCTTCCTAAGCTCTTTCCACACTCAAAATATTTTTTGTCTCTCTCTCTTTGTGGCAAACCTTCAACCTCAAAAGACCAGTCTGCTAGGAAACAATGATGCTTTTAATTGAGCCAGGTGCAAGATGCATGCGCCTGTATGAGGTCACAGGCAGAAAATGTTGCCATAATGATTGTGGCCAAAGAGATTGGTAGTCTCCATTTAAGACAGGCCCAGGACTGGACTGGCAGGGAGCACTGCAGGTCAGGGTAGAGGTGCAGCAGCAAAGATGTGTAGATCAGATCTGAAACAGCACAGGGCTGCCATTCATCAATAAGCAGAAGTGTACATGGGACGCATGCCTGCAACAACAAAGGTGATGGAAGAGATGCTTACGTGTCAGCCACCTTCTTGGCCAACACAGTGTGCATAAATACCGCTAACAGCTACAGCCAAGGCTCCAGAGCCAGGAGCTACAACAACTCATACCCTCTGCAGACCAGCCCAGAGGTGGACTTCTACCACACGCTGACCGGGGGGTTATATTGCATGCTTCTGCTGCTCCAAAAAAGCACATCCCAAGTATCTGACACCCACAGCAGTTTGAATCCCAGCTGAGCCCCCACTTACAGCCACCTTGGCCAAGGCTCGAACAAGGCACTTCCAGAGCTAAAAGGCACATGCCGCTCCAGCTTGAGCTAAAGCTGTGTGTGTGAGACAGCCTTAATAACTCATGTCCTCTGTGGATCAGCACGGGGAGACCTGTATCACACACTCCCCAGGATTACACTTGCTCAGAAAGGTCTAGAGGACATGGTAGTTAAAATGCCAGTGGCTACGCTAGGGCTCTCACCAATGCTACCACTGGAGGGGCTGCAACAGTGGGAAATTTTAAACAAAACTGCTAGTGGGGGACAAAGCTTTATAGACTCAGCTTGCCCAGGACCTTGCGCCTGCCAGGAAAATATGGTTGCCTTCTGGCCCTCAAATTGTCCTTTCTCTGTGAAGATTGGAGGACTCAGAACCATTTACAGAAGAGTTTTCTGGTACCTGGCTGGGGTCTGGTAGGATGACATTAGGCTCTTTCATTGACCCCAGGATATTTGAGGTATTGCTTCTCTCTGCCACACTGGCTGCTGGGGGAGCTGAACAAGGATTTTCTTTGGTCTATGGATGAGACTGGCTCAGGCTGCTACTTCCTCCACAAATCTCTGGATTTCCTGCCACATGGGGCAAGTTTTCCTCTCATGAATGATCCTGTCGCTGGGGCAGACTCTTGCTGCAAAGGAAGGAAGTGAACTCTTCCATTAGTTATCAGAAGGCTTCATAGATGCACTGTCTTAAAACCTACTATACGTTGGGAAGGGCAGGGCAGAAACCTTGACACATAGAGGTTAAGGGGCATAGGCTAATCTGTGTTAGGGCTCTATAGGGGAATAGCTAGGGGATAACTTAGCTACAAAACAAGGTATCATGGCAGAGGTAGATGTGGCTCCAATTCGTCGTGTAGGAGGGGGTCAGGGCTGAATTGTATAAGTGGAATTGCTTGGGCGGGGCAGGCTTGAATAACAATGAGCATTGTTATCATGGCTGGGGGGGGGGGGGGGCTTGCTCTTCAGTTATCTACAGGGACATCAGCCAGAATAAAAATAACTGATTCTCAGCTGATGTGGCTATCCTGGGTTCCTTTTTCTGGCCCCACTGTAACACCAGAGCTTCAGACAAGACAAGACAAGACAAAGACTTTGGGACTGATTGAACAGAATGGCTGAGGCTCCCCTCAAGGAAGCACAAAATAGCAACTCCCATGAAGGGCCTAAAACTGCCAGCAAAAAAAAAAAAATATGAATGTCAGACAGGACAGTCCCTGTTGCTCAGCAATAGCACTAATTGATTCATGACTGTTTCCTCACAGACAGCACTGGATCGAGTCACCCTAACTTCTCCTGGTCCTAGACCCCTCTCCCAGCACCTTGGTTTTTTTAAAGCTGCTTCCAGCTGTTACAAAGAACTTTTGGTTGAAATATTTCACTCACGGTATTTGACTGACAGTATTTTAAAGAACTGGGCCATTAGCTGTTGAACGATGCAGTGGATGGGGTGGATTAAACCGTATTAAATCGGTCAATGGAGAAAGAAGTGGTGTCAGACAGACATTTTGCATCAAGGCCCCTGCTGGCCATGCTCTGTATGTTGTAAGATAAAACCCAATAGGATACCATGTGAGGTAGATGACAACTTGGGACTTTGCTCTTGCTCCTATGCAGATGGTGGTTAGTATGCGTGCCCATCTGTCTGAACACCACCAAGAAAAAGACATCAAACTCAATTGGGGTCTCTGTGGCTTCCAGTGAGGAGTCAATGTGAAAATACCACGGTCGGCTACCATCCTTTTCCACTTGGCGTTAGCTTCAATGCCTTGTATGGAAGCAACATACACTGGTCCAGGATCATCTTTTCCAAAGTATCTATTTCAGACTGCAGTCACCCTGAATGCAGGGAAAGGGTTGATCTAAAATAAGCTCAGTGATTCACACACAGCTTTGATAATACTCTTTCATGCAGAACGCCTCACACACTCCAAAAACATTTCATCGCCTCCTTTCCCATTTCAGCACTACCTCATTTCAACCATTCTCCTTTGTATTACACGCTGCCTGATGGCTGACTGCTGAAATTTGGAAGGAAGCCATAAATTGCTCCAGGGGGAAATGCAGTCTTTTAGAACAAGAACTCAAATGGAAGACCCCGGTCACGTATTCATGCCTTCCACAAGCCTTGCAGAATTTGAAAGGAGAGTTTCTTTCATTCTACCTGTTTTCTATGGGAGTGACATTGGCCCAAGCAAGGCTGACCTCTAATGCAACACCATTGGATACCACAAGGAGAGAACAAAACAATTTTTGTCCCAGTCCCACCATTCAGTCACGTCTGTGTCTTAGTGACAGATACACAAGAGAGAGACTTGTTGAACAGGGAAGACCAAGCAGTTGTTAGGGGTAAGTCAAATCAGTACGAACTGCTTGTCTATCTCCATGTTGATGGTTCAAAGCTATGGCTAGCTTATGCCATTTCTTCCTAAAGCAGAAGGTGAAGGCAAGCCCTTATTTCAGATGCCCTAGCTCTGTTTCATCTGGAGTCAGGCCACATCCCCTCTCCTCTGACACTCATTGCAGAGGGTCATTTAAGGGCTTGTTTACATTAGCAGTTCTCAACCTGGGGTCTGCAGCCCCCTGGGAGTCCACAAGCCCTTTCAATGGGTCCATGAGGCCCTACAGCTGAAGGCCCGAACCTCGGCACCTCTTGCAAGGCTGAAGCCAGATGTGGGGCTGAATGCCGGAGCCCCGAGCCCGGTGCTGTCTGTGGGGCAGAAGCCCTGAGCCCATGGGCAGTGTTGGGGACATGGAGGGCACTGCCCGCCCCTCCCCCTCCCTCCCCAAACTGCAGCACAATAGCATGGCAGTCCCGGGGGCAGCTCCACACCTCCCTCCCCACCCATCTCCTCACCCTGCCCCGGCCAGGTGAGGCGGGAAGCTGGAGCCAGGCAGTGGGGGGCAGCTACTGCTCTGGCTGATGTTTAAGAAGCTTCATTTAAAATTAAATTAAAATGCAGAGCCCCCCAGACCTGTGGGCAGGACCCGGACAGTGTGAGTGCCACTGAAAATCAGCTTGTGTGTCACCTTCGGCACACATGCCATAGGTTGCCTACCCCTGTATCAGAGAAAGACCCGGAGACAGATTCTGTGCTGCACATTCTGGGAGGCACCATGCAGATGTCAAGTATCAGAGGGGCAGCCATGTTAGTCTGGATCTGTAAAAGCAGCAAAGAATCCTGTGGCACCTCATAGACTAACAGACGTTTTGGAGCATGAGCTTTCGTCGGTGAATACCCACTTCGTCAGATGCAAGTGCAGATGGTTCAGCTCAAAGGAGGCGGGGGGAGCAAAGGCAGGGCTTTACCCAGGTGCATATGGGCTGTTCTCATGCTCCTCCTCCCAACCTTAGCACCCGCCAACACTGAAGGCAGTAATGGAATGGTGGAGGGCCAGAGACAGTGGAGTTAGGTTAGCATATACTACCTTGTACAATGTAGTAAGAGCTGAGTTTGCATGTGTTTTTCGCAGACTTCTGTTGGCTCAGGCTAAGCTACTTCCCACAATAACCTGCAAAGTACAACTCAGCATTTGGCATAAAAAGATAGGAAACTTGCCAAAAATCAAGATCGATTTGTTCTACATCTATTTGTTCTACATCTTAGTACGAACTAGAGAGACACCTTCATGGACCAACAGCTGGAATGCTAATACGCAAAACAGAGATAAGGAAGGTAAAGGTACAGAATAACATGTTAAGTGACTGGGATGAACTGATGGGGTGGATTTTAGTGACGTAGAGTTTTGTAACTTGTAAAATCATCCTGTCAATGTTCTAAGCTGAAACGTGTAACATTGCATTAGATGGCTTCCCACAGACTGGTATCATATTGAACCTTTGTCCTGTACTGCATTATTGGTTTTTAGCCATAACCCTGACCGATATTGGTTATTTGGTCTCTTGAATTGATTTCATTATCAAACCAAAGCGTCGTCAAGCAATTGACTATACACTTGATCAGCAGTGTCCTTGTGCTGTTCCTGTCTCAGGGGAATTCTCCCCTGGCCCCTTGTAGCACTTTTGCATCCCCTCTGTACCACTGGAGCAGCACATAGCTGGAGGCTGCACATGGAGTCCTGTGATATGGTCACCTCCTCCCTAGACCTCCCCTAAGAACACAGAGGTGAGGGTCAACAGCTGTGGAGTAGCAGTGGTTGAAGTCCAGCAGGCCTAAAGGCAGTTTGATTCTGTGCAACAAATTTTTCCAAAGGGGGTGAAGGCAAAGTGCAAATATAAGAAAGACCCAGTCAATATTGAAAGGCAGAACAGAATAGCATAGATCTGCCCCTGCTCCCACTGCAATCAACAACAGAACACCCTTCTGCTTCAATAGAAGCAGGATAAAACTCCAAAGGTGGCTTTGTTTGTTTGTGTATGCAAGACAGACAAATATCAGACACAGAGTCAAATTCTGCTCGTTTGGTCACAGGAGCAGTCCCACTGAAGCAAACAGGATTTAGCCTATGCCACATAGCCTAATTTATAAAAGGCACTGAACTGGGCTTCTGGGGATCTGGATATGATTTCTGGGTTTGTCACGGACAGATTTTTGGCAAGTTGTTTCCCCTCCCACTCTTCATCTGTCACGTCTATTTAGATTGCAGGCTCTTCAGGGCAAGGGTCATTTTGTACTCTGGGTACATACAGTGCCTTACACAACAGGGCCAAGAATAGATTGAGTACTACTGTAATAACATGGATAATGAGAAATCCAGAGTATTCAAAAAACAAACCAAAACACTTTAATCAGGGCGAGGCACCTCTTACGGTGATATTCTTACAAAATATTAAATAACGTGAAGGACTTTCTCCCACTTCGACTCTATACAAAAAAATTACATTATTTACAAACACTGGTCTCCGAATAGCTTTACAATGCTACTCACAGACTGCACATGGCAAGAGAGTGCACGAACAGCACAGGGAACCCCTCCTTCCAAGTTGCCTGTGGGTTCAGTATAAGCATTTTAAAAATCAAATGGTACTCAATGCAGCAGCAACTGCCTCCAGAAGCAGGAAAACACCATTTTGGAAAGACTAGTCCACTGGTTTTAGTTTTGTAGGTTGAAAATAAATACTTCCTGTAGTGGAGGAAAAAAGAAATTCTCTTTAACTTGTTCCTCAGTTCCCCCGACCAGCTGAAAATACCTGTGTGTAGAGAGTCTGTAAAGGCCTTTGCTCTTATACTTCTCTACTGCACAATAACCAGTCCCATTTGGTTGCCTGGTGGAGCACAGATGTGTCAGTTCTTAGCCATTCACTTCAGCTGATGAGAGGGAGATTTCACTATTGTGTCCGGAATCATTACAGTGTTATAGGAAGTGAAATTATCGCTGTTCTGAAGACATATGAGGTCTCTCTCCTTCTTCCCCCCCCCCCCCACCATTTTATTGTTACATTAGGATAGTCCCCATTTCCTTGTCAAGTATAAAGGATTTTCACCAGTATGTGCATTCCCTAAGAACTCCTTAAAAAAAAAAAAAAAAAAAAGACACCCAGGAGTGAGCATCCAGGACCTGCTTTGTAATCAGGTTTAAAAAAAATTAAAAAAAAAAAAAAATCAGTTTTTAAAACCCACTCAGAATGTCTCTCAGCTACGACACAAGAATCGAGCTCCTAACCGGTGACACTCTCTCACTTCACCTTGATTCAGCAAAGTTAACAAGGGAATCCAAAGGTTTAAATAAAATAAACAAAAAAAACCAAAACCTCAAGGCAGCAGCTCCTTACAAAGGTAAGTTCATAACATTTTTAAAATGTTTTCATTTAAAACAACAAAAATCAGTCCTGTAACTATGGAAGTCATAATCCCGATGGTTTGTTTAATCTCTGTAGCCCTTCACAATTAAAAAGGGCAGGGAGTTAAAGCAAGAAGCTATATTTAATGAATAAAGTATGTATAAAGAAGGAGGGAGGAGAAGTGAATGTTGGCTGAGTGGTGGGGACCATTGCAATGAAGATGTAGATGGCTAGCTTCCTTTAGGGGTAGAAATTAAAGGTTCTCTCTCTCTTCCCCCCCCCCCCCCCCCAAAAAAAAAAAAACACGCTACTTCTGCCAAGCAGATCAGATACAGATCTGAAAGAGGAAAGGTTTACAAACTTAGCAATGGAAAACAGCCAGCTACTGCCCCTGTCCCAGCCAATCAGTGCTGTACATTCTGAAGTGTTCTTAAAAGTACCCATCAGCAAGCCCACTCAAACTGCTCTGGAAGCAATGAGGCCACTAACATGAGTGGGCTTAGTCTGTCTCTTGTAGAGCTTCCAGCTCCACAGAAAATGCACTTTCAAAACCCACCATAGAATATTAAACTAAAAAGAAATATTTAAAAAAAATTAAGAAACTATGTGTGTTGGGGCAGGAGGAGATGTACAAGGACCACATTCAGCACCAGTTTAGATCCTGTGCAAGATCAAACCATCTCCAAGAGGATTGCATAGAGTGCACACACAAAAAAAAAAAAAAAAAAAAAAAAAAATCCACAAATTTTGACTGTAAGAGCCAGATCCTGCTCCATGGAAAGTCATGGCCTGACTCCCACTGACTCCGTGGCAGCAGAATCAAGCCCCATGTGTCCAATTGCAACTCAGCTTCAAGGATGTTGTGCCTCCAGCAGTCACTAGCTAGGCCCAGGGGGGATTGCTCGTAGGGTGCATTTTGAACAGGAACCTGCACAAACTGTCAGTCAGGTGAGCGTGAAAGAGCAGAAATACATTCTATCTGAAAACAGTGGCCGGGAGGCTGTGTAAAGAGAGAGATGATCCAACAAAAAAATCAAGTGGGAGCAAAGGAGATGAAAAGAAAAGGTGCCTAGTGGAAGAACAGAGTGACACCACTTCCCTGCTGTACTCCTGAGCTACATGTGCTTGGTGTGGTGCCCTCTATAGGCTGCTGGGGTTGTGCACGTGGCAGGCCTATCCCCTTTGAACACTGAAGGTGGCCTCCATGTGAGAGCCCAGCCTCCAGGAAGGAGACTGCTCTCCCCGGTGGGGGATATCCATGCCAATAAGGAATGATGGGAGGTTATGGATTAGGGGAGAATGGTCAGTCTGGGGAAAATATTGCTTTGAATAGATGCAATTATTCTTCTCCCACTGAACCAAGTCCAGTGGCCTTCCATGTGGAATTTATCTTCTGGACTTCCTGCTACAGGCACAAGGCACATTGGTGCTTTGATGTCCATTCAGAAGGTGCAGGGTGAGTGGAGGAGGAGAAAGGAATGAACTCATTTAGTTATGTGGCGTTTCTCCCCATCGACACCTGGGTCCGTTTAGTCCATTGACTGAGATGAGACCATGGTGGGGAAGACAATAAACAAGCCCCAGAGCTTTTTACTCTTACTGAGTTGGAGCTATTAGTGCTGCGAGCCACCAGTGATGGCCAAGGTCCACTTTCATTCATCCACTTTCAGCCAGCCTTTCTTATAGTCCTGCAGGATCTCCAGGTAGTACTGCCACTCAGGCTCGCTGTCATACTTCACCTCATACACGGTCTTGAGGGGGTCCTTGTGATGCTTGTGGATCCTCAGCACCACCCCCTGGTACCAGGCCTCTGTTTTGTCATTCTCCTCATACAGATGTCTGATCCGCTTGCCCACCAGTTCTGGGTACCTGGATGGGGAGGTTGGACTCTCTGCCTCGTGCCTGAAGGTCTTGCTAAGGAGGGAGCAGCCTCGCCTTGAAGCTGGACCCCTCCCCCTCATCCCACTAGTGTCATGGAGAGGAGTCCTCTGTGCTCCCCGAAGGACCCTCTGGAATTTGATCCGGACCATTGAGTTCCGGAGGTGCAAAACCCTTGAGGTACTCCTGGTCTTCCTGGATGCCTTACTGGTCAGCTTCAGCTGAAGGGTCCTACAAGGCTTTTGGGTTTGGAGAAGTTGCCTCTTGGCACCAGAGGGTGGTGGGAGTCCATTTGGTTTTGAATCCAGGGAGCTGGGAACAACTTGGGAAGATGGTCTCCCATCCTTGAGCAAAGTATCCCCTCCATCAGGAGGGGAGAAGCTTCCCTGAAGCTTTTCGTCAAGCGGCTGGGTTTTCTCTGGTCCCAGGGCAGCAGTCCCCTCCTGGAAAGGAGACCCCTGCTTAGATGAGATCAGAAACTTTCCTTTCCTGTGCTTTCCCTTGAACAAGTTGGCCGGCGTTCCGGCTCTTGCACTCATCAGGCCCCCAGTTGCTTTCTTCTTCACATAATCCACTGCTACTCCTTTGCTGTCATCTATCAGAGTCCCTGCACCAGGTTCACCTAGGTAAGGAAGAGAGGACATAGTCAGTTAAGTTAGCACCTTCACCTGCTTAAAATAAAGCTCTCGTTGCACTGTGAGGACGACACGTGAGGACGACATCCGCAGGAACTGAAGCCATAGGCACACCATACAGTTTCAACCCTAGTCTACTAGCCAAAATGCAATGGTTCCATTTCCTCCTCCTTTGGGGCTTACTTCCGGTGACCTGAAAGGGAGCCTGGTAAAGGTCCCTTCAGATCCAGCACCTGTAGAGATGGAGCACTCCCTGCTGTATTCCTCCGACAGCAGTGCCTAGGAGAATTCCATGACGCTGATGAGGCAGAATAAAGTATACCCTGGCACTGTGGGTACCTACCAGCAGGGGCGGCTCTAGGAATTCCGCCGCCCCAAGCAGGGCGGCGTGCTGCGGGGCGCGCTCTGGCGGTCGCTGGTCCCGTGGCTCCAGGGGACCTCTTGCAGACGTGCCTGCGGAGGGTCCGCTGGTCCCGCGGAGGGTCCGCTGGTCCCGCGGCTCTGGTGGACCTCCCGCAGGCATGCCTGCGGATGCTCCACTGGAGCCACGGGACCAGCGGACCCTCCGCAGGCATTTCTGCGGGAGGTCCACCGGAGCCGCCTGCCGCCCTCCCGGCAAAATGCTGCCGCAAGCGCGTGCTTGGCACACTGGGGTCTGGAGCCGGCCCTGCCCACCAGCTTATGACTAGGATGGGGAATTTGAACTGATGCCATTAGCTACCAGTGGATGCTCTGCCATGTGTTTTAAATGGCTGTCATGGAAGTGCTACCTCCAGATTATACTGGTTCTGGCAACGATGGTCTATGGCCAAAAACCTGGGTTTCATTGGCTCCTGCCCCTGCCCCATCCCTCATGATTTAAACAAGACCAGCTTGTTTAAATCTCTACAGTTGCTCTGAGTCAATTACCATAAAGTTAAAAGACCAGGGTAACTTTCAGAGCTTCGATAGGAAGCCACTTCTGCACTGCTCCTCCCTGTTCTAGCCCCTGCTTTTGCCTAGAGCATGAGGAAATAGAAGCTGTCATGTACTGATGAGATCTGATCTAGGATATCAGAAATGTAGGGCTGGAAGGAACCTCAAGAAGTCATCTAGTCCATTTGCCCACACTGAGAAAGGGCTTAGTATACCTTGACCATCCTTGTTTGTCTAAACTGTTCTTAAAAAACTTCTAGTGCTGGAGATTCCACAACCTCCACTGGTAACCTAGTCCAGTGCTTGATGGTCTTCGTGGTTAGAAAGTTTCCCCCCCACCACAATCCAACCTAAAATTCCCTTGTTGCAAACTAAGCTGATTACTTCTTGTCCAACTATGGAAAACAATTGATCACCATCCTCTTTAAAACATGCTTATCAGATCTCCCCCAGCCTTCTCTTCTGTAAACTAAACATGCCCCCCATGTTTCAGCCTTTCCTCGTAGGTAGGGCCCTTCATTTTCGGTTTTTATTTTATTTAATTTTTCCCAGGAATTTATCAGTTTTCACTACTAAACCAACGAAAACCAGTGAAAATTGGTGGAAAAAAACTATTAATATTTTTTCTGGGTAAACATCGGGTTTTATTTAGGAGGACAGAAGGACGGGGGGGGGGGGAAGTATTCAGTAGATTAATACTTTGATGAATGGGATTCAATGTGGTTTGCTGCAGAGCTAAAAACAGAAATTAATACACAATGCCACCTTTGAGTTTAAGAAAACAATATTTCTCTAATCCCAAAATAAAACTTTTTATTTGAATAAACAGTTGACTGTTGCAGACTTAGAACTGTTAGCCTATAAATATTTACATATAATAATTGGACCACACCATTTGCAGCGCATACACTCAACTGCATCCTTTTCTCCAGTGGGTTTTTTTAAACTTTCGAATATTTCCTTGTGTTCTGAAACACATACTGATACAGGTTTTCGTTTCCTTCCCATCTTTTTGTCAGATCTTTAAACCATTATCTGCTAACACCTTGAAATGGGTACATGGTGGGTGTGAGATTCATCAGTACGTTCATATGCGCACATGCTTCAGAGCTTGTGTAACTGCCTGTTTATTATGTGTCTCTTCTAGACTAATACATAGCCTTACTTCAACAGACAGCTTTGCATATACACACAGACTAATGTATTATCATACATATCACATGCAATGTCTTGTATTTTCCTAATAAAACGAGTACTTTAATATATTAGAATGCTACAAAAGTAGGGTGAAAATTGGAAAAAAAACCACCAAAATAATTTTTATAAAACCCAGGATTTTCAGTAAAAATCAGTTTAAATTGAAAATGAAGGGGCTTACTCAGAGGCTATGTTTTCCAAACCTCATACAGTTTTGTTGCTCTCCTCTGGAATCTCTCCAATTTGTTCACATCTTTCTCAAAGTGCAGTGCTCTAGATTGGAGCTGAGGCCTCACCAGTGCTGACTAAAGTGGAACAATTATAGAATATCAGGGTTGGAAGGGACCTCAGGAGGTCATCTAGTCCAACCCCCTGCTCAAAGCAGGAACAATCCCCAGACAGATTTTTGCCCCAAATGGCCCTCTTGAAGATTGAACTCATAACCCTAAGTTTAGCAGGCCCGTGCTCAAACCTCTCCTGTGTCTTAGATACAACACTCTTAATTCAGCCTAGAATCACAATTGCCTTTTTCACTGCAGCATCACATGGTTGGCATTCAATTTGAGATACAGTATAACCCCCAGATCCTTTTCAGCAGCACTACTGCCTAGCCAGTTATTCCCCATTTTGTATTTGTTATTTTATTTTTTCTCCTTAAGTCTAGTACTTTGCACTCATCTTCATTGCATTTCATCCTGTTGATTTCAGACCAATTTGTCAAGACCTGTCTGAATTCTAATCCTGACCTCCAAAGTGCTAGCATCCCCTCCCAGCATAGCGTCATCCACAAATTTTGTAAGTAGAGCCTCCACTCCATCAGTTATGTTGTGAATGAAAATATCAAGTAGTAACAGACCCAAGACACACCCTTTAAAATACCTCACTAGGTGCATCCTCCCAGTTTAACAATAAACCATTGAGAATTACTCTTGGAGTAGGGCTTTCACCCCTAAGCAATTTAAAAAAGGAATTAGCAAAGATAGCCAATGTTCTCTTAGTAAGTGTCCGAAACTATGATGCACTTAACAACCAAATAGTGTCCAATTATTTTGGGTGGGATTTTCCAAGGAGCCTAAAGGATTTGGGCACCTAACTCCCTTAAGCTCCTTTGAAAGGGATTTGTTCTGGATGGGATTTTAAAGGCATATTGAGAGGAAGAATAGGCAGGAGTTACTTTGTCAAGAATTATTCCAGTTTTGCCAACACACTCTAGGCCAGTCATTCCCTCTCTCATCTCCCCCAGACAGACTAACATACACAAGGGCAGATGGTAATCTGCTGTCCAGTATTGTGATGGAAGGCCAGTTGCTCAGACACCAGTGCCACTTCACCTCTGTGCCCCATAAATAATTGGGTGTTCTCCCCAACAGCATGGTTTCAACTGTTTTTAATATATTAAAAACACACACAAAGAACAAATACCTACTTGGAGGCATGCTGGCCAGCTTGTGAACTTGGACCTGTAAGAAATAAAGTTATTGGTAATCATCTGAAGCGCAAAGATGACACTATTCAAAGGCTACTAGGAAGGGGCAGTTGGAACTAATTATAGTAGGATCAGGGTCTCTACTTTGAAACAAAGAGAGACTTAGGCTTATTTTCTTCAGGGTGCAAACTGATCCCCTGGGGAAATCGGAGCAATCTCTTTTCCCCTAACCACTTAGAGCCCTGCACACCCTATTGTTAAGGCTGTAGAGGGATTTCACCAGGCCAGAGAAGCTGGGAATTCCTAGCATAATCTTGGTTGATTTGCATTGTGATTGATATGGAATTGAGGTTTTGATTCTACAAGGGACAGGGCACCTCCAAACCAGCACCTTCCAGGGCCAGGATCTAAAGCATGGTGATTCCATTGAGAATAAAATGGGAATTTTAACCTCATTGTGCCAGGGGTCTGGTTTAATATGCCTTCCATGTGGGTCACTCCAAAAAAATTGCAAGAGGCGCTTCCCTTGCAGAAACACAGGCTGGGTCTGGGTGCACATGCTGGGAACACACCATATTTCTGGTAATTAAAGGCTTTCAGTGGAAATAAATCCAGTTAGCGCTGCACAGAATCCCATCTAAATGTTCCATATAGGGATCAGACCCTTTGTTTCTGGTCAAAGTTGGCCAACTGGCTCTGCCTACACGAGACACAGCAAACCAAGTTCCCAGAGAAGTGTCACCAATGACACACAGAGTAACTTTTCCATTGACTTTTTCCATTGGGTAAAAATGGGAAGGACAGGCCTCAACACCTCATCCCAACACTAGGGCCTCTAATGATGCTGTGCTCCTCCAGTTACTGCCTTGCAACATCAGAGAGGCAAGCGCAAACGTTCTGTGGGAGATTTATCTTTAACACTCGAGAAGAGATGCTAATGCCAGTGAAGACACCTTCAAAGACACCTAAATGTATAGAATTAGAGGGGTAAGAGCAAAGACCTCCATTCTTCTCATTAATGGAACCTAGAGATGACCAAAGCCCCTGTTCAGTAAAGCACATCGATGGACTATACATGCTTCACGTTAAACATGTACTTAATTGCTTTGCTGAACATGGCCCTAATGACTAGAAAGACATTTTAACCGCCACAAAAGCAGGTGATTGTATAGTCACAGCGGTTAAAGGTCAAGATTTCTTTAGGCTCCTTTGCCCTGTTTTTATCCTAATCCTCTGTTGTTACAGGTTCATATGTGGACAGTTAGTAGCTCGGAGCATCTATTTACAGGGCTGTTTTTGGGTGGCATTTGCAGACAGGGTATGCAAAAGAAATTCAGCCACTGAGAATTTAGCTGGAGAAGGTGTCCCTCCCACAGGGACAGAATAAGTCCCTTTAAAATTAAGGGACAACCCAAGAGTGTAACCATCTGCTTATGTTAAAAAAAATACAGTAAGGGAACACATCCATCTACAGTGCATAGGCAGATCAGGACAATACTTCTCACTTGTACAGTCTGCTACAGGTAAAATTGGAGCAGTTTGCTACTTCCTTATGCCCCGACCTGTGACCAGATGCCCCTCTCCAGATCATAGTAAGTCTCTGTCATCACAGCACAGGGCCCATATCCAAGCAGTGATAGAAGATTCTGAAGAAAATCAAAAGGTGCTGCTGTGAGCATATATTGCCCAGCTTGGCCCACCCTACCCCATGCTAAATAACTGCTCGGACCCAAAAGGTAACGCTACTTTGTCTGGATCAGAACAAACAAACGTTTGCTGTTTGGTTTTAAAATTCAGTTAGTTTCTTAGCCTGTAGCGAATGCTGACTGAAATGCAGCAGACTATTCCCCTCCACGATCTGCACTGGGGAAAAGGGGCTTCTGAACTGACTGCCAAGCAGTGCCTTGACCTAGAATTCTCACACGTGCTCTGCAGCACTGATCTATCTACTTGCTGTCTAAAGACTACCCATCACCATGGTATCTGGTAGCAGTGAGCAAGAACATGAATGATTGGTTAGACTGATAGAGCTCAGGGGCAGGGTACCTTGTTTCATGGGGCAGAAAGGGGAGAAGATGCCAGAGGTTAAATGCCAGAGGTAGGATTAATGGCACTCCAAGCTACACACATTTACCTACTGTGACACTAAGCACCCCTGTATTCACACGCTGCACACTGTTGTAATAATCTTTGTACAAAATATGCCTTGTGAGGTGTGATGTTATGAGTCTACATTGTTAGAGATCTCAAAGGTAGATGTTTGCCCAGATCTTGTGATGTAAGCAAACAAGTCTTGTCTGTTGCTATAGTTTTAATTCAAAGATCAAAAAAGGAATATTAACATTTATGATGATGCTTGAGTGAAATAGTATTATTGTCTATGTGTCTCTTTGAAGGTTGTGGTAACCTGTATCTGAACTGTTTAATGAATAAATTACTCTGTGCTAATTGCCAGGATGTTTGGGAGAAGGAGTTAAGCCTATTGTTTTCTCAGGCCAAAAGGCTGCTAGAAATGTAGAAGAAGCCTGGGACATGATCCTGCTTCATCTCAGATCTGCTTTGGGTTTCAAGAGGGGGAAACCTTAAGCCACAAGGATTGAGATCCCCGGTCATTGACTGGAGCCACCCCGAATATGGACATTGGACTGTAACCTATGGACTATTTCTAAAAGGACTTTTGGCAACTACAAGCTCACCTCTACTATGCATCTGAACCTCAAGAATTGAATTCAAGTCTATATGTATATTGATCTTTTAACCAACACTCTCTCTCTTTTCTTTTTTAATAAATTTTAACTTAGTTAATAAGAATTGGCTATAGCGTGTATTTTGGGTAAGATCTAAGTTATAATTGAACCTGGGTATGTGGCTAATCCTTTGGGATTGGAAGAACCTTTTCTTTTATATGATGAGAAGATTTTCAGGAATCATCGTCATATATGACAGGTGTGTCTGGATGGAGGCCTATGGCTGGGTACTTTAAGGGAACTGCGTGGTTTGGACTTCTAAGTGACCAGTGAGGTACTATAGAAGCTGTTTTGTACTGGTTGGTAAATCTAAGTATTGGAATAACCACCAGCATTTGGTGTTTGTCTGCCCTGTTTTGTTTGCAGTTCACCCTGATTGACTGACCTCAGCTGGCTCCCACGGGCAGCACCGTCACAAGGTATTATTTGAAATCTAACACACTGATCATTAATATCCTTGTGCAATGTGTGGTTTGTATTAAGAGTGAAATTATGACTCAAGTGTATGTAAACCAGTTATGCCAGGAAGAGTTGGTAAACAGGTCTGCCCTAGACAAAAGGAACGTGTTTTCCCCACCTGGGAATTACTTCTCAAGTACTTTGGAAGTCAATGAGAATGTATTTACATATCACAGAACCAGACTCATCAAGCTAACAAGAGGTGGAGGCAAACCTCACACTAACAGGTGAGGGAGAAGACAGCCTGGTGTCTACACCCAGCAGGAGACAGACACTGGGTCTGGGTTTTACTTTTCAAAGAATACACTGCAAAGCTTCACTGGTCTATAAAGACGGGTTGGAGGGCACTGAACCTCAAGTGATAAGCAACTGAATCAACAATTGTTTACAATATTACTGTGTTATAACATATTGAGCAAGGTCTCTTCTGAAAACTAAGGACACACGGTGATCAATATCATTATGAATTGTATGTATTAATACTACATAGGGAATCATGGATGTTCATGGATATTAGGCTGTACAGTCTGCCCAGACAGGAGGGAATGTCACGGCTATCTATGTGTCTACAAAGAGATTAAGCAAGGTGCGACTAAAAACAATGGAAGCCCTATTTACATAGAAACTAGCATGGGAAGATGACAGGAAGGAAAAATAGCAGGAGGTCATCCTGCCCCTTGAAACAAAAAGACATTGGAACGTTGGAAGATATAAGCAAAGGCTTGAAGCCATCTTTGGCATCCATGGCTAGACAAGCACGAGGGAACAGAGCCCTTGCAAGTTAAGAAAGATGGGTCCTTCAACCAAAGGGGGTTGAAGTCTCTAGAACCGAATGTAGGACAGAAACTTGCTTATGCAAAGATCTTTCACTTAAGACGACAAGGGAAGCCAGAACCTTGTACTTTTGTGGAAGGTCCTGAGGGAAAGTCAGCCATGACTAGGAAAAAGAATGACCAGTGATAGAAACCATCTTGAAGAAAGCCGATATCTTGCTAGATTAAGTTTAGACTTTTAGATGTGTGTTTTCACTTTTGTTTTACTTGTAACCTTTTTTAGCTTTATTCTTTTTACTTGGCATCACTTATGTCCTATTGTTAATAAAAAGATTTTATTCTTACCATAAACCAGCTCTGTGCTGTGTTTGAACAGAAGGGTGTACTTACCCCCAAGTTAAGTTAATAAGTTGTGATGCGTTTGTCTTTAGAGGAAGAAACGAACCATATTATTATCCAGGAGAGGTCTGAACATTGCAGAGCACACGATTTTGGGGAAAATTTGGGATTGGGAGTGTGTTGGGGTCATCTTGCTGGTTGTAACCAAGGATGGTGAAAATCAGAATGGGGCTTTAGACTGGCTGCTGAGGTCAGAGCTGCTGAACCAGGGCCATCTAAGCACAGACACACTCAAGGTGTAATCTACATGCTGGCAGGCTGGTTGAGAGTGGCCCAGGCTGGGAGCTACAGCAGCAAAACATTGTGAGGCACCCAGTGTTACAGGCCAAATGGTGATAACCCCTCACTGGTCTGGATTGCACCCCTGATCCCTGACCAGACCGTCATATACTGCAGTACAGGTGAGAGTTCACGGAGCTCTGTGACAAGGATCGGACAGCTGCAGGCTCGATATTTCTTTTTAGAGAGATTCTACTGTAAAGATCACTCCACCTCCCCATGAGGTGTCTACCACACCCTTCATTTTCTACCGTCCTGCCAATCCTATGACATTTCTGACAGCAGAAGAGCTGTTCTCTTGAGGCATGTCACCGTGTCCAGAGAAAAATCAGAGGATAAGGCCAGGGCTCATAGGCCCTTCTGGCCAGGTTGTGTGTGCACAATTCAACATGTTATACAAGGGACTAGTTTATCCATCAAACATACCCCTGCCTGCTCTGTCCCCTTTCTGCCTATGCCATACATGCTGGCCCCCTTCCATTCTCAGCTCCCTTCCCTCCCTTGCTAACAGGGTACTGGGGCAGCTGGCTGCAACATCATTTTCCATGCAGGTTTGGAACCAGCTGGGAAAACTGGCTGGCTGCCTTCAATTCCTCTGACACAACAGCCCCTGGGTGGGGTCAGGAGCAGAACTGGCAATGGAATCCCAACATGATGCATGACATTCCGAGCAGGCCTGAGGACAGACGTGAGGGGATGGCCACATTCACAAGCATCACAGGAGACGCCCAACACTTGATCAACTGAAGTAAATCATTAGAGGGTGGGATCAGAATCTGGCCCACAGCCATTCCAGACCCATCCGTCTCATCGAGAGGCAGCATGGCATGCCCAGAGCCTGTCACTAATGATAGCATGTGTCAACTGCAAGGAGAATCAGACCTCGTTAATATCGTCCGGCCTCCTGAAATTGCAGTTTGGGACCCTCCGCCCATTTAAATGCTAAAATAGGGGCATAGCTGGTCATGACTGAATACTACCCAAAAGTCATGATTGCCTCCCACACAATTTAAATTTTAAAAGGTTTAAGAGGGAACTCTAAAAAAACTTTTCCATTTAGAGTTTTTTCAGCCTCATCCATGCTATGGTTGAAAGTAGGCTTAGATGGGGCCTTACAGAAGATAAAATAGGAACTTTCAGTGGTTCTTTTGGTCTGTCTGTCAATTTTTTTGGTGGCTTAGAACCTTTAAGAAATTGTGTGTGTCAGTTTTCCAAGAGGACTCTGCATGGCCCTAACTCAATGTGGAGAGCTTTTGGAAATCTCACCATATATCTTTTTCTATCTATCTGTCCTCCCCTATCCCTTACTCTCCTTTTCTTCCACTTACCTCTCATCTATCCTTCGCCTCTTCCTCTCCACTTACTGCTCTTTTCAATATGCTTGTAATAAGCATTAACATGTTTATTAACTCATGTCTCCAAAATGGACAAGACACAGGGAGTGGAAGAGGAAGTAAAAGTCTCCCCCTGCCCCCCACCCTCTCCCTCAATTGCTGCCAGTGATTATCCAACTTCTGTGGTCTCCTTAAGGAACACAAAATGGCATTAGACTGGCCACTCTGTGCTTCAGAGAGCACCCAGTAGCAGAGTGCAGTGCTCTGTCTCAGATGCATTGCACATCCCATTGTATTCAATGGAACACTGCAACCCAGCAGCTCGGTACAGAACAATCATTTCCTGACATCACTCCCAGCAGTTATGAATTCCTGACATGAGTTTCACCCCTGCCAACAGGCTAGGCCACAAGAGTCTGGTGCCAAGAGGTTATGCAATGCACCCTTGCATTAGCCTCTGGGAAGCCTCCTGGACCCAGAGAGTAGCTGGATCTTTACAGTAACATACAGCTAGCTACTTTGCAAGCCCACACAAGGAACCCTTAATCACAGCTGCAAATCATCCACTGTAGACTGAGGTGAAGGCTTTCAAGCGTGGCTAATGATTCTGGGTGCCTTTTTCTTTTTGAGTACCCACACAGACCCAATTTTCAGAAAGTGCCCTCAGTCTAAAGGTCAATTCCCCTTTATGATGTGCCAAGGTAGGTACCGCAAAATGGTGGCACACGAAGTCACTAGTCATTTTGGAAAGCCTGGGCGTTACAGAGCCACAACAAGGGGGGAGGGATAGCTCAGTGATTTGAGCATTGGCCTGCTAAACCCAGGGTTGTGAGTTCAATCCTTGAGGAGGCCACTTAGGGATCTGGGGCAAAAATTGGTCCTGCTAGTGAAGGCAGGGGGCTGGACTCAATGGCCTTTCAAGGTCCCTTCCAGTTCTAGGAGATTGGTATATCTCCAATTATTACCTTTATTACCTAACAACATTTAGACCAGCTTCTATAAAGAACCTTGCATCTCTCCCAGAAAGCTGCATTTCCTTATTTCTTCACCCACAGTTCCAACTTATCTGTGCATCAACAGAAACTGGTCTCCATTCTAATCCACCTGCACCGGATGTGTTGGCCAAGTGGGAGATTTTGCAATTCAGGAACTGTGAGACTGTAACATAATGCATTCCCCCGGAAATGCTCAAACACCAGCCGGTGACCCAACACCACTGGATGAGTCAGATGGAGGGGGAGGCAGGCTGCTTGGAAAGGAGGGTACGTCAATTGACATTGGTCGGCTAGTTAACAGTGATGGGAAAGGGAATGAAGGAGAGAGACAGGATCAATGTTCTTTTGAGCACATTAGACTTTCAGCTACACAATAAAATGCCCATTACTGGACATGTACAGCTGACCCTTCTCTTGGAGAGCTACTAATATATGGAAAATGTCCCATTGGCAGAACAGTCTAAGGGGTGGGAAAGGGCTTACTGGAGATTTAGCACCACTTACCAAGATAGTGCTTGACACAGTCATGCCAGTGGAGATTCAGAAGGTCTGGGTAGATGTCAGGCAGCTGTTTCAGGGCGAGCAGCTTCAGCATCCTGGAAGTACAGCACTTAAGCTCTAAGTCCCTCAAAAGCTTCTCCTCAGACAGGGTGGTGGGGCGCAGCTCCACCTTGTGCTCCTGCAGCACGTGGTCCACAGATGCTCCAGAAAGCTTGGGGAACAGTTTCTCCTTCACCACATGAATGGGAATGAAGATGGCACCTGCTCGAACCACATGTGGGAAGGGGCACTTGCGAGTGAACATGAAGGTCTCCAGCTGAGACAGCAGCTTGCTGAGGAGTATGCTGATATCCTGGAAACCCAGCCAGATCTCCTTGCCTTTGGAGGCTTTCTGAGCTTCCAGGATCCGGGAACCATTCTTGGGTTTGAGAGGAGATTTTGAGCTCTCTTTCTGCTCCCCATCCAGCTCCACCCTCCTCAGCCACTGCTTGAGGAGCTCCGGAGATGTTCCGGACACAAAATATGAAATCCTGTTGCAGAGAGATATGTGCAATGCAGTGAAATATTGGCTGGATGAAGTCTGCTGGGCAGGGGGTTCACAGTTGCTGGGCAGCGAGACATTGGCCTCACCCAGTGCCGGGGAGGCTTCTGGGGCACTGGGGGACAGAGACTTTGAAATGTCGGGAAGTTTCAGATAAAGGCACGTCATCTGCAAGGGTTGGATGTTGGCCTGGATGGGTGCTGGGGGGCCCTGCGTCGCTGCTGGGGGGCTGTTGGCCTGGATGGGTGCTGGAGGGCCCTGCGTCGCTGCTGGGGGGCTGTTGGCCTGGGAGGTCTCCAGGGGGCCCTGCGTCACTGCCAGGGGGCTGTTGGCCTGGACAGGTGCTGGAGGGCCCTGCATCGCTGCCTGGAGGCTGTTGGCCTGGACGGGTGCTGGGCAACTGTTGGCCTGGGTGGCTGCAAGGGGATCCTGTGTCACTGTCGGGGGGCTGTTAGCCTGGGCGGCTGCCTGAGGACCCTGCGCGGGTGCCAGGGGACTATTGGCCTGGGAAGCTGCCAGGGGACTATTGGCCTGTACTGGGGGCACTGCTCGCGTCGGGAGAGATTTAGAGATTTTGTATTTTTTGAACATGAAGGCTGTCGAGCTCTGGAAGTTGCTCTTGTCCCCGGAGCTATTTTCCACTGACAAAGGCAAGGCCTGGGTCTTGGAACTCTCGAACACCCTCTGCTTTTTGAGTGGTCCCTCTTTCACCTCCTCCTCCTCACCACGTTCTCCTTTAGGAGTCACCTCGGTCTGTCCAGCTGGGCTCAGAGGATCATTGGCCTTCACTAGCTCTTTTTTCAAGCTGAGGTCTAGCACTACATCTTCTTGAGCAAGTTCCCTGCTCCCAGTGGCAGCTGGAGCACTGATGCTGCCGCTCTGTGGCTCACTTCTTGCTGGCAGGCTGCGTGGCAGAATCTTTGGCTTGTAGATCTCACAAGTCCTGCTGTTACAGCTTCCATCCTGCTGTATCGCATTGAGGTTTTCACCCATCCCAATCTCTGCTTTTAGGGCCTGGGTTGCTTCTTTCCCAAGAGGCTTTTCTGATGAATCCTTGGCAGAAGGTGGCTCTGAGACAGCCTTACAGTCTCCACTTGCCAGGCTGTTTCGGAAGGGGGACTCTTCCTCTTGGTGATCTTTTGATAAGGGAATCTCTGCCGACCCTTTGGACCCTTCTATGTAGTCCCGGTAAGGTGCCAGGCTAAAGACATTGTTGATAACTGGCATAGGTGGGGAGGAGGGAGGAGAACCTGCATCTCTCAGGCTTTTCAGTCCCTCCTCAGTGGAAATTATCTGGGGTGAGGAAACAAGCCTGCCTTTGACCTTGGGGGCTTCTCCTTTTTTGTGGTGGTGGTACGGATCTGGACTATCAGTAATGACAATGGGAGCTCCTAACTGAGCTTCATGAATCCCTGTGTTTCTGTGCATAGGCTCTTTCATGGATAAGCTGGACCTTCTCTCCGAGTGGGATTGTTCCTTTCCATGCAGGTTGGGTTGTTCTGTCTGACACAGGCCCGATCCACAGCCTGGCTCTCCTTTAGGTAGTGCTTCAGTGAGCCTTTTGGAGCTGTTGGGTAGCCTATCTAGAGCACCAATCAGTTGGAAAGCACCGTGCTGGTTAGCAACCTCTTTGCTTCTGGGATTCTCCCTCACCGACTGAGTCCCATGAGAAGCAGCAACTCTGCTGTCAACGTGCCCATCATGACCCGCATCCGTATTGGCTAAGGAGGCATTGTACAAAGCCATGTCAGAAGGTGCAAAAACAAAACTGGGGTTCTGCTGCAGATAGTCCACTTTGCAGCTGGAATTCTGCTGGAGCTCCAGTTCGCTAGAAGAAACTCCAGGCTTCAAAGCTGGAGAGGCCACTGGAATTAGACCAGCTGGGCTATACACATAGCCCTCCAGAGGGCTGGCATAATAGCCTCTTGGGGAATGATGTCTCAGGTAAGTGCTAGAAAAGGGCCGAGGTTCCCCACTTCCTGGAAAGTTGGTTCCTTTGTAGCCACCTGCAGTTGGCAAGGTTGACAGAGTGCCATTCTGTTCCTCAGCATGAGGGGCCTCCTGATAAAGAAACGTTTGCTTGTGTGAGGTCAGTGGGTAGTGAGACACTGAGTAGCAAGCTGGAGATCTATCCCGATAGGCTGCTGTTTGGGAATGGGCCAGTGGGCTGGCAGCGGCAGGCTGTAGCTTGGACCATGTATGCTGGGATAAGCTGCTGCCATGTACATCTTTGGCCCTTTTCTGGTTGTTGTACATGGCTGGGTAGTTTGCTTCAAGAAAGGAGGTGTTTTGATGTACTCTGTATTTCTCAAATGCTGCATGGTAAGGTGGAAAGCCTACAGAGGCTGCTACCATCTCTTTAGTGGGAACCCCTGTGCCTTGGTGTAACTGCAGGAAGCTGGGATCAGGATGATGGGCTCTCTTGGGTAAAGCAGTTCCACAAGACTGGTCTTTTGCATGGATATAGTGCCCTGAGGGTACTGGGGCTGGTACAGTCCATTCCACTTCCGACGGCCTCTTCTGCATACTCTCCATCTGAGTTTGTAAGGACATAGAAGCCCTGGGGTCCACATAGCAAACAGGGCTTCTATAAACTGGCTTGGGCACTGCCAAGGTGGAATACCCTGTAGTTGCCTGAGCAACTGTTTTGTTTAGGAGCCCAGGTTTTTGCACTGGGAAAGCATGGCCCTGAGCCTGCTGCATATGATTTGCCCACTTCTCCTGAACAACCAGATGGTCTCGGACCATGCTGTCCTTCCCTTTGTCAGCACCAGAGCGCCGGAGTCTTACCGCCAGACTCTCAGCTTCTCGTCCGTACAGCAGGCAGTTCATCAGCGCACCATCTGTCCTCATGTGCTGGCTGGCAGCATTACCTGGATATTGCATGTAAGATGCGGCTGGACTCCAGTGGGTCAGAGACTCGATCCCATCGGGGTTTTGCAGCGGATAAGCAAAGTAGGTTCCCTTGTAGCTGAAATGGTTTTCAGAGCCATGACTAGGCAAGGGGCTTGATTTACACAAGCCTGTGGGGAGGACACAATTTGGCTCTGTCTCCAGCCGAGGTAACTTGTTGTAGGCCACAGGGTCCAGGTCCTCTAAGTGTCGTTTCCCAGCCATTATAAGTCACTCTCCACCTCGTGTCCTGGCTGCACAATAGGGGATTCACTCTGACTTGCCTGAAAGAGAAGAAAAAGGAAAACAGTGATTTAAGCAAAAGGGCCAAAACCAAGTCACACAGAAACTTGCCACGCAAAATGTCCTGCCATGTGATTTTTCACTGGTAACAACTGGGGAGAACCAGGGGTGTAAAATGAAGACAGCAGGTTAGTTTCATAACACACACACACAATGCATCTGCCAACACCATGGCATGATACCACGGAAAGATGCATTGAAGGGGTCTTCCCAAATGGAGACGTTCGAGCATGAAATTCGGGGCAGTGAGACTTATGCTGCTTGTGGCATTATTTTGGTGATAATTAAACTGAACTCCTTTGTGTGTATAACTATCGGTACTGCGAGAGCAATGCAGCATAATCCCAGGATTTCAAATTCAATGGATGTTGCTTTTGATTGGTCAGTTTTTGCTCATTGGCTGGAGGAATTGCTATACCTCATTCTACATTTTTTTGGTAGGCAATAGCTTTGTTATTAAAGTCACATACAATGTTCAAAATTTTTATGGCAGTCCAGTGCAAATGATACACAATAAATCAAAAGTCTTCACAAGTAGGTTTGAGCATTGGCCTGCTAAACCCAGGGTTGTGAGTTCAATCCCTGAGGGGGCCATTTAGGGAACCGGGGTTTAAAAAAAAAAAAAAAGTCTGGGGATTGGTCCTGCTTTGAGCAGGGGGTTGGACTAGATGACCTCCTGAGGTCCCTTCCAACCCTGATATACTATGATTCTAAGTAGTAATCTTATCGAATCTTTATCTGGAAAGATGATTTTGCTGTCAGTATGGAAGCCACAGATCCTGTAATATAGGCCTTGGTTGAATGCCAATCAAAATTTTCATGCCTACACCGTATTGCCAATCTCAATCATTCAAAAATCATGGTCCAGACAGGCCCCACAAAATACTGAGATTTGTAGAAAATACATTTTAAGTTTGTCTTCTACTTCGCAAACCTTTAAGGGTCACTTTTTTCATGCTTTTCTCTGCAGCCATGAGGACTATAGACTGTTTAAATGAAAGCTGAGATTTTCATGTAATCCCATGATTCCAAAAACTGGGGTTTTATGAGCAAACACCAAATATGTAAAACCTTGGATAAACTTGTGAGGCTTGGCAGTGTTAGGGGTTTTAATATCCACTATAGTTCTTTTATATGTTAACTACAATCCTTTTTATGTTGTGCATTTGTATAATTTAGTCTCTGTACCTATTCAACTGAAGAGTTCTCTGTACTTAACTTGAACCTCATTGACAAAATGAAGGAAAGGCATGTACTCATAAGGAAATGTGTATGGATCTTTTAACTCCCTTGGGCTAGTCTAGATGTCCAGGAAGGGACTCCTGGCACTAACTAAGGATGCCTCATATTACAGAAGTGTGCTATAATGAACATAAATTTAAGCATCTATCATCAATTACCCTGCTAAGGCCCTACTTGAATTGTGGGATGATTGTCAAATAATTGCAGCTGAGTTGCAGACCAGACATGGGGGGGGGGGGGGGGGGGGGGCTAAAAAAAACAGAAAATTAATAATGGACCTTTATTAATTGCAGTGATTTGGAAAAGCCACAATATCGCAAATTAAGTAGGGCCTTACTTATAATACAATTCAGTTCTGTGATTGATAAGATGTATTTGTTATTGCAGATGTTTTCTGTGATTTATGAAAACATGACCCATTGAAAGATGTTTTTAACTCATTAAAAATTGCTTGTTACCACCGCTGTTAATAATAAAAACTGGATTAGAAATTCCTTTTGCTTATCAATCATATAAACTGAGATACCATAAAAAATATATAATTATTTAACTGATATAAATTGTCAGTCAGGAAATTTAGGTTTGAAATTAGACGAAGTTTTCTAACCATCAGAGGAGTGCAATTCTGGAACAGCCTACCAAGGGAAACAGTGGGGGCGAAGGACCTCCATGACTTTAAGATTAAGCTAGATAAGTTTATGGAGGGGATGGTATGATAGGATAACGGGTTTAGTCAATAGGTCAATAACATGCCACAATGGTAATTAGTACAAAGGGTCAATGTTGGGATATTGTTAGCCTTTTTCCAGAGGGTCTGGCTTGAGAGTCTTGCCCGCATGCTCGGGGTTCAGCTGATTGCCATATTTGGGGTCGGGAAGGAATTTTCCTCCAGAGTAGATTGGCTGTGGCCCTGGAGGTTTTTCGCCTTCCTCCGCAGCATGGGGCAGGGGTCGCTTGCTGGTGGATTATCTGCTACTAGAAGTCTTTAAATCATGATTTCGAGCATTCAACAGCAGAGTCAAGGGAGAGAATTATTTCAGGAGTGGGTGGATCGGCTTATGTGGCCTGCATCTTGCAGGAGGTCAGACTAGATGATCATAATGGTCCCTTCTGATCTTGAATTCTATGAAAAACATCCATCAAGTACTGAGGTAAATTGAGATACTGAAGAGAGAAGAAACACTAGGATACATTATGGGAAAGTAGCTTTTCCCTCCTCAAAGGAATTTTCTTTGTCCTAAACCAATATATAAAAGAATGAATTTGGGAATGTTAGATGGAAGCAAAGTGAGCTACAAACTTCTCCGCTTTCACATTGGTAATGTATGTTTTTCCGTCTGTAGTCTGCATAGTGCGTATTCAGTACCGATCAATTGTATTAAATAAAACTTGACCTGAGTTAAGGTATTTGCTATCACTCCTTATTAAATCCAAACACGCAATAGCAACGTGCGATGGTTCAGCCATGATTCAATCTAACGTTTGGAGAGGGGGGGCGGGGGGAGTGTAAACAGTTGAGCCATTTTTTTTAAATGATTTAAAATGGTTTTCTCAAAAGTATTTCTAGGCCAATCTTTCTTAATCATCCAAACATTTTGGGGAATTTATATTATGCAACTGTATTGTGTTTGTACATTTGCATATATTACGCTTGGAATTCAATTAAGTGTAGCACAGGTAATTGGGTTAATTAACCTTAAAGTTTACCATACTCATTTTAAACCAAATGTTATAAATCAGATATTCTTTAATATGACCAGTCTCGATTTCTTATTTTGAGCTAGTGCCTGAGATGCTGACAATGTTATTGTGCTATCACGGTTTACTGGCTGAGAGCAAACCGAGACCCTACACTCAGTTAAGGCTTTGTCTATAGTAGACAATTTTGTCGGCAAAAGGCAGCTTTTGTCAACAAAACAGCGAAGGTGTGCACGCTACAATGCTCCTCCTGCCAACAAAAATGCCCGTTTTGCCACCAAAATAAAACCACCTCAACAAGAGGCATAGAGCTTTTTGCAGCAAAATTAGATCAACAAAGCGTCAGTGTAGACCAGTGGCTCACAAATTTTTGCACTGGTGACCCCTTTCACAGAGCAAGCCTCTGAGTCGACCCCCCATATACATTAAAAACACTTTTTTATATATTTAACACCATTATAAATGCTGGAGGCAAAGCGGGGTTTGGGATGGAGGTTGACAGCTCGCGACCCCCCATGTAATCACCTCTTGACCCCCTGAGGGGTCCCAACCCACAGTTTGAGAACCCGTGGTGTAGATGCTGCGTTCTTTATGTCACCATAACTGGCCTCCAGGAGGTATCCCACAATGCCCATCGTGACTGCTCTGCTCACCGTTTTGAACTCCATTGCCTTGAATCCATCTACACATGCATGTGCTCCTCCCCTTTCAAAGCCCCAGGAAGTTTTGAAACTGCTCCACATGGAGAGCTTACATAGCTGCTGCCCAGCTAGGCATGCCAGCAGCAAACACACTCCTGCCTGGACTACAGGGGAGGAGACAGATCTCCCACAGCCTCCTCTCCCCATAGACCCGGGAGAGCTCAGAGGGAATCAAATTAACACAGAATCCTGCTCCCTCTGGCCCTAGGACCACAGCGGCAGACAGGCAGGGCAGGCTGCTGCTGGGAAGGGTGGGAAGAGACTCCTGCTGTGCAGAGTCAGGGAGTGAGGCAGAGGCTGATGTTGGGGTGTCCTCCTCCACCCACCCGTGTACCAGTCTCAGCTGAGATGGGAGGCTGGAGGACACCAGCTGTCTGTGCACCAGCTTCTGCCTCAGACTGGTTGCTTCTGGTGACTGTCTGAACTTAAAGAGACAGCATCCTGACACACACACACTCTCCCCCCCCACACCCCAACACACACTGTCTGTCACTCACTCTGCCCCCCTCCTCCCCCCTCCATGTATCTGTGGACTTCTTGTGTTAGTATTCAGCAATGTCAGTTAATGCCTTTCATATGGCTCAATGTATTCATTTGTTACAATGGGTTATCATTCCAGCAGAGGGAGCTATAGGACCATCATAGCAATGGCTGCAGGACATCTGGAAATGCCACTTAATGTCAAGACCATACTGATGAATTTCTTTCCATTTATTATCTGGGGCTGAGTTTTTTTCTTGGCAAGATCTAGTGCTCACAGAACGTGATTGGGAGGGAAACATGGAGGAAATAGAAAGTGGGGATGAAATAAAGGTCTTGTCTACACAGGAGAAATTGACCAGCATAGCTATTCTGGCATAATTCCCCCCTCTAGACATGATATTCCAGAATAAAAGTGATTTTATTCCAAATAGTCCGCTTTATGAGTGGAGCACTTATTCCAAAATAAACTCACTTTTACTTCAGACTAGAGTATCCATACAGGGAGCTATCGCACATGATCACTATTCCTCCCCCTCCCCTCAATACACACACCCATCCTGGAGCACGACACAGATCCACAGGATTTAAAAGCTAAAAGAGTTGGGGGGGGGGGGGGAGAGAAGAGATGGAAGAGGAAGAAAGAGGGTGAGAAAACCTCTCTCATATAGCAAAGGCAGCAGGAACTGCCACAGCATGAGCTTTACGGTTCGGTTTCTTCCTTTCTCTAGGAAAGTGTGTGCAGCACCCGCTTCCTCAGGAGACTAATAGGCGATTGTTAGTCTGAGCCAGACCCTCACGTCTGTATCAGATTACGAACTCCTTTTGTGTGCTCTATGCCCCAGGCAGCCAATTGTACTGAGTTCCAGAATGCCGCACTGCCCAGGAAAGGTGCTTGACACCTCATGAAGGGCTATCACTGAGAAGCCATTGCAGAGCGATTTGGAGCCACTGACTTTGATTGGCTGGCCCACCGCCAAGGGAACAATGGATTTTCTGCACAGGGGCCCACAGGTGGAGAGAGAGTGGAGAAAAAGGCAGCTAGAGTTTTCCATCTGAGCATGTGGCAAAGGGACAGACTTTATTTGGGAGCAAGTCTCTGCTCTGAGCACAGGGAGCCACATGGGAGCAGGACAGGCAGGAGAGACTCTCTAGGGTTGCCAGGTATCTGGTTTTCGACTGGAAAGTCTGGTCCAAAAGGGGACCTGTCAGATGTACTGACTGGACACCAAGAGTCCGGTTACTACAGGTGGGGGGAGGCACCAGCTCATCAACCCGTACCAGCCCCTACTCAGCCAGAGCTCCTACCTGCATCTCATGGGCAGGCAGACAGCAAGCTCCACATCAGGCTGCAGCTCCTGTCCCCGCCCTGGAGCAGAGGAAGCCCAGCTGGGAGGATGAGGGAGAGTAATGAGCCTTGAGCGAGGGGGAAAGAGGTGAAGCAGGGGTGAGACCTGTTTTCAGCAAGTAGAAAGTTGGCAACCCTAGACTCTGCCCAGCCTGAGACACTGACAAACCTGAGAGTCACAGAAGGGGAGAGATCAGACATGGGGAGGGGGCAGCTCAGGAGCTTTGTTCTTTTCAGAGATCTGTAGCTTTTGACTGCTTTTACAGGCAAGAAGATTGTGGCTAAGACATTCCATTGCTACACCTACGTTCCCTGCCACGTTATCTCTGAAGGGTCGGACGAGAAGCCCAGAGAGCCCACAGCCCAGCTGAAGCTCTGTGAGACACTCAGGAGGTCTCAGACACTGGTTTTGGAGTCGCCCACCCTACCTCCTGAGGCGGAAGACAGGGGGGCTGAACCCAGGAGTGCCCATTATAGGCCCAGAGCTACAAACAAACAGTGACAGGACTCTGCTCAGACCCACCTGGCTTAGAAGCACTTGAGATCCAGCGATTGGGCCCACTCACAACTGACTGGTGACCATCTAGGGAAGTACCAGACCAGCCTGCCACACCCAGATTACAGTCACCTCAGTCCTCCCAGAGAGGCCAGGCTGGCATTTACATGGCACTGCAGCAAGAAGACTCATGCACCTGCCCTTATGTAGTTCCCGAGTATAGTAACATGGAGTGACTCTGACAGCAGAGTCACGTGGGCGTCTCCTCACCCTTCCTGTTTCTGACAGGTTTGTTTACCTCACCTTTCCCCTCTGTTACAGAGCTGCTCTCACAGGAAGCCGGTACTTGGGGATTGGGTGAGAATGTGATCAGGAGGCTCCTTGGCAATTTACCTTTAACCTCCTTTAATAAAAAAAACAAAACAAAAAACCCACCACCTTAATGATGCTGGCTGTTTACAGTGCTAAAGTCCTCAACAAAAGAATACCGGAGTGCCAGATGACCTGTGATACCTTCCACACCCCCACTCCCGGAAGTCTTCTACTGCCCCTGAGAGAGGAGAGCTGATAAAGTCAGATGTCAGTTAGATAACATGTTGCCGCTGCAAGGTCTTTACAAACACCAATTCAGCTTCACAACACCCTTGTTATCAGACCTTGTGCGCAGATGGAGAAACTGAGTCATTGAGAAATAGGAAGTGAGTGGCCTAAAGTCACAATGCAGTTACTAGGCAGAGCTGGGATTAGAACCGAGTGATGCCCCCTAACCACTAGACATCACTGCTTCATGGATTAGCAAGATGAACAATAAGCAGGTCTGACAGGAGACAGCAGCTTTTCTGACTTTGCGAGTATCGGATAACCACACTTGGGCAACAAGATGGTAAGAGACTCAAATTTCAAAATGCAGACCCCCTCCCAATCTGAATGTACTCAGTTGGAGTGTCCAAGTTCTGGAAGAGGAGTTTATGTTGAAATCTATCTATAGTGACCACTCAGGAGCAAATTCTGTAGCTGAGGTTGTAGAGAGATTCCATTTATCTTTCCTTCCCGTTTTCACATGGTCATGATGCATCGTCTGGAAAATTGAGGTGAAGAACAGAGAGTGCGGATCCTAAGATTTTGAGGTGTTCCTGTGGGTTTTTCCTACAACTCTGATTTCTGGAAATTCCAAACTTTTTAAATTAAAATTATGCAACCAAGCAGTAAACACAATTCAACTGTGTAGCGAGTGCAAGACCATCACGCCATCTCCAAACCATACAGAAGCCAATTTCTTGGCACAATTAGATCCTGACAACACTTTTGTAATTTTAGCAGGCAGGGCCCAACTCACATATGTAATCCTCACAATGAAGACAGACTGGCTGCTGCGATTAACCCAGCCTTGCAGAAAACTATAACAGAAGGGAAAACATACCCTTTTCCACCTCCCGTTCTCCTTGATGGACGTATTAATGTCAAAACCTAAGCTATTCTAATGCTAAATACTATTTTTGAAGTGATCAGACTAAGCACAACAAATTTCTTTAACCAAAAAAACCAAACCCCAACCCCACAATAAATTAAGTGCAAAATACAACATTACTGCAACAGCAGCAAAGAATCCTGTGGCACCTTATAGACTAACAGAAGTTTTGCAGCATGAGCTTTCGTGGGTGAATACCCACTTCTTCGGATGCAAGCAGTGGAAATTTCCAGGGACAGGTGTGTATATATAAGCAAGCAAGAAGCAAGCTAGAGATAACGAGGTTAGATCAATCAGGGAGGATGGGGCCCTGTTCCAGCAGCTGAGGTGTGAAAGCCAAGGGAGGAGAAACTGATTCTGTAATTGGCAAGCCATTCACAGTCTTTGTTTAGTCCTAAACTGATGGTGTTAAATTTGCAGATGAACTGGAGCTCAGCAGTTTCTCTTTGAAGTCTGGTCCTAAAGTTTTTTTGTTGTAGGATGGCCACCTTAACATCTGCTATTGTGTGGCAAGGGAGGTTGAAGTGTTCTTACTGCAACAGTAAGTTTATTAATTTAAATGCACAAAGGACTGTTTCCTCTCCCCAATTCCTAATGAGTTTGTGTTTCAGCATACAGGGTTTTTTTGGTAGACTGAATTATCACATATCAGAGGGGTAGCTGTGTTAGTCTGGATTATCACAGTATTTCCATTTGATTACATTTACTTAAAGGCTGCTGCAAACTTGGTAGCTGTTAACAGGCACTGAACTACCAGTGTCTAACTCATTATGAGGAGACACTTTGAAACAATATTCTTGAAGCTTGAACTGAGAGATGTTTCTCCCTCCCCACCCTCCCGAGGAGGGTTAAGAGGACTAGAGGGAAAAGGCTAGGTTTTCTAGTCCCATCATTCCTGCCATCCCATGCCACTCAGTGTATTGACACTCTGGGCCAGATTCATTAAAAGCATTGTGGGTAAATATTTTTCATTTAAGAACAAATCCCATATAAACAGCCCATTTGATATTTAATCTTTGCTTGAACTTTGTAATCTATTGCTAAGGCTATTTGTCAATTTCCATTATTAATAAAGCACTCCAGGATGAAAAAAATGAGTAAGTGTTGCTAAAAGCACTTTGTGTGCACAATAAGTAATATATGAACACACTGCTATTCGAGGTGGGGGACGGGGGAGAAACCCTTTTTCTTTTCCTTGTATATAGTTCAGCTGCCTCCACTGCGACTATAGCGTTAGGCCCAGATCCTGCCTTACACATACAAGTAGTGGATGGAACTACTTAAATGAGAAAGGTTTATAAACTTGTGGTCTTAAGAGTTACAAGACTGATAAGCACCTGGCACAGATAAAGCTACAAAAACAAAAGCTATTGTCTCATTGTACCATCCTTTGCGTGTAGGAAGCGGAGGCAAGGGAAATGCCTGAATGAATTTCAAACACGTGCAGAGTCCTTTGTGAGCGATTTTGAAACCTCTCACAAATAATGACTGGGGGAAAAAGGTGGGTGGATTAAATAGATTTATTCTTGTTTTCAGATGGGTTTTTCCCAGAAGCTGTGGGGGGAGGGGGAAATGAGATGAAAATAAATGCTCTCTTTTTTAAAGTGGGGAAATGTGAACAAAATCATATTTATTACAAGAACTGATTGGTCACAATCTGCTTTATCTGGCACATTTGAGATTTTTAAAGGGCACGGGTGAGGTTCCCACCCCACCGCCTTCTCCCAAAATGAGAGGAATTCAATGAAACCATCCAGCACATGTCTATCAGGGCTTCCATCCCCAGCCACAGAGCCTGCTCAGGAGGTTTCATAAATTTGTTTTTGTTTTGACAGCTCAGAACAAGTACAACTGTGTCTATCATTTCAGCCCTCAGGGGCCAAGCCGTCACATGGCCGCCACACCACACAGTACAGCTGCCCTGCCTTTCCTCCACGTGATTAGATGCCCAACAACTCAGGAACAATATAGCAACAAGGAGAAGTGTAAGTCTCTCAGTTCAGCCACTCTCCTCCTACCCCCATGTGGTATGAGGAGGTAATCACCAACTCTCAGCCAATCCAAAAGAGACAGGTAGCAACAAGCCAAGAGATCTCTAGCCACTTTTTTAAACTCCCATCCACACGCCAGTTGTCTAGATCTAAGGGCAGGAGTCCTATAGTCATATCACACTTATGCTCCTCTAGCAGCCCCATGAAGCAGCTGCTCTCACTCTATAGTGTACAGCTCCCATGAGGGTATCAGTAGCTGGCCAGGGGATTAGGTGAATCATAATTACATTCTCATTCCTCATCTCTCACCATCCATTAAAAAAGATTTATTCGGTCCCTCCCAGCCAGGTCCTCCTCAGTTCTAGATTCTTTATAAGCAGCATTGCCATCTACTGCAGAGCCTCCTTTGAAGCTCCATCTGTGATGCTGGGTCCCATGAAGCACATGGGAAAAGACATGAGATTCTGGGGCAGGGACAAGGCATGGATGGCAAGATAGAGGAAGGGGTGCCAAAGGATGGGAAATGGGGGAGAACTCCATCCTCAAAAGGTCTGTACCCATTTTGAGAGAGACAAGGTGGGTTAGGCCATATCTTATACTGGACCAACTTGTGCTGGTGAAAGACACAAGCTTTTGAGCTCCGTAGAGCTCTTCTTCAGGCCAGCATTTTACTCAGCTCAGCACTGATAGTTCAAAGAGACAAAAAGCACCTTGTTACTAGAAGCCCGTCTCACTGAGAATACACTGTTAAAAGCTGTTTTTAATGCATGCAAATGGCACTGGACTGACAGCTGAGACAACTCTCTACAGCCCACATGGGTGACTAGATAACAGCTTTAGCCAACACCACAGGACAGATTTGAACTGGCAGCCTAAAGAGGTGGGAGGTACTTGATCCTATTGCCAGGTCCTGGATCCATTTATAACTTGCAAATACACATTTTATAAGACAGTGGGCACCATTTTGGATAACACTGGTGGCAGCTATCATGTGAAAACAAAACTGACACCATATGAAACAAGCAGCCTGAGAAGGCAGAGTCAGATTTTTCAGTCTTAAAGTGTTTTAAAATGTTGCCCAAAAGCTACTGGAATTCTCTCTACAATTATGAGAGTTTCTGCCCAGTTGCAATGCTGGTTTCATGATCTCAGAGACCCTGGGCCCCTACAAAGGAGATCGGCTTCCAGTAACCTCTCCAGCAGCCTTTGACTTAGGGTTCGAGCCAGCATTGAGGTCAGTAGCAGGATCAAGTATGGAAGATGTCAAGGTTCAAGCCCTTACTCACATTGCACAGCTTATTCTCCCGAAGAAGCCCCTCACTATTGGATCTTTCAAATGGTGAGGGAGAGTAAAGCCAAGTTTTCCCTTTACACAGCTTCTTAAACATCAACTCAAAACAAGTGAATTTGGTACTCACTCACTCCCACCCCTACCTGCAGGTGTGCATCATTTTTATTGCAAATAGGAGAATTATTTCTAAGAGCATTTGAAGAGTACCATAAGTGGGGAAGAACGCTCTATGCCTGAGTGTAGAGCTGGTCCAATAAGGCAGGAGAACAATCAAGTGTACTCTGTATCCAAAAAGAGATAGTACTATCTGAATGCTTGTAGCAAATAAGCTATAAAGATAGGGGATTTGTTTGCAGGTGCTGTCCTATGCACAGATCTGGTTCAAACATACCAGTTTAATTGAAGATACAACAAGCCGAGACGTACACATTTTAGAGCTGGTGGCAGCTTACAGGCTGACACAAACACAAATCACTAAATATTTTAAGTCTAACTATACTTGCTCTAACGATCTATTAAAGAATTAAGAAAAGCTGTAGCTGAAACAGAACCAAAAGCTCATGCATGTGTGCATGTACTATTGTCAAATGCTGTTTATTCAATACACACATTCACACAAATGGTATTTCCTAGGTTCTGCCCACTGAGCCCCTTTGTTGATGCAAGTACTATAGTTACCATAAAAATAAACCTTATAGTACTTACTTAGATCTGTTCATCAATGCCTTTTGATTTAAATGAGAGTTGAATACAATCACTGAAAACAGCATTTGGCCCAGCATACACATTGTACATAAACCACAGGAACCTAAACTCTCCACAGACGGGTAAGAAGCTGTAACTGAAGCCTGAAGAGCCCATTATTCTCTTAACCATACAACAAGAAACAGATGATCTGTGGGAATTAATAAAAACCCAGTACAGTCAAGGTGGGAGGGGCTTGGGGAAAACTCACTATACTATTATAAAATATAGAACCCTTGTGTCAGAGGGGCGGATTATAACCAGCCCTTTTTACAAAAGATTATATTGCCAGTTGCTGAAAGTTATTCTCATGGCCACAGGCCAGGCTCCAGTCCAGTCATTTTATCACTGTTAAGGAGTGATAAAATTGAAGGGAAATGAGAAACAATAAATACCACTAGTGAATCAGGTTTAAACAGACTATAGAAGAATCTAGACACCGAACATTTTAATTTGAGTACTCTTCCTCTCCAGAAGTTGTGCTTGCACACATGCTGGGGCACCTCAGGACAACAGAAAAAAGGCATTTTAAAATAAAAGATTAGGATCCTTTTTTAAAATGGAGAGTTTTCTTAAAAACAAATGGTTCCAGACTGTAAGAAAAAGAAGGAACTTGCCAAGAGACATCATAGAATCATTTTGTGAAGCACATTTTGGCATTAGCCCAAATCCACCAAGTAGACTAAACAACTAGCTAAAAGCCTTGGTAATACCCAAGAAAGGGGGGGATGGTCAAGGAATTCTCCGTCTCAGATCCCCACCCAGCCCTCTGCACAGTCGATGCTGAGTCTCCTATACAGAGGGAGGAACCACATTTACCTCTCCGGTTTCTATTCCCCCAGCCTCCAGTAATCTGATGCAATAACAGATCTTTCAGTTCCTCTCCGCTCCCTGCCTCACACGACAAAACTACGCGGTGCTTTTTAAGGGGGGTGCTGGGGAATGGAGAGACGAAGCAATTTTGCAGAGTGACTTGTTCTGCCCCCAGCCCACGGGGCAGTCGCAGGCTGCGGGCCTGGCAGTGCCCCTCTCCTCTGAGCACGGGGACAGCCAGGGATGGCCAAACAAGAGACTGAAATGTCTCGCCTCGCCCCCAGCACGTTGTCCTGACTTAACCGACTGGCTGCTGTGAGTGGGGGGCGGCTGGGCTTACCCGTGGCTGCTGGTGCCGGGACCGGCTGCTCCCCGCAGGTAAACTGGCCCTCCCCAGGCGCATGGTCCAGAGCCAGCGGGGGGCTCCGGCGGAGGAAGGGGCTCTCTGCGCTGGGCAGGGCGGTGAAGCCAGGCGCTCAGCGGCCACGTCCGGGTACCTCTCTTCCCAAAGCCCGCCGTGCGCTCCCAGCCACGCCGCATCCACCTCCGAGCGAGGGAGCGCCGGTCCCAGCCCCACTCCGTCCGCGTGAGAGCGATCGGGGCAGGCAGGCATCCAGGGCTGTAAATTCAGCCCTGACAGGCTTTTCCTCCCGGGCTGCTCCGGATCAAGAGGGGAAGAAAAACACTCCACCGCAGGAACGGGTTTGGAGCCGCTGCCGGCCAGAGCTGAGAACCCGCTGCATTGTGAATGTGAAGAGGAAGTTAGTCAGTGGGAGGAAGGGGAAGGGGGTAGGAGGATAAGGGGGGCCCTAGGGAGAGGGTGGGGAAGAGGGAGGAGTTGAAAGGGAAAGAAGTGCTGGCAGGAGCTGAGCCGGGACCCAGTTTGAGGGCAGCCTGCCTGGGCTGAGATTGTGACCCAGCCTGGGCGTGGGATTGAAGAGACTCGCAAAGTGTTTCGCGGCCACAGAGAGACTTTGCCTCCGCTCACCGTGACGGCCACTGCGCTGAAGGAGCTGGCCAGGCTCAAGCCAAAGCTGCACAGCAGGAGTTGATGAGCGAGGCAGAGCCATGGCATGAGCAGCCCATGAGCCTGGCCAACTCCAGTGGAGTGGCACTGAGACGTCCTACCTCCCACTCGAGCCTGGGGCCCTCTGGTGGGGCCTGGGCCCACTGCTCTGTCTGGGTGTGTACCCTTCTGCCACTAATTCCTCCCCGCTGGAGAATTGAATCAGTCTAGGTATCTGACTGGTTGCAGAGGGGGATGGGGCTGATTTGGTGTCTTTCCCTTCAGAGGAGGGTGCTGGTGCTCAACAAGCTGGTCCTGGCCATGCTCGGGCAGCGATTCAGCAGCCAAGCCCACCCCGTGCACCCCGGCCCACCTCTGGAAGGATTTTTTCTGCACGGAGCTACACTGAGTCTCTGCAGGTGTCCTGAGCCTCCCCTGTGGGGAAAGCAGCCAGGGCTGGGTCTGCATCCACAGCCAGGTCTACCTTCCACCTTCAGAGCCTGAACAGACTTCTCTACAGTGCAGGTAGAGTGTGCAGACACATGCCTTCCTCCACTGCCTCAGAGACCAGCAGCTCTTTCATCTCCACCTGAGACATCGTCCCTGAGATCTTCTTGACTGAGACCTCCTCAGGAGCTGAAAGCTAGTGTCAGCACCCAGGTCCATAGCAACTGCCAAGGGGGAGGATCTCCATGCCAAACCTCTGCTACACAACCGCCATCTATGTGTGCAAGTGACAGAGTTACCCTTGGTGTGCCGGAGGTTGGTCCTGACCGGCACCCCCCGACTGCGACTTCTGAACTACGCTCAGAGGGGCTGGGTGGACCCTGCAGCAGTTGGCCAGTGCATGGGGTTCTCCACCCCATGCATCCCATCATGTGACCCAGAAGGCAAGGGCAGACTTGACTCATGCTTCTCTTTCCTCGAAGTATTGCAGGAGGGTGCTTTCCACCCACCCCTCACCCTCTGGAACATGCCCTCAGGCCCATGCCCCATGAGGCCCCCCAGCACACCATATGAGCTGGCTGCACAATAGTCAGCCGTTCTACCTCCAAACCATGCCCAGAAAACATCTGTGCATGCTCATGCTTCACACCATCCATCTCCTTGCCTTCATGTCCTGCCCTGATACCAGGTTCTGCCATGTATGGCTAGTGAGGAACCTAGCAGACCAGCCTGTATTCCACAGCTCACTGAGGATATTTATTGGTGGCTCCTCCACAGGGGTATGAGCATGGGCATGTAACCTGGCACAGTCCATGAAGCCGTCTGACTCCTGTCCTTTTTGTGATGAGAGGTAGATCCTGGGGCACGTCTATGTAGAATGCGTTAGGTTACAGCCCTTCTTCTGGCTCCTCCAAAACCTTTTACTGGAATCCTTGCTGCACTTCTCCCCACGTCTCCTGATCTACACTCACCCGATCCATGGCCCCAAAAAGTCATAGGACCACCTCATCAACCTCCTCCTGGTGCTGGCCAAGATGCCATCCATCATACTCAGAGAAGGAAGCTGGTTGGGGGAGTGGTTGGTGACTGTAGGGTTTATTTCTGTTCCCTTGTTTGGTCAGGTCTCTAAGCAGAGTTTCTGTAGGTGGTGTCCATGTACACCTTAAATGCCTTTGAGGAGCAGTGGGTGTTAGGAGGATCTCTGCTTAGTATCCTCCTCTGGATCCCTTTATTTTTTACCTTTGACCTCACCCCCCATTAGTCAGGGTGTCTTCCTCCCCCCCCCCCCATTGTTGTCCCGAGAAATCATTTGTGGTCTAGTTTAAGGGGGTAGGCCTAGGCCCACCTGCCCAAGTACTACAAATAGTACTAGAGCTTCAACCCACCAATGACTAGATATCTAGCTAAGGTTTAAAGCACCATTTAACTTCAGCTGGAGATTTGTGGTTGTGGACAGGAGTCAGTGGAACAAAACACTGTAATGAAGACAAGTTGTAGAACCACTCTGAAGTGAGGAAACCTCCCTTCCATGCTGGTGAGAGCTGGTGGAGTTTGGGGTTGGGCTAGGATTGTTTTTCTTTTGAAGAGTGATCTCACCGTAGAGTTAACTAACTTTTATCTCGGGGCACACACAGAAATGGCCCTAGAACATCAGCAGGAAGTGGGCTGAGCAGGGGCATCAGTTTCTGAGAATTTAAACTGTCACTCAAAAAACCCCTCTGAATGTGAACCATATAGTGTGTCTTCCTGAGTCAGCAGATTGACTCAAATTATAATTCATATATTTTTTAGATCTATTTTCTATTCATCTCAGTCATATGTTGACTCTGGAGCCTACTTCTTGTGTAACTATTTCATGTCATATTAACAGAAACATCCAGCTATTCCAGGACTGCGTATAGAGTTTGTTGATTTTGGAAAGAGCTCAATTAGAACAAACACACACTTCCACTCTGTCCAACCCCGACAAATTGATTTCTGGGCACAAGTTTACACCAGAGCAGGAACTAATGCAGTTTATTTCTGATAAGTACAGCAATGTAGTTACACACAGGAAAACAATCCTTCCTGCCCCACAAGCAGAGCTATAAATGGAAAGATAACTAAATAGAGGCCAAAGATCATTCTCTCTTCTCCCCCCACCCCCAAGGAAATTGGGAGTGTTTTAAAACACTCCCAGACATGAGACTACTTATTTTGTCTTTACCCAGTGGGAGGAAAGAGTTGCGTCATTGTGATGCTACTTCCTGACATTGCATCAGTCCGTGATAAGTTCTTGTCCTCGCCTAATGGTGCAACATCCTATTAGGAGCCAAGAGGTCATGTGCTGGCATTGCAGGGGAGCCCTAAATAAACTGAAGGCTTGTAGCTGACCTAAGCGGGCAGACCCATGAAATCTAGGGCTTTTCTTTTGAAGTCCTAAGCAGCCTGCAATATTTATTGAGGGAGCTCAGAATAATCTCACCCCCCAGAACCTTTTTACAGTTGTGCAGATTACTACATCTTAGGACAAGGGTCAGTTTTTTGGAAATGTTGAGTGCACACAGCTCATATTGAAGTTAATGGCACTCTCAGTGTCCCTGCAAATCAGGCCTTTAAACTCTGCAGTTAAACTAGGCGGGAAGTTAGGGCAACATCACTTTTCAAGCAGACATTGAAGGCCTGATTCTTCACTGCCTTGCTTAATTCACCTCCATGCAGAGGACACACAAAACTCCCAACCTGATATAGCAGCTATTTACATGCACTTTGCACAAGAAAAGCTGACTACACAAAGTGCAAGGCTCTGGAGCATCAGGCCCTAAGTGCATTTCTTGCTATTGCTATTTAGCCCTTACCTCTTCAAAGGGCTGTGCAAACATTAGCTAACCAACAATTAACCCTCACCATACTCCAGGAAGTATGGTCAGTGTTACAGAAGGAGACATTAAGAGGTTAAGTGACTTTCCCCAATACCACACAGTAAGCCAGTGGAAAGGCAGGATTAGAACTCACAGCTGCCACTCAGCCATGCTGTCTTTCTCATCACATAGAACAGTAAAGAGTGGATGGTGAATGGTCATGGGAGAATATTTCATTGCCAGATGATAATACTACCACACACACACCCAGGGTCTTACTTCATTTCACCTACCTTCAGTAGAAACTACACCAGCTGCTACTAGGTCAAGACTAGAACAGCATTAAGGGAAAGCTGCCTACTAGTCAGCTCCTTCTCTTTTATGTGCTGCCTCCTGGCTCCTCCTCTCATATATACTGCAGGAGTTGAGCTCTACTCCTGTAGAGTGACAAAGAAAAGACAGCCATTAGCAGTTAACCAGCAGCAGTAGCTCTTCCTTAAATTGGAGGAGGGGGCAGGAGCCATGGTTTGTTGCATGTCCAACCCCTGCTCAACCGGGGATAGGCTGAGTACAACAATACAAGTGTGTTGCAACTGATTGGTTACACAGACTAGTGTTAAACTGGTGTCACCTCCATGTGGGAACACTGTTAAATCAGTTTGGGTGTGGCTAAGATTGATGTAATTTGCTTAATTTAAGGGCCTTAAATTAAGGGATTTAATTACATTGATTTAGTAACTGATTTAGTTGAATCTGCAATTTCTATGTGTAGACCAACCCTAAAACAATCAGCAGTGAAAAAATTAGCCATGTTGGCATTCACCATTCCAGTACCAGGTTTCTGAGTTAACACTCCATTGTGATGAATGAGATCAGTTCACACTTCTTTCAGACCGATTGTTATATCTGTTCTAAGCAGAGAAACTCAGTAGTGTCTCATTTCTCTAGCTCCCCCATTCCCTCCCCACTTCCCTTGGGGTCCAAGAGGAGAAGTGAGGGAAAGAAGAAAAGTGGCTGACACTAGCTAAATTACCGACCTCTGAATGGGGATTATATGAAAAATATGTTGTTTTCAAGGTCTACATTATTTTTTGGCTACTGATTCAATATAACATTATTGTGGCTAGAAATTATTGCATTCTTAAAAAAAATGAAAACTGGCTCTTTGGAGGAATTCAAGAACTTGGAGGGGAGGGGATTCCATTTCTTTTGGAATTTTTTCAACCAAACAAAATGTTTTGATAAGCATGAAAGTTTTCATTGTGTATATTTCTTAAAATTATTTTTCCTCACTTTCCAGTGGGAGAAATTAAAAAAAAAAAAACTTCAATGAAACAAAAATGTGATTGGAAATTAAATGACATATTTTGTTTTATTCAAAAATTCCATGAAAAACTTCAGATAAAATGAATTTTTATCTCATTCAAACTTTTTCCACAGAATATACTTACCTTACTCGACCAGTCGAATTGTGGCCCATCAACTTTTATTGAGGATATTGCTGTTGTTATAGATAAGTAATGAGGAAGCAGAGGAGAAAAGAGTGTACACAAAGGTGTCAAGTAAAGTGCTTATTATTACTTAATGCAAATCTAAGTTTAAATTTGCTCATGAAGACGGTTTAATGTGTTTGATCTATATTCCCACCGTTTTTGTGGTTTTGTATTTAATTCTGCGATTTATGTGTACTGAAAATCCTCTTGTGTGTCAGGAGTCAGACGTGGGAGGTAGGAGGTGGAAATATTGTATCTAACTGCCAAACTCTTCTCACAATCCCCGAGTAGTTGAGTGTTTCTGCTAAAGTTATCATCAGTGGAATAGTTAACAAAATTGACATTTAAATTCTCCTAACTACATTTCAGATTTAGCACCCTATTGAGATGATTGAAGCAGTTCAAACCTCTTTTATACCCCCTTTCAGCAAATAACAGAATGTGCTTAAGTACTTTCTTGAATTGGGGCCTAAAACCTGTTGAGTCCTTCTATCTGCAGACTCAGGGGGTTTGTTTAAACTTTTATTTTTTTCAATATATTTAGTTAATATGTATGACGGTAAGGTCTGATTCTGATAATGAAAATGGAATAGTTTGGAAAAGTGTGCATAGAATCTCAGCTCTTCCTAAATATACCAGAGGTAATTTTTACCACCCAGTTGTGTTTTCTTGCAATTGGCCAATTACATAATTTTACATTGATGTCTTTGTTGACTTTTAATACACAGGTATATATATTTGGATTCACACCCAACAAGTAGGAAGGTGATAAGTTTTCTTATTTGCACGTACTGATATCATCAGAGTTTACTGTAATTTAATTATGGCACAAAATTCGACAGATACGAATCCATCTATATTTGAGATGTATAATAATACATCATTTAAGCTTATTTGCGACCATGAATGCACTCCACTAGACAAGATGAAAGCATAAAATATTCTTTCACCAGTTAGAAAATGTACTCACAAACCAAATCTCTTTAAAACATCTACCATGAATTATAGATCCACTTCACACACTCAAAAGAGAGACGTAAATAGTGGTGTCCCCCAGGGGTCTCTACTGGGCTTAGTCCTATTCAACATATTCATAAATGATCTGGAAAAAGGGGGTAAACAATGAGGTGGGAAAATTTGCAGATGATACAAAACTACTCAAGATAGTTAAGTCCCAGGCAGATTTCAAAAAGTTACAAAAGGATCTCTCAAAACTGGGTGACTGGGCAACAAAATGGCAGATGAAATTCAATGTGGATAAGTGCAAAGTAATGCACATTGGTAAACATAATCCCAACAATACATATAAAATGATGTGGTCTAAATTAGCTGTTACCACTCAAGAAAAAGATCTTTCTTTTGGGTTTGTTTAGTTTGGAAAAGAGAAGACTGAGAGGGGACTGTGATGGGTTGGGTCACAGAAACCCTCTTGGGACTGCCACCCAATGTGTTGAGTCTACCTCACTTGTGACTTCAGTACCCTGTCTTGTTGAGCCAGACACACTAGCCTGCTACAAACACAGACCCAGGTCTGAACCACATCCCTCAAAAGCTGCAGATTTAACTGAAAACAGCTTAAGAAGTGATCCTGTCTCCAGCAGCCAGATACCCAGTTCTCAATGGGGTCCAAACTACAAATAAATCTGTTTTACTCTAATAAATTGTTTTACTACTAAATTGTTTTACTACTAATAAATTGTTCACCCCCTATAACACTGATAGAGAGATATGCACAGTTGTTTGCTCCCAAGGTATTAATATTTGCTCTGGGTTAATTAATAAGCAAAAAGTGATTATATTAAATATAAAAAGTAGGATTTAAGTGGTTCCAAGTAATAACAGATAGACCAAAGTAAGTTACCAAGCAAAATAAAATAAAACATGCAAGTCTAAGCCTAATACATTAAGAAACTGATTACAGATAAAATCTCACCCTCAGAGATGTTCCAATAAGCTTCTTTCACAGACTAGACTCCTTCCTAGTCTGGGTCCAGCAATCACTCACACCCCCGTAGTTACTGTCCTTTGTTCCTGTTTTTTTCAGGCATTTCTTTGGGGTAGAGAGGCTATCCCTTGAGCTAGTTGAAGACAAAATGGAGGGGGTTTTAGGGCCTTTTATATTCTTTCTCTTGTGGGAGGAAACCCCTTTGTTCCCCTGACCAAGATCACAGCCACAAGATGGAGTCTCTAGCCACCTAGGCAAGTCACCTGTCTATGAATGAGTCAGCTTTTTGCAGGCTGACGCCATTGTTTACATGTTAGTTTGTGTTACCTGAAATTCGGCCAGCTAGTAAGCTTAGGGAGGACTAATGACCCACCAGAGTTTGGCAGAAAGCAGCACGTTTATTATACTGATAGCTAAGCTCAAAAGAAGGGTGGCGGGGGTCACACTCACACAGGCATACTCACACTCCCAGGACAGGCACGGCACTGGAGATGTCAGAATCCTTCAAGGTAAGTGTCCCACAGCGCAATGATGGACGATGCAATGTGGCAAACCACTGGCAAGGCGGTCTGAGCAAAGGACCTTTGTGGGAGATACAATCTTGTAAGTGCACTCCTGAACACATGGCCCCTTCCCCTTTTAAGGACCTGCTCCTCATGGCCTGCAACTAGAGGTGACTTGGCTGTGTCTGGTTGGTCACACTCCACCTTAGGCAGTGTCCATGAAGTGTGCATGCATTGGGTGTGTGATCGCTGCCTAATTAGAGTTCCAGACACCTTCTCTATCTGGGAGCTCTTCTGATCTTCCAGCTGTTCAAGCAGCCCATTCGTCCCACAAGCGTTCCAGGAGGGAGAGGGGGAGGGGAAGGGGGAGGGAGAAAGTCACTTCACAGGTATTCAAAGAGGGAGAGGAGACAAGAGGGAGGGGGGGGAAGGCGTAATAGACTTTTTGAGCATACAGATTATACATAGCATACAGATCAGGGCTGCTCCTACAACAGTTTGAGTTCCCAGGAAAGCTCAGATGTGGATTGGCGTCTCCCACAGTCCATTGTCAGTTAAGTGTTTCTTAATTGGGTACTTACTGAGAATAGTCCTTTCTCAAGAATCTGACCACATGCTTCACTGAGACTACTTAGAATCAAACAAGTACATAGCCAATATTCATAACTTCAAATACAAAAATAATACTCACATACAGACAGCATAATCATACCCAGCAAACTGCAACCTTTCCATAGACACCCCACTTGGCCTCCTCAGTACAAGAGCTGGTGCAACCATAGGACCCTGGTTGCAACAATGATCTATATAATCACAGTTCCTGTCAATAACATCACAGGGACATGATAACAATTTTCAAGTACATAAAAGGTTGTTACAAGAAGGAGGGAGAAGGACTGTTTTTCTTAACCTCTGAGGATAGGACAAGAAGCAATGGGCTTAAATTGCAGCAAGGGAGGTTTAGGCTGGACATTAGGAAAAACTTCCTAACTGTCATGGTGCTTAAGCACTGGAATAAATTGCCTAGGGAGGTTGTGGAATCTCCATCATTAGAGGTTTTTAAGAGCAGGTTAGACAAACACCTGTCAGGAATGGGCAAACTCTTTGGCCTGAGGGTCGCATTGGGTTTTGTAGATTATATGGAGGGCCGGTTAGGGGAGGGGGTTGTGGCCCGCCCCCACCCCCTTAACCACCCCCACCTCCCCAGGACTCCTGCCCCATCCAACTCCCCCTGTTCCTTGACAGCCCTTCTGGGACCCCTGCCCCATCCACACACCCCCCACTCCCTGTCCCCTGACCACCCTCTGACCTCTGCTGCCCCATCCAACCCCTCCTCTCATTCCTGATGGCCCCAGGACCCCTGCCCCTGACTGCCCCCTGCTGCCCCATCCAACCCCCCCTCCTTCCTGTCTGCCGCCACGGGACCCCTGCCCCCATTCAACCCCCTGTTCCCCCCCATCCTTATCCACACTCCTGTCCCCTGACCACCACCCTGAATTCCCCTGCCCTCAAGCCAACCCCTCCTCTCCCTGCTCCCTTACCATGCTGCCTGGAGCACCAGTGGCTGGCGGCGCTACAGCTGCACCACCCGGCTGGAGCCAGGCCATGCTGCCACCTCCGCCACCACACAGCACAGAGAACTGGGTCAGGCCGGGCTCTGCAGCTGCGTTGCCCCAGGAGCTCACAGCCCCACCACCCAGAGCAATGCACCGGTGGTGTGGAGCACTGAGGCTGCGGGGGAGGGAGACAGCGGGGGAGCGGCTGGTGGCTAGCCTCCCAGGCCAGGAGCTCGGGGGCAGGGCAGGATGGTCCTGTGGACCATATGTGGCCTGCAGGCCATAGTTTGCCCACCTCTGGTCTAGCTAATACTTAGTTCTACCATGAGTGCAGGGGACTGGACTAGATGACCTCTCAAGGTCCCTTCCAATTCTATGATTCTATGATCTTGGAGTCATAGTGGATAGTTCTCTGAAAACATCTACTCAATGTGCAGCGGCAGTCAAAAAAGTGAATAGAATGTTGGGAATCATTAAGAAAGGGATAGATAATAAGACAGAAAATATCATACTGCCTTTATATAAATCCATGTCCGCCCACATCTTGAATACTGCATGCAGATGTGGTCACCTCATCTTAAAAAAGATATATTGGACTTGGAAAAGGTTCAGAAAAGGGCAGCAAAAATGATTAGAGGTATGGAACGGCTGCGAGTCATATTAGGAGAGATTAATAAAACTGGAAGTTTTCAGCTTGGGAAAGAGACGACTAAGGCGGGCTATGGTAGAGGTCTATAAAATCATGACTGGTGTGAAGAAAGTAAGTAGGGAAGTGTTATTTACTCCTTCTCATAACACAAGAACTAGGGGTCACCAAATGAAATTAATAGGCAGCAGGTTTAAAACAAGCAAAAGGTATTTTTTCACACAGTGCACAGTCAACCTGTGGAACTCCTTGCCAGAGTATGTTGTGAAGGCCAAGACTATAACAGAGTTCAAAAAAGAACTAGATAAGTTCATGGAGGATAGATCCATCAATGGCTATTATCAGGATGGGCAGGAATGGTGTCCCTAGCCTCTGTTTGCCAGAATCTGGGTCTGGGCGACAGGGAATGGATCACTTGATGATTACCTGTTCTGTTCATTCCCTCTGGGGCAGCTGACATTGGTCACTGTTAGAAGACAGCATACTGGGCTAGATGGATCTTTGGTCTGACCCAGTATGGCTGTTCTTATGCATGTGTCAGATTCCTGGGGAAACTGAGCTATGTCAGCAACTGTTAACTATTGCTGTTAGTATTATTTTCAACCTATCAGCCAGTTTTTAAGTGGAGATCCTAACATCCCTTTCTGCAGTGAGAAGTGACTGTGTGAAAACAGCATTATGGTGTATTCCATGCTTTTGTCTCTTGGTGATTCCCTAGAAAATTTGTCCATGGAGCAGTATATTTTTATGAATAGTTCCAGTGATAAATTTACATTTATTTCCAGCTATTTATGTAGTACCCCCTTTCATAACAGTATTAAGACTTTATTTAAATAGTTCAACTTTTTCCTTATTTTCAGTAGCTTTTCTTGGAGTAGATTTATTTTCCACCTGTTGAATTATATTTTTTCTCATAAAGAACTTTTGATTACTGCTGGGCATGACAAAGGTCCTCCCTAGAGCCTCCCCAGATTTCCAGAGATGCAGTTTTATTTTGACTTGTTCTAAAATGAATATTTGTCATAAAATTTCCTCCCAAGACACAAAATCATTAAGACCTATTATAGTCACTGTTATTGTGGGTTCCTGTACCTAACCCACCATTCTACTATCCGATGCATCTTTTCTTTTCTGTCTGTGTTTATAGAAATAAATGCATGCTTCTTAGGCCGTGATCCAGCAAGGCAGACTGATATAGTGACAGATCCAAACTTCTCCAGAGTTCAGAGGTATTTGGACCTGAGAGTTTGATTCAGGACCATGATTCATTATCATATCCCCTCTGATTAGCTCATCTGGATCCGCCACACCCATTCATTCTAGTTATGACCATAGCAACAAATTTGAATTCTTGAATGAGAGTAATGTGAGCTCAAAATTGTATCTAATTTTTTGAACTGATTAAGAGCCTGATTCTGTCCTGACTCCAGTGCAAATCTGAGGATATTGAGCATCTCGCAGGAGAAGCTCAGCACCTTTATCCTTGAATGTTCCACATATAGACTTTCAGATACATCATTTAGTGAACAGTTAACATTCAAGGCTACCTGGATGATCTTATTTCAGTTTAAACCAGGTTTTTGGTTTAGTTTAAGTTGAGGAGGCACAGGTTTAAGCGTAAACCAAAAATAAGCCATTCTTAAATAGAAGTGTCCACAAAGGCATCTGCACTGCTTTCACTAAGTCAGCATTCATATCCCTCTGTAATCACTTTGTTGTTCTTTCCTTTTCAAGATCCTCCATGATCTATCTGAGGGCTGGTCTACACTAACGCTGTAAGTCAATGCAAGTTACGCTACTTGAGTTACATACAATCGACTTACAGCGGTGTCTACACTGCGCTATGTCGACGGGAGGGCGTCTCCCATCAACATGGCTTCCATCTTTCGGGGAGATGGAGTACAGAGGTTGACGGGAGAGCACTCTCCCATCAACTTAGCATGTCTTCACCAGATCCGCTAAATCGACAGCGCTGCATCGATCACAGCAGTGCCAAGTTAGCTGGTAGTGTAGACATGGCCTGAGAAACAGCCCCTCCTTCTCTAAAGCTATGTCATCACTGCCAAAAAGGTGTGGAGGCAGGGGAAATAAGTTACAGATAGATCACTGACACTCCATGGTTATCTCACTGTAAAGTCTTAGTGAAGACAAAGCACCTGTACTGTTTATAGTGCAGTAGCTAGGCAAGGGTACTGGGTTGACCTCAACCTAGTTTACCTCCTGGTACAACTTCAGAGCCTTGTCTCCACCATGATTTTACAGCAGGATAGTTAATGTGTGATTGTTGTCTAGCCCATGGTGAAAACACATCTTTTTTAAGCAGAGGAGGCAAAGCCTAAGATTTTGTCTGTATTAGTGCTTTTTGCATGGGGCTGTAGCTGTATTGATGCATACCGCCAGTGTAGATGCCCTGCACAGGTGCATAGCGGGGCTTCCCCCAGTATGACACCAGGTTTGGTCAAACTAGTGTGAACCCCACTTTAAACCAATGCAATGCATCTACATTGGGGATAGCAATGGGAGAGCTACATCCAAAAATACCTAGTGTAGGCAGGCCAAGTGACTGATGTGTGACTGGGCTAAAAGCAGCAGGAAACGTGTGGGTTGTCAAATTGTGGAGGTATGGTTTCCACATTTCTTTCTGAGGCTTCTCAGCCACTGCAGCAATCATTCCTATCTTCAGCTTCATCACTTGGGTGACTTTATCTGTGATTTGCTGTCTTTAGGCTTTCTGTGAGCACTCAGGAACCACGCTGGCTTCAGATTTCTGGCCCATGGCCTCCGTTCCTTCTGAACTGCTGCTCTGTCTTAGTCTCCATTGTACCTGCGACTGTGTTTATTTTTTCAGTTCTGACCAACCACTTGTCCTCTAGAGACAACTTCCTACTATTTGGAGTAAGATATTTATAAGCTGTGTGTGACACAGGAACCTCTTGTTGCCAAATGGCACAGGGCATGGGGGTGGGAGGACGTAGGGGTTTACAGGAATCACCTGGGCCTGTCTACATAATAGTGCACCAAAGGGTGGCATGTGAGGTCTCTACCAACGGCCAGTACTGCACTGATCATCCTAGTCATTGCAAAATGTCTGTATCTATATACACTGAAAATTATGTTCTTAAAGTTTTAAAGTTAAAGGCAAATTACCGGGCGGAGACCAGCCTTGGGTGGATTCTGTTCAGGCAGAGGATAGGCGACACTTCTCTCTGTGTGTCTAGGCAGGCATGTACTGTGCATCTCACAATTTCAGCCTATCTGCACGTGGAGCCAGATGCTAATTAAAAGAGAGGGAGGCCACAGGGAAGATCAATCAAAAGGGTGTGTCCTCTTTATGAATAAAGATCAAAGGACTGTTGTGATATATCTAGGATTGCAAAGAGATACAGGGGATCTTTCTACTGAGAAGACAGGAGGATAATGTGATGTCTCATGAATGGAAGATAGCAGCCAAACCTGGCTGCTATATATTGGAAGGATTTTGGGTGAGTGTGACATATACAGGATACACTCTATACTAGTGAGTAGCTGTGTCCCTTGCCCTCTCACCTGGGGTGCCCTTTACGCTGCTTTGCTGTTGTTCCACTCGTGGATTGCTCACAAACAGACTCTAGCATGTAAGTCACTCCCAGCTATGTCAGTGCACTTGCAAACTGCCAGTCACAGTCAGGCTTTTACCAGCTTGAAATATATTGCAGGGCGACATCAGCACACTCCCTCATTTCCCCCGTGAAGTATGTGTCGTGCACTGCAAGGCCTTATCCTGGACAATACAAGTGCAGATCATGTTCATCATTTTATTAACAAGATTTGTGCATATTCTTTCTGTTATCCCAAGTGGAGTTTCCCCAGACACTTCCATTCAAACACACTAGGTTAGATAAAACAATAAAACAAGCTTATTAACTACAAAGAGATTGTGAACTGTGTCCGTTGGCACACCGAGCCGCTAGGGGGTGATGGGGAGATACGGCCTCACTGGCCGGCCTGGGTCACGCTTCTGTCATTGGGGAATTAGTGGCGGGAAGAGCGCCGGCAAAAGTCTATAGCGCCCCTCAGGCAGGGGAGCGCTGGCAAAAAGGCTGGGATGCTGTCCGGATTCTGTTCCCGAGGCGGGTCAGCCGGGATGGGGAATGCAGGCCCACCCTACGCCACTGCGTTCCAGCCCAGGGCCCTGACAGTGGCGGGACCCTCGCCCCGCCACTGCCCGCCACTGGGTCAGTGGGGGTCCTTCCGCAAAATAGACTCAGTGCGGTGCAGTTCTGTCCCTGGGCTACTTCCTACCCAGTTGCTCGTATGAGTCCCTCTGGTCCCTCCAGTTCGTCCAGGTAGTCAGCCACTGGCAGCTTCAGCTCTCCCTGTGGCTCAGGCTCCTCCCGTTCCTCCCGGTACTCGGCTGCAGGCAGCTCCAGCTCCCACTCCGCCTCAGGCTCCTCCAGTCCCTCCGGCTCCAGCAGCTCCAGCTCCCCCTCAGGCTCCTCCAGTCCCTCCGGGTACTCAGCTGCAGCAGCTCCAGCTCCCCCTCAGGCTCCTCCAGTCCCTCCGGGTACTCGGCTGCAGCAGCTCCAGCTCCCCCTCAGGCTCCTCCAGTCCCTCCGGGTACTCGGCTGCAGGCAGCTCCAGCTCCCCCTCAGGCTCCTCCAGTCCCTCCGGGTACTCAGCCGCTGGCAGCTCCAGCTCCCCCTCTGCCTCAGGTTCCTCCTGGCCACTTAGAAGGTGATGGCCCATTTGATCTTGTTTACACCTGGCTGAGGCATCAGTTTATCCTTTGTCTCTGAGGAACTGGTTTGACCACTCCCCGGATTTGGAATGTGTTTTAATAACTGTGGTTGTATAAAAGAAAGGTCACCATGTTTACACTGATGTATCACACTGTTATGATAAATCTTGTACAAAGTATGCCACTTTATCATTGGAAAAGTTATAATCTGCTAAGCACGATTATCCTGTCTCTATGCATGTATTGTCATTGTATGTTAAGTTATGAAATGTTGCTAGGTGTTTGTATCTCAAACCTGTTGTGTTTCTGGATAACACTCCCAACACAGATTTACATCAAGGCTAGCCAGCCTGCTTGATGGCCCATTAAGGACAATCAGCTTTTCCAGGGACCCCTCCCGAGGTCTCTTCAGGCAGCACATAGGCAATGAATTCCTCATGACTCAGCAAGGCACAGGTGACCCAGGACTTCGTATTTGTACCAGTAACTTTCCATGCACCTGGACTAAGAAGTATAAATTGCGGACTAGTTTTCAATCTTAGCTTTCAGTTCTTAGTTTTCAATCCTGCTCCATTTTTCTGGACTCTGATTTTCAAACAAGAAGGAAGATCTAAACAAAGGACTGATCTTTTTGGGTGATACAGAAACACTTATTGCAAGTTAGCAGAATTACTGTCACTGCTATTATACTGACCTACAGACTCTGAAATTGATTGTAATGTATATGATTCCTTTAACCATTTAATAATGCTCTGTCTTTAAAACAAACAAACAAACAAACAAAAAAACGTTAGTTAGTTTACTAAAGTTTGGCTGCAGTGTGGTATTTTGTAATATCCTGAAAGTACATGTTGACCTAGGGGTAAGTGTGTGATTCTTTGGGATTGGAATGTATGGTAGAGTTTGGTTTTAATAACCTTTCATCACTAAGTCCAGTTGTCTGAGTGGTAACCAGGGGCTGGAGTGCATAGAGGACTGTTGGGTGTCTCTCTGTGAACTAGTGTAGTTCTACAAGAGCTCACTGTTGTTACTGGCTTGGTAAGATCTTAGAATAGAATATACCACCAGTTTTGGAGTGTGTCTGCCCTGTTTCCTATAGTCTGTCCTGAATCTGGAATTCTCAGCTGTGACCCGAATCAGGAAAAGTGTGACAGTAATCCCATACAGTGAAATCTTATAACTTTATGTACAATGTTGCCACACATTTTACTAGGACAATAATGATCAGCAAATTATGAGTATTCAAATGATACCTCACAAGGTATACTTTGTACAAAGATTATTACAATAGTGTGCAAGGGGTGACGACAGGGGGACAGACTGTCACAGTGAACTTTTGCACTATATGACATGATAGTGCCTTGTTAGTTAAGTTTAGGCTCCAGAAAGCATGTTATGATTTTATTTTATATGTAACCATTTCTTTCTGTTACTTCTACTTGCTTGTTCACAAACCTCTGTTCTTTGTCAAATAAACTTCTTGTTTTTACTACAAACATATCTAAGATATATACAGATTTCTGAAATACTTCCAGTTCCATATGCAGAGTCAGGAAGACAGGCAGAACTGCAGGATCTTAATGTTTGGATGAGTCTATAATATTGGTCATCAGGAACTGCGGAATATTTTGGGAAAGGAGGAACCTCTCCAGCAAGGATGGGCTCCATCTAAATCAGAATGGAACCAGACTGATGGCATGTCAAATTAAAAAGGTTGCAGATAATTTTTTTAAACTAGGAGCTGGGGGAAAGCTGACTGGTGCAGAGGAGCACACGGTGTGGGCAGACATATCCCTTAGGGGTGAATTTATTAAAGAGGGAACGCTAAGGATGGGAAAGAAGTTGGCAAAAGTACAGGTAGGAGCTAGTGAGGAACAGTCAAACGTAAGAGTCCCATTTAATATAATACAGGAAGGCAAGCAACTGAATATTGATAAAATGTACACAGCTTATATACAAATGCTAGAAGTCTAGATACTAAGATGGGTGAACTAGAGTGCGGTTGGATGGGGCAGAGGTTCTGGGGAGGAACAGTCAGGGGATGATGAACGGGAGGGTTGGATAGGTGTGGGAATCCCGGGGGGGGACTTTCAGGGAGCAGGGGTGTGGATAGGGCTCAGGGGACAGGGAATGGGGTGGTTGGATAAGCATGGGAATCCTGGGGTCCTGTCAGAGGGCAGGGGTGTGGATAGGGGTCGGGGCAGTCAGGGGACAGGGAGCAGGGGGGGTTGGATGGGTCAGGAGTTCTGAGGGGGGCAGGCAGGGGGTGGGAAGTGGGAGGGGACGGATAGGGGGTGGGGGCCACGCTGTTTGGGGAGGCACAGCCTTCCCTACCCCTCCGTAATGTTTCGGAACCCTGATGTGGCTCTCAGACCAAAAAATTTGTCCACCCCTGCATTAGGGGTGTGAGCTGTATCTGTGTGTCAACAGTCCCCCACATGATCCTCCACTGGGAGGAAGTGGGAAGAAATCTGGGTGTCCTGCTTCCCAGGGAGCAGTCTCTGACGCTACACCAGCAGCATGCACCTGTGTGCTGGTGCACAGCACCCACTGGACCACCCCTAAGGCTGGCCCTGACTTGGAGGGTGCGTGTTGGAGTGTCTGGAGGGTAGGGAGAGTTACCTCACACTGATTCCCCAACAGGGCCAGGCTCAACTGCCTACAAGAATGTCAATTGGTAACTCTGCTGGACTCTAAAGAACATGGCCTTAGAGACACTGGTTTTATGGCTCATTACAACAATTTGTCACACACCCTGCTGCCTGCTAATCCTCTATTACTCACTTCATTAAGCCTTTTATCCTTAACAATCTGTCCCACCTTGGCTTCAGCTCAGACACTGTCTGGTTGCCGGCCCCAGACCTGAGGCAGAGCTCTGTGAAGCTCGAAGGCTTGTCCCTTCCCCCAAGTCGGTCCAATAGGAGATATTGCCTCACTCGCCTTGCTGATTTGTTTACTCATTGCTGAAATGACAGCTATTTCTCCTCCCAAATTTTCTAAGAAGGAGAAAAGGGGAAAAAACCCACAAACGATTCTGACCTGCTCGACTTTAGCATTAAATCTGAGGGCAGGAATTGGGGGCTGCCCACCTTGCGCAGGGCTATTGTTTCAGGCTGGCATTTTCAACAGGGCCTAATGGAGTTATGTGCCCAGTTTCCCACGGACACTCAATGGGCTCGGCGTAGCTAACGCCCACAGGCACCTTTTTGAAAGTCCCTGCTTCAGTCTTTGCAGATTCAGGAAAGGCCTGATCCAACGACCATTGAAGCCAATGGATTTTGAATGGGTTCTGGATCAGGCTCTAAGTCATAGACTTTAAGGCCAGAAGAGGACCATCATAATCATCTAGTCTGAGCTCCTGCACATTGCAAGCCACAGAACCTCACTTCTCCTGTAATAGACCCATAACTTCTGGCTGAGTTACTGATGTCCTCAAATCTTGATTCATAGACCACAAGTCAGCACAGTATCATATTATACTGGAAGGTCTCTATGCAGAAGGGCTTTTTTTTTTTTTCCTTCTTCCCCTTCTTCTTTCTTCCTTCATTTAGATCTCAAATTCTTCAGAAAACTGCAGATTTTTCATAACCTACCCCAACCTGCACAGAATGCCCAGCAATCCTGCCCAGGCAGAGTCTCAGTGCCCTTGGAGTCTGTTGGTTTGGGGAGCGGGCGAGGATACACCCTGTCTGCACTGGTGCAGGAGGCCAAATACTGGCACTTTGCCAGCTGCCTTAATGACATCCAGTCAGCAACCTTGAGCTGAGAGAGGGAGAGAGGCTGAGATCCTCCCCCTTAGGCATCTCCTGGAGGGATTGTACTTGTTCACTACTGTTAGTGAGACACCGCTACCAGCAAGGAGAGAGCGAGAAGTGGGGGTTCTCCTTAGAGCTGCAAAGGATTCACTGTGGTCACATGAAAGGAATGAAGACAGCAGCCAGCTGTCAAAAGGCTGGTGTACTGTACAGTACAGGTGAGCCTCCCCCCAACCTGCCTGTGATCACAGTGATGCACACATTGCTGCCAGATCCATGTCAGCGAAGGTGACCATACATCCCATTTTGGCTGGGACAGTCCCTTTTTAAAGCCTTTTGTTTTTTGGCAAAAGTGGGCATCTGTCCTGTTTGCCAGACAAGTGGGGTGCGGTATGTAGGAATGTGCAGGGGGTGAGCGGAGATGCCAGCTCCGTGCAGCGGGGAGGCAGGGCTGGGGGGAGGGGTGGCAGGAAGGGTTTCCGTGTGTAGGGGCAGGCAGGGCTCAAGTGACCAGCAATAGCCTTGAGCAATAGCCAGCAATAGGCTGGCAGAGTTTGAGCGACCAGACAGCCTCCCAGGAGTGGGGGTGGGCCCTTGAGCAACCAGCAACAGTCTAGCGGGGGGACGGACATGTCGGCCGATCAGCTGTGGGGGGAGGCACAAGCCAGCCCCTCTGAGAAATATAGTCACCCTAATGTCAGCACATGCACCAGTTACAGTGGGGAGGAGAGGTTACCGATGGTTATCGCTGCACCTTGATCGCCCTGAACTCACAAGGGTTTAATGAAATTCAACAGATTTCTTCCTGCATCCAGCATTTATTTCAAGTTTCCCAAGGTCAGTGGACACACTAATAAACACAACAAGCTCATCCCTGCACCCTACCCACTGATACACACACACCAAGCCCTTAGAGAAAGCCTTCCAATCACCCTGACAGTTCATCAGAAACCTGGAGGTATCTTGCATCATCCTCTGCATCTCCCTCTGGTTTCCTTCCCTTTTCATTCTGCGTCCCTGTTGCTATTTGTGAAAGGCTGGAAGGGGAGTTTGGAGAAGGGCGGGAGGTGTAGGGCAAGCTGGAAGCACGTCTTCTGCTGGTCTGTGGACAGCTCATAGCAATGTGGCGGTGAAGAGCGATTCTCACTGCAGAGGGTCGTGACAGGACTTCCCTGTCGCATCAGTAAAGGGAGCAGGTTCTTGGCAGCCACCTTTTGCTTTCCTTGAGTATCCAAGCAACACTACCAGCAAGCGCTCGGAGCGTGGATGCCCAAGGCAGGGAGGGCTCAGCAACCGGGGAGGCTGTGAGGTCTGGTAACTGAATCTGCCAGTGGGAAACACAAGCCTCCTCTCACTGTTTAAGGCTTGGGTAAGAATTCCTGGTGGCAACTCTTCCAAGGGGAGCAACTCTCAGAAGTGGGTGGTTGTGCATGGAACCAGGCTCCCACCCACACCCCAGAAGGGCCTCGTCGTATTACGTTACAGCAGGTACTACACAGCTTGATGCTGAACATGATTAATCAGGGCAGGCGAGCAGCCCTTTATCACCTCCTTCCTTGCCAAATGCCCACAAGTCCCCATTCGGACACAGTGAACTCTTGAACAGGCTCAGACGTTGAGCAAGGATCATGCCACCCTCCCAGACATCATGCTAGAAACAAGACAAATGGGACATACATTCCAGGAACTTGGGGCAATTTCACCCCTGCTGTAACTCCATTAAGTTCAGTGGAGTTACACCACAGATGACTTTGACCCATGGATACACAACAGGTATGAAACCTGGACCTGCAGTGGCTGGGCTGGCGTTTCATGAGCATCGGTGACTGGTAATTAAAACCGTGCTGTGACGAGGCGCCTGGAGGGTGCATGTTGGAGAGTCTGGAGGGTAGGGACAGTTACCTCACACTGATTCCCCAAGGGGGCCAGACTAATTGGCCCCTATGCTCTGATAATGATGTAAACGCCACAGGCATTGATTACAGAGGAAGGTGTGAGGGAAGAGGGCAGAGGAGAAGGACAAGGGAGAAGGAAGTGAAAAGCACGAATGTGCTGGGACTGGAAGTCTACAGAACAAAGAGATGATGCCTCCAAAACAGAAGAGGGAGGAGCCACAGGAGGGTAAAGAAGAATTGAAAGACCTGCCCGCAGCAGGAAAGGCATAGCACTTGGGCTTGGGTCCAGATCCTCAGCTGGTGTAAATCAATGTAGCATGGGGCTTTTGTACCCCCATCAGAGGATTGCAAAACTCCTTACAGATAGCCATGAATTATGCCTCACTACATCCCACTGAAACGGCTATTACAGAGAGTCCCTGGAATGCTGCAAAGCCCAGGTTGACAAATATTCAAACTGGAATACAGAACAGCTGTTTGGTTGAGGCCACCTTCATGCCCTTATTGTTAGCGATGTGCGATCGTTGGGCTTTTGTTTGCCTGAGTGTTTGTTTGGAGGGAATGGCTGTTCTTTAAACAATCAACTATTTGCATGGGAACAAGGAAATTATACTCCTCATTATGTTATTCTCCTGTTTAAAACCTCACCCAATGAGGAAACAAGCACAATGCTATATGACTTAAGCATGAGCTGTCACAGAGCTAAAACACTAGCTATAAAGAAGAGCTCTGTGGGCCTGTGGCTCAAAAGCTCGTCTCTCTCACCAACAGAAATTGGTCCAGTAAAAGCTGTCACCTCCCCCGCCTTGTCTCTCCAACATCCTGGGACCTACACAACTACAAACAAAACTGCATACAAGTAGTAAGGTGTCAGAATGAAAGAGTTCACAGCTAGACTTTTTTTTCCTCCTCTTTACAAATCATTCCTGATGTGATCTTGATTTTTTGTAGCATATCATTCACAAAGCGTTTTTAGTAAATGAACCAAACATTGATTCTTTGTAGATGAGCTAAAGTCACTCTGCTTTCATGTTTATAATTCTTTGTACTTAAAGTGAACTTTTGCTGACCTTTTTGTCTTATTATAAGCTAAGGCCTTGTCTACACTGGCAAGTTTCTGCACAGTAAAGCAGTTTTCTGCACTGTAACTCCCGAGGTGTACACAACTGCGCAGTTGCAGCGCTCTAAAAAAACCCACCCCAACAAGAAGCGTACAGCTTTCTGCGCTGCAGCTACAGTGCTGTGGTGTCATTGTAGACACCCTGGTCGATTACAGCGCTGCGATTGGCTCCGGGAGGTGTCCCACAATGCTTGTTCTTGCCTCTCTGGTCATTAGTTTGAGCTCTACTGCCCTGCCCTCAGGTGACCAATCATCCCCACCCCATACATTCCTTTGCAAATTTGAAAGTCTCCTTCCTGTTTGCTTGGTGATGCGTGCAGTGGTCTCAGCTCATGTTTCCAGGTGACCATACCTGCTCCACGCACCAGGCGATCCCCTGCTGGGAGCAATGCCAAGCTGCTGGACCTCCTCAGCATTTGGGGAGAGAAGGCTGTCCAGTCCCAGCTGCGCTCCAGCCATAGGAATTAGGATACCTATGGACAGATTTCACGATGCATGACCAAAAGGGGCCATGACCGGGACACACTGCAGTGCAGGGTCAAAGTGAAGGAGCTGCAGAACACCTACCACAAGGCACGGGAGGCAAACTGCCTCTCTGATGTTGCGCCCATGAGCTACTGGTTCTGCAAAGAGCTGGACACAATACTTGGTGGCAACCCCACCTCCACTGCAAGGGCCCCTGTGGATACTTTGTTGGCTTGCGTGCCAGTCGAGAGCAGACTGAGCCAGGAGGGGGAAAATCTTGGATGAAGAGGGGGAGGACCCAGAGGCAGAGGATGACTCAGAGGCCAGAGATGCATGCAGCCAGGAGCTCTTTTCTATCCCGGAGGAGCCTAGCCAGTCAAAGCAGACCGATTTTGACAAAGCGCAAACAGGAGAGGAGGCCCTTGGTAAGTGGATCTGATTTGGGGAATCGCTGAAGTGAGTTGTTGGGGGCAGGAGGGTTGCAGAAAGCAGGCTTGTCTCCCACCGCATGCCTAGACTGAGTGGCGGAATGGGCTGTTGGAGATTACCGTGAAGTGAGGGAGTCAATCCTCAGAGTTCTCCAGGAAACTCTCGTGGAGATACCGGGCAATCTGCTGCCACAGGTTCCTCGGCAGAGCTGTTTTGTTTCTTTCCCCATTAACGATAACTTTCCTGCGCCACTTTGCCATCATGGGGCGGTGGGATGGGGGTGGGGGGAGAGACCATTGCTGCACACAGGCGAATAGCACTGCAAATGCCACAAGTGTGAACACACTATTGCACAGGCAGCTGTCAGTGTGAACACACAACAGCCGTTTTCCTTCTGTGCTCCCTGAGCAGCACTGTAACTGCCAGCGCTGTAACTGTGCCAGTGTAGAGGTGCCCTACGTTTTTAGCTGGACCTCAGTATGTTAATAGATTGTGTGTCCTCTTCCTCTAACCTGGCTGACATAGTCTAGATGCTCAGAAAGCGACTACTTGTAATTGATCAAATCATAATCCTTCAAGAGATGCTTTTAACTTATCAGGAACTACCCAAATAGGTGTTTTCTCATAAGCGAGTACTATAATTGATACAATGCTGGTAATTAATAAAATGGACAGGGAACATTTGTTAACAACACTTGTTCTCCTAAGTTCCCTTGAAAGCTGCATGGCCAGGTGGCTGCGCAACAGGCTATCAAGGGCCACACAGATGGGGAGAGGCGCCTCTCCCAAGGCCCCAGGCTGCTGCAGTGAGAGCGCCATGGGCGAGTCTTCCCTCCCCGCTGCAGCCCTGGGACAGCCTGCACCCCAAACCTCTCATCCCCGGCTCCACCCCAGAGCCCACACCCCCAGCCAGAGACCTCAACCCTCTGCCCCAGCCCTGATCTCCCTCCCACACCCTGAACCCCTCATCCCTGGCCCCACCCCAGAGCCCCCAGCCGGAGCCCTCATTCCCCACACCCCAACCCTCTGCCCCAGCCCTGACCCGCCTCCCGCACCCTGAACTCCTCATCCCTGGCCCCACCCCAGAGCCACCAGCCGGAGCCCTCAATATAACAGCAAACTATTAAGTAGTAATGTATTGATTAATGTCTAAGCATTAAGAGCTAGATGTGGTCCCAGATGGTCTCCAGAGTGATAAATTAGTTACAAATATCATTGGCTTATAGATTCAAAATAATCACAAAGAATTTTCTGTGTTCTAAACCAGTATCCGAAGGGATGAATTTTGAGAAGTTAGTTGGAAGTGGACAAGCTACCACCAGTGCATCACTTACAGGGGGGGTTGTTATTAATGTATATTTTTCTTTCTATATTCTGTATAGTGCTGTATTAAGTACCGAGTGTTTGTCTTAAATAAAACTTCTGCTGAGTTGGTTATTTGACATCACAAAGTGTTAACCTAATCTAGCTACCTCCTGGTAAATGCTACAGGATTAGCAATTTACAGTGAGACTATTAGGGCTTGGCTACACTTACAAATTTGCAGCGCTGCAGCAGGGTGTGAAAACACACCCTCTGCAGCGCTGCAAATTGCGCTACGCGCCGCGCCGCCAGTGTAAGCCCCAGCGCTGCCGCCCGCGCCGCCAGCGCGCTCCCCCATTCCCCCCAGGAGCTGGAGGAGGAGGACGCTGGAGTTTTTTTCTCCCTGGCGCTGGCGCTGACTTGCAAGCGCTGCTGCGCCGCCCAGCGCGCAGCTGCAGCGCGGCAGCGCTTAGAAGCATAGTAGCCTGTTATCCAACCCCTAAACTAAAAACAATCACCTTTGTGGCAGAGAAGACAAAGCCTTAATCATTTCCTCGGGCCAGATGTCAATTTATTCATAGATTTTAAAGTCAGAAGGGCTTTAATCTAATCCTACCTTCTGTATAACACAGGCCAGAGAATTCCATCCAGTGACTCCTGTTCTCAGCCCAACAACTAGGGTTTGACTAAGCAGTTCTGCCGGAGAAGCATCCAGTCTTGATTTGCAGACATGAAGAGATAGATTTGGGATTACATCATCTGAAGATTTAGCCCCCTTTTCGGTGGCCGTGGCTGATATTGGGGTGGGGGATACAGTACCGCAGGAAGGCTAAGGTAAAACTAGAGCTGTTTGAATCATGAAAAAATGAGGTACTTGACTATATTTGCAAATAGGTGCACAGCCTTCACTCAGCAGGCCAGGGCTATATTACTGTGAGTATTCAGAGCAGCAGCAGGTATTCAGCATTTGCTCCCAAAGATGGCAAGAGCTAGGTTGTGGCTTTAGCCGTGTATAAGGGGATGGGCACGGGCACAGGCAGGGCCACTGACAGCGGGTTCTGGCCCCAGTGAAAAAAAATTTGGGGCCCCCCCAGCAAGGGCAGACCGGTTAAACAGGGCCGACGAAGCTGGGCCTCAGGCCCCCTTCGGACTGCCAGACCCTGGTAATTTGTACCAGCTTCCCTCCCACTCTCGTAGGCCCTGAGCCGGCCTAGCCAGACTCCCACAAGGCATTCAGTACAACTAGATGGAATTCTCAGAGTGGATTTTTGCTAGTTTTTTTGTTTTCTTTTAAAGTTTCATCATCAACAAAAAATGTTTGTGAAAATTTCTCCTAATTTTTCAGCCAGCTCTGGCATAACCTAGAGCCACAATTTCTCGTTCCAAGATGGGACAGGAAGAAGTAGGTTACTGCAGCCCTGAAGCGTTTTACTGCAGCCTTTTCATCATCCAGCTGGATATTTCTGCTAAACTGATCAGTGGTGATATGGTTACATATTCATTTAAATGGGCGTCAGCACTCACACCCCTCTGAGGTCAATGCAGGTCAGTTCACATCTCTGCCCGCTATTGTTTCGAGCTGTCGGCAGATTCAGGTATATTTTACACTGATTTCACATTTTGAATGTTCTCTTCACAACTCTGAAGGCTAGAGAACCTTCCTTGATATAAAGCCTGGGGAACTGGGCTTTTTTTTTTTTATTATTTTAATGAAGCTTTTAACCCCTGAGCAGGGATCTGAGGCAATTTACGAATAATTCCAATGATGCAGCAATTTTCAGCCGCATGATCACGTTACACTCCCAGCCGGTGGACAGAACATCAGTGCTTTTGGACTTGCGAATTACATGCATTTTTGTTAAAATTATAGCCTACCTGAAACGGTTTCTTTTCATGTGATTGAACAATTGTTCCTTTAAAATACCAGTGTAGATGTTATGGGTCAAATTCCTCACAGGTGTAAACTGACTAACTTGTCTTAAATGGAGTTACATTAAATAATTTGGCCTAATAGCTTTGAGCATATCACCAAATCAGGGCATGCTCACTCATGGAATAATACTTGCCCTACCCAGCCCAATGAGGTGACCATCCAGTTCCTAACCAGACTCATACTAGCACATCATTTTCCAGGCTAGTTAGTGACTCCAAGCTGGATGCCTCTGAGAGCAGAGCCTTGGGGAGATGCTTTCAGGCAGACAATGTCCTTGATGAGCTGCTAATTATTGAGTTAATTGGAATAAGAGATATACAGATGGTCTTAATTTACAGTGCGCACACTCCCCAAGCTCAGCCTGTCCAGGTTCTCTTGCATCATTCTTGAGTGCTAGTGAAAACACATCAGCAAGGGGAGGGAGAGCTAGGAAGGAGAATGTAGGCAGCAGGGTATAGGGAACAGAATGGAGAAAGAAAGAACCTTAGAGACCCGGGGAAAGAAGAAAGGGAAGATCAACGCTACAACATATGTGCCCCATCAGCCCACTTTCTGTGAAGGGGCGCAAGATGGGACAATGTTCTCCTCAGTCTCCTATTACTGGAGTCCCTGTGCTGGGTGAGGGTGCTTAACGAACTCCCAGTGGCACCATTATCCTGGTGTCAGGGAGAAGTCTCCGAGTTCAACGCCGGTACCATTACCTAGAGGGGAGATCTCAGGAGCCCAGTATTAGGCACGACTAGCATGGGCCCTGACAGCCTGATCCAAAGCCCAGAGTCAGTGGAAAGACTGATTGAATTTGATGGGCTTTGGATCAGATTCTTTCTGAACACCTATTGGTCCTGGAGAGACCGCTTCCTGACCTCTCATTGGTCACAATTGGCGACCTTTCCTTAGCATATTAATGGCACTAAAGTGCAGCAGAGCCACATCTAAGCTAGTGGAGCATCTACCTCTGGGGAAGGGTCACTACTCCAAGAATCTGTCATTCAAAGCACTGACAAGGACCAAACATGCCCCTCTACTGCATCCAGACATGAAACCTCCTACATCTTAGCAGCAGCTGTGTTACAAACAACCACAATGCTACACGCTCCTGTCTGCACTGCCAACCCCAGAGACCTGACACTGTTACCTGATGCCTCCTCGGGGAGACCAAGTAATGTCACCCCCTTTCTATTTGCTCCACAGGCTCATGCCTCGTGTGCCTCTCAGAAGCCAAGCACGCTTTGTTTGTCTGGTTATTGTTTGTAGTTTATGTACCCAGGAAAGCTCAGCGCAGACACTGATTGGGAATATCAGCAACTGACAGCTTCGAGTCCCAGTTTTCTCCCTGCATGGCTGAGGAGACCAAGTGTCATTACACCCTAGGTCACATGGTAAGGGAGTAGCTCAGCCAGGCATATGAACAGAGGTTCTTCCTCATTACCAGCCCTTTGCTGTGACCAGCATCTTACAGCCGCTCTCCATTACCCGAATACACTTCTAGGAGCAGATCCTAAAATGATGTAAATTAGCCCCAGCTGAGGATTTGAACCCTTGATCTCAGTTACTCATGTAAATCCAGAGTAAACCCCCCAGCTTCAATGGATTTCCACCACTGCAGCTACATGCAGCATTTGGCATTCTGTGTATGGTGTGCTATGGGTGCCATTAGCATTCAGGTTCTGATCCAAAGTCCACTGAAATCTGTGGAGACATTCCTGTTGATTTCATTGGGTTCTGGATCAGATCCCCAGACAAGAAGCTTGACCGTTAACCCATGCAGCTTTCCTTTCACTTGTCAGATCTTCTGCTATTCCTCATTAACCCATTGCCATGTAACCCCAGCCCATGGCACCAGCAGGGTGCAAGCAAATACTGCCTTGGCTCTGGGAGAGGAGGGACCCCAGGAAGAAGGTTTCAGAGACTAGGTGCCAGAATGCAGTAGTGTCTGACTGACGCAGCAGTGATGAGGGGCTGGGATGCAGGGAGTTGCGGCTGGGCTGCAGAGAATCAAGAAGCGGGATCCATAGATACTAGAGAGGCACTCAGAGGTTTCAGAACACAGAGGTACCAAGACAGAGTTTTCAAGCCCTTATATACGTGCTGGCAGGGCAGACTAATGAGAAAAAGCCAGGTCCCTGTCCCGGTGAGCTAACAAGCTCCCAGGGATGAGGCAATCATGCTGAAATGCTAGCCCCCCAGAGGAACAAGCTATTCCAGCTTGTTAAGTCAAGTAAAGAGCAGCCATTCCCTCAACCCCCTGCACAGAGAGCGGATGGCACAGTGCAGACAGCTCGTGAAGGGCTGCAGAGGCAGAGCTCTGCATTTCTCACTGTACAGCTTGATGATCAACTGTTCCAGCAGTCCATGGTGTGGGGCATCTAGCTCCTGAACCATGAAAAAAACCAGAGCTAAGTGTCGTTTTGCACTTCAAAAGTGACCTCAGCAGGGAAACAAAAAAGTGCCTCTTCTTTTAGTTCTTCGTGATGTGTTCAAAAAGCCTAATTTTTTTTAAGGGTTTGCTAGAGGCCTCCTTGGAGATTCAGGGAAGAAGACCGACTTCTCAGCCCTTGAGAAATCACCAAATGAAATTAATAGGCAGCAGGTTTAAAACAAACAAAGGGAAGTATTTCTTCACACAGCAAACAGTCAACCTATGGAACTCCTTGCCAGAGGATGTTTTGAAGACCAAGACTATAACAGGGGTCAAAAAAAGAACTAGATAAATTCATGGAGGATAGGTCCATCAAAGGCTATTAGCCAGGATGGGCAGGGAGGGTGTCCATAGCCTTTGTTTGTCAGAAGCCGGGAATGGGCAACGGGGGATGGATCACTTGGTGATTACCTGTTCTGTTCATTTCCTCTGAAGCACCTGGCATTGGCCACTGTCAGAAGACAAGATACTGGGCTAGATGGACTTTTCGTCTGACCCAGTATGGCCGTTCTTATGTTCTTGATGGAAGAGACAGGGATATCGAATCCTTAACAGAAAGCTTGTCTTACAGCTGTTCTTAGGCATTTGAGTTTAATAAGCATTTTCAAAAACAGCAAAAGAACAATGCTTGAACTCTGAATTCAAAGCACTTCGCTCAATCAGGTTTTGTTTGGTTGGTATCTATGATATTCTTACTGGTTTTCCTGTTGTCTAGAGAATCTTCTAGAAAAAAAACAGGTCAGCAAGACTCCATTACTAATGTAAAAAGAGCAAAACATCCTTTGAGACTTATTTAATCATCAAAAAGCAGCAAGAGAAAGCACAGTTTTCCCCGCATGCAGGTCACCTGTAAGTGACAGTAAAATACATTACCTCATCCCGCTTGTCTCTCAAAGTGTCAATAAACTCTTTGAGAACCCGTCATTGAGAAGTGTCTTGGAAGAAGTTTATAACAAACAGGAGGTGAAACTGCAAACATTGTCATTTTTATAGTCAAATGGCTTCCTCAAATGTCTCAGATTCTGGGAATCCCCTGAAAGTTTGCTGACAGGTGTCCAATTTACACCCAGCCTTTTATTCTTTTTACTGCACAGATACTAGAACTAATCTATTATTTCTGTTCCTGATGATCTTATCTCTCCCAGCTGTCTAGGATTTTCAGGCAACTTGTCCTGAAAGACTGTTAGGGGAAACTGAGGCATGCAGTGTGAGGTGACTTGCCCAACCTCATGCCACAGGCTATTGGCAAAGCCAGGAATAGATCCCAGGGGTGATCTTTGCTGCTGCCTCCCAGAGGCAGCACAGAACTTGCAATCCAAGAGAAGAGGAAGCTAAGGTGGCTGCAAGCCACCTTTGTGCCTTCCTGATCATGGGTCACTCTGAAGCCTTTGGCATAACTCCCCTGGGGGCCCGGCTGAGTTATGCATCCTCCCCAGGCTGTGCTAGAATCTCAGCATCATTGCATCCTGTGGCCCCATGCCCCAGTCCAGCCATTAACACAGGGGTGGGCAAACTATGGCCCAGGGGCCGCATCTGGCCCTTCAGACATTTTAATCCAGCCCTCGAGCTCCCTCCAGGGAGCAGGTTTGGGGGCTTGCCCTGCTCCGCATGTACCGTGGCTCCACATGGCTCCTGGAAGCAGCGGCATGTCCCTCCTCTGGCTCCTACACATAGGGGCAGCCAAGGGGCTCTGCACGCTTCCCCCGCCCCAAGCGCCGCCCCTGCAGCTCCCATTGGCCAGGAACCATGGCCAATGGGAGTTGCAGGGGCAGCACCAGCATGTGGAGCCTGCACCCCGACCCCCTCCCGGGCCCCAACCCCCTGCCCCAGCCTTCATGCCCCTCCTGCCCTCTGAACAGAACTGGGGCTTTTAGAGCCCCTTTTCCACTGCTCTTTTAACTGGTGTAAAGGAGCCAGAGCAGGGGTGGGGATCTCACCCCACAGCTCCCATGATTATTTAACTAGCAATAATAATGATGTGCAGGGAAGCTGGTGGGGAAGATACAACACACTAAACATATTGATGCAATGATAAAGTACCCAGGTCTAGGTGTTTGTTCCATCTGGGTGGGCCAGTGCAGCCTTGCTGCCTCCCCCAGCGCCTGATGACAATAAAGGCAAGTTCATTCATTTCCCTTTCCGGTAGGATGGTTTCCCCCTGCTCCTGCTGCACCACGTGCCTTGGCAGAAAGAAAGAGTCAGGGAATGATGCTTTAGAAGTACAGCTAGGACTGTCACATCACTACTTGACAAGAGGCCAAAGTTCTCTTCGCCATGCAGGGCTGGTCAGAAGACACACATGGCCAGCTAGAGGGAAATCAGAACTCTCCCCACTGGGTTCAGAGCTGGAGTCTTTATCTCACCCCAGGAAGAGCTGGGCAAGTATGGAGGAAGGTAAAGCAGATGAGGCAGTGTCCCTAAAGGAAACACGAGGTGCGGACACTCACCCCCAAATCACACACACTGTCATTACTACTAGAACTGGGAGATTCTTAACAGGGGATTTTTTTTTTGGTGGTGGTAGGGGCTTGGGGGGAGTGTTTTCTGCATTTTCATCAACATTCACCATGAAAATTTCAGCTTTTCCAACAAAAAAAAGTTAAACTGAAACCAAACTTTCAGTTCTTGAAATATTTTCCATTAAAAAAAAATTTTGGTTAAAAGAGCCAGTTTTGGGGGCTTTTTTTTGGAAATTTGAATCAATTAATTTTCCAATGAAAACTCTAGATTTTGATGAATAGTTATTTTAATTTTGACTAGCTATATTAGGTACTAAACTGCTGCTGTCCTCTCAGGGGGCTCATAACATCATACAGCCCCTTTCACAAGAGCGAGTCTTGAACACCCACGTAGGTATGGAGAGACTGAGCTTCGGGAGTCTGATGGAAGATTAAAAGGAGGGTTTGGTCAGTCTCTCAGTATCTACATGAGCATGGGTGGTGGGTATTCTAGGCAGCAGTAGGCTGTGCCTCCCCAAACAGCCTAGAGCAGGGGTCCCCAACACGGTGCCAACGGGCACCATGGCACCCGCCGGAGTGTCTAAGTGTGTCCGTGTACTGGCCAGCGGATGAACAGTTGCCAAAACGCTGCTGACAAGCTGAGTCATCCAGAGGTGTTGCCGCTGATTTTCGGCGGTATTTTGGCGGCAATGCCTCTGGATGACGCTGCTTGTCAGCGGCATTTCGGCGGCAACGCCTATTGACATTGCCGCTTGTCAGCAGAATTTCAGCGGATGTTCGTCCGCCACCACAGTCCTCTGCGGCTCATCATCTGGCACCCGCCAGACGAAAAAGGTTGGGGACCACTGGCCTAGAGTGGCCCCGCTCACGCTTCGCCCCAGGCCAGGACCCCTCTCTGTGGTTCCCAGTACCCTGGCTGGCCTGCCTCCTGCAGGGACTCTGGTGGCTGGTGCTGTGGCCATGCTGTCCGGAGCACCGGGGCTGGGGGTGCTGCTGCCTGCACACCGGGGCTGGGGGTGCTGCCTGGAGCACCGGGGCTCGTGGCACTACCACCCGGCTGCCTGGAGCACCAGGGCTGGGGCCTCACCCTCCCCGTCCGCCCGGTGCTGGGGTCCAGACCACGGTGCGGGTGCACTGGGCTCCTGTGGGGGAAGGAGACAGAAGGAGAGGGAGAAAGGGCGGGGCAGGAGGGGAGGGGCGTGACCTTGGGCACAAGGGGAGGGGCCAGGGGCCAGCCTCCCCCAGTGGCTGGGTCACCAGCTGTCCATGTACGTGAGCATTCAAGACTCACCATCCCAGAGCATTGCAGCATGCCCACCTCAATCTTCCCCACCTCATTCTTCAGCCCACTCCAGCCATACATATGACTTGGCTCTGCAGCCAAGTCACTTCAGAGCACGACACCCCTTCCAGGGTAACAGAGCCCCCAGTCGAAGAACATAAGAACAAAGTCTTCAGTCCTGCTGGTGTCAGCCTTCAGACCCCTTCATTACAGGCAAGCTTCCAGCACCAATAGACTATCTCACTGTCTACTCACCAGCTCCGGGGCACCAATCAATTCAACCAGCCAGGTCAGCTTTATCCTCCTGCCAAGGGTCTGTGGCAGGCCTCAGCCAGTTTCTAGCTGAAGCCCAGCTTCTTGCCCTACATCACCAGGGCCCCCCCAATCCTCAACTGCTAGGCCTGGGCTTTCCTCTTTTTAAGCTCTGAACACTGCATAGGTGCAGCAGGGTGGGGCTAATTGCACAGGGCTGACTGGCTCACTACCCCCTCTGTTACAACGGGGATCAGAAATGTGATGATAGAGGGCTCTTCAGTCTGGCAGAGAAGGTTTACCAAGACCCAACGGCTGGAAGTTGAAGCTAGACACAGTCAGACTTGAAACAGGGCACAAGCTTTGGAAAGTGATAACCATTGGGAAAACTTACCAAAAGTTAGTGGTGGATTCTCCACCACTGGAAATTTTAAAATCAAGGTTGGATTTTTTCCAAAAGCCTGCCCTAGTTCAAACAGGAATGAATTCAGGGATGTTCTCTGGCCCGTGTTATAAATTAATGGAGATATCCTATCTCCTAGAACTGGAAGGGACCTTGAAAGGTCATCCCTGCCTTCACTAGCAGGACCACAGTGGTCCCTTCTCACCAGTTTGAATCCAGTTGTGATCAAAAGCCTTTACCATCTAAAAGCCATTTGCTGGCCTGTATGAAATGATTTTTGGTCTTTGTCCCCATCACAGAAACTACAAGCCAAGGACTGAATGAGCCTGAAGACTGAACTATTGTCTCCCCTTTGGAGATGGTTCATCCAATACAGGCCGGAGGCATGTTGTTGGGAGCTGGGGGGGAAGGCTGAGCTGCGGTTGCTTTGCCTGTTCTCCCTCAAGGCTTAATTTTGGTTGTCTATCTTGTACCTCTCACTTAGGCTAAATTCATAGCTGCCGCCTCCTCCTCCTCCTCCCCACAGTTACTGGTAAACACATCAATATTCTTTTATACAACTCATATTGAACTTGTGGCGCTCACTGCCACACTAAAGTATTAAGGAGGAGACCATCGCAGAGTTCCAAAAAGGATCAGGTGTTTATGCAAGTGATGGAACACTCCCTGTGACATTAGACAAGATATAAAATTCATAAGGGATATAAACCATCATGCTTCAGCTGACCACTGCCTGCTTGAAGTCAGGAAGAAACTTCCTTAAGGAAAAGTTATTCAATAATTGTGCATCACGGAGTTCCTTGTACTTTCCTCTGACACATCTGGTCCTGGACTGTCAGAGACGGGATACTGCTCTGGATGGAGATTGATCTGATTTACTATGGCCATTCCTATGTTCCTATCAATCTGTTTCTCTGCCAATTCCTCCCACCCCACCTGCATAAAAATATGGCCTACTGCTATAATATGACGTGGCCTGGCTGGACCTAGGATAGGCTCAGAGGCTTTGTCCTAAGAAATTCTTCCCAAAATTACCATTACGAAACCCCTGAAAACAAAGTGATTGTGCAATAAACTCTCCATTATAAAAAAAATCAGTGAAGCAAAATTCAGTTGCAAACAGTCAGTAAGTCTGAAAGCTCTAGAAGCTAGCAGCACTGACCAAGCTATTACTGTCACAGTCACGCACTGTGTCTTCACTGCCAATATAGGGTGTGGCAGGGCTTACAGCGAGATAACTATCCTGCTTTAAAAAAACAGGAGTACTTGTGGCACCTTAAAGACTAACAAATTTATTTAAGCATGAGCTTTTGTGAGCTACAGCTGTATCTGCGGATACAGACTAACACGGCTGCTACTCTGAAACCTATCCTGCTTTAGTTATCTCCCTGTAAAATCCTAGTGGAGACAAGGCACCGGTAGGTGGGAGGTAATGAGGCACAGTTAACACTGTACCCCCTGCCCAGATTTGATCTTACCTAGTTTACTTCATGGTAAAACTCCAGCACCTTTTCTCCACTAGGGTTTTACAACAAGCTGCTAGAGCTAAAGTGTGAATTACCAGATGGTAAAAAGACACCGTTTTTTAGCAGTGAAGCCAAAGCCACAATCTGGCCGTTAGGAAGGATCATGAATCAGGACTTTGACAGCCCTTTGCACTTTAACTAGAAGGAAAGCTGTGCTGCTTCCTGGAACATGGCTGGCAGGGACCAACACAGACAAGCTGAGGAGTGGTGGCCAGGGGCGGCTCCAGGCCCCAGCACGCCAAGCACGTGCCTGGGGCGGCATGCTGGGGGGGTGCTCTGCTGGTCGCCGGGAAGGCGGCAGGCAGGGCTCCGGTGGACCTCCCGCAGGCGTGCCTGCGGGAGGTCCACCGGAGCCGCGGGACCAGAGACCGGCAGAGCGGGACCAGAGACCGGCAGAGCGGGACCAGAGACCCACGGCACCCTACCCTGCTTGGGGCGGCAAAATGTATAGAGCCACCCTGGTGGTCAGGGGTGGCTCTAGACACCAGCGCGCCAAGCAGGCGCTTGGGGCGGCCGTTTCGCGGGGGGGCGGCATTTGGCTCCGGTTGAGCTCCCGCCGGCATGCCTGCGGCAGGTCCACCGGAGCCCGGAACGAGCGGACCTGCCGCAGGCATGACTGCGGCGGGTCCCGTCTTCCCGCAGCTCCGGTTGAGCTCCCGCAGGCATGACTGCGGCAGGTCCGCTCGTCCCGGGCTCCGGTCGACCTGCCGCAGGCATGCCGGCAGGAGCTCAACCGGAGCAGCGGGAAGAGGGGACACGCCGCAGGACCGGGGAAGGGCGGCGCAGCGCTCCGCGCTGCTTGGGGCAGCCCGATTTCTAGAGCCGCCCCTGCTGGTGGTGACCAAGTGGTTCACTTGGAAATGTGTGTGACATGTGGGAGAGCCTGTATCTGGGATTTGTTTGTCCAATCCCAGGACTGAGTCTGCTGCAGAATCTAATTCTTTCTTTCTCTCTCTCTGGCTCCTACAATAGGAAAGAAAAACTTCCAGGCATAATTCTAATGTAAAATAGCTTTAGGCCTTGTCTATATTAGATAACTTGTAAATAATCAATCTGAAATTAATCTAGCTACACCAGTGTAAACCAGATTGAATCAAGTTTATACCCATTTAGTTTAATGTTGTTTAAATGCAATTTAAGCAGATTTTAGAACCACTCGATTACACTGATGCTACCACAGACAAGGCCTTAGCATGAATTGGTGCAAACTACTGGATCCATCTAAACAGGTGTTGATCCTGGAGCCTAACAATCACACTTTTTAAAAATGCCTTAGAGGCACAATTTTGTGACTGTATTAGTGCAGTTAATCACTCCAGTTGTGCACACAAATTGGGCAACTGAACACACAAGTGGCCAGATAAGGGCAAACAAAGCTCTCGTCCTAAAAGTGCCCAAGTGGCTGCCAAGTAAGTAGCTCCTCAGTTAATCCTGCACATGCAATGCATGATCAGAGTGAGCTTTTTCCTAGTCACTCTCTCTCTCTCTCCACTTCTCTAACAGTTATGATAATAATAATTAATAGATCACTGTTAATGCTGACACCCCAGGATCTGACAGTGCTTTTGCCCACCTGAGAGCTAAGTCAGTTTCATTATCCCCATTTTAGAGAGGGAGGAAAATGAGGCACAGAGAACAGATGTTACTTTTTCACAGATCTGAAGTCCAGCAGGGACCCTTAGATCATCTTGTCTGACCCCCTGCATAACAGGCCAGAGAATTTTACAGGGTTACCCATGCACAGAGCCCAGTAACTTTGTGTTTGTGTCTTGTGGCAAATTGCCAGCACTACTATGATGGGTCTCACACTGTCTCTTCGGGGGGGGGGGGGTTCAGGACACCATTTCTTGCCCCAGAACTGGGATATTAACTATCCCACTAGTGTCCTAGAGGAGGGGAGTGAAGAGGGAGGGACCCAGGCCCACCCTCTATTCCAGGTCCCAGCCCAGGGGCTCTAGGGATAGCAGTAAACCACTTGAAATAGCAGTTCCTTCCCATGGGCTACTTCCCTCTCCTGCCCTTCAGCTTGGGGTGGGGGGGTGCTTCCTGCCCTCCCTCTGCACAAGCCAGGTGTCCCTTTACCTAGGGTTTTGGTCTTCTTAGCCCACCACAGCACTTCTCCAAACTTTCCTCTGCTTCCCTCCAAACTGTTCTCTGCTCCAACACCTCCACTTGTCTGATTGAAGCAGGGGGGTTTTATCAGGTGACTGGCTTCAGGTGCTCTAATTGGTTTCAGGTGCTTTAATTGGCTTCAGGTGCTTCTGAAGAGGAGGAGGCTTGTAGCTTCCGCTCTCCGAAGATCAGCTCATCCAAGTGTCATGGGACAGGAAGGGCAACCACCGAGGGAGAAGGAGAGGGTGGGCTGGGATAGCTGGAGATATCATTCCTATTGTTGCCTATTACCTGTCCGTGCATGGCCCCAGTGGGAGGTCAAGGCTGCGGAGAGTCAGTGGGGGCGGGGAGGGCTGTCTAAAGCAGACAGCCTCTCTGTACCTGAACCCATCTAGCAGCGATATGGGACAGCGTCGAGTGCCTGTATATGCAGCTCATCACCACACTCTTCGCAGCGCTAAATTATACATAGCAATGCTGCTTTATTTACCGCCCACTGGAGGCCCCATTACCATAAGGTCAGGAAACCAGCTGAGTGGAGGGAGAGGAAATAACTGCAGCAGAGCAACCGCAGGCAGAGAGGAGCCAAGTAAGGGTGTTCGGGGACTTAATGCTGGAGCTGACCCAGCGGCCCTGCTATGGATGTGATCCCAGGCTGAACCCCACCACAGTAAGGCTGGCTGCCAACAACACAGAGTCAGTGCCTCTTTTGCATTTGGGTGAACATAAGAACGGCCGTACTGGGTCAGACCAAAGGTCCATCTAGCCCAGTATCTGTCTACCGACAGCGGCCAATGCCAGGTGCCCCAGAGGGAGTGAACCTAAAAGGCAATGATCAAGTGATCTCTCTCCTGCCGTCCATCTCCACCCTCTGACGAACAGAGGCTAGGGACACCATTCTTACCCATCCTGGTTAATAGCCATTAATGGACTTAACTTTCATGAATTTATCTAGTTCTCTTTTAAACCCTTTTATACTCCTAGCCTTCACAACCTCTTCAGGCAAGGAGTTCTACAGGTTGACTCTGCACTGTGTGAAGAAGAACTTCCTTTTATTTGTTTTAAACTTGCTGCCCATTAATTTCATTTGGTGACACCTAGTTCTTATTATGGGAACAAGTAAAGAACTTTTCCTTATTTACTTTCTCCACACCACTCATGATTTTATATACCTCTATCATCTCTCCTCCCCTCCCCCCCATCTCCTCTTTTCCAAGCTGAAAAGTCCTAGCCTCTTTAATCTCTCCTCATATGGGACTCATTCCAAACCCCTAATCATTTTAGTTGCCCTTCTCTGAACCTTTTCTAGTGCCAGTATATCTTTTTTGAGATGAGGAGACCACAGCTGTACGCAGTATTCAAGATGTGGGCATACCATCGATTTATATAAGGGCAATAATATATTCTCCGTCTTACTCTCTATCCCCTTTTTAATGATTCCTAACATCCAGTTTGCTTTTTTGACCGCCTCTGCACACTGCGTGGATGTCTTCAGAGAACTATCCACAATGACTCCAAGATCTTTTCCTGATTTGTTGTGGCTAAATTAGCCCCCATCATATTGTATGTATAGTTGGAGTTATTTTTTCCAATGTGCATTACTTTACATTTATCCACATTAAATTTCATTTGCCATTTTGTTGCCCAATCACTTAGTTTTGTGAGATCTTTTTGAAGTTCTTCACAGTCTGCTTTGGTCCTAACTATCTTGAGCAGTTTAGTATCATCTGCAAACTTTGCCACCTCACTGTTTACCCCTTTCTCCAGATCATTTATGAATAAGTTGAATAGGATTGGTCCTAGGACTGACCCTTGGGGAACACCACTAGTTACCCCTCTCCATTCTGAGAATTTACCATTTATTCCTACCCTTTGTTTCCTGTCTTTTAACCAGTTCTCAGTCCATTAAAGGACCTTCCCTTTTATCCCATGACAACTTAATTTATGTAAGAGCCTTTGGTGAGGGACCTTGTCAAAGGCTTTCTGGAAATCTAAGTACACTATGTCCACTGGATCCCCCTTGTCCACTTGTTTGTTGACCTCTTCAAAGAACTCTAATAGATTAGTAAGACACGATTTCACTTTACAAAAATCATGTTGACTTTTCCCCAACAATTTATGATCTTCTAGGTGTCTGACAATTTTATTCTTTACTATTGTTTCAACTAATTTGCCCGGTACTGACTTACCGGTCTGTAATTTCCGGGATCACCTCTAAAGCCTTTTTTAAATATTGGCATTACATTAGCTAACTTCCAATCATTGGGTACAGAAGCCAATTTAAAGGACAGGTTACAAACCCTAGTTAATAGTTCCGCAACTTCACATTTGAGTTCTTTCAGAACTCTTGGGTGAATACCATCTGGTCCCGGTGACTTGTTAATGTTAAGTTTATCAATTAATTCCAAAACCTCCTCTAGTGACACTTCAATCTGTGACAGATCCTCAGATTTGTCACCTACAAAAGCCGGCTCAGGTTTGGGAATCTCCCTAACATCCTCACCTGTTAAGATTGAAGCAAAGAATTCGTTTAGTTTCTCCGCAATGACTTTATCGTCTTTAAGCACTCCTTTTGTATTTCGATCGTCAATGGGCCCCACTGGTTGTTTAGCAGGCTTCCTGCTTCTGATGTACTTAAAAAACATTTTGTTATTACCTTTTGAGTTTTTGGCTAGCCGTTCTTCAAACTCCTCTTTGGCTTTTCTTATTACATTTTTACACTTAATTTGGCAGTGTTTATGCTCCTTTCTATTTACCTCTATTTACCTATTTAGGATTTGACTTCCACTTTTTAAAAGATGCCTTTTTATCTCTCACTGCTTCTTTTACATGGTTGTTAAGCCACGGTGGCTCTTTTTTAGTTCTTTTACTGTGTTTCTTAATTTGAGGTATACATTTAAATTGGGCCTCTATTATGGTGTCTTTAAAAAGTGTCCATGCAGCTTGCAGGGATTTCACTTTAGTCACTGTATCTTTTAATTTCTGTTTAACTAACCCCCTCATTTTTGCATAGTTCCCCTTTTTTAAAAATGCCACAGTGTTGGACTGTTGAGATGTTCTTCCCACCACAGGGATGTTAAATGTTATTATATTATGGTCACTATTTCCAAGAGGTCCTATTACAGTTACCTCTTGGACCAGCTCCTGCGCTCCACTCAGGACTAAATCGAGAGTTGCCTCTCCCCTTGTGAGTTCCCATACCAGCTGCTCCAAGAAGCAGTCATTTAAAGTTTAGAGAAATTTTGACTCTGCATTTTGTCCTTAGGTGACATGTTCCCAGTCAATATGGAGATAATTGAAATCCCCCACTATTACTTGTGGCACCTTAAAGACTAACAAATTTATTTTAGCATGAGCTTTCGTGAGCTGCAGCTCACTTCTTCGGATGCATAGAATGGAACACACAGACAGGGGATATTTATACATACAGAGAACATGAAAAGGTGGAAGTATGCATACCAACAGGCAGAGTCTAATCAATTGAGATGAGCTATCGTTAGCAGGAGGAAAAAAACTTTTTGAAGTGATAATTAAGATGGCCCATAGAAGGTGTGAGGAGAACTTAACATAGGGAAATAGATTCACTTGGTGTAATGACCCAACCATTCCCAGTCTTTGTTTAGGCCACAGTTAATAGTATCTAGTTTGCATATTAATTCAAGTTCAGCAGTTTCTCTTTGAAGTCTGTTTTTGAAGTTTTTTTGTTGCAAAATTGCCACCTTCAAGTCTGTCACTGAGTGGTTAGAGAGGTTGAAGTGTTTTCCCACTGGTTTTTTAATGTTATGATTCCTGATGTCAGATTTGTGTCCCCAAATGTGAAATAGTTGTGGGTGAGGACAAAATCATAAAGTTCAGCCACCAGGTTAGCCGTGATATTATCGGGGATACTGTTCCTGATGGCTTGTAGTCCATCTTTGTGTGGAATGTTAGTGTAGAGGGCTTCCACATCCATAGTGGCCAGAATGGTGTTTTCTGGAAGATCACTGATGGATTGTAGTTTCCTCAGGAAGTCAGTGGTGTCTCAAAGATAGCTGGGAGTGCTGGTAGCATAGGGCCTGAGGAGAGAGTCCACATAGCCAGACAATCCTGCTGTCATGGAAAAGAAGCCCTCGAGGAATTCCACCGAGATTTTAACAATTTCCATCCCACCATCAACCTCAGCCTAGACCAATCCACACAAGCAGTCCATTTCCTAGACACTACTGTGCTAATAAACGATGGTCACATAAATACCACCCTATACCGGAAACCCACTGACCGCTATACTTACTTACATGCCTCCAGCTTCCATCCCGGACACACCACACGATCCATTGTCTACAGCCAAGCTCTAAGATACAACCGTATTTTCTCCAATCCCTCGGACAGAGATAAACACCTACAAGATCTCTATCAAGCATTCTTAAACCTACAATACCCACCTGCTGAAGTGAAAAAACAGATTGACAGAGCCAGAAGAGTACCCAGAAGCCACCTACTACAGGACAGGCCTAAAAAAGAAAATAACAGAACACCACTAGCCATCACCTACAGCCCCCAACTAAAACCTCTCCAGCGCATCATCAAAGATTTACAACCTATCCTTAAAGATGATCCCTCACTCTCACAGATCTTGGGAGACAGGCCAGTCCTCGCTTATAGACAGCCTCCCAACCTGAAGCAAATACTCACCAGCAACCGCACACCATACAACATAAACACTAACCCAGGAACCTATCCTTGCAACAAAGCCCGATGCCAGCTCTGTCCACATATCCATTCAAGTGACACCATCATAGGACCTAATCACATCAGACACGCCATCAGGGGCTCGTACACCTGCACATCTACCAATGTGATATATGCCATCATGTGCCAGCAATGCCCCTCTGCCATGTACATTGGCCAAACTGGACAGTCTCTATGCAAAAGAATAAATGGACACAAATCTGACATCAGGAATCATAACATTCAAAAACCAGTGGGAGAACACGTCAACCTCTCTAACCACTCAGTGACAGACTTGAAGGTGGCAATTTTGCTACAAAAAAACTTCAAAAACAGACTCCAAAGAGAAACTGCTGAACTTGAATTAATATGCAAACTAGATACTATTAACTGTGGCCTAAACAAAGACTGGGAATGGTTGGGTCATTACACCAAGTGAATCTATTTCCCTATGTTAAGTTCTCCTCACACCTTCTATGGGCCATCTTAATTATCACTTCAAAAAGTTTTTTTGCTCCTGCTAACGATAGCTCATCTCAATTGATTAGACTCTGCCTGTTGGTATGCATACTTCCACCTTTTCATGTTCTCTGTATGTATAAATATCCCCTGTCTGTGTGTTCCATTCTATGCATCCGAAGAAGTGAGCTGCAGCTCACGAAAGCTCATGCTAAAATAAATTTGTTAGTCTTTAAGGTGCCACAAGTACTCCTGTTTTTTTTGCGGATACAGACTAACACGGCTGCTACTCTGAAACCCACTATTACTGAGTTCTTAATTTTGATAGCCTCTCTAATTTCCCTTAGCATTTCATCATCATTATCACTATCCTGGTCAGGTGGTCGACAATAGATCCCTAATGTTATATTCTTATTAGAGTATGAAATTATTATCCATAGAGATTCTATGGAACATGTGGATTCACTTAAGATTTTTACTTCATTTGATTCTACATTTTTTTTCACATATAGTGCCACTTTCCTCCCTTCCCCCGCCCCAGCCCCCCTGCATGACCTGTTCTGTCCTTACGATATATTTTTACCCCGGAATGACTGTGTCCCATTGATTGTCCTCAGTCCACCAGGTTTCTGTGTTGCCTATTATATCAATATCCTCCTTTATCACAAGGCACTCTAATTCACCCATCTTATTATTTAGACTTCTAGCATTTGTGTACAAGCACTTTAAAAACTTGTCCCTGTTTATTTGTCTGCCCTTTTCTGATGTGTCTGATTTTTTATGTGAATGTTTCTCGTCTGATCTGGTCCTTACATTATCCTTTTCCAACCTCTACTCCTGACTATAACCTAGAGAATCTCTATCAATAGACTCTCCTCTAAGAGAAGTCTCTGCCCAATCCACATGCTCCTCTGCAGCAATCGGCTTTCCCCCATCTCCTAGTTTAAAAACTGTTCTGCAACCTTTTTAATGTTAAGTGCCAGCAGTCTGGTTTTACTTTGGTTTAGGCGGAGCCCATCTCTCCTGTATAGGCTCCCCCATCCCAAAAGTTTCCCCAGTTCCTAATGAATCTAAACGCCTCCTCTCTACACCGTTGTCTCATCCACGCATTGAGACTCTGAAGCTCTGCCTGCCTACCTGGCACTGCACGTGGAACTGGGAGCATTTCTGAGAATGCTACCATAGAGGTCCTGGATTTCAGTCTCTTCTCTAGCAGCCTAAATTTGGCCTCCAGGATGTCCCTCCTACCCTTCCCTATGTCACTGGTACCTACATATACCACGACCACTGGCTCCTCCCCAGCACTGCACATAAGTCTATCCAGATGCCTCAAGAGAGTCATAACCTTCGCACCAGGCAGGCAAGTCACCATACGGTTCTCCAGGTCATCACAAACCCAGCTATCCATGTTTCTAATGATCGAATCTCCCATTACTAACACCTGCCTTTTCCTAGTGACTGGAGTTCCCTAACCCGGAGAGGCAACCTCAGTGTGAGAGGATACCCTAACACCATCTGGAAGGAGGGTCCTAACTATGGGAAGGTTTCCCTCTGCTCCCATTGACTGCTCTGCTTCCCTGGGCCTTTCATCCTCCTCAACAGCGCAGGGGCTGTCTGAGCGGAGGTGGGACAATTCTATAGTGTCCCGGAAAGCCTCATCAACATACCTCTCTGCCTCCCTTAGCTCCTCCAGTTCCGCCACCCTGGCCTCCAAAGCCCGTACGTGGTCTCTAAGGGCCAGGAGCTCCTTGCACCAAATGCACACATACGGCACCTGCCCATACATGCTGCACTCAGCGCAATAAACTGGATAGCCCCCACTCTGCTGCTGGGCTTCTGCCTGCATTGTCTCCTGCAGCTACCTAGTTAATGAAAGGGTTTTGTTTAAATCAAGAAGTTTTGAATGTAGTTTAGTTTACAGGTTTTAAAGGATGGCAAGTGAACCTTGCCCCCTTCTCAACTCCCTTGCAAAACTCCATGTTAGCAGCCCCTGTTTGCAAAGCTCCCTGGTTGCTTGCGCACTGCTTTATAAAGCCCTGGCCTTCTTGATAGCCCTGCCCACTGACTAAGGCTCAGCCAATTAACAGAGAGGCTTCTAGCTTTCAAACCTTTCTTTGAAGCTCACAGCTTCCAACTGACATTGTGACATTGCATCACTGTGTCGCGACATTGAAACAATGGGACAGAAGGGGCTGGCGCTTCCCTGCAGCCCTCCTGGAAGAGCCCTGCTCTGGCAGCCTGTCCCACCAGAAGCAGTTGGCATCTGACTTGTTGGCCATTGGGCATAGCATGGACCCATGAGTCTAAGCCCTATGTCATGTCTGCTCCTGCTTTTCTGCTCTTCCTAGGGGGCGCTGCATGGAGCTGAAGTAGAGATGAGAGTGGACACAAATCCAGATCTGAGTGTCCTGAGCTCAGATCCAGGATTTCAGTTCAGGCCCATCGCAAACCTGACTACAGCACCCCACTCCCAGTCCCCGCTGAGCACCACAGACAGAGACAGCTGTGCTGGGGCAGATGTTTCTGCTTCTGACAAGAATGCTGCCTCCCCCGTGCCCCTTGGCTGGAATGACGCATCGCCCAAGGCATGAAGGGCAGCTGCTGCTAGCTTAACCCAATTTGCTTCATTGCAGCCCCTTCCTTTATCTCAGGGCACCTGTGAAACCCAACATCTCTCCCATCTGCTGGCCACAGTCCAACCTCCTCCCTCCTGATCGTGGGGGTAGGTAGGCTTGAAAACATGTCTGCTAACAGCCAGCCACAGCAAACTATATGAGACCGTAGCAGCCACGCAGACAGAGCTGGTCCAGCTAGGCAACTAGCCTCTAGCTGGGAAGAGCCCAGTGTGCTATGGAGGGGATGGGTGAGGTTTGGTGTGCACACTCCACTGTAGTGCAGTTAGACGCTGCATCGGCAGATCGGTTCCCTTATCTCTGTCCTGGCCAGGGCCTGCTCAGAGGAAACCTCCCGTCATGTTCCTCCCAGCCACCTCTCCCTGAAGACAGACAGACAGACAGACACACACACACACACACAAGCTCTGGGCAGGGTTTCCATTGCTCACCCACCCTCCCCTGCCCCGCCAGCTGGCATGACTCAGCAGCTTGGAGCAGATGTGTCTCACTGAAGCTTGGGCCTTGCAGCCAGGGAGAGGGGCCAACGGACCGGCTGTGCAGTGGTCCCAGGTGCGCCCGATCTGGCTCACCGCCTTGACAGAACAGGCCAGAGTGGGTCCAAAAGAGGAATTATGCTCTTATCGGCCAGCTCCACATGCAGTCATGTCTGGCTTGATATAGCACCGCAGCCTCACATGACCTTCTCCCAGATGTTGAGACGCAGAGGGCCTGATGGGCCAGAGCAGAGCGAGTTAGTGGTGCTCAGCTGCTCTCAAGAAAATTGCAGGAGAAATTCAGCTTTCATTTAATACTGAAAGTAGTGTGTTCCTAGCCCTGTTGGTTGCAGAGAAAAATCTGATAATGTGCCACAAGTGTATCCTAAGGGCTCCTCAAACTAGCAGGCCATATTTTCAGCTGGTGCAAATCATCATAGCTCCCCCTGATAAGGATCTAGCCCACAGCCCCTAATAACAGCCCAGAATATGCCTGACAGGAGAAAAACTCCACACAGGCACAAGGAAACTATGTTCCAATTTGTGGACTTTCCTTCTCTTCCTGACCCCCCAGTATCTCCCCTCTACAACATTGAAGCCCTGACTCTGCAGACTTGGGGCAGAGGGGCTCCAGTGGGGAAGGGGTGTAACCTGCCAGGAACCTGCTGCTCCCACACCCCTTTATGCACCTCCCTCTCCACAGCCACCTCTTTTAGTTCCTCTCCGCCACAGGAACCCAAGGGGGGTTTCACGGCCTACTATTTCCTATAGCATATCATATCAAGGTCTTGATTCTTGCTTTCAAGTGCTCACTGATACTTAAGATTGCCTAAAGCTCTGGGACAAGGACCATTAGTCTACATCCCTTCTCCTTGAACACAGGGGAATGGTCCACTCCCAGGATAAAGCTCGACTATGGAGGAGACATAACCGCAGGAACCAGGAACCACCTGAAATCTCAGCACCTCTCACCCTGCATGCTTTCTTGGGCCTGACTCTGATAATGAAACACAGAAATAATAAACAGAGACATAAGGATAAATGAGTTTTAAAAAGAGTCCACACACAATTTTTCGAAAGAAAGAAAGAAAGAAAGAAAGAAAGAAAGAAAGAAAGAAAGAAAGAAAGACTAAATCACGGATGATAGATGCTAACACTGGAAGGTTTCTGCACCACTGTGATGGGTACAATACATGAACCAGAAGAGAAAGCTCTTCTTCTATGCAAGAATTTTCTAACAGCTTTCTATGGATATGATGGTAAATGGGATGTGGCCAAGCACTGGCCCAAGAATGTCCAGTCTGAGCACATGTGACCTGGCATGGATTCTTCAGAGGCTGCTTCTACTCTTGTTTCTTGTTCCAGAATCCTGGTCAGGTTGATGGAGGGGATCCTTGAAGGACATTATACTTGCTAGTTAATTTCCCACAATTCATTTTTCTCCTTCCCCTTCGGAGATCCCTCCTTGTCCCCTAGGTCCCCTGAACCCTAGAAAAACCCATAGATAAACAGTTGGCCAAACCATGCTAGTAGAACATTATTCATTGTGGCTAGTGAGCGAAAAGAAACAATACTGGAACATTGTAAAAAAAACCATGGTTCAACCTAGGGCCCAGATTCTCAGCTGGTGTAAATCAGAGTAGCACCAATGGATTTCCTGATGTACACCAGCGGAGGATCTGGCTGTAGGTATCTGCCAGGGTTGTAACATGGGTTTTCTGCTGTGCCCGCTCAGGCACCTCATTACACAGTTTGGACACAGCCACACTGAACCATGATTATTTTTGTAGCACAGGCAGGGATGTGGCTCTGCTTTTGATGCCTGTTTTACATTAGTGATGCTCCTCAGAGTTACTCCTGATTACACCAGTGTAAGTGGGAGGAGAATCAGACCCTGGGAGCTCCCCTCTAATCGTCCACTAATCAAAAGCAGGCAGTGGGGTGTGGGGTGGGGCATAGCGGGGTAGCAGAGACAGTAGGGCCCAGGGATTACAGCTCAGTCCAGCTTTAATGAAAATTTATCATGTTTATGCAGCAGAGAATACAGGATCTGATGATTGTGATGCCTCCTTCTTGATAAAGCCATACACCCTTTCCCTGAGTACAGTGTGTACCCAATGTTGGGAAACATCCTTAAACACACACCACTTGTGATCTCAGGCAGCAGGCCCACACCACTGTCCATTGTGGCACATCCTGCCCCTCCTAAGTGCACTGAGCATTGTCAAAATGCTTGCTGCTGCTGTGCAAATACATAACAACAATGTCTATCTGCACCACTGCGCTCTACTTGACAGAATGACTAGCCTGCTCAAACAGGTGTCACAGGCCCAAATGCAGGCAGAGGAGATTCTCCCACAGCTCAGGTGGTAAAGAACTGAGCTGGCTAGTTCTGAGTTCAATCCCCACTTGAGCTGGGTAGTCATAGCTCCACTGCAGACTCTAACATCAGCTTTTTATGGCTCCCAATTCTCTGCCACAGGGAGACAGCTCTAGAGCACTCCTGATACTGGCCCATCTACCCCCCCCCCCCCCCAGTCTCCATGCTATAATTCTTCCCATCTAGCTAGCATCTCTGCACCCTCAAATGGACCCAGGCTTCATACACACTGCCCCTAGGCACCTCACATTTAAAGGAAAAGGCCTGTCTGTGTAAAGAAGACCTGAGCACTCTTTTCCCCACCTTCTTGATTTTCAAGAACAGTTCTTCTACTTGTTTTTCACATGAGAAATATCACATCTGGCCTTCTGCTGGAGAACTCCTTGGAGGACCGGAGACCTAGAGTGGTAGGGTGACCAGATGTCCTGATTTTATAGGGACATGATTTGGGGGGCTTTTTCTTATATAGGCACCTATTATACTCCACTCCCATCCTGATTTTTTACACTTGCTATCAGGTCACCCTATAGAGTGGGAGCTTTCTCAACTCAATTTGGAGAGGCCAGAGATGGCAAATCTTTCACAGAGAGAGCTCTTCTCCCAAGCATTTGTCAGAAGTTCACATGAAATCAAAGATCAAGGTTTGCCAAGCCAGCTAGTGATTTGGGAGCCCAACGTGAGACACTTTAATTTTCAGAGGGGAGGTGTTTCAAACAGAGTACCCCAAATTTCAGGCACTCAAAATCACTAGTGACATTTTTAAACAATCTGGTGAGAAATCCCTTCCCAAATGTTCATATAATAGAAATGCCATAAACCCACAAGATTCCCCAGTCCCAGATCTCTGCAGCTGAACTCTGCAGCTGCCCTCATCATCTGTGGGGCTAATCCAAAACCTCAGACCTGAACTCATCGAATCCCTGGGAACGATCAAACCTGGACCCAAATCTTGCAGCTCAGGCCCATCTTTATCTGAAATGCCAGATGGTGTATGCAGTGCCAAGCACCGTGTGCTCCAGGTCTTCGCTCTTCACCTTGTAATGTTACTGCTTTTTGCTATTGTTTCATTTCTGTTGATTTACAGTTTCAAAAAGACCCTAGATACAATTCTTTCACCAGGTCTCCTTCAGATGTTCTAATGACCATCGCATCCCTCCATGGAGGGTCCCTTTCCCAGTACACAATATGGTAGAGACCCCCCCATGACGGTCCTGTAGCATTTGTCTGCACTGTGTACGCTGTGAGTAGGCTACCAGCATGAATGCGTCCTGTTTTCTCATGGTTCCTAAAGAGCTGGCAAGTCTTGTTTGCTCTAAACACCAGACTTGATACAAGCTTCCTACCCTTCAGAGGAAAAACGTGGCAGGATTATGCATATGCACAACATAGCGCGGGCGGGTGGCTCATTCCCTCCTGCTGGCTTCTAACAATCTCACAGTAGGCAGCAGTTGTAAGCCCCTTGACTGGTGTTGTCATCACCCCTTGGGGAACAGAGACTGTGTCATTACACGTAATGAACCAAGAGTTGTAGGTGTGCCAGGCATGGGCAGGCAGACACAGGCCCTTGTGCACTAAGGTAACATGCTCACTCAGCACTGATTGAAACACCTTCCAGGTGCAGCTGTATAGCTGAGTCTCCAGAGACGGTTTGGCATTGGGTCCTAGAGTTGGGAAGGGCCGAGTTATAGCTGAGGATGTGATGCAGGACACAGCCAGCATGGAATCAAGAGCCTTCCTGTTATGCCAAGTGAGAGCTGTCAGCACCTCCCCCTGCCCAGATTGACTAGGGGAACTGCAGGGAGGACATCGTGTTTTCTGTCTCCCCAGGTGTCCTCTTCTTTTTGATGCTTTGCCCTTCAAACCTTCCACTGTGTAGCTCAGGCCACTCCCAGCAGCCATCTCATGCCCTTTCCCCTGTGACCTTTACCCTGCCTCCCTCCCTTATATCATCTCCAGACCCAGGGACTGCAGGAACGTGGCCTGATAAGAGAAATCCCATGGTGATTTCTGGGTGACTAAAAGAACATGGGATTTAGGACTGGAAGGGACCTCCTGGGCCATCAAGTCCAATCAGTCAAAAACAGCCATGAGACAGTGGCCAACATGCAGGGATCAGAGTAATTGCTGGAGCCATGATAAATAGGCAAGAGTCAGGCTGGGGTCAGAGACCGGAGATCAGAGACAGTTACCAGGCTGGAATCAGGAAGCCAGAGTCAGGCTGGGGCTGGAGACTGGAGATCAGAAAGCAAGGTGAGGTCTGGAGTCACAGCAGGTCAGAATTCTGCACAGTTGCCCAGCCAACTTCCTGGGGTGCTCGCCAGGGTTAAATAGTGAGCATGGCCAATCAGAAGGGTGCTGTCACTCTGGACCCTGTGGGCAGCACTTCCTGCAGTGCCTAATCTCCACAGTGCTCCCTGGGTGTGGCTGTGCAGGGCCTCCCAGTGGTGATGGGTGAGCATGAGCTGGCCCAGGTTCCGCAGACCTAGATTCTTGTCCCATGGATGCTTACACAGCGCCCTGCTATAGTAGGCAACCCCATCATAAACTTATCAAGCTCCATCTTGACACCTGTTTGTTTAGGATCCCAGTCTAAAATTGCTCCCATATCTCTCCATGGTGTCAATATCTCAAGGGCAGATATCTTCAGCTCTTCAGACTTCTGGGCAAATACCGGGAGGGTGGGGGAGGAGGAAGGGGGAATGCATTGCCTGCTGCATGTTGTTGACCTGAATTTGATGGGTTAGTTGTTGTGCCTCGCCACTGATCGCATCCGACCAGAAGATTTATAGGTTCTTGTCCAATTCAGACTACAGGGTCCAAGAACTCAGAGAGTTCCATAGCGGGAGAGGACTCTCGGGGTGCCTGGCAAAAACACTTACACTGAGGACAATACTAAATTGATAAAAGCTTTATTGAGATTAACAAAAAAATAATAAATGCTATGAAACTTATGACTGCAAAACAGTAAACTAATTCCAAAACTCCTGGTGGTAACATTCCTATTATAAGTACCTTAACCTAACATACTCTCACCCTTCCTTGAGGACCTGGTAATAGGAGGTGAAGGACCAGCCTCACTCCTGGCATGCCCAATAACACAATGGTTCCGGCTTCCGCAATGGTTAGGAGTGTTGAGTAGTTGCATTGTACTGCATAAGCTGAGCTGATGGCGGGATGGAAGATAGAATGATAGGTAGATTTAAAAAGATCCTATAGGAAAACAAAGAAAAGGAAAAAAGCTCTCTCAGATATCCTTACATGGTATTTTATAGGATCCTGTTGCTATGTAATTCAGGCCCAACCTACTATACCCAAATCTTATTTCTGTACCCTAAGAAATGTATGGGCACCCTTATCCTATAGGTTAGTGGATTATGACACTTACTCTCTACATATTAATAAGGATTGTCTCACTCCAAAAACTGCCAACCTAGGCTCTCTTGGCGACTTCCAGGTTTGTGGTGTACCCTGTGATTACCAACTGGTTGCAGACACTGGATAAACCTGTTCAGTGTTGGGTGTAGTTCCTCCCTTTGGTTCCCCAAAGTTCAGGGACCATTTCTATCTGTGCCAAAGGTTGCCAGCCTTTATGCTGACTTACTCTTAACTGATCATACTTTTAGCTATTTAGCTGATCTTACCGGGTACAGGCCGGTAGGTTTCTTGCATTTCAGCAAAACGTATTCTATATATAATTATTAGGAAACACATATCATGTGCCTCAACACAGCCTCATTTCATATGAATTAATACTGATAAAATATAAGAATCATATATGAAATGGATTAATTCAGCAAGAGAAACATATTATTGGCTATGGCTGGCTGGATTAGTAGGCTATAATAGCTAGCAAAGTAATCCTGTGGGCTACAATGTCAAAGAGCTCCCCCAAACTTAGCTCATTGGGCTGACACAGTTCAGGCCTGTCAGTTTCACAGTTAACAGTACACAAGGAAGTGCTGTGGCCACCATCACATCTGACTGCCCTAACCCAAGGGGTCAGGATCCATTTTGCAGCTGGTGAACTGGAGGGGGCTTTTCGGTGTGTGATCAAGCAACACTAGCCCACCGCCCTCAGGCATGTAGCTGAGCACTTTAACCACTCAGCCACTGCACCTCACCAGCCTGAGCCAGGGGCCACTGAAAATCCACTGCCAAAAAGGCCGGTGGGGTGGCTTAGCACGCTATGCATCGGTTCTGTAATACGAAGACATCCTCAAGTGAAACTAGATATTCAGATCCTGGCAGTGTCCACTCAACCCGCCATCCGTCGGTGGTAGATGCATTGGATGCTGCTGACTTGACTGTTTCAAGTGTGGGGTTTTCTGATGTGTCCTTGGAATTTGAGGGCCTGTCTACTTCTGGCTCCTAGACAGGTATGCCTTTTTACATGCACATCCACATGTGTACAAAGAAAGTGCCTTCCCAGTGGAAACTAGGCCCATACTTGTGTATGTTGCACCTCTCTAGGGTCTGAAAATTAGACCCTAAAGATCCCATGGTCCTTGTTGTAAGGGAAAGAGTAAACCCCACTGTCCTTGGTCAGTTTCCCTTTCGCCCACTGGTATGAAGGAGGTCATTCACCATATGCCTGTGTGCTGCCACCTCCTCCACCCCAGAAGATGCTGCATGTCAGTGTGGTGAGGATCTAGCTTGTGAAGCTCCTTGGGAATAAAGGCGCTATCGAATAATGAAACACATTCACATCCATTCTCTCCCTCGGCTGATCTTTGAATGCAGAAATCCCCAGCTCTGTGGATCAAGGTTCTATCCTGGCTCACCTGTAAACCAGCATAGCCGGAGACTATCCCCCCACCCAGCCTGGACTGATACACAGGACACTGCCAAAGACCAGAAGGGGAGAGGTTCTGTGTGATGCCTCCAGGGCGTGGGCCCCAGGGGAGGGGGCACAAAGGTGGCTTTTCTTCACCCCCTTCTCCCAGACCTAGTGGGGACAGCAGGAACCTCTTCTCCCTCTGCCAGAGCTGGTGTTGCTGAGATGCAGTGGGTGGGGGAGGATGGGACAGAGCCGCTCTGGGCAGCTGGGCTCTGTCTGCTCCCCTCCCCCCAGCTCCTGTGACAATGGTGCTGGCTGATCCCCCTCCTCCCGCCATTCCCCAATAACTCCTGTGGGCTCCTGAGGGGAAGGAGATCAACATGCTTCCTGCAGCAGCTCTGATTGGCTGCTTTTCCCCAAGAGGCGGGCTACTGGGAAAGGCAGCCAACCAGAGGAAGTTTCTCCCTCAGGCAGGGCTGAAATTCACCCCAGGGCTGGAGCATGTTGGGTCATGGCCACAGCAGCTCCAGCCCTGGCCAAAACTGTGTCTTGAGGGAGGGCGCGGGGGAGAATAGCAGGAGATGGCTACACTGTAGTCTGGAATGTGTTTGGGTGGGGTCTGCTCCATGCCCTCAACAGCTGCAGATCCTCAGCAGTTTGCAGGGTGGCCTGTGCCAGGGTGACCCCGCACCACCTCGCGCCAGGGTTACATCGCACCACCTTGTGCCAGGGTGACCCGGCACCACCTCGTGCCAGGGTGACACCGCACCACCTCGTTCCACAGTGACACTGCTTCATGCCATGGTGACATTACACTGCCTCATGTCACAGTGGCACTATATCTCCATGTCCTGGTCTTGCCCGAGTTTGCCCAAGCACCTGGCAACTTGTGTCATCCACCTGGAAATAGACCACAGCTGGCCTTACCGATTCTAACTGAGCAGTATATTTTTAGAGGCACTGGCTCTGCAGCAGCACAGCAGGGCAAGAGAGTTAGGCTAAGTCTTCACTACATGCACTACAATGGTACGGCTGCAGTGCTGCAGCTATGCCATTTTAGCGCCATAGTGTAGACGCTTCCTACATTGACAAAAGGGGTTATTCCATCGCTGTAAGTAACACCTCCTTGAGCAGTGGTAGCTGGGTCATGGGACATGGATCAGTAAGTGGTTAAAAGACAGGAAACAAAGGGTAGGAATAAATGGTCAGTTTTCAGAATGGCGAGAGATAAATAGTAGTGTCCCCCAGGCAGTGCCCTAGAGGGGTGTGCGGCCTGGGGCAGAAGTGATGAATCCATCACTTCCGGGACTGACCCATCACTTCCAAGGCCGACCACGCTGGCCAATTGCACTGGCAGCCTGCGGGGCCCCCCAAAGCATGGGGCAGGAGTGGTCACCCCGATTCGCCGTACCCAAGGGATGGCTCTGCCCCCAGGGATCTGTATTGGGACCAGTGCTGTTCAACATATTGCTAAATGATCTGGGAGAAGGGGTAAACAGTGAGGTGGCAAAATTTGCAAATGATACAAAATTATTCCAGATAGTTAAGTCCAAAGCTGACTGCGAAGAGTTACAAAGAGATCGCACAAAACTGGGTGATTGGGCAACAAAATGGCAGATGAAATTCAATGCTGATAAATGCAAAGTAAGGCACATTGGAAAACACAATTCCAACTATACATACAAAATGATGGGGTCTAAATTAGCTGTTACCACTGAAAAAGAATCTTGGAGTCATCAAGGATAATTCTCTGAAAACATCTGCTCAACGTGCAGTGGCAGTCCATAAAGCTAACAGAATGTTAGGAACCATTCGGAAAGGGATAGATAATAAGACAGAAAATATCATAATGATACTATATAAATCCATGGTATGCCCACACCTTGAATAATACGTGCAGTTGTGGTCACCCTGTCTAAAAATTAAGATAGATTAGAATTGGAAAAGGTACAGGGCATGACAACAAAAGTGATTAAGGGTATGGAACAGCTTCCATATGAGAAAAGGTTAAAAAGACAGACTTTTCAGCATGGAAAAGAGATGACTAAGGAAAGATATGACAGAGGTCTATAAAATCATGAATGATGTGGAGAAAGTGAATAAGGAAGTGTTATTTACTCCTTCACATAACTCAAGAACCAGGGATCACTCAATAAAATTAATAGGCAGCAGGTTTAAAACAAACAAAAGGAAGTATTTCTTCATACAATGCACAGTCAACCTGTGGAACTCATTGCCAGGGGATGTTGTGAAGGCCAAAACTATAACAGGGTTCAAAAAAGAATTAGATAAGTTCGTGGAGGATAAGTCCATCAATGGCTATTAGCCAAGATGGTCAGGGATGCAAAACCATGCTCTGGGTGTCCCTAACCCTCTGACTGTCGGAATCTGGGATCCAGATGAATGGGGATGGATCACTCAGTGCTTGCTTGGTCTGTTCAAGCAAGTCCCTCTGGGGCTGTGTGACTCTTTGGGCTAGCCTGAGTGTGCACACACCTATAGGACTTTAGGGGTTGGTGGATACTCAGACAGGTGTGACATTCTGAGGGTCTGCAAGTGTATATGTGTCACCTCTAGAGCTTTGCTGGACATAAGAACTGATTTCTGCCCGTCAGGGAGAGCTTGTGAAGAATGCAGTGGCAGGTTCTCTATGTCAGGGCCAGCCCCGGTATATGGAATTAATGTGGCTTGTGGCCTTGTTAGGGGAAATCACAAGAGGCTGAAGAAAAATAATCTAAACAGCTTCCAAGCCATCCCCGGGGAGATCCTTTTACAGAGCACTATATCCTTCTCCTGACAAATACGGAACAAGCCTGAGACTGTGGGATTGTGCTGACGACTGCTAATGAGGGCCATGATGTAACTCTGGGGCAGGCTTGCAGGAGATCAGCCTGAGTAAGTTGCAGCATCTGCACAGGACTTGTTTACTTCTTCTTTGCCTGGTGGTTGCACTGGACAATCCTCAACAACTCACACGTCCCCCTCCCCGCCTCTTACCCCTGCACTGCACACATCGAATTTATTTAAAGGCAGAAATAACTGACATCTTAATGCTCCGGCTTCTTCCACGCTCGCTGCAGCAGCTGAGGGCTGCATTTATTGCTAAAGTAGCCAGTTAGCAGCCCTGATTCCAAAGGACTAGCGATTTGGCAGCTGTTGTGCAACCTCCCTCCCATAAAAGGCTGTAAGTGAATGTGATAACAAAGGAGAGCGGGGAGGTGGACTCCAGCAAACAGCTAAAGGTGCCAAATGGAAGCTGATGGCTTCATTACTGTTGCATAGAGCTGATGTTAACCAGGAATGGACAAACTATCTCCCATCTATTAACAGCTGAACTAAACTAAGCTCCCCCCTTAAACCTGAACTGACCCAGAAGTGAATTTTTAGAGGCCAAACACCACTTTCAGCAGGCTTTCAATTTCCTAGTGTCGGTTTAAGGCTTATGTTTAGGAGATGAGCTAGAACCAAACCCCCAGATCCAATCTCCACCAAATCTAGAGGGTGCCTGAAGTTGAACCTGGCTTAATTTGGGGAGAAGAGGGGAAGGGGGCCACAGAAGGGGCAGATGCAGGTGGGTCTGTGCCCCCCCATTTCTGTGTGTGAAGCAGGGGTTTCAGGGTGGGAAGCAAAGTCTGGATTAGTCAGAAGCACTTTCTGCAGGCTGACCTTATAGCTAGTAATCAAACATCCTGGTCCTTTGCTTCCTAAATCCTGTCTCAGATCATACGCTGCCAGTCTCCTGATGTTATAATGTATAATGCAGTGGAGAGGTGGGTTGGTGAGAAGACTCCACTAAGGGGCGTGGTGTTAGAGCCCCAGGCAGCTGGTCCATGCTCTTGGGTGTGTGTGTGCGCAAAGCAGCACACTCGGCCGCCTTGCTAGTGCCTGGGCCCGTGTCTCATGGTCAGGTGCAGAGCTGACAGGCAGGGGTTGAGTGCTAATGGACGTGTTGTGTGCATGGTGCACTATCGTGCAGCCAGGCTCAAGGAGGATGTGCTGGCAGCAAGGGGAACTGAGACAGTGGGGGGGGAAGGGGAGACAGAGAAGCAGCCTGGCATGGGGAAAGGAAGGGCAAGGTCCCCGCTGATGATGTAGCAAGGGATTTGGCCATCCAAGGGGTGATCCCTGTTTCTCCATATTCTTATCGTAGGCCCAGTAAATCCTGGCTGCTGACCAAGGTGGGTCAGGGAAGGATTAATTCAGCTGGAAAGATCAAAGCAAACAACAAAGGTTCACTGTGAATGGAAGCAACTTGTGGCGATCACTGTAGGATCCAGCGCTGCAGAGTGGTACCAGCTGTATTCAGTGCATTGGGAACGGTGACAATGGAGCAATGCCTTCTGTGGAGAAAGGGGCATGTTAGTACACGTTTCCATGCCCAAGCCCTGAATGGCATGCGATTGCCCTGCTCTTTGCTTTCCACATAGATAACACACTCACTTTGCTCAGGGAGGGGAAACGTGGAAAATACCAGTCATTCCAAAATAATAGCAGTGAAACTGCTGGATCTGATGTGGGAGCTGGCAGCCAGACAAGTCTGCACAGACCACTTGACTGCAAGGAAGTGAAAATTCCTTTTTTCCATGACCTCTGAACTGACCCCCAACTGAAAAGGATCCCACAGGGCTCATTTTTCAAAAGTAATCCCAGGCAAATCCTTCTGTCTGACTCACATGTTTGTCACACACGTCTGAGCACATCCATCTATGTAACAGTCACAAAATGGATTGAGAGGACTGGAGAATTTGCTGCAACAGATCCACAAGATAAATGAATTCTGCTGCCAACAAGGCATATTGTGTATGCTACGAGGGTTGGATTAATGCATGTGCACTATGGGCCAGTGTCTAGGGTCCTTGCTCCTGGAGTCTTGTGGTTCCATCAGTATCCCAGCTTTCATTTAAAATATACATTTTTCTAGCCTACATGGATGGAGAGAAAAGCTTGAAAACGTGACCTGAGTGTAACTGACATTTGCCTGAGTCTGCAGACAGCCTGAAGCAATAGTCCAACATTTTGGCTCTGAAATCTACCGCTACCACAAGAAATGATGGGGGGGAGGGGTCACGGCGCAGGGGGTGGGACCATTGGGGACCTATGTGCTGGTGTGTTCCAGGCCCCCAGATTGCCTTAATTGTGTGTGTGCAAGATGTGGTAGAGTGGCAGTTTTACTCAAATGGCTTCTCAGGTTTACACTGCACAGGAATTGTTAGTAGATTCTATAAACTCTGGGCTCAAATCTCTGTTGCTCTAATTGGCAGATCCAGCCATTTAGGAACACTTCTTCTTAGCTGATATTTATTTAGCCAATGTTATGCCTTTTTAAACACCCTGTACTTATGCTAATTGAACCTCACTCATGGTGTGCTCTGCACTGGATATGTATTCAACTGTGCTGCTTTCATTGTTGGCACATGTAACCATTAAGGACAAAAGAGTGTTTTGAGGAGGTTTGCTAGATTAATGAGCAATTCTTATAACTGTTGCAGTTTGCTAGAAATCACTGGGCACAGAAGTCCAGGAACCTTGAAAAGCAAGTACAAACTGGATGAGAAAGACAGATAGAATACATAATGAGACAATGGAATTCAGGGAGTTTCCTTTCCATTGTAAACTACAGAGGTATATATACAGCTAGATGGGAGTTACTGGTTTTGGAGTGGATTATGCTGCAGTGAGGGCCCCAGGTTAGGTAAGGAACTCTTAACCTTTGCCTCTCTGTATGTGCTGCTAGGCTTTTACTTACTAAACTTAACTGAGCTTGATTGTTTGATGTTTCATCTCATTAATGGTCTACAATCAAACTCTATCACCCTGCTCTAAGGGGGAAATCTCTGGATGCCTTATAGGCTCTGAGCCACCCGTCTCTGCAGCCCTTGGCATGAGGTTATGGTTAAGAGCAAGTGGGTGCAGTTGGGGCATCTCGCTGCTCCAACAATTCCTAGCTGCTGGAATGGCCTCAGGGGCTTTGGCCCTTGGCCACCGTCAGACTTAAGGAGCCCCAGAAAGGTGGCATAAAGTCACCTTCATCTCCTCCCCTCCCAAGTTCTGGGTTGGCCTGAGCCAGGGCTGGAGTGTCCATTTCTGTGGAGCACAGAATTCCTATTTCTTTAGCGCACAGAGCGCTCATTTACACAGTGCTTTGCAGGGTGGACTTCCGCTAATTCATCCTAAATAGTAGGGACGTTTGGCTGCTCTGCTGCTTGATGTGGCCTAGGATCTGCATCCTAATAACAGGTTTTTCCTTCCTTTTCACTTGCCTCCAGCAATCTCCCTGCCTAAAAGGCCCAGAGACCCCTCTCTTGTCTTTCAAGTCTTCTGAGAGACTGTCCCAGTGGCCTGCACCCTCTCCCCAAGCCTGGCTCCACTCCACATGAGGTCATTGCTCCCTTTGCTCTAGGGATATTGAGGTGGCATTGGATGGCTTCTCCTCCCTTAGTGAAGCCTCAGCTGGGGACAAGGGAGAAAGATGTCAGCTGGACCCACTGTCCTTCCTAAATCACAGGAGGATTTTCTAGAGGATGGCAGGGGAGCTCCCCTTCCCAGAGGCTGCAGAAGCTATTGGGCCATGTGCTCCTCGCTGCACTGAGTCATGGAGCTGGAGACAATCCCAGAAGTTCTTCCACTGATAGGTCCTTCGAAATCAACATTCCATTAACTTCGAAGATCAGGGCTAGGCAGCCAAACGTTTTTTTGATAAACCACCAGAACCATTCCACTCCCCTGCTCCTCAGGTCCCCTCGCTAGTGAGATCACTCCTGCCTGCTGGCACAATAACCTGCATGGAACATTAATGACGGAGCTGTTAAGGAGACTCCCCCATCCTCTTTGATATGTTTCACATGCTTCCTCCATTAATGCCTAAACTATTTTCAGTGCCAGTATAGGGGACCCCACTGCCAAACACCACTTTCAGCAGGCTTTCAATTTCCTAGTGTCGGCTTAAGGCTTATGTTGGTGGCAAAATCAGGAATGGAACCTAGGAGAACTAACTCCCAGACCCCCTTCTCTGACCACTAGATCCCACTCCCTCCCTTAAAAATGAACTGCAAGTCTTCATGTCCTGTGTGATGAACTATATGAAAATACCAGGCATAGCAGGTCCTCACTTTCCTCTCTGAGGAAGTCTGTCTCAGCCGGAGCTGAGAACGGATGTCACAGGTGCTGTAACTGGAGCCACAGATCTCCCTCCAGTTTTCTTTCCTGTGCAGTTCACCTTTCAGTGCCCTCAGGGGCACAGGGCTATGCAGGTTACAAGACGGAATTATGGAGCAAGTGTAAAACCACCAAAATAGTAGCAAGACCATCGTCCTTATTAACTAGATTTGATCAGTGATTGTCTCTTGCACCCTCCAGGAGTGCAATGTGATTTCTGGGATGGGCAACAGGAAGGAGAAACTTCTCTCCTGCTGCACATTGTTTCAAGATTCATAGATTCTAAGGCCAGAAGGGACCATTGTGATCTTCTAGTCTGACTTCCTAAATAACACAGACCAGAGACCTGCCTGGGACCTGGCAGAAGCACTCATAGCAAGAGCCTCACTGGGTCAAACACAAAGAATTTTGGGCTTGTCAGGAGGGTATCTGTGTGCCACCAGGCTGACAGTACCACTGAATGGTGAGTTTCCAAGGCTGCTTTGCCTATCAGCTACAGTTCACATCAGTGTCTCCCAATGGCAAGAGTCACGGGCCACTCTGCCTAGTGCTATATTCCTTGGTAGCGTTGCCCAATGGCGAGAGTCACAGGCCACTCTGCCTAGCGGCTATAGTCCAAGCAGGGGAGAACCCGACTCCACTGGGTTCATACCGAAGGCCCTGCAAAGCAGTAGGCCATATACATGAGTCTGGTACCCTTACTCATGCTCCCTGGGTCACTTCCTAGCCCTGTTCCCTGTATCTCTATCAGTATCACAGCTCAGTCTTGGGATCCCTTCTGGTTTCCTCCCCGGTTTGTCTCCGGAGCCCTTTCCCCTGGTGACACTGAGTCATCGTCCTCAGCTCCCGTGGTCAATGAGCTTCCAGCGGCTTGGCTAGGAGGCTCAGTCCCAGCAACTTGGGAGTCCCAGCGGGCTTCTTGGCAGGAAACTGCTGCACCCAACTGCTCTCCTCCTCAGTCAGCCCAGAGTGACCTGAGCTGCTCCTTTTTGAATGCTTCCACCCCTGGGAGCATGCTCAACAGAGATGAGGGGGCGTGGCCTCCTGTGTCCAGAGTGGCTCCTTAACCCTCGCCTTACTACTGTGGGGTTGATACATTCTGTCACAGGGCTGCATGTGGTAGGGTGCCAACTCTCAGCTTTGCCCAGGGTGCCAGTATCCAGAGAGCCAGTTTTCAGTTAGTGCATGAGCCTGGGAATCAGAACTCCGGGTTCTAGTTCAAGATAATCAGTTAACTCTGTGTGACCTTGGGCAAGTCTCTACTTTCTGGTCTCAGTTTCCCCATTGGTAGAGAGAGGATAATACTTATACCTCCCTCCCAGGGCAGACCGGGTGAGGGTTGATTAATGTTGGTAAATTCTAGATCCTTGCATGCAGCTGAAGTGCACGACTGCCTTGAAGTGCAAAGGAGGAGTAGCGGGTTACACCTGCATGAAACTGGTGCACTATTTTCCCATGCAATGGTGCCCCAACAAAATATACACAGAAAAGAAGGAGCCCAGAAGGGAAATGGGAGGATAAAGCTCCCAGGTCTAGTGGGCTGCAGAAGACATCTCACCACTGAGGGATTGGATTAGTGTTTCCTAACTGCTGCCTGCAGCTCCAGTACCAGACATGGTGATAACCTTTAACCAGGGCCAATCGGGGAAGGGAAGGGCAGAAGGGCCATTTGGCTTGGGACTCAAGATCAAAGGGGGGTGTCAAATTTAGACACTTGTTAATTTTTTGGCATTTGATAAGTTTCACAACTTGTTTTTATGTTCATCCCTATCAGACCAAAATGTGACACACCCTCTCAGCTTAGAGCTGCAAATTTAAGCAAATACAAGCTGTGGTTTGGTAAAAGACATACTTTTTTTTTTTGGTTAACTGATATAGATTTTGTCATATTAAAGAGTTAAAAATGTTCATACATATTAATAAAAATATATCGGTTCTGATGGCACAAGATTAGATCATGTGTTGTCATTTTTTATTTGTATTATGGCTAGGGGCCTCAACAGCTGGAAGTGGCCCGGGCCTCTCTGGATCTCTCCATCCTTTTTCAGCATTTGCTGGAGTTCCAACTGGGGGTTTCATTGCTTAGCTCATGAAGCATTACACTTTTGACCCTGTTCTTGGTGTCTTGTTGATATTTAAAGCCAAATACTGAGACATTCTGCAGTCGCAGAAGCCCTGCAGAGCTTGCATTCAAGTTGATTGATGGGTGAGGTAAAGAAGCTCACTGTGCAAGCTGAGTTCCCTTCTCCTGCCCAGGGGCCATAGCCTGAAATCTTACTCAGGCCTGATCCTGAGAGATGCTGAGCTCCCATAACTCCCACTGATGTCCGTGGGACTGTGGGGTACTCATCACAGAGCGGGCTGAGACACAGTGGTTTTCATGGGAGTTTTGCCTGAGGAAGGATGGAGGATTTCAGGACTTGGCCCCAGGTGAGGAGCAGCATGAGGAAGCAGACAAGTGAAAGAATCCCAGGCCTGAACTCTCACCATAGATATGTGGTTGGCTCTAGATGAATAATCCATATGCATCTGGGTGCAACCTGGACTTCAGTGGGGTATTCACATGGGGCTTTGCAGTGCACTGCTTTCGATCCATGCACACAAGCACAGCTCCGTCCACTCTTCGCCCGTTTTTGAGGGGTGCTAAGCCAGCTGAATAACGTCCTCCCAGGGGAGCTGCACCCTTGTTGGAGATTTCCTGCCCATTGACTTCCCCATGAAACCCAGTTACATGCTAAAACGTTGGTTTCTCCATGAGCGAATGGCCTGGGATGTTGTGAAAATCTCACCCTTTGTCTCTGAGCCAGCAAGGACACAGCAGAAAAGAAATACCAAGCCCCCTCTTTGTCAGGACATGTGGTACACCTGGCTTTACCTTGCTGTCCTCAGTGCTTTGTTTGAACAGCTTATCTTATCTCACCATCATATAATTTGCTGCAGTAATTCTGTATGTCTGTGCAGTCAGGCTGACATGACCTTCTCTGAGGCTATGGGGAGTGGCAGGGCCTGCTGGATGTCGTTGGAATGATAATTTCCCCTGGCTTTCCAGTCAGGGCTTGGATCTGACCCATATCCTCTCTGAATTTACATATGGCACTATGCCTAGCCTCCAGGGCCTCTAGACACTGCTATGGCTGGCAACTAGATAGAGACAGCAAGGACATTATTAGGTCTCCAGTAAGCCAGGGGTTAACTGTCTTCCCAGTCCTCTCCCCTACAGCGGGCTGGACAGGAAGGGCTGTAAGAATGGCTAGTGGGGAGCTAGAGAATGCTTTGGGGAAGACAGCACTCCATACGGTTTCTGATGACTGGCTAGAACTCCAAGCTCAGGGATGCTTTTCATTCCATTTGCTTGGGCTCATGGAAACTTGTCTGGATCCATGGTGATCAAGATCCTCCCTTGGTAACAGATCTGGGTGGGTGCTGCTGTGGTCTATTTCTACTGAGCCATCTCACTGGTTTAGAATAATCTCTGGGAGGCTCAATTCCCTCCCTGCTTCCCCTTGCTTTGGGGTGCAGGGAGTAGCCATTTGCTGGCCTACACCAGCAGCAAGTTATGGAACCCCTACAACAGCTCAGCTGCACTGTCCAGCATGTTGGGGGGCCAGAGCCAAAGGCTCTCCCTGCGCCAGGGGAATGGCAGGTGCTCGGCCCCTAGACGTTAAAAGTCAGGCCATAGTTAATTCAGATGATTTTTTTTTTTTATAATTGTTCTCTTCTTTTTTTAATAAAATGTAAAGTCATGTGCTGCCTGTAGCTTCCCAGTTGGGTCAATCTCAATTATTGCAGCCCGAATGATTCTTGGGTAAAATCAGGTTTCTGTGAATTGTCCCTCAACTTTCTCTTTAGCCTGTCAGTTGCTGGTTTTCTTGAAATTTTCTTTCTTAGGCATTCTGGGTACACAAACATTGTACCATGTCTGTGACAGTGCCCCCCATAAGGCTTTATGGAAATATGCTTATGAATGTATATATGGCATAAGTGGAATATGTTTTATGCTTGTATCTATTGGGTTTCTATGAAACTGGGCGGGCGGAAGCCCGCCCAATGCTAAAGGATTCCCCCCCACCCCCCCAGCCTAAGGGGAGGAGGTCTCAAATGATCCTGGCATCATGATCATTTACACTATACCCATTAATAGGGCAACCCTGTCTTGTCCTTCTGGCAGTCACAGGGTTAGGGTTGTGCCAAGCATGGGGTTGCATCCCTGACCATCTTGGCTAATAAGACCATTGATGGGCCTATCCTCCATGAACTGATCTAGTTCTTTTTTGAAAAAGTACTTCCTTTTCTTTGTACTAAACTTGCTGCCTATTCATTTCATCAGGCGACCCCTGGTTTTTGTATTGTGGGAGACATCATTGACTATATGGTTAGCTCTTCAGCAATTCCCCTTGTTCTCAAGGAGTCTGTTCTCCCCAGGCCAGCAAATTGCTCTTTAGGGACAAGTTGTGCAGCTGAGTGTGGTCACCTCTGCTTTGCTTTAGGTCATTCCCCCCCCCCCCCCCGCAGGCCAGCTGTTTGGAAAACAGCCACGCCATGCTCCCATACTTGGTACTGTACCAATGTATTATGGGACTCCTACCATAGTTTCTGGCTCAGCTTTCCAGAGCCAAGGGTCGTGGGAAAATCTGTACAGTATTGTGGGTCCCAAAGAGAATCCTAGGAGTGATGTGAACAAGAGACATGATTTCAGTGCTCCAGCACAGGGTTGTGTGCTGCTGACATGCAGCTAGATTTCATATGCTGCAAATATGACTTGCAGTCTCTAAATAAATTAAGCTTATTTAAAGGAATTGTGATTCTTAAAGGTGATGTGATACAAAGAAGATTCATAGCTTTGTAAGGACAGAAGGGACCATTATGATAATCTGGTCTGACCTCCTGCATAACAAAGGCCAGAGAACTTCACCCAATAATGTCTGCCTGAAATCCATGACTTCCCTTGGAGTGCTTGCTCCTGTTAGCATTTCAAATCCCCAAGCAACACTGGAAGAATGAGATGAATTCTGTTCTGCCTCATGCCACCTAATGCCACATTTTTTACTTAAAAATGATAATCTCACTGGCAAGATGATGGGAAGAAGACTGGTTGTGTGCATAAAGCACTGATCTGGGACTCCAGAGGGATGGCTCAATCCCTGACTGCCACAGACACCCTGTGTGATCACAAGGAAGTCACTGCAGCTCTCTGTGCTATCTGTAAAATGGGGATAATGCTGCTTTGTCCGTGTTGTGAATTGACTGTAAACGCTTGAGCAGGGACTGATTTTTACTGAGTGAATGTGCAGCACCCAGCACAATGGGGCCAATCCTGTAGGCACTGCTGTGTAACAAATGTAAGGACTGGCCTGAGTTCTTTCTCTAGTCATATAATTACCACCTACAAAATTTAAGGACCCAAGGCAAAGACCAAGAATCACAGCTGCTTTGTGAATACCCACAAATGGATCACTAATCCTTTTACAACCTATTATAACTATACGCTGTAAAAATATGAAAGGGTTTTTTCTGCCTCTGCTCTTCTTGGCATCGTTTGCACAGAGCACTGCAGGGAGCATTTGAATGGTTTGCCAGGAAATGTTCAGGGGAAACATTTCTGCCCTTAATATTGCCCTAGGGATGCCCACCTTTCCACTGCTCATCAAGTTGCATTGCCAATTACATCATAGTAAAGGTTCAGTCAGTACGATATCGGTCTCCTGCTGCTGTGCCAAGTATCGGGGGGTAGCCGTGTTAGTCTGTATCCACAAAAACAACAAGGAGTTCAGTGACACCTTAAAGACTAACAGATTTCTTTGGGCATAAGCTTTTGTGGGAAAAATACCTCACTCCATGCATCTGAAGAAGTGAGGTATTTTTCCCACAAAAGCTTATGCCCAAAGAAATCTGTTAGTCTTTAAGGTGCCACCGGACTCCTTGTTGCTGCTGTGCCGTTCTGTTTGAGGTTTGGTTACAGCAGATTCGTTTTTTCATAACACATGTTTGTAAGTAAAGTAGACTCATCCTAAGACAGCTAGCCAATACAATTCAGCCAGATCCCAAACCAAGTAACCACATCTGGTCTTCCTAAAATTCCCCTTTTAATGGATAGGATAGGGTAGATAGGGTACTCTTCAGTGCTTTGTTCTGCATCATGTCATTGGCTTTAATTGCTGTGTCATGTTGCTGTGTGCCGTTAAACAGCTGCCTCAGCCTAGAGGTGGCTGCATTTCAGTAGTGAGTGGCTACATACCGCATTTAGCATGTAACATTTGTGGAATGCCATGTGATCTTTGGGCGAAAAGCACCCTGCAACATATGCCAATTCCCTTCATCCTTATCTTGATCCAGTATGAATGTTCTATTCTGGCTGACTCAGCTGTTTCCCCTTTTGGGGGTTTATCTACAGGAAACAAATCACTTCAGGTATTACTAGTTGCTCTTACATCTTTCTGCGCACACACACAATTAAAATATTCCAACTGTTAACGTGGAAGCCCATCCCTTCTAACACAAACACCACCTCGGCAGCTTGGCAACTGACTCTGTTTCACAATGCGTGGGCTGAGAGTTCCTTGGAACAAGTTCCTGTGTGTCAGCCTTCTTGTGTATAAATGGGCAGAGCCAAGAAGCAGCAGCTGCATTTCTCAGTCTGACGGCGCTGCCAAAACATAGAGAAGAGAGAGTTCCTGATCAAACAGGTCCTGCGCCTCTGTTTGCTTCTTTGTGCACCAAAACAATCTCCCCCTTTTTTCCCCTGCACACTGAACGGGCAGAGCACATCTTTCTTGCTGTGAAGTCTGATTAAAGGGTCAGACTTCACAGACTGTTGGTCAATAAAGGGCTTGAATGCAGAGGGCAATCGGGTTAGCTGAGGACATGCCGAACAGAGCCTTTACAAGACTCTAATTGCATGAGTCAGCAAAGTCATTAGCCAAAGGATTGAAATGAGCATTTTATGAGGGCAACAATGCACCCAGATTTCTGCAGCTGGCCTACTGGGAGACCTTGGGCAAGTCACGGCGAGGCTTTGTGCCTCAGTTTCCCCATCAGTAAAATGGGGATAATGATACTGACTTCTGTTGTAAAGCGCTTGGAGCTCGCCGGCTGAGAAGAGCTATGAGAGCTAAGGAGGAGTGTTATTTGATTTTCTTGGGAAATTGCACTAGCTGGATATTCATGGTGAGAGATCAGGCCTGGAATTCTTTTAATCCTCTGCTACTTCATGCTGGGGCCATGTCCTGAAATCCTCCATCCTTCCTCGGGCAAACTCACATGAAAACCACTGGGTCTCAGTCTGCTCCATGAGGAGTACCCCACGGACATCAGTGGGAGTTATGGGAGCTCAGCATCTCTCAGGATCAGGACTGAGTAAGATTTCAGGCTATGGCCCCTGGGCAGAAGAAGGGAACTCAGCCTGCACAGTGAGCTTCTTTACCTCACCCATCCATCAATCTGAATGCAAACTCTGCAGGGTCTCTGCGATTGCAGAGTGTCTCAGTATTTGGCTATAGTGCATAGTATCAAGAGCTTTAGAAGCTTTTAAATGTCAACAGGACACCAAGAATGGGGCCAAAAGTTCCGTGATCTAAGCAATGAACCGCCAGTCGGAGCTCCAGGAAATGTTGAAAAAGGGTGGAGTGGCTTAGTGTTAAAGGTTATCACCACGTCTGGTACTGGAGCTGCAGACAGCAGTTAGGAAACACTAATCCAGCCCCTCAGCGGTGAGATGTCTTCTGCAGCCCACTAGACCTGGGAGCTTTATCCTCCCATTTCCCTTCTGGGCTCCTTCCTTTCTGCATATATTTTGTTGGGGCACCATTGCATGGGAAAATAGTGCACCAGTTTCATGCAGGTGTAACCCTACTCCTCCTTTGCACTTCTAGGCAGTCGTGCACTTCAGCTACATGCAAGGATCTAGAATTTACCAACATTAATCAACCCCCACACGATCTGCCCTGGGAGGGAGGTGTTAGTATTATCCCCTCTACAAAGGTGGAGAACTGAGATCAGAGAATTGCAACTTGCCCAAGGTCACAGAGGGAGTTAATTGATGCACCTGAAATAGAACCCCGGAGTTCTGATTCCCAGGCCCTTGCACTACCTGAAATCTGGCTCCTGGGATATTGCCACTCTTGGCAAAGATGGGAGTTGGCACCCTAAGAAATGCAGCCCAGAATCTTTTGCCTTTTTCCCAGTGAGGATCTTGCTATCGGGGGCTCCTGCCAGATCCTATACACATCCTCTGGCTTGTGGTATACAGGAGGTCAGACTGAAGGAGCACAATTGTCCCTTCTGGCTTCAGAACCTATGAATCAACCATTTGACTACCTGCTCTTCCTCCCGTTGCTTGCAGCAATCTCCTGTAGGCCACAAAGGGTGAGTGGCCCTGGCATTCATAGCACAGTTCTAGTCCCCTTTAGATGTGCCAACCTATCCTGAAGGACAATCCCTCACTCTCACAGATCTTGGGAGACAGGCCAGTCCTCGCTTACAGACAGCCCCCCAATCTGAAGCAAATACTCACCAGCAACCATAGACCACACAATAAAAACACCAACCCAGGAACCTATCCTTGCAACAAAGCCCATTGCCAACTCTGTCCACATATCTATTCAGGGGACACTGTCATAGGACCTAATCAGATCGGCCACACCATCAGGGGCTCGTTCACCTTCATGTCTACCCATGTGATATATGCCATCATGTGCCAGCAATGCCCCTCTGCCGTGTACATTGGCCAAACCGGACAGTCTCTATGCAAAAGAATAAATGGACAAAAATCAGACGTCAAGAATTATAACATTCAAAAACCAGTTGGAGAACACTTCAACCTCCCTGGTCACTCAATAACAGACCTAAAAGTCACACTACTCCAACAAAAAAACTTCAAAAACAGACTCCAGAGATAAACTGCTGAATTGGAATTAATTTGCAAACTGGAGACTATTAAATTAGGCTTGAATAAAGACGGAGTGGATGGGTCATTACACAAAGTAATTTTTCCCCTACTGTTACTCACACCTTCTTGTCAACTATTGGAAATGGGCCATCCTGATTACCACTACAAAATTTTTTTTCTCCTGCTGTTAATAGCCCACCTTAATGATTAGTCTTGTTATAGCTGGTATGGGCAACGTCCATTTTTTTCATGTTCTCTGTGTATATATATCTTCCTACTGTATTTTCCACTGCATGCATCTGAAGAAGTGGGTTCTAGCCCACGAAAGTTTATGCCCAAATAAATTTGTTAGTCTCTAAGGTGCCACAAGTACTCCTCGTTCTTTATACCTAACACTGACTCCAGGATAACCAACTGACTATCCAGTTTCCCTTAAGAATGGAATGTGTTTATGCTGATTTACTCTCTTCCTGCAAACTAACAGCAGAAATAAACCTTGCCCCTCCTGGTACCAAGTGGAGTCAAGAATCTGCAAAGAGCTTAAAATCTGCAAAGGTGTCAAGGGGGCAGTTTGAACTTGAAGGAATGTGGAAGATAGAAGCATTGATAAGGAAGACATAAAGGTGCCACAGGAGATCTGGGAGATGTTCACCGTCAGACAGAGCTGCATTAAATGTTAATGCCCTGTGATGGATGATAGCAATGAATCAAAACATAATCTGGCTTTAAGGACATTTCCCTAGGTAATCCCTTTTTGTCAGAGGCACTTTAGCAATGTAATACAATCTTTCAACCGAGGCAGCTGAGTCAGGCCAACGCCTAAGTGCAAATTTGGTTTCTCTCTGTCTCGCCTTGAAAATATCCGAGGGCTCCAAACAGATCTAAAAAGAATTTCCGTGTGTCAGGTCCTTGGCTGGTGCCTATTGGCTTCATTCCTTCGACTTCAGTGGAGCTGCAGTGATTTATACCAGCTGAGGAGCTGGTTCGGTGGTTTGCAAAAACGAATCTAAAGAAACATAGATTTTCAAATGGCAGCTGTAGCTCCTGTTAGGTGAGAGATCAATGGGCTGAGCAGCCTCCTAACCCACAGAAATTAACAGCAGTGCTATGTGACACATGGGGCCTGGTTTGTTCTCTGGGTCTGCTGGTGGAAGCCGACGCAACCCAGGCTTAGCCCTCCTCATCCTGGTGATAGCAGAACCCTCGTGGTCTTCTGCTGGGTGGGATGGTGCAAAAAATGATGAAGGAAGAGGGCCTGAACAGCCAGGTGATACTCATCTCCCAGCGAATCTTCTATGGAAACCAGGCTGAATGTATTTGTGCTCTGCAAACAGCACCATGGCAGTCCATCTTTATTGTCTTTCGGTGACTCCAGATCAAATGTGCTCAGTTTACAGGTTAAAAAAAAGATGTGTGGTTTTTTTTTTTTGTTGTTGTTGTTTTTTAACTGCCAGCCCTGCAAACCCAGTCTGAGATCTGAGCACCAATCTGGGCTCTTTCTGGCTCACTCATCACGAGCACTGGAGATTCTACAATCTGAACATGGTAAAGAATTGTGTTGATTATGCAGGATCCAGAACACAATCCAGCGTCTTCCCTCCTAAATGTGTGAGTTCTGCAGGACTAATGGGAGTTAAAAGGTATCCATGTTAGCACAGTTGCAACAGGCAGCTATGAATCTGAATTCAGAAAAGCTGAATGAGAAGGTGCCACTTTTACAGGGTTCCTTTTCAGAGACAAACAGCACTTTATAAGTGCCCTGCCCTAGGGGTGGTTTTCCCCCTTATGAGCAGGGTGGTGCTACTGGAATGAACCAAGCTCATTGCATAAAAGGTACCTCCTCACTACTGCTCACCTTGCTTAGCAATCCTCAGAAGGCCCTTCCCAGCCCACAAGTCATAAAGAGCAAAGCTGTTGATTGAGTCTTGGGAAGAAGCTAGAAGGATTGGGCAACAGCCTTAGCACCCAGCAGTGTTTTCTCTACACTCTGTGAGCCGGAAAATTAACCCCTCTGGCTTCAGGCTTTAAACTGAGCACTAACCACAAACATCCTCTATCCTTTGTACTCTGCTGCCAGGTTGTCAGCAAAATCTCTGCCTCTTGTAAATAACCCAAGGGAACACCAGCTGGGAAGCTTCAGAGCTTTCTCTCAATGCCAGCCATTGTTCACCAGGAGAAAATCGTTCCACCTAGCAACTGTTAGAGGGTGGGACTTCCCAAGGGCTCCATTGGATGAGAGGCTGCCATCAGTGAAGGAACCACAGAGATTGGCTGGAGACTTGCCTCACCTTTCGCCTCCATTTTCTTTACCACAGTCCAGTTTTAACCTGTTTGAGACCCATGCTGCAATTTGGGAGCACTTCCAGAGCGAAGCAGAGCTACTGCCTGCTCCTCTATGGGGGTGCTCTGCTGCTCTTTTCTTTTGATTGTATGTGTCTTCTCCCAAGGACACAGTCCTCACTAGCCTTGGCGAAGCTCAAACCCTCCCCCGTGTTCTTTCCACCTCTTCCCCCACTTCCCTTGACTCTCAAAGTTCTTCTGCATGAGGCCCGGATATCCCTCAGAGCCCATCAGTGTTACTCCATAATTGCTACAAAGATTACCAGTAAGTGATTACCAGTTGGCTCCCTCCCATCTTCCATCACTCTCCTCAGAACGTGAGTGCCACCTCCAGAGGCTTCCTACTCCCCGAAGCAAGATTTTGGTGGTCTGTGGCAGCTGATTGTATAGCTCAGCTTAACAATCGTTTCAGAGGGATCGATTCTGCAAGAATCTGAGTGCCCAACCCTCACTGACAACAGGAGCTCGCAGGATTGGGCCCTTACTGAGGCAGCCATCTGCTCAAATCCATAGCCCTTCCCCTTTCAGTGTGAAGACATTTAAAGGTGAGTTCCTTTAAACCTCAGGGACCAGATTCTCCATTGCCCTGCTCCTTTTATAGATTATTTTCACAGTGTAAATTGAGTGCAAACTGCTACCCATTCAGAATGGCAATGAGTGATACCCACTTTGAACTGATGTACATGACTGCACAAGGTCTAGACTAGAGAAAGGCTCAGTCCAAGTGTCGAATTTGGAAGCTCCTCGACTTTAGAGAAGTCTGCATCCATATCCCGACCTTGCCGCTGAGCCCCACAGCTCACCTCTCTCCGACTAATCACGTCTTTAGGTGATTAGGGAAGGAAGCATGCAATCCCTCAATGTGGCTGACCATGCTGGCCAATGGACTACAGTCTGCAGACTGCAGTCCTGGAGACCTGTGTGTGTGGAGGGTACCTCTGGACAACTGGGTGGAGAAGGCTCCTCAGAGGTTAAAATGGAAAACCACTGGATAGAATTAAGGGGCAGGTAACCAGAGATAAAGATATGGCGTAGACCTCGGTTGCCTGAACACCCAACCATGGGCTTCACAAACGACAAGGAGGGTTTTTTTGGTTTGGTGTTTTAAAAAAAGACTTCAAACACGAGGAACAAACAGCTTGGCAAGTCTGAATCTGTGAGCTTAAATCTTGAAACAAGTCCTAAAAATGAGCAAACAGCTGGTATTGCTACAGGGCAGACGGCAAGGAGCACTAGGTATACTGAAATATACCCCACCCAGACAAGGCTATCCCTAGCCACTTTGGTGCCTACAGATCCCTCCCCCGCCCCCCGCAGGGTGGCTGTGTGAGGTCCCGGGCCTCCGTGGGTGGGGGGGGGATGGCTTGGGGAGCAGGGAGAATCCGCCCCCCAGCCCAGCATGAGCCGGCAGAGTGGAGCGGGTTGGGGCTGGGTGGCTCCACTTCCTGCCACCCAGTGAGTGCAAGACACGGGGGGGTGGGAAGTGGAGCGACCTGGCCCCAGCCCACTCCACTCTGCTCCCCTGGCTCCCAGCCTTGGGGCTTGGGCGGCAGGGGGGAACTGCCCCCCAACACTCACAGGCAGCGTGGCTGGGAGCCAGGGGAGCAAAGCAGGCTGGGGACGGGTTGCTCCTCTTTCCACTGCCGGTGAGTGCAGGCCTGCCCCCTGCCGCAGTCCTCAGGGGAGTGGGGGTGGAGCAGGGGTGGGAAGAGTAGGGGCGGGGCTTTGAGGAAGGGGTGAAGTGGGGGTGGGGCTGGGTTTGAGCAGGGCCAGGGGCCATGGGGAAGAGGCGGAGCAGGGGCTGGAGCAGCACACAGCTGCACAGGGCACCAGGAAATTTGGTGCCCCAAATTTCCTGGTGCCCTATGCAACTGCGTACTTTGCATATGGGTAGGGATGGCCCTGCACCCAGAAGTCAAAAGATAGTTTTCTGCAAGCCAAAATAGCTGAATAAGCAAAGTAATCACCTTGATCTACATTTTGTGACTGCATTAAGTAACCTGTGGGGCTGCTGCGCTGGGGTGAGTCAGAGTTACTCAGGCTGGCTCCTCAGCAGGTATAAATCAGCACAGCTGAGGGCTTGGCATGCTAGCTAGAGAGAGCGAGATTTATTTTCAAAATAATAAAAAAAAAGGTTTTTTTATAGTAGTCAGTGAGCGAATTACTGGAGAAGGAGCTCAGTGGGACAAAAAACCTATTCCTCCACTAACACATAAGAGAGAAACTCAATAACTCCATTATACAGAAACAATCAGCCGGTTGATTTCATTTATATACAAACAAATGAAACCTAAAGGCAGCACCAGGCTAGATAAAACTTTCACAATAATGAATAGAATGGGTCCATTAAAGGGGATGGATTGTCTTCAAGTTAAGGCAATGGACCAGGACTCAAGAAATCTCCATTCTGTTCCTTGCTCTGCCACAGACTCTATGTGGGACCTTGGGCAAGTCACTTCCATCCAATGATTAAGCACTAGAACAGCCTGCCAAGGAAGTGGTGGATTCTCCATCCCTTGAGAGTCTTCAGATCAAGACTGGATTCCTTTGTGGAAGAGATGATTTAGTCAAACACAAGTTATTGGGCTCAGGAGTAACTGGGTGAAATTTAATTACCTGTGATCACTTCTGGCCTTAAAATTGATGAATCTATGAAAATCTCTCTGGCTAAAATTTTCAAAAGCACCTAAGTGTCTTCGGAGCCTAAGTCCTATTTTAAAAAGTGACTTAGGCACTTTTGACTATTCACATGTGTAAGTATTCGCAGGATCGGGGGTCTACAGACCAATCCCTGAAATCTTTATTCAGGCAAATCTCCCATTAAAGTCAATGGGTGATTTGCCAACAATAAAGACAGAGTAAAAACTAAGTGGGAGCCTCATGAATTGGCCCAGTGTTAATTGATCTGACCTGGCTTCTGTGATGCTGACAGACCAGCTCAGGCCAGAGCCATAGGCCAATTAACTTGTGTGTGAATATCAAAGGAGTGAAATGTATTAGCATATATTCGGGCCAAGTCACTTGTGTGTAAATAGAGATCAAAGGAGATGTTAATTATAGTTTTTGCCTATCTATATCCTGGTGTTTACTATTACATTACATTTACATTATGCATGCCTGGTAACTAAATAACCCTAGATCAAAGTGTGGTTTAATGAGAGTGTATTCAGGTATTAGAAATTCATGAAAACTAATGAAATGTTACTTGTATTGTTTTCACTTATTTATTCCTATTATAATGTAATGGCAGGCATTTACATTATGTATATCCCTGTAACTAAATAACTCATCAAATGCAAATGAAGAAGAATGCAAAATTCAAAGCAATTGGCCATTGTGTGAGTAAAAACACGTAGGAGATTGTTGTCTGTGAAAAGAAGCTATAAGTACTGATTCAAAGAAAGATTATTTATCTCTGGACTGTTTGGATTCTAACAGGGCAGAATAACTGAACGAGAAGATGGAAATCCCCAGAATTATTCTGGGTAGCTCTGGAAAAGACTTTGGGAAATTGGCAGTCTATTACATCACCACCATTTGGAGTTACAAACTGTGGTTTACCTGTTATTATATTTTACCTGATTTAAGAACCTGTCTTCACTTGCACATCACCGCAAAAGCATCACTGGTAAGAGCTGTATGCCCCTCGAGAGGGTGGTTTTCTTTTTGCAGTGAAACTTCTCAGTTTCACTGCAAAAAGTCATTGGCAGTTGTAGATGCTCCCATAGTTTTTGCCCAAAAAAGGGACTTTTTCCGCTTTAAATGGCAAGTGTAGACACGCCCAAAGCCTGTTTACACATCTTTTAGCCTCCAGAGGATATCCCACAGTGCCTAGGTGACCACCCTAGCCAGCAGCTCTGCTGCCAGGCGAACAGACATCCGCCCCTTCCCCTGTAAAGCCCCAGGAACTTTGAAACTCCCCTTCCTGTTTTCTTGGCAAGTGCTCACTTATCTTGGCAGGTGACAATGCCTGCTCCAGGGAGCAAATGATCCCCTGTTTGGAGCTTATCAGTGTTTGGGGAGAGGAGGCTGTGCAGGGACCTGGGTAAGTGATTTGGGGTAAGTGACTGTTCTCTTGGGACTGGGAGAGACCTGATGTGGTGTGATTTTAGATTCAAGTAACATTTTGTCACAAAGTTCAGTTTGTCTTGGTGACAAAGTAGACTGGAGAGTCTAAGGGGACTGTCTGTGACTCCAGGATAAGACTGGTATAGAAATGTTCACATTTGTTACTGGCTTGGTGAAATCTAATAATGAAATATACCACCAGTTTGGGGGGTCTGCCCTTGTTTTCTCACAGTCTGCCCTGAGATAGGCACTCACAGTTGTGAGCCACTTCAGACAGTGTGACAGCTTCCATTCAAGTAAATCAGAGCTTTACCATTGACTTAAATGGCAGGAAGATCAGATCTAGTAGTAGCAGCTTCAGCCCAATCTAATTCCCATGGAAGTCAATGGAAAGACTCTCATTGACTTTAATGAGATTTGTATTGGGCCTATAGCTGGCCTCCCAGAAATGCTATGTCCCATGGGGCTTGGCTACACTTACAAGTTGCAGCGCTGGGAGTTACAGCGCTGGTCATGCAGCTGTGTAGGGCCACACTTGCAGCACTTTCCAACGCTGTATTGAGAGGTGCATTGTGGGCAGCTATCCCACAGAGCACCTCGTCCCATTTTGGCGCTGAGTATTGTGGGAAGGGAAGGAAGTGTGCGGTCATTCCGCTCCTGTTGCCCCAGCCCGTGGTGTGGTCGCTCACATCCAGCATTCATTCACTCTTTCCATTTGCATTTGGCGTGAGTGTCTTCTGTTTTTTCTTTCTCTCTCTGTGTGAATTTCTGTGGCAAATGGAGGAGAGCCGCTGTGCTGAGTGCTGATGAGAGTGTCGCCAGCACAACACTTGGCAGTCGAGTATTCCTTCAGCTCCAAAGTGACAGTGAGAGTGAGAGTCGATGATCGATATATCGATTCTCCTGCCTGCAAGTGCACACACCTGTGTGCTTGTGGCATTCACAGAAGCACCGCAGCGCCGCTGCCGCCTCGCTTGGGAAAGGGGAAACAAGGTGGTGGTGGTGGGGATCATCATGGGAATGGGTGTCTGGCAGGCAGTACAGAACTCGAAGGGGACTGTGTGCTGAGCTCGCCCCCACTCTGCGGCGCAAGGACACAAGATTGAGAGCTGCCCTGACGGTGGAAAAGCGGGTGGCTATTGCAATCTGGAAGCTGGCAACTCCAGACAGCTACCGGTCGGTCGGGAACCAGTTTGGTGTGGGAAAGTCGACCGTGGGAATCGTTTTGATGCAAGTTTGCAAGGCAATTAATCACATCCTGCTAAGAAAGACCGTGACTCTGGGGAGCGTGCAGGACATTGTGGATGGCTTTGCACAAATGGGTTTCCCTAACTGTGGAGGGGCGATAGATGGGACGCATATTCCTATTCTGCCCCCCCCCACCTGGCATCAGAGTACATTAATCGTAAGGGGTATTTCTCTATGGTTCTCCAGGCGCTTGTGGATCACCGCGGGCGTTTCATTGACATTTACACAGGCTGGCCTGGAAAGGTACATGATGCACGCATCTTTCGGAACAGTGGCCTGCTCAGGAAGATGCAGGCAGGGACTTTTTTCCCAGACAGGAAGATCACAGTAGGGGATGTCGAAATGCCCACTGTGATCCTTGGAGACCCCGCGTACCCGTTACTGCCTTGGCTCATGAAACCCTATACAGGGAAGCTTGACAGGAGCAAGGCTGAGCCGGTGCAGAATGACTGTGGAGTGTGCTTTTGGGCGTTTAAAAGCCCGCTGGAGATGTCTGTATGGGAAGCTAGACTTGGGGGAAAGCAGCATCCCCGCGGTTATATGCGCTTGCTGTACCCTCCATAATATTTGTGAAGGGAAGGGTGAAACATTCAGTGAGGCATGGACCACCGAGGTTCAAGTCCTGGAGGCTGAATATGCACAGCCAGAGAGCAGGGCTAATAGAGAGGCCCAGCACAGGGCTACAAGGATTAGGGATGCCTTGAGGGAAGAATTTGAGGCTGAAAGCCAACAGTAATGTTTGCTGCCTTGCATGGGAGTGAATTGCACTGTTTACACTGTTATTCTATTATCCCTAAAATGATTTGCAGTGCCTCTTTCTTTACTGGGCTAAGGTATCTTTCACTATCTGCTATAATAAAGACTGTTTTCAAAGCCAAGAATTGTTTTATTGAAAAGAAAAAAACTTCCTTGACAGACAGACAGACACACAACATTTCATGAACACAAGAGGGCAGGGGTGTGGGTTGGTGAACTGTACAGTCACAAGTTTGCATATGTCCTGTCTGGATTGCTGTTTAATGAATCCTGCACTTCAGGGTGCATATACTGCATGGTGATGGGGGTTGAATGCAGAGGGTAAGGGTGGTAGGTATCATGGCTGGTTGGTGAACATACAGGTGTTGGAGGCAGCTGGTGGTGGTAAGAACCTGGATGCTGGGGAAAGGTGGTTTGAGCTGACATTGGGGCACAAGGCAAAAAGCTTTGGGACGGGGGGGGGGGGCTGTGGGGCACCCCGGGACTGCTATGCCAGCATTGCTACCATAGCCTGGAGAGAGTCCGCTTGGCGCGACAGGATCTCTAGCAGCTGGTTTGTGCTTTTCCTCTTTGCCACAGCGTTTCTACGCCAATGTCTCTGGCGGATCATGCTTTCCTTCTCTCTCCACTCCTTCAATTCTTTTCTCTCTGTAGCAGAGTGATGAAGAACAGTTTTCAGCATGTCCTCTTTGCTCTTTCGGGGATTTTTTCTCAAATTTTGAAGCCTCTGTGATGTTGAACATCTGGGCAGTCCAGTAGTCAAGGTCACTGTAGAAAAACACAGAAATGACAACATTTAACATGGGCAGCATTGTATCCACTATCTCCAGACATGAATTGTTACACTGAGGGAGTTCTCACTTTAGCATTCTTTTCCCCACATGCATAACACAACAGAAGCCACGAAATGGTGAGTGAGGGGTGCTTATATAGGGAGAAGTGGGGCTTGAGTGATAGAGGGGAGCTGGTTGCTTCGGGTAATCTGGAGTGCTAGAGGGGTTGAGTGAAGATGCAGCTGCAGGGAAGATCTTATCTCCCTATCTCTTCACTAAAGAGTCTCCCAACATTTTTCACAGGAGTTAATCCTGGAAGATGTCTCCCTACTGCGAGTCACTAGGGAACAGCGGGAGGCTCTTTTAGAGCAATGTGGATTCCGCCCGGGACCCTATGCGGCTTGCCTGTGTTCAGAAATGGTCCCCCCACCACTGGCAGCAGAGTGGCGCGGACGCGTCACCGTCACTGGGACAAGGGACACAGTGGCTCTGCCTATAAACCTGCGCAGGCATATTGCCCACGCTCTGGATGAAACTTTTGCTGAGATAACTGAAGCAGATTACCGCGACATGATAGACCACATCAACGGGCTATTCCACATCTAGAGGCTGGCATGCATGCAGCCATAACCCCCCTTCCTCTCCAGAAACATTTCCACCCAGAAAATAAAAGCCGCTTACTGGTAACCCGCTCCTCTGCTTGTCCTTCTGCAACTGCTGGCTGCTGCGATTGGGTACTTTCCTCCTGGCTTGAGAAGAGCTCCTGGCTGCATGCCTCCAGGGACTCTGGGGTGTCTTCCCCCATCCCAGGAGCTTCACTGGCGGTTTCCTCTCCCCCCCCCCGCCGCCTCCTCCTCCTCCTCCTGTCCCCCAGCCTGCTCAGAAGTGTCCATCGTTATCCTGGGATTGGCAGTGGGGTCACCCCCAAGTATCTCGTCCATCTCCCTGTAAAAACGGCAGGTCGTGGGGGCAGCTCCGGATTGTCGATTCCCCTCTCGGGCTTTGTAATAGGCACTCCACAGCTCTTTAACTTTCACCCTGCATTGTAGTGCGTCCCGATCATGGCCCCTATCCAGCATGGCCCTTAATATCTGCTCAAAGATATCGTAATTCCTACGGCCGGAGCGCAGCTGTGCCTGCACAGATTCCTCACCCCAAACACTGATGAGGTCCATCAGCTTGCCATTGCTCCATGCTGGGGCTCGTTTGCCACGTGGAGGCATGGTCACCTGGAAAGATTAACTGATTGCACTCCACACCTGGCTGCAGCAAACAGGAAGGAGATTTTTAAAATTCCCGGGGCATTTAAAGGGCGGGTCACCTGAGGCAAGAGCAGTAGAGTGCAAACTGATGAGCAGAGTGGCTGAACAGGAATTCTGGGATACCTCCTTATTCCCTGGAGGACAATTAAAGTGCTGGTGAGTGTCCACACCTGCTGAGCAGCGCTGGATCACCAGCGCTGCACTCCTTATACCCCTGCCGGGATGGGTTTTCAACCAGCGCTGCAACCAGGGAGTTGCAGCGCTGGTTGTGCCCTGCAAGTGTGGACGGGGTGTAATTGCAGCGCTGGAAAGCCTCCACCAGCGCTGCAACTTGTAAGTGTAGCCAAGCCCATGGAGGGCTATGCCAGTAAATCACAATTGAACCCACAATAATTCTGACATATTTAAGGCACGGTGAGGTAGCACAGTGAATGTAATTGGTATGGCAGCTCTGTGGCTCTGGAGATCACTTCTTAGTTCAGCAGGTATGAAATTACCTAACGTAGATGTGTCAGTTATTGTAGAGCATAATGCAGCCTGTTGAGGAGCATGGCCACTTTGTTCTGGAGTCCACAAAGAAAATTAATTTGTTCTGTAGATTGTCTTTGGTGTTAGGTCTGGCACATGGATAAAGACTGGGTAAATCTAGCTCTTTTCTTAAGGCCAGTAGATAGGTAAATTCAAATAAACATTATTCTACCTCCAAGTGTTAGCAGATGAACTAAATGAACATGATCATTTGCGGATGAACCAAAGTCCCATAATGCTTTGTATCTATAATCCTTTGTATTCAGGCTAAATCTTAGTGTGTTGTTGAATGATGTGTGTGACCTCTTGCTCTGACCTGCTGACCATTAGAAAATATGCTCAGATGCCCAGTAAACCAAGAAAAGGAATACTCTGTGTTACTGATGTGTCCTATGGTTGATGAGATAATGACTTGTTGTCAGATGTCTTTAGCTTATCTGTTATGTAAATTGAAAGGAACTCCATAGGTTAGTAGGTCATGAGAATGCAATTTTCTTTGTCCCTTTTTTGTAAACAAGTATGGTATACTTTCTGAAAGATAGCTGGAATGGATCAGGCTGCAGGACTGCTTCCCTGTGCGGGTAATGTATTTGCCTTTCTTTATCATACTCATTAATCTTTGACTAATAATCTTTGATTAATAAACCGATTGAGCCTGGTTATCTGATCTCTTATTAATAACAGAATCGAACATTTAGCTAACACAAATAATCCCTATAATGGAACTATGCTTTGTAAACTCTATTCAGCTCTTTTCTCAGGGTGTACAGCATGCGAGATCCAGCAGGGGAAAATAGCTCACAGTTTCTGCTTCCAGCAGTCAAGGGCAAGCCTGGGTGTTGGATACCCATACATTGAAAATGTCTATCTTGGCAAGCACAGAAAACCTGTTAATGACCTGTAAATCCCTCTTTATCAGGTAGCAATTATCAATGCCTAGAAATAAAAATAAATGAGTGAACTGCCTGGCTCTCCCAGTCATGACATTTCTGGATTCAGGTCCAAAAATGTGGGCTCAAGGACATGCCCCAACATGGTGATGAAGTGAAGCTCTTGGTAGTTACATAGTTTCAAATTCAGGATCTGTCTATTATTACTATAGTATCTGTGAGCCTTGGTTCTCAATTTTCCTTAATAATGTTGTGTCCTGGGCTTTACTGAAACCCTTTTGGAAAAAATCTCTATAAATTAAATCCTGAATCTTAAAGCCACCTCATCAACCACCTTCAAAATCCTCTTCAAAACTGCCATGGCGACTACCAAAAACTTGACAAGGATTAGAAGCCTGGTGTGCAGAGACTACTACCTATCATGCTGACCAATACTGCCTCATTGTTTCCCTGTGCTCTCCCATCCATCTATTATTCATCTGTTGTCTCGTCTTGTACTTAGATTGTAAGCGCCTTGTGACAAGGGCCATCTTTTTTTCCTGTGTTTGTATAGCATCTAGCACAATGGAGGACTAGTCCATGACTAGGCTTCTTGGTGCTATGGTGATGATAATCAGTCCTCCTCCATTGGCACTGCCTTGTCTGCTGATTGGCCAGAAGTTCACATAACTCTGAATAAACTTCTGAACTTTTAGAAGCTTATCCAGACAATACAACTGACCACCCTCTGCTTCACCCACCATTATTAGCCTTAACCTGGTATCAAATCAGAGCTACCCTGATAGGAACCATGGTAAGAAAAAAGTTTTGTCTTTCTCTCCGATGAAAGAAAATAGCAAAATATTTAGAATTGCTCTTGTGTAACAGAGATAAGGTGGGTGAAGTAATATTGTTTATTGGGCCAACTTCTGTTGGTGAGAGAGATAAGCTTTGGAGCTCACACAGAGCTGGGTGTTGGATATCCATACATTGAGAATGTCTTTTCTGTTAATGACCTGTAAATCCCCTCTTTCCCATGCAGCAATTTTCAATGCCTGGAAGAAAAAATAAATGAGTGCACAGCCTGACTCTCCCAGGCATGACATTTCCCAGTGTGGTGATGGTAGGTGAAGAAGAGCTCTGTGTAAGCGCCAAAGCTTCTCTCTCTCATCAACAGAAGTTGGCCGAATAAAAGATATTATCTCACCCACCTTGTCTCTCTAATATCCTGGGACCAATATGGTTCCAACACTACTGCTTACAACTTGTGTAACAACTTATTCTAATCCTTTTGGAGAATAGAACTCAAATATAAGAACATAAGAATTGCCATACCAGATCAGAACAACCTTCTGTCTAGCGTGGTACTTTTTTAGTGGCAATGGCCAGTAACTATCTGTCAAGGCAGAAATGTTACACAGCCAGGGTGCTCAGGTCACTGTTTCCCTAGACAGTTGCTCTTGTTGTATGGGAGCTTAGGCTTTCCAGGTCACTACGGACATACAGCACCCCTTTCTGTTCTGAATAATCATCATGTGGAAGAGGAAAACAGCAAGAAGCAGAAAGGAATGTCCATGCACTGGATGATGAATGGCAGGCAACCACAAAGCAGTTATTTGCTAGCACATAACTGATCTGGTCTTACACCGATGCACTACCAGAACATCAGCTAGTAATGGTACTTGCGCGGCCTCCGTTACTGTAGCATCTGTGCTCTGGGAGGGAGGGAGGGAGGGAGGGAGGGATGGAAGTGCTTATAAACTCAATTTTACAGATGAAGAACAGAGAGAAAAAGTAGCGTGCCCAAGGTCTCACAGGCCAGCCATACCAGAACAGGGAACTCAATCTCTCCCAAATAGAGCTGAATGAATAATTGAGTTTTCTGTTTAGGGGCCAAACAAAAATATCAGGGAAAAATAATTATTTTGGGTTGACCCAAAATGGAAAAAAAATTCTCACCAAAACAACAAAATCATTTTGGATCAAATAAAATATTACATTTGACTCAAAACACTTTTTTTCCATTTAATTTTGTTTCAACAGAATGTGTGACTTTTTTTTTTTAACTGACGTCTTTTCTGGACCAAACTATTCACCCAATTTGACCCGAATTTGTCTATAGTTTTGCTCAACCTGACATTGCATTTTTCAGCAAATAATCTATTCGTTTAAAAATTTTGCCCAACTCAGCTCCCAAGTCCCAGGGTAGCCTCCCAACCATCCTATCCTAGCCGCTCTTCCTTCTTGAGCGGCTGTCTGTTGATATGGATGTAGAGAACCTTGCAAAGGACTATGCCGCACACTAGGAAAACAGCAAGGCTGGGAATCCCCACTGCCACCATTCTGTCAGCCCCATAATACGAACCCAGGTCTCTTACATGTTTCTAGTAACCTTCTCTTAGGGCTTGTCTAACACGATTCAGTGGAGACACTATGCCAACGGGAGGCGTTCTCCCCTCAGCATAGGTACTCCCCTTCCCCAAGAGGTGGTAGGTAGATTGACGGGAGAATTCTTCCATCAACCTAGTGCTATATACACTGAGGATTAGGTTGACTTAACCACATTGTTCAGGGGTGTGGATTTTTACCTACTTTTTAGTTCCAACCTACCTTCTTAGTGTAGACCACCTGACACTTTAATTGCTCTGAGGTGCTACCTGTTTGCTATCATATGGGGCTACTGTAGGCCTATTTGATGAGCTTTTCCTTCATTGCGGGACCCAGCATATCAATACCACCAGTTCCACAGTTCAAAGCCAGGCTTTGTTATCGGGCAGTCTCTGAACCAACCTTCCTATCTTTCTCTGTTACCCACAGTCATATAGGGAGATGAAGTGAGGAGAAGCCTTACAGCACACACCTAGCACCAGGTTCCTCTCCCTACTACATTCCCCGTGGCAGTCTTCCTCTCCATGACACTGCTCCATTGCAAGGCCACAAGGCATGATATCTCCCAGGGCTCACACGTCATACAACTCAGTGCTGAAGCCTTCATGGTAGGGAGGGATTTGAAATGCTGCTGCTTCCACTGTGGTTCTATAATGCACCACTTCCTCCTTGTGAAAGACAAAGGCCAAGTCTTTTTGGCAGCAGATTACTATCAAAGATTGCTACCTTGAGTGGACTTGTCCTCCACTAATCCCTGTGTATTCTGTGCCACTGATGGGGTAGAATGTTGTCCACCAGGTCATTCAACAATGGGACCAATCATGTTCTGAGAGACTCATAGCTCCACATGACTGCCAGAAAACCCCACTTCAGCAATATTTGAATGGGGTTACTGGGTCACTGACCATCCACAACAACAACGGTTAGAACAACCCCAGCTGGTGGCACATCGTGAGCCTGAACCGACCCGGGTGGCCTGGACGAGGTCTGGCACGTTCATGGGCACAGACACTTCAGTCTAGGGGGCTCTTCTGAGACTTCTGCAGGGGAAGGCCAATGTTGTGTTGCTATTCCAAGCCGTGTTGTGCAAGCAGATGCCTCACTAGAAATCAGTGGAATGAGGAAGCAAGGAGAAGTAGGAAAACAATTGTCAGCTGCTAGCAAAGAAGTCTAGTAAAGATATTAGCCATGACCATTGTGTCTGCCCAATAATTACTCCTTGTAGGAACTGGCTTCCCTGGATAGTCCCTAATGGATGTCTCTGGGGCTGGATGATGTGTGGGGCTGGGATGGAAGCAGCCATGGTAGGTAAATTAGCCTGCCTTTGATTATTGGTGGGAGGCATTAGGATATGGATTTGAGGGGACAGTGCAGGCCTGACCCATGAAAGGAAGCAGTGAGAGAGACTGGGGACTGGAAATAGGAGAGGGCAGAGGCACTGGGCCAACGTCATGGTGGATGAAAGCTTATGCAACCCTCATTGACTTCAGTGACCAGGCTGAACTGGGTGCAAACAATGAGGAAAAGGCCTCTTGCTAGAGATAGGAAGAGAATGAAAGAGTGAGATAAAGACAGAGAGAGGGAGGAGAAGCAGTCAGCAGACAGACTGGGGGAGAGACAGAGAAATAAAGATAAAAGCAGATTAAAAAGGGGAGTGGACAGAAACAGAAAGAAGGAGCGAGGGAGGGGCAGGAACCCAGATAACCACTGGAAAAGAGAGATAAAGAGGGAGGGGGATGATGGTTTGACCAAGCTACAGGATTGTGTTTCAAAGAGCCTTTTGTCCATGTTCAGGAAATGCCCTGGGTGTTGGCAGCAAATGAGCTCCGCACACCCTGGGAATTTACCTGATCCTGCTGGCTTAGGGAGCAGGCATGTCTTCAATCAAAGGGCCATTCTGCCAAACATTGAAACAAACTCTCAAAAAAACCCAAACCAAAATAAAATCCCCCAGCTGCACCCTCTTCCCAAAACCACAGGAGGGTCAGAGATGCCCATGGGCCCTTCCTGGGTGTGCTGTGGGTATCAGTTTTTAATCACCTTGCAAACTCCTATCTTCAAAAGGAAGAGCTCCCCTTAAATGCTGCAAACCAACAGTAGTGCTGCTCCATGCTCTTAGTAAGGTTACTCAGTGGATCCCCTGGCCCATGGCATCTCTGATAGTCCATCGCTATGCTCAGCACCCATGGAGTTACAGGACTGAGAGAGAGTCACACATCTCAGGCTCATGTTCTTTGCTAAACTGGCTTCACCTATAGTGCAGACAGGGCCTCAGGCAGTGGTGAGCTGGAGGGATGTGGGAAATCTCTGCTTTTCTGTCAGCTCAGCTCAGCCTTCCATCCTTCCTCTCCTCATTTGTCTGTTGTGTCCTTTCTGTCATGTAGACCATGAGCTTGCTGGGGCAGGGACTGCCTTTTTGTTACGTGTTTGTACAGAGCCTAGCACCATGGGGCCCTAGTCAAGATTTCTGGCTGCTACTGAAATATAAATAAGAAACAATCACAACATTCACATTATCAGTGAAATTCACTCCTGTGCTGAGAGCTAACACCAGATAAAGCCCTGCTTGGGACTGTTTTTAATCCTGCTCCTGTCCCACCCCGCAATCACAGAATCACAGAATATCAGGGTTGGAAGGGACCTCAGGAGGTCATCTAGTCCAACCCCCTGCTCAAAGCAGGACCAAACCCAACTAAATCATCCCAGCCAGGGCTTTGTCAAGCCTGACCTTAAAAACTTCTAAGGAAGGAGATTCCACCACCTGCCTAGGTAACCCATTCCAGTGCTTCACCACTCCCACTTGCTCCTACATTGTTTCTTGCATTTTTATCTTGCTCCCACCTGCAAAAACCTTAGATCCCATAAATCCCACAAGAGAGACAGATTTTCCTATGCTACTAAAAAAAAAAAAAAAATCAATTCCCCACAAAAAGCTGTTGTTTAAGATAGATAGATAGATTAGATAGAATTCAGACACAATTTTTACCACTAAAAGAATAAAACAAATCTTGCTTAAACCATATAAAAATACTCTAACTGCCGTTACAATAGACATCAAATCTCTTTATATTCCTCACTTGAATTTAAGTATTAAAACCTTTATTTTTTTTAAAAAGAAAATCTTGCTTTACATTTCTGAAATTCTATTTATGACAAACTGACAAGACATTTTGTGTTTTCCCACAAATTACTGCTGGCTGTTTTTTTTTGGCCACTCAAGCCCAGCCAAAACAAAGTACATTTTATCTGCTTCCACTATTATGGCAGTGGGTCCTGCAGGACCCATGGGATCCCAGTCCCACTGCAGGGGACTACTACCAGGTATATGCACCATTCTCTTAATTCCCAAATTAGGGCTTTAATGTGATTTAGGTCTTGTCTAGATGGGGAAATTATTCTGGCAAAAAGGTAGTGTGTGAATTTAAAGTACAACAGCTATTCTAGAGTAACTCTGGGTACGTCTACACTACGGGACTATTCCGAATTTGCATAAACCGGTTTTGTAAAACAGATTTTATAAAATCGAGTGCGCGCGGCCACACTAAACACATTAAATCGGTGGTGTGCGTCCATGGTCCGTGGCTAGCGTCGATTTCTGGAGCGTTGCACTGTGGGTAGCTATTCCCTAGCTATCCCATAGTTCCCGCAGCCTCCCCCGCCCCTTGGAACTTCCGGGTTGAGATCCCAGTGCCTGATGGGGCAAAAATCATTGTCGCGGGTGGTTCTGGGTAAATGTCGTCAGTCACTCCTTCGTCTGGGAAAGCAATGGCAGACAAGCATTTCGCGACTTTTTCCCCTGGATTGCCCTGGCAGATGCCATAGCATGGCAATCATGGAGCTTGTTTTGCCGTTTGTGACTCTCACCGTATGTGTACTAGATGCCGCTCACAGAGGCGATTCAGCAGCGCTACACAGAAGCATGCTTTTGCTTTTGCATGACAGCAGAGATGGTTACTAGCCATATTGCACCATCCAAACCCTTCCATAAATTGGAACTGAGGATGATCATGGCTACCAGTCCTTTTGTACCATTTGCTGCTAGTGCCCCTGGCCAATCAGCCAGGCGCAAAAACAAGATTGGTTACTAGCCATATTGCACCTTCCATCGTTTTGTACCATTAGCTGCTGTCATAAGTGCCCCTGGCCGATCAGCCAGGGCGCAAAGCAAAATTGGGAATGACTCCTGAGTCAATCCCTCCTTTTTGGTATCTAAAAATAGAATCAGTGCTGCCTAATATAGGCAAGTGTGCTAGAGAACCACCGTATCATAGAACCAGAGAGCACAGCTGCTCTGTGTCAGAGCCTGCAGAAATTATTATCTGCATGCTATTCACAGGGGGTGCTCCTGTAACAACCCCATCTGTTGATTCCATTCTTCCCCCAGCCTTTCTTGGCTACCGTAGCATTGTCCCCCCACTTGTGTGATGAATTAATAAAGAATGCAGGAATAAGACACACTGACTTGTTAGTGAGAACTGAGTGGAAGGCAGCCTCCAGCTGCTATGATAGTCCAGACAGGACATTAAGCAGTGTGTAGGAGAGAAGCCCAGCATCCCACTGCTAGTCCAGGGGCAACTGAATCTTTTCTTTACACATGAAGGGTGGGGGCTGATGGAGCTCAGCCCCCTGTTGCTATGATGAGGATGGTTACCAGCCATATTGCACCATCCATCCACCAGAAAAAATTAGGGCCAATAGGCTGATGACAAGGACGGTTACCAGTCCTTTTGTACCATCAGCTGAGGCTGATGATGAGGATGGATTTCCATCTTTTTGTACGATCAGCTGATGCTGATGACGAGGATGGATTGCCATCGTATTGTACCATCAGCCGCCCATGGCGGGGGGGGGAGCAAGGATGTTGGTGTTGACGGCTACAGCATCGTGTCTATCTGCAGCATTCAGTAAAGATAGGGTGACATGTAAAAAAGTCAGAGGATTGTTTTACCTTTCGCTTCTGGGGGTGGGTGGGGGGTGGGTGAGTAGATTGCCAAGCTATGCCCTGACCCGCGGACACTGTGTTTGACCCTAGAAGCATTTGGAGCTCAGCCAAGAATGCAAATACTTTTCGGAGGCTGCAGGAACTGTGGGATAGCTTCAGTCCTCCAGTCCATGAGCATCCATTTGATTCTTTGGCTTTCCGTTACGCTTGTCACGCTGCAGTGCGCTGAGTCCCTGCTATGGCGTCTGTCTGGAGATTTTTAAAAAAGGATTCTGAATTTCATCTTCTGTAACGGAGCGCTGATAGAACGGATTTGCCTGCCCTTACAGCGATCACATCCGCATGGTCCATGCGGGAGCTCTTTTTTTAATTTGATTTCGGACTGCATCGCCACCCGTGCTGATCGGAGCTCCACGCTGGGCAAACAGGAAATATTCAAAAGTTCGCGGGGCTTTTCCTGTTTACCTGACCACTGCATCCGAGTCCAGATTGCGGTCCAGAGCGGTCACTGGTGCACTGTGGGATAGCTCCCGGAGGCCAATACCGTCGATCAGCGTCCACACTAACCCTAATCCGATATGTTAATACCGATACTAGCGTTACTCCTCTCGTTAGGGAGGAGTACAGAAACCGGTTTAAAGAGCCATTAAAATCGATATAAGGTGCCTCCTAGTGTGGACGGTTTTGGCGTTAAATCGGTTTTACGCTCCTAAAACCGATTTAAACGCCTAGTGTAGACCAGGCCTCTCTGTATGGACTCTCTTAATCTGGAATAAAAGTGCCTTTTTCTGGTTTATTTCATTCACTTCCAAACTGGACTAAGATTGTCCAAACAGGGCACTATTCTAAAATAGCTACTGTGGAATAGCTTATTCTGCAATAGGTATTTTGCTCAGTTTCCCCATATAGTCAATCCCTAATGTGGTGCATGCACCTGGTGCTGGCCCTCCACATGTGCGTGAATGTTACCCTATGTGATTAAGGCATGGAACTGGGAGATCTGAACTCTCTTCCTGGCTCTTCCATTGACTTGTGTGGCATTGGGTAAATTGCTTCACCTCTATGTGCCCTGCTTTCCCCATCTGTAAAAGTGGCTAACACCACTTACCGTCCCTCCTGCAGATGCAGGGATGATTAATTCAATTATGTTGTTGACCTGAATTTGATGGGTTAGTTGTTATGGCTCGCCACTGATCACATCCAACCAGAAGATTTATAGGTTCTTGTCCCATTCAGACTAGAAGGTTCAAGAACTCAGAGAGTTCTATATCAGGAGAGGACTCTCGGGGTGCTTGGCAAGAACACGTACACTGAGGACAATACCAAATTGATAAAACCTTTACTGAAATTAACATAAACAATTAGAAATGCAATGAAACTTATAACTGCAAAACAGTAAAAGAATTCCAACACTCCTGGTGGTAACATTTCTATTATAAGTACCTTAACCTATCATACTCTCACCCTTCCTTGAGGACCCAGCAATAGGAGGTGAAGGACCAGCCTCACTCCTGGCATGCCCAATAACATGATGGTGCTGGTTTCCCCAGTGGTTAGGAATGTTGAGTAGTTATACTGTACTACACAAGCTGAGCTGATAGCGTGATAGAAAATAGAATTAATAGATAGATGAAAAGATAGTCTCTAGAGTATAGGAGAACTGGAAAAAGCATTCCAAGAAATGGAAGCTTCAGGAGTTAGAAGAGCCTAGAAGCTAAAAGAGCTCTCTTACAGGTATTTTATAGGATCCTGACCTATGTAATTCAGGCCCAACCTACTATACCCAAATATTATTTCCATACCCTAAGAAATGTATGGGTACCCTTATCCTATAGGTTAGTAGATTATGATATTTACTTTCTAAATATATTAATAAGGATTGTCTCACTCCAAAATTGCCAACCTAGGCTCTCTTGATGACCTCCAAGTTGTGGTCTACCCTGCAGTTACCAACCAGTTGTAGATGCTGGATAAACCTGTGATGTGATGTGGATAGTTCCTCCCTTTGGTTCCCCAAAGAACAGGGACCATTCTTATCTGTGCCAAAGGTTGCCAGCTTTTATGCTGACATATTCATAACTGATTATACTTTTTGCTATATAGCAGATCTTACCAGATCTTACAGGCCGGTAGGCTTCTTGCATTTCAGCAAAACTTATTATCAGGAAACACATGCCTCAACACATCCTAAATTCCAAGGAATTGGTACTGATAAAATATAAGAATAAAATGGATTAATTTCAGAAAAAGAAACATATTAATTGATACTGCTGGCTGGATTAGTAGGATATAATAGCTAGCAAAATAATCTTATGGCTACAGTGTTTGCAAAGCATTGTGAGATCTTCCATAAAAGATGATCTGGAGGTGGAACCTGCTGGAGGTGGAATAGCGAGTAGACACTCTTCTTGTCTCCATTTGATTCACAGTGAACTCTTTGCAATTGTTATTTAAGGGCCAAGGACTGGATGTGCTCTAGAACTGAGACACTGCCAGAGGCAGAACATTTCTTCACATTTATCCAACCCACTGACTTGAACATCCCCCAGTTTCCTTTCTTCCTCTAATTTCATGCATCTGGACTGGGTCTGGTCTTCCCAGCCTTGCATCACCAGAGAATACAGACAGCTATAGATCAGTTCGACTTTACCCAAACTGGGGCTTGTCTACACCACACAGCTTCTAGAGACAAGGCTGTGTCGACACAGCTTTGTCGCTAAATGTCGGCATGTGTAAATGCTCTTTGTCGGCGCTTTTGCCGACAAAATACTTCCAGCCCCACAAGCGGCGTTCACTTTGTTGGCAGGAGAGCGCGCCTGCCGACAAAGCCACGTTCACACTGCCACTTGCTGCAGCAAAACTTTTATCTTTCAGGGGGAGAGGGACTTTTTTAAGTACCTGTGAAAGACAAAAGTTTTGTTGACAACTTGGCAAGGTAGACAAGCCCAAGCTTGAGGTATGTTCATTGCTTTGCCCTCAAAGAAGGTTTTCCATTATTATTGTGAATCCTGGCCCATCTGGCAAGCAGAAAAACCAAAGCCAATGTCACAAAGTCATCAGCGAACTTCCAAAAGAGCTTCCCAAATCCTAGTCTCATTGTACCCAGAAAAAGGTAATGAGTCAGAGGCCAGAGAAGGACTCTACATATATTAAGTATGAGATGAGTAAGTGGATGCAGCTGGAGTTTGGCAGCATTTAAAAGGATTACAGATAGAATTACTGAGGCTTGAAGAAACTGGTTAACCTTATTGTCAAGGTGACATGCATGGACTCAGGGCCTGAGAAGTTAATAAATGAGCTAATGTAAAAATAGTTAATTGGCTAGTGAGACTGCAGGGCATTCTCAGGGCACGAATGAATTCTTCCCTTTGTCTCCTTTCCTTGTTCCCTGTGCATGTCTCTCCTTGTTCTCTCCTCACTATGGCTTCCCTGCCCCCTTTCTTTCTCAGTCTCTCCTGGATGTTCTGAAGACTTTCATCTCCTTCCACACACTGTTCTTGCACAAGAGGCATTTCAGCGGGTGTGCTATGGAGAGGGAGCTGCGTGTTAGGGATTACTGGGAAGGATGCACTTCCCTAGATTCATAGGTTTTAAAGCCAGAAAGAGGGACTGTTATGATCACCCAGTCTAACCTGTTTGAACACACACTGGCTGACCCACTCACAGTATGCCGATCCTAAATCCCGGAGAGGTGGATCTGAATGGTACTATCACACCAGGCAGATAATAATATTGTTACCAAGCAGCTAGTCAACATTTGGGGCCCTGAGAATGTTCGAATTGGGAGTAGAAATTGATGATGGAGCCTGGTATTTTCTTTGATGCAATCTTGGGCCTGGTCTACCCTGGGGGGGGGGGGGTCGAACTAAGGTACACAACTCGAACTACCTTAGTTCGAACTACTCACCCGTCCAGATGCCGCGGGATCGAAGTCCGCGGCTGCCCCGTCGACTCCGCCACCGCCGTTCGCTGTGGTGGAGTTCCGCAGTCGACGGGAGCGCGTTCGGAGTTCGATATATCACGTCTAGATGAGACGCGATATATCGAACTCCGAGAAGTCGAACGCTACCCGCCGACCCGGGCGGGTAGTATAGACGTAGCCTTGTTTCTTTACAAGGAATTTACACCCTGCTTCTCCACATGCAGGAGGAATCAAAATCAAAACAGTTTCTTAGCTCACAGGCTCAAACTTCTTTCAGCCAGCACCCCCTACCCAGAATCTTTCTCTACACTTTTTCCAGGGTCACACCTACCTTACCGGCTGCTGCTTGGCTTGCTTTCAGAGGTGAAAGTAAGCCGGTACAGTCCGGTACGGCATACCAGCCAGAGCCAGTATGCCGTGCTGGACCAGACCAGCTTCCCCAGGCTGGCAATTTAAAGGGCCTGGGGGTAGAGGTGGCAGGGCCAGAGGACCTAGGCTCTTTAAATCACCACCTGAGCCTGGCTGCCGGAGCCCTGGGGTAGTGGTGGCAGGGCTCCAGCGGTGATTTAAAGGGCATGGGGCTCCACTGCGGTAGTGGTGGCCAGAGCCCCGGGACCTTTAAATCGCCCCGAGCCCTGGGGCTCCAAGCTGCCTCTGCAGCTGGTAGCTCCAGGGGTGATTTAAAGGCGCCAGGGCTCCCAGCTGCAACCGGAGCTGCTTGATTTAAAGGGCCTGGGTATTTAAAGGCCCTGCCTCTTCTGGTTGAGACCACACCTATTCTGGTTGAGGCCACGCCCCCTGCTCAGGACTCCGGCGTACCGGTAAGTCCTTTAAGTTACTTTCACCCCGACTTGCTTTCTCTGCTCTCTATGGGCATGTCTACACTGCAATAAAACACCCGCACCTGGCCCATGTCAGCTGACTCAGGCTTGCAGGGCTAGGGCTGCAGGGCTACAAAACTGCAGTATGGATGTTCAGTCTCGGGCTAGAGCCTAAGCTCTGGGGGTGGGTCTCAGAGCCTGCAGCCTGAACCCAAGCTAGCAGACATGGGCTCTGAGACTCAGTGCCACAGTTTTTTTATTGCACTGTAAACATCTCCTGTCTACCAGGTTCTGATCTGCCCAGGCACCTGTGGTAATCTCTGAACCGATTTCGAACAGGCCAGGGTAACTGTATGGCCAGTCTCTTTAAATGGAGTTTATCTAATGACCCGCGATGCAGCTGCAGTCAACCTCACACTATGTTGCATATCAGGGTCAAGTGCCCACTGACTTATTTTGACAGTTGGCTACAGCTCTTCACCTGGTTGATGATGACGCCATTAAATGGCTGGGCACATTGCATGTACTGCCGATGATGATTAGGCCTTGTTTTAGGTATGACTCCATAACTGTCCCTTATAGCAAACTTAAGTGAAGGGCACATTCGTACACCAGTTTCAGTGCAGTTTTAATTCAACTCATAACAAGGTTTAACCCAACTCATAACAATATTCTACCTTAAATCCTTTGCACTCCAACAGTAGCCACTTCTACAACATGGACTTCATTATCACCTGCCTAACCTGCAGCAGAATGCAACTGTGCAGGCATGAACAGACTCAGATCCCATACTGCCTAATCATCAGTAATGAGGGGACAAACATCATTATCAGTTTATGTAATGGAACTCATACCAGCCTTATTAGCAGAGATGAATTAATAACTCATAGTGACTAGTTCAGTGGTTCCCAAATTGTGATCTGTGCAGAACTGGCTGGTCACACGGTCCTGGCTCCTCCTGCTTTTTTGCAGCTACTGAATTCCATTAAAAGACAGCTAAAGATACATGAAATAATGTCCTAATGTTACAGTTATACATAGGTTATTACTGTCAGGGGCGGCTCTACGTTTTTGGCCGCCCCAAGCAGTTATGCGCGGGAGGCGCCCCGGAGCCGCAGGAGCAGCGGGCATGACTGCAGAGGGACCGCTGGTCGCGGGTCCGGCGGCTCCGCTTGAGCTGCCGCAGTCATGCCTGCGGGAGGTCCAGCCGAGCTGTGGGACGAGCGCCCCCTCCGCAGTCATGGCTGCGGCAGGTCCATTCGTCCCGGGGCTCCGGTGGACCTCCCGCAGTCATGCCTGCTGCCCCCCCCGGCCGCAGGGGACACCCCCTAGATTTTGCCGCCCTAGGCACCAGCTTGTTTTGCTGGTGCCTAGAGCCACCCCTGATTACTGTAGCTGCCGGAGTAATGTTATGAGACCATGAAGAGTGGTGGGCTGCATGACAGCCAATCAGAGAGGACAGGGTCCAAGAAATAATCAATCACTCTTTAAAGATGTAGTCCACAATGTAAAATGGTGGAGAACCTCTGACTTATTCAATGAATTCATCTCCTCATTTTGTGTTCACAAATTGCCAGCAGTTTCAGCTTTCCTTTAATTTGTTACTCAGAACTGTTCACTGAATAACTTCTGTAAATAATTCTTGGTTCCTTGATAACTCAGGAACGGTTCATTTTAACATATTAATTAGCATTTATAAGCTGTCGTCGAGGTGCACTCTGTTGTTTGAAGGAGTGACTTGTAGCTGTGGCACTGGACTGATACTCAGGAGATTGGGGTTCAGTTCCAAGTTCTGCCACAGAATTTCTTGTGTGACCTTATCTCATGCCATTTAACTTCCCTGTGCCTCCATTACCCATCTGTAAACTGGAGGCAATAATTCTGCCCTAGTTATTGGGCTGCAAGTTTTGTTGAGCCAGGCACTGTCTCTCACTGTGCGTCTGTACAGTGGCTAGCACAATGAGGCCGTGATCACAGTTGGAGCCTCTAGATAACATAATCTACATAATACAGACATAATACAGACGTGTCCCTCAGATGAGCTTTACGTATATACACAAACAGAGACAATTACCAAAAAATTATTATAAAATTTAATTGTGTCTAGCACTGGAATAGCTATTGTATGGGACAATCCCCCACAGGCAAAGGCTGGACTGCATGTTCTAATAGGATGTATCTGCCGCTAACATTAGCTGTGATTTAGTAGAAAGTGGATCATAACTTTAATGTTAACATCAGGAGAATAAATCATTAATCCATTAGTGTGCGGCTTTTCTCTCTCATGCCCTGCCCAGTTCTCATCATGGCCAGGCCTTTTGGAGATCCCACTGCCTCATGCTTCATTTAATGAGCAGCAGGCTTGGGATGATTGGCTGGCTTGGCTGCAGTTACTCTTGGAGCATGGCCCAGGGTCAACGTGAGACGTCAGGAGTCTCATAATTAGCCAGCTTAACATGAAGGCGTTTCAAAGAAAAACAACAACAAGAGAAAGAGCCCTTTGTGAGCGAGATCTTGGGCAAGGGACAAGCCAGCTTGGCTGGGGTAGAGGCATCATTGATGTTTCTTTTTCACTAAGGACTAAGGGAGAAATAAATGATCTGGAGAAAGGGGTAAACAGTGAGGTGGCAAAGTTTGCAGATGATACTAAACTACTCAAGATAGTTAAGACCAAAGCAGATTGTGAAGAACTTCAAAAAGATCTCACAAAACTAAGTGATTGGGCAACAAAATGGCAAATGAAATTTAATGTGGATAAATGTAAAGTAATGCACACTGGAAAAAATAACCCCAACTATACATACAACATGATGGGGGCTAATTTAGCTACAACGAGTCAGGAAAAAGATCTTGGAGTTATCGTGGATAGTTCTCTGAAGATGTCCACGCAGTGTGCAGAGGCGGTAAAAGCAAACAGGATGTTAGGAATCATTAAAAAGGGGATAGAGAATAAGACTGAGAATATATTATTGCCCTTATATAAATCCATGGTACGCCCACATCTCGAATACTGTGTACAGATGTGGTCTCCTCACCTCAAAAAAGATATTTTAGCACTAGAAAAGGTTCAGAAAAGAGCAACTAAAATGATTAGGGGTTTAGAGAGGGTCCCATATGAGGAAAGATTAAAGAGGCTAGGACTCTTCAGTTTGGAAAAGAGAAGACTAAGGGGGGACATGATAGAGGTATATAAAATCATGAGTGATGTTGAGAAAGTGGATAAGGAAAAGTTATTTACTTATTCCCATAATACAAGAACTAGGGGTCACCAAATGAAATTAATAGGCAGCAGGTTTAAAACAAATAAAAGGAAGTTCTTCTTCACGCAGCGCACAGTCAACTTGTGGAACTCCTTACCTGAGGAGGTTGTGAAGGCTAGGACTATAACAATGTTTAAAAGGGGACTGGATAAATTCATGGTGGCTAAGTCCATAAATGGCTATTAGCCAGGATGGGTAAGAATGGTGTCCCTAGCCTCTGTTCGTCAGAGGATGGAGATGGATGGCAGGAGAGAGATCACTTGATCATTGCCTGTTAGGTTCACTCCCTCAGGGGCACCTGGCATTGGCCACTGTCGGTAGACAGATACTGGGCTAGATGGACCTTTGGTCTGACCCGGTACGGCCTTTCTTATGTTCTTATGTTCTTAAATAACAGGAGATGGAGAGAAATCGCCATTGAAGGACTTCTGGGAAGGATTCTCAAAAGCAGTCACTCTGCATTTGGCTTAGTTCTGTACCCATTGAAGAGCATGGTAAGACTGCTGGTGACATCAAGAGGGGTTGAGTTAGGCCAATGCTCAGTGCTCCTGAAAATTGCACCGAGATTAACCCCAGTTTATCACTACAGGAGACTTTACAACATCAGAGTGACACCCCTAGAAAGGCCAGGGCCTGCTTCTATGAGGCTCTGATCTTCCCCCGGCATCAGTGCGAGGTGTGGGCTGTCTGCACCTCGCAGGATCAGGCCACTGGTATGTGCGAAGGATTACGGATGGGTTTCCTGACTGAATTGTGATTGGACACCTTCCACACCTGTCACCTGAACACAGCAGCTGTTTCTGCAGAATCAGAACAGTTTAGCTGGGTGCCAAAGTCCCCACACTGCTAACAGCTAATGGTGATCCTCCTCTATAGTAAGTGCTAAGAGCCTGGGTTATAGCCAGATTCTACAGGATGTTGGGCAGGAGGTCAAACAAGCTTCCAGCAGTAGCCCAGTGCCCCAGTGACCCCCCGCAGTGCCGTCCCAACAGTCCTGCCTCCTTCTCCAAGTGGATCAGCTCCCCCTCGTGTGTTCCCCCCCACACACACACACACGTTACACATACTCACCTCGCTCCTCCCTCAGGGGACAAGCCCAAGGAGGCTGCATACTGCTGGAGGCTAGGCCTGAGGATTGGCAGCCCTATGGATTTGGGTGAAAATCAGAAAAGCTGAAAGCAGGAAATGGAGGCATCTGGTTAACAGAGCTAGCAGCTTCAAACACCTGTGTAATTTTCTACAGATCAAAGGACCTGTTGATAGCAGCCATTAATACCTTCCAGCATAACAACACCCTCATCTCAGGTCCACCCTTCCTCCCAATACAGTTTTAAAATGTTGTTACCCTGAAGGAGAAAGGGATGGGGTGGGACAGAGGAATGAGGAGGTAAGGGAGTGTGCACACAGAGCCCCTGGCATGAAGCAGAGAATAGGGGACCCTGGCATGGGAAGAAGGGGGCACACAGATCTCCTGGTGGAGGAAGAATGGGGGATCCTGGGAGCGGGGCGGGAAAGGGAGGAATGGGGGTAAAGAGAGTTCATACAGAGCCTCTGGTATGGGGGCAGAGAATGGGGGATGCTGGCATGGGGGAGAGTGGTAAGGGGCACACAGAGCCCCTGATGTTGGGGAGAATTGGTGACTGTGGCAGGGAAAAATGGGGGGTGCTGTCGAAAGAGAGATCCTGAAGCATGGACCTGGTGCAAGACCTGAGGTCTGAACCAAAGTTATGCTATGAGCAAAAGTCAGGCCCTGTCAAAATGTAGATGCTTGCCTGCAAATTCAGTGTCTGGTACATGAACTTACATATTCAGTGGCTAAAACACACAGAATTATGGAAACACATTCCAGCAGGCAAGCACACAGACACCCCAGCCTAACACATGCTGGTTTGGCAGAAGGGATGAACAGCGATGTGTTGTCTGAAACATCAGGAGTAAAGTACAAAGCCAGGTGGTGAATAGGGATGTTTTATCTGAAGCATCAGGCGACAGCTACAAGGGGAGGTAACAAACATGTCATGAAACACATGAGATGGTAGGTAAGTTGTTTATCCCAGATTGATTGTCTCAGTCTATAAATGCTAGAATGCCTCGCCTTAACCTTTCACCTGGCATACAGAGAGGTGGAAAATCCCACTGGTTACTAAGCCGGTCCACTGTAACGGGCATACGTGTGTTAGTGTACCTGTAGCACAGCTAGGGCACTAGGACCATGCGTTATTAATAATAAACCTGGCTGAATGCCTTCACCACCGAACTGTGTCTGGGTCTCTTTGGGCAGTGTCATCAAGGTGTGCTGGGTCGGCTACCTGGTGAGAGCTGGCACAGCACACAGAGAGAGCTAACTGACAACAGAGAGCATAGGTAGAATGAGGGGCATGGGGAGAGGCAGGGAGGAATGGGGGGCACAGAGCCCCTGGCATGAGGGAAGGTGGGTGGGGGAGTTCCTGCAATAGAGGGGGATGGGAAGGTGGCACACAGGGAGCCTGGGGGGGTGGGGGTGGGGGTGGAGGGAGTGCAAGGAGCCCCTGGCATGTGCTGTGAGCTCAGTCAACAGAAGCAACAAAGTGTGACTCCCTCATATTTTTAACACACATTAGAGGAAGACAGGGAAGTTTTCCAAATGTGGAAGCAGAAAAAAACTTCCCCAAACCACAGAACTACTGAAAATCTGAAGAAACAAACAAGGCCAGGATGCAACATGGCAAAGCAGAACCAGACCCCAATATAAGCTAAAAAATGCAAAGCGAGACTCACATCCTGGTCTGGCTAGATGCCATGAAATGAGAACAATTCACTCACGTAGGTCTTAGTTTCTGAGGCAATGGAATGCCAAATATTGTGCAATGCTATTGATTGAACGACAGCTAGAAGGCAAAGCTATATCTGGATTTACTTATCTCGGTAGCTAATAATATTGTCTGATGTGCATATTTCATATTTTGTGTGTCCAAAATGCCAGCCAGTATACTTGAGCTTTGCACTTATAAAGGCAGTTATTTCTCTGCAGGGTGGTACTTCCCTTCAGAAGCCTGGTGGCCATGGAAATTCACTGCAGGGTTAAAATATATATATATAGAGAGAGAGAGACACCTATCTCATAGAACTGGAAGGGACCCTGAAAGGTTATTGAGCCCAGCCCCCTGCCTTCACTAGTAAGACCAAGTACTGATTTTTGCCCCAGAATCCTAAGTGGCCCCCTCAAGGATTGAACTCACAACCCTGGGTTTAGGGGGGGGCCAATGCTCAAACCACTGAGCTATCCTTCCCCCATACCTGGGTTCTGGTAGATTTGTTTTTTTAAAGCAATGGAGCATTAACCCTGGTGTCTCGGATAAATTCCAACTCAGGAAAATGGACTCTGGCTTTCTAAATTCTCCCTGCTGTCAGTGTCTTAGTATCATGAACTGGGCTGAGAAAACAGTGCTTTTTGAGGAGAGGGCTGTTTTTGTGATTACATCATAGGCCTGGGACTCAGGAGATCATATTCAATTCTGGGCTCTGCCACAGATTTTGTGTGTAACCTTGGGAAAGTCAAGGGTCTACTGGGTGCTGAGGACTTCTAAAAAAAAAAAAATGGCCAGTTCATTTAGGTGCCTAAGGGAGAGCTGAGTTCTTCTGAAAATCAGCCATTAATCTCTCTTTCTCCAAAATGGGGATGATTATTCTTCCATTGCTCACAGCTGGGTTATGAGGAACTAAGCTGTCAATGTTTACAAAGTATTTTGAAATCCCCTGGTGAAAAGCTTGGTTTCTAAGCAGACTGCAGACCACCATTGTTTTCAGATGGGTTGAGCCAATCAAGCTCTCTGCCTGGTTACTGCAGATTGATTGATTTTCTTTCTCCAGATGAATTCACTGGATACAATCCTGTCTCACTGAAGGTAATGGCAAAGCTCTCTATCCCAGGCTACCGGCGCATTAATCAATTTCTACAAAACACTCCATAATATATTAACACAGGGCTCTCCGCCACTCTCCACCGAAGGAAAGTGTAGTCCTCCTGAAATACCTTCCTGATCCTGGACAAGGGGCATGATTCTCCATTTCCTTAAGACTCCTTTATGACTCTGGCACAGGGGGCATGCTGGTAATGTTTTGGGTGTGGTTGATGGAGAGGGTGTGACCTGAGCACTATTGTGCTCTAGCTCTTCTGGCTGTTTATGAGCTTGGGGGGGCCATGGACCATCTGAAAATATGTTAGCGCAAATGTGAGCTAGCTGGGGAGGCTCCCAGCCAGGCCCAGAATATTTGGAGTATATATATATGGAGTATATATATCTGGGGTATCCCCTCTCCCCATTCATGCATCTCTGCTGGAATCTAGAAGCTGGCCCAACATCTCCCAGCCCATCCTCCCACAGAATGAAATTGTCCCTCTAATTGATGCCCCCAATCCATCATCGTCCTCCCCAGAAAAGCCTGGGCAATCAAATTGCTCTAACAGAGTGAATGTACAGAGCGATTCTCCAAAGTAGCATATCCTTATGCCCAGTTTGAATAGCAATAACTTAGAACAAGGGGAGAAATAGTTAAGAAGAGGGATCTACAGGAAATAAACAACAAAAATGGGGTTTCAATTATTTTTGCAGCGTTTGGGGGGGCGTGGCAGGACTAAGATCCAGTAAAGTTTTACTGAAGTCGGAGACGTTTTGTCAGCTGTTTGATTCAGCCAGTTAAGCAATAAGCACTCCTTGCCAGTTGTTGCCAGTTGTTCCCAGTGAGCAAAGATTGTGAAATCAATTGACTGCATAAAACAGATGTTAACATTTTTGTAACCTGAAAACACACAGGCATGAAAAACACATTCCCCATGTGACACCCATAGATTCCTCCTGCACACACGTGGCTGCTAATGAAAATCGGCAACATGAATGCAGCAGGGAAGATGGCCAAGGAACAGCCAGACAACAACAAGTGATAGCTGGCCTTTCACAGGATCTCACAGAGAGCCAATACAAGGTCTATGAACCACTTAAATCCCAACCCTGTGGTCTGAAGTGGGATTTAAGTGATCCACAGATCTTGTACTGGCCTTCAGCACAGGGGTGGATTTCACCCTGAAAGCAAAGCACAGGACTCTGATATGTATGACCTATCTGCCTTGTAAATTGTCATCTTTATCCTCCTTCTGGGAGCTCCATGTCAATGTCAGAGGTATGTAATGTTAAGTTTAGTCTTTTTGGTGTTATTCTCACATGTACTCTTGGGTTGTTCCTAATCCTGGATATGACTCAAACACTACCTTGAAAAAGCATCGCAATCACAATTAATCCATTCTTAGAAAGACTCAGTAAACACCCCTTCCCTCCTGTCCATCTCCAGCGATTGGCCAGGTGGAAGATAAAGGCCTTGTGGCACTTGATCAAAACAGGAGGGGATAACCCCAGTGTCCTTGACCAGCTTCCCTCTCTCAACAAAACAGGTTCCAACGTCCAAGGCCCTATGTATCAAATACCAAGCACAGTCTCTCTGTCATGTATATACCAAGCTCAGCATCCTGTTATCAGTGACAGGCCAGCCACCACATCCTTCTAAGCAGTCACTGTGGTTCTAGTAGATAGATCCCTGCTTTGTAAAATGTTTTGTGAAACCTTAAACATGGAATGATCTAATCTAATCTATCTATTGGGTTTGTAATGTGCCCATCACCATCATCCCGGGGCCAATGCATGACTATAAATCAATTCTAATCTCATTTTAAAAGTTTTAAAACATTCATCAGATGTAGAGATGGGTCACACGCACCTGAAATTCATGCCCAATACAGCTGATCTGTAAAAGAGATATAAACATCAGTGAAAAAACCCACATACACACAAACAAACAAAAAGTGTATTTAAATTTCCCTTTTCATGGCAATTTGCTGGTTTTGTTGTTGAGGCACTAAAACTGATTTGAAAGATAATTATGCATCTATGCAATATATTGCCACAGTCATTTAAAAAAGCATTTGGCTAGATCCAAAGTTGGTATAAATTGGCTTAGCTTTAAAGCAGTTAATGGGTTTACACTGGCTGAGGATCTGGATCTTTAACACACTCTAGAAAAGGCTTTATTTTTGCTATTGTCTTCTGGAGAATCCAGAGGAATGTTAAAGTGGAAGAGACCAGAATGTAGTCTAACCCTCAGGAGAAGAAATCATAAATTACTACATCTGCATTGCTTCAGCAGTAAGGATGGCCCCAATGGTCTGTTATCATTCATGTAATGACTGGCCTGGACAGTTAAAAGTTAGAGGGGAAGAGGAGGGTAGGATGTCTGGTCCTTATCTGATAGATAAAGCTACAGCAGTTGTTATTGATATAAAAACTTGAGTCATATAAATAAGTGTAAAACCTCAGGGACCTGAGCAGCTGTGCTTTGTGATATGCTTCATGGAGAATAACGAGACCATAGATGTTAGTGGTGAAAGAATCCTATTTGACCACTCAGTCCGTCTCCCTGTCAGTGCAGGATTATTCCTTATTGCAAATGTATTAGCGCTTTTGCCAATTTAAGGGCCTAATTTTCAGGAGTCTGAAAGGGTCATGCACATGGGTGAGTGAGCATTTGCCTGCCTCATCTGAACTTAAACTTGACACAGCCACAGATGGGATTTTTTCAGTTGGATTGTGCTATTTCCAGCACAGAAAGATGAGCATGTGAGGAGGGAGGTGTGTGGAGGGAGGTCTCCTACATAGAGCCTCTCTTTCCATGCTGAATGGATGAGGTACCATCTCCACAGCATCACCTTCCATCTGAAAACCCTTCTACTGGTGACCCAGGATGGAGCCTCCAGCACAAACTCAGGCTAAGTCAACCAGGCTTTTTCCTTCAGGCTGCTGGGTGGTTCACACACACGGAAGCAAGAGCTGCCAGAAAATAGCAGAGGACGTATCATGCTTCCTGCAGGGTCAGTGCAGTCAGAGTTTTGGCTAGTTCTGCTTGGGGCCAGTTCACCCTACAAACTATTACCATGCCTGAATAGGATAGCAAGCGATTGCAGATACTGACACAACGTTGGACACAGCTTGTCTTGGTTTACACTGATTGTTAAACCATGTTCAGTATCATGTTAGCTAACAGGGTGGTTCAGACACAGTGACATTAACTAGGGTGGCCACTCGTGCACCCCTAGAATACCAGACATTCTGGTACTACCAGGAATGGCGTGATCCCACCCCACAGGTGTGATCTCATGTGCACAGTGTGTGTGAGGTCATGTTGTTTGGGGGCAGAGCAGTGCGCTCTTCAGAATGGCATCCCCTGTCCGTGATACTGGACAAAACCAGTTTTATCTCAGTACCGGACAGGGGACAAAGCATTGAAAATTAGGGCTGTCCGGGTTAGAACCAGACGAATGGCCTGCCTACTTTAATGTAGACAAAGCCTTTACTGATCACAGGACCATAGCAACGTCACAGCTGATCACCAGCGTAGCTGTGTTTGGGATCAGTGGCACAAGATCCTTTTGCCCCGCCTCCTCTCATGACCTAGATAACACATCCCACGAGTGGGGAGGAGCTAGCAGTGTTGCAATCTCCTCCAGGGCAAAGGGCCTTATGATTTTGGTCCGTTTTAAAACTGAACAGCAGGAGCTGAGAACAAAGGCTTCCCTGGAACACTGGCTGGGCTTGAAATTTGTACAGCCAGGATTTTGAAAGGCTCTTTGAGCCAGCAAAGCAAATATTACCAAAGAATTACTGAGTCATATAAACAAGCAACTAATTAAAACATTAAATAAATCTTATACATACATAACCTTTCTATTTAAACACCGTCCAGGCTGGCTTGGCTCCAAGGCATCTGACCCAGTGGGCCTTATGATCCTCTTTCTATGTGATGCAATCAAGGGCTTGCTTGGGCCTGTGTATTTTTTTTTTCCTTCTTCTTCTGTTATTTATTTATGTAGTTGAATTTTATGCTGCTGAAAGGTGCCAGCTTGAATACCCTGAAGCCACACAGGTATGGCACAGGCAGCACCACTATGCCTTTTAGCTCTACCCACATATAAACTTCATAACACTGGACTCAGGAGAGCTGGGTTCTATCCTTGGCTGTCACTGGCCAGTGGGGTGACACTAGGCAAGTCACTTTAGCTCCCCATGCCTCAATTTCCCCATCGATAAAATGGATCCTGACCTCGTTTGTAAAATCCTTTGAGAGCTACTAATGAAAAACAGCTGGGTATTATTACTGTTATTCTAGACCAAATAATAACAATGATTAGAGATGGGTGCGAGAAGCAAAGTTTGAAACTTGATCCAAACTTCCCTAAAGTTTGGAGGAGTTCAGATCCGGAGTATTAAGAATAATGCTGTACCCCTCTGTAGCACCTTTAACGGTATGGCTCCAAAAGTTCAAAAATCATGTGAGGCCTGAAAAAAAATCATGAAATTATCTTTTAAATCATGAGATTTGTTGTAAGATCATATATTTTAGGTCCTTTTGCTTGCCTTCAGGTTTATTGTGCCTTTGGGTTCACTTTTTCAAGCTTCTGTCACCAACCAGGAGAGCTACAACCATTCAAACAAACAAACAAAGCTGAGTTTCTCATGTAATCAGATTAATCCAGAGCCTGGAGCTCTAAGAAAAGCACCAAATATTGTGAGATGTAGGATCAGTTTGTGAGAGTTGGAAGTACAGCTAGCTGAGGGCTTTAGAAATCTGAACCAGTCAAACCTCAGAATGTCCCTGGGAAGCTGTGTTGCCAATTCTCAAGATTTTATCACAAATCTTGCAATATTTAATGGTTTCTCAAAGCCCCAGCATCTGGAATCATGATTACGTGAGAATCACAGCTTTCATTTGGGGGGGGGGGGAGTAAGCTTCTCGACCTTATGGTTACAAACAAAACCTTGAAAACATGATCCAAGTCTAAAGACACAGAAACAAGAAGAAAAAATAAAATGAGACCCCAAATTACCATTTTCTCAATCTCATGGTTTTTGACTGCTTGACCTTCATATTAGGGTGCAACATGGATCTACCAAGGCCCCAAGGTCTATCAGAATGGTCACTGAGAGGGCTTTGAGTCATCTCAAGTTGATATTCAGGTCTGCTTCAGGCTGGCTTGACAGTTAATGCATCCATGACAACATGTATCCATAAGAGTTAGCAGGCTATTCCTGGTGTGTTGCATGTAGCACAAACGCAGCCATGAGTGGCAGAACACCCTTGCCTGAGGGGGCAGAGAGTGATAATCTCATAACCTCGGCAAACGTGGTTGATCAGGAGCTGAACGGGGGTGAGGGGAAATGGAACTGGATGGTGATGGCAGAGCTGAGGCACAGGCCTAACAGCCAGGCCTAACAGCTGAGGCACAGGCCTAACAGCCTAAGCCTCTGGACCATAAGAGAATTGTCAGTGAAAAGTGAGTAACAGACAATAGTCATTCAGGCCCTGGGAGATGTCTCAGAACACATGGGGTGTACAATGCAGCTGGCAGCGTCATCACAGGAAAGATGGGATGGACTGGCAGCATCACCCATTGACTTTTTTACACCTTTTGCTATGGCTGCCTTCTTGAATGGCTACCTACAGTGCATGCTGTGCAAACCTGGGTGGCTGCCTCTGCACTGGCACTGCTCTGCCCATCTCCAGCTCAGAACTGGAATTTCCAGTACTAGAAGGGACTCTGGCATCACCTTCTCTCTCCCATGATCCATAGTGCAGGTCAGGGGAAACCCATCCCTGACCTGCATTCCACCACCAGCCAAATTCTTCCCACCAGCCACAGGGACCACTCCCCCTGTCAAACCCACCTCAGGCAATAAAAGAACCCATTCCCCAATCTACCATTCAGCACAGTGTGAAAGCAGGCTGCCCCATAGCTAGCCAGCTACCCTACAGCCAGACAGGAAATGCACCTGCCATTACTACTGCTGCTCTGTAGAATAGGGGCCTGGAAGAGAAGCCACCTTAAGGAACCTCCAAGAGGTGCTGAGAAGGGGGAAGCATGGTGGATTGAGTAGCAATAAAAAGAGATACAGACTAACGATATGGAGAAGAAATCATTTAAATAGTAAGCATAGAGCCAAATTCTGTTCACATAATATAAATCTAGAGTAATTCCATTGACTTCAGAGAATTTACTCCAGATTTACACAGATGTAATCAAGAGCAGCAATTGGTCCAATACTCAATACCTTGCATGACTGAGCCCTTATTTCTCCTTCTTTTTTGCTTTACGTAGTCTCAGACATTCCCCTGTTCAGACCCCACCAGTCTCCGGGCCTGAGATATGATGTTTGTGAGGGATGCTTTCACCTCCCTTTTTCGCTTCTCAGTTCAGCTACTAACTCATTCTCAGCTGTAAAATTCGAGCAGTTGCATGATCTCTGCCCTGCTAGGGTACCAATAGTCTTTTCATAGCTGAGAGACGGGGGTGGGAGGGGGAGAGGGGGTAATTTTTTTGCGCTATGCAATGATTTTAAGCTCATGATTTTTTTAAACTCTAAAGCACTTGTTTGTCCTAACTGAATCTTTGGACATTTTGGTTCATTCACTGCAACACGCTAAGTGCTTTTTTACTGATTTTGTATTTGTGCAGTACTATGGAGCCCTGATGCTGATTGGGGCCTCAGGGTGCTACAAATAATAATATATTTCTTCCTCTTTTTAGCAGTTGCAGGCTGGACAATAGCAGGGCACCACCTGTGATCCAGTGGAGTCACACCCAGCTTAGTCATGACTATGTATGGTGAAATCAAAGGGGAGGGGCATCATGAACAATCTAATTTTCCAGGGTCATGTTTTTGTGTGCCCAGTAAGCCAATAATTAATTCATCACTGGATTGTCAGTCTCCTCGCTCTCCATCCTCTCCGTGGATTGCCACACGCAGTGGCTGAGCGTCTCCACTGGATAAGAAAGTGCCCAAGATGAGGCAAAGAAGACATGTTGTGGGAGGTACTGCCTTTCTCCAATGGAGAAAAAAGTGAATGCAAGGAGTGGAGGGAAGCCAAACAGCAGGCAGAAAAGAAAATCATAAGTTTGTTAAGGACACTACTGAGCAGATGATTAAAGTCATGGAGGAGCAAACACAGATGCTGAAGTCCTTAATAATGCTGCAGACTGAGCAGATGCATGTCTGCCCTCCCCTGCAGCACATTCAGAACTCTTTTCCATGCCGCCCAAAACTCCACCCACACCGTCCTTTCCACTTTCTGGGACTTCTTGGTTTCCCCTTCACTCCACCTCCTTGGACTATTTTCAAAATGATAGCTGGACCTATAGATAGCTCTGAAAGTCTGCCCTTCCCTGGTACCTCCTTTCCCACCAAGTCTGTGTGTGTGTGTGTGTGTGTGTGTATTGTTTCTTGTGCAATAAAAGCAAAGTTTTTTAATGGTAACATCTTTATTTGTTTCCTACAAACTGAGTTAGCTGGCACTACCAATACATATTCAGGCAGTTTAATCATTTACATACTGGAATGTAAGGCCCTAGATGTCACCATTGCTTCCCAGGAAAACTACATGTAATGTAACATTGCAGCACCAATCATAGAGATATACATTACTAGTTCTCATTTTCAAAGCCTCCCTGATTCAAATTGTCCTCCTTTGGGCCCCTCTGATAGCCCTGGTATCTGGCTGCTCAAAATCAGCAGCCAAGTGGTCTGCCTCAACAGTCCCCCACTGAGCAAACCTTTCACCCTTAGCTTCACAAAGATTATGCAACGTACAGCACATGGCTATGACTATGGCAATAGTATCCTCATTGAGGTCTAACCTGCCATAAAGGCATCACCAGCGTGCCTTTAATCTGCCAAAGGCACATTCCACTGTCATCCAGCACCTACTCAGCCTGTTGTTGAACCGCTCCTTACTTCTGTCCAGGTTTCCCATGTAAGGTTTCATGAGCCGTAGGTGTAAGGGGTACACTGGGCCTCCCAGGATCACTATGTGCATTTCAACATCCCCCACTGTAATCTTCTGGTCTGCAAAGAAAGTCCACGCTTGTAGCTTTCTATACAAGTCAGCGTTCCTAAAGATGCATGCATCATGCATGTTCCCAGACCATCCCGTGTTGATGTCAGTGAAACGCCCATAGTGATCCACAAGTGCCTGCAACACCATGGAGAAGTACCCCTTCCTATTGATGTACTCCAACACAAGGTGGTCTGGTGCCAAAATTGAAATATGTGTGGCATCTATCGCCCCTCCAGTTAGGGAAACCCATTTCTGCAAAGCCGTCCACTATTTCACGCACATTACCCAGAGTCATGGTCCTTTGTAGCAGAATGCAATTAATTGCCCTGCACACTTTCATTAATGCAGCCCCCGATGGTCGACTTCCCGACTCCAAATTGATTTGTGACCGACTGGTAGCAGTCTGGAGTCACCAGCTTCCACACAGCGATTGCCACACACTTCTCTACTGATAGGGCAGCTCTCATTCTGGTGTCCTTGCACCATAGTGCTGAGGCAATCTCTTCGCACAGTTCCAGGAAGGTGGCTTTCCGCATCTGAAAGTTCTGTAGCCACTGCTTGTCATCCCAGACCTGCACGACGATACGATCCCACTATTCAGTGCTCGTTTCCAGAGCCCAAAAGCGACAGTCCACCGTCTGCAGCTGTTCCGTGAATGCCAAAAGCAATCTAAAGTTGCTTCTATCCATATCACACAGCATGTCAGGCAACTGGGAGTCTTCTTCAGTTAGGAGTTTCGTGATTAACTGCACTACCATCCACAATGTCTTAGTGACAGTTATCAGAGTATAGGAGAGCAGTGTGCAATCCATCCCTTCTCACAAAGATGCTGGACTGCAGCACATCAAACAAAGGCTGTTGAAAACTGCCACGAAAGAAAGCTGGAAGCCCATGGAGTGCTGGGAGAGAAAACAATGCATCATGGGACATTTAGCCCGGTCCCAAGATGCACTGTAATCTGCTCCGCCTTCCCACAAGACCTATCAACAGAAGGTATCGAGGTGGACAGTGGAATAGGTACCCACAGTGCATTGCTCACACTGTTGATGATAGTGCCCCAACTGTGGACCCGCTCTGCTGACAGAGGGAGCGAGTGTGAACAAGCAATACTGATTTTTATTATATCGCTTTTTGAATGTCGACATAATTTTTGTCGACAAAATTCTGTGGTGTAGACAAGGCCCTACAAAATGGGGAATAACTGTCTAGGCAGTAGTACTGTAGGAAGCAGTTAGTGCTGGCCACGTTGGAAACAGGAAACTGAACTAAATGGACCATGGGTCTGATCCAGTCTGACAATTCCTATGTTCCTATGAAATAAACTGTTGGTTTCAACTAGGGTGACCAGATAGCAAGTGTGAACAATCGGGACAGGAGGTGAGGGGTAATAGGCACCTGTATAAGACAAAGCCCCAAAATATCATGACTGTCCCTATAAAATCGGGACATCTGGTCACCCTAGTTTCAACTCAGTTTTAGTGGACATTATAGTTGGCACCACCAGGCTCTCCTAATGGCAGGCTCAGTAGAGAGGCCAAGGACTTAAAAGATATGGGGAATGAACTCCCCTCTCAACCCCCAGAGTTGGGTCCTTCTTGCTCAGGGTTGAGGCACTTTGCCAGGAGGCATGAAAGCTTCCACTAATGCTGCATGTGCTGTACCTGCTCTATGGACAGAGGGAGGGTTCCAGTCTCCAGGGTTGTCAATGTGGTGCCTTTCCCAAGCGGCTAAAGCAATCTAAAAAATGATCATAGAGACTCCAGGGAGCAAACAACTGTTTTAACTCATGAGTTGGAACAGAAGTCAGAAGTCATTCAGGCAGCTAGCAAGAAGGTCCATTCCTTTGGGGAGCACAAGGGCGAGGGGTTGTCATTGGCACAGACAAATAGAGGAGTGCCATCCAAAGTAGACACTAATGATAAGGACTCTAACAGGACCCTCTTTGTCTTCCAGGTGAAACTTTAACTAATGGCCTTGTTGTATCAAGGATCATTCAGCTCTATCTACTCCTTGTTCTCATAGCTCCCTTTACTCCCTACCAGAGCCTAGTGTCAAATTGCCTTGAGCCACCAGAGGTAAAAAACACATTGATCCTTATTTTGTTGGTTTTAAACAAATGCTGCTATAGCTGCCATGGATCAGTGCCATGGCTGGCTGAGGTGGTTGCTGGGAGAAGGGTTAATAGATGATGAAACAAGAGGAACAAGTTGTTTTCCCTTCTGATGAAGCGACCTGAGGGGGGAATTCTTTTGGGAGAACAATGGCATGTTCACAAGGCTGGGTGGCTCGCCAACTCTCCAGGCCTAATTGTCACCATGTCCCTGCCAGGCAGCGCGTGTATGTGTAATTACAGGGGTGACATATGACCAGGCTGCAAATAATTGCCTGAAACAGCTGGGAACAATCATTAGCTTCTCAGCCAATGTGAGCCATTCCAAGGCATCTAGTGGCTTCATGGTGCAAGGAGAGTGAGGAAAAATTGAGGGTGGTATCCACGGTCCAAAACCCACATCTGGTTTCTGGCCCAAGCAGTGGTGTTATTTTCAAGCACGTGGGAGCAGATCATTAAACTGGCATTTAGGAAAAGATTAGGCCAAATAAGCCCCATCACCATCACAAACACATTACCCTAGACTGTAAATTAAGACTGGGACCTGGGCTACACTAGCGGGGGGGCGGGGGAGAAGGTGGGAGGGGTGTCAAATTAAGATATGCAACTTCAGCTACAAGTCAAAGTATCTTAGTTCGACTTACCTGGCCATCCTCACTGCGGCGAGTTGACTGCCACAGCTCCCCCGTCGACTCCGCTTACTCCTCCTGCCGAGGTGGAGTACAGGCATCGATTAGCGGATCAACGAGAAGCGATAAATCGATCCCCGATACATCAAACACTACCCGCTGATCCGGCGGGTAGTATAGACATACCCTGGGTGTCTGTCTAGCTCAATCAGAAGCCATGGGCTTGATGCAAGAATTACTGGGTGAGGTTCCCTGGCCTGTGTTATGTAGGAGGTCTGACAAATGATCAAAATGGTCCCTTCTAAAGTGGACAATAGTTGGCAGGTTCAATGGAAAAGCCAAACGACAACCAAATCCTCCCCCTCCCATCCCTCACACCCAAGAGATGGTTCCTTCCAGCTTAAGGCTGGAAACTGACGGGTTGTAGGAGGAAGCCTGTATTGCTTCCACCTTAGCTATATTCTCTCTCTGTGGCTATCAGTCCAGCACACCTCATCAGCACTAAGATCCTGAGTCAATGCGCACTGATGTCCGTGGAAACGCTCCCAATGATTTCAACAAACACTGGATCAGACACCACATTCACTCAAAATTTTGTCAGTTACTCTATGTGCCAGAACGTAAACCAAGGGACAAACTCATCTCTGGTGTAACTACACTGACTTCAGTGCAGTTACACAAGGGATGAATCTGTCCCCATGCACTATCGTCTAGCAGAAGCTAAAGCTTATCCCCCCAGAGTAGTTCCACTTTATAGGGTGCTCCCTGTCCCATTCTTTATAATTACTCATTTTCCTAGTTGGTCTGACAGAGCCTGACTTTGTCATCAACTTCACAGGATGTTGCACGGGCTCTCTGCTGGCTCAGGACCCAGTTCAGTAAAGCATGCACTTAATCCCATCCATATTTAGCAAAGCACTTAAGCACATGCTTAAACAAAGCATATACTTAAGTCCCATGGAAGCGAATGGGCTTACGTTATGTTGTTAAAAGAACAGGAGTACTTGTGGCACCTTAGAGACTAACACATTTATTTGAGCATAAGCTTTCGTGGGCTACAGCCCACTTCATCGGACGCATAGAATGGAACATATAGTGAGGAGATATATATACATACAGAGAACGTGAAAAAATGGGAGTTGCCCAACCAACTCTAAGAGGCTAATTAATTAAGATGAACTGTTGTCAGCAGGAGAAAAAAAACTTAGTATTAACAAAGAGAATGTTTAAATTCTAAGGCCCAGAATACTAGCCTTTAACCGACAAGTAACCCTATTCAGGAATTCTATGCATTAGGCTGTATCTAATAATCCTTGGCGCCTCCATGTCTATAAAATTCCAGATGTTCATGGAAGCCATCCCCTTTATATATATAATGTTTCCTATTGGGGAATCAACAGGGAAGAATTATTATGGAGGAAAGAGGACCCACTGAAAGATATTAAATGTCATCAGAGCATATGGTTCTGGGAGAGTTCTTTTGGCAAAGAGGGGTATCTGTCTAAAAACCCTATATAATGACAGAAGTTTTGGAACTTAGTTGGAGAACGAAACTGCACATCCCACCAGTTACAGTGAAGAAGAGAGCCAGAGCCAGCTCTTTACCTTACATCCAGGGTGGTAATGTATCTATTCTTTCTGTATTCTGTACAGTGCTGTACTAATCTCTGATTGATAATCCTTGATTAAGTAATTCCATTTGAGCCTGTTATTTGACAATCTTGAATCATCATTCACTTCAGACACGCAGCGAGGTGCTTAAATGCTTAGCTGAACAGGGACGGACCACTCAGGCCTTTGTTGCAAGGGGGAGGTGGCCTGGCTGGGATGAGTTTCATTTCAAAGAGAAGATTAAGGGGTGACTTGATTACAGTCTATAAGTACCTACATGGGAATGAATATTTAATAATGGTTCTGTAGTCTAGCAGAGAAAGGTAGAACACAATCCAATGGCTGGAAGTTAGAGCTAGATACATTCAGATTGGAAATAAGGCATACATTTTTAACAGTGAAAGTAATTAACCACGGGAACAACTTCTTCAGCTTCATGGTGGATTCTCCATCACTGACAATTTTTGAATCAAGAGTGGATGTTTTTCAAAAAGCTCTGTGCTAAGAAATATTTTGGGCTAAATTATCTGCTGATGTAAATGGGTTAAACTCCATTGAAGTCAGTGGAGTGGCATTCATTTACACTAGCAGAGAACGTGCCTGCTTACCTCTTGTTATGTATCCTTTCCAAATTTACAGCACTTATTCTGTGAGCATAGAATGATTTTTTGAAGCATTTACAAGTAAATCCATTAATTAGTTTGAGTGATCATTTTTAATTGGGCCCTTTAAGAAATTTTCTTTATGAATCTAAGTACTCATTAGAAACTTTCTCAGATGTGGACTGGGAGTTCTGAGTCTTTAATGGACTGGCTGTAGTGTTTAATCTTTAACAAAGATAGCACTTATTTAGCTGAAGCGCCTAGCTCAAAAGTTAACACAAAAACAAGCAAGAGTTTTAAACAAACTGGCTAAAAATCCTTTTCTCTTTTAATCCTGTGGCACCTTATAGACTAACAGACGTTTTGCAGCATGAGCTTTCGTGGGTGTTGCATCCAATGAAGTGGGTATTCACCCACGAAAGCTCATGCTGCAAAACGTCTGTTAGTCTATAAGGTGCCACAGGATTCTTTGCTGCTTTTACAGATCCAGACTAACACGGCTACCCCTCTGATACTTTTTCTCTTTTAGTCAGTCACATTTTCCTGCCTTGAGATCTCTTGTGTCAGAATCTTACCAACTCTCCAGCTGTTCATAGAGCTTTTCAGGAAAAATGGGAGACAAGATCTGAATTTCTGCTTTAAAAAAGAAGAAACTAAAAAGTGATAAAGAAACCCTTTGGCCCTTCTTTAGAGATTAAAAAAGTGATAATAAATAAATAAACTAATAATAGGCCTGTCAAGCAATAAAAAAATTAATTGTGATTAATTGCGCTGTTAAACAACAATAGAATACCATTTATTTAAATATTTTTGGATATTTTCTATATTTTCAAATATATTGATTTCAATTATAACACAGAATACTAAGCCCTGGTCTACACTATGAGTTTAGGTCAAATTTAGCAGCGTTAGATCAATTTAACCCTGCACCCATCCACACAACGAAGCCATGTTTGTCGACTTAAAGGGCTCTTAAAATTGATTTCTGTACTCCTCCCCAACGAGGGGATTAGCGCTGAAATCGACATCGCTGGGTCGAATGTGGGGTAGTGTGGATGCAATTCGATGGTATTGGCCTCCGGGAGCTATCCCAGAGTGCTCCATTGTGACCGCTCTGGACAGCGCTTTCAACTCAGATGCACTGGCCAGGTAGACAGAAAAAGCCCCGAGAACTTTTGAATTTCATTTCCTGTTTGACCAGTGGGGGCGCGCTGATCAGCATAGGTGACCATGCAGTCCCAGAATTGCAAAAGAGCTCCAGCATGGACCGAACGGGAGGTACTGGCTCTGATCGCTGTTTGGGGGGACAAATCTGTGATATCAGAACTCTGTTCCAAAAGACGAAATGCCAAAATATTAGAAAAAAATCTCCAAGGGCATGATGGACAGAGGCTACAACAGGGACCCGCAGCAGTGCCGCGTGAAAATTAAGGAGCTCAGGCAAGCCTACCAAAAAGCCAAAGAGGCAAACGGCTGCTCCGGGTCAGAGCCTCAGACATACCACTTCTATGATGAGCTGCATGAAATTCTAGGAGGGGGGGGCCCTACCACTACCCTACCCCTGTCTGTGTACACCTGCAAGGGGGGAGTCTCATGCAACAGGGATGAAGATTTTGGGGACGAGGAAGATGAGGAGGTGGAGGAGGATGAGGATAGCGCACAGCACGCAAGCGGAGAAACCATTGTCCCTGACAGCCAAGAACTGTTTATCACCGTGGAGCCAATACCCTCCTAACCCTCCCAAGGCGGGCTCACGGACAACAAAGCTGGAGAAGGCACCTCTGGTGAGTGTACCTTTGTAAATATAATGCATGGTTTAAAAGCAAGCATGTTTAATGATTAATTTGCCCTGAAGACTTGGGATGCATTCGCGGCCAGTACAGCCCCTCCTTTTAAATGGCCAACCCAACGGGTGCTTGGTATGGGAAAGGAAGGTGCTGCTGTTTGAAACAATTCCCACATGTTATGAAGGTTGAGGAAGCTGAAAGACTGTGGCTTACCATGGCTGCCTGCAAGCCAAATTCTGTTGCCCAGCCCTGCATGTGTGATCTCTCACACCAAACCAGCAGGCCCTCAATATAAGAGGCAAAATGTGACCTTGTACCAAAAGCACATGTGCTATATAATGTTAACAGCTTGATTCACCGTGAAAGAGTCTACCCATTGTTCTCTAAAATGTGTCGTTTTAAATACTACTCTCCCTTTTTTTCCTCCCGCAGCTGCAAATGTTTCAACACTACACTTATCATCTCTGTCCCAGACGCTAGCACAGATAAGAAGGCGAAAAAACCACACTCATGATGAAATGTTCTCTGAGCTCATGCAGTCCTCCCGCACTGAAAGAGCTCAGCAGAATGCGTGGAGGCAAACAATGTCAGAGTCCAGGAAAGCAGAAAATGAACACGAGGACAGAAGGGATGAATGAGATGAGAGGTGGCAGGAGCAAGAAGAGAGGTGGTGGGAGCAAGATGAGAGATGGTGGCAGCGTGATGAGCAGAGGCAGGATGCAATGCTGAGGCTACTGGGGGATCAAACTGATATGCTCCGGCGTCTGGTGGATCTGCAGGAAAGGTACCAGGAGCACAGACCGCTGCTGCTGCCCCTGTGTAACCCCTCGCCTTCCTCCCCAAGTTCCATAGCCTCCTGACCCAGATGCCCAAGAACGCGGGGGGGGGCACCCAACCACTCCAACCCATAGGACTGCCCAAGCAACAGAAGACTGGCATTCAATAAGTTTTGAAGTACAGTGTGGCCTTGTCCTTCCCTCCTCTCCTCATCCACCACTCCACCCAGTGCTTCCCTCCTCCCCCACCCCTCCCAGGCTACCTTGGCAGTTATCCCCCTATTTGTGTGATGAATTAATAAAGAATGCATGATTTTGAAACAATAATGACTTTATTGCCTCTGCAAGTGGTGATTGAAGGGGGGAAGGGCAGTTGGCTTAGAAGGAAGTATAACAATGGGTTATAGAGTGAAACAATGGGGCAGGTTTTCAAACAGAACTGTCACACCATAGCCTGGCCAGTCATGAAACTGGTTTTCAAAGCTTCTCTGATGCGCAGCAAGCTCTGCTGTGCTCTTCTAATCGCCTTGGTATCTGACTGCACGTAATCAGCGACCAGGCAATTTGCCTCAACCTCCCACCCCGACATAAACGTCTCCCCCTTACTCTCACAGAGATTGCGGAGCACAAAGCAAACGGCAATAACAATTGGAATATTGGTTTCACTGAGCTCTAACCGAGTCAGTAAACTGTGCCAGCGGGCTTTTAAACGTCCAAATGCACATTCTACCACCATTCTGCACTTGCTCAGCCTATAGTTGAACAACTCCCTACTACTGTCCAGGCTGCCTGTGTATGGCTTCATGAGCCATGGCATTAAGGGATAGGCTGGGTCCCCAAGGATAACTATAGGCATTTCAACAACCCCAACAGTTATTTTCTGGTCTGGGAAGTAAGTCCCTTCCTGCAGCTGTTCAAACAGACCAGAGTTCCTAAAGATGCGAGTGTCATGTACCTTTCCCGGCCACCCCACGTTGATTTCGGTGAAACATCCCTTGTGATCCACCAGTGCTTGCAGCACCACTGAAAAGTATCCCTTGGCTGCCAAAGTGGTCCGGTCCCAAGATAGGGATATGCATTCCATCTATCGCTCCACCACAGTTAGGGAATCCCATTACAGCAAAGCTATCCACTATGACCTGCACATTTCCCAGAGTTACTACCCTTGATAGCAGCAGCTCAGTGATCGCATTGGCTATTTGGATCACAGCAGCCCCCGCAGTAGATTTGCCCACTCCAAATTGATTCCCAACTGACCGGTAGCTGTCTGGCGTTGCAAGCTTCCACAGGCTATCGCCACTCGCTTGTGAACTGTGAGGGCTGCTCTCACCTTGGTATTATTGCGCTTCAGGGCAGGGGAAAACAAGTCACAAAGTTCCATGAAAGTGCCCTTACACATGCAAAAGTTTCACAGCCACTGGGAATCATCCCAGACCTGCAACACAATGCAGTCCCACCAGTCTGTGCTTGTTTCCCGGGCCCAGAATCGGCATTCCACAGCATGAACCTGCCCTATTTACCACCATTACCACCATGATGTCCAAACTGCCAGGGTGAGAGAAGTCTGTGTCCATGTCCTCATCACTCTCGTCACCGTGCTGTCATTGCCTCCTTGCCTGCTTTTGCAGGTTCTGGTTCTGCACATACTGCAGGATAATGTGTGAGGTGTTTACAATGCTCACAACAGCAGCGGTGAGCTGAGTGGGCTCCATGCTTGCCATGGTATGGCATTTGCAGGAGAGCATGAGAGCAGAGTTGCAGCTGAAGCAGTGGATGACTGAGCTCATTTACTCTATTAAGCTCAGTCATCATATACTCAATTGAGACTGGGCTCATTTACAACAGCAGGAGAGCAGAGTTGCAGCAGAAGCGGTGGATGACGATGGTTTGCAGACCTACTGCACCGTCTGCTGCCAGCAGCACTCAGGACACAACAGCAGTGGTGACAATGAGCTGAGCTGAGCAGGTTCCATGCTTGCCGTGGTATGGTGTCTGCACAGAAAAAAGGCACAAAACAATTGTCTGTCGTTGCTTTCACGGAAGGAGGGGCAACTGACGACATGTACCCCAAACCACTCGCGACAATGTTTTTGCCCCATCAGGCACTGGGAGCTTAACCCATTATTCCAATGGGCGGTGGAGACTGCGAGAACTGTGGGATAGCTACCCACAGTGCACCACTCCGTGAGTCAATGCTTGCCATGGTATTGAGGACGCACGCCACCGACCTACTGCACTTAGTGGGTATATACACGATCGACTGTATAAAATCGCTTTCTAAAGATTGACTTCTATAAATTTGACCTAATTTCCTAGTTTAGACATATCCTTAGTGTACAGTGCTCACTTTATATTTATTTTTTATTACAAATATTTACACTGTAAAAAAACAAAAGAAATAGTATTTTTCAATTCACCTCATACAAATACTGTAGTGCAATCTGTTTATCATGAAATTTGAATTTACAAATGTAGAATTATGTACAAAAATTACTGCATTCAAAATCAAAACAATGTAAAACTGTACAGCCTACAAGTCTACTCAGTCCTACTTCTTGTTCAGCCAATCGCTCAGACAAACAAGTTTTTTTAAATTTGCAGGAGATAATGCTGCCCGCTTCTTGTTTACAATGTCACCTGAAGGTAAGAACAGGTGTTTGCATGGCATTGTTGTAGCCAGTGTCACAAGATATTTACGTGCCAGATGCGCTAAAGATTATATGTCCCTTCATGCTTCAACCATCATTCCAGAGGATATGCATCCATGCTGATGACGGGTTGTGCTCGATAACGATCCAAAGCAGTGTGGACTGACGCATGTTCATTTTCATTATCTGAGTCAGATGCCACCAGCAAAAGGTTGATTTTCTTTTTTGGTGATTCGGGTCCTATAGTTTTCCACATCAGAGTATTGTTCTTTTAAGACTTTTGAAAGCATGCTCCACACCTCATCCTTCTCAGATTTTGGAAGGCACTTCAGATTCTTAAATCTTGGGTTGAGTACTGTAGCTATCTTTAGAAATCTGATATTGGAACTTTCTTTGTGTTTTGTGAAATCTATAGTGAAAGTGTTCTTAAATCAAACAACATATGCTGGGTCATCATCTGAGACTACCATAACACAAAATATATGGCAGAATGTGGGTAAAACCATGGAGCAGGAGACATACAATTCTCCTCCAAGGAGTTCAGTCACAAAATTAATTAACACATTTTTTTAACAAGCATCATTAACATGGAAGCATGTCCTCTGGAACGGTGGCCGAAGCATAAAGAGGCACATGAATGTTTAGCATATCTGGCACATAAATACCTTGCAATGCTGGCTACAAAACTGCCATAAGAATGCCTGTTCTCACTTTCAGGTGGCATTGTAAATAAGAAGCGGGCGGCATTATCTCCCATAAATGTAAATGAACTTGTTTGTCTTAGCGATTGGCTGAACAAGAAGTAGAACTGAGTGGACTTATTTTACATCGTTTTGTTATGGAGTGCAGTTATGGAACAAAAAAAATCTACATTTGTAAGTTTCACTTTCATGATAAAGAGATTGCACTACAGTACTAGGTGAATTGAAAAATACTTTCTTTTGTCTGTCATTTTTACAGTGCAAATATTTTTAATCAAAAGTAATATAAAGTGAGCACTGTACACTTTGTATTCTGTGTTGTAATGGAAATCAATATATTTGAAAATGTAGAAAAACATCCAAAAATATTTAATAAATTTTAATTGGTATTCTATCGTTGAACAATGTGATTAAAACTGCAATTAATTTTTTTGAGTTAATCATGTGAGTTAACTGCGATTAATCGACAGCCCTAATAAATAAATAAAAAGGGATCATACTGAAAATTTCCTGTGCTTTACAGATCACCGTTAAGAAGCAATTGCACGGCATATACACAAACACCCTCACATGCAGGATGAGGTCTGCAGAAATAGACATTGTACCTCATTCTCAGTTATATTTAGGCCCCTTTATTCCACTTTTTGGCAGTGTAAAGATGGCTTAAATGTGCATAAATAGCCCCCTGAAAATATCTCTAATGCAGGGGGCCTCCCCACTGGGTGTACAGCTGGCGTAAGGGCCACATGAGCTCTACTCCTAACCTAGTCCCAAGCATAGACTGCATCAGGAGCCTGGCCAACGTACACTGCATTATGGGTATTCTCTGCTTCCCAAGACCTATAGGGGGGTCCTGGGAAACAAAGTGTAAATTAGAGCTACTTCTGGGCTGCTCTAACACACACCAGAAACAAGGTAGGGCCTTATACAGCCCCAGAATAACACTACCTGTACCTCAACCTGTCTCTGCCGCAAGGGTAGGGAAGGAGTAACTGAGAATTGAGCCCATTTGAGCACAGGGAAAAGCCAAGCTTTAATGAGCCAACACCACCAAGCAGATCATTCCCCTTTTAAAGTGCAATTATAAGTCCACTTCAAAAGGAGCAGAAGAAAGATAATTTGTGCAAGGCAAATTAGCAGCCAAAAAAAAAAATGCAGTGAGTGCAGAAACAAGCAAACAACCATCAACAGGTTGGCTTGGCACAAATTCTCTCAAAATACCAAAAAACAAAAGACCTCAAACTTTCCTCTTCGGAGCAGCATTCTCTGTAAAATGCCTGGTGATTGCTGTGGTCTGACTCACAAACAGAGCCTGGCACCTTCTCTTTTATACAGCACCAGGTGAAGAACACCCATCATGCCCACTCCACACTCAGGTGAAATGAGGAGTTAACCCTGTCCTGCATTAGGAGCAAAACCCAGCCCCTCAGTGAGAAAGGATTTTGCCAGACAGGCTGCGTGACGAAGGGAAAGAGGGTGAAGGGTCCAACTGGGAAAGTTTCTAGAATCTATCAGCAATAAGGACCAGTGGGAAAAGGAAATAACCAACAACAGGCAGGCACTTTGGAATGTTTGGTGGTTCCAGTTATTTATGCGTGAGTAGAACTATCTGACTCAAACTAGCCTCAGCAGCTTTGAATATCCCAACTCTCCTGCCCAGGCAGCTCAATTTAGCTTCTTTAAAAAGCAAGTGCTCCAAGCACCGCCTCCCCCACACCAAATTTGCCTCCAAATTGTCATGCCTGGAATAGCAGTGAGTTTCACCTCTGGGTACCTTAACAAAAAACCCAAAAGATAAACCACCAGAGCATGCCCAGATACATCCCAGAGGGGGAAGGAAATGTTCAGTGCTCAACATTGCACTCTATACAACAGACTCAAACCACCAGCTAGAACTGCATTTGAAATAATTCTGGCTCTGGAAGATGCTATTGAACATACACTGAGTGGGAGGAGAATTCCAGAGCCCAGGGGCTTGGCGGAGAAGAGCCTTCCCTTCCTACCCCAGCCAACCCTCTCAAGGTTATAGACTGGCCAGGTTAGAAGTGCCTGCCAATCTCACCAAGTTTAATTAATGAACTAGTCCAGACCTGGTGCTGGAATTCCCTCCCTTATTTCCAGAAGTGGGCAATACCCCTCCATGCCTTTTAAAAGCTCGACAGTCAGAGGGAGTAAGATACACCGACATCAATGACACAGCCCAGAGCAGGAAAGAATTTGTAGCTAAGGCTGCAGGAAAGGGTCAGAACCAAGAAAACCTGCCCAGACAGTGAAGTGAAAGAAACACAAATAGCCCTCCCACTGTTTCACATCACTGCTTTTAGTAATCACAGCTGTTTTCACTTCTCCCTAGAGCCTACTATTGTTCCTCTGAGGTTCAGTTTTGGTTCCTCTTACCTTCCCCTCTTCCCTATTTCAAGGCCGGCCTAGTCTTCAAACCACCTCAGCTTTTACTTCCAGCTTCTAACCACAGAAATCCCACCAGTTCCCATGCACTGCACTGATCAATCTCTAAGCCCCTGCAAAATCTGCAGAGGGATAGAAAGTCCCACAGAAATCACCCCAAGCTGCCAGGTTTTGGCACTGGCCGTCTTGCCCGCAACAACTGGAGATATAGACAAAGATGGGAAGGACCAAGATTCACCGATGTCCCAACTCTCTCGCCCTGAGATGTATGTAATACAGCAACTTGAGTCTTATCAATAAGTATGGGGGAGGGATAGCTCAGTGGTTTGAGCATTGGTCTGCTAAACCCAGAGTTGTGAGCTCAATCCTTGAGGGAGGGATTTGGGGATTGGTCATGCTTTGAGCAGGGGGTTGGACTAGATGATCTCTTGAGGTCCCTTTCTTTCAGCCCTAATAATCTATGATTCTATGAGCCTGGCTTAGTGCTCCACAGGAAGGTGAAACCCCCTCCAGCTTGCTGTCATTGTGATCTAGGAAAAGGCCTTCCTGATCCTAAAGAAAAAACAGAGAAATAAGCTGGAAGAGGAGGATGGAAAATCATAAGCAAAAATGGCCAGGGGATATCCCCTTAGCTACCTTGACATTCTAGGGCAGAAGCTTCCTGGCCTGGAGCAGGACAAAGTGAGGGCACAGGAAAGAAAAGGTTCCTTTAGGATTTCTAGGCCCACAATAACAAATCCAGACCAGATTCATTCCTGGTGTTAACTCCACTGATGAGCCCTGAGTTTAGTCCTACAAATAATTTTCTGAACTTCAGATACAGAACCCCGGGAACCTACATATCCAGTGAATGCAGGAGTCAGCTGGCACTGCAGGCCTGGGAAGTCATTTGACAAATTGACATCTTTTATTACATTACTTATCTTTTACCAATATCAATATTGTCTCAAACCAGACATAAATGATGCCAGGATGCCACAAAAGCTCCATATAAGTGAAAGGCATCTTGAGCCTTCACCTTCTTTCTTGGAGTCACTTCTTCAGCTCCTGACCCAGTTTTTCCACATGTTGGATGAATCAGAGAGATTTTTAAAAGTCACTCAACCAACTGCTGAGATAACGCTTTGATGGGCTCCAAACCGATGAGCATGGGTTTCCCACATAGATTCATCAGCTCTTCACAGGGAGAGGAGGAAGTGACCAGAATAGGTAAACACACAGATACATGCGAAACTACTTCAAGGAATTTAACCAGCAGGGTCAGCATCCCTTCTGGTTTGACATGCAGTTTTCCCTTGGCTAGCATCAACTCGTTTGGCTATCAACTGCCCAAACAGCGTTGGAAAGTCTGACCATGTGATTCAGCTCTGACCCACGCTGTGCCTAACAAAATCAGCGGAACAAGGCAACTACTTTGTTCTGCTTTCGTTTATTTTAGTACCAATAAACACAAATGATTAAGAAGAATAAATATTGAGTTCTACTGAAATAACCTTCAGGGTTCATTGACCACAGGGGAAAGACTGGACCTTTTGCTGAAGGTCATTGACTACCTAGAGGGACCATAAATCTTGATACTCATCAAAATATAAAGTCAATGTCCCAGATCCTGGAGTCTGAACCTTCTGTACACAGTGCTGTTCAGGAGAGAGTAGTAAACCACCCCAATCCTTAAATTGCCAGTCTGATCCAAAGGCACATCTTGGAGTACCCTTGGGGCTGCTCTACATTGTGCTGGTGGCCCAAAGCCAATAGAGACAACTCCAGCAGCCAGGGTTCAGCTGGATGCAATGGCACCGCAGCCATGCTACCTATGTCAGAGGCAGGGAGGGGCGAGGAGTCAGAGCCACTATACCAGCAGTAAGCCATCTAGGGACTTCCCCACATTGATGGGCTACTCAGGCAGCCAGACCAATCAGCTTCCTGGTACCTTGAACTGGTGAACTGGTGCAAAGTGGCGGCAGTGGAGGACAGGGGCTGACCTAATACATTTTGCTACCTATGTCCCAGTGTCAATATTTTCAACAGAAATCTCTAAATCTGAGCCCACGATTTTGTGTACATGCAAAAAGCCCAGGTTTGCATAGGCAAATTATGTTTTACTATGCAAATCTGGCAGACTGACAACTACCTACTAGTGTGTGCGAAAATACAAGGTGCTGGCTTGCACAGCTTTGATCCCTCCAATTCAGAAAGCCATTTGAGGCTGCCAGGAAAATATGGCTCTGAACTTCCTTTATCAGAACTCTCTGGATGATAAAGCTCTTGAGCATTAAAAAAAATAAAAATAAAAATAAAAAATTACACTGTCATTTTAAAGAGTAGAGAAGGCTGAGGTTCAGAAAAAAAGCTTTGATGAGGGTATTAGGGAGCAGGAATTTGCATATGACATCCAATTGTCTTATCAGTGGCGAATAATCATTTTCATTCAGCTGTAAAAAAATCACAATTCATTCACAGATGAGAAGCAGTGTGGCTGTGCTCTGGACTGGGATTCAGGAGACCTGGGTTCTTTCCTACCTCTACCACTGGCCATTAGGCATGTCCGTTCATCTTTCTGTGTCTCAGTTACCCTATCTGTAAATTAGGGGTAAAATGCTTTGAGATCTATAGATGAGACGTGCTAGGTATTATTATTTAAATTTTGCAATCTTATAGGTTAACAAAGCACTAGCCCTCAGCACTGTCAACCCCTATGGAAATAAACAATTGTAATGACCTGACTTGACATGAGACTGTCATCAGCCAGTCATAAGACACAATTTTCTTCTTAGTGTAACCATGATACAGCAATTACTTCATGTTCATTCAGCACCTTTCACACACAAAAATTGGACTCCAACATGTTTCTACATTCATATACCCGAGGCTCTCTTTGCTCATTACTGAAATAGAAACCTCTTCTGGGATGGGATGCAGCTTGTGATTAACCAGCTCCAGAGACACTGCACAACATTTGTGATGATCCAGTTAAAACAACAGGGGAAATTTAGGACAATTTTGGAGGTAGCATTTTGTCAGAAAACCAAAGAAAAGTTGTCAGAAAACTCTTATGGAAAGTGTCATGGGATTATTAGTGCCATCAGAGGCAGCACTGACTAGCAGTTACAACACCAGACTGGGAATGAGGAATTCCTGAGTTCTGTTCCTGATGTGGCCACCTCTGGGTAGCTTTGAGCAAGATTTTCAGAGGTGCTGAGCATACACAATGCCAATCAAGTCATGGGAACAGAGGGATTGCCAGACTGGATCAGACCCATGGCTCATGAAAGTCCTGTATTGTGTATCACAATGCTGGCCAGCACTAGAAGCTTCAGGTACACAAATCCCACAACAGGCAAATGTGGGACAATCTTCCCCCCAAAGAGGCCCATCCCAATTCCTAACTCCTTTCCAATACTCTTATTTTATCCTTAATTATTACAACTCTGGATATTTTTGTTGTCCATACAAATGTCTAATCCATCTTTGAAGTTTACCAAGTTCTTGGCCTAAACAACATCCTGTGGCAATGAGTTCCACAGTCTAACAATGTGTTATGTGAATTCCCTTTGATCAGTTTTTAACTTGTCCCCTTTCAATTTCATTGAAGGCAGTGCCTGCTGCGGGTGCTTAGCAGTTGTGATCAGGCCTTTCTGTCTCAGTTTCCCACCTGTACAATGGGAGAAGTAATATTCCCCTATTCCATGACATAGGTGGGGTGCTTTAGGAATTAATGAATTTGTGTTAGTATAAGCACTAATTACTCCTTTTAATGAAAGATTCTGTATGAATATGAGAGGATATTATTTGCCATCAATGCCACCTAAAGCATGATGCACCTTCCTGTTGCTTTCTCCCAGTAATTTTCCTATTCTAGCTGATGTTCACCTGCGGAACAAGAGCCAAGAACTGTTCAAATTCTGTACAGGTGTTTAGTAAGCCAGTAAAACTGAATAGCAACCTCCAGGCAGGGGTAAAGTTCTCCACCAGTACAGTGAGCATGCTAATATTTTGGATCAAGTTTTCGGAGAAGCTTCAACCTGGTTTCCCAGAACTTCAACCATCTGTGCAGCTTTGCACATGCTACCACATGTATTTTTAAATACCATCACCTGTGCACACAGGTGACAGTGCTAAAAAATGAGTGTCGAATTGGTCACACACACACACAAAGTGGAGGCCACGTTTGGATATTCATGGGTAAAAGCCACAATTGCGTGTGATGTGTGGGTGGGCTGGGAATTTCCTTAGTTCAGCTTCCCTTAATTAAGTGTCCCCCGCAAACCCCACTGGGATATCTTAGACAAAAACCTCTTCTAAACAAACAAATAAAATAGTGGTCTAAAACCTATTCCACCAGTGAACCTCAACCCTATTCTGAAAGGGCCACCTCTAGGAGTGAAAGGGGAATCTCTAGGAGGATGGAGCTCAGAGTGTGTGGCTCAATTCATCTTTATTATTATTATCCCTATTGATTTGTATTGTGGTAGAAGCCACGGTCATGGATGAGGACCCCATTGTGCTAAGGGTTGTACAAACACAGAATAAAAAGATGCTCCATGTCCCCTAAAGCTTACAATTTAAGTAGATATTTGGCTTCTCTGCTGAGATTTCCAATTAAGAGACCAATTTTTTTTATTAAATGAAGCAGAGGAAACAGGATGAGATCCACCAAGCTCATTTCACATAGACCACTCAACAAGATCCAGATGGTAGCAGTTTACAGACACTATTGACCTGGACCAAATTCAAAGAGACTAAAGGCAAAAGGCTCCATATTGCTTGAGCCACCCAATTCCTGGTTTTTTAGCCTTTAGATATATTTAATTCATAGCCTTAGTAGGGAAAGGAGAATAAAATAGTACAAAGCCCAGAAACTGCTCCTCAGCACATCTGGGCAAACAGGCCGATGTGCTGTTGAAGGCCTGTGCAATATGCAAAGCCCAAAAGCCCAGATGGTGACCCAGAAACTCTATCTGCTTGGTCTACCCTTTGATCCCTGGAAGACACATGCCAAGCCCTCTCACATTTTCCAAAGGCTTAGAATAAACAGTAACAAATTTGCAAGGCCAGTTTGCAAATGATTTGCATGTGGTATTGACATTTGCAAACACAGTCTTCATCTGCCTCTGAGCTTTGGACCATGTCTTCCCACAGAGCCTATAAAATCCCCCACCTTCATAGCTCCACAAAAGATCAATCTTTTAGCAGCAACAGGCTGGAGAGGCTAAAATGCCATCAGGAAGGAAATGGAAACATTCCCTCTCTCTTTTTAGGTGGGGAGGGGGTGGAGATGTCTTCAGGTTTCTCACTCTCTTTGTCAGTCGTTTCTGATCTGTGTTATTGGGTACCCAGCACCATAAACGTGCATGGTATTTTCCCTATTCAGCAGGGGAAAAGCCCACCTTTGTCCAACTCAAGCCTTGCAAACTTCCACTGCCCATGGGCAAGCATATGCATTCCCATCCGATGACCATTTCACCACCATGCTAATTATCAAACCTACACATTAGGCCCTGGTGAATAACCTATTCAAATAATATTCAAATTCTGGGAGTTGCAGAAATCAGTTGCTATTCAGCCCTTCAAATAACCCAGAGGAATCCTGAAGCCCTTGGCCCCATCGAGCACTTCCCAGGTCCCTCCTTTGTCCCCACAAGAAGAGGGGAGAAGTGAGTACCTGCTCCCTTCAATTCAGGAAGTGAGAACTTGTTCCTCCATCAAGCAAAGAGAAAGGAGAAGCTCCTACCAGGCATCAGGTTTATGTATTCTATGTATCCAGTGTCCTGCACAATCATAGAATCATAGAATCATAGAACTGGAAGAGACCTCGAGAGGTCATCTAGTCCAGTCCCCTGCACTCAAGGCAGGACTAAGTATTATCTAGACCAGTGTTTCCCAAATTTGGGATGCTGCTTGTGTAGGGAAAGCCCCTGGCGGGCCGGGCCGGTTTGTTTACCTGCCACGTCCGCAGGTTCGGCCGATTGCGGCTCCCACTGGCCGTGGTTCGCAGCTCCAGGCCAATCGGCCGAACCTGCAGACGCAGCAGGTAAACAAACCGGCCCGGCCCACCAAGGGCTTTCCCTACACAAGCAGCGTCCCAAGTTTGGGAAACACTGATCTAGACCATCCCTGACAGGTGTTTGTCCAACCTGCTCTTAAAAATCCCCAATGATGGAGATTCTACCACCTCGCTAGGCAGTTTATTCCAGTCCAGTGCTTAACCATTCTGACAGTTAGGAAGTTTTTCCTAATGTCCAACCTAAACCACCCTTGCTGCAATTTAAGCCCATTGCTCCTTGTCCTGTCCTCAGAGGTTAAGAAAAAAATTTTTTCTCCCTCCTCCTTGTAACAACCTTTTATGTACTTAAAAACTGTTATCATGTGCCCCCTCCCACCCGCATCTTCTTTTCTCCAGACTAAACAAACCCAATTTTTTCAATCTTCCCTCATAGGTCATGTTTTTTAGACCTTTAATGGTTTTTGTTGCTCTCCTCTAGATTTTCTCCAATTTGTCCACATCTTTCCTGAAATGTGGTGCCCAGAACTGGACACAATACTCCACTTGAGACCTACTTAGTGCAGAGTACAGCAGAAGAATTACTTCTAGTGTCTTCTTACAACACTCCTGCTAATACATCCCAGAATGATGTTTGCTTTTTTTGTAACAGTGTTACACTGTTGACTCATATTTAGCTTGTGATACACTATGACTCCCAGACCCCTTTCCCCACTACTCCTTCCTAGGCAGTCATTTCCTATTTTGTATGTGTGCAACTGATTGTTCCTTCCTAAGTGGGATACTTTGCATTTGTCTTTGTTGAATTTCATCTTATTTACTTCAGACCATTTCTCCAGTTTGTCCAGATCATTTTGAATTTTAATCCTATCTTCCAAAGCACTTGCAACCCCTCCCAGCTTGGTATCATCCACAATCTTTGTAAGTGTACTCTCTATGCCATTATCTAAATCATTGATGAAGATATTGAACAGAACTGGACCCAGAACCAATCCCTGTGGGACCCCAATCATTATGCCCTTCCAGCATGACTGTGAACTACTGATAACTACTCTCTAGGAATGATTTTCCAACCAGTTATGCACCCACCTTATAGTAGCTCCATCTAGGTTGTGTTTCCCAATTTGTTTATGAGAAGGTCATGCGAGACATTATCAAAAGCCTTACTAAAGTCAAGATATACCACATCTACCACTTCCCCCCATCCACAAGGCTTGTTACCCTGTCAAAGATAGCTATCAGGTTGGTTTGACATAATTTGTTCTTGACAAATCCATGCTGACTGTTATTTATCACCTTATTATCTTTTAGGTGTTTGCAAATTGATTGCTTAATTATTTGCTCCATTATCTTTCCAGGTACAGAAGTTAAGCTGACTGGTCTGTAATTCCCCGGGTTGTCCTTATTTCCCTTTTTATAAATGGGCATTATATTTGCCCTTTTCCAGTCTTCTGGAATGTCTCCCGCCTTCCATGACTTTTCAAAGATAATAGCTAATGGCTCAGATATCTCTTCAGTCAGCTCCTTGAGTATTCTAGGATGCATTTAATCAGGCCCTGGTGATTTGAAGACATCTAACTTGTCTAAGTAATTTTGACCTGTTCTTTCCCTATTTTAGACTCTGATCCTACCTCATTTTCACTGGCATTCACTATTTTAGACATTCAATTGCCACCAACCTTCTTGGTGAAAACTGAAACAAAGTGGCTCCGGTACAGATCCTCTAGGCATTACTGTAATACAAATAGTAATCATTAACTGTGATGCTATACCCCATAATGCTTTATGGGAATACAACATAACTGGAATATGTTTTGTGCTGCCTGTGCCATGTAACATAAGTTATAGTCTACTATATCTATTCATCTTATTTGTACACATATATCATTTTGTACTTGAGGTTAAGAATATTGGCTGTATACTTACTTAGAAATCAAGCAAGCTTTGTGAGGCCTTTGGTCAGCTTCTTTAGGAAGGAATTCGCAAGATTAAGTACCCGATCAGGAAGCACTTGAGGAACAATACATCTTGGAATGCTCCAATCCACATAAGAAGTCTTCCTGGAGACATACAAGATACCATGTGGACAATGGCTTCTGCCTCTAAAGACTGTGAGTCATGCATGGACAGGTCACTTGCCCAGGCGACTCCAAAACTCCAGATTGGAGTTGGACTTTGCATAGGAGTGATGAGGGGGTCTCCACCCACAAGAAAAAGTCTATTTAAACCCCTGGAAGACGCTTCCATTTTGTCTTCAGCTGGCTAAAGAGGGAGCCTCTCCTCCCCAGATACTTGGAAGAAACTGGAACAAAGGGGTGTGAGTGATTGCTGGACCCAGGCTAAAAGGAGATTAGTCTGTAACAGGGAGCATTCTGGAACTGGTGAGGATCTTATCTGTATTCAGTTTGATTAGACATAGATTTGCACATTTTATTTTATTTTGCTTGGTGACTGACTTTGTTCTGTCTGTTATTTCCACTTCAGGTACACCTACACCAACCGTGGCTTTCACAGATCAGTGTATGTACAGCTGTGATTGTCTTTAATGTCCCCTGGGGTGGAGTGGTAGGGGTAGTGCAGCGGCCCCTGATGTCATGGTAGAATGCTGGGGGGTGGGGCAGGTAGGAAGATCCCAATATTGAGTTGACTATCGGCTGCAAAGGGAGGAGAGCATGGAATTTTTGGACCTGCAGGTCCACCAGAGTCTGCCACATCTCTGCTGCCTGAGAAGACCCATTATGTCCTGGTGCATCTCCCTCTCCTTTTCCTTCTTGGACTCCCAGGCCTCTTTCCTCTCCACTTTCTCCTTCTCCAAGTAGTGTGCAAGGGTGAGCCTCCTGGCCCTGGTCTCATTTTCTGATGCAGCACAGACTTGCAGCTTCTCCTGGAACATGTCATCCCGAGTCCTCTGTTTTGTCCTCCTCATCGGGCTCAGGTGTTCTGTGACTATGGCCTTGAGGGTCCCTGCTTCACAATACCAGCAGCTGCAGATACAATACACAGAGGTACCATGGTCAGTATATTCACGACAGAAATAGAAACTGAGGATACTGAACTCACTCCACTTGATCCCCACAAGTTGTAAGCACGACATTCTCACTTCTCCTGGGGATGGATATGGATACAGAACTACACCAGTCGCAGCACAACCATGGTGAGTATGGCCCTCGGGGATGGGGGAGATAGCTCGCAGGCATGAGTGTATGTGTACAGGGCAATGGGACTAAATACTGGGACTGTTTTCCACAGGCAGGGGTGATTTTAGCACATACCTCACTCCTGAAGGTAACAAAGGCAGAGAGAGCGTAGCTGCTGCTGGCGTCCCAATGCCACCCAAGCCCATACGCTGCTAGCCTGTGTACTGTAGCCTGTGTGCCTACTGAAGTAATTGCTGAATGGTGTGGGAAAGTGTCCAACTGCGGCAGAAGAAATAAGGCAGCCCTTCCCGGAGTACCTCCATGAAAGTTTCCCTGAGATCTCTACGGAGGATTCATGGAACATCCCAGTGCACATAAATTGCTCTCCCTGCCTCCCCTCTCCCACAACTCTAAAGGGGTGTTGTGATGGGGTGTTCACCCCATACTTGCCCAGAAAGGGTTAATGCAAAGTGAGAAGGGGGCTAATGAATCCAACAAGCCACAGCTAAGGGGAATCAGGTGGCTAAGCAATCCCCTGACAGAGTGAGGGAGCCCAGCAGAGGAAGAACCAGATGGCTGGGACTATAAAGACAGGAAATTGGCAGCAGAAGAGGGCTGCTGGGAAAGTCTGCAATCACACCCTGGGAAAAGAGAGGTGTGTTTAGGCTGCAAAACCCAGAGGGGGGGAAGCCAGGAAGGTAGGAGAGATCTGGGAAAAGCAGTAAGGTCTAGAAGGGAACAGACCTTGACTGCTGGCTAAAGAGTCTCTGAGCCAGAACCTGGAATAGAGGGCGAGTCCACGTTCCCCTGCCAGCCATTGAGAGTGCGGCACTACAAGGCAGCAAATGGGAAGACTGCCTAGGATTTGCTGGTGAGACTTTGATATCCCAAAGGGGAACATGAGTATAGTGACCTGGCCAGAGGACTGAGCCATGAAGAGGCAGCAGCAGCTCATGGAGTGAGAGATGGGCTGCAAACCCAGAGAGAGAGGTGGAGAGATGGTGTGCAACCATGGGAAGGAGTGTTGACCTTGTGAGCTATTCCCCAGAGTGACCAGGAGGAGGCGCCATCCTAGTGGTGAGTGGAGCACACTCACAGGAATGGAAAGCAGATAGCAACACTATCTCTCTTGGTTGTTTCAGTACCTCTTCTACCACAAGTAAAAGAGAGTAAATCAACAGATGTATCCTACTACTTTGGTGATTCCATGCCTGTAATTTCAAAGCAAACTGCATCCTTATCAGACATTCCTTCCCCTGCATCAGGCTCGCCCATGCTTGACTGTCAGGACTGGCTGGACTGCGCTTGAGTCAAAAACAGGTCCTGGCTCACTGTGCAGCTGGATCCCCTATCCCCCATACTCCTCCTCTTCCTCATCCATCTCCTCCTCCTCGCTGTTCACAGTCTGTGACTTGGGCTCCTCCGAAGTATCCGCAGGGGTCTTAGAGGTGGTGGTGGGGTCTTTGCCAAGGATGGCATGCAGCTCTTTGTAAAAGCATCAGGTCTGCAGTTCTGCACCACATTGATTGTTGGCCTCCCTGGCATTCTGGTGCACCTGCTTCAGTTCCTTGGCTTTCATGTGGCACTGGTGCTGGTCCCTCTTGTAGCCCTTTTCCTCAATGCCCCAAGTGATCTGCTCATAGATATCAACATTTCTACGTCTGGATCAGAACTGCGCCTGCACAGCCTCTTCTCCCCATAGACCCAGGAGATCTACCATCTCCTGTGTATTCCAGGCAGGAGCATATCCGCAGTGTGTAGCCAGCATGGTCAGCTGGGCAGTTGCACACAACAATGGAGAGTTGCTAGGTGTGCTCGCCAACCCAGGCAACCAGGAAAAGGAATTTAAAATATTCACAGGGCTGTAAAGGAGAGGGTCAGCTTCCTGTCCACCTGGCCAGCAGAGTTCACAATGGGGTGACAAGAGCAGTCACCGTGGGGCATTGTGGGACAGCTCCTCAAGGCCAGCAACAGTCAATGTAAGTAATGCTGTGTTTACACTAACACCATGCTGACCTAACTACATTGACCTTGACTCTACATTGCTTGGGGAGGTAGTGTTATGAAGTTGGCATAGTGGGCCAGTTACATCGGCAGGAGTGAAATTTAAGTGCAAATACATCCACAGCTAGGTCAACATAAGTTGCCTTGTGTTGACCTAACCATGCAGTGTAGACCAGGCCAAAGATACCCCTCTTTGCAAAGAATATTTTCCCAGAACCATATGTTCTGATGCCATTTCTTATGTTCTGATGGAATTTCCTTTAATATCTCTACATTTTTAGTTTACCTGTTTGATGTGTGAAGGTAGAATTGTTTGCAGTTTAGAGGACCAACAGTTCTTCAAGATAGTCTTTCAGTGGGTCCTTCTTCCATACATAATCATTCTTCCCTGTTGATTCCCAATAAGAAACATCTGCCACAACAGCCCTCATCAATCTCCCAGGGAGAGATAGCTCAGTGATTTGAGCATTGGCCTGCTAAACCCAGGGTTGTGAGTTCTTCAGTCCTTGAGGGGGTCACTTAGGGATCTGGGGCAAAATCAGTACTTGGTCCTGCTAGTGAAGGCACGGGGCTGGACTTTATGACCTTTTGGGGTCCCTTCCAGTTCTATAAGATAGGTATATATGCTTATATAAGGATTATATATATATTAAGAGGATGGTTCTTATTAATATCTGGTGTTCAATAGACATGTAGATGTCAAGGATTATTAGATATAGCCTAATGCATAGAATTCCCAAATAGGGTTACTTATAGGTTAAGGACCAATATTCGGGGCCTTAGAATTCAAATATACTGTTTGTTAATATCACAAAGATTCTAAAGCATAGTTAATATAAAAATGAATCAAATATACAAAAAAAAGGACTAAAAGGTTTAATACTAAAAGGCACTAAAAGGCCCAACATCACTATCTGGTTGCCATAGATCAGTGGTTCTCAACCAGGGGTATGTGTACCCCTGGGGCTATGCAGGATCAAACCATCTAGAGATTTGCCTAGTTTTACAACAGGCTACATAAAAAGCACTAGCGAAGTCAGTACAAACTAAAATTTCATACAGACAAAAAACGGTTACTTACCTTTGTAACTGTTGTTCTTCGAGATGTGTTGCTCATATCCATTCCAGTTAGGTGTGTGCGCGCCGCGTGCACGTTCGTCGGAAGATTTTTACCCTAGCAACCCCAGTGGGTCGGCTGAGCGCCCCCTGGAGTGGCGCCATAACGGCACCGCATATATACCTCAGCCGACCCACCCACTCCTCAGTTCCTTCTTGCCGGCTACTCCGACAGTGGGGAAGGAGGGTGGGTATGGAATGGATATGAGCAACACATCTCGAAGAACAACAGTTACAAAGGTAAGTAACCGTTTTTTCTTCTTCGAGTGATTGCTCATATCCATTCCAGTTAAGTGATTCCCAAGCCTTACCTAGGCGGTGGGGTCGGAGTGAGACATGGCGGAATGCAGGACCGCCGAGCCAAAGGCAGCGTCATCTCTCAACTGTTGGACCAGAGCATAGTGAGAGGTGAAAGTATGAATCGACGACCAGGTCGCCGCTCGGCATATCTCTTGGATTGGTACTTGTGCCAGAAAGGCAGCGGAGGATGCCTGGGCTCTGGTAGAGTGGGCGGTGAGATGGCCCAAAGGGACATTAGCCAAGTTATAGCAGGTGCGTATGCACTCTGTGAGCCATGAGAAGATTCGCTGCGATGAGACAGGAAGACCTCGCATCCGATCAGCAATTGCCACAAACAGTTGCGGGGATTTGCGGAACGGCCTTGTCCAATCAACATAGAAAGCCAACGCCCTGCGGACGTCAAGGGAATGAAGTCGTTGCTCTCTCGAGGAAGCATGAGGTTTCAGAAAGAAAACTGGAAGGAAGATGTCCTGGTTATTGTGGAATGCGGACACCACCTTCGGGAGAAATGCCGGATGAGGACGTAGTTGCACCTTGTCCTTATGAAAAACGGTGTAAGGTGGGTCTACCATGAGCGCCTTGAGCTCAGAGACCCATCTGGCTGATGTGATAGCCACTAGAAAAACCGTTTTCCATGACAAGTACAGTAAGGAGCAGGTGGCCAGTGGCTCAAAGGGTGGGAACATGAGCCTGTTGAGGACGAGGTTAAGGTCCCAGGTGGGAATTGGGTGGCACACCTGGGGAAAGAGACGATCAAGGCCCTTCCTGAAACGAGTAGGCATTGGGTGAGAGAACAGTGTATACCCGCCCTCACCCGGGTGGAAAGCGGAGATAGCCGCTAAGTGCACTTTTATAGAGGACAGTGCCAGGCCTTGCTGTTTCAGCGACCAGAGGTAGTCAAGGACCATTGGAAGCGGAAGCTCTGCCGAAATAGCGCCTCGCGCTTCGGCCCAGCAAGTGAAACGCTTCCACTTGGCCAAGTAGGTAGATCGAGTGGAAGGCTTTCTGCTGCTCAATAAAACATGTTGCATGGGAGCAGAACAGCGCACTTCCGACTGGTCTAGCCACTCAGGAGCCACGCCGTGAGGTGGAGGGACGTCAGGTCTGGGTGACGGAGAGTGCCGTGATCTTGAGTGATGAGATCCGGGTGAAGCGGCAGAGGATTTGGGCTGGCTACCGACAGACGGAGCAGCGTGGTGAACCAGTGTTGCCTGGGCCACGCTGGCGCAATTAAGATGAGCCGTGCCTTGTCCTGCCAGAGCTTCAGCAGTACTCTGTGTATGCGGGGGAAAGGCATAGTACAGATGACACGTCCATGGAAGGAGAAACACATCCGACAGAGAGCCCGGTGACAAGCCTTGGAAGGAGCAAAACTCCTGGCATTTGCGGTTCGAGTGGGACGCAAAGAGGTCTACACGGGGAAACCCCCACTGTTGGAAAATGGCATGAGCGATGTCTGCTCTCAGCGACCACTCGTGGCAGAGAAAAGACCTGCTCAGGCGATCTGCGATGGTGTTCTGCATGCTGGGAAGGAACGACGCCACTAGATGTATCGAGTGGGCTATGCAGAATTCCCACTGTAGCATCGCCTCGTGGCAGAGGGGGAGAGAGCAGGTCCCGCCTTGCTTGTTGATATAGTACATGGCCGTTGTGTTGTCCGTTAAGACTGAGACACAACAGCCGCGGAGGCGAGGTTGGAACGTCTGGCATGCCAGGCGGACTGCACGTAGCTCCCTGACGTTTATGTGCATATTCAATTCCTGTACCGACCAAAGGCCTTGAGTACGAAGATCGCCGAGATGGGCTCCCCATCCGAGGGACGAAGCATCCGCCGTCAGGGAAAGGGACGGTTGAGGAGCATGGAATGGGACCCCCGCGCATATGTGGGAAGGGGTCAGCCACCAATCCAGGGATTGAAGGACACCCGATGGAATGGTGAGTAGGGTATCCAGAGGGTCCCTGTGTGGACGGTACCTGGAGTGGAGCCACAGCTGGAGTGGGCGGAGGCGGAGGCGGAGCCAGTGGTGAGCTTGAGCCGGTTCACGCGATCCGGTTGTTAAATTATAGCAGCCATTTTAGAACCGGTTGTTCCAGGACAACCAGTTCTATAAGGGCTGCTAAATTTAACAAAAGCTCCGGCCCAAGCTCTCCTGCTCCTCCCCCTTTCTCCTCCCCCTGCCCTGCTTCCCGCGAATCAGATGTTAGCGGGAAGCCTGAACAAGCAGCAGGCAGGCAGGCAAGCAGGTAAGCTGGGGAGGGGAAGTGCAGCTCCGCGGCATGGCCTGGCTCGGCTCCTGCCCCAGGCTCCACGGCGGGGGCTCCTGCTGCCCCGGGGTCCGGGCGGTGTGCGGCAGGGGCTCCTGCCGGTCCGGGCGGCGCGCGGGCCTCCTGCCCGTGCGGGTCCGGGTGGCGCGCGGCGGGGGCTCCTGCCGGTCTGGGGTCCGGGCAGGGCGGCGGCGCGCGGCGGGGCCTCCTGCTGGTCCGGGGTCTGGGAGGCGCGGGGCAGGGCCTCCTGCTGGTCCGGGGTCTGGGCGGGGCGCAGCGGGGGCTCGGCTCCTGCCCCGGCGTCCGGGCCCCAGCCCCAGCCCAGCTGGGCCCCTATCTCCAGGCTGCAAGGTAAGGGGAGCAGGGAGGGCGTGTTGGATAGAGCCTGGATGGTGTAGGGGTCCTGGGGGGCCATCGAGAATGAGAGGAGGGGTTGGGTGGGGAGGCAAGGGGCAGTCAGAGGACAGGGAAGGGGGGGATGGGTCAGGGGTCCCGGAGTGTGTGTGTCAAGGAACATGAGGGGTTGGATGGGGCACGACCCCCCCCCGGGGGGGGAGGAGGGAACCGGTTGTTAATATTTTGGCAGCTCATCACTGGGCGGAGCCTGGCGAACGGAGTTACGTGCGTGCAAGCTGCCATGTGACCGAGGAGGCAGAGACAAGCGCGGGCCGAGGCCATACAAGAGACCTGAAGGGCGCGGACTAGTTGTGTAAGGGCCTGGAACTGTAGCTGAGGAAGGTAGGCTCTGGCTAAAGATCAGTCCAGAGTCGCGCCAATAAAGTCCAACCTCTGAGCTGGTACTAGGGTGGATTTCTCTGTGTTGAGAACTAGACCCAGGCACATGAATAAGTCTTTGATTACTGTGACCTGGTGCTGGACTGTGTCCTGCAAGTCCCCTCTGATGAGCCAGTCGTCCAGGTATGGAAAAACGCAGATGCCGCGCCGACAGAGGTGGGCGGCGACAACGGCCATGCACTTCGTGAACACCCTTGGGGCCGTAGAGAGGCCGAAGGGGAGGACCGCAAACTGGAAGTGAAGGTGTGCGATTGTAAATCGGAGGAAGCATCTGTGCGGTGGAAAGATGGCAATATGAAAATAAGCGTCCTTCATATCGAGGGCGGCATACCAGTCTCCCTGTTCCAGAGTGGGGATAATGGTCCCGAGGGATACCATGCGGAACTTCAACTTCAGCATGTATGAGTTGAGGTCTCGCAGGACGAGGATGGGACGGAGGCTCTCTTTGGACTTGGGGATCAAAAAATAACGGGAATAAAACCCCTTGCCCCTCTCCCTCTCCGGAACGTTCTCGACCGCTCCGATGGCTAGGAGCGAATGCACCTCTTGGAAGAGGAGTTGCTCGTGAGAGGGGTCCCTGAAGAGGGACTGGGGAGGAGGGTGGGAAGGAGGGGGTGAAACGAACTGCAGTTGGTAACCGCGTTCCATGGTGCGTAGGACCCAGGAAATAGGAAAGGCGGTTGGAAAAGGGCAGGGAGGGAGCTGAAGAGAGCTCTGGTATGCCGTCCCTGGGCGCATCTTCAAAAGGATGGCTTAGGCCCTGGCGGTTTAGAGGGGGTTCTGCCCTGGGACGACTGGTTGCCAGGCTGCCGCCTACATCCACCGCGACCTCGTCGCCTACCAGAGTCCTGCCTGTAGCGAGGCATATAGTAGGGCCGGTTAAACTGGGGGCGGAACGGACGCCTCTGGGTAGCAGGGGTTTGCATCCCCAGAGTACGGATGATGACCCTGTTGTCTTTGAGGTTTTGAAGTCGGGAGTCCGTCTTTTCAGAGAAGAGGGCCTTGGAATCAAAGGGAAGGTCCTGAATAGTGTACTGTACTTCAGGTGGGAGCGTTGAACTCTGCAGCCAAGAGATCCAGTGCATGGTAACGCCCGAGGCTATAGAACGCGCCCCCGAGTCAGCTGCGTCCAAGGAGGCTTGCAATGAGGTGCGCACAACCTTTTTACCCTCCTCTACGAAGGCCGCAAACTCCTGACGGGAATCTTGAGGTAGGAGCTCTTTGTACTTTTCCACCTCAGCCCAAGTGTCATGTGCGTAGCGGCTTAGCAAGGCCTGTTGGTTAGCCACTCGGATCTGCAGGGCACCAGCGGAGTAGACCTTGTGGCCAAGCAAGTCCATTCACCTAGCGTCCTTTGATTTAGGAGCGGGGCCTTGCTGGCCGTGACGCTCCTTATCGTTCACCAACTGCAACACCAACGACGATGGGGTCGGATGTACATACAAATATTCATATCCCTTGGAAGGGACCATGTACTTGTGCTCCACGCCCCTCGCTATGGGTGCAATAGAGGACGGAGTCTGCCATAGGGTATCCGCAGTGGCTTGGATAGTCTTAATGAAGGGCAAGGCTATGCGGGTAGGGGCATCCGCTGATAAGATGGTTACTATCGGATCGTCCACTTCCGATACCTCCTCCGCCTGTTAGTCCATTCGCAGAGCTACCCTGCGAAGGAGCTCTTGGTGTGCCCGTAAATCAATAGGTTGGGGACCTGCGGACGACGACCCCGCCACCGCCTCGTCCAGAGAAGAGGAGGAGGAAGAAATCCCGGGCAGGATGGTGTCCCGGTCCGCGTCTGGGGCCTGGGAAGGCTCCTGCTCCAGGGGTTCTTGGGCTGGTTGATTGCCTTCCTCCGCACACGATGGCACCTCCGTGTCATCCGGTGGATGGGTTATTGTAGCCTCCGGGGCGCGTGCCTCGTTTGTCACGGTGCGCACGGTAGGCAGAGGAGCGCCTTGGGCTTGGTGGTAGGCCCAAGGGGTCCAGTAACCCCAGTGATGAGGGTCCTGGTCCGCTTGATGGGACTGGTGAAAAACTCCTGCCGGGACCTGAGGGTCATACTCGTCGACGTAATAACTCTCGGCGTGTGAAGAGGCCGAGGCGTGTCGGGAGGGCCAGGGTGGAGCGGATAACCCTTGCGCCGAAGTGCCGACGGATCGTAGTTCCCGCCTTTGCGGTGACCGGTGCCGTGAAGCATCTCGATAGCGAGAACGGGAGCGAGACCGGGACCTGCGACCGGCCCGGTGCCGGGAGGTCGACTGGGATCTCCATGTTCGGTGCCGGGAGCGGCTTCGCGAATAGCAGCAGCTGTATCGGTGCCGAGATGTTGAGCGGTGCCGGGAATGACGAGTCGGAGAGCGGGAGTATGACCAGTGCCGCGAGTCTGACCGGTGCCGCGTAGTGGAGCGGTGCCGGGACTGCGAGTGGCGTTGCGATCGGCGCCTAGATGGAGAGCGGCGTCGAGAGCGAGAGCACTGGTGAGAGTGAGAACGGGATCAGTGCCGGTCAGGCTTGGTGCCGACAGGAGGCTTGAGCATGGATGGCTTGCCCATGGAATGGGGCGCCCGCACCGGCGGTGCCGGAGGCGGTGGCACAGCCGGGTCTGTGAGAGCAATGAGGTCCCGCACCGCCTCGAAGGTCTCCGGAGTTGACGGCAGTGGCATCTCTACCGCGGCCGGAGCCAGGGAGGCCACAGGTGCCGGGCTCGACGGCCTCTGAGGGGCCGGAGTCGCCGGTGCCGGCAGAAGCATCTGCGGCAGAGGGACCGGTGCCGCGGCAGGTTTCGGTGCCGGGCGGTCCGGGCAGGGCACACTCTTTTGCTTCGGCGCAGGTGTTGGTGCTGAAGAAGCAGCGGCCTTCCCTTTCTTTGCCTTCAGCGAGAGAGAGCGCCTCTGGGCGGGTTTCGGTGCCGATGTTACTTTTGGCTGCACGGCCGAGCAGCCCGGCACCGTGCCGGCGCTGCGAGAGTCCAGAGGGACAGCAGGCGGTGCCGCGGCCGGAGGGGTTGTCTTAGCCGAATGTCTCTTTCCCTCTTTGTGCGAGGCTTGAAAGCCTTGCAAATTGAGCACTTAGAAGATAAGTGCGACTCTCCCAGGCACTTTAAGCAGGAGCTATGAGGATCTCCTGTAGGCATAGGCCTGCGGCAGGCCGAACACGGCTTGAAACCCGGGGAGCCGGGCATACGCTCCGGTCCCAGGCGCGGGAGGGGGTTAATCCCCGAACCCGCTAGCTATCTAACAGTAACTGATTAACTATTAAAACAAGAAAACCTACAACTAAGATAACAACTATATACAATTTTTAACAGAAAATGTATGAGGAAGCTAGGGAAGCGGAGGTCAGACAAGCTGCATTCCACTGTTCCAACGACCGACACGGGCGGTAAGAAGGAACTGAGGAGTGGGTGGGTCGGCTGAGGTATATATGCGGTGCCGTTATGGCGCCACTCCAGGGGGCGCTCAGCCGACCCACTGGGGTTGCTAGGGTAAAAATCTTCTGACGAACGTGCATGCGGCGCGCACACACCTAACTGGAATGGATATGAGCAATCACTCGAAGAAGAATGACTTGTTTATACTGCTCTATACACAGAAATGTAATATTTGGGGGGAGGGATAGTTCAGTGGTTTGAGCACTGGCCTGCTAAACCCAGCGTTGTGAGTTCAATCCTTGAGGAGGCCACTTAGGGATCTGGGGCAAAAATTGGTCCTGCTAGTGAAGGCAGGGGGCTGGACTCAATGACCTTTCAAGGTCCCTTCCAGTTCTAGGAGATTGGTATAATATTTATATTCTAAATTGATTTATTTTATAATTATACAGTAAAAATGAGAAAGTAAGCAATTTCAGTAATAGTGTGCTGTGACACTTATATTTTTATGTCTGATTTTGTAAGCAAGTAGTTTTTAAGTGAGGTGTAACTTCGGGGTACGCAAGACAAAGACTCCTGAAAGGGGTAAGTAGTCTGAAAAGGCGGAGAAACACTGCCATAAAGCAACTCTGCCTCAGGAATTGACTTTCATCAGAAACCAAGGCAGAAAGTAAACTTCTGCTGCTTGCACAGCTCCCGCACAATAGACCACTGCCACTACACAGAACCTTGCATAACAAAATCTAACAACACATCATGTCTTCCCAAGACTGAACATTTGCTCTCATGCTATGAAAAAGAACTTGGAAGACTGTATGTAACAGCACCACCTGGTGACGCCTGCCATAACAATACAGTTAACCTGTGTCACCAACTTTTACAACACTTATACACCTAGAATTAGAACGTCTACACTTCAAGCTAGGGTGTGATTTCCAGCTCGAGTAGACACCCCTGTGTTAGTTCTAACTGAGCTAGTGTGCTAAAAATAAGAGTGTAGCCATGGCAGTGTGAGCACCAAGAGGGGCTAGCCACCCCAAGTATGTACCTACAGTCATAGATGGGATTGTACTTGGGGCAGCTAGCTCCCCCTGCTGCTCATGCCACACAGCTACACTCTATTTTTAGCTGAGGTAGCACAGGTATGTCTCCTTGAGCTGAGAATCACCTCCTCTAGCCCAAAGTGTAGACATCCCCTAGTGTCAGAGGAATAGCACCCACAATCAGCTCAGACGTCTAAGGATTGTAACAAGAAGAACAGGAGTACTTGTGGCACCTTAGAGACTAACAAATTTATTTGAGCATAAGCTTTCATGGGCTACAGTAACGTGACCCAATGTGACAGCATTATAAAGGCTCTGTCTATACTGCAACTCTGTTGGGGAACCAGTTACAGTGCAGTGTAAACCAAATAGGTTACACCATGGTTCCATTAAGATGGAACTTTAACCATGTCCTCAAATCATCCTAAAACATTAAGCCATCCCTAAACCAGTAATTTTTGATATTTTCAAAGACATGGTTACAACTTGGAGTCCAAACAAGCTGAAGTTATTTTGGATTAACTCATGCAGGGCAGCTCTTAAGAGTTTCATGGACAGAGATAAAGCAGGAGCAATGGCTAGGTCAGATCAAGAAAGGACTTGATATCCTGGTGCTGCTTAATTTCTCCATCTCTATGCTGAGTTTCCCTTTTAAGGATAAAACAACGAAGAGTCCTTGTGGCACTTTAGAGACCAATACATTTATTTGGGCATAAGCTTTTGTCGGCTAGAACCCACTTCATGCATCTGATGAAGTGAAAAATACAGGAGCAGGTATAAATACATGAAAGGATGGGGATTGCTTTACCAAGTGTGAGGTCAGTCTAATGAGATAAATCAATTAACAGCAGGATACCAAGGGAGAAAAAATAACTTTTGAAGTAGTAAGAGAGTGACCCCATTACATACAGTTGACAAGAAGGTGTGAGTAATAGTAGGGAGAAATTAGTATTGGGGAAATTAAGTTTAGGTTTTGTAATGACCCAACCACTCCTAGTCTTTATTCAGGCCTAATCTAATGGTATCCAGTTTGCAAATTAATTCCAGTTCTGCAGCTTCACATTGGAGTCTGTTTTTGAAGGTTTTTTGTTGAAGAATTGCCACTTTTAGGTCTGTTATTGAGTGACAGAGAGATTGAAGTGTTCTCCTACTGGTTTTTGAATGTTATTATACCTGATGTCAGATTTGTGTCCATTTATTCTTTTGCGTAGAGACTGTCCGGTTTGGCCAACATACATGGCAGAGGGGCATTGCTGGCACACAATGGCATACATCACATTGATAGATGTAAAGATGAACGAGCCTCGGATGGTGTGGCTGATGTGGTTAGGTCCTATGATGGTGCTCCTTGAATAGCTATTTGGACAGAGTTGGCACCAGGGTTTGTAGCAGGGTTTGGTTCCTGGGTTGGTGTTTTTGTTGTGTGGTGTATAGTTGCTGGTGAGTATTTGCTTCAGGTTGAGGGGCTGTCTGTAGGCGAGGACTGGGGGCTGTAGGTGACAGCTAGTGGCCTTCTGTTACTTTCTTTGTTGGGCCTGTCTTGTAGTAGGTGACTTCTCGGTACCCTTCTGGCTGTCAATCTGTTTCTTCACTTCACCAGATGGGTATTGCAGTTTTAAGAACGCTTGATAGAGATTCTGTAGGTGTTTGTCTCTGTCTGAGAGATCGGAGCAGATATAACCACCTGCAGCTCCCCAACTAAAACCTCTCCAGTGCATCATCAAGGATCTACAACCTATCCTGAAGGACAATCCCTCACTCTCACAGACCTTGGGAGACAGGCCAGTCGTCGCCTACAAACAGCCCCTAGTTCCCACCTAAGACATGTTCCCACCTAAGACATAGGCGCGGGGACTAGCTTAGAACAGGGGTGCAGGAGAACCCCCAGACTCCCAGCCTCGCATGACTGGGGATGTGCTGCTGGCCTCAGCTTTGGGGGGTGCAGGGGAAGGACAGGAATAAGGGGGCTGGCTTTCAGCACCCCTATTAAAAATGTTCTAGCGCCACTGTCGGAAGACGAATCCATCACTTCCGCAGGACCCGCCATCTTGTTCACAGTTAGCAGAGACAGCACCCTGCTCGGGCGCCCACATTTTGATGCAGCAAGTGCCTCACCCTGGCCGGAGCCCTGAGCCACCGTGGCAGGCACCGGCAACTGCCAGTAGCAGCAGGCGGCCCACCACCAGGCCAGATCCATCTCACCGGCCCAGCTGCCGATGCAGAGCAGGCCCCCAAACCAGCAGGGGCTGAACTGTCCCAGGCCCTGCACTCCCCGAGGAGTGACCCTACGTGATCTACCCAAGGTCATCCAGGAAGATCAGGTCATTGAGAATAGGTCTCCTGAGGCCCAGGCTAGCACTTTATCCACTGGACTGTCCTCTTCTCAAAACCTACAGCAGACAGTATTGTAACCTGCCTATATGCTCCTCCAGAGAATGTCACCACAACATTTGGCTTAAAATAAGACCCTCAGTTCATCTTTGCAGGATCAGGGCCTCAATCTGCATGTTTATTCAGACCTAGGTTTTTCCATCAATGAGCACAACCCTGGCAGGGGCAAGCATCTCTGTTCACCGCCACCACTGACGATGGCTCCCGACTGGGAAATCAAACCCAGGCCTCAATACAGAATATTAACACGGAGGAGCATGTCCCCAGGGAGTTCATGTTCCTAATTAAGCTTCCTTATTTCTGGAAATATTTTTTTGTGGGCAATCATTGCACCTGCATATTTTAATTGGGAGTTAGCTGGTTCAAAGCAGAGATATCGCTGTAATTGGTGCTGACTAGTCTGTACAAAGCTTTTTGGTCTCAAGACCCCAAGGACTTCCCTTATCAAATAATTTTGTAGCTAAGCTGCCTTTTTATCTATAACATAACTGGGGGAAGACCTGTAAATGACCTGAGAGTGAAAGGATGCTGCAGCTGGAAAGTAATACCACAAAGATGACTGAGAGGAACCATAGTTGCAGATCAGAAGTTGAAGTGCAGAATAGAGTACAGAATAGACCAGATTAAGAACAATTTAAGAGGATGCATGTATAAATCTATATAGAATGAGCTCTGAAACCACCACAACGGAACACAGCTGTTAACTTTGTTAGTTTAAACACGCTACCCTATGTTAAGGAAGTCAGAGTGTATCTGAGACTTCAGCTAGTCATCCAGATCTCTTACCTTGAATCCCTCCTTCCAATCCTAAATACGGTGCAGTTCTGAGCCAAAGTTTTAGTGACTGTCCAATGTAAGGGGTCCAGTGCCAAGAGGAAGTGGACTATAAGCTAGTTCAGACTCCCCTACTTTCTGGTGAGCTGAGAAGGCAAACCATACACAAAATCCAGTACAAACATGAACAAACCTGAAAAGCACAAGTTCTTTCAACAGATGCAGGGCTTTAACCTGGATAGAACACAACACTGACCCTTGAGAAGGAAGGAGGATTCAAAGGATCCACTCTGCTCCCAGATCCTTGTATCACTCTGTACCCCCTTGCTGTGGGACCTCTGACAAATAAGTCCCTGTAAGCAACGTCTGATGGGGAGAAGTATAACTAGTCTTTTATGCACGAGTCTGACAATCTCAGCTGAGAGTTTGGCTAATAGTTAATTTGAGCTGCTGAATTTAAGCAACAAGTGAAAATCTGCTTAATCCTGTGTTCCAATTTGACTGTAATTTGATATGATTGAATGTATAGTATGACAGGCTCCTCACCTGTGTCAGAGACTTCACAGCTGACCATCACTAGGGTCAACGGAAAACCACAGCAGGGAGAAGGGAATGGGACACATGGGGAACATTTGGGGGCATTTCAAGAACATGATGGCGAATAATTTTCATTGATTTTTTTTTTTGACATTGTGATAGTCACTACCATGCTCACTCACAGTTAACCAAATCTCCTCCTGCTGGTGTTACTGGCTCTGTAAAATGGCATCAGCAAGAGGAGTCAAGAAAAATCCTCACAGCATGATGGACTACTTGGGCTTTCCCAGGCCAACAGACAGGGAACACTGCTCTGATCAGTTTCCAATTCCAGCAACTTCTAAAACAAAGAAGGAGGTAAGTGCTACTAAAGGGCGCACAGGGGTGGGACTCAGGACACCTGAGTTATTGTCTCAGCTCTACCACTGCCCTACTGGGAGACCTTGGGCAAGTCATGTCCCCGCTCTGTGCCTCAGTTTCCTCCACCCTTTGTCTTCTCTACATTCTAAGCCAGTGGGTCGCAAACTTTTTTACTGGCAACCCCTTTCACACAGCAAACCTCTGAGTGCAACCCCCCCAATAAATTAAACACACTTTTAAATATATTTAACATCATTATAAATGCTGGAGGCAAGCGGGGTTTGTGGTGGAGGGCGACAGCTTGCGACCCCCCATGTAATAACCTCACAACCCCCTGAGGGGTCCTGACCCCCAGTTTGAGAACCCTGCTCTAAGCTCTCTGAGGCAGGGTTTGACTCTCACTATGTGTTGGCACAGTGCCTAGCACAATGGGGCCCTGATCTTGGTTGCAGCTTCTGGGAACTACAGGAATTAAAACTATAGCTATGGTGGGAGCTTGAGTCTAGTTTTGTACTCACGTTTTCTACCCACAAGGCCTGGGCACTAGAAAGGTCTCTGCTGAGTCTTCAGGAATGAGGAGCTAGCTTTGCAACTGCACAGAGCCTCCTTTGGCAGGAGGTGGACTGCAGCTTGTAGTCAAAGTGGTCCGGGCAGTCAGTCAAGCAGCATCGTTTCCGTTAGGCTGAGAAACTGGGGATGCAAGTCAGTATATGCTTGGTGTAATCTTGTTTACTTACAAAGAAGGTACCCACAGGCCTGTCTCCCTGAACACAGCAGAAATAACCAAACGTAGGCAGTTTCCCTGCTTGGAAATCCCCAAGTTAGCCTCTCCAGCAAGGTCTGTGCCCAAGAAGCTATGTCCCTCTGCTTCCTCGCGTGGTCACACTTTACCTGGCTTTCTTCAACACACACAGTTTACAACTGATATCTTAGACCATGTCTACCATGCAGGTCTATATCAGTATGACTACATCACTCAGGGGTGTGAAAAATCCATCCCCCTGAGTGACTTAGTTATTACCCGCCCCATCCCCCCAACAGACAGTGCTATAGCTACTGCCTCTTGGGAGCAAGGCCAGCTCAGGCTTTTTCACCGCCTCAAGCAGCGAAGGGGAAAAGAAAAGAAAAGAAAAAGCCGCGATCAGTGGCACTTCGGCGGCAGCTCTACCGCGCCGCTTCATTCCTCGGCTGCAATTCGGCGGTGGGTCTTTCACTCCAAGAGGGACTGAGGGACCCACCGCCAAATTGCTGCCGAAGACCCAGATGTGCCACCCCTTGCCATTGGCCGCCCCAAGCACCTGCTTCGTTCGCTGGTGTCTGGAGCCAGCCCTGCTTGGGAGGTTGATTAACTACCCTGATGGGAGACGTTCTCCCATCGGTGTCATAGCATCTTCACTAAAGCACCACAGCAGCACAGCTGTACTGTCCTGTAGGTGAGGACAGGCCTTTAGCCCCTGCATTTGCCCTCGTAATCTACCTGGGTTAGTTCAGGGCCAGCCATGCAGCCATTGCTTTGTTTCCTATACAAAGGAGCTTGTTTGCTCCTTCTGTTGAGCATTTAAGGGCATGGCTAGACTTGCGAGTTAGAGCGCATTAAAGCAGCTCAGTGCGCTCTAAGGCCTTGGCTACCCTTGCAAATTTGCAGCGCTGCAGCAGGGTGTGAAAACACACCCTCTCCAGCGCTGCAAATTGCGGCGCTGCAAAGCGCCAGTGTGGTCAAAGCCCCAGCGCTGGGAGCGCGGCTCCCAGCGCTGTACGTTATTCCCCACAGGGAGGCATAGGCGGCAGGTTTGTATAATTTTTGGTGGGGCCCAAAATGGTGGTGCCCCCCCGCTCCCGCCCTGTAAGCCGATATAAAATGAAGCTACAACGCGTCAGTGCCACAAGATTACAAGGTTGGAGAAGGGGTAGGAGGTTCCAGGGGCCAGTCAAGGGACAAGGAGCAGGGGGGATTGGATGGTGCAAAGGTTTGGAGGGGCAGTCAGGGGACAGGTAGGGGGTGGAGTCCTGGGGGGAAGTTGGGTGGGGTCTCAGGAGGGGGCAGTTGGGGACAAGGAGAAGGGAGGCTTAGATAGGGGCTGGAGTCCCAAGGGGCAGTTAGGGGCAGTTGTCTCGGGAGTGGGTAATCGGGGCACAAGGACCAGTGGTGCTTAGATAGGGGGTGGGGGTCCTGGGAGGCAGTTGGGGCAGAGGTCTGGGGAGGGGGCAATCAGCGGCCAGGGGCTGGGATTCAATGGCTCTGAGTTGCTGGCAGCCGCGGGGAGCCCTGAGCCCTTTAAATCCCAGCCGCCGCGGCTGGCATTCAAAGGGCTCTGGGCTCTCTGCCCCTGCGGGCAGCCCAGAGCCCTCTGATTCCCAGCCGCGGCTGGGATTTAAAGGACTCTGGGCTCCCCGCCGCAGCGGGCAGCCCAGAGCCCTCTGATTCCCGGCCGCGGCTGGGATTTAAAGGGCTCGGGGCTCCCCGCGGTTGCAGGCAGCCCGGAGCCCTCTGATTCCCAGCCGCGTCTGGGATTTAAAGGGCTCTGGGCTCCCCGCGGTTGCAGGCAGCCCAGAGCCCTCTGATTCCCAGCCGCGGCTGAGATTTAAAGGGCTCTGGGCTCCCCGCGGTTCCAGGCAGCCCAGAGCCCTCTGATTCCCGGCCGTGGGTGGGATTTAAAAGGCTCTGGGCTCCCCGCTGCTGCCGGCAGCCCAGAGCCCTCTGATTCCCAGCCGCGGCTGGGATTTAAAGGACTCTGGGCTCCCCGCCGCAGCGGGCAGCCCAGAGCCCTCTGATTCCCGGCCGCGGCTGGGAGTTAAAGGGCTCTGGGCTCCCCGTGGTTGCAGGCAGCCCCAAACCCTCTGATTCCCGGCCGCGGCTGGGATTTAAAAGGCTCTGGGCTCCCCGCTGCTGCCGGCAGCCCAGAGCCCTCTGATTCCCGGCCGCGGCTGGGATTTAAAAGGCTCTGGGCTCCCCGCTGCTGCCGGCAGCCCAGAGCCCTCTGATTCCTGGCTGCGGCTGGGATTTAAAGGGGCGAAACCTAGCTCCAAATATTGGTGAAGCAGAGCCCCTGATTGTGAATATTCCTGGGGCTTTAGCTCCACGAGCCCATATAAGTTGGCGCCCATGCAGGGAGGTGCAGTACGGACAGCGCTGGGAGAGCTCTCTCCCAGCGCTGGCGCTTTGACTATACTTAGCGCTTCAAAGCGCTGCCGCATTTTTACCCTAGCAACTCCGGCGGGCCAGCTGGCGCCCCCTGGAGTGGCGCCGCTATGGCGCCTGTTATATACCCCAGCCGGCCCGTCCGCTCCTCAGTTCCTTCTTGCCGGCTACTCCGACAGTGGGGAAGGAGGGCGGGTCTGGAATGGATAGGAGCAACACATCTCGAAGAACAACAGTTACTACGGTGAGTAACCGTCTCTTCTTCTTCGAGTGATTGCTCCTATGCATTCCAGTCAGGTGATTCCCAAGCCTTACCTAGGCGGTGGGGTCGGAGTGAGACGTGGCGGAGTGTAATACCGCGGAGCCGAAGGCTGCGTCGTCTCGAGACTGCTGCACCAACGCATAGTGGGAAGCGAAGGTGTGTACCGAAGACCAGGTGGCCGCTCTACAGATGTCCTGGATGGGGACATGGGCCAGGAAGGCGGCCGACGAGGCTTGTGCTCTCGTGGAGTGAGCGGTGAGGCGGCATGGTGGCACGCGAGCAAGCTTGTAGCAGGTCCGGATACATGCTGTGACCCAGGAGGAAATCCGTTGGGAGGAGATCGGCTCGCCTTTCATGCGGTCAGCAACCACTACGAACAGCTGGGGCGAACGCCGGAAGGGCTTAGTCTGCTCGATGTAAAAAGCAAGCGCCCTGCGGACGTCGAGGGTGTGAAGCTGTTGCTCCCGAGGCGAGGCATGCGGCTTCGGGAAGAAGACCGGGAGGAAGATCTCCTGGTTGAGGTGGAAGGCCGAGACCACCTTAGGGAGGAAGGCCGGATGTGGTCGAAGCTGCACCTTGTCTCCGTGGAAGACGGTGTATGGTGGACCCACCGTTAGAGCACGGAGCTCAGAGACTCGTCTCGTTGATGTAATGGCGACTAGGAAGGCTGTCTTCCAGGAGAGGTAGAGCAGGGAGCACGTGGCCAAGGGCTCGAAGGGGGGACCCATCAGCTTGGCCAGCAAGAGGTTCAAATCCCAGGTCGGGGCAGGATGCCGCACCGGCGGGTACAAGCGGTCCAGGCCTTTAAGGAAGCGGGAAACCATCTGGTTGGAGAAGATGGACCGACCTTCCACAGATGGACGAAAGGCGGACACTGCTGCCAGGTGAATTCTCAAGGAGGAGACCGCAAGACCTTGCTCCTTAGGGACAGGGACTACGAATGGATTGAGTCCTCGTTGGTCACACCAGAGCGCGAATCGCTTCCATTTTGCAAGGAAGGTGGAGCGAGTGGAAGGCTTTCTGCTCTCTAGCAGGACATGCTGCACTGCCGCCGAACAGTCCCTCTCTGCGTGGGTCAATCACGCAGGTACCAGGCTGTAAGATGGAGGGACTGCAGGTTCAGATGGCGGAGTCTGCCGAAGTCCTGGGTGATGAGGTCCAGCCATAACGGAAGGGGAATAGGATCCCGAACGGAGAGCTCGAGCAGCAGGGTGTACCAATGTTGCCTCGGCCAGGCCGGAGCCACGAGTATGACGCTGGCCCTGTCCCTCCGAAGCTTCTGTAGCACTCGGTGCACGAGCGGGAACGGAGGGAAGGCATAGAGGAGGTGATCCTTCCAGGAATACAGGAAGGCGTCCGACAGGGAGCCTGGCGAGTGACCCCGGAACGAGCAAAACAGGTGGCACTTCCTGTTCGCCTTGGAGGCGAATAGGTCTATCCGGGGAAACCCCCACCTCCGGAAGATTGTGTGCACGACGTCGGGACGGAGAGACCACTCGTGGGAGAGGAACGACCTGCTGAGATGGTCGGCCAGCGTGTTCTGCACTCCCGGAAGAAAGGACGCTTCCAGGTGAATCGAGTGGGTTACGCAGAAGTCCCACAGGAGCATCGCTTCTTTGCAGAGGAGGGAGGAGCGGGTTCCGCCCTGCTTGTTCACGTAGAACATTGCCGTGGTGTTGTCCGTGAACACTGTCACACAGCGGCCTTGCAGGCGGGTGTGGAAGGTGTGACACGCCAAACGGATCGCTCGCAGCTCGCGGATATTGATGTGCAGAGCGAGCTCTTGGGGCGACCAAAGGCCTTGGGTGTGAAGGTCGCCCAGGTGAGCTCCCCAACCGAGTGCTGAGGCATCCGTGGTCAGAGTGGCGGATGGATGAGGCGGGTGGAACGGGACTCCCGCACACACAACCTCCGGGTCGAGCCACCAGCGGAGGGATTCGAGGGTCGGCTTGGTGATCGTGACCACCATGTCGATGGGATCTCGATGCGGCCGGTACACCGACGCGAGCCAAGACTGGAACGGGCAAAGGTGGAGCCGCGCGTACGCGGTGACATACGTACACGACGCCATGTGGCCCAGGAGGCGGAGGCAGGATCGCACCGTCGTGGTCGGGAAGGTGACGAGGTCCCGGATGATGAAGACCATCGTCTGGTGCCGAGATCGCGGTAGGCAGGCGCGGGCCAACGAGGAGTCGAGGACCGCTCCAATGAACTCCACTCGCTGCGACGGAATCAAGGTGGACTTCTCGGCATTGATGAGAAGACCGAGTCGCTGAAAGAGGGACAGGATTTCTGTCAACTGCCGCCGAGACTTTCCGCGAACTAGCCAGTCGTCGAGATACGGGTAAACGTGTATGTGACGACGGCGGAGGGCTGCGGCAACCACTGCCATGCATTTGGTAAATACCCTCGGTGCGGTGGAGAGCCCGAATGGTAACACGGCGAACTGGTAGTGGGCGTTGTTGACCACAAAACGGAGGTAACGTCGACGAGGAGGATAGATTGCGACATGGAAGTAGGCGTCCTTCATGTCGAGGGCGGCAAACCAGTCTCCCGGATCCAGAGAGGGAATGATGGTCCCCAGGGTGACCATGCGAAACTTGGGCTTGAGCAGGTATTTGTTCAGCTCGCGAAGGTCCAGGATAGGACGTAGCCCTCCTTTCGCTTTGGGGATGAGAAAATAACGGGAATAGAATCCCCTGCCCCGCCTGTCTTGAGGCACTGCCTCTATGGCACCCACGCTCAACAGAGTCTGGATCTCTTGTAAGAGGAATTGCTCGTGAGAGGGGTCCCTGAAGAGGGACAGGGAGGGTGGGTGGGAAGGTGGGGGCGAAACAAATTGAAGGCGGTATCCCGACTGGACTGTTTGAAGCACCCAGTTGTCCGTTGTTATTTGGGACCACGCCGAAAAGAAATAGGAAATGCGGTTGTAGAAGAGAAGGGTAGGATCCGGTAGGGAGAGTGATGGGCCGTCCTCGGGCGTCCCATCAAAAGGCCTGCTTGGACCCCTGAGGGGCCTGGGCCTGGTTGCGCCTGTTGCCGGATGGTCAACGGCGATTCGGGCCTGGTCGCCTGCTGTTGTACGGGCGGTACCGTTGTTGAGGGAAAGACCGGGAGGGTTGTTGCCGGAAGGACCTGCGCTGAGGAGCCGGTGTGTGCATCCCGAGGGTGCGGATGGCGATGCGACCGTCCTTCAGGGTCTGGATCCGGGAATCAGTTTTCTCGGAGAAAAGACCCTGGGTGTCAAAGGGCAGGTCCTGCAATGTATACTGCACCTCCGGTGGCAGGGTGGAGGACTGCAGCCAGGAGATGCGCCGCATCGTCACCCCTGAGGCCAAGGTCCGAGCTCCCGAGTCCGCAGTGTCAAGGGCGGCCTGGATGGAGGACCTGGACGATTTCTTCCCCTCCTCCAACAACGCGGAGAACTCCTGGCGGGAGTCTGTTGGTAGGAGCTCTGTAAATTTCGCCAGGGACGCCATGATGTCATACACGTACCTGGCGAGGAGGACCAGCTGGTTGGCGATGCGAAGTTGCAGGCCGCCAGCCGAGTAGACCTTGCGGCCTAACAGGTCCATTCGCCGCACGTCCTTTGACTTTGGCGCAGGGGCAGGTTGACCATGCCTCTCCCTGTCGTTGACCGACTGAACGACCAACGAGTCTGGGGTCGGGTGAGTATACAGATACTCGTAGCCCGTGGGGGGGACTGAGTACTTGCGCTCAACCCCACGGGCCGTAGGAGGGATGGACGCAGGCGTCTGCCAGAGTGTGGTGGCGTTCTTTTGTATCGTCCGAACGAACGGTAATGGCACGCGCACTGGAGCCTCCGCTCCAATGACATTTGTTATGGGGTCCTTGTCCTCCTGGACCTCCGCCACGGGGAGAGCCATGGCCGTCACCACACGGCGAAGCAGGTCTTGGTGCGCCCTTAGGTCTATCGGCGGAGGATCCTTGGCAGATGCTCCGGCCACCGCCTCGTCAGGTGAGGATGACGAGGACAAGCCCTGGACGACAGCCTCCGTCGATGGACCTGCTGACTGCTCGTCGGCTGGGCCAGGCTGCGTGTGCCTCTGGGGGTCAGGCGGTATGGAAACCGTGCCCGGTGGCGAAGGGGCCGGTCGGCTGACGGTCGCCTCTGGCACCCTGTGCTCGGAGGCAGGGGCTCTTGGAGGGAACGGCACCCCCTGACTCTCATACTGGGCCCAGGGAACCCAGAAGCCCCACTGCTGTGCCCCCTGAGGTTGGCCTTGTGGGGTAGGTGGCAGGTGCCCATTACTGTCTGCCCCGGAAGCAACCGACGCGGGGCGGGATGGCCATGGAGGTGCCGAGGCGCTGACGGATTGCGCCGTCGAATGAGGCAGTCTGTCCCCGGACGGTGCCGAGGATCGGTGCCGGTCTGCACGGTACCAGGATGGTGACGGAGACCAATGTCTGCTGCGGTGCCGGGAGCTCGACCGGTGCCGGGAGCTCAACCGAGATCCGGACCTGCGGCGCCGGGAGCGGCTACGCGAGTCGCGGTGCCGGGAACGGTGCCGGGAAGCAGACCTCCGTCGGTGCCGACGCGAAGGCGATCGGGACCTGGAGCGACGCCGGGAGTGCGACCGGTACCGTGATGTCGAACGGTACCGGGACTGCGACCGGCATCGGGACGGCGACCGGTACCGCGATGGCGAGCGGTGCCGAGATCTCGAGCGATGGGACGGTGACCTGCGGCGGGACCGGGAACGTGACCGGGACCGGGAGCGTCGTCCGTGCCGTCTGTCCGGAGAGGGGGGCCGTATCATCATTGCCGGCTTTCCCGCCGAAACGACAGCCCGCACCGGCGGTGCCGGGGGCCGGAGGCTCGGTGCCTCTGTGAGCTCTATGAGCTCGCGCGCCATGGAGAAAGTCTCTGGCGTCGATGGCAGCCGGAGCTCAACCGCGGTCGGTGCCGGGGAGCATGGCGGTGCCGGACTCGACGGCCCTTGCAGCACCGGAGTCAACGGCCCGGTGTACGTCCTGTGCACAGCCACAGCGGGGACCGCAGGTGGCGCAATTGTCTTGGCTGCTGGGCCCTCAGCGTGGGACTTGGCACCCACTTTCGCCGGCTTGCGCTTCCTTGATGGCGACAGGGAGCGGTGCCGGGCCTTCGGTGCCGGTGGCTGAGGTCGCAGAGTCTCGGTGCCAGAACGGCCCGGGGCCGGCGGTGCGCTCCGTACCGATGAAGCCTTCGGCGCCGGCGCGGACGGTGCCGGGGGCTGGAGCGAAGCCTCCATGAGGAGCTGCTTTAATCTTATGTCCCGCTCCTTACGCGTCCGGAGTTTGAAAGTGGAACAGATAGGGCACTTATCTGCCCTGTGACTCTCACCGAGGCAACGGAGGCAGGAGTCATGCGGATCCCCTACTGGCATAGGCCGCTGGCAAGATGCACAGGGCTTAAAGCCCGGTGCCTTGGGCATGAGCCCGCACCGGGGGAGGAAAGGGAGGGGAAACCCCCCTTAACCTTATCCTAAAAGCTATCTATCTATACTAATCACTAAACGAACTATATACACGAAAAAGTAGCAAGAGCTAGGGTTGTGGAGGACAGGGAGCACTCCACAGTTCCAACTGGCCGTCACGGGCGGTAAGAAGGAACTGAGGAGCGGACGGGCCGGCTGGGGTATATAACAGGCGCCATAGCGGCGCCACTCCAGGGCGCCAGCCGCCCGCTGGAGTTGCTAGGGGTAAAATGTTCAAGAGCCGCACGCTGCGCACACACCTGACTGGAATGCATAGGAGCAATCACTCGAAGAAGAAGGTTTATATTAAACATGGTTTGTATGAGAAATGATTTATTGTTAATTAATACTTTATAACTTGAGATTTATGTTAGAAGTAAATTTGTGATTCCCAGCATTTAGCCTCTAACCTGCAAGCCACCAGCTGTGTCTGTGTAAAGCCTGCTCAAAGAAATACTTGGTATAAAACTTGTTAAGCTCAAAGAAATACTTTGTATAAAACTTGCTAAACATTAATTAACTCTAAGTAAGCCAAAACAGTAGCTGTTATAGTGTATAGATAGAGACCCCCACCCTCTGTAAGTTTTCATCTCACTTTATCTTTGGGCTTGGCTACACTTACAAATTTGCAGCGCTGCAGCAGGGTGAAAACACCACACTGCAGCGCTGCAAATTGCGGGCGCCCAGTGTAGTGCCAGCAGCCAAGCCCCAGCGGCCTGAGCCGCGCCCAGCTGCGTCCATTCCCTCCCACAGAGCGGGAGAGGGACAGCGCTTGGGAGAAGCGCGCTGCTGCTCGCTGGCGCTTGACTACACTTAGCGCGCGCAGGCTGCAGCTGCGCGCGCGCGCGCGCAGCGCTTTGCCTTTGCTTGTTAAAAGACAGGGAGTCTCACATAAATTGGTAACACCCCAAAAAGTAAAGAGACAGTGAAATAGATGTGATTAAGATAGAGAATGTATGTGAATGAATGGTTAGGGAGTCACCAGCCTGAAGAATTCAGTGTCGGCTGAAGAAGGTGTCAAGTGGGATCAACCAGATGACCCCCTGGAGGGCAAACTGGAATCCACCCACCACACCTCAAAGGAAGGAAAAACAAAACATCTAATAACATGGAGCCAGCCACCTGCTGATTGATTTAGCAACAGCAGAATGAAGCAACTCTCATGCACTGACATAGGGAAAAATCCCTATAAAACTGGACTGTAAAGAATAAGGACTTTGAGTCTATGGTTCTGCTGCCAGCCTCCAGGAGCATCAGATGCATCTGACACAGACCCGGCTCCATCCTCATGACCAAGATACCTGGCCAGTAACTTGGCATGAGCAACATCTAGGCTGGTAACTATAACATCTATACAGAACCTGAATGAATGGGTTTGTGTGTGTGTGTGTGTGTGTGTGTGTGTGTGTGTGTGTGTGTGTAATAAGTAGTAATAGAAATAAGTGGAAAACATTGTCTTTTGGTTTGTTATGGTATTTACAATAAATGTGGCATCTTTGCCTTATCCCTCTTAATAAGCTCCTGCTGGTTTTTATTATATTGGTATAACAAATGTGCTCTGATCGGCCTCCAGAAGTGTCCCACAATGCCTGGTCTAGCCACTCTGGTCACCAGTTTGAATTCTACTGCCCAACCCTCAGGTGACCAACCGTCAGACTCGCCCTTTCAATTCTCTAGGAATTTTGAAAATCCCCTTCCTGTTTGCTCAGCCAGACGTGGAGTGCTCTCAGCTAATCTTTCCAGGTGACCATGCCTCCACGCGCCAGGCGATCCCCAGTATGGAGCAATGGCGAGGTGCTGGACCTCATCAGTGTTTGGGAGGAGGAAATGTCCAGTCCAAGCTGCGCTCCAGCCATAGGAATTATGATACCTTCGGGCAGATATCAAGGGACATAATGGAAAGGGGCCATGACTGGGACGTAATGCAGTGCAGGGTTAAAGTGAAGGAGCTGCGGAATGCCTACCGCAAAGCCCGCGAGGCAACCTGCCATTTCTACGAAGAGTTGGACATGATACTTGGGGGCGACCCCACCTCCACTCTCAGTACCATCATGGACACTTCAGAGCCCAGTTCAACAAGGCAGGAGGAGGAGAAGCAAAGCAGGAGCGAGGGTGCTAAGGCGGAGCAAGACACCCCAGAATCCCTAGATGCATGCAGCCAGGAGCTGTTCTCAAGCCAAGAGGAAGGTAGCCAGTGGTGGCGGCCATTGCTTCAGGAAAGACAAACACCAGAGGAGGTTCCTGGTAAGCGGCTTTTATTTTGGGAAGGAAGTTATTCGGTGTGGGCTCTTGGGGCGAGAAGGGTTAGGGCTGCGTGCATGCCTAGATGCAGAATATGGCGTTGATGTGCTCTTTCATATTGTGATAATTGGCCTCAGTGATCTCTTCAAAGGTCTCAGCCAGAACTTGGGCAATGCGCTTGCGCAGGTTTCTTGGGAGAGCCATTGTGGTCCTTGTCCCAGTCAGGCTAACATGTCTGCGCCACTGTGCCGTGAGGGGCGGGGGGACCATTGCTGCACACAGGCAAGCTGCATATGGACCAGGGCAGAAGCTGCATTGCTTCCCAGGTCACCCTCAGCAGTGAGATATCTTCGAGGACGAACTCCTGTGGAAAATGTGGCGACAGTGTTCAGTATAGGGGCCCCCTGCAGATGTTGGCTCTCCCCAAAGCACAGAAACCCAGAAGACAGTACAGACATGAAACAATCAGTCCCCCTTGAACCTGTGCTTACTCATCATTTTGGGGCTCCCGTAGGTTATGTGCGCTCGCTTTGGGACGGGCAAATTATGCTATAGTGTAGACTGTGCTTGCCCTCCTTAAGTCCAGAGGAATCATTGCTCTGTCTGGTGTGAACAATGCTACCTCTGTTAAGTGTTGCATTTTGCCTTTACAGATGCACTTTGAGAACTCAGCTGTCTGTGTTATCGCTGGCCGAGAGACTGGAAGAGGCCACGTAGAAGCAAAGAAGACATGCTGCATGAAGTAATGCAGCAGTCACTTAATGAGAATCTAAAAGCGCAGGAGTGGAGGGAGAGTGAAAGGAGGATCCGCCAGCAGAAATGCAGATTGCTGGCACAAAAGTGCGGCGCTCCAGCAGCAAAACATGGATTGGCTGATAAGCATCATGGAGCATCAAACAGACTCGATCCAGGTGCTCATACCCATGCAGGCGGAGCACTACCATCCCCCACCCCTCTCCGCAGCCCTTGTCCCAAAACTCTTTCCCATGTGCCCCCATGCCACCTCAAACCCACTTTCCCCAACATCTGGGTTCTTATCGCCACCAGCTGCCTCCAACACTTGTAGCTTCACCACCCAGCCCTGAAAACTACAACCCTTACCCACTGGACTCAACCCCCATTACCATGCAGTATAGCCATCCTGAAGTGCAGCACTCATTGCACAGCACTCTAGACAGGACATACGCAAATCCGTGATTGTACCATTCTCCACCCCACCCCCCTACCCTTTCTGTTTCCCAAGGAGTTGTTTTTCTTTTCAATAAATGGATTTTTTGGCTTTGAAAACATTCTTTATTATTGCATAAAGTAAAAGATACCTTAGCCCAGGAAAGCAACAAGCACTGCAAGTCAGCGTAGCAAACACAGATTCCTACTAACATTGGAACCACTGCACTTCACTCCCATTCAGGGCACCAGACATTACTGGTGGCTTTCAGACTCAAATTGCTCCCTCAAGTCATCCCTAATCCTTGCAGCCCCACGCTGGGCCTCTCTAATAGCCCTGCTCTCTCTCTAGCAGTTCAAATTCAGCCTCCAGGTGTTGAACCTCCGAGGTCCATGCCCGAGTGAAGCTTTCACCCTTCCCTTCACAAATGTTATGGAGGGTACAGCACACGGATATAACCATGGGGATGCTGTCATAGGCCAGGCCCAGCTTCTCATACAGAGAGTGTCAGGGGCCCTTTAAATGGCCAAAAGCACACTCCATAGTCATTCTGCACTGGCTCAGCCTGTTGTTGAACTACTCCTTGCTGCTGTCAAGGCTCCCTGTGCAGGGTTTCATGAGCCATGGCATTAAAGGGTAAGTAGGGTCTCCAAGAATCACAATGGGCATTTTGACTTCACCTATGGTGATCTTCAGGTCTGGGAAAAAAGTCTCAGCTCGCAGCTTCCTGAACAGGCCAATGTTCCTATAGATGCGTGCGTCATGCACCTTTCCGGGCCAGCCTGCGTTAATGTCAACGAAATGCCCACGGTGATCCACAAGCTCCTGGAGAACCATAGAGAAATACCTTTTCTGATTAACATACTCGGAGGCTAAGTGGGCTGGTGTCAGAATTTGAATATGCGTCCCATATATTGTCCCTCCACAGTTAGGGAAACCCATTTGTGCAAAGCCAGCCACAATGTCATGCACATTACCCAGAGTCACAGTTCTTCTGAGCAGGATGTGATTAATGGCCCTGCAAACTTGCATCAACACAATTCCAACGATAGACTTTACCACTCCAAACTGGTTAGCGACTGATCGGTAGCTGTCTGGAGTTGCCAGTTTCCAGACTACAATAGCCAGCCGCTTCTCCACCGTCAAGGCAGCTCTTAATCTCGTATCCTTGCGCCGCAGAGTGGGGGCGAACTCATCACACAGTCCCATGAAAGTGGCTTTTCTTATCCGAAAGTTCTGCAGCCACTGCTCGTCATCCCAGACTTGCACGACGATGTGATCCCACCACTCAGTGCTGGTTTCCCAAGCCCAAAAGTGCCGTTCCATGGTGGTGAGCATGTCCATGAATGCCACAAGCAATCTCGTGTTGTATGCATTACTCGAGTCAATATCATCGTTGGAGTCCTCACTGTCAGTTTGGATCTTAAGGAGTAACTCGACTGCCAAACATGACATGCTGGCGAGACTTGTCAGCATATTCCTCAGCAGTTCATGCTCCATTCCTGCAGACCGAAAGGGTAGAGCACGCAGCACAAAAAACATTGAAAGATGGCACCAAATGTGGACGGAAGCAGAGAGATTGCTGGGATGCAAACCGATGCATTACAGGGTGTTGGGACAGGACCCAGAATGCCCCGCATCAAGCACCCCCTTCCCACAAGCCACAGCGCCAGAATGGGAAGAGGTGCTCTGTTGGATAGCTGCCCAAAATGCAATACTCCCAATGCCGCTGCAAATGCCGCAAATGTGGCCATGCTAGTGCACTTGCAGCTGTCAGCATCAACAGACTGCAGCGCTTTCCCTACTGCGCTCTCCGAAGGCTGGTGTAAGTCAAAGCGCTCTACATCTGCATGTGTAGCCATGCCCTAAGAGTGTTTGGTACACACACAGGTTTTAACAAGGTCTATGATTGTGTTTCAAACCTGATGGCAGCTATTAACACCATTCAGCATAACAATATTACCAGTTATATTGTAGCAGCAGCCAAAGGCTCCATGCAGAACAGAGCCCCATTTGTGTGCTAGGTGTTGTACACAACATTGGTAAAAACAGTCTGAAGGGCCATGTGCTCATCTTCTAAGGATGAAGGGACAGAGAGAATCCTTCCAACCAAGGGTATGTCTACACCTGCAGAGTTTTTGCACTGTACGTTTCACAGGTGATAGGGAACCGGTGAAAGTAAAGCACCGGTTTGTGTACTTACTTAATTCCTCAGGCATCGGAGAGTGTTTACATTAGCAGTACTTCCATCGCGAATGAGAGCAGCGCTATAGGGCAGCTATCCCACAGTGCAGCTCTCTCCAGTTTGACAATGGGTCTTGTGGGATGGAGGTGTTGATTGCGGGTCATCCTGGGTCTCTGTACATCCTCTTCTCCCCAAACACTGATCAGCTCCAGTAGCTCAGCATTGCTTCAAGCAGGGGATCATTTGCTCAGTGGAGCAGGCATTGCCACCTGGCCAGATAAGTGGGCACTTGCCAAGAAAACAGGAAGGGGAGTTTCAAAGTTCCTGGGACTTTACAGGGGGAGGGGTGGATGTCTGTTTACCTGGCATCAGAGCAGCAGAGCTGCTGGCTAGAGTGGTCATGTAGGCACTGTGGGATAACCTCCGGATGCTAAAAGCTATGTAAACAGGAAGAACGTGTCTTCACTTGCACATCACCGCAAAAGCATCACTGGTAAGAGCTGTATGCCCCTTGTGGAGGTGGTTTTCTTTTTGTGGTGAAACTTCTGAGTTTCACTGCAAAAAGTCATTGGCAAGCATAGATGCTCCCATGGTTTTTGTGCAAAAAAGGGACTTTTTTCCGCTTTAAATGGCAAGTGTAGACATTCCCCAAGGCAGGGTGAGAGAACAGCCCTGCTCTGCAGAACAAGTGAGAAAAAGGGATTGGAGAACTTTAAAATCTTTTCAGAGGCACTTTTTACTCTAGGGTCTGGTCTACGCTAAAAAGTTAGTTCCATGTAAGTCACTTTGCATTGATCTATTTGTGCATGTGTCTATGCACAAATTTGTTTCAGGCTGATGTAACTGCCCCATTATGGCAATGCAACAACCTCCCCAAATGATGTAGCCATGGTTGACAGACTGAGGTCAACTTGCAATCTGACAGTGCAAGCATAGACAATGCATTACCTGTGTCAACCCTCACAATTCTCCAGCAGCTGTCCCACAATGCCCCATTCTCTATGACAGTGACCGCTCTGATCACAATTGTAAACTCCACTGCCCAGGAGTCAGAGGCCAGAAGCAACCCTCTCCCCACATTTTGAAATGCCTTTTCCTGCTTGCCCTCCTTGGCAGGCACACCTAGCAGCTCACTCTTGTGGTATGGCAACCATGCCAGCTCAACTAGACACACTCCTGCCTGGAGTTAACAGGAACTATTGGAGCTCCTAGACTTGGAGGAGGAAGAGGCTGTACAAGCACAACTACAGCCCAGCTGTGAAAATATGGACACCTACCAGCAGACAAGCAAAGAGATATGATAGGTATGAGCAGCAGTGTCGTGTGAAAGTCCAGGAACTTCACCAGGGATACCACAAGGTGGGGAGCGCAACAATAGATCTGGTGCTGAGCCACAGACCTGCTGCTTCTACAAGGAACTTTATGCCATATTTGGCAGAGACTCCACCAACACCCCACCGACCACTGGGGATACTTCAGAGGAGCCTTAGATAGAGACCCCTGTTGTGAACAGTGAGGGGAGTGGGGGAAAACACTGTAGCAGACTCTAGCCATGCCGTGTGCCAGGATCTGTTTGAGTCTCTGCCACAGTCTAACCAGTCCCACCAGACGAGCACAGATCAACCTGATGAAGGAGAAGAGAACTCGGGAGTGCACATACATTTTTCCTTAGAGTGTTTTAATTTAAAGATGGTGCCTGGCCCATCCCCAAGTTAACAAGACAAAAGGTATCAACTTTTCATTGTTTTAGTTATACAAGAAGAGGTGGAGGTACAACCAAGACAGGTAGAGTTGGCACCTGCTTTCCTTTCCCCTGTTGGGTTAGGCAGGGTGGGGTCCATCTGGAGCACTTTTAATATGCATAAAAATATACCTTTTATCCTCCTGAAAGATCGCCATGAAAGGAGATACTGTGCAATCCTCTCCCAAAAGTTTCTAGGGATGGGGATTGGTCCTGCTTTGAGCAGGGGGTTGGACTAGATGACCTCCTGCGGTCCTTTCCAACCCTGGTATTCTATGATTCTATGACTGACTTATTTCTTCCTCCCCGGTAAGACACTTTCCCACACCACTTCACAATGAGTTAGGTTGGAGACATTACAGTGAACAGGCTAATGGCATATGGGCCCGTGCAGCTTCAGGATGCCAGCAGCTGTGTTCTCTGTACCTTTGTTATCCTTTGTAGTGAGATATCAGCTAAAATCACCATCTCCTGTTGAAACTAGTGCCAACAGTCCATGCCATTGGTTTATGCTTAGACCCATGGAATAGGGATGAAAATTTTATAGCTTCGTGCAACAGAAAATCACTCATCATGGCTGGGGTCAAGAGTGGTGCTGTGCTGAGGTGCTCCAAAGCTGGTGTCAACAAGCAAGTCGTATTAACATTGTTGATGGGAATAAGGAGAGGGAGTTTTGAAACTTTTCTTTCCCTTTCCATTGTGACTGTAAATCACAGTATCTGTCTGTTTTTATCACGAGCTTCTGGTGTGGCCACCTTCAGGGTGTCTCTTCCACACCCACAGAAAGGCTATCCTGATAAGGAGAAAGAAGAGGACGACTGAGGACGTGTTCTGCACAGTCCTACAAGCCAAGCATCAGACCATGACCAACAGATTTGGAGGGCCCATATGACCAACAGCACGTAGAAAGACACAGAAGATAGGAAAAAAGCCCAGGCGTTCCATCAGGAAAAGGAGAAGGAAATGCACCAGGACATAATGGGTCTTCTCGAACAGCAAACCCAAATGCTTCAGATCCTGGTTGATTTACAGGTCCAAAAATCCAGGACTCTCCACTCTTTGCAGTTCTTGGAGAATGCCTAAACCCTCTGAACATACTATGTGGCATAATGGGACACACCAGTACCCATACCATTCCACACTGGAAGACAGCAAGAAAAACCACAGCTTCATATAACACTGACCTGTGACAACCACAGTCGGTGTATGTACACCCACAATGGACTACATTTGTGCATTCAAATGGACATAAATGTTTCCTTCCTAATTTTAAATTTGCACCTCATTAAGTTACGTTAAAAATTCATATAACATTGCCTGTGGATTTTTTTGCACATTATTTTCTGCAGTATTTTTTCCTACCAATTTAAGTTCTATTTTTGGAGAATCAAATTACCTTCATTAGTTCCTACAAATATTGCAGAACGGTGTCTAAAGGAAACAGTACTTGTAAACGTACACCAACCATCACAGAATTTATTGCTTCTGGAAAACACCCAGTTATATTTATAAATGTACAGCAAGCACTACCCAATCCTTAGCAGAAACCAAAACTCCAGCAGAAAACACTACTGAGGCTGACTGTTAAAGTGCTCTTTCAGAGTCTCCCTCAACCACATAGTGCCACGTTGGGGTCCTGTAATAGCCCTTGTGTCCAGGTGTTCAAGGTCAGCAGAGAGCCACTCCATCTCTAACCTTCACGCTGGAGGCAGCTTTTCCTCTTTTGCCTCACAGATATTATGCAGGACATAACAGGCAGCTATAGCCATTGGGACATTTTTCTCACTGAGATCCAATGTAGTGAGTAAACAATGCCAGTGTCCCTTCAACCTACCAAAAGCACACTCAGCTGTCATTCTGCACCTGCTAAGATGGTAGCTGAATCTTTCCTTGGTGCTGTAGAGGTGGCCAGTGTATGGAGCCAGGAGAGCAAGGGGTAGGCTGGGTCCCCCAGAATCACTATTGGAAGCTGCATTTCAATATTGCCAATGGGAACCCGCCAGTTGGGAAAGAATGTCCCGGCTTGCAGCTTTCTGAACAGTCCAGTGTCCTTAAAGATGTGAGTGCCATGCACCTTCCCTGACCAGCCCACACTGATATTGGTGAAGCATTACAGTGATCCACCAATGCTTGTATAACCATAGAAAAGTAACCTTATCCACTGAGTGCTCTGGGGCAAGGAGGGTTGATGCCAAAAAAGGGATTTCCTCCCTCCCCTGCAGTCCGGGAACCCCATTGCTGCAAACTCAGCCACTATTTTTCTTGCACATTGCCAAGAGTCACAGTCCTGTGTAGCAGAAGACAGCTAATGGCCCCACACACTTGCATGACAATGGCCCCCACTGTAGATTTTCCAACTCCAAAATGGTTTCCCACTGACCAGTAGCAATTCAACATTGTGAGCTTCCAGAGTGAAATTGCCACTCACTTCTTCACTGTCAATGCAGCTCTCATTCTTGTGTCCATGCACTGGAGGGAGCTCGGCCCACAAATCCAGGCACGTGGGCTTTCACATCCAAAAGTTTTGCAGCCAAAGATGCATTATAATGTGATCCCACCAGTCAATGTTCATTTTGCGGGCCCAGAAGCAGTGCTCCACCATCTGCAGCTGCTCTGTGAACACCATCACCAAGCTTGAATTATTTTTCACTATGTCCTTCAGCAAACCATCTTCAAAGAAATCGTATCCTCTGTTGTTGTGGTACTTCCTGTGGGTCTGCCAATACAGGAGAATCACCTCTTACATTTGGTCATCTTTACACAATCCCATCACTATAAAGTCGCTATCACTCTGTGATCTTCCCTGTACTGTCCTACTGTTTCTTTAAATAACTCTTCATCTTTGTCACAGCCATGGTCGCCCCACTGCACCCCTTCTTGGTCAACTGTAGCAATGGAGGCACTCCTTCCCTCAGTTCCCTCTTCTGGAGTGGTTTCCTTGGCTTTTCCCACATGGGTTGGTCACTCCCATTCCCTCTGGCCAAGTCACTAAACAAATTTAAACCCTTCCAGTGTATTTAAGTAACTGGTCAGACCCTAAGCTGGCTTTTCTCAGCTGGCCTTTTCAAAGGCCCTCGCTTTGGGTTCATCTGAGCTGGCAGAAAAGTCTTTAAAAATTAAACAGAAACTCAATGGAGTCACAGTCTTCTTTTCAGGGTAGCAGACCTGAAGGTTTCTCTTGTCCTGGGGGCCCCTCAGAACAATTAAAACTACAGACAAAATCAAGTATCACTGAAGCATCTTCTGCCCCTCTCTGGGCTTGAGCGTCTCGCCCTTCTCAGGCTCCTCTACAACTCTCCATCGCTCTTCAGCAACAGCAGTCCATAGGACTGCCTGCCTGGAGCCTCGCCCTTGGTTCAGGGCCCACCAAAGGAGCTAGCTCCACTCCTGTAGTTCTCCCCAATTCAGCTTAACTGCTCTCATCTACAGCCAGCCTCCAACTGCTTGTCTTTCCTCCTTTTAAATCCAACGTGCAGTCCAGGTGTAGTGGGGGAGGGCTAGCTGCAGGGGCGGCTCTAGGCACCAGCAAAACAAGCTGGTGCCTAGGGCGGCCAAATCTAGGGGGCGGCAGGCTGCGCCGGCGGCCGCTGCCAGCATGCCTGCGGGAGACACACCCGGAGCCCCGGGACGGACCTGCCGCGCGCATGACTGCGGAGGGAGCGCGCGCTTGCGGCTCGGCTGCGGCTGGGCGCGCGCGACCGCGCAGCGCCGCAGGGTCCGCGTCCGCCCCGCGCCCGCAGGTCCAGCGCCCCGCCCAGCACGACCGACCAGACCTGCAGTCATGCCCGCCGCGTCCGCTGCTCCGCTGCTCTCCCGCGCCCGCGCCCCACGCGCCGCTGGGCCAAAGAAAAAGCCTGGCTAGCTGAAAATGGCTGACTGGCACAAGGCCTCCTGGCCCTTACGGGGGCAGACTCCCTTGTTACAATCTCCTTTATAAAATATTGTTTAAGATCTCAGTGCCAGCATTACCACCCTTTGATTTCAATGATCCTATGTCATTATAGGGCTACATTGGGACACTGTTCTTGAATCCTCTATCTAAACCATTCTATAGGAGGAGTGTTTTGTTTTTTGCCACTCTACCACAATGATGGGTCATTGTAAAATAAACAATGGCCAAGAAGAAGCAGTAAGCAAAAGGACTCTTACTTCCATGTGTGGCTGCATTGTAATATAACACAGTCCTTTGGGATGTTACATCTGGCCATAAGAGTTGGATGTTCCCATTTCTCAAAATTCAGTGCAGGTTAATTGCTGGTTAATTATATTCAGCTTTGCCTTTGTCAGATATGTTACAGTTAAAGACTATATGTCTATGGACAGGTGTTATTCTTAATAATCACCAATAATCTAACACCATCAGTGCTTCTTCATAAAGTCACAGCCCACTCGGAGCTGCAGGGGGAAGCCTCTGTGCATCCCCTGTGATGTTGAGATCTCTCTGCTTCTTGCTGAGGTTCCTGCTGCTGAACTCTGCAAAATCTGCTCTCTTCAAAAAGAAAAGCACCTCACTTCCTGTTGCAAAGAGCTTTCGAAGATGTAAGCCACACCACTTCCCTGGCTTGCAGAAAGGCGTCTCCAGCTTAACAGCTGCAAAAGTGTGAACGCCACCACCCACCTGAAACAGGAGTCAACCCCAGAGCCCGTGCACATAAACATCTGGAATCAGGGCTCTTAAAAAAGATATTTCACAGTATTTACTATGGTGACAGGCACCCCATATATACCTATAAAAGATAGCAGAGGAAAAATATTTAGGATCATATTCGTACCTGGTAACTCTACCAGATACCATGGTGATGGATGGGCAGGCAGATCAATCCTTATTATATATATATATTAGGGAAAAAAAAGCACAAACCCAATTCTTTGAATTGGGTTTGTGCTTTTTTTTTTTTTTAATTGTTCATGTTGTAATAAAAGGAAGTGTGAATATGGGAGATTTATTTTTGACTTGCTTGTTTTTTCACTTTAGTAATATCAGAAATATCACATTGTGTGTTCCCTGAGGTTTGCTGGAGGTGTCTTTGAAGGTTTTAGGCCTTGCTAGAGCAGGCTTTAGAAGGCATTTGCTAAAATGTGCTAACAGCCTCATGTAGACAAAGTACTGTGCCTGTGCGCTTGTTTTCAGTGGAAAGTTACCTCAAGTTATAACTTCAGTGTTGTCCCTAGCTTGTGTCCAGTCCACACATGAAAACCCTTCATTCCCTCATGATGATACTTGTATCTGGAGTGGGCTGACCTGAAGAAGGCTAGAGCCTGAGATGGCACAATTTGTAGGTGTGATAGGATCACAGAAACCCTCTTGGGAGCTGCCACCTGATGTGCCAAGACTACTTCTACCCCTGCTTTCCCTGCCAGCTCAGGACTCCAACACCCTGTCTTGCTGAGCCAGATGCTTCTGTCTGCTCCAGCAAAGACCCAGAGTCTGAATTACTTGCCTCAAAGCTTGCAGGTTTACCTGCATGGTAACCTCCTCCCCATGGGGGGAGGGATAGCTCAGTGGTTTGAGCATTGGCCTGCTAAACCCAGGGTTGTGAGTTCAATCCTTGAGGGGGCCACTTAGGGATCTGGGACAAAAATTGGTCCTGCTAGTGAAGGCAGGGGGCTGGACTTGATGACCTTTCAAGGTCCCTTCCAGTTCTAGGAGATTGGCATATCTCCAATTATTAAAGCAGCTCACAGAAGTGTGCTTGTCTTTAGCACCCAGATGTCCAACTCCCAATGGGGTCTAAACCCAAATAAATCCATTTTACTCTGTATAAAGCTTATACAGGGTAAACTCATAAATTGTTCGCCCTCTATAAGACTGATAGAGAGATATACACAGTTGTTTTCTCCCCCAGGTATTAATACCTACTCCAAGTTAATTAATAAGTAAAAAGTGATTTTATTAAACACAGAAAGTAGGATTTAAGTGGCTCCAAGTAGTAACAGACAGAACAGTCAGTCACCAAGCAAAATAAAATAAAATAAAATGTGCAAATCTATGTCTAATCAAACTGAATACAGATAAGATCTTCACCAGTTCCAGAATGCTCCCTTTTACAGACTAATCTCCTTCTAGCCTGGGTCCAGAAATCACTCACACCCCTTTGTTCCAGTTTCTTCCCAGGTAGCCTGTGGGAAGGAGAGGCTCCCTCTTTAGCCAGCTGAAGACAAAATGGAGGGGTCTCCCAGGGGTTTAAATAGATTTTTTCTTGTGGGTGGAGACACCCTCCTCACTCCTATGCAAAGTCCAGCTCCAAGATGGAGTTCTGGAGTCACCTGGGCAAGTGACATGTCCATGCATGACTCACAGTCTTTACAGGCAGAAGCCATTGTCCACATGGTATCTTGTATGTCTCTAGGATGACTTCTTATGTGGATTGGAGCATTCCAAGATGCATTGTTCCCCAAGTGCTTCCTGATTGGGTACTTAACCTTGTGAATTCCTTCCTAAAGAAGCTGACCAAATGCCTCACAAAGCTTACTTAGAAATCAAGCAAGTATAAGCCAATATTCTTAACCTCAAGTACAAAATGATATGTGTGTACAAATAGGATGAATAGATATAGTAGACCATAGCCTTTACAGAGATATGTTACATGGCACAGGCAGCACAAAACATATTCCAGTTATGTCATATTCCCATAAAGCATTATGGGGTACAGCGTCACAGTAGGCTCCTAACATCAACACTCGGTAGTGTGGACACAAGCTAGCTCCATTTGATTGCCTCCAAAGCATTCCCATAATTTCTTCCATGTGCCCAGAAAGAACAGAAAAGTTCTCCCACAATGTACTAGGAAAGAACTTGCAGAGCAGCAGACACAGCTTAGTGCAGAACCATGAAATGTGCACCCAGAAATCTTAATACCCCATACAAGTGACTGTAGCCCCAGTGTGGATGCAACAACTCAAGTGTTATTTCACTGTGTAATCAGGTCACTCTTAGGCCAGGTCAACACTAAAAAGTAAGGTTGACCAAGCTATGTTGCTCAGGGGTGTGAAAATTCCACATCCCTGAGCAATGTAGTTAAGCTGACCTAAGTCCTTATGTAGACCTAGCTAGCTACCGCCTCTCAGGGGGGTGGACTACCTATGCCAACAGGAGAACCCTTCCCGTCAGTGGAGTAGTGTCCATACTGAAACACTGCAGCTGTGCTGCTGTAGCATTTCAAGTGTAGACAAGCCCATTGCCTCACTCAAACTAGGCTAACTCTAGAGAAGTAACTCGAGTGTAGATAACTTGAGTTAACCCTGCAGTGAAGACACACCCTTTACCATGAATTAAACTGGATGAGTTTCTAGGCTTTAACTCAGCCAGTAGAACTAATGTGTTAAAGGCACGCTGCCTTGTTTGCACTAGTCTGTTCAGATATGTTAGCTAGCCTTCCAAATCCTACTCTAGATAAAGGCCTTAGATATGGATCCTGAGTTTTCTCAGCCCTTAAAAGCAGGAGGTATGTGCACTGAGTCTTTAACAAAAAGAGCTTTAGTTCTAATTACTTATTCACACATTGGAGTTAAACACGTGCCGCTCCCCCCTCTCTCCTCCTCCCCAAAAAAGAATTCTAAACAAAATGTGAACAAACAACACTGTCAGTTAATTGGGTTCCACTTGCATGCCGTCTGTGATGTCACAATCATACTAATCCTCCAGTCATCCATGGAGATTTTCAAGAAATATAGGGCAGATAAGGCCAGAATTTATAATGTCAAAACAAAAAAACAACCCCCCTCCCCCCAAACATTTCAGGTCCGCTATACATCCGAAAGCAGCAAAAAAAGGGCAAAAGTCCAGTTTTCCTTCTTCTCTGTTTCAAAGATCATCTTTATGAGATATCCCTCATTTGATGCCTAACATACTGTTACCCCTTTTACACCCAAGTGGTTAGCCAAAATGCAGGGTCCTGCAGGCTGTTTCAGTTAGTGTGTGTGTGTGTGGGGGGGGATATTGATGATAGAGCAGGTGTCTTTGATGCAACTCTGTTTATTTACAAAGTACATACGAAGTCCTGTTTGTTTGAGCACAGCAAGAATCAAACAGCAGGATACAGTTTCTCTGATCACTGCTTCAAGCCCCTTTCTAGCCAGAACTCAGCCCAAAAGCACTCTTAGTTTTTTCCTCAGATCTAAATTAAATAATTGGAGATATACCCATCTCCTAGAACTGAAAGATCATCAAGTCCAGCCCCCTGCCTTCACTAGCAGGACCAAGTACTGATTTTTGCCCCAGATCTCTAAGTAGCCCCTTCAAGGATTAAACTCACAACCCTGGGTTTAGCAGGCCAATGCTCAAACCACTGAGCTATCCCTCCCCACTCTATACTTCTGATGCTCCTGTTGTTGTATCTGATGCTTCCTTGTTGCCTTCTCTGGTCTTTCAACCTCTCTTCCACAGACAAAAGTTCACAAAACAATACCCAGCAAAACCCCTCTGCCACCATGTTCAGGGCAGTCACATGTTCCTGTGTTTTGGATGGAGGCTGCTATTGTTTCAGCTACGTGGTTCCATAAAGTAGCTGAACTGTCTCTTACATTTATCTCAAATGAAAAGTAGCTATTACACCCACTGGTGCCATGCTGACACCATGACCCATATCCAATAAGAAGCTACTCTAAGAAGTGTCAACTCAGATTTCCAAGCAGTGATCATGCAAAAGATCACATAATGGCACACTAATGTCTGATATTGTACCACAGGTAAAACAGAGCGGGGTCCTTTAAGAAAAAGCTCCATCCTTTATTTTTCAGGCAGTTCTCTTTTACTTTCTTAAGTGGTCATCTCACTGTCTGCTCATATTTCCTCATGCTATGGATCAAGTTCTACTTTAACATATATCTATACAACTTCATTGGCATAATCTCCACTGGACTCTCTCTTTTGGCTCTGAAATTGTAAAATTCCTTTTATTCAATGATCTGCAAGTGCTTTACAATTATATTAGCCTCACAAGATAGTTTTGTGTTATTTCCAGTTTAGCCTTTTTTTCTTTCTTTTTTTTTTTTTTTTGCAGATGAGGAAACTGCAGCACATAGAGGGTAAGTGATTTTTCCAATCCCACAGAGCAAATCAGTCGCACAACCAGGAATAGAACCCAAGAGTCCCAATTCTCATTCCATTATAACCACCAGCAGAACACATTCTCTCTTCAAAGGTTCTGTAGTCACTCAGCGAGGGCCTTATCCAAACAGTAAAGTCAATGGAAGTCTTTTCTAATGATGTCAATGGGCTTTGGATCAGGCCCTGTGTCAGCATCACAAAGCTTTTCTAATAGACTAATAATAAGAGACTTTTCCCACAAACATGGGGAAACCCCACAAGTCAGTCACCCTCACAATGTGGCACTGCTAGAGGCAGAAGCCACCGGGCCACCACTATAAAACGAGGATTCTAACTGCTACTGTGGAACAGTATCACCCAGACGAACATCTCTGCTACTCTTACGGCTGTGACACTAGACTCTCTTCTGTCCTTATCCCCAGCAAATCTGGGCCCCCATGGGGCCTGCTCTACATCAGTAAAGAAGCCAAAGTGGGAAAGTTCAGAAGCCTTTTTATTTGTGTAGCATCGATAAGGAAACTAAACACTCCATGATAACCTTTCATGCTAAGGAGCTCAAAGGTTGCCTAATATGTAGGTTCTGTACAGAAGGCCTTATATTTGATTGTGACTAGTTAAAAATAAAACTCTAGTATCTGTAAACAAACCTCGTGGTCTGCTGACTGCTGCACCCTCCCCAGTCCACTCCCATCCCCTTCAGTGGAAGGATCGCATTTCAAAGGAGGAGGATGAACTGTGGGGCCCTCGCAGGTCTAACGGCTGGTGTCCATGGTCAGGATTTCCCAACTTTCTCACATCACACAGTTAATTTTCAATTTCAAAAGGAGCATTAAAGTCTCTTGGGAACAGCTGCCCCAGGCTTTCCAGAGTGGCCAAACGTGTTGATTCTAAGACCTGCAGCATACTGCCGGGCAGAGCCAAAAGTTCATTTTGGTTTATGTTTGACGTCTGCATCTCCACACATCAATGGATACAAAAGGGCAAAGGTCAATACAAGGCCTTGTGTGCTCTCTTTCAATGTATTCTCTTCTCCTGTGATGTTAAAAAACAACAACATTCAAGTAATTTAGAAACTGCACATCAGGCACCAAAAACATGCAAAGACTGAGTCAAACCACCTTCAAATGTAGAACTGCAGCCTTTTCTCACTATAGTTCCTTGGGGAAATATCGATAATATAGGGCCTCCTGCTGGAAAGGTGAAGACTAGAGCAGCTTCTGTAGGAGCTTTCCAAAACCAGTGCTCTTACAACATTCATTACAGTGACTTTTAGTGGGAGAGGCTGGGAGCATTCCCATAACAAATGATTTTACACCAGTGGTAGGCAACCTGCGGCCTGTCAGGGTAATCCGCTGGTGGACCGCGAGACAGTTTGTTTACATCGACCATCCGCAGGCACGGCCGCCCGCAGCTCCCAGTGGCCGCAGTTCGCCATTCACAGCCAATGGAAGCTGCGGGAAGTGGTGGCCGGTGCGGTTCGCCGTTCCTGGCCAATGGGAGCTGCAAGAAACGGCAAGGACTGGCCACTGCTTCCCACAGCTCCTATTGGCCAGGAACAGCAAACCGTGGCCACTGGGAACTGCGGAGGGCCATGCCTGCAGACAGTTGATGTAAACAAACCATCTCACAGTCCGCCAGCAGATTACCCTGACGGGCCGTGTGCAGCCCACGGGCCACAGGTTGCCCACCACTGTTTTACACCATTCTCTTCTCTGACTCCTCTTGATGCTGGACCTTAGAAATTCTCTTTTCAATGTTTCAAAAACTATTCCATATAAAATACTCAGGATCAAGAGGCCTAGTATGATAAGTCCCTCTCTATAGAGATGTTTGTATGTGAACTGTGTTTAAGGTACGGCAGAGGGCCCCCAAATAATCATATACAGAAACTTGACTTCAGTTCTCGAAGGTCTCTAATGATGCAAGAGGTTTTAATGTCAGAGCAGTTGATGGCACTGGAACCCAAACATCTTATTCTTTCAGCTTATGGCAGTGTTCTTGGAGGCACATGCCATCTCAGCTCCCATTGCTTTCATCCTTACACTGAAAAACTGTCAAGAAGGAGGGAAAATGTGATTTACATCAAGGAATCAGCTCTGTGTCAGCAAGTCCCGCTCTGAAAGGATCGCCTTCACCTTCTCCACAATGGTCCATACTTCTGCCATGGCACCTCGACCTGGAGAGCAAGGTCACACACACAGTAAAACTCAGGTCCCAAGGAGCCTGCACAACTGCTGAGCATTGACATACCACAAGTCCTGCTGAAATTTGGCCTTGTTCCTTCCCATACACTCAGCAGTGCAATGTGCCCATGCATTTTCTAAGCAGTGCATTGCAGCGAGTTACACCAGAAATGCTGGCAGGACAGAACAAGCCTAGTGTGAAGACCAGCTCCGACTGCCAAAATCCAAGGGGCCAGACACTGCCACAAACTATGGGTCCTCATGAGTAGCCCTTGTGATTCCCATAGTGGCCTGAATATCAGAAAGCAACTGTGTTCCATATGGGCAGGTGAAAAATACCCATGAACTAGCCACAGAGCCTCATCAGTTCTCCAGGGTCTATGTCAATTATGCGTCCCGGTTAAATGCCAATTGGTTGATTACAAAAATTGAGTGGAAATGACCACTCAATGTGAGATAATTTTTTTCATTTCACTTCTCATTTTGAAACTTTATTTTTGTGTGAAATTTATGCAAAATAGCCATTTTTTTCTACGTCAAAACCATGAACACTTTGTTTTTTTGTACACTTTCAATATACAATTAAATTAAGATGATTTTCAAGCGAAAATTGCCCTGACTTTGCTTTGGCTTGCATCCTGAACTAATTCTTGGAAATGTAACAACAAGAACAAAATGTAAAAACTCTTCCTTTGGGATTGGTTACTTGCCAGATGTGCACTCAGTCTTTCAGTGGAGATGTTGCTTTCACTCCTGAAGTCCTTTTTCATAGATTCATAAATTTCATAAGTTTTCAGGCCTGAAGGGATCATTAGATAATCTAGTCTGACCTCCTGTTAAACACGGGTCATAGAATTTCATCCAGCTACTCCGGAATTTAAAGCAATAACTTGTGTTTGATGAAAGCATATATTTCAGAAAGGCATTCAGTCTTCATGTGAAGTCTTCAAAGGTATAGAATCCATCACTTTCCTTAGTAATTTGTTCCAAAGGTTAATCACTTTCACTGTCAAAAAGTGTGCCTTATTTCTAATTTAAAATTTAATTACCTAATTGCTAGTTAGTTACCTAGTTCCTAATTAGAAATTAGTTACCTTAGGGCTAGTCTACACTTACCAGCCGGGTCGACGCGGTGAGTTCGACTTCTCGGAGTTCGAACTATCGCGTCTAATCTGGACGCGATAGTTCGAACTCCGGAAGCGCCGCGGTCGACTCCGGTACTCCACCACTGCAAACGGCGGTGGCAGAGTCGACCTTGGAGCCGCGGACTTCGATTCCACGGCGTCTGGACGGGTGAGTAGTTCGAACTAGGGTACTTCGAATTCAGCTACGCTATTCACGTAGCTGAACTTGCGTACCCTAGTTCGACCCCCGCCCTTAGTGTAGACCTGCCCTTAAACTTGTTTTAGGAAGGCCCCATAATTGTCAGCAACTGTTGGTGAATGATGGTTTTGAAAGAATAAAGGAACTATTTTCCTAAAAAGCAGAAAGAACATTCATTCTACACTAGGATATTTCAGACCCATAATTCCGAACAGGTGAACTCCAACTGGTGGATTGCATTATAGATAAGGAATAGGCAGGCTTGTGTGTTAATCTCCATACTGTCTAACCCTGAACAGGTGGAACAGCACCCAACAGATATGGACAAGAGACATCCTCTTGGACTGCCTCCTTACCAGAGGCAACGTGTGGGAGGAGGGCATACGGGATCACATGCCCCCCCAGATTTCTGCCTTCCATTTCCAGCCAGGCATTGACCAGCACTGGGGGGCTTGCAGGGAGGAGCCAACGCAGTTCAGAGGGCTCAGCAGGAGCATCTGAGTCCTGGGGCTCTCCATGGAGGGACCATCCAGCTGGGCAGCACACTGGGACTAGGCAAAGCCACTGGAGCAGGTGGTGGCAGCAGGCAGGGCAGGGCTGTTGCTGGTGCCTGGCAGCAGGAAGCTGGGCTAGGGGGGAACCAGCAGATCCATACCCACCTTCCCTGAACCAGCTGCAGGTGCCGGGTGCTGCAGGGGCTTCAGCAGCCACGAAGCCCAGCCAGAGGTGGCTCAGCGAGGGAGGATGCCCCCTGCAGGAGGAGCAGCACCACATGTGGCTGCTGCTTTGGGCACAAAGCATATTGGACAGAGCAGTCCCATGCTCTCTGGGGCTGGGGCCAGGGCCAGGGCCTGGGCCAAGCGGGATGATGGAGGGGAAAAAAGGGCTCTAAGCCCCTGCCCATGGGACTGCTGGGGAGCCTGCAAGTCCAGGGTGGGAACAGGCTGGATATCACTCCCCAGCCCCCACTCCAGTGCTTATCTGAGGGGCAGAGAGGCTCCCCCATGCCAACATTGCACAGGTTTCAGGACAGCTTTGGCACATGCAGGGCTCGTCTCCTCCTGGGCCATGCCCTGTGCGTGATGGTCTTGGGCTTTCCTGGGGTGTTGTCCTGGTCAGAGGCAGACGGGAAGGAAGGAGTCTGCCAGGCAGGCTGCAGGTGTTCTTAGTGCTCCCGCCGGCAATTTATGGAGGAGCAGCGGGGCTAGGGATGGGGATAGCAAGAGGGAGAGCTGCAGGAGGAGGCAGAAGGACGAGAGCATGCAAAGGGGTGATGGGTGGGCAGCAGAGCCTACACATGGGACCGTCAGGTCCCCCCAAAACCTTTAAATTGTGCCTTCCACTACCAATAGTTATGTGTCACCTCTGCTCGTTACAGTTCTGCATACAGAGCCATTCATCTTAATGATCCATAAATAACATTTCCAAGACCTGCCTGTGTTTTCCCAGCTACTTCCATTTTACCTTCGGCAAGTCACATCCGGACTTTTTAGCTGTGCAAAATCTTGGTAAGCAGTGTGTCCTGAACCCACAAATTATTCATACAGGGTGAAATCCACCCAACACAAAACCTACGCACCTATGAGAGATAATCACAAACAAAATAAGAAAACAAATAAAATAATCAAGAAACAGAAGAGGAACACTCTTCAGGTTAACCACTATGAAAAGCTTAGCTAGGTAGGCTCTACTGATAGCTCATGACCAGGGGTGGCTCTAGCTATTTCGCCGCCCCAAGCACAGCGGCATGCTGCAGGGGGGCGCTCTGGCAGTCGCCGGTCCCACGGCTCCGGTAGACCTCTGCAGACATGCCTGCGGAGGGTCCGCTGGTCCCGCGGCTCCGGTGGAGCATCCGCAGGCATGCCTGTGGGAGGTCCACTGGAGCCACCTGCCGCCCTCCCGGTGACAGGCAGAGCGCCCCCCGCGGCATGCCGTCCCAAGCACGTGCTTGGCGCGCTGGGGTCTGGAGCCGGCCCTGCTCATGACACAGAATACTGGTTAAGCAGGATGAAAAGCGTAAGCATTAAGAAGTGCTTTGCCTGAGCCAGCTGTTGCAGGCCAATCTGTCTTACTGTCCCAGAAAGATTAAGCAATACAGTGATAAAAACACTTCAGCTCAGCTGAGTTTTGTTTATATTACAGCATTCATTGAGGGAGCACAATCTGTTGGGAATTACAGATCCAAAAATTTGGGTGTAGACAAGGTTAGAGACTTCTTGGGTCTACTAGGGGAGAGAAATTGCAAGGGAAAGTAATTCAAGCAAAGACTGTGTGTTGATGCCCTTGCTAATATTGAGGTTTTGCACCGATTCCAGCCATCAGTGGCCTGTCAGAGTACCTGCATGAACACAAACCTGTAGAATAGACAGGCAAAACACTGACTGGTGCAAATTGCAGCTTTCTTTTGCTACTCTATGGGTTTGAACCTTGCTGGCATCAACCAGTGGGATCAGAGCAAACTTCAGTATGGACAAGACCTAAAAATCACGACTGTTTCTGGGGATGGAGATGATTGACGGATGTAAGATATCAATGGTGAGGGATATACAGGAAGGATGGTCCAGTGGCTAGGATGCTCACTTGGGTGACCTGGCTTCAAATCCCTGCTCTGCCACAGACTTCCTGTGTGACCTTGGGTAAGTCACGGATCCTCTCTGTGCCTCAGTTCCCCACTGGTACATTATGGATAATAGCACTGTCCTACCTCACAGGGATGTGTGAGGATAAATACATAAAAGATTGTGAGGTGCTCAGATTTCATGGTAATGGAGGATCTTAGGTAAATAAATAAAGGAAAAGACAAAAAAGGGAAGGCATGTTGATCCAGATGGCTTTTTCCATTTTGCCAAAGTCTATTGTGTGGTTTGACCTCATTTGGGTGTTTCCATTTATAGTAATCATGGACATGGGAGAAATTTGATGACGAGCTATAAAAACCCTAGAAGAACAGTTAGGGCCAAGTGTGTTTTTACTGATTTAAATGTGTTTATCCAGCCATAAATGTATATTGGTATTCAGTTCCAAAAAGCCTCTCTTTCAGAGATGCACATTATTTACTTGAGAGATCAGGAGGTGTGAAAGCCAACCCCTACTCAGCAACCACAAAGACTATTTTTAAATGTGTCTTATTTTCCAGACAGATTCCTATGCACTGTGTCAATGCACACCATAGAGCTTGGTATCAAACAATACAGCAGAGTTATTCAAATATTAACATAGATGTGCTTGTTCAAACATGATTCTATACAGGTGCTACAGCTCATCTGTTTTTATGAATAACTGGATTACACATTCGTAAAACATGCCAAAGAAACAATTTCCTTCTCTATCCATATATGGTACTCATTACTATATAGTATCTGAGTGCCTCCATTTTTTAATGTATCTATCCCTTCACAACTCCCCAGTGAGACAGGGAAGTGCTATTCTCCTCTATTATCCCCACTGGGGCACAGAGAGACTAGACCAAGGTCAAATAGAAAATCTGTGGCAGAGCAGAGAATTGAATCTGTGTGTCACAAGTCCCAGAATAGCATGCTAATCACTGGCCCATCCTTCCTCTCTCTCGTGCACATATCATGGATTACTAGTTGGCAATATTTACTTTACAAATCTTAGGTTGATTTGAGTTATTGAAGCTAAGTTAAGCCCCTAACCCCAAATTCCAACTCCTGATTCTGCTTTGGATTCCTAGCAGCTCACAGTGTCTGCATGGATTTTGAAAATTGGCAAGAAAAGAAATATTTTCTTCAAGGCTGGCCTGAGACCCAATTTCAACACATTTCTGTAAATTTTGGCAATGGAGGGTTACAGCACAAACTGTACTTGTTCACCTCAGCCCAGCACACTGAAGTTCACAGGGTGAGAAGATTGTCTCACCATCAGTATAACATTTCCATGATCTTCATGGGAGAAAGCACACAGGAAAGTAGCCAGAGGCCATGCTAAAGACTGACCTTCATCCCCACACACCAGCCTCTTCACCACACAAGGGATCTCTGTGTAGCCAAAGTCCTTTAGTTGCTCCACCTGCTGAGCTGTAATAGGATGCTCCCACATGGCTGTGTTCATAGCAGGGCAGAACAGCAGGGGTTTAGTCATATCCCACGCACGGATAACACAGGTCTGTAAGAAAGACAACAAGAGATCCAACCCTAGCGTGTTTGTTGCCTTTCCTATTTGCATCTCCTATCACACTGCTGCAGAAGCCCTTTGCCAAGCCGAAGACCATTAGGGCTGGGGTACCCAAACTTTGCCCAGCCACGTTGGAAACTTGTCAGCAGCTTCCTGGCTGCAACGAATTAGCACTAAATGGCATAAGATTGCAGCAGCCTCATTTCTAATAGGGAAAAGGAGGCAAGTCCCAGAACAACATGCTTCAGCTTTTCTTGAGTCAAGTGAACAGCCCACTCAGATCCAGCCGACAATCTCCTTGGGCTGCACTTCCCAAGCTAATGATGGCCACAAACCATACTGTAGAACTCTCTAGACCATGTTTGAGGGAAGCCTGGTGTACAGTCATTTTGCCTAAGTGCCATGTCGACTGCATATGTCGCTTTTGCAATGAAAAGAAACATCCCATCTTCCATGGATGTAATTAGCATCAAGTAGAAGAAACATGTCTGGTCTATTTCAAAACATGCAAAACACCTCAGCTTCACAGCCATCAAACAACTCCTACGTATTACATCAGAATCTACAGTGACAGAGTTTGCAGATCATTAATAGAGAGCGCAGTCAGTTCTCTGTCTGGCTTCTTGAACCAGCAAGATATTATCTTGTCGGATAGGCAGATAGGGTTTGCTATAGCATCCTAAAGACAAAAGGACAAGAGGAAGTTACTCACCTTGTGCAGTAACAATGGTTCTTCCAGATGTGTCCCCCAAGGTTGCTCCACTATAGGTGTATCTGCGCCCCTACTCCTCTAATCAGAGATTTTAGTTAGCAGTGTCCATTCAACCCACACATGCGTTCTCCCTCCCTCGTGGTCTGCCTAGAGGCTACCTAGTACTGTGCAGGCGAAATCCCCTCAGGTCCTTCTCTACCGCAAAACCCCTTATGGAGAACACTAGAGGGAAGGAGGGTGGGTTGTGGAGCACCAATAGGGGGACACATCTCAAAGAACCATTCTTACTGCACAAAGTGAGTAACTACCTCTTCTTCTTCAAGTAGTGCCCCTTGGGTGCTCCACTGCAGGTGACTTTACAGCAGTATCCCCCATGGAAGGCCAAGGCTTCGGAGTGGTGTCTGTTACTACAGAGAGTACTGTGGAGTCAAAGATGGCATCAGAGGCCAAATCTCCAGTGATAGTATAATATTCTGCAAAAGTGTGGGTAGAGACCCAAGTCGCTGCTCTGCAGATCTCCAAGATAGGGACATCCTTAAGGAATACGACCACGGTAGAAATTGACCTCGCAGAATGCGTATGGATTAAGGATGCAGGCAACAGGGTGCACCCTTGATAACAGTAATTAATACAACTCTTGACCCATTTGGATAGTCTTTGAGTCAATACTAATAATGCAGATAAGGAAGGGACAACTGCTCGCTTCGTTCAAGGCCAAAGACGGTTGAGAAGGAACTGAGGGGGGTTCGCTTGCGCAGTGTTAGACAGGCTTATGGCAAACCACGAGGGAGAGAGAATGCATGTATGGGCTGAATAGACACTGCTACCTAAAATTGCCGATTTGAGGCACAGGGGCGCAGATACACCTACAGTGGAGCACTCATAGGAACACTACTCGAAGAACAACTTGCATTTGTCCTTGGAATAGTATCTCAGCTGTAGTCATCTTGTGTTCAGTAAACCTTTTACCTGTTATTTTGTACTGTATAATGTGAACTTTCTCCAGTACAGGCAAAATTTAATTCTGTTAGGTCTAGGGTGACCAGATGAGAGGGAGAAAATATCGGGACACATGGGGGGTGGGAGGGGAGAGTCCACCAGAGGAGCAGCAAGAGAAAAAAAAAAAGCCAAGTGCTGCCGGCGGAGCAAGAAAAAAAAGGGGGGGGGGGGGCGAGTGCTGCTGGCGGAGTGAAATATCGGGACAAATTGCATCCCGACCAAAGATTGGTCGGGACGCGGGACAAACACCTAAATATCGTGATGGTCCCAATTTTATCAGGACATCTGGTCACCTTAGTTAGGTCTTATCCCCTCCAAGCTTCCAAATGAAACCCTAAATGGCCTGTTTCATACATCTGTTATTTTATTTCCCTCCCAAAAAAGCTAGCAGTCATAGAGTTGTAATCTTGTGTGTCACTGACCGATGGGATCTGTCTCCTGGGCCATATAATGCTCCTCCTGCTAAGCCAACACCTCCAGAGACATTCTAGACACTCACGTAGATGAAGCCTGTAAGTCCAGCTGTATTTTACTCATTTACAGGCACTGTGGTTTTCCTTAGCACTAGGGTTCAGCCATTCAGAGTTTCTTGACCTGTATGGCACCTGTCCACACAAATTTCCTTTTGAGATTTTGTGTGCCTACATCCCTAGCTCCACCCACCCTCCACTCATTTTTGAGGGGCACTGAACTGGTTATACCAGCGTTGCATGTGCAGATTTGCATTCTCTTTGAAGATTCCTTAGGTGTCTAAAATTCTATGACCTTCCCTATCTAATGAGCACCTATCTCTGGTCCCAAAGTGCTTGGGTGTACAGGGGGCTCTTGGGTAGTCTGTCTTACCCAAATGCAGGAGCTGCCTCCCTTCTTCCACCCACCCAAAGCTACTTGAGGTACCAGAAAACAGCATGGCCCCAAAAAAGACCTGTGGCTGAAACTGGAAGATAAATGTGTGAGTGTGGGTGGGTGGATGTCCATGTTATGCTTTTAGGTGAGGGAGTGAGGACTAGCAGGAAGAAAACAAACTTATCTGATCTCACAGGTGTCTTTCCAGACTACATCTAAAACACAGAAAGGAAGAGGAACTGAAGAGTGAGAAAGTGTGTCTGTAAGAGAGAGAGAGACAGAGAGACAGAGAGATGGAGAGGCCATAAGCTGCAGGAGAGGAAGAAGAATCATGCATCAGGAAAAGGAGGAGGAAATATAGGGAAAGGGATGGCGAGTGAACACCATGAGAGAAGAGCCAGGGAGATGAAGAAGGATGTGAAGGAGGAGGGGGAGGGAGGGAGAGAGAGAGAGAGGTATAAGGAGGGAGCCAGGAAAAAGAGCAGGCATTATTAATTATTATTAGTAGTATTATTTTAATGCCTAGAAGCCCTATGTGACGTTGTGCAGTCTATATGGTTTTACAAATTTTAATAAGTGAATATAACATAACTGAGATATGTTTCATGCAAAAAGTCTCTTATAAGGTATCATTACAAAGCTTATAATCTACTGAGTGTGATCATCCTATTTGTATAAATGTACCACTCTTGTATCTGAAATTAGAAATATGAAATATAACTCTGACGGCCTACTGTAATTATGTAAAGTGTGGGCGATTAATGGTGGTTTGGAATCTTGATGACTCCCATTAACTAGGACTATTGACTGCAGATGGTTGTGTTTTACCTGTAAGTCTTCATGTATACGTGTGTGCTGGCAAGTGGGCAATGAAGTCTTGCAGTGACGTGATCATGTCACCTGAACTGGAATCCATCTTTAACCTGGTGTCTTTCCATTGAGAAGGAGGGGTTGGGAACTCAGAGAGGGACAAAAGGATTCCCACCTTATGCAAAAGATATATAAAGGGGTGGAAGAGAACAACAAGAGAGAGAAGCCATCATGAAGAATCCCCTAGCTACCACCTGAGCCAGAACAAGAGCTGTACCAGGGGAAAGAACTGTGCCCAGGCCTGGAAGGTGTCCAGTCTGAGGAAAAAACTTACTGAAGCATCTCTGAGGGTGAGATTATCTGTATTCAGTTTGATTAGACATAGATTTGTGCATTTTATTTTATTTTACTTGGTGACTGACTTTGTTCTGTCTGTTACTACTTAGAACCACTTAAATCCTACTTTCTGTATTTAATAAAATCACTTTTTACTTATTAATTAACTCAGAGTATGTATTAATACCTGGGGGAGCAAACAACCATGCATCTCTATCAGTGTTATAAAGGGCGAACAATTTATGGGTTTACCCTGCATAAGCTTTATACAGGGTAAAACGGATTTATTTGGGTTTAGACCCCATAGGGAGTTGGGCATCTGAGTGCTAAAGACAAGCACACTTCTGTGAGCTGTTTTCAGGTAAACCTGCAGCTTTGGGGCAAGTAATTCAGACCCTGGGTCTTCGCTGGAGCAGACAGAAGCGTCTGGCTCAGCAAGACAGGGTGCTGGAGTCCTGAGCTGGCAGGGAAAACAGGAGCAGAGGTAGTCTTAGCATATTGAGTGGCAGCTCCCAAGAGGAGTTCTGTGATCTAACCTGTCACACCCTAGTCATGGATTGAGGTTCCATTTCACTAGGCGCTATACAAACACAGAACAACATGGCCCCTGCCCCAAAGAGCTTGCATGAAAAGGAAAACAGAATAGAGTTACAGTGGAAGCAACAGAGGGATAAGGAAAAAGAGCATGAAAGAAGTCCTCAGCCAGTATTCAGGGCAACTAATGGCCCAGATGCAGACAGTAACTCACCAGTAAGTTGTCACAGATGCCATTTGCTATTTTTGCCAGTGTATTTGCATCAAGAGGAGCCACTAGCATCAGGTCGGCCCAGCGCCTCAGGTCGATGTGGAGGACTGGGTCCGTACGCCCTTTCCACAGCTGCAGACAACAGAAGAGGCTGGATCACTGAACTCTCCTGAGACACTCGTACACAGAGCGCTTGGCACTGTACCAATCCCACATGCATAAATGCCATGTCAAATCAGGGGGAAAGAGTAACATCCACACGGAGCAAGGCCCAATCACAATGGGCCTCTGAGACAGCAGTGCTGCTGCTGCTTCATATTTAACCCTTCTCTTGCTTCGCTCTTCCTATAGTTACTATTTATATTGTGGTAGCACCTAGAAACTCCAATCAAAGATCAGAGCCCGATTGTGCTAGTTGCTGTACAGACAAACATCAAGGAAACAGACTCTGCTTCAGAGAGCACTCAGTCTACATGTCAGACATCTACATAACCCTGCATGCCAGTTCAGGCTTCCCCATCCCATTCACCACAGGGCATCTGTGTTAGAAAAGCTTCCTGAAAATTTTACCCTGGTGACTGCTGCATTGAACAACCCCGGCCAAAGTCCCATAGAATAGACTAGATGAGGCCAGCTAGGCCTTTCTCGCTCCAACCTTTGTAACTCTGATCATTCTGGTTTACCCAGAAGGCTGCTCTGGAAATTCTCTGTGAGACAGACATGGTGATTTCCTGCAATATCCTGGGCAAACCTTGCTGAATTAAGTTAAACCTTATTGAATTAAGTTTAAGTATCTTTGGAGCCCACTGTATTAAAAACGCAAAATGTGGGATTCACTAGGGTGAAGACTTGTAAACCTTGGGAAGTGTTGTGAACTTCAAAGGACTATTTTAAACAAAGTTAAGTGGGGTTCCTAGGAAGTATCTGGGGGGAAGTGTATAGGTCACAGTTCAGTGCAACTGCTCCTGTATTCCTCCTTTATGATCGAGCAAAGGAAATCCACTGTCAGGCTTCCAGATCTCCAGCCACCACATCTCTTGGATGGAGACACACATCTCTCTCCCTCCTGACCGGGGTTTTTCCAGACTGCACAGCTCTCTGCCTACACTTTGAGTTCCCCAGCAAGTCAGACTGCCTACGCTAGCTTGCTTTGCCTTTGCCTCAGAGGCAATAAACAGTGTAATTGCCGATAGGTATAAATTACAAAACAGCGTGTCCTCAGCAAGCACATTTATTCTTAAGGTGAAAGCACTACAGAGAAAACGTATTTAAAAAGTAAAAGAAACTACACATATGCGGCATACTAATCAGCTTACCGGAGATCACCTCAATTCCAACAAGGGCTCTGACACATGGTTGGTCCTTCAAACTCCACCACGGGGGTTTTCTGTGGTCACAAGTTCATATCAACTGTTAGCTCAGAACAAGCACACCCTGAATCTGATTGTCACCACTTTACACAGTTTGGGTCTTTGATCTGCAGAGACCGTAAATACCTAAGTATCCAGACAGTGGTCCCCTCCTCAGGATAAAGCTTCAAAAGGCTGGGTCTCTGTACAGCTGGAAGTGGTCATTTGCATTTACCCATCTGCAGGTATTTTCTAGAACCCCACTTATATTTGTTTGTCTGGCACATTGCTTAAAATATTTCTCTGAAGCTCATAACACTTCCCAAGGTTTACACTGGCCACGTCTCCCTCAGAAAAACTTACATATAATCTCACAATAACACATAAACTTCACATTTTAAATACAATAGACTGTAAACATACTTAAAAGGTTTAACTTAATCCAATCAGGTTTGTCCTGGATTTTGCAGGAAATTGCTATATCTGTCACACTCTGACCTCGATGGAGCATCTGAGCTGGTAAAATGTCAAGAGAAGCAGCAAATGAGATGAGGTGTCTTACCTCCAGAGGCCAGACACGACCACAGGCCAGTGAGAGGTGTGCATCAGGGCCACAAACTGCTCACTCTATGAGTCACACACAACCACAACAGAGAGGCAGCATCCGGAATAACTAGTGCTCCCCACCCTTCCCAAAGTAGGGCTTTTCACTCTCTTTTTAGTTTTTAAGTACATTAAAGAGTCTCGCCTTCTTTTTAAAATGACTTTTTGTATTTAACTCTTCTGGAGCCAGATATAATGCAAGCAGAAGCTATGCAGGCTCCTCTCACACAGCTCTGTCAATGCACCTCAATCCTGACCTGCAACATCCCTTGCCCAGCTCTGCCAATGTATCTTAATCCTGATCTGCAGCATTCCCTGGTATTTCAGTACTGCAAGCCCATACGGCACAGCAGGGCCGGTGCAAGGATATTTTGTGACCTAGGCGAAACTTCCACCTTGCGCCCCCCCTCCCCCCAATAAATCACATAGATTATACATTTAAATCAACACGGGGCTCCCAGCTGCAGAGGTGGCTGGGAGCCCCCAGGGCTCACGGGCAAATTAAAGGGCCCGGGGCAGGGACCGCTGCAGAGCTCCAGGCCCTTTAAATCCCCATTGCAGCTCCAGCTGGGATTTAAAGGGCTCGGGGGCTGGGGCCAGGATTTAAAGGGCTCGGAGCTCCTGCGGCTGGGGGGAGCTCCAAGCCCTTTAAATCCCGGCCACGGAAGCCGGTGCAGTCCGGCACGGTGTACTGGCTCTTGCCGGTACGCCGTACCGGACCTTACCGCCTTACTTTCATCTCTGGTGGAGGCTGAGCCGAAACCCTGCTGTCACGCCTGTCGCCGGGCTTGTGCCACGTGAGCACTAAGCAGAGCTCTGCCCAGCCGCCAGCACCCCCACCGGCAATGACAATAATTGCATGGAGCGGCCGCTGCGCTGGGAGAGGGAGTCTGAGCCGCATGTGTCAGTGCATCACTGGCAGCTCAGCCCAGGAACGGTGTAAAAAAAATAAAATAAAATAATAATTTGGGAGCACCGCTTTTTGGCACCCCAGGCAACCGCCCAGTTTGCCTTAATGGTAGCACCGGCCCTGCGGCACACCCAATGCACCTCAATTCTGACCAGCAGCCCCTCTGCTATTCCAGACCTGGGCCCCAACAGAGCTCTGCCAATGCACCGCAATGATCTCTGAAATGACTGGAAAGCTTTCTGTTCATTCCCACTAACATGCCTTTCTATGAAGGAAAGTAACATATGCTTGTGGGTGCAAAAACAGAGGACTGCTCACATGGTGATGAGCAGGTCCTTCTTGTACTCACTCACGGTATGTCTACACTACAAAATTAGGTTGAATTTATAGAAGTCAATTTTTTAGGAAGCAGTTTTATACAGACGATTGTGTGTGTCCCCACTAAGCGCATGAAGTCGGCAGAGTGCGTCCACAGTACCGAGGCTAGCGTCGACTTTTGGAGCACTGCACTGTGGGTAGCAATCCCACAGTTCCCGCAGTCTCCGCCACCCATTGGAATTCTGGGTTGAGCTCCCACTGCCTGATGGGGCAAAAACATTGTCGCGGGTGGTTTTGGGTACATGTCGTCAGTCGTCCAAGCTCCAACAGCTGTGACTGGCTTGCCTCCTCCGGGGTAGAGAAGAGCTCCTGGCTGCATGCATCTCTGACCTCCGAGTCGTCATCCACCTCTAGGTCCCCCCACTCCACATCCGCATCCAAGATTTCCTCCTCCTGGCTCATTCCACTCTCAACTGGCATGCAAGCCATCGAAGTATCCATAATGGACTTCACAGTGGAGGTGAGATTGCCACCGAGTATTGCATCCAGCTCTTTGTAGAACCGGCAGCTCATGGGCACAGCACCGGAGCAGCGGTTTGCCTCCCGCGCCTTGTGGTAGGCATTCCGCAGCTCCTTCATTTTGCCCCTGCACTGCAATGTGTCCCAGTCATGGCCCCTTTCTATCATGCATCGTGAAATCTGTTGTGACAACATTCCTCCTCTATCTTGGTGGGTCCTGCGCTTATTGGCAGATTTGTTTGCCTCAGGAGATTCACCATGTGGGTCAGGGAACAGCCCAGAGACCTTCCCCTCTAGTAGAATCCACAGTCCAGGTCTATTCCTCCTGTGTCTGATCAGGAGTTGGGAGGTTTGGGGGGAACCCGGGCCCGCCCTCTACTCCAGGTTCCAGCCCAGGGCCCTGTGGACTGCAGCTGTCTAGAGTGCCTCCTGGAACAGCTGCACAACAGCTACAACTCCCTGGGCTACTTCCCAATGGCCTCCTCCAAACACCTTCTTTATCCTCACCACAGGACCTTTCTCCTGGTGTCTGATAACGCTTGTACTCCTCAGTCCTCCAGCAATATGCCTTCCCGCTCCTAGTGCCTCTTGATCCCAGCTGCTCGCATGCATGCTACAAACTGAAGTGAGGTCCTTTTTAAACTCAGGTGCCCTGACTAGCCAGCCTATTCTAATTGATTCTAGCAGTTTCTTCTTAATTGACTCCAGGTGTCCTAATTAGCCTGCCTGCCTTAATTGGTTCCAGAAAGTTCCTGCTTGTTCTGGAACTGTTCCTGTTACCTTCCCCAGGGAAAAGGGATCTACTTAATCTGGGACTAATATATCTGCCTTCTAACACTCTCCTGCATCCATCTGGCCTGACCCTGTCACACTGTCCATAAGTATCATAATTCCTACGGCTGGAGCGCAGCTGGGACTGGACAGCCTCCTCTCCCCAAATGCTGATGAGGTCCAGCAGCTCAGCACTGCTCCAAGCAGGGGATCACCTGGTGCGTGGAGCAGGCATGGTCACCTGGAAAGATGCGCTAAGACCACTGCACACATCACAGAGCAAACAGGAAGGGGACTTTCAAAATTCCCAAGGAGTTTAAGGGGTGGGGCAAGGCAGTAGAGCTCAAACTGATGACCAGAGAGGTGAGAACAGGCATTGTGGGACACCCCCCAAAGGCCAATCGCAGTGCTGTAATCGACCAGAGTGTCTACACTGGCACCATGGTGCTGTAGCCCCGGCGCAGAAAGCTGTATGCCTCTCGTTGGGGTAGGTTTTTTTAAGCGCTGCAACTGCGCAGTTTCTGCATGCTAAGTGGCTTGGCAGCATGTACACCTCGGGAGTTACACCACAGAAAGCTGCTTTACTGCGCAGAAACTTGCCAGTGTAGACAAGGCCTTGGTTTAACATCTCCTCTAAAGTACTGTACCTTTGATAAAACAGCCCTCTCCCACAGTGCTGCACTAACTCACTACGGTTATTCTACACCGCAGCTGGGTGCAAGCTTCCCAGCATGGGTAGACAATAGACTCACACTAGCAAGACTTGAGCTAGCATGCTAAGAATAGCTGCGTGGATCTTGCGGCTCTGGCAGAGACTCAGGCTAGACACTCCAGCTCAAACCCACCCAACCCCTAGACTTGAGCTTGGGTGGCTAGCCCAAGCCTCTGCAGGAGCTGCAACATCCACACACTATTATTAGGGTGCCACCTTGAGCCCCACTAGCATGAGTCTGTTTATCCGGGCTGGAAAGCTCACTCCCAGCTGCATTGTAGACACCTCAGAAGAGTCCAGGTCCTGAAATGGGACTTCTGTCCACATTATCTGACTTGACCCTTCCCTAAATCCTTCATTATATGACTTTACCCTTCTCTAGCAGCTTCTATCTGAAGATGTCTCAGAGCACCTTGCAAACGTTAATGAACTAAGGACCTGTCTATACTGGAAAGTTTTGCACCGCTATCACAACAAACACCCAATGTAGACACGGTGCACTGGTGTCAAAAGTGACACGCACCAGTTCAGTTTATGCTAGTGCAAGCCGCCTTTTAGATTGGTGCAAGACACCTACATCACTAAGGTTTGCACCAGTCCAACAACATTGGTATGGCTACACCAGTACAAACAACCTCAGTGTAGACAATTGCCTGTGGGTTATAGGAAAGCATTTTACAGAAGGAGAAACTGAGGCACTGTAATGAGGTGGAGTTTCCTCCCACGGACCCGGAGGGGGAGGAGCCCCTCACTGAGCCCTGGTGGGCGGAACCAGGGCATGCTCACCCCTCCCGCTAGAAGTCAGCGGGAGGGACAGGAAGTATAAAAGGTGGGTCTGGGCACTTAGTTGGGCTGTAGCCACCAGAGGAGCCAGATGCCTCTTGCTTGCTCCCAAGCTGGGAGACTGCTGCAGGCCCCTGGGGAGCTGAGAACTGGCCAGAGCCACATACTGACCAGACCACACCACAGAGGAGTTGTCGGGACTATTGCAGGCCTTCTACCCTGACGATCTGGACAATCCTCTACAGACCCAAGTACACCCCGAGGAGGAGTTAGGAAGTGGCCCAGGGACAGCTAACCCTAGTGCGGTTCGTTGTTGCCGTAGACTCAGTCAGCATGTTGCAGTCAGGATCCCCACTGACCCAGTGGCAGACCCCTCTGCCGCTGTTAGGGCCCTGGGCCAGGATGCAGTGGAGTGGGTGGGCCTACGTTCCCCCTGCCATCCCAGCCCCTGGGGTGGTGGTCTCCTCCTCTCTAGGCTAAGAGGCCAGTGCTTGTCAGGCATCCGCCAGAGCTAGGATGCCCGAACCCCTGAACACAAGCCAAAGCTATAGACTCTCAATGCCCCGCCCTGAGTGAGCCAAACCCGAGCCATTCTTTTTGGGTGACAGATCTGAGGAACTATCCCAAATTGAGGTGTCATTAGAGGAGGTTTTAGAACAAATTGATAAACTAAACAGTAATAAGTCTCCAGGACTTGATGGTATTCACCCAAGAGTTCTGAAGGAACTCAAATGTGAAATTGCAGGACTACTAACTGTCATCTGTAACCTATCATTTAAATCAGCTTCTGTACCAAATGACTGGAGGATAGCTAATGTGACGCCAATTTTTAAAAAGGGCTCCAGAGGTGACTCTGGCAACTACAGGCCAGTAAGCCTCACTTCAGTACCAGGCAAATTGGTTGAAACTATTATAAAGAACAAAATTGTCAGACACAGATGAACATAATTTGTTGGGAAATAGTTAACATGGTTTTTGTAAAGGAAATCATGCCTCACCAATCTATTATAATTCTTTGAGGGGGTCAAAAAGTATGCGGACAAAGGAGATCCAGTGGATATAGTGTATTTAGAATTTCAGAAAGCCTTTGAAAAGGTGCCTCACTAAAGGCTTTTAAGCAAAATAAGCAGTCATGGGATAAGAGGGAAGGTTCTCTCACAGATTGGTAACTGGTTAAAAGATAGGAAACAAAGGGTAGGAATAAATGGTCAGTTTTCAGAATGGAGACAGGTAAATAGTGGTGTCCCCCAGGGTCTGTATTGGGCCCAGTCCTATTTAACATATTCATAAAAGATCTGGAAAAAGGGGCAAACAGTGAGGTGGCAAAATTTGCAAACGATACAAAACTACTCAAGATAGTTAAATTCCAGGCAGACAGCAAAGAGCTACAAAAAGTTCTCACAAAACTGGGTGACTGGGCAACAAAATGATCCACCAGAGTACGCAGCCCCACCCCCCAGAGTGCTGCTTTACCGTGTTATATCTGAATTCGTGTTATATTGGGTTGCGTTATATTGGGGTAGAGGTGTAACAGTTTTAAAACAAACACAAGAAAGTATTTTTTCCACGCAACATACTGTCAACCTCTGGAACTCCTTTCCAGAGGGTGTTATGAAGGCCAATACCATAACGGGGTTCAAAAGGGAGCTAGATAGATTCATGCAAGATCTTAGCTATGGCTATTAGCCAGAATGGGCAGAAATGGTGTCCCTAGCCCCTGTTTGCCAGAAGCTGGGATTGGGTGACAGGGCATGGATCACTTGATGATAACCTGTCTGTTCATTCCCTTTGGGGCACCTGCCATTGGCCACTGTCAGAGGACAGGATACTGGGCTTGATGAACCTTTGGTCTGACCCAGTATGGCCATTCTTGCATTCTTATGACTAAGGGCCTGGCCTCCCTACCTATGTTTTGTTGCTGGCCCTTACCACAGGCCTGAGCTATAGACTTGAGCGATAGACTGTTGTCACCCCATTAATGCCCCACGGTAGGAGACAAACAGACACGTAATGAGGCGGAGTGGCCTCCCACGGACCCGGATGGGGAGGAGCCCCCGCCACTAAACCACTACAGGCACAGAGAGGTAAAGTGACTCACCCAAGGTCACAAGAATGAGTCAGTGGCAGAGCCAGGAATAGAACCCAGATCTCAGTCTCGCAGCCCTGATCATAAGATGATAAAGAATAGGACAGAGCAACTCACTCATGCAGCACAAACTGCTGCCTCCGGCTGCCAAAAATACAATTTGGAACTATTTTTCACCACACAAGCCATCTGTTTTGATTGGCTGGATTTCATGTTATGATCCAGGACCAAGAAGAAAGGCTGTTCAGTGCCATAGTCTCCAATCAGAAATCCTAACTAGTATTAAATTACAAGAGGAAAAAGAATGGGAGGGACCCATCCAAAACAGCAAAATACTAAAGTTGTGAATGAGATAGAACTCTGCAATGAAACTGGGCATAGATGAACTTTTTCTCCTGGTGCCCAGGCATCGGATCTGAGGCTGGGAATCTAGAACTTCTATTACACTCCATATGATGTATAATAAGCCTGGGAAATTCAGTGGTGCTGGAGGTTATTGAGTCATATGCTGAAGGTAGATTTTAAACAGGGCTGGATAATTTTATGACTATTAATAATGTCTGTAGATTTGCAGGCTAAGATAATGATGGGGGTAATCAAGCTGCTGCCCTCTAAGTTGGGCAAGGCATAATGATTGCATAACATCTGCACCCACTGCTCTTCAGTGGTTTCCTACCCACTTCCAGCTGCTATTCAGGGAGATTGGGATAGCTCTTAAGTCCTGAGTGGTCAGAGACCACCTCTTACCCTACACTCCCTCCCTCGTCCATCTGGGTGTCATGTGGTTCTCTGGCATAGTGAGGGCAACCTTTGTTTTAATATTTGGTTTCTAGTGTAGTTGAGACCATGTAATTTGGGAACTGTGCTACAGTCCTAGGTCATCACAAACGAAAAATGTGACAACATACAGATGTTCCCTAACCAAGCCGGAAAATTGCACTGGTCGACCTATAGTGTAGAGGGAGTGTGACCGATAGACCCAGATACAGGAAGTGACCAGTCCTTACCTAGACCCAGCAGTCTTAGAAGCACATGGGATCCAGTGGTTGGGTCTTCTCACAACATACTGGTGTCTGTCCAGAGAGGGGAACTGGGCCAGGTTGTGGCTCTACCCATTAACAATCTTTCCTTTCTTCCACACTTAGTCGTTCCTGTTTATTTAGGCTGTAAGCTCTAGGACAGTGCCTGTCTATTATGTGTTTGTACAGTGCCTACCACAATGAGGCTATGATATTGGTTGAGACCACTTAACACTACTGTAATAATAATAAATACCACCATCACCACCATCCAGAGAGGGCAACATCATATTATTTGCATGTTTTTAATACTCCGTACTTGGATTCAAAGGCTCTGTAAAAGTGAATGAAATCAGTCCATCAGCCTCATGCTGAAAAACTGATCACTTGGAGGGGACCAGGAAGGAATTCTTTGACTACACCAAATCCAGCATCTGCACAACTGACCAAGTGCATTATGGAGGGAGAGGGTTTTGCCTTGCTCTGAAGTATCCACTATTGGCCATTTCTGGAAGACTAGGTCAACTGAATGAACAAACAAATCCTATATAAAAAGTGAAGCTGGCATGGGAATTAGTTGTCCCCAGCAACCATAGAGAATGGATCAGATGGGGTAGAAGAGGGATACTGACCTGCCATTCCTCAGTGTCACTGTAGAGGGTTACAGGAATCTCCTGGGGGTTGTAGAAATGTTTTGCCCTCTCGGTTGTTACCACACGCACTTTCAGCTAACGAGAGAAAAGGAGGAGGAGAGACAAACAATTACCTTTCATAACATAAAAGGCCTGAGCCAGGCAAGGGAAGGAGGACTTGGGTGGCAAAGAGTTTTATATCAAGCCCTCACACCAAAACTTCACCCTACTACTCATATTTGCATAACCACTTCCAGTCACTGCTGAAAGGTCAGGCACCAACAGGTGCAATGCAAGCCAGATACTCATTTCTCTTCTTCACATGAGCAGGCTGGGCCTTAGTCATTTGGTTCCTAGCATATGCAAATAACCAACCAGCAGTTGGGCCAGTGAAGATGACCGAAACAGACAAAAGAGAGGCGTGGTTTAGAAAAGAGGGCTGCCAGGAAAAACAAAGCTCCATACAAGAGCCTTGTCTGATCAAGAGATGTGTATGGAAAGAGGGTGTGAAAGTGCCTGGCTCTGGAAGGCCCTATTAACCAGGGCACCTCATGGCCGTGGACAAGAAGACACCATAAGAAAACTTTTTGTTTCCTAGGGCTATTTCTGTCTGGCAGGATTTTTGTTCATCAGTCTATGTCTAACTACACCTGCTGCATTTGCAATCAAACTGCATGCAAACAGTCTGTCACCCATGCGAAATTATGGGTGTAACTCAATGGTTTTAACTACAAGGAGGCTTTTCTCAAATTCTCTGGCTGTTGTCCTACAACCAGTGAGGATGCACACTTACTACCTATTATGGAGTGTGATGCTGGCATACCAGGTGCCAGCTCATGCCAAGATCCCCATGCCTCAACTGAATACTTACAAATACATGGTTGAAATCAGTCAGGCTCACCTGTGTGTTAGTATTGTTAAAATAAGTACTAGAATAAGAATGCATTTAGTGTTTAGATTTTATGAAATGCTTGTAAGTTGCTGCAAGCATTAATCTCACTTATCATATCTGTATCCCATATCACAAGGTAATATTTGAGTGTTTTCACTGTAACCCTCTGTGTAAATCACCAGATGGGAGAGAGACATTAACTAGTGTAAAGTGATTATCTCCAATAGAAAGTGGCCAACAAGGAAGGCCCATCAACAGCAGATGGACTAGAGTGGAACACTGAAGAGGACAAAACACTTTGTTCTTTACTGATGATGGTCAGTATATGCTACCATTTCCTGCCATTGTGTCCACCAGTGGTGGAAGAATTTGAAGAAAACCTCTGTGTAGGCACATCCATAGTAATATACTTGATTATGGGCTAAGTGTACTCATCATGCTAGCTGCTATACACCTCTGTTGTCACCAAAAGCTGCTGACCATCTCCAACAGCAGCAGTTGAGGCTTGGGAACAGGTTAACCTATCTCCCCAACAGTGACTGTTTTATAGTCTGTTTTATCTTCCTAGCAATGACAATTCTAGGCTCATCTTCCTCCACCCTTGTTACCTAGGATGACCTGGGGCAGTGGAAAATTCCAGCTCCCAAACTTCAGGGTCTTTGATCACTTTTGCTGTTTATTTCAGAATCTAAGGAGGGCTGCTCTACATATAGAAATTTACATGTATATACTATGCAGGTATATTTATACTGATACAGGTGTAGCAGTACATCATACTGGATTGACAGTCTTATTCTGGAATAAAAGTGATTTTTTCCAGTTTAGTTTATGTTGCTTTGAAAGTGGCAATGTCAAAGCATAGTTGGGGCACGTACCTATGAACTGCAATCTAACAAGCAAGCAGCTAGCTGGAGTCAGCCAGCGCTATCTGAGTGCATGTCTTTCAGCTCTTCCTCCTCCAGGCTGGGTTCTGTGGTTGCTTGTTCTTCATAGCAGGGCACTATCCAGTTATTCTGCATCATACTCTGGGACGTTATGCTCTTTCTGCAATGTTTGCTCATTTTCCACAGCTTTCATTTGAAATCACACACATTTCTGGCCCTTTCCAGTGTCAAAATCATTTTCAGAGCAACAACCACAGTTTCCCCATTAACCTCACTTTGCACAAAACTGTTTCCAGCCAAACAGCGGCAGCAAAGGTGCTAACTGCACTATCTGCTACCCTATTTGCCTCAATGAGGTGTTTACCTCAGAGCCTACACAGCCTATTTAAATGCTGATTTTATATATATATATCTTCCGTCTGTATTTTCCACTACATGCATCCAATGAAGTGAGCTGTAGCCCACGAAAGCTTATGCTACAATAAATTTGTTAATCTCTAAGGTGCCACAAGTACTCCTATTCTTTTTGATTTTATACAGTAACTGCATTCTTTAGGCTTGTCTATAAGGTGTGTCAATGTGCACCGGAGGGGTGTAAATTGTAGAGCATTCTAAAATGTTGTGCTGAAACTGACCCATGTAGACCTGGCTGACACACTCTAAGGGCTTGGCTACACTTGAGAGTTACAGCGCCGGTGGTGGCTGTAACTCACTCCCCGTCCACACTGGCAAGGCACATACAGCGCAGTATCTCCCTGGCTACAGCGCTGGTTGTACTCCACCTCGATGAGAGGAATAAAGAGAACAGGGCTGCTCTTGCAGCACTGGGGTGCCAGTGTAAACAGTGATTAATCTTACTACGCTGTAACTGACCTCCAGAACCTTCCCATAATGCTTTTAAGTAAAGATAACATTCTGTTTTGCTGTGATGCCTCTCTTTGTTTTGTTGTGAACTCGGGGCTCCCGGAGCTGCTTATCTAAAAAACAAACACAGCTACTGTTTGCTTGAGCCGAGGCAGGCAGGGGGATCCCTTTGGAATGTCCACAGCTAGTGTTTGCTTGAGGAGAGAAGCAGCCCAGCGGGCGGGAAGGGAGGGGTCCGTTTTGGAGCAGCTGCTTATCTGCTCTGTGAGGAAAAAAATAAAGAAGGCTATTTGCATTTAGTGAATGAGAGAGGGGTGGGAAGGGGTCGGAACTTGCAAGGCAGGGAGCTGACACAGTGTCAGCTCCAAAAATCCACTCTCTCTCTCTCTCCCCCACGCTCCCTGTCACATTCCACCCCACCCCCCTCTTTTGAAAAGCACGTTGCAGCCACTTGAACGCTGGGATAGCTGCCCATAATGCACCATTCCCAACACCGCTGCAAATGCTGCAATGTGGCCACACTGCAGTGCTGGTAGCTGTCAGTGTGGCCACACTGCAGCGCTTTCCCTACACAGCTGTACAAAGACAGCTTTAACTCCCAGCGCTGTACAGCTGCAAGTGTAGCCAAACCCTAAAAGGTACTTAGCATGTGTTGATGTAGTCCCAATGTTAACATGCACTAGGAATCTTCTGGAGCGAGCTAGCATAACTGTGGCCAGAGCTATACTATACACTTTAGCCAGAATACTAATATTGGATGAGATTTTTAATGACATTTCTATATTATTAAAAGCCTTGGCTTAACCATAAAATATTGGGTTCAATGCAGGAATCACTGGGTGCACTTCTCCTTGTTCAGTAACTGGTATAGACTAGACCAGCAAAAGCACTGTTTTGCTGCTATAAGCTGCAACTACACTAAGGCTATGTCTACAACGCACTTTCAGCAGTAAAACTTTTGTCAGTCGGGGTGTGAAAAAAAACAACAAAAAACCCACTCCTGACCGACAAAAATTTTACGGACAAAAAGCATCGGTGTGGACGGCACTTTATCAGCAGGAGACGCTCTCCCAACGACAAAGCTACCGCCCCTCGTTGGAGGTGGTTTTATTTTGTCGGCAGGAGAGCTTTTTTTCCTGGCTAATGAAGAGCGGCTACACTGCACACCTTACAGCGGCACGGCTGTAGCAACACACCTGTCACTCTAAGGTGCACAGTGTAGACATTGCCTTAGAGGGTTTGCTGGTATAGCTATAACTAAACTTTCTAGTGTACACAAAGCCTACACTAATTATTATTAGTATTGCCAATGTAGTTATACCAGTAAAAGCTCTAGTGTATATGCAGTTATACCAATATAAAGGTGCCTTATAGCAATATAGTTTATTTCAGTTCCTGAACCAAAATAAGCTATATAGTGATATAAGAATTTTATAGTGATATAATTGTGTACACAACCAGAGTTTTTTTGCTGCTTTAACTGTACCGGTACAGGTAAGGCAGCAAACCTTTATGGTGTAGACAAGCCCTTCGAAACAAACACATACCTGCAGCCAAGGCACTTTTAAACCACTCTCTTTCTGCCATTTCTTTCACAGATTTTAAGGCCAAAAGGGACCATTCTGATCATCTAGTTTGACCTCCTGTATAGCAGAGGCCAGAGAAGTGCACCCAGTGATTCGTGCATTTAACCCAATATTTATAGTTAAGCTAGGGTGCATCTTTTCAAAAGACATTCAATCATGATTTTAAAACTCCAAGTGATGGAGAATTGTAACACATTCCTGGGTAAGCTGTTCCAATGATTAACTATTCCCACTGTTAAATTATTTTCTGCAGGGATGGGCTCATTGCTTACTCATCCTAAGTGGGACTTTCATGTCCCTCTACCTAAGTTGGAAAGAGATCAGTATTCCCTCCTTTCCATATATCTGTAACAGCCTCTGTTTGCCTTTATAACAGTTGTGTTGCTTGATTTTAGGGGATTAATATTATTATTTATATAAGTTAAAAGGCTTGCCAGTTGATCTGATCAGAAGATATGGTTCTTGTCCCAAAATCAGGCTACACAGAGTCTTGCAAGAACCCCTCAGGATGTATGACAAGGACACTTATGCTGAGAACACAATACAGCCGTAGAAACTTTTACTGACATAAGTGGACAAGTAATCAAATGGAAAGTAATCAACCAGAATCAAAAAGGAAATAGTACTGTTTTTGGAGGTACATGTGGTATCCTTTACCATAAAACTTCCTAGATTAACACACACTCATCCTTCCTTGAGAACCTGATGGTAAGAGACAAAGGACCAGCCTCATTTCCAGCATGCCAAAAAGAGTCCGATGGTCCAGGTTCCTCAATGCTCGAGTGGAAGGTGAAAAATTTAGGGGAAGCTAGAGAGCTAGAAAGCCAGGAAACTAAGCCAAAAAAGACCCAAGAAAAAACTAACCTAACCCTAATCATGGTGGTTTGCCCTCTTATGTGCCCAACCTTCCACGTCCAATTTCTTCACCCACATCAAATCGGGGTGCTCATTCTCACATCTGTTATTTCTGGCCTGAATCAGTTTGGTGGTTATTTCCATGTTCTTTGTGGTGTACCTGTTAACTTTATAGCGCACAATCGCTTGGCAACTTCTCTATGCCAAAGGTCACAAACATGTGTACGCTAACTTACTTTAGCTCATCATACAGGATGTGGCCTGTAGGTTTCTTCCGTTACTGCAAAAAAAATACTCTAATACAAAGCTATAAAGCTATTATCAACAAACCCATAAGAAAGGATATAAGCAAGCAAGCAAGCAGGCTAGCCCTATGGGCTACAAAAGACATTCAGTCATGCTTTAAAAACTCCAAGTGATAGAGAATTTAACACATTCCAATGATTAATTATTCCCACTGTTAAATTCTTTTCTGCAGGGATGGGCTCCTTGCTTACTCATCCTAATTAGGCCTGGTCTACACTATGCGTTTAGGTCAAATTTAGCCGCGCTAAATCGAATTAAGCCTGCACCGGTCCACACAACGAAGCCATTTACTTCGGCATAAAGGGCTCTTAAAATCGATTTCTGTACTCCTCCCCGACAAGGGGAGTAGCGCTAAAAATCGACACTGCCACTTCAAATTAGGGGTAGTGTGGATGCAATTTGACGGTATTGGTCTCCGGGAGCTATCCCACAGTGCACCATTGTGACCGCTCTGGACTGCAGTCTGAACTCGGATGCACTGGCCAGGTAGACAGGAAAAGCCCCACGAACTTTTGAATTTCATTTCCTGTTTGCCCAGCGTGGAGAGCTGATCAGCACAGGTGATCATGCAGAGCTCATCAGCACAGGTAACCATGCAGTCCGAGAATCGAAAAAGCTACAGCATGGATTGTACAGGAGATACTTGATCTGCTCGCTATATGAGGAGAGGATTCCGTGCTAGCAGAACTATGTTCCAAAAAACATAATGCCAAAACATTTGAAAAAGTCTCCAAGGGCATGTTGGAGAGAGGACACCATAGGGACTCACTACAGTGTTGCGTGAAAGTTAAGGAGCTCAGGCAAGCATACCAGAAAACCAAAGCAGCAAATGGACGGTCCGGTGCAGAGCCGCAGACATGCTGCTTCTACGCTGAGCTGCATGCAATTCTAGGGGGGGGCCGCCACCACTACCCCACCCCTGACTATGGATTGCGAGGAGGGGGTACTCTCAGCCATGCCTGAGGATTTTGCAGACGGGGAAGATGAGGACGACGACGAGCTTGTGGAGAGCACATAGCACACCGTTCTCCCCAACAGCCAGGATCTTTTTCTCAGCCTGACTGAAGTAGCCTCCCAACCCTCCCAAGGCAGTATCCTGGACCATGAAGCCATGGAAGGGACCTCTGGTGCGTGTACCTTTGTAAATATTACACATGGTTTAAAAGCAAACTTTTTAAATGATTAATTTGCCCTGAAGACTTGATATGCATTCGCAGCCAGTACAGCTACTGGAAAAGTCTGTTAACGTGTCTGGGGATGGAGCGGAAATCCTCCAGGGACATCTCCATGAAGCTCTCCTGGAGGTTACTCCAAAAGCCTTTGCAGAAGGTTTCAGGGCAGTGCAGCCTTATTCCGTCCTCCACAGTAGGACACTTTACCATGCCATGCTAGTAGCAAGTAATTTGGTATCACTGCATGACAAAGCATGGCAGCGTATAGTCCCGGTGTTTGCTGGCATTCAAGCAACATCCATTCTTTATCTCTCTGTGTTATCCTCAGGACAATGATATCGTTCATGGTAACCTGGTTGCAATACGGGAATTTTAATTAAGGGGACAGAGGTGGCTGTTCCTATGGGGCTGTTTGCCTGTGGCTGAAAAGAAATCCTTCCCTGCAGTTAGCCGGAGGGGGGGGGGGGAGGGGGAGGGGCGCATTGATGCTGAGATGTTTGGGTTTGGCTAGCAGGGATCTTCCCTGATACCAGCCTCGCGGTGGGGGGAGGGGTAAAGTAATCATCCCAGAGAATTGGAAGGGGGGCAGGGTTAGTTTGGTTTCTGCTGCTGCACATTAACATGAAAACCGTAGGTATGGAAAAGGAGGGCGCTGCTTTTATGAAGGTTGCAGAAGCTGAAAGGCAATGGCTTACCATGGCCACATGCAAGCTGAATTCTGTTGCCTGGCCCTGGGTCTGTGATCTCTAACACCAAAGCCGCAGGCACTCAATATTAAGATGCAAAATGCAACCTTGTACCAAAATCACATGTGCTGTGTAATGTGAATAGTGTTGTTCACCGTGAAAGAGTACACACGTTCTGCAAAACGTATCTTTTTAAATACTTCTCTCCCTTTTTTCCCCTCCCGCAGCTGCAAATTTTTCAAGCCTCCCTCCTTCGTCCCAAAGGCTATCTCAGATAAGGCAGCGAAAAAAACGCACGCGAGATTAAATGTTCTCTGAAATCATGCAATTGACCCGTAGTGAAAGAGCTCATTTGAATGAGTGGAAGGACACAGTATCACAGTACAGGAAAGCAGCCAATGAACGTGAGGACAGATGGGACGAACGCGAGGACAGACGTGGATGCGACGAACGCTTGAGATGAGAGGTGGCAGAAGGAAGATCAGAGGAGGCAGGATGCAACGCTGCAGCTACTGCGGGATCAAACGGACATGCTCTGGTGTCTGGTGGAGCTTCAGGAACGGCAGCAGGATCACAGAGTGCCGCTGCAGCCCCTGTATAACAGCCGTCCCTCCTCCCTATGTTCCATAGCCTCCTCGCCCAGATGTCCAATAACGCGGGGGGGGGGGAGGAGGATCCATGCACCCTGCCACTCCACCCCAGTGGAAAGCCCAAGCAAAAGGCTGTCATTCAACAAGTTTTGATGTGGCCTTTTCCTTCCTTCCCTCCTCCCCTACCCCACCGGGGCTACCTTGTCAGTTCTCTCCCTGTTTTTATAATCAATTAATAAAGAATACATGGTTTTGAAATGATAGTGACTTTATTTCCTTTGAAAGCAAGCTGTGATCGAGGGGGGAGGGTGGGTGGCTTACAGGGAATGAGTCAGGTTTTCATTAAGGAGAAACAAACAGAACTCTCACACCGTAGCCTGGCCAGTCCTGAAACTGGTTTTCAAAGCTTCTCTGATGTGCAGCGCTTCCTGGTGTGCTCTTCTAATCGCCCTGGTGTCTGGCTGCACATAATCAGCAGCCAAGCGATTTGCCTCAACCTCCAACCCCGCCATAAAGGTCTCCTCCTTACTCTCACAGAGATTGTGGAGCACAGAGCAAGCAGCAATAACAATGGGAATACTGGTTTGGCTGAGGTCTGAGCGAGTTAGTAAAGTGCACCAGCGACCCTTTAAACATCCAAATGCACATTCTACCACCCTTCTGCACTTGCGCAGCCTATAGTTGAACAGCTCCTGACTACTGTCCAGGCTGCCTTTGTACAGCTTCATGAGCCATGGCACTAAGGGGTAGGCTGGGTCCTCGAGGATAACTATATGCGTTTCAACATCCCCAACGGTTATTTTCTGGTCTGGGAAGTAAATCCCTTCCTGCAGCCGTTTAAACAGACCAGAGTTCCTGAAGACACGAGTGTCATGAACCCTTCCTGGCCATCCCACGTTGATGTTGGTGAAACGTCCCTTGTGATCCACCAGTGCTTGCAGCACCATTGAAAAGTACCCCTTGCGGTTTATGTACTGGCTGCCCTGGTGCTCCAGTGCCAAGATAGGGATATGGATTCCATCTATTGCCCCACCCAGTTAGGAAACCCCACTGCAGCAAAGCCATCCAATATGACCTGCACAAGTCCCAGAATCACTACTTTTGGTAGCAGCAGATCAGTGATTGCTTTGGCTACTTGCATCACAGCAGCTCCCACAGTAGATTTGCCCACTCCAAATTGATTCCCAACTGATTGGTAGCTGTCTGGCGTTGCAAGCTTCCACAGGGCTATTGCCACTCGCTTCTCAACTGTGAGGGCTGCTCTCACTGTGGTGTCTTTGCACTTCAGAGCAGGGGAAAGCAAGTCACAAAGTTCCATGAAAGTGGCCCTACGCATATGAAAGTTTCGCATCCACCTGGAATCATCCCACACCTGCAACACTATGCGGTCCCACCAGTCTGTGCTTGTTTCCCGGGCCCAGAATCGACATTCCACAGCATGAACCTGCCCCATTAACAGCATGATCTCCAAAGTGCTGGGCCTTCGGTTTGAGAGAATTCTGTGTCCATGTTCTCATCACTCTCGTCGCCGCGCTGCCGCCTCCTCCTCGCCTGGTTTTGCAGGTTCTGGTTCAGCATAAACTGCACGATCATGCGCAAGGTGTTTACAATGTTCATGGCTGCTGCGTTGAGCTGAGCGGGCTCCATGCTTGCCGTGGTATGGCATCCGCACAGGTAACCCAGGAAAAAAGGCGTGAAACAGTTGTCTGCCGTTGCTTTCACAGAGGGAGGGGGGCCTGACGACATGTACCCAGAACCACCCGCAACAATGTTTTTTGCCCCATCAGGCACTGGGAGCTCAACCCAGAATTCCAATGGGCGGGGGAGACTGCAGGAACTATGGGATAGCTATGGAATAGCTACCCACAGTGCAACGCTCCGGAAGTCGATGCTAGCCTCGGTACTATGGACGCACACCGCCGAATTAATGTGCTTAGTGTGGCTGCACTCGACTTTATACAATCTGTTTCCAAAAATCGATTTCTGTAAAATCAGAGTAATCCCATAGTGCAGACATACCCTTAGTGGGACTTTCATGTCCCTCCACCTAAGTTGGAAAGAGATCAGTATTCTTTCCTTTCTATATACCAGTAACAGCCTCCGTTTGCCTCTATAATAGCTAAAATAGAAAATGAGCATGTGACTCCTCTGTTTAACTGCTGATACAAGCTGATGTACACGTCACCTGGTCAAAGAAGTGTGCTAGAGTCACAAGTTGTGTTTTTTACATGAGGAGAGGCTAGTGGAGTGGCAGACTTCATCCAGGGCTAAGCTTGGATCTCCTGCTTTGCTGTCTCTACACAGAGATCACTAGCCAATGCTCTGCCAGCCTGATTTTTTGCCCACGTTTACGTGAGTGCCATTTTAAAGAGTCAAGAAAGCAGTGATTTCACTTATATTAGTAACTCTGAGCAAATACATAAGTGACCATCAGAATTTTCCACTGGCCTGGATAAAACAAGACTTTTTTCTGCTTCAACAGCCATGGTTATGAAGAAAACCTTTAAAATGTTAACTGATGCACTGTTAACTTCCTGAGTCTGCAGAGAGTCTAACCTGATGGCTATGAGATTTATTAACTACCTCATTCATCTCAATGAGTGGTTGAATCTGAAACCTAATGATTACAACATTGATATTTAAATTGTCAACTATTTCACTGCTGAACATTTTAGCAGAAACTTCTATCTAACATGCTTATCCTACAACACTAAACCTCTCAGCACATCTCCTAATGATCCAAAAACTTCAGCTGTTTTCTACCCAAGTTCCTCTGAGAACTTTCATAAGACAGTTCTCTGTTGTCAGCACAAAAATCTGCAGCAAGTTAAAACTGAGGGCCTGATTCAAAGTAACTGGAAAGACTCCTATTGACTTTATTTGGCTTTGGCTCAGGCCCTGAAATTGTACAGACAGTAGAAAATCAATTGAATTTATTGCCAAAATAAATAACTAGGGCTCCTAGACTGAATGGATTCTTTGTATTTCATTCAGTGAAAACCTCTATTTTTAAATTTAAATGAAGCTGCCACAAAATCTGCACACTCCTGCACAGGAGTATCACAGAATCCAGGAGACTTGCTACCAAATTTGGATCTAGCTTGCTGCAAAGTTTGTTTATGATCAAAATATTCACAGAGAAGGGATGTGCTTTGATCTAGACTCCTACAGAATGGGTAGTTTTCTCTCTTCCTGTCACCTACAGAGTGGAGGGAGGTCTTTCGGATACCAGTACAGGATGGGGGTGACGGGAGAGAGATAGTATGCTGCGGGCTCTATGATTCAGGCATCTCCTGTTGCTAAGATGGAAAACCAGAAAGCTGGGGATGAGGGCTGGGGGAAATGGACAATCCCTGCATAACCTACATTTCATACAGATAGCAACACATGACCTGAGGTTCTGACATGACCTCTTCCTGTCTCTGCATCACTTTCTGCTGTCCATTCCCACCTCCATCCCCCTCCCAATCTGGTCTGGAATCTTAAGCCTCTTTCAGTTACTGGAACTGAAAAGCTTAACTAAGCCCCCCCACCCCCCCGCCCCCGCCCCCAACATGCCAGCTGAATTTTCTTTCCAACAGCTGACAAGGTACAGCACTGCTACCCTGACAGCTCTGTGTACCTTCAACAGCCTTTCCAGATTTGCTACTGCCACCACCAATCAGTTTCACAATTACATTTCCAAAATATCTCCTGTGTCCAAATCTCATGGGGTACCTTGAGCTCTGGAGTGAAGGAATCCCAAATATATGACTCATCCAAAGGGTATTAAACCAGGCCATCTAGCAGCTACCCAAGCAATATAAATTCATTATGTATTTGGCCTATGTTTAAGAAAGATGGTGCCACAAATTCTCTCTCTCTTTTCAATGAACCACGATAATTGGGTTGGTTCCAAAATGTGAGAGCATTCTGAATTTTCCTTTTACTTTAAAGCAAAAGCTATTATAGTTCCCTTTGTTTTGGGAAAGTAAGTCTATTTACTCCTGACTAATACTGCCATCTCCTGGACAAATTGGTTACTCTAGGACAGGGGTCAGCAACCTTTCAGAAGTGGTGTGCCGAGACTTCATTTATTCACTTTAATTTAAGGTTTCGCGTGCCAGTCATATATTTTAACATTTTTAGAAGGTCTCTTTCTATAAGTCTATAATATATAACTAAACTATTGTTGTATGTAAAGTAAATAAGGTTTTTAAAATGTTTAAGAAGCTTCATTTAAAATTAAATTAAAATGCAGAGCCCCCCCGGACCAGTGGCCAGGACCTGGGCACTGTGAGTGCCACTGAAAATCAGCTCATGTGCCGCCTTTGGAACGCGTGCCATAGGTTGCCTACCCTTGCTCTAGGAAATAATTTTTTTTTTAAATGTGCATACAGATGCTTCTATATTTTTATAGGTTTCAGAGTAGCAGCCGTGTTAGTCTGTATCCGCAAAAAGAACAGGAGTACTTGTGGCACCTTAGAGACTAACAAATTTATTTGAGCATAAGCTTTCGTGGGCTACAGCCCATGATTTTAACAATTTCCATCCCACCATCAACCTCAGCCTAGACCAATCCACACAAGCAGTCCATTTCCTAGACACTACTGTGCTAATAAGCGATGGTCACATAAACACCACCCTATACCGGAAACCCACTGACCGCTATACTTATCTACATGCCTCCAGCTTCCATCCAGGACACACCACATGATCCATTGTCTACAGCCAAGCTCTAATACAACCACATTTGCTCCAATCCCTCAGACAGAGATAAACACCTACAAGATCTCTATCAAGCATTCTTAAAACTACAATATCCACCTCTGAAGTGAAAAAACAGATTGACAGAGCCAGAAGAGTACCCAGAAGTCACCTACTACAGGACAGGCCCAACAAAGAAAATAACAGAACACCACTAGCCATCACCTTCAGCCCCCAACTAAAACCTTTCCAGCACATCATCAAAGATCTACAACCTATCCTGAAAGATGATCCCTCACTCTCACAGATCTTGGGAGACAGGCCAGTCCTCACTTACAGACAGCCTCCCAACCTGAAGCAAATACTCACCTGCAACCGCACACCATACAACAGAAACACTAACCCAGGAACCTATCCTTGCAACATAGCCCGTTGCCAGCTCTGTCCACATATCTATTCAAGTGACACCATCATAGGACCTAATCACATCAGACACGCCATCAGGGGCTCGTTCACCTGCACATCTACCAACGTGATATATGCCATCATGTGCCAGCAATGCCCCTCTGCCATGTACATTGGCCAAACCGGACAATCTCTATGCAAAAGAATAAATGGACACAAATCTGACATCAGGAATCATAACATTAAAAAACCAGTGGGAGAACACTTCAACCTCTCTAACCACTCAGTGACAGACTTGAAGGTGGCAATTTTGTAACAAAAAAACCTTCAAAAACAGACTCCAAAGAGAGACAGCTGAACTTGAATTAATATGCAAATTAGATACAATTAACTTAGGTTTGAACAGAGACTGGGAATGGTTGTGTCATTACACTAATTGAATCTATTTCCCCATGTTAAGTTCTCCTCACACCTTCTATGGGTCATCTCAATTATCACTTCAAAGGGTTTTTTTCTCCTGCTGATGTTAGCTCATCTCAGTTGATTGGCCTCTTACAGTTGAAAAGGTGGAAGTAGCTATGCCATGTTCTCTGTATGTATAAATATCTCCTGTCTGTGTGTTCCATTCTATGCATCCGAAGAAGTGGGCTGTAGCCCACGAAAGCTTATGCTACAATAAATTTGTTAGTCTCTAAGGTGCCACAAGTACTCCTATATTTTTATAGTTTGTCCTCTTCCATTTTACACTAGCATCCAACTTTTAAGTTCTATGTCTCAACTACTGAGACTACTTATATTGCACGATCTGAACTACAAATTTGGAGTTTCAAAGAGCATATGGTACTTTTTACTATATGTATCTCATAAATTCAGGTTTGGTGACTTTACTGACATCTATGTTTTTACATCGGTGAGCCCTGTAAAGCCCACATAGTGATGAGAGACAAAGCTGGTTTCCATCATGTATTGTGTGATATCAACAAAACGGTCAGGTAAACTCTTACTGTGAGAATTTGTGAGTTATTACTGATCACGGGGAAAGAGACAGAAAAATGCTCAGCCTGATTTTCAGACCCCAGGATCAGCATCTAGAATCAGCTTTAAAATTCTAACTGACCCAATCTGATCTCGACTAAGAGAGGATAAAAAGGAAACATAAAGATATCATATTTACAGTTTCTCTTCTAACTCACTGGAGCATAAGTTACTCACCCCAGGAATCTCCAGCAATTCTGAGACAAGAATAGGCAACTTCAGGGCAGCCACACTTCCAGTAACACCCACCAGCACATGGTACCTCTTTTGTGGTGTGAGCAAGCTGTTTTGTGGGGAAGGCTGTGGCTCTGAAAGGGTTAAGGGCTCCATTATGCACCTTGGCGACAATCAAATCTACAAACAAGGAGAAACAGTCTTCAAACTCTGAGCTGGATTTACCCAATGATAGACATGCAGAGAAATTGCTGATTTGCCTCCCTATACAGAATATCAGTAAGTGGCCTCAAAACACTCTTCAGTTCAGAACAATATAAACTGATCCAAGAAGTGTTACACTTCTTTCAGTAATAAGGTGGGAGGGTCACCATAACATTCTGCTCCTCAGCAGTTACCTATTATTCTAAAGATCACATCAGGGTTAACTGTGAAATTAACTTAATTTAAAAAATATTGGGTATAATGGCACAAAGCACTCAATGTGCTTTCACCAGAAGGGACTGCTTGTGATCAAGGGTTATATGAATGATGGCTGCCATTTTGGATGACACCAGAAATTGATCCAGAGCTAAATGGATATGTTGCTACAGCACAAGCTAAAGAGTCAGGTTCTGTAGTGTGAGGATGTAACAGACTCACATGCTCTGTGGACTGGGCATGGAGGGAAACATGTAACACACACTCACCAGTGGAGTACATTTGCAACATGCAAATCCTCAGAGTTGGGAACTCTGATACACCTCTCACTGAAGTAAATGGGATCCTTTCCACATCCGGAATAGCCCAACTGATGAAAGTGAGCTAGCAAAAGTACTTACAGGATACCAGGAGGTAAAACAGGTGGTCTTGAGGTAACATTTCAAAATCTTTAGCGGAATCCCATATTATTGTCAATTAACAGAGAGGCACAATGGAAAGGATCCCTTCCAGTGTTATTAAGGGAAGCAAAATTATCAGCATTTCTAAAAAGTGGAAGGATCCTAGTAGATCCTAAATCAGGTCACCCAGTTTTAGGCTCAATTCTGCGAGGTGATGAGCAATCTGACCCTGATCCAGAAAAACCTTTAACCACTTGCTTAACTTTAAGTACATGAGTAGTCTGTGGTCCCCACAGCTTGGGGTCAGTATACTCAGTATCGTGCAGAATCTTCACCATTAAATCACAATAGGTTTTTGCTAAAAGACTTGAAAATACGAAGTGGGTATTCACCCACGAAAGCTCATGTCCCAATACGTCTGTTAGTCTATAAGGTGCCACAGGACTCTTTGCGACTTGAAAATAGACAGCCTAGATTCATGGTTCAGGCAGTGGCGTAGCCAGGTTCTAAGAGCGGGTGGGGGAGCAAACATAAAAAAAGGCATCCTCCCATGGGTCCTCCTCTGGACACGCCCCTTTGGCTCCTCCTCCGTCCGCTCCGCGCCCCGCTCCCGCCCTCATGGAGTCCACTCTGCGCTGGCCTCCCCTCTGCACTGCTACAGTGCCGAGCACCCCCCTCGTCAGGCCCCCCAGGCAGGGGGTGAAGTGACGTGCCCCGGGCTAGGCCAAGCCGCAGTAGAGTCCATGTCCCTTTAAGAGAGGGGCTGGGCTGAGCCAAGCCAGCGGGGGGTGGCTCCGCTCCCCGCTGCGGGCTGATGCCGGAGCCTGGGCTGAGAGCCAGGCTCATCTCCTGCACCAGCTCTGGGCGGGGCTTTGCTGCGGCTCCCCCAGTGCCCCCAGGATGGGCCGCCCCACGGTAGGGGCGGGTTTCATGAGGCAGGGCAGGACCCGGTGAGGCTGAGCTGAACAGACCCAGCAGGGCGATGTGGGGGCTGCTGGAGGGGGAAGCTGGGGAAGGGGTGGCACGGCCTCAACCCCCTGGAGCTGCCTGCGCCGCAAAGGAGGCAGAGGGGCACAAGCTGCAGCAGGACCCCAGCCCCCCCAGGGGAGGGGATCTGGGGCCAGCCCGGGGAGGCAGAGCAGCCCCAGGGGTGCTGGGCGCGTGTAGGGCAGAGCCCCAGCCCCACGGCGGGCAGTGCTGCAGAGGAGGAGCCCGCTCCCCACGGCGGGTGAGGGGAGCCCCAGGCAGGGGGAGCTGGGCCGCCTGCACCCACCTCTCATGGCTGCTCCATGCTGCCCCCGGTACCAGTAACCAGCCCCGCTGCTTTCCGCTTCCTGTGCCCGGCACCGCCCCGCCCCACCGCAGGGACCAGCCCCTGCCCCTCCCTTGTGTGTAGGAGTACAGCGCCGGCCGGCAGGCCAAGCTTCAGAGCGGAGTTGGCGCCATGGTAACCCCTAACTAAGGCACGCTACTTTTGGAAAGTGTGCTGAGGGGAAGCGGCTGCTTTCCCTGCACCCCACTAGCTACGCTACTGGGTTCAGGACTCGTCAGGCTTTGTTCTGGAAGGTCAACAGAAATAAATGTAAAGAGACTACTTCATTTGTCCAAATTGGTACAGGATTTAGAGTCTGCTGTTCCCACTTAATATGGAAAAGGCACGTGACTCATTCGAGTTGCATACCTTCCGTCTCTAATAGGAGAAATGAATGCATGTTGTTGTTTTTTAATACATCAATCACATGTATGCACCTTGGCTCTCCTACAAGAGTTGTTATCATCATCATCATCATTTGCTTCATAGGAGTACCAAGAACCCAGTCGGGGATTAGGCCCCCTGATGTAATAGGTGGGCAAAACAGACCAACAAAGTGGAGGATGAAATAGCTATGAAGCGAACACAATTTAGCAGAAAAGCAGAAGTCACATCTTGCTCTTTGCCTAACCAATGCCAGCCAAGAGTGTTAATATCTTGTGCATCATAGCAGAAGCAGATTGGAGTTACCACAAGCAATTACACTTCCTGAAATAACTGATGTATGAACTTACGTTTAAGGCACAAGACTGGGATTCAGGTCTGAGTCAACGCCCAGTTCTGCAACAGACAACTTGTGTGATGTTGGGCAAGACAATTAGACTCCCTGTACTTCTGATCTATAAAATGGGGAGAATAATATTTCCTTTCTCCCGCCCTTTGTCTGGCTTGGTCTACACTTAAAATTTTAGGTTAACATAGCCACATTACTGAGGAATGTGAAACTATGCCAACCTAACCCCCACACAGGTTCAGCTAAGCCAACAGAAGAATGCGTCCATCAACATAGCTACCATCACTTGAAGAGGTGGTGTTCCTTGTCCGATGAAAAAAACCGTTCTGTTAGCATAAGTTGTGTTTACATTACAGGGTTATGATGTCATAGCCACAGAGCCATAGCAATGCCACTATACTGTAGACCAGGGGTCGGCGACCTTTCAGAAGTGATATGCCAAGTCTCCATTTATTCACTCTAATTTAAGGTTTCGCGTGCCAATAATACATTTTAATGTTTTTAGAAGATCTCTTTGTATAAGTCTATAATATATAACTAAACTATTGTTGTATGTAAAGTAAATAAGGTTTTTAAAATGTTTAAGAAGCTTCATTTAAAATTACATTAAAATGCAGAGCCCCCCAGACCGGCAGCCAGGACTCAGGCAGTGTGAGTGCCACTGAAAATCAGCTCGTGTGTCACCTTTGGCGCATGTGCCATAGGTTGCCTACCCCTGGTGTAGACATATCCTCTCTCTCAATAGTGTTTGTACAATGTTTAACACAATAGGACTGTGATCTCTGCTGGATCTTCTAGGCAATATTGTAATACAAATAGTAATAATAATGCCTTTTTCAGGATTCTGAATCACTTGGGAGACATCCATTAAATAATAAAGATTACTTAAAACACCTTTCTTTAAAATGAACTTCAGATAAATTTGGGCATATGGGTAATGGATCTCTAACAATAAGAAAGATATGATAGCAAGTACTTTGAATAAATTACTCACAAAAACAAAGGGAACATTTGTGTTTATAGAAAGATCTAATATGCTAAAAATGAATACGCTCCTGAAATTTTTATACATTTTCCATTGTTTGCCTATGAATTTATGACATTTTTCCAAAATACTTGATAGATTATTTATAATTTAATGAAAAACAAAATCACTTAGGGCAAATTTAACCCCTGATCCTGCAGTTGCCTTTGCAAAGAAACTAGGGCCATCACACATGAACCACTCATCATAACAGATTTTTATCTTTGGCATTAAGTTTTAACACATTAAAAAATTAAAACTAATTTTCATTATGGCCATTATATTAAAATGACTTTGAAGTCAATGGGAATCTGCTCAGATCGCAGTGGTCCACCCACACATCATCAGTTGAAGGATCAGGGCCTAACTTTGTTAAAGCTGTCTCAGAATACAGGGATATATAGGCAACCCACCCTCCTAAATATTGCTAAAAGGTTCAGTTTCTTTTGTTTTGGGGACAGGGACATTGGACTTACGTATTGGCTAAGGTAACTCAGGATACTGTAACTTCTTATAATTTATATCATGTTTTATCTATATTCAATTTAAATGAAATTAAGGCCATCACAAATGATTCAGTCAGAACAGTGTTGGGGTTTTTTGGCATAAGCCCCACATGACTATTAAATACAGTTGAACCCTGTTATGTCGCTGGCCTAGGGGTTTGCCAAAAAGCATCGAGATAACCGATGATCGAGATAAACCCCTATCCACCCCCCCACCCCTGAACTCCCCTGCCCTCTCTCCAACACCCCCTCCCTGCCCCCTTACCGCGGTGCCTGCACGTGGCAGGATCCGGCGGCGGACGGGAAGCGGGCCGGGCGGCCGTGGACGGGGCCCCGGCGCCGGGCAGCCAAAGCAGCGGGACACGGTAAGCGGGGCCGGGCGGCAGGCGGCGGGACCGGGAAGCGGGCCGGGCGGGACCGGGAAGCGGGCCGGGCGGGACCGGGAAGCGGGCCGGGCGGGACCGGGAAGCGGGCCGGGCGGGACCGGGAAGGGGCCGGGCGGGACCGGGGAAGCGGGCCGGGCGGGACCGGGAAGCGGGCCGGCGGGACCGGGAAGCGGGCCGGGCGGGACCGGGAAGCGGGCCGGGCGGGACCGGGAAGCGGGGCAGGCGGGCGGCAGGCGGCGGGACCGGGGAAGCGGGCCGGGCGGGCGGGCGGCAGGCAAGCGGGACCGGGTATGCGGGGACCGGGAAGCGGGCCGGGCGGGACCGGGAAGCGGGCAGGCGGCGGGACCGGGAAGCGGGCCGGGCGGCAGGCGGGACCGGGAAGCGGGCCGGGCGGGACCGGGAAGCGGGCCGGGCGGGGACCGGGAAGCGGGCCGGCGGGACCGGGAAGCGGGCCGGGCGGGCGGGCGGGCGGCAGGCGGCGGGACCGGGTAAGCGGGGCCGGGCGGGCGGGCGGCAGGCGGCGGGACCGGTAAGCGGGCAGGCGGGCGGGCACCGGGAAGCGGGCCGGGCGGGCGCGGCGGGACCGGGAAGCAGGGCCGGGCGGGTGGGTACGCGGGGAACCGCGGGGCTGGGGACGCGGGGCCGGGGAGCCGGGGAGCGGGCGGCCGGGGACGTGGGGAGCCGGGCGGCCAGGGACGCGGGGAGCCGGGCGTCTGGGGAACAGCGCGGCTGGGGAGCCGGGGAGCGGGCGGCTGGGGACACGGTGGGTCGGGGACGCGGGGAGCTGGGCGGCTGGGGAACCGCGCGGCTGGGGAGCCGGGGCTAGGGCAGGAGTCGCGTGGCCGGGGAGGGATGCGGCAGGAGCCGGGCAGGGCCACCGCCGGAGTTACAGTCGAACCCATTTATCTCGACCTCGGTTAGTGGCAAATTCGGCGCTCTTCTGTGCTCGAGATATTAGGGTTCGGCGAGATTAAAGAATCGACATAACCGATGAGAAACCGATAAGACAAAGAGGGAGTTTGGCGGTTCCACTTCTAAAACGTCGACTTAATAGGATTGGCAAGTTAACCGAGGTCGAGATAAATGGGTTAGACTGTAATAACTCTAAATCACCAACCTAACCCTGTCCTAAACTTTGCAAAAGAAAATGACATAATTAGGTTAATGAATATCATTTCGAAAGATTAATGAACAAAATTAAAAGTATGATATTCCAGCTAGTTATTTCTTCTGATTCTTTATTTAACTGGAGCTTTGGGAAATTAGCTGGAAGAGCATTAATTGAATATTTTGGAAAGTAAAATTATTAAAATGCAAGCAAGATCTAAAGGACTCATAATCACAGGGATACTTTTGAAAAACTGCTAGAGAGGTGAAATATAGAATTAACTACAATTAATTAACTAAACTAATTTGGGGAAGACTAAGGTATAAACAAACGTGTAGGTCACACAGGATGTTATTTAATTTTCAAGACATATATAACACTCAAACAAATGAATACCTATAATCTAGGTATTTATATCACACTAAACACCATGTCTGTAATGCTTTTAAATAAATATATAAAGCTAGTGGTGGAAGCTGGGGGACAATGTGATATACAACTTCCCAGACTAAATGTAAAATGTTAGGGATTTCTGGTTCTGATCCAAAGTCAACTGAAGTCAATGGGAGTCTTTCCATTGACTCTAGATAAGGCCCTTTATGCATGTGGTTTGGAAATGGAGAAGATTGCAAAGCTTTGGTTACAATTATATACAAGATTTGCTGGATGTGTTTGGTTTATTTAATCCAAATGTTTGAATTATATATTATTTTCCAAATGCTCAAAGTACTAAGCCCCTATTATACGTGGAGTTGGTAGTGACATCTGTAGTTAAGGTTACCATATCCCTTCCACTTTAGTCCACTGTTTTCAAGTCTTTATAACCTTGCCAGACTTCAATCATTTGGACTGGAATGCTTGGTCTTTGCCTCAGGATGATTTCTGTTTAAATAAAAAAATAATAATAATAAAAAATAAAAACCCGTTCTTCAGAATAAGGTCAGAGTTTTACATATACTCAGCACAGCTTAGAGAGGCTTGCTGCTAAAATCTCTGAAGATTTCATCTGCATTTAGCCTGCTCCCTAGCCTCACAGACCTTGAGTTCTCAACAGAACACTGCAAAAGCAAAAGCTTCTGTCCCTTTGGCCTATGGAAAGGCATGCTAAACTGAGAGCCAGAAGGGTCCATGAGTTCTTGTCTCAGCTCTTCCATCAATTAGTGTTGATAATTCCATGTTCTTCACAGCCCTTATTATTGAGCAAGGCCTCATTCCCCTAATTTAGAAGGAAGAGAAGTATAACTCCCCACATTTTACAGATGGGGAAAATGAGAGGTTGCACAAGGCCACTTCAGGAAGAGCTGGGAATAAAACCCTTGTCCAGATCCCTCAAAATTATTTAGGCGCCTAACTCCCATTTGGAGGTGCATTTTAGAGACACATTACAGTCAGTACCATGTGTCTCTAACATCTGACCAACATCTCAGGTAACCATGGTGACAGGTTTCAGAGTGGTAGTCGTGTTAGTCTGTATCAGCAAAAAGAATGAAGAATACTTGTAGCACCTTAGAGACTAACAAATTTATTTCAGCATAAGCTTTCGTGGGCTAAGCTTATGCTCAAATAAATTTGTTAGTCTCTAAGGTGCCACAAGTACTCCTCATTCAGTTGGCCATGTTACTTTCAGAGTAAATGTGCCAATCTATGTGCTTGGCTGTGCTTTCTGTAACCATTAGACCTCTCAGCTCCACAGACAAGAATGCAATCCAACAATATTGATGTCGTCAGATGCCACCGGTGTGGTGCTCTGCTCTGTTCAATGATGATAACAGTCAGCTGCATGCATGTGTTCCCATTGTGTGCTGCCCCGGCTCTGCAGATCGCTGACACAGCAGGCCCCGAGAGAACCCCCAATGACCACAGACTCCGATAAGGTATGAAGGCACCCGGCCAGGTTTATTGCCAAATGAAGCATAGTAAGAGTTTCCCACAGACTCTACAAGACATACTATGAATATGTGCCCCCTGACAATGGACCGGCTCAGTCAGTGGTGGATTCTCCACTGCCCCCTAGGCCAAAGATATTCACTCAGGGATGCATTCTTATACACAGGTACAAACAAGTAACACTTCACTCCTGACCCATTGAGGTACAACCTCTCTACGCATTAGGGTGCTGCCTCTCTCCTGGTACATGTTGGTTCGAACAAACAAGTCTATCCATCATATTATTCTTTTGACCCTGTCTTTAGGATGGGTCAGCCTGTTCCCCATTATCTCTGTGGAATGTGTTTGTACCAGAATGTTCCGGTGCCATCCTGGCACATGTTCATCCTATTAGTACTTGATACCTTTTAGATATGTGTATACGTGCAATTAGCAGCCTTCTTCTTGCCAACTTCTGTGAGCAGGGCCTGCCTCTAGCTCACAGCTTAACTTTGCTTTATGTTAGTAAACTCTTGACCATTACTTTAGTTCAGGCCTCATACCAGGCCTCTGATACCAAGGATTTATGTTTCAGGACCTCATCTTACTACATTCCCCCACTTTTTGTCTTTTTATGGGGTGGATGTTTACCCATCAACCAGGAAAAGCATAATGCATGGACTAAAGATAACTCAGTAGGCTAAACACTGTTATGTGGTTACCTTATTTTGCCATTCATACACTCATGCCCCACCTGTCTTTAGTCTGCACATTCCCTCGTACGACTGAACAGATTTTATTTTCCAATTGACTGTAGTCCCTTATAGTGGGCCTGGGAATGTTAGGCCTGGGACCATGACTAAGGAATGTAGTATTCAGGGGGCACATATTCGTAATATGTCCTGTAGAGTCTGTGGAAACTATAACTGCTCTTCGTTTGGCAATAAACCTGGCCGGGTGCCTTCGTACCTTATCAGAGCCTGTGGTCATTGGGGGTTCTCTCGGGCCTGCTGTGTCAGCGATCTGCAGAGCCGGGGCAGCACACAAAGGGAACACGTGCATGCAGTCAACTGTTATCATCATTGAACAGAGCAGAGCACCACACCGGTGGCATCTGATGACACCGGTGACCCCGATGGCTGATCTGATGAGTAAGCAAGCTGTCCGCTGTAGGAATCGCTATCTAACATGACAGAGAACCACGAGCTACGGAACCCCCTTAACCCCTCCCTGCAACTCCCCACAGAGTTTAAAAAATATAATGGGGAAGAAACACGTAATGTAATCTTTAAGGCTAGGGCAGAGACTGTAGCCTTAAAATTTAAAATATTGCAAACTATAACCATAGCTGTTAAATGGTTAAAACAGCACATCACAAAATTGGTGGGACAAGAAACAGTAACAACTAAAGAGTTAAAAGAATCAAAAGAAGCTACACAGCATTCCTGGAATGCTCCCACCCCCCTTGCAGGGTGGCAAGCAGCCCAGAGACAACCAGCACAAGAACAGAATAAAACACTGGAAACAGCTGCATGGAACCTACAAAAAAAACATGTGCCATCCCATTATAAATATTGGTGGTAAACAGCAGGCTTCAGGTAGCTACCCTGTGCCTGAAGAATGGGGACAGAAATGGAAAGAGGTGGCCCTAGCAAAATTAAAAGATGAAACAGGGTCCACTGCAGTGCAACCACTACCTTATGATAAAAGCCACGTTCTGGTACAACCTAAACCAAGACCTAGACTAGTGCCTGTCAAAATGGGACAAGTAAGTGCACAGATGGAAAAAGTAGCACACAATAATTTCACTGAATTGGTAAATCAAGTGAAGAAAAAATGCAACGGTTCACAGAACACATTACAAGACAGGAGCTGTGACTCAATCGCAGGGGAGTGAATAAAAAGGAATTTCAAAGTCAAACTAAAATTGAGCAGGTTAACACCTAAATTGAAACATGAACATATGGAGTTGCCCAAAAACAGTTAACTGCAGGAAAAAAGGGCACTCCTGCAATCTGTTTGGCATGCAGACAAAAACAGACACTGGGGGAATAAATTCAGGTTTTACAAGAGCAGATAATTACCCCCACTATCATCTCAGACCCAGAATAAAAACCCAGGGCGCGGTTTCCCAACTGCTTTTACCCACGGAACCACACTCCGCTAAAAATATAACCTTCTTTCTCAAATATTTTTACATACCAGTATGTTTTCTTTTATATCCTTTATCAGTTTGCTAAACTTGCTGCTGCTGCCTGTACCTTAAGAGTTAATCTCTCTTGGCTCATGTTTCACTACCTTACTAGGTAGCTCTTCACACACACCTCTTTTTCCCTACCTCTCCTCACTTCGACTCTTTCTCTGTGATAAAAGTTATAGTTTTTACAGAAACCTCCAAAAGATAAAGCAATTGAAAACAGAACAAAGCAAGAAACAAAAAGAAAACAAGGTAAAAAACTTTACTTTAAATAAATCCAGTAAATTAATTATTTTAACCCTTCAGGAATGCAACAGCTAGAATTATTCCTAACTTTCTTGAAGATATGGTTGCCAAGCTACAGAAACGCGCACACTGCTTCTAATCTTAACCACTCACTGATATTTGAAATACGGGCTTTTCTTATTTCCATATAGCAGAGTTTTAAAATAATGTTAAATATAAGTAATGCAAAATTCCTTGTTACCAAATTAATACAATAAATTTGGCAAATATTAACACATTTCTATCAATTTTTGTTAAAAGTTTTAAATAAGGTAATAACTTGTTTATTCAAATGTTTAACCCTTTTTATTTTTGTTTGTCTTATTTTGTATAGTTATGAATAGAATTCTGGTGCCATTTGTTTTTAATTTTAAGTTTGTCGTGTATGTCCTGTGTGTTGTCCTGTGTTGTATGTTGTTGCGTCGCGTGACTATTTTTTATTTTTATTTTGTTGCAACAAAAGTCAATTTTATACTTTTAAAAAATATATGTATACGTGGTACCACACTATTTTAAGATCCTGGTTGGGGTAGAATCATAGTATTATTAACACCAATTTTTTTGTACAAAGTTCAAAAAGGTTTCAGTTACAAATATATGTACATATATTTCTGTCTCAACAAATAATGCAATTGCAAACAAAAAATTCTCTTATATTAATCACGGTTTAGTTTTGTTTTTTAAGGTTTTTTTACTTGTTATTGAAAGAAAAAATATAAGGGGAAACCTCAACATTAAGGTAAAGATAACATTAACAAAATGTCAATTTCTTGGTTGGGTTTTTATAAACTTGTTTGCACTTTTAAATATAGTTATAATAATGTGATAGCAAAAATGTTTAAAAATAACAATTTATCCATAAAGTTAATCAAACAATTTCAACAGGTTTCCACCTTTGGATCCCAAACACAACAAAGCATCCTGAAAGTTTAATACCCTCAAAGTATTTGCATGGACCTGTATTTAAAATTTATTTTGGTTTAATTTTATACGCTTTTCTTTTGTTGTTATGTTATGTTAATGGAAAGCAGTGGTTGTTAAAGTTTGTGCTTCTAAACCAGGGGTGGCCAACCTCAGCCTGAGAAGGAGCCAGAATTTACCAGTGTACATTGCCAAAGAGCGACAGTACAGGGGAGTCGCATCTTACGTGGGGGTTAGGTTCTGAAGTCATCTTACGTGGGGGTTAGGTTCTGAAGTCATCTTACGTGGGGGTTAGGTTCTGAAGACTTGGTTCCTATTGTTAGAAAAATAAGCCAAATACAAGCCTGTGAGCCAGACTAGGCCCTTAGCATAAGTAGAATTAAGGCCTTAAAATGCAAGTAGAGAGAAAAGCCTGTGTCAGCTATTATCAGTTTATGCTTGATCTGTGTTAGTTCATGCTTATCAGTTAGCCTATGCTTGGCATAACATACATGCAGCTGTCTTCTCATGCTCATGGCCAAGAGTAGTTCGCTTAATGGGTCACCTTCTCATGCGTGAAGCCAAAAGTAGTTAGTATGTTAGTATAGTAGGTCAAAGGGGATATCTTATGTCTTCCTTACAATGATAAATGTATCCGCACAGCTGCACCCTTATCATGATGGATGTATCCGTGACAGTTATGCATATCTTGTTCCTTTTTGATTGATATATGTATTCTATGTACTCCAATATTCCCTATAGATGCATTTACAGGACCCATAAGGTCAGCCAAGTAACGTAAATAAGACGTCAACAAAGTTGTTTGTTTCGGGGTATAAAGGTAAGCCCACCTGGCCATGTAAGGTGTGTCTCTCTCGGGCATTAGCCGGGACGAGAACACCCGCTCAGCTGATCGATCAATAAAGCTAATGGTACTCGTCTTCCTGGTCTTCCGTGCCTCCTTGGTGTAATTAGGTAAGCTCCGGGGGGAAACGAGCCCTTTTGGCTAACACTATTACATTGTCCCTATTACACTGTAAACAAACTAAGTTAAACTTTGTATTAAGTTTGGATTACTGAAAACAGAAACAAACAAAAAACTACACTGTGTTAATTAACAAAAGTTGTTTAAGTTGCATCCCACAGAGCAAAGACACCAGAAACTATCACACCTTGAAGACACCAGAAAATACCTGTATACAGTGAAGAAACCCCCAAGCTGGTAGAACACCAGTGGGCAACAGCAGTAAAGCAGAGGGCTCCGCTTTTAGCCCTGCACCTAGCACCTCTCCAGGGAGTGTGTTGGGTGCGCACGTGGCCCCGCGCTAAGGACGGTTGCTTTGATATCACCTAGATCACGGCAGAAGTCGGGGGGAGGGGCTGTCACCCCGCAGGGCGCTGCGCGCGCGTGGAAGCGGACCCGTCGCTGCTCCCGCTTTGACACGGCAGACGCGCCGAATGCCCCTCCCCCACACCCTCCTGTAACCGCGGCAGCGCGACACCAGCCCGCCCCCGAGTTACTGGGGCACTGCCGGTCCGGCCTGCCCCCCTCAGCCAGACACACCCCTGATAGCGGGGTAGATAGCTGGGACCGCGGACAGCCCCGCACCCCGCTGCGCTCACCCCTGCGGCTGCGCTCGGCCCCGCACGGCCGGAAGTGCTGCCTGCACCGGAAGCGGCCGCGCGAGCAGAGCATGATGGGAGATGTAGTTCTCTCCTCAGCCCGAGGCGTCCCACCTCCTCTTCCCGCCCTGAGCCCCTGACAGGCAGCCCCAGCCCCCAAGTAGCCAGGTCCTACCGCGGAGGGCCGGGGCCGCATGCCACGCGGGAGGCCTTTCCGCCCCCAAAGCAGTGACGTCACGGGGTCCCGCTTGACATCACCAGGGTGACACGACGAGGAAACCATAGTGGCTCTTGCCCCCCTACCTCCACTCTGCACCCTCGGCTCTGCCCCGCCCTCTGGCCTCGCGCAGGAGCGCCCGGCTCTGGGCTCCCGCTGTGTGCACGCGCGGTGGCTGTGACGTAAGGGAGCCAGCCGGTCCCATGCCGGCATCGCTCTTCCCTGCCCGCATCCCTGCTCCTCCGCCGGTCGCAGCCCGATGGGCCCTGGGCCGCTTCCCCAGCTCGGGGGGAGGGTGCCGCGAAATGCTCCTTAGGAGGGGGGCTCAGCGCTGCCCCAAACCCTGCGGCAGAGAATTCGGGTGGCCAACGGTCCAGGATCGGCCGGGAGGCTCAGGAATTAAAGATTCTCTCATGTGATTAAAAGCACCAGGAATATGGCCAACCGAAATTAACAACGGGGGTGCGGCTGGCAGTGGGGGCAGATTGCAGCAGCGTGATGCATGGAAGCACCATAGTGTTGCCAGCACAGAGGGCCCGAGGGGGCAACAGCGGTGTTCGTTGCCCGGTGTGCATCGCACTAATTAACACACCAGGGTGGAGAAGCAAACCAAGTTTATTTGAGATCTCGAAAAAGGCACTAGGAGACCACAGTGTCTCAAATCAAGCGCGCTGATACAAGCAATTTCCCCTTTTTATATCCCAGTTCTATGTTTAAGCTTTTGTTTTTCCCTTTCTCCCCCTCCCTCCCGCCCCTTGCAGCAAATACATTAGGCAATAAATTGTAGCTTGTTAGAAATCTTTCCCTTCTGCATTTTTATCTTCGGCCTTCACGACACAGACGCATGTAGACCTTCCCCCCCCACCCCTATCACTACCGCTTTTGACCGGTTCAAGCTGTTCTGCAGCTGCTAGCTAAATAGCTGACGGTTACAAATTCTGCTTTTTGACTGTTAGCATTTTAGGTTGGTTACAGTTTACAATATGGAGGGACTTTGGTTCACTCAGGCCTAGAGCAGGAGGGCTTTATTGACACTTGGGGTCTTTCATCCTTCCGAGTTATCCAGGGTTATGCCTAGTGACACCAACAATAGGGTCCCCATTAACCCTGCAGGATTTCATCCCACCTGAAAGTGGTAGGGCTTGAGCCCCTCTTTTTCCTAAAGAGGGAATTACCCAATGGAGCAGTGTTGAGTGCTCTGCTGCTATGGCAGCTTCAGTTTGTGCCACAGACCTGAGCTTGGCCTGCAAGAGTCCTTCCCCATAGAGCCCTGCTGCTAAGGGCTCCCTCTGCTCCAGCAGGCTTGGAGGCAAGGGGGACAGGTGGTTGAAGGGTGACAAGTACAGAGCTAGCTAGCAGTGCCCAGGAGGACTGGGCAGGGAGGCAGTAGGCAAGGTGTCTCACCAGAGGGTACTGGGAAACGAGTGCTTCCTCCAAACTCAATCTATTGATGAGCAGGGCATCAGTCTGGCCCCTCTTTGCCAAGAGGAATATTTGGTGAAAGAGGCTTCCTCATAAGAGATGGGGTGTTGGGTAGAAGTGGTCCCCAACCAAAGTCCTGGACCTGAGCATCCTTAAACTTTGGATCTAGTGCCAAACGTCTCCACTTCCCCCTGCAATGGATGGGGGGGAAATCACCCTGGCCACAACAAAAGTAATAGTCCCTATGCAGTCCCCAGTGCACAGGGCAAGAATGAGATCCAACTGTGCATTTCACAACATATTACAAAGCAGCCTACAGTTATTCCAATGTTACTGACATCTTTTCAGGATTAGACACAAGAAACAAGCGTCATTAGCTTCCCCAGGTGCAACATGGGCACAGCCAGATTCCTGCCACCTCTTCTTCACAAGGACTGTGTAATTATCTGCGTTTGAGCAGTGCCCAGTGCAATCCTGGGGCCTGATCCTGACAGACCTGTGGGTACTAACACAATTCAAAGAATGGAAATATTCCCACTTTGAATACATACAGGAACTGTTACCATGATATGAAAGGTTCAGTTCACACTTTCAAGCCCACAGTGAACTACCACATATGAGAGGCCCGTCTGTGAGCAGCAATCCCATGCCCAGGTTCACTGTGTCATTGCTGGACATTCATCTCCCACACCAACAGACATGGTCCTCAGTGTCTGCTCCTCCAGGAAGCTGTTCCTTTGTCCTGGAGCTGACACACAGCGGAAAAAGTGACCCACCTGCTCTGAAGTTGGAAAAATTCAGAAAGAACATTAGTAATAACACAGTAGCCCCTCATTCTCTGCTTCCCAATCACCCCAACTGCATCCAGCTCACTCTAAAAGTAATATAATAAATAATTTATAATAAACAGATAAAAATAGGGCTCAGAATACCCTGAAAGGAATAATGTAATTAAAAATAACTAATAAGCAGTTAAGGCTAAGAATAAAGAGCAAATGTTAATTACAATCCATGGTAAATGCTAATAATAATAATAATAATAATGAATATTGAATGATAATAGTAAATAGTCAATTCTAATATTAATGCTCATAATAAAAATAAATAGTGAATGCTAATAATAATAAAACACAGACTTGAATCCTATGGACTATTAATAGAAATCAGGGCAGCCTTGCAGGTAGTCTCTGTCCTGGAGGTGTCAAGGCTCTGTGTTCCTGTGTGGGGATGGGGCCATGGGCCATGGGGGGCTCTTAGCAGGACTGAGGAAGATAGAAAGCCAAATCAAGACTCTATCTTCTGGGGCTCTGGACCTCTCATCTCCCAATTAGGGGCTTGCACATTGGCTTCAAAGGGACAGGAAAATCTCTCTCCCCAGTAAATCTCATCTCCCGAGAGGAGATGGTCCCATATTCTTAAGGGGATCAGTTGATCATGACTAGGGTCTAAAGTGATCCACCCCACTTCTCATAGGTGCATCATGAGCTCCACCTCACCTGGGCATGCGTGGCTCTGCTAGGGGCCGGGTCCCAGTCTGAGGGGCCAGTGATCCAGCCTGTGACGACGATTTCAGGGAGGGAGACCTGAGAGCCTTTACTCCACCTCTCCCAGGACTGTAAGTGTGAGTCATCTGTCACCACCCCTCCACCATCCTGGGAGGAGCAGTCAGCTCCTCTCCGTGCTCCTCAGGAGTTTGTGCTGGGCCCACCCCCCAATTCTGCTTCTACAATGAGGTTCAGGCAAGAGGTAAGCCACTTCTCCCCCAAGCCCTCAGCACCTTTTGGGGGTGGCCATCCCATTCTACAGCAGTGGATCTGGCACAGCTCCTGCAGCCCCCCACTACCTCCCAGCTGGCTCTTGCCCTGCCCTTGGGATTAGGATGCCCTCAGAGGCTCCGTGCAGGGCCAGTTTTAGGGATGGTCAGTCAGGGTGGTAGTCAGTCAGCCATTTTTTTAGTTTGGGGTTTTTTTGCTTGGCCACTCTGGGGCACCTCCCTGGAGACACACCGTCCCCACCCCATGTGAGGAGGCTCTGGAGGCAGCAATGCTGAGAGGGACCAGGAATAGGCAGAGCAGGGAGCAGATCTGGTTGCAACCCTATATGGGAGCCACATAAGGCTGGTGCAACTGAGGCCTGGATCTCAGCTGAAGCCTCTATGAGATCAAATTATTAATAATCATCTTTGCACAACTTGAGTGGGAATCACTGTACTGTGCTGAGGGCAGAATTTATCTCGGTCCAAAATGTTACAGTTTATAATAGTTATTGTGATGTTTGGAGCCAGTAAAGAATTATATGTTTTACAGAACTAGAGTATCTTCAAAGCAATGTCACCATAATGTAATATGATGGTGGGGCCCATAAGGGGATCAAACCAACACGCTGGCATTATCAGCATCACACTAATCATAACATTATCACATTATGATATAATAGTCAAATGTCCTCAAAAATTTTCCAGCTACTTCAACAGTGCTCCAGAGTGGGCCATTTCCAACTGGGATCATCCCACAAAGTTCAGGATGAGGGCAACCATGTGATATTTCCTACACTCAGAAGCCAAATTACTTTCAGATCTCTTGTTTAACGTATTAGCCTATGCATCTCAACTATCTGCCCCCAAATTCTGAGCTTGGTGGTCTTGGAGTTTGATTGAAAAGGGCAATGGGATTCTTCTTACAATTACTATACAGCAGTTTATAATATGTGGGCTGGGACACAGTAAACCACAAGGCAGGTCTTCAAGAATCAGAAGCCTACTTGAAGACACAGGTCCAATTTCTCCTGTCTTACACTCCATCCAGCCACATGCACTCAGGCCACAATGTGCCCGTAGACTTTAATAGAGCAAGAGCAACTGTCATAAGATAAATTGCAGGGAGCTGGCAGATGGCTCTTGGCCATCAAGAACTAACCATTCATAACAGAGACAGTGGTTCCTGGCAAACCCAATTTCAACAATAATTTAAAGCCGAAGACGATCATTGAGGTCAGACACCGTGTTGTGTGCCCTTGGGCAATGATAATTTCTCTTTTGATGCTTAAAATCTGTAAAGGGTCCCATGGTCTGATGAATCAGGGACAATTAATTTTTAACAGAACATGCTGGAGTGAGTTGGGGGCTGTAGGTCTCAAGAGTGTTATGACCAGAAGTGGTAAAACTAAAGTCTGTACCAAAATTTTTGTGGGACAGTGGTGACTTGGGGTATTTTTCTTTACTATTCTTCCATCAATAAGCAGGAGCACCATTTCAGATTTTAGGGGTGAGGGGCAACATTAACCCTGATTCCAGGGGCTACTTGGGCACTTGAAAACTCTAGTTTTTTGGCAGATAACTTAGCAATTAGCTGTCAGGATCACTGTATCTAATTCCTATATAAAAGAAAGAAAACTAAATAAATATTAGACCCACTCAGCTCTAATACTAACATGTTCTGACATCTTGTGGCAAGTCATATAAGTGGCTAGGTAAATGGTTAGATTTAATTTTTTTATTTAATTCTTACTTTGTTATTAACTCTGTGGTGAGAGAGACCCCATCAGGACTCCTGGGTTCTATCTCATCTCTGGGAGGGGAGTGAGGTCTAATGGGTTACAGCGGGGAGAAGGAGGGCGGGCAGATATATCTGAGTTCTATATAAGAATGTCAGAATGGCCACACTGGATAAGACCATCTAGCCGAGTATCCTATCTTCCAACAGTGAGCAATACCAGGTGTTTCAGAGGGAATGAACAGAGCAGGTATTTGTCAAGTGATTCATCCCGTTGCCCACTCCCAGCTTCTGCCAAACAGATGCTAGGGACACACAGAACATGGTGTTGGATCCCTGACCATCCTGGCTAATAGCTATTGATGGACCTATCCTCCATGAACTTATCTAGTTCTTAATGGAACCCTATTATAGTTTTGGCCTTCACAACATCCCCTGCCAAAGAGCTTCACAGATTGACCGTGAAGAAATACTTTCTTTTGTTTGTTTTAAATCTGCTGTTTACTAATTTCATTAGGTGACCTCTAGTTCTTATATTAGGTGAAGGAGTAAATAACATTTCCTTATTCAATCTTTCCACACAATTCGTGATTTTATAGACCTCTATCATATCCCCCTTAGTCATCTCTTTTCCAAGCTGAAAAGTCCCAGTCTTTTTAATCTCTCCTCACATGTAAGGCATTCCATACCCCTAATCATTTATGATGCCCTTCTCTGTACCTTTTCCAAATCCAATATATCTTTTTTGAGATGGGCAAATCTGCACGCAGTATTCAATATGTTGGCATGCCATGGATTTACCGTATATAGAGGCAATATATTTTCTGTTGTATTATCTATCCTTTTCCTAATGATTCCCAATATTCTGTTAGCTTTTTTGGCTGCCACTGCACATTGAGCGGATGTTTTCAAAGAACTAGCCGTGACTCCAATATCTCTCCTTTGACGGGTAACAGCTAATTTAGACCCCATCATTTTGTATGTGTAGTTGGGATTATATTTTGCCATGTGCATTACTTTGCATTTATCAATCAACATTGAATTTCATCTGTCATTTTGTTGCCCAGTCATCCAGTTTTGTACGATCTCTTTGTAATTCTTCGCAATCTGCTTTGGACTTAACTATCTTGAGTAATTTTTTATCATCTGCAAATTTTGCCACCTCACTGTGTACCTGTTTTTCCAGATCATTTATGAATGTTGAGAAGCATTGATCCCAGTACAGACAGCTGGGTGACACCACTATTTACCTCTCTCCATTCTCACCATTTATTTCTACCCTTTGTTTTCTTTTAACTTGAGTGCCTGGCAATGCTTTCAGAATCATCTAACAATCCTAAATTTACTTTAATGACAAGCCTTTTGTTATCTTAATCACCCTCCCTCTGTTTATAAACAAACTCCCTGCCCCAAAAGCGGAAGTTGGGAGCAGCACAGAACTCATCACGTATCACATTCAAGATATGTTGCGGTTAAAAGCTCCGTCTAGTGCTAGGGTGTGCGCTGTGAGCAGACCTCAGGTATGACTCAGAGGGGGTTAGAGCCCCCCCTGCCCTGCAAGCGGGTTAGCCCTTATCACTGCAAGACCTAATCCCATTGCTTAGGCAGTGTGAGAGCTATAAGACAGCATGTTTAACGAGTGGTGGAGGCAAAGGGACTGGCTGTCAAGAGAACCAGAAAGGATGGGTATTGAAGAGTAGTAGGAGCCCCATCCAGTCCCTCTCAGCCAGAAAGATGGTAGATACAAAATGAGTACTCCATGGTGATCAGCATTAGAGAGTAAAGTGGGATATCCTGAGGGATGCAGAAATCCTGGTAAAAGCCTATGCATTCCTGAAGTCACCTCTAACATGCTAGCAATTGCCAGGCACTGTTGACTGTTCCAGACTCAGCATAGCTTTTCACAGACATATTATTTGTTATAGGTGGATGCTTTATGATGACCACAGTTCTTATGCAGGTGGTGATGAGAATACAGATGCCTACATACTGACACTGGGGCCTCATGGGGTGGAGGGAGATCCTGTCTCTTTCCCAGTGTTTTTTGTTTGTTTGTTTACTGTGGGATGGATGCATGAGAGAGTTGGAAGCAGGATCCATTACGGGGCACTGAGAATAGGAGCTGCAGTATCTGACATCCCTAAAAAAATCATAAAACTCAGGACTTAACTCCTATCTGAGTATTGCAGGAACCCAGTTTGGCAGAGTGAGGCTAAACCTCCTGCTTCTGCAGTCATAGCAGACACAGGCTGTGCACTCAGTAGAAAAGGAGCTAGCACTAAGCCCAGCAGACAGTGATGTGGGATTGCTGTGAGGAAGTGAATGGTATTGGGTGGGCAGCAGCCACTAACATGAAGCCAATGGAGGACATTTTTTGTCCTAGCTGCCAGTGATGTTGTTAGGGAACCAACGCTGCTTTAACTGCATGAGTAACAGAGGCAGTAAGTACAAGTGGAAGACGGCAAAATTCAGAGTGAGTTGTTGTATTATATATTCTCTATGCCACAATCAATGTATAAAACTCTCAGCTAGCTGAAGTTACAGCTGGTCTTCAAAACCCAGAGACAATATTACATAGGAAAAAGCAGGAGCAAGATGAGTGGGTTGCTCAAATTGTGAGCCATTTGAAAACTGGAACATAGGGATTGCCATACTGGATCAGACCAGTGGTCCATCTAGTCTGATATCCTATCTCCAACACTGGCCAGAGCCAGATGATGGCATAAGAATCATAGGCTTTAAGGCCAGAAGGACCATAATGATCATCTAGTCTGACCTCCTGCACATTGCAGGCCACAGAACCTCACCCACCCACTCCTGTAATAGACCCCTAACCTCTGGCTGAGTTACTGAAGTCCTCTAATCATGTTTTGAAGACTTTCAAGTTACCGAGAATCCACCATTTACACTAGTTTAAACCTGCAAGTGACCAGTGTCCCATGCTGCAGAGGAAGGCAAAAACCCCCCAGGGTCTCGTCAATCTGTCCTGGGGGAAAGTTCTTCTCAACCCCAATTATGGCAACTGGTTACACCCTGAGCATGTGGGCAAGGCCCAGCAGCCAGACCCCTGGGAAAGAATTCTATGTAGTAACTCAGAGCCCTCCCCATCTAGTGTCCCATCCCCAGCCACTGGACATATTTGCTGCTAGCCATAGCAGATCAGCTACATGCCATTGTAGGCAATCTCATCATACCATCTGCTCCATAAAGTATCAAACTCAGTCTTGAAGCCAGCTAGGTTTTTTGCCCCCACTGCTCCTCTTGGGAGGCTGTTCCAGAACTTCGCTCCTTTGATGGTTAGAAACCTTCATCTAGTTTCAAGCCTAAACTTGTTGACAGCCAGTTTATATCCATTTGTTAGTAGGCATATATGGGGCAGGCGAGCTCCAACAGTTAGAGATTGCTTTAAGCATGAGATTTAATCTCTCCTTAGCTCTTGACACTCCACAACTTTATGCATCTCCATTGCAAATTTAAAAGCAAAATGTTCATGGGGCAACGGTGATGTGATACAGAGCCTTTGAGTGCTGGGTCACTGGTCTCAACTGGAATTACACTGGCAGTAACCAAATGTCATCACCTGCAGATGGATCATTTTTGTCATTGCAAAAGATCTTTGTGGTCTCCTTCCAGCTCCTAATGTATAGGTACCCCCTTTACATGTCAACCCCATATCTGGCAGGCTGTTGGACTGCTATTAACAGACAGTGAACATCATCAGGTTGGCCTCTCCAAACTAAGTGTAGGAAAGCTTGCACTGATGCTTCCTGTGCCATAACTGTCCTCTGGATAAAGAGGAGACTTCAGTCTTAAGGAATGTCAAGCCGCGCCTTTTACCTGCACAAAACTCACTTATAAAGAGCAACAAACGACATTTTCACACCTTGCTTTAGAGAATTTTTTATTGTTATTCTCCAGAGTGACACTGATTTATCAGGGACAGACACGGAATGACTCAAGGAAACAGCAGCTTTCTGAATAGTCACAAATGGTCCAAATATTTAATAAAACCATCCATCCATTTGTTTTACATTTAAAAAAAATCCTCTGACTGTTGATACATTGAAAGGATAATATGGCACCATCACTACCCTGAACTATGCTGAAACACACACTGGTCACAGAGGTTCTTTCCTTCTATACTGTCCAGCTGAGCTCCGTAGAACCTGTCACGCCGGAGCATTCTCTACTGTTTGTTACAGAAGCAGAACCCACCATGATTCAGTGCAAATTTCCCACAGAACCTTCTCTTTCCTTCTCAGAAAGCACATTATTAGATCCCAGACCACTTCACGTTAGGACTAATTATGTCACAGAGTAGGCTACACTCACAACCATCATTTGCCTCCACCAACAAATTAAAAGTTACATGTGGTATGCAATGTTCCAACTAGAGTCAGGACTGAGCTGGAATCGGTTGGATTTGAATCCACAGCTCTACACCCACCTCTCTAATTCTGGATCTGGGTTGAATCCAAAGAGCAAAGGGACCTTTTATTCTCCTGGATCTTGTTTGGCTTGGTGTAATCCAAAAAATTATGGAATTCTTCTGAGAGGAGATTGCTGGATTTCAGCCTTCAACCTTCACCTGACTCAGATCCAAGCACTGACCCTCCTCAGCTCATCTCTAGTTCGAACACAGAGCCAGATTCTTATCCAGAACCCAAAGGGCTTTCTCTAAGGATTTGAAGAGATTTGTTCTCATGCCGTTATGGAGTCCCATGTCCCTTTTCTCATTCTATGCCTGGCACTTTACTCCCAGGCTGTGAGGTTTATTATTTTATTTTTGTGTTACAAAGGTGGGCCTGAGTCAGTTCCGTAAATGGGGATGGCATAACCATGGTGCTTTAGTGTAGTTAATCTTAGAATACCTGCTTCAATACAGCAGCAGGTCCTTAATTCTGATCAGCTGAAACTCCAAACTAGTTTAGCAAATTCTTTCCAGCCAGAATTAGGAATAAAGCTCCATTTTAGCAAAGTGAGGAAATAGCTATAATAAGTTAGCTTGTGAATGTCTCAATTCAGTGAAATATTTTTTATAGTGCCACAGCGCATATCTGTGCACTTAAGTGTGTTGGCTTCTGAAAGTTGTTTCCAGGTCATGAGGATGAAGAGGACCAGAAATATTAATGAGCACAACTCACCATTTAAAGAACTTGTGCAGTTTGCTGAAGTAGGTTTTCAAGTCCACAGAAAATTATTCTATTTATTCTAACAAGGATTCCATGTATTGTTGTGTTTTAATATGACTTTCAGGCCAGCAAGAAATTTGCTGCTGGGAGGGGGGGAAATAAGAGAAAGAGGAAAGAAATAGAGCTGTGAGAAGATAAGAGCAGAGCACCAGGCATCAGTGAGCTTTCAAAGCACCAATCTACACTGCAGTCTAATCCATGCAGGATTAACCAGTTTTTATTAGATCTACACAAGAGGCGAGAGGATTACTCCAGGTAGCCAATGAGCAGATAGTGGAGATTAGCTGAGGGACAAACATTGGAAAGCAAAGAGTGAAATATTTTCTATATAATACAGTCTTTAGAGCAATGATAGGTCTCTGGAAAGACCTATATTAAGTACTAGGGGCTTTATACTAGAGTTAAAATCTTAGCATACATAACTTAGTGCATAATAAGGTTGGACACAACGCACTCATGAGGCATAGACAAATAGACAGTGCAAACAGATTCTAATGTTTTGTTTTTCCATTTAGTAGATACAGTTGGAAAGAACATTGTGTGATTTCCTTAACAATATTCATATTTTTAATAGGCATGAAACACTCCCAATTGTGTGGTCAAGGACTCTAAATGCCACTGTTTGCAAGATAACAAAATGCCTGTGCCTCTCAGAATGGAAGTTGGGCCTATGATGCATCACTATGGCTTAAGATTTTGTCACAGTAAAATTATGCATAATTCACACCACAATCACAGTAAAAACAGATCATTTCACACTATGGTCATAGCAACTTTGTGGACCCTGCTGCTTGCTTTGATATAGTGCTCTTTGAAACAGGTCTAGATCAAAGCTAATGAACTGTTAATCCGAGGCAGCAAGGTCCATATAAATGGCAAAATTCATGGTTCTGTGCCAGTGATGATCACTGTGACATAATCATATCTTCATGGCCCTGCCTTTCGGAATTGGCTGGACACATGTAGAACATAAAACTAAAGACAGTGAGGAATCTCCAGACAAAAAGATAGAAAATGGGGGATGCAGGTTTATGTGGAATTTAACTGTGTGAATACTTTATGGCCAATGAGCTGTTGTTGTTTTGAAGCAACACCCCCACTCACCCTACCTGCCAGCCAAAAAACTACATTGGCATCCGATTTGCCATTGGAAATGCTGACTCCACCAATGCACATACCATCATTGGGCCACAGCAGATTATTATCTCATACTGGTGAGAATCTGCTGAAAATCCTTTGATTTCACTGGTGTTACTCCAGAGTTAGAGGAGTATCTAAACTCTTGGCATCACTCGGCTAGCAGTCACAGGTTAAGTACAAATAATAATTAAATCAAGGTACCGTATTCTGCACAGCTTCTCTCATCGGTGGAAGCCATGCTGATGCATTCAGTGTCATTTTACTGAGGATCAGTCACATTCATAGATTTTGGGGATATAATAGACAGGAGAGTTGGCTAAAGCTGTATGTTTGTGTTACTGCTTGTTTTAATAGCTTGTCTTTCTTACGATAAATACAGAAGGTGAAACTAATCACTGTTAATTTGTACATTCTCAACCAGGGGACTAACAGACCACAAGGTTTAGTAGAATACATTTTAGACTAGCTATAATTAATTGCACAATATTTAAAATCTGATTAAGTATATAATAGGCTCAGTGAAGGCTTCCCTTCCTCCATAAGATATATACATTGTTATCATACCTTTATTTCACAGCCTTGTCAAAAGACAACTGGCTGCTGCAGAATTACTTAAGTTGCATCCTTAAAAAGGAAACTTCTTTATTCTTGGTTGGCTTTGCTGGAAAAAAATCATTCATATTGGCATAATTCTTGCATATATATTTCATATACAGACATTATTAGGCAGCTAAGAGATGGGGTTTTGATGGACTGAAAAGCAGCGCAACTAGAAAACTAATAAGCTGTGGAATGTTGGGTTACTAAATTACAGGACCACCATTTGCCTGCTACAGGTTTAAGACTTCGGGGAATATTGATCAGGGAAGAAAGGAGATACTTAATCAAAGGGGCCAGATTAGATTAAATTTGAACTAATTTCTGATTATGGTTTGGAGAAAATTTGGCCTCCCTACTTAAAGTGCATTCAAAGTCTAAAATGTCTCTCTCTAAAAATAAGCATATTTCACCCCTATTCCTTCCCAGTAACATCCATTTTCTTTTAACTGCCAGGGCTGTAAATTCCAGCCAGGATCTGAAATTGAAGTTGTTGTTTTCTTCTGCATTTTGTATCAGCAAATGTGGCAGTGCAAGTTTAGTTGACCACTGCACTGACAACGTGCATGACGTCTGAATCCAACTCGCTCTCCCCTAGCTGTATGGGGTTTTCAGGGCCAACAGGAGTAAACACTTCTTGGACATTAAGGTTGGGATCTGCAAGCAAGCCTGAGCCCACTGAATTTCAAGGGAAGTTGGGCACTTCACTCCCTTAGGCTCTGGTTTTCAAAGGAGCCTAAAACCAGCAGATGATAATTTGTAGGGCCAAATTCTGTTCACACCACTTACATAAGTAGGGTGACCAGACAGCAAATGTGAATAAAAGGGACGGGGGGGGGGGGGGGTAATAGGAGCCTATATAAGAAGACGACCCAAAAATCGGGACTATCCCTATAAAAATTGGGACATCTGGTCACCCTATACATAAGCAATACCACTGAAGCAATGTGTCTAGTAACAAGATTTGGCCCTTACTATGCCCAAGAGTAGATCTGTTGAAAAACACTGCACCAATTTTACCATCACTTTTCCCCACCTGAACACCTTAAAAATATATGGCTCAGAGCATGGAACTCAGTCCGGAGCTTCTGGAATGTACCAAAGTTTCATACTAATGGGAAGGTCTGCTACAATTCAACAGGGCAAATTCCCAACACTGCCTTGAAGCCCTTGCTCTACAGTTACACACCAATACTGTCTTCCTCACAATACATCGAAGAATAAATTACAACACCATGTGTTAGGAGAACCTGTTGTCTCTGAACCTAGGAGGGAGGATATGGACTGGCTTCAGAGAATTTAAGTACTAAATCAGCTAGTAACCTGCTACAAGAAAAAGGAGAATTCCCGGGATTGGATAAACTGGTACCAGTCCTCGCTAGAGGCAGCCACTACTAACCACACATTAGCAACTGGAAGTATTAGCCACTGGAACTCCCAATTTGTCAGGGATCTCCAGTTTTGCTCTTGACATTTTAGTGAGCTTGTTGGGGTTTTTTTTTGCTGATGTTATAAACATACACCTATCACCACAGTAATTTAAAAATCACCACCGTACACTACTTCACGGGGGAACACAAGCACACAGTTACTACTGCACAGCACAAGTGTCCTGCAGGTCAACTCACAGCTTCTTCAAAATGAGAAAAGAGAATCAGAAAAAAAACAAACAAAAAATACCCTGTTCTAGAGTAGAGGGAAAAATCAAGTATCTTACACTTCCCTTGTTGAAATGCTTACACAGACTTGGCTCAGCAGTATTCTCCCTTTCCTCCCCCCCCCCAACCTCAGGACAGAGTCTTCTGCTCACATCTCATTGGAATAGGTGTAGTTAGGGGTGGCAGAATACTGTGTTTCATGCTGCATCGTGGCCCCTTGAGCAGCACCGACTGCCGCGTTGTGCGCTGCCTGTTGTACATGCGGGTTCTTCCAAGCTCCCGTGGTCCACTCTTCTTGCGCTTTGCTGAAACTCCCTCCGCTGCCCCGGTAAAATTTATGCACCTGTGTGGAGCAGAGGTAGAGAGAAAAGAGATCACTGATTCACAGAGGCGAGCCCCCAACTATTTTTTTAATTATCTGGCTAGCCTGACAGAACCTAACACAAAGTGTCCAATCCCGAGAGGTGCTGAGCACTTGCAGCTCCCATTGACTTAATAGGCAGTTACAGGTGCTCAACCTCTCAAATCAGGACCGAAACTGACAGATGTCGGAATGACAGCCCTCAAGTCTGGGCTGCTCCATGCAACAACCCTGGCAGTGCAACAATTCTGACCAAAGAGGCTCAACCCTGACCTAATGGGACCTGCTCTGATGGGTGAAAGCAGTTCATCCTCCATCTCCATTTAGTTTTTGTGCTCTACCTAGACTGCCAACAAGAGAAGCAAACTGACCTGTTGGGATGGTAGTTCATGATGTGGGCAACTGTTCACTGAAAACAGTAGTGAGACAATCAGCTCAACACACACATGTCACCGATCAATCACCGATTGGTCACTATAGATTGGAACAGACAACCTACCCTATTACAAGTCTTCCCCAGAGTCATTCAGTCCAGGGCTTTGGAGCGGAGCCCGGAGCTGGAGCGCAGAGCAGCTCCGGAGCAGTGGAGCTGCAGGATTTTGCCTGGAGCTGGAGCGGAGCCAGAGCACAGCTCCAAAGCCCTGATTCAGTCCCCTCTATATCCATATTCCTAAGGCAGGAAACAGGATAGAAGGAAAGTTGCATTTCATCAGATACCTTTCATAAACACCTACCTCATTTTCTAACCTCAAGAGCCCCCACCCGTCTTGCTAACCTCAGAGAATGCATGTCTGTGCTTTGGGGGATTAGAGAAGTCGTAAATAAGACTGAGCAACCCACACATCAAAGACAGGAAAAAAATAAGGTGAAGATTTTAAAGAGCTCGTTCCTAGCTCTAAACCATAAAGATCACCATCAAGGAACCAATCACAGGGCAGCGGACCTCTGTAAGTGAGAACGAAGTCCAGGAACAGGAGAAATGGAAAGTTTGGGGCCTTAGTGAAGACTTGAATTTGATTTATTTTAGATACTTGCTACACTTTTTAAAAATTCTAAACATTTCTTACCGTATCCAAGAATTTCTCAAGGGAGCCCAAGCTATGCAAGCAATCAACATTCTTATTTAAGTCATTCTTGCTCAGCTTCTAGGATGAGCTGAGCAATAAGAGTACGTCTCTTTTTTTTTTTTTTTTTTTTTTTTTTTTAATTCAGCAGCCCACAATCTGCATCTTGCCAGAGCCTAAGGGAACTCAAACATCAAGGGTCAAGTCCTGTCCTAGATCTGACAGCACTAGATTTGGAAAGGTTCTAAGTCTGACAAAAACAGTTGTTTCAGCCCTAAATGCAACAGTGGCAACGGAAATTGTGAACAAAGGGTTGCTCCTAACAGAACAAAGGATGGAAAGTACCCAGTGGAGCTCTCTCTAGAAACACCATGAAGCAATAAACATCCTGGCTTGGATCTCCTCCTCAGAAGACCACCCAGAAAATGTCACAATTTCTGGTCTCTAATCCAGCACTCATACCATACTGAGGGCAATGAAGGAGAAGACTGCCACGACTGTAAACATGATGGTGGGGATAAGCATCACCACAGCTGCACCTACGTTGGTCCCAAAGAAGGATATTGCTGCAATCCAGCCACTGCAGGGAGATGAAAAAGGGTTCTGGTTAAACAACGGCATTGTTGCAGCCATGCATATCCAGTAGCTATGTTTTTTTCCCCATTGGCTTTGTATGCTGCAAGTGGCAAACCTCACTCTAAAATGATTCTTCTCCCAAACCCTTCAGTATCTTGGATGACCCTTTCCCTGGCTGACAGAAGATAATACTAAGCCATTCCTGAAACCAACAAGCACCCTAAGGGCCTCCCCAATGCCTCCTAAAAGAACTAGATAAGTTCACGGAGGATAGGTCCATCAATGGCTATTAGCCAGGATGGGCAGGGATGGTGTTCCTAGCCTCTGTTTGTTAGAAGCTGGGAATGGGCGACAAGAAACAGATCACTTGATGTTACCTGTTCTGTTAATTCCCTCTGGGGCACCTGGCATTGGCCACTGTCAGAAGACAGGATACTGGGCTAGATGGACCTTTGGTCTGATCCAGTATGGTCGTTCTTATGTTCTACCTCCTTTCTCCACCACATCACATCCTTCATCCCCCTTCTCCTCCCACTCCACTAATGCGCTCCTTCCATACTCCCACTTCCACCCACTCGATGTCCAGAACAGGGGACTCTGGAATTTTTTTCTTCCTCCATCCTAACAGGAGTCAGCTGTGCCAAGCCCCTGAAGAGAAGAAAGGTTGAACGTGACAGGTTCCTGTCTTCCTTACCAGACTCCCCAGCCAGGGATCCCCACCGCCTGGATAATGCTGATCACCAGCTGGGCCATGAAGGTGAAGAAGAAAGCCATGAAGCTGAAAGAACTGTCTGTCCTACAAGAGAAACAACTTATCATCCTCATCCTCCTCACTGCTACCCGTGTCTCAATCGGTACTCAAGCTGCACTCCGAATGGCAGCAAGGAAGCTCTCGTCACCCTGAACACCCAGTATCTCTGCCACCAGCTCAGCTAAACAATCCCTTTTATTCCAGCAGAGATTTTTTTTTTGCCATGATGCGGTGGATGAGAATAGGAACGGATGGTCCAGTGTGAACAAGAGTTGCCCTCAAAGAATAGTCAGGATAGTGACATCACAGCATAAAGAAGGAGAAAGGAAAATGAGGGGCTCAAGCTGGGCAAATGGGCATCAGAGAGCAGAGCTTCTCCAAGGCTCTATGGCTATGTTTACACAGGGATAAAAAACCCGCGATTGGCCTGACTCGGGCTTGCAGGGCTCCTGGGCTGAAAAATCTGCTGGTAGGCATTTGGGTTCAGGCTGAAGCCAGAGCTCTGGGACCCTGCGAGGGGTAGACAGTCCCAGAGCTGGGGCTCCAGCTAGAACCCTAACATCCACACAGCGATTTTTAACCCCACAGCCTGAACTCCATGAGCCTGAATCAGTTGACCTGGGCCTGCTGCAGGTCTTTTATCCCTGTGTAGACATACCCTATTTAGCTACTTACATAGTCCTAATTACTATATTATTAGAGCACTTCATAGATGGCAGATTTTATCCTCAACACCCCTGTGAAGCAGTGAAGTATTATCCCCAATTTGCAGCTAGGAAATGGACAAAGTCACACCAATCTGTGTCTGACTGGGGAATTGAACCCAGCTCTCCTGAGTCCATGTCCCTATCCACTGAACCACTCTTCCTCCTTGCAAGCAGGGTGGACAAAAAAAAACAATTTTTTTAATTTAATTTTTTAATTTTATTATTTAAATTAACAATTAACCTGTTTAAAATGAAATCGGTTAAGGCCTAAAATTATTATAATCTCTTAAAACATGTAAATAAAAAAAAAACTAAGCTAAATCCATAAACCTGTATCAAAAACTTAGTTAAAGGCTGTTTTTCTGTATTAAGAAAGAATCAGGGGGAAAACATATAGCTTCTGAGGTCAAGCTTTATAAATATGGCACAAAGGTCATGTACTGTATTAAGGGCTTGTTTTGTCTAATAAAAATTAATTTTATATGCTGTGCCGAGTGTTACATTCAATTCCAGTTACCATCACAATGCAGCTTGACACAAATCATATGCAAAAAGTAAATTATCTGGCAAATATACAATATACTGTTCACCAGTTTCTAAGATACTAAAATAGACAATGAATAAATCTGAAAATATTAAGCTACGTAACTGCTTAAATACACATATATAGTTATAGCGTACCCTCCTAGGTAGCCAAAAAGATGTACCAAAACTAATGTAAAGGCTCTATTTAGTTGTAAGTGAACATACTTTAATGGTTATACCAACCAATGAGAATGCACCTCTTTAGAAAATGACTGAAGTGCAAATGGAAAAGTTGATTAAAATCGAGTATTTAACTCAAGGCATTTCACTTGGTGATTTAAAATAGCCTTGATTTAAATCAGTCCACCCTGCTCTCAAGTAGGGAACTAATGAAGCATTTAGCAAGCTGCAGGGGACTGGTAGAATGGTGTACTTTACATTTGGTGATGCATGGACTGCTCTAATTTGCACACATAACCAATACAAATACATGCTATCCACCCCCAAAAAGTTTGTAAAAGGATTCTCTAGTAGGAAGAAAATATTCACCCCCAAAAATAAAAATCAGATCTCCCCCACAAGCTGGGGCTGCAGAGAACTGAGTTTCTGGAGCTAGTGTGTTGTCTAGGAGCCACATTTCTTGCGGTAATGGGATAGTTGGATACCCAACAACTAATGTAAACTCCCATCGTTCCATTGGAACTTTGCAGCTTTACACCAGCTGAGGATCTGTCTTCGGGTTTCCTGAGAATGAATCTGAGCTTCTAGTGTCAGGAGAAAGGAATTTGTAAGAACCTCAATTTCCAATACCTCTTCTCACACTTTTGCGTCATGGCCCAATGAGACTTGAAAGTCAAAGCATGAACCTTAGAATTAAAGGCCCTGATTCAGCAAGATACACAAGCATGTTCCTACATTCTGTTGACTTCACCGGGACAAATCATATGCTTAAAATTAAGCGGGTGCTTAAGTACATTGCTAAATCAGAGCCAGAGGAGGAGCTGTTTAGCTGCTCTCCCTTCTCTGTCTCTCGGGACTTTAGAACCCTTTGGTTATTGACTCAATGCAGAGGATTCTAGAGTCAGAGAAGCGTGCTCTAAAAACTAAGATTGCTGGCACCCTATAGTTCTTAGCTGGAACGAGGGGGCTGTGATGTTAGGAAGAAGCACTTGCAACTCATCTAAATATTGACCTATTTTCCCATCTCCGGTTCTAGTATCAGAGAAGGGCTGTCAGAGTTTCTCTGATCCTCAAGGAATCTCTCTTCAGGAGCCTCTACATTCTGCAGCAAAAGCACAAAGTCTGTTAACTTGGACAGGAGCAGAGCTGGAATGTAGCCATTCATTATGCACTGTACCTGTGGACTCTGGTCCAAGTTACCATGTGATAGAACACAGCATTCAAAGTTTTCTGTTCACATACACTTCCCAATCTCCCATGACTCACAGTCAAGAACCCCACTCAGAGGGAAAATATATATTTGAAATATTAGTCTTTATGGAGAGCAGAGCTCTTAATCCTGAACATCCAAGATTTCAAGGTAGGAAAGTACAGTTAAAGGTAGGAAGGGAAGGAAGGGATTCCCAGATAGAGGTGACCCAGTCTAAGCATTGGTTAGTCATGAGAAGAAAGGGGAAAGACAATGAGAAGCTGTGCCCAGCTGTGACCACTTACTTGAAGGCTTTGTAAATAGGTCTAAACCAGCAGACATAGGAGCAGGGTGTAAAGAGAAGGAGCCAGAGAATTGCCAGTCCAAAATTAACAGCTCCACCGCCTCCAATCAGCCATGCGAGGCAGCCAATCAGATTCACTGCCAAGGTGATGCTGTTCACTGCAAACATATATACACACAAGACACACAGAGGGAGCAAAGTAGCACACTGCAAGAAAGTAAGCTGTGACTGGAGGGACCCTTCAGGTGGCTACGTCCATGGGGTTCAGAAATGTTCAGGCAGGTTTATCCAAAGGTGGGGTTTTGTCTTCAGTTTTTATCATCCTTCTCCCCTCTATAATTCTCACAATTAGTCTTTCCATGCCCACCAGGCTCCCTGGGGCAATAGTTCCAAGCTAGCCAGAGCAGACTGGCATCAATGAATCATGGCCCAATTGTGGCTCCTCTGCATACGTCACCCATTACAGGAGGTGAGAGTTTGGGGGCGGCAGAAAGGTACAATCATCTATGAGTTAGAGTAACTGAAACACAATTCATTTCTCTCTTGCCACCAAAGGATGGAAATGAGAGAGCTAAAGGAAGCTTCTCACTTGCCACCAACGATGGCTTCACTAAAGGGAGTGCGTTCCCAGGCGAGCTGGACCAAGTAGCCAAGCTGCCTTTCCAAGGACAAATCTGCTTGAGCCACCAACTGATCGATTCTGAGAACTGAAGTCACAAGTTCCTAACTGGTCTATGGCACGTCCAGATCAGTTCAACAGGAAAAATATTTCTCCAATAAGATACTAGCAGGCTAAGTGATACAGGCCTACTACAATGACGGGAAGCCTACCAGAGACTAGACAATGCAGAGGAGAATCTGTCATTTCTGTGCCTCAGAACTTCAGGATGAATCTCTGTTCCAATCAGAATTAATGCCCACCAAGCAATGTAATGGAGCAGCCAGCTGGGATGCTTCGCAGTACGAGATGGAAATATTCAGTCAACCCAGTGATCTGATGGGCAGAGCATCCACATGTGCATTACATCATGCAGCACTCAAGGATGTCCCATCACTGTCTGAGCCCTCCCCCCCACTCCGGCTTTTTTTTCCCCCAGGGGACATTTTGAACTCCTTTCTGACGTGTCTTCTCCCTAGGGGACAGGCTCACCTAAAGGGTCTCCCTGGACAGCAAGTTAATAGAAACAATCTCAGCGAGTTCAACAGTGATGTGGTGTTTGTGCTTTTGCTTTTCAAGGCTCAAAGAACAAAAAGGGGCCTATTAAATACAAGTGTAATGAGTGCAGCCAAATCAGGAATGGGGCGTCAAAGTGATTGTACACCTCCCTCCCGGCACCCAGCAAAATACATTTAACAGAATAATTTGTCAGTGTCACTACAACAGCCTCCCTGAATGAGGAAGGGGAAAGCTAGCGCAGCTCCAGACTCCTAGCAGGACACAGAACCAATGCTGAAAACTGGGCAAGTCCGCAGGGTGGGAAGTCCATTGGAGGAGACAGATGCATGAGTTAAAAGCATAAACACCCAGTCCCTTTGGTGCTGATTCAGCTCCTTCTAACCTGCACTTGGAGCACACACCACTCCCCAAGGAAGGTTGCTTCAATGCAACACTCCATTTTGCTTTCAATGTTCAGAGAGAACATCTGATAAGGAACAGAGGTCATCTTAAAGGCAGAGGGTGCCCAGCACCTGGCTCCCACAGACCCTGTATGTGCCATCCAATCACCCAGCAGCATTCCCCCCCTCCAAAGAAGGAGGATGGAAATATTCATTAACAGCTCCTCCTCTCCCTGCTTCCATCCCACCCCATCTCAGAACTTCTACCTAAAAAAAACATCTGCACTGTCCTGGTTTACATAGCAGCAAACTCACCAGTAAAGCTTCAGAAATAGAATGTGGGGAGGGGAGGGAAACAGGCAGGGCCGTCCCTAGCTATTCTGGGGCCCTATGCCCTGGTTTGGGGGGCAGGGGGAACCATCCCCCAGCAGTCACTGGCGGCACAGCTGGGGCTAGGTTGCTGCACTTCCCTCTGCCAGTGAGTGCAGGCCTGGCCCTGCTTCAGTCCTCAAAGGAGAGGGGATGGGGCTGGGGCAGAGCAGGGGTGGGAAGAGGCGGGGCTGGGGCGGAGGCCATGGGGAAGAGGTGAGGCAGGGGCTGGAGCAGCACACCACAGCACAGGGCACCAGGAAATTTGGTACCCCGAATATCCTGGTGCCCCACACAGCTGCATACTTTGTGTATGAGTAGGGACGGCCCTGGACACGGGTGGAACAATCTTCCATCTCGTTTAAAAAAAGGGTAGTGACTTCAGTCACTAGGACTATCACTGCTACACAGAAGTCCTCAATTTAGGCACAGGGCAGATGGAGTAGCTATGCAAGCTTCTCCACCAGGAATGCTGTAACCTCAACCTGGAGGGATCTCCTCTGGGAACAAGTTTAGTTTCCAAGGGCCATTCAATCCTTGGTCCTCCACCGGGCCAGCCAGTAAAGGGGCCAAATCATGCCAAATGCAGTGGTGGTTTCTCAGAAGTGAACTTCTGATTAAACATTCCCCGCATACCCCAATTTGCTCGGGCAGTTGTGACACTGACTCTCAGCACTGGCTGGGTTTCCTAAGCAAGTGTATCTCCTGGGGAAATTTACTCACTTAGCTGCACTCTGTTTAGTAAAGTTACACAAACTGTGCACTCTGACTACACTGAATGCCCTTGGGGTCAGGATACCCAGAGCAAAGAGATGGCAAGCTCCACACCAGGCTTCAGAAGGGGGAAAAATACACCTGAAGGAAGGGCAGCCCAAAGGGGGTGTAAAACCTATCCTCTTCCCTCATAGGGAAGCCTGCCACTCTGCCTGCTTTACTTGCCCACAGGTCAAATTAGTAGATGGTCCCTATGCAAAGGAAATCAATTCCAGCTGCCAGTTTGTTGCATCAGTGGCATTAGGAACTACCCAAGGGACCACAGCTTGGAGGAGAGCACATCACACAGCAGCTGCAGAAGGGGCAGGTGAGGTTTGACTCTGAGGAAAGCCTCAAGCGCCTGCACCCTGGGGAGCAGGGTAATGCAGAGGTTACACTTTTTGGCTGGGCAAAAGCGACTGCTCACTGCATCAGAGGCCATGTACTCAGTAATTTAAAGTGGCATTTCAGCTTCAGAGGCAGCCATGTGGCTTTGGGCTGGATGTGGAATCTGCAAACTGGGAAATGGGGGAGTAGTGACCTAAAACACAGGGCTGGAGGACAGCTCCATGTCTTCCACCTCAATCTGGCTCAGATTCCTGGCTCAGAAGGGCCTGGCAGGATCTGCAAAAACCTTGCATGGGTTTTTTGGCAGGGAACGGAGAGCCCAAGCACAGATATCGCTGCAATTAAATACTTGGAAGTGTGCTAGTAGGCCTACATTTCCCAAGTGACGAGTCCTCTGGCTGAGGGAATCTGACAGGGAGAAAATCAGAGCAGTAAATCCTTCAGCAAAGAGAAACTCATTGGCTGATCTGTTCCACCTCAGGGCAGGCTCTGTGAGGGAGCAGAGTTCATGATTGGTCTCTAGTTTGTGAAGTGCATGTGATCACCTAGAGGCTGTGGGAGGACACCCTGAGACGAGTTCTAGGACTGGCTCCAGCAGAGTTAAAGCTAGAGAGGAGCTCAACCTTCCAGAAAATCAGATCCCAACTGGAACCCAAACTCTGTGACTGGGGCCTCTTTATAATGGCCCAACCCAGAACCCCACTCCCCAAATATGGAGAAGCTGAGATTTGGAGCTGAATGTCAGGACCCAGATCCCATCACTAGTTTAAACCTCTTCAGAAATATGCAAGAGACAAAAAGTCCCTAGACTCTGGGGCAGGATGATGTTTCCCTTAGTGCCACTTTGTTCTTTACACTAACACTTCTAGAGAAGAGCATTCAGAGAAGCAGGCATGAGCATTTCTCTCTTGACCCATCTGATCCCTTCCTCTCCTGCAGACACAGGGTGCCTGCCCCAGGGATGACTTACACATCCAGAGGTAGTAAAGGCGCTTGGCCAAGGTGCGATGCTGTGGTGGAATGTCATCATCAAAATCCTGGTAGAAACATGGCTTCAAGGGGATGAATCTTGGGAGTGGAGGAAAATTGTTCACCTTTTCTGTGACAAGAGATAAAATATGTATCACTGAACAGAGCCCAACGCAAGTCTGTTCCTCCAAACTGATCTGATGTTGCTGATTGGTTAAAACGCTGATCTAACCTGAGCAGTGACTTTGAAAGTAGCCTAGTGGGTTTACATGTTTCTGTCCCACTGATTACCAGCTCAGATTTGCTCAGTTTATAAGTAAAAAAAGATGATTTCCCCTCATTGCCAGCCCTGCAACTCAGCTTGGGCTCCGACAGTCCAGCTTAGCTCTTTCTTTCCACACACAATCACCAGGAATAAAGATTGTGCAGGCCAAATTATACCCTTTGTGACACATATGACCCCACTGAACGTAAACTTAGTTGCAAAGGCCAATATGATACCTTCATTAAAGCACTGAGCCCTTCAATAGAAAAACCAGTTCTACAAGATCCAGCAGAGATTTTTCCTTACCTGCCATGGTGTCTGTCTGTCTCTACTCCGCAGCTACGTTAGAGAACAGCTCGCACCTCTGCCAAAACTGGAAGAAATCAAGAGACAATAATGACACTAAGGAAACAGACATTGAGAACAACAGGAAATAATGTTTCCTCTACATTCAACCACTTCCCAGGATTTACTCTGTTACCGGAAGTGCAAATATCCTAACACTATAATCCCTCCCCACCACCCCACTGATTCAAGCCTGGGGAAATCCATGTAGTCTCTTGGCATTTCTCCAATGTATATCCTTCCAAAATTAAGGCCTGGTCTACACTACGAGTTTAGGTCAAATTTAGCAGTGTTAAATTGAATTAACCCTGCACCCGTCCACGCAACAAAGCCATTTTTGTCGACATAAAGGGCTCTTAAAATTGATTTCTGTACTCCTCCCCGATGAGGGGAGTAGCGCTGAAATCGACATTGCCAGTTCGAATTAGTGTTAGTGTGGACGCAATTCGATGGTATTGGCCTCCCACAGTGCACCATTGTAACCGCTCTGAACTGCAATCTGAACTCAGATGCACTGGCCAGGTAGACAGGAAAAGCCCTGCGAACTTTTGAATTTCATTTCCTGTTTGCCCAGCGTGGAGAGCTGATCAGCACAGGTGACCATGCAGTCCCAGAATCGAAAAAGAGCTCCAGCATGGACCATACAGGAGGTACTGGATCTGATCGCTGTCTGGGGAGACGAACCCGTGCTATCAGAACCCCATTCCAAAAGATGGAATGCCAAAACATTTGAAAAAATCTCCAAGGCCATAATGGACAGAGGCCACAACAGGGACTCAACACAGTGCCGCGTGAAACTTAGGGAGCTGAGACAAGCGTACCAGAAAGCCAATGAATCAAATGGATGCTCCGGGACAGAGTCGCAGACATGCCGTTTCTACGCTGAGCTACAGGCAATTCTAAGGGGGGCCGCCACCACTATCCCATCCCTGTCTGTGGACTCGGATGATGGGGTACTCTCAGTCGCCATGCCTGAGGATTTTGTGGATGGGGAAGATGGAGGAGGACGACGATGAGGTTGATGAGATCACACAGCACACCGTTCTCCCCGACAGCCAGTATCTTTTCCTCACCCTGACTGAAATACCCTCCTAACCCTCCCAAGGTGGTATCCCGGACCATGAAACCATAGAAGGGACCTCTGGTGAGTGTACCTTTGTAAATATAAAACATGGTTTAACAGCAAGTGTTTTTTAATGATTAATTTGCCCTGAGGACTTGGGATGCATTTGTGGCCAGTACAGCTAATGGAAAAGTCTGTTAACATGTCTGAGGATGGAGCAGAAGTCCTCCAGAGACATCTCCATGAAGCTCTCCTGGAGGTACTCTAAAAGCCTTTGCAGAAGGTTTCTGGGGAGAGCAGCCTTATTCCGTCCTCCATGGTAGGACACTTTACTAGTGCTAGTAGCAAGTAATCTGGTATCACTGCATGACAAAGCCTGGCAGCGTATGGTCCCAGTGTTTGCTGGCATTCAAGCAATATCCGTTTTTTATCTCGCTGTGTTATCCTCAGGAGAGTGATATCGTTCATGGTAACCCGGTTGAAATACGGGAATTTAATTTAGGGGACGTTCACAGGTGGCCGTTCCTATTGGGCTGTTTGCCTGTGGCTGAAAAGAAATCCTCTCCGCAGTTAGCCAAGCGGTGGGGGTGGGGGGGCATTGGCGCTGAGCTGTTTGCGTTTGGTTAGCAGGGATCTTCCCTGATATCAGCCACGTGGTGAGGTGGGGGGAGGGTTACAGGCTATAGTTGAACAGCTCCTTACTACTGTCCAGGCTGCCTGTGTATGGCTTCATGAGCCAGGGCATTAAGGGGTAGGCTGGGTCCCCAAGGATAACTACAGGCATTTCAACATCCCCAACAGTTATTTTATGGTCTGGGAAGTAAATCCCTTCCTGTAGCCGTTTAAACAAACCAGAGTTCCTGAAGACACGAGTGTCATGAACCTTTCACAGCCATCCCACGTTGATGTCGGTGAAACGTCCCTTGCAGCACCATTGAAAAGTACCCCTTGTGGTTTATGTACTGGCTTCCAAGGTGGTCCAGTCCCAAGATAGGGATATGTGTTCCGTCTATCGCCCCACCACAGTTAGGGAACCCCGTTGTAGCAAAGCCACCCACTATGACCTGCACATTTCCCAGAGTCACTACCTTTGATAGCAGCAGCTCAGTGATTGCGTTGGCTACTTGCATGACAGCAACCCCCACAGTAGATTTGCCCACTCCAAATTGATTCCAGACTGACCGGTAGCTGTCTGGCGTTGCAAGCTTCCAGAGGGCTATTGCCACTCACTTGTGAACTGTGAGGGCTGCTCTCATCTTGGTATTCTTGCAGTTCAGGGCAGGGGAAAGCATGTCACAAAGTTCCATGAAAGTGCCCTTATGCATGTGAAAGCTTCGGAGCCACTGGGAATCATCCCAGACCTGCAACACTTTGCGATCCCACCAGTCTGTGCTTGTTTCCCGGGCCCAGAATCGGCGTTCCACGGCATGAACCTGCCTCATTAACACTATGATGTCCACATTGCCGGGGCCCGCGGTTTGAGAGAAGTCTGTGTCCATGTCTTCATCACTCTCGTCACCGCGCTGCCGTCACCTCCTCGCCTGGTTTTTCAGCTTCTGGTTCTGCATAAACTGCACGATAATGCATGAGGTGTTTACAGTGTTCATAACTGCTGCGGTGAGCTGAATGGGCTCCATGCTTGCCGTGCTATGGCGTCTGCGCGGAAAAAAGGCGCGAAATGATTGTCTGCAGTTGCTCTCATGGAGGGAAGGGCGATGACAACTGTAGCTATCCCACAGTTCCCGCAGTCTCCGCCAACCATTTGAATTCTGGGTTGAGCTTTCAATGCCTGATGTGGCAAAAACATTGTAACGGGTGGTCCTGGGTACATGTCATCAGCCCTCCCACCCCCCTCTGTGAAAGCAATAGGAAAAAATCGTTTCTCGCCTTTTTTCACTGTCATCTCACGTCTACTGGGTGCTGCTGGCAGATGCGGTACTGCAGCACTACACAGCAGCATCCCCTTGCCTTGCCTTGCGGATGGCAGACGGTGCAGCATGACTGGTATCCATCATTGTCATCCCGTGGGTGCTCCTGGCTGGCCTCAGTGAGGTCAGTCAGGGGCACCTGGGCAGACATGGGTGCTCCTGGCCGGCCTCGGTGAGGTCGGTCAGGGGCGCCTGGAAAAAAATGGGAATGACTTTGGGTCATACTCTCTTTAAGTTTTGTGTAATGGAGATTCAGTCCTGCCTGGAATATCATGCCAGCTGGAGGCTTCTGCCTCAAGCTGCTCTCCCAGTCGGCAGCACCGCGTGGTCGCACCTACCCCAGCCCACCCCTTGCTCCCATGGCTCATGAACCCTGGACAGTAGTAAGGAGCAGTCCACCTATAGGCTGAGCAAGTGCAGAATGGTGGTTCACTCTACTTCCCTGTAAGCCAACTGCCCTCCCCTCCCCATCCCCTTTTGATCTCTGCTTGCAGAGGCAATAAAGTCAGTGTTGTTTCAAATACATGCATTCTTTTTTACTTCATCACACAAATGGGGGGATAACTGCCAAGGTAGCCCGGGAGGGGTGGGGGAGGAGGGAAGCAACGGGTGGGGTTGTTGTACGGGCACCCCTAGAATGGCATGCAGCTCATCATTTCTGCGAGACCAGAGTGGCCGTTTGCATCTGTGGTTCTTTAGCAGGCTTGCCTGATATTCTAGGCAGCACCGACTCTCCATTAGACAAAACTTAAAGAAGAGAATGACCTGGGGAGTCATTCCCATTTTTGTCCAGGCGCCCCCAACCGACCTCACCGAGGCCAGCCAGGAGCACCCATGACAGCAGCAGACGGTACAGTATGACTGGTAACCGTCTTTGCTAACTTGCAAAGGCAAGGAGCTGCTGCTGTGTAGCACTGGAGCACCACGTCTGTCAGCAGCATCCAGTAGACATACAGTGACAGTGAAATAAGGCTGAACGGGCTCCATGCTTGCCGTGCTATGGTGTCTGCTTGGGCAATCCAGGGAAAAGGGCACTAAATGATTGTCTGCTGTTGCTTTCACGGAGGCGGGGTTGACTGACAACATTTACCCATAACCACCTGCGACAAATTTTTGGCCCCATCAGGCATTGGGAGCTCAACCCAGAATTCCAATGGGCAGCAGGGACTGCAGGAACTGTGGGATAGCTACCACAGTGCACCGCTCCGAAAGTCGACACTTGCCATGGTACTATGGACGCACACCGCTGAATTAATGTGCTTAGTGTGGATGCATGCACTCGACTTTATACAATCTGTTCCCAAAGATCGACTTCTGTAAAATCGGAGTAATTTCGTAGGGTAGACATACTGTAAGGGAGTAAATTGAATCCCTTCCTGCCTCCTCCTCCCCTCCTGCAAAAAACAACAACCCCAACCCCCCCACCCCCCAAAAAAACAAAACAAAAAATAGCTGGCTTCACTGCAACATTCCATGGGATGATCCTCAGACAGAACGATCCCAGCTACCTTCAATCAGCATGAAAATCACCCCTGGTACGGCAAATCACTCCTTTCCATTGTTTATGATATATATATATATAGCCCTTTGTTTTCGGGTTTTATTTTATTTTATTTTTCCTGAGAATTTATCAGTGTTTATTATTACAACAGCAAAAACAGGTGGAAATTGGTGTAAAAATATTAATTTTTCTGGGTAAATATTGGGGTTTATTTTGGTTGATGGAAGAACTGGGGGGAAGTATTCAGTAGATTAATGCTTTGATTAACATAATTCAATGTGGTTTGCTGCAGCACTAAAACAGAACTCAAAACACAATGCCACCTCTGAGTTTAAGAAAACAATACATCTCTAACCCCCAAATAACACTTTTCACTTGAATAAACAGTTGACTGTTGCAGACTTAGAACTATTAGCCTATAACTATTTACATTTAATAATTGGGCCACACCATTTGCAGTGCACACACCCAACTGCATCCTTTTCTCCGGTTTTTGTTTTTTTTTAAACGTTCGAATATTTCCTTGTGTTCTGAAACGTATTCTAATATAGATTTTAGTTTTTTTCCCCATTTTAGTGTGTCAGATCTTTAAACTGTTATCTGCTAACAGCTTGAAATGTGCACGTGGTGGGCGTGAGATTCATCTGTACGGTCAGATGCGCACCCATTTCAGAGCTTGTGTGCATACCTGTTTGTTTATTGTGTTTATCTGCTAGACTAATACATAGCCTTGCTTCAACAGGCAGCTTTGCATATACACACAGACTAATGCATTATCGTAATACATATATCTCATGTTTTCCTAATAAAACAAGTTTTTTTGTATATTTGAATGATACAAAAGTAGGATGAAAAATCGGAAAAAAAACATAATACTTTTTGTAAAACCCAGGATTATTTTGGGTAAAGACAGGTTAAACTGAAAATGAAGGAGCTTTTACATATATTAGACACACGTCTCTACAGTATTTATACATATACCCAGATCTATTGTCCACCCCGGGAAAGCCATTAGAGTAGGCCACTGGCTACAAAGGCCTAAAACATGTGTTCCAACTAAAGTGCTGGCTGCAGCCAGAAGAGTAAAAGAAGATTCAGTAATGTGGGGCAGGGAGAGGCTTAGGCCTGGTCTACACTCCCGCGGTAAATCGATCTAACTTATGCAACTTCAGTTACGTGACTAACATAACTGAAGTCAATGTTGTTAGATCCACTTACTGCGGTGGCTACACTGCACTGTGTCGACATCCCCACTCCTCCCTCCTGGGAAGTTCTAAGTGCTGCCAAACAGCTGTTTGGCGTTGGGAAGCGCTGGGAGTTAGGCGGAGGAGAAGGGATGCAGCGTGCTTGGGGGGTAGGGTGGGGGGGCGAGGAGAGCTTGGCAGCCGGTGGAGGGGAGCTTGGCTGCCGGTGGAGTTGGCCCCTATGGCGGGCCACAGAAAATAACTCCATGGGCTGCATACAGCCCGCGTGTTTGAGACCTCGATTTACAACTTACTTGAATTCAGAAATTAAAGTGCTTGTGAACATTTTTAATTTATAAAGTGCACCAAGTACAGATCAGTTCTGGGCACATGCAGAGTTTAAATGAATAAATAATCTCAAATGCCTTACACTAGGTCCCGAAGGTCAGCAGACTTGGGCTTGGTTAGATCAACTGAGGGAGTAGGAGGGGAAGGAAGAGAAGGAATGAGAATTCTAGAGTCAAAGGCCATCCACTTAGAACACCATGTCCCCAGGCATTTAAAGGTATAGGCTGACTGCTTAGGGACCCATAGTGACCTCAGATACTACTGCTGTGCATAGGGAAGGAGAGTGTCTCTCAGGAAATTAAGCTCCAGGGATTTTTTGATTGATAGGGCTAGGGGCACACATAGGGTATTAGAAATCAGTATCAGCACCATGAATTGCACCCAGAAGGAAGAGCATTTGTCAGAACTTTGGTTTAATATATGCACCAAGGTTGCCAAATAGTTTAGTAGCCACATGGAGCATGTGTCTGCTGAAGCTGTAGAGCTCTGAACTAACAGCATCACAGCTCAAATGGCCTAGTTCCCACAACGTCCTCATATGTACACTGAGAAGAAATGGGTGTGTACATACTCGTGAATAGAACCCCACTTAAGACCATGCACGAATCCACAAGACAGGTAAACCATTGCTTCAAAACACTTTCTGGGATCCTTCCAGAGAGGAAAACCAGAAGCACTCAAGAGCGGTACCATCAACAAAATCATGGCTTTCAGGCTAAACAAAACCTCATAGATGATGGTCCCAAAGGCTGCTGATAGATCTAAAAGAAGCAGGATAAACACCTACCTTTTGTCCATCACTAGGCAGAGTTTGCTCACCAACTAGGCTACAGTAGTGTCAACTGCATGTCACTACCCAAAACAAAAGCAAGATTTAGCAGGATCAAATCTAAGGGACTCCAGGTGATACCAAAGCTGCACTAGCGAGATTCTTAATTGTAGCAGAGGCCTAACCACCACTCCAGTTAAACTGACACCTTGCCCTCTCACAGGGAGGCATTATTCTCAATAACAGACCTAATACCTGTTTGATTTTACTAACCATGAGGGGGCATATGTTCATCTTGTAGGTCTCTGTCTGAAGCTCTCCCAGTGTATCTCCTTGGTGAGCTTTAAAGTGATAGTGCTTAGATACTATAAAAAAACCCATAAATAGATATGTACAAATAGCACCTTATTATTAAGTCCCTGTACCAATGGCAAGCTGGACCTAAATTTTGCAGCAAGGCAGCTTCATTAAGTGAAGTTTCATTGAATTAAGTATGGAAATAAACAAGTCACTACTGCAGCTCCTGTATTATTTGGATAAGAAGCTCAATTGGATACCATCTCCAGGTTTTCAATTTTTACCGTGCTGTCGATTTTTGCATCTACAAGAAGAGAAAAAGAGGTAGACAGAAGAAGAGATGGACTGACAACATAAAAAAGTGGACAGGAATGGACTTCACGGAGTCTCAAGCACTGACACACAATCGTCAGTGGTGGAGACAATTGGTTGATTGCTCATCAATGAAGGTGCCCCAATGATCAATGCGGTTATGGGAGTGATTATGAGATTTTTGCATAGAAAACAGAGAACAGCATCACAGAATGTGCCAGGGGAAAGTGAGGTCCTGATAGCTGGTGCTTTTGGCACCCAGGAGGATGCAGAAGAAGGTCTGGCATTGGGGATAACACACACTGGCATGGCATTTCTGCCAAGATGAGCAGCTGAGGCCTCTGACAGCATGTGCCCAAACAGGAGAGTTGAGCACACATAGCTCCACTTGCAAACAATGGGAGTTGGCGCTGCTCAGCAATTCCAAAGGATCAGCTCCAAGGTTGTGTCCCAAGGGTGCTCAAGTTAAGTGCCCAATCATGGATGCACAGAAAATTAGCAAAAACATTTACAAAAATCCAGCACATAAATCCGTAAAGCCCCTTTAGTGATCAAACCCACGTATGGGGCTTAAACTGACGCAAAGTCACTTTCACACAAACAAAGTCACCCAACACAACCGTCCGAACCCAGCCTACTGTCCCCCTCACCTGCACATCTAGTCCAGCTATTAAGTTCATGCTCAGACAGTCAGTTTGCTGAATATTCCAGTCCCTCTGTTATTACTTGTGGTAGAAGTGCAAGTGCAGACCAGAGAGAGTCACTTTTACCTACAAGGCCTATCTAGCCCTCCAGTAAGAAAATCATTTGCACAGACAAGGTCCAATAGGTTAACTACGAGTGACGAAAAGTAAAACAAATACACAACACATATTTGGGACCAAATCCTAGCCCTACTGCAGACAATGGACATTTTACCATTGACTTTAATTGGACCACCATTTGGCCTTCATAAAAAAAAGTAATGGACATTTTCTCTTTATGCAGTGAAATTCCCACTACTGCCTGCAGATTAGCTGCATGCGGGCTCCACATTTCCAACATCGGGGCCCGGATTGTCTGTATAGCCAATGCTATACATAGAAAAGCACTCTCTGAATCTTTCTTAACATTTTTCTGAAATGACTAACACTCCAGCTCCCTAAAATGTGACATACTGAGTGGTAATAGGGTTTACACTAATTCACACTTTCCCCTTGATAGAGAAAAACACACAAGTGAGAAAAAGGACCATAAAAATAGGCAGGTACAATATCTTCTCCCACAACCCTGCAACTCATCTTCAGATGGGGACTGTGGTGGGGATTTCACTGGAATACTCAACTCCTCTCTCTCCTGTAATAGGAAGGTCTGTGGTGAGAGTCACTGGGTTATTAACCCACCTCCCACACGCAGTAGGCACAGGGCCCCAGTGTATTTCAACTGGGCAGCATTAATTCACCCGCCTACCACTTTAGGAATTTTCTCTTGCATTGTAATTGGAGCTGAGATCAAGACCCAAGACTTGCATCCAGTTAGCCAATTCCCCAGTATGCTAAGGCATTCAGATCTAGGGTTTTGGTTCAGCACGTTATAAAGATGGGGGCCCCGACAAAATTCAAATCCAAGTTCCAACTTCAAAACACCCCACAATATCAGGGAAGTAGGTTTCTTCAGCTTGGGCCCATCTTTCATTGCAATACACATGACAGTTACTCACTGCATGTTAATAAACAAGCCAGTTGTGCATTCCACTGATTATGTCACCATGCAGAAGGCAATCAGGTCTTCCAAAAAAAATCCCTGCACACTCAGTGAGAGAGACAGTAGGTGGTGGAAGACCCCTTTGCACACGCAAACACACCCACAGAGTGGGACAGAAGGCCCCTTTGCATACACACACCTGCAAGGGTATTTTTGTCATTTAAGGTTAGTGAAAAGACCACTTGCACAAGAGGAATGGTGGGGGGCATATTGGCAGTCACACACCCGCACGGACTGGGGGCTGCACAGTCCCTTCTGGGTGCCTGAATGCACATGGGCTACGGGGATGCAAAGCCCCTTCTGTGCAAGAGTTCGCACACGGATTGGGGGGGTGCAAGGCCCCCCTGGGCAGGAGCATGCACACAGATGGGGGAGGTGCAAGGCCCCCCCAGGCAGGAGCATGCACACGGACTGGGGGGTGCAAGGCCCCCTCTGGGCACATGCACACACTTGGGCAGAGAGGTGCAAGGCCCTTTGGCACGTGCACATCCACGGGTTGGGGAGTGCAAGGCCCCCTCAGGGCACATGCACACCCACGCGTGGGGGGGAAGGTCTCTTCTGGGCAAGGGCGCGCACCCACGGGTGGGGGGGGCGCAAGGCCCGTCTGGGCACGGGCGCGCACCCACGGGTGGGGGGGGGAAGCAAGGCCCCGGCCCGTCTGGGCACGGGCGCGCACCCACGGGTGGGGCGCCTTGGCACGGGCGCGCACACGGGGGGTGCAGGGCCCCTTGGCACGCGCACACTGGCAGCGGGACGGGGCAGCCCCCAGCCCGGCCGAGCCCCGCACTGCTCGCTCAGGGGGCTGGAGCCGCGGGGGCCCGGCTGCCGTCACTGCGAGGCTGACAGGGCCCGCGGGACTCACCTCCCTGCAGCGCCCGAGCAGCGCAGAGCGTCAGGCCCCGCAGCCCGTCCCGGGCAGGCAGCTCCGGTTCCGCGCCCCACAGCCCCCGCCTCCTGCCGCAGCGACCGCGGCTCGTGCCTAGCTCCGCCCCCTCACTGTCCCCCTCCCCGCCACGGGCGGCGCCCGCAACTCTCGCGAGAGCCGGAGCAGCCTAGCGGTCGCTGTCCAAAGTGCTGGGCCCGCCGGCGCGCGCGGGGTGCGAGCCCCACAGCCCGGCTGGTTCCGGCGGGGCCCAGCGCGAGGGGGAGGGGACACAGGGGGACCAGGCTCTAATCTCTGAGGCGGGAGGGGCCCCCGGCGCTAGGGACACAGGGGGGTACCGGGCTCTGACGGGGGCAGGAGGGTCTGTAAGGGGGGTGTGGTGCCCCAGGCTCCAGGGGGGAGGGGTAGCAGGCTCTGAGGGGGGTGGGGTGCCCCGGGGGGAGGGGGTTCCAGGCTCTGAGGGGGGTGGGGTGCCCCGGGGGGAGGGGGTTCCAGGCTCTGAGGGGGGTGGGGTGCCCCGGGGGAGAGGGGGGCAGGAGGGCCAAGCTGTGAGTGGAGCAGGTGGGGCTGGCCCTAAGGGGGGCAGGGAGCACAGAAGGGCCCACTGGTCTGGAGGTGGCAGGCTTTGAGATGGGAAGGCAGGCTGGAGGCCCCAGAATTATACCACTACAGGATTCTACAGTATCTTTCAGTCTGTTCAGTTTATCAAAAAGAAGACCGAGAGATTACTTGATTATAAGGTATAAGTACATTCACGGGGATTGTGAAGCTTAATTCCATCACATTTATAAATGGTTTTTAAGATTTTCAGATGAAAGGTACCATAGATATCAATGTATTATTATTAATAATTCAAGAACTATCAAAATTTTTGCAATATGTATTGTATTTGGAGTCCTTAAACACTACAGCAATACCAATGTAACATGTAGTGTTTGCACCATTCATGTTGATTGCTGTTGCTTTTCTTTTTAATTGTTATTTGGTGTTTAATCAAACAGAGAGAAACTGCTCAGACAATAGAGACTATCACAACCCACATACACACATATTGATTTACTTTATGGAGTGCTTCCATTGGAAGTATGCAGCAGCATAATAGTTTAACTCACATCTTCTGACAGCAGTGCAATTCCTAGGCAGAGATAAAAATAGTAGGCATGACACACAAAGTAGTCATTGTGACAATCTGCACAGATCATTCCTGCCTTCTTATTGCTTGTTTTATTAGCAGGACACAGTGAAGATAACCTACTGAAGAAATAGACATAGTCAACAAGGACTTTACAATTGGATAATAGCACACCATGGGAGACACATCTCCACCACACCAGTACAGGCAATGGTGCATACTGCCTACCATTTTGCTCAAGATAGGTCAAGAGAGATCAGTTTAGTGAGAAACTGTTAAAGAAAAACCAGGATGCCACAAGAAGTTGTGCTGGTGATTCAGGACATGGTGCTCTTCCTTCTGAATCAGTACCAAAATAATACCCTAGCCTGGTGTTATGAGCCACAGTGCTGTTGACTTTCTTCCTTTCACATGAAATATAGAAGTGAAGACCTGACCATTTGTGATCATTAAAGATCCCATTGCACTTTTTGCAAATCCAGTGTTAATCTCTGTCCTGGCCAGATTCCCCCACTGCAACTTCAGACCATTGCTTCTTGTTCTGTCATCTGCCACCACTGAGAACAGCCTAGCTCCATCCTCTTTGGAACCCCCCTTCAGGTAGTTGAAGGCTGCTATCAAATCCCCTATCACTCTTCTCTTCTGCAGACTAAATAACCCCAGTTCCCTCAGCCTCTCCTTGTAAGTCATGTGCCCCAGCCCCCTAATCATTTTTGTTGCCCTCCACTGGACTCTCTCCAATTTGTCCACATCCCTTCTGTAGTGGGGGGACCAAAACTGGACGCAATACTCCAGGTGTGGCCTCACCAGTGTCGAATAGAGGGGAATAATCACTTCCCTCGCTCTGCTGGCAATGCTCCTACTAATAGAGCCCAATATGCTGTTGGCCTTCTTGGCAAAGAGGGCACACTGCTGACTCATATCCAGCTTCTCATCCACTGTAATCCCCAGATCCTTTTCTGCAGAACTGCTGCTTAGCCAGTCGTTCCCCAGCCTGTAGTGGTGCATGGGATTCTTCCTTCCTAAGTGTAGGACTCTGCACTTGTCCTTTTTGAGCCTCATCAGATTTCTTTTGGCCCAATCCTCCAATTTGTCTAGGTCACTCTGGACCCTATCCCTATAAGAACATAAGAACATAAGAAAGGCCGTACCGGGTCAGACCAAAGGTCCATCTAGCCCAGTATCTGTCTACCGACAGTGGCCAATGCCAGGTGCCCCTGAGGGAGTGAACCTAACAGGCAATGATCAAGTGATCTCTCTCCTGCCATCCATCTCCATCCTCTGACGAACAGAGGCTAGGGACACCATTCTTACCCATCCTGGCTAATAGCCATTTATGGACTTAGCTACCATGAATCTATCCAGTCCCCTTTTAAACATTGTTATAGTCCTAGCCTTCACAACCTCCTCAGGTAAGGAGTTCCACAAGTTGACTGTGCGCTGCGTGAAGAAGAACTTCCTTTTATTTGTTTTAAACCTGCTGCCTATTAATTTCATTTGGTGACCCCTAGTTCTTGTATTATGGGAATAAGTAAATAACTTTTCCTTATCCACTTTCTCAACATCACTCATGATTTTATATACCTCTATCATGTCCCCCCTTAGTCTCCTCTTTTCCAAACTGAAGAGTCCTAGCCTCTTTAATCTTTCCTCATATGGGACCCTCTCTAAACCCCTAAACATTTTAGTTGCTCTTTTCTGAACCCTTTCTAGTGCTAGAATATCTTTTTTGAGGTGAGGAGACCACATCTGTACACAGTATTCGAGATGTGGGCGTACCATGGATTTATATAAGGGCAATAATATATTCTCAGTCTTATTCTCTATCCCCTTTTTAATGATTCCTAACATCCTGTTTGCTTTTTTGACCGCCTCTGCACACTGCGTGGACATCTTCAGAGAACTATCCACGATAACTCCAAGATCTTTTTCCTGACTTGTTGTAGCTAAATTAGCCCCCATCATGTTGTATGTATAGTTGGGGTTATTTTTTCCAATGTGCATTACTTTACATTTATCCACATTAAATTTCATTTGCCATTTTGTTGCACAATCACTTAGTTTTGTGAGATCTTTTTGAAGTTCTTCACAATCTGCTTTGGTCTTAACTATCTTGAGTAGTTTAGTATCCTCCGTATCTACTGCTCCCCCCATTTTAGTGTCATCTGCAAACTTGCTGAGGGTGCAATTAATCCCATCATCTAGATCATTAATAAAGATGTTGAACAAAACCAGTCCCAGGACCAACCCCTTGGGCACTCCGCTTGATACCAGCTACCAACTAGACATCAAGCCGTTGATCACTACCCATTGAGCCCGACAATCTAGCCAGCTTTCTATCCACCTTATAGTCCATTCATCCAATCCATACTTTTTTAACTTGCTGGCAAGAATACTGTGGGAGACCATATCAAAAGCTTTGCTAAAGTCAAGATATATCACATCCACCACTTTCCCCATATCCACAGAGCCAGTTATCTCATCATAGAAGGCAATCAGGTTGGTCAGGCATGACTTGCCCTTGATGAATCCATGTTGACTGTTCCTGATCACCTTCCTCTCCTCCAAGTGCTTCAAAATGGATTCCTTGAGTACCTGCTCCATGATTTTGCCAGGGACTGAAGTGAGGCTGACCAGTCTGTAGTTCCCCAGGTTCTCTTTCTTCCCTTTTTTAAATATGGGCACTATATTTGCCTTTTTTCAATCATCCGGGGCCTCCTCGGATCGCCACGAGTTTTCAAAGATAATGGCCAATGGCTCTGCAATCACATCAGCCAACTCCCTCAGCACCCTTGGATGCATTAGATCTGGACCCATGGACTTATGCACATCCAGCTTTTCTAAATAATAGCAAAAGAACAGGTTAAGGAGTGAGCAAGTCACAGGTGGAAATCAATGGAGCTCTTTGTGCATTGGCAGGATTACCCCTCCATCTAAGAACCAAAGGAGACAACTGGGATCTGTTGCCAAATTAGAAGACAAGATGAATGTATGCTGGAATTAAGAGATCACACAGAGGATAAAGAGTGTGCATAAAAAACAGAATGGATAGACCTGCCTCTATGAGCATGTAAATCCCAAATTGCTTCTAGATGGGGAAAAACCTCCTTGATGGCATCTATCCGTCTATCCAGCAATGTGGCCATCATCACAACCTGATTAGATATGAATATTTCAGCAGGCTTCTAACTTGGGTTAATTTTCAGTGAGACCAGAACCTGATTCGCTGATTCGCAGGGGGTTGGACTAGATGACCTCCTGAGGTCCCTTCCAACCCTGAGATTCTATGATTCTATGTAATATATGAGATTTTGCATTGCAGATGACAACCCCTATGAAAGGGCAGGAATAGTTTGGTGGACTGCCCTGCTTCTGAGAGTTCTGGAGGCTCTGCTTTTGTGTTCTGATAATTGTAGGATAGGGGGTATAGCAGTCATCAGTGGATGAAATCCTGCCTATTGAAATCAATGGGATTTTTACCACTGACTTCGGTGGAGGTAGAATTTCACTTGTGTCTTGTTGGAACTATTTGGTCTATTACAGGGTTGGTCTGGTGATGAGCTTGAGAGGACGATTTGGCTCATATTTGTCCTTTTAACAGGTCTGTAGCAGGGTGGACCCTGCTCCTGCTGTGAGGGGTTTAAAAGTGGCCTGGCAGGGCTTGAGAGCTGCTGCTCTAAAAGCTGGGCTGATTGAGGGAGTGGCTGCAGGTGAGGCCATGCCCCAGACTGAGCCAAGGGCCTTATAAGAAGGCCAGGGAAGCTAGAAGCCCAGACAGTCTCTCTCTGCCTTCAGAGAGAGATGGGCCTGGCTGCTTAGTAGCCAAACAAGGTACCTAGGGTGAAGCAGGGCTGGGGAAAGGCTGGAGAAGCTCCAGCCTAGAAAACCCCAGGCTGCGGCCTAGCAGAGGGCTAAAGGTACTGGGGGTTGCAAGGGGTAAGCAAAGGCAGCAGGTCCAAAACCCCTTTGCCGATGATGAGTACTGGATACTGCAGTTGGCCCCAGCGAATGGGGGCTAGATAGAGACTGGGCAGTAGCCACTACTGAGGCGAAGTGGGGATAGTAGGGTGGGGGGTTCCCGAGGCAGGGGAAACCCTGAGAGAATAGGGGTTACTGCTAGGGGGCAGCACCCCATGTAAAAGGGCACCGGGTCCAGGGAGGGACACGGGGGCCAGAGGACCGGAGGATCACCAGCCTGCAGAGGGCGCTCCAGCGCTGGAAAAGAGCTAATTCCCAGAGTCACCAGCAGGAGGCGCCGCGGGGGTGAGTCCAACCCGTTACAAGGTCAAGTTCTCAAAAGCAAAATAAATTAAATTCATGGTGGAAATATTTTCAAACTACAAAAAATAAGGCAACAAGAAATCATTAAAATGCTTATCCCAGTGACAGCTTTACATCTGGGCAGCATCCTTCGCAGAATAACTAGGTCTGAGTCTGGGAAGAAAGCACTTTGTTCATTTCAAGAAATATCCCAATCAGTTTAGCTTGGTTTCTTTCCCATGAGCTTTCCCTCCATTGAATTTCCAGTTGCTTAGCTCTCACAGCTTGTTTAACTAGATATAGAAGGAATCTTTTCAATTATTGATTCCTCTCCGTTCAAATCTGGGATTCAAGATACTTGAGCAGCCAAATAAAAGTTTGAATTCCATCCAATCTATTTATAAGTATGTTGTAATAGACATGAATGATACTGTAAACTAGGGTCAGGATTAACTGCAGTAGTCCACCCACTTTTGGTGCCTTTAATCTCATGCTGTATATTTTTCTTAAATGCTTAGGGCCAAATTATGATCATTCATTCCAGAGGTATGAAGTAGGAGTTGGAGAGGGTGCAAAGAGCATAAAGGTGAATTCAGAAATAAATGGGATATAGCATGGCATTAGAATAGAGATGTATCCATGTAATCTATCTAGTGTTTATTATACACCAATGTCTGTGGTATGAGTGCTACCAGATCATCAAATCATACAAACAGGCCACAGACTCATGAGTCAAGATAGGAGTCAAGTTTTGCAGACTTGATGGTGACGAGGAGGAACTTGAATGTGATGCAGAAAAAAGAGTGGAAAGCCAATGAAGGGATTTGAGGGAGAGGGGAGAAGAGTTTGCCTTGATTGAAGCTGCAGGAAAAATGATAACTTTAGCATCAGTGTTTTGGATTGATTGGAGTTTGGAGAGGTGAAATGCAGAGAGACCAGGAAGAAGATTGCAGCAGTTGATGCAAAAGAAGCCCAGGGTTTTATTAGCAGAGATGGAAAAGAAAGGACAGACAGCTTGTGCACTACTGACAGTGTCTCCCAAAAGTGCTGGGATTCTTGGGCAACAGCTACAAGATGGCCTCAAAAGGGCAAACCATGCCCATGCAACAGGTCATATGTGAAAGCTCCTCCATAATACAGGCTCTGTAATGTGACTTGAGTTTGGCGGTCTCATCATGGTTCCTAGTGGACAAGTAGGCACATCACAAAACCACCAGCACAACTGGTACAGCTTGGGGTCCATTTTTGCAGTCTCAGCAATGTAGTCAAGGATTCTCTGGGGCATGGCGGCTGAGCTCTCCTCTCAGCCCTGGAGATGAACCCTTCAGGGGTATGTGCATACATGAATGGAGGGAGAAGCTTGCACTGACACTGACAATGGTATAGCCATTCTGTATATATTATTATTATTTATTATTTGTATTGAGGTAGCACATAGAAGCCCCAGTTACGGTCTAGGATCCTATTGTGCCAGATGCTATATGAACATAGAAAAAAAAAGATGCTCCCTGCCTCAAAGAGCTGACAATCTAAACAGAGACCTTCAGCCTCCAGCCCTGTTCACTAAAGAAACAGAGTGTTTTTCAGTAGATCAAATGTAACTGCTCAAGAGAGTCAGAAATGTATGTCTGCCAAGACCAGAATATAATCAGGAGAGAGACAGATGGATCCACCTCTCAAAATATTGCACACAGAGACAAGGAAGGGTGTAATGTAGCAAAATGTCTGTTTTAATGTTCCCCATAAATGTCAGTCAATGATAATATGCAAACAGCACTAAATAATAACTATTAATATTGTTGTTTGATGTTAATTAACTTCAGTGCTTCTCATCCTTTGTGATACCACAACCCCCTTTTCCCATTGGGAATACCCTGAGAGCCCCTCCCATTTAACAATATGGGAAAATCAGTCTGGTTGTTAATTCACAGTTTGAGAAAACATTAATTAATTAATATGTTGTATTTGCATAGTTCCTTTCATCCCAGGATCCCAACCTGGGACAAAAATCATTATTTTTTAGTCAAGGTGGGTAAAGGATTGTTATTTTTGTTTCACAGATGGGGAAGCTGAGGAACAGAGAGAATAAATGAACTGCCCAAAGTCATATAGTGACTCAGTGGCAAAGCAGAGGACCCAGTCATCTAACCACTGGACACACTGCCTTTAGCTTTAACAACTCAAGTTCTAAAGGTCTGGTCCAATGCCCATTAAAGTCAATGGAAGTCTAATCATTTTGAATCAGGTTCCACATGCAGAAAAATTAGAGAGAGACAGAAACATTTTTTTAAAAAACCAAGAACATATTATTTTAAATCATCTATTGAAAACTATGATAACTTTGCATGAGGACTCTAGCTTACTGACTTGTTAATGCAATATGAAGTGTTATTGCCATTTTGGTCCCAGGATATTAGAGAGACAAGGTGGGTGAGGTAATATCTTTTCTTGGTGGTGAGAGAAACAACAGAAGTTGGTCCAATTTATCACTTACTTTTCTCTCTAGTTAATGTAATGTCTTACTCGGACCTCAAGAGGGTGCTCTGACACTTTCTGCACACCATACAGTACTCAATATTCTCTCCTGTGAATACAAGTTAGAATATCTATATATACTCTGTTTAAAATGAAAAGCATTTGCAAACATGAAAAATCCTCACATTCTTTGACATCCTGGTAAAATGAAACACAGTGATACTGGACTCACACAATAGAGTAAGGCCTTGTGGCATACACAAATGACTGGATGTTTCCATCTTCTGGAAGGGAGTTAACCATCATAAGTGTATAACAAACTCATCTGTTGATTTTACCTGATCACACAGAGTATTATCTTAAAGATCTATTTGTTAGTTCACATACCTAGGAAACAGCTCCTTCCCCGTCTCTTCCTGTGTTTTCCTCTCTGTTTTCTTTGCTACTTATTCTTTTTCTACCTGTCTCTCTGCCTCCATCCCTTTCTCTCCCCACTTCTGTCCATCTGTTTCTGCCTGACACACTGATCTTTTCTCAGGTCCTCCATCTAGAGTTTTAATATAGCCATTTCTGTAAAGCTATTTCCCCCAAATTTCCATCTGTTGACAGGTTTTACAGAAAAAGATGTTCTGAAAGCAGATGGACATTAGCTCACAACAGCTGGGCCAAGGGATGATGTTCTTTTCCATTTTAGGTAAATTCCTTTCCTTATCTACCTGGAGTGAATTTAGTTCTGGCACTGAACTGTCAGCCTTGAAAACTTCAGCTCTGGTACACTGTGGGCAGCAGGAGTGCATGCTTCTTTCACATTGCCTTGTTAATATGCATCAAAACTGGCCTCTTGGAAGTTGAGATACATTGCTATGGCCACATGGGAAGCTTGCCATAGAGCTTGTCCTGGGGTTTCAATCCAGCACTTCACAGCAGAGTGATATTAAAAATCATCTCTATGTTGATGATTTGAAAATCTTGCATTCCACCACTAAACTGTCTGCTTCCATCCATTCCTATGTGCCTCTTGGATGCTTTGTCATCATCTTAAATTGAACATGGCTAAAATGGAACTCTTTTTCTTCTCTCCCAAACCTTCTCCTCTTTTCCCCTTCTCTTCCTCTGTTGACAACACCATCATTCACTCCATCACTCAAACCCTCAATCTTGGAGTTGTTTATGACTCCCCCACTTTATCTTGTCCCACACAGCCAGACCATATCCCAATCCTGCCACTTCTTCCTTCTTAGCATCTTCAAGATCCATCCTTTCCTTTTCCTGCCATCACTATTGACAAATCTCTAAGGCCATGTCTACATTACCACTTTTGTCGGTATAACTTATGTCACTCAGGGATGTGAAAAAACATACCCCTGAGTGACATAAGTTACACCAACAGAAGAACTGATGAGCTTCTCCCACAGAAATAGCTACCACTGCTCATAGAGGTAGTTTTATTATGCCAACAGGAGAGTTCTCTTCCATCGGCATAGACCGGCTACACAAGCAATCTTACAGTGATGCAGCTGCATCGGTGCAGCTGTGCTGCTATAAGCTGTCTAGTGTAGACATGGCCTAAGGGCTTGTCTACACATACAGCACTGCAGCTGCACCACTGTAGCGCTTTAGTGAAGATGCTACTATGCCAACAGGAGAGCTTCTCCCATCGGCGTAGTTAATCCACCTCCCCAAGAGGCAGTAGCTATGTCAGTGGGAGAAGCTCTCCTATTGACATAGCACTGTCTATACAAGGGGTTAAGTCAGTATAACTATGTTGCTCAGGGGTGTGGACTATTCACACCCCTGGGTGACGTAGTTATACCAATAAAGGTCTGTAGTGTAGACCTGGCCTAAGGCCTTGGCTACACTGGCGCTTTACAGTGCTGCAACTTTCTGGCTCAGGGGTGTGAAAAAACACCCCCCGAGTGCAGCAAGTTACAGTGCTGTAAAGCGCCAGTGTAAACAGTGCCCCAGCGCTGAGAGCGTGTCTGTAAGAGCTCTCTCCCAGCGCTGGCGCCGCGACCACGCTCGCACTTCAAAGCGCTCCTGCGGGAGCGCTCCTGCGGCGGCGCTGTACAGCTGCAAGTTTAGCCATACCCTTAGAGTTGGCCCTCACCACTTCTGCTTGCCAGTGCCTCAGCCTTGCCTGCCTATTTATCAGCTTCTCATAGTTACCTCTGCATCTTCCTCCATATGTCCCCCAAGCACAGTTCAACTTCCCCACAAGTTCACCCTCAAGGCAGTACCCTGTTCGCACGTAATCACCTTTTAAAGACTCACTTCTGCTATGCTGCCTATAGTGAATCAAGTTGGCATATATATAAATTCTATATAATTTGCCTATTGTTGTTCCTGTTCCATTTTCCCCTAATTTCTGTCTGTTTGTCTTTAAATTGTGTGAGTGCCTCCAGGACTTTCCTTCCTGAGTGTTTAGAATGCTCCCAGCAGACAAGAGGTACTACTGTAAATTATTATTAGTATTAGTATAGAATTAGGCTTGGCAGAATTACATTTTTATTTTTTTGTAAATTTGATGGATAATATCAATGTTGATTTTTAAGCATTTTTTAAAATGTTTATCTATTTAAATTTTCAGTTTCACAGTGGGGCTGCAGGGGGCTCCCTACCCATCAGAGGGGCCTTGGAATACCAGATCCCTAGGGGAAGGCCGCACTAACCGGGCAGAGCAGAGACCACTCCCATCCTCACAGTGTCTTTGACCTGTTTGATTACAATTGATGGATGTTTTATTTAGTTTATTTCTGTGTGTATGGAGAATTTTACTTTTAAGGACAATATAATATAGAATCCTACCAAGCCTATATACAATAAGTAGGGCTTCTGACTGTAGGTTTTAACCAACAAACACCAATAAATACCCCACCAGATACAGAAAAATGAAATCAGTGTTTATCCAATAAACACCAGAAATGTTTAGTCAGTTCATGTTAACGTCACCTCTTTCCAGTGCAGTTTGTTTATGTAGGTAATGTCCCTGCTCCCTGCTTTGTACCTAGGGGCTTGTTTACATGGAGCAGTAATGAGCATCATAGGGGGTGTGATTTCTAAACTGCACTAATGTGTTGTGCATTAATTGGTCTGTGTAGACCCTCCTTGTGCACACTAAAGATTCCCTAGTTTGCTTTAATGCAGTGCTATATACAAAGAGAGAGCCCCCTAAACCCCCAATTTTTGGACATCTATATAGAATTTTTAAAATGTTCAAAATAAATCCTGAACAATTACATTAATAAACCCCTCAAAACAGCAGGGCTGCCCAGAGGATTCAGGGGGCCTGGGGCAAAGCAGGGGAGTTGCGGTGCTTGTACTCACCCGGTGGCAGTCTGGGTCTTCGGGGGCAGGAGACCCTTCAGTTGCTCCGCATCTTCAGCAGCACTGAAGGGCCCCCCTGCCGCTGAAATGCCACCGAAGACCCAGACCGCTGCCGGGCCAGGGCTCGCGGGGCCCCTGCGGGGCCTGGGGCAAATTGCCCCACTTGCCCCCACTCTGGGCATCCCTGCAAAACAGAAGTTGTATGTGATAAGGTGACAAAGACTCCTATGGCACTTTATAGATTAACAGACGTAGCGGAGCATAAGCTTTCATGGGTGAATACCCATTTCGTCATATGGATGCAGGGCCGCCCAGAGGGGGGGGCAAAGGGGGCAATTTGCCCCGGTCCCTGGGCTCCGCAGGGGCCCCCAAGAGAAGAGCGGAAGCTCCCGCCTCCGCCCCTCTCCTGGAGCCTCGGTGCATCGAGCGCCGAGTCTCCGGCTGAGCCCCGCCCCGCTCAGAGCGGCGTAGGGAGGGGGCGGGGCTGCGAGCTCCGGGCTGAGTTCCCAGCCCCACCCCCTCACCACGCGGCTCTGAGCGGTACAGAGCTCAGGCCCCGCCGGAGACGCGCTCGGGTAAGGGGGCGGGGCGGGAAGCGGGACCCGCCGCCAAAGCGCAGCCCGGTCTTCGGCGGTGGGGGGCCCCTTCTGTTCCGGGACCCGCCGCCGAAGTGCCCCGAAGGCCCCCCCCCGCCACCGAATTACCGCCGAAGACCGGGCTGCGCTTCGGCGGCGGGTCCCGCTTCGGCGGTAATTCGGCGGCGGGGGGCTCCCGCCGCGGGTCTTCGGGCCACTTCGGCGGCGGGTCCCGGAACAGAAGGGCCCCCTGCCGCCGAAGACCCCGGGCCCCCGGAATCCTCTGGGCGGCCCTGTATGGATGTAGACATGTGATAAGGTGTGTACCCCACACAGGGCCTGAAAGGGTTAATGTGGGCCTGTGGCACCAATTAGATACCTGGCTGCACTTGGAGGGAGAGCCAGATTTAACTGAATAAGAAGTCTGATGGGCTGGAATAGGCTGGATTGTAAAGCCAGGAAGTTTGCATAGAAAGAGTCTGCAGGGAGAGTCTGCAGTCACTCTCTGGGAGCCGAGAGCAGCGGGAGGTGAAATCCCAGGAGGGAGAATGAGCCCGGGGTTCTAGCCCTAGAAGAAAGGTCAACCCCAGAGAAATTGTGGGGAAAGGAATCCTGAGAAGGCTAGGTAGGAAGAAGCCCAGGGAAACAGCAGTAAGGGATAGGTCTGTGCAGACATTAGCTGCTTGTATAGGCACCCGAGAGTAGAGGGTGGACCTGGGTTCCCATACCAGCCACTGGGAAGTGGCCCAGGAGCACTGGAGATGCCAACCAGACAGCTGGTCTTGTTACTTTGGAAGGGGAGGACTATAGTGACATGGCCAGAGGGCTGAGTCATGAAGAAGGAGCACCCTGAGTCCTGGAGAGAGATGGGTCACGGTGCAAGGAAGGGGGCATCAGACCTGAGTGGAGCTAATCCCCAGAGACGGCCACAAGAAGGCACCTCTCAAGGTGAGTGAACCCTGTCACACCCTAGTAATAAGCAAGGAGGATCAGGTCAGGAGAACACACACACATGAAAAGTTGTCTACCGGGGTGTTGGAAAAGTTGTTAAAATGCTAACCCCTCTCAGAGAAGCAAAGGCATAGGTCTGATCAAAGGCTGAAAGGCTGACAATATGGAATTCACACTCACAGATCAATACATTGATGGAATCCTTAGTCTAGAAGAAAAATATTGTAGACTGATGATGTATGACATATAGGCAAAGTGATGGATACTAAAAGGAAGTGCTTGAGTGCTCTCTCTGTTCCATCGGTGTAGGGTCTTAAGCTGTAGGCTGTGTTCTCCCCAGTGCTGCTCTGTATGTAACCACAGGATGGTGTATGGGGGTGCGCCCTCTCTATCTGGGACCCCAACTTGATACAGGGGCCTTGCCCATTGTAACTCTGGCAGCTCCCCTAATTCTATAAATGCTCTTTGTCCCGTTGGGTACTTTCCCATCAGTTTGTAATATTTGCAGTGATTAATAAAGGGGTCAATTCCATTCCCTTCCCTATGCCCAATGGAAACATAAAACTTGGGTGAGAGGCAGGATTTGGAGATCCTGCACAGGGTGTGCAGCATCCCCTGGGCTCTGTGGAGCCCAGATCCCTGGGTTCTCTCTGTGCTGTCATGCAGTAGGATACGGGGTAGGGAGACACAGAAGGTGGATCAGAAAAGAAGTGGTGGATCCACTCTTACACAGATCCACAAATCATTGTTTCCCATAATGTGGGAGCTGTAGCTTCAGCAGTGGGTGCAGGAGCAGCTGTACGGCCAGTGATGGGAGGATCCCTTCCTTTGTGGAAGCCTGTCACATCCAGCCCAGCCTCTCAGGGTATGTCTAAACAGCACACTAACCCTGGGATCTGACTCAGGTCTAAGCCTAAACCTCCCTTCTATCCAGACAGAAATTAGTTTGACTTAGGCCAGTAGCCCCTCTACTCAGGACCACAGACCCTGCTAGGGATAGGTCAGAGCCCAAGTCTCTCTGTAACATGAGTCAAAGCCCAGGCATTTTGCAGTGTGGTCACGGCTCAAGCCCATGTCCCCAAAATCAGGTGTGGAGAGTCTGCCAGAAGTATCCCACAAGCCCCTGGGGCTTTGCTTCCCAGCCCTTGAATTACAAAATTTGCCACTCACTTCCCAGGAACCAGAAGCAACCTCCTGATTCAAATGTAGCTGCTCAGCATTTAACCCTTCATTTCCATGTGGGCTGCTCAACTGGAAACACAATCAATGCTGACATGTATTAGCTATGGACAGCAGTACGATAAAGTTCTAACTGGCCAGAGAAACACAGCCAAATTCTGGTTAATCTCTGGTGCAAGGCAAGCAAGACATATGACGTTAGCAACAGTTCGAGAAATGATCGTGTCTACAAAACTATATCCAAGAAGCTGGCAGCATTGGGGATTGGCTGGATAACCAAACAACACAGATAATGCATCAAGCAGCTGAAGACAGAGTACCACAAAGTCAAGGATGCCAACAGCACCACTGAGAACTCTCCATATGCATATCTCTTTTATGAGAAATACAATTGGTTACTTGGAACTGTAGCAGGCACTGAACCCACAGTGGTGCATAAGAGTCTCCTGAGCAGGGATGGTGACCTTATTAACACTCCCCTCCCCCAATCACAGGCACCACTGGAGGAGAGACAGCCACTAGATGAAGGGCAAGAAGTGACTCTGGAGTTGAGGCCAGTAACTGAAGAGGTTATGCCACTAGAGCAGCTACCTCATATCCTGAGTCTGTACTTGGAGGACCTATCTGGGGATGGCCATGGGGTGCAGCCTGCTGAGGAACCGGCATCAGAACTAGCACCAGAGCAGGAGCCAGATCCTGGTAAGTTTCTGCTGCCATGTTTATTGTTATTAATATATGGATGGGAGGAATTTCTGGCTTATGAGCCTATTAACTTATTTATACAAGCCAGGATTTTTATATGCTGCCATTCAGGGTGGAACTCAAGCAATTTGCCTAGTACTCCCCACCCCCTTCCCCACAATGCTAGTGGGATTCAAAATGCAAGCTGCAAAAAGAAGAATTTAATAAGCATTTTTCCTAAAATTGTTACTAGTTAATCATTGATTTTTATACTTATGGTTTGGGGCTCCACAATTCATAGCGTCATGTACCTCTTCCATCTAATACAGTGTACCTTATAAACTGGCTATGCACACACTGTTCCTGACTATTGTGTAGGGGGAGACTATTGTCCCCAGAAGCAGTGGAAATAGCAGAATGCCAAAGCACAATATTTGTCTATCTACAAAAATGCTTGCTCAATGGGGAAAAATGTGTATTTGGCGCTAAACTGAAAATAAACAGACTTTAAACACCTGGACAAACTGGGTGGAAAATGCTACCTCATCAGAATGGTAACTTTTCATGTGCACTTTGCACTAGGATAAATAAGTACACAAGGTGCAGGGCAACGAAGAATCAGACCCCTGGCTTTACTCATGTAGTTCTCTTGTGGTTGTGTTCTTCACTGAGTGAGATTCCCTTTGGTGACTCGTTGATCCAGATCAAGACAAAGTTTTACTTTTATTATTTCGCCAACTACTAACTATTCTGAACTAGCTTTGCTTCTTCAGACCCTGATTGTTTTTGTTTGTTTTGTTTTAACTAAACCTCGATGCTTGGGGAAAAGCGTTCTAATAAATTCACCATCATGCAACAACTGGTGGCTTTCAATTGTGAACTAACAGAGACATTTCAGTTTCCCAGTTCATGTCCCATTTTACCCACGTAATACGCATCAACTAATTTCTTATACCAGTGATGTAGCCCGTGTAGGCAGGGTGCAAAAAAAGACTCTGGTGGACCCAACTCTCATGTACACCACTTCTGGCAGTGCACAGGGTGTAAATATAAGTTAGATTTACAGTAAAGTACAGTTGATTGAAAAATGGATTTTTAGGTCCTGCTAAAATAATTGAGAATTCAGAAAACATTCCTCCTAATTCAGGATGAAAAGGCAAAATTTTGAATTATTTTGTGAAACAAAAATCTGAAAAAAATTAGTTTTGGGCCAATCAAAATGTTTCTCTTCTGTGAATTTGAAATGTTTAGTTTCAGTTTCAACCCTTTTTACTTATTTTATTATAAAATACTTTTTGAAATGAAAAGTTGTTTTGAAATGAAAAATTGAAACTTCATTCCTAAAATGTCAAAGGTCATTTCAGCATTTTCAAAACTTTTTTCAATTTTTTAAAATATTTTTGCCAAAATTGATACAATTTTGTGAAAAATGTCAATTTTTACTACAGGGCATTTTCCGATGGAATACTGTTTTGATAAAAATGTTCTGACCAGCTCTACTGTCAAGTCCTTTTACACTGTTGGAATAGTGTAAAGGGGATAGTGTAAAGAAGAATTGCCCTCTCTCTCTCTCTTTCTTTCTCTCTGTCTCACACACACTCTCTAAATAAGGATTATCTTGAGCTCTGCTATTTTCCACTCATGCTGGAGATGGCCTGGCATAGATGAACAGGCTAATTGAAACATAAGCCCATACAACTGAAGTAACCTGCTTCCATTGCACAATGAGCAGTCATGCTCAGTGGTATTACTTGCAATTATCGGACTACTGGGAATCAAGGGTCTGTTTAAAAGGGCTATACAAATACAAATGTAGTGAACCATGCATGTCAGAATTATTGGTGAAGATTCCAGGGTGCTTTAGGCAGAAACATTGTACAGGACTGGTTCTGCTCCTGGCTTTGCCATGGACTTGGCCAAGCTACTTCCTCTTTCTGTGTGCCTCAGTTTCCCAACTTGCAATGTAAAAATTGGGACTACATCACAGGAGAGTCATAAGCCTTAATTTATCTCTCTGATGTGCTTTGAGATCTTCAGATGAAAGATATTAAAGAAACTCAAAATGGAGGAAGACCAAAAGGCAGTTAGGGGTCTAAATGCCACTGAAAGTCAATGGCAATTGGGTGCCTAACTCCCATTGGTGCCTTTGAAAATCCCTCCAGAATTATTAGTTCTGTATTCATCACTGGGCAGAGAGAGGGGTAACCTAGCGAATGGGGCTGAGAATTAGGAAGTCTTGAGTTGTTTTATGTGGCTTATAATTAACAATTATTATTTTATATTTCAAATGTAGTATAAATCAGTATGGGCTAGTGGACTTTCCATGGCCCTCATTCAGCAAGGCACTTAAGCACATACTTGAGTTTAAACACATGCTTAACTCTCATTGACTGCAGCAGGAGAAGGGGAGAGGAAAGATTACTTTAAAAGTGAGGGGGAGAGGCAGGGAGGATCAGATGGGAAGGTCGCAGACATTACAGTATGATGAGTAAAACTGAAGGAGGGTGAGATCTCAGGAGGGTTCTGGTTTGGCATAACACCTGGGGCTGAGGAATGCAAACCAGAGCAAGGCTGCCACCTCAAACTGTGTCTCAACCTGTTTGTTAATTATTAATTATTTATTAAGTATTATTGTTTTGTTTGTAATGCAGTAGGGCCTAGGAGCCACAGTCATGGGCCAGCACCACATTCTGCTAGGTTGTGTACAAATACAGAACAAAAAAAGGCCCCTGTCCCAAAGAGCTTACAAGCTAAGAGACAATAGGTGGAGATAGACAGACAGATAGGGAGCACAAGATCGCTTTCCTACAGCTCTGCCTGCTGCATCACTTATTGCTAATGAAACCTGGCAACAGTGATAAGTCTGTTAGAAGTTCTGGAGCCCAGCAACTTGCACAATAGGCACCGACTCCATGGGTGCTCCAGGGCTCAAGCACCCACCAAAAAAAATAATGGGGTGCTCAGCACCCGCAGGACCAGATTAATCTTTTGTGGTCCCAGGGGGCAAAGAGACACACCCACCGGAAAAACAAAATTCAGCACCTGTGACTCGCACAGTGAACCATGTCACACAGACAGGAGTTTAGCCCAGCTGTGGACCTGGTAGAAGCAAATGAGTTATTACAACTGCTCATCCAGAGATCTACTGGCCCTGGAGTAGGGCTCTCCAATGTGGATCCAGCCTTGGGAAAGACACAGGAAAGAAAAAACTAAAGGAGTCATGAATAGTGCATTGGCTCCCAGGTCATGTGAGGGGACCACCCAGGAGAGACAAATGCTCTGATGAACCCATAGGAGGCATCTATGAGCCAACAGATTCAATGGAGAGTCAGAAAGTACCGAACATGAGTCTGTCAAGATGTCAAGCTTGCTGGAGAGCCCAAGAACTGAGAATTATCCTGAGGCCAACTCTGCACATTGAAAGAGATTCTGAGACTCAGAACACGAGTTAATAAAGAACTCTTTCCTATACCTAGACCTGCTTGTAGCATCACTTATCATCAATGAAGCAGTCATTACAGCAAGATTGCCATTAGTGTTGCTTATTACAGAATAGAGCTCTAGATGCCTGTGTGTTAGTAACTTTGACTGCTGGCATCTCTGTTTAAATTTTCTTTTTATTAGCAGGGCAAAGGGGACTATTCCAAAATCTCTTGAACACTTCTGGATGGATTCGTTGCCTGGGGACCCCATAGCCACCCTGTGTCCCCTCCTGCATTGACTGTATCCATTATGCCATGTGAAATGGAAGAGGGTGAAGAAGACTGATTGTAAAGCACCAGGGAAGGGCATTCCTTGGGCATTTCCAGTTGGAAGGATGATTGCATGGGAGCCCCTGTATTATCATCCCTTCTGCCTCCCCCTAGCTTTTCCAGAGGAGATCAGAAGAGCAAGGTCAGGGAAGCAGCTGTTTTAATTGAACCTGAAACAAATTGATTCTTTTCCTGGGTTTATAGCAGCCAATTGGAGATGAAGTGCGCCTGAGCCCCCACAGCAGTATGGTCCCAGAGGCAACTCCCTTGTCTCAGATGGTTTCCTAACAACCCTTTCGCTGCTCATATCCTCTGCATGCATTAGGCAGTTTAATTTCATGCAAGATTAACGAGTGTATTATTATCACATGGAGTTTCTTTCCTCAGAGAGAAGAACACATACGTTTATTTACTCGCCTTGAAGTGCTTCCCAGCAGATGAGGACTCCAACTAGTCTGGACAAGCCCTGATACCTCTAAACACTGGATCGCTGCCACACATGAGACTATCAAATATTCAGTCACTTGAGCATCACCTCTCTGTTGCCAGCAGGGCAGATGCATTTAGGAGCACAGGGCTGATCCAGCAAAGTGCTGAGTGCCACTTGAAAAAATCAGCATGTTGTCAATTCCTGCTGGAGTCAATAGGAGTCAAGGACACTTATTTAGCACCTCATGGGGCACTGTGCACCTTTCAGGATCAGGCCCATAAGGTTTACCACACTGGATCACACCAATGTCCATCCATTGCAGCATCCTGTTTCCAGCACTGTCCGAAGCCTGATGATTCTGAGTAAGGCAAAATGTCCCTAGTAATGCATCTAGCAAGTCGTGTGGCACTATAAATGGGTGGAAGGATTCATTCCTGACCTCTGATCGGCTGATGCTCTGGAGAATGAGATTTGATTACAAACGTCATAGGACCAAAGAAAGTCTCTTCTGAGTCCATGTGAATACATGATTCTATATACTTTGAAATTATACCTGAAGTGCATGTCATGAGAAATACCAGGCACTCCTTGAATCAAAGCGCTGAGGCTTTATTTTGAGCTACACAACCACCAGCTTTATTGATCATGCCCACCCCGCATAGGGACCCACCCAGCACTGACAAAGCTCTCAAAATCCTGTTCCCTGCCGCATTGAACTCTCAGTATAAGACCTCGCTTGGATTTTTGGGGGTCTGCTTTCATAGATAGTTGGCCCAAAATCCTGGTTAGGATTGTGAAGTAGATTTCCCCAGAACATTACAGATACAACCTAACAGGATTGGATGTGGCATATGTCCTCACACAAGGAGCATGTGGCTCATGCAGCAGGAATCAAGCCTCATATGGTTCAGCTTGATAACCCATGCCCAGACTGCAATGTGATGACTGGCTGAGACCCGAGAAGGGATGATGTGACACAGAGATTGAGAGAGGCAGAGGGAGTGACCTTGTTGTATCGTATGCATTGACTTTCCGAATTACTCCAGAACAAGGTCACCTCGGATGAAAGAAAATAGACTGCATGTGGCAGACAAAATCTCAAGTTACTCTGCACTCCTTACTTTCTCTCCACTCCAGCTCTCCGTTATTAATATGGTTCCTCTTCCCTGTCCCCTCTCTCTTCCTGGTCCTCCTTATTTTAACCAGTGTGTTTTCCTGTAGCCATGCCACCTTGTGTGGGACTGTCAGTGCTCAGAGACTAAGCAGAATTGGGCCAGATCAGTATTTGGATGACAGAGCATAAGGAGCATTCAGGGGCTGCAGGGAATGGTGTTAGTGAATCAGCAGGTGGCACTCTGTTCTCTGAGCCAATGAACCAATGTGGTGTCAAGGAGTATTTTGTCAGGCAGGCTTGGGTTGGATGTGCTCCCCAAGGTTCTGACCTCTTGTCATCACGAGGCAGGGCATGGCACTGTTTGTAAGAGTATAGGCTTACGTATAGTTATTATATATATTATATATGTGTGTGTGTGTGTTGTAGAGAGGTTGGCCTCAGTGCCCTGAGCAAATGCTTTATAAGGAGCTCGCATTCCACAGTTTCATCTGGATACACTTCTTCTCCTGAAGCTCTTACCTCGTGGTGTTGAGTGCTGTCAAGCAACTGCTGCCTTCCTGGCTACGGGTGGGGGAGTCACCCCAAGATGACCCCTCACCAAGGTATCATGAGATTTACTTAATGGGTTTTATTGACTGTCCCCTTTATTCCTTGTCCAGCTTCAACTGCATCCTCAGCTCCTTTACCCTTTAGTTCATCCAAGTCCCACATCTTCTTCCTCAATTACTTCATCCCGCTGCTCTGCTGCCTCTCACTTCCTTTCCCTGACCTCCTCATTTGTGGTACAGCTCTAGATTTGATGGCACCACTCACTTCTCTGGTTCTTCTCGCTCTCCCATTCTTTCTCATCCCTCTCACAGAGCTCCCTTCCTGTAATCACCACCTCACCTTGTTTACCAAATTCACTCCCACCTGCCCTGGTCCGAGCCCACAATCCTTCTCGCCCCTCCTACCCATTTATATCCCTGACAGAGCTCCCTCTGTAACATCCCTCCACTCCTTTGCTTCCACCTTCAACTCAAGCCTCTTTTCCGGGTTTGCCTCCTTTCCCCAGTTGCTCCATTCTGGCCATCCCACCAATCCCTAGCCCTGTTTTATCACCCTGATTCCTCTGCTCCTGTTCCTGAAATGCTGCGACTCTCTGGAGAAAATCCAGGCACCACCTCAACTTCTGCCATCCCCACCTCATTCTCTTCATCCATCTTCTGCACTACGCAGCTCTGCTTCTCCCCCAAATTGATTCCTGTGCCTACATTTCTGAATATCTCTTCCCCACCTTTGACTCTCTCAGCAAATCCTTCTCTCCCCAAGAATATCACCAGTTTGGAAATCAGCACCATTATCAGGAACTTTCACTCTCTCCCACCCAGCAACCCCTCTTCCTTTGCTCAAATCTCCACTCTGAGGGGCCTCTCCTTCTTTTACCCTGCCCCCTTGACCACATCTCCTGGGGCCTGATGGCCCTGCTCCCTCCCTCACCTAGTGTTCCTTGCCTTCAGTCATCAACAGACTGTGGCTCCCCTTAGCCTCAAAAACTTCTCCTTAGCCCCAACCGCCCCTCCAGTTACTGGCCCATCTCCTTCCTTCCTTCTTTCCTCCAGACTTCTAGAATGTGCCTCTGCTCTCACTGTCTCCATTGTCTCTCTCATTTTGCCTCTGATCCCCTGCCACTGTCTTCCTTTCCCCACTGACACTGCCCTTCCCAAGGTTGCTCACCAACCACCAGCTCTGGACTTACCCTCTTTTCCAGTCTCATCCTTCTTGTTTTTACCCTCATCTTTGACACAGCTGATTCCCCTTGGTCAGCTCTTGACATCACTACTGCAGCCTGCCTGAATCCAACTACCCTCCCCTCCAATCCCCCCACTATGATGGTGTATGGAAACCATCTCCCTCATCCATTACATCTCCCTCCTTGATCCCCTTTGCTAGCTCCCTCTCACAGCCCACACCAAGTTCAAGCTCCTGATCCTCACCACCTTCTATACTACTGGGCTGTGACCTACATCTCAATTCCCCACCCCTGCTAATCCCCTGCTTGCTCTGCCCACATCTCTCACCTAACCATCCCCTTTGCATTCCTGTCCCTTTTCTTCCACGCTGCCCTTTTCAGCTGGAATTCCCTCCCACTAATGGGCTCTGATCTCCCACAGACAGTCACTTATCTCCTATGGCAGGAGAACATGTCTCCTGGTGTTGCAGCATCCTTCCTTCCCCTCTTTCAAGTCTCTCCTCTGAACATAGGCTTCATAGAAGAAGTATCAGTGTCAATCCACTGCCCAGGGAGTCATCTTATGTATCTGTATTAAAAAATCCCACTGCCTTGCTATTCAATGAATCCACCTTCTGCTCAGCCAGACCTTTCTGTATCTGCATGGTTGTCTGTTGCTTTTCTATTCAGTGGTAAGCTCTTCCATGCCCTGCGTGGAGCTGAGTACCTCCACTCAACAGTAATGATAAGCAACGGGAGTTCAGAAAGTGCTTTGAGATCTTCATGAAGAGAAAAGGTGCTTGGATACTACAGTGATGGGCACTATGGAAAAACCTATGACAGACAGATCAAAGTATTGTTTTTAATTACTCTGCCTCATTGTTTCCTCCAACCTTCTCTTACTCACTCACTCTCTCATACTTCTCCATTATTTATTACTCTTTCTCCATTCTCTCTCCTTTCATCTCACCTCTCTTCTTTTCCCAAAGTATTTCTAATTAATCTGTCTCTGATTTTCTTCCCTCCAGTGTCAGTCTGTCTTTCCCTGTCTCCTCCCCATCCACCCGCAGCCCCCATCCTCTTCTCCAACTCATCTGCATCCCATCTCCCACTCTGTTCTTTATGCATGAGCTAATTTCAGCTATTCCTTCATATGGGCTAAACGATCCACTCTGTTGTCCTCCAACAAATAAGCTGACAGGGTAATGAATGGCTTTGGATGGTAATTAGTGATGGAGTTGCTAATAATGAAATTCATTTACATTTTAAGCACTGCACACACAGAGAGAGGGGGGGGAAGTAGGACCCTGTCATTAACACCCCCTGACATCCCTTGCCTTAGGGGGAGCTCCCGACCAATCAATTTTAGTGATGCGTAAACTGTTTAACATGATTGCACCTCATCTTCCCCATTTAGGAGGCTGTAATAAGCAGAGTTTGTTAAGCAGCAATTAGACAATAATGTTGCCTTGGATTTAAATACCCAATCAGTGCAGCACTGTGGAGGCAGGCTCCATAGAAACATGCTGAGATTTCAGGATGCATCCAACCACTGGAGAAGAGGTACAGAATTCTGCACTGGACCATCAAGCCCTTGACTGGCTGCTTTGCTTAGCATCATGTCAGGCATTAGCAAGCATAAATGTGAATTTGGAGACAAATGCTGAGCACCCACAACTGCCATCAATTTCAAAAGTGGGGAGTCAGCCTATAGCATCCCTTGGGATCTGGTCCATATGGCATGGACTGGATTGGGACATATAGCTATAGCCCTATGCCACTCTGAGGCATTGTGCATGATGCCATTCAGAACTCAGGAAGAACATGCATGCTACGCCACCTTTGGAGAAGGGGTAACATCCACTCCCCCCTGCACTCAGCCAGTTCCACTGGCTGATTCAGAAGGGTTGGATTTATTATTTGTATCAGATCAGTCCAGCCCTCCCCCCAAGCACCATGAATTGCCATTGTTCCCAGTTCAAGTGCAGGAACGGTGGGATGGGTAGAGAGAGATAATCTGGTCCCAATACATATGTGGGACCAGATCCTCAGCTAGGGTAAATGAGTGAAGCCCCCTAGACTTCAGCACATATAAACCCATGAGAAAATCTCTACAGCAGGCAGTATCTCTGCTCCTGATCCTGTATCAACCAGGGCACAGCTTGATTCTCAAGACTCTTGAGAGATGTGCAGCATTGTGCTGAAGCAATATGCATTTCTGGAGCTGTTTAATGTCTTATCAAGATTTGTCATTTTCTGTGCCCGCCATAAAGTTTATGCATTGAGTTAATGAGAGCTGCCTCTGCCTTCCCGGCCCTTTATTCTATGTCAATACCTTCCATGAACAGTTGCCAAATTCCTTCCCATTTGTTATCCTAGGCTTTTAGCCTGAAGATGCATCTTTTTAAAAGAAGCAATTTGTGTGAGAAGCTTAATTCATCCCAGCCTGACTGAGAAAGGAGCGGAGCCGCTCTGTGCCTTACTTGAGAATTTCACAAACATTCATCAGACATAAGGGAGAAAAACAACATTGTTTTTCATCATATGAATGAGGAATTCATGTTTTAAAAGTAGCTACTGTGCATGATCACTACAGCAAGGCATTGGACAGGGACATAAGACATCTAGTTCCGTTCCCAGCTCTGCTACATACTGCCTGCGTGACCTTGGCCAAGTCAGTCAGTCTCTCTGTGCCTCAATTCCCCACCTGTACAATGGGGACAATTTGTCCTCTGTCTGTCTTGCCTACTTAGACTGAGAGATGCATATACTGAGTGTATATGCAACCCATAGCACAATGGGGCTCTGATCTCAGCTGGGGCACCTAGGTGCTACCTTTATACAAATAACATCATTAAGGGCCAATCTTTAAGACAATGGGACTAGCCCAATTCTACTCAGCAGGATGGAGCTCACTGGGCAGGAGAGAACATGACAGGATGTGGTGCATCTACAACTGTACCGATCCACCAGCCATCTCTTAGCTAGCACATGTCATCTGTAGATCTCAAAGCCATTTACTAGTTATCATTAACTCCATTTTACAGATGGGGAATTAGTGAGATAGAGAATTAGCCACAGTCATACAACAGGTCAGTAGGAAAGTGGAGTACAGCTCTCTGATTCCCATGCAAGTGCACTGTCCTCCAGATCACACAGCGTCACTGGGAAGGTGCCCCTCACTTCTCCCACCTCCATGGAGAGCAGCCACCAAGCAATTCTGTTCTCACTCCACACTCTTGTGGGGAAAAATTCCCTCCCCCTGCAGCACTGTGGGAAGCCCATGTCCTCAGGCACAGGTTCCAGGCTTTGGCCATAATATTATAACAGGTCAAAGTGTCGGTCCAGGTTTCCCAGACACTCACTGAATGTGGACTGTTTGGGGTAGATTGGATCTGAACACCACTTGTAACTGCACAGCTGGGTTTCATCCAGCCTCCTGCTGACATGAGATCAAGTAGATTTTTAGTTCAGATGAAAATAATCCATGGGTCTCGAGAGGCAGAGCAAACTCAAGTGCAAGTCAATACTCAGGATGTCTTTCCAACTCACATCTCTGCGATGCAGTGGAGAGGACCGCACATGAATTAGGGATTATTCCATAGGTGGAAGTGAATTTAGTGTGGGGAAAGATGCCAGCTTTGGAGGCTGAAGTCTCTCTTTAGCCATGGCATGGTACAACACAGGCAGCATCAGTGCATGCTTCTGCACAGACCTGGAGAGGCTGGAACTGGGTCTGAGGGGAATCCAGTCCCCAGTGCCTATTTGGGTCTTGGAGATCCTGCTGAGACTTACATGTGCTCTCATCTATGTGCTCATGCAGCAAGGCAATTAGTCACCCAGTGTGCATGCAAAATCTACAGCTGGGACTTTCAAAAAAAAACCCTACAGGAGTTAGGCTCATAATTCCCACTCAAATTCCATGGACCTTCGGAACTGAACTCCCATGGCTTCTTTGCAAATCCATGGCTAAGTGTTTGCAAAGATTGCTGGGCTAGGTAAGGAAACCAGCTGAATATTTGTCCCTTAGCATTAGATCTGTGCTGGGGGCACCTGTCCATGAGATTTTGCACACAGACCGCTAAGAGCTGATATCAGCTGGTGTAAGCTGCAGGGGAATCTCCTCCTACCTTCTAGGCAGTCAGTGCCACTTGGTGGTTGAGGATGGTCCTTTACTGAGCCCTGGCATTGGGCTGGATTTCCTAATAGCAAACGAACTGGTGCTGCACATGTGTTTGAATAGGAAATGACCCAGTGGCTTTGCCATGGGACACTCACATGCATTGCGGCCTCCATCACTGGGGGGGTTAATCACAGCATAAAGGTGAGTCTTCCTGCTCTTGGCTGAGCATAGTGAGACAGCTGGGAGGTCCTGAGGCATAGCTGGCTAGCTAAGCACCTGGCTGCACAGACAGGGTAATTACTTGCTTAATTGGGTGCCCAGGCCCACTTGTGCTGCTCTCAAAGGGAGATAATTGTGATTGATTTGAGAGCTCATTTACAACTTGTTTCTTGCTTGGCTCCAATAAGAGCTCAGCCCCTCACTGGATCAGGCCCTCACTCTTCATGTAGGGTACCCATGGCAAGGGTGGCATTGATATTCATGGGCCCTGTTGCTTGGGGAGACAATGAGAACCCTTAATGCACATGATCCCAAATAACTGCCTGCCTCATCCCTGGCACTGACCTTCCAGGAGCCATCCCACATCCCCTGGGAGTCAGCAGGGATCACCAGCTGGATCTTCACTCCTTTCTGTTGTGAAGTGTTGGGAAAGGAGCTGGTGGGCCAGGGAGCTCACTGCTCTCCTCCCCCATGCCTGGGCAGAGGAGGTAGCAGTCCGTGGGGGCTCTTTCCTCCTTCTCTCTCCTGAGGACCCATGTGTCTGAGCCCTCCCCACCAAAGGCTTTCCCTCTCTCCTCTAAAGGGCAGGGAAGATTCACCTTGGGGATTGTCCCTCCCTTTCCATACCGTATGGTCAGGAGGAGGGGAGTAGCCTGATGACTCCCAGGCAGATCTGGGCTCCTCTGTCACCGTCAGCAAAGACTGGAGCTCCGTTCTCTCTTGCATTTAGCACAGGGATAGAGGGAAGTAGGCAAAAGCTACCTTTGTGCTCTCCATAGTGCCAGAGCAGGCTGGGTTGTCCCCTCATCCTTCAGATGTAAGTTAGAGCAACCTCATAACTGCTCTAACTTATGCCTGCCCAGTGCTGGGGCTGGGAGTGGTCTGGCTGTTCCATCTGCCCAGTGCTGGAGCTGGAAATTGGAAAATGTATGGCGGGCCATGAATGCTCACAAAATGGAGGGTTGGGGTGCGGGAGGGGGAGTGAGTGAGGGCTCTGGCTTGGGGTACCGGCTCTGGGGTTGGGCCAGCATTGGTGCTGGGGCCGCTCTGGCCATGCCACCATCCCAGTGCTGAGCAGGGCCGGCTCTAGGCACTAACGTTCCAAGCATGTGCTTGGGGCAGCTCTTTTCAAGGGGCGGCACTCCGGTTTGTTTGTTTTGGGGTTTTTTTTGCTTGGGGTGGCAAAAAACCTGGAGCAGCCCTGGTGCTGAGGCTAGGTCTGGCAGCTCGGCCAGGGGAGGTGCCTTCAGGGGCCGGGTGTCCCACCGGGGGTCAGGCCAAGTGGTGTGGCCCAGGGCTACTGAGGCATGCTGGCTGGGGGTTGGGCCGGGCGATGCAGCCTGGGGAGGCTGGGGCCATGCTGCCCAGCGCTCTGGGGCCAGGAGGGACTAGAGGCGCTAGCCTGGGGCAGAGGCCAGTGGTCACAGTGGGGGCTGGGATCCGGTGGGCATGGAAGGGGCGGGGCCTCCTCAAGCCAGGGGTTTACCCACCGCCCATGCATATGGACGCAGCAATGCAAATTCTGCTTGCAGAGTGCTAGGAGCCTCACGCCACCTCCCACTGGATATTGATCCTTGCCTTCCCGGCGAGGCTGCTTTTCTTCCTTCTTGATATCTCTTTTATTGCATTCATTCACTCCCTCTTTTAGGCAGTGGAATGAGGACATCACCAAATAGCAGGCTCTCCATCCCTCATCACTACTCAGTGGGAAAGCATTCCTGTCAAAGGGAAAGTGGGCCCTGGCACAGAGGGGCCATTCCCTCCTGGGAAGAGATCGAGGCTAATATGGTCCTCATGCTCATTTATTTCAGGGCTCATATGCACTGCCCCACTGCTGGACTCAGACACTGACCTAGGCAGCCCGCTCACCTGAGCTCACTTCCTCTCAAGAGACCCTAGGCAGGGACGGGCCACACATCTCCTGGAGTGAGCAGAGGATTCAGTCTCTGTGGTCATGCACTATGCTGCTCTGAATCACCAATGAGACATTTATCCTGACCCATCTCTGCATCTTGAGGTCTTTAAACCATGATTTGAGGACTTCAATAACTCAGACATAGGTTAGGGGTTTGTTACAGGAGTGGGTGGGTGATATTCTGTGGCCTGCATTGTGCAGGAGGTCAGACTAGATGATCATAATGGTCCCTTCTGACCTTAGAGTCTATGAGTCTATCTCCTCCTAGAGGGGCATGGCTGGAACTCCATGTTCAGTCAGTCCAGAGTTCATTTAACTGCAGCACTGAACCTCAGCAGGACTCTGGGGCACTGTGGGCGTTGACTCACTGCTCTAACTCTGTACCCTCGGTATCCCATCCCTCTAGCCCCTTTCAGACTCCCTCGATGGCAGGAGCACTGTTTCCATGTTTGCTCATCTTCTCTCCACGTTGCTCCAGCCAGGGCCCAGCTCAGCCCTAGCGTTCATCCCCAGGTTTCTAGGAAAGGGACAAATGAGACTAGGCGGTCTGGGCTGAGTTATCCCCGAATACTCTGCTCTGGCGGCTGAAGAGGGAGATTGAATCATGCTAAAAGCCTTATAACCTACATGAGGATGAAATGTCCTATGCTGATCTGTGGGCGGGGTCTGAGGAACGGACGGGGCTTCCTGAACATCTCTCAAGAGATTCCCCATTGACCTGAGGTCAGGGATTGAGGGACAGGGCTCCCTGCACTCCTCACAGGAGACTCCTTGTGACAAACTGGAAATTTCCTGTAATATTTTTTTTGAATCCTGGTTGTACCTCAGTTTCCCCATATGCTGCATTGTTACCCTGTGGGTGCAAAAGAACTGTTTGCCCTCAGGGCACGGTAAGAGGCATAGTTATGAATGCCACCTGGTTGTCTGAGTCAGGATGGGTCATTAAAAAGGACTGGCTGAGGGCGACCCCATTTCAATGGAGAATCTGAGAAGACAATGGAAAGTGCAGTCACCAAGACATTTTAAGGAAGGGCCACTGAGATCTGTGTCCCTTGTGGGGATGCATGGTGTGGGAGCTGATCCAGACAGACAGAGAGAGGCACGAGCAGCAGCAGCTGCCTGTACTTTGCTGACATTTGCAGTTAGCAGTTAATGTCCTTGAGCTGGAGAAATCACCCATGAGAAGGGGCCAGTTTCTCTTTAAGGGGGCAGGACTCCGGAAGCATCATGAAGAGAAAGAGTAGCTTTCCCTCTCCCTCCCCAAGCTGCTCCTGGACTGGGGAAAAGTCAGACTCTCCTTTTGCCAGAGACTGAGGGAAGTGCAGCTGGGGGATGAAGCAGAGGGCTCCGGGCTGGGCTGGGAGGCTGATCAGGAGTGTGGGGAGAGGGAGGAGGAGAGCGTGGGGGAGGAGGAGGAGGAGGAGGGGGAGGATCTGCTAATTACACAAAACAGCTCTGGGGGCTGCTGAAGTCCAGAATGAAGCAAAGAGCAGCAGAAGCGAGTGCTGCAGTAGGAGCAGAGGAGGCACCGGCAGGGATTCCCACCCCGGGGAGAATTCTGCAGCTCCATTCCTTCTGGGGACTGATTCTCCGGCACAGCCAGGAGGGAACTATCTAGGCTTGACAGAAAGTCCTTCACCAGGGGAGGGAGAGCGCTGAGTAGCCAGTTAGAAGAGGCAGAATCATGGAAGAGCAGCACTAAATTTGCCCCCTTTTTCTGCTGACCTGGAGCAAAGGGAGTTTGGAGCCAAGAATAGTCTCTGGGATGGATGCTGGCATTTAGACATCTGATCTGACTCATTTTCCCTCCAGGAAAGGAAAGCAATGGCTGCCAAAGGGGTGGAATCCACACCCATGCCCCCCGTAGCCCAGTCCAGGATGGAGAACTTCAGGAAGGTCAAGACGTCGGAGCAGGATAGCCCACTGCCCTTCCCTGACCTGCCCCCTGGCGTGGTGGAGATGAAAGTGAAGGAGGGCAGCAAGATCAGGAATTTGATGGGCTTTGCCATGGCCAGGATGGAGCTGAAGGGCACCCGGCAGATAGTCTTCAGTGGCTGTGGTCGGGCAGTCACCAAAACCATCACCTGTGTGGAGATCATGAAGAGGAAGCTGGGGGGCCTCCACCAGGTCACCAAGGTGCGTTACAAGACCCTGCTGGAGGTTTGGGAGAACAAGGACCCTCAGCCTGATGGCCAAGTGGAGAACCTGACCGTCCACAAGAATGTGCCCTCCATCTGTATCCTATTGTCCAAGGACCCCCTGGATACCAATGAGATGGGCTACCAGCCTCCGGAGTCCAGGGATGGGCTGTGGGCTGAAGATGGGGGAACAGAGGAAGATAGACTCAGTTCACTCCCACAAGGGGTGAAGAGACCTTTGGCACTTCCGCATGGGGAGCTGGCTAACAAGAAAATGCAGGTACAGGTACCAGAGAGTCAAAAGGGCTTGGGGACTATGGACTACATGCTGGACTATCATCACTGACTCACCCCCACCCCCCAGAGAAATAACCTAAGCCATACGTAGTGTACATAGAAAAGAGATTATATATTGAAGACACTCTAGATTTTTAGACGCTTTGTAATCAATAAAGGGATGATTAAGCCAGTGCCTTGCTTGGTCATGAGTCCTGGTGATCTCGCGTATTGCGTAGCTTTCCCCACAAAGACTCTGATTCATAGACACCACTGCTCCCCTCCACTTCCCCATCCCCTCAACCTTTGCTGCTCTTGGGGTGGGGGCAGTGATCAGCTCTGTTCTCAAGCTGCAGGGAGCTGGCTAATTAGAAAAAACGTGATGAGAGAGATCAATCCAGTGGAGGGGGCAGTAATGCACCAGGAGCAGCTCATTTGCGTGTGGAAGAATGGGGGTGGTTGTCATATAATTGGATGGGCACGAGGCTTTGCATATGGTCCTGGGTGCCAGGTAAAGAACAGGTTCCCTGCCCAGAGAAACTTGCAAACTGAAAGGCAGGAGAGGGCAGGGTCTGACAGAGTATGCTCCAGGGTGTGGCAGTGTGTGGCCACTGAGGCTGGAAAGGGTTAAAGCCCAATGATCATATTAGCTGATGCTGAGGTGAGAGAAGGGTCCTGCTGGGGCTGCTGACCTCAGGCTGTGTGTGTGTATCCATCCGTACATCCATTTCCTGATCCTTCTCCAGAGAAATGGACATGTAATAATTTTAATCTAATATCCCTACAGGCCATAAAGGTGCAATTTGATCTGGGGGAGCTCTGAGGCTCTAACTGACTGTCAGTAGCACAGCTTGCAATTTCCCTCAAAGGCTTCTCCGTTTCAATAACTGCTCATTCGAATTGGGTATGTAATACTCAAGATCCAGGAAAATCCACAGTGCCAAAAGTTTTTCTCCCTCACCTAGGCTGGGATCTCTTGATGCTGCACCTGTGCTTTTGCGTGTGCAGGAATTTTGAGAGGTTTTTAAACCATTCCTCAACCTCTTCCCATCCCCCTCCCCGGCCCAGCTCTTCCACACTAAATAATTCCCTCTCCCCAGCCCTGAGAGTTCCTGCCTCTGCTAAAGTGTTCTGCTTCTTTCTCCTCCCTTGTGTGTGTAAAGTGAGCAATTCTCTCTTTCCGTGACACTGAGATGGTGTTTATCAGACACTGTTCATAACACAAGGCCCACTCTGTTCCTTCAGTGGATGTTTATATTCCTTTTGGGAGCACAGAGGATGGAGGTAAGGAAGCATTAGTTGATTCTGAGTGTGATTGCTTATATCTATAAGTGTCCAGCTGCTGTGGAATGCAGCAGTTTCTTCTTTAGCTACAGGGTGTGTCTCAATCCATAGGCAGGAACTCAACTCCAGGCTTGGGGAGCTCATGTGTCTCAGATGATTGAGAATGTGTGTCTAACAGACCCCTTGCTCTTGTCAGTGGGACAAAGAAAACCCTCAGGAAAGGAAATAGGAGTAACTGGTCTGTTTCTAACCACAAGTGGAATGACTTGTTTGAATCTCAGTGCCCTGACTAATTGGTGACAAAGCTCACAACTGAGATGTGCAGGTAGTTCCAGGTAGTGGCCCAAACAGCAAACTGAAATTGCGGGGACTTAATATGAAGACCAGACTCTTCTCTCACTCGAGCTGAGGGGGATTTCCTCCATAATAGGCTTTGGGTCCATTTCTGGAGTACTGTGGCTAAAGACCTGCAATGAATAAACATGTAACTCAGGTTTTCCCTGACCCTGGGAAGTGAACAGTAGTCGAGGCCATTCGGTACCTTGCACGATTGGTCCCTAACATCAGGAGATGTGGTCCTTCCATAGCCAGGGTGGAGTCCATTGGTAGAGCATTGTGGACACCTAACATTGACTAAACGGCTCCCAAGCTGGGGAAGGTGAGGAGCAGTGTGAGGAAGCACAGGAAAATATGGATGTGGAGACAGTTCCTGCCCTGGGAGAGAATGTTCTTCAGAGTCCAGCGTCAGGGGGTATGTGGGACTATATGGAGGTTCTGCACCTAACGATACAGGAAAGAATCAAACCATCTGCAGTGGGTGTTGTAGGGAATACAAAAGCTGCTAGTCACGACTCCTTCATGCACAGTGTCTGGGGGTTGTCAGATCCACCATGAGACATCAGGAAAGATGGTTTGCTTGAAGCTTGTTGGAGTAACACCTTCATTATCGGAGCTGCTTCAATTACAGACAGAGAGGAGCTGTCAGGGTTATTAATGGAGGGCTCAGCATCTCATGGCTCTGTGATTCATTTTGAATAAAACACACAAACAAGCAGATGGGTTGTTTTCTCCTCTCACCATTTATTGAGTACCAAGCTCTCCATTTTCCATAAGCTGTGAGCCACAGGGCATTGATGCATCTGAAACCACTGTGTCTTTTTCCTCTCTAGTGTGTATTTTTCAGTAATTGTTTTATTTTGTGCTGTATGGTTTTGGACTTTGCTCTGAAGTAGCTGAAGCCGAGCTACCCTATGCATTCCTTTCTTGGGAACCTCACACAATAGCTAGTATACAAGGGCTACGTATTATCATGATTTTTATGTTCTGAAGATCTTTCAGCTGTTCAAGAAAGGTACTGATTCCACCTTGAGCAAGAAGGAAAGGAAGATGGCTTAAGTAATACAGGGCTGATCTGAAGGTCTATGGTTCAAACCCTCCCATTGATCCAATGTGGGTGAATGCTATGGTTGTATGTGATGGAATTGTGGTTGAGCCAAGCAGTGTGACGTAATGGCCGGGGCCCTAGGCTAAGGCTCTGGAGACCTGGGTGCTGTTCCTGGCTCTGCCTGTGACCTTGGGCAAGTCACTTCCCCTGTCTTTGCCTCATTTTCCCCTCCCACCCTCTGTCTGTCTCTTGCTATGTGTTTGTATGGCACCTACTGCTATGGAGTCTTGGTCAGGGCCTCGAGTACAGCAATACTAATGATTATAAAGGGTCTGATTCTGCGCTCAGTGTTTTTTACACTTATCCAGAGAAACTATTTACAGAGAGAATCGAGCCTGTGAGAGTCTGTCATCAAAATCTTGGTCCAAGTTCTCTGCTGTTGTTAATGGTTGCAGCTCTCCTGACTTCAATGGAGTTTTACCCATTTATACCAGCAGAGAACTTTTCCCTTTGTTCTTATTCATACTAACTACCCTGGAGCTGATTCTGCTCTCACACTGACTTTACACCTGTGTAATTCTATTGGCTGCTGTGGGCTCACTCCTGATTTATGCTGTTATAAATGAGAGTAGCACTGGGCCCATTGACATAAACACAAATAATTCCTGACAGCAGTATGGCTCAGCCTCCAAACTGGGGGGAAATGATCCTACAGCCTGGAAAACTGAGGAGAGCTCTCTGGTTCGGTCTTAGATAGGTTAGCGAGCACATCTAACTCATCTATCTGTCTAACGATCATCACTGTGACATCTGGGCTTGTTAGAGAGTTAGTAAATCCACTGGGTGATCCAGTCCTGTCCCTTTCATATCTTAAATTTAACCTGCAAAAGAAACAAAGATTGGGCTTCTGTCTTTTCGGTTAGAAGTTCTGAAAAATTTTTTCACCCAAAAAAAAAAAATCTGTTTTTATTTTAGAAAATCAGGTCTTATCTACCTTGGAAGTTTCTGAAGAATTAGTGAAACTATGACATCACAGGAGACTGAGCAATTGGGATGGGGAAGGATTTTTTGTCAGACTGTTCTGTTTTATTAATCTAATTTCAATGCCCAATGAACTCTTTGGAGAAAGTACATCTTTGTTAACACTCTTCAGCTAAACCAGTGGCTCTCAGCCTTTCCAGATTACTGGAGTCTGATTTGTCTTGCATACCCCCAAGTTTCACCTCAGTTAAAAACTACTTGCTTACAAAATCAGACATAAAAATACAAAAGTTTCATAGCACATTATCACTGAAAAATTGCTTACTTTCTAATTTGTACCATATAATTATAAAATAAATCAACTGGAATATAAATGTACTTACATTTCAGTGTATAATATGTAGAGCAGGATAAACAAGTCATTGTCTGCATGAAATTTTAGTTTGTACTGACCAGGGGCGGCTCTAGGTATTTTGCTGCCCCAAGCACGGCAGGCAGGCTGCCTTCGGTGGCTTGCCTCCGGGAGGTTCACCGAGACCGCGGGACCAGCGGACCCTCCGCAGGCATGCCACTGAAGGCAACCTGCCTGCCACCCTCACAGCGACCGGCTGAGTGCCCCCCATGGCTTGCCGTCCCAGGCACGCACTTGGCGTGCTGGTGCCTGGAGCCGCCCCTGGTACTGACTTAACTAGTTCTTTTCTTTAGCCTGTTGTAAAACTAGGCAAATATCTAGATGAGTTGATGTACCCCCTGGAAGACCCTGCTTACCCCAAGTGGTACACATACCTCTGGTTGAGAACCACTAAGCTAAGCTGCTGAGTGCTTGTAAGCACATATGAATCTCTCAAGAAGTCCTGCCACAAAACCAAGGAAGAGGGGGCTTGACATTCCTGATATTTCTGAGGTGAAAAAAAAGGAAATAATTTAAAAAAACCTATTTTTTCTGGTCATCTTTAGTGACAGTCTTAAAGTATGGATGTGGGGGCTTGAAAATAGAGGAGAGTCTTTCCTGTTGAGGGGGATTGATCTCTCAATTTGGGTTGAAAGAGGTTTTTCATGGAGGGAGAGTGACCTCAGGTGTTTCTGTCTAGGAAGCTCATCCCTGAAAGGCACAGTCCCCAATACCTAAGCTTTCTCTCCCCTCACTGGTCCTGCTGTCTCTGGGGTATGGGGTGAGATGGCCACCACCAGCCACACCACACAATCTCTGCTCCAGCAGCACCAGGCAGTCCATGGTGCTTCCCACATGTCTTGGTCCAAGTCTGCACTAGAGACGATTTGCCCATATAGCTATTTTGCAGAACCATCTAGTGTAGATGCAACATATACTGGCAAAAAATGCTTTTGTCAGCATAGCTTATCCTGGTTTGGCAAGTGAAATAAGCTATAGCAGCAAAATCACTCTTTAGCCGGTATAACTGCATCAATATTAGGGCTTTTGCAAGTATTGAAATGTCATTAGAAAAAAAAAACACCCCTAACTGATGCGATTATACCAGCAAAAGATTCCAGTGTAGACCTGGCCTTGCTTGGCGCTGTGCTCTGTATGCACTGGTGGGTATGTGGTGTGGCACATTTCCACGTGTTGTCTGGCTGTGCTGTGAATTCAGCTGGTGCAAGTTACACCAAAAGTTACAAGTGGCTAGTTCACTTTTGGTATGGAAAAGTGTATGTGGCTTTCCCAACAGGTGTGGCCAGGGCTACATCCCGTACTTGACATGTTCCCTGTATTTGCCTAGAACAGATATAAATTTCTCCTTTTGCCCCTCTTTGTATCTAATACTACTGCTAATGGGAGGTTATTGCTCTTTGGGGGACAATGTATTTGCTGAATAGGCTGATGCCAAATTGAAAATAGTCCATTCTAGAGATATAATATATATATATTGACTTATTTCTAATCTGGATCAAGACCCTGTTGTGCTAGACATTGTTCAACACATAGGAAGAAACAGCCTCTGCCCCATGAAGCTTACAATCTGTTCGCAATATGGTCCTGCTTGAACCCCTCCGCATTAGGTTGTAAGCTCTTTGGTGTTCAGTTTAACGTTATTGAATGGAGGGGTTTCCAGCTGATTGACTTTGAACGGGCTGGGTGCTTGTGAGGGAGATGAGCCTTGTTAGCTTAACTCTGCAGCAGACATTACTGATTGTACAAAACAATCCACTGTTTTCCAACTTCAGCATCTGTGAGACCGCTGTTCTGGAGCTAATAGGTATGTGTGACTATGGCCGGATTGAGATGGGAAGTGCTATTAGATAAAGAATGCAGCACTCTCTCTACACGCAGGGCTTGATTTTCAGAGGGGACAAATATCCTCAGCACCCAGGGACTTCAATTTGAGATGTGGCTGCTCAGCACGTCCAAATATCAGGCCCTTACTGCACAGAGTGTACAGCACTCGCTCTTCTTGTCCCCTTCAGACTGATCTTTCTCACAAGTTATCCTCTCTGCCAGGATTCAGCACCACAGTCCCACTCCCATATTGCTTGTGTGAATGCTCCTGCTGAAACACCTGCTGGCTCCCATGGCCGCTCCCTTGACTTAGCAAGAGGGATCTCCCGTTTGAGATGATTGCTATGTTATAGGCAAACAGCTGCATGCTGGGTCTCCAGGAGTCATAAATGAGGCTGCTTTTACTGCATTTGAATAAATGTCACCTTTTCCTTCTATGAAACATCTGCCTTGCCCTATTTGAAATTCTTAGTGGGATGACAGGATGCAATTTCCTCTTTTCTAGCTTTGCTCCTCTTTTGCCCTGCTCACATTTTTATTGTAAAGGGAAAATCTGGTCTGTGTATTTTAACTGTTGAGTGTTCCCCTTTGCTTGGGGTTCACGATTTTTCATTCCTGTCTGTGTGTTCGTTTTGTGAGTTTGTCATGTGGGGTTTGTATGTGGAGTGTTTTCTGTTTGCTTAATGTGTTAAAAGGCGGCTGTGTGTAACATGAGGTATCTCTTACCGGCAGGCAGCCAAAACTTAGGGCATTTCTAAGCAAACACATGGCGCCCTCTGCTCCAGTACCTGACTGTTGTCTCTGCCAAGTAATAATGAATGTGAATAATCCCTAACAGGCGACACCTCTCCGCAAGTTGCATAGCACAGGTGCATCAGGACATATGCTCAGACCTGTTCAGGGGCAGCTATTTCTTTTGGCACTTTCAGGGCCAGATCCTCAGCTGATGTAAATCAGCATAGCTCCACTGACTTCAGCAGAGCAGCACCGATTTACATCAGCTGAGGATCTGGCCCTCAGTGTGTTGATCAGTGTGAGGTAAATACCATCTCAGCATCCCACTGAATAAGTCAGGACAGTCTTGTGATTAAGGCTCTGGACTCAGGAAACGTGGTTCAGTTCCTGACTCAGCCACAAATTTCCTGGGTGACTTCAGGCAAGTCACTGATCCTCCCTCCCTCATAGGTCATTGGCTAACTCTAAAGAAGATAGCGCTACTGCAACTTTAAATTAGATTGTGATCAGAGAGCAATGTAACTCTTTCCATCCTTCCCTCTTCCAAGCCTGGGTCCCAATCACATTATACTTTGAGGGGGATCCAGACTCTACCAATGAGGAACATATAGATAATTATTCCATTTAACAAATGGGAAACTGAGGTACTAAGTGATGTGGCCAAGGCTATACACTGAGTTAGTGACAGAGGCAGGATTAGAACTCAGGGGCTCCTAATGCCCAGGCTTGTATGGATGCTGCCTGTTTGGAGAGCTGCTGGACGTGTTGTTACGCAGTCCAAGAAGCTTCTCACTAACATCAGAACAAATCAGACTGTCACTTGTTCTGTATTACTGAGCTGCTCGGCCTCTCGTTCTTCACTGGGGTTCAGAGCAAAGGAGATGATATCAAATTCAGATGTCTCCTGTGAGCTGCTCTTACATCTTGCCAAGTGCCCAGGTGGAACCTAACTCTGCGGCTTCAGGCCAGAAATACTGAGGTACAGCAGTGCCAGGCTGGTGCCAAAGTGCAATAGGGCATGAACATTTATTTGGCAGGCAAGGTTAGAGAGAGGATGCAGTAGGACTCAATTCATTGTTGGGCAGTCCAGGGTCAGAGATGGTGCAGAGCAGGTAGGTGTATGAGTTCAGTAGGACACAAATCATCTCTGGGTATGGCAGGATCACTCAGAGGGAGAGGTGCAAGCGATACAGAAATGGATCAACTTCCTGTTTCAATTCCAGGCTGCTCTTGCTCCCCAGTAAGGCAAATACGACAGTGCCCCAACTTTTCCAATTGCTCCCCCAGTCTGAAATGAGGCCGGGAAGGGGCTCAAAACCTACAGTTTTTAACAGTAAAAATCCAAGGTGCCAATTGGAAAAGGAGAAATGAAGGGGCTTGTGGTACTCAACAGAACCAAAACTTCCAGGGAAACCAGGACTTGTATGGAACAGGAGATGGATGATTGAAAGAATGGAACCTTCATCTGCAAATGAGCTTGAAGCAGCAAAACCGCTTCAGGGCACATGTGCTGCTTGGCCAATTTCTCTTCAGAGTTAAAAAAAGCAATCTCTCAGATGCCAGCCTGCCTCCCGCTTTCCCTCCCTTTTCAGCTTGTCGGTTGGAACTGCCGCTCCAGCAGCTTTTGCTTTATGTTTCATTGGTGGACCTCGAATCTCTCCCTCAAGACAGGGAAAGCAGTGGCAGCTGGGACATCAGCTGTCAGGGCCTGGCGGGGAAAGGGGCCAAAGCCACGGCATCACTCAGGCTGGGTGTAGCTCATGAGGATCAGTGCTTTGGTATGTGCTCAACTGGTTGAATGTGTCTGTTACAGCTCCATTTTGTTCTTACAGCTGTCCCCTTACTCCATTTTGTTCTTGTTTTCCTCCTGTGGCCGCCCCTCCCTGGCTGTTAAGTTGTTTACCAGGGCCTCTGCCCTTCTCAAAGGGAGGGCTCCTTAAGTTGTTTAACCAGAGCCATTGCCCTTCTCAAAGGGATGGCCACTTGTGCTAAGTGGGACCACTGCCCTGTTCAAAGGGTTAGTCCTGTTATCACCTTGTTAAAACCTGGGCTTGGTGTAGGGTGGGCAATGTCCGGAGCTGCAAGACCTATTGTGTTTTTAAGATCCTGGGCATGAGTCATACCTCTGGGCTCAGGGCTAGTCCAAACATGCCTCTGTGGCTGCCTGCAGCCTCTTCCCTGCCTTCTCTCCTCCCTGTAAGAGGGGGAGCCAATCAGAGTTACTGGCGGGAAGCTGCCAGGGTTTGCCTTTAAAAACAGACATTTTTTGAACAGACTTCAGAAAGGTTCTTGCATTGCTGCCTGGTCTGATCAACCAGGGGTTCTGGGGGTCCTTTCTCCGCTCTCGTTTTATTTTTGAGCGTACCCCTGTTTTTGACCCCCCCCCTCCACGAAGAACGAATTGCTGCCTGAGAGATCTCCTGATTATCAAGACTGTACCGAGCCTTCTGATGTTCTTGCTGCTTCTGCCTCTGTTGCTGCCTTGGGGGATGGTAAGAATCCCTCTGTGAAACTTTCTATACTTTTATTTTATTATTTTATTATTTTAGCTGCTGGCTCTGTCTCCCCAGCACACAGACTCAAGCTAAACCTTGGTCTGTGTCTTAAAACCTCTCTTTACCCCCCCACCCCCTTGTCCTGGGTGCTGGTTCTGTTTCCCCAACAGACAGACCCAAGCTAACTCCTTGGTCTGTATCTGTAATCTGTTTCTAGTTCTGCAGTGCCTTTGCTGCTAGAAATAAGCCTGCTTGCAGCCACCCCACTGCTGCAGTCACCCCCCCCCCTTTGGAGCTGTGTCCTGGACACACACCACTCAGCCCTCTGAAACTACCCTTAGCATAAGGTGCACCCATTACGTTAAGTTTAGCATTATACTTTGTAAGTTAGGCTTAGAGAATTGTTGCATTGTGTTTTAATTTGTGTTTTAATATGTGTAGTCTTGGTTAAGTTAGATCATAGATAAGATTTTGCTGTGTTCTGTATAATTGTAATTGTCTGTCTTCCCACTGCAACCAGGGCCGCCCAGAGGATTCCGGGGGCCCGGGGTCTTCGGCAGCGGGGGGCCCTTCTGTTCCGGGACCCGCCGCCAAAGTGCCCCGAAGACCCGCGGCGGCCCCCCCCCCCCGCCGAATTACCGCCGAAGCGGGACCTGCCGCCGAAGTGCAGCCCGGTCTTCGGCGGTAATTCGGCGGAGGGGGGCCCCCGCCGCGGGTCTTCGGGGCACTTCGGCGGCGGGTCCCGGAACGGAAGGCCCCCCCGCCGCCGAATTACCGCCGAAGACCGAGCTGAACTCGGCAGCGGGTCCCGCTCCGTCTTCGGCGGTAATTCGCCGGGGGGGGGTCCTTCCGCCCCAGAGCGGAAGGACCCGCTGCCGGCGAAGACCGGGAGCAGAAGAAGCTCCTGCACCCGGCCCCGCAAGAGTTTTCCGGGGCCCCCGGAGCGAGTGAAGGACCCCGCTCCAGGGTTCCCCGAAAAACTCTGGTGGGGGCCCCTGTGGGGCTCGGGGCCTGGGGCAAATTGCCCCTCTTGCCCCCCCCCTCTGGGCAGCCCTGACTGCAACCCCCCCCCCACCTTGTTACACTCTCTCTGCTGCTTAAGCTTGCAGCCTGTTTGTTCTGTCTCACTAAGTTTAAATCTCTAGAATAAAACCCCATTGGTTACTTCCTTCCTCTCTGATACCCCTCACATTCTACATTTACACCACTGTGACACATTTTTACCTAAAATTGTTGGTTATTTAACACATTTTATCCATAACTGTTAGTTGGTTATATGCTGCTGTGACACACCTTTTTACATAGAAATCGCTAGCTACCTGTTACATTTATACCTCAGTGTTAACTGATTACCCACTGTATTTTATCCTACTGTGTTGTACCCCACTATTGAAACCCCCTTACTGTTCACCAAAAAGAAACCCCTCCCCAATTGTCTACCTTAACAACCCCATACCCCTCACTATTGAATTTTCCCTGTTTTTGTATTTTCTTAACAAAGTTTATTTTGCACCCCGCCAGTGTGGTAATTGCTCCCCAAGATCCCATATACCTGCTGGAAGGGACAGAATGTTCAGCCCAAGCCTCTCAAAACCTCTCCTTCCTGGGGATCTCATGGGAAGAGGCTTTCTCACGTGGCCTCCACCCAGCTAGAAACTAGAGTAGCTGGGGGGCGGGGACACCCACTAATCAAAACTCAGTTCAGACTCTCAGGCCTGGTCTACACTAGGACTTTAATTCGAATTTAGCAGCGTTAATTCGAATTAACCGCGCACCCGTCCACACCAGGAAGCCATTTAATTCGACCTAGAGGGCTCTTTAGTTCGAATTTGGTACTCCACCCCGACGAGGGGAGTAGCGCTAAATTCGACATGGCTATGTCGAATTAGGCTAGGTGTGTATGCAAATCGAACTTAGTAGCTCCGGGAGCTATCCCACACTGCACCACTCTGTTGACGCTCTGGACAGCAGTCCGAGCTCAGATGTTCTGATCAGCCATACAGGAAAAGCCCCGGGAAAATTTGAATTCCTTTTCCTGTCTGGCCAGTTTGAATCTCATTTCCTGTGTGGACGTCGTGGCGAGCTCAGCAGCACTGGCAGAGCTCTCCAGCAGAGGAGTCCATGCAATCTCAGAGTAGAAAGAGGGCCCCAGCATGGACTGACCGGGAAGTCTTGGATCTGATCGCTGTGTGGGGCGATGAGTCTGTGCTTTCGGAGCTGCGCTCCAAAAAACGGAATGCAAAGACCTACGAGAAGGTCTCCAAAGCCATGGCACTCAGAGGATACAGCCGGGATGCACTGCAGCGCTGCGTGAAAATCAAGGACCTGAGACAAGGCTACCAAAAAATCAAAGCGGCAAACGGACGCTCCGGAGCCCAGCCCCAGACATGCCGCTTCTACGAGGCACTGCATGCCATTCTCGGTGGGTCTGCCACCACTGCCCCACCAGTGACTGTGGACTCTGAGGATGGGATAGTGTCGACGGGCAGTTCCTCGGCGATGTTCGCCGATGGGGAAGATGAGGAAGGGTTTGTGGAGGACGAGGCAGGCGACAGCGCTTACAATACTGCTTTCCCCGACAGCCAGGATCTCTTCATCACCCTCACAGAGATCCCCTACCAACCCTCCCCAGCCGTTAACCTGGACTCTGAATCAGGGGAAGGATCAGTCGGTAAGTGCTATAAACATGTAAACATTTATTTTTTAACAAAACAGGAATAAAAACTATATGAAAAGAAGGTCAATGCATATAGGGATCGAACAGAAATCCTCTTGGGACAGTTCCACGAAGCTCTCGGAGAGGTACTCGAAAAGCCTCCGCAGGAGGTTCCTGGGGAGAGGTGCCTTATTGGGTGCTCCGTGGAAGCACACTCTTCCGCGCCAGGCCATCCTGAGGTATAGTGGGAGCATTGCCTCGACCAGCATGGCAGCATAGGGCCCTGGTCTGTGCAGGGATTCACGCAGCATGCGCTCTCTGTTTCTCCTGCTGACCCGCCTCAGGGTGATCTCGCTCGGTGACTGCTGCATCTAATTAGGGGAATTACTTTAATGTTACTATTGTGAATGCTTGACTTTTCCTTTGCATAACAATGACCGTCGTTTAACAGCCACGTGTTGGAGGCTGCAGAGGAAAAGCATACAGGGATCTTTCCCGGGGACAGCCGCGAGGGTTTGGAACAGGGTCAGACTTTATGCTTTCCAGATTGCCTGCAGCAGGAGGGCACTGCTATCCATTAACTGTTAAGCAGCCTAAAGTTTACGGCTTACCAGGCCTGGCTGCTACACGGATTCTGCTGTCCTGCCCCGCTTGTCCGATCTCCAGTGCAAGACCCCAGGCAATGAAAGCGAATGCCGAAAATTCGAACTTGTCCTGAGAGCACATGAGATTAGGTGCCCTGTATGGTCTTGTTCACAGAAACTGAGTAGACTGTGTTCAGTGTTCGCAAACATGTATCTTTTCAAGGAAATCACTTCCTTTTTCCCATCACACAGCTGCGGCTCTTTCCCGAACTGCCCCGGCATCCCCCTCACAGAGGCTGGCGCAGATTAGGCGGCGAAAGAAAAAGACTCGGGACGAGATGTTCGCTGAACTGATGGCCTGCTCCAGAGCCAAGGCGGCCCAGCAGAGCCAGTGGAGGGAGACCCTCTCTCAGCAGCAGCGCTCACACAGCGAATGGGAGGACAGGTGGCGGCAGGAAGACCAGCAGGCGACTCAAATGCTGCTTGGACTAATGAGGGAGCAAACGGACACGCTCCGGCGCCTTGTGGATGTTCTGCAGGACCACAGGCAGGAGCAGAGAGCCCCCCTGAACTGTATCTGCAACCGCCCTCCCCCGCCACAAAGTCCTGTCCCCCTCTCACCCAAAATCACAAGAAGGAGGGGCGCTAGGGGCCGTGAAAACTGTCACTCCACCCCAGCAGAGCGCTCATGTACCAAACAGCTCTCATTCCCTACAGTATGAGAATTGCTTCCCTTCCTGGCTCACCCGATCCCAAATCCCAGTTTCATCCTCCAACTGTGTAGTTGAGTATTAAAAATAGTTTGCTGTTCATTACTGTTTCCGTCATGTTTCTTTGCAGAAGACTTTGTGTGAAGGGGGGGGAGGGTTTGTTAATTACATAGGACAGCCACCATTAACAGGGTACAGACATGGGGGCAGGATCAACAGCAGGTCACACACAGAGTGCAGTCACTAGGCACCCGGGTCACTGTGGGAGGTGTCTGCTGCCCCAGGTCAGTCTGGGAGGTGTATGCTGCCCCAGGGTCCGAGCCCCTGGCATCCACAAATGGCAAGGCAGGCTGCCCGTACCATGCCCTTCCACCCTAGCCATGAACCTCTCCGATGCCCTGAGCCCCAGCCAGAGCCATCATCCCCCTACACCTACTCACCCTTCCCACACACCCCTCACCCCTTCCTGCAAACCCACCCCTTCCTGCACACCCTCCTGTAACCGTCCTCCGCCCAGAGACCGCTGTAGGAGCAGGAGCCTGTCAGTCCTCGAGTGTAGAAGCGGTCTGTACATCACTGCACACCGTACCCACCACAGTCTGCGTCCCTGTTTGAACCCTTTAACGCGAATTCGTTAGTAAAGAAAACTTTGTGAATTAAAAATGTTCCAATAAATTTATTTTTAAACGTCTGTTGGAAGTGGGGAAACCTGGGGAACGGGGTATGTAACCGCTGAAAAAAGTGAATAGTAAGTGAAACAGGGGCAGGTTCAGCTTCTCTGTAAAGAGACTGGACAGTCATAGGTTACCCTGCTCTCTGAGGAACCTAGCTTTCAAAGCCTCCCGGATGCACAGCGCTTCCTGCTGGGCTCTTCTAATGGCACGGGTGTCTGGCTGAGCGTAATCAGCAGCCAGGCGATTTGCCTCAACCTCCCATCCCGCCATAAAGGTCTCCCCTTTGCTCTCACAGAGATTGTGGAGCACACAGCAAGCTGCAATAACAATGTCCCTGTCCAGGGCGCCTGTATAGGGCTTCATGAGCCAGGGCATTAGCGGGTAGGCTGGGTCCCCGAGGATCACTGTAGGCATCTCCACATCCCCAACAGTTATTTTGTGGTCCGGGAAGAAACTACCTTCCTGCAGGCGTCTAAACAGACCAGAGTTCCTGAAAACACGCGCGTCATGAACCTTGCCCGGCCACCCGACGTAGATGTAAAACGTCCCCTATGGTCCACCAGTGCTTGCAGCACCATTGAAAAGTAGCCCTTTCGGTTAATATACTGGCTGGCCTGGTGGGCCGGTCCCAGGATAGGGATGTGAGTGCCATCTATAGCCCCACCGCAGTTTGGGAATCCCATCGCGGCGAAGCCATCTATGACGACCTGGACGTTTCCCAGGGTCACTACCTTTGAGAGCAGTAGGTCAACGATTGCGTGGGCTACTTGCATCACAGCAACCCCCACGGTAGATTTGCCCACGCCAAAGTGGTTCGCTACTGACCGGTAGCTGTCTGGCATGGCAAGTTTCCAGAGGGCTATGGCCACTCGCTTCTGCACAGTCAGGGCTGCTCGCATCCGGGTGTCCTGGCGCTTCAGGGCAGGGGCCAGCAAGTCACAGAGTTCAAGGAAAGTGCCCTTACGCATCCTGAAGTTTCGCAGCCACTGTGATTCATCCCAGACCTGCAGCACTATGCGGTCCCACCAGTCCGTGCTTGTTTCCCGGGCCCAGAATCGCCATCCCATAGCATGAACATGACCCATTGCCACCATGATCTCCGCGGCGCGGGATCCCGTGCTTTGTGAGAGGTCTGTGCCACTCTGACACTTCATGTCCTCACCGCGCTGCCGGAGCCTCCTCGCCCGATTTCTCACAGCTGACCGTGGAAGAGGTGGACGATAAGGTGCGAGGAGTTGACAACGGCCATAAGTGCAGCGATGATCGCAGCGGGCTCCATGCTTGCAGTGTTGTGGCGTCCGCGCTGTCACTGACCAGAAAAGTGCGGTAACAGATTTCCCGCCGGCGCTTTCAGGGAGAGAGGGCGGGAGTGACGGTTGAATGACAACAGTTACCCAAAACTACCCTCGACACATTTTTCCCCCAGCAGGCATTGGGGGCTCTACCCAGCATTCCAATGGGCAGCGGGGACTGCGGGAACTGTGGGATAGCTGCCCAGAATGCAACGCTTCCAAAGTCGACGCTTGCCCCGTTAGTGTGGACTCACAAAGTCGAATTAGTGTCCTTAGTGTGGATACACAAATTCGAATTCATAAGGTCGAATCCACAAATTCGACCTAAGTTAAATCGAACTACTCTTGTAGTGTAGACATACCCTCAGAGCGATGGTTCTGAGGGGTTCTTGTCTGATCAGACCCAGTTGCAGAGCTACTCAGAAGCATGTGCCTCTGAAAGGCAGTGTGCAAACCACCTCTGAGCCCCATCTGGTGCCCCCGTACAGGGATAGTCGCCTACACTTGGCTCCTCCCCTTTTTGCCCTATGCCAGTCGCATCTCTGTTTGTTCTCTGTATTTAATTATATTTTAAAATCTCTTTTTTGTCTTGTCTGTTTAGGGCCAGATTCAATTAAAACAGAAGTCAATAGGAAGAGTCTATTTTAATGGGCATTTAATTACATTGTAAACTCTTTGGGTCACTGACTCTCTCATGCATCTGTACAGTACTTAGCACAATGGGATCATTATCTCACTTGAGCCCTGTCATAAACATACAGCTAAGGGTAGCATAAAATCCCTCCTTACCCTGTAAAGGGTTAAGAAGCTCAAATAACCTAGTTCGCACCTGACCAAAAGGACCAATAAGGGGAGAAGATACTTTCAAATCTGTGGGGGAAGGTTTTTGTTTTGTGTTCCTTGGTTCTCTCCGGGTCAGCAAGGAACCAGGGCAGGGAAAATACATCTCCCTAAGCCATATCTGAACTAAGCATCTAATATTACAGAAATAGTAAGTAATAGCAAAGAAATGTGTTAGATTATCTTTTGGTTTAGCTTGTGAATTTTCCCTGTGCTAAGGGGGAGGTTTATCCCTGTTTTTGTAACTTTAAAGTTTCTGCCTAGAGGGGAAATCCTCTGTGTTTTTTAATCTTTTGTTACCCTGTAAGGTTATCTTCCATCCTGATTTCACAGAGGTGATTATTTTATCTTTTCTTTAAATAAAATTCTTTTTTTTAATAATCTGATTGATTTTCAGTATCCTAAAGACCCAGGGGTTTGAGGTCTGTGCTCACTTTGGTTAGGATATTATTCTCAAGCCTTCCCAGGAAAGGGGGTGTAAGGGCTTGGGGGGATATTTTTGGGTAAGAGAGGGCTCCAAGTGGCCCTCTCTGAATGTTTGTTAAATCACTTGGTGGTGGCAGCAGACCATCCAAAGACAAGGGATTTGTGCCTTGGGGAAGTTTTAACCTAAGCTGATAGGAATAAGCTTAGGGGGGCTTTCATGCCAGACCCCACATCTGTACCCCAGAGTTCAGAGTGGGGAGGAAACCCTGACAAGCCTGTGGGTGCTACTGTAGTAAAAATTAAAGCAATAATTAATATACACCAGCCAACCCCTTTGGCAGGAGGCTTGATAAATAACATTATTGTCATTGATCCAAATTTTCAAATGCACATTAGGGATTTAGGAGCCCATGTACCATTGAAAAAATGAAGGAGCTCTAGGCTCCCAAGTCACTTATATGCTTTTCCAAATTTTCCCCATTATCCTAGTAAACTCAAATTAATATAATTCTAGCCACTCTCCAACAAAAGAAAAAAACGGTGGTCATCTCATCTCTGACTGTACAGAGATCGTTAATTCTCTTTATCATAGAATCATAGAAGATTAGGGTTGGAAGAGACCTCAGGAGGTCATCTAGTTCAACCCTCTGCTCAAAGCAGAAACAACACCAATTAAATTTGTCAAGATGGGCCTTATTTCTATCTATAAGAATTGCCTATCTAGCGTTCTCTGTGCATCAAGGTCAAGTATGAGAAATTCTTGTAGACCTAGAGAAAATCTGATTCTGATGATTTATGGTATAACATCCAGGTTCTAACAGACAAGGAGGAGATCATATCCACCCAGGCATTCAGCCTCCACCCACCCCATATTCTAAAAGCTACAAAGACTCTCTGATGGTAAACTAAAAAATTCTTTTTTACATAGCCATCTGCCTCTCTTTTCAATAATCCAGACTGCCCTCTATGTCCAAGATCATCTGAAGTCATGTGAGGGACAGAATATATATATAAAATGTGTGTGTGTAAGGGGTAAATAACTCATAGCCATTCAGTCTGCACCCTCTCTATATCATTTCCTGGTTTAAAGCAGCACGGAGACGTCACTTTTCCAGCTTGCCACTAGGGGATAGCAGTGCCCTAGATGAAATGTCCAATCTTTTTGAATCCCAGGCTGACCCATGTTCAGTGCTGCATGTCTTGAAATTGTCCAACTGATGGCAGTGAGTGAACTCAAAGAGATCCAAGCACTGCATTCTCTCCAGGGAAATGGAAAAATCATCTGGAATGATTATGACATCCATGAGGAGTAAGGGCCTGGTTTTGCTTTCATTGAAGGCAACAGAAAACCATGCATGGACCTTGATGCAATCTCAAAGGGAAAAAAAGCTTAAAACGAACTAGCTGTGATTTTGAGCCTGGGCCTTTCAGATCAGGCTCTCTTGTGAAGACTTGGGGACCTGTTCTCTGAAGAGTCGGGGATGTGTTCTAACCCTGGCGAGCAAGCGTTACTGTTCATGTTCCCAATGCCACCGTGTGGGGAAGATCCTTTAAAAGAGGCATGAAGTCGTAAATCCATGCAAATAATTTAGGAATTACTATTTTTTTTTCTGTCTGAAGGCAATTTAGTGCTGGCAAACAATGCTGGATCAACAACCCTAGAGAGTGGGGTACAGCATGGATCCCAGGAGTGCTAGCTTCCCTCATACTGCCCCACCCATGTACTTCACCCTGCTCTGGAGAGGGAGTTCATTCTCCCGAGCCCCTTCACTGGAGAGACCAGCACTGTGTACTTGCCCATGAGCAATTGAACTGGGACCATCAATCTCATTTCACATCAAAAAGTCATCAGATAGTAACGAATTTTGGTCACGCCCCACCTGGTCTGGCTTTGAGCCAGCAGCTCCATGTCCCCAATAAACAATCCTCTAACCAGTCAGCCTCCGCTCATGGTCCTACGCTTACACAGCATTCCAAAGAGCATAACAAACTGATGCACGCACCTCTGGAGCTGAACCACAGCAACAACACATAACGCGACACAGCTGCAGCAGCACTACACAAAAGCTTAGGAGAGGAAGGGAAGAAGGCAAAGAGAGCTGTCAAACCAACAGCCACAGCAGGAGCTCAGATCACAGAGACACTTCCCTGCCATGTAGAGGGGCCCTGATCCTACTTTAGGCACTCACAGGGACCCCATGACCCTAGTATCTGAGCACCTCCCAATCTTTAATGTATTCATTCTCACAACGCCCCTAAGAAGCAGGGAAGAGCTGTTCCCCATTTTGGAACTGAGGCACAGATTCACAAAGGTATTTAGTCATTGAAACCAACGGAGGGCAAGGTGGGGAGGTAATATCTTTTATTAGACCAACTTCTGTTGGTGAGAGAGACAAGCTTCTGAGACACACAGAGCTCTTCTTTAGAGCAGAAGGACTAACTACAACTACACTGCATACCCTGAAATCAGTGGAAGTTGAGGAGCTTTGAGGATCTGGGCCTAAGAGACTTAGGAATCAGTGGAAGTTTGGAGCCTAAATAGCTTTGTGGTTCTGGGACTAAGTAACTTGCCCAAGTCACATGCAGTCTGTGGTGGGGCACAGGATCTCCTGAGTCCTACATAGGCCATGTTGAAATACTAGTATTTTAATAGTCAGCGCTCTTGGCCAACTGGCACATGGTGTGGCACACAAATTGCCCAAGAGCTCTGCTTGGGGAAACTGGAGTGTCTGGACAGAAGGCCTCAATTTGCTGTGCTCCTAGCTCCCTTACTTGCACCAGTTGTGGACACATTCCCTACTGGCCTTCCCGTCCCCCACTTGGCACTGAATTTCCCCCTAGCTGGCAAGCCAAAGGAGCAATGATGGGGAGGTGTGTGGAGTGGGGAAGGTCATCCATTGAATCTTGGGTGTGGCAACAGTGGGGGCTCAATTTAACAGCTTTGCTGAGGACCCAAAACTGACTGAAACCAGCCTTCAGAATAGTGGACAAAACTTTAGTGACGGGGGGTACCTCAATATTGGGGGGCCCAGCTTGAGGTGCCTTACAAGGGCCTGATATTCAGAGGGTGAGTGCTCAGCACCTTCTGAAACTAGGCCCCTCTAAAGTGTCTCTGATTGGAAGTCCCACAACCCTAGGCACCCCAAGCACTAGCCACTTCTGAAATCTTGGCCACTGCATTCAGCTGACCCAGCAGAGGAATGTGAGACTGGCACAGTGCAATGAACCGAGCTGGAATTTGGCCAGGACACTGGGGTGGTGAGCCCTACCCTTGCAATATGTGCCCTCTCAGAGCTGCACAGGAGCAGAACTTAGGCTTTGCCGTCTCACCCAAAAGGCAGCTGTCAGGAAATATTTAAATAAGCCTTCAATTGGTCTCTCGTCCGGAACAGGGCCTATTGGAGCTGACACTGCAGGCCAGCCCTAATAACCGGTGATGGATGGATAGATGATGAAGGAGCACGGTACGGTGGAGAGAAAATGCATTTGCTGCTCTTGGATTCAGCCACACGCTCTCTGCCAAACATATTAGAACAAGGAGAGGCCCTCAGAGGTGTCAATGGATATTGGGTTTGTTTTCCGCCCTGGCTCATTGTGATGCACAGGCGATGTCGGCCACAACTGAGACTTAGCTGTTCAGACAGCTCTCAGTTGCTGTTTTTCAGCCTGATGTACAGAGATTGGGGGGATGAACCTCCGCTCACTCCTCCATCAGCACTCGCGCGCTTGCTGCAGTTACAGTAGCCACCGATCTCTGTCTTGCAGGATTACAGGGCAGCTCACAAGGGCTGAATACAAAAGGGAGTCAAAGATGCCGCAAGCTCTCAGTCTTTTCACTCCCATCCTCTCCCCTCTGCTGCCAGCCCTGAATGGCTTTCTCCTATCAGTGTCTGCAGGCAGCCAAATGTATTAACTCTCTCTGTAAGCCCTGAGCCTGCAGCAAGAGAGAAATCCCTTCAGCTCTGCCTCGCTGTCTCTGTATCTCTCCGTTATCTCTCTGTCTCTCCCCTGGCTTCCAGTCCAGCTATGTTCTGCAGCGCAGTTGCTGCTAGGAAAAGATGTCAGAGATCTGGAAGGGGGTACACAGAGGCAACAGTCACATTGCACAGAAGGAAGGAAACCTTTTCTTTTCAGCTCTCCCTTTGTCTCGCTCTGGTTCTGCAGGGCTCACTTTGAATCTCGGCTGCTGTAATGGAGGAGATGAAATGACTGTGGAAGGAAAAGGAAGAGAAACAGGGAGCGAGAGAGACGAGGGGATGTACCAGAGGGAGGATGCAGGAAATTGTTTTGTTTTAGGATGACCTCCTTATCTCTTAGCAGACAGCTGCTTCTCAGGGCCAGAGGCAGTCGCTTATCTGCCTGTAGCACAGATTGATTCATTTCACTTATCGGACGCCTGTGTAATTGAATATTAATTTTTGATTGTTATTATTTGCTCTTCTCTTGGCCCTTTTGTCATATTCCAGGCTGTGGGGAGGAAGAGGAGTTGGGATGGGGGGTGGGGAAATAGATGAGGACACAGGGATGAACATGCCCGGTCTAGATGGGACAGAATGCTTTGCAATTGAAAAGCAGCTATGGATGTAATGAGTTTGTTGGGGATCAGGCCAATAATGCAGACTGGAGATGATTCTTTGCAGGGGGAGTTGAACTAATCCCTCATATGGTTTCATAGCTTTGTAGAGTTTAAAGCCTGAAGGGACCGTTAGATCAAACTAGTTTGACCTCCTGTATATCACAGATCATTACACTTCATCTAGCTACTCCTGTACTGAGCCTAGGAACTTGGGTTTGGCTAAAGCAGATCTTCTAACAAGGCATCCATTCTGGTTGGAGACATCAAGAGCTGGAGAACCCACCATTCCCCTTGGCAGTCTGTTCCAGTGGTTAATCACCCTCTCCCCCCCCCACCCCACCCCCATTTAAAAGGTTGTGCCTTATTTCCAGTTTGAATAAGAGTCTAATATTACTTCAGTTGCTGGATTGATGCTCTCCTGTCTCTTTATACATCAATGACTTTAGATGCTGGATTTTCAGTCCTGGTGACTGAAATCCTCAGTGCACAATCCAGATACAGAAGGGGCAGTAGCAGGCCAACCTTCCCCACTGTGCATCCTGACCTGGAGGGAGCATCCACAGGGACTGAGAGCTCAGTCCAGTGTCCACAACCCATTCAATCTTTAGAGTCTCTGCTGAGAGCAAACAGCAGCTGTAGCTATATGAGCTGGGACAACAGTTAAACCTCCTGCTTCAGGGCATCAGCAGATGGGCTCGGGAAGCAATTGCCCCCTTGGTGGAATGATTATAGAGGTTTATAGTGATGTGTACTGCAGGGATTTACACCTTCCTCTGAAGCATCTGGCATTATCCAGCACTAATTGGTCCATTGGTCTGATCCAGTATAGTAGTTCTGATGTTCTTACGTCTGCTAACGTGCGCATGAACTCTGCAATAGGAATAATGGCTTTTGTGATATGGACACTCATCCATTAGGAACAGAAGTGACACCACCACCTCCTTTCACATAGACTATGGCTAGCTAGGAAAGACTTTTGGTTACTTCCACGCTGAGTTTGGTAACCTAGAGTTCAAAGGCTCTTCAGTCCATTTCCAATCCCATGAGCCAGGCTCTGCCCCTGCTTTCCTTTGACTGGTGTATCATCTTGGCTGGGGCATATTATGCAGCAATCATAAAATCAGAAGTGGCTTGGCTTTGATCCTCTGACCAATATCACTCTGCGTTCATTGCAGGAGACAGAGTGGACCTTGAACCCAGCAACACCCATCCAGGGCTACATTGTAAAGTTTCTATTCCTTCCTCATTGAGTTTGGTCCAAATTCTCATAGCTCTGCAGAGGGATTCTAACCTCATCAAGAACAGGAGTACTTGTGGCACCTTAGAGACTAACGAATTTATTTCAGCATGAGCTTTCGTGAGCTACAGCTCACTTCTTCGGATGCATAGAATGGAACACACAGACAGGAGATATTTATACATACAGAGAACATGAAAAGGTGGAAGTAGACTTTTCCTGTTGGTATGCATACTTCCACCTTTTCATGTTCTCTGTATGTATAAATATCTCCTGTCTGTGTGTTCCATTCTATGCATCCGAAGAAGTGAGCTGTAGCTCACGAAAGCTCATGCTGAAATAAATTCGTTAGTCTCTAAGGTGCCACAAGTACTCCTGTTCTTTTTGCGGATACAGACTAACACGGCTGCTACTCTGTAACCTCATCAGTTCCTCTCTTGGCGTTCCTTGTAGGAGAGCACTCAGTGCCACCTGTCCCTGGGAGACAGGCATTTGGGGTTGTTCTTTTGTCAGTTATGGTACGTACCTCAGCTATAGGAAGGAGATGTCTCTCTGTATTCACAACCGGTTCTGGCAGGCTCAAGAGGCTCTCCCCTGGTTCCATTCTAGTGAACCACCACCACCACTTCGCCCCCTCTATTGTAATCTCTTCGGCCATCACCAATTCTGGGCTCCCACTCCAGCCTGGAGGGTGACATTTCTAAGGACGACACCAGTGCTATTCCATGGATCAGCTAGCAGGAGATACTTGGGGCCTAACTCTCCTTTCACACCAATTTCACACAGCTGAAGCTCCATTGACTTCAGGGTAGTTACTTTCTAATTCCCCTTTGTTACACCAAGCCCCTTGCTTTGCAGATGCTTGCTACTCACACCTTGCCATAGTGAGAGTTCTAACTCCATGAGCAAGAGTCCTGAAGTTTTATCTGCTCTGCGACAGGCAGCAGCATGAGCTGAGCTGCTAAATCATCTCACCAGCTTGTCCTCCTTGAGCTCCTAGAAGAACGATTTTCAGTTAGTTCTTGACAAACTGTTCAGACAAAAAATCAGCACCTGCTTGAGCCAGTCCTGTTGGAGTTCAGCAGATTAAATCCAAAGATAATGATACTAGTGATACTTGGCACTTCCATAGCACCATGCATGCAAGCGGAATAAATTGTGGCCACTTACATGAAAAGACACAGTTGCCGGTGAGGATTGAATCCTGGAACTTCTTCAATAAAAGCACAAGCTGCTCTCACTTCTGCGAAAGAAGTTCCCTGGTTTGCAAGCAAGTAGCAGGTTGTGGAGTCTCTGGGTTCAGCCACTAGAGGGAGACATAATCACAAGCACTAAACTAGTGCTTTGCAAGAGACTGAAAATGACAGAGGGTAGGTATCAACCTCTCTGTGCAACTGCAACCATTTGTCCATCTGTAAAACGAGGTCATATGATTTACTGAAGATGAACCACAAGTCTGTAGGAGAGCTGGGGACAGAACCCTGTTGTTCTTGACTCTCAATCCCCGATCTTAACCATTAGGCACATAATTCTGATTCTCATTTATACCACTCTGGCAATGTCATGGGACTTAAAGTACTGGCAGGCGCATGCGCATCACTGACCTTTATTGGAGGAAACCAAAACTGCTTGACTGTGTATCATAGACCCTGTGTTGCTAATACCCATGGGAGATTCTCCTTTTGCTCAAAGGAAAGGGGTCTACAATTTCCGAGCAGGAGGGTGTTGGTTCTTAATAATAACTTATATCCAGTCTAAGGCCACTTTCCATTGCCAGAGTGGTGTAAAGGGGCATAAATGTAAATGAGTCAGCCCCATATGTGTTTAAAGAAATAAAGAAAGATTACAATTCTTAATGAGCTATTAATGTCAGCTCCAGGGCTTTGAATTTGGGTGAAAGATTTCTGCCTCAGGGTTCAACCTAGCTTCTTCTGCACAAAGCAACATGCTTGAGAGAGTTCAGATACATCAGTATACTGGAACATATTCATGGCCATATAGGAACCTCATGGCTATCACTATGTGAACATCACGACCATTCAGAGGTATACAGAAGCAGTGGAAATTACTGCTGAGACCTTCCTGCTCTGAAATTACAGACCCTTCTACTTGAGCAACAGGAGAAACCCACTTAGGTGTTAGCAGTACAGGGCCTATGATACACAGATGTCTGAGCAGTTCTGGTTCCATTGATAAAGGTCAGTTCATTAACATATAATAACCCACCTCCCCACTCTGCCTACCATTTCCCACCACAAATAATTATACAAAATCCTCATTCTTCCTCCCCAGAAAGTGACAGAAACTCTAGGATCCCCAAACCCCTCCCTGCTATTCATTACTCTCTGTTGAACTACCAGGAAGATGGAGCTGAACTGATTGATGGGTTTAATTTGTGCTGTATGGTGCTGTTCTGACACCAACGAGAGAAATGACGGATGCTTTACCACTGGCAAGTGGAGTCTGTCGGCAAAGTTGGGGCAATTGGGAAGACACGCTGAGTGAAATTCAGTCTAGATACTCAAGGAGAAGTGAAGGGGGAGAGAGGGAAAGAAGGAAAACACGGTGCAAAAAAGGAGTGGATTGGTGTAACAATGACAAGCATGTAAGAAGAAAAAACAACAGGTGAGGAGTAGGCCAGTGAAATCACAAGTCAGAAGCTAGAGGAGAGATTGTCGCCAGATGAACAACCCCACCCCTACCTGCTACTGCTCAGGCTTTCACAATGCAGTGATTAGCACTGGTAAGAGCAAGGAGCAATCTGTGCAGGACTGTTGCTGAGCACACTCCTCACCCCAGCTCTGCCAGTGCATCTCAGGCTCCCTTTGACATTTTAGAGCTGGTCTGATATATTTGTAGAGGCGGTGTGAGAATTATGGCAGGACAGGGATACCAGTCCCTCTGCCTGCAAACTCCTCCAGTTCAATTAGCTCCTTCCCCAATACCCTGAGCCCCCGGCTCAGATCAATCAATTACCTTTCCTGCTCACAGTGTTTTGTGCTCTCTCCCAGGACTGAAGAATGCTTCCTTTTCTCAACCTCATGCGATGCTCCCATGGTCCCAGAGACACTTGCACTTCTCTTCTAGCGCACACCTCAGCCTAACAACCTCGGAGTCCTCCTGCCTGCAGAGCTCGCTGTTGATGCAAGGTAGCAGCCTCTGTCCAGCACCACCCCTGGCATGGCAATGCTTGCAAGTGACGAGCATGTTCTGGAAGAAGGTGAGGTTGCACCTACCTGGGGAAGTGCTAAGGTGTCCTCCCATAACTGCTATCCCCCTCTGCCCACTGCAGTGCCCTTGTATCAGCACATGGGCCAATAGGGGCTGAGGTGGGGGAAATCTCTGGCCCTTCTATGGGCTATGCTCATCACCTGTGAGTATAAGCAACTTGTTGTGGAGCTCTCCCACTAGGAACGCCCGCAGCAGACAGAGGAACCCAATAGCCATCAGTTCCACCACTTCTCTGAACCTGCTCCCAGTGGCTATTGATTCTGGGAGAAGGAGGCCCAAGCCCATCCAGGCTGAGCACTTAGACATTCTCTGGCACTGCGCAAGCTATTTGGCTTATGCTTATTCCTTGCCCTCTCAGGGTAGGTCCATACTTACCCGCCGGGTCGACGCGGAGAGTTCGACTTCTCTAATCTAGACGCGATAGTTCGAACTCCGAACGTGCTCCCATCGACTCCGGATCTCCACCACCGTGAATGGCGGACGCAGGAGCCGCGGAGTTCGATCCCGCGGCGTCTGGACAGGTAGGAAATTTGAACTAAGGTAGTTCGACTTCAGCTTCAGCTATTCGCGTAGCTGAAGTCGCGTACCTTAGTTCGACACCCCCCCGCCCCGTAGTGTAGACCAGGCCTCAGACATGACACTTCATTTTGCCATGAGGCTTGGAGAGGCAATGCCACTAATGCACAGTTGTGCCTCCATAAGTCTAGCCTGGCTTAAGTCTTTCCCAATCAGGAATTCTCAGCCATGCCAAATTATTTGGAGGTGTTTGGAGGAGAGGGCAGCAGGGGCTATGATTAAACAGGGCCCAGATCAACCAGAATCTCAGATTTAAAAAAAATCAGGCCTTTCCTATACATCTTGCTCTACTTTCTCCAACCCCCATAGAGACTCTTCTGCCCATTTCCCCACTGGTTTTGGATAGGCTCTTGGGGCCTAATTCTGCCCTCAGGTACATGGGCACAAATACTGAAATCAATGGGACTTGTGTCCAAATATCTGATAGCAGCATTAGGCCTTTGTTTTCTCACTCTCCCTGCTGTGTCAAGACCTCTCAGATTGCCAAACCCAGATTCCAAAGATCTGCTTAGCCATCTGTCCCGTGTTCACCGCCACAGATGCTGAATGCCTACGTTAAGGATCTTGTCTTATATCTGGCAAGCTCCTGGCAAGCAGGAAAACAAGAAAGAAAACATCCTCAAAGTCATTTCTCCTCAATACTTGCTTAATGTTTTAATTGATTTTTAATTAATTTTATATGCAGGCAGTTTCCAACACTGGAGCCTGGGGATTTCAAATCCTTCACTATATTGGCTCCGTACCAAGGATTCCCTGCATTAGGAAATTGTTTGTTTGTTTTTAGATACTATAACCAAAAATAAAAAGCAATTCAAAATAGCCTGCAGGCATCTGGCTGCACAGTAGGGTGACCAGATATCCTGATTTTACAGGGACAGTGCCGATATTCGGGGCTTTGTCTTATGCACCTTTTATTCACCCTCCCATCCCCGTCCTGATTTTTCATACTTGTTATCTGGTCACCCTACTGCACAAGGTCATGTATTATGGTCACCTTAACACTTGAAGCTACTGCTAATAATAACAGTTAGCACCTTGATCCTGCAAACTGCTCTATGCAAGGCAGACCCCCTGTGTTTATGCAGAGCAGCGTATAGCGGCGGTTCCTTATGTAGTATTTTCTTGGCTAGATCCTGGCCCATATAGTCCCTCTGCACCAGCCTTACAGCTCTCCAAGGGAGCTAGATCTACATCAGCTCCTTTACATTGTCCCCAGCATAGGAGACTTGTTAGCTGCGGGAAGGGGCGGGGTGAGAGCATGCTCTGACAGTTGTAAACCAACATAACAGCTCCTAGGGGCTTCGTTACAGGCTGGTGTAACTTAGAGTAGCCTTGGGGCTGCAGTAAATTTCACCCAGAGCCAGACTGGCTCTCAGCCAGTCCCAGGAGCCCCGGGGGGCCAGAAAGGTGGCATAAAGCTCTCTCTTCCCTTAACCCACGCTCAGGTGTACCAAGTGTTGCTCCAGTGCACCTGTGTATTGAGCCCTCTAGTTCCAAAGCACGTAAACACCAGTCACTTGAGGTAGGCATTATCATCAATTTACCGTAGATGGGGAAACTGACACCCTGAGGCTGACCCAAAGTTACAGTGATTCAGTAGCATGGTTAGGATGAGAACTCAAGAATTTAAATCACTTTTTCTCTCCTAAGGTTACACGGCCTCTCCTAGGGCCATATTCAAAACCCACTGAAGTCAGCATGAGCCTTTGTGGCCACTCCGCTTTGGATCTGGCCCATAGTCACTACCACACCAATGTCATAAACCCATTCATTCTGATAAGTCAGTGGTCCCCAACATGGTGCCCACGGGCGCCATGGCGCCCGCCGGGGCATTTATGTGCGCCCACCTAGTGCCCAGCAGGGGAGAGAAGCCACGGCCCCGCGCCTGTTGGGGACAGAGAACTCCGGGGCCCACAGGCTGCAGGCGCCGGAGTTCTCTGTCCCCGGCAGATTCGGGGCTGCGGCTTCTCTCCGGCTTCTCTGGGGCTGCAGTCTGTGGGCACCTGTGTTCTCGGTCCCTGGCAGGCGCAGGGCCACGGCTTAAGCCGGAGAGAAACCATGGCCCTGCACCTGCCAGGGACAGAGAACTCCGGGGCTGCAGGTTTCATTCTATGTTAAAGTAAGAATAATAATATATTTGGACCAGCAATTCAACAATGTTTTACTTTTTAAAAATAAATAAGATTAAAACTGTTTATGATATTTATTTTGTAAAAACTCCTTAATTGTTCTTACAGGTAGATAAAAAAGAGCAAATTGACATAGTAAGGTGAAAGAGTAATTGCTGAATAATTTAATTAATACCTTTTACATGTAAAATTACCCTTTTTATCTTATGGATTCATATATTATGTAATATTAAATATGATGTTTTTTGTATTATTTAATGTACAAATACAAAATTAGTCTTGAAAAATTGTTGGCGCCCGCCACACTCTTCTGAAAACATGAATGTGCTACTGGCCACAAAAAGGTTGGGGACCACTGTATAAGTTCTTTTAAAAAAGGTTCATCTCAAAGTGTGTATTTACACGTGATTTATTTAGGTGAAGTCTGAGAGGCTCAGGAGCTTTGTAATGAGATACAGGGCCTGATTCAGCTCCCAAAACTTAGGGCCCAGATCTTCAGGTAGCGTAAATCAGCACACAGTAGAAGCTCAGAGTTCCGAACACTTTGGGAATGGAGGTTGTTCATAACTCTGAAATGTTCGTAACTCTTGAACAAAACATTTTGGTTGTTCTTTTCAAAGTTTACAGCGGAACATTGACTTAATGCAGCTTTGAAATTTACTACACAGAAGAAAAATGCTGCTTTTAACCATTTTAATTTAAATGAAACAAGCACAGAAGCAGTTACTTTAGCATGTCAAACCTTTTTTTTTAAACGTTCCCCCCTTTTTTTAGTAGTTTACATTTAACACAGTGCTGTGTTGTATTAGCTTCTTTTTGTCTCTGCTGCTGTCTGATTGTGTACTTCCGGTTCCAAATGAGGTGTGTAGTTGACTGGTCAGTTTGTAACTCCTGTTTGTAACTCAGATTGTATTATAGTTCTGTTGAGTTTAATGGAGCTACTCTGAGCCTTATACTCACACTATCCAAAGATCTGTTTTTTAACAAGCTCAGCTCTATCCTTGCAAAGATAAGAATCAGAGCAGTGATCCCACCTACTCCAATATCCTGTCTCCCACAGGGGCCAATATCAGATGGGTGGTTTCTTTCTTTTTCCATACGTTTTGAGAGTCTTGTCTGAAACTGATAGCTTTGGAAATTGAAATCCTCTATCTAAGGAACAGTGGCAGTGCAACCTTTCCCCACCAACATGCTTTAACTCAGACCTAGATGGGCCATACTGGGGGAGAGGATAGCTCATTTTCAATCACTGCTGAACCCTTGAGCTCTGCAGAGACTGCTGACAGAGGCCAATTATTGTTCATAACAATTTTGTTCTTGTGGCTTGGACACCTGCTTGCTAGGAAGTGAAGTAAAGCTGTCAAGTGGTTTCCCTGAAAGATATAAATCAAGTGGTAACTGTTTTCTGTCACAACATGCAAGGTGGCTTCAAAGTGGTGACCTAGAGGTGAAAAACTCCATCTCCGTTTAGCAATTCCATCGGCCATCCTGTCTCCTAGTGTATGTTAGCACTTTTTTGCTGTATTTGAGGTTACAATTCTACTTCCATTTTAACCCTATTTTCAAACCCAATCTATTTTCAGAAGAAACAGTTTCAAAATTAATACTATTCATACAAACATGTGGGAACCAAATCCTCTTTATTACTCCAGCAAATATGTAGTACATCACCTCTGCAAGGGAATCAGACACCAGGATGATGAGTGCAGTATGCAAACCTGAATAGTTTGATATTACCAAAAAAATCATACAAAAGTCATGAAATTAGCAAGATGTGCACTTAACCTCCCTATTCAATCTCATTGTTTGTTCCCATTTTGCTTTCTGCAGGGTGTCTGTTTAGGCCCCGATCTAGGGTGACCAGATGTCCTAATTTTATAGGGGCTGTCCCGATTTTGGGGTCTTTTTCTTATATAGGCTCCTATTACCCCCCACCCCCGTCCTGATTTTTCACACTTGCTGTCTGGTCACCCTACCCCGATCCAGCAAAAACTTATACATACACAAAGCACATGAGCAGTGCCACAAAGATCTCACAATCTTAAAGTTACGCATATGCATAAATCTTTATAGAATCAGAGACTTCAATTATCAGTGGTTTGAGGCGGAGGCAGTGGTGAGCTCCAGACGGTTCGCTCCGGTTCGCAAGAACCGGTTGTTAAATTTAGAAGCCTTTTTACAACCGGTTGTTCCAGGACAACCGGTTCTAAAAAGCTTTTAAATTTAACAAAGGCTCGGGCAGCTGTCCACCCGGCCCCCGGCCACAGCTCACCTCCCCCTCTCCCCTGAATGCTCCGCCCTCCTTCTCCTCACCTTCCCCTGCTTCCTGCGAATCAAATGTTCGCGGGAAGCCTGAAAAAAGCAGCAGGCAGGTAAGCTCCCCCTGGCCCCAGCTGAGCGCCCCAGCCCGGTCCCAGCCAAGCACCCCCGGCTCGGGCTGGTCCCGCCTGCGCGGCTCGGACCCGGCCCAGCTCGAAACCCACGGCTCTGGCGCCGGCCGAGCGGCTCCGGACTGGCCCGGCCTGGGGATTCGGGCCCCGCGGCTCCAGCCCCGGCGCCGGCCCGGGAAATCGGGCCCCGTGGCTGCGGCTGCGGCCCCGGTGCCGGCCCGGCCCGGCCCGGGGAGTCGGGCCCTGCGGCTCCAGCCCTGGCGCCGGGCCGGCCTGCCCCGGGAGTCGGGCCCGCAGCTGCGGCTCCAGCTCCGGTGCGGTGCCAGCCCGGCCCGGCCCAGCGAGTCGGGCCCAGCGGCTGCGGCTCCGGCCCGGCCCGGAAGTCGGGCCCCGGCTGCAGCTCCGGCATCGGCCCAGCCCGGGGAGTCGGGACCCGCGGCGCCAGTTGAGGTCCCGGCGGAGCGGACCCGGTCCCGGACCCAGGCAGTGTGGTAAGGGGGCAGGGAGCAGGGAGGGGGTGTTCGGTGGGTTGTGGAAGGGTGGATAGGGGTCAGGGCAGTCAGAGGGCAGGGAACAGGGGGATTGAATGGGGGCAAGGATCCCGGGGGCAGTCAGGAAGGAGCAGGGGTTGGATGAGGTGGTGGGGCCACTCAGGGACAGAGAGAAGGGGTGGTTGGATGGGGCAGGGGTCCCGGGGGGCCATCAAGAATGAGAGGAGGGGTTGGATGGGGCTGCAAAGGGCAGTTAGGGGACAGGGAAGAGGGGGGATGGGTCATGGGTCCCGGGGGGTATCAAAAAACATGGGGGGTTGGATGGGGCACGACCCCCCCGGGGGGGCACGACCCCCTCGTGACGTGAGGAGGAGGGAACCGGTTGTTAATATTTTGGCATCATCACTGGGCGGAGGTCTTGGCATAATTAAGATATATTTCATGCAAGATGGCTGATGTCAGTTTTCATTGGAAAGGTTGTAATTTACTGAATGTGAATATCCAATCTGTATGCATGTATCATTTCTGTATCTAAAATTAGGAATATTGACTATGTAACAGTTACAACTATGTGTGTATTTGGGAGACACTCACCAGACAACAGGTCATCAGCTTTGATGGGCCATTAGGAAGAAACAATAAAACTTCCAAGATACTAATCTCTCCCCTTCCTGAGAGGTGTCCTGGGACATAGCTGTGACACTACTAGGTCAGGTGGTCCTGTCACCTGGTACTAAACACTATCTTGGACGTCTAGTAATTTTCCACTAAAAGGAAGGGGAGGTCAAGACTGGGGAACAAAAGATCCCCACCTTATGTACATCTTATTTAAGGCTGGGGAGGAAGGCAAACAGGACTCTTCTCCATTGTCTTCCTGCCCAAGAAGAAAAACTGCTGACAGTACCTGAAGGGACAAAGGAACTGAACTGTGGGAGAAGCAAGGGCTGAGTCCAAACTAAGGGTATGTCTTCACTAGCAATGTTAAAGCGCTGTGGTTGTGTAGTCGCGGCACCAGCATGCTGTAAAAAACGCACCCCCACGAGGGGAGTAGCTCCCAGTGCTGATGTGCAGTGTCTACGCTGCCACTTTACAGCGCTGAAACTTGCAGCGCTCAGGGGGTGTGTTTCTCACAGTGAGAAAGTTGCAGCGCTGTAAAGTGGCAGTGTAGACAAGGCAGGAGTCTAGTCTGTAAAGAGAAATATCTAGAACTCTAAGCTGCAGAAACTTTACAACTTGCCTAAAGCAACATTTAGGGTGATAAATTATTTCTTGAAACCAGTCTCTTTAAGATCTTAAGCTTTGTATGTGTGTTTTGTTTTAGTTGCTTGGTAATCTGCATTGTTCTGTTTGCTATCCCTTATAATCACTTAAAATCTACCTTTTATAGTTAATAAGCTTGTTTTTATTATTAAACCCAGTTTGTGCAATTTATAACTGGGGGTGGGTAGGGGGAGAAGTTGTGCATCTCTCTCTCCACATTGAGGGAAAGGGTGAATTTTTATGAGCTTGTGCTGTGCAGAACTTTCTATACAGCGCAAGATGATATCTTGGGTGTACTCTCCAGAAGGGCACTGTACTTGAGTGCTGGGCGATTTCCTAGCTGAGTCTTCTCATAGAGAGCTTGACAGACTCTGTGTGATTCTACAGCTGCTGTGACCTGAGCTGTATGTGTTGCCAAAGGCCAGAGAGCCTAATTCAGCAAAAGAGGGAGAGGGAGCCCAAGTTACCGGAGCAAGGCAGGTTCAGTTAAATCCCAGTACATCATGTGCACCCCAGAAGTGGGGTTTGACCCATCACACCTACCACCCACTAAACTTAATGGGAGTTAGAAGCCTAAATACCGTTGTGGCCTTAGTTACCACCTACTAGTCCCCACGTGGCAGGGCCTGGGATTCTTTCTGGGGTGGACACACCCCAAGGGAGAAGCCCAGTGCCCCCCTTTCCTTGGCTTGGGGGAGCAGCGCCTCTCGCCTGGCCTGGGGGCGCAACTTCAAGTCTCCCTCCTGTTCCGATCTGCCCCCATTTGAGGCCGGATTCGGGGGCAAAGGGGGGGGCAGCCTGTCCTATTCACCACCCCCGCCCCCAATCCCTCCCCTCTGCTATCATCAGCGACCGCTCCCCCCACTTCAAAATGGCCGCCCGCGCCCCTCCTCCCCTCCGCTCCGCAAGGCCCCGCCCCCTTGCGGCTCCCCCCGTCACGTGGCGGGGACCGTTTGTCCGCCCGGCGACGCCGTAGCCGCTGCCCCGCCCCTTGCCCTCGGTCTAGGCGCGTGGTGGTGGCCTCTGAGCGCAGCCGGCGAGAGGAAGCCTCGCGCCCCGGTTGTCCCGTCCCGCTCCCCAGCCCGCGCCGCTATGTTGGGCGCCGCCCTGCTCCGTCGTCGCTGCACCGCGGCCGGTCTCCGTGGCCTGGCCCGGCGGGCCCGGCAGCCGCCCGCCGCCACCGCCGGTGAGTGAATGAGCGAGCGAGCGAGCGGCGCCTTGTTCCCGCCGCTCGGCGCTGGCCCCGGGCCGCTGGAGCCCGGCCGCTCTGGCGCCTCCTCCCGGCCCTGCCCCGGTCCCCTCGGCTCCGCGGTCTCGGGCGGGGGGGAGCGCGGGGGCGCCCAGTTCCGGGAGCGCCCAGCGGCGGGGCCCCGGGGGGCTGCGCCGGCCCGGCAGCGCCGTGTCCTTGCGGTGACCTGCGGTGTCACTCCAGGACTGGCTGCACCTGCGGCCTAGTGCGCGCCGCCCCGCCGCGGCTGTGGCAGCCTCGTCCCCCCCCCGCGGCTCGCCCGAAGCCCTCGCGCCGCCCCGGGGCATGAGGGGGGTGGGGGGCCCGGGCTAGGACACCGCCCTGCCTCGTCAAGGTTATCGCCTTCAGGTCGAGCCTCCGGTGCCTGCGCCGGGGTCCCCCGCGTGCTGAAGCGGGAGCCGCGCCCGCCCGCCAAGGAGCGCTGGGATGGCTGCGGCCGCCACGGGAAGGTGACATTGAGCTGGCTGAAGGGGAGAGGGAGGTGAAGCCAGCACGGGCACCTGTGCTGGTCTCCCTGCAAGGGAGAGGCGGTAGTGTCGGCCCTGGTTCCGGCCCCCACCTCCCTGATGGGGAGCAGGTCTCTTCTTAGGGAAGGGCAGCAAAGGGGGCCAGGTTAGCTGCGGCTAGGCCAGCTGGCCTATTTCGCAATGCCGCTACCTCTGTCTCTGTTACCCGTTTCGCTTCCTCTTTCATGCTTGTGTCTCTTCCCACTCGCCGTCTAGCATTTCTGCAGTGACTCTGATTTGAAGATAGTTGGCACTACATGCAGCCGATATGGGCCTTTCTATAACAAAGCTAACCTGTCTGTGGCATGCAAATCTTGATTTGTGTAAACCAGCCTAGTAGACTCTCCTTGTTCTCCCAGCTTTATGAAAAATATATGTTCTGGTTAATTTCACATGCCTTGCAACCAAAGGGAAAACAAATCTTGAGTACAAGAATAAGTGTAAAGGTTTGCTAACACTCAGATTAGTAGGACAATGACAGAACCGTCTGTACAGCAGTGGTTCTCAACCAGGGGTTCACAGAGGTCTTGCAGGGGGCACATCAACTCATCTAGCTATTTGCCTAGTTTTACAACAGGCTACGTAAAATGCACTAGCAAAGTTAGTACAAACTAAAATTTCATACAATTACGTGTTTATATGGCTCCATATACTATATGCTGAAATGTAAGTATAATATTTATATTTCAGTTGATTTATAATATGGTAAAAAATGAAAAAGTAAGCAATTTTTCAGTAATAGTGTGCTGTGGCACTTTTGTATTTCTGTCTGATTTTGTAAGTAAATTGTTTTTTAAGTGAGGTGAAACTTGGGGGTACACAGGACAAATCAGACTCCTGAAAGGGGTACAGTAATTTGTAAAGGTTGAGAGCCACTGCTGTACAGGTACAGTGAGATCTGCTAAAGAGCATACTATGCTCTTGTGTGAAATTTTTACTAGGCCTCTAAGGCTATTGGTTTAAAAAATGTACCACTTGCAAACTCAAATCTGTGTCTACAGTAAACTTAAATCAGGAGTCATTCCTGGGATATATTGTATCTTGGCTTTTTCAAAAAGAAAATGAAGGTAGACTGAGGAAGTTGATATTGCTGCATCTCTGTTTATATTCTGAAGTGTTCAAGCGGTTTCCTGCAAGCAGCCAGGCTACCATTAAATCATAAGTTTGAAAAGAATGCTTATGTAAAATTTGTTGCTGTATCTTCCTCCTTTTCTTCCTGGTCTTCAATTCTGTATCTTGATGTGCACTCTGTTGAATTGCTCATCAAGGTTAAGCTCTCTGATTGCTTTCAAGTGCCTGTGTTTAAATCTCTGACCTAGGCCTGGTCTACACTAGAAAATTAGGTTGGCATAACTATGTAGGTCAGGGGGGGGGCGGAATCCACACCCCTTCAAGTGGTGTAGCTAAAACAACCTAAGTCCCTATGTAGAAAGCACTAGGTCAATGACAGAATTATTCCATCTGTCTAGCTGCTGCCTCTTGAGGAGGTGAATTACCTATGCAGACAGGAGAATCCCTCCCATTGGGATAGGTAGTGTCTATGCAAGTGCAGCTGAGACACAGCTGTGCCAGTGTAGTATCTTAAGTACAAACAAGTCCCTAGTCTCCCTTCTCATACACCTCTTCTGGTTCTTTCTTTTGTATTCCATCAATGCTAACCTTCTTACACCCTTTCACAAAAGTCTGTGTGCTGCCCTCTCTGCTACCCTATGTGCTTGGAATGTCCTTTCATGTTTCCAAGTCTCCATCCTTACCTCATTCAAATCGCTCCTAAGACCCACTTTTGCAGCATCACCTCCACAAAAATGTTTCATGCATCTTGGGGATATAATTTTTTTAAAAAGCATTTGTCTAAACTGAGTAATAGTATAAGACAGGGGTTCTCAAACTGGGGATCGGGACCCTCGGGGGTCACAAGATTATTACGTGGGGGGGGTCACAAGCTGTCAGCTCCCACCCCAAACCCCGCTTTGTCTCCAGCATTTATAATGGTGTTAAATATATAAAAAGTGTTTTTTAATTTATAAGGGAGGGTCGCACGCAGAGGCTTGCTGTTTGAAAGGGGTCACCAGTACAAAAGTTTGAGAACCAGTGGTGTATGAGTATCTGTAAACTTGTATTTCCCTTCTCCCACTTTCTGATGTGTGCTTCATTCCTGTATAATTTTGTCAAGTGCATCACTAGATTGTAAGTTCTCTGGCACAGAGACCTGTCTCTCTCTCTTTTGTGTGAAATGCCTAGCACACTTGAGCATGGTGTACAATGGCCTGTCTTCACTCAAACTTATCTTTTTAAATTAATCTCCTTAAATGGTCCTTTTATATATATATATATATATATATATATATATATATATATATATACACCTCCACTTCCTCTCCCCCTCCCCCAGCACTCTTCTGACCTTGTCTTTCTTCTACCAGTCTGTTTTACTTTTGCTTTTGTTGTGTCCCCATCTTCCTCAGGAGGCAGCTGAGTGCAAGTCTAGCTTGACCACCAAATAGAGATGAGTATGTTGGATAGTGAGGGGTAACAGTGAATTTGAGGTTGTCCCCTTCTAAATGTGGGTATGTTGACAGCTCTTCATCACAGTATTATTTTAGCATTTTATATCACATTCCAGCTGGATCTAAATATTTTATAAATGTCAAAATTTTGGAATATCTCCTATAAAAGGCAGCTAGTAAGTATAATCTACTTTTAGCTATGAGTAGACAAGGTGTTTGGAAGCTGTAATTTGCCCAAGGTCACGAAGCAAGTCAGTGATAGAGTTAGGAATATATCCTGGAAACTTTGAGTTCTAGCTCCTGGCTCTTAATATTCAAGTGCACAAGTATCTATTTCTAAAAGGATGTTGTTAATTTAGTTGGCCCGTAACATATAATTTTGTAAACATGCAGTTATAAAAACGAAAACCAGTGAACATATTTTCATGACACATCTTTAAAAACTTAGTTTAATCTTCAGTAATTGCAACTCAAAACACAAGCAGTAAGAATCTGAAAGTGAAAATGACTTAATTGACTTTTATATAGGTTGTAATACCATGCTCATCACCGTAATACTTGAGCAACTTCTAGTAATGCATTAAGCTATACGGCTGTTTGTTGTATTTGTACTGTCATCTTTTCTCTTGGAGGTGTGTGTGTAGTAGACTATCATGTTGGAATTTTTTATAATACATATGTTGCTATATATGTCAGAAAAAGCAAAGTCAAAGAAATGTGCCTTTTGCTTATAGTGGAAGGTGGTGAAGATTATGATGGTGTCCCTAGCCTCTGTTTGCCAGAAGCTGGGAATGGACGATAGGGCATAGATCACTTGATGATTTCATGTTCTGTTCATTCCCCCTGAGGCACCTGGCATTGGCCACTGTCAGAAGATACTGGGATAAATGGATCTTTAGTCTGACCCAGTATGGCCGCTCTTGTGATGGTCCTTAGTTCCTCTGAAAGCTCATTCTACAGTCTTAGGTTGATGCCTGATAAAACTCTCTAATACTTGCATTTTCCAACTTGAGATTTTGGGGGAGAGAAAGAGGGAGAGGAAAAGCAAATTGTTTTTTAAAATTTACAGTTTTGATCTTAAATTTAGTATGCCCCCACACAAAGAATATTGTTTGAAATCTGATTAAGTTGACAGCATCCTTTTAACTTAAGTAGCCATCATTATAGAGGTGTACTACATTTAAAGCATTAAAAATCAAGAATATGTCAAGTGAAGGTCTGATTATTGTGAAGTAGTTCAGAATACTCCATTTCTCTTTTCTCCCAGATACCTGGAATACTTGGATACCTGGAAGGTGAAGGGTTGTCAGTCATTCCAGTCAAATTTAATGAGTTTCAATTGACTTCCAGTTAGCTACAATTGAGTGGTATACCTGAGGGTGTTCATTGTCCATTCTATTAGGAAGGCATTGTAATACTGTGGAGAACTGTATCTTTTTAAGATAACTCTATTTGATTTCTAAATCAATAATTCGTAATCTCCATTTTGAGTGATGCAATAATCTGTTACATTTTGGGGAACATTGAATACATTGTGAAAGCTTTCTTCAAATGATGTACTGAATCAATGTCTGGCAAGAATCTGTTGCACTCAAGTCATTCTGTTAAACATAACTTTAGTCTGACTCAGCGTATATATGTATTGGAGAGAATGATGTTTAGAAGAACATTCCTTTGTATTTTGCATTTTTTTTGTAATTAGGATCCATTGTCTTAAGTCACATTGTGTTTTTAGGAAAATTATATTTGCTTCGTGCTTAATGGTAAATTAAATTTCCTAGTGTCACTTCAAGCTAGGAAAAAAAAGGCTAATCAGCATGAACAAAGCAAAGTATAGCACAGTAGTCCTTAATTCACATTAAACATTTATATAGTGCTGTAGATGCAGATAGCACTTTACAAAACATAGAATAAGACATGCCCCCACCCCAGAGATCTTAATAAAATTTTGGTCAATGTGAACAAAATAATGTGTTGCATCTAAGTTAAAAAGGAACGAGGCTTAACTTCTTTCCCCTTTCTCCTAGACTCTAGCGTACCCTAAAGACATGGTTGGCAATTAGTGCCATGCTCCTGAGTGCAATTACTCTTTCAACAGTACCAATCATAGAGTGAAATTGATGGGTCCTAGTCATCTTTATCTTCTGTGGGTGGAGCAGCTGAGGAAGCACTTACTCTTGAGAGTACGGATGTAACTGCCTGTTTGCGCAGCAGCTAGTCCCGTTGCTGTTAGCAAAGGCTACCTGTTCATCCCTTGTTTAGTGTTCAGAAAGCTCCTTGTGATAAAGAACAGTATTAGGAGAGGAAACTAGATTACAACCATGTTAATTGAATGCATCTTAAAATCTAGCCCACTTTTATTTTATTAAATTTAAATGAATGTTTTAAAGAAACAGTCAGATACTCAAGTTTCAATGGAAACTTAATGCTGGATGACAACCCCAAAGATTGAAGTTCTGTGCAGACTCATTGAGTAGCTGTAGTAGTGATAATGTAAGTTTCCCCCACAAGGCTTCACTATTCTCTTCTTGAGGTAAGAGTAGTTCTGCCTCCAGGATGCCCCTAGAGACCCTAAAGGTGTTTTTTGGGGACTGGACTTTTGTACACAAAGGCACTATACAAATGCCACCAAGTCACTTTACACAGGCCATTAATTGAAAGTTAGCTTTCATCCACTATTGAACCTGGTTACCTAGACTTGTGTGTATCCTGCCACTTCTCCCTCTGAGTCATCCAATTGTTCTACCCTCTCAGTGTTTCTTACTGTTAGAAATAGGATTTAGAAACTAGAAAACATTTCCTCCCTTAGATTACAAAACCCACTATTTAGCAATTGTAGGGCTTACATGGGGAAATCATTCTAGAATAAAGTAGGGTGTAAACTTGAAACACAATAGCTATTTTGCAACAACTCCCTGGGTGGATGCCCTTATTCTGAAGTAAGTGTCTATATAAGGAGCTATTGTGGAATAGCTATTCTGGTCAATTTCCACATGTAGACAAGCCCTTAGGAAGCAGGAACAGTGGAATTCACTTTCTCCTTTCCCACCATTTAATTTGGAGCAAAAATTGACATGTTAGCTGGCAAATATCCTTGTGAAGTCCTAAATGATGACAGTGTTGCCAACTAGATACTGGAAGTCAGCGTTAAGGAAGCTCTATTTATGTTTTTGGCTGGTTTGCTCTGCAGCAAGGGAGTAAAAGTACTGGGGACCTGGAAGCCTTTTTTAAAATTAATTGTTCAACAGATTCTAACAATTTCAAGGTGATCACTTTTATTAAGCATAAACTAGCTGGTAACTACATTTTTTTAATCCAGTTTGTAAACATTCTGTAGATTTGCTCTTTCAAAGGGAGAGCAAACACTTCCTTGAAAGGCCTTTACTTGGACCATCTTACCACAGAGCACATCACTGGGATTTTAAATGTACTGAATTAGTGACTCAGAACTATTATGTACTTGCTGCATCCTAACTAAAGTTATGTCTACACAGCAAAGAAAAACCCATGGCTGACCCATGCCAGTTGACTCAATCTGCGGGGCTGTTCCGTTGTTGTGTAGGTTGGAGCCCGAGCTCTGAGATCCTCCCACCCCACAGTCTTAGAGCCCAAGCCTAGAAGTCTACACAGCCCTGCGAGCTCAAGTCAGCTTGCATGGGCTAACTGGGGGTATCTAGTTGCTGTGGAGACATAATCATGTCATAGCTGCAGTCTCTTGGCCTAAGTTTATTAACTAAATTTCCTCTGTTTTCACTTCAACCCTTTCCTATTTGTTCCTCACACAGCTGTGTTGCCTGCTCGTTGCTACTCTCATGGGACACAAGAGTCAGATGAAGAATTTGATGCTCGCTGGGTGACATATTTCAACAAACCAGATATCGATGCCTGGGAGCTAAGGAAAGGTGTGTTAAAAGGGAAGGAAGGAATGTCTGATATTGAAATACTCATGGCTATGGTGATATGGGGAAACCTAAACTGCTTTGAAATATTATGACCACTGAACGTTACAGCTATGTCAGAAAGTAAAAGCTTATGCTATAGCGGGGCAGATATGCTGTGCTATAGGCAGGGAGCTCAGAAATTCTCCTAAAATGCACTTCCATAATACTGAACTGTATGGTCTGTGTACATTTTCTAAACTATCTTGAATGACATAAACAACTACACTTACTCTGTAATATTAGACATTTGTGAAAGAGTTAAAAGAACCCAGGAACCTCCAGTGTAGTCTTCTTCCTAACTTACTCAGTGCTAACCAAGGGCATAAGGGTGATGGGGTCTTGCCTTTTCTAGAAGGTAGACACCTGAGATTAGAGAGTGGGGTTACTTGTGTAGTCCAAGTGCAATCCGTGTGACTTGCTGCTTCATTGTGATTGCTTTGTATCAGCACTGTAAAGATGGTCAGTGATGTAGTAGAATGGCTTTCAAACTTTTTTTCTGGGGACCCAGTTGAAGAAAATTGTTGATGCCCGTGACCCAGTGGAGCTGGGGATGAGGGGTTCAGGATGTGGGAGGGGGCTCTGGGTTGGGGTGTGGGGAGGGGGTCAGGGATCTGGGCTGGAGGTGCAGGCTCTGGGATGGGGCCGGGGATGAGCGGATTGGGGTGCAGGAAGGGGTTGGGCACGGACTTGCCTCTGGCGGCTCCCGATCAGCGGCGCAGCTGGGGTGCAGAGACAGGCTGCCTGTCCTGGCACCGCAGATCATGCTGCGCCCGGAAGTGACCAGCAGCAGGTCTGGCTCCTAGGGAGAGGCATGCAAGCAACTCTGTGCAGCTCTCGCCCGCAGGCACCGCCCCCCAGCTTCAGGTCAATGGGAGTGCAGAGCCGGTGCATGAGGCAGGGGCAGTGCGTGGAGCCCTGTGGCCCTGCTGCCTAGAAGCCGGACCCGCTGCTGGCCGCTTCTGGGGCGCAGTGCGCCATCAGAACAGGTAGGCACTAGCCCGCCTTAGCTGGACAGCCCTGCCAACGGGACTCTTAACATCCCACTCAGCAGTGTTCACCAGAGCCGCTAGGGTCCCTGGGTGCTGAGCAAGGCGACCCAGTGCCTTACATGCCGCAACCTGACACTGAGTCATGACCCAAATTTGAAAAACACTGATGTAGTAGACCTGGAGTTCACTTCTTATAGCTAAGGCTGTGTTTTGGTTATGGCTGTGAACAAAAAGTCACGGACCCGTGACCTGTCCATAACTTTTACTAAAAATACCTGCCCTAACTAAAACTTGAGCAGGGGCCGTGGATGCTGGGGGCGGGGTTGTGGCTGGCAGGGCCTTCCTACTGTCTCTGCATCCCTGCAGCTCCTATTCAGTGGAGGCAGGGGTCAGGGCAGGGGCTCCGCTGCTCCCGCAATAAGCACTGGCTGCCGCAGCTCTCATTGGCTGGGAACCACGGGGATAGGGCCTGTGGGGGCAGTGTGTGGTGTGGAGATTTCCCGCCCCTCCACTGCCTAGGAGCTGCAGGGAGGTCATGCCAGTAGGAGCAGGGGAGCCACTACCCCAAGGTAAGCACCTCTGCTCTCCCCAGCACCCTCCCCAACTCCTTGCCCTTAGCCCTGAGCCCCCTCCCACACACCCAAACTGCTGCTGCTGGCCCAGGGGCTGCCCAGTCTTTTTTGTTAAAGCTTTTGTAGATAATGAGATGACATGACTAGCATTGTACTGCAATGGCAAGAGAAGAGTGAAAGGAACAGATGGGGGAAATAGTTCTGGAATGTGAGAGAGATAAGATTGAAATTGATTTTGATGGTGCTTGTTATCACCTTGATAATCATCTTAGAAATATCATGGAGATGGAAGGAAAGTGGATGATGAGAGAGACCCCTAGGCTGAACTTTGAAAAACTCTCTCACAACAGGTTCTAACCCTCCTTTTACTACTTCAATAATAGGGGTTTCTCAAGCTGTCATTCTTATCTTCTTCTGATAGGCATGAACACATTGGTGGGCTACGATCTGGTGCCAGAACCAAAAATCATCGATGCTGCTTTGAGAGCATGCAGACGGTTAAATGACTTTGCTACTGCGGTCCGCATCCTAGAAGTTGTAAAGGTCCGTATAGTGGTGACTTGGGGTATGTTGGAAATGCTGCTGCTGAAAGGGTTTTAAAATGGAGATGAGTCTCCTAGCTTCTCATGTTGTATTTTCACCCACCTAAGCGGGGGAAACTCCCAGTTTCCTGATGGTACTGGAACTAGTAGTTTGACTAAGATTGCATGGTCAAAATCAGTTTTAATTGATTGCTGTTTAAGTACCAACAGAAAATCCCTTCTGTACAGGATCACAGGTGTCAATGCACTGGATACAGCTGTACTTCTTCCTTCCCCTCTATTGACCCTCCTCTTTAGAGGAGAACAGAATAAAGAGGTGAACCTCTGCCGCCCACACTGTAGAATATGAGAAAAGGAATATGTTGTCCCCTTTTCTTCACCGGGCAAACTTGTAGGAGAATCATGTGCTAATGGGGCCTGACTTTCAAAAGTGTCTATACTGGACATATCTTGTAAAGGAGACCAAACTGAGACCTTGCCTATCACCAAATCATCTGAAACATACATATGAATATAAATAGCATGGCTGTGAAAGTCAAACAGCTTTGTACAACTGTAGCATTTTTTTCCCCAGGGAATTTAACAAAGATGACCACATGCTAAACTTATTGTCTCTTTTCTCTGCACCCGGACTTTTTTGCTCTCCTCATCTTCCCTCTATGCCAGAATGACTGGCCACTGCAATGATTCTTGAAAATATTTCCTTTGGGGGAAATGTAAGGGATCAGATTGGTTTATAATCCCCCTCCCAAACTTCTCTTCTCTTCCCTAAAACCCTGTTTGAAAGGCTTTTATGAGGGTGACTTCTCCTTAACCCCCTAAGAGACATGAAACTAAAGTTTCATGTTTTATAAACTGACCCTTTCTTTGGACTTGTTTAGATACACTAATATCTCTTGCTCTTTTGCCAAAGCAATCAACAGGCAGCCCTCAAACTAGTCTTCAGAGCCAGCTGTTCACCTAGTGCTGTTTTTCCTTGTTTTCAGTTTGTATGTTTCATTACAGATAGACTGGGGAGGGGGTTTCTGAAACACTCAGCTTTGGCCTACCTCTGCTTCCATTGAAGTTAGTGGGAGTTCTGTGGTGCGCAAAATCTCACCCCACCCATTTATTTTCCATGTAAGCAACTGCTGTGGTTTGTTAATAGGCAGTGAGGTGGCCTGCATGATAGTGAATGGGGGAGGGTAGTCCACATAACTGTGGTTAGGTTGGAAGAAGTCCACATTATGAACACTAGAAAAACACTGCAGTAAATGAATGAATTTACTACTACCTCTTTGTACTTGACTCCAGCCAAATAAGTACAGGCTGTGATTAGCAGACTTCAGTGTAGATATTCTATGGAAGGTTCATCTGATTTACTGTTCTTAAGCAGTGCTACAATGTTACCTTTCAATCTTATTGGGGATAAACTATTTTATCACTAGCAATAAGTGGATCAAGCTGTAGATCCTGTTGTGAGTACATGATTCTCAGACACAGGCAGACATAGTCTGGCATACAGTGCAGTATTGATTTTTCTTGGCCATCTCTTTGCTATTGAATTAATTTTTTCCTCTTCTGATTAGGACAAGGCAGGCCCTCACAAGGAAATCTACCCTTATGTTATCCAGGAACTTAGACCAACTTTGAATGAATTGGGAATCTCCACTCCAGAGGAACTGGGCCTGGACAAAGCATAAACATAATTGGTAAGGGGGACCGTATCTTCCTAGAACCCTGAGATGGGACTACGCAGCCTAAAACTCCTTTTAAGGGTATATAGTAGTATTCCTTGGATATAAGGAACTCCTAAAGAGAAGGTGATGGAATGCATGTTTCATGGGTAAGACTTTTGGTACTTTCACTACCTGGCAATGGAAAACAATTCAGTGAAGAGTTCAGAGTTCTCTCATTAGTTATATATACAGAATGAGGGTGTCTAAAGTCCAATTCCTAATTGTAATGTGTTATGTGAAAAGAAACCAAAGGGGCTGTGGGTGAGAGACTGGTGTGGCAGACTAATCTGAGCATGGTTAAGTAAGTGGGGAGAGGCTTTTGTAACAGAAATCATTGTAACATTCAGTTACTGAAATATTTGCCCCAGAGTCTCTAATGCATCCTGAAAATGAAAGGAGGTTAACATTGAGACAGATGTCTTTTTTTTTTAAATCCTAAATGGAAAACTTTAGATGGTGCCTTTATTAAAAGTAAGAGGGTCTAGCAAATGCATTTGTCCAAATACAGCAAGACAGAAGATATGTGGAGAGAGACATTTTCATGTATTGATAATTTTGATCACCTAGCTGTAGTACTACTAAAATCTAACAATGTGTTTCTGCTGCTTGTGGGGTGGGCGGTGAGGGGAAGAGGCAATATTCAGTGTTCTAGATGTTTGCTTGATTGGCACAATTACTGGTCTTTAAAGAATCCTCATTTACTTTCAGTGTTGCAGCTTTGAGTGTGTTGCCTTGACAATAAGCTGTTACCATACTTGCTCAGAAGTATATAAGACTTTTGCTTCCCAGCAGTCTTTGCAAGAAGCTCTTTCCCTCCCTATGGAAGGATCATCCCATGTGAAACTGTGCTAATCTTTACTTTAACATCTCAGTCTATCTAACCCTTTTAAACAGAAGATAGGGAAGCACTAGTGTCCTGTTCTGTGTTGGGAAGTGGTCCCATTGCTGGCAACAGCTGTCCGCCATATTGAAGCTGCTAATGTAGAAGGGATAATCTTCTGCACCTTTCACAAAGTGTGATATGGCTCCACCCAGTGCTGAAAATAGCACTGTCCCCTTCAGCTGTTTAAAAAGCACAGCACTGGCACGGGGGACCATTTGCTTACAACATAGTGGACAGGTCATTTTCATAGTGTAGCTAGGGCTTAAGTGCTCTGTGGGAAAAACTCCTGTTGGCTTCAGTAGTTTCAAGTGTAGTGCTTGCAGGATTAGGTCCTACTTATTAAGGCTTGAAATTCTTGGTGGGGTGGCGGGGTAGGTATTTTCAGTGCTTTAAAGGTGATGGATCTGTTTTTAGGGTTAAGCTTGATAGCTGGTATCTGTCCTCAAATTCAAATAAAACTTGAATGGTCTCTAAATCCTGTTTTAAAGTAATAAGTTTACCATTGTCTTACATTAGCTAATGCTTATGTTGCTGCATCACTGGCTGACAGCTTGGTGCCAAAAGGCTGTCAGCTGGCCAGTGGGTATCACATTGGCAAATAAGCTCCAGCCACTGAATGTAATTGTTGGTTATTATGTAGACCAGAGTGAAGCACAACACAACTTTCAGTGATGATGCAACTGATGCATATCAATTTGTTTATTAGAAATGGGCTTCACTCTCAGAAAATAGTGGGTTGTACAGAAGATGGCTGAGTTTTTAAGATAAATATATAACCTACAAGCATCTCAAACTTTGCATTTTCACCCGTTTTAACAACTTCAACAAATTGGCCTGTTTTAAAGGGGTTAAAAACTGAGTTTCTAACATTCCTTCCCCCCCCCCCCCGGGGTGGTAATGCTGGGTCACTGGTGCTGGTACTGTTCTTCTGGGCCTGAAAAATTAGACTGTTTGTTATACCTGGCAATGTGTTGCTTTGAGTGATAGGAAGAACACCATATGATTTGAAATTCCCTGAGACTGCCTAAAATGGTGTGGAAGTATCGGCCTGCTTAAAGTAATTTTTTTAAACTAATCCCTTATCTGTTCTCTTCCAGATGGGCTGCACATGCATTTTTATTAATGCTCCCTGATTGTACACAGTCGCCTGGAGACACAGATGTTAAAATATTACCTTATTTGAAATAACTTCTTTCTTTATTGGGTCCCAATGTATGTAATGTGAAGTTGGAACTAATAAAGGAGAAATGGGTTTGAACTGAACTTGGTCCTTGTTGCCTCTGTGGTGATATTGGAGAGGTAAACGAAAAAATGAAATTTCCCAAGAGCAAAGTGAGTAGTGAAAATACACTTTGGATAGAGCCAGCTTGCTATTAACTGTATAACCCACTCTGAATCCATCCAGCAACAGTGCTGGTTTCCAAGGCCAGCTGCAGAGTTCCTAGATGGGACATTATATTCACAATGTGAAGTTTACTAGAATTCTAAAGATAAGTATTGTCAATTGGCCTCTCTGCAGTACCTAGCAGTGTAGATTAATGCAATGGGGCATGGGAAGCATTTGCTTGGTTTTGCTGTACCCTGGAATGGGATGTAATTTAAGCAATCAGTTGTGTGCTTTCTTGACCACTGGCTGATCCAAGTCTGTTGTGTGTGGCTTATGCTTACACACTAATGCTTGAACTTCAGTAAATCAGGGCCTCTTTTTTCCTATAGAGGACATACATGGCATTAAGTATTTTTAGGGACATCAATTTTAACTTGCTGAGTTTTATTTTTAACAAACTGCTAATTGTAAGCTCTTCAGGGCAGGAATCCCATCTTTCCGTTTGCTAGGTGTTGTACAAAGTAGAGGTCCCGATCCTGACCAGGACTTTGAGGTGATATGGCAATACAGATAGTGCCACTTACCTGTTTTTCCTCTCTTTAGGAAACTTTATTTCCCTTTCCCTCCCCATCTCCCAAAAAACAATCAATATAAAACTGTTCCCTAGTGACCTCACCTGCTGCTCTGCCAAGCATGGAATCTTTCAGAGGGCCTGAAGCAATGACTTGTGCATCTTGAATCTGACTTGGAATACAGTCCAAACAGCAAAAGGTGTCTAATATGAAAAAGGAGTGTGCATACATTCTAGAACTGGTCACTGGGGAGACTGGGGCATCTTCCTCTGTATAATACGATCACTTCCTCAATCATACTCTCTGCCTCTGCACAGGGGTGCTAGCCCCTTCCACATGAAGGAGTGAGTAACTGTAGCCAACAGCTGCTTACAGGCAATCCTAGCCAGATTAGAGTTGGGTAGCAAAAATAGACTGATAAGGGAAACTAAACAGCAAGAATATTTAATACCACACCTTATATTTATTGCTGGACTCTGGGAATGAGCCACGCCAGTTCAAACAGTTTTTCTTTTCAAACAGTGCTGAGATAACACTGACTTCAGGAGTGTAGGCGAGAAGAGCAGTTGTTACAGCTGAGAAGGTATTTCCTCTGTATTTGGAGGTCTGAAGATATTAATAGAAGGAATTTATCCTTTCATGAATCAACTACCTGAAAGGGGGTTCTGAAGAGGATGGATCTACACTGTTCTCAGTGGTGGCAGATGACAGAACAAGGAGTAATGGTCTCAAGTTGCAGTGGGGAAGGTTTAGGTTGGATATTAGGAAAAACCTTTTCACTCGGAGGGTGGTGAAGCACTGGAATGGGTTACCTAGGGAGGTGGTGGAATCTCCTTCCTTAGAGGTTTTTGAGGTCAGGCTTGACAAAGCCCTGGCTGGGATGATTTAGTTGGGAATTGGTCCTGCTTTGAGCAGAGGGTTGGACTAGATGACCTCCTGAGGTCCCTTCCAACCTTGATATTCTATGATCTTTGAGCCCCAGGCTTTTACAGCTTAAAAAAAAAAATGAACAAGACTAGGCTAACCAAAGTGTAGGCTTGTCCAAAGCATTTCACGCACACTTGGGAACTACTTGACCAAATCAGTGTAGTCTTTGCCAGAAGACTTGTGTCCAGAGGGAAATCTTCATGAGGGAACGAACTAAATGTTAAACTCATCTGATTAAATCTGTAGTATTTTATTTTGGACTCTTTCTGTTGACCCTCTCACTGTAGAAAAATGGTCTAGTAGTCACTATCTGTCTTGGTCACCATTTAAAAATAAGACTCAGGAGGTCACTGTCCACTCTTCACCTGGAAGTCCATCCTCTGCTGAATTGTTGTCTGTCAAGAGGGCAGCAGAAGCTTCCTGAAGAGAGCCAACAGCAATAGTAGCGGTCTAAAGATGTATAGCAGTAGGTGAGGTGCACCTAGGTGTTTCACCAGCTGCCCCCATGCTCAGATACTCTTGGATGTGTAGATGGAGAAATAGCCCCTCTTCCAAACTCGAACACAAAGGGAGAAAGCTGCACCACTCTAGCGCTTCAGTGACAATAAGCCCCTAGACCTTTGCAAAGAAGTTTAGTTTATCAAACCAAACCCATGCCAGCCACTAATGGAGTGCTAACTAATCAATGTTAGTGCCACAATCTGCTCAGATTTTTCTAACAAAACACCTAGATTTCTCAGCTTGGATGCCTTGCTTTTCATTATATCCAAGTCTTTGTACGCTGTTTGGAGTGTAAGGGACCTTTGGGGTGATTTTCACAGGCACAACTGACAAGTGCTTAACTGTTTGCGCCTTTGAAAGTCTGCTCCCTTGTTTCCAAAGGCTTGTATCGGGGTGGGCAAACTTTTTGGGCCGAGGGCCACATCTGGGTGGGGAAATTGTATGCAAGTCAGGGGGTTGGGGTGTGGGAGGGGGGTGCAGTGTGCAGGAAGGGGCTCAGGGCAGGTGTGTGGCAGAGGCTCGGGTGTATGAGGGGGCTTAGGGCAGGGAGTTGGGGGTGCAGGGGGTGGGTGGGGTTTGGGCTCTGGCCCAGTGCTGCTTACCTAAAGCGGCTCCCTGCATGCCTGCCCTGGCCCCATGCTGTGCTGCTTCAGGAAGTGCTGTGACTCCTGGGGGAGAGGGTGGAGGGCTCTGCATGCACTGCCCTTGCCATGCCTCCAGGTGTAGTAAGTGCAGGCCCTGATAAAGGCCCAGTTGAGGCCTGAGGCCTAAACTAAAGTATGGTCAAGCCTTAGCTAAAAGCAAAAGTCAAGCTGTGAGCTGGAAGCCGGCCCCGCTCACAGAAGCTGGCAAGGAAAGGGCTGATGTTGCATAAACATATATTCACCTAGTGTGGTATAATATAAACACGCTACCAGAACACACTATACTGGAACATTCCACAGATAACAAGGAACAGGCTGACCCATCCCAATGACAGGGCCAAAAGGGTAATATGATGGATAGAGTTGTTTTGTTCGAACCAACATGTACAAGGTGAGAGGCGGCACCTTACTACGTAAAGGGGTTGTACCTTGTTGCGTAGAGGGGTTGCACCTCAATACATCAGGTGTGATGTGTAACTTGTTTGTACCTGTGTATAAGAATGCATCCCTGGGGCGGTGTCTTTGTCCGGCCGAGGGGGCAGTGGAAAGTCCTGCCACTGACTGAGCCAGGTCCATTGCCAAGAGGCACTTTCTCGTAGTATGCCCTGAGTTAGGCTAAGAAACCTACAGGGAACTGCAATTGTGTCCAAGGTCGCAATAAACCTAGTCGACGTGACTTTGCATCTTACTAGACTCTGTGGTTATTGGGGGTTCTCGTCGGGTCTGCTGTGTCAGCTATCTGCGCAGAGCTGGGGCAGCACACAGAGGGAACACACGCACGCAGCCGAGTGATATCAACATTGGAGAAAGCAGAGCACCATACCACTAGCACTCTGACAACACCAGGTACCTCCCCCGAAGCTCCTATTGTCCGCGGTTCCCTGTTCACAGCTCCCATTGGCCGGGGGGGGGGGGTGTGCCTGGAGGCAAGGGCAATGCATGGAGCCCTCTGTGCCCCCCACACCTGAGGGCTGCAGGGAAGTGCTGCCAGCCACTTCTGAGAGCAGCAAGGGGCCTGCGGCGCCACAGGGGGCAATCCCACGGGCCATAGTTTGCCCACCCTGTTCTATATGCATAAGCTTTGCCCAATGAATTCAGTGCTCAGTGAATTTGGGAGAGTAGGGGTGGCTGCTTTCTGGGAATGGCAAACCTAACCCCCCATTAAGGCTCTTAACTGTAAAAGGAATGGGACTCAAAGGAAGACAATGAAAATTAATCCTCTTTGACATTACTGGGGTCTCAAGTTTCTTACTAGTACCTATTTCTATTCTCACTATTGACCTCCAACTCCACCTTTTTGGAATTATTAGTAGGGGGGCAGGGGAGGGGAAATAGCTTAATACACAAGTTTCCACTGCTAGAAGCAGTTCAGATGTCATGATGAAAAATCATTTTTGATAATTTCAGGGAGTTCTCTAATGAAAGTTTGTTCACAATAAAACTTACCATTATGGGCTGTAGCCTCATTTAGGAAGAGCCTAAAACTGTGATGCTGTCTGAAACAACATACTCATCCTGTCTGTCGCTAGATGATACTGCGTCTCATTTCTTATGAACATTAAATTCAGGTGTCTTTTTCTTAAAGCACCAAACCACATTTCTGTTCTGTGAGTCCTGAACAATGAATAAGCAGAGGTGTGTGTGACCAGCTTTACTGTTAACAGCTTGAATGGTTATAAGCTAGCTTTACTGAGATTGAGTTCCTGGATTGGCAGAGTTCATGTGGCTGGCCACTTGAGGTCCCCTTGGAGGGCCAGTTCTATCTGAGTCAATCACATCAAAAACACTTCAAGACAAACAATCCTTCAGAGTGGGAATACTACCTTATTAATGACAAGACAATCTCATTGGGTTAAGAAAAAGCTAGGACTACATCCATCCCCTGTCTTAGCTCTCTCAAATTGCACTGTTCACGCAAATGATCTCCACTGTCTTCTATGCCAGTAACCAATCATGATTACTTATCTATACCTTTTACTACATCTATAAAGTCCTAAAGAGAGGTCACATTATGTATTCTGCAACTGACTGGGAGGAAAACCAGAGATTTTTCTTCTCTCTGTAAAAAATAGTATGAACTGTAGAAGGCTTGTAATGTGACTAGCTTGAAGCAACATACCTGAAATGCAAGTCAGAGTTCAATCATTTCTGTTTTTGATTGAGAGAATAATGAAAAGCTCTATATCGTTGGGAAATGTGAACATACCAGTAACCAATCAGCCAGAGTACCCATCATGGAAATGATCATGATACTCCAGGAAATATTCCATTAGACTTTACCTGTGACCCTTTCAGCTCTGGTTCAGAGTGGTCTATTTTCCAGTGAGACATCAAATAGGAAGGTTTCAGTGCCACATTAAGTCATTGCAGAACTGGTGTGGTCAGATCCTACAAGTGCATGGAAAGGGTTACCCTTTTTAGTCCCCTCCCCAAAAGAGACACTGATCATGGATACCTCAGGGACAAGTTGGGGAGCTTATTTGGGCCACCTGCAAATTCAAGGAAGTTGTTCCCTGGATGACATGGGGTTACACATGAACATTCTAGAGCTCAGAGCCATCCGACTGTCCTGTATGATGATCCTACTTGTTCTCCAGAACTGAGTAGTGCAAATCTTCACAGACAACATGACAGCTATTCTCTGCCTGAACAAACAGGGTTGGGGGAGAGGGTTGCCCACTTCTTGCCCTTCTGCCTGGAGATCATTACATTCTGGACTTGGCCCCATCAGAATGGGGCAACCCTGATGCCCTTTCGTCTCCTGAGTCAGCAACAGCTTAGCAGACTTCCTGAGTAGGTGATCTCTGACCAATCACAAATGATCCTTGCATAGATTAATCACAGGACTGATATTCCATTGTTGCTGATTCCCTGTAATAGACTCATTTGCACAAAGACAATGCCAAGTGTCACAACTTTTGCTCCAGAGGAGGTCTGGGTCGAGGGTTACTACTAGATGCCTTCCTCCTGCAGTGGAGCAGAAACCTGTTTATGCCTTTCCATTGATTCCCAGGGTACTCTCCAAGATCAAAAGGGAAAGCCACAATCATTCTTATAGGTCCATACTGGCTGAGACAGTTTTGGCTGACAGATGTGCAATATATGTCCATTCAACCTCTAATGCAGCTCCCAGACCACCGAGACCTGATCTCACAGAACCATGGCCACATGCTATATCCAGACCAAAGTTACAGCACCTCATGGCATAGCTGCAGGATGGTTAAGTACTACGGACAGGAACTGCTCCCTACAGATCCAGGAAATCCTGACACAGAGCAGGAAAACATCTACTAGGAGAATGTATTCATCTAAATAGAAGAGCTTCTTGATATTGGCAGCCCAATGTGGTTTGGACCCAGCCCAGGTCTTGATACTAAAGATCCTCAACTACCTACTACAGTCAACACAGGCCGGCCTTTCATTCAGCAGTATTAATGTCCACCCCGCAGCAGTCTTAGCTTGCCATCTGCCTGTACAGTTGTTTGGTCATCTCTTACCCCATGGTACTGAGGTTTTTCAGGGGGCTATTACAAACCTGGGACCTCTTGAGGCTCATGGATCTTCTGTCAGAATGTCCCTTACCCCACCTCACTCTACAATCTGTTTCTGGTAGCTGTCACTTCAGCCAGAAGGGTGAGTAAGCTGCAGGCTCTTCTGGCTAAACCCCCATGTGACATTCCATAGGGACAAGATGCTACAAAGATATTACCCAAAGTTCATTCCTAAGTTGGTCTCAGATTTTCATATACACCAGTCAACCTAATGTTTTCTTCCCAAAGCCACAGACACTCCTGGGTGAAAAGAAATTACATGTGCTAGATGTAGTCAGGATTTTGCTTTATTATATTGTCAGGACCAAGCCGTTCAGGCTATGGCCCTGTCCATAACCAGAGCTGGGTGTTCTAAAGGTCAAGCGCTCTCTTCACAAGGAAAGTCACGATGGATAACACTGTTGTGATGGGTTGGACCCCTTTGGAAGTCACCTGCTGTGCTGAGATACCACTGACTCTACCTGTTCTGCCAGCATGGGCCCCCTTTAACCTGTCTTGCTGAGCCAGGCTTTTAAACTTCCTCTAACATACACACAGGCAGGGCCATACTCCCAGCTGCAGATCAGCTCTGGGAAGACTCAGCTTAAGGGACTTTCTCCAGCACTCAGATGTCCACCTCCCTTGGAGTACAGACCCAAAGATATATTATATTCACCTCTTCCCTCAATGTGGAAGAGGATATGCACAATTTCTGCCCTCCAACCCCTAGTTAGAAATCAAATAAACTGGGCTATATTATAAACCAGAAATACATTTCTTAACTATAACAGGTGTATTTTAAGTAGTTAAGGAGGTAGCAGACAGAACAAGGTAGATTACTAAGAAAATAAAGCAGAGCATGCAAACTAAGCTTAATACATCAAAGAAACTGGTTACATGTGCGTTCTCATCCTAAATGTGGTTCTGATAATCATCTTCACAGGCCAGATGTCCTTCCAGCCTGGGTCCAGTTCTTTTCCCCGTTCAAACTTAGTTGTTTCCAGCAGTCATCTTGGGTGGGGTAACAGGGGAGAACTCAAGACTAGGATTACCTCACTCCCCTCCCTTAAATAGGATTTGTATAAGGCGGGAGTCCTTTGTTTCCTAGTTTGACTCCCCTTCCCTTACAGTGGAAAGTTACAAGAAGTCCCAGGTAATGTTTTAGTATCAGGTGACAAGGCCACCTGACTCTTTAGGGCCCTTGTAGCCATTCTTCACAGGTTGATCCACAAGTTCACAGGAAGACTAAGCTCTTTTACAGTCCATTGTCCTTGTTGATGGGCCATCCGTCCTGTCTGGCTTTTCCACTGTTGTACTGAAAGTGTTGGCAGTGGGTGCCACCCAAAGTAGCATAGTTGAAATAGATACATAGTCAATATTCCTAACTTCAGATACAGAAATGATACAGGCATACAAATTGTTAATCACATTCAGTAAATCATAACCTTTCCAATATCTCACATGAGCCATCTTGCATAAAGTATATCTCAGTTATGTCATATTCATATCATAAGCATATTTTCATAAAGAATATGGAGTGACATGTCACAAATGTATCTCATTGTGCTACCAGCTGGCTGATGCACCTCTCCTACAGAACATCAAGGGTTACTCCACCGGGTCACAAGCAACATCTTCCTGCTCCAGAAAAGCACCAGTATGGGAGATCTGATCAGCGATGGCGTAGAGTAACCTATGCCAAATGCTGTACCTTTAAATTAGTGGCTATGTCAGAAGGCAAGTTTGGGAGACCAATACTACAATCACTGTTAAACTGATGCAGCTGGAATGCCTCATTCCCACCACCCTGAGGGGATACTGCTTGTCAGTTACCTACACTAGGATCCACACTGACAAGCTCTAAGAGAGAACAGTTACTTATCCCGTGGTAACTAGTTCAAGATGGTCAATGTGGATCCCATGACCTGCCCCCATCCTTGGAGTCCTTACCTGCCATGGTCTTTGAATGGTGAGGGAACATGGGAAGGGTTGTGGCCACTTTTCTTTTCAGCCACAATGAAAATGCACAGCCCTGACAAGCAAGGTTTATTAAAAAAATCTGATCTCGTGTGCATCCCATCCTACACTAGGATCTACACTGACTCAAAGAACCACAGTTACAGTAGGGTAAGGAACCCTTTATTTTCTTTTCCACAGAAGGTTGCAAAAAAGCAAGAGGAAGGTGGGCTAAGACAACTAGGCCTGTTGTTATTTGGGAAGTGACCAAGCTGAAAAATCAGAAAATATGTGCCCCAGACCCCTCAAAACCACAACTGTTCAGTGTTGAGTGGCTTTTAAAAGCTGAGACTATAACCATGGCACAAGCTTCCTGGCCGGTCTTGCAGTGAGATAAGGGATTAAGTATGTATAGGAGCTATTTCAAACACTCTCCTGTCAGTCCAGCTAATGGGATCTAGAAGTTCTGTCTGTAATACACAGATTCTCAGAGAGATTAAATCCTTATGTGTAAGACACAGTTTTACAAGTGTGGCATTTATTAATGCTTTATAAATCAGAAATTGTGGGGCCTGGGAGGAATGGGATACACAGTAACAGGACTAAAAGTAAGATGTAATTTATGTTCTGGGAAAGCATTTGTTGCAGAGGATGTTAAAAAAATACAAAGTAATAATATACAAACAGATCCTACCCTAGCCTGTCTCAGGATCTCTCAGGTGTACAATGGTTTGTATGTTGCACCTATTGACTTCCCTTCAATTTAGCAGCCCTCTTTCAAATCACCTAATCCCTAGCCTTCCTCAAAGGATTAAGATTAAAATTGTCTGCACTGTGGATTGTCCATCTTGGTAGGTTAATTTAAAATGTATCATAGTTGGGACTAAGGTTATAGGAGTGTGTAACTTCTGTTAGCATTTACTTTGGAAATTGCACCATGGGTAAATCTGCTTGCTGCTATGAAGTTTAACCATCCGAAGCCCTCTGGATAATCCAAACATTCAGCACCACTTTTTGTGAAACAGAGCCATGGGCTAGTTAAATAAAAATCCACCCTTTTAGCAGCCAGGCACAAATGCATTTCAGTCTGTTTATGGCAGTTTTCATAGGAAAGAAAATATGAAAATGCTTATATTACCATTTCCTTTTATTACTGCAGAAATCTAATGAACTACCAGCATGACATGAAGGAGCGGGGGAGACCCCCTCTGGTCAAAATCAGCATTGTCAGCTAACAACTTCTCACAATCCTGTTTAACCAGAAGGTTTCCTAGAGAAGACAACTGAGGTCACATGATCCCTTGACATCTTTATCCAGCCTGTTTAGCCAATAATGTCTCTTTCTTCAAATACAGCTCAAACTTTTTATGATACATTCATGGGTTGAAGCATCTGTTGCTTCCTTAAGTAGCTGGACCTTAATTGCCCTCTGTGTAAATATTTATGCAATATTGCTATCCAATGGGGCAGTAATAATCCTTTTGGGCATGATGGTTTGTTTTCTATGCTACTCTGAGATTTCAGTAGGCTTTCTGCAGTTCTGCTCTTTTCTAGTCAACCAAACATCCTCTCTCCTTCCCCCACCTTTCTGGAAACTTGGGCAGCCAGCAGGAATCATAATATATTTCTATATTCTTTAAAGAAGCCCATTTCTTCAGGACAGCAGGCTATCTAGTTCAGAATTTGTACTATGCTGAGAGCAGGGCAGAATGGATACAGTGCTTTCTACTCTATGTAAGTGTTGAGGGGTTCTGAGAGAAGGCTAGAAGGGAGCAAAAAAAGGATGAATTGTATCTATACTCCAGGAGAGTGTGGTCCCAGTAGAGATGGATGGAGCAGTGTAATGGGGCTCTGAAACCATGAAAAGATCCCTCCCTTCTTTTTTTGGTGCTACTTTATCATATATAGAGAACCTTTTCTGCATGTGGTTTACATTAGAAATTCAAGTCCCAGCCCGCCCTCACTGGCAGCTGGATAAGGAGTGAAGAGCAGCACAGGGCAGGAAAAGCTGAGAGGCGAGGAGCCTGGCAGTTCACCGGCTGCTGGTCCGTCTCTGCGGTGCCTCCACCACTTGAACCCTGACGCCCTGTTCACCCCCCCTACACAGTAAGGGGTCAGGCAGCTCCTCGCGCGGAATGCCCCCTACACACACACAGGTGGGCACCCCACTGGTGGCCCGCCCTCAACAGTCCCTGGCTGCGTTAGGGGCTCCTCAAGCAGCAGCCAGGAGCCAACCTGTAGCGCCCCCGTGTGCGAACTACCTGGCCCCTCCTCACCTCCCCCACGTGCAGCCCCGAGGCGGGGGCGGGGGGGAGCCAGCCACAGCCAGGGCCTGCAGCGCCACCTGCTGCCTCGTCGGAGGAACGCACATGTCGCAGCCCGGGACAGGCATGGGAGACGCACCAGAGACAGCAGCACCAGGAAGATGGTCTGGAACTCTTCCCTCCCCCACTTCCAGAAGGGGTGATGAGGACGTTGCCTCTCTATTTCCGGGTGAAAGAGGTTGGTCATCTGGGATTGGCTTGTTTGTCCCACAGCAGCCAATAGACATTGGTTTGAGGGGCGGGGGCGGGACTACGCCATGCAATTGAATGGGCAGCCTCGCTTTCGGTTCCGTACGTCAAGGACGATCAGGTGAGACGGAGGCTGGTTAATTATTCATGACCCGTATGTATGCAAATGAGGGGGTGGGGCTCCGCCAGCGACCACCATGGCGACGGGGGATGGCGGCGGTAGCGCGAGCCGGGCTCCCGGGACCCAGCCCGGAGCCAGCGCCGGGATGGTGAGGAGCCGCGGCCCTGGGCGCGGGGGTCTGAGGGAAGTGTCCGCCCGGCGGGCTCCCCCGCCACCGCCCTTACCGACCCCACGGGGCGGCCCCTCCCCGGTGGCCGCGCGCGGGGGCTCCGCTTTCCTCCCCCCGCTGACCCGAGGCGCCGCGGCTGCGAGCAGAGCCGGGCCCGCGCACAGGCAGCCGCGTGGGTCCCTTGTGGGCGTCACGGGCTCGCGTCTCCCCTTGGGCGGGGTCCGTCCGGCTCGGCCAGCGCGTCTGATCCCGCCGAGTCCCCGCGTCGGGGTGTCTGCGCGCCCCGGGGTATTCGGCTTCTCCCGATCGAACGTGGCTGCTGGGCGCTAATGGAGAGACTGGCTCTTTGCAGGGTCGCTAGTGCCATCAACTCAGCGGGGTCTGGCTCTGCCTAGGCCTACAGAGATTAGACTTTTGCCCGTAAACGTCAAATTCACTTACAAATATTTCAGTCAATAATAACAAAACTTACCCATAGGCAAAGTAGGGAAAACACTGCTCGAGAACACGAGCTTGGTTTAAGAATATTTGCGTTGTATGTTTTTTGTTATAAAGCTTTAATTTTTTAATCTCTTTCTCTACTGTCAATTGTGTGACCTCCCCCCAGTGATTTCCAACAATGGTGAAAATTTAAACAGATGGAAAATTGGGGGAGGGGAATGCTTTAAAATAACTCAATATTATCCATCAAAATTTATTTTAAAAAATCAGTTTCTCCCAAGCCTGTTCACATACATAAAGATATTCACGTGTGTGTTTTGAGGAGCTAGCATCAAAAACCACGGTTACATCAAGAATTAGGGTTGTCTCCCTGCCACAACTCATAGTTACTGTATGTTTTTATTCATTAGTCCAGCGGTTCTCAACCTGGGGTCTGTGGCTCCCTGGGGATCTGTGAGCCCTTTCAAGGGGCTGTGGGGCCCCAGGCTGAAGCTCTGATCCCTGGTGCCCCTTGCAGGGCTGAAGCTGGGAGGCATGGGGCTGAAGCCCCGATTACCGGCGACCCCCATGGGCTGAAGCCCTGATTCACAGCATCCCCTGCAGGCTGAAGCTGGGAGGTGTGGAGCTAATGCCTCAATTCCTGGCGCCCCCCCTGTGAGGCTGAAGCCCTGATTCCTGGTGCCCCCACGGGGCTGAATCTGGGAGGTGTAGAGGTGAAGCCCCAATTCCCAGCACCTTTCATGGGGCTGAAGCAAGGAGGTGCGGGGCTGAATCCCAGAGCCCCGAGCCCTGGTGCTCCCTGTGGGGCAAAAGCCCAGAGCCCATGGGCAGAGTTGGGGACATGGAGGGCATTTCCCCCAAAAAAGATCTACAGCGCATGAGCATGGCAGTCCTGGAAGCAGCTCCACACCTCCCCACTATCTTCTCTCTTGGTCAAGTAGGAGGTGGGAAGCCGGAGCCAGGCAGTGCGGGGCAGCTGCTTCTCTAGATGATGCCATGGAGCAGGCAGTGGGAGCATTCCCTGCTCTCCTGCTGGTGCCTGGTTTGAAGCTGCTTCTCAGCTCCCAGCCCCCTTTACTCCCACAGAGGCAACCAGTAAGAGACCCGACTCTGTGGCTGGCAGACCCCTCCGGGAACAGGGACCACCGGGGAGTCCTCCCAGTATGTAGCCCCTAATACCCCTCTCCATACACCCTGACCTACACATTCCCTGCACCATGAACTATCCCCTGCCCGCACGCAGCCCCTAGCCACCCCCCTCCCTGCACCTTGTGCTACCCCCATGCCCGCACACAGCCCCTAGCCACCCGCCTCCCTGCACCCTGAGCGACCCTCCTGCCCGCACACAGCCCCTAGCCACCCACCTCCCTGCCCCCTGAGCGACCCTCCTGCCCGCAAACAGCCCCTAGCCACCTGCCTCCCTGCACCCACAGCCACCCTCTGTGTTCACACAGCCCCAGCGACTCCCTCCCTGCACCTTGAGCTACCCCTTATCTGCACACAGCCCCTAGCTGTGGGATAGCTCAGTGGTTTGAGCATTGGCCTGCTAAACCCATGGTTGTGAGCTCAATCCTTGAGGGGGCCATTTAGGGATCTGGGGCAAAAATCTGTCTGGGCATTGGTCCTCCCTGCACCTTAATCTGTTTTCAAACTTTTTGAGCTAAGCCCTCCACTTTTGAGTTGTAATTTTTGGGTTGTGTGCTTCCCCCATCCCCAAACCTAGACAGGCTGGGTGGCCTGCTGAGGTGAGTCAGGGGGTGGAGGTGGTGCTACCTCCCTGGACCCCACCATGTGGTGGTGGCTTGATCCTTTCTGGCCCCCGCTAACCCGTAATATAAGTCAAACTACACCTATGCCCAAGCCCCCTGCCCTGAGGCCCCTCTGCCTGCACTGGACCCTGGAGTTTCTGTCGAGGGGGACTTCAAAGAGAAAAAGGTTGAGAACCCCTGCATTAGTCAATTCATAAGAATGGCCCTACTGGGTCCTTTAATATGTTATTTTGCAAAGTTTTCTTTTTGTTGCGAACTCTTACAATTTTTGTCAAAATCTCACAATATTTGGCGTTTTTCCTTAAGGCCCTGGTCTTGGACTTATATGATTACATGAGAATCTTACTTTTGCTTTTTAAATGATCTACGAGCTTAGCTTTCTTATCAGGGTGGGGATAAGCTTGAAAAGACTAAAAAAACCCAAACCCCAAATTGGCTTTAAAAATCATTAGATTTAAAAAATCTCATGATTTTTGAATGGTTGGTTTGGCTACAGTGCAATTGTGAAATCCCTTTTTCTATATTTTTTGTTGAAGACAGATTTACAAGGAAGCTTATTATCACAGCCATACGAGTTGTCTTTAATTTAACATCTCCAGTTCTCTCCCAAAAATCTCATTTATGGATGGACCATCTTTCTCTCTGTTCCCACACTTCTCCCATCTTTCCAGTTTCACAGCAGGCACAGGGCCTGGAAGAGAGTAAGGTTTCCCCCTTTCAGCTCTCTTGAATTGCTGTGGCGAGAGGTTGCTGTTGTCGTTGAGTATGTTATTATAGCTATGGGTTCCCTCGAAATACTGAAAGTAACTGCAGACACCTTGAACAGCATCTGTCTGTCCTTGTATCTTAGTGATGCTGGCTGACCTGCTCTGCCCTTGCTTGTTTTCTCTCCGGCAGGCCCAGATGGAGAACAAGAGGACAAACAGGGAGAGTGATGCAGTGGAAAAAAGGGGCCCATACATCATGACCAAAGCTTCCTCCATTCATGCCAAGCTGCGTAAGTAATGGCCTGGGCTGCCACAGAGTCCCCATCTCCCTAGCAAGTTCCCATCTGAGGGTCAGGGGAGGGTAATGAAGCATTTCACCTCCAGGTTAATGGTTCAACTCAGGCCAGGTCAGTAGTGACTGTAACTTGTACCGTCTATGTGAAATGAGTTGAACTGAAAATTAAGCCAGGTTTAGTAAACATTTTGTGGTTTTCTATCACTGCAGTTGCTATGGTTATTGACAGTTTCAGCAGAGAGGCCAGGGACTGAATGGGTCATGGAGCCTTCCTCCCTTTGAGGTGGTTGTGCTAGGGATGGGTGACAGTCCATTGGTGGACTGCATGGCAGAAGCTAGCACTGCCTGTCCCATGCCTGTTTTGTGAATAAAGCCTTCTGTCTCCAGGCCTTTCAGTCTGGTTCTGTCCCAGTCCCAAACTCAAAATATGGCTCACAAGAGAAGCAAATGAGTAGCCCACTGCAGAGACTGATGGGTCCCTCACATTGTAAACCTTGCACTGAGGGAGTTCAAGTTATGCATTGCACTGCTTGGTAATAATTTTTTCCATCTAAGGAATGTTCTCCTTAAATCAGAAGTTAAAGCCTAGATCTTTCCCTTTAATTAGAATAACTGGTCAACTAGATCTTCTGTTTAGTGCCAGAAGTTTTGGTCAAATTAAACCATTTGTATTAAAACAAAGAGAACTTCTATCTTTTATCATGATCAACTTGGATTGCTCTAGGCAGGTAGTATTGCATAATTCTGTCATGACTGCCTATAGAATATTGCCATTGGATTACTAAGGAAGGGATCATAATTTGAATGGGACAGAATAACTCAAGACATCCACATAAGCTAAAATCAAAGCACACTGCCCTTAATATAGGGGAAGCATTTTGAAACTCTTATGGTGATTGCCTAGGCCCCATTACTGAGTTTGTCCGTAAGGCTTTCAAATCTCGGGGCTTTGAACCCAATTGCTATCTAAAAATTCAGAAACATCTGTGGCCAAAAGTGCCTTTCGTGTCCATCTGGCTAAGTGACTGCCACCATTTTTCTGATGTGGATCTTGCTAGGGTTGTCCTTTGTATCTTCCAAGCTAGGTAACTGCCATGTGCACCGAGGAGTTGTAGATGGTGGAGAATGTAAATGCCTGATTGCTGGGCAGCTTGAGTTGCAGGGAGCTCATTGCACTAATTCTCTAGACTCTTCTCCTTGTTTGCTTGCTTTTTTGGCTGCAGTTCAAGGTATTGTCTTTGATTGCCAAAACCTTACACAGGTTGGGTCCTGGCTAGCTGAGCCTGTCTACTGCCCAGGCAACAGAAGTCAGCTGAGGTGCTTTTGCTGACATCCCTAGATTTGAACATGTGGGGACTGGAGATGGGCAATGCTTGGTGGAGGGCTCTTGACTCTGGATCTTGCTTCACTACCACTCACCCACCACGGTCTGATGTTTTCTCAGGCCTTCTATTAAGCCCTGAAGGCAAATCTGTTTCCACAGGCTTTTGTAGAGGTGGGGGATCTTTTTGAGGGAAACATGTAGATTAATGGCAGTTGATGTGTCTAATGTTGGCATTAGTCAGCAAGTCATGTGTTTAATATTGTTCGGCACTGAAGCATATGTGACTGGCAGGGGCAAGGGGGCTTTTAAATTAAACAAATGGAAGACACCGCAGTGTGCGTCTGACCACATGGATAACAAAATCAACTGCCTCTTTCAATCAAAGTGATAGGAATTGACATGTTAGAATTGAGTTTCTGTACCATATACTGCATGTGAAAGGCATTGTAAAGCAGCTGCGCTCTTGTTAGCGATGACTTATGACAACTTGCCCCAGGAGAATGGGTCAGTTGGGTTCAGGGTTGTAAGCATCCTTGTTTGGGTTTCAGAGAAGCATCGAGAAATGGCGAAGGCGGTGCTGCGGAGGAAAGGCATCCTGGGGGCAACCGTTCAACAGCAACCAAAGCCAGCAGCAAAGAGGTTTGAGCCCATTTCTTTTCACTGTTGACAAGCTGTATTTTCAAACATGTATTTGAGAGACTGGGTAGCTCAGAGGATTAGGAGCAGGATATGGGGCCTTTGACCTCTAGGTCACTTGTTCTAATTCAGCTCAGGTGTGTAGTGTGTAGTCAGCAGTATATGTGAAATGAGTTAGTGTCTCTGGTCAGTTCCCAGTGTGTGAGTTCACATCACAAACCAGTGATCACCGTTCACACTAATTGTGTGCTGCCCATCCCTTCCTCTCCCCACCCCCTTGTTGACAGCCTCAGCTAAGAGGCAAATGACTGCCTGAACTGTCGTCTTGCTCCTAGAGGTGGTCCCTCCTGGTCAGGCATGAGGCTCATTGGCAAGGGGCAGCATAAGGAAGCTTGTGATGCTGCTGCCTATGGTGTAACTCGGGTAGGCAACCTATGTCCCGGGCGCCGAACGCGGCACACGAGCTGATTTTCAGTGGCACTCACACTGCCTGGGCCCTGGCCACCAGTCCGGGGGGCTCTGCATTTTAATTTAATTCTAAATGAAGCTTCTTAAACATTTTAAAAACCTTATTCACTTTACATACAACAAGAGTTTAGTTATATATTATAGACTTATAGAAAGAGACCTTCTAAAAACATTAAAATGTATTACTGGCATGCAAAACCTTAAATTAGAGTGAATACCTGAAGACTCGGCACAGCACTTCTGAAAGGTTGCTGACCCCTGGTGTAGCTGTTCTGTGGTTAAACAGAGGACATCACTCTCTAGAACAACTCAACTGCTGGGTTGCAACCCTCATGGGATCACAAAAATCAGAGGGGTCACAAAGTATTGAAATGTTGATTACAATCTTAGGCAAAGAAAATGTCACTTCCCCCACTCCCTGCACACCCTTATTCTTTCTGTTAGCCTCTTAAAAAACAACACACAAATTATATAGGCTTATAATTGTTAGCATTGATACATGTATTTTAAAAGGAAGAGTGAAAAAGCAGGCCATGAAAATTATTGACTTTGAATGAGGAGTTGCCAACAGTTGGGAAATGCTGCCATAGAGCTGTCAATCCAGCACATTCACAAACATTAAATCCTTTTAACAAGATACGTATTTCTCCTCTTGGTCTCGGTGATAGTCTGGCTTTGAGGAATTAATCAGCTAAATTTATTGCAGCACCTGAAGTTGGAGAGGGAGTTAATTTCTAGCTGCTATGGCCCATAGTGGCTGTGAGAGTCTTTCTTCTTGAGATTAGCTATACTTAGGCCAGGGTTAGTCAATTATTTTTTGTCAAGGGCCAAATTTCTTGGTCAAGGTCTAGACTCCAGAGAAAATAATAATGATGATAAGTAAATAAAAATATTTCGGGGTCTGTTCAAAAGCATCTGGTGGTCCAGATTTGGCCTGTGATCCACCTATTGACTACCCCTGACCTAGGCAGTAAAGTGAGAGAGGACATCTCTAGTGTCCACTCTAGTGTACCTCCTGTCCTGTGTTCTTAGCCTGGCAGACAGTCAGATCTGTGATCACACTTCCCCATCTAGATGTCTGTTGCAGGCTCATTTGTGCACCTCTCTCCAGGTCAGTGAAGTTTAACAAGGGCTATGCTGCTCTCAGCCAGACAGCGGATGAGAACCTGGTGTCCCTTGATTCAGACAGGTGAGAGCTTTGTGTGTGTCAGTGGCTTGGTGCTTTGAGGTAGGTGTACTTTGGTACTGAGTGATGCCCGCTTGGTGGATCTGAGCCCCTGCATAGCAACACTTTGTTCAAGACACAAGTTACTAACTGACTAAGCTATGCCAGCCTCTATTTATATGGAGATTCCTTTTTGAAGGGAGAGACGTCCACTTACATTAAGGGAGCTGACCTGGGGCTGTAAAGTAAAGGGAAGTGGCTGACTTCCCACCTTTGTGACTGATCTGCTTGCCGCCAGCAGTACAGCCCCGAGGGAGTTGGACATGTTAACAACCTGAGTTGCAAATTATATTCCTATCTTTGTGGGACTGATGCCTTGCTGACCCGTAATCTAGGCTCATGTGGGCACCTGTTGGAGAGGGTGATGCAGGACCCTCTTTATATTTGCACTGCTAATGAGTGTTTCAGCAGGACTATGCGGACACTGAGGTCCCTGCTGAAACACTGATTTGCAGTGCAAATGTAAAGAGCCATTCTCCACTCCTTCACTTCAAAGATACCCTTATCTGCTTGCTGGGCAGGGGAGGAGGTCATATGCTCTACCAGACTCCATGCACACCCCACTGACTGAGAGCTGATGCAGCAGTTGATGCGCTTCACACATTCTCTTGCTTACCTGACTGTTGCATTCTTCTCTTAGTGATGGGGAGCTGGAGTCAAGATGTTCCTCCGGTTACTCCTCTGCAGAGGCAAGTCCAGAATGTTTTGTTTTATTGTATCTCACACCCTTGTATATTTCACATGGATCCAGTCTCATTCTGCCCCCACCCAACGATCCCCTTTGTCCAGTTGCCATGTACTTGATGGCAAAGAGTTCAGTATGTGGAGTGTAATTTACTTTACTCCTTAAAGCTGTTTGTGGACTTCACTGAGCTTGGACAATTAACTAGACTGGCCAGTTTCAAATTTTCCATTTTACTGCCATAGCATAATGCTGTTCTGGTGTCCAAAGCTGCAAGGGGATGCTTAATTCTCCTCCCCCAACCCCAAAACAAATCAACCACAGTTTTATTTGATACTGCTAAAAATTCCTATCCATTTCCTATTCGGATATGTAAACCCTGTCTCTTTCCAGACCCTGAAGCAGTTTGTCCCAGGCTTAACTTTGTAAAGGACTTTGAGTGGCAACCCTAACACTGATCTGTGTCGTGTTCATCAGTGTCTGCAGTCCAAGAATTAAAGCTCTTTCCTCCAGTGTGCACCTTCTCTGCTCAGCTGGTGTTGCTTCCTCTGTGGAAAGCTGCTGGCTGAGAGCTGGGGATCAGGGGCAATGCAGGAAACTTGGGACTCTTCGAGTTTAAATCAGTATTTTTTTTTATTGCTAAGACTTGATCTTAGTTTTAAAAGTTCCTTTCAGTTTAGATCAACCCTCTCAGCCCTCTAACCAGACCACCTTGATTGCTTGGCTCCTGAGGGGGTGTGCGTGTAATAAAAATGCAAGTGAAATTAACTTGCAAATGACAACCCCAACCAGGAGAGGGTATGATAGACATCACATAGTACAGGGAACATCTTTTCATTGGAGGTGGAGCAGTGGAGGGCTTCAGTGTTCCCAACTGACTGACATTCTTCAGGAGTTCTTATCTCTTCTGTCGCCCACTCAGCAGGTGAACCAGGATCTAAGCCGTCAGCTTCTGCAGGACGGGTACCACCTAGATGAGATCCCGGACGATGAGGACCTAGATCTCATTCCCCCAAAACCTGTTGCCTCGTCACCTTGTCTCTGTTGCTTCGGGGAGTCTCTCTCCTGCACAATCCAGTAGGCACTGTTCAACCGGGGCTGCACACTACAAGTCAAGGGCCAGCACTTTCTACCGTGTTTCTTAGTACATTAGTATGCCTGATAGAGGCAACTACATTCAGCATTGAACACTGGCAGAAACTGAAATGGGCTCAGTGACTGAAGAACTGGATGCTGCCACTGCTGCAGTTATTGGCATCTGCTCAAGTTGAGCAGCAACAGTTGATTATCCCAAAGCTACTTTTTGTTACATATAGTGATATAATATATAGCTATTATGTGTAGCTGTTCAGGTTGCCTGAACGTGGAAAGTGTTGGAGCATGGAAAGATGCTTCATGCTGGCGGGGGGAGGAGGGAGAAGAGAGAACATGTGCGTACTCTCACTCTTAAAGGAGAACTCCAAAGCTGTTTGTAAAGGGGAACAGCAAAGGTCCCAAGTCAGTAACCTAACAAGCTGGAGAAATGCAAATGAAGGCACTTGAGTCTGCAAACAGTCATTCCTTTTCCTCATCTGCCAAGGCTGGGGTTCGGGATCTGGTGCTGCCTTGGGTGGTTGCCATGTCCTTACAGGTGGTTGCCATGTCTGAACTCAGGATCTAGCAGGTAAGCAGAGAAGGAAGGAACTTCTATTTCCCCAATGTTAAAACAAGCTACTTGAAAGGCTCTTGAATACTCTGATCCAGTTTGCTCACACGTTTTGTTAATCCTGTGGGATTTCAAATGATTTGCTTTCATTCTTTGGGGTTCATCTCATTAACTGGTTGTTTTTATTCAGTGACTAAAGCATTAGCTGTCCTTTATTTTTAAAAAAACCCACCACCACAACAAAACCTTTGTCATGGGGCTTTCAAGGTGGTTAGAGCTGCTGTGAGATCCTGGATGGTACCATTACTGCCGCAGCACTACAGTTTCTGAGTGTATCTCGTAAGCAACTTCAGGCCCTGGCCTTTAATCCCCACTTCTGTAGAAGTGACCTAACAAACTGTCTGCATTTATTTATTTATTTTCTTTGGTGTATTCATGAGTCCTGGCTTGAAGTCTGAGGTTGAGGTAGGCCAGCTGAGATGGAATTCCTCTGGGAAACAGCAGAGGTGAATGGAGGAGGAGGGCTGCCTGATAAAAGTGTCTCGTTAGATTAATGGATGTAATGGCATCTATAATTGCTCTGGGTTTGCTTTGAACTAAATCTATACATAGTGATCAAAACCAAAGCTTGCTGCTCCTTTTGAGTACCAGGGCAGGCACCATGAAGTGACTGGGTGAGGTGATGAGGGTCAAGGCAGGTGTAGGCAGGGTCTTGAGCTGCTTTATTTGAGAGGCTGTCTGCTAAAGATTGCCATGTTGTCTACTGAGCACTCTACATTACATGCATCTGATGTGATTAATCAGGTGACTGGCTTCTGTCTGACTGAACCAGTGGCACACCATATTATATAGAAACCCCGCTAACACTCTTGTAGGACATGTCAATTTCTGTTTATTAGTGGGTTTTAGGGGCTTCTGACTAGATCATAGTAGTTTTACTCTGGGTTTACTCTGCCATAGAAGGTCTGAACTTAGGAGTGAGAAGTTTTAGTGTGAACTTGACTGATAACTTTTAAGTTACAAAAATACAAGATCAGGACAGAGTCTTGTGCTGCTCTTACTCATGCTGTCGACTATGAATCTCTGCATCATGGCATACAGTCAGGATTGCTTCCCTTCATGTTTTGTGGGGGGTTTTTATTTGTTTTTTGGTGAGCCAATCCCAAATATGGTGGTCTGTTGAAACAGTTCTGAAATATCCATTGTGCTGGTGTGATCTCCTAGAGCATTATGATACAATGAACTGACTTCCTCTAAAAGGACAAAATTCATAAAGATAGATTTGGTCCTTACCCTAAAAATGAAGGAAGTTTAATTCTTTAAAAAAAAAACAATCTGCATCAAAATAGCTTGAGGATTCTGAGCCTCCTCCCACAATGCTCAGCATTAGTTTCAATTCCATTGTTAATTCTTTGCCCTCCAGAACAGGAATAGCAGCCAAAACTGTGACTTCCCTGCCATTGGCTTACTGTGCACACGAACAGTAATTCTTAGTAGTAGATTTTTTTTATGTAGAGATTATGATGCTATGGGAGCACTTGAAGGGCTGTTTGGTTGATATTTAAATGTTATTTATTTTTTTCTGCTAGTCAGACGTTCACTGACTGGCAGCGAGGCTTTGAGCTCTGGAGTGTAGTCTCTGTACCACCGCTGTCCTAGCCCTGTCCTTTACACTGTGTCTTCATTAGTATTCAGCTGTGTGCAGTGATTGAGCATTCTTGTCCAGAATGTGGTGTCATGGCCAGAGGAGGGAGCAATTTCCAAGTTACTGTTGCCTTTTGATCATTATGTAGATCTTGGGGACTGAGCATAGTCTGACACTAATGCTGCAGCCTAGAGGGGATGCTGGCTTGGGTGCCAAAATGACTCCTGGATGTTATAGGGGCCTCAAGGACAGGATGTCTGCAGGGCCGGCTCTAGACCCCAGCGCGCCAAGCGCATGCTTGGGGCGGCGTGCCGCCGGGAGGGCGGCAGGCGGCTCCGGTGGACCTCCCGCAGGCATGCCTGCGGAGGGTCCGGTCGTCTGGCGGTTCTGGTGGACCTGCCGCAGGCATGCCTGCGGAGGGTCCGCTGGTCCTGCGGCTCGGGTGGACCTCCCGCAGGCATGCCTGCAGATGCTCCACTGGAGCCGCGGGACCAGCGGACCCTCCGCAGGCATGTCTGCAGGAGGTCCACTGGAGCCGCGGGACTGGCGACCGCCAGAGCGCCCCCCCGTGGCGTGCCGCCCTGCTTGGGGCGGCGCAATTGCTAGAGCCGCCCCTGGATGTCTTGATGCTAAAATCTGGGATGGCACATGTCACCAGCTGTTGTTGAGGCTCCTCTCTCTGCTGGCTGAAGCTGATTACATTTATATATGAAGTGTGTTGAGTTCCCTCCCCTTGTGACCTTTTTTCAGCTGGATGGTCCCAGACCAGTGCACTTGAACCCATTCTGTTGACATCTCCTCCTTGAGGAGAGGGTTATTCTGTAAGTACCTGTATGGGCTGGGCCTAGAAGTTGGCTGACTCTGGCTGCTTTTAGTGGCACTTTCCTGATTCCAGCAGTTGAATAAATGAGCTTGGATTTCACCGCACCTCTAAAGCTGTGGGCCACACCAAGTGTGCTGCCTTACTTAGGGCTATATGTTGCGTCCATGTCTGGTAGATAGCAGTGAAAAGGATATGGCGGGTTTACTTCCCCATCAGCACAGGTGCACTCATATTAGTAGTGGCCTGAAAGGTTTGGCTGCTTGGTTCTGTGCTTAACTTCCTACTTGCCTTTCACTTGTTAAAACAGGGAGTTGGAATATGATGCTGTGCCCTTTCCTGCTAAATCTCAGGGCCTTTGTTACAGATCCTGTTACTGTGGAAAATACTCCCCCAGTCAATTGCAGGGAGCTGTTTTAGCTAAAAGTTAATCTCTGTTCTAGCCTAACATTCTTTAATGGTGCTTGTTCAACTACCAAGACAATACAAGAGACTTGTGGCTATGTAGTTTTTAAGTCCAGAACCTCTAGGTTAAGTAGTGAGCAGATCATTATGTGTGTGGGTTTGGGGCAAGGACAGAAGACAGGGGGGGATCTATCTGACATGAAGTTAAAAAGCTGCCTTAAATCAGTCCTGCTGTGATATGCAGAGGACAACCAGCGTCTAAAGAAATCTAACGTCTTAAGTATTGCTACAGAGAACTATGACAAAGTTTTATATATTCCTGGTCAAGGGAAGTGTTTGTTTATAATAAACTTGATCTTGTGTTACACAAGCGGTGTGTTTTGCTGTAGTTGGGAGCAATTGCCCACACTTCTTGGTGCAACTGAAAGAGTTGCTGGTTGACTTTTAATAGAGAACTGGCAGAATTCAGCCAGGCTTAGGTCTCCTCATGGTCTCAAGTTGCAGTTCAGGAGGTTTAGGTTGGATATTAGGAAAAAACTTTTTTACTAGGAGGGTGGTGAAGCACTGGAATGGGTTACCTAGGGAGGTGGTGGAATTTCCTTCCTTAGAGGTTTTTAAGGTCAGGCTTGACCAATCCCTGGCTGGGATGATTTAGTTGGGAATTGGTCCTGCTTTGAGCAGGGGGCAGGACTAGATGACCTCCTGAGGTCCCTTCCCAACTCTGATATTCTATGATTCTATTTGTGACTTGCATGAAGTACTAGAAGCAAGGAGGGGGTGGGGGAGTGCTCAGAGCTTTGATCCTGGGTGAGGGACCCTCCTCCCCCCAGGGGTCACAGGCACATTTATCTTCCTAATACCCATTTTGAAATAAAGTGCAGACAGTGCCTAGGGCTGTCTTCTGCAGTGACTCTTTATTTATTCCTCTTTGTTACAACATTCCAGTCCATGAATATACCCTAGCTGTTGACATACCATGCTGCAAGGTTCTTTGTCACTGCTGCCCCACCCGTGCCACCCTGCTAAATGGATTTATAGCTCTGGGTAGAGCAGCATGTGGTGCACAAGTCAAACCAGCACAGCCAGGTGTGTGGGAAGAAAAGTCTCACTCATAACTGGTTCATATACAGGTTATATGCCTACAGGTGGCTCCTCCTTGGGTTCAGGTCTTGCTGCAGCTTTCCTTCCCCACCCCTGCAGCGCCTATTTAACCCTTGGGGCTCCAGAATGAATCCAGTTAATGAAGAGCTCAGGTTCATTGTACAACAAACACTGTGCTCCCCTCTCAACACAGGAATTGCCTAAAATATTACATCAAATTAGGGGGTTTTCTTTAAAGCCAAACAAAGAGGGAATTATTCCACTGGAGTGGAGTTTGATACTGTGTAATTCTGACTAAGTCCTGAGGAAGTACTTATCAGATTAATCTAGGTTCAGTGACAGATGAACCCCCCACTCCTCACCAGAATAAGGAACTGAAGAGGGACAGAGCCCTGGCTAAGTCTCCATGGTTAAAAGACTGAAATGAGCAACAGGCAGGTGAAAGAACAAGGATTAACTCCACCCGTGGAAGTTTATTACCCCACGAGCCTGGCTGCTGCAGCCTGTGTGTTCCCAGCAGATCATTCTGGGGTTGGAAAACTAAAGTGAATTCTTTAATACTGATGTCACTATGCTGCTGCCTGACCTAGTCACCACACTGGGGGCAAAGACAGTCCAAAGGCTACACATTAGGACTGCCATTAAAATGTGAACAAATCAAGCCTAAGCTACCCTTAACATTAGCACCAAGAGTAGGTGCACATCTCTTCTCTTGTGGAATGATGCAACCACATTGCTTCCCACCAAAAATGCCAGCAACTGTCACCTGCAAGCTTAAGCCAACCACACCATAGCAAACAACTGCCCCTGTAGGGATGACCTCTCCTGTTAGACTATAACACACAGTCAATATCTATAGCTGTAGGCACAGTGAAATAGCACCAGGCTTAGGTAGTGTCACAGTCTTGCTGGGACAGAGTAATGGGCTGTAGAAAGCCTGGCCCTATATAACTGATAGCACTAGCCTGTGAACATGGGAGTCATGGCTAACCAACTGAATGAAATCTAACAAGAGCAACCTGTTGGGTTCAGCAAACTGAACTAACCACCCTTCAAGCTTCCCCCTTCAGCACTAGCTCCAGCAATCTAAACACAGTTCCAGTGCAGCAGAGCTAGTGGGGATTAGTCTGGCTGAGAGGAGGGGGGACAGCTAAGACTGTTTCCCCGTGACGGGCAAGGATAATACTTTACTCATATAGCACGTTCCAGCCAAGGAGCTCCAAGCACTTCAAACATTCATCCGTGCAGCCTCAACACCCTGGTGAGGTAGATCAGTTAGTCTCATTTTACAGGGTAGGGGATGGAGGTACAGAAGTTAAATGACTTGCTGACAATCCTACAGCGAGGCAGAAGCAGGAATAAAACTCAGGAGTTCTGATGCTGACCATTGCTCTTAATTCCTAGCCCCCACAGCCTCTGCATCCAACTAGTCTGAGATGCCTGCTTCAGAGCAGGATAGGCCCTTATCAGTCTGCACAGTTCACCCCCTCTGCTGTCTTGCTTTAAGGAATTTGCCTTGCTGGGGCAGAATTTGGAGGGGAGGAGTCTCCCAGCCCCCTCTCCTTTTGTTGTTATGAAGATAGGAAGTTTAAGCCCAAGGCAATTCTGTTGTCAGTGGTGGAGAAAGGCACAAATGAAGAGTCTGGCTGATCCAGTACAGCTCAGAATTGCACCCCCCCAACCCCTTCTCTAATTGCCAAAAACACATTTGGTCACGTCCGGCCCTCTATCAGCCTTACTCCACCCCTGACTCTCCTCCACACTCTACCCATAGGAGAAATGTCTAATTTGCACATACACACAATGGAATAACTATCATCCCCAGAAACAACTGGATGGGGCAGGTGCTGTAGCCTTTGGAAGAGTAGCTACAGAGTGTCTAATACCCATCTCCAAACTAGGACTTTAGGCCAAAGATCAGGGGGCTCAGTAAAGTGGGCATAAGGGAGAGAGGGTTTGCTAGCTGATGGGTTTATGGCTGCACTTGCTGTTCATGAAAATGAGTCAATAATGCTAGCATGTGGCAGGCACAGAGGAGACTTTGACAAGCCACAGATTCAATCCCAATTGTCAGCCTAGCTGCTGCAGGAAATGCTTTGGACAGATTGGGGTGAGAGCCACATGAGTTCTCCATTACACCTAGCACCTATTTCAAATACGTGTCCATAAGAGACAGCAAGATGATCAAGGCCACTTGAGATGGAACCTTTCAACGGAGTTCATTTGAGCATCTCTCCCCTGCACAGCACAGGGATCTGCTTATGGCTGGGGAATATCCTACTCCCATCTAATAGGGTAAGGGCTCCACTGCTAACCGTTCACGGGGCTTGAAACTGCATCACTAGGGATGGAAATTGACGAGCTAGGAGAAAAAGCACTCAGAGCTTCCTGCAACAACAGAACAATCTTATTCTATAGCTTCCCCCCGGACAGGTGGGCACAGCATCCGTTGAGCAGGAACTCACCAGCATTCCCTTGCAGTACTGTGCTTTCCCGTTGTGGGAGGAGTCCCTTTCGGAGCTATTTTAATAGTATACATGCATCTTACCATCATACAAATCCCAGCCACGTCCCCCCACCCCCTTCCAGCTACAACTCCATGGCCCACTTGAGACCAAAAAGGACCAGATGTCACAGTGCAGGTAATGCTCTGCTGGCACTACAGGATGCACTATGTCAGAGAAACTCACCTACTACTCTCCGTATCCACTTGGAGCAGACATGAGAGCAGCTGCCTCTACAGTGTTACATAATGGGAGGGGGGAAGGTAATGGACTCTTCCTCCCAGCACTTCATTTAATGCTGGGAGTTGAAGAGAGGCAAGGCAGGGGATGGGAGTTGGAGTTGCTGCTTCTACAGATTGGGACCCTGCTGCTTTAGGTTTGGACACAGTGGTATGTGGGCAAGTTTCAGGCTAACCCATCATGTGCAAGTCTAGTTTGCACAGGCCAGTTTCTATCTATTCTAAGTGGAGTCACAGCAGGGTAGGTGCCAAGTGTCCCAGGCTAGAGGAGGCAGCAGGCTCGGAAGAGCAGCATTCCATCCAGGGAGGACAGGTGCAGGGAGACACTCTCGTTGGCAGAGATGAAGAGCACTGAGCCCCGGCGCAGGGTCATTTCAGAAATGGCAGCGGTGGAGGTGCCCACGGCCGTGCCTTGGATCACCAGCAGGATACTGGCAGAGTCGATGGCTGAGATGAGGTACAGCTTAATAGAGGAGGGAATCTGCAATGGAAACACATTTGCCATGGAAACAAAGTCTGGCTCAAATTCCTATCCAAGTTTCTGCCTCCTCAAGGACACAGGAAGCACTTGCACTTGTATCTCAGACGACCCATGGCACAGTGACTTAACTCTGGAGCCTGCCTCTGCTCACAGCAGCCCAAGCCCCATGAGACCTCGGAGATCACAGCATAACTCAGAATGGCCGCTCCAGGTGTTGGAGTCAGTCTCTAGCTCCTTCACCACCACCCTGTTGAGAGGTGAGCAGCCAACGATGCCTGTGCAGCTGAGACAGCACCAGGAGAGGGAGGGAGACAAGTGAATGGTAGAACACAGCAGGAAGAGGGAAAACCCAACAGCAGTGCTGCCTATCATCACCTCCCTCAACTGCAAGCATGAGGCCTGGCTAAACACCCCCAGGTCTCAGCTCTGCGTGGTATTCTAGCTCTGACACCATGCCGAGCACTGAGCAAAGAGAGATGCTTGCTTTGTTTAGTACATCCTAGCGCTGCTCAGACTGGGGCTTGGCTTCCCCCTCTGGCTGCAGCTTTCAGGCCCAGGAAGAAGAGCTGATAACATGTGACCCAGGAAAGAGGTGGGCATATCTCCCCGAACTCTGCATTCAAAGCGAAACGAAACGTGCCAACACCAGCCGCAGCAGCAGGACGGGGGAGGGTGAAACGGAGCAGGACCCAGAGGCACAGAAAGCAAAGCTCACTGGAGGACATGGGATACTCTGGCTTCAGGGGGCAGGCTGGGCAGACACACTCCATCACCTGTCCCAGAGCCAGCTAGCTCAGGCCAGTGATACTCAGGAGCCGCAAGTGGCTCTTTCACATGTCTCCTGGGGCTCTTTGCAGGGCTTGATATTAAAACACTGATTTAATTATTAGCCAGTCTAAGTTAACAACCAATCAGGATGCTTTTACTATGTTATTAACCAATTAAGTTATCAACTTGCATTAAATTATTAACTTATTTGCTGTGAGAATAATTCTCTCTCTCGGGGAAAAAAAACAAACCTAAACATTTCCCATCGTACTGTTTAAATAGGACTATAGAGTATTATAGCCAGCTACTACTATGGCTCTTTTGGGTAATGTTGGTCGCTAATGGGCCTGAACCACTGAGGTCTGAGTATCATTGCTCCCCTAATCCCATTGCCTTATGGGCTCAGAGTCACAGTGTGGCTTGTCCCAGCTCAGCTGACCCTGTGATGCTACCTCTAGTACAGGGGGTGGGAGGGAAGGGGGATGCAGTGATCTCATCCCAGGTCACAGCACTGGGGGGAAGGGGATAAGTGTCGGATGTTAATGGGCAGCCCAACTGACGTATGTGCTTTTTTCCCCTCCTTGACTGGGAAGTCTCTTCCCTCCCACCCCATGTCACGGTGACATGGCCTTTGGCAAGGGAGGCTTAGCTTTAGCTCTAGTTCTTTGCAAAACCACTTACTGCTGCTCGTTGACGGGAATGGAGAAGTTGCTAGAGAGCCAAAGGCAAGGATGCTGTCTCTGCTCGCTGCCATTGGAGGAGATGTCTGATGCTGCTACTAGGCTCCCCTCCCCGTTAATCTGCTGATCCAGGGGTCCCCACTCACCTCTATTTTCATGACAGTGAAGTCTGGCACAGGCGGGTCGTAGAGGTAGACACAGGGATCCAAGCGGCTCTGCGTGGGGGCAAAGACCTTGGAGCTGCTGGGTGCTGGGGTGTAGTTCAGCATTTCACACAGGGTGAGCACGTCAATGAATTTGGGCGTCAGGCCTGCTCGCACAGTGTTGTCGGAGCATGCCATGCATTCGATGCAGTCTGGGGAGCAAGGAGCTCAGTGTCAGTGCAAGAAGGTGGGACCCTCCCGATCAGAGAGCATCTCTGGGGAAGCCAGGTATCTGACTTCAGCTCCAGCAGGCTCCAGGCAGGAGGAAAAGCCTCCGTCCTTCACTGAGGGAAAGACTAGGGATGCTTGGCTCAGGGAAATGTGCCATCCCATCATGTCAGAGACACTGAGTAAGAGAAAAAACAATGAGGAGTCCTTGTGGCACCTTAGAGACCAACATTTATTTGAGCATAAGCTTTTGTGGGCTAGAACCCACTTCATCAGATGCATGAAGTAAAAAATACAGGAGCAGGTATAAATACATGAAAGGATGGGGGTTACTTTACCAAGTGTGAGGTCAGTCTAACAAGATAATCAATTAACAGCAGGATACCAAGGAAGGAAAAATAACTTTTGAAGTGGTAAGAGTGACCCATTACATACAGTTGACAAGAAGGTGTGAGTAACAGTAGGGGGGAAATCAGTATTGGGGAAATTAAGTTTAGGTTTTGTAATGACCCAACCACTCCCAGTCTTTATTCAGGCCTAATCTCATGGTATCCAGTTTGCAAATTAATTCCAGTTCTGCAGCTTCACACTGGAATCTGTTTTTGAAGTTTTGTTGTTGAAGAATTGCCACTTTTAGGTCTGTTGTTGAGTGACCAGAGAGATTGAAGTGTTCTCCTACTGTTTTTTGAATGTTATGATACCTGATGTCAGATTTGTGTCCATTTATTCTTTTGCGTAGAGACTGTCTGGTTTGGCCAATGTACATGGCAGAGGGGCATTGCTGGCACATGATGGCATATATCACATTGGCAGATGTGCAGGTGAATGAGCCCAATGTGCAGGTGAACATGGCTGATGTGGTAGGTCCTATGATGGTGTCCCTTGAATAGCTGTGTGGACAGAGTTGGCACCGGGGTTTGTAGCAGGGTTTGGTTCCTGGGTTGGTGTTTTTGTTGTGTGGTGTGTGGTTGCTGATGAGTATTTGCTTCAGGTTGGGGGGCTGTCTGTAGGCAAGGACTGGCCAGCAACTACACACCACACAACAAAAACACAAACCCAGGAACCAAACCCTGCTACAAACCCCGGTGCCAACTCTGTCCACATATCTATTCACACAAATCTGACATCAGGAATCATAACATTCAAAACCCAGTAGGAGAACACTTCAGTCTCTCTGGTCACTCAGTAACAGATCTAAAAGTGGCAGTTCTTCAACAAAAAAACTTCAAAAACAGATTCCAGTGTGAAGCTGCAGAACTGGAATTAATTTGCAAACTGGATACCATGAGATTAGGTCTGAATAAAGACTGGGAGTGGTTGGGTCATTACAAAACCTAAACTTAATTTCCCCAATACTAATTTCCCCCTACTATTACTCACACCTTCTTGTCAACTGTCTGTAATGGGCCACTCTCTTACCACTTCAAAAGTTATTTTTCCTCCCTTGGTATCCAACTGTTAACTGATTTATCTCATTAGACTGACCTCACACTTGGTAAAGCAACCCCCATCCTTTCCTGTATTTATAGCTGCTCCTGTATTTTCCACTCCATGCACCTGATGCAGTGGGTTCTAGCCCATGAAAGCTTATGCCCAAATAAATGTTAGTCTCTAAGATGTCACAAGGACTCCTCATTGTTTTTGCTGATACAGACTAACACGGCTAACACTTCCTCCCCACAAACAGCTGCTGTCAACACCAGGCTGGGCACCTACAGGGTAAGGGAGCAGGTGGCAATCTTAAGCCTGAAACACCTCCCTCCACAATGCATCGATACGAGCGGCAGCCTTTCACTCCATCCTCCATGGAGACACTTAGTGGCGACCACGCTCAGAAAAGCCAACAAGCCACCTAGTTTGATATCCCGCAATGGCCAAGGCAGGGTGCTTTAGATAAGGTGTAACCTGGAGATCAACATAAGTCATGGATCATGATGATTGGCAGTGGCAGTTTTACTGTAGCCAGGGTTACAAAGTGCCCAACCCATTATAGGAGTCAATATTCACCAATTAGGAGAACCACAAATGCTATTATTCAGAACCGTCTCAATGGCATTGGCTTAGCACAGGAACACAGACGCCGCCCCACCTGCCCAGCCGCCACTCAATCTCACCTCCATAGAGATAGGCATGAGGCTCGTTGGCTCCCAGGAACATAGACTCCCCTGGCTGCAGCATCACCAGGTTCAGGAAGTAAATGGCAAAGCAGCCGATGTCTCCCGGGAACTGTGAGTGGAGCTGCAGCAGCAGCTTCCCGCTGCTCCCCGAGGTGTCCTTCCCCGCAGCAACTGTGGGGGACAAGAGCAAAGACAGGTTAGCAGCAGCCCCACAACTTAGTCCCTTCGTCGAGAGCCACTGCTTTGCTTACAGCCCTCCAGTGGGGTCAGCCCACTGCTGCCAGCCCAGGGGTCAGGTGCCAGCGGCTTTGGGGTTCCCCCAAACCCTCCTCATCAGGAGGCCAGAGCAGGACTAGGCAGTTCCAGCTGCGTGTCCGAGTCCCTCTAGATCCCCAGAGATGGGACGAGCAAGGACAGGTGGCCAATGAGGGATCCAACCTGCCTGGGTGTGATTACGAGTCAGACCTCATTAGCCACATGAGCCTCACCCAGATCCATCCACTTCCAGAGACACAGGGTCTAATGTTCCCAGGCTCTGCTCTAGGGTAGGGATGGGTGGGCTGGCGCGTTTTTCCCATGCCACTGCCTGGGGACAGCAGGATCATACAGTCAGAGTATAAGGCCAGAAGGAACTGATCACCTAGCCTGACCTCCAGTAGATCACAGGCCACCCACCCCACCCTGTCTCACTAAACCCAACAATCGATGGCAGTGGAGAGAGACTGCCAGTGGCCTGTTCTCTCCCACAGGGGCATCTCCTGGATAGAAGAAATGCTTACTCCCCACCCCCCCAGACACAAACCCTGCTAGCTATGATACATCACCACCCACCTGGACCCACCCCTTCACTCCACTTCCAAAACCCTCCGCCCATATGCCCATTTCACACACACGCCACCCTCACCCCTCTCCCTGCCTTACGCCCAGCTCTCCCCAGGCACTCTCCCCAGCATCCAGCGGGTCCATCCTTTCCTTCCCATGTCCCAGTCCTCCCAGGGAAGGAGAGGAGGAAGGTGGGCTTCCAGGGACAGATACTCATCTCCATATCCCACCCCCCATTTTCCACTTCAACCCCTCCCTCCTCTTCCAGTGGGGAGTCGGTCAGGACGGGCATTCTCCCCCACCCAAGAATGGCTGTTTGAGGGGTGTGTGGGGGGGTATCCTTTTGGAGCTGATGATCCTCCTCCCCCCTCCTGCTGGAGCAGAGGCTGGGGTAGCCTCACTTGACCTGAAACGCCTTCGTTAGAAAGGAGGCCTCTTTGGCTTGGCTCACGCTTCCCTTCCATTGGAATAAAAGGGCTCCTTTGTATTTCCGCTCTGGGAGCCTCCCCGACAGAGCCCCAGCAACCCGGAGGAAAGAGACTGATGAAGATCTGGCATAAGCTTGGGGGCCAACTCATGCCAAGGCCCAGGCCTCATTGCACACTGACAAATGCAGAGCTGGAAACCAGTCTGGCTCCCCTGTGGGTTACGACAGTTAAAACAGATACTAGAGTTCTAGAATGAGGTTAGTGTTTAGATTGTATGGAATGCTTGTAGGCTGCTGCCTGCATTAATCCTACTTGTAGTATCTGTACCCCCCGTATAAGGTAATGGGTAAGTAAGTGTAAAAAAAACCCAGTCAGGAGAGATGCATCACCAAGTGTGAAGTGCTAGTTTACCACAAGAGGTGTCATCTCTCCCCAGCCTGGCCTCTAGACACCAGACAAGCCACTGTGCAACATCAGTCGACAAAAGGTTTTGTTGATTGCTCTCCCCACGCCCGTGAAGAGGGGATGTGCACAAGCCCTCATCCCATCACAGCTTCAAACCTGGGGGAAGAGCACAAAAATCCCTGCCGAGGAGGAATCATCACTATGGTGCCTGGAATTCAGAGAGGGCAATATTTCTAAGCATAAGCAAGCTATGCTTGGCTTGGGTTACCCCTAGAGGATATACAGAGCTTGCATATGACCGCACGCATCTGTTACCATTTGAAACCTAAAACTGTAACTCGTGTGTGTGTGTGTGTGTGTATGTTTACCTGCTTTAACCTTGTAAATAACTCATTTATTTTCCCTAGTTAATAAATCTTTGGTTAGTTTATCACAGGACGGCTACAAGCATTGCCTCTGGTAAGAGATTTAAGGTACAATTGACCTGGGACAAGTGACTGGTCCTTTAGGACGGGGAGTAACCTGGATACTGTTGGGAATTTTGGCATAAGGCAGGCTTGCAAGATAACCCAGAGTGCCCCGGGGGACTGTCTGAAACTCCATGTTAAGGCTGTTCTAGGGCTTTACGAGTTCCCACTTGTGAGGTGGTTGGTGAAATCTAGGTATAGAACTCGCAGCTAATTCGGGATTTGTGCCCTGCTTCTTGACAGTCTGCCCTCGCTCCCAGTCGTGGGCCAGGTCAGACAGACTGACGCTCCTCTCCTACCGCTTGTCGGGCAAACACTCGCTGGGTTGGTTCGAGGAGCAGATCAGTCTTGACGGCAAAGACCACGCTGGGATATAACAAGCTCCAGCCAAGAGTGCTCAGAGCTTTGCCCTGCTGGTGCAGGGACGGTAGGAGGCAAAATCCTCTCCACGCTTGTTACTCTTTGGTATAAATACACATGCGCCTTCCAGGCCCATATGGCTGCTCCACTCGGTTTATTTTTACTGGATAAACTATACACAGGGCAGGATCTGAAGCCCCTGGCTTTGTCCCCAGGCCATAACGTTAATCGTGTTCAGTGCTGAACTCACAGAGGCCTTTCCAGGTGGTATCGCTCCAGGGCAACTTACACGGTGCCTGTTCAAATACAGAGGGAGGGGCTGAACTGCAGCCACTTCAGGTGTGTGAACACCAGCAAAGCTTTCCAGGGCAGGGAGTTAAGAGGTGTCAGACCCAGCTAAAAATCACAGGGCAGAGCATAGTTACCCAAGACTGATAGCAGCCAGGACGCCAGGGCTACACATGCTTCTCACAAGTGACTTAGGATCTTTAACGCCCCCAAGCAATCAGGGACCACAACCCCCATGGTGCGCTCAGCTGATCCGCCCTCTCAGGGGTTGTATGGTGGGGAAAATGGTCAGGCTCAGGGGCTCTATCTCATATAGCTCCTGTTCCAGGGTGGCCTGTCCCTTTAAAGGCCAGGCGCTGGCCAGCCCTGTTCAATCAGCCCTGCCTAGGCCACAGTTAGCTGCCTCCCAGCCTTAGAGGGCAGGACACTGGAGGTCAGGTGGCAGCCTGGTAAACACCCGGGCCTCCCAAAGGGGCAGAGAATTGAGTTTGGTGAAGGAACTCTAGGGAGCAAGTCCTGGCATAGGGCTGGAAGGACACCAGGAGTCAGCACTTTGGGTCTCTGTACTGGGGGATAAAGGGAGCCCAGGAGGCGGGCTGAGGAGGAGCCCAAGTGAGGTGAAAGAACTTTGTTTGGACCTTTGTTACCCCAGAAGGGGACTGAACTCAGAGTGACCCAACCAGAGGGGCTCTTCACGTCACAGACAGACGCAGAACAAACCTTCCTGGGAAATCCTCTTCACCAGCATATTCAGCTGGTCCACAAAGACCTTCTTTTCACTCTTCATCATCCTGGTGAAGCAGATCCGCAGCGCGGCAGACACGCCTCGGGGGTCATTGCACACACTGCGCTCCAGCTGCTCCGCTGCCACGTTGCCAATCAGCGCCCGGAACTCGGGGACCTCTGCAAAGAGCAGACGCCTGTCAGGAGCCTGGGCTGGGGTACGATAGCAGGGGCAAACCCACCCACTCAGCTACCCCACAGGGATGGGCTGCTAACACCACGTCCCCTTCTACAAAGCATTTGGCTTATGGTCACGGAGCATGGCAGCGGCAGAGCAGGCCATAGAAGCCAAGAGCCCCTGCCCCATCACTGCGTTCCCTGGGCCCATCTTTGCACTCTGGTGCCACTTAGGCATTTCAGTCTCTGTTTTAGGCACCTGAGAAGGGATCAAGTAACTGCCAACACGAAGGTGCTAGCCCCAGGTCCTGTCCGGCTTAGTGTCTCCGAGCTGCTCTGCTGAGCCTTTCCCAGGTGATGTTCTGCATTACGAAGCTAGGGCAGCAAATGAGCTGCTCATTACATCTGGCAGAGGGCAGCTTCCCCTGGGGGCGAGGGACTCAGCAATGGAGCAGCCCCCATATTCATGACTGGTCAGAGTGATCAGTCCCCTGCAGGCAGCCCCAGCGAGAGGGGAGTGCAAGCCTGGGGCTCCTCGCAGCCTCGAGCTTGGCTTCTGGGACCACTGCACCAGGCCTTATGCGTTGGCATTTCTCCTTCCTGCAGGGCTCTGCTTGGAGCGACACCGCCAGGGGCTGGAGGATGATATGCCCAGCCCAGCTGCAGGGATACATTGAAGGGGATCTTATTAACCCTTACAAGTGCTCAGCCTCCCACTGCCCCGGCCCCACAGCATCTGACCCTTCCTCTTTCCTCCAACTCGGATGTTGTCACTCAAGCCGGCAGCCCCACACTTGGGATCTCTTTAGCCCCCCAGTCCTGCCCTGCCCAGCACATCCCCAGCCAGCAGCGCCACCTGGTGCTTACTCTGGAGAAAGGCCACAATTTCCTCCACGGGCCGGAAGCCGCACATGCCCTGGAAGGGGGTCAGTGCAATGGCCATCTCTGGCTTGTGATTGGCATCTGGATAGTGCTCGGGAAACTGGGCGTGAAGCTTCCCCGCCAGCTCCTAGAGAGGGGAGACGAGGACAAAAAGTCAAGAGTCCGGGCGATCCCTCCTCGACAGCCAGGTCCCTCGGCGCCAGCTCACGCGCTGGCAGGCTGCATCCTGGGGGAGAGATCCCACCCGGCTGCGGGTACGCCAGCAAATGGATTCAATGAGGAGAGTCAGTCCTGCCCAAGGAGTCAGAGTGACTCACCCCTGTCAGAATTCTCGTTCCCTGGGCTCCCTCACTGCACCATCCTCCTGGCTTCCCCGAGAGGGGCTACGGCTAGCTATGGGCTAGGCTTCAGCCCGAATGCTCAACTAGCTAAAACCCCTCCCCCCCATCTACCTCCCTTCTCTGCCCACTGCTGCGGCCCCCACCAGGGCACTTCAGCACAGCAACTGCACATTTAAAAACACAGGACACTGAGGAAATGCAAGCGCAGCCAGCAGACACGGCAACGCTGCAGCACCAGGGAGATCTGGGATACAAGCACATGGTAGCAAGGGCTGGGCTTATGTCCCCTGGGTTTATTCCACTGTGCACGTCTTACCAGGCTGAACAGAGGGGTCTCAGCAGTAGGCAGTGGCACTTGCTGCTGAGCTGAGGGCTTCCTGTCAAATGATTCTTTCTGCGTTTCTAATTTAAAGCTGCTTTTTGGTATCAGATGGGAACCAGTTGCTGAGATCAGAGCACTTAACACCCCTCAGTGAGAGCTCCAGCCCCATGCTCTACCCAAGACGAGCGTAGTAGTTCTCCTGTGCTTCATTCAGAGTTATTTCCTCCCCAAGAAATGGGTGGAGAACAAACATCTGAGGGCTGAGCCTTATGACGCAAAAAGGAACGTTTCATTGCCCTAATGCCCTCTTCTTGTTATGGAGCAATAAACCAGCTCCTCAACCGAGCAATCAGACCTGGCCACAACACCCAGTGGCTGATTCAAGCCCAACATTTAGGTTTTGTACAAAGAGCTTTTAACAAAAGTTTATGACCAACAGAACTGTTGCATGTTGTGTACGAGGGGCTTTAAACATAAGGCATTGGCTGATCTGCATTAAGCTATTACAATTCATAGTCGTACAAAGCAGCAGCGTACACGGGGCGCTGCCAGAGCCAGATCACGCTTACTGTGCTACATGCCAGACCGGCACTAACTGCTCAGGTGGCCTGACTGGGCCAGTTGTAACAGGCAAAAGCTCAAAGAAGACTGATGCTGAAGTAGACACCTAGGCCTTCCATTACACCTGAATGGGCGCTACTTCAACTGCAGCCTGTTGTGTAGACTCTGGACGGGGCAGAGGACAATAACGTTCCCATTATTTTTATTTCTGTGCATAACACTGTGCGTGTCCCTATACCGAGGGAGGCAACTCGGGAGAAGCAGTGAAAGCGTTTTACTGAATGACCTGTTCTAACACAGAGCTACTCTGCCATGTGCTCCATGCTCAGTCACAGCCATTGAGATCACTGGGGTCAAAATACAATATGATCTGATGAGAAGGGGCCCTGCCGTGTTGCCAAGACCTAAAGGTCGTGCCGTGTTCTTCCCCTCCAGCCACCACAGCATATTTGTGGCACCCATCTGGGTAAGACACAAGGTGCGTCTCATCCCAGGGGGGTTGGATGAGTGCAAATTAAAGGGGGTTTTGTTTTTGTATCTGCACTGGCTTTGGAGCAAGGTCTGTCTTTAGCTATGCTCTGGCAGGTACTTAGCAGCCTCTGGGCATGGAGTGCAACAGCCAGGTGCTGGCAGCATCTGCATCCATTCCAGAACTCAATGGGTAGGGGACCATGGCAACCATTCCAGAACTCAGTGGGTAGAGGACCATGGCAACCATTCCAGAACTCAGTGGGTAGGGGACCATGAACGTGGTACACTCCTGAGTGTCATGCCACAAGAGCAGGCCCAACTCAGCAGCACAGCTTACATCAGTGACATCTGCAGAGAGACTGCCTACAAGGACCCAGCAGTGCACTCAGAGGGGGTTCAGAACAGCTTCTTACCTTGTTAGGATGGGCCTGGATGGACAGGGCTGTGTTAACCGACAGCACTTTGAATAGGAAAGGCAACTGGCCCTGGAAGGTCTCCTTGACCTTGGATCCCAGGCATCCAGGATTATCTGCTATCCATTGTCCTAAGGTCTTCTGGGGAATTCGATTATCCAGAATAACAGCGTCGCCTCTAGGGTGGGTTCCCATCCAGAGCTGGAACAGGCATTTGTGGGGTGGAAAAAAAGGGACAGGACAAAGCCATTAGCATCTCCAGCATGGCTCTCAACCGGCTTAAAAGACAGGCCAAATAGGCAGGTTCAAGGAGAGGGGGAAAGGAGGTAGGATTGTCTGTACTTGAGTTCTCAGCTCTGGCTTCCTGCTACAGTTCAGATTGAATATCAGCATCCCCCTTAGCTTCTAAGTGCGTCTCTCCCATCCACCCACCTATAATTATTTCCTAATCTCCCAGGAAATCTAATCTCCTAGGTCAAAGCATACAGAGGTCTGATCTGCCAGGCTTGATCTTGATCTTCTCCTCAGTACCTTTTGAAACACAAGAATTGCCATAGTGGTGCAGATCACTGCTCAATCCAGATATGCAATGCTTCAAACAAAGCCAAAGTCCCCCATCCCCACCCACCCCTTCGCAGATTCTGTCAGTCATTGCAGTGAAGAGAAAGGAAAAGGGATTCAAATTCCTGCCTGACCCCAGCTGGCGATCTGCTTATGCCCTGAAGCATGAGGATCAAAAGCATACTTGCCATTGCCACTGTAGATGCTAATCATGCGCGTAATAGCTTCAGTGTTCCAAAGGAAGAAGCCAACTTTTGGCCTCAGTCATGAGGGTTGAGATAGGAGAGGGAAAGTGCCTGACTCTGGGAACTCAGCAAAACCTGTGCCACAGAAGACTGGCAGACGGAGGGAGCTGGGGGCTTACCTCAGCATATGGCTTGTCTGGATCAATCTGTGCCAGTGGATCACTGCTAGCCAGCAGCTTGGCCACTTCGCTGTCCAGGCCAATCTTCCCCCAGGCATATTTCTGCACAACGCAGGAGAGGGGAAACACTAAGTGAACATACAAAAACAAAGGGTTATCCAAGGACACAACAGGCAAAAATCACCGGCTCACAAAATGGCCTGACAATGCCAACTCCCGGCCACTCAGCTCCCCCTGCTAAAATTCCTGCCCATATTTTGACACCGCCCCCCACCACTTGCCTCCACTGCTGCAACCTTCTCTCCTCTGGGAAGCTACCCCCTCCAAAATGCTGCTGCTCAGATAAATGCACCATCCCATCCCCATTCCTCTTTCAGCACCTCCATCAAATTCAAGCTCATCATCTCTAGGTCTCTGCACAACTTATCCTGACCCCTAACTGCTCTCTGTATCCTTCTCCCATGCTCATCCTCGTGCTTCCTCCTATGCTCTTCCTCACACTCAGAACAATCTTCCTCTCCCATACACCCAACCATTGCCCCTCCTGAAAACTCACTTCTTCCATTAAGACTTTTAAACAACATCCACCAGAGAAAATGATGGATTATCAGAATTAGTTGTATTACAGTAGCCCCTAGGCTCATTGTCATATGTCTGAATGGTCCTGCGTCTCTAATTTAGAGCACACAATCCTTGGAGCAGTGATGATGCATTTTGCACATCATCGAGCACATGCTAATGGCATGGTTCTACAGCTCCTCCAAGTCAGATCATAAGACCACAAGAACGGCCGTACTGATCCATCTAGCCCAGTATCCTGTCTTCCGAAAGCGGCCAGTAGCAGATGCTTTAGAGAGAATGAATGAACAGAACAGTTATACAGAGCAATCCACCCACTGTCACCCATTACCAGCTTCTGGCAGTCAGAGGTTTAGGGATGCCAGAGCATGGAGTTGCATCCCTGCCCATCTTGGCTAATAACTATGGGTGGACCAATCCTCCATAAACTTATCTAATTCTTTTTTTAACCCAGTTATACTTTTGGCCTTCATAACATCCCTTGGCAATGAGTTCTACAAGGTGACTGTGTGTTGTGTGAAGAAGTTTCCCTCTGTTTGTTTTAAACCTGCTGCCTATTAATTTTACTGGCTGACCTCTGGTTCGTGGTAAATAACACTTCCCTATTCATTTTCTCCACACCATTCATGATTTTAGAGCCTTAGTTACCTCAATACCATCCAGTCCAAACCTACATGCTCTGGTTTTGCACCACACAGTCCAGTTCCACACATGTCCACTACCTAAAGTCCAGTATGTTTCACTACAAGACAATTTCAGTTTAGAACAACAAATGACGGTGAAAAATCTGTGCCCCAGCGTAAGACATTCAACTACTCCAAGAGCCTCCAGCTCCAAAACTGGCCAAACCTCCTCCCCAATGTGGTTTAACGTGTGACTGGCTAAATACGGCATCCTCACACCCCAGATCTGCCCCCTGCTCATCTTTGAGTCACGCCTGCTGAGCCAGACAAAAATGTGTGTTTACTGTCATTCGCACAGCCCATACAGCTGTGGGAAAGTGAGCTGGCTTCCACTCCACCTCATGCACCATGTTGCTGATGGCACAATCTTTAATCTTCAGGGTCCTAAGCAGACTTTGCAGGCTTGGCTGAACCTGCATTCTTGGACTTATCAAGTGCTCACGCAGGACATGGCATCCCTGGTAGGCCTTGAAAACTCTACTTGCCAGTGCTAAGCAGGAAACTTCCCTAACAAGTGGAAAGGGACAAGGAAGAGGAGGGTGGAGTAAGCAAAGCCATTGATTCCTGCAGAACTTAAGCTTTCATCAAAAAAAAAAAAATCAACCAAACATTTCTTTACCTCTCACATGCTACAATGATGGGGACCACATGAGAGCCTGGATAGACAAAGAGGGTGGGAGCGACAAAGGAACTTAGACACTGGGCCCCTATACAATGAGTGGAAGTAGGTGCCTTAGAATGCAATCCACAAAAGTCGGCATGCTAGGCGAGGGGCCGCCTACAACTATCAATGGGAGATGCTGACAAGAAATGATGTGAACAGGCATCTCCCACCTGTCGGCACTATGAGCACTGAGCTATGGGTTATTCTGATATACCCCATATATATATTGTGGGGCTCCCTCAGTCTCTCCTGTTCAAGCTGTTCCACTGTGGGTAAATAATTAAAGAGTGATTGGAGCAGGGGGCCTGAACCCAGGACCTCCCACCTTCCAGTGGGGTGCCTGAACCAGCAAGCTACATACAGTTTGTCTCTTGCTTGGCAGTTTTGTGGCTGGTGGAGGTGTGGGCAAGGACCATTATACCCATTTTCCACACACAAACGGAAGTACTGAGATGCTGGACCAACACCACATGTGGAAATCAGCAGCACTCAAGAACAGAACCCAAGAGTCCAGACCCTCAGCCCCTCCCCACAAACCAACAGACCCCACTCCCTTTCCAGGGACAGGCATAGAACCCAGGAGTCCCTCTACCTTCCCTTCCCACTCACCAAGAGAATCCAGGAGTCCTGCCTCTCAGCCCTTCCCCCCATCAATAAACCTTCCATGCGAGACCCAGGAATAGAACCCAGGCGTCCTGCCCCAGCCCCGCCCCCACAGAACTCAGGGCGGTCCTGCCCCGGCCCCAGCCCCAGGGACGCCTGGCTGTGCCGCGAGGAGCAGCCTGTGCTGGCGGATTCCCTGCCGGAGCAGGAGGTGCCATGTGCCTCGCTCTGCGGGGAGCCGGCCGCTGACCCCAGACACTGCCGCGAGGAAGGCGCATCCCCGGGGCGGGGGGTGTCTGAGCAGCGGGGGCCGGTTCTAGCCCAACAACCCCTGCAGCCCCTTCCCCAACGCCATGGGACCCACCCTCCCGGCATCCCCGCCCGAGCCGGCTCGGCCCCGGCCGCCGCTCACCTCTCAGCTCCGCCATAGCTCCGCCTGGTGCCCTCTTCCCCAGCCTGCACCGCCCCGCCAGCCGAGAGAGGGGGGATCCGGGATGGAGCGGCGGGCACGCCCCCTCCCGGCCCGGGCACGCTGGGAGAGGTAGTTCCCGGCCTGAAGCCCAGCAGCAGGATGGGGCGGAGCCCGGTGTCGTCGGCTCACGCGGCCCCCCAGTCAGGGTTCGAGTTGGGGGCGTGGCGCCAGGACCCATTGTTCACCCAGCGTGGGCAGGGTCCGCGTGAGTACGTGGGGGGAAGTCCCTGCTCTGTGCATGCGGATTCCTATGGGGGGGGGCAACTCTTCCCCCAGACACGTCCTGCCCTAGCATGGGGCAACCCCCTGTATGCGCAGTCCCCTCTCCACGTATGCAACCCCCTTCTTTACTGTTCCTTCACCCGTGTGCAACCCCCTGTATGCGCAGCCCCTCTCTCCACGTATGCAATCCCCTTCCTTACTATACCCCTCCCCCGTGTGCAACCCCCTGTATGCGCAGCCCCTCTCTCCACGTATGCAATCCCCTTCCTTACTATACTCCTCCCCCGTGTGCAACCCCCTCTGCGCACAGCCACTCTCCTCACATATGCAATACGCTTCCTCACTATATACACCCCCATGTGTGCAATCCCGTGTGCACAGCCCCCTCCCCATTATATACACCTCTATGTGAACAACCGGTATGTACACACCCCTTCCCCACTATATATACAAGTATGGGGCAACCCGCTCTGTGCACATCCCCTCTCCCCACATATGCAATCCCCCACTATACACAACCCCATGTATGCAATCCCGTGTGCACGGGCCCCCATATACACCAGCATGTGTGCAACCCCTTGTGTACAGACCCCGTCCCACATGTGCAATCCCCTCGCGTGCAGTCCCCTTCTCCACTATATACACCAGCACATGTCTACCCCCCAATACGTGTGCAGCCCTTTCCCCACTCTATGGATGCTGTGTGCAAACCCCTTTGTGCACAGTCCGCTCCACCGGAGGATCCTATTGTGTGTGCAGCCTCCCGTGTGTAACCTCCTTCCCCAGGTATACACAACCACGCAGGCGTGTCACCCCCTTCCCATAGCAACCTCCCGCCGTACCACACCCGCCTGTCATTTAACGCCAGACTCCGCCCCTAGCCGTCCGCGTGCCTCCCTCAGGCACTGCACGCGCACACTCCGACGCGGCGTCAGACAAACGTTACAACTGGCCCCGCCCGCGAGCGCGACCCTAGTCGCGTTTGTTCCTCCTCGCGGCGCATGCGCCGGGATTAATCCAGCCCGTGACGTCACAAACTCTGTTTGTCACCTGGCAGAAACTAGTCGACGCCCGTCCCGGACTGTGAGCCGGGCGCACGCGCAGTCTCGCTCCCGGAAGTGTCCCGTTCCCAGGGAGCAGGAAGCGGGGAGGGCGGCGCAGGCACGGAGTTGCACCCTGCCATGTCGGCCTACGACACCAATCCGTTCGCCGACCCGGTGGACGTGAACCCCTTCCAGGTAGGAGAGCGCCTCCGAGCCGCGCGGCTCCCCGCCCCCTGCCCCACGGCCGGGACCTGGCGCTGAGTGAGGGGCCGCCTGCCAATGGTGGGGCCGCTTTGACCCGCGCCGCCCAATCAGGGGCGAGAGGGCGGGACTGATGGGGGCTCGATCCTGTGGGGCTGTGCCAGCCCGTTGGGAGCCCCAGGTCTGCGACGCGTATCGGGGGAGGCGGGACCCAGCAGCAAGTCCGGGAGGGGGGCACAAAGCTGCTCTGCCTCCGCCCCCCAGTGTCCCGGATCTGCCCCATCTGCTCTCCATTCCTCCCACTCCCCCCTCGGGAGCCCCTTAGCCCGTGCTCCACCCTCCCCTAGCCCCACAATCTGCCTGGTGCGTGCTGCTTGTGCGCTCCCCTCGCCGGTCTGTACACTCTGCGGGGCCTAGTTCACCCACCCACCCAGCAGGGCCATGCACCTCACCTGCCATGCAACTCAGAGCCCCCCTTCCTGCAGCCCTAACCCAGCAGGACACTGCTCCAAGTCGCAGTCCTGGGTTAGGGCATGGCCGGTGGGTTGGGAGAAGTAGGCACTGGCTGGGACACTGACAGGCTCCTTGTTTTGCCAGTGGTTCCAGGTGCAGCTCCCATTGGCTTTTCTGGGTGTTGTAACCATGGCAGGATTAGGCCTTAGTCGTCATACACAAGTACAGCTGGGCAAAACGTTTGAGAACCACTGATCTAAATTAATCTGAGAACGCATTATTTGTATTAGCCCCTGCTGAGAGGAGAGCCTCCATTGTGCTTTCTGGTATTACATACACGTAAGAGATGTTCTCTGTTCCAAAGAGTTTACAATCTAAATAAACCAGACAGACAAAGTGTGGGAGAAAAGTAGTAATATTACTCCTGTTTTACAGAGAGTTAAGCAACTTGCCCAGGGTTATGCAGGAAGTCTGTGGGAAGAACTGAACTCAGGTCCTATGTATTAACCACAAGATTGCCCTTCCTCTTTTACCTTCTTGAAGCTTATCTTGGGAAATAGTCTTTATTAAGAACAGACACTGTATTTCAAGTGCAGCTGTGTCCTGTGGCCCCTTTTAGGAAAGATCACTGTCCCATTGTATTGCAAGGGCTTGTGGTTCCCAATCTTTTTGAGCAGCTATTTCCACTTATTAGGTTAATATGTTGGCTGTATCAGCCAGTGCCTGCTGTCTCCCATTCAGTTATGCTGGCAGTCACCCACCATATGGTGAAAATAAGGTTTGTAACTGGCCAAGCTCTGTCGTAGATACCTTGTGCCATGTTGTTCACTTAGTGTAACCAGTTCTATGTTGGGGCGTACACAGCAGTGTGAGTGAGAGGAGAATCAGGCCCATTGAATGAGTGTGCAAGTGAATGGGAGTCGGTCGTGGGACAGTATTAAGACATAGTATTGAGGCTCATAATGTACCAGCATTGCCTGGTCTACGTGCATATTTTTGTGGTAAATGTGCGTACCATGCTCTTGGTTCAAAGGGCGCACGCTTTCTTTCTGCAGAACTCATTCTAACAAGTGAATGAGACATTAAAATCTCTCTGGATGTACATGACATGGTGTCAGTTACTGTGATACAGTGGTACAGGAAGCTCTAGCAACACTGGATTGCAAGTGTCTGGACAGAGTTGTAGATGTGTTAAATATTCCACTCAGATAGTTGCATTGCTGTACTGTGGCATAACAACTGGTGGTTTTTCACATTCTGTGTTGACTTGTGCAAGGTTATGTCCATATGCTCTAGGGGTCCTTCTCCTCTGGCAATACTGCTCAGCATACAGAGTTAAATGCATACTCTAACAGAGGTTTAGCCTTCGCAGCCTAAGAGAAAGGACTTCTTTCTGAGGTGATTTGGGGCCCTGCACACACGCTGGATGTTGCCTGGAATCTTTCTATGCTGAGTTGATGTCTGTGTGTGCTGTTTTGCAACCTGCATTTATTTACCTAGGGAGTTGGTGGAGGGCTCCAAAAACAGTCTGTTGACCCTGAGTAACATGGCTGTAGGTGTGAAGATGAATGTTAACACTTCACATTTCAGAAAATCTATATAAAGTTCTTTACCTTTATGACATGACAGAAAAGTGTCAGGGCATAACAGGAAGCTGTATCTTGGTGCATATCCTCTTATTTCGTGAACAGCTTTTGTGGTATTGAAATCTGGTGAGCCAGCAGTAATTAAAATCTTAATAACAAAAGATTTTGATTTCATTATAAAGCCAAGGGGAGTAGGAAGCAGAAATAATCTTGGGTATACCCAAGTGAAAACAGAAATATTTGCTGGGGTATGTTTGAGAACTAGAAGTGGCTCGTGATTTTTTTATCACCTTTATTGGGCAAATTTGGTGGCTTGGAAATATGGATATTGTCCATTTGCATACTGAGGGCGTGTAAATATTCTGGTTTGTGCATCATCATGCTGCCACAGAATCATTGACCAAACCAGGCTGTGCTTGAGTTTAGCCTATTGTTCAAACAATAAGATAGATGTAATCTAGAGCCAGGTGACTCTAGGATGGCAGTCTTCTACTTTTTTTTTTTTTTAATAATCCACATAAAGCAGGTGAGAGAGGAAGTCAGAGGTGTGTATGTGTGCTGGGTGTCTGCCAGAGGAATGCTTTCCATTCCTGCTGAATAACTTCAGTTTCTTACATTCCTTCTCTCTCTCTGCAGTCAAAATTAGCTTCAATTGTCTGTTTTTCCAATGGGGTTCTTATTCATCCACTAGGAGGCTTCTTTGAGGGTGGGTGGGGGGGGGGTTTCTGTCTCATGTGACTAGTATATATAAACTTTTCTGGACATGCTGTGTCTAATGTAGTGAGCAAGCTGGGGGAAAAGATTCTGATCACTTGTCCACGGGTGGCTGAGGCATCACATTTGGTTGTCTGACAAGAAAATGTGCTCATCCTAATTTTAAGTCTCGTATCATTAAGTAAGCTAAAACAAAATATTGTAGTGTGACTGTAGCAAAGAATTAAGTCACTTTTTTCTAACACTGAACAAAGAGCTTTATTGAAATTAGAAAAATAGCATTATCACTTAAGCTTGTCTGTAGCTTCTGCCTACAACTTTCCCCAGCCCACATCCACCCTGATTTCCTGTTACAGATTTAAAGCAAGGGTACAGATATCTTCACAGTTGTTGCTGCCATTGTCTAAGGACATTTCTTTGCATTCTGCATGTTCTGTTTTGGACTGTTGGGTCAGGGTTTCTCATTCATGTTCTCTGTTTTCTAAAGGGAGTGTTTCTCACTTGGGTTTATGTTCAGTTTTGTGTTGCATTAGTATAGATGAAAATGCCAGCCACCAGCAGTCTGATGGACTCATGAGAGCCTATGTAATTTATTTCAATTTCAAGTGAAAACTCTAATGGCTAAATAACTTCTATAGACATTAGAGAGACAAGGTGGGTGAGGTAATATCTTGTATTGCATCAACTTCTGTTGGTGAAAGAGACAAGCTTTGGAGCTACCCAGAGTTCTTACAGAGAGTTCAGACCTAAAGAGAGTTCTGTGTAACCTGAAAGCTTGTCTCTTTCATCCAATAGAAGTTGGTGCAGTGGAAGTTATTACCTCACTCACCTTATTTGTCTAATGTCCTGAGGCCAATGCTGCTACCACAACTCTGCCAATAGCTATAGATGTTGTCCATCTGATTTGAAATCTAGATCATGGTTATGCAGAATAGCACTAGTCCAGTTTGGCATTTTGACAATTAATATATTGCGTTAATGGGGCAATTCTTTATCATACTTTTAATCTCCTAGCCAGTATGTGGATTCAAATAAGTGAAACCAGGTATACGATGGTGGTGGTTGCCCGATAGCAGCTTTGGACATGTAGTCCAGAATTTTCTGCAGCTTTGCCCCAGAAGCCCTAGCAGTGTATTTACCCTTTGGGTTTGTCATGCCAAAGGATACATTTTTGGGCTTCAGGAGTCAGGTTCAGGACTGTCTATTGCTCTGGTTCCCACACAGCACTTCCGAGCTCTTGCAAACCCTCAAACAACAAGGTATCTTTTCCTTGATAAGTAGGAGATTTAATTCATAGTACTGAGAAGGTCAGTCATGAAATGCACTGTACGCTCACAGATGTGCCTGTTTTGATCTCCTGAAATCTGTTTCTGTGGTATATTCCACAAAAATGACAGCCAAATGACTTTTGCTAATTGTTCTGGCAACCCAGTATACATGACAGATAGCTCCAGAGTAGCGCATGTTTGCCTCAAAGGTGTAGATAAGAGCTTTAAGTCTCCAGCATCCTTCGGGACATAAAAAATAACATTTTAAATTATAGTCAAAATAAATTGAAATTTCTTAAGAGGGTGGGATAATCTTTTGAGATACAGAATAGCAAGTGCAAGATTGTGACTGATGCTATGGTCAATAACAGCATGAGGATTTTGCCTTTACTTGAACTTACGCACTGTCTACATGAACACTTCTACATTCAAGCCAGCCAGTTGAGATGTGAGCTCTTCCACCTTGATCTCCACAACTTCTAAAGCTGTCAGAATCACAAAGGTAATAAATCAGCTGACCGAGATTCCAGGTCTTACCAGAAGAGAGTACAAGTTTCCCATCCTGCACAAACCTGCTGTGCTCCAATTCTTGCTCAGCCACAGAAGTTTTTGGATCCATCAGCTAGCACAGTAATAAAACTAGCTTTTTGTATGTATTTGTGAGGCTTGCCTGTAAAACAAATACACAGTCTTTGCAACTTAGTCTCTAAAAGCTTTTTAATCTGTGTTAGAAGAGTTTGGTTCAAGATCAGGGCCATTTGGGGCTTGCAAACTGCAGCATAATGTAAAGAACTAAAATCCTTTTTTTATTGACTATATGTGGAAAGCTAAACAAGTAAATCTGTGAGTCTCCTCAGTGCATCTCACAGAGCAATCTAGTAATATGCTTCTTGTGAACAAAGTGAGACCATTTGCTTCCATGCGTTTCCCGTGAGCAGCATGTGGGAAATGAAAAGATCTTACTCTCGCTTCAATGGACTGACATTATCAAATTCTTCTTGTACTTTCTGGGAACTACCAAGCATTCCACCTTTCGGATGTGAAACCTAGGGATAGCTTACAATGACTTCTAGAAAGTGTTTGCTAAATCAGCAGCTCTCAAACTTTATTGGTTCACATACCACCTTAAAAAATTGCCAGGTGAATTGATGGAACATCAAACTCAGATACCACAGTTTGGGAACCCCTGGTGTAAATATCTCATACTTTTAACAGGTTTTAACAATGCTCCACTCTGCCATGTGCTTTAGGCTTATAGGAGCCAGAGCCCTCAGTGGTATCCTCTGCCTGATAGCTTTTTTTCCCCTAAAACCCGAACACATTGCAATTTATTTTAAATCAGCCAAGTCTTCACATCTATAGTTGTTAAACAACTCTGATCTGCAAATTAAACTGCCTGGCCCTGGGAACCACAACTAAGTATTCACTTTTTAAAGGCTATAAAATAATATTAAAGGTCATCTCTCTCTCAAAATCGAATCAAACTGTTTTGCAGCAGCAAGTGATCAGAACTGTAGCTTTTTACTGCAACTCTGAATCTATCCTGAGGCAACTCAGTTCTCTTTGCAGCACTACAGCCCTTCCAGCCTTGGGTGGGTGACAGGAAACCCAACACTTTTTACTGCCCAGATAGGGATTCTGAGGTATAGGAAGTTTTTTCCAGCTGGATAGCTCGGGTTCTTTGAACGGTCTTACCTTCCTACGCTCCTAAAAACTTTGTTCCTGATGTGGTAGCCATCTGTTGGACCTTATAGTTAGTTTGTGTTAGCTGTTAGCACATGGTAGCTGCCATGTTCTAACTAACACATTTTAAAAGTCTAGTGTAAAAAGTCTAGTGTAGACAAGGCATACTGCCTTCAAGGTGTGTAAAACTGGTCAAGTTAAAGTAAATCTGACTCTAGGTGTTTCATGTTGTGCATCCAGAAAGTTGAGGAACACACAATTAATGGGCAACTGTGAAAAGCTCGTTAGTTTCACTTTGCTACTTGGGAAAGTCATAAACAGAGGCAGAGAGGGTAGGACTACCTGTCCATGCACTCAGGAAGACAGCACTGTCAGAGTTCATGTGTGGAAGGTTTTCATAGGATTACAAACGAAGAGGAATTGAAACTTGATTTTAAAAAAGGCTAAATGCTGCAGAAATTGATGGCTTAGGCCCCTCCTTCCTCCAACACCTCCAGCTCCCAGGGCATTTGTGGTTAAATCTAGAGGTAGATTGTAAGTACACTTGATTAAACTGGTGCTTTTCTTCCCCATGTGCTTCACCTTATGGATCATGACTAGAACATGCATCCTTTGTTCTGGGCAGGGGCGGCTCCAGGCCTCAGCACGCCAAGGACGTGCTTGGGGCGGCAAGCCGCAGGGGGTGCTCTGCCGGTCGCCGCGAGGGCGGCAGGCAGGTTTCCCTCGGCGGCATTCCTGTGGAGGGTCTGCTGGTCCCGCGGCTTCGGCGGACCTCCCGCAGGTGTGCCGCCGAATCCATGGGACCGGGGACCTCCCGCAGGCAAGCTGCCGAAGGCAGCCTGCCTGCCGTGCTTGGGGCGGCAAAATACCTAGAGCCGCCCCTGGTTCTGGGAATCCCCTGCCTGCAGAATTGCTGACAGGTATAGGTTCCCTGGAATGTTTCTGCAACCCTATTCTGCCTGGTGAATGCAATTCAGCATCTAAGGCTATGGCTACACTTGCACTTTGAAGCGCTAAGTGTAGTCAAAGCGCCAGCGCTGGGAGAGAGCTCTCCCAGCGCTGTCCGTACTCCACCTCCCTGTGGGGAATAACGTACAGCGCTGGGAGCCGCGCTCCCAGCGCTGGGGCTTTGACCACACTGGCGCTTTGCAGCGCCGCAATTTGCAGCGCTGGAGAGGGTGTGTTTTCACACCCTGCTGCAGTGCTGCAAATTTGCAAGTGTAGCCATGGCCTAAGTACCTGTTTCTGAGACTTCATCCTGGAGTGATTCATAAACTTGTGTAACCAGTTAGGCAGGGAGTGTCTGATCTCTGGGGATGTCTAAAGTTACTCATTAAACGGAGCTTTTTATACACATTTGATCAGAAAGCTGTACTGGAAGGCAAGAGACCGATCTACAGTATGTTTGAGACAAGTCAGCTGGCTTTCCCAGGGTTTACAGCTTCTATGTTATGGAGCTTACCCAACAGGAAACTTGACCAACCTTTACCTATGTGAATTCGCTCTTCCTCCTCCCCTGCCCAGCCTCGCAATTTCTTTTTACCCCGTTAACAACAAAAATAAAATGGCTTGTGCTGATAGGCTGGTTTCTAGAGAGGAGAAAGCACCTTGCTTAAGCAGAACTCCAGAGATAAAATTACATGGCTGTTCCATGTGGGGGGAAGGCTTCTACAGAGAAGCAACTGTACCTCATTCTACCTTTGGGAGAAAGAACGCTTCAGGGTCAGCCGCAGTCAGTGTCTGGCTATTAAAGGGAGAACCTTTAGCAAAGCCCAGCTTGGCTTTATATACCTGCTTTCATACAAACTGCAACACACGAGACTTGGGTTAAATAATGTGCAACAGAGGGAGGAAGAAAGTTGTCTTCAGGTTTTGCATAGCAGTAAGATTATGGGAAGGGACCAAAAGGAGACTGGCACTGAGTGGAGGAAGGAGAAACTGACGCTCCAACCAAAATCTGGGTTTAAACCTACAAGTATGATAGTGTGTTCAGTTAACCTGAAACCGTAGCCTTATTCTTCATAGCTTTTTTGTCTTGTCAGAATGGCTGCTTTGGGAGATAGTTCGATAGTCCAGAAGAGGGCTGCATGAAAGCAGTTTGTGGTAGCTGATGTCTGTCACCTAGCTTACCTTTCTACCTGAAAACCTGTTCAGCTGCACTTGATTGAGACTCTGTCATCCTGAGGACACTGGAGCCTTACGTGAAGGCAGACTGCAGTGTCATCTCAACATGGACTGTCAGTTTCTTCAGCTTTACAAAAGCCTTCAGGGCAGCAGTTGTCTAGTGCAGTGGTCTCCAAAGTGGGGTGCGCAAACGAGGATCCTTCGGGGTGAGCCGCAGGAGGAGCGCCGCCGGAGCAGCGCCGCTTCTCCCCGCCCCTGCCCCCAGCAGTTCGGCCGGGAGCGGGAGGGGGCATGCTCAAAATTTTTTTACTGATGGGGTGCACAATCAAAAAAGTTTGGAGACCACTGGTCTAGTGGGTAAAGTTCAGAGATGAGAGAAAATCTGGGTCCTAGTTGCAACTGTGCTGAAGACTGATCTTGGACAAATTAATCTCTCTCTGCCTCAATTTCACTATTTGTAAACTAGGTAAAAAGCACTAAGTCAGGGGTGTCCAAAGTTTTTTGGGGGAGGGCCAAATATAAAAAAAAAAAGGCCCCCCACACCACACACAAGAGGTGTGCCGGGCGGCGCGAACCTGCAGCGCAGGCATGACGCGGCCGGGTCCCGTCTTCCGGCGGCGGCTCCCTCGGCTGCTCGGCGGCATGGCAGCGGCAGGTCCGGGGCGGGCGGCGCGGCGCCGCGCGCGCCGCCGCGGGACACGGGCGGGCGGGAAGCGGACCGGGGCCCGCCGCCGGCCGCGGTCCCGCGCCCCCCTCCCTCCCGCGGCTCGCGGCGCGGCGGCCTGCGGCGCCGCCGCGAGCATGACACCGGCGGGCACGAGGCGCAAGGCAGCGGGAGCTGAGCCTCTGGCGAAAACTGGAATGCGCGCACTTCCCGCGCCGCGGCGCAGAAGGGGCGCCCGTGGCCAGATGCACTAAGTGTTTGCGACATGGTATTGTTTTCGGAAGCTTTGATCAGTCACTGGTTTTGTTTAGCTTGACAAACGTAAGGAACATGTGGAACTGGTTGTCTAGAGGCTGTGCCTTTTTTTCCCTTTAACGCCTACCTTTGTCTTAATCCCTTTTCCCCTTTCTCTTTCAGGATCCCTCAGTGACACAGCTGACACATGCTAACCAAGGCGGCTTGGATGAATTCAATCCCTTCTCTGAGAACTCCCGGCTGGTATGTGTCTCATGTGATTGCACCAAATAGCTACATACCTGTTGTATCAGACAGCTGGGTCCCTTTATAGAGGGGACTATAAGATGAATGAGGCATTCATAGATCTGTCCCTACCGGACAGTGACTGTGTTACATGCACAATGCACTTATCATGAGACCCCAAGAGCAGAGCACCAGTGATCTGCCTGCAGGAATTCTCACGGCCAAAGCAATCCCAAAGTGTGAAACAGAACAAAAGTCTCATGCCAAGGGATATAATTAGGGCCATACCAAATTCACAGTCCATGTTGGTCAATTTCATGATCATGGGATTTTTTAAATTGTAAATTTCATGGTTTCAGATGTTTAAGTCTGAAACTTCATGGTGTTGTATCTGTGGGGATCCTGACCCAAAAGGGGGCTAAGGAAGGTGCTGCAAGACTATTGTAGGGGGGTCGTGGTATTGCCACCCTTACTTCTGCGCTGCTGCTGGCGGCGGCTCTGCCTTCAGAGCTGGGCTCCTAGCCAGCAGCTGCAGAGCTACCTGCAGCTGGGGGAGGTTCCCGGAGATAGGTCTGACCTGGCCTGGGAGCGACCCCTGTAGGGGAAGAGGAAGTCCCATCCTTCCCCAGCTTGGCTGGGACTAGTATCCAGGGCACAGTAAGAGCCCCCAGCCCTGCCCCTCCTCTACACTAGCCAGATTTCACAGGGAGATCAGATTTCACAGTCCGTGATGCATTTTTCACAGCCATGAATTTGGTAGGGCCCTAGACATGAGAGTCAAGATCAGATTCTCTGTTGGGAGAGGGATTACTGCTGTGATATCCGTGCCAGCTGGGTGGTTCGGAGCAGCAGTGACCAGCTCCAATACTGCTGTGGGTACGGGGTATGGAGTGACAAGCAGGGAAGCTGGAGAAGACCAATAATCACTATTTAAACAGTAGATCAAAGCGCCATTGGTCTCTTTTCTGGCATGTGATGTTACCCATAATAACTGGGAGGCATCAGTCTCCATACAGTAAAACCTCAGAGTTATGAACACCAGAGTTACAAACTGAGCAGTGCACCACACACCTCATTTGGAACTGGAAGTACGCAATCAGGCAGCAGCAGACACAAAAAAGCAAATACAGTACAGTGCTGTGGTAAAAGTAAACTACTAAAAAAAGGGGGAAAGCAACGTTTTTCTTCTGCATAGTAAAGTTTCAAAGTTGCATTAAGTCAATGTTCAGTTGTAAACTTTTGAAAGAGGTTCTAACAGATGGTTCAGAAACATACAATAAAGATGCTTATGCAGGATGGTGCCTGGTGTTCCTGGGACTCCAGGCCTGCCTTCCAATTTGGCACACACCTACTTGAAGGCACTTGGCGTTCAGCGGTTCCCAGAGCTAATTGAAGCAATGTGTGTAATGCTCATTTGCTGTGTCACTCTTTGTCTAGACAAATGGAGCTCAGACCGTTCCAGCGACGCAGCCTGCTGGCCCTTCACAACCCGCTGTCCTACAGCCATCTGTGGAACCCACTCCACAGGTAATATACCCAGCCACCACCTTTCTGCTGAATGTCTGGAGAGCTCACACCGTGGCTTCCGCTAAGCAAAACTGTTGGAATACAAATGAGCCTCTATGCGTCTTACAGGCCTTCAACAAGACTTTTCTATAGGGATTGGATTCATTTGGGTGGGGTATGGGAGGCTGCAGCTGACCAACGCTGCCCTCATTTGTGTTTATTACATTGATTGGCATTGCAATGGGGAATATTTAATAGCCTTGCAAATAATTCCGAGAAGTAGACAATGTAAAGCCCCGGTGTCTTTCCCTCTGCTACTGAAACTGACTCTGTTTTTTGTCCCGTTCTGCTTGGCCTTCTCGCACAATGCTGCCTATAACTTGTTAACAGTGTTAGCTTAGTTTCAGGGACTGAACAGCCACACTCTGCTCTGTGAGTGTGGACACAGTGCAGTTGTGTGTTGCAGCTGCTGCTTAGGCAGGCCAGCAAGTACCAGCCGTCCAGGTTCATCTCAGCGAGCAAGAATTCAGAGAGACAGAGGCTGCTAGGAGAAGATTTCAGTTCTCAGAATAGCAACAAGGTGAAAGAGATCCAGGGGAAGGTAGGCAAAGTACAGAGAAGAGAGGGGGCTTCACTGCCTTTTTTTCTGGGACCTCCAAAATCTCCTGTCCCAGCTTGGGAGGTTCCCGCTCTTTAGACTCTGAGTGGTTATCACCATACTCCGTAAACCCCAGGAGCCCACTGTCTATTTCCCTTCATTGTCAGGACCTCTTAGCTTTGCCTTTACCCCTCACCGCCTGAGCAGACTGCGGCTCCTTGCTCTTGAAACAAATTGGTGCTAATTTGGAAAGGATCCAAAATGAGTAACGAGAGAGACTCTTGGGGAGAGGGAGTTTTTATCTTGTTTGGTTTTGTTTAAATTATCTTAGTGCTGATGAAAAGTCCCAGATTAGCAGTTCTGAAGCCCTCTAGTTATCCATAGGGTGTGTGTATGGGGCGAGGGGGCAGCAGTGCAAGCTTTCCCCACCAATATGCCCTTTTAAGGGGGAGACTGTCTTCATGGTTCATTCAGCCTTTGCCCTCTCCGCTGAGTGTCAACTGGGGAAGGGGGTCATGGTGTGGGTGCTTGTCTCCCTTCAGTCCCTCGTTGACAAGCAGCACATTTCAGAGACCACAGAATGCATTTCAGGGGAAAGTGACTCAGTCATAGCTGGGCTGGGCTGAATTTAAACCCAAAACCTGGAGCTGAAAGCCTCTAGGAGACCCAGGAAGAAAGCAGAACAGCTAAACTAGAGCTGCAAAAGGGTATTGGCCTGAAGCTCCTGCCAGTGTATTAACACACACATTGGTGGCGAGTTCTATGGGCCTGTGATGCTTGGGCACCAGGAATATTCCTGATCCGGGGCCCGGCTTCAACAATGTTTGAGGCCGGGTCTCTCCCTCGGCCCCGCCTTCCGCCCCTGGGTGCTCCCTTCCGCGTGTCCGCCTTTCCCACACACCTCCTCCCGCCCCCAAACTCCTTCCCAGAGCCTGCAACCAAACTCCATCCCAGAGCCTGCAACCAAACTCCATCCCAGAGCCTGCACCCAGACCTTCTCCCCCCCCCCCCCCAAACACCCTCCCAGGGCCTTAGGCAGGTGGGGGTGGAGTTTGGGGGGAGCGGGCTCTGGGCACCACCAAAATTTCTACAAATCTGCCGCCCCTGAACACACAAGCCTCTGGGCATGCTGGGATTTTCAGTAGTTAATGTGAGGACAGCAAAAAGTAATGGCCTCAAATGAAGAGGAAAAGTAGAATAACTTGCCAGAGAAGCTGTGCAGTCTCAGAGCTACAGGATCTGCTCTGTGCCCAGCTTTTAAACTGTCTCTTGGAGCAGCCCCTTTAGCGTGGCAGAACCCCAAAGGATCTCACTCCTTCCTTGAGGCTTGGTCATGCAGCCTCACCATCTCCTAGACTGAGTGTCTGGGCTCCAGCCCTCCTGTTTCACACCATGAGCTCTGCCCAGCGAGTCCAACTGAAGTAGACCGCGTATAGACTTGTCCACTCTTCAGGGACTAATGCGCCCAAGCCAGTATTTGCAGTGACATCCAAGCAGCATTTTCAGAACAGAGTAGGATTTTTCAGTCAGCTGGAACCCAGCACTGGAAGTCCCTAGGTTAGCATAGAGAAATGAAGGTTAAAGCTGAAACCATTCTGGCCAAGCCAGTACGATTCACAGCCAAGCTGTAGTGAGCGACATTTCAGATGCTCTCTCTCTCCCTGACCTCCATAGTCAGTCCCAGGAGAGCAGCCAGAACCAGAAGCCTATGCTGTATTCCTTGCTGGTCACCTCCCAGTCTTTGTTCTTCAGGCAGGGCCATGCATGAGTCATTGAAGCTTGAACTGTCTCTCTGGACCCCTTGTTAATCTGAGTCGGTTTCAAACAGTTCCTTACCAACTCTGTTCCTCCCAGAGAAGCGAGGTGGCACATACACCTGTCTCCTCTATGCAGTTCCAGCAGCATTGTTAACCCTTTTGCCCTCATTGGGTAGCCATGCAAAGTAGAGAGGGAAACTGAGGCGCACACAGGCTTCATACAAATATTCCAGAAGATTCCCTCTTTGTCAGAGTCACCCTCACGGAAGAGTTGGGCAATGAGAAGGGAGCTGCTGGTGGATTCTGTAGAAATCTATTACTAACATCCTACCACGATGCAGGCAGAAAGCTGAAGGAGATCTCAGACCAACCATGAATGTTCTGCTTCTGAGATGTCCTCAACCTTCTGAATGTTGCTGGAACGTTCATTAGTGTGTGTGCATCCCCTCTTCCCTTAGGAAGGGACCTTCTCCCCACTGAATGGCTCTTTGGTTCTGATTGCTTTTCGGTGACTCTCCATGCAGGCTGTAGCCTCAGCAGCCCAGGCTGGACTCCTTCAGCAGCAGGAGGAGCTGGAGAGGAAAGCAGCGGAGCTGGAGAGGAAGGAGCGAGAGTTGCAGAATAATGCAGCAGCCTTTAACCGTGAGTAGTGTTTCTTTCCCTGTCTAAGAATCCATTCTGTGCGTCACACCTGTCTAAGCCCGAGTGTACAAGAGTTCCCCTGTCTGGTGCATTCTGCAGGGTGTCGGACCCCATTATGTTGTGCTGGGGCATGAGAATCATCTGAGTGTCACAGCAATGGAAACTTGCACACACCGTTTTAATGTAATTCTGAGGCATCCCACAAGGGGGAGAGTAATAAAAGCTGGGATTTTTGAGACCAGCCGTGTGTAACCTCCAGCCAATTGGACCTTGCTTCATTTTTCCTATAATGGTGGTGGTGGGGGGACACTGCTACCTATCTCCATTAGACCACGTGACACCTCTTACCCATTTGTCTCATACACATGCCGATGTTCTCAGGCACTCATCTATAGGTGGCTGTTTTATTCTAGGTGGAGTTTGTGGTACCATCCATAGTTAAGGTTGCCCGACACTTTGCATTATAAGATCCTGTTTTCAGTTGCTTATAACTTTGCCAAACTTTTACTGTTCAGGCTAAAATTGTCCGTGCTGGGTGTGTGCCTCAGGCTAAAAATTTTTTGAAAGTTTTAGTTAAAATGATTCAGTGATTTCTGAGAATGAGGTTCAGGAAAAATTCCTTGTTTTACCCATGTTAAAATATTATTGCAGCAGTCTTGTTACGAAGCTCTGTTGCTCCATGCTTTAGCAGGATCGTTAAAATTCACTGAAATTTGGCCAATTTTCAGCCTCTAAAAAAACTGTCAGCACGTGTTCAATAGACCCTTGTTAGTTTGGCAGCAAAATCCTCAGAAGAGTCTGTCTGTACCTAGCATACTGCAGCCCAGAGAGAGAGAGGGCGTAGGAGGAGGGCAGCCAGAGGGCACAAGGAAAGAAGGGTCTATAACCACTAGACTTCACATCCAGGAGCTCTGAGTTTCTGTTCCTGTGCTGTCAACAAAGAACTGCAGAACTCACTGGCAAAGTGTCTGTCTCATTCCCTTCTGGTAGCTGGTCCGCACAGAGGATAACAGCCTACTACTACTTCCAGTTACACTGTTAGCTCAAGTGGTAGAGGTCCCTTCTGCAGATCTAAAGGTCTGAAGCCAGCTGATGACTCAAGATGGTGGTCAGTATGGTTCCGCATAATGGGATTTTTTTCGGGTTTTTTTTAAATTAGGAGATTGTAGCCTTAATCTTTTAACAGGTTTTTTTTTTGTTTTTTTTTAAATGCAGAGTCAAGCACTCAGGTTAGGAAATGCCAAAATTAAGGTTGCCTGTGTAACCATATTTCAGCCCCCTTGTGCATAGGCACTGATAGTCTTTAGTTACATAATCACATACTAGTTTTTCCATGGGACCTCTGCCCCTTTCACTGTATAGGATGGATGGTGCCCTGGGAATGCAGCAGGGTTGTGTGTAATGAAGGAGACCGTTGTCTGTGGGACACTTGCCTTATTTGTTGTAGAAGTTGGAACGTGTTTAGTGAATGATAGAGGCAAGGTGGGTGAGGTAATATCTTTTATTGGACCAACTTCTGTTGGTGAGATAGACAAGCTTTTGAGCTACAGAGCTCTCTCTCACCAACAGAAGTTGGTCCAGTAAAACATACTACCTCACCTCCCCCCCCCGCCCCCCCGTCTCTCTCATATCCTGGGACCAACACGACTACAACTACACTGTGTACATATAGTGAATGAGGCAGAGGATTACAGGAGAAGAGAGGTGATCCTATTGATAAGGAAATAGAATACCACCATGGAGAAATGGATTGTATCCCTGCCCCTGCCACAGATTTCCTGTGTGATGCTAGTCAAGTCACTTAAAAAAAGCTTTTCACAGTTGGCCACTAATTGTGTGTTCCTCAACTTTCTGGATGCACAACATGACACCTAGAGCCAGATTTACAGAAGTGTTGAGCATTCACAACTGCAACTGAAACCAGCTGGAATTGTGCTTTGGGGACACTTTAGAGCTAGGTGACATTTTTGTGGTGAGCAGTCAATTCCTTGAAAACTGCAGTTTTCAGGGCACCAAAACTATTTGCAAATTCAGTGAATAGTTTTGGTCAAAAAAAAAAAAAAAAACCCTGAAGAAGAAACCTGGAACAGAATACAAAGTGTACAGTGCTTACTTTATATTATTTTTTTATTACAAATATTTGGACTGTAAAAATGATAAAAGAAATAGTACTTTTCAATTCACCTCATACAAGTACTGTAGTACTCTTTATCGTGAAAGTGCAACTTTCAAATGTAGATTTTTTTTGTTTGTTTGTTTTTGAGTGCAGTTATGTAAAACTTTAGAGCCTACAAGTCCACTCAGTCCTACTTCTTGTTCAGCCAATTGCTAAGACAAACAAGTTTGTTTACTTTTATGGGAGATACTACTGACTGCTTCTTATTTACAATGTCACCTGAAAGTAAGAACAGGTGTTCACATGACACTTTTGTAACTGGTGTTGCAAGGTATTTACGTGCCAGATATACTAAACATTCATATGCCCCTTCATGCTTTGGCCACCATTCCAGAGGACATGCTTCCCTGCTGATGATGCTCGTCAAAAAAAAATGTGTTAATTAAATTTGTGACTGAACTCCTTGGGGGAGAATTGTATGTCTCCTGTTCTATTTTACCTGCATTCTGCCATATATTTCATGTTATTGCAATCTCAGATGATGACCCAGCACGTGTTCATTTTAAGAACACTTTCACAGCAGATTTGACAAAACTTAAAGAAGGTACCAATGTGAGATTTCTAAGGATAGATACAGCACTCGACCCAAGGTTTAAGAATCTGAAGTGCCTTCCAAAATCTGAGGGGGGTGAGGTGTGAAGAATGCTTTCAGATGTCTTAAAAGCGCAACACTCCGATGTGAAAACTACAGAACCCAAACCACAAAAAAAAAGAAAATCAACCTTCTCCTGGTGGCATCTGACTCAGATGATGAAAATGATCATACATCAGTCCGCTCTGCTTTGGATCGTTATCGAGTAGAACCCATCATCAGCATGGACTCACATATTCTGGAAAAATGGTTGAAGCATGAAGGGACATATGAATCTTTAGTGCATCTGGCACATAATTATGTTGCGATGCCAGCTACAACAGTGCCATGCGAATGCCTGTTCTCACTTTCAGGTGACATTGTGAACAAGACGCGAGCAGCATTATCTCCTGCAAATAAACCAAACTTGTTTGTCTGAGCGATTGGCTGAAGTAGGACTGAGTGGACTTGTAGATTCTAAAGTTTTACATTTTTTAATTTTTTAATGTAGTTATTGTACATAATTCTACATTTGTAAGCTCAACTTTCATGATCAAGAGATTGCACTACAGTACTTAGATTAGGTGAATTGAAAAATATTTTTTTAAACAGTGCAAATATTTGTAATTAAAAATAAATATAAAGTGAGCACTGTACACTTTGTATTGTGTTGTAATTGAAATCAATGTATTTGAAAATGTAGAAAACATCCAAAAATATTTAAATAAACGATATTCTCTTATTGTTTAACAGTGCGATTAATCTTTTTTTAATCGCATGACGCCCCTAATGCTAAGTACTCTGGGAAATCAGGCCCTAGGTGTCTCACATTAGGTGCTTTAAATTATTGGACACTTTTGACAACTTTGGCCTTAATCTGTCTGCCTCATTTTCAATACTGTAAAATGGAAATAATGCCACCACCTTTTCTCGCAGGGGTGTTGTGCAGATAAATTAATGTGACAGCCACACATTGAATGAGGACAATACAAAGTAACATTAAATACCCATTCACTGAACAAGGCAGGGGGAAAAATAGTATGCGATCATGTAATTAAAGACTATTGTAATGCATACACACAAGAATGCCAAATTAAAGTTGAACAAGTAACCTTAATCCTGACAATTCCTAACTCGGACGTTTGACTTTGCAGCCTTAATGTTCTTTTATTGGAGTTTTTTAATATAATTTGATATAGTCTCACCTGGGTACCTTCCAGTAGCACACTAAGCAAAGTGGGTGACATCTGTCACGTGTGGCTAAGGACAAGAATTGTGTGTGTAGTGTATAGTAGTGTTTAGATTCTAGTGGGGGGGGGGGTTGTGTGTACTCCCTGCTATGTGTGTTGAAGAAGGCAGTTTCAAGAAGTGTGCTCCGCACTTGGAGCGGAAGATGGTGAGGTTTGTGATGGTCCTTTGTCCCTGGGGGGGTTTGTTCCACAGTCTCGGCCCAACCCCCATTGTATCAGAGGCCTCTAAAACAACACCTGACCCATTTCACTGGTTCCTAGCAGTGCTTATACATCCATGAGTGAAGCACCTGATGCAGTTACTTCTAAGTCTCAGACTATTCAAATCAAATTTCTTGCCATGGTCTGGTTGCTACATCATCTTCCAAGGGTCAAGTCTTAATAGATACTGACTATTAGTCTGCTTGCTTGTGAATTAGCGTGCTTTAGTGAGTCTGTCGAACCAGGGAACTCTCTTGAGGGATCTCTCCTTGTTTCCTTTTATAGCGAGACAGAACAATTGGCCACCTTTTCCCAAGAAGTGTCCAATCAAGCCGTGTTTCTATCAGGACTTCTCTGCAGACATCCCAGCTGATTACCAGCGAATATGCAAGATGCTGTATTACTTGTGGATGTGTGAGTAAGCACAGCTGGGGAAATAGTGTTGGGCTGGAAGGAAAATTTGGAATGGTTCTTTCTCAGGAGGCTTTCTATCAAATGCTGACTTTTCCATAGTAGCTATTGATGCTGAAGTCATCTGTAGGTATCCTTTGTGGCTGTAAACTCCTGGTCCTCTGTTTTTTAAAGACAGAGCTAAAAAAGTCTCTAGTTCAACCCCAAGTTATTGGGCTTAATACAGGTATTTCTAGATGAAATTCTATGGCCTGTGTTATGTAGGACTATACAATCATCATGGTCCCTTCTGGACTATAAAATCTATGAATCTGAAAGGATGGTGGATGTGTTTAACTTTAATGCATCAGGGAACCCAAGCTGTGCTCCCCACTTGGTGTTTATCAGCCTGTCCACCTAAAGTAGTCGTCCTGTGGGATGTTGTAATTGCATCCCCAGCAGCCAGTTAAGAAGAATTAAGACTTTAGGCTAGAGCAGGAGTAGGCAACCTATGGCACAGGTGCCGAAAGCGGCACGCAAGCTGATTTTCAGTGGCACTCACACTGCCCGGGTCCTGGCCATGGGTCCGGGGGGCTCTGCATTTTAATTTAATTTTTAAATGAAGCTTCTTAAACATTTTAAAAGCCTTATTTACTTTACATACAACAATAGTTTAGTTACATATTATAGACTTATAGAAAGAGACCTTCTAAAAACGTTAAAATGCATTACCGGCACGCGAAACCTTAAATCAGAGTGAATAAATGAAGACTCGGCACACAACTTCTGAAAGGTTGCCGACCCCTGGGCTAGAGCGATAAGGAGCAGTATCAGATGGACCCTTACAGTAAGATCCACCTTTCCATGCAGATGGCCCTCGACGGGGAAGGGAAATGCTGAAACTATGGCTCACGTGCTACCTAGTTTCTATCGACGATGTTGTGCACTGTGGTCCATGAGAGGGCAGTGATGCTTTGGCACTTTGTGGGTTTTCCTAGAGATTGCTAATCTGTTTCCTTTCTTTCTCCCATCCTGAACAGTTCACTCAGTTACCCTGCTTCTAAACCTGCTTGCTTGCCTGGCATGGTTCACCGACACTCCACAAAGAGGAGTAGACTTTGGTCTCTCAATTCTGTGGTTTATTTTGTTCACCCCTTGTGCTTTCCTCTGTTGGTATCGACCCATCTACAAGGCTTTCAGGCAAGTACCATTTTTCAGTTTAATAGGGATACAGCCATTACTGGGAGGAAGTGCTGTTTAATCTGATCATAATGTGTTCGCTTGGGGGATTTTCCAAGTCTTCAGTACATTAGATAGACCAAAACCTACCTTACAGACTGGATGTTGGGGGTATGTGCTGGTGGTGTGGAAGAGAGATTGATCTTCTTGTGCTCACTCTGAGCTTAGACTGGATAATCTTAATGGTCCCTTCTCACCTTAAAATCTACAACCTGTCGAGATGGATGTAGTGAAAGATCATCTGACTGCGGCTAAATGTGCCATATTAGATACAGTAGAAACCTCTAATGTAACTGGGAAATGCCTGTCAATGAACATCTATCCAGTGTCCAAACCCCAGCTGATTATTTGGTCCTAGTTATGTTCATGTTAAGAGAATTCTTGACAGTAGTAGCCCAGTAAAGCAGCCTGGTTGTATAACAAGTATTGAGGAAGGGGGCTTTACCATCAGACATACCATACGGAATGAGTGAGTGCATATTGCAGCCACTGGGTTTGATAATTCTCTTGCTGCATGGCTTCCTCTTGGTTCCGCAGTCCCTACCCCTCATGCAATCTTCAGCCTGAGAAGGGTTCATTGCAATTGTTGCCTGTTTATTTACAAAATGCTTTTGTGATTTGTATCGTGCGTCTGTCCTGGGGATTCCTGGATTTCACTCACCCCGTCTCTCACCTTGCAGGTCTGACAGCTCCTTCAGCTTCTTTGTGTTCTTCTTAGTCTTTTTCTGCCAAATTGCAATCTACATCATCCAGGCAGTCGGCATTCCTGGCTGGGGGGACAGGTAAGCATGACTTACTGCATGTGCAATGCAGCCCTGAACTGGCACCTTCTCAACAGGACTGCAATTGTTTGAAGAGTTTCTGTTTTGTGCTTTTTGTTCTTAAAGCTGTCTGTCCTCTTCCATTTCTGTTCTGGTACACGGCTTCTGCAGAGTTCAGCTGGGTGGCTTTCTCCGCCACACTCCCTATTCTAGTCGTGTCAAAGGCATGTATCTCCTCTGCTGATATAGCCTGACAGTTCCCAACCACTCCTTACTGTGCTGTCTCCTGTTCTCTTTATTTCTAAATGTCTTTCTGTGTCTATTTGGTGCCACATCTTCAATGAAGATCTTGTCTGGCTACTCTCTAAAAAGCCACGTAGCCTGCTCTGGTGGAGGCGATGTTCTACAGATCCGTATGTGCGAATAATCTAAAGACTGGCTACCAGAATCCATCTGTTTGCGGGTTTGATCCCCTGTAAAATGAGAGAAGGGCTAATGTAGTGCCCATCTTTAAAAAAGGGAAGAAGGAGGATTGAGGGAACTACAGGCCAGTCCTGGGGCCAGTTTTGTTCAGTATCTTCATTAATGATCTGGAGGATTGTGTGGACTGCACCCTCAGCAGATTTTCAGACAACACTAAGCTGGGAGGAGTGGTAGAATCACTGGAGGGTAGGGATAGGATACAGAGGAACCTAGAGAAATTAGAAGATTGGGTCAAAAGAAATCTGATGAGGTTCAACAAGGACAAGTGCAGAGTCCTGCATTTAGGACGGAAGAATTCCATGCACTGCTACAGACTAGGGACCTAATGGCTAGGCAGCAGTTCTGCAGAAAAAGACCTAGGGGTTACAATGGATGAAAAGCTGGATATGAGTTGACAGTGTGCCCTTGTTGCCAAGAAGGCTAACGGCATTTTGAGCTGTATAAGTAGGGGCATTGCCAGCAGATGGAGGCACATGATCGTTCCCCTCTGTTCAACATTGGTGAGGCCACATCTGAAGTACTGTGTCCACTTTTGGGCCCCACGCTACAAGAAGGATGTGGAAAAATTGGAAAGAGTCCAGTGGAGAGCAACAAAAATGATTAGAAGGACTGGAGCACATGATTTATGAGGAGAGGCTGAGGGAACTGGGATTGTTTAGTCTGGAGAAGAGAAGAATGAGGGGGGATTTTATAGCTGCTTTCAACTACCTGAAAGGGGGTTCCAAAGAGGATGGATGTAGACTATTCTCAGTGGTAGAAGATGACAGAACAAGGAGTAATGGTCTCAAGTTGCAGTGGGGGAGGTTTAGGTTGGATATTAGGAAAAACTTTTTCACTAGTAGGGTGGTGAAGCACTGGAATGGGTTACCTAGGGAGGTGGTGGAATCTCCTTCCTTAGAGGTTTTTAAGGTCAGGCTTGACAAAGCCCTGGCTGGGATGATTTAGTTGGGGACTGGTCCTGCTTTGAGCAGGGGGTTGGACTAGATGACCTCCTGAGGTCCCTTCCAACCCTGATATTCTATGATTCTTAGTGTGTTGGCTGCAAATTCAACTGAGACAGAAGTGGGTTTTTTTAATTCCAGCTTTTTTTTTTCTCTCTCTTTTACACACACACACACACACACTCTATTCTTCACATTATGCATGTGAAAAAGTCAGAGCTGGGAGTTTAGTTGTGTTGGCACCTTCAGGTAATAGCTGCAGTGAAGCCACAGTCTGTTTTTGCCCACAGCCTGGAGAATGGCTCCTGGGGAAAGTCATCCCTCCCTCTCCTGGTTCTTTGACCCTGTCACTGCCTTTTGAGTCACAGTCAGAGCTCCATTTTCAGTCTGACTTGGGCGAGCACTCTGGTTCCCAAGAACACACTGATCTGTAGAGAAGGCCGCTCCCAAGCAGACAGTATTTTCATCAGTGGCTAAATAGTGTGATTTGTGTTTAATGCTAGTTAAACACAGTGGAAAATACACCGCTAATGAAACACGTCAGATATTTCCTTCTCGCCAGTTGCTGCTCAGTCTCCTTTGGCAAAAGATAATCCAGTTTATATAGCAGTTGAAATTAAATGCTGAGAGGAGGACCTTTGTCCAAATAGGTAACTCTGGATTCTAGCTAGGTGTCTTGGTAGTCCTAGCCCTTTGCACTTTATCAGGGATATGGCCATAAGGAACTCTAGGGGTTAATCTCAGGAACTGGCATCTACTAAGGAGCTTTTTATCCAGCTCTTGCGCTGTGCTTCTTCATCCTATTTTCTTTGTTTCTTCCACTCCTCACAAATATTTTCCCAGCCTTGCAAGACTCTCATGAAAATACTAGCCCAGGCTAGAAATCTACTCCTTTCCCAAGTCCATGGTGCTTTTGCCCATTCCTCTCCAGCTAGCAACCATTTGTGTGTGTTCTACATTGCATTTACTTTTAGGGTATGTCTACACAGCAGTGGAAACCCAGGCTCAAGCCTAACCCCCTTTGCGTCCACACACCAATTGTGCTAATTTAGGGCTTGGACCTAGGGTCTCAGGACCCTGCAGGGCTGGTGGGTCCGAGCCCATGTTAACCTGGGACCTAGGGTCTGAGCCCTATTGCTTTCCTGTGTGCACGCAGCCCCATCTTGACTTGGGTCCCAGAAGTCCTCCAGACATATCCCAGAGTTCCCGGCGGTAGAGGAGTGGCAGTGCAGGCAGCCAGTGCAGCGATCAGAAGCCCCATTACTGCCTGGCTGAGTGTGCTCCTTGATTCTGCTATGGCTCCTCACTGGTGCACAGAGATTGCCAGGAGCAGGGAGCAAAGCTGACAAGTGGGTGGCAGCTCCTAGCTGCCAGGATGTTGGGAGTCATCCCCCGCAGCCATGCTGAGCCAGGAGCTCTGCCGCTCCCCTCTGTGCAGGCAGCTGCTTGGTCCCACTGCGCTCTCTGTCCCTTGCTCCCAGGCCGCTCCGCCCTCCCTGGGGCTGTGTGCAGGGGCTGCATGCACTGAATGCAGTGAGTGGGAGCCAGCCCCCAAACTTCCCCCCAGGGATCCCTTATCCCTGCCTCCTGGGCACAGCGGGGACAGGGATAAGGGATCCCCAGGGCTGCTGGAGCACATTGCATTCCAAGCCCTAGAGATGCACTTCATTGCTTTAGAGCCAGCAGCCGCCAGGCGGGGCGAGGGAGGCAAGTTTTTCCTCTGAAATCTACATTTTATTTCAAACTTCAAAACAAAACCAATCAACGACACCTTCATTGAACAGCCCATTTTAAAAGTTAAGAATTGCAAAGTTTCAGTTTAATAGTTTGACAGCCCTGGAGCCTGATGTCCTAATTATCCTCAGAACAGGGGCACCTGGGGATTTTCCCACCTCTGTGACTCAGCCTTGAGCCCACTTCTCAGATTCAATGGTAGTTCAGTATAAACCCTTCTCACACTGCAGTCGTTCTACTGAGAGGAGCTAATTATGAGCTGATGTACTTGTGCTCCTTATGGGCAACTGAGTCCCATCAATAGCAACACCACAATTAGGAAACAGGGTGGGCAGTAGAGTTTTCCCACAATGCACCACCTTCCTAGGGCTAGAATGTCGACATAGGGGGTGGGGGCTAGGCACCCTGAGATAGGGTTACTGTGACTCGGGTCCATGCACTGCAGTGTGGATGCCAGAGCCCTAGGTTTGAGCACGGGTCTGAAAATCCTTAACCTAGGGTGAAAATGCAGTGTAGACACTGAAGCCCAGGGTTCCCTGACACGGGTCAGCTGACTCAAGTCCTACTAACCCGAGGCTTACATTGCTGTATAGACATACCCATACTGCACTGTGAGGAGGGAACTGTACAAGGGAATGGGAAGGCACCTCAGTGATCCTTTTCAAAGCTAGCCTAGCATCTAGAATGGGTAACTTCCTGCATGAGACTAAATTCTGTAAGGAACTTTTCCTGTGGTCTGATATTCCTGTAGCAGCTCCAGTTGGCTGCATGTCCTCTGTGGTCCCTTAGTCCTCTTGTCATCAAATAACCTGAGTAACCTAGGGCTCTCCCAGAGTCTTGTCTATTCTCTTGTCCCTGTGTATACCTGGTACTCTTCATGTGATGAGCCCTCTTTCTTACAGTGGTTGGATTGCAGCTCTGGAGCAGACACAAAAAAACTGGGCTGTGTCGATAATCATGATGGTGGTGGCCGCATTCTTCACGCTGTCTGCTGTCCTCTCACTCTTCCTCCTAAAGCGGGTAAGTTACTGAAAGACAAGAGCAGCTCCAACTTAAATCCTGCATCCTAGGGCAGTTCACCACCAGTAGCAAAGGATTTCCAGGTATTGAATCATAGTCTCTTCTAGAGTTTTGTGGTTAATAACCAGCTTAGTGTCGAAGGAAGGATGAAAGTAGCAAGTTCGTCAAAAGCTTTTGGAAAGCATGTTTTCTTGTTCCTCCTCCTGGATTTGTACAAAGTCCCTTACAAGAAGCGGTGATGGAAACATAAGTAATCACGTGGATGGGAAACTAGATAAGAGACTGAAAACAGACTAGGTGGTCTGTTTTCTATACGGCAAAAGGTTACCAGGGAGGGGGGGCCCCCACAAGACCAGCATTTAATATCTAGAAAAGCAGGGGAAAGCAGTGAGATGGCAAGATTTGCAGATGCGATTTAGGTTGAGACTAGAACAGATTGTCAGGAAGTTCAAAGGGACCCAGACACAGTAGGAGACTGGGCAGGATGAGGGCAGATAAAATTCAGCATTGACAAATGCAGGGAAGTGAAACTGCCAGGAATCGCGTGAATTGGTCTTAGACATTGTTGGGTTCTAGATTAATTGTAACCACTTGGGAAAGCTTGGTCTTCATTGGGGATGGGTCACTGAAGGCCTGAACTCAGTCAAAAAAGCAAACGATGCCCTGATGCATAAAGCATAGGGCAGAAAAGAACATCGGCAGGATCCTGCCACTCTGTGAATGAGGTAGATGGTCCAGCCTGGCCTGCAGGTACTGTGCTTGGCTCTGTACAGCGAAGTGGGAGGGGAGTGGAAAAGATGACAGCTATGCAAGAGACTTCCATACCCAGAGTCAGTGAAAAGATAGGGACTGGTTAGTCTAAAGAGGGGATATGTGGTAGATAGACAAAACAATGAATGGGCTAGAGAACAGAAATCTCCTCTCTCTCTGATCACATTTTTATCCAGTGCATAATTGACCTGTTCACTGTCCCAAGAGCTCAATGAGGCCAAGAGCTAAGTAGAATTTCTGAAAAGATCAAACGCTTACATGGATTGTGAAAACAGCCACAGTTACACTAAAATATATAAGGGCTGTGAATCTTCCCACTTCGGGGAATGCGCCACTTGTTAGCTTCTTCCTAGCCCGTCAGTTATGGGCATGTTATTCCATAATTATCCATCAAGAAGCTTCTTGGACCTTCCCCCGAAGCATCTGGTCCTGGCCAGTTTTGGAGACAGGACACTGGGCTGACCTGGGAAAATAATTCTTACGTTCTTCTGCCAAATACTTCAAAACCATCACCACCACATGGTGCCCATTTAAACTATACCATGGTCTGCCCCCTGCAGCCACGAGCCAGTTCCCTCCTACAGCCTGCTGTCTGGGAAACACATATACCTCCTGCTGTTCCAACTTTGCTCCAAACATGCCTCACCTGCCTTCCTCCTGCAGTATCTGGATGAATGTTTGCCAGATATCAAAGGCAACTGGGGAATCTTGGGGGTGGGGGGTGGAAGGGGCGAGTGAATTCCATAGTCGCCTCCTCCTTGAGTCCTAAATGACTCCTGGGATGATGTCCGCCTCTGTGACACCAAGTACCATCATACCCAGGTCTCTTGTGTGACAGTGTTCAGGGGTCAGGCTTACACGCCATCCTTCAGTTGCATGGTGGTCCCTGGTTATTCATCCTCTGCTGAGTTGAGGGCTCTAACTTGTAACGTGTGAGGAGCTTCTCCTCCTCAATCTTCCACAGCTCATGCTGGATTGATTTAGCTGCCAGCCTCTGTTTTTGCTGGTGGCATCCCTTCGTGCCTGCGAAGCTAGCTAGCTATGGAACTAGCGGGAGAGGGATTTGCTAGCTTCCTGTGTGCTGTCCTGAGGTTCTGTCAGCGGCCGGAGGTCCTGGAGAATCCCGTAGAGAGGTGGTGGTGGGGTGAAAGGGAGAGTCTTTTGGCTGACAGATTCTCTCTCTCCTTTCTCAGGTGCACTCTCTGTATCGCCGGACAGGAGCCAGTTTCCAAAGGGCTCAGGAAGAGTTCTCCCAAGGCATCCTCACCAACAGGAACTTCCAGAACGCAGCGGCAGGGGCCGCTTCTTCAGCTGCACAGGGTGCTTTCCGGGGAAACTAGCCCTTCCCAAGGGTGCCACCACTGTGCCCCCTTCCCCTTCCTTTTTCATCACAACCTGATCTTAAGATGCACTTTCCACGGTCACCGTGCTAACTCCATGACGCTGGCTGCGAAGATGAGAAGAGGTCTCTGTAGCTTCAGCTTGTCTGCCTTTCTGGCGACTAGTTCTTCTTTCCTTGCTTTGGGGTGGGGGGCTAGGGAAATATTCTCTTAAATCAAATATAGCTCTCCTTATCCAGGACAGGTTCGATGTTTTTTACTACTTCTCCTGCTTGCCCGTGCTCCTGTGATAGAGAGAGGAATCTCATCACTTTTTAGCAACTCTTCCATTGGGCTTTGCTCTGAAGGATTTATTTTGTAACTTACATGAGGTGGGTGTTAATAATAAGGGCGGAAGCTGCCCTTTGTTTGAAACATCTGTGCTAATTAGTTCTTGACCTCTTGCTGCCTGGCTCCCGTGGGGTCTGGTTAACATTTGGCATAAAGGGTACTGTTGGGAAACTGCTCTTTGCCATCCCATCATGGTGCAAATCTCTCGCCCACTTCTGTTATTTCTCACCTTGGGGTGAGGGTCCTACCCAAGATTGTATTATGGAATCTTATTCCTGTAGGAGATGCATGGAGGGTTAATTAATGGAGTGCAGCCTTCACCATAGCCTTAAATCTTGGGGGGCGGGGGAGGGGATAATCTCTGTACCTCACCAGCCACTGTAGCAACATTTGAGAGAGCAGCGGCTTCTTGGGGGACTTCGCAGGGTTGGGTGTGTGTCCCATGGGGTTTAGGACGTGGGGCGGGGGGTGTAATTGAGCCAGCAAACCAGATTTGAGAGGAAGCGCTCTAGACTTTATACAGCTTGTTCAGCCCCTGGTGAGTGGGTGCCAGGTTCAGAACACTACATATACCTGCAGCTGGCCCTTCCTCTTCCCTGCCAGCTTGCTCGCCACATTTGAGAGGATCGTCCCACGGAGCTTTGGGATTCCAGGGGGAATTCATAGGTTTCTCAAGAGAGAGGAGTCTTGGTTGCAGCATGTTCCTTTTTGAAAGCCGTATCTGCGCAAAACCCTCTCGGTGGCACGTGCGTCCAGCAACACCCCCTTATCTGGATTGCATGCCTCTGCTCAGGAGATAACCACCCCCCTACTCTGCCTCCCTTAAGATCACACATCTGTTTTGCTGGGGATCGTGTGTTGCTGGATTTTGAGTCCATTTGTCTGGTTTTTGGTGACAGAATTTCCTGTGTTTGAACTTGAGCAACTGGTTAGTTCCTGAGGTGCACTCCTGAGAGCCCTTGAGACGGGGCGCGGAGAATCTGCACTTTCTTTAGATTTGTGACTTTTGCAGTGAAAAAAGTACCCACTCTTCACCAGCTGCTTTCTCTCTTCCCCGCATCTTGTTGGGTGTTGAATCTTTAGTATCCTGGTCTCACAAGCCCCTTTTCTAACCGGAAAAAGTGTGGGGAGAGTCACTTCTCCACCAGCAGGTTGAAAAGGGATTAGGGGAGAGAAAGCAGGAGCGCTCCTGTGCACTGAAGAAATCCAGGATCTCTGGGAAAGGGAGTAAACGTGTGATGATGATGGTGTGATCATGTGCAAATTGCTTATAACCGATCGCAGCATCGGTGTGGCTATGCAATGCGGAAACTCCTCCCCAGACTCAGCCTTGATGCTGCTCTCTTCAGAGGCTACAGAAACTCTTCAGGGCTTGCTGAGTGCAGCTGGCAGCTCCTAGTCTGAAGTGTGTTCGAAGTCATTATTCAGTCCGTCTAGAAAGGAGAAAAACGCCAGCCTCCAGCACCCTGAGATGTTTGCTCCCTTCTGTCGCTGTCATTGGCGCCCGTGGCACCCGGTCTGTTGAGAATTTTGCCCTTTCTGCAGAGGGATTGAGTGGAGTTGGGGCAGAGTGGGGGAGTCTACTGTGGAATTGGGACCCTTGGGGGTTTGCTTACATCCATATTTGATCTGGTTAACCAATCAAAACATAGTTAATTAATCTCTATTAGATCAGGGCCAAGTCCGTTTGGGTTGTGGGCTCTGAGGAAGATGAAGGGCAGGGGAAAAACTGGGAGGAGCAAAGTGCTTGATACCTTCATGTAAACAAAGGAGGGGTTAGTTTCTATGGTGTGTGAGATATGGAAATAGAGACTGGGTTGTCGTTAACCACCCCCCTTCCAGCGTAACGGCAGACCAGGTCTGTTTGAGCTGATCCAGTGCACCTGGTGAGGTTCCCTCTAGCCTCTCACTCTTTTGAATGTACATGATGATGGAAAAATTAGACTTTAAAATCCCCACTTTCTGATGTATTTCCCTCTTTAATCTTTTCGTGTAAAAATGTATATGTCAAGTCACACTTTTGTGCTTAAATAAAAAACAAAATAAACCTAACCCCCCAACCTTTCTGGGAATCTCTGCTGGTTTGGAATGGCTCCCGTATGAGGAGAGATTAATAAGACTGGGACTTTTTAACTTGGAAAAGAGACAACTAAGAGGGATATGATTGAGGTCTATAAAATCATGACTGGTGTGAAGAAGGTAAATACGGAAGTGTTATTTACTCATAACACAAGAACTAGGGGTCATCAAATGAACTTAATAGGTAGCAGGTTTAAAACAAACAGAAGTATTTCTTCACACAATGCACAGTCAACCTGTGGAACTCCTTGCCAGAGGATGTTGTGAAAGCCAAGATTAATGGTTAAAAAAGAACTAAGTAAGTTCATGGAGGATAGGTCCATCAATGGCTATTAGCCAGGATGGACAGGGATGGTGTCTCTAGCCTCTGTTTGCCAGAAGCTGGGAATGGGGGATGCGATGAATCACTTGATACCTGTTCTGCTCATTCCCTCTGGGGCCCCTGCCATTGGCTACTGTCAGCAGACAGGATACGGGGCTAGATGGACCTTTGGTCTGAGCCAATATGTCTGTTCTTATGTTTCAACTAGTAGCGATTACACACGTCCATTCCATACGTTAGCCACAGAAGTCCAAGGCTAGCCCAGAGTAGAGCCATATGAAGATTCATCTGAAGCATGTTGTTGTCAGTGCTGTACACTTTGGGTGCACACCTCTCTGGTGCACTGGTCAGGTGGTGAGAATTGAAGTGGAAATGTTACTGAGCCGGTTTCCAGAGAGCACAGTGGTGTCGGGGATCCATTGCGAATGAAGCCCTCCTCCCACTCCGTCCACATGTGCAGAACACTACAGCCTGAGACTGCCTCTGCTTCAGGGCTTACCATGTTTATGGAAGCCAAGTCCACCGTCAGGACAATAAAACCAAGGGCTTGTCTACACTTGGAAAATTACCAGAATAACTACTCCAGAATGAATGTTCTGTATGTACAGCCCCTAGCACAAGGGGTTTCTGATCTGTGAGTAGGGCTGCTGGGTGCTGTGTTAATACAAATTATCTGGAGTAGTTATTTGTAGCATAAACCCTCTAGTTTTGGTATTCATAGATTACAACCAGAAAGGGACCATTGTCATCTAGCCTGACCTGTGTTACACAAGCCCCAGGATTTCCCTGAGTTAATTCCTGTCTTAACAAGTCTCAGGAAAAACTCGTGTCAGTGCTCACACGGGGGCTTATACCAAAATAATTCCAGGTTAGCTATTTCAGTAAACTGTCATGTGTAGACAAGCCCGGATTGTGCCCCCTTCACTTCAGCTTCACCGCATGGCATCTCCTGAGCCTCTCTGATCTGACGCCCCATGCTTCAAGCAATTCGGGCCTAATTAATGATGGCCAAAACGTGGCTCCGTTGGTGACTTGGGTTCGCTGCGTAACATTTCTGCCACATTAACCACCTCAGATGCACAAGGCCTCTCAATGTAGGAGCAAAAGGTATAAGTGGGTAGGATGGTGGCTGGAGTGATGTTTTCCATCCGACAAAACATGTTGAGGCAATTTTTCTCATCCCAATACGGAATGAAAAGCCAACATTTCTGAAATGTGTCATGAAGTGAAAATGCAAAATTGTCACTTTGGGTCAATTCAATTTTTTTGTTTGATCTTTTTAATTAAAATTTTTTTTTGACTCGATCAACTTTTTGTTCTGAAACACCAACATGGGACATTTTGACAATTTTGAAACTTTTGTTTTTTTCTGAACAAAATATTGTCAATTGATACAAATTTGTGAAAAATTTCAGTTTAATCAAAATGGCATGGACAAAACCGGTTCCGATGCAAACAGATCTAGGGGCTCTGCTCCTGAAGAAATGTGCTGCTGCACTGAGTAGGAGTAGTGCCGTTTCTGCCATAATGGCCAAAGCTCTCCAGAGCAGGGCTTCGCCAACTGTGGTATGTGAGCTCCATGTTCCCAGGGCCAGCTCCAGGCACCAGCGCAGCAATCAGGTGCTTGGGGCGGCTAACGGAGAGGCACAGCACGTCCGGCTCTTTGGCGGCAATTTGGAGGCGGGTCCCTCAGTACCTCTCGGAGGGAAGGAGCTGCCGCTGAATTGCCACCGAAGAATGAAGTGGTGGCAGTAGAGCTGCCGCCGATTGCGCGCGGGGGCGGGGGTTGTTTTTTGTTTTGTTTGCTGCTTGCGGTGGCAACAACGCTGGAGCCGGCCCTGCATGTTCCATCCATTTACTTTGCAATGATACTTTATGGTATGTCAAGCAATAAAGTTTGGGAGCTGCTGCTCTCCACCGTCCTATGCTGCAGGGCCTTGCACCCTGGGCGTTCCTTGACACCTGCCCAAAGTAAATGAAAAGTGCTGCCAAATTGATATGATGGCAAGTGACATCCAGTTTGCATGGGTGGACATGGCTGTACAAGACACACACAGAAGAAGAATCATGGCCCGGTCTAAGAGAGCGAGAGCTCCTCTTCCATCTAACCATGGCGTTGTGAGTGATGATCTGGTGTTGCCCCTATGGATTATGTGGCCTTGATCTCCCAAACTTCTACCCACCATCTTCCTCTTAGCTGAGGAATTAGTAAAAGGGAAGAGATGGGAGGTTAAATCTATGCTAGTTAGCCTGACCCTCAATTTAAAAGGAGAGGATGGAACTGGATCCTCCTCCTACTGACCCCAGGATTCAACTACTTAAGCTAAAAGAGGTTGCCACAGAGCATTTGATGGGAGTGTAATCTGCTCATCTTTAAATACATCTTCTGCTTACTTCTAAAAACTGCTTTAACGGTCACCTAGCAACATGGCAGATGAACTTTGTGTTCTTGGTATTATTAGTCTGTGTCTGACAAGCCTATGAAAAGTTAACATTGCTAGGAGATGTGAAGAAAACTTAAATTAGTCTCTCCATGGTCAGTGCTGAGGGGGAGGGGCACAACCCTCTCATACCGCAGTCCTCATGCCTTCAAGAGGGAGTAAGGGAGAGGGAAGGGAGAGGTTAGGCAGTTTGGGGTATTGTTTCTTACAGGGACATGGGTGCCTTGTCCTGGGATCCCTCTCCCAAAGAGTGGGTCTCTGTCTGCTCAGTTGTGAGCAGTGGATGCTCCATGACCCTTAGGGCCAGTCTCTGTGGTAGCTCTATGGCAGTGGTTCTTACCCTTTACTGCAGCCTGCACCTCTTTGATTCTCAAATGTTCTTGCACCCCTTAAACCTAGATATATATTTTTGTTTGTATACTACAGTAATTGTTAAAAAATGTATAATGTTAATAAATACATAGGTTTGATGGAACAAAGCAGTTGTACTTGCGTGCCCGTGCTTAATTTGTGTTTTTGATGATTTACCTTCTAAACAAATCTGGCATGTCTCGCACCCCCAGGGGATGTGTGCACCCCAGGTTAAGAACCACTGCTCGATGGTGTGCGTGTGAGACTGGAACGTGCTACCCACCCAACAGGACTGAGTGGAGAAGACGACACCTTTTTGAAGGAAAGGCGGAGAGCACAGATGCACAGGTGGGGTGCTGAGAGAAAGGAGCAAATACTATGGCTCGATGCATTGCGTGCCATCCTTGCCAAGGGTACCAATGTAACCAGCTCTGATTGCTTTCATGCCCCTCCTGTTTCATTGCAGCCTGGGGTGGCTCCAGGCAGCAGCGCAGATACGCCAAAGCCGCGGGACCGGCAGATCACCCGCAGAAATGCCGCCGAATCCGCGTGACCGTGGACCGCCCGCAGGCATGCCGCTGAAGGATGCCTGACTGCCGTGCTTGGGGCGGCAAAAAACATAGAGCCACCCCTGATTGCAGCACTATGTCTTGGGTCCAGCACTAATCCCACTCTAATGAGGTGACACTTCCTGGCTTTTAAATGAGTTGGTATTGACTAATCTTACCACTTTCTAGTCAGGTCGCTAGCAGTGGTGCTTTGCACTTAGTTAGTGGTGGAGATGAGAGGTGGGCAAGCTGTCAAGCAACAGTGGGGAAAACAGTGGTTCCCTAATATTTCAAAAATATTTCAGCAGAATCCCTCCTTGTCCCCTAACAACCCTTCTCTGCCTGCTTCCAATGCCCTCTCACAAACACAATTTCCTCTCACTCTAGTCTAAGGACACTGGTTTGTTTTAGGTCCAGGGTTTGGGTGTGGGGGCTTTAATAAGAGAGTGCTGGGGTGGTGTTTACAGGACGCTATATACATAGAAATGGGGCATGATTTAAAAAAAATGGATTTTTCAAAGTTTAACAGTGTAGGTAGGTAGGTTGCCAGGTTGGCATCTAACATTAGGGTGACCAGACAGCAAATGTGAAAAATTGGGACATTGGGTGGGGGGTAATAGGAGCCTATATAAGAAAAAGACCCCAAAATTGGGACTGTCCCTATAAAATCGGGACATCTGGTCACCCTGTCTAACATATTTAAATACGTAAAGCTCAGGTCTTTGAATAGGTCAGTCCATTTAACTGCCAAGGCAAAATGAGAATGTTTTACGTGCTGCTGTTACAAATAACACCTAAATTCACTGCAACTGCAAGAGATTATATGGAGATTTCCCTCTTTTCCAGTTTACATTGTGCATGTGCCAGCCCTTTGTCTGGTCAGTTTCACTCCTGCCCTCTTGTCAGTTATTCCCTAACCCTGCAAACGATGCAGATTACATAAATTGTCCCATTGACTTCAATGCATGAGTAAAGGGGCCCATGTGCAAAACTGGGCCCTCAGGTCCTGATCCTGCAAGCTGTCCCATGCCAGATTCAGGGTTTGTGATTGCTTCGGGGGTGGCTAGTCATCACTGCCAGCTGTGAAATTTCAGGCCCTCTCCAGAGAATGCTGCAGGACCCTATTGCTAAGGGCTCTCATGTGCCCTTGCAGTCGCTGCAGCTGCCGCTGGGAGCAGGGCAGAGGGCTCCCTGGGAGCCTGTCTCTGGTCTGTGCTGTCAGGTCCCTTTAAGAGAACCAGGAAGTGAGCTGCCTGCCTCTGCATGTCCCTCCCTGGGAGGGGATCAGCTCCCGCTCCGTGTGCAGGGGCTCTGTGCTCCGGGAGGGGCTGGGGCCCTGCCTCCGGGGGCTGTGCATGGGGCAGGCGGGATGGCAGGGGCTGGCTGGGCACCGCCACGCCTGGCTGAGTTCATCCTGACCGAGAGGCTGGGCAGTGGCACCTATGCTACTGTGTACAAAGCCTACAGGAAGGTAATGGGGCTGCTGGGCGCAGCCAGAGGGGGATGGGCTGGGAGATGGGCACAGCCAGAGGGGGGTCTTGGGGGGTGGAGAGAGGAAGGGCACGAGTGGGAGCATGCTTTCAATAGCCCCCGCTAAGAGGCCGTGTCTCCCAAGGGAGCCTCTCTGGCTCTGCCATGGGGGCCTGACCAGAACTCTCCCCAGCCCGACAGCTGGTCTGCCAGTACAAACCCATTCCCTGGCAGGGAGTTAGCTAGAGCAGGGCTGCTCCTTCAGTCCCTGACTCTTCTGGGTGACTTTGGGCAAAGCCTCGCCCTGTGCCTCAGTTTCCCCATTTGTGACAAGCGGATGATGATACCCTCCAAGGGAGGCTGTGTGTCTCGTTATTGTCTGCGATGCCCTGTGAGAGCTGCGTGGGGAAGGAGCTCTAGAGGGACAGCACATTATGGATAATGATTCCCCTTAGAGGAATGCTGCCTGGCATGACTCACACACCCTATGGGGAGGTGTTTCCATTTTGCTGCCCCCTACTGTCGTTTCCATGGGGACAGGGGCTCTCCTTCCCCATGAGGTTTCCTGGTCAAGAGCCCCATCATGCCCCATTCTTGGAGGCTGTATTTCTAAACCAGGCAGTGCCTTGAATCCTGCCCCTTCCCCATCATCCCCCCCTCCCCACCCCCAGCACTGCACTGTCCATGGTTGCTGAGGGGCGGCTGAGCCGAGGCTCCTCTGGGTTGTGCAGGTGCCATGTGATATGATTGACTCAGGAGGTGTGGCTGACTGATGTGGGATTGAATCGCTTAGGTCCTACATGGCCCCATTCCCACAGTACCTGTGCACCTCACGCTCGCTAATGTATTTATTCTCACACACCCCTGTGGGGTCGGGCAGTGCCATTATCCCTATTGTTCAGACGTGGACATTGAGGCCCAGAGACGCTAAGGTTATGTCCACTGCACGCTAAGCCAGGCTCTGCCTCGGTCTGAGCCCAAGCCCCACTTCCATCCACACACAAATCAGTCTGGCTCAAGTCAGCAAGCACTCAGGATCCGGGTCCAACCCCCTGCTGGGGGCGTGGATCAGAGCCCAAGTCCCACTGTGATTCGGGTCCACACCCTGTCATTTTGCAGTGTGGGTGCAGCTCAAGCCGCACACCTGAGTCAGAAGGTCTGCGTAGTGCAGTATGGCGGATGTGTTAGCACGGCTGGGAGACCCAGGTCCAGCAATTTACAGTGCAGTGTGGACACTCAGGCGTGGGCCTGAAAACAATGAGTCCACAAGCCCGTGTCCTACAGACCCGGGTTTACAATGTGGTGTAGACAGCCCCTCAGTGACCTGCCCAAGGTCATGCAGGAAGCCTGCGTGGTTTCCATTCCCTTTCCAGAAGAATGCCCGGGAAGTGGTGGCCATCAAGTGCGTGAACAAGAAGAGCCTGAACCGGGCGTCGGTGGAGAACTTGCTGACAGAGATCGAGATCCTGAAGACCATCCGCCACCCACACATCGTGGAGCTGAAGGACTTCCAGGTGAAGAGCAGCAGTGCCAGGGCTGATTGGGGCTCGTAGGAGATGCGGGGGTTGCCGAGGGCTGACTAGCGGGTCTCTCCAGACTTGAGGACTTGGAGGGCCAGCTCGGGGGCTTAATGGGGGTGTGTGACTGAAGCATAGGCGCCGACTCTGCAGGTGCTCCAGGGATCAGCTTTTTCCCCTCTCTCCCAGTGCCTCCTGCCTGCTGCGATCAGCTGTTCAGGAGGTGCGGAGGGAGGGGAAGGGAGGAGGAGCAAGGGCAGAAAGAGAAAGGGGGAGGGAGCAGAACGGGGTGGGGCAGGAAGGGACAGAGTGGGGGCAGGAAGAAGCAGGTTGGGAGCTTGGGGGAAGGGGGGGAGTGGGGGCCGAGCACCCCCTGGGAACTAGGGAAGTTGGCACCTCAGGACTGAAGTGTTGGAGCAAGGGGCCTCCTGAGCCAACTGCCCTGCTACTTCCATGGACTGGTTGGCGGGAGGCACCTGGGCAATGCTTGTGGTTGGGCCACATACACAAGCCCAGTGCAACCCCACTGGCTTCCCTGGGATGTGTGTGTGTATGAAGCTAGGCCCCTGCCTGCAGCCCTGGAGAAGCAGGAGTCAGACAGGCTAATGCCTGGTACCCCCACCTAGGAGTTACAGGTTGGTTTTCCCCGCTCCCCATCCCTGTTGTGTCACATTTGGATACAAGATAACCCAGCACCCGTCAGCATGACAGATTCTGCATGTGTCTTGCAGTGGGACAGTGACAACATTTACCTCATCATGGAGTTCTGCGCGGGGGGGGATCTGTCCCATTTCATCCGGACGCGGAAGATACTCCCGGAGAAGGTGGCAAAGCTCTTTCTGCAGCAAATGGGTGAGGGGACCCCTGACCCCACCTCTCCCACCAGTCCTTGGCTGCAGAACCCTCGTCCTTGGGGTGGGGGGCGGGTAACTGCATGATCCTTTCGCTGCTTCTCAGGTGCAGCAGCTTTTTGAAACTGACTAGAGTTGCCCTGAGCTGGAATTTGGGCAGGACACTGGAGTGAATGCCTCTACTCTTGTGACAAATGCCCTGGGGTCCCTAATGCAATGGGGAAGCAGGGAGCATTTGGATCAGGGTCGGGAGGGAAAGCGGGGTAAGAAGGAACAGAAGTGACTGGTCCCGTGGAGCCATTGAAGAAAGTGGAGTCTTGGAGGTGGGGGGAGTGTCGCAGATTGGGGTGGAAATGATGCTCTGATGTCCCTCCCATGTCACACTGGGTCTGTTTGTCCTGCCAGCATGTGCCCTGAAGTTCCTTCATGACAGGAATATCTCCCACCTGGACCTGAAGCCTCAGAACATTCTCCTCAGCTCCGTGGAGAATCCTCATCTCAAGCTGGCAGGTCGGCACCCTCTTAGCTGATGGCTGTAATGGGGAGCCTGGAGGGTGCAGGTGGGTGGATTTAACGGGAAGGAAGGTCTCTGGATCTCCACGGGGAATGGGCCAGAGCCCTCGGCTTCCCCTCCAGTAAAGGGAAAACCCCTTAGCGGGTTCTGCTGTGTCCACTCTCCACCGAGTATGGGTGGCAGCGTGCTGGCTTCCTCACACGCAGTCCCCTGCCCACGTGCTGAGGGGAGTTCAGTCTCTGGCTTCCATTTGGCCCTTGGATTCTTTGCCAGCAAGGCGCCCCATGGTTACTGTCCTGTGTAGCTGGACTGAGACCTGCCAACTCATTCCACTCTGGCCATTGGGTGGTAATAACTTTGAGCCACTCTGGACCTGGGCTGGATTTGAACTGGGTGAAAGGCTCCATATTCCATTACCAGTCCCCTGATCCATCCATCCTGCCCCTAGTGAGCTTGTTCTAATGTGTCTTGTTGCTCTCCTTGGCCGTCCCCCTTCCCGCTCTTTCTGCTCTCTGCAGATTTTGGCTTTGCACAGTACATGTCTCCGTGGGACGAGAAGCACGTGCTCAGGGGATCCCCGCTCTACATGGCCCCCGAGATGGTGTGCCAAGGGCAGTATGACGCCCGCGTGGACCTGTGGTCCGTGGGGGTCATTCTTTACGGTAGGTCCCCCTACTTCTGGGCTGGTGGGTGAAGGGGTCAGTCTCTGTTTGCATAGGTGAGATTCTTCAGCCTTTGCCTTCTAGCTGCCTGTCTGTTACAGCAGGACCCGCTGGAGCCATGGATCAGCTAGTATTGCTGTTACATACCTGATACCCACGGCTAGGCAAACCCCAGGAGATCGGAAGTTTCAGTCTGAATAGTCTCCCCAAAGTCTGGATCTCTTGGGTCAGAGTTGAAAATCTCACTGAAACAGACATCTAGTACTTGATCTGGGGTCTTCCCCTTCTCTGTGTAGCTGTCTCTATGGTGTGCATTTGTCGCACAAACACTGATGAATTTTCCCCTTAGGAGATAGGGAAGTGCTATTACTTCCGTACTACAGATGGGGAACTGAGACGCAAAGAGACAAAGGCTCAGATCCTCAAAGGTTTTTGCTGATTTCAATGGAAGTTAGTAGAGCCCTGCAAATCTGCGGATCTCCGCTGTATATCCGCAGACCATGTTTGTGGAGGGTGGATTGGATGTGGATCCAAATTTTGTATCAATGCAGGGCTCTAGAAGTTAAGAACCTAAATACCTTTGAGGATCTAGGCCTAAATAACTTGCCCAAGTCACACAGAAGGGAGATTGTGGTAGAACCAGGAACTAAACCAGGTCTCTTGAGACCTAGTCCAGTGCCTGAGCCATAAAACCGCCCTTAATCCCAAGGTCGTTCTGAGATCGCCTTCAACTTTTGCCATCAGAAACAGCCTTTGGGATCTTCAGAACTTCAGTGATTCCCATCTCCCTTCATCAGATGACCCCAAGTCTGAGCTGTATGTTTGCTCTGTCTCTCTGAATAAGGCAGCAGCTGCTCCCCTCATTCTGTACCGAAAGGACTGACCCACGGTGTTTCTTTCCACCTCCCCAGAGGCGCTGTTTGGGAGGCCGCCTTTTTTCTCCAAATCATTTGCCGAGCTGGAGGAGAAAATCCGCAGCAATCGGGTGATCGAGGTAACACTGGGCCAGCCGGGATGTCTCCGGGGTGGGTGATGTCTGAGCTTGTGTAGGTAGAACTGGCAAACAGGAAGCACTCTGCAGCAGTGACTATTCTAATGTATCTGACTCAGTCAGATATTAAACTGATAAGACCAGATATAACTTAGTAGATAATGTTTGTACGTCACGGTCCAGGAGACACAGACAAGACTTTCATCTCGGGGCCAAAAAACCAAACACATCATGACACTTGATCATAGCCTTTAACAGGCCGAGAGGCTACTTATGCTTGATCTAAGCTCTAAGGAGCCGAGAAGCGATCACTCAGGGCAGGCAAAAGCAACTCTGCTTTCACCGAGGAGCCTGCACGGGCAGCAGGAGTGTGTGTCCGCCCAGGGGCTAGACAATCCTTGCTGATCTGGATTTTCTCGGTAGCTTGCTGCTCCATGGAGCACTGTGGCTCTAGAGACCTCGGCCTGCATTCCAGTCCTGAGACAGAGAGAGAGGACTCCAGGGTGGAAGGAGGGGGCAGGTGAAGGAGGAGGGCAAACAAGTCACATAGGTCCAGTGTCTATTGTTTCCCCCTTTAGACACTGGATGGAGAGGGAGATGAGGAAAGTCCCAGACACATTGGAAAACCACAGAAACAATTGATCCAGGGAGGGCAGTGGCTGGAAAGAGACAGTGTTGGGTCAAATTTGGTCCAAAGTGTAAGATTTTGTGTAGAAACCTCCCCCACTCCCGCCCCAAAAACTTTCTACCAAACCTAAGAGCAGTAGAAATATTTCTATTAAGTTAAAAAAAAATCATAGCAGGCGAAAGAGGGGTTTAAAAACCTGCAGTCGGAGTCTGCAAGGTCAGCTGCATGGTGCCTGAGAGTGAAACTGACTAGGAACAAAAATGAAGCTGACTCCAAACAAAAGTGGAAGCAGTTTATCTCCTTGCATTGGCTGAGCAGAGGGAAATCAGTCGAAGGCAGCACTAGTGCAAATGGGAAGTGTCAAAATCCTCTGAATAATCGTAGGTGTAACCCAGATAAGGCAATTGGAACAAACTGCAAATTTTTGGCTTGGCAACGTCCAGTTTCACCAGCCCACAGGGTTCAGAAATCACCGGTCAAGACCCTGAGAAATTGTGAGATTGGCTTGAAAATCAAGAGATTTTTCACAATAATAAATGTTTCTCCCCTGGCTTTGGTGACTTGAAGGGGGTTTTAAGCTTTTTTTCCCCACCATCAAAGAGCTGGAATTTTTTCTTTTCTTTTTTTTTAAATAAAATGAAAGCTGAGATTCTCACATGATTGTCCGGCTCCAGGTGCTGGGGCTTTATGAAAACACCAGATGTTGTGAGAGTTGGCAAATCTGAGTGTCCCTTTCAGACAGAGATCTCTCTGTTGTCTCAGGCAGACCGCCCCGTGTTCACCTCTGTCTTGGAGTTTGAGCAAGCTGCATGCCCCAGCCCTGCCTACCCTTTCACTGCTGCTCAAAGTGATCACCTGTATAAACAACAGACTAACTCCCATCTGTGGGTAAAAAGACATGACTGGCTCTGCTGGAGGGCAGCCCAAGGGCTTTATCAGAGACAGCAAATCTGTTACAGGCAGAGCAGAGTCCCATGGGGGAGGTAAATGAATCCCACAAGCACTGGACGTGGTTGTGGTCATGGTAACCAGCCACGTCAGCATGGAGACGATATCGTCTCACCTTCATCCGAAGGGATCATGAAGCGCTTGGCTGGCCGCCAGGGCAGGAATCGCATCGCTGCCGTGCGGACTCCAGCTGTTCCACCCCAGAGCTGTATTAACGGCACGTGGCAGCCTTACCTGAGAGGTTCTCTTTAATGAGGGGGTGATGATGATTTCAGATACGTCCACCCAGCCCTTTTGCTGCTAGACCGCCTGCCCCACCTGTTCTGCCTCTGCCGTCCACTGTCAGGAAGGCAAGAACGTGCCTGAGACAGGAGGGGTGGCTGAGCGAGGCCTGGCAGGGGGCAGCCCAGCCTGCTGAGCCCTGGGGTTGCGGGGAAGGCGCGCACTTTGTTGATGGCTCCAGAGGCCCTGCCCGGAGCAAGGGGAGGGCCATCCGCAGGCCTGGGCTTTGGGGGCCTAGTGTCTGCGTCAGGCACCACTGCAAGGTTGTCATGCCCCAGTCTGTTCCCTGCCTCTGATGATGGAGACACTGGTAACCTTGGAGAACCGTGTCCAGGTGTGAGAAGTGATCGGTGGAGGGGGCAGGGGAGGACTGGCTGGGGGATCTCCTAGGGGGCCTCCTGTCCCCATTGGGCCCCCGTACAAGGGCAGTAGTAGCTGCAGGTGTGACCCTGGCTCTTTCAAGCTGTCCAGGCCTCAGCCATTCGAAGTTGCCGTGTGCAGCTGCTGCCTGTTGTATCCCTCTGTTCCCCAGCTGCCCAGCCGGCCCCGGCTTTCCCAGGAGTGCCGGGATCTCTTGCAGCGCCTCCTGGAGAGGGACCCGCTGCAGCGCATCTCTTTCGAGGAGTTCTTCGCCCACCCCTTCGTGGACATGGAGCACATGCCCAGCGCCGAGAGCCTGCGCAAAGCGGTGAGTCTGACTGACACTGAGAGATCACTCGGGGCACTGCTCTGAGGGGAGCCCCCTGTGGATCTGCCAGGCACTGACCTGGGGCATGGCTGTGAGAGGAGGTCGCAGTGCAGTAGACCTGGTGTATACCAGATCTGAGCCTGATCTCTCTGCTGGTGCAGTACAGATCCTAGCCTTGTCCACCTCTCTAACCCCCTCCCCTGCCCTCTTCTCTGTGCCAGACTGCCCTGGTAGTGGAAGCTGTAAAGAAGGATCAGCAGGGAGACCCCTCGGCCGCCCTCTCTCTCTACTGCAAGGCCCTGGAGTTTTTTGTCCCTGCCCTGCACTGTGAGTGACTAAACCTGTTTCTCCCCCATCTGCCTCTTGTTCCTTGTGGCTGGTGGGAACGGTACCGGGCGACAAGGGCTCACCTGTTGCATGATGTCACCAGTGCAAGTAGCTTCACTGTAAAGTGACTCCCCACCTGAATCCCTGCTCCTCTGGGGCCTTTATCACCACCCTACTGCGCCCTGGTTGGGACCGGCCTGCCGGTCTGGGAACGGTCTCTCAGGGGAAGAGTGGGGATTTGAGGATTGCTGAAACTCTTCTTCAGGGGCTGGGAGGGAGCTGGAAGCAGATGGGGTTGATTAGTGTGTGGGGTCCCCCTACACACACACACTCACCCCAGGCCTGGAAACCACCTTAAGTAAAGAAGCTCTGTGTGGGCCAGAAAAGGCCAAGGTGTTGGTTGGGCTTCCTGACCCCCAAGTGTTCTGCATGGGTTGGGGTCATGTTCTGAGGGTCATTAGATCTAGGGGAGAGACTGACTCCTTGGGCTGGGGGTTGGAGCTGTCAGTGTGAACTCCTCCCCCATCTTATCTCCTGCAGATGAAACTGACGCTCGCAGGAAGGAAGCGATCAGGTCAAAGGTCAGTGACAGACCACACTAGAGCAAGGTTGGTCCGTCCAGTGGTTAGGGTGCTAACCGGAGACTTGGGAGACCAGGGTTCAAGTCCCTGTTCAGCCAGACTCTGCGTGACCTTGGGCAAGTCACTTAGCCTCTCTTTGCCTCAGTTTCCCCCGCTGCACAGTGGGGATAACAGCGCTGCCCTACCTCCCAGGTGGGTGCGAGGATAAATTCACAAAGAATGTGAGATGCTCAGATACTGCGGTGATGAGGGCTGTATCATTTCCTTAGCTTCATAGATCTTTCCAGGTTGGATGGGTGAGGCTGGCAGGGGAGGTAGGTCAGATGGGAGCTCAGGCTGGAGAAGGTTGGGAACTGGCATGAAGGTGAGAGGGAGCATCCAGGGATGGATGGGGAAGGCGGGCTGGGCTGGGAGTTATGTGAGGGTGAGAAGGGAGGGTTGGCCAACAGAACAGTGGGCCCAGCACTATCTGCGGGCACATCTGGCGCCTCATGTGGGATCCTGTGTATGGGGGTCCCCTGCTGCCTCCATTCTCCTCCACACATCCCTCCTGTGAGAGCCAGCTATCGGAGCTGTGCCCTTGGAGCCAGCCTGGGGGGGATAACACCTCTAAGGCCTGCCGCTGCTTCTGCTTTCCTCAGGTGAGTCAGTACATCTCGCGAGCGGAGGAACTGAAGACCCTGGTGACATCCAACAACAAGACCCTCCTGCAGCAGGGCAACCCCGCCAGGGACATCCTCAAAGGTAACGCACTGGATGGGCAAAACCTCCCTTCCCCCCCCAGGAATGGGTCCAAGACGGCTTGACTGGGGGGATTCCCATCTAGGCTGTACCATGTGGCCAGAGTGCACGGGGTGGGGCTTAAAAGGGGGAGAGAATGCTGACTCCACCTGGAGAGCGGGGCTTGCAGGGATGCTGGTAGCACATAGGAGAGAGGGCTGCTCAGTTCCCCCTTGCCTTGCAGTAGTGAATCCTAGTTTCCCTCCCCTAGCGGGGTATTCCCTCTACCCGTGCTGCTCTGAGGCCTCACCCTTTCTTGGAACATCTCGTTACAGAGATGTCCAGGGACAAACCCCGCCTGTATGCTGCGCTGGAGGTGGCATCTGCAGCCATCACTAAGGTGAGTCCCAGGGTTAAGGGATAGGGATTGTTGCTCTGGATAGCAGCACAGTGCCAGGATCATCCTCCTTAGTCACCTGATACACTGGCAGCGGAGGAGGCTAGAGACAGAGTTAAGACCTCTACACAGATAGGGGCAAAGCTGGGAACGAGCTTGGGCAAGAAGATCACTGCTTGGAAGGAATTAGTGGGAACTGGGATCCCCAATCAGTGAGGGCCATAGATGGGTTCTTTAAGCAGTTGAGAAATAATAATGCATGCAGCACTTTGCAGCCATATCACTATCCCCATTTTACAGATGGAGAAACTAAGGCACAGGGTGGTGAAAGAAATTGTCCAAAGTAACCTAGTGAATAAGTGGCAGGAAAAGAACCCAAGAGTTCTAAGGCCCTGTCCTCCAGCCAATAGGGAAAATTCCCTTCCTGTGACATCACCCACTACATCACTTCCTCTTGTAGGGTTCACAACAATGTCCAGCCAAAAGGTGACCTCCCTCCCATGTATTCCATGCCTTGGAAAACTGATCAGCTTTGAGAGCCATAAACTGCCGTCTTGCCTGCAGGCCCTCTTTCAGCCCATTGTCTTGCTGCAGCTGTACTTTCATATCAAACACTGTATAAGCTACACTTTAAAAGGCATCCATGGGTCCCTCCCCCAGTATTGCTGGTTGGTTATATGGCAGGTGGGAGAATCATTTGCCACTCAACAGACCTTACGCTCCACCCTTAACGCAGCAGCACTTCTGCATTGACCTCAGAGAGCCCTTTGCAAAGTATCAAACCAGCTAAATTTGGGAGAGGGCAGAAACAGAAGTGCAGCTCCCATGATTGGTGCATGCCAGGTGACAGCCAGCTGAGCCTGTCTGAACTTAATCTTGCAGCACAGACTGATTTGTGTCTTATTTTTCTGGACTGGAGAGAGAACGAGAGCTGAGACCACCCAGTTAGTTATTCTACCCCAGAGCTCCCATTGGATGGGAGATGTAGTTGTAATACACTAGAACAGTGTGTGAGAAAGCAATGTCTCCCTCTAGTGGCTTCCCAAGCATCTGTGGCAGCCTGGTCCTTGCTCGCAGTTAGAGAAGCTTTCCTTTAGCTTGAGTAGCAGAGAGGTGGGTGTTTGATGCTGAAGATACCAGGTCTGAACCCTGCTGAGACCTGTGGACACCTGGCCACTGTGTTACGTACTGTCATGGTTCAGGGCTAGCTGCACCTTCGATCCCTCTCATTCTGGCTGAGTGCACCCCGCTTTGGCGTCAGGCCTCTTGCCCGCACCGGGGCTAGGGCGGAATCCCTGGAGTCTCCCACTCAGCCCAGATCTCAGCTGAAGCCCCCCATGTACCAGCTGGGATTGCTCAGCAAGCCCAACTGGGCTTGGCAACTTGCAGGACTTCCCTTTGGGAGCTGTGGTGAAAACAGAGCCTCAGAGCAGCTTTTTCAAAGCTCAGGATTGTTTAATCTCAACAGCTGGAACAAAGGGTACCAAGAGAAAGGACAACAAACCGTTTATGTGCATATCTGTCTTAGCTAAGGCTTAGGTAGGCCTAGTTTCTCCAGACCCCCCCATTTCTCAGACTGGGGTTCAATCTGCTTCCTCATAGCCCCGTGTCTCCCCTCTATGCCCCAGGGCTCAGTTTTTATCCACTCCACATTTCTTTGTTTCCATTTCCCATCTGGATTTCCCCCTCTCCTTTACCATCCAGGGACTGTTGAACTCTGCGTGGTCAGAGGCAAACTTCAGAGAGACTGATAACTGCATTGTCCCTTTAAGTGTCAGGGAATGGAGGGCGATCCGACATGACTGTCTGCTTTCCTGCCTTGGGGGCAAACTAAGGCCTGAATTAACCTTTTGTAATCATAAAACACAAACAGACATATAATAGCCATGAAATATTACAGGCATCATCCTTTACACGTGCTCACAGAAGTGAATTGCCTATGCTCATATCTCTGTCCGTTTGAGGATTTCTCTCTCCAGGACTCAGGAGATGTGCTGGGTGAACTTGGGCAAGCTGTGCCTCAGTTTCCCCATCTGTGAAATGGGAACAATGATCCAGCCCTCCCTTTGTAAAGTGCTTTGAGGTCTACTGCTGAACCGTGCTAGATAAGAGCTTGGTACCCTCATTGTATGCGCTTTCTCTCCTGCCTCTCCTCACTAATGTTATGCAGTGTCCGGGAGCTTGTCTGTAACCTCCTGGGGTCTCTGTTCCAGGAGGAGGACGGCAAAGATGACTCTGACACACTTGATCTCTACCAGCAGAGTCTGGGGGAGCTGCTGCTTATGTTAGCTGGTGAGTTACAGCCTGCAGTGGGATTCCAGCTGGCGCTGCTGGAATCTTGCTTAGCAACAGAGATCGTACATGCTGCTATTCTGTGCGGCGCTGGAGGCTAACCCTGCCTGCTCTCTTTCCAGCAGAGCCTGTGGGCAGGAGACGGGAGCTGCTTCACTCTGAGGTATGGAATGGGGTTGTTCCTTTTACCTGCTCTCCCGAGGAGCAGCCTAATGGGGATTTCAGTTACAGGCTCCCTTGGTTTTAGCATTTGCTTCCATTCCTTCCTGCTAGGGATGACCCACGGCCGGATACTGAGAGCCCTTTGCCAGTGGCAAGATCTCTGCCCAGGGGAGTGGCAGAAGTTTCATTACTCCAGACCAAGTTCTCGGTCAGGGACAATCCTGCTCTGACCTCCCTGGAAACAGGCTAGATTGGGCTTTCAGCTGGTGGGGTGTAAGCCAGGGGTGGGTTTGCAGGGGGAGCTCAGTGGATCATAGGACTGTGTCCTATTCTGGGCCCCACACTTCAGGAAAGATGTGATCAAATTGGAGAAAGTCCAGAGAAGAGCAACAAAAATGATTAATGGTCTAGAAAACATGAGCTCTGAGGATAAATAGGTGAAAGCAGCAATATCCCTGGCTCAGGAAGATTTAGCAGGAACCTGGGCGGGAAATGGAAGGAAGAACTCACTTGGGGCTGCTGCCTCTCCTACTTGCTACTCAGTTCTAGAACAGCCGCGTAGGCCCCATCTCACCTCTGCCTCTTGGAGTGGTGAAGAGAAGGAGGAACAGCACAGCAGCAGCCCTCCGTCACCTTCCCTGGTTTCCTCCTGGGTCCCAAAGCCCACAAACCTTGGCAGCTGCAAAGGACTGTGGGATATGGTGGGTTGTGGGATGATTTTTTGTTGTTGTCTTCAGATAAAAAGCAATGTTCTGGGCTGGATTATAATAGAATTTAGCACCTGTTCTACAGCACGTTCCGTCCCATTTTATGAATGGGGAAACTGAGGTGGGAGGAAATCACATAGGTAGCCTGCAGCTGAGCTGGGAACAGAACCCAGGCCCCCATGTGCCAGGCTGGTGCCCTAACCACTAGACAGCGCTGACTCCCTTGGACTAAACAAGCTCGATTAGTCCAAATCAGCCTCCTTAACGCTGACTCTTCACCTCCCAGCTGCACTCCCATGGTGGTCCTCGAAGCCACTGGTAGAGTCTCCTAGATCCCAGCTGTCCTTCCCCCACTCCCCAATTCCTCCCCAGGTGACCCTCCTGGCTGAGGAAGGTTGGACCCAGCTCTCTCCTGAGACTAACCATGTTGCCTTCTCCCAGGGAACCAAACCAGGCTCCCTGCCGCTAAGCTGCCAGGCCAGCCTTTCCCCACTTCCTGAGCTGGCATCATTTAGCTGCCGGCTCGCGCTGAGCTGTGACTCCTGGTCACGGAGTGGGACGAGTGATTGTTTGTGTCTTGCTGGCAGATTCAGACTCTGATGGGCCGGGCTGAGTATCTGAAAGAGCAGATCAAGGTACAGCAGGACTGGGGGGTGAATAGGGAAGGATTCATGCGTGGGGTGGGGGCTGGGGTGTAAATGGATACTTGGGAACGTAAGAGAATGGCCTGGGTGGGATGGGGGGTGGGGGGGCTGTTGAGGCATTTGCCAGGTGTGGGAAGGTGGGGGCGGTAAATTGGGTGTCTGGGGATTAGACAGAGATCGGCCCCTGGCCGCAGTGTGATGAGAACTCTCCTCTGTGTTCCAGATGAGGGACGCGCAATCCATGGGCAAGGAGATGCTGTCGGAGTCTGTCCGGAGCTGTGAGTGTGATTGTGCCTTACACAGCACCGGCCTCTCCCCCTCGCTGTTCCCTACTGGCAGCTCCCCCCACCCCGCCTCCCATTAGCACTGTTCCCATCCCCCCCAACCCCACCCATGCAACGCTTCCAGTCCCTCCTCGGCGCAGCGCCATGCCAGCTGCCCTCCCTTCTCCACCTGGCTGTGACTCCTTCAGCTCCACTGGCTTCTCACTGCTCTGTCTGCCCCACTAACCCCTCCCGTAGGGTCTCCCCTCCCCACCCTCCCTCTGTTCTGCCTCCCACCCCATGGAGCCTCTGTGGAGAATGTGCAGAACCCATGTGACTGTCCTCCACCATCTCCCTGTCTGAGCCCCTCTGCATCTCCCAGGCTCCTGACCCCTCTGCTCAGCATTTTATTTTGGCTCCTCTCACCCCATTGCCACCTCCTGGTTGTCTCGCCTTGGCTGCACTTGCTCCTACGACTGACCCACGCCCGCCCGCCATCTTCACCTCTCTCCCCTCTCCCTTCTACTTCTGAATGGTTCCTTAAAGTCCTCCCACAGCCCCTCCTGCCTCTCCAGCTACCACCCGCTCTCCTCCTCCTCGTCCCCTTCTCAAACCTGCTGCCTGCTCCTGCCCCCCTCCCAGCTCTCTCCTGCAACCTCTGCAGTCTGGCTTCTGTCCCAGCTGGCCCAGCTCTCACTGAGACAGTCAGTGACCTGGTTCTGTGGGCGTGTCCAGATGCTCCTTCAGTGTCTCTCTCTGTGGCCCCATGACCTGCTGTCCATCAGTGTCCTGTCAGGCTCCATCCTTAGTCCCCTCCTGCTCCCGCCATGCTCCGTTCCTGGGCGACCCCATCCACTCTCACGCCACCAACTGCCATCTCCTTGCTAACAACTTCCGGATATGCCTCTGCTCCCCCGTTGAGCCCTGCATCCGCCACTCCCATAATTCCTGCTCTGGGCCCTATCCCATGTGTGTTCATCCTGCCCACTCCCTGTCTGATCCTGCTGCCCCCTACTCCCACCTGCTGCCTGGCCAGCTCCTCGGCTTGCTGTCCCTGAGATCTCCTGCGCCCCCTAGTGGTGTCACACATCCTTGTGCACCACCCACTAGGCCAGAAATAGCCTGGATCCGGCCTGGGCTCTCTGTGGCCTCCAGACACAGCTTCAGCGCTGCCCACCCCTCTTAGCCCCTCGCCCGACTCACTGTCCCAGTTCATACGTCATGGACAAAAATCCAAACGTCTTAATGCTGCTTAAGCCATTCCTCTCCCTTTATCCATCTCCCTGGCACGCACGATGCACATGTAGCAATCGGCACGACCCCTGACTGTTCCCGGGCCCCTTCCGACATCTCCTCCCGGGCTGTTACATCTAACCTAGACTGTACGCTCTGTGGGAAAGAGACCGGTTGTCTGCACCTGGCTCTAAAATGCCACGCCTCCCTCGTGCTGCTGTACAACCAGCCCAGGCGGCGAAGAGTAGCTGGATTTTTCAGTAGCTCCCATAGTGAGTTAAGAGCTGGTGCCCAGACAACCTCCCCCTCCCCCCCGGCTCCTGACTCACAGTGACGCTTTTCAAAATCCCACCCTGGGGTCATTACGTTGGAATCAGGAGAAGCAGCAATACCCAGAGCCAGGAATGGAGAAGAGGCTGAAACCTAGGTGTCTCCCCGCTCCTGGCTGCCTGGGGCTGCGGCTCTCCCCTCTGTTCAGTGGGGGAGGGCGGGCATCCCTACGCGTGGGGATGGGGCGTAGGGAAGGTCTCAGTGCTTGGCCCCCTCTGAATTTGGAACAGTTTGATGGGAAGGGGGAGTGATCGTCCCCTCCCCGTTTGAGTGGGGTAGAAGCAGGCCTTTGTGCCCTCTCTCTGCAGCTTGGGAGAATCCACAGGTAGCCGCTAATCCCCATCCCCTTGTGCTTGGCTGCTTGGCTGGAATACACTGCCGTGTGGGTGGGACCAGTTCTCTGCCCCAGAGGCTGGTAGCTTCCCGTGGGGGCAGGAGGCTGCTGTCGGGAGCTTTTTATTTCTTCTTGAACAGATGTGGAGCCCTGAGGAGGGGCAGGGGTCTGTCTGTCCTGCATCCCTCTCCTACGCTTGACAGATCACAGGGGGATGCCCTCTCCCTTTGTCCTGTCAGGCACGGGGGATGGGCGAAGGGGGGCAGGCAGGTGTTCAGAGGGGCCCCCAGAGGCAGCCCTTTGAACTGAAATAGACATGAGGCGCTTGGCTCTGTGTCTCCATGGGAGGGGCCCATTGGAAAGGCCAACGCTCCAGAGAATGTGCTATAAGGAAGGGACCCTGCCTGCACTGGCCAGTGGGCGTGGACCAGATCCAACAGGGCTGGGGCAGAAGCTAAGGGACATGGATGGCTCAGGGCCTCTCCCTGCCCAGGTGTTGGGACTGGGATGGGGGGAGCAGGGTGCTGCCCCTACAAGTACCTCTGCACTGGCTGATCTGACCCATTGTCCAGATTTTTCAGCTCTTGGAGTCCAGCAAATCTGTGTGATCTGCTGAGCTGGAAAATCAGAGCTGTGTTCTCTCTGCCAGGATGCAGTGTGGAGAGCCAGGAGGAGACTCGCTCTCCCCCCGTTTACCCCGGAGCCCCTTCCCACGGATTCTCCTCCCTGCTCTGCACAGTCACGTGGCCAGCAAACCTGGCTCCCCCGTCCCCCGAGCTCTTTTCTCCCCTGCTGCACCCCAGGCTGCGGGGAAGAGGGGGGCCGTGGGCACGTGAGATGCGTGACAGCCTGGCACAGCAGAGGGAGAGCTCTGCTTCAGCCCTGGAGTAGTCTGGGAAGCCTGGCTCGGTGTCAAGAAGATTTAACCCTTTAATGTTTAGTTGGCTCTTGCCTCATGCTCCCAGGGTGGCATGTTGGGAGCCTGGCTCTGTGCAGATACTTGTCCGCACTCTTTTTAAATTATTTATATTTTTGATAGAGGTGAACTGAAACCTTTTAAATCCCCCACGCTGTCTAAGATCCCAGCTGGGTGCCGGCATCCAGGCTCAGACAGGTCAGTTCTTCCCCAAGGCCTGAGCTCGTAGGCTGCTTCCCCATGCTCCAGTCTGTGGCTCTGCTAACTCTTACATCAAAACAGGGATCCACGTTCCCCGGACTCCTATTGCTCGGCCAGCTCTCGGTGGCTTAATGAGCTGAAAAATAGTCTCTACTCCTTATGGGTGTAAACCTTCACCATGTGAACTGTGTGTAAACGAGTGTAGCAATATGTGCCTGAGTCTTCAGGCAGCCTGAAAGAATAGCTCTGAGAAGTGTGAATTGCTCCCATTCGATTCTGTGGGGATGTTGACTCTGAAACCTAATGTGGGCTTATGTGTCCATGTTGTTAACTATTACACTGCTGATCAAAGCAGCTGAGAGAGAGGGAAGACCTGCAGAATCTGCTGCGAGCGGCATCTTCTTTCAGTGACCAGCGGGCAGAGCTTGGGAGGGTGCCACCGTTTATTTTCCCAGCCTGACCCCTGTAGGAGGAAGAAGAAAGTGCAAGCCCTAATGTGCTTTGACTTCACTAGTGTCACACACTCATGCTACTTGCTTTTTGTCCATTTTCCAAGCCCTGTCTGTGCCTGCCAGCCTGAGTCTCTGTATAGTTTCATGACACAGGATGAATTCTTGGCCTCCTGTCTACAACAAATGACATTGTCTTGCCAAAATGTTAGGGCTGCCCAGAGGATTCAGGGGGCCTGGGGCAAAGCAATTTCAGGGGCCCCTTCCATAAAAAAAAGTTGCAATACTATAGAATACTATATTCTCCTGGGGGCCCCTCTGGGGCCCAGGGCATATGGTAAATTGTACATGTATGGTCTGTGAAGTGCTTTGGGTTCCTTGGCCAAGGAAAGGCGCTATATAAATAACAGGACCCAGCTGTTGTCCTTGCAGTATGTGCAGTGAGGAACGTGGCATCTTGCCCACCCAAACAGGGGCTTGACTCTCAATGGAGGTCTCTTAGATATCTGTTACCCCACCTGAAGACACAAGTGAAGGCCAGGATTTTCAGAGGGACTAGTGACAGACTTGGTGGGTGTCAGACTTGAGACCCCTTTAAAGGGATTTTCTGGAAGTGCTACGCATCTCCTCTGAAAATCTGAGCCCTTTCAAATGCATCGAGTCTGGCTCCCAAAACCACTAGTGACTCTGGAGATGCTCACCTGACAGTGTTTGTGGCTCCCATGTGTTTGCACCCACAATTATTTGCACCTGCAAAATGGGAGGCTGGGATTCCAAATGGGGCTGTAGCCTTTCTGTGCTCGCCCCCCCGACCCCCGTCTCTCAATCCCCGTGCGACCAGGCCGTTGATCAGCACCGAGAAGTGGGAGCGTGTGGATTTAACACTGAATGGAGGGAGGCAAGTGGATTTTCTCCTCTCCCTCTACTTCTGTCCCTTTCTCCTTCCATCTCTCCTCACTGACATGCTGACAGAGGAAGGAGGTCAGGGGCTAATGGAGTTTGCGAGCAGAGTAGTTTTTCGGCTGCAGGCCCTGTACCGCTAGCTCTCATACGGGAGCAGATGGGGAGTGGGGATTTGATTTGTACATTATAAGGTTAGGATGGGTAGGAAATGAAGGGCTCAGCTCATCAGATTTGACATAAAAATCCTTCCTGGAGGGTGCGTTTTATTATGATGATGATTTTAATCCTACATCGTCCCTGCAGTAAGCTCTTGAGTGGAGTCGAATGGGGTAGCCATGGGATTCCGGCGTTACTGCTCTGCAGTGGGCATGGTGCCATAAACCAGGCTCCTCTTGCAGCAGCTGTGGGAATAGTCGTGTGTGTCAGTGTCAGGGTTCCTTCCCCACTCTGAACTCTGGGGCACAGATGTGGGGACCCACATGAAAGCCCCCTAAGCTTATTTCTACCAGCTTAGGTTAAAACCTGGTACGCTGCCACCACCAAGTGATTTAACAAGAAACAGGGAAAGGACCACTTGGAGTTCCTCTTCCCCTAAAATATCCCCCCAAGCCCTTACATCCCCTTTCTTGGGGAGGCTTGAGAATAATATCCTAATCAATTGGTTACAAAGTGATCAAAGACCCAAACCTGTGGGTCTTTGGACAATGGAAAAATCAGTCAGGTTCTTAAAAGAAGGATTTTATTAAAAATAAAATGTAAAAATCATCTCTGTAAAATCAGGATGAGAAATAACTTTACAGGGTAATCAGATTCAGAGAGCCCAGAGAAACCCCCACTAGCCTTAGTTTCAAAGTTACAACAAAACAGGGATAAACCTCCCTCTAGCAAAGGTAAAATTCACAAGTTGAGAAAACAAAGATAAACTAACACGCCTTGCCTGGCTGTTACTTACAAGTCTGAAATATGAGAGACTGGTTCAGAAAGATTTGGAGAACATGGATTGATGTCCGGTCCCTCTGAGTCCCAAGAGTGAACAACCCCCAAAACAAAGAGCACAAACAAAAGCCTCGCCACGAGATTTGAAAGTATCTTGTCCCCTTATTGGTCCTTTGGGTGAGGTGTCAGCCAGGTTACCTGAGCTTCTTAACCCTTTACAGGTAAAGGGATTTTGGTGCCTCTGGCCAGGAGGGATTTTATAGTATTGTACACAGGAGGGTTGTTACCCTTCCCTTTATAGTTATGACAGTCAGGCATACTGACTCCAAGTGACCATCCACCTTTCTGTCTGGGGTAATCCGTGCACAAGAGCCATCTGCCCCCTGGGTGCATCTGCTTAGCAAACTCGGGACGGTGCCGCTCAGCAGCTGGTAAAACGATGCTGTATTATAGGAGTATCTTCTACTGCCTAGTCTCATCAGCGTGAATGGATCTGCATGTCTTACATGCTGTGTGGAGAGTTAAAACAGAGAACCAGGGACCCCCAGGGTTGGTAAGACGATATGGAGTCTTTCCCTGCCCTCTTGATCACTAAAGCTCAAGATCACTTGATCTTCAGCCCAGTGGTGAAGTGACCAAAAGCATTTTCCGACTGATGGGTAGCTGGTTAGATATCCTGAAGTAAGTTGGTTCCAGTCCTGTTCTTAACAGATAGGTCTCCATATGACAGGAGGCTGCCTTCACGATTGGCTCCAGCTGCCTTCTTGGCAGCCTTAATAAGAACGAATGGTTTAAGAAACCCGAATGATCTAGTCATCCTTTGGAAGCTTGCACTGCATGTGATGTACCTGCTCTGTAGATAAACAGAGGACTTCAGGGCTGGTGTTCTGTTTCCTTTCGCCAGGAGCACTGTCAGCTTGAAATCTTGTCTTTTTTTAAAGTGACTCAGTGGTTTCAGGTCCTGCCCCTAGTTCCCATGGCCAGATTTTGTGATTGGTTAATAATCATACAGCCCAATTTAAGTTGTTTTTTCCCGTCCCTTTGCTGTGTGAGACCCACATAAACAGAAGAATCTGTCTGACCAAACAGGTTAAGGAGTGAAATTGGCTATTCACAATATGCAAAGCAAAGACAACAACAGAATATTTCTCTCTAATCTCTCTTATAAGAAGTAGTCTTGGAAGGGTTAGATTTTATTGGTAAATGTTGAAATACGTCAATTTTACCATACACACACACAAACAAAAAAATATTTCCATCCATAATAATCAAAATGTATAGATAGGCAAAGTAAATAAGAAATGCTGCTTGAGAAATTGTTAGTTTGACTCCAGGATATTTACTTTGTATATTTGAATGTCATGTTGACAATTTGTTTTCACAGTTCTAAATTGTTAACTTTTTGAATCTCAGCATCTCCCGTCCTTCAGTAATTACTCTCTGACACCCGCCCCCATCATTTCCCAAAACGTGGACAATTTAAATTGATAAAATTTTCAGGTTTTCAGCTTTTTTTTAAATTTTGCTCAAGTGAGAACATTTTAAAATAGATAAAAAAATCTTTAAAAATCCTTTAAAATAAACATCTGTCAAAGTGATCAGAAACTAACATTGAATTCCACCAAGCCTTGTTAGAATGTAGCTGTCACTCCAAAACGTTACTTACAATCGCAAGTAAACCAATTTCCAACCGAAGTGATGTTTTTGAAGGTTGATGTCCTTTTTAAAAAAGGAACGGCGCCGTTGACCTGCTCTAAAGCCCAGTGAGGTCAGTGAAAAGCCCCATATGATTTAGATTTAACCCAGCTCTTGTGGGTCGAGCTTCCAGAGTTTCCTGGGATTGTTCCCATTGAAGGCATGGGGCAATCCAAGCCCAGCTCACTGCATTTACACTCTGCCCCATTTCTAGATCCTAAGGGCCTGATCCAGTGGCCATTGAAGCAAATGAGTCTTTGCTCTGGCTTCAGCAGGTGTTGTTGGATCAGACCCCGGATTTCCTAGGGCAGAAGGGAGAGAAAATGGCAGAAGCTGTGCTGTCAGAGAGCAGCAAGCCAGCTAGCTCTGCAAAGCTCTGCTTGCTGTGGGGCTGCAGCTTCTTTTGCTCACAAGTCTCCCTGGTGCCCAGAAAGGCGTTGCAGGCATGCAGCAGGCTATTGGCCAGGCTGTGAGCATGTCATTGAGGGCAGCTGCGACCCTGGCCATGCTCTCCCTTCTGCCCTAGAAGATCAGGGGTCTGATCCAACACCCGCTGAAGCCAGAGCGCAGATGCTCATTGGACCAGGCCCTCTGAAATGAGGTGAGTGGGGCCAGGATAGAAATTAGCTGCGTCTTTATGGAAAGCGGTGAATTGCGTTGCAAGCAGTAACCTTTGCGCTCCTGACGGTCTTGCAGAGGAGTCGCTCTTTGTGTCGGTTTAGCAGCCTGCACCGTTCAATGCTGGATGAAGAAACATCAAAGTTAGTTCATTCCAAAGGCCCTTAATCAGTGGGCCCTTTCGGGTCAGACTCAGCACCACGTGGCTTGCACTTGAGTTTACTTTAATTTGGATGCTGCTAAACCTTGTGGTGGGAATGGCTTTCCCTGGTCCTTATCTCCCACTGCCTTCCTGACTGTGAACCCCTATCCCTACACAATGGAAAGGAGGAGAAGGATGCAGCATGTCACTCTCTCCAGTTTCCCCCATCCCAGGTCCTGCTCCCTTCCCCACATTAGCAGGGAGCACAGCTAGGCTTAAGAGTAGCTCTGAGAATTGTTCTTCCTGAAGTAGTTGGGTTGGAGGTTAAGTTTTAAAGGCAATGGTTTCTGATTGCAGATAGATCTTTCCATGATCACAAGGCTGGGAAATAATATAGAAAGGCCCTGACGTATGGTTATATTGGTTTTAAATCTCCTTGCTTGCCTGTGTTTTCTGGTGCCTCACTAAAAATCCAGATCCATACAACCTGTAGAAAGTTTTGAGTTCTGTAATTCAGAGAAGCCCTCTCTGTACAATGGGGCCCCAGTCTTGGTTGGTCTGTAGGCAGTACCATGATAAACATGATTAATAATTGTCATGCAGTCCAGCAGGCCAGGAGTGAACAAATATTCAGTCTGATGTCTCAGCCATGTCATTTATTATTTCGTTGTTCCATGGTAGCAATCATGGCCCCAGTGTGACACCCCAGTACCTGCTCTGAAACATTCACAAGCTAAGCAAATAATTTTCCATTCTCCCCCCTACCCTCCTTTGTTTCCTGTGTCACAGCCTGTATTCTGCAGTAACACCCAGGTGAGCCTAGACCCCCGCGGGATCAATACAGCACCCAAGGCAACAGATACTGACAGACCTCCTCAGCACCAGCCTCCTCATCTGACTTCCCATCCAGGAATCACGTGCATGCATTGTGGTTTGCGTACGTGTATTATCAGATACATGGGTGGTTTAAATACATACTGTCACGTTAGTTACAGAACACGAGTTTATCTAGAGGGGTTCACTTATATGCACTGATGATTTTACATATGTATAGACACAGTGTATATGTACAAATCATTGTAAAAAATGGGCATGTGCTGTCATATGTTAAGCGAAGAGAGAATTTAAAAAGAGCTTTTAGTATTTAATGTCAAGGAACACCCCTAGCTCCATTACTGAGCCCTGCCTGGGGAGCTAGGGGATAATGGCAAGATTTAGAGCTTAAAGGGCTGATCGTACAAACAGGGCATTTGTATGTGTTGCTGTAGAGTACTGGTCTTTAGGGATCCGGTGAGGGACATGATAACAGAAGGCAGGGGGCTTTAGTGCTACCTTCCTTAAGGATTCGCTCCCTGCGGCTGCTCCTTCCACACTCTCTGCCTCTCTGCAAGAGAGTCGTGGATAGAGGGGCTGGGAAGGGGCTGAGAGGGATCTGAGGAAAGGGTCTGAGTCCCATCCCCCTGGCTGCAGGATGGTATGAATGTATTTCTGCCTAATCCCCAGTAGCACGCTTCAGTCCCTCCAGTCAGGGGCTCCGTGACTGCGGCAGACGGCCTATTCCACCCTCGAATCTCCTTCACTAGTGGGATATATATTGTTTTCTTCATTTTAACTCCTGCAGAGTCCTCCCCCGTCCCCCTCCGTAAACTCTCCATCATCCCCTACAGACCATGTGCTCATCTTTCCTTTGGGCCATACATGTTCCTTTCTCCTCACAAATCCTCGTCTAGGACACCTTTTTAAAAAAATCCTGGCTCCTGATTGGCCGGCGATGTGCAGCCAGCGCTTGGCTCTCTGTCCACACCCTGAGGGAAGAGAAAGGAGGGGGGGGGGGGGATGTACAAATATAGCTCGCCTCCCTGGGGCCCCGAGGGGCTGAGCACCTCTTGTGAGTGTCTTGGTATCTCCTGAAGTCAGCGAGAGCCGAGAACACTCAGCACCTTGCAGGATCAGGGACCTGGGGATCTATGGAAGAAAAGCACTTAGTAGGGCCTGATCCAAATCAATGGACCAGGACCATAGTCTAAATATTATCTACTATGCACCTTTAATCTTGGTAAAAGCCACACCAGATAATCTCTCAATAACTAGAAACTATTTGGTTGAGCTTTTACCAATTGTGTTTTAATTATTCAGGGCTCTATTTTTTTTTTAATTGGATCCTAAGCTGACTGTTAAACAGACACATCAGTAGTAGCTTGTTTTTAAGACTGACTGGACTGGAAATCCAGCCAGCTGCTTAGAAAACGCTCAGCGGCGTGGGAAAGCCGAACAGCCAACACTGCAGTCGGGTAGGTGAGGGCTGGGGTCAGCTCCATGAGCTGGATGCTTATGTGAGCAGTGGAGCTGAGTGGAGTCTGACGTGCCATGCCGTACAGAGCACTGACATGTGCAGCACTCCAGGTCGGGTGTGACTAGAGCTGGGCGAAGAAACATATTTTTTCTATTAAAAATGAGGATTCGGCAACGCTGAATTGTTTCACAAATTCATGGTGATTCTGCTAAATTGTTTTGGTCCTTTAAAAAACATGGGGGGGATGGGTTTGAAACGGCTTTTAGTTCCAAACTGTCTCTTAATTTTATTAGAATGTGGTCAAAATCAAAATATAATGGTTTGAGTTTGTCAAAACAAAATCTCATTTGCCCCAAAACAATTTTTGTTGACCTTCCAGACTTGCCAGTGAACAAAAAACTCTATTTGCCCAGCCCTAGTGCTGACTCGAGTACTGCAGATGTGCCTTCATGAGTGGCTCAGTCAGCTCCCTGCTCCTACATCAGATCTCTCAATCAGTCCAGTCGCTCCGTTTTGGAGCAGAACTTCCCCGTGTGCATCGTGTGTCCTCCCCAATCTCTTTCTGTAATACTGTGTCCCTAACCAGCGTTTTCTCAGGCTGTAGCAACGCTGTCCTGAAATGGCTGGGGCAAGATTAAGCAAGCTAGGGGGACAGAAGGGTTCACATCAACCCTAAGAGCATTGGGCTACATCTGTGCACTTTATTGTCTGAAGCCAAATACGCCAGCTTGAATTTATCCTGACTGATTTTCATGCCCTTTGTCTACTTCTGTAGATCCTGGACTATCCCAGACAAGGGGAGTCATTTGCTATGGGGCAAAGGGGGCAGTTACCCCTCCCAGACCTTGATTTGCCCCTCTGCCCCAACTTTTCATAGGTCTCTCTGTTCCAATTCTCTCCCCCCTCATCGCCCCCCGACTTTGCAGGATACAATCTAATCACATATAATGTTCTATATGCTGACAACTTTCCCCCACTCCTGCACTCCCCTGAAATGCTGCAGGCCCCTGTGCCAAATTCATCCCACTGGAGGTCATGACAAAATTCTGGATGGGATCAGGCTTTGGCCTTATTCCTATGCCCATATACCTGGGTGCTGAATTGCTAACCACCAGTTCCTCCCTAGCACTGGGTTTATTGGGTCTTTCTGTTTGTAGCTCCTTTGAGCCACGATCCTGACTGATCCTTTCCTCCCTGTGACAATCTTTACTTAGAGACATCACTTAACCCTGAAACCCCCAACGTTATTGTGACCCCAACCTCAGCTCTTATTTTTGATGATGATTTTTCTTTCTGTTCTGCTTGTAGAAGGCTGGGTTGATGACTGAGCTCCTCAGAGGCGCGGGCAGCTCCTCTGGCTCTGTGCACTGTTCGTTTTAAATGTAGGGGAGGGAAACGTAAATTGCAGCAGTTGCTTGGCAGGAGGCAGCGCTGTGTGAATGGGCCCAGCACTGCTCGGAGCTTTTCTCAATGTCTGCTGCGTTTAAAGAAAATGTAAGTTATTGTTGGCTTTATTAAATAATTTCCCAAATACTCCAGTCCCCAGTTCCTTTCTTCAGTGCCTGGCTCGGACACAGAACCATCATTTATTCAGCTGGACACTGACCAGATATTACAGTTTGTAGGTGACAAACGTCTCTGTTCACGCAGGGTCTGATGATGAACCTTGCAGCCCCTGTTCCCAGTACTGACCCAGCCCCTGCTCTGTGAGCTGGGGAGGGAACAGTGAACCCATCAGCCCACATTTGCTGTCAGCCCCCAAGAATAACTTTGCTGGGGGAACCCCTTACAAAAAAGCCAGGCTTGGGCACCTGCAATTATTCTACGTCCACTCCCCACAACTCCAGAAGAATTCTAAGGAGATTCAAGATACCCAAACCAATATTGTAACTTTGTAAAAAACTTTTATCAAAATGGTACCAAAAATACATGTTCTAAGGTTGAATTAGAAAAAAGTAAAGATTTTACAGTGACAGGGTTATGCTTATTTTACAACTTAAATAACCTCAGGTTGGCCCCCTACTTTCTGTACAAAATATGTGTGCAGGAAAAGACGTTCCAAGCAATATACATATTCACAATGGTTAGCCGAAGTCTGGTTGCAGTTGAGGATCTGTGGCTTTGCATGCATTAAAAGTGATGGAGCACCAAGAAGAGAGGGCAGATGGTTTTTTTAAGTAGCTCCAAAACATGAGTAACCAGAGAGTGACCCTTGGACCAGCTCAAGCCTATGGCCTGCTCTAGAGTCTATGGATATGTCTACACTGCAATAAAAGACCCATCAGATGGCTGGGGCTGGCCTGGGTCAGCTGACTTTGGCTCCCAGGGCTTGGGTGGTGGAACTGAAGATTGCAGTGTAGACATTTGGGTTCTAAAAGCCTGTGAGTGCAGGTAGGTCTCAGAGCATGGGCTCCACCCCAAGCCCAAAGGTCTACATTGCTATTTTTAGCCCCACAGCCGAGCCCTGGGAGCCTCAGTCAACTGACCCAGGCTCTGAGACTCAGTGCATTCGGTTTTTAGTTAAAACAAATTGTGAGCTTCTATAGATGTTAGGTGTAACCCTAAGACTTCCCAGCACACTTGGGGGAGTGGTCCGCATGGCTGGATGTCCCTGTTCTGGCACATCAGGATGAGAGCCACAGGAGAGTATCACTTGTACACCCAGGGTCCAATCTGAAGTCATTGGAAAGCTAAGGCCTACAAGGAAGAAGCATGCTACAGAGAAACAGCTCTTTGCAGTAGAATCCCAGTGGGCATACACGGGGGTGTACGGTACCAGAGACTAGGTTTACTATGTAGACCTGCAGGCCTTGGCATGATCACTGTACAATTATTGTCAGGGTTATAAAAATTCTGCTAAAATTAATTTATACCAATAAGTTTCCAGGCTATGGACTCAGGGGAGCAGGAGGAAATAAGAAGTGAAGTGCTCAGCTTGGATGGCAAAACGATGCTCACATTCACCCTGAGCTATTGGATTCCTCTTTCCCCTATTTCCCTAGGTCTGATGGCGCAACAGGGGTCAGGGGCTGCTCACCATCAGCTCCCTTCATGCCCTGCGGGTCCCAGCAACTAGGAGGCTGCAAGAGCAGGTTTGCCATAGGCTGCTAGTGGGGATCAACCAGGTAATTAGAATCATAGAACATCAGGGTTGGAAGAGACCTCAGGAGGTCATCTAGTCCAACTTCCTGCTCAAAGCAGGAGCAATCCCAACTAAATCATCCCAGCAAGGGCTTTGTCAATTATTTTGGTTCATTCTGCCAATACCTCTGTGAGATAGGAATTATTATTATTAAACCCATTTCACAAATGGGGTAAACTAAGGCAGAGAGAGGGCCAGGCCTTATGGACACTGCTAACCTGTGTCTGGAAAATGGGCCTCTGCTAACTCTGTTTTGCTGCCATGTGCTTTGAAAGCCACTCTCAATCTTGGTGTGTGATTTATGTAATTTTGCTTAAATTCACCCAGTGACATGCTAGAAATAGAATCCAAGCATCCAGATTCCTTATCTTCTGCTCTAAACATTAGACAAGACGCTCTCTTCTCAACACAGTATTGCCAACTCATTGCAAAACTATTGCAAGTCTTGTGCTGTACTTAAAACTGTCATCACATAAGACTCTAAACTTTCATTTCTTTAATGAAGGAAATGTCTAGCCCTTGTGGCTGGGTGTAAAAATACGACCCTTGAAAGGCTTAAAACCCAAAGGCAAAGAAAAATAACTTCTCATTTTTTAAATCTCACAATTTTTTCTAGCCAGTCTCAATTTCTTGGAGCCTGACTCATGAGCCCTGAACAGCTGGGGCAGTGTGGGGCCATCCTCAATTCAGTGCTTTGTAACCAGATGTTTGAAGATTTCCTGGCTTCTGTTAGCCCTAGTGTTTGGAATGAAGCGCCCCCCTCTGAGTGAATACCTGTGTCCACAGGTATGAACCACACACAAGAGCAAAAATGGGGATTACAGCATTTTCGGATCCCTTTAGTGCCCCTCACACTAGCTCCGCCCCTGCAGCTGAGAATTTAGGTGATCAGTACAGAGAACAGACCAGTCCCTGGCTGGGCTCCACTGGTACTAGTCACCAGCCGCATCTCTCCTCCGGTGAAAGAGCAAATGATGTCGGGGTCCAAGGAAAAGGTCGCATCTCGGCCCCTCCAACCCCTATGGGAACCTCAGCCCGTGGAGAAACGCTGGACAAGCAGCCGGAGTCCCAGCGCCGGGAAAGGCGCCTCTGAACGGGGCCCTCCGGGTGGCTGGCGACCCCGAGTGTCAGCCGGGACCCCTGCTCCACCTCCGACGCTAGGGGGCCCCTCCGCTCCGATCCCCGGGCCAGGCTCCGAGCGGCCCGGCCTAGGGCCAGGAGAGGAGCCGGAGCCCCAGCAGCAGGGCCCCCAGTGCCAGGGCGCGCCAGGCCGGCGCGTCCCGGGAGCGGCCCCCGGAGCGCCCCCAGGCGCCGCCCGCGCCCGGCCCCTCGTCCTCTTCCCGCAGGAGCCGCTCCTCGTCCCGGTAGTCCTCGTCCGGGCCCGGCTCGGCGGGCGGCGCGGAGCACAGGCGGCCCATGTTGGCCTTGAGCACCTGGCAGAAGGGGCGCTCGGGCCCGTCGCAGACGCAGCGCTCCAGCGCGGGGCCCCCCGGCGCGGCCAGCAGCTGCCCCATGGCGGCCCGGCAGGCGGCCGAGCAGCGCCGCCCGTTGAAGAGCTGCCCGCAGCGGGCCAAGTAGGCGTCCAGCGGCTCCCGGCAGGCGGGCTCCTGCTGGCAGCGGAAGCGGGCGGCCGTGCAGCCCAGGCCGCTGCGCGAGGCCGGGGCAGGCAGGGCTCGAGGGCCGCCTTCAGCCGGCGGCAGCGCGCGTCCTGCCCGCACTCGCAGCGCTCCAGGGCCGGGCCGCTCCGGCTGCGGTTCAGCCGCCCCAGCGCCCCGATGCAGTGGCTGGGGCAGTCGCCGGGGGCTCCCGCCTCCGGCCCCGGCCCAGCTCAGCACCGGCTCGCAGGCCGCCTGCGACTGGCTGTAGGCGGAGCCGCAGTCCGGCTCGTCCTGGCAGCGGAGCAGCGCCTCCCAGCAGGGCTCCCCCGGGCCGCCGCCAGCGCGGCCCCAGCACAGCAGCAGCGGCAGGAACAGCCACATGGAGCGAGCGGCGCCCCGGGCTCCATGCGCTCCAGCGCCCGGCTCCGCCTCCAGCCTGGGCTCCTACCCCGGGGCCAGGCAACAGCTGCCGCCTGCTGCGCGGGGCCGTCCCCAGGTGACTCGAAGGGCCCAGTGCTGGTTCCGGTGGCGGGTTCCCCCGTCCTAGGGCACGTTGGGCTGGCGCAGTCAGGCCCCTGGTTGCGCGCCCCGCTGTCCGGTGCACGGTGCAGTCAGGTGCCCGGTTGCACGCCCTGGTGACCGGTGCAGTCAGGTGCTCGGTTGCACTCCCCGCTATCCGGTGCACGGTGCAGTCAGGTGCCCGGTTGCACTCCCCGCTATCCGGTGCACGGTGCAGTCAGGTGCTCGGTTGCACGCCCCGCTGACCGGTGCACGGTGCAGTCAGGTGCCCGGTTGCACGCCCTGGTGACCGGTGCAGTCAGGTGCCCGGTTGCACTCCCCGCTATCCGGTGCACGGTGCAGTCAGGTGCTCGGTTGCACGCCCCGCTGACCGGTGCACGGTGCAGTCAGGTGCTCGGTTGCACGCCCCGCTGACCGGTGCAGTCGGGTGCGCGGTTGCACGCCCCCACTTTGCAGTGCAGTCAGGCCCCCGGGTGCATGTTCCCCCCCGGTCCCGGTGCACTCCGCGGTCAGATCCCCGGTGCAAAGTGCAGACGCTGCGCTTCTACCATCCCTCTGGGTGAGGGGCGGGGGGACCCCACACACCAGTGACGGGGGAAATCTTTCCCATTCATCTTCCAGGCAGTTGCAGACCCATTGTTCCCTTTCCTCTCCTGTTGCAGCTCCGTCCCAGAGTCCCCTCCATCTCTCCGCCCCCTTCCCCTCTGCTCTCCCGGCCTTCCAGTTCCTACAGCTGCCAGTGTGGTCTCCAGGCTTTCCCAAAATGGGGCAGGAAGAGGTTCCTGCTAGTCTGCAGAAACGGGCTCACTCACACCTTCCTCTCCCCCCCCTCCCCCCCCTAGTAATCACACAGCCAATCTTGTCATGCCGCAGATGGATCTCTTCTGCTCAGGGGACATTCTTGTCTGGCTAATCTTTCTGCAGCCAACATCAGCTCAGGGCCCCTTTGCACAGTGCCAGTGGCAGAGGTTGGTGTGGGTTAGGCAGAGGGGGATTTGCTGTGAGGCTCCAGAGGCCAGAAGAAGAGCAAAGGTGGAGCCTCTGGAGCGGAGAGGCCGGCAGAGGCCAGCTTGGATGGTTGCTGCCTGTCTTGGTGTGGAGGAGGCAGAAGAGTGGACTGGGAGGGCCCAGTTCCTCCCTTGCTCTGTGCCTTGCGCAGCCATTTAGGCCTGTGCAAAATGCTGCCCAAGCAGAATGCCAGGCAGAGGCAGCCTTTTGCACTAGGGTAAGTGCAAGCCGCAGGGCAGTGGTGAGCCAGGCTCGGAGTGTGTGTTACCGGGCAGTGCTGGTGGGGACTGTAAATTGAGCACTGACTAGTGGGGGGGGGGGAGGGCACTAGTTGGCTCTAGGTGGGTTCCACTGCTCTGCACAAGTTGTTTTACCTTCAGGCCAATTTATTTTTATGCCCGGTTTGGGGAAATGTCCCTGGCCAGCCTTGCCACGGACCTGAGTGGGGAGGGCAGTAGGGCTGGGCTTGTTGGGAGGGATAGAGACGCAGAGGTGTGAAAGTGACTCTGGGTGTGGAGAGGTCCGTGGTGGTCTGGGGGATTGCTAAAGCAGCAAAGAATCCTGTGGCACCTTATAGACTAACATGTTTTGCAGCATGAGCTTTCGTGGGTGAATGCCCACTTCGTGCTGTGGATGTGGGAACAGAGTGTGAGCATGTCTGTTGCTCGGAGAGTTTGCAGGGCTGGTGTGTAAGGGGTGGCAGTGGCCAGGAGTTTAGCGGGGGGGGGGAGGAGGAGAGGGGAGACAGGGTTGGATATGGGTTTTAATCACTGCAAGTAAAAGGGGTGAATAGCATTTTCTGGGCTGGTTCATTCCCTTTGTCTCCCATGGGCCATGCAGCGAGCTGGTGCCTTTATGGCAGAGAAGATTGTTCACGCCTTGCAGCCTGTCAATAGGGGCCTTTTTCAGATGGCCTCTGTTTTACTGCCATTGCCTTGACAAAGCGCACTTGAGAGCCTGCAAAGAAGTGCAGTTCACTCCATTCCACCCAGCCATTGAAATGGAAACGAACCTGATTTCCCCACCCTCTGGGCTTTCAGGAGGCAGGGGGCGGGGGCAGTGGCAGCCCCCAGGATTCTTGCCAGCTGCACAATAACACAAAGAAGCCTTCCTGATTTCCCTTGGGGAGTGTCCCAGGGAGGAGAGAGGAATGAAGACGGATTCCAGAAACAACCTCCATCCGCCCTCACTCCCCCATACATTAAACTAAAGAATCTGGAAGGACAAAAGGTCTGATCCTGGGAGGTGCTGAGCGCTCTCAGCTTGGATCCTAAGGGCTCTGTCTGAGATGCTGCCAAGCCACTAAAGTGCAGACTGGGTTGCATTTCCTTTGATGCATGTATTGTACCCTGAGAGCATGTCTGCACCGGAAAATTACATTGTGTTAGAACACGGCCTCGTGGAGTCATGGTAACACATTCAACACAAATTAGCACATGGTGTAGACCCAGACTGTTGTGCTTAACATTGTGACAACAGGTTGTGGTTAACCTTTAACAAGCAAAGAAGATGTTAACTATGACCGTTCTTGTCTACACTGAGGCCATGTCATGCTAAGGTGTGATTCTAACCTCTTACCTAATGGGTTGCAATCCTGGTGTAGACAAGGCCCAGTTTACATCAACCTAGGGTTTACCTCAATCAGCTAACACGTGTTAAAACTAAACTAGGATTTTAGCTGGTGTTAACGTGATTTTTACCCGGTGTTAACACACGCCATGTCTTTATTCCTAGTAGACAATCGCAGAGTTCTAAGCCACATTTAACATTATGTTCATTACCATGATTCCTCAAGGTTGCGTTCTAACATGTAGCTGCCCAGTGCATGCAAACTTTCAGGTGTGCTAGGAAACTTTTGTCAGCATTGATTTGGGACGATCGCTTTACTCGTGAGTGGTGGAACCATCTCGGGATGTCTACACTACGAAATTAGGTCGAATTTATAGAAGTCAATTTTTTAGAAATTGATTTTATACAGTTGATTGTGTGTGTCCCCACTTAAGACCATTAACTCGGTGGAGTGCATCCACAGTACCAAAGCTAGTGTCGACTTTCAGAGTATTGCAGTGTGGGTAGCTATCCCACAGTTCCTGCAGTCTCCACTGCCCATTGGAATTCTGGGTTGAACTCCCAATGCCTGATGGGACAAAAACTTTGTCGTGGGTGGTTCTGGGTACATGTCATCAGCCCCCCCCGTGAAAGCAATGGCAGACAATCATTTTGTGCCTTTTTTCCAGGGTCCCATCCGCCAGACCCGCTGCCTGCCTGGAACCCCAGGCAGGCAGTGGGCTGGTGTACGGAGCCCCAGACTGTCAACAGGGGGAGTGGCTCAGCCTGCTGCTGGTCTGGGGCTCTGTCCACCAGCTCAGGTCCCACTCAGCTGGCAGACCTTGGTGAAGGTCAATCAAGGCTGCCTGGACAGACATGGCTATCCTCCTCTTAGAGCACCAAATGGGAGTGACTCCACGTCATTCTCTTCTTTTAAGTTTCATCTCATGGAGATTCAGTCCTGCCTGGATTATCATGCGAGCTGGAGGCTTCTGCCTCAGGCTGCTCTCCCAGCCAGCATTACCACATGGTCGCACCTACCCCAGCTCCCATGAAGCCTGGACAGTAGTAAGGAGCAGTTCAACTTGTGGAATGACAAATCCAGTCCGAAGGTTTTCACTCTATGGGCCATGTTAAGATTATTTAGAGTCCTGGATAGCATAGAATATCAGGGTTGGAAGGGACCTCAGGAGATCATCTAGTCCAATCCCCTGCTCAAAGCAGGGCAAATCCCCAGACAGTTGTTTGTTTTTGTTTTTTTTACCCCAGTTCCCTAAATGGCTCCCTCAAGGGCTGAACTCTCAACCCTGGGTTTAGCAGGCAAATGCTCAAACCACTGAGCTATCCCTCCCCCCATAGCATTAGTCCCTATGAAAGGCTTCATGAAAATTTCCCCCCGCCCCTAACAAAAATGTTAATTTATCAGAGCAGCTGAAAGGGTAAGGAACCCGGGACCATAACTGAGAGAGAGCTTCCATATTATTTAACTCACAAGTGATATAATTCAAAGTAAAATTTCACAGCATGGTCTCTTCTAGGACTAAAAATGCAGGAGGGGAGTCAGAAAAAGGAACAGTAGCCTGTTTCCGCCCAGTTTGGAACCAGGGACGTTTCGTGTGTTAGGTGAATGTGATAACCACTACACCGCTTCTCTTTTTTGGCCACAGGCTTTGTCGAATGCACAGGAATGTTTTTTCTAGCTACAGAAGCTACCTAATGCAATGTCTATATCTATGGCCTTCCTGCTCACAAAGCGGTCATGACCCCCCACCCAAGGCTGACACAGCAGCCTGGCTCGGGCAGGATTGCCAGTGAGGCCTGATACTTTTGCTGTTAAGCAAACACAGCAATTCTTTCCTGGTCTCTGTCATTGAACACCTCCATGCATTACGCTGTGCCCTATCAGTGCGTGACTGATGAGCTCGGAAAACATCATTGCAAGTACGTTTTTTTTGCATTCTAATCTGCGATAACTGTTGTATCGGGAAACAGAGACGAGACAAGGCTGCAGTGAGGCGTCCTGGTATAGTCCCAGACCGCTGCTTTTATTCTCTTTCTTACAGACTGGTTCTCAGCATTACATGATTGACATCACACAGTTACTTTACTTATTATGATTGATACACCTTTTACTTTTCTCTCTTCTTTAGGATGGGTGTCTCATCACTCTCACTCACCGCCATTGTGTTGTGTGTGTAAAGCTATAAAGAGCAAGCATATACATACTGTTCTGTTCTAATTCTATGACGATTCAATGCAGATAGTGTGTGCCAGTAGCACTTACAGATAACCTCAGGGACGGAGATGACAGGGGGAATGTAGAAATATTCTGTGGGGACTGCATGGTCACCTGTGCTGCTGAGTGCTGCTGAGTTCGCCACGCTGGCCAAACAGGAAATGAAATTCAAAAGTTCCTGGGGCTTTTCCTGTGTACCTGGCTAGTGCATCTGAGTTCAAAGTGCTGTCCAGAGTGGTCACAATAGCTCCTGGAGGCCAATACCGTCAAAATGCGTCCACGCTACCCCAAATTCGACCCAGCGATGTTGATTTCAGCGCTAATCCCTTCGTCAGGGGAGGAGTACAGAAATCGATTTTAAGAGCCCGTCTAAGTAAAAAAAAAAAAAAAGGCTTCATTGTGTGGACGGGTGCAGAGTTAAATTGATGTAATGCTGCTAAATTTGACCTAAACTCATAGTATAGACCAGGGCTCAGACTCATGACTTCTACAGTTCCAACCCATCATCCATTCTGGATGGATTTTACAGGAAAACTATTATAGAAATATCATAAAGAATTATTTGCAATGCTACTAGTCCTGTTCTTTCTATTCTTCCTTCTATAAAATTACTTCAGGACAGTGAGTCCAACCATTCAGGCCTCAACTTGGGGGTCGTGGTGGAAATTCAGCTGAACATGAGCTCCCAGTGCGATGCTGTGGCCAAAAGAGCTAATGCGATCCTGGGATGCATAAACAGGGGAATTTCAGTTAGGAGCAGAGAGGTTATTTTACTTTTATATTTGGCACTGGTGCAACTGCAACTGGAATACTGAGGCCGGTTCTGGTGCCCGCAGTTCAAAATGGATGTTGAAAAATTGGAGAGGGTTCAGAGAAGAGCCACGAGAAAGATTAAAGAACCTGCCTTATAGTGTTAGACTCAAAGAGTTCAATCTATTTTAAAAAGGTTAAGGGGTGACTTACTGTGTGTGTGTGTGTGTGTGTGTGTGTGTGTGTGTGTGTGTGTGTGTGTGTGTGTGTGTGTGTGTGTGTGTGTGTGTGTGTCTATCTGGGGAATAAATATTTGATAATTGGCTCTTCAGTCTAGCAGAGAAAGGTCTAGACTGCCTAGAAGTTGAAGCTAGACAAATTGAGAGTGGGAATAAGGCATGATTTTTTAACAGTGAGACTCATTAACCACCAGAACAAATTAGCAAGGGTCAGGGTGGATTCTCCATCGCTAGCAATTTTTAAATCAAGACTGTATTTTGTTTCTCAAAGCTCTGCTCTAGGAATTATTTGGGGGCAGGTCTCTGGCCTGTGTTATACAGGAGGTCAGACTAGATATTCACAATGGTCCCTTCTGGCCTTAGAAGCTAGGACTCAATTCTAAGTAACACCTTTTACCTGAAATTGCATTTCCACATATGATGCTGGCAGGATGTTAAGTTTTGATATTTTATGATCTATTATCAGAGGGGTAGCCGTGTTAGTCTGGTTCTGTAGAAGCAGCAAAGAATCCTGTGGCACCTTATAGACTAACAGACGTTTTGCAGCATGAGCTTTCGTGGGTGAATACCCACTTCTTTGGATGCAAGTAGTGGAAATTTCCAGGGGCAGGTATATATAAGCAAGCAAGAAGTGAGCTAGAGATAACGAGGTTAGATCAATCAGGGAGGATGAGGCCCTGTTCTAGCAGTTGAGGTGTGAAAACCAAGGGAGGAGAAACTGGTTCTGTAATTGGCAAGCCATTCACAGTCTTTGTTTAATCCTGAGCTGATGGTGTCAAATTTGCAGATGAACTGGAGCTCAGCAGTTTCTCTTTGAAGTCTGGTCCTAAAGTTTTTTTGCTGCAGGATGGCCACCTTAAGATCTGCTATTGTGTGGCCAGGGAGGTTGAAGTGTTCTCCTACAGGTTTTTGTATATTGCCATTCCTAATATCTGATTTGTGTCCATTTATCCTTTTCCTTAGAGACTGTCCAGTTTGGCCGATGTACATAGCAGAGGGGCATTGCTGGCATATGATGGCATATATTACATTGGTGGACGTGCAGGTGAATGAACCGGTGATGGTGTGGCTGATCTGGTTAGGTCCTGTGATGGTGTTGCTGGTGTAGATATGTGGGCAGAGTTGGCATCGAGGTTTGTTGCATGGATTGGTTCCTGAGCTAGAGTTACTATGGTGCGGTGTGCAGTTGCTGGTGAGAATATGCTTCAGGTTGGCAGGTTGTCTGTGGGCGAGGACTGGCCTGCCACCCAAGGCCTGTGAAAGTGCGGGATCATTGTCCAGGATGGGTTGTAGATCCCTGATGATGCGTTGGAGGGGTTTTAGCTGGGGACTGTATGTGATGGCCAGTGGAGTCCTGTTGGTTTCTTTCTTGGGTTTGTCTTGCAGTAGGAGGCTTCTGGGTACACGTCTGGCTCTGCTGATCTGTTTCCTTATTTCCTCGTGTGGCTACTGTAGTCTTGAGAATGCTTGGTGGAGATTTTCTAGGTGTTGGTCTCTGTCTGCGGGGTTAGAGCAGATACGGTTGTACCTCAGTGCTTGGCTGTAGACAATGGATCTTGTGGTGTGTCCGGGATGGAAGCTGGAGGCATGAAGGTAGGCATAGCAGTCGGTAGGTTTTCAGTATAGGGTGGTGTTAATGTGACCATCACTTATTTGCACCGTGGTGTCTAGGAAGTGGACCTCCCGTGTAGATTGGTCCAGGCTGAGGTTGATGGTGGGGTGGAAGCCGTTGAAATCGTGGTGGAATTTTTCCAGAGTCTCCTTCCCATGGGTCCAAATGATGAAGATGTCATCAATGTAGCGTAGGTAGAGAAGGGGCGTGAGTGGACGAGAGCTGAGGAAGCGTTGTTCCAGGTCGGCCATAAAAATATTGGCATATTGTGGGGCCATGTGGGTGCCCATAGCGGTGCCACTGATCTGGAGATATATATTGTCATTAAATTTGAAATTGTTGTGTGTGAGGATAAAGGCACAGAGCTCAGCAACCAGTTGTGATGTGGCATCATCAGGGATACTGTTCCTGACAGCTTGTATTCCATCAGTGTGTGGGATGTTTGTGTAGAGAGCCTCTACATCCATCGTGGCTAGGATGGTGTTTTCTGGAAGGTCACCAATGCATTGTAGTTTCCTCAGGAAATCAGTGGTGTCACGGAGATAGCTGGGAGTGCTGGTAACATAGGGTCTGAGTAGAGAGTCTACATATCCAGACAGTCCTTCAGTGAGAGTTCCAATGCCCGAGATGATGGGGCGTCCAGGATTTCCGGGTTTGTGGATCTTGGGTAGTAGATAGAATAACCCTGGTCGGGGCTCTAAGGTATGTTGATTTGTTCCGGTGTAGTGTAGGGAGTGTCCTGAGTAGATGGTGCAGTTTCTTGAAGCATATTCTCACCAGCAACTGCACACCACACCATAGTAACTCTAGCTCAGGAACCAATCCATGCAACAAACCTCGATGCCAACTCTGCCCACATATCTACACCAGCAACACCATCACAGGACCTAACCAGATCAGCCACACCATCACCGGTTCATTCACCTGCACGTCCACCAATGTAATATATGCCATCATATGCCAGCAATGCCCCTCTGCTATGTACATCGGCCAAACTGGACAGTCTCTAAGGAAAAGGATAAATGGACACAAATCAGACATTAGGAATGGCAATATACAAAAACCTGTAGGAGAACACTTCAACCTCCCTGGCCACACAATAGCAGATCTTAAGGTGGCCATCCTGCAGCAAAAAAACTTTAGGACCAGACTTCAAAGAGAAACTGCTGAGCTCCAGTTCATCTGCAAATTTGACACCATCAGCTCAGGATTAAACAAAGACTGTGAATGGCTTGCCAATTACAGAACCAGTTTCTCCTCCCTTGGTTTTCACACCTCAGCTGCTGGAACAGGGCCTCATCCTCCCTGATTGATCTAACCTCGTTACCTCTAGCTCACTTCTTGCTTGCTTATATATACACCTGCCCCTGGAAATTTCCACTACTTGCATCCAAAGAAGTGGGTATTCACCCACGAAAGCTCATGCTGCAAAACGTCTGTTAGTCTATAAGGTGCCACAGGATTCTTTGCTGCTTTATGATCTATGGCACCACAGTTAAAAGTCCCTGAAAGCAAGAGGAAGGATGGACCAGCCTAGGACTTAGGAAACCTGGGTTCACCTCCCAGCTCTACCATGATCACTTAGCCACTCTGTGCCTTAATTTCCCATCTGTAAAATGGGGTAACAGCACTGTCATACTTCACAGGGGTGTTTTCAAGGATAAATACATTAGAGATTATGAGGCATTAGACACTACAGTAATGGGGGTCATATAAGTACCATGGTAGACAGACGTTTCTGATTGTATAAAGAACTTGGATAAGTGATGAGATATTGGATCTGGAATCTGTCACTGAATATTACATGTCCTGGGTCTCAGGTGAGTGTAATTTTGGATGATGAAAAGGGGAATCTCACATCCCTGTGAAAGAAGGAACATTTCGCTGGCAGCTGGTAGCTGTTTTCAAATGGCAGCAGCTGGGATACACCAGGGGCTTGCAGTTAGTGGAGCTATGCTGATGGCTGAAATCAGGACAAATCTCCCATCTAGACAAGGCCTGAAATAGATGGAAATGTGCTGTATTTAATATCTGGTCTCAGCTGAGCCTTTGTTACACACTCCCATGCATTTTGGCAGCGTTAGTACAGAATCTTTATACTTCAAGGAGCCAGTTTTGCAAACCAGACCCATATAGTACTTTGCATGGAGTCAGTATGGGTATGACTGTGGGGTTAGGTCGAATTTAGCCATGTTAGGTCGATTTTATAATGACCTAACCAACCCACCCAGTTCACAGTTACACAACCAACCCAGTTCAGTCGACCTAAAGGGCTCTTAAAATTGACTTCTGTACTTCTCCCTGGTGAGAGGAGTAGCATTAAAATTTGGGGTAGTGCAGACACAATTCGATGTTATTGGCCTCCAGGAGCTATCCCAGAGTGCTCCAATGTGACCGCTCTGGACAGCACTTTCAACTCTGATGCACTAGCCAGGTACACAGGAAAAGCCCCGGGAATTTTTGAATTTCATTTCCTGTTTGGTCAGCATGGCACAGGTGACCATGCAGTCCCCCCAGAATCACAAACAAGCTCCAGCATGGACCAAACGGGAAACACTGGATCTGCAAGGGGGGAGTCTCATGCAGCAGGGAGGAGGATTTTGTGCAGGAGGAGAATGTGCAGCAGACAAGCGGTGAATCCGTTCTCCCCAGCAGCCAGGACCTTTTCATCACCCTGTAGCCAAGGCAGGATCCCAGACCCTGAAGGCAGAGAAAGCACCTCTGGTGAGTGCTCATTTGTAACTACAGTACAGGGTTTAAAAGCAATAGTGTTTAACGTTTGATTTTCCCTGAAGACTTGGGTTGCATTCGCGGTCAGTACAGCTACTGGAAAAGTTTGTTATTGTGTCTGGGGAGGGAGTAGGAATCCTCCAGGGACATCTCCATGAAGCTCTCCTGGAGGTACTCTGAAACCCTTTGCAGAAGGTTTCTGTGGAGGGCAGCCTTATTCCGTCCTCCATGGTAGGACACTTTACCATGCCAAGCCAGTAGCAAGTAGTATGGAATCATTGCAGCACAAAGTATGACAGTGAATGGTCCTGGATTTTGGTCGTATTCAAGCAACATTCAGTCTATATCTTTCTGTGTTAACCTCAGGAGAGTGAAATCATTCATGGTCCCCTGGTTGAAATAGGGGAAGTTTTGTAAGGAAACAGTAAAAGGACCCCGTTCATACTGGGCTGTTTTCACTTGGCTAAAAGGGATCGTCCCTGAGAATAGCCATGCGACGGGGGACGGGGTGAAGGGATCATCCCAGAGAATATCCATGTGATGGGGTGGGGGGAGGTGTGTGCTGCACATCCACCCAAAAACCGCAGCCCCTCCTTTTAAATGGCAAACCCAACCGGCATTGCTTGCTATGGGAAAGGAGGGCACTGCAGTTTGAAACCATTCCCACATGTTATGAAGGTGTTAGAAGCTAACCCCATGTACCCTTTGGCTTACCGTGGCTGCCTGGAAACCAAATTCTGTTGCCCAGCCATGTGTGATGTGTCACCTCACCGGCAGGCGCTCAATATAAAAGGCAAAATATGACCTTGTACCTAAAGCACATGTGCTGTCTGCTGTGAATTGCTTGATTCACTGTGAAAGTCTCCCTTTTGTTCTCAGAAATGTATCATCTTAAATTTTACTCTCCCTTTTTATCCCCTCGCAGGTGCAAATGTTTCTACTTGCTCCTCCTATCATCTCCATCCCTGAGATTATCGCAGATTAGAAGTCAAAAAAACCGCACTCGCAATTACATGTTTTCCAAGCTCATGCAGTCCTCTCGCACTGATAGGGCACAGCTGAATGCATGGAGGCATTCAGTGGCAGAGTCCAGGAAAGCATTAAGTGAGCACGATGAGAAGAGGCAGGATGCAATGCTGAAGCTAATGGGGGAGCAAATGGACATGCTCAGGTGTCTGGTGGAGCTGCAGGAAAGCCACCAATAGCACAGACCATTGCTGCATCCACGGTATAACCTGCCTGCCCTTCTCCCCAAGTTCCATATCCTCCTCACCCAGATGCCCAAGAATGCCGGAGGGGGAGGGGAAGGCTCCAGGCACCCAGCCACTCCACTCCAGAGGATGGCCCAAGCAACAGAAGGCTGTCATTCAAACAGTTTTGATTTGTAGGGTGGCTACAATAAGCAATGTGGTCTTGTCCTTCCCTCCATCCCTCCTCCCCCACCCCACCCCACTCAGGCTACCTTGTCAGTTATCTCACTTTTTAAAAAATTAATAAAGAAAGAATGCATGGTTTCAAAACAATAGTGACTTTATTTCCTTTGCCAGCTGTGATCAAAGGGGGGAGGGTGGTTGGCTTACATGGAATTAAAATCAACAAAGGGGGTGGGTTTGCATCAAGGAGAAACACACACAACTCTCACACAGTAGCCTGACCGGTCATGAAACTGGTTTTCAAAGCCTCTCTGATGCGCAGCACGCCTTGCTGTGCTCTTCTAATTGCCCTGGTGTCTGGCTGTTCAAAACTGGCTGCCCTGCGATTTGCCTCAACCTTCCACCCCACCATAAACATCTCCCCCTTACTCTCACAGATATTATGGAGCACACAGCAAGCAGTAATAACAATGGGAATATTGGTTGTGCTGAGGTCTAACCTAGTCAGCAAACAGCGCCAGCGAGCTTTTAAATGTCCAAATGCACATTCTACCACCATTCTGCACTTGCTCAGCCTATAGTTGAACTGCTCCTTACTACTGTCCAGGCTGCCTGTGTATGGCTTCATGAGCCATGGGAGCAAAGGGTAGGCTGGGTCTCCAAGGATAACTATTGGCATTTCAACATCCCCCACAATAATTTTCTGGTCTGGGAAGTAAATCCGTTCTTGCAGCTGTTCAAACAGCCCAGAGTTCCTAAAGATGCGAGCGTCATGCACCTTTCCTGGCTATCCCACGTTGATGTCAGTGAAAAGTGCCTTGTGATCCACCAGTGCTTGCAGCACTATTGAGAAATACCCCTTGTGGTTTACGTACTGGTTGGCAAGATGGGCCGGTGCCAAGATAGGGATATGCATTCTGTCTATTGCCCCACCACAGTTAGGGAACCCCATTGCAGCAAAGCCATCCACTATGACCTGCACATTTTCCAGAATCAATACCCTTGACAGTAGAACACCAGTGATTGCATTGGCTACTTGGATCACAGCAGTCCCCACAGTAGATTTGCCCACTCCAAATTGATGCCCAACTGACCGGTAGCAGTCAGGTGTTGCAAGCTTCCACAGGGCTCTCGCCACTCGCTTCTTAACTGTCAGGGCAGTGCTCATCTTGGTATTCCTGCGCTTCAGGGTGGGGGAAAGCACAGAGTTCCAGGAAAGTGGCCTTACACATGCAAAAGTTTCACAGCCAGTGGGAATCATCCCAGACCTGCAACACTATGTGGTCCCACCTGACTGTGCTTGTGTGGTGGGCCCAGAATCAGCATTCCACTGTATCAACCAGCCCCACTGCCGCTACGATGTCCCAATTGCCACATCCCGTGCTTTCAGGAACATCTGTGTCCATGTCTTCCTCACAATTGTCCTCGTGCTGGCATCTCTTGGGCTGGTTCTGCACATACTGCAGTATAATGCGCGAGGTGTTTACAATGCTCACAATAGCAGTGGTGAGCTGAGCAAGCTCCATGCTTGCCATGCTATGGTGTCTGCACGGGTAACCCAGGAAAAAAGGTGTGAAATGATTGCCTGCAGTTGCTTTCACGGCGGGAAGGAGGGGAAAGTGATGCCGTACCCCAAACCAGCCATGACAATGTTTTTGCCCCATCAGGCATTGGGAGTTTACCCCAGAATTCCAGTGGGCAGCAGAGACTGCGGGAACTGTGGGACAGCTGCCCACAGTGCACCCCCGCTCCGTGCGTTGATGCTAGCCACGGTAGTGAGGATGCACGCCGCCGACTTAATGCGCTTAGTGGGGACATATGCAATCGACTATATGTAATCAATTTTCAGAGTAGCAGCCATGTTAGTCTGTATCTGCAAAAAGAACAGGAGTGCTTGTGGCACCTTAGAGACTAACACATTTATCTGAGCATAAGCTTTTGTGGGCTACAGCCCACTTCATCAGCTGCATAGAATGGAACATATAGTAAGAAATGTATATACCTACGGAGAACATGAAAAGGTGGAAGTAGCCATACCAACTCTAAGAGGCTAATTAATTAAGATGAGGTATTATCAGCAGGAGAAAAAAAAACTTTTGTAGTGATAATCAAGATGGCCCATTGTAGACAGTTGTGTGAGGAGGTGTGAGGAGACTTAACATGGGGCAGTAGCTTCAATAAACTAGATACCATTAACTTGGGTTTGACTAGAGACTGGGAGTGGCTGGGTCATTACACATATGGACTCTACTTCCCCATGTTAAGTCTCCTCACACCTCCTTGTCAACTGTCTACAATGGGCCATCTTGATTAGCACTACAAAAGTTTTTTTTCCTCCTGCTGATAATACCTTGTCATAAACATACAGCTGAGGGTAGCATAAAATCCCTCTTTACCCTGTAAGGGGTTAATTCCTCTTTTACCTGTAAAGGGCTAAGAAGCTCAGGTAACCTAGCTGACACCTGACCAAAAGGACCATTGAGGGGACAAGATACTTTCAAATCAGGGGGTGGGGTGGAACAGGCTTTGTCTGGCTGTTCTGTGTGTTTTTTTGCTGAACACAGATCAAGGAAGCAAGCAATCCAGCTCCTATAAAGTTAGTAACTATTTAGCAAGGAATTGCTTTAGTTTACTTTTATTTTGGCTTGTGTTTTCCTTTGTGTAAGAGGGGGTTTATGCCTGGTTTTGTAACTTTAAGGTTTTGCCTAGAGGGAAGCTCCTCTTTGTTCTTGAGTCTTTTGTTATTCTGTAAAGTACTCACCTTCCTGATTTTACAGAGGTGATTCTTTTATTAAAATTCTTCTTTTAAGAACCGGATTGATTTTTCATTGTTTTAAGATCCAAGGGTTTGGGTCTGTGTTCACCTGTACCAATTGGTTGGGATATTATTCTCAAGCCTCCCCAGGAAAGGGGGTGTAGGGGATTGGGGGGGGCTATTTGGGGAAGGTAGGGCTCCAAGTGGCCCTCCCTAAGTGTTTGTTTAAACCACTTGGTGGTGGCAGTGTTACTTAATCCAAGGTAAAAGAGAAAAATTGTGCTTTGGGGAGTTTTTAACCTAAGCTGGTAGAAATAAGTTTAGGGGGGTTTTCATGTGGGTTCCCACATCTGTACCCTAGAGTTCAGAGTGGGCAAGGAACCTTGACATACCTCATCTTAATTAATTCGCCTCTAACAGTTGGTATGGCTGCTTCCACCTTTTCATGTTCTCTGTATGTATATATATTTTTTACTATATGTTCCATTCTGTGCAACTGATGAAGTGAGGTATAGCCCACGAAAGCTTATGCACAAATAAATTTGTTAGTCTCTAAGGTGTGACAAGTACTCCTGTTCTTTTTGTATATAATTGACCTAATTTCATAGTGTAGACATAACCTTAGATGCACTCAAAAAATGAGAGGGGCATTCAGGTGAAAGGAGGACTTGCAAGCACACATCTGTCATGAGATAATTTGCCTCCCACCAATAAAGTTGTTAGCAGCTGTTCTCTTAAATTTAAAACAGCTGCTCTCCAGCAGTCTAATAATATTCTTGCATGAGTGCAGTGGCATGTCACAATGGCGGAAGAAACAAATTGCATTAGCAATACTACACGAAAAGGTTATTATAGCTGAGATGGTGGGATCTAAATCCTCTAATACTGAAAGACTGGAAGACTGATTCTTAGCTGGTGTAAATGGGTGGATCTGGATTAAAGACAATGGAAGTACACTGGCCTAAATTGGCTTTGATGGTGCAACACCAATTTATATCCCTGGATAATACGTTTTGGTTTGAGTGCATGGGAGAGGTAGTGGGAACAGCTCTTTTGGTATCAGTGGAGCTACCTTGATTACCACCAGCTGAGGATCTGGCCCGTGCCTTTTCAGGATCTGCTGCACTGACTGAATGCTGACAGAGCAACATTTCAGGAGACACCGGAGAAATGTTTGGAAATAAAATATAATTGACGCAAAGAAGAAATATAAATTTGTTCCTATACGTGTAGAGGAATGCTGCGCACAAAGGATTGGAAAGTCTCTTCATCTCAGGGTGCACAGCACCCAGCACATTAGGGATGCAGATTGCGGCTTTTGTGTACTACCGTTAGGCAGCAATGAGCTGCCAAAATCTTAACAACCGGTTCCCTATAAAAAGTTCTGATTTAAGGGTGGGGGGGGAGACATACTCGTGGGGCCGGGGGCCCCTGCAGGGCCTGGTCCAATTGCCCCACTTGCCCCCTCCCCTCCCCTCTGGCCAGCCCTGGAGCTTGCAGCCTCCCCCTCCCCCACCTTGCTGGCCCACTCAAAAAGCGGCAGCAGGACGATTCCCGAGCTCAGCTGAGCTGCCCAGCTGATGCCGGCGGCTGGCCACGCTGCAGCTGGGGGGAAGCAGGGGAGGGGCCCGGGGAGCCTCAGCCTCCCCAGCTGGGAATCCTGGGAGCAACAGGATGATTCGGCCCATGGACCGGAGTTCTTTGCCCACCCCCTGGCTCTTTAACAACCGGTTCTCCACAGAGGTCTAATTTTAGCAACCGGTTCTTGAGAACCTGTGGGAATCGGCTCCAGCTCACCACTGCCATTAGGTAAATAATTGCTAGTTAATTATCCATTTATTTCTTTTCCTCGTTTCAGTCCACAGTCAAGGAGTTGTCTGGATCTGTGTATCTTTTTTTCTATTGTGCAGAAGCATAAGTTATATCTCACACCAGTATGGCGCATCTGCATTGGTTGTGGGGGTTGAACTTGTTTTTCTGGTGCAAAAAATCCCAGTATAGATGGGCCTAACTAGACTAAACAAAGGTGGATCCAATCTCATGCATCAGGGCCCTCAGCTTCTCTGATGTATAATTTCCTTCTCTGATGTATAATTGGCAAGATGTGTCATCAGCAGGGATAGATTAACCACTAAGAACAGTAGATTCATGCCCTGAACTAAGGTCATGTGATGATGCTAAAGTAAAGCCACCCCAAAACCCCAAATGATAATGTGTTTAGGGCCCTGTTTGCCTTAATCCAGCCCTAATGCTGCAGGCATTTTGCTTTCCTCTGAAACATCATGTGGTGGTCACTTTTGTGGTACCCACTCATACTGTAACGCAGTTCTGAATGCCAATGAGCTCTCTAAATGCTAAAATGGGGGTTAGTGCAGCCAGGGGCGGCTCTAGAAATTGCTGCCCCAGCGCGCGCGGCGCGCGCCGCCGCTCTTTCCCGGTCCCGCCCCCCCTCCCTCTTCGGGGCTCCGCTTTGCTGCCTGCTGGCGCGCCTGCGTCCGGCCGGAGCCGGGACCGGCGGAGCCTGCGCCGCCGCAGCCGCGCGGGCTCAAGCCGCGGGAGGCGGGAAGGCGGCCGCGCCGCCGCAGTCCGCGCAGGTCCGCTCGGTGGGGCTCCGGTGGACCAGCGCACGAGGCGCGGGCCGCGAGCGAGCCGGCCCGGCCCGCCCCGGAAGCGTGGCGCCTGCGCCTGGCTGGGCGCTAGGGCGCCCCAGCCTGAGTGCAGCATAGTGTTGTACCCAGTGTGATGCCAGTGCTGATGTTTGGAACCAACCATTCCCAATCATTGTTCTGTGCCTGAGGTGTATAATGGCTGAGAGGGAACTCTCTACACACCAGATGGCTGGGTACAAATACACAAGTCTGTGCCATGAGTCCTGGAGAGCATTTGAAAGACTTAGTGAGGTCAAAGTTACCGAGCAAAGGAGACCGCTAGATTCCTAGGCTGCGTTTTGAACCCACTTATTAACTACAGGCTACGGGGCAAAGACACACTTCAAAACAGCTTCTGCGGATCCCCACACCTGGGACGTGTGTGCGTCATCGGCACCATGCACATGGAACCTTATGAGAAGGTTCCATGTGGTCACTGGAATGTCGGCGTAAGTTCTCGGCAGCCGTCATATGTTCAGTGCAAGTGTAACAGGGTGAGATTCCCTGTGGCTGAGCTCCTGTTTCACCACTCCTGTGGGCCCGGGGCTATTAGATTTTGGGTTTGGAGTGGGGGAGTGGGCTCAGGGCTGGGGCAGGGGATTGGAGTGCAGGAGGGGTTGCAGCTCCAGATATAGGGGTGGGCTCTGGGTTGGGCCCAGAGATGGGGTAGGGGGTTGGGGTGCAGCAGGAGGTTCAGGGTGCATGCTCTGGGTGGGAGTTTGGGGGCTCTGGGCTCGGCTAGGGGGTTGGGGTGCAGGAGAGGGTGTGGGGTGCAGGCTTCAGCTGGGAGGCACTTATCTTGGGCAGCTCCTGGTCAGCGGTGCAGCAGGGCTAAGGCAGGATCCCTGCCTGCCCTGGCTTCACGCTGCTCTGCTCCCTGAGGTGGCCGGCATGTCCGGCCCCTAGGTAGCGGGGCCAGGCCGCTCTGCATGGTAGACACTGCCTGTGCCCACAGGCACCGCCCCTGCAGCTCCCATTGGCCGCAGTACCCGGCCAATGGGAGCTGTGGAGCCAGGCATGGGGGCAACACACAGAGATTCCCTGAACACCCCTTGGCTGCAGGGACACATCGGTGAGCCGGCACTCGCGGCTCCGGCCCTGGGGGAGGGGCGCCGAGGCTCACGGACCCAGTGTCCAGCCTGCGGCGCCGAGACTTGCCGTGGGCCAGATTAAAAGAAGCAGTGGGCCGCATGCGGCTTGCGGGGCACCCCTTAGCCCGAGGCCCTGGGCTGCAGCCCCCAAAGCCCCTGCATTAATCCGGACCTGCTGGCTGAGGGGATGCACTTTTTGTGCTGGGTTCGCTCTGTAAGCTTGCAGGCATAGTCAGCATCACCTGTCATCCCCTCTCATGGAGGAAGCTTGTAAACCTCCTACTGCTCACTCTGCTGGATTGGGCCTGTTTAGTGAGTCTGGTTGTTACAGAACCAGTCAAATGTATTAAATCTCGTATTCAGACATGGTATATGTTAGCTACCGTCCCTATTGCTAAAGTCCAGGTCAATTAGGTCAAGGCAGCATATATGACAAGTTGCATCTCTTGCAGAGATTTGCAAGGCTCTGCTGGAAACGCCGTTCAAAGCATTAGGCAGCACTGCTCTCCGAATTTGGCATCTCATTCTGAGGTCCAGCTTGGTGGAGTAGTGTTGAAATCTTTGTTGAATTTAAGCCAGTCCTCTCCTGGGGCTGCTTGCTGACCTCCCAAGAGGCACCAGCCCCAAAGCAGAAGGAAAGTTTACTTACCAAGAACTGTAGTTCTTTGAGTGTGTTGCCGCTGCAGCTCCATCCTCCTCTCTCTCCTGACCCTCTCCCTTTGAGTATTTGCGACAGTAGCCTGAGCTAGTGGAAGGCCCTGCAGCGAATAGGGTGGCTTCCTTTTATATTTGTGCCAAACACATGGGCCCCTAAGAAGAGGTGAATGTGCAGCCCTACCCCAGTCATTGTGGCATTGAGGGCACCCAGCCCCAACGTATGGCGCTACATGGGCAATACCCTTGATGAACTGCAGTTATTGGTAGGTGATCGTTTTCCCTTTAATTCAGACTTGGACCAGTTAATACGCTAGGCTTCATAGATGCAAACATTTCAAACTCAGATGGGACCATTGTGATCATCTAGTCTGACTCCCCGTATGACACGGGCCAGAGACCTGCCCCAAAATAATTCTTGGTGCAGATCTTTGAAAAAAAGCATCCAATTTTGATTGATCAATGCAGACATCAGGGCAGCACGCCCCTCCCCAGCCCCCCCAACAAAGTACTGGCCACTGACGGGAGTGTTGCTTAGGAAATGGACAAGAGGCCATGTCAGTTGCTGGCAAGGTGGAGGCTGCCAGGTGCTCACACTTCCTGTATCATAACAGGAACAATGTGTCGCATGACCAACCCGGCCATGGTGCATGGGCCCAAGGCTGCAGAGCACACTGCTCAAACCCCTTCCCCTCTATACCTAGACGCCAGCCATGGGCACCCATCAGAGCTCGCCACCACATTACTGCCTGTGTGCTCGATCACCCTTCCAATCAGGTGCCAAGCCAGTGTGTAGCGTAACAATAATTCTGCTGAACCTACATTTGAATAAAGACATTGTGTCAGTTGAACTGAACCTTGTCACAGGACTGTTATCTTCTGCTGCCCCAAGATAAGTAATAATTGGAGATATACCAATCTCCTAGAGCTGGAAGGGACCTTGAAAGGTCATTGAGTCCAGCCCCCTGCCTTCACTAGCAGGACCAATTTTTGCCCCAAAGATAAATGTCAGCAGCCAAAAAGAGATGGTTATTTTTAAATCCAGAGGTGACAGTCTCCTCTTTCAGTGTCTCTAAATCGTCTCTGCAGAACAGTCTTGAACATATACCAGCTTGGGCACAAAATCCACTTGCCCAGGCTATTACTGATGGAACAGCTAGTGATAGTTGACTTGCCCCCAGAGCATGGGCGAGTAGCGTTTTGCAAGGCTGATGTAAATTTGAAGTATTAGAATCAATTGTTTTACCTGGCGGATCCTGCTGTGATACAGCAGCAGTTGTTTATTGTCTAGTTTGATTGATTTGGGCTTTCTCATTGAATGGAGCACGCGGTTGTGCCATTCTGAGAACAGTGGTTCTGTGAAAGTACAGCTCCTTTTAGCGCGTGCAGCTCTAATTGGCTGACGTGTGCATGTGTGCAATTATTTTTTTTAAGGAGTTCATTGCTAAACCAGGGTGAGCCATCCAGCTGGTAGACTGGTTTCATTTAACTGGCTGGTTCAGGTTCCATTTGGCATTCCACTGTACTTCTTGTTATCAGATGATAATGGGATTAATCTCCTTCAGCCTTGTAAGAGGACATGTCCTTCCTTAGAATTCATAATCACTCATTTTTTGTCATGTAACTTTTGATCTATGGCTACAATAGAAAACATAAGATAATTCTTTGCCAAAGCTGCCACGTCTTTAGTTTCTGGATCAGGATCTAGCTTTTGGATCAGTCCCCCCTTCCACGCTCCCTAATACAGCTCTTGTCTTTTCACTCTGCTACCCCAGCTAGAATTTATTTCACTGGCCAGCGCCATGCTCCTGTTTGGACCCACATCTGCATAGGGAAAGTGGGGTCTGGACAGATGTGCATATGCATTCTTAAGTCTAAGTGGATAAATGCATTTTGAGGTTTAAAGAGCTTTCTAATGCTAGCTTTCTCCCCCACTCGTCTAGCATTAGCGCAGCCATGACAGCTGCCCTGGGAGCCATCTGAAACAGAATTGGGTTGATCAATTGATAGACGACCATAGGGGGTTGTTTTCAACATACTTTCATTATTTTCTGCTGAAGACACAATCTGGAAGAGAAGGGTAAATCTGAACCCAGATATGTTTTAAAGGCGAGATGCAGTCAGTGGCCATTCTCTAAGGGCATTTTCTTTCCTTCACAGTGGCTTGTTACGCTAAGAGTTGCATGTTGTTTGGGGCATCAGTGGCAGGTGTGTACTTAGCAACTATCCTCTTGGCACTGCACTTATCCGTAGTCTGAACCCGCAGTCCCGTCCTGTGCTCTGCTAAATTGAATCTAATCCGTGGCCTGCGCTGAGGGGGTCAAGTCAGAGGTTCCTGTCTGGGCAGATCCCAGTCAGTGTGCGTCAAGGCTTGAAAAAAAGCTTCCAAAATGTCACTGCGCATCCTGAAGCTAATGAGGTGTTGGTCCTGGCAGTGCAGCGAGCATTGCCTTCTGCACTAACTGAGCAGTCCGCAGTGTGACAGCACAGAGTCAGCCCAGGTGGCGGGCACGCTGGGCCCCTCTTCTGCCTGCGGCATCTGTCAGGCAGGATCACATCAGGGTCAGCATCACAGACTTACTGATGATGGAATAATAAACCGCCTGGATTATCCAGCCTAGAGCCCCTGCAGAAAGCAGGGACCCTGTGCTGTACAGTGGATACCCTTATCCTTGCCGTGAGAGGCTCTTCTGTGTACCTTAGCAATCCCACTAGGTGATCTAGCTGTCCTTATCGTCATGTGAACTGCTAAGACAGCTGCATCTTCTCGTCTCCTGTAACCCGTTACTCCTGGTTTTATTACTAGCCCCAAAGGGGGTCGGCTGCTAAATGTAGAGCAAGTACAGGGCCAGCCCTGCGTTTCAGCCTGGGGATTACTCTGCCATAGAAGGCCAGAGGGTTAAGTAATATAGCTGGGTTTAAAACCAGGGGTGGGAGAGGTTAGATAATTTCATAGCTTCACGAGCAAGAGTGGAAGCTCCCTTAATTCTAAATAATCCTAAAATGATTTAGAAAGTATAGCTGCAGCAGCACTCAAATGCAGCCATCTCTGGAGTGGAGAGCAGCAAGCAACCAATATATTGCATCCAGGTGAGAGGAGGGACAGAGGAGCAACACCATCTCCATGCTAATTAAAAAACGTTGTGTGATCTTTAATATCCAGAAAGGTCAGATAGATTTCTAAAGTCTCATGCTAAAGACCCCTGTGTGGCAAACTAAATCTGACCCTGTGCTCCAGGAAGAGAATACTGTGGTGAATTGAAAACTAGGTTAAAATTACAAAACTATTGCTTTAAGTTTTTAAGGGTTTTCCTGGTCCTGCTTGCAGGCTAGGGGGCTCTGTAGGGAAGCTTGTGATTTGGGTCTTTCAGCAGTTAGTCTGCAAAGAGCAAGGAGGGATGAGCTGTGCTTTGCTGCCTTATGAACCAGCCTGCTTTATCGCCCAGCTTCTGGTGCTTGTGTGCAAAGGTTCTGGATTTCAAGAAATAAAGTAGGGGTATGCTCCAACCTTCCAGAAAGAGCATTGTATGTTTTTATCTAATTTCTCTGTTTATGTGCCAAGAACATAATAGCTCCTGATTTTCGGGACCGGGAATTATTTTTGTCCCCAAATAGAGCATTACTCCATTGTCCAGGTGCATTATGAGTTGGATATTTATTTCTTTTTAAACTATTTATTTAGGAAGTTGTAACAAGTTTACAAACTCTTGCTGTGTAAATATCAGAAATGAAGCAATTGTTATACTAGTGAGCTGTTGTTTAAAGGGACATTATCTGGGACTATAATCATCCGATCTTTCTGTTTAACAGGGTATTATTCTATTAACAAATGAGCATCTTTACAACACCTAGGTCATTTCTAGTGATTTTATTAAATGGAGTGAAATCTTTATATACACATATTTAACAGGCCGCTATGTCTATCAAATGTTAGTATTCAAAAAAATTGGACAGGTGTGCTGGGTTTTTTTTGGTTTTGTTTTTTCTTGCAGGTGAACATACTTTATCGGAGTACTGAATAAAAGGTAAACAGATATCTAAGTGTCTATCTGTCCTCGGTCTGTTTTGTTGGGTATGTAATTGGTGTGTTAATTTTTCCATAATCACACCCTCCTGTATTTTTTGAACCATTCCTCAATAGTTGGGCTATTTTTTTTTCCAAGGAGAGGCTACCAACAGCTGAGAAGCTACTGGCAGATGAGGGATTAAGTCTTCGTTTCCTTTTGTGTGACCGTTTCCATTAGGAAGCCCCAGGAGGTTTGCCAAAGGCTCATTTGGTAATAAATATCCAACCATTTGTGATATTTGGTTACAGATACTCTGTAATGACTGGCCACGTCTGCCATATATGCATAAAATCTCCTCTTTTACCACAGTTCTCCAATATTTATCCTCATTCAATCTGGCTCTATTTTTTAACCTGACTGGTGTGAGATGCCATTGAAACAGTATCTTAATTCCATATGAATCATTGGCTATTGGCCACTGCTAGAAGCAGGAGAGCAGGCTTGATGGATCCATGGGTTGAGCCGGTCTGGCAAATCCTATATTCTTCTTTGCTTCCCTGGTTTCAATTATCGCCCTTTACATTTGCTCTTTTAGTTTCCTCTTCACTGGGGAAAAAAAACATGATCAGAAGAGCAGAGCAACTGGAAATGCTGCTCCCTGACAGCAGCCGCAGCAGTTGGGGCCCAGGACTGAGATGATGAAACAAAAACCTTAGAACCAAAGGTTAGGGAATTATATGGGATTTATACAGAGGAGGGAAAATTGATTCTCTGGCTTAATCCCCAGTAATGCTTTGGTTAAAGTTATGAGGCTGTGCTTTATGGCTGTTCCTTTCATGTGGCAAGAAATCCAGGGCCAGCCTAGAGCTGCGAGCCGGTGAAGGAAGAAAGGGCTTTCATGCAGGGTGGGGCCACTTGTCTTTGCATTGGCAAGAGAGCCCCAAGGCCTGGCAGAATGCAATGGACGGGATGATGCTGGCAAGTGGAACTCGTGTTTCCTGAATAAATGGGGCCATTGACCAAACAGGAAAATGGAGTCCTTTTAAAAACAGACTGTGGAGCTCTATGAAGAGACTCCTCAGTATTGAAGCCAGTGCAGATCAGAGTTATTGTGAAGGCCTGTGCAGTGTGCAGGTACATTCAAACCCATCTAGAACCTAATATCAGTGGCTGGTGTAAGGAGCTGTGCTGGCTAAAGCTGCACCCTATAAGTTAGGAAAAGCTCATGCATTTAGGAACAAATTATTCATTGTTGGTTGTATTACTGTAGTGCTTACGAGCCCCGTTACGGCCCAGGCCCCCATTGTGCCAGGCACTGTACAAATATAGAACAAAAAGACAGTCCCTGCCTGCAGTGAAACATGTGTAACCCCCATTGACTTCACTGGAATTGCACCGACACAGAGGGGTCGAGAAGGGTGAATACAGCTATAATAGCAATGGTACCTGTCTAAGAAAGGGCTATTTTAAGAATGAACTGTCTTTCCCATGAAGTTTGTGTGACTTGGAAACCCTAAGTGCTTAGGAGAGGTTCTTATTCATAGCGTCAGAACATCCAGGTGACACGATCTGACTGTAGCAGCTGGGAATGGAGTGGCACTAGAGAGAGCTGGTGAGGAGCTACTGCTCACAGCAGAGAAATTCCCCATCCCATAGTGTAGAGTTACTGCTTTCTATTGCCCTATCAAGCTCCGAGACATACTCTAGCATATACTGGGCAGATGCCCCTCTGCTAAGTTAGCTGAGTCATTCTTAGCGGTCATTTCTGCTGCTGCTGTGTCCATCACCGCGGTATCAGAGCCCAGGGTTTTAATTAACAACACACAGCTGCTGTAGCACTTGGCAACCGTTAATTACTCCCCACAGCATCTGTCTGAGGTAGGTACTGTGAATCTTCTTATCCCTGTTTCACAGATGAAAATGCTGAGGTGAAGGGCAACGTTTTCCAGCTTGGCTTCCTAAACTGAGGAGCCCAACTCCATATGTAGGCACTAAAATAAATGGCCTGATTTTCCAAGGTGCTGAACACCAGCAGCTCCCATGGCGCAAGCCCAGAGACGCTGGGCCGGCTTCTCGGCTGGTGGACACTGCTGCAGCCCCAGTGATTTCATGGTGCTGTGCTAATTTACACTAGCAGTTCATTTGTCCCATTAGCCGAAAGTGCTACCTTTGCCATCGTTCTGTGGTGTGTCCCAGCTTGGACGCCATCACAAGTACTGCTGCATTGCAATGCACCATCTGGCTTCTCTTACAGCGTATGAAACACTGTGCCACGGTGATGGGCCAGTGATGTTCAGAGAGCACAGGAAGCAGCACTGACTTTCTGCTGTTGTGGGGATGACATGAGCATGCAGTAACCGCAAAGAATATGTCCCATACTGCTCAGTATCCTCGAGACTCCCAGGAGCTTGTGATAGTTTATAGGTGCCTATGTTTAGTGCCTGATCATTCCAGTCAGGATAGCATGCTGCTGTCTTTTCACACCACTGGAGGTCATATTGCCTCCTAAAATAAACCAGAGGAGCATCACATGGCCTTGGCAGAGCTGAGATTTCAGAGCTAGTGGTAAAAAAAATCCCAGTCTGAACAGAGACCAGAGAGGATAAAATAGAAGAAGAAAAGGGAGGCAGGAAAAAAGGGAGATTAAAGAGATCCACGCACAGGGCTAGCTTTCCAGTGAGTGTAAATTGGCCAGTCTCCGTTGAAGTCATGTCAGTTTATGCTAGCTGAGGGTCTGACCCATGATTGTGTGGGTGAGTGTGCACGCACTCTGATGCTAAAGCTGACTTTCCCCAAATTGCTCAGTAATTTTCTCTAATTGAATGAAGACTCAGGACTGTCCGAGCCATTGGCAACACTGAGCCCTTATTAATAAAGCATCTGGATTTGAAATTAGCTGGAGAAATGACCCTAAAAAAAGGCAAAGCGGAAGAGAGACTAAATAAAACAAGTGTTTTCTAGGAGCAGCTTGTCTCTGGAGCTGTCCGGTCTCTTAGTGTCCTCCTAGCCTCTGTATATTTTAACTGTTTGTGGGACTGGTTCAGATGGAAATGACGCTTGTTTGGTACAATCATTCTGCCTTCCTGCCCTACAAACAGGGGCGGCTCTAGAAATCCGGCTGCCCCAAGCAGCGCGGAGCGCTGCGCCGCCCTTCCCCGGTCCCGCGGCGGGTCCCCTCTTCCCGCGGCTCCGGTTGAGCTCCCGCCGGCATGCCTGCGGCAGGTCCGCTCGTCCCGGGCTCCGGTGGACCTGCCGCTGGCATGCCGGCGGGAGCTCCACCGGAGCCAAATGCCGCCCCCCCCGGGAAACGGCCGCCCCAAGCGCCTGCTTGGCGCGCTGGTGCCTAGAGCCGCCCCTGCCTACAAAGCCTGCTCTACCCAAGCTTTTGGTTTAAGAATCATTCGCTGCCAGTTAGATCCCCTCTCTTTGCTTCCTTGACAGCTTAAGGCCCCACCTTCAGGGAGACGAGCTGCCAGGGTACGTTTCACTGACCTGTAAAGCGAGGCGCACCATTGCCCAGCTTCCTGCCTATATATAGCCAATCTGCCGAGCTGCCTGTTATGAATAAGCAATAAGACACAGCAGGCTGCCTTGATGTTCTTTGGTTCTACTGCCCTGAGGGGGGACGAAGCCCAGGGCAGAGTGACTTTGACTCTACAGACACCCTAGATGTGGGCGAGATCCTTCTCCCTAAGCTGCTCACTGCTCTTAGAAATGGTGTGGTTTAAAACGGGAAAGTTCCTGCTTTCATTAAGACTGAAGTGCAGATAGGCTCTTGATTCCTTAAAGCTGAACCCACAACCTGTCACTGCCCAACCCAGCGCTTACTGCAACAAAAGGACTCTTTATTGGTGTTGTTATTCTTCCTTCCCCTCCCCCCAGTGAATGTAGTGCTGATGATCGGCGGCAGGCCGACAGCCCTAGGTGTTGCACTGCTCACTACCACCTCAGGATGAGCCAAGAAGGGCCTGCAGCCCTAGCAGTTTCATCCATGCTGCTCCTTCAAACAGCCTCATTCTGAAGGTGAGATGATAGAGCAATTTCTACGCCTTGCTTTGTGGCTGGGATGGTAGGTGGGGGCGCCAGGAGGCCCTAGGTGTGTGACGATTATGCCTTGGTTATGGTCCAACCATGCCCTCCTCCAGTTAGAAATTGGGGTTCACCCTTATTCCCACCTGGGCAGAGGGCTGGTCCACTCACCGAGCCTGATTTCAGATTTCCCTGTGAGAGATTTCCCTGCATCTGCTGGCCCTCTTTATCACAGGTCATTATGATCCTCTAGATATTTGGTATTCAGATGACCTGCAACAGAAAAAGCTCACCAGGTGGTGGCTAGAGTACTGACCGTGATGAGCATCAGTTGAGATACAGAGAGTTTTTAAAATCCTGTGCTGAGGCTGTGTTGGAGGCAAAGAGCTCTCTTCCTTCACTAGAGAGTTCACAAAGGTCCAAGCGGTGGAGTTACTCCAGATGGTGGACAGATAAATTGAGGAGTCCAGGCTTCCCCACTTAGAGACAGTGTGAATGTTTCTTGAGAGGAGTTTTCAGTTCAGTGGACAAGTTGTTCGGATTTGGACTAGGCTAGCTGCCGTGGTAGTGGCAAATCCACATTGACACATGCAACCTCTTCACTGGTTGAGTTCTAGCCAGTTTTGCTCAGGCAAGTTCTAGTTATGTTAGGGGAACTCTCTGAGAACAGAGCTCACAATCTGGACGTGTGTCTTTCTCGTCTGATAAAGCCAACTAGAGTGGATTGTTGGTGGAGATCACGAGTTTAAAGTCAGACGTGACCGTCACATCATCTAATCTGACTTTCTGCATATCACAGGCCATCAGTACTATCCAATCACTTCCACTCCATGTCCAATAACTGGAATTAGATCCAAGTATTACAGCTCCCAGGACATAGGCTCTGGGGCTCAAGCTCTCATGGAAAAAGCCAGCCACAGCTGTTCAGTGGACGGTGTCACCGATCAGCTGTTTGGCAGCTGGCAGGAGGCACTTGGGGGAGGATGAAGAGCAGCAAGGGGCAGGCAGGCAGGGGGCTTCAGGAGGAGGGGCAGAGTGGGGGCAGGAAGAGATGGAGCAAGGGTGGGACCTCGAGGAGGGAATGGAGTGGAGGCAGGAAGAGGTGGTGTGAGGGCAAGGCCTTGGGAAAGTGGCTGGTGCAGGTGTGGGAAGAGGTGGAAGGAGGGTGGGGGGCCTCAGGGGAAGGAGCAGAATGGGGGTGGGACGTTGGGGTGGAGCACCCATGAGGAAAAATAAAAGTCAGCGCCTATGTCCCAGGACACTAAAATATGGTGTGCCACGGGCAGAGAACAAGGGACCACTCCAATGCAGTGGCAGGGGCTAGATGAAGTGAGCTATGCCCAGATGATCCAGGCTTCCCAAAGGCAAGGTGGTGGCTTCCTTGGCCGGAGCAGTCAGTCATTAGGTCCATGCTCAAGAAATGGCCTGTGCTGCTGTGCTTTCCAGTTATCACCCCACATCTCATGGGAAGGCAGCTTTGATGTTATCTGGAGAGGCTTCAGATTTCCTCGATCGCGGTGAATCTGACTTCTGGGCTGCGTGTGAATTGTGTGGGCATCCTTGATGGGTGGTGTCTCCCTTGCATTATCTCCGATGCATCTTTCAGAGGGCTCAGAAACCCTGAATACAATTGGCCACCAGGCTGCGTTGGATGGGGCAAGAGGATTGGTCCTGCTTTGAGCAGGGGGTTGGACTAGATGACCTCCTGAGTCCCTTCCAACCCTGCGATTCTATGATTCTATGGTGTGAGATATTTTTTCTAATGTTCCAATGTTTGCTGCAGATGATCAGGACCTGCTGTGGTTGGAGCTAAAGCTTCACTTCATACTCCTGAGCATCACTGCTAGGTCAGCCTACATTTTACGTGTAGACCGGGCCTCATGCTAGATCGTGGATTCTCGACTTGTGGGGGATCGTGACCAGTCTGCCCTTCCCATGTTGCTAAATGGGAGAAGGGTCCTAGCTAGATGGGAGGATGGTCCCACAGCATAAAGAGAACCACTGGCCTTGGTCTGCACTTAAAAATTATATATCAGCACAGCTTTGTCGGGCAGTGGTGTGAGAAAAACACACCCCTGACTGACCTAGCTATGCTGACAAAACCCCCAGTGCAGATGCAACTATGCCAATGGAAGAGCACTTCTTGTGACATAGCTACCATTTGGGGAGGTGGTATTCCTGCACAGGCTCTGTAGTGTAGACATAGCCTAAATGATCATAATGGTTCCAAATGGCCTTAAAATCCAAGAAACATCCCTGGGCCTCAATTTCCCTATCTGTAAAATAGGGATAATAATACTTCCCTCTCTCCCAGGGGCGCTGAGGCTCACATGTGTAAAGTACTTTGATGGAAAGTGCTTTGGAAGTGCAAAGTATTTCTCACCATCATTATGAGACGTGGCAGAGTTGCCTGGAGATTTAAGCATTACCCACCTGGACCGGTTACCCTTTCCCAGACATTCTTTCACCCGGAGAAGGCATCTTTTAGAAATCTTGGCAAAGGTTGGAAAAAGGCAAAGCGCTTCAGACATACACACCCCCCCACAGACAGATCTGAGTCCACTGAGACTGGGAATGAGCAACAGGGGATCACTTGATGATTACCTGTTCTGTTCATTCCCTCTGGGACACCTGGCATTGGCCACTGTTGGAAGACAGGATACTGAGCTAGATGGACCTTTGGTCTGACCCAGTAGAGCCGTTCTTATGTTTTTCATGCTTTTTAAAAGGGATCACAGTCTATGGTAGTTTACTGAGTCCATCCTTGGCTACTGCACAAAGAACACTGACTGTACAGGGGGAAAATATGGCCCATGCTGGACCACCCATCTTTTTAGCATGGAGATACTGGTGAGAAAGAAATGCATAGAGATCTCCTGGTATTTATTCCATCAGTTATATCAATACCATAGAATAAGGAGGGTATATAAGGGGTAGAAAGGCAGACGAAAACTTGGCATGGTTACATCACAATGTATAGATAGATTTCCCCCTCATTACACAGAGCTGAATTATCCTCTCTCCTTTAAGGAACATGAATTATAGTAGGCCCCATACTGTAGAAGTGACACAGCATTTGAACGCATTTCCAGTAAGTGACATTTCTTACACGGAAGGGTGACTATGGTCTAAGCTGACTGAGCACCCACCAGTCTGGACTCTATTCCTGATCCTGCCGCTGACCTGGGCAAGTAGCGTAACTGCTCTGTGCCTCAGTTTCCCCCCTCTAAAATGGGACCAATATAACTGTCCCCTCCTTTGCTAAGTGCTTTGAGATCAATGCATGAAAGGTGCTATCAGGGCAAAGTAGTAGTATTATTTCTTGGCCTTAGTTAAGTGGATGTGGGAAATTTCCCTGTCACGGCTTGTGTCTGGCAAGCAAAGGGAACACTGGTCATCGCCTCCAGGAGGTTTGCTCCAAATCTCCTTCACCAAGATGGGAGTGAAGGCAGAGGAGCAATGCCAGTCTGCTCCTCTAAAGAGGTTTTTTGCTCCCATTCACAGGCATGGCTCAGCAACCCTCAGCACAACCATCCCTCCCTTCTGCACTCAAAGATTAAAATGGGCAGAGGAACTCGGTCACCCACATGAGCAGTGGCACAGGCAGTTTTAGATCTGACCTCAGGAGGGGTGCTGGGGGCGAACAGTGCTGCCTCCTGACTCCGGCCTCGCAATGGAAAACACACGTCATGAGAGGAACAGGACATGTAAGTCTGTTTCGTGGAATCTAGGTGGAGCATGGGTTTAGAAAAGATATCCAAGTCACATAGGGAAGGGTGACAAACTCTGTGGGGTTCCCACTAGTTAATTTTCATACACCATCATTTCCCCCAGACCATCCACTGCATCCCTCCTCCCCCCCAACATTATACGGTTCAGAATGGGGTGTTACGTCGAGGGAACCAGCTGCGTCACATAATAGAACACTTTTCAGCTGACTGCTTCAGGTCCTCTAGCGTGGCCTGGGCTTTATCCTTCAGGGAATCAAGGTCCAGGTTCTGGATGCTGGTCAGCTGTCCGATAACAGAGTCCTTTTCCTCTTCCTCCTCGTTGTCTTGCTCGATCATCTTAGCCAGCTCTTTCGGGAGCTCCACGTCCCCTCCTGCTAGCTGGATCTGACTATCATCTGTTTCATTCTACAGGGTCACATCGATCAAAGAGAAGAGCATGAGTGAGTAGTTCAGAATCAGGCTCTGGGACAGAGATAAGGAAGGAGAGAACAAGTGGGAAGTGGAAGAGAATAGAAGCCCCAGTTCAGCATTGTTCTTAATCACTTACTCAGCATTAGGCATGTGCTTCAGTGCCACTGAAATCAAAGAGACTGAAACATATGCCTCCATGTTTTTCTGAGTAATGCTGGATTTCAGCACATGCTTAACTTTACTCAGGCGCTTGAGTCACCTGCTGAATCAGGATCAGATTGGGAGGATTAATATACTGACGAACCACAGGACGCCTTTGAAAGAGTTGGCACAACAGCTGGATAGGATCAGTAGCTACTGCAGAAAAAGATTCACGGAAGAAAATTGTCTGTGTATTTGAACAAAAATATCGACACTAATGAGAGCTGGGTGAATGAGACAGAGAAACTTGTGAATTAATACGTGTTCCTTCACTTTGAACATGTTTCCCCCTCTTGTGTGTTTATAGAAACAAACTCCTGATCAATCCAGTTACCTGGCACTAATGTTGGTAGAAAATGCATGTGTGCTTATCCAATAGGGACACTGAAACAATAGCAAAGGACTGATCTGACCTTTCAAAACTAAATCAACAAAGGGGCAATTTAGAATATTCACAATCAAGTCAGAGAATTTTTAAAAAGTGCTTTTTTGTTGAATTCACTTAAAGAAACTGTGATGCGCTTGAGTTATTCCATGAACAAAGAAGGAGGCTGAATTATTGTAGATTAAATTGTTCCCAGTGAATCAGTCATACAGCTCTAAGCAGATGTACCACAATAGGAATTAGCCTAAGAAAGAGCAGGTGAAATGGAGGGGGGAGACAATGCCGGTTGAAGGAAGATATTGTTACTCTACTGTCAATGAAATCAATGGGAGTTAGGTGCCTAAATACCTTTGAGGATCTAGGCTCAAGTGACTGACTTCAGTGGAGTTTCTCCTGATTTGCTATTTCTATTGAGCCAAATCCCTGGTGAAACGAGATCAGTGAGAGTGGATGCACAATGGGGCTTTGCAGACAGAGAGCGATTTTGAGCAGGAGAAGGTGAGTTGACAGTACAGCAGAATGGCTCACATGACAGACTGCCAGAAAAAAAACAGATGTACACGTAAGCCTATTACTAATTGCCACTCAAAGGGACTGCTGTCTTCCGGCCAGCCAGACAGGTGGCTGCATGGTGCAGTGGTATTGCGAGCCGCTAGGCGTTAGCAGGGGAGCGTCAGCACAGCTCCCTGGCGCAGAGCTGTAAGGAACGCATGAGAGTGTTGCACTGTGGTTTTTAAGAGGCTGCAGGTATTGCATCTAATCCACCAGCCAGGTTTAAAAAGGGGTCTGATGAATCAGTTAGAGGAACCCGTTAGCTAGAAAAATGTCATTGCTATCACACTAGGTGCATATCTGGTGGTCATCACCAGGGCAGATGGAGTTGCTGGTAGTGGTGCTGTTTTTCTATATCACGTAATGTTTAAATGTCATCAGGGAGCCAATCTGAAGAAAATCAAAGAAGTTACAAAAAGGCCCATAACTTGAAGATACATTGTCTAATTTTAACCAAAATTGGCAGCAAGCTTCTAAATACAATTGATAGCGCAACTATATACTCAAACTAGTACTGGTTGGGAAAATTTGGGAACTGTGTATCCCCAAGTGATATATTTGATGCATTTTCCTGTCCTTTTAGGCCTTTGGGTAAAGTGGAAGTCTGTAGTCACACAACACTATGAGCTCGTTTCTACCCTGTAATGCATCAAAATGTTTGTCATTATTTGTAGAGTGGACTGATATTGAGACTTTTTTCTGTCTGCTATTTTATATTTTATGATTATGGGCTATTGCCCAATGATTCCTGCACTGGCAACTGATATTAATTCAGTGTATACCATGATGATGAAATATTTTGAGGATATGTTCCACTCTCTGAGCCAAGACTGGGCCCATGTCGTGTACGATGAAGCAATCTACTGCAAAGCACAGATTATGAAATGGAGGAATCAAAAGGAATTTGACCATGGCCACCTTGATGTGGGAGGCATGCATCTGCAAAGAATTTCATGGGTGATCTAGGCAGTGTGATGTAGGAAAGTGGGTTTGAAGACATCCTTGTGGAAGCCAGCAACTATGGTGCTTCTGCCATCAGCCATACTCTAAGAGGAAGAGCATATAACTGTGGTGTTGGAATCCACAAACTTATAAATGAGGCAATGAATTGCTTGAAATGGATGGCACTTGGTGATTCCATGAACAATGGTAAGAAGATGAGGAGAGATGCATCTTGGAGAAAATTCAAACACCCATTGAAGCATTTGAGGCACACAGAGAAGACAGAGTGGAAGCACAGAATGCTGTGGCAGACTTCATGAACAGAACCCAGTCAGCTCATGGACACTTATGTTACCCAAGGAACAATCTGTTCAGATACATTTCTGTTCTGGGAGAACTATGTAATGGATTTCTCCCAACTACTGATGGATTACAGAGGAGCAAAGAGAGATGATAACAAGGCTAGGGAACTTGAGACATTTGTAGTGTGGTCACGTGAATTATGCTAGGTGGAGATGTGTAACTGTAGCAGAAGCCAGACTTCTAGAGGAGCAGAAGCCAGCTAGATATCATGCCCTAGCTTATAGCCAAGGAGCAGTATACTGGACTGCCAGACCCTTCAGTGGCATATGGCATGACATGGCCATCGAGCAATCTCTCAGCAAGGAATGTGAGAAGCATCAGCATATTTGACAAAAGATAAGGCTCTGACCAAGTATTACCTGACTGCACATTTTGAGGCAGCTGTAACAGCTATGACAAAACAAATGTGTGGAATGCAGCCTTCAGCAACAGAGCTCCACCGAGAAGCTACCACACAGTGCATGGCTGCAGATGAAACTGCTGTCCCAGATATTAGAAAAGTTGTGACTGAATGACAAATCCTTTTAGCCCAGATGACAGACAGCCACGTGTGAACATTGCAACGTCTACTGGGGCCCCACCTGAAATTGCAGAAAGTTTGTGCATGAGAAGTGAGAATGGCCTACAAGAAAGGAAGCAGTTTGTAACCAGTAGGCTGCAAAGGGGTGAGGGAAATCTCTTTGATCCCATAGACAGGTCTAATCTCAAATCATTTGGTAATCCCAACAAGGCAATCGAACAAAAGCAGCAGCAGCTAGCACAAGAGACAGCTATTGATCGTCAGATATTCCGCAAGCTGACAGTTATTGCCTAGCGCAGAGAGGTTGGTAGCCAGGGTGTGATGAAGTGTGAGCTGGCACCTGTTCCACTTTCCCTCTTCAACTTGGATGGAACTCTAAGAAAGACCCCAAAGAGCAGCACATTGTCTTGGCTGGAGAAAAATCTATCAATGGTTGAGCTACCAGCCTCCTGTGAGCCAACATTAGCTATTACTGACGTCATGAGGATTCTGCCAATGGTGTGCACAGACCCTGCCAAGTCAAAGACTTTTGGGGAGATGTCTGATGAGCAACCAACTGGGGGTGGTGGTGTCCTAGCTGTGGGGTCAAGAGTGATTGATGTGTTTTCTGTGACGTAATACATATTTAAGACAAGGGGGAAGTTGCACACAAGAGAATGGAATCAGGGTCTTCAACAGCCCAGCCGAGTGCCCTAACTGCTGGGCTAGAGAGGGCTTCTCATGCCAGGCCCCTATTTTAATATTTAATTAAAGTGGACGAGCTTCAACTGGAAAGACTGAAGGAGCTCATGGCTTGTTTCTCCTCAGGCAGCTGGAGGAGTTGAACAAGGGACTTCAGCATCCCACCTGAGCACCCAAACCACTACAGAGGGCTACTCTTGCTTGGTTTTGCCCAACTGATATTTAATTAAAGCCCAGGGGAGCTCGCTGTTCAAATTGCTTTTCATCATCAGGAAGCTGGAGGAATTGAACTAGGGTCTCCAGGTGGCTAGGAGAGCACCCTAAGCACAGAGGGCTACTTGTGGCTGCTTTGGCTCACTTAATATTTAATTAAAGTGAATCAGCTGCAACAGGAAAACCTGTGGGAGCCCAGCTTCTGAACATGTCATTGCCCAGCTGTTAGGACAGTCACTTGCGAGGTAGGAGAGCCCCATTCAAATCCCATCTCATCAAGCAGCAGGGGATTGACCCAGAGTCTCCCACAGCCTGGGTGAGTACCCAGACCACTGGCCCACTGCATGATTCTCACACTTGCTGTGGCACAATGAATAGTTAATTATGGAATTAAAGTGGAACAGCTTTGACAAGAGATGAGCTCACTTCAGAAGATCCCTTAGTTCAGTGATTAGGGCTCTCACTTGAGTGAGGGCAGCTCTCTAGTCAAATCCCTTCTGCACACCAAGCAGAGAATTAAACTGACCCAGGGTCTCCTGTATTCAGGGCACGTACCCCAACCATTGAGTTACAGCCTAAGGGTGGCTATCTCCACTCCCCCACCCCCACACCTGGTATGGTGTTAGGTGGCCTATGAGCATGGCTACCAGAGTGAGCCCCTCAGAGAAGCTATGCAGGGCCCTGCTTATTGCCTCTGGTTTGAGAATCGTACTGGGGCTTAGGCATAAGCAAGGCATCTGGTGCCTAGCAGGAGGTAGCAGTGCCCGAAACTGGGACTTGACCTCCTATGTCCCTTTTTGGAGCTGGCTTTGTGTGCCTTGGTGTGGTCTGTGTGCCCATGCTTAGCACCCCTGAATTCTGGGGCCACGCATGCTCAGTTCATGCCCCAGCTCAGCATTGCATGCCTGCTGCATCAGTGCTGTCTGTTCTGCCCTCTATAATGCTGCTGGAGTCCTCTGGAGAGTTTGCCTCATTATAAAGCCAGGTCAGGGGAAAGGGCAGCTCTAGTCACCAAATGACCCCCCCAAACTGTACCCAGATGCTATTTGGGGTCTTCATCTGGCATAGCAGGGCTCAAACCAACCTGGCTCTGCATTTGCATTTTACAGCATTTTTAAATTAAACACAGGTCATCTGCCAGGAAGGGAGCTGTATCCCAGGAGCCTCTTGACCATGACCTCAAATTTGCACCACTCATGGTCCCCAAAGCCTTCTCCTAGCATATACATTTCCAAGCCAGTCTGACTCTGCCTATGACCCATAGAGCATTTGGCATTTCATATCTGGCTCACAACAGTACCACTTTGTAGACCCAAAGGGACAGTCTAATGGTGCTCAGATTCTTGGCCATCGGATCTGTGTGTTGGTCAGCTCAGGGGCAGGCTAGTGAGATATGTTCTGTATGAACACTGCTCATTTTCCCCTTAGCTGTGTGCAAAAGAAAAATGATTTCTTCCCATCCCAAGAACAAGTGTGAAATACCAGCTGTGGTGTGTCAGTAACCTAACTGCAGGCTGTCCTGCTCCCATTATCCGCAGGATGAGCAGTTTTGAGGGCAAAGAGCAGAAACACTCAGCCATGGTCACACATCAAAGATGATCTGACAGTCCAGGAGGTAGCTCCGTCTCTGCCTGTTGATGGCTTATTAAATTAGGACTGTTACTTTGAATTCATGGCATGGACAGACCTGACCTCACCAGAGAGGTAACAGAGACCCAAGCAGTAGCTGAATCAAGTAGCCCTTGCTCAGGATATTAGGAAAATTTGAAGGTAGGTAACTGCAGTCCAGCCCATTGCTGCTTTTTCAGGGGCAGCAGCCTCTGTCTCACTGGTATCTTTGTTACAGTGTGATAAGAAAGAAGCATCTCTGCATAATGGGCACTACCCATTGTTTGCTAAGGACAAAACAAATGAGAAATTGCCAGCAACAATGGCCTCCTTCAAGCAGCACCTGAAACATGGTAATTACCGGTCACACATATGGAATCATGTACCAGCTCAGTATCTTTGTGTCCCCTGTCAATAACGGATGGGTGATGGATAGCAGGGGACAGCTCGTTCCCAAAATGATTGTGTTGGCACCTGCTCCAGAAGCCACCCTCACCTTTGTGAGTGTGGCTGTGAGAGGACCTGTGCAACAAGGAGATGCAAGTACCACAGGGAAGCTTTGGTGTGCTCTGGTGCATGCAGCTGTGGCAGGGACGAGTGCAGCAACGGCGTATTGCACACATCAGACACAGATTCGAAGGGGGAGTGGAAACATTTCAACTACCTGCAAATCATGGGGACTATTTTTGAGAGTAAATATTGCTCGAAGGGGTGCTGCATTAGCCATTCAGTGGCTCATAGTTATATGGATGGTTATGTAAGCATACATGGTTATACTTGGTTATGCACACAATATATCGGACAAGACTTTCTAAGCCCTTCTACTAAGAGTCATTACTGTTATATAAGCGGTTTACAGATATTGTCATTGTAGTCAGTGATAGTAAGACGATAATAATTACTTGAATACTGCGTGCAGTTCTGGTCACCCCATCTTAAAAAAGATATATTGGAATTGGAAAAGGTACAGAAAAGGGCAACAAAAATATTAGGGGTATGGAACAGCTTCCGTATGAGGCGAGATTAATAACATTGGGACTTTTCAGTTTGGAAAAGAGACAACTAAGGGGGGATATGATTGATATAAAATCAAGACTGGTGTGGAGAAAGTAAAAAAGGAAGAGCCAGGGGTCACCAAACACAAGAGCCGGGGTCACCAAATGAAGTTAATAGGAAGCAGGTTTAGAACAAACAAAGGGAAGTATTTCTTCACACAACACACAGTCAACCTGTGGAACTCTTTGCCACAGGATGTTGTGAAGACCAAGAATATAATAGAGTTCAAAAAAGAATTAGATAAGTTCATGGAGGACAGCTCCATCAATGGCTATTAGCTGGGATGGGCAGGGAGGGTGTCCCTAACCTCTTTTTGCCAGAAGCTGGAAATGGGTGACAGGAGATGGATCACTTGGTGATTACCTGTTCTGTTCATCCCCTCTGAAGCACCTGGCATTGGCCACAGTTGGAAGACAGGCTACTGGGCTAGACGGACCTTTGGTTTGACCCAGTTTGGCCGTTCTTATGTTCTTATAGTTGTACCATGAGTGCTTTAGACTCACGTCTCCAGCTGAGCAGATAACCATATTTTATAATTAAGGTTAGGGGTCTTATTATCTGCATAGCTTCAGAAAAATAAGACAGAAACATGTTTCTCAGATTAGTCCATTCTACAAATAATGACAAATATTTTGATATATTACATGATACAAACATACTGTCCTGCAGCTACAGATTTTTGCTTTAACCGGGGGGGGGGGGGGGAAGATGGCAAAATGATCAAATATATCACCTGTACTATTTTGAGTAAGTGGTTGCATTATCAATTGTATTTCAAAACTTTCTGCCAATTTTGGTTAAAATTAGACAATGTTTCTCTGAGTTATGGCCCTTTTTGTGAGTTTCTGTTTTTTTCCAGATCGGATGCCTGATAACATTTAAATATAAAGTGATATAGGAAAAAAACCCTGCATCACCACTAGCATCTCCATCCACCCTGGTGATGAGCGCCAGACATGTGCCTAGCCTGTGATAGCAAAGACATTTTTCTAGCTGATGGGTTACCCCTTAGTGCCCCAAATGGGTCTGAGCTAGTAGACTGGTAGGTAGACTAGGGAAGAAGCAGGGCAATCAATTGCAGCAGAAAGGCCTGTGGCTAGAGGAACACTGAGTGAGAGAGGATGTGACTAGAAGTGCACAGTCTTGCCTCAGGGGAAGTATTACCTTCCTGGGAAACTGACTAGAGCAGAGTGGTTCTTAGGGATGCAAACCTTGACTTTGCTGTAAATAGGACACAATGAGCCAGGCCAAGGGCTGTTCCCCTCTCTGAGCTCATGCTTCCCCAAGAGCGTGGGGGTGGTGTGGGGCAGGAATCCTACCTCCTGTACCCCCATCCTGGTGCCTAGCTGGTAGCCTGCCTGGAGACAAGCTGCTGGAAAGAACGCCCTTGAGGAACCATGGGCTGGGATCCAGAGAGTTCCCCTGAATGCAGGGCTGCTGACAAGGCGACAGAGCTGAGCGCGCCTCGCTCTTTACCTTGGGGAGCCGGTACTTGTCTCTAAAGTGGGTCCGGAGCGTGGCTCTCTCTGCTTTGCGCTGGGTGAACTGGGCATCCCTTTCCATCCTGGAAACAACATTAGAAAACAAAGGCTGTCAGCCTGCTCCCGCTCTGCTCACTAGGCCAGGTCCTGTGAGGAGATGTCCAATACAGGTCATTAATACCCATTCCCTGAGCTCCCGCATGCACTGAATGGAAGTCCTGATCTGACATGGACAGGTCTTAATTCACCAGATGGGGCTCGAAGGCTGCTTTCCAACTGGCATCCGGGAAAGGCTTTCCCCACCTGAGCCTCTCTCCTACAGCCACACACATAGGAATACAGCAGCATCGGGGGAACGAGTTTATTGCCAGTTTCTATTGCAAACGCCTGCCTGGGCATTATACAGAATATAATCAGCACATAACACATGGTGAAAAAAAAACCCTCCAGTGTTTATAGTCAAGAACAAATACATCGATGAAACCCCCCCCCGGGGTTTGCAGCTATTTTGGGCCGTCTCTCAGCTCAGGATCCCCCCAACTTTAGTTTATTTAATGGTCAGCCAACTGGAGGCTAGAAAGCCAGCTGGAAATGGACACAACCTTCTCTTCAGCCTACTTGATTATTTGTTTCTTCAAGTCAATTACCTTTTCACCTGAATTTCATCGCCACAGAAATCAGTCACTGCATGAGCCCAGTGTGAGATGCAAAGGGGTGCAGCAAACGGGCCTGGACAAATTCCGTGACCAGATTAAAGCCCTTTCAGGCAGGTGGCATTAAGGGAGGCTCTTTCTCCAGGCTTGTCTTTGTCAGGTTTGAAGGCTCTGCGTGTGCGGAGGAAGCCTGGATGCAATCTGGCCCAGATTGTGCTAGTTCACACAGAGCGCTCCGCGCCTTCAACGCGGACAGACGTTCGCCACCCTCCGCCCCAAAAAGCAGGAACCGGAGACACCAAACCAAACTTCGAGGGAGAGCCATAAAAAACACCTGTAGTGACATGTGGCCCAGGAGGAGACGCCAAACCCATCTCGCCGATGCGAAAGCGGATTAAGAGATTATGGGCTCCATTAAAACGGCATCACTAAATTCCCCGCCTTCCACAACCATCCGAACGTGGTAAGTGCAATGCCGCCTTCCGCCTGCGTTTCCTTTGGGTGTAAGCCCACCAACCAAAGACCCCCCCCAGCAGTTTCCTAAACTGCAGCTCAGCTTCTGCGCCGGCTCTGCTGCGAGTTTAGGAGCAGGAAAACTCGCGGGTTGACGGGGCGCTGAAGTCAGCTGCAGCCCCGCCGCACGCTCTGCCTCGGGGTGCGCCGGGCTTCGGGCTAGAACAATTCGCCTAGTTCAGCGGCTGCCCGCCCGGCGGTTTGCTGGGTTAGGTGAGTGCCTGGGCGGGTTAGGCAATGAAAGTCGGGGCGGAGCCGCTGGGGAATTTCCCGGACACCGCACTCTCCACCGCACCCCCCGGCTTGCAGCTCCCCGTGGGGCAGTCCCGATTCGCTGGCCGGGAGCCCCTCGCTGCATTGAGCAAAAGCCCGAATGCCCCTGACATTTTTTGGAAGGGGGGGGGGGTCATGAATCTCATGGCCAAGTTTAACGGGGGGGGTTTTCACCTGGGCCCGAACGGAAAGCCCGTCTGGGGAGCAGAGGAGGTGGCTGAGGGGCTCCCACGGTCCGAGGCATCTGGCCACGGGGGAGATGAGCTGGCCAGACGGCTTAGCATGAGCCCCCCAGGCGCGCTCCGGGAGCCCAGCGCACTTACTTTTCCTCCAGTAGCTGCTTCTGGTATTCTTCATACTCCTCCCGCGTCATCCCCTGGGCTTCGGCCGGGGATTTCTCGCCATCGCCCTTCTCCTCGCCGCCCAGCCCCCCGGTGAGGTTCTTCAGCTGGCCGCCCACCATGGACTTCACCATGAACGCCATAGCGGGGCTCGGCTGAACGAGCAGCAGGTGTGGCTGGAGCGCTCTGCCCCCGCTAGGCTCCCGGCGCCCGGCTCAGACCAGCCCCGCTCCGCCTCCCATGGACCAGCGGCTCCGCTCTGCCGGCAGGTTTACGGGTCGCCACCCGAGCCGATGGACAGCTCCGAGCTCCGCCTTGCTCAGCCGCGCGGCCAGCGCCTCTCCGGGATGCACGCGACGGGGCTCAGGGACCAGGTTCAGCACCACGACGCGTGGACAGCTCCAGCCGGGCGGGGTTGCGTGTGTGCCAGAGAGGGGCGAGGGCTCCCCCCCTTCTATAGGGGAACGTGCCCCCAGCAGTGCTGAGCTAGTCTGAGCTCCACTTGCAGCCTCCCCGAGCTTTACTCTGCCCCCTCGCTCCCCCTCCCACCCCACCCACCACGCCCCTTTGGAAAGGAGGATTAACTTGTTTACTGGTGTGACGCCAGCAGACCACATGGCTCCAGCCCCAGTCTCCTGCCTACAGCCCTCACCCTCGCTCCGTGCAGCTAAAACACGGGGCGGATGACAGCGAATTAACATTGCCAGGCTTTTCTCACACCCTGGCTGCAGCGTGTGCATGCCTGAGAGACGGAGATGTATGAACGGTCTGCAGCCTCCCTATGGGAGAACAGTGGCCAAAAGAAATCATCAGCCAAAATTAAAATCCAGCCTGGTGATCACTGTAAGAGCGATACAATCTGCCCCTCACCGCCTTTAAAGGGTGAGTATTGGCGCTGAGTAGCTTGCCTGCCCCGCCAGAGTGCTAAACATGCAGCAGCAGAAAGCCAATGTTGTTTTTAATGGGCTGCAGGTCTCAATTGCACCGTGATCCTGGTGGTGGTGGTGGTGGGGTGACTGACCAAGCCTCATCCCATCCAAGCCCTGCCACTCCAAGCGGGGGGGTGGGATGGGAGCAGAGCAGTGGGGCTTTGGCTTTGACCCCAGGGCCCATCAAGTCTAATGACAAGCCCTGGTGACCCTGTTAAAATGGGTCACGACTAGCGACCCACTCTGGGGTCCTGACGCACAGTTTGAGACCCGCTGTTTTAATCTGCTAGATTAAAACCCAATAAATAAAAAAAGCTCTAGTGAGCCTGAGAAGGGGTTTTGCTGTGGTGGAGATTACTGATGCTTGGGACACTCGTGTGTCATCAGCGATTGCTCCCAGTGCTTTAGCTGGGAGCAGAGTCCCAGCTCGGCCTTCCTTGGGGAAGCTTGCTAGACAGTGAGAGGAAGATATTTATCGAGGGAAATGCTATGAGACGTGTGCAAGATAATGCCAGAGTTTAACCCTCCTCTTTGATTTGCTGTTTGGAAAGAAGGGTTGGGGGGGGCTTGCAAAAATCAAGCCGTCTCAACAAGCCAGCCAAATCTTCCAGTCGCTGTTGCTTCGATGGAGACAAGGCAACTTTCACGATGAATCAGTGACTTCCAAGACAATGTGGTTTCCAGACAGCAGCTTCAGCACCATAATGAATTTAATCACCCAAACCACACGTTATCCCATGAACCCCAACACATAAACACGGTACAATGGCTCCTTTACTTTAGCTACAATCCCAATGTAAAATGGTGAAAAAAAATGTAATTGACATAGACAGTGGAGCCTTGCCCCAAATCTATCAAATTCAGAATAACATATGCTCCAGTCAGTTCATTGAAGGACACAGCCCACGTTATTTGCAGGAATAATGAAAGTCCCTCTCTTTTTTTCCCCCCTGACAGTGGGTTTTTCCTGATCTGGACTTTCCCCTTTAAAAAAAAAAATTCCTTGATGTCCCCATCTGCCCTCTCTGCAGTGAGCAACAACAAGGAAAGCCCTTTCAAATGCATTCAGAGAGAGCTCAGAGCTACAGTTAAAGAAACCTTCCTCAAAACATCATTCCACAGGTACAGGGAGGAAAAGCACAGCTGCAGTCAACGGGAGTCTTTCCACTGACTCCAGGGAGTTTTGGATCGGGCCTATATAAGAGAGTGATGCTTTAACTAAATGTAAAAAAAAGCATTGGAAATCGTATAAGGCTTCATTAAAGTGCTCGCTTAAGTCAGGAGGAGGCATAAGGGGGAAGATCTTTGGTTTCACTCTATAATTCTTTCCTCCCCTTTCAAGTTCATGAACAATAATGTTATTCTGACCCCCTCGATTGAATCTTCTACCTACTGCAGTATCACAGACTTGGGGGGGGGGGGGGCTTTGCAACTAATGATGATCCAAAACAAACAAACAAACAAAAACCCCATCTAACTACCAGCTGGCATCATTGTGTTTAACATACATTCTTTGCTCTCTCTTTCTCTCCCAAAACTATGTAAGAATTGTTTCATTTTCAATAATGAAATCCCCATTTGTGGCAAATCATTTAGATTCCTGAATTTAAAGACAATCTCTGGAGATTAAAATGACTGAACAGCTGTGACTCCACAGAACATAATGAAGCGGGAGGGGAAGTGCCTATGCCCCCAGTATAGCTACAAGCAAAACTTTCTCTGGTAAAAATCAAGATTTTTTTTGCTTGAATAATAATCTGGGATTTGAAGGTCATTCATTAACTGTCAGGCAATGGTACATTTAAGGACAGAGGGGTTTGGAGCTCCAATCAGTCATCGGTGTTATTCGGAGTCCTGATCTGCATATTTTGTGACTAGTAATTTTGTGTGCCTCAGTTTGCCATGGTTGAGATGTCTCAAAGGAGGCTGCTATCTGAAACACTAGCTGAAAATCAGGCCCCTTTAAGGCACCTCAGGTTGGGCACCCCAAATCACTAGTTACTTTGGAAAAAATGAAGCCCCTTTTCTTACAGTAGGAGGCACCCTTCTCAGCTGTCTAGAGATGCTAAACAAACCATTTTCACTGGCTTTTGGGGGATTTTTCTCTTGCAGTAGTGTCTGGAGGGCTCAGTCAGAATCAGGGCTTCATCTAGCCAGACACGGCCCCAATCTGAAGGTCTTACAAGCTAATCTACATTACCACATTTACAGAACCAGCACTTAACTTTATTTTTAATTTCCCCGGTGACCCGGCATTCCTCCTGATTATGAAATGGCTTTAGAACAATGGAGACCCTTGGAGCTTTCTGGCTGACTGCTGGTGATGTTATACCCATCGCTGTAATTCCCAGGTCCGACGGTTTTCCTTATGTGCACATTACATAGCACAGAAGCCAGTGTTACAGGCCTAAGAGTCACTCAGCTCTCAGTTCGCCATGCCTATGTGGAGCGTATTAGCATGGTCCAGAAACATGCCTGTACTTGTTGGGCCCTCTTGATTACTTAATGATGCAATAGCAACCAATGAGAATAACAGAGTAAGCAAGAGTTTGGGGGTTAGTACCTCAGTTGTGCTTGATCAGAGGGGCTGGGGGTGGGGAGAGGCAAAGCTGATGGTACTTTACCTGAATCGTCCCATCCCCCAATCCTGGGCCTCTTTGAACCCTGGCTCAATTTCAAGCAGCCTCCAGACTTAACAGGTTTGAGGAGCTGGCCCTTGGTTTTTATCAAGCCCCGACAGAAGGACTTTTGCTTAGTCAGGATATCTAGGAAAAGGTTTATAAACCCTGCTGAACTTCTCATTCTGCTGTAGCAAAACAGAGCAGCAGCCTGGGTCTACCTTCAGGTGGGTTTAATCACACATATGGTCCCATTGCCATTTCTTGTTTTGCACATAGCTGAGACCAGCTGCGAAGTCTGGACCCAGAGATGACTTTTCCCCCAAGTTCGGGGGTATTTGAAACTAGGACTTTCGTTCTGGCCGCTCTCTATCATTGATAATTCAAATCAGACTCCATCACTGAGTCAGGGTCTCCATACCTGCTCTACACCAGGGGTCCTCAACCTTTTTCTTTCTGAGGCCCCCCCACAACATACTATAAAAACTCCATGGCCCTCCTGTGCCACAACAACACTTTTTCTGCATATCTAGTAGGTTACAAGCCAGGGCTGGCATTACAGGGTAGCAAGCAGGGCAATTGCCTGGGCCCCCATGTCACGGGGGTGTGTGTGCAAAACTAAGTTGTTTGAGCTTTGGGCAGTGGGGCTCAGGCTGCAGCTTCAGCCCCGAACACTGGCCCTAGTCTCTGCTTTATTTTGGTGGACCCTCTGAAACCTGCTCATGGCCGTGCAGTGGGCCCCGGATCTCTGGCTGAGAACCACTGCTCTAGACCACAGCACACTAACTAGAAATCACGTAGAGTGCCCAGCTGTGCTTTGAAGCATCAGACGAGTCCTTCAATTCCAGCTGAGAGGGAGCATTGTCTAGCAGTTAGAGCCAAGGCCGCCCGGGGGGGACAAGTGGGGCAATTTGCCCCAGGCCCCGGGCCCCACAGGGGCCCCCATGAGAGTTTTTCGGGGCCCCTAGAGCGGGGTCCTTCACTTGCTCCGGGGGCCCCAGAAAACTCTCACGGGGCCCAGGCCCCCGGAGCTTCTTCCGCTCTGGGTCTTCGGCGGCGGGGGGGGGTCCCCCGACACCCAATTACCGCCGAAGCGGGATCCACCGCCCAAGTGCCTGGTCTTCGGCAGCACTTCAGCGGCGGGTCCCTGAGCAGAAGGACCCCCCTGCCGCTGAATTACCACCGAAGCGAGGGCCCCCCCGCCGCCAAAGACCCCAGGCCCCCTGAATCCTCTGGGTGGCCCTGGTTAGAGCAAGAGACTTGAAATCAGGACTGATTTTTTTTCCAGCTGGATCAGAAGTGTCAACTAAAGTGTAGCCTCCTTGTCTAAGTGAAAGTGGCTTCCGATGAGCTGTGCTGCCAGGCTGACCCAGTCAGGGATGCAGGAGAAACACCAGGTGCCTGGTTATGCTGAGAGAGCAAACAAGTTCACAGGAAACCTCCATGGGCAATTTGCAGACACAAACAACATTGGAGTGAACCGCAGCTGACTAGGGATGTGGGTCAGACACAGATTAATTCCAAATACTTCTGTGGTTCAAGCCAAACAGTCCACACCGCTCAGACAATACAACTTATTCACAGGGCTGTGATGAGGCTTCACTAGAAAATAACATTTGGGGGCTGATCCTGCCCTCCCCCGCACTGGCTCCACCGTACTTGTCTGGATACATACAAGTGCTGTTAACAACACAGGGAGAATTTCCCTTGGGTAGGGATGCTGTGTGCTGCTAGCTGTCTTCACTACTTACCTGCCCCCCATCACTACAGTATCTGAGCTCCTCCCAATCTGTAATGTACTTGATGCTCATGACACCACCACAAAGCAAGGTGGCACTGCTGTTCCCATTTTACAGATGGGGAACTGAGACAAAGAGAGGCTGAGGCCCAGATCCTCAAAGGTATTTAGGTACCTAATGCCCATTGAACTCAATGTGAGCTAGGCACCTAAATCCCTTTGTTGGGCTCGCCCGGGGTCACACAGGATGTTTGTGGTGGAGCAGGAAGTGAGCCCACTAGCCCAGGTAACAGTTCTAGCCACCAGGCTATTCTCTGGTCCATTCTCCCAGCCTGCTGCACTACCACCATAGTGATCTAGCTGGAGTGGGGCTAGAGGTGGGAAAAGAGCAGGATCTATAGGAGTTCTGGGCTGCTCCAGGCTGCAGCCCAGTCCAGAGGCATCCCAGGTAAGGCTGCTGCCAATTAAAGCACCCCTGGGCCATCTGTATTTTACACTGAGGTGGTATGGGAGGCCCAGAATCCGGAAGTCACAAAGACGACTTAAAGTCACCTTCCCCACTCCTCTGAGGTGTGGCACAGAATCAGCCCTGTGGCGCTTCCGGCAGGTGGGGCTGGAACAACTTTTATAGTGGGGGTGCTGCTGACGCAGACCTGTATTTGGTGCTTGTTATTACTACATCAAGCCAGGGGGCATGCCAGCCCCCCCGCCCAGCACCCCTAGTTCCAGCACCACTGGCCTCAAGTGCAATGGGATACATCAGTGAAAGCATCGTATTACTGCTTATCAAGGTGTGCATTTGCCACATCATGTTTTAATTGTGGTTACGTAACGTACATGGCTGAGAAACACAAAATGGGGAGCTACAACATCACCCCCCCCATCCCCTCCCCGATTGTCACTGACTGCTGAGCTCAGTGATAACTGATCTGCACTGCTTAGATTAGGAGGTAAAAAAGCAGGAGGGCCCAGATCCTTAAAAGTATTTAGGTGCCTAACTCCCATTGAAATAAATGGGCATTAAGGCATCTAAATACCTTTGACGATTTGGGCTGAGGTGGACTTGAGACCCATAAGAAGAATGACGCTTTTGATGAGAATGCTAAAGGAAACAGTGAGAGATTAAAAAGCAGAATTAAGACTAATACAGGCTGCAAGAATGAGCCGTAGGTTCTTTGCAGGCTTCTGCAACTATCTCCCTATCCTAGGACAATGTGCCTGGACTGATGTAGGTGTTACATAGCGCAAGCAACAGCACCCTGGCATTTACTTTTATGGGGCTTGGGGGCATCCTGCCCCATGGCAAGATCTTCCACATGCCGCACATTGGTTGCCAGCCCTTCCACCCTGTTTTCCAGGTAGGCCAAGAAGCAGTCAGGATCGAGGGGAGAGGTGGAAGAGAGAGAGAGAGAGGAATGTGAGGCTTTCACCTCTCATCTTTCTGACAGGCTGAATGTTCTTCACTTCAGTCTGCTCTGTGCTAAGGGTGTCTCCAGGCTGGGAGTGCCAGCACACTCCTCCCTGAACTAGAATACTGTCATGGCAACAAGCTTCATCTGAGGACAAGAAGGAGGTCCTCCTCTCCCCGTATCAGTCAGTAAGGGCTATGCATATGGCTCAATGCACCTCCATCCCCCAGGGGTGAACACATCTTCTTCCATAAGCCTTATATGTAGGCTCTCATCTTCTGAATGCAGGTCGGCTGCATACTGGGGCTAGAACTCACATCCCCCATGGAGCGCGGCCTGGGCTGCTCCATGGTGGGCAATTTAACATTCTCTTTTCTCTGGGTAGCCAAGCTGATCCTTAGCCACTAAATATATTCCAGTAATATGAATCATCCTTCTGCGAGGACTCTAACCTGTAGTAATTAGATGTAAATCCTTGCATGACCCATTATATTAGCTTATGCTGTATCACATATCTTCATGGATTATAAGGAGAGGGGGAGGAAACCTCACCCAGTGGAAGCCAACCTAACACAAGTTGGCGGAAGTTAAGAGCATCCTTTCCTCATTTTGACATCTGATTTGAATAGGAGGCAGGGTTAGGAGCAGAGCCGTTTGCTTCCATGCATTTGCTGCTAAAAGCACTGATATTCAGGAACTGTTTCAACACAGAGCATCATAGAAATGTAGGGTTGGAAGGGACTTCAAAGGGTCATCTAGTCCACCCCCCTGCACTGAGGCAGGACTGAATAAACCCAGAGCATCCCTGTTTTTAAAACCTCCCATCAGGGGATTCTACAAGCGCCGCATCAATACATGTGTCTAAGGAGAGCTAGCTCCACCAGGCAATGAGGACCAGTCAGGATCTCCTGCACTAGAGCATGTCCCAGCGAGAGCTCACGTTCACTCAGCACGGAGGAGAGATTTGGAGAAGACTAGACCTCTCGTTTCTCGTCTAACATGGAAGGGTTGTTCCTCAATGTTATATGGTATCTTTGTGGGGATTACTTAAGCCTGTCATGATGAGGTCTCTTTCTATAGGGATCTTTGTCATTCATTCATTCCTGATTCTGAGGTGTTCTACAGTGATGAGAGGTTTCAGAGTAGCAGCCGTGTTAGTCTGTATCCGCAAAAAGAACAGGAGTACTTGTGGCACCTTAGAGACTAACACATTTATTTGAGCATAAGCTTTCGTGGGCTACAGCCCACTTCATCGGATGCATAGAATGGAATATACAGCGAGAAGATATTTATACATAAAGAGAACATGAAAAGGTGGAAGTACCCATACCAACTGTAAGAGGCCATTCAACTGAGATGAGCTATCATCAGCAGGAGAAAAAAAACTTTTGAAGTGATAATCGAGATGACCCATAGAAGGTGTGAGGATACTTAACATGGGGAAATAGGTTCAATTAGTGTAATGGCCCAACCATTCCCAGTCTCTGTTCAAACCTAAGTTAATTGTATCTAATTTCCATATTAACTCAAGTTCAGTGGTCTCTCTTTGGAGTCTGTTTTTGAAGTTCTTTTGTTGCAAAATTGCCACCTTAACGTCTGTCCCTTGGTGGTTAGAGAGGTTGACGTGTTCTCCCACTGGTTTTTGAATGTTATGATTCCTGATGTCAGATTTGTGTCCATTTATTCTTTTGTGTAGAGACTGTCCGGTTTGGCCAATGTAGATGGGAGAGGGGCATTGCTGGCACATGATGACATATATCACGTTGGTAGATGTGCAGGTGAACGAGCCCCTGATGGTGTGGATGATGTGATTAGGTCCTATGATGGTGTCATTTGAATAGATATGTGGACAGAGCTGGCATCAGGCTTTGTTGCAAGGATAGGTTCCTGGGTTAGTGTTTATGTTGTATGGTGTGCGGTTGCTGGTGAGTATTTGCTTCAGGTTGGGGGGCTGTATGTTCCAGTCTATGCATCCAATGAAGTGGGTTGTAGCCCCCGAAAGCTTATGCTCAAATAAATATGTTAGTCTCTAAGGTGCCACACGTACTCCTGTTCTTTTTACAGTGATGAGAGACATAAGTCAATAAATCTTCATTTCCAAAGCTCATGCACCTTAGCGTCTCTGTCTCCAGTCTTCCAGCAGAAGGAAGGGTAATGTTGGGAGTAGAAGCAGAAAAGAGTCCTGTGGCACCTTATAGACTAACAGAAGTTTTGGAGCATGAGCTTTCGTGGGTGAATACCCACTTCGTCGGATGCATACCCACTTCTGTTAGTCTATAAGGTGCCACAGGACTCTTTGCTGCTTTTACAGATCCAGACTAACATGGCTGCCCCTCTCATAGTTTGGAGTAGAGATGCTGGATCTGATTAATGAGAAGCTGTCATTAGAATATATATTTAGAACCTGAAGCCAAGACACGGCACACCCTGCAGAAGTAAGTCTCTGTATGGTCCCTGGCAGCATCATCAATTCCTTTCAGCAGGGTAAGGTCAGTGGGACAAATTCTCCTTTCAATTACACCAGTGCAACTCCACTTAAATCAATTAAGTTGCACCGGAGGGAGGAGAAGTTTATCCAACATACCTATAGTAATAGGTCTGGTGAGGAAGTACCTGGCCTTGACTTTTGATGTGATCTTCAAAAACATTTGCTCTGCGCCCAGAGGAGGAAAAATGAAGAGTCCTTAGATGACGCCCACCTGTTTCCTTTGGGCATTTTACTCTTAAATCCATGGGGAGATTTTTTGACATTCCAAGACTCTGGGTTGCAGAGTTCAGTCCTTGAAAGGTGTGTGTTAGAGCTATCAACGTGGGTGAGGAGGGGAAGGAATGAGAAGTCATCTCTGAATAAAAAAGCAGAAGCTCTCTCTGCCTGGAGAAGTACTTTTCTTATAATCAGGACAGGAGCCTAGATCTTCAGCTGTGGCTAAAGGGTATGTCTACATTGCAATGTAAGTCCAGAGTTTAAAGTCAGGCGCAAGCCTAACCCCCGTTTTGTCTACTCTCAAATCAGGCTAACCCCAGACTCATGGGGTCCCAGGACACCTATGGAGGGACCCAGAGTTCAAGCCCTATTGCTTTGCAGTGTAGACGCAGCCTCACTGGACTCATACTCTGGGAGTCCCACAACCCCATGAGCTGACTTTCTTTGTCCTCTGGATGGTCAAGTTTATTGGACTGGCAAGTTTCCCCACACTGCACGACAAAGGAAGGGCTAGCGGAGCCTCATGTTGGGAGGGTGCCAGGAAGTCTGGGATGTGGGTGGTTGGCCTCAGGCCCACATAATGCAGTGTAGACACTGAAGCCCCAGAGTTCAACACTTCCTAACCTGGAGTTACAAATGAGTGTAGATGCTCAAGCCGCATGTTAACAAACTCAGGGTCTGCTAACTCGAGTTCCACTACTGGCCTTACATTGCGATGTTGACATATCCAAAGGGGTTACTCAGCAATATGCAGTGCTGTAAAGGTACCTTTGTTCTCCCTTGCTCTTGGGTGGCTGTGCATCGGGCTAGCCCCTGGCATAATTTAAGAGCTACCCTAATTGGTGCCAGCTGCCAACAGCCCAAGCAGTCATCCTGACAACCAGCCATCACCAGTGTTCATGAAAGCATTAACCACACTCCCTTTGTCCAGCCATGCCCCCCACACTGATGGCAGGAACTGGTGCGCTGGTGCCACCCTGCACTGGGGTGAGCTTCCTCCAGGCAGCCATGACAGTTTTGGTGCAATGCAAAGCAGCCTGAACATAGGGTAGAGTCTGGGCAAGAGTTAAAAATTCATGCCTTACCCAGGCATAAAATCAAGTGGCGGCTTGCAGTGAGACCAGTCTCCTCCCTCACCCGGACAACATATGGGCAGAAGATACAGAGGAGCTCAGTGGTGGAAAAGGACAAGATGTTTTTGTATTGAAAGCAAAGCAGGAATAATCAGACTGAGCCTTTGTATGGCACTTACCAATCTCTGTGTGCTGCAGGGACGTTAACGAATGGGTCCAAGGAAAGGAGCATGTTGCATGTAGGCACAATATAAACATTGATTGGAGAGCTTAAAATAAAAGGAAAGGAGGAGGGGGAGCTGGGGAAAGTCAGCAAGGGGTGAGTCATTTTCCACTGATGTTTTCCCTCTCTGATGGAGTGAGTAAAGGTTCCACAATGCCCAGTTCCTTTCAGTGACAGCAAACACCTGGCCCCTGTGGCCAGTACGTTAGTGAGCAGTGAGGACTGAGGACAGGAGTGATCCTCCCACCCAGGTGGGTGTCCGGGATTCCCAGAGCTCACTCACCGACACTGCTAATTAGGCCGCAGAATGGAGCGGCCTGACCTGTAGAACTCTCAGGCTTGCAGACAGGTTGCTCTGCTTGGTAATACCATGCCTGCGCCGTCCCACCCATGCTGGCCCCATGTGCCGTGCCATCCATACAAGCCCACGTTTGCCCCCTTCCCCCAAACCTTAGAGCATGGACAGACTGGGGTGGAGGGTGAGTGTGGAACACAAAGCGAGTTTGACATCTTCAATGCGGCTGGGACTTCTCAAAGTTAAACGTAGCCCAGGCTGCGGAAGCCCCCCGAGAAGGATGATCACGCCAACATTTATTCTAGGTCACCTAGAGGACCCCAGCAAGGCTCCTCTGAACAAAGCAACCAAGGCACAGCTAAGAAAGGCACAAGGATTCTCTGGAAGCTCCATGCCTTCTCCAGCGATGCCATGTCACGTAGACACCAGAAAGAAACAGGACACGCCACCTTCTTGGGGCTCCCCCATCACCACCACGCCCTGAAACACACATATCCTTGAACATGGGAAGGCCCAGAGCTGAGCCCTGCTACAAAAGGAGATGCCAAGATAATGCTAACTGTCGCTAGAGGCATCATCGCTGACCCGTGCTGACAAAGTTTTACTCCTTTCAATGTGAAGAAATTCATTTAATTACAACAGCTGTCTGAGCAAGGACAAGCATGCACAGTAATCTGCACTGCAAACAGCCAAGTTGCCTTTTCGGCTTTCATGCGGCTGCCTGACCTGCACCCTTTGCAAACAGCACCCCCGGGGGCTCTTTGCAGGGCACTGGGCATGCTGTCAAAGGCTGAGCGCCAAGCGAGCAGGAATGAACTCACTGACATGACACACGCGAGGCAGACGCATGCACAGCAAGTGACACAAACATGCACGGACAGACACATACAGCAGTGGATCGAGCCATGTAAACAGGCACATGGGGGAACATGTGCTCCCTAAATACCCAGTGGCGGCTAGCAGCCCCTGACCTCAGAGGAACATGAACGCACACACACACACGACAGAGGTTTCCCCATAGGGAAGCTTTCTATAGTTGTCTAGTTTCTCCTAGAGTCTTAGGAGAGAGAGAGGTGACTGTGACCTACTGGGGATACGGATGTCTCTGTACATCACGGTAAAAATATCCACACATGCTGTGGGGACATGTGGAGGTATGGGAGTGAACAGACGCACGCTCGATCTGAGAGGGTTTTGCAGCATGGGCACAGAGGACGTGACAGAATGAGTTTGACTCTTCGATTGGACCTAATTAGAGCCAGCAGTATCTGCTGAACAGTGAAGAAAAATAATTAGGCAGATTGCGAGGGAGCCCTGTGAAATTTACAAAATTCCTTTCTCTGGCAACCAGGACATTCTTAACCCCAATCCACGTCTATTGGAAACGCCTGTGACGATTGGTATAGCACCTTAGGTGGATGCAGCACTTTATAAGAGAGGAGCAAATGGGCTCCGTGCCCTCAATGGGTTTGCACATCTAAAAAAGGCAGGAGCAGGGGGGAAACAAGCAGGACAGAAGAAACAGAAAGCTGCGCGCAATCATTACAGCTGGAATTTCTCACGGAACAGATGGGGCTTCAGTCATTTTTTCAAAGAGGGAAAGGGAGGGAGCTCAGCATACATCACTCAGCAGGCTGTTCCAAGCATATGGGAGCAGCACAGAAAAAAGCAAAAATTCAGGAGTGACTAAAGAAGACAAAGGGGGCAGGCAGGAGATCAGCCGGGTTAGGGAGCTAAGGAGTGGGAGGAGGTAAGGGGAGAGATGGTGTTAGCAGCGGGGTCCCAGAGAGCTTGGAAGGGGAAGAGAAGAGGAGAATTTCATTGTGGAAGCCGGTACCAAGATACAAGATGAGAGCAGCAGAGAAGAAAGAGCTGGCATTTGGGTGGAATGGGGAAGGATAGGAGAAGGGCAAGCTGGAGAGAAGGAGGATGGAATAGCTGAGCAGGAAATAAGTAGAGTAAGAACTAGAGTCTTAGCAATGGGGGTGGGGGAAGAGATAGAGAAAGATCCTGGCAAAAGCCTGGATGGAAGATGAGTCCCCGGCTCAAGCCAGGGGTCCTGGAAGGCTGATAATGATGCTGACAGTGATGGAGAACAGGGAAGCGAGAGGTTAGGTGGGAAGATGAGGTAAGGGCAAGACATCCAAGAAAAGATGGCAGAGACACAAGTGGAGATGCAGGTCCAGGCAGATGGTGGGAGGCCGAGGGGGTGTTTATCACATGCATTTAATTCATTCCTGATTTTATGCTCTCATCTGTGCCTGTCTCAAGGTGCAGTATTGGTGCAGGATTTGAGGTGCTGGGAAATGCAAGTAATTTTAGAGGATCTAATATAAAAATAACTAAGATCATTGGTGTCTAGTGATTTCAGTACAGATTTGAAATGTTTGGAATTGCCCTGACTTTTTGGTCAAGTCTTTTATCTACACTGTCCCTCGCTACCTGGGACTGGAGGCAAAAGTCACAGGGAGGGGAAGCTAATCCACCATGTGGTGGCCCATTTCTTGAGAAGGCTAGCCTAACACTAGAGATCCACCGCCTCCCCTGGCTTCCCAGCCAGTTGGTCCTCACCTAGGGAGACCTTAATGCAGGGGTCCCCAATGCAGTGCCCGTGGGCACCATGGCACCCGCCAGGGCATCTAAGTGTGCCCGTGTTCTGGCCAGCGGACGAGCATCCGCTGAAATGCCGCCGACAAGCTGCATCATCCAGAGGTGTTGCCACCGATTTTCAGCGGTATTTTGGCGGCAACGCCTCTGGATGACGCTGCTTGTCAGCAGCATTTGGGCGGCAATGCTTATTGACGTTGCTGCTTGTCAGTGGAATTTCAGTGGATGCTCGTCCACTGCCACAGTCCTCCACGGCTCATCATCTGATGCCCGCCAGAGAAAAAAGGTTGGGGACCACTGCCTTAATGGTCTAGGCCATGCTATAAAAGATATCATCCTCTCTCTCCATGCTGTGCTGTGGTAGCTATATTACGGCTGATGGAGCCCAAGGCCGAGATTGTGGCAGGTCTTTCTAAACCAGGGACTGCCTGCCAGACAGAAGGATCAGCACCTCATCTTTGTGGCCTCCCCTCACACCTCTCTGGCAGTGTGAAGATACTTTCAAGTGAGTGTCACTGTAATTTCCCCCTGTGTTAAGGCTCCTGGATGCTGTCAGAGGGGTGTAAAGGGACTGTGGTGCAAATGAGAATCAGGCCCATTATTGTTCAAAGAGCTGATGCAAAACTCACCGCGACATGTAGGGCTCCTCGAATGACAGAGCCGAAGAGAAGCCCAGAAGCCCATTGGTACAGAGGACAGCTTATACTGAGGCCGGAGATGTCTGGTCCTACTTCAAACAGACTCATCATGATTCTCAGGCCCTAGGTTCAATGGTGATGGGCACTTTAGAAATGCTGAAAAGGACAGGATGAGGGAGATTCAAAACATAGCCAGCACATTGGTCCCTCATCTCCTGCATTGACTACTACACTCCCCTCCCTTCCAGCCCCCTGGAAGCCACGTTGCTCCCCTCCAGCCTCACCATGCACGTAGCTGCTAAAGTACATTTCCTTTCCCACGGATCCTCTATTAGCCCTTAAAGTAACACACTGCAACGTAGGGACATGCTGAGTGAGTGCACGTGAAACACAGCCCGTTCAACTTCACACCTATCTCTGAGTGATAACCAGTGCTGCGTCATCACAAGCCATGGTGTAATCATCTCCAGATCCTGGACCACTGGCACTATGAGGAGGATAAGAGCGCATGCCCTTGGCTGTGCATTAAAAAGCAGCCAGACAGCTGTATGAACTGGAGTCTTGCTATTTGTAAGATTCATTCTTTAAACAGGAGCTTTCCCCAGTGATGGAGTAGCAGGCCCAGAAATTATTGGATGAGTTTCTCTGGTTTGTGTGATGCAGGAGGTCAGACTAGAGGGTCACAGTGGTCTCGACTGGCCTTAACGTCACTGAACCTATGATAACATTTCTTATGGAAAATCCACTTCTACGATGAATCCCACCTGAGAACGCAGCTTCAAAAAGGGAGGAGAGCTTGGTTCCGTCTTCAGACATACATGACCGTGACCCTTAAGTTTCTATATGGCAGCTGAACCCTGCAGTGATGGTACCCTTTTAAATGCAGGTAGAGAGATGAGCTGGGATAAAGGCTGTCTTCATATTAAAGGGCTGTGTCAAAACTATCGGCTAAGCCTTGGAGCTGCGCACAGCAGGGACATGAAAACGTTCCAAATCAAACGACAGTGTCTCAGAGATACCAACTCTCTGCCTGGTGCCAAGGTGCATAGCTGGGGATTCATTTACCATCGCCACCTTGAGAGCCTTTCTTCTGCTGAGAGCGGCAAGCCAGGAGCCAACAGCAGTTGCAACACACTCACTGGACCCTACTTGGTCTCTGGAAATCCGACAACTGGACAAACTGGAGAGAATCAAGAGGCGACCAGCAAAAAGGATAAAAGGTTTAGAAAACCCAACCTGTGAGGAAAGGTTAAAAAACCCCAGGCATGTGTAGCACTGAGACAAGAAGGCTGAGGGGGGACCTGAGAACAGTCCTCTAATAGATTATGGGCTGTTATAAAGAGGATGGAGCTCAATTGTTCTGCATGGCCACTAAAAATAGGACAAGAAATAAAGGGCTTAACGTGCAGCAAGGGAGATTTAGGTTAGATATTAGGAAAAACGTCCTAACTTTAAGGGTAGTCAGTCTCTGGAACAGACAGAAGGGAAATGGGTATGCTCACCCAAGGTCACAGGTACCTGGACTTTCAATTTATTTGCCTGACACTGAAGTTAGGCTTATCGACCTGTAACTGCCGGGATCGACTCTGGAGCCTTTTTTAAAGATTGGCATCACATTATCTGCCTGCCAGTCATCCGGTACAGAAGCTGATTTAAATGATAGGTTACATCCCACAGTTAGTAGATCTCTTCGCCCTGGCCCCAGAAGGTGTCTACGCTGCTCCCAGCCCCATCAAAGCCGCATCTTGGCTAGCAAGGTGAGCATTTTAAACATCTCCAGTGATGTCTAACCCAGAGGAAAATCAGTGAGACAGAATCAGATCAAAGCCTCAGATGCCAACACCCCCAAATGTTGAGGTGATTAAAATCTAGATCCAAATTCAGGGTCTTGGAGCCTGTGGCTTAGCGTCTGTCTGGAGCTATTGATGGATACCAAAGAAGCTGCTTTTGGATGCTAGAGGCGTATCTTTGCTCCATCGGTTCAAACTTGTTCTTAACTATTTCCTGGGTTAATTCTAGAAGATTCACCTGGGGAAGTTTTCCCCTGGATTGAGTGGTTCTTATTGCTCCCTCGCTTTCTTCCTGATGATCCTATGTAGAAGAATAGAAATGTCAGGCAGGGAGGGACATTGAGAGGTCATCAAGTCCAGTCCCCTGTGCTGAGGCAGGGCCAAATGGCCAAGAACATCCCTGACGGGTGTTTGTCCAACTCATTCTTAAACCTCCAATTCCATCTAGGGAAGGATAAACACTCCTCTAGCGTACCCTCGCCATAGGATCTGCACAGCGAGCAGTCTGGGATAAGAGGGAAGGTCCTCTCATGGCTCAGTAACTGGTTAAAAGACAGGAAACAAAGGGTAGGAGTAAATGGTCACTTTTCAGAATGGAGAAAGGTAAATAGTGGTGTCCCCCAGGGGTCTATACTAGGACCAGTGCTGTTCGACGTATTCATAAATGATCTGGAAAAAGGGGTAAACAGTGAGGTGGCAAAGTTTGCAGATGATAAAAAAATTACCCAAGATAGTTAAGTCCAAAGCAGACTGCGAAGAGTTACAAAGGGCTCTCACAAAACTGGGTGACTGCACAACAGAATGACAGATGAAATTCAATGTTGATAAATTCAAAGTAATGCACATTGGTAAACAAAATCCCAGCTATACGTCCAAAGGCGATGGGGTCTAAATTAGCTGTTCCCACTCAAGAAGGGGATCTTGGAGTCATTGTGGATTGTTCTCTGAAAATATCTGCTTAACGTGCAGCGGCAGCCAAAAAAGCGAACAGAATGTTAGGAACCAGTAGGAAAGGGACAGATAAGAAGACACAAAATAGCATATTGCCTCTGTATAAATCCATAGTACACCCACATCTTGAATACTGCCTGCAGTTCTGGTCACCCCATCTCAAAAAAGATATATTGGAATTGGAAAAGGTTCAGAGAAGGGCCACACAAATGATTAAGGGGATGGAACAGCTTCTACACAAGGAGAGATTAAAAAGACTGGGACTTTTCAGGTTGGAAGCAGTGGGCTGCTGTCAGTGACTGGGATGTGGGTGGTTGTGCCTAGTGGTTAGAGCCAAAGGTGGTAGCCCAGGCCTGGAGCTGGAGCCAGAAGTCAGAAATCAGAGCTGAGTGTCAGGACTGGGTTACCTGGAGAGAGGCAAGGCAGGGGCAGAGCTGGAAACAAGCAGGCATGATCACAGCTATGGGCGGATGCTTTGAGCAGCCAGTGATGTGCTGCTGCTGCTGGGCTTAACAGCTGGTGGAAGGGTCAGCAGACCAGTCAGGCAGCCTACAACAAGCCAGCTGCACTGGTAGGTTGCAGCCCCTGCTCCCTAACAGCTACTGGGCATAGCTCCAAACATGGCAAAACATGGTATGGGGGGTCTGCCTCAGTGTCTCACGAATAGCTTAGATCTAGCTGCAGCATGGAGTTGTGGGTCAGGGTGGAAATCTGGCTTTTAGTCAAGGTCCCTTGGCACACCTGAGACGTAGAGGGGGCTTGGCCTTCACAATCACCCTCAGGTTTATACTCCACTGGGGCTGTTTGTGCCCTTTGCGATCTGCAATGGCACATCTAGGTGCTTACATGTGGACTGGATATCTGATAGTGGACAGCTGATCAACCTTGCTGATAAAGACGTAACAAGATCCTTGCTGGAAGTTGAAGTTAGATAACTATAGCCTTGAAATTAGACAGTATTTCCTAGCTGCAAGGGAACAGCTTACCGGGGAAGTGGTGGACTCGCTATGGCCTGGAGTCTTTAAAATGAGAGCAGATAACTTTCCAAAATCTGTGCCTTGCTGCAGGTTCTGGAAGAAATTCTACAGCCTGTGCATGCGGAGGATCAGGCTGGATGGTTATGGTGGTCCCTTCTTGCCTTGGAGTCTGTGGGTGCCCTGTTCATTCCCTTCCTTCATGGGGCAAACAGGATTTCCTCACTGTCCTCAACATGCTCATAACACTTGCAGCTCTGCATTAAGACAATGATTATAATCAAATTTCATGCTTCAGGGCTTCTATCAGTCACTTGCAGGAGCCAGGAAGGATTTTTCCCTCGATGCACAAATGGCTAGATGTTTGCTGAGGTTTTCTTTCCCACTTTCTTCTGAAGCATCAAGTTCAATCATAGCTGGAGATGCGACACCAGATGAGGTGGGACCCATAGATGCTGGCACTATAGGTGCTGGGGGTACTGCTGCACCCCCTGGCTTGAAGTGGTTTCCATCATATACAGAGTTTATAGTTTGGTTCAATGGCTCTCAGCATCCCCATTAGACAAATTGTTCCAGCATCCAATGGGTCCAGTGTTCTGAGGTGGTACAGAGAATCCTCTTTCCAGATGCCTGGCTGGTTGGTCTTGCTCACATGCTCAGGGTCAAACTAATCACCAGATTTGGGATCAGGAGGGAATTTCCCCCCAGGTCAGATTGACAGGGACCTTCATTTTTTGGGGGGGGAAGGGGGTGGTTTGTCTTCTTCTGCAGTGTGGGGCATGGTTCTCTTGCTGGGATCATCTGAGTATACCTCACCTCATCAATCCCAGGCCATTGCAGAGAGCTTAGGCATTGGTGGCACCTTGGTCTCTCCTGTTCTTTGCTTGTGGCACAGCAGTTTAGTCTCCCAGGGATTGAAATGCTGTGACGTTCGGGTTAGTGATAAATTGTATAGTCAGTTGTTTGACAACACTCTGGTTCTTTATGAAATGTATTCAAGAGGCCTATGACTACTCTACATAAAAATAACCAGTGTCAGTCAGCTTTATTACTATGGTACAGGAAAAAGTTCTGTAAAACACCAGTCTCCAAGTAGCCGTCCCGTGCAGCAATGTTACAGTTACCTTACACAGAAGGTGTGCTCTCCGCGTTACACGTCAGCTGGTTTCATTTATACAATTTTACAAGTGACACATCTATTTACTGGTCACTAAATCCAGCCCATCCGTTTGCCTCAGTGCTCTAACTTGTTCTTCTGTTCTTTCCTCATCTTTGGTTTGGATACCAGTATTCAAGGTACTGGTTCATGGAGGTGCTTCCCTTGCTTGTACTAAGACACAGAACAAAAGTGTGTCGAGTTTGACAAATGTCCTATCTGCTTATGCCAAATGCTCACTTCAGCAAATGCAAGGAGTTCTGGGATACTTAGCCTAAGTGAACAGGAAGATGGTATAAACCAGGTTAGGCTGTATCACTGTTACAATATTGGTGCTTAATGCACACTAACAGATGGTGTGGATGCTAGCCGGCATATATTAGGCAATAGGTTTAATATGAGAGTATATGTGGGCAAATTAGAGCCTGTGATATACAGGAGGTCAGACTAGGTGATCTAATGATGCCTTCTGGCCTCAAACTCCATGAAACTATGCAACCTGCCACATAGTTTGGGGTGGTTACCACCCTCGCTAGGTAAGAAAGCTGCAGCCTCCTTATTTAACCATACTGTGGTGCCTGCGTCTCACTGTTTCCCTGGCCACATCAACACTTACTTTAAATATTTTAGTTTTCTATTAAGAAAGGTTCACTCCCCTGGTACAGCTGCTTTTTATCCCCCAAGGTCACTGGCTCATGAGTTAATCAAAAGCCCAAGAACTTACTGGGCAACTGCGTGACTGGCTTTTTAACTGACTCAATGGATGTCACAGCTGATGGCCAAATGGTGGAACCTTTCCCTGGAAACTCACAAACTAATTCACTCCGGGAGAACAGGGGCCTGGTCGGAGAGCATGTGAAAAACTAGCCCAGGCCTACACTAAAAAGTTAGGTCTTTACTAAGGGGTGTGAAAAATCCATCCCGCTGAATGACGTAGTTAAGCCGGCTTAACTCCTGGTATAGCCAGTGCTAGATCTATGGTAAAACTCTTCTATCAACCTAGCTATTGCCACTCAGGGAGGTGGATTAGCTACAAGGATGGGAGAACCCCTCCCGTGGCTGCAGTGAGTGTCGACACTAACGCACGACAGCTGTGCCACTGTAGCAGTGCTAGTGAAGACACAGCCCAAGCAAATAAAGTCCAATACATTTCATATGAGCAGCACCAAATTTAGCCCATACTCGTTAGCGGCAGGCAGATGACATTAGCTCATAGTGAATACACAAAATAAAGGAAAACTAAATGGATCCAAATGAGCCGGAGATTTGCCAGCGTACCACTGCTGGTACTTGCTTATGGAAGTGTGCTGGTGCGTGTGGATGGAAAGGTGAGTGGATAAACAGTGTTATAGGCTGAATTAAACCTAATTGAAATTGGGGGTTGCAACACCCCCCCCCCTTCATTATTGATAAATAGAAAAAAAATAAGCTCTTTTATTGAACCACATAGATGAGCTAACAGGAGCCTCTATCCAATTTTTTGTGTGTGTGTGTGTGTGTGTGTGTGTGTGTGTGTGTGTGAGAGAGAGAGAGAGAGAGAGAGAGAAAAGCAGGAGAAACAGCAGAGCAGCTGAGAGGAAAGCAGCAGAAAGCCAAGGACACAGGCAGAACAAGCACTGGGGACGTGCCCCTGAGAAAAGACTAGAGAAAGAGCTTTTGGGCTAAGTGCTAGATGGAAAGAGGCTTGGAATGATGAACAAAGAAACGGTCTCCTGCTGTGTTCAGAGAACCAGAACATTGTATAGTCTTTGTATGGAAACAGGATTGCATCAAAGATCCCTGATGCCATCATCAATTTCTCCTCCTAACTGAAACAGTCCGCAGGAGCCCACATTTTAGCTAATCACCTGGGTCAAAAAAGGGGTAACTGCAGCATGCTGGGGACGTGCAAGAAACCGTGTGCGCTCAGACATGCTGGAGACAGAATGCTGTTGGATGGGGTCTCCAATGAGCCGTCTGATACACAGTCCTGTATGTAAGCACGTTTGTGTGCACATGGAATTCACACAGGCAGAGAGACCTGTGAGCATCTGGTCTCCACTTAATGCTTAGGGTGAAATAGCTGTGGCGCTCAGTAGCGCATTGCTCAGGGAAGTGGTGCTTCAACAAAGATGGGGAAAAAACCCTTCCAACACTGGAGTCTGCATCTACACTGCGGGGTTACAGTGGCATAGCTACAGTACTGGGGTTATGGCACCGTAGCACCCATTGTGTAGACGTGGCTTGGAACTGCATGTGAGTGTGTCACAGACCAGAGAGCTAAGTACATGTGCACATTAAGTATGCAGGAAGATTACATGTAGGTGTCATTCTTTGTATTAGGCAGCTCCTGTCAGAGACTCATTGTGCTAGGTGCTGTACAAACATGCTTCAAAGCGCTAGCCCCTGCCCCGTGGAGCGTATACCTGAACAATACTGGGCATTGCATTTGTGTTTGCAGACGTGTGTAACTGCCTCCGTGCCATGGTGTCATCTGGAGCTAAGGGAAGCCAGCATGAGTGGCTATTCGAGCAAACAAAAGTGGCTGCGCTTTGATGGTTCTCACAACTCTGTGACCATTTATACCAATGAACTTTTGTCGACAAGAACCTTCACAGAAGGAGAAAAGAGTCACAGCTCCTTGGTGAATATGCAGCTGCATGAGGATTTAGGCCAGAAGGCATCACCCAGCCATCTGTGGATGTGGGAATCACCCACTCAGGGAGCAGAAACGAGACCGTGTGACCAATTGGCACCTTGCAAAGAGCAAATGCTCAAGCTGCAGTTGTGGGCAACAGTCTGAGAGCAAATTTGGATTTGTAGGAACCACTGTTCACTATTTGGGCACAATGAACAAATTAGTTAAGATCAAAGTCTACACCTGGATAACCGACCAAAACACTAAACGAATTTAATAAATTAGCCATTGAAAACAGTGAATCTGGGCCCACATGCGCATTGAACTTCAGGCGCACACCCATCAATACTAGCAGGTCGGTTGAGGAGTATAGCTCTAGAGGCATGTCCACATGCAGGGGAGTCTGGGAATACTTGGGGAGGATAATGCTGGGAGGAAATATTTCCTGTAGCTCCAGGGAGGCCCGTTGTGTCTCCCTGCCAGTGAGCATTGCCCCCAGTGACACCCCCTGCTCAGAACCAACCTGGGACCTTTCCACAGTTGCAGGAGCGAAAGCTGGAGCCTGTCAGTGGAACTAGGGTGGAGGTTTCAGTTACCCTGGGGGGACCATCAGCATGGACCTGGCCTCCCAGCCTCAGAGCGGGTGTGAGGGTTTTATGACCCATTCCCAGTCAAGGAGGGGACCGGAGAGCTTGCTGCAATGCCTGGCCCTTGGAAGCGCTGGCCTCACAGGGAGCAGAAATAACCCATCACCCTGTTGTCGCTCATGATGATTCATGCCACAAACTACAGCAGGATGGAAAGTGACACAATTAGGCCCGGCCCAGATGAAAGCTCAGAGGGGAGGAGGAATCTCATGACACACAGAACCAGTAAGAAGGTAACAGGCTGGTTTAGACACTGTCAGGATCTCAGTGTTACACAACCAGGGGCGGCTCTAGGCACCAGCGCTCCAAGCACGTGCCTGGGGTGGCAAGCCACTAGGGGCGCTCTGCCGGTCGCCACTAGGGCGGCAGGCAGGGTGCCTTCGGCGGCTTGCCTGCGGAGGGTCCACTGGTCCGGCGGCATCGGTGGACTTCTCACAGGCGTGCGGGACCAGCGGACCCTCCGTGCTTGGGGCGGCAAAATGTCTAGAGCCACCTCTCTACATAACATGCCCACTAGCTCCCCCATCTCCTCCACGCACCCCCTCAGGCCCAGGGTATTAAGAATGCACCCTCAGCCTCGCTGGTAAATGGCCTCTCAGCTTTAACCCAGACAGGTGAAGCAGCTGGGGGAGACCTCTACTGGAAAGGTGGCTGGGGGAGGATCTGCACTAAACAGGTGGCACGTCCTCCATGGCCTGTGCTTGTAGCTTAGCCTACTGCCTGGTGCCTCAGCTGCTCTGTTCCGGCCCTCACCTCCAGCTCAGAGTCTGTGTGTGCCTGTGAGCATCATGGTAATGCCTAGACGCCTCAGCCGAGACTGAGACGCCATCATGCTCCAAGCTGTACAAACACCTAGCGAGCCGCAGCCTGACAGTTGGTGGTTGCCACTGCTTGATGGGCGCTGCCCAGTGGAGCGTAGCAGACAGGGCCGGCTTTAGGCCTATTCCACCAATTCCCCCGAATCGGGACCCGCGCCTAAGAGGGCCCCATGCCCAGCGAGAATCCCTTCCCTGGCTAGAGTCGCCTTTTTCATTTTTACTCACCTGGTGGCGCTCCGGGTCTTCAGTGGCACTTCGTCAGCGGGTCCCTTCACTTGCTCTGGGTCTTCAGTGGCACTTCGGCGGTGGGTCCTTTAGTGCCACTGAAGACCTGGAGTGAGTGAAGGACCCGCCACCGAAGTGCTGCCAAAGACTTGGAGCACTGCCCGGTGAGTACAAGCCCCACGTGTTTTTTTATGTGTTTTTTTTTTTTTGTCATCCCTGCCGGGGCCCCATCGAAACTGTCCGAATTGGAATGCATCCGATCTGTTATACATTAATATGTATGTGCTATCATTGTATGGGAAGTTATGAAGTTTTGCTATGTGTGTGTTCCTGAAATATACTGTAAGGTTGGGAACATCCACAACCAGCCTTTCAGGTGCAACAATGGAGCGGCCAGAGGATGTTGTGAAGGCCAAAACTATAACTATAAAAAAGAACTAGATAAGTTCACGGAGGCTAGATCCATCAATGGCTAGTAGCCAGGATAGGCAGGGACGGAGGCCCTAGCCTCTGTTTGCCAGAAGCTGGGAATGGGCCAGGGGGATAGATCACTTGATGGTTACCTGTTTTGTTCATGCCCTCTGGGGCACCTGGCATTGGCCACTGTTAGAAGACAGGATACTGGGCTGGATGGACCTTTGATCTGACCCAGTATGGCCGTTCTTATGCTGCTGATGATCCATTAAAGGGAGCCCACACTCACCCCCACTATCCCAGGAACCATATACAATGGAGACTTCTCAGAGATGGCACATAAACAATGAAGACTGCTTGACCCACTTCATAGCTAGAAGAAGCTATAAAAGAGGGGAAGTGACATCATCACTTGGCCTCACCCCCCACACAAGTCAACTCCTGGAAATATGTCTGGAGGACAAAGACTGAACTGGGGAGGTTTACAGCTCGTCACAATACCACAGTGTGAGAGGGAGCCCAGGTTGGTAAGCCAGAGGGCTCAGTGTACCCCAGTTCCAGGTTGCACCCTGGAGAACCCATCACAGAGAGAAAAGGGAGTGGTAGGGACTTAGGCCCTGGCTGCACTAGAATGGGTTTGCCAGTAGAGCCGTTCTGATAGGGCTAAATTGGCAACCCCCCAAGTGAGGACGCAGCACATACCAGCAGAAGAGTTCTAGCTAAACCGGGATAGCTTTTAGCAGCTCCCAGAATGAAATGAGGTGCAGCTATACTAGGGCTGATGCCAGTCCACCTGTATCAGATAGGAGGTTTGACCAACAGCTATGCCAGCAAAAACTTAAATGTAGATGGGACCTTAGACTTGTAAACCCTTTGGCACAGGGACTGTATGTGTGCAGCAACTGGCACAACGGGGTCCTGACCCTTGACTGGGGTCCTGGGGTACATCTACACTGCAATCAAAACCCCATGGCGCCACATCTCAGAACCCGGGGCAATTGACTTGGGCTCATGGGGCTTGGGCTGTGGGGCTAAATGTAGCAGTGTAGACATTCAGGCTTGGGCTGGAGACTGGGTTCTGAGACCCAACCAATAGGATTTCAGAACCCGGGCTCCAACCTGAACCCGAATGTCTACACCACAATTTTTAACCTTGCAACTTGAGCCTGAATCACCTGACTTGGGCCAGCTGCATCTGTGCCATGGGTCTTTAATTGCAGTGTAGACATGCCCTCCATTCAGCGGGTGTTGGACCAAGCCCACAGCTATTGTTAAGTTGCTTCCTTTCCCTTCTTCCAGCCTGAGAGGAGAGATTGCCCCACCCTCTATTTCTAGTGCTGAGGCCCCAGCTGGGTTCCACTGGGAGGTGGAGAATGGCTGTAACCACAGACGGCCTATTGGAGCAGGGTGTTACACAGGCAGCAGCATCCTAATAAATAGTTACAGAGCAACCAAGGGAAAGAGAGACACGAAAAGGTGCAAGGAAGAGAGAGAGAGAGAGACAGAGCTTTCCAGACACAACTGGTGGGGGCTGATGGAGCAGATAGAGGCAGACCACATGGGCTGCACTGGAGAAGGCTCTTGCGTGGACAGAGGTGAGACTGTGGAGAGGGATTGAGTTGAAGGAGAGCACTGGGAGACCAGGGTCCAGAGGTAGGTCAAAGCAGACCAAGGCCATGGACACACAATGGTAATTTGGAATCAGGTGCTAGAAGGCCTGATCCGTATTTGGGGGAGGCATGCGACTCCATATGCACCTACTGTTCAAGACGGGGCAGCGGGGGAGGGGGACTGGAGCTAGCAAATGTAGACGATTTATATTTGTCCTTAAATCTGTGACTTGTTCTCTCCCAGCTGACATATCTTCCTGTTACCTGCGCTAAATGAGATGATTAACGAGGATAAAGGCAGATGTAAAAATATTTTGAGAGAGAGACAAACTCACACACAAAGGAGAAAGGGAAAATATCATCTTATTTTTATCCTCAGGGTGAAGCTGCCGTTGAATATTTTGCATTTTAAATGTTTAAAGCATCACTCCTGTGGCTTGGACTCTAAATTACTTTAATCTTCATAAGCCCTAAAAGTAAGCAGCTTATGGACCTGCAGGCTGCTGGAGCGATGAATGAATTTGGGGGATGGAAAGGAGCTATGTGGGGCTGCTGGAACCATGAGCAAATCAGACCCCAAACCTCCTGGCCTGGACTCCTTTAGGCCTCAGGAAGGCTGGGAGGGACAGGGGGTGGGGCCCATGTACTCAGTTGTAACCTGGGCAGCACCGTAGCAGATTTCTTTCTGGACGCTTGAAAGGATTCTGGTTTCTCCTAGGAAGGGGCTGATTTCAGAGGCTCATGGAGCTCAGGGGAGCTGGGGGTGGAGGGAAATGTCCCTCTGGCCTCCTAGGAGAGTGGGTATAGTGGTGGGAAAGCTCTTTGATAGCCAAGGAACACTCCCAGGAGCAGTGCTGGCAGCCTTAGATCTGGACAGCCATCCAGGCCCCCCCCTGGGGTCCCGCCCCCACACACCTGACCTACCCATCACACCAGCAGGCGCTGGGAGGTGGATGGAACCCCATACAGATTCTTTTCTGAGGAATTTTCTGGGTTAGCCAGGGTGATCAGGAGCCTCATGGGCATCTACCCTGCTGCCCTATACTGTGGGCGGAAGATATTGTGGCCACACAGCGAGTCTGTCCAGTTGGGGGTGGATTTCCCTACCCCCCTTCCCCAATGCCCCTGACTGAGCCTCCAAGTGGTATCCACCCTGCTTGTGTCTCTCTGAGCTAAGCCGACACATTCTGCCGCCCGCCCCCGATCCACGTGAAGGACCGGGCGCTGCAGCTGCCCATCTTGCTGACTGCCTCTTTCCAGGGTGCCAGCTGCTGTCTCTCCTTATCAGCGAGAGCTGAGCCCTTAGGTGAACTGCTCCCCAGCTCACTCTGCAGCCAGGATCCCAGAAGCTTCCTCCTGCAGCACATGGGCAAATCAAAGCACCAAGCCCAGCAACGAGCTCCTGGGGGACGGTGGAGGATGCTTGTGCCTGCTCCCTCCGGGCAGAGCGACCAGGACATACCAGCAAACCAGGTTTGGTTGGAGACGGTTTCATTAGCACCTCGTAACTCCTGCTGGGATGTGCTGCTGCACAGCACAAGAGAAAACCTTGTCTCTACAGGCAGTGCCCTGGTGCCATCCCAGTTCGATACACTATGAGGAGCAGTGCCATGAGTTCTGTCCCATTGCTTAACTGCAGGGAAAGAGCCCAGACCCATCCGGACTGGAGACCTGGCTGCTAAGGGTCAAACCCTGCCCCATCGTGGGGTCGCTGCTTGCAGACCCAAAGCTGGGCGAGGCAGGATTATGGCAGCCACTGCACCTGCTACACAATGTAAAGTCAAGTTCCTTCTGTGTCCCAGCCCAGCTGGGCCTGGAAGCAAGGGCAGGATCGGGGATGGCCAGGAGGCAGAGCCATGCACTGCCCCCAGGGCCTAAGAGCCCAGAGGGGGTTTCTGCAGCAGTAGCAGCCTTGCAGCGACTCTGTTGTCTCTGTGAGGGTTGGAATCTCCTCCACCTTTCTCCATATTGCTAAAGCTCCCCAGTGCAGAACCCAACCCAAGTCTCCTAACGCTGCTCTGCACTTGCACAAGTTAAACATACATACTTAAAATCCGGACTGATTTCCCTCTCCCTGACAGTTCTGAAGCTGAACTCTGCTCTGAGTCGCTGGCGAAGCAGGAAGGATAGAAGTAAGAGCTTTAGGCCACAGAATATTTGTTTAACACTGAATAATTCTCCCTGGTGGAATGGAACTATTTTAAACCTGCCGAGCTCCGTGTGAGAACAGGCTCCAGAATGCACGGCGCCCTCAAGCCGATTCCCTTAAGGAGACAGGCAGAGCTGCTAAAACCTCTGCGTCAACCCCTCTTCCATGTCAACCGTTCTGAGCTAAGAACCCTCTGCAGAGATAAACCTGCAGGGCTGGATTATGGGGGTGGATTCTGTCTGGTCTCAGCAGGCTGGATTCTCCCCTCTCAGTGGCAGGAGCTCAGTTCTAAAGGGTTCACAGCTCTGGGATGGTGGCCTTACCTTGGAAGAGGCTAGGAGCTGGAACGGACCTGGACTCAAACTCTGATCCCAGACCATAAAGACGGGCTTCTTCTGACCCAGATGATGGCATCACACTTGGGTAATGTCACCAGCTTCAATGGAGGTGCTTTGGCTTTATGCTGGCTCCAAGCAGCTGAGGGGTTTTATCCTTTACTCCAGTTCCAAGAGAAGTCGGCCTGAGGTTCTTCTCAGCTGGCCTAGCTCAACCATCTTTCCAGGGCCCTTGCCTCCTGAGAAGGCAGTGGCAGCAGCTCCAAGACCTGCCCTTTAGAAGAGGCACAGGTTGTGTGACTGGGTACAGAGCTCTGGTAATGGGATCCCAATAGGCAGCCCCGCACCCCTGCCTGCCTGCAGCAGCCCCCCCCCCCCCCAGCCCCCCCCTGCCTGCCCTCTGCCCCTGGCCCTGCCGCCCCCCCCTGCTCCCCCCCAGCAGCCCCCCCCCCTCTGCACACCCCCCCAGCCCCCCCCCCCACCACCCCCCCCCCCCCCCCCCCCCCCCAGCCCCCGACTGTCCCTATAAAATCTGGACAATGAAACGGAGCTCAGTTCTAGTTCAGGGCTCATCTTTTTAAAAAAAACTAGGTCTCATCTGTATTTTCCCAGACATGTCCAGCTTTTTGTTCTTAAATCCTAAAGCCGGCCCTGCCAATAGGAGACACCTGGGACTTGTAACACCAGCGAAAGGCACCTGAGCCTTCTCAGGATCTTCTCCCTAGGGAGCAGAGGGAGCACATGGAGAGGTTTCCGTTCATAGCAGCACTTGCCACTGTAAAACCGATCTCTTCTTTGCATGGGCAGGAAAGAAAGGGCACATGGAGATCTCTTATACAGACAGTTGTGAAAGCTCCTTGGAGTCTTCTCTTCTCCATGGCCCGTGTTCTCCAGCTATCCCATTCCCAAGGGTTCCAACCCCTCCCTCAGCAGCAAGCCCAGCTAGCTGAGAATGGCCCAACCTCCTGTGGCAATAAATACAGCCAGCTCAGTTGCCTGGTTAACATTGCAAGACAGTAGCAAGTGCACAATGTGCTCAGTCCTTGCTCCTTATCCACCTACTATAAACAGGAGCAAAATCAGATCAGGCACCTCTGAAGGCAAGAAAGTTCGACTGATGGAAAAAGATTTGCCCCCCCTTGAAATGTGGTTTCTCAGTGTGGAATCTTGTTTGATAGTGGCTAGAGCATTGGGACTTAGGGTTCCGGTTCTATTCCCATCTCTGCCACTGTCCTGCTGGGTGCCTAGTTTTCCCCAGCTGTAAAACAGGGATAATGACACTGACGTCCTTTGTAAAGCTCTTGGAGATCTACTGATGAAAGTGCCGTGTAAAAGCTCAGCAGCTCTCAGCTCAGTCATAGCAGCAAGGAGCACTTCTTGCTGGTAATAAAAGGCGAGATAGAATTGGAAAGCGAGTGCATGGCAGCCAGCATTGCATTGCTAGCTGGGTTCTTCCCTAGTCCCATCTCTGTGCTAACAGTACACCTCACAAACATTAATGTATTTATCCTCGCTCGTCCCTGGGAGGGCAGGAAGAATTGTTATTTCTGATTTACAGATGGGAAACTGAGACATGGAGAGATTAAAAGAATTATCCAAAGTCACACAGAAAGCTATGGTAGAGGTGGGATTAGAACCCAGATCACCTGAGTCCCAATCCTGGTGCTCTTATGGATGGAGTCTCTTAGGACCTGTCAGGCAGAGGTAAGTACTATTGTCGCTCCATTCTTCTCGATTCTTGTGAGACCTGGGCAACTCCAATGGGGTTTCTCTCTTTGCCTCATGGGTTGAGAGAGAAGTTTGCATTCCTCAGTGCTTCTCAAGAGTGGAGGTCTTCATTCCTGATCTGCCTAGAATCAGTGGGATGTGGAGGCAGAGGCTGAAACACGGTTTCTCTCACATTACTGGAAGTCACCAGGTGGCGCTGTCACACAGAGTATTATACATTCTGATAATCAAAATGTATGGGAGTTAGATCTTGAAGAACTGCTTATTGTCCACTGTGATGCAGTTCTTTCTAGAAGCTGAGCAACATCACCAGTGAAGTCTTAGTTTCCTGTCTTCTGAGTGAAACCACCCTTTCTTTTCAGGGTAGTGCTGTCACCTACGGCTATACCCATGTGAGCAAACAAATTACAGTGCAGGGACATGACAGTCTCATAACTACACAAAAATCTGCTGCCCACTTGCTTTCAGGTCCCAGCCACGAGGATGAGAGTGACTGCTCTAGAGAAGCATGGCTCTGAGACTGGATCTAAAAGCAGAGGCATATGAGCTAGACGCCTCATTTGCTAAGCAGCAGCTATTCCATTGCATTTAAATTTATTGCAGAATTAAGCACAGACTTTGAAGTGTCATTTCCTCTCACCACCAGATTAGAATTAAGTGATAACAACCTGGCAGAATAAGCTGGCTCCATAATGGATAAACGTCCAGGCCACAGGCAGAGTGGTTTATCCACATGACAACCAGATTGTCGCCAGGTAACACACCATGGCAGCATTGTTATGACTGTTACATTATCTGGGCTTCAGCAAGTGGCTCTGTCCTCTATGGGAAGCACTGGGGGAAAGGAGGCAATTGGAGGAGATAGTTTAATCATCCCACATGCAGAGGGGGCCCTGTGCCGGCAATGGAAATGTTCTGAAATTAACGATGGACTCATTTAGGGCCCAGGTCCAGGTCCTACCGCGCTGATTGATTGTAGCAGGAGTTGCAACTGAAGTCAACAGGAGTGGGTAGAAACTGAGTAGGTGCTTCGCAACTGGGCCCTCAGCTGGGGAGAACCCGTTGCTTTCATGCTAGGATAGCTAAAATAAAAATGACCATATAGAGGACCAGCTCCTCAGCTGGCATGAATGGGAGCTATGCTGGTTTACATCAGCTGAGGCACTGGCTCACTAGTTTAGCACTCTGACATCGAAAACAGCCTGAAGTCCTGGAAGTTAGTGATGGACAGGACCCCTTAGGGTCAATGAAGGATTGATCCCTGCAATACAGTCTGGAGTCCTTTGTCATTCCCCAAGTGACAGAGCTCCCAATGCTGCTCTGGGGAAGCTCTTCCAACTGGACAGAGAGCTTAAGTAGCACTGGCTGTGAAATGGACTTCCGGTTCTGTGACAAATTTTGAAAAAAAGTCCCAAATGGGGATGAAAATCCAAAAACTTGGATTTGGCGGGGGAGCGGGGGTGGAATTTTAACTCTGCAATATTTTGCTGCAGGAATGTTTTGGTGTTTCCAAAATGAAATATACTCCCAGGGTTCCCAGCCCACCAGGCGGGCAGCCGAGGAGCCAGGCAGGCTCGCAGGAAACCAGGCAGGTTTCCAGCAACATCTTTGAAATCAACATGTTCTCACAGTCCATTTCAAGTCTGATGAAATTGGCATTTTCTGAAGGGAAAACCATTCCACTGGAGAATTTTCCACCAGCTGGAATCTTAAATGCTGTCACTTTAGGAAATATTAATGCAAGAGGCTCACCCTCCCCCCCATCTTCCCAACAACACTGACACCACCATGCTGATGCCCTCCCTAGGCTCCCAGTATCCTGTTCCCCGCACCTATTGGGGATGGGCCCCTGCTCACAGTTCTGTGAAGGAGCCGCCAGCTAATATCCCCAGTGGGCTGTGGGACCAGGGTGGAATACAGACTGGCCCACTGGGTGTGGAGCATGAGCATGTACAGTTGTTTCCTGGGTGCAGTTCAGAAATGGACTAGCTGCAGGTCACACAACAAGCTTAGGTTATGCAGGGGTGGGCAGCGCAGAGCCCAATGACAAGGTCCAGAGGGACAGGAGTGAGGGGCGGGTGGGGAGCACTCTCCCGGAGGACCCACTCAACGAAGGCCTGATAACAGCATGACCAACGTGTGCAGCAGAATTGTGCGCCTCACACTGCACGCGATGCCTTCCAAGCCTGGGGGGAAGGGCAAGGTTTGCTCTGTCTATGTGTACGCATCTGTGTACATCCCGCCTTGGATACTGCACCAGCCTCCTCTCTGACTTTCCAGATGCACACGACTCCCCCCCACTCAATACATACAAAGAGCAGCAGCTAAACTAATTTTCATTGACTGTCCATTGGAAGTACTGTGGCACTGTTTGTTTTACAATGTACGTTCTTCCGGGGGAATGGTTGCAAACACAGGGGAGATTGCTCTCTGCCTCAGTCTCTCTAACTAGAGTTGAGTCTTGGGGTACAGTTGCTGCCTAGGAACCAGACACTGATCTTTGAGCTGAGCTTGCTTAACAAGGGGGCTGGCTGTGTGCTGTTTGTGTCCACCTCTGTTCAGGGACTGGTGTAAATAAAGCAAGTCACACACACACAATACCTGAAGTCGGCCTTTTTGATGTCTCCACCACTGGAAAGCCAAGCTGCAAAAGTCCAGCATCTGCTATCACGTGGCAGAGAGCCAACACTAATAACATGCCATGTATTGATTTGAATGTCACGCCTGCTGGATCATAAAGTGCCATGCTGCACAGCTAAATAATAATACACAATGCTATTAATGGGATTTACCCCTGCAAAAGAGACGGGATGAGTCTCTAGCACACCCTGGCAAATACGTCCCAACAGTGAGTCACAGAGGGGGATAAAAGGAGTGGGGTGAAAGAATGGCCTTTTTTTAGCCCCATCCATCAGCTCTCACCCTGTGCTTCATGTCCTGTTATGTGCAATCCAGCCAGCATTGATTGTTGTTTCTAGTATGGCAGGGCTGTGAATTCCTTTGCCACCTGACAGCACCGTTTCTTCTTTTGACACCTGGTCCCTGATTTCGCTCCCTGATTAGTTTTGGCTTTGGACCTGATTTTGTCACTGCCCCGGCCTCTCCCCTCGGCCCCACCAGCTCTCCTCTTGCTGCCCTACATCTTTGCTGGCCTCCGGCTGGCAGACACTTCTCTTATGTTGCACCACAGAAATTCCCCAAAGCGCCTCGTTCCCCTAGTGCCAGGGATATGCACGGCCCTGTCACTTTGCTGCCATGCGCAGGATCTTCAGGGAGGGCTTCACCCCCAGATCTTAGCTCCCCGCAGAGCTCGGCTCCCTGCCAAGCCCAACTCAGCCAGAAGGTAGGTGCTGAGCACGACAGAGCCTGGACTTTGACTAGGCAATTGTCAGTAAGGGAGACGGATAAAGAGGCAGGAATCCCCTCCCTGGAATTTACTAAACTAGTTTAACAAGGGGAATAATCTTGCGAGTTCAGGGCTGTTTGACTTGTAAGCAAGTGAGGGCCTGTGTGTGGCAGACACAGAAGGAGTGTGGGGACGTGCATACGCTGACTCAGCATTGCTGCTGTGCTAGAAAGCAGCAGCAGCACCCCAGGAGCCCTGCTCACCAACACCGGCAGGCACAGCGTACTTTGTAGCCCTTTGTTTCACTTGAAGGCCAGGCCCTTAGGCCAGTGCCTGGTCTGCCTCCAATCATGCTTAGCGCTTCCCATCCTCAAAGAGCTGGGCGGACACCGATGGAGTAATCCTCACAGCACCCCAGGATGGGACTTGGGGTGGGGAGCATTCTCAGCCCTCCTTTAGAGGGGGAAACTGAGGCATGGAGGAGTGAAAGCCCCAATCCTCAAAGGGCTTCAGGCTCCTAACTTCCATTGAAAGCAATAGACATTAGGAGCCTAAACCCCTATGAGGATCTGGGGCTAAATGACTTGGCCAAGGCCATTCAGTGAACTCAGGAGCTAGTCACCCCCAGCTAGTGCTGCAGCCCCCCCGGCAGTGATGTGCAGAGCTCGGGCGGGAAGGCAGGGTGCTTGTGCCGCAGTGCACTGTGGGAGAGCAAATGAGCCTGATGCAGCCCTTCATTTACCGCGATAACAGGGTCCTGGGGCTGGTGTGCTGAGGCTGGGCCTGCAGGCAGGTCACTATTAGTGCTAATTAGAGAAGGCCAAATTAGCCAGAGACTGGGGCTAGTGAGTCACTGAGCCAATGAGCCCATTCACAGGGAAGCTGGATAAGTGGTCACGGGCTGACATGAATGGGGGGAAGAGACAGACTGAACCAGAAGACTAGGAAAACCTGCCAAGGGGTCCTCGGAGTCGACACCTGCCCCGCTTTGGAGATACAGGGTGTAAAGGCATGGAGACGCTGCTCTGGATTGGTGGAGGGCTTAAAACCCTGTAAATAAACGACAGCGGGGTGTTTGCCAGCACATTGGCTCAGAGCAGTCTGTGCTCCTGGAAGAGGTGGGGGTGCAGCATGGCCGACCCCATCACCCCAAGTGCACAGAGCCAGGCTCCCTACCTGCAGCCAGCTCCAAGAGGATGGGAAAGTGCCCCATCATCCCTAAGGGCAGGAGAGCCCTCAGCATCCTCTTAGGGCCAGGGGCAGGGCTGGCTTGGCCAGCTGATGGAGTTCAAGCTCTGTCTGGGGAGAAAGCGGCCCTGGGCCTGTCTGTTCTTGCTCCAGCCAGGAGAATCAGCTCATCTCTGTCCATGAGCGATTCAGAATTGGGATCTAAAACAAACAGCTGCTAGGCCGGGGGCGGGAGAGAGGTGCATGTGGACAAGACAGGCCCACGGGCCTTCTGCATGGCTCACTTGCTGCAAGGATCCTACCGACACCTAAGTGAAAGGGGATTACTTGGGTCTCATAGGCAGCAGAAGGCAGCCCTGGCCCCAGCATGCAGCCACAGAGACACCCAGTGGTTACACTCATATTCCTCGCTGCCCTGCATGTCCTTCCAAAAGGCAGGTGATCATCCCCCAGTGAAGCGGCCCAGCTTCCGGCACAGCATCCCTGGGAGGCTCTTCCTCCGTTCTCTCAGCCCACCCCTTTCTACAGGGCTGTTTCTTCTCTTGCCCCCCCTGCTAGAACCTTGCCCCTCTCTCAAGCTGAGGGCTGGATTTTGAAACGACTGCAGCAGGTTCCAGCTTCCCAAAGGTGGTGCAGGGGAATGGCTGGGACTGGTTACATTCACCAGAGACAGACCTCAGCAGCACTGACTGTGGTAGGAACACGCTTGCTGCGACCACAGGCAGCTAGGCCAGCACTGGAGCAACCTGGCTGGCTTTTCCAGCAGCCCCAAGCACCCTGAAGCACGAGCTGTGAGGAGAACCCCAGGGCTTCTGAACCCCCTGGGTGCTGGAACCTGATGAAGATGCCAATGTCAGCTCAGCACCCAGCGATACTAAAATGTGACAGCTGCTGGCGTGCTGAGACCATTCGACTGCTCATGCTGATCAACAGTGTCTCATTGGGATCTGCCATCTTCTGTCTCCAACTGCTGCCTGGTCTCCTGGAGCGCTCGCTCTTCGGGGCAGGGACCTGTTCTGTGTTTGTTCTGTCATGACGGGGGTGCGGAGCTGCTACCACAATACAAATAAATAAAGACACCGGCACATTCAAAACCAGAAATTCGCCAAGCGTGGGAGCTGTTGCAGGGTGGTCAGGGATGACCCAGACCATGGCTTTTTAAGGCAGAAAACTTCTAAAAAAAAAAAATAGTTTGTCACAGCAGGCACAGCTGTGACCCAGCATCCTGAGAACACCCAGGCTAGAATTGTTCCTGCCTTGTATTCCTCTGGCTCAAGCAGATCTGGACCCTGCTATTATCCTACCTCAGGAGGGATCCACCTCAGCTCAGAGAGGACCCTCCCCATGGGTCCGGGGGAAGAACAGGGTTCCCTGCTTGATCTCCAGGAAAATACAAGCAAGCAAGTGGCCGCTGGAGGCCCCACGCTACCATTGGGCCAGCAGCGTACGTCTGCTCAGCCAGGGGACTGCTCAGCCAGGAGACTGAGCTGACTCCAGGCTCCCCCAAAGCCTCATGCCTTAGAAACCTGGTAGTGTCTCCACCCCCCACCAACATGGGCCCCAGGGGCATCTGTGCCAGTCCATCAGGCACATGGATTCTGCAGCCTTGAGTCCTCAATCCTGCCTCCACACCAGCCCTGCTTCCTCTCAGCCCAGAGAGCCTCCCGGCAGCACAGCTGACCCTGGCCTTTTCGTGAACCCCCAACTCCAGCAGCTCCCAACGCTCTCTTCCATCTCTCCTGCAGCTTCTAACTGAAGCCAACACGGCCACACAAAAACAGTGCCTTAGCCCAGATTTCCCAGCCCATCAGTGCATCTGCGCGGGAAGATCCCGACCTCACACACTGTTCTCTCAGAACCCAGCTGCAGGTAGAGATCTGCCTCAGCCTAGCTTTGCATTTCCCCTGGTTATGAGCTCAGCCTGAAGCAGCAGGAAAATGAGAGGAGAGGGGGAAGATCAAGAGTAGAGGCTACTAGGAGAGTGCATAGGAGGGAGGGATGGGGTTGGCTCAGGGTTTCAGCAAGGGGCTATGGTGCTGTTCATCACCCCTTGAGCTAAAGAACTTCTCTAGCTAGCACTAGTAGCAGTTCCTTTATCTTCTTTGTTGATCAGCCACTAGAGGGCACCATGACATCACAAACCAGAAGATCAAGCCGGGCTCCTCCTGAGTTTGCAACATAGCTGAGGAAACACTGGGAGGGTGTTATGTTATCCCTGCCCGGGCGGTGTTTGCCTTGTGTATAAAGGATGCCAGTTTCCAGGCGGGTTAGCTGTGTCCCTTTTATGATCACTAATGTACTTTGTATTTAAAACATAATTCAAGTGAAAAGCTGCAAGGAGACAAGCTAAAAAATGACTCAGGCGCAGGAGAGCCTGACGTAAGGCAGCTGCAAAAATAGAGGCTAGAATAGATGGTTAGCTTTCTCCATCCCCTCTCAGCCCCAGGACCTCGCAGTCCACCGCTCAAGCTGCCTGCAGCCAGAACGCTGCGGAGGCACCTGGTCAGGAATTTCCCAGCTAAACATTTTTCCATCAGAAAATGTCAATTTATACAAAACGGAACCCGCTTGGGAGAAAGGCGTGATGGTGCCAAATCTTCCCCTTCAGACATTTTTTTGGGGAAAATAACTGGGGCGGCCAATTTGAAAACTGCTACGTTTGGGTTTTGGTTTCAAAAGTTTAGTTCACCAATTATACTAAAAAGGTTAAAAAAAATAAATAGGTGAAAATTGAAAGGAAACATTTTGGTTGATCTGATCTGAATCCCCTCCACCTGGTTTATCAATTTGCAACACTTTTTGATCTGGACTCCCCCCCCTCCCCGCACGATTCAGAATGGGAACAAATTTCAGAATCTTGAAAACTGGTGGGACGAGAAAACCTTTCCCCATCCCGCCGTAGCTGCTGTTGGTCACTGTATCACTGCCACAAGGAAGCAGGGAAACCATAAGCCGAGACGTGGCTGGGGAGACGCACACAGGTAATTCCTGCAGAGACAGGGGAACTACAACCTTAGAAAGGATTGAGCAAAACTGGAGAGCTTAACCAGTCTTTAAACAGCCACCCTGTCTTGCACATGGGACTACGGTCCAAAGCCAGATCTGATCTAGGTGGGTTCAAACTCCCACAAGAATCTGGCTCAATCTCACTGCAGCCTTCGAAAGCTGGTGGAACAAGCTGGTCATAAAATGGCAAAGCTGTTCCGGTTTGTCCATTTACCTGGTGTGAGCAACGGGTGCAGCTGAGCTGGAGACGGACACATTTTCACTGCTCCCCGCAGCTAACCCCTTGCCTACACGTGCAGCTAAACCACATTCAGCCTTGATGCAGTTGCACCCATTGCTCAGGTAGTGTAAGAAACCGGTAACTTTATACCACAGACAAGGCATGAAAGCTTAAGAGCTGGCCTGGCTCAGTGGCTAGTGCACTGGACTAGTGCCTCAAAGCAGACCAGAGTTCTAGTCCCAACTCTGCCTATGACCTTGGGCACCCTGCAGAACACCTGTGGCCCTTATGAAAACCCCACTTTTAATGCAAAGACCACAGGCATGTCTCTGGCTCAGTTTGTCCAGCTGTGAAATAGGATTAATGACACTTAACTCCTTGGGAAAATACTTTGAGATCTAGGGCTGAGGAGAGCAAGGTGTTAATATTAATTCCCATCACACTTGCACTGGTCTATGCCCGGATTAACGCCAATGAGGTCAGCACTTACCCTGGTGGGAGAGAGACCAGAATCAGGCCCCAGGGCCACAGAAAGGGGCGAGTGCAGCAGAGAAGCAACTAACCAGGTGTAAAAATAAAAGCAACACTTCCCCACACACCTCTTCTTAATTGTGCCCTCAATATACCTGCAATATGGCCATTCCGTGGACAATCATCGTCACCCAGATGTGCCAGACAAGGGTAGATCTGCACAACTTCTAACCACAGATAACTCAGAAGGGAAACAGGCCTGGGCTTGTCAACGGAGCTCAAGGCACAGCCTTTTATCTGACTGTAGTTGGGGTGTTGATGTTCCCTACCTGGGAGACAGGCAGAGAAACACCGCCCAGACGGCTAAAGAAAACTAGACATCACAGAAGTATTTGAGCTAGAGCCCATCCCACCCAACAGGTGGGCTCCTAACGCAAACCCCTACAGCTTTGCCCATCTGCTCCTAGATGGCCCAAGTAATGGCCTGATCCGGCCATTGCCATCAGTGATCATCTCGACTAGCAAGTTTGATCGTTTCCCAGTTCAAATGGAGTCCTGTGCCACCTCTGCATCAGATTCCTTCAATGCTCATTCACTGGGGTTAGCTTCAGGGCTGCAACAAGATGCCTGTTCCATACACCTTGCCTGCCCCTCCTCTGAACATGTGGAGTATGGTACATTGCTGTGTGCTCTCTGCAAACCGCTGAAGAGCCAACCCACCCCACGCAGCCTGGCCCCCACTACCTGCGACGCCGTCTCCCCCTTTCCAGACCCCCTCTGGACCCCACTGGGGATTACACTGCGAGTCATTAGGTCTGACTTTTCAGGAGCCATTTTGCTTCCCCTTGCAGGACCGTTCGGATCCGAGGCTGAGGACGTCCCAGGGACAGTGCAACACCCAGCTGTTCACACAGGATTTTGCTTAACAAAGGAATGGCCTGGTGTTCAAAGTACCGGATCAGAACTCTAGAGCCCCGGGTTCAAGGGCCAGACCTGTCTTAGATGCCCTGAGCAACCAAGGGCAAGTCATTGGGAGGGGAGGGGAGGGCTAGCTCAGTGGTTTGAGCATTGGTCTGCTAAACCCAGGGTTGAGAGTTCAATCCTTGAGGGGGCTGTTTAGGGAACTGGGGTAAAAATTTGTCTGGGGATTGGCCCTGCTTTGAGCAGGGGTTGGACTAGATGACCTCCTGAGGTCCCTTTCAACCCTGCTATTCTATGATATCGCGTTGTGCCTCCATTCCCCATCTGTAACCCCCCACACAGAGATCTGCTGCTGAAAGGGGCTACGTAAGAGGCAGGTTTTTGTATACCTGGGTGTTCGTTATCGGATAAGCCATGCAGATGGCAGTTGGGTCCTGCGGGTGGTAAAATACCAGACGCGGGACACATCCCCATCATGACTCTCTGTCGACGTCTGGCAGTGCAGCGCCCTTCTCCCTGAGGCTGGCCTATGGCTGAGGTGCACCCCCTAGTAGGGAGGCAGAGAAAGACACCCGAGGAAGCATGGAGGTGTGTGTCCATATGGAATGGTTTTATTACAGTTTAATCTCACAGTTGGCAGCATTACATGAGAATAAAGCACTGGACAGGACTGGAAAAGGCCTCTGGAGACGGCATGCAAAACACTGCAACAAGTTAAAGCGAAACAATTCAACAATCGCCCTTGGTGTCTCAGTTACTTCACCCGGTCAGTTAGCAGACTTGGGATTTTCCTTCCTTTCGGGTGGGTCCATTTCTTTTTCTTTCTTTCTTTTTTAAACCTTTTTTTTAATATTTTTTTTTCAATTACATTAAAAAATAAGAGATTCGTACTTTAGTAAAACCCCAGCACTTGGCTGGCCCGTTTCCATTTGAAATAATAAAAAATAACCGAAAAAAACCCAGAGAAAACAACTGACTTGGAAGTTTTTAAGCAATCGCAGGACTCGTGTGAGGAGCAGGAAATACCCGCAGCAGTAGGGCACCCCCCATTTATCCTCTCCCCCCTTCTGCCCCCCCGGCTTCCCTCCTCAGTCGTCCCCACCCTGTCCCCTGCTGTCGCGATCCTGTGAGCTGGAGAAACAGAGATGTGATCCCAGGGAGAAATCAAGGAAGAGAAACTCTGTGGGGAAGGATCGGTGGTTGAGGGCAGGGAGGGAGTGTGGGGGTAACAACATGCCGCTAAAATAGTAGGATTCCCTTCCCGGTTTGGTTTCTACAGGGACAAGGCGGTGGGGGCAGCCTTGATCAATCCATCTCACTCCCGCATCTCCAGCCGGCCCAGCCTAAGGGACCCGGGGAGGGGGAGGCAGACCCAAGGGCGGGGATATGCACAAGTCCAATATGTCTCTCTAGGATAGTTCCATGGGTGGAGCAGGTCCAGCAGCTCGCTCAGTCCTTCTCCCCTCCCCCATCTGGCCCCTCCCCCACCCCCGCTACCTGAGCAGGGGGGTGGGGCAGGACCGAAGGGAGAAGGGGGGGGTGTCTTGAGGAAGCCCCGCCCCCCCGTCTCACAGGTAGAGCTCGTTGCCTTTGATATGCTCTAGCTGTTCCCGTAGTTGGTGGAAGGAAGGCCGGATGATGGGGTCCAGGGTCCAGCAGTTTTTCATCACCTCGTAGACGACCTGGGGGCAGCCGTCGGGGGCGTCCATCTTGTACCCCTTCTCCACGCGGGGAACGACATCCTTCAGAGGCTGCGAGGGAAAGGGAGGCTGGGAAGACGGCTCCTTAAGCCCCTGGCCCCATGGCCCCTACCTATCAGGATCAGGCCCCCGAGCGCTAGTGCTGGACACAGGCCATGTTCCCTGCCCTGGGAGCTCACACGCTTTCACCTCCTCCCCCACTTTGAGTCTCACCAGCGCAGACAGAGGGGTCAGGCCCCTCCCGGCTTAGCCCCCAGATCAACTCTCTTAGCCAGTCGTCCTCCTCCACCTTTGCCGGCTAACACTTCCAGCCCATCAGTCGGCTTCTCCCTCGGCTCCTAGGGACATTAACCCTCCCTGCTTCAGCCCTAAAGGCAACCTGACTAGAGCTCCGGATGGACCTCTGTGGGGGGCCGGTTGGGGCCCATCTCCTCCTGGGAGTTCTTAGGCCTTCCTCTGCAGCAGCAGCAGAGATGGGACGCTGCACTGGATGGACCTCGGAGCTGAGCCCAGCTGGCCACACCTAGGAAACCAACTCCTTTCTCCTCCTTCAGACACACCTCGGCCAGCCAGTAACAGCCCAGGGCGGGGGAACTACACCTAGTCAAGCTAGTCTACAGGAAAACATGCTTGTGGGGTAGATACCTTGGCCTCTCGACTCCTGCACTTCCACAGGACAGACACTGGGCTGCTCCGGCGAGCAGCACGTGGAAAAACCCAGAGCCTCCCCTCCGCCTGCCCCCTCTCCAAGATCAGGCCCAAGCGGGCTCAAGCAGCGGGGCTGGGGGAAGGGAGGGAGCTGGCAGCTGCCCCCCGGGGCGTTGCCCTCACTTACGATTCTCGGATAAGGCACTCGCCCGAAGGAGTAGATTTCCCAGAGGAGGATCCCGAAGCTCCACACGTCCGACTTGGTGGAGAATTTCTGCAGGGGAGAGAGCCGGCCGCAAAAGGGTCAGGAGGATGGCATGGGGTGTGGAGGGGCTGGCCAGCCTGGGGGCGGGAGGAGAGGAGCCACGACCAAAACAGGGAGGGCGTCAAACCTCCCCGGTTGATTCAGTGCTGCACTGCCCGCCTGCACATGCTGGAGAGACTGCCCTCTGCTGGGAGGAGAGGAGAATCCAGGCCCCACCCTGGCTTTCAGCTAACCGCCTTTGTTGCAGCCAGCAGCGGTGATTTATATCCCCATCGCAGCTCTCCAAGCAGCCTGGGCCTCCTGCAAATGCTGGAGTAGTTTCCCCAAATCCACAGAGGAGGGGGATTAAGAGACTGAGCCCCCATCTCCCTCCTGGGCAGCAGCGTCCATAACAAGGAGGAATATTTCTTTCCATGGACCCCTGCGCCCATGTCCTCTGAGCTGTGTGGGGGCAGAACAGTCCTGCCTGGCCCTGCAAGGGGAAGACACATCTTCCCAGCCGGGCACACCCAAGGAGGAGTAAGCCCCTGGGCAAGGCAGGTGACCAGCTCTCCTAGTCACTATGGCAGGCAGAATCTAGCCACTTATATAGAGCACAGGACCGTTGGCACTTCATCACTGGGGCAGCGCTTGGAGGGGGAGAGCTGGGGAGCCTGCCCCGTCCCCCACTCACCTTTTCTCTAAGTGCTTCCGGTGCCGTCCATTTCACCGGCAGCTTCCCCGTGTCCTGAGTGGACGACGCCTCCTTTGTCAGCCCGAAGTCGCTGACTTTGGCGATGTTGTCCTCTGAGACCAGCACGTTCCTCGCCGCCAGGTCCCGGTGGACAAAGTTGTTGGCTTCCAGGTACTCCATGGCTTCACAGACATCTCTGGGGGGTGGGGGAGAGCGCGTCAGGCTTAGGCACCCAGCGGGGCTCGGGGCTGATTGCTGGCTGTTTATCCACAGCAGTTACAGAGTGGGGGTGTCCCACCCCTGCTGGTGAGGCTGGAGGGACCCCCACCAATCATTCAATCCACAGCCTCCAAGGAAGCCAGTTCACGCCAATGACCGTGGCGGTTTGGTACCTTCTAGGAACTGGCCTGAGGCCCACGTCACTCATTTCACAGAAGCCACTGACCAGACATCCAATCATAACAACTAAGTCACTGGCTGGATATGAACCTGTGACCTAGGGGGGAATGTACATCAGAGTCCCATCAACCATCCCCACGTGGCACGGTCCCCCCGTTCGCTGTGAGCCCCACCTCTCCACCCATGGGTCTGCCAGTGAGTCACTCTACAGCACCAGAAACTCATCAGGCTGCTTGTGAAATACTCAGCCAGCTGGTGCCAGGGGGAGACGCTACCAAGGAGCAGCAAGCCCTGGGCAGGACTGGGCTAGCGGTGGAAAGGCAGACCTGGAACGTGACTGCAACGTCACGAGCTACCCTGCTGATGGAGGAGATGGGACAGAATGGGGCTGTACTGACTCTGCGGGGCCAGGAGGAGGATATTGCAGGACAGAAATCAGACTCCAGGATGCCCAGGGGGCAGATCTGCTGTGCAAGAAAGTGCCATTCACGCACAAGAGCTAGATCCTCACAGGGCAGAGTCAGGAGGGCTGGTCAGGATTCCTGGCGCTGCTACTGGATTCTTCGCGTGGCTGCGGGTCACCTACCTCCTGTTTGCCTGAGCTGCCCCATCACCCCCCACAGGAGGTGGGCTGGGAGGCTCAGCTCATAACACCTGTAAAGCGCTTTGAGATCCTCGCCGGGGAGGTGTGAGGAGAAGCACAGAGCGTTACCATCACCAGAGACTCAGGGGCATGCAGGGGCAGATCGTTGGTGAGAACCCCTGGCTACCCCACCATGCGCTCTGGGACCCAGCTGCGTACTTACAAGCAGAACTTCAGCAGGCAGTCGCCCCCCAGCACAGACCTCCCTCGGGATCGCAGGTAATCGACTAGGCTTCCCTGGCGAGAGAGTGAGACGGGACCATCAGAGCCCGCCTGCTAACCCCTGGCGCTGCCTCGACAGCCCCCTGGCGCCCTGCCCAAGTGGAGCAGAGCCTGGTTGGATCCGGAGGAGGATGGGAGACTCCTCGGCGGTGCTGGGCGGAGGAGGTGGCTTCTTTCAGTCAGTAACAGACCAACCCCCACAAAGCACCGGGGGCGCTTACTGTACGTGTCAAACAGGCAATTGCCCACGGGGCCTGTCCCAAGCTAGGGCCTCCCAGCTGAGTGCCCCCTGGGACGAAGGTGTCCTGCCGCCTCTCTGCATCGCCCCTGGTCTAAGCCGCTGTGGGGCGATGCTCAGTGGGGACCTACCCAAACCTGCCCCCAGTAGGTGCCCGTGCCGGGGCTTCCTGTTTGTGCCCAAGCACTAGTAACACCAGGCCCCACCCCCAAGCGCCTGTGGAGAGACGACTGCAGCCAGCGCTCCAGGGGGTCCCAACCTCCCACTGCAGGGGGGCTGCCGGCTCCATTCACAGGACCCATAATGCACCAGGAGGTGCCCGGGATTTGCCAGGAGTCCCTGAAGCATCTTTCCCAGTGCCGGACACAGACGCGTCCTGGGGCGTCAGCGACTCATGGCTGCGCTCGGCAGGCGGGCGTTACCGTGGCTGTTGTAGGGTGCCAGGGAAGCAGCTTGGTGGGGTGCTGCAGATGCAGGCACGTGCCAGGGTCGAGTGAAGGGGCAGCTAAAGGGAAGGAGGAATCCAAGCCTGGGCAGCTGCGCTGCTTCCCACGTGCACTGGCAAACTTCTTGGGGCAGGTTGGGAGGTGGGAGCAGGGACGGCCAGGTCTGCTGGTGCTCAGCAGGCGAGTTCTGCTCTCAGTGCCAGGGAGGAGGGCTGTTGTATTTAGCATGGAGCCTGTTTGATCCCTGCTGCCAGACCTCACACAGGCTCCCGGGGACAGGCTGGCTCCCCCGGCCGCAGGGCCTCACCTTTGCCATGTATTCAGTGACGATGTAGAGGCCACTCTTCTCCTCCACGATCACTCCCAGCAGCTGTACCAGGTTGCTGTGTCGGAGCTGCCTGCAAAGCCACAGGGCGCTAGCTCAGAGCCAGGCAGCAGCGGGCAGATCTGCACTGGCCCCAGCCAGTGCCCACCCCCCAGGGCACAGGGACATCGCTGCAGACACAGGCTCTGGGCAGCTTGCCATTACCACGTGCCATCCACCCAAACCCCAATCACACCAGAGGGCTCTCCCTCCCCCAGAGCCACCCCACTCCACTGCCCTAGGCCTGCTCTCCACACGCCCCCCAGCCCCGCTTCCGTCTCCTGTCACCACTGGATGAGGGCTCCCTGTCCCCTGCCCCGCTCTCCCATCCGGGGGGGGGGGGGAGGGGATTTTCTCTCTCTCTCCTCCGGGAGCGCACGACCTCCCAGCCCCCCGCGACACTCACGTCATCACCGAGGCCTCCGCCAGAAAGGCCTGCGCGGTGGCATCGTGTTTAATGCACTTCACGGCGACCTTGTTGCCACGGTAATCACCCAACATCACGTCTGAGAGGAGGAGACACGGACTGAAGGCGCCTAAGAACATCGGCGCCCCCTCCTCCCTACATGGGGAACCCCCCAGACTGCCCCCCGCCCAGCCCAGGCCTTGCAGATTTACTCGCTGGGGGAGAATCAGTTTGGGATTCAGGCTCAGATTAAGAAATCCCGAGTTCTAATCCCAACCATGCGACCTCAGCCAAGTCCCCCTCTGCACCTCACTCTGCCCCAACCCGTAACATGGAGACAAGAGCAGCCTCTGACCTCGGGGTGACGTGGGTGTAAGAGCTAAGCCAGCCAGCCAAGACGCTGAACTCATCACGGCCCCGAAGAGCTTCGGGAGCCTCAGCCGGAGGTGCCGGTAATGGGCAAAGGGGTCACTGCAACCAGAGCCAGGGAGCAGCTGGACACCGACTGGATTCCTGCTGCCCCCCAAGAGCATCACCCCCTCAGGGTGGGGAAGGAGCCGGAGGGAGCCCAGAGCTAGAATGGCATGAGACTGGATCCTTCCTCTAGGGGAGGGAGAGGGGTTGGGCTCAGCCCCCAGTTCCCCTCCCCACCCCCAAAGCAGAGTACAAGGCCTGAGCCCGACTGACCTCCAAACTCCCCTTTGCCGATGGTCTGCAGAAGCTTCAGGTCCTTCATGTTGAGGGCCCAGCCGCCTGGAAGGGGAAGGGAGAGGTGAGCCGGCAAACAGACCAGCTGGGATGGATTGGGGGGGCGGGGGGGGAGAGAGCTGCTGACGGTGCTGCGCCCCGCTCGGGGATGCACTCACTTCTGGAGAACTCGTCCTGAGCCGCTATCGTCCCCTCCATGAGTTTGGGTTTGATGAGGCGTGTGCAGAGCCCGTCGGCGTCCGTGGTGTAATGCTGCCGGGAGGAGAAGGCAGGAGGTGAGACCCCCACCCAGCCAGACCTCGCTTAGGAGACCTGGGCTCTGATTCCGGCTCTGCCACCAACTGGCTGTGTGATCCCAGACACCTTCGCCCCACCTGATGCACAGTTAATAGCGAGGCCCAGCTCCTGCCATCCCTACGCAGGGCTGAGGGGAGTGGATACCCCAGGCCAGGTCTGCGGCTCCAGGGGAGAGTCATAGAATCATAGAATCTCAGGGTTGGAAGGGACCTCAGGAGGTCATCTAGTCCAACCCCCTGCTCAAAGGAGGGCCAAACCCAACTAAATCATCCCAGCCAGGGCTTTGTCAAGCCTGACCTTAAAAACCTCGAAGGAAGGAGATTCCACCACCTCCCTAGGTAACCCATTCCAGTGCTTCACCACCCTACTAGTGAAAAAGTTTTTCCTAATGTCCAACCTAAACCTCCCCCTCTGCAACTTGAGACCATTACTCCTTGTTCTGTCATCTTCTACCACTGAGAACAGTCTAGATCCATCCTCTTTGGAACCCCCTATCAGGTAGTTGAAAGCAGTTATCAAATCCCCCCTCATTCTTCTCTTCTGCAGGCTAAACAAGCCCAGTTCCCTCAGAGTCCAACATGGGGAGGACGGGGGGAGGCCAAATGAGCCAGTGAGATCTCCAATTCCCCTTCCTACGTAAAGGATGGGCTGGCCCAGGCAGACTGATTTCCCAAGGAAAACCACCTGGGTTCCTTCCCCCGCTGGCCAGGGCAGCAGTGCTGGGCTGCAGGGGCTCACTGAGGGAGGCTCCCATTTAACCCAGCTCTGCTACCACAGAGTTTGTCTGATGTTCCCCCCACAGTGATTTTTAGTGCTCACAAAGGCAAAGGAGCGATACTGGGGGGTCTGTCAGAGAGTGCCATGGGGCAAATGCCTGATCCATCTCGTAGCTCTAAAATCCAGACTGACAGACCTCCCCCCCCCTCACCGGTCTGGTCCCAACCCCCAGCTCTGCCAACGCCCCCGAGTCCTGATCCGCAGCCCCTGCCCTGCCAACGCCCCCGAGTCCTGATCCGCAGCCTCTGCCCTGCCAACGCCCCCGAGTCCTGATCCGCAGCCTCTGCCCTGCCAACGCCCCCGAGTCCTGATCTGCAGCCCCTGCCCTGCCAACGCCCCCCAGTCCTGATCCGCAGCCCCTGCCCTGCCCACGCCCCCCAGTCCTGATCCGCAGCCCCTGCCCTGCCAACGCCCCCCAGTCCTGATCCGCAGTCCCTGTCCTGCCCACGCTCCCCAGTCCTGATCCGCAGCCCCTGCCCTGCCAACGCCCCCGAGTCCTGATCCGCAGCCCCTGCCCAGGCCTGCCCACGCTCCCCAGTCCTGATCCGCAGCCTCTGCCCTGCCAACGCCCCCCAGTCCTGATCCGCAGCCCCTGCCCTGCCCCTGCCAACGCCCCCCAGTCCTGATCCGCAGCCCCTGTCCTGCCCACGCTCCCCAGTCCTGATCTGCAGGCCCTGCCCTGCCCACGCTCCCCAGTCCTGATCCGCAGCCCCTGTCCTGCCCACGCTCCCCAGTCCTGATCTGCAGGCCCTGCCCTGCCCACGCTCCCCAGTCCTGATCCGCAGGCCCTGCCCTGCCCCTGCCAACGTCCCCCAGTCTCACCCTGCAGCCCTCCAGTATAGCTATTCCACCCCTTCCCCCAACATTTGTGCTAATGGCTCCTCATTTTGGACCTGCGTTTCCCTTGGCTATTTCAGCCAGGCTGGCCTGTGCTGAACAGCTGGGCTGGTTTCTGTGGCCTGGCCAAGCATTTGCAGCACACATGGGGCAGCACACATGGGGCAGCACACATGGGGCAGCACATTTCCAGGGACTGGGAGGGGGAGGACTTGGCAGAGATACCAGAGTGGGTTCCAGAGTGTTGATCAAACGGTGCAGTGGCACAGTCTGCCCACCGGGGGGTAGCACGAGGACAAGAAGAGACCAGCCGGCCTTAGCACAAGGGCCTGCAGAGCAGCTTGTCTTGCAGGCTCCCGTCTGAGCCCTGGAAACAAGGGTGAATTGGGGACACACACGCTGGGCAGACAACCCCTTGCTCCCCACGTGCACCCAGCCCAGAGCCGCCTCCTTCCTTTGCGGCACCAGGCGTTGGCTACAGCAAGGACTCTAGGCGAGGCTGATCTGCGGGGTCTGCTCCAGCCAGGAGACGGCCACATCCTCTCCCCGCCGCCCCCCAGGGCCGTCTCTGCCCCAGGGAGTTCCAATGGGCACTCTGCACGGATGCCAGCAGAGCCCAGCCCCCACCCCAGAGCTAAGCAGCTGGACAGGGGATCACAGACGGGTGGCCCTTCACCCCGGTCGGCGCTGAGCGCTGGCCTGCGTGAGCCCAATGGAGCCCTGGTGACCTCAGATCCTGCCATGCCCATTCTGACCTGGAGGGCATGGAGTTGTTCCTGGCTGTGAAAGACAGGGCCGGCTCCAGGCACCAGCCCAGCAAGCAGCAGCTTGGGGCGGCCAACGGTGAGGGGCGGCATGTCCGGGTCTTCAGCGGCAATTCAGCGGTGGGTCCCTCGGAGCAAAGGACCAGCCGCCGAATTGCCGCCGAAGACTGAAGTGGCGGCGGTAGAGCTGCAGATCGCAATCGCGGCTTTTTTTTTTTTCCTCCTTCTCTTTTTGCTGCTTGGGGCAGCAAACACCCTGGAGCCGGCCCTGGTGAAAGATCAGGGTGCACAGGGCACCAGGACCCTGCCCACCTCCCAGCCATGACGCTGGGGCCTTTCCCATCACCCTGGGAGATGTGCCGGAATCCCCCTATGCTCCCGAGCTGTGCGCAAGAGAGGAACCAATGCAAATCTCCCTGGGCTCCCCACCCCCTTGGAGCCAGCCCCCTGCCCCAGCGCGCTCAGCTCCCGAGAGAGGCACGAAACTTTTGGATTCCATCACACAGCGAGGAGCCTCTTCCTGCCCGGGCTGGGGGGTGTGGCCCTGAGAGGCAGGAAGTGCTCAGCAGGTTTGTCTGAATCATTATCAGGGCAGAGCCAGGCTGAGCCCGGCTAACCGCAGCCCCGCAGCCTGCCTCCAGCGAGCGCTGTGAGGGTGGGGAGGGGAGCTGGGCTCCTCGGCAGGGGGAGGGGAGGGCACAGCTACTTGAGTGCAGCTGAGAGGTATCTGGCCCAGCGTCGGAGAAACTGGTGGCCTGTGTTTGCCGCCAAGGCCGGTGCAGCAGGAACCTCCCCACAACCCACTACCATCCTGATACACCATCACCCTGAGTGGCAGATGTCCTCTCTAGGGCTGAAAGAGAGGAGTTGAGTCTCTGTGATCCCCTCTGCAGAGTCCTGCCAGCAGAGCTCACCATGTGCTGGGGGGATGGAGCGGGGTGCCCAGAGAACAAAGGATTTGGAATGCAAATCTTTATGCAAACTCAGTGTTGCTAAGTGGGTGACTTGTGATGGTGGCAGCAGGGAGCGGGTGCTGGGAGCTCAAGGCTGTGGGCCATTTCCATGGAGGGCTGGGAGACCTGGCCAGGCCGAGCTTTTGGGGAGCCCTCCCCCACAGCTCACCTCCACCAGCTGCATGAGGTTCTCGAAGTAGACCTCCTCGTCGATGCTGAGCTTGCTGGAGGAGTAGATGATGCGGTAATGCTCCACCTTCCCCTCGCAGCTCACGCACAGGGTGTAGTCGCCCGGGTAGTTGGTGCTCTCCCGCACCAGGAAGAGGCCAGTCTCCGGGGGGTACAGTAGCCGCTCCGCCTGCTCCCGCGTGATCTTCCCATGGAACCAGCTGGGGCAGGGGGAGAGAGAGCAAAGAGGTAAATTCACTGCCCCAGTGTGTGAGGGACACAAACCTGGGCACAGCCAAGACAAGGGTTCTTACGCACAGCTCTGCCAGTGCCCCTCAATCCCGACCTGCAGCCCCCCTGCGATCCCAGCCCGGCACCCCCACAGCTCTGCCAGTGCCCCTCAATCCCGACCTGCAGCCCCCCTGCGATCCCAGCCCGGCACCCCCACAGCTCTGCCAGTGCCCCTCAATCCCGACCTGCAGCCCCCCTGTGATCCCAGCCCGGCACCCCCACAGCTCTGCCAGTGCCCCTCAATCCCGACCTGCAGCCCCCCGGTGGTCCCCGCCCGGCACCCCACAGCTCTGCCAGTGCCCTCAATCCCAACCTGCAGCCCCCTGTGATCCCAGCCCGGCACCCCCACAGCTCTGCCAGTGCCCCTCAATCCCCCTGTGATCCCAGCCCGGCACCCCCACAGCTCTGCCAGTGCTCCTCAATCCTGACCTGCAGCCCCCCCGTGATCCCAGCCCGGCACCCCCACCGCTCTGCCAGTGCCCCTCAATCCTGACCTGCAGCCCCCCTGCGATCCCAGCCCGGCACCCCCACCGCTCGGCCAGTGCCCCTCAATCCTGACCTGCAGCCCCCCCGTGATCCCAGCCCAGCACCCCCACAGCTCTGCCAGTGCCCCTCAATCGCGACCTGCTGCCTCTCTGCTATCCCCAGGGCCAGTTCCAGGCACCAGCTCAGCAAGCAGGTGCTTGGGGCGATCAAGGGGAAGGGGTGGCAGGTCGGGCTCTTCGGCAGCGGGTCCCTCGGTCCCTCTCGGAGGGAAGGACCTGCCACCGAAATGCCACCGAAGAAGAAAGCGGCGAATTGCCGCCGATCGCTTGGGGCAGAAAAAACCCTGGAGCTGGCCCTGGGCTATCCCAGCCCGGTGCCCCCACAACTCTGCCAGTGCCCCTCAGTTCCGACCCTCAGCCCTCCTGATGTCCCAGTCCCAATCAGAAGCCATTTTCCAAGAGGGAATTGTTCAGGGGACACTGCCAGTGTGAGCATCACTCAAGCCTTGGGGAGGAGCTGGGGCTGAAGGAGGAGGGGCTTTAAGTGGAATGCAGGAGAGCGACAGCACAGCTGTTAGAGAACAGAAACAGCTTCCTGGGCACGCAGGGAAATGGCCCTGTCCCCATCCACTTTGGCCATGTCCCACCCTTGGTGCTGCCCGTGTGAACACGACTGATTGTGCCCGTCACACATGATCAGGAACGTGCATCTTCCTGTAAGGCCTCAGACCAGTTCAGCCTCCGACACCGAGCCTCCGCTGCAGGACAGGAGGTGCTGAGGTGAGCAGAATGAGCAAGCCAGGCAAAAGGCAGGAGATGATAAGAAAGGTGCGCACACAGGAAATCCTCTGAGAGAGTAGGAAAGGGAGCTAGCTCGCTGGCAGTGCAAGTTTCCTGCCGGGGACCAGAGCATGCACAGGCTCCCAGGCAAGGAAGCAAGCAGATGCATGGAGCCCAACAAAGGCCTTAGGGTGCTAGCACAGCGTGGAGGAGCACTCAGAGGCAGAGAGACTGCTGGCACCCAGACTGCACAAGATGAGCACAGATCGAGGGGGCAAAACACCTTTAGAGAATTGTAAGCCATACGGGATCAGGGTACTGCCCATCTGCACTCATCTAGTGCTGTCTAAAGCCCCACACGTCCCAGGCCTGTGGGTGCTTCCTCCATCTCCAGAGACTCGTATCTGCCTAGGATGGCGGGACCAGCTGCTGAAAAGTGACCCCAGCTGTGGGACATGGATCTTACTTCACAGCGCTCCGACGGGAGGAGAGGTCAGCATTTCTGGCTGAGAGACGTGTCTGCAGGGCACTGGGAGCAGGAGACCCAGGCACCCCGAACAGACGTCCCAACCCCACGTGCACTTCCCTCTGGGTGAGGCGCTCCCGATCAGGAGGCATCGGCCACCCACAGCACCTGCAGCCCTTACAACCAGAGCCTCTTGTAACAATCGGCCAGGCCACACACAAGCCCTGCTGTGCCCAGAGCCCCAGTGACTGAGGGGTTAACCAAGTTAACCAGGAAATACACCCCAGAACACACACACACACACACACGCTGCTGAGACCGACACAGCCCCAACAGGTGTAAGCACTAGGAAGTGCAGAAACGGAGTCACCAGAGCATGTGCAGCTCTCCTGGCTTCAGCTTTCACTGCTGACCCTCCCCTTATACAAAAGACACTGTCCCTCACTCCACCCCCCAGGATTTCCTCTGCCCTGTGTTTCACACACTGCCTGCTGTACCCAGCGTGAACTGGTCTGCGACAGCCATTTGCTGCAGGCACTGTCACTATTACATCTAAACTGCATCAGATCTTCTGGATTTAAGCCATCATTAATTGCTCTTGCTAACTGGCCTGAGCACCCTCTACTGGTGAATGAGAGTATAATCCACCTGCCAACGGCCCCCATGCACCCAAAGGAACACTGCTAGGCGCAAGTCCCACACAAGGTTGCACTCGAATTTGGCAGCTATGGGTTAAGCAAGCCTAGGATGAGGCCACTGGACTGGTGACCCATGAAATGGGATGTAGCAAGCATGAGGGGCAGCATCACAGAGGCGTTTTTCCCCACATACTTTGGGCATTAGGGGGAGAAGCGCTCAAAAATACCATGTGCCTTCTCTCTTCTGGTCGGTGAGAAGCCTTTATAGCTGCAAAAAAAAAACCCTTCTAAATGTGACCCTATGCTGCATTTGTCTTCCTTAGTCTGCAGACAGATAGCTCCAGTGCCTCTGTAGATGTTCATAGCTCTCAGAAGCAGCCACAGAACAAAGTTAACAAGACTCTGGTCAGTTTCTCTGCTGTTATTCAGAGCCTCAGCAGTGAAACTGACAGAAACCAGGTCAATTTCCCTCTGCTGCTGGGAAAGCCATGAACCCAGGTACTGATGCTGTTGTATCTCTACTGGCTCTCTCTCTGGTAGGGCAGCTTTGGCTCTCTGGTTTGCAGGTCTTCAGTAAGTTTTTCAAGCCCTGTGTTAGGCAGCACTTCAAATCATCAGTCCAGCCTTGCTACAGATCCACCATCCTGCTGCCCATGGCCACAACAAGCAGCATAGGATCTGGGTGGCAATTGGTAAGATGGGTCTTGTTCCTTCCTCTGGATACTCACGGCATCAGACTGAGTTTGGTTCCGGCTTTCACTCCTTCCCGCTTCTGAACATAGTTGGCAGGGATGATCCCCTCACGGCCCACCTTGTTTTTGGCTTTGTACCAGTTAGGATCCTGGGAAGGGAAAGCAGAAGTGAGCCAAGCCCCGCCGTGTGCCTATGCCACCCACAATGCTCTCCCCTCCATCCCACTGAGCAATGCACTGCCATAGAGAGACTTACATCTACACAGAGCCTGTTGTCTTGGGGAATCCTAAAGACATATTATGCATGCAGCTACCTCTGAGGTGTCACAAGGCAGTTGTTTAATAGCTCACAGTAACGCTACACAACGCTTTAGCTTGGGCACTGAAGATGACAAGAGTCCAATTAAGGGATCGTTTACATTTGCAGAATGTAATCCCCAGGCCTGGAATCTGATCAAGATAACAGGGTTAAGAAGCCCGTCCTTTTGCAAAACAGAAAGAAAAGAAAGGCTCTGACACCCCGAATGAGCTGCAGCGTTTAGTGCGTCAGCTTTTCATCCCATCTGTAGCAAGGCACTGTTAATAGCCCAGCACCTCTTAGCACTTCAAGGTACTGCTCTCCCACTGACGCAGGAAGAGAAGCACCTCCACTCCGACTGAATGCCTGCAGCACCTCTGGTTTTCCTGGATGTCCCCCACCCGAGCACTCACCCAGCCCAACCCTGTTTAGCTGATGAGACAAAACCAGAAAAGGCCCAGGCCTACGCAGCAAAGCACCCATCCTGGGTGCTGGGACCAGCGCTGCCTGCTCACTGCATGATCTAGCTCATGGCCAGCCTGCCAGCCTAGAGCTCTGAGCTTGGGAAACGCGACAGTGGCATGGCTGCACTTCTGTGTAGACACAGCCTACGCCGACGGAGCGAGACGTACGCCACCTCCCTGAGAGGCAGCAGCTAGGCCAATGGAAGAGTCCTTCCCTCGACCTAGCGCTGCCTGCACCGGGGGTTAGGTCGGCTTCACTATGTTGTTCAGGGCGTGGATTTTTCACACCCTTGAGTGACGTTGCTAAGTCAACCTAACTTTTGAGCGTACAGTCTGCCTGCAAGGCACATGCTGGCCAGGCCATAGCTCCGTCATTGATTACAGAGGCCCAGCTAGGGGGCAGCAGGCACTGGTCAGCCCCACCTTCCCTCATGAAAAAGGCCCCCTCAGATTTACCACCTGACTGCCATTAACTACAGACCAACCCCTGGTCTCCGGGTGTCACTGCTCAGTTCACAGACCGGGTCTAAACACTACGCCCAGGCCAGCTCTTTAACCAAACGCAGGGCATCTGTGTGCACGGGCGATGCTGCCACCCGTCAGAGTCACTCCTGGCAGAGTCTCACTTTAAACCCACGTGACTGTCTCCCTGGGACCCGCCTGAGCAACTTACATTTTGGAGAGGTTTAAATAACGATCACGTTAATTAAAAAGGCAGCTGGGTTTCCTGTCCCTTCTGCTCCCCTATGGGAGAGAATCCAGGCAGGGCTCCTGCATAATGAGCGTACCCCAGTGGGCACTGGTGGCATCGCATCTCTCTGCAGTGGGCCCCCCTGTGACCCCAGAGCCGGCAAGAGGGTCTCCCAGTTTTTCAATTCGTGGATCACTTTCTAAGAGGAAGATTTAATCACTTCCCTCCCCCCACCTCCTACTATTTGGGTTCCCAAAACTTTCTGTCCAGCAGCCCACACCCCTCCTCTGGGTGTCTGACCCGGGGGGGGAGGGGGGGGGGCTATTCCGCCCCTCCTCCCTGGACCACAAGCTGAGAACCAGCGCTGTGAGGGCACTCCAAGATGGGCTCCAGAGACGCAATCCCTCCAGCTGCCTTCGGGGTCGCCCCAGGGAAGGCAGCGACTCGCCAGGCGGGGTGGGTTACCTTGGTGACGGCGACGATGGTGAGCACGTCCCCTTTGCTGAACGGGAGGTCCTGCTCGGCGGTGCCATGGAAGTTATACTTGGCGATACATTCCGTACCGGACGGCCAAATGGCCTGCCAGAGGGACAGACAAACAGGGCCTCAGACACTGACCGTACGCTGCTCCCAAACCTCGGCTACAGCTACGGCCGCGGGGGTGGGAAGGTGGGATCCTGGGCCCGGTGAGCGGGCAAGACATGCTAGCGGAGGGGCGGGGGTTATGGGCTGGTTATACGTGCTGGTTAATACATGCAGCCACCTTAGCTGTGGGCTGGCCCTGGCCCCATCGCTTGCCTTGAGAACTCCCAGGGGCCCTCGGCTACTGGCCGGGAGGTTTCGTTAGCAAAGCCTTTCCGGGCCAGGGCAGGTGCCATGGCTGATTCCCAGGATGGAGGGCACAAAGGGGAGGGGACAAGCCCTGATTTAACCCTTCGGCTCCTGAGGCTGGGAGAACAGAACACACTGTGCTAGTGCCCTGGGGGTGTGCAGGCAGACTGGTGCCAAGCGATTTACACCGGCGTCCAGAAACCAGCGAGCGCTGCAGAAAGGAGTGTCCTGCACCCGACCCCCAGACATGGCCCCGCCAGCCAAAACAGGGCTCCAGCCTTCGCCTGTCTCTCCTCCCGCCCCACACAGGCCTCAAGCAAGCCTGGCCTTTCCCTGTCCCCGACCCCCCCCAAAGCACAAGTGGCTCTGGCTGTTACCTGCATTCCTGACATTGTCTCAGGCGGGTCTGGGGATCGAGTCTCACAGGAGCGACACGTCACTTGGTACCATGAGACCTGGAGGAGTGAATGAGAGAGGATGTGATGAGCCATGTCACGCACCCAGCCCCACGGGCAGTGCCAGAGGCCCCCGCCCACGCCAGGAATAGCCATCTCATTCTTCAACACACAAAGCAGGGCTCGAAAAATGTTGCCAGACACCTACTACCCCGAGGCAAGGCGGGGAGCGGCGTCCCCAGGGAGGTTTCAGAGCAACACCCTGGCGGAGAAGGCCAGTCCCCACCCTCCAGCTTCCAGGAAGGTGGTGTCTACACACCCTGCATGGGGAATTCCTTGTTTGGATCAGCCTCTGCCTGGCAGGCGTCTGATGAATCCAAAGGCCTGACCCTCCGGCTCCTGGGTTACTAGAAGGAAGAACCTTGTACTCTCTCCCTTCCCCCAGCCATCTCACACCCATAGCCCTGACTACTGTATGCACAGCAGCTTTCTGCTGTCCTACCCTGACACTGTCTCCTGCATGCTCTTTGGGGATAGCTATTCTGCCCTTGTTTCATGAGTCCTTCCCAGCGCAAACAGCTCTAGGGCCTGTCTCTGCACCTAGGAGCTGCAGCAGGGTGAAACTGACACAATTCTTCCACTGCTTCTCCCAGAGATGGGACAGCAGCCCTGAAACTGACCAGGCATGTCCATTACATGCTTCTACCTCTTGCTGGAAGGGCAGGGCTGCATCAGGACAGATTCTGACTGTGGCAAAGATCAAGAAGGGCTGGTTAAGTTCTGTAGGAATGGATGGCTTAAGCCCCGCCTCCCTCTTCTCCACACGTGCCAGGAAAGCACCTTGCTCACTGCCAGGGAGCAGGTGAGTGGATTTTCCAGCTTCTCCCACTGCGGTGACACTGGGGGGAAGCAAGGGCAGAAGCCGTAGCTTCATGCAGGCGTCTGAAGTCTCGGAAGCCAGCCACTAGCACCAAGCCCTCCCCCATCCCGTCTCTGTGCTGCTCTGGTGCTGTGAGGACCCCAGGGCACCAGTGTGATTTGACAGAACAAACAGGAAGTGGTTGGGGTAGGCGGATGAGGCTGCTGAGCGCCATTCAGAAATACAGAGACCCAATTTGCACCCAAGCGAGCTGCTGCTGCTGGGAAGAGGCCTCCCTTGTGTGCTAGCTGTGAAACAAACCGGGTTCTTCTCTGGAGCACAAACAGCCTGGTGGGGGTTTCTCCCCACTCCCTGGGATGCTGCAGGGGGACAGACAGGGTGGGGATCATGCACGTTTCACTGCCCCTTCCCCCGATCTAGGTCTCAGCCAGGCAAGGGCGGGGAGGAGCACGTCTGGGAATTAGCACTGTCCCCTGGCTCAAGCTTTCAGACCATCGCTGGCCTGATGGAGCTCTGGGAAGGGGCGTGGCATGGCCTGTCTCAGCCCAGCTCTGTTGCAGCAACTCCGTCTGGTGGGGGGAGGATCCAAACCTGAGAGAGGATTTTGGCTTCATCCACTTTGAGCTGCTGCAGGTCCGGGGAAAAAGGGACGTGGTTTCAGTCCCCTACCTCCCTGGCTATCCATTGGGGGTTGGGGGGTGAAGCCAAGCCCAGCATACACAGTAGGGGGGGGGTCTCAGCTCGACTTAACCTGCTTCTCATTCAGCTCTTGGGCCAATGAGATGAACAGCTGCCCCCCGCCCCCCGGAGAGATTCCTCCCCCAAAGCTGGGCAAAACAAACTGATCCACGCGTACCCTGCCCCTGCACTGGGAGAGGGCTAGAGAACACACTTTAAGGCAGGTCCGGAAGGGGAAGGACACCCCCCCACAAGGGGACACCACTTACACACTCATAAGAGGGCTTAAGTAGCAAAAAAAAAAATTTTTTTTTAACTAAGCCAGATACATCAATTAAATTCCAAATCATTCAAACACTCTATGAACTGCCACCTCCAGCTGACAGGTTGCTAGTCACCGAACTATAGTTTATGAAGGCTAAAGGGATTACTGCGATCCTCACTCTTCTGCACGGCACGGGCCAGAGAACCTTGCCTGGTCATTTCTGCACCAAGCCCGTAACTTCAGCACTTCTGTAGGAGCCAGCAATGCAATTCACAGCCCGCCCCTCTACGGGTGGCGGTGATTGGCATTCCCGGTTTGTGCACTGAGGGGATGCATTGTACCCACGGCACTCGAGTCCCTGCTTGAGCATCCACTCTGCATTTACAATTGCTGGACCCAGGTCTCCCAGCCGTGCTAACGCGTCCGTATTGCTCTACACCGACCTTCTGACTCGGATTTGCAGCTTGACCTGCCTCCACACTGCAAATGACAGGGCTTGAGCAGGTCTTGAGCTTGGCGCCCACACTCCAGGCGGGTGCTAGGACCCAAGTGCTGAGCGCTTGCAGACCCGAGTCAGAAAGATTTGTGTGGGGACAGTGGGAAGGGGGGTTGGGCTCAAACCGGAGTCTCAGCCCAGGTTTACAATGCAGTGTAGACAATCCCTTAAAGTAACAAGGTCACTGCTATGGGAAAACCTCGCTGGGGGAACTTTTGTGGGGACGTTGGCCCCGGTGGTGCAGCTTGGGAGGTAATTTTGCAGGTAGCTGGGTGTAAACAGCAGTTAGTTCTACTGTTTCCAGTGCAGCACAGTACCCACAGCCCCGTCTCCTGCTTCCTGGCAGTAACGGATCCCTGGGTTCCCCCAGAGCAGTGGTTCTCGACCTGCGGCCCACTTGTGGCCCAATCAGCACCCAGCTGCGGCCCCTGTGACAGCCTCAGGGCCACACAGGTAGCATTGGATGCGGCCCACAATGGTAAAGAGATTGAGAACCTCTGCCCCAGAGGGGACACACACACCCCTACAATTACCAAGCTTAGCCAATCCTCGGTGATACAACTGGTGCCGCTGGTTAGCGTCAACCAGCCACCATGTGGGCTTGGATCCTTCAGAAGCTAACGGCTGGCTCTTCCTTCCAAGCGAGGAGGAAAGAAACTGGCTGTGTGTGTCCCCTCCTCCCTGTCCCTGCTCGGGGACAGTTATTACAGCAGGGAAGGGCAGTTCTGGGGACCTTTCTCCCCAACCCCCACCTCAGTTGTGTCCAAGGAGTGGGGGTTGTTGGCGCAGTATCTAGGCCCCAGTACAAGCCTTCATGCTGTTTGCCAATTCCATCACTTCCTGGGCGTGTGGGTGGCTGAGTGATTATCATTTATGTAGCATTAAAGCATCATCCAGCCATCAAATCATGCCCCACAGCTCCTGCGAGGCAAGAAGGTATCAGCCCCATTGTTCACAAGGGGAAACTGAGGCACAGAGTCAGCGGCAGAGTCGGGCTCAGAACTCAGAACCTCCCAGTTTCTTACCCAATCCACTAGGTCACAACACTCCCTGGCCCACATCACACGCCAATCAACAGAGCTGGACTCCAAGCACAGCCCCTCATGCACTGTCAGCAGCTCCAATCAGGAAACTGCTCGCCCGCACGCTTACCACACACACTAATGCTATTCACTAGCTAAGGGCTCAGCTGACACAGGTACCTGTGCAGGCAAGAGGCATAGACAGCTACTAACAGGTGTGTAACTGGAGACCAGAACGGAGAACATTTCTCTGCATGCCCTGCTCCAGATCTGGCACCCAGTGTGGCAGAGGGCTGGTTGAGAGTCATCAGCCTGGGATATGGAGGAAACTGAGGGCACAGGCAGCCTTGGGGGGCGGGGGGGGGGCTGAGAACCGCCTTAGGTTCATGGCAGCTTTGTTGCCAGCCTGTTTTGTTTTTCCTCAGCATTTGCAGAGGACGTGCTGTTCTAAGCGATCACTCCCCCGGTTCACCAATTCACAGAGCCACACATGACACCTGTTAGGTGACCCCCTTCCATTCCATTGCCAATTGTTCACGTTGCAGCGGTAACTAGGGACTCCCTGATTGAGATCAGCACCCCTTGGTGCCAGGCACCGTACGGACACACAGGAAGAGACAGGTAGAAAGAGGAAGTGGCCTGCCCACACCGCTCAGTGGCAGAGCCCTGGTCTCCTGAGCAACAGACCAGTGTTTCATCCATTGGACCAATGCAGGATAGAACCCAGGAGTCCTGACTCCCAAATCCCATCTCCCACCCTGCTGGTGCTCTAACCACTAGATCCCGCTTCCCTCACGAAACCAGGAACAGAACCCAGGAGCCCTGACTACTAGTCCCTCCTGCTCTAACCACTAGACCGTGCTGCCTTCACAAAATCTCAGGTCGGTTTCCTGTGCTCCTTTTCTCACCATGCCTGCCTACCAGGGCTGTACGTCTATACTAACATCTCTGTCCTGTATGTCCCAAACTCCCCCTTCCGGCCCAATTCAGGGATGCCATAAGCCAGCCTGCATGGGGTTGCCATTTGGCTTAAAAAAAAGAAAGGAGACATTTGCTTTGGAAATGCAGTGACTGCTTCTGGACTCTCCCCCGACGTACGCTTTGTTTTATCGCGCCCAGAATGGTGTTCCTGGTTACAGATCAGCCCCTTTGGGAAGCCCTGAGGCTCGGCAAGAACAGATCCCGGCGAAAGCCAGACAGAGGAATCCTATAAGTCACTGCACCCTTGGTGAGAAGTGGGATTCCACAAGCTTTGCAGAGCAACATCTCCACGGAGGTGCGGCTGGAGTTTGCTACCAGCCAGCAAAGGAAAGAACAAAAGACTTGAAACACCTTATTGTTCTGGTCAGATGCTCATTCATTCCAACACCAAGTGGAAGAGAGAGAGGGGAATGATGGTCCAGTGGTCAGAACAGTAGCCTAGGAGACCCAGGTTCAAGTCACTGCTCTGCCACAGACTTCTTGTGTGACCTTGGGAAAATCTCTTAGTCTCTATCCGTCAGTTCCCCATCTGCTCAATGGCCCTACCCCATGGGGATGTTGCAAGGACAAACACATTACAGGTCAGGATGGGCTCAGATAAGAATTAAAACAGGGCTTTCAATTCAATGCTTTGGGCTGCAGTCACCCAGGCCAGTTCTCCATCCCAAGAGGAAGCACAAAGCCTGGTTGAATTCAGTTTCACAAGTCTAGGCTGATCACAGTTTGTTTGATATCTAAGCAAGAGTGGGACAGGGCCCTTTTCATACCTTGACCAGGGATCTTCACCTAAGCAAAGTCGGGCTAATTAATATTTAATTTATTAAAGCTTTTCTAAAACCCCGGAGATCATGTTTCTTTTCAACTCACGACCAGCCACTGGAAAAGTTCACTGGCCTAAAACCACATGTACTGATTCCTACCAGATCACCATTGTTAAATGTATTTATTTGTATGTTGGCAGCAGCTTGATTAACAGCTCTAGATGTGATGGTGCGAGGTATAGCACAAGAGACAGTCCCTGCCCAAAGAGCTCTCAGTGCAAACAGACACCACAGATGCACAGCGGGAGAAAAGCATTATCCTCCTTTTCCAGATGGGGCTCTGAAGCAGAGAGAGAGGACGATACTGAGTGCCGGAAACCTGGGCATTACCTTAATTGATTAAAGCTTCGTTACATGCTGAGGAGCGACTGTGATAATGCCCTTTTGTGAGTCGAGGGTTGTTTTCTCTAACCAAACAGCTCAGTTCCTTCTAAGTGCCAGCCCCGCACACTCAGCTTGGGTCAGGCTGGCCTCTTCCAGGCTCATGCGTCGCCAAGGATCCAGATTCTACAACTGGCATTTAGTGAACAATGTTGCAGCCGATGCAACAGAATCCAGAATTCTGCAACAGAAGAGAATTCTGGAGCCAGCGTAGAATCCAGCTCCCTCTCCCACTGCTGCGTCCGCTCTACACTCGGCACCAACGTCATTCATCACTCAAGTCAGCAAAGGGTGATTCTGAGTTGACACAGAGAGCAGATCTGGGGAGTGACAAATAAAGGGGGACAATTCTACTTTTAAAATCACATCCTTCTGGCTGCCATCTTGTTTCGCCAACTCCCACTTCAAAGCTGGCATCATTTTGGCAGCTGGTATCTTGTGACCACTCGAGTTGGAGATTGGAATTTAATACCACTTGAAAGCTATGAATCCCAGCTGCTTTCAGATGATATAAAACACCAGTTTCTAGTCCTATCTGTTCCCTAGATAACAGTTCCCACGTTCAAGCTGGAATTGAACTGGTGGAGAAATAACAGACAAGAAGATAACCCAGAGATCATTTAAGATCTCACATCTTACAGTACTGCAAGGGCTGTACCACTGAAAAGATAAGAATCCCAGATTTTCAATGCTGTACAGCGTTTGTTTCCAGCACTGGGGGGGGGGGGGGGGTCACTAGGTATCAGAGCTTGAACTGTCACTGGTCCCTCAGAAGGAGCAGTGCTATTTGGAACCAGTCCAGGACTTTTCATAGCAAGTCCCAGAACTCCGAGCCCCACCACTGTGATCCCTGCTAGAACTGATAAGTAGAAACCTTTTCATTATTAACAAGACACAAACCAAACCAAAATAAAAACAGAGGCGTTTACTCAATTCCTACAATGTCGGCAGAGATGGAGATCAGCCCTCCTTTCTCCCATCCTTTGTCTTGTCTATTTGGATTGCAAGCTCATCAAGGCAAGGACTGTCTCTTACTAGGGGTCCGTACAGCACCCAGCCTAGGTGGGGCCCCGATCTCGTTATAGCCTTGAGGGGCTACAAGCGCTAATAAGTCGTCATCATCACCACCACCCCCGCAAACCCTGCAGCACTCCGCTAGTGCACAGAACCGGGAAGTGTGGAACTGACCAGCTGGATGTCTCTGCTTGGAATGACTCAAGGACAAAGACTAAAGCAGCGCAAGTGATGAACTGCTCATTAAATGTTTTAAACCCTTTCGTTCCGTTTAAACCATCTCCGGCGTTGCCGCGGACAGGGCACACTAGGTTCCTTAAATATGACTTTACACCTGGCAGCGACACTTTACGAACATTTCGGAGCCTTTTACTTTCAGTTCAGGTGATGCCTTTAATGACTCAGGCTAATGCCGAGGGGCCAGAGCCACAGCTGCTGGAAACAGGGAACTAAGGTGATGTACACACGCCGAGAATACAGCCCGTGGTGTTTAACACCCTGGGGGCTAATCCATTTCCACTTTGGAGGCAGCTGCTGGAGGACGCCGAACTGGGGCGGAAGGACTGACAGCCTCATCTGCCCATGCTCCTGGCTTGACTGTGTCCCTCTGGCCATTGACCAGCAGGATGGGAGCAGGACCCAGAGCACAGAGGAAGCAGCCTCTGCTGGCAGCAGCGCAGAGGCAGACAAGGAAGACAAGCATAATGTAGGTGGTTAAGGGCTGGGAGTGCTGCAGTGGGTTTCAGCCTGTGCAGGCGGGCGTGTTTAACAGAGGTGTCAGACTCACAGAGGGCGGGAAGCAGGGCAGCGGGGTTTGTAAAGATCACTGGGGAAGGCAACCCGAATACACAGTTCCAGGAGTCACGCTACAGCCTGCTGAAGTGAAAGCTGGCGGGGGCGCCTCCAGCAGCACGGGGGCGTGCAGCTCTTCTGGCCATGGGAGAAGGAGCCTGTGTTCCCCCATCACTTGGTGGGGGTGGAAGAGCGCACACACAAGCCTGTGTTCTCCCACGCCAGCATCACTGCAGCAGACACAGTCAGTTCAAGCAGCCTGCGGGAGGCCAATATTTCAACAAGCTCTGGGGGTTGGATCCTTTTCTCCTCCTCCTCCATTTCTGGCAAAGAAGCAGCCAACAGGGCAGAGAACACCACCACCTACTCTTGCATAGCGCCTGCCCCTCAGTAGATCTCAGGGCACCTCACAGAAGAGGTCAGCTTCATTTGGCACATGAGGGCACAGGGTGCTGAAGCAATTTGCCTGAGGTCACCCAGCAGGCCAGTGGCAGAGCCCAGGTCTCCTGAGTCCCAGTCCAGCTCTCTTGCCACTAGGCCACACTGCCTGTACTGCTCACTCAAACGCAGGACTCGAACCCAGCAGCCTGAGAGTGAGTCTCATGCTCTGCTGACTGAGCCAGCCCGGTGGAAACTGAAATAGGCCAACAAAGCCCAAGCAGAAGTTTCTTCTGAGTTCTACCCACATAGTATGACTCCACCCTCACGTGCAAGGGGTGCTCTGTTCCAGCTGGGGGAACCCCTAGCACTCTATCTGGTGGGGCATTTCCCTTCCCTCCCGCAGAGTGGCATATTATCGGTATTTCCCTCCCTCGCAGCTACAGCTGGAGCATGAAGGTTGCCCGAGAGAGTTTCCATTATAACTCCCCTTTCTCAGTCACTCATAACTAACCCAAATTCTCATCTTTCGGGCTGACATTTTCCAGATCTGGTCTCTGACTGAGGGGGAACGGTCTTGGGAAGTTTGAGTTAAAACCTATCTGGCTTTTTGTGAGATCTAGACACAGGTGCCGACTCCGTGAGCGCTCCAGAAAAAAATTAGCGGGTGCTTAGCATCACCTGCAGCCAGCTCCCCCGTTGCCCCCAGCACCTCCTGCTTGCGGCCCCCCTGATCAATTCCTTCCCCTCCCTCCCAGCGCCTCCTGTACACCACAGAACAGCTGTCAGTGGTGCTGGGAAGGAAGGGAAGGAGCAGGGACGGGGTGTGCTCAGGGGCGGGAAGAGGCAGGGCAAGGGCGGGGGCTTGGAGGAAGGGGGAGTGGGGACAGGGTCTGTGCTGGAGGTGGGGGTCGAGCACCCCCCGGTCAAGAGGAAGTCAGCACCTATGGATCTAGCTGAGTTAGGATGGTGGGGAACACTAATTTTCCCATAAAAAAATTATCATCAGCTTTATAGGGCAGGGACTGTCTTTTTGTTTTGTGATGTACAGCGCCTAGCACAACAGGGGGCTAGTCCATGACTGTGGCTGCTGCAGTAACACAAAGAATAAATTCTAACAAATGATGGCAGCTCTGTCTATCCAGCCCTACGCACATGCTCAGGGAGCGACTGCTGTAACCAACGTGGCTCAAGGCTGTGTGGCCCGGACTCTCCACTCCTTAGATTCGCAGAGGATGCTCTCATGGCAGGAGAGCTCTGGAACTACTCCCGGGGGGGTGGCGGGGGTGTCACTGTGGGGGCGCTCCATCCTGGGAAGCAGCGACTAAGATTTGGGGGTCGTGGTAAATAATCGGCTGAAATGAGCTCCCAGTGCGACGCGGTAACCAAAAGGGCGGCTGCAATCCTGTGATGTGTAAACAGAGAAACTCGGGAAGCAACAGAGAGGTTACGTTACCTCTGGACTTGGCACTGTGGTGCCACTGCTGCTGGGATACTCGGTCTGCTTCTGGTGCCCACAATCCAAGAAGGATGGTGATAAATGGCAGAGGGGGTCAGAGAAGAGCCACGGGAATGATTAAAGGAATGGAAACCCTGCCTCGCAGTAAGCCTCGAGGAGCGCCATCTGTTTAGCTTAACAAAGAGGTTAAGGGGTGACTTCATTACAGTCTATAAGTATCTACATGGGAACTAATATTTAAACAGAGGGCTCTTCCATCTAGCAGAGAAAGGTCCAACACGATCCTATGGCTGGAAGCTGAAGCTAGACAAATTCAGACTGGAAATCAGATGTAAGTTTTTAACAGTGAGAGTCATTAACCACTGGAACAATTTACCAAAGGTCACGGTGAGTTTTCCACCACTGACAATGTTTAAATCCAGCCTGGCTGTTCTGCTAAAACCCTGCGCTAGGGATTATTGTGGGGCAGGTCTCTGGCCCGTGCTGTACAGGTCAGACTAGATGGCTCCTTCTGGCCTCGGAATCTGGGACTATGAATCTTGCTGCATCTCAGCTCACCAGCCTCCTCCTTCCTCTTCAAACCTCCTGAACCTGAAGTGAGCTGCTGGTGCAGGATTTCAGTGTAATTGGAAAGGGCTCCCCAGGGCACTGCAGTTAGTGCTGAAGTGCGGGGGAGAGATGTTAATGACAGCACCACATGGGCCATTAGAACAAAGGGAGGCAACTGCGCCCCTCCCTGCGGAAGGGCTCAGTGAGGGGAGAGGTCATGCACCCCCACGGAGAGGGATCTGGATCCCTTTCCACAGTCACTAGGGACTGGAGCTAGGATCTCCCTTTGCCCTGGGGCTGCAGCAAGCCACTTGTAACCAGGCAGCTGGAGGTGGGGTGGGGCTGGACAGGGGATTGGAAACTCATGCCCCCAGTCCAGCCACATGAATGTTACCCTCCCATCGCTATGTAGCACCCCTCCCCTCCCCTCCCCCCCGCAGCATGGGAGAACCCTCCCTCACAATCAGCTCAGTCCAGTCCTAAACCCACACAGGCCTGGCAGGGCCCCTCACATGTCGGGGCAGACACTCACCCCCAGCAGACCAGAGCTCCGGGCTGCCCGGCTGGAAGAAGCCATCAGCTGCTGCACGGGTAAAATGAGAGACTACCCCCTGCTGGTAGCAGCCAGAACTACAGCCTCCATCTTGCACCTTGATCCCACCATTGGCCACTCAGCACAATGGGGAGAAAGAGCCACCTCCTTCCAACCTCCTGCCTGAACCACGGCAGCTCAACAGAACCCGCCACTCATCAGGGCAGCTTCGGTGGTTCCCCCCGCTCTCCACTGTTAACACTAGTCTGTCTAGTCCTGACCCATGCTAGAGAGATCGCTCCTTGCTGGCACTTGGAATTCTTTGAGCTTGGTCCACCCACTGAATCTCCACTTGCACAGACTGGTGCATGGGCACGTGCGTGCGCAGAAGCAGCAGGCGCTCTTAGAGAATGCTCAATGCACTATGGAAGAGAAGAAAGGACAGACCAGGCAGAGAGGGTTTTCCCTCGCAAGCCCCAAGAGCAAGGATGGCCCAGCGATTTGGCCTGGGGCGAGTGCTCTGGCCACGTGGCCATCAGAAACCACAGCAGTGGGCTGAGATTATACTGGGGTGCGTATGTGGGTGGTGGTGGGGCACGGGGATCTCAGAGAGATTCCTTCAACACAGAACTCTGGGAGCTTCAGCAGGTGCGGGAACAGCCATGCAAACCGATTGGTTCCTATAAGGATCCTTCTCCCAGCCCCTTACACTCCGACTCCATGCCCTGGGACGCCCACCTGACGCCTCACCTCCCAGACACCCCCCATACGGACCCTTCCGCTGCAAAGCCCAGCAGGCAGTGGAATCCTGAGACTCCAGCTTGCTGGGTGTCAACTGTGCAGGGATTGAAACCAAACAGGTCGGGGGGCGGGGCACTCAATTCGGGATCCCTTCCCCCACCCCCAGAGCTCTGTGCAAGTGAGACATGCTACAGGCCTCACGCCCTTAGAGCTCCAGGGTACACGGTCCTTGGACTCAACCTCAGCTAGAAACGCACCCTGCAGCCTGGCTGGGGGAGGCCGAGGGGACGGTGACGTCAGCTGTGCTCCGGCAAGCCTTAGGCCAGCGCCTGCCAAATACAGATGGAGAAAAATCCACTCATAATAGAAGAAACAGCTGCAGGAACTGGAGGGAGGCGGCAGGGGTGGGGCTGATCCATCAGGGGAGGAGGCAACTCCCTATAACCCCTCCCCCAAAGCCTACTGGGGAAAGGAGGGTGAATCCACAGAGCATACCTCCCTTAGGCGAGAATTTCCTGGTCTCCTGAGCCCCTCACCCCACTACACTGACTGCCACCTCTGCACCAAAGAGGCGCCCCATAGATCCAATAACCAAAGCTCACAACACCCCAGGAAGGGGGTTGGGCTACCACAGATCAATGCCATTACCCCCGCCCCCATCAAGGAACCTGAGTCAGGCACTAGTCTGACTGACATTCTCTGCATGACCAGTCGCACAACTGGAAATAGAATCCAGGTGCCTCAATTCCTAGCTCCCAAATGGAAAGCAAAACCACGGGCCAGTCCTCTTTATGATGCCTAGAGGCAGCCTCGGGGAGGGTCCTCCAGCTCCACTGCTTCATTTTTAACCTCACACTACCTAGTCTGGTGGCCCTCCTCTTTGTCCTGGGAGACTCTGGAGGCAAGCACAGAGCCACCAGCGCTTGAGGTTGAAGCTGGAGACACAGCTGAGTGGGTCGCGAGTGGGGAGGGGCTGCTGCGGCCTCAACAGTTTGAAATCCCCTAAAAACGGGGGATCTCCTGAGACGGGGCCAGGTGTCAGCTGCTGGCTAGGTGTTTATCTGGCCCCCCCATCGCTGCTGTATCTGAGCACCTCAGATCTTTGCTGTGTTTCCCCTCACACAGCCCCGGGAGGGAGGGCACTTCTATTCCCCCCATTGTACAGATGGGGAGCTGAGCCGCGCCGCGCCGCAGGGAGCCAGTATGCTGCCTCACCTTGAACTCCCACACTGGCTGCTGGGGCAACTTCCCCTTCCCTCCTCTGCCTGTGCATATCCGATGGCACCTGCCCTCCTTTCGCATCTCTGAATCCAGAGGGTAGATCAAACTTGCCCTGCCATTGGCTGAAGGCCACCTGACCAGAAGGCACAACAGGCTTGCCAGCTGCTTCTCCCTTTCCCACCCACAGCACCCGTCCCTCTGCCCCCAGTGGCTATACTTAGTGTCTCTGCAGCACGGCTGCCGCTCATCCAGGGGAGGTCCCCGGCAGTCGAGCTAGAACCTGCTATAAATAAATGTGGTGCTAGCAGGCATCTGCTTCACCCCCCAGACAGCTGGGAGGAGAGCTCCCCACTGCGGCAGGTGCATCGGCCCTGGGGCCGGACGCCAAGTGCGACTGACAATCAAACAGCAGCACAATTGGCATCTCGAGCACGTGGAGCCACCGAGCTTCCCGAGTGAAATGGGACGCCCATGGAAATGCTGCTTCGTGCCTGGGAGATGAGGTGACTGCGGTTCACAATGCCATGGACAGCAACAGATGGGGCATCACCTTAGGCTAAATCAGCGCCTGGGCTGGACACTGGCTTGCTGTATTCTACTGCACCGAGCCAATGCACAGCTAAGGAAGAGGGGCCACTGGGGCAGGAGATTAAGAAGTCTCCGCTACCCAGCATATACCAGACGGGGACTTCTCACCATGTGGGATTTCTCCCTAAGCCAGACGGGCAGGCAGCCCTTCAGAGGGTCCTGACTCTGCATCGGGCTGAGAGAGGCCCCTGCTGCGTGGGACTCGTAACAAGCCTTGCTTTGTTCCTGCCATCTTGACCCCTGGAGATGCATGATGTCATTGGCCAAAGCATCAAACGAGCCTTTCTCGCTCAGAGCCTCAGCGTCAGGGCGGGCGAAACGTGGGTGCCGAGCGGCAGCCGTATTGACTTAACACTGCCAAGGGCCCTGGAGCAGGGAGGAAGGGAAGACAGACCCTCTCTGAAATCTCATTCCCGGGCTACAATGGGCACAGAAATTAAGAGTTTTAAGGATCTACTTTAATATGAATCCTGCTAATTAACGACATGCGCACACACCCCTCTCGCCGTTTCATATTTTTGAAGCACTTAGAGGCAGTGGCTTTGAAATGCTCAACTCCAGGATTCACGCCAACTCCCACAGCTGGCCACAGCATGCCAGGGACTTTGCCACAAAGAGGGGCAGCAGGCAGGCGGCCTGCCCGGGAGCTGGAGGGCTGGGCCTAATTTGCAAGTGCAAACAGAGGCGTTTTAGGCAAAACCAATCCTCAACATTTGCTTGTGCTCCTATCTTCCTGGAGAGAAGCCCAGGGATCAGCCTTTAGAACCAGGTGCAAAACTCTCTGTGGCATTCACACAGCTAGGAACAGCAACAAGCAGGACTGAACAGCAAAGGAGAAGGCAGAGAAGCAGTGTGGTCCAGTGGTTAGGGCACTGGACCGCGAGTCAGGGGTGGTGGGTTCTAAACTCAGCTCTGCCACTGGCTTGCTGGTGAGTCACTCTTTTCTGTGCGTCTCTTGCCCCTGTCACCCTTTGTCTGGGGACAGCAACACTTAATACAGCTGCATTGCTGTAGCATTTCAGCCTAGACACTACCTACGCTGACAGGAGGGGCTCTCCCATCACCGTAGGTAATCCAGCTCCCTGAGAGGTGGTAATTAGGTCGCTATAGCTTGGGATGCAGATTTTTCACACCCTAGAGACGTATAACAATGCTGAGGTAAATTCCTAGGGTAGCCCAGCCCTCGGCCTTGTCTAGATTGTAAACTCTTTGGGCCGGGGATTCTCTCTCATTATATACAGCGCCTAGCACGATGGGACCCTTACCTCAGCTGGGGCTCCAGGAATACACCTAAGAACAGGGTTGTGGCAGGAGGAAGGAGGGGGAAGAATATCAAAACCCTGGCGGGAGGAATATTAGGCCCTTGGCCTTTCTGGGTTCTGAACTCTGCCACACTCAGATACTGTAGCGATAGGTGCAACCTACAAACCCAGCTAGAGCGTGTGTGTGTGTCCCTGGGGCTTGCCTGCACTCAGTACAGCTCTGCGAGTCTAGACAAAGCCTGGTGTTTAGCCAAACACCTGTCAGGGCTGCTCGAGGTACACTCAGCCCTGCCTCAGCGCAGGGGGCTGGACTAGATGACCTCGCGAGGTCCCTCCCAGCTGTACATTTCTAGGCGTCTGAGGTCATCAGCTTCAGTGCCCACAGCCAGCAAAGCACCTCTGTACGGCCACTAGCCACCTTTTGCCGCCAGGGGGCAACAAACCCATCACCATAAGGGAAGATGCCAGTGTCCGGAGAAAGGCGGGGAGGAGAAGGAGCCGCCCAGGCCCAGAGAAAGAACCAGCAGCACCCAGGGAGCAGCCAGACGAAAGTCAGCTGCTGCGCGCCGCTATCAGAGGGGAAGAGGAAGCTTCCAGGCAAGTAAGGCAGAGGGGCACTCACTGTAGCCTCAGGCGTCACTTCCCCTCTGTGAGTCAGTTTCCCCCATCTATAAAACAGAGACGACTCTGCAAGCTGCTTTAAGAGCTAGGGTGAAGAGTGCTAGGCGGGTGCCATGCAGAGCTAATCTCCCAACTGCCTTTACGGGACCCTCCTCCCCATTGCATCAATCATCCCAACAGGGTGGCTCGTTACAGGCGAGAACACCACTGTGCAGTGCCACCCTCTGTCCCGCTAAGACCACTCAAAAGCCTGGCTCCTTTCCCTAGTGTTACATGCACACAGCTACCTCGCAGGTTGTGATCATGGCACACACATGCCCAAGGGGCAGGATTGAGACAGGTGCTTTAACAATACATTGCCCTCCCGCCCCACTTCATTGGTGGCTCTCCAAACACGGTCACAAATACTCACTACGGGCTTTTGGGCGTGGGAATACTGACTGGCTCTGGGAGAAGAACTATGTGAGCAGTGAAATTATTCCAGAATAGTGTGTCCACACAGGAAGTTATTCCTCTGTAGCTAGAGAGTTAATGACACTGACCTTTCACATGCCAGACTAGAGGATCATAATGGTCACTTCTGGCCTTAATCCATGGATAGTTATTCTACTACATCGAAATCAGTCACTTTCCCTCTGTAGACAAGCCCTAGTTCTCACAGCAGCTCTGGGACGTGGGGAGATAGCACCCTTCATTTTACAAAGAGGGAAACTGAGGCCAAGAGACTTGCCCATGGTCACACAGTGAGTGGGTGGCAAAGCTGGAAATAGAATCCAGGAGTCCTGGCTCCCGTGTCTATGCATTAGTCAGGTAACACCTCCTTCTCCGTCATTTGGCTTGAATTAAATGGAGTTTTTGGAATAAATGAGTTGAGAATTTAAAGATGTTTTTTACTGGGAAATAAAACGGAGACGGGTGGGGAAACGTGGATTCAGACAGCTTTGCCTGTCTGTCACAAGCTCACGTGGCTCGAGGTGCACACACAAGACTGACATGGAGAGCAGAGAGGCGTTGGGCTCTTGGGCAGCGTAGGTAATGGGGCGTGGAATTACCCCGAGGTTAAATACAAGCTAATTCCCTCTTCCCGGGTTCTGCTGACCTCAATGGGGCAAAGCTCAGTGCACGTCTTTCCATGGAATGGCAGGGCAACCCCAGGCTACAGAGGGGACAGGCCATGACAACCCCAACTGCCCCCGAAATGCAGACGCCCCCGTTCCCTTCATGCCGCCTGCTGCGGGACACTCCCCTCCGCCCCCCGAATGCTCTGGAAGCCAGCGAGATGGGGAACAAAGGGCAGCGGCTGCACAGAAATAGAAAAGTCTTTATTAATTTATAGGGCAGATTTAAGGCAGTATGAAGCCTCCAAAGCAGCAGCTCCTCACGGCCCCGACGACAGCTGCTCTTGAGGGCTAAAAATACTAGGGAAAGGGGAACTGAGACAAGGGTTGTGAGGGGGGGCCAACCGCAGGGAGGAAGAGACTGGAGCCAAGGTGCAGGCGTGTGACATAACAGCCCAGTGCCCAGCAGAGACATTGCTTCATTGCTTACCCTGTTCCCATGCAGCACCCAGCAGGGCCAACATGGGGCCCCCTCATGGCATGGCACCCAGGAGCCAGCAGCACCCAGACATGCTTCCTTCCTGCTATGGCAGACAGCCGCACCGAGATGCAACCCCATCCCCTACACCACTTCCCACGCTGTGTCACAGCGCCGCACCCAGGAACTGGCAGTGCCAAGAGGCGGCTTCATCACCCAGGCAACGGTGGCATCATCTGTGCTGCGGCTCAGTGCACTCCTCAGGACCGCAGCCTTCTGATCCGGCTGCAACTCCTCCTAGGAACACAGGAGCAAGCACAGCATGGGGACGCCAGCCCGGCGCAGGAGCAGCATGGGAAGGAGAGGCCTGGAGGTCTCTTTGCTTGTTGGGGTGGCCAGGCTCCAGCACGGAGAGCTGGAGCAGCAAGAGACGGAGCATTGAGAAGTGTGCTGGAGGACACGCTCCCCCTCCCTTCCCAGTGTCCCCTCTGTGTGAGGCAGTCCAGGTTGGCCCGGCCCATCAGATGCTGGTCGGGTGAACCAACCCCTCCCCATTCCAGTGGCTATTCTCAGGCTGCAGGCATGTCTCCGAGCCAGCCTGGGAGAAGGGCTGAACACACAGCTCCAGACCGAGAACCAGGCACCACAGGGCTGCCCAAGGGGGACCAGATTCTCGATTGTGGGTCGATCCCCAGGAAATGCTCCTCGCCCGCCCTGTACCAGTTTGGAGCCTGCAATTTACTGCCAGAACACTCAGAGCTAGTGCGGCATCAAAGCACTGAAATTTACCAACCTGGCAGTGCCCCTATGCAGGGCAGGGGCAAGTGTAATCATCCCCACTCTGCAGGCATGGAAACCAATGCACAGAGGGAGAAGCGGCTCCTCCTCAAGGCCCCAGGATCCTCGCACCCAGGGCTGTTCTCTCACCATTGTTCAACGCTGCCCTTCTGGGGAACAGCAATTTTGGCCATTTCCAATGTGCCTCCTGCCTTGGTCTCCAAGTGCCAAACGCAGGCAGCGTGGTCTACCCACGCCCCACGAGCTGGAAGGCTCCAGCCCAGCTGCCGCCAGACTCTGGGTGCATTTTGTGCTGCCGGCATCATTTTCACCCAGCCTGCGTCACTGCCCAGCGCTCTCCTCTGGAGATAAAATCGCGCCCGCCAGCTCTTGCCTGTTCACAGAGCCCACGTTCAGAGCCGGGGAAGGAGCCAAGCAGCAGCTTCACACCCACTCCTCTCAGCCCGTCTCCGCTTATAAATGGGCCACAGTTTAACACATCAGCCAGCAGCTCTCCCCCTCCCCCACTCCCCGGCTATCCTGGGCAGCCTGGCAGTGCTCACCTGGCCTAGTTTAGCCCTAAGGGTGGATTTTTTCAGAGGGGGGAGAAGGCGGGAGAGGAAATGGGAGAGGCTGGAATTTCTGTAACTGAGCAGCGAAGTTCTCAAGCTCCTCACCTCTCCAGAGCAGGGCAGGCTCTTCTCAGACACCAGCTTCCAGTTCCTACGGTTCCCTGTGGATCTCTCCCCACTATGGCCTGGAACCCCCAAGAGACAGCAGGGTTGGGAGTTTGGAGAGGGAGGGCAGGGGGGTGTCAATGTGGGGACACAACCCTGGTCTCGGCATGTGGAGGAGTCACCGCTCACAGCCCTTCACACAGATGAGGTGATTTTCCCCCACCCCAGGCCCTCTCTGCCCTTCTCCTCTCCCCAGCAGCGAGGAGCCATGCTACCGAACCACAGCAACTGATGCTAGCTGAGGCCAGCTTCCCCTGCCGTGCGATGGAGGGAGCAGGGAGCTCAGAGTCTGGGGGAGAGCAGGCAGGTTTCTGAAGGGATCCAGAGCACAGGGAAGGCGGCAAAGACCCCTTAGTGGTGGGTGTCCAAAAGAAATCCAGGAACAGAAGCAGCAGAAGATGCGGGGAGGAAAGGGATCAGCTGGAGGAAGGAAGGTCACAGCCACTGGGTGGGATGGGAAAGTCTAATGCAGAGGCCCAATGAAGCTTGTCAGACAAAATGGCAGCATCAAGCATGATGCGACCCCGACTGGGGCAATGCGGGGGAGCCATTAGTCACAGCTGGGAGGGCTCACGGGTGATGCCCTGCGACCTGACCCGAAGAGGAGAGAGAGCGTGTAACCAGCCAGGGAGAGGTGGGAAGAGGATGTGCTGTTCACAGGCACCGCCGACTGGAGAGCTGTGGCTCTGGAGGGCCCGTGACATGAGCCATGAGGGGCCAAAAGGCCCATGGAAAACGTGCCCCAAAGGAAGGAGCACAGCAGGGAGCCCCGCTGCTTCCTGGAGGGAGAAGGCAAGTGACGTGATCCGGGGCTGGGGGGAATTTATCAGAGAAGATTAAAAGAGCTGAATGTCTTAGCTGCATGCTGCCAGCTAAAGGGGGGGAGGGCAGGGAATCATTTACGGGGCTGCACAGGCATGTTACTTAGGTGCAATGTGATGGAATTTGTTGAATCTCGGGGAGGGGAGGGGGGAAGAGACACGACTTGCTAGCTGCTGTGGCGTGGAAGCCCCGTTGCTTGGGACTTCAAGCCCAGAACATACCCGGAGGGGGACGAACCCACACTGGCCCTGAGACACGGCCTGGCTGATCTGATGCCTCTCTTCTATAGGAAAGTCATGAGGATTTCAGCCCCCTTTCCCCATCTGAGCACAGTCCAGCTGCTGCTAGTCCTCTGGGAGCATTGCTCAGAAGGCTTTGCTTCTACCCTCCTCTCTGTCCAGTCTCTCGGCAGGGGCCAATATCAGCACAGAGAGACCATCGTTAACCTCCTACTGAGGCTGGGGCCATTGCAAGGGATCAGCTGCATCTGGAAGGCAAGATGGCAGCTGTGGGGACTCGCTGGAGCCACCAGTTGCTAGGTGCAGCAGCAGGTAGATAAAGGAGCCGTTCCCCCCGCTGGCTGGTCTGTTACGCTGCAGCCAGGCAGAGGATGGGACAACGGGAAATACCCAGGGATAACGGAGCAGGTCTTTCCAGGCTGATCAGCGTGGTTGGGGACAGGCTGGGGAGAAAGGAAGGACTCCTACTAGATAGAGAGAGAACATAAAAAGACTTCATTGAGCAATGTGTGCCTGGGAAACAGACACCGCCTCGGAGGGGCCATACCTCAGCCAGATCAGGAGACCCACTGTGCTCGGTGCTGTACAGACATACAGGAAGAAATACCCTTGCGTCAAAGAATTTGCAAGCTAAGGCCCCCATCCTGCAATCAGATCCAGGCCTCACACCCAGGCAGAGCTTCAGTGACCTAAGCTTGTCCATGTAACGTATAAACCCCAAGACCATGTTTACGCTAAAAAACAAAAAGATGCGTTAGTTAACCTGCCTTAAAACCTCAATGTAGACGGGCAAGATGTAGTTTTAACACATTAGCTAGTCAAGGAAAACCTTCGGCTCCCCTCTGGCATTGGCCCCTACCTGCTAACAAGTGCTAAAATACCAACCATCCTGATCACACTGCTAGCGAACACATGGTCAAAAATCCACCAGCTTTCCTAACGCAGACAAGCCCTAAGACTTGAAGAACCCGCAGGCTGCTAGTTTGGCAGGAATCTCTGTCACTTAATGAGACTAGAGGAAATTCCCTCTGCACTTCAGTGAGTGGGAGAAGACAGACTCAGAAGAGTTTGTTTTCATTGTGTATTTAAATCTCTCTCCCTCAAAAAAAGACAGCCACTGTCAGAGACAACCTGGGCCTGCCAATGGGGAGGTGGGGGGCGGACTGAGGGCGGCCCGCTTCAGCAGTGTTACGGACTGAGCATGCTCAATCTGTGTGAGCATGCTCAGTCCAAGCCAAGCAGCAAATCTAAGGGGGGGGGGCATGACCCTGCATGCCCCCCTCCCCATGCATCACCTCTGGCCACTGTCCCCATATAAATGGACTGCATTGCTTTTCTTTGCAGCCCATGGCCAGGATTTTTCAGCACTAATTCACTGACCAAAAGCCCTTCGTGAACAAAGAGGTAACGTTGCCCTACCACAGCATCCAGCTCAAACGTCGGAAAACAAGGAAATGAAGAGTTACGCTACACGCCCACACTGCTTTACCTCTGCCCCACCGGAGCTGGCAGTGCCACTGGGAATTATTTACATGCATTGCAGCTGCGACCGCTGTGTTAGGTGTAGCTAGACTGCAAGGAGGAGGAATTAGCTGGAGCAGCTTGGAAGAGCTGTGGCTGTGCCCCTCTAGGGGCGGTGAAAACCCCTCTCCCTGACACCTGTGTGTGTGATCATGGAGATGCATGTGTACCTTGAGAAATGCAGACTGCCCTTTCCAGCACTGTGCTGTGGAGAAGGCTGAAGGCTGCAGAGTGCAGTGGTTTGGGGATGTCACTGCAGGCTAAATGGACACAAGTCAGATATTAGGAATGGCAATATACAAAAACCTGTAGGAGAACATTTCAATCTCCCTGGACACACAATAGCAAATTTTAAGGCGGCCATCCTGCAGCAAAAAAACTTCAGGACCAGACTTCAAAGAGAAACTGCCGAGCTTCAGTTCATCTGCAAATTTGACACCATCAGCTCAGGATTAAACAAAGACTGTGAATGGCTAGCCAACTACAAAAGCAGTTTCTCCTCCCTTGGTGTTCACACCTCAACTGCTAGAAGAGGGCCTCATCCTCCCTGATTGAACTGGGCCTCATCCTCCCTGATTGAACTAACCTCGTTATCTCTAGCCTGCTTCTTGCTTGCATATTTATACCTGCCTCTGGAAATTTCCACTACATGCATCCGACGAAGTGGGTATTCACCCATGAAAGCTCATGCTCCAATACGTCTGTTAGTCTATAACAGTGGTCCCCAAACTTTTCCGGGGGGCGGGTGCCGGACAACTAGGCGCTGAGGACCGTGGCCGCCGGACAAGCGGCCACCAAAATGCCGCCGTGAAGCGGCAACGTCAAGAGACGTCGCCGCTGAAATGCCGCCATGAAGGAGCGTCATCACGAGGCGCCGCCACCAACATTCGGTGGGATTTAGGTGGTAGCGCTTCTTGACGTTGCCACTTATCGGCAGGATTTTGGTGGCTGCTTGTCCGGCGGCCAGTAGGCAGGCACACATAGATGCCATGGCGCCCGCGGGCACTACGTTGGGGACCCCTGGTCTATAAGGTGCCACGGGACTCTGCTGCTTTTACAGATCCAGACTAACATGGCTACCCCTCTGATACTTGACTGCAGGCTTGATAACTTAACAGGATGCTAACTTGGTAACTTCACAGGGTGCTAACAGTAGACAAACAGGGAGCACAAATGGTCTCCACCTTTTCCTATGTATTGAAAGCAAGCAGTGACAGAATAGCAGTGAACGTGACACTCAAAGTGTCCTGCCATTAGGCGACTACTAGCCAGTTAGTAATATACATGCTTGCCAGTTACTATCTTTGTACGCAGACATGTCGGTCCCAAGACATTAGAGACAAGGTGAGTGAGGCCGTAGCTTTTATTAAACCAACTTCTGCGGGTGGAAGGGACAAGCTTTCGAGCAACACAGAACTACTATTCTGGGAGAGAGCAACAGGGTGTGGGAATCTGTGGAATCAGACAGAAGTGAAATTCTTCCCTTCCGGCTCACGGGTGCCTTTTACATTAACGATCTCTGAACTCATCTCTTACACCTAATGTCAATCGTTTTCCTGAAGTTTCGTCTACATTCAATCTTGCACCTGTTTAACTTTCAGTTAGTTTAAAACCAGATTTTAGTTAAACCAGCCCCAAAACTCTATTGTGAACACTTAACTTTAACTGGACTTGAGCCGAATTAACTCAACAAGGAATCCATTTAACTCAAATCGATATATGCCAGGTTTAAATTAGAGTGTCCACAAAGGTCTTGCACTGGTTTAAATTAACTGGTTTAAAGCTCTGCCTTTAATTGAACTGGTGCAACTTTAGGCAGGGTCTTACTTGCCTCCATACTTCAAACACGGGTGTAAAGGAAATTAACTGCCCCAAAACTGCAGTAGACTCAGATCTACACACTGCTTTGGAAATATGCAGATTACAACCAGCTGTTCTCCAAACAATGCTATTTAAGGAGTTTTAAAAAAAAATTACCCACAGAAAATCTAAATAAAAGTCACTGGAGTTTCTCTATTTAAGTGTATCCCTGCAGCTATAGCAACCCAAACATTACAACACGATGAGACGCAGGAGGTAAAATTGACCAGTCTAGTGTCCCCACCCAAGCAGCAGCATGAATGCAAAAACCACCACATTATCATAAGTGCAAACACTAAGGGCTTGTCTCTGGCCTGGTCTACACCTAAAACTTAGGTTGATCTAGCTACATGGCTCAGGGCTGTGAAAAATGTAATGCTCTGTGCAACATAGTTAGGTCGACCTAACCCCCATGTCTGTAGATGCAGCTAGGTTGATGGCGGAATTCTTCCGTTGATCCCGCTATCACTTCTTGGAAAGCTCGATTAACTGCATTGATGGAGAAACCCTTCCGTCAATGGAGGAAGCTGTGCCGCTGTAGTACAGACACGCCCTCAACTTAAAATGTTTCACTAGAACAGCAATGTCAGTAGAGGGTGTGGGGGTTTTGCCAACACAGCGATGTCAGCAAAAGTCCTACTGTAGAGACAGTTATACTGGGATCAAAGCACTTTTGCTGATCTAGTTTATTTCACTCACCAAACTGGTAAAAGCTACACTAGCAAAAGCACTGATATGCTGGTACAACTGCAATGTTTAAAACTTATCACCAATTTATAAAAAAAACAACCCACCACATCCCCGAGTCAACAAAGCTATGCTGGCAAAACCCCCAGTGCAGACGCAGCTACACCAACAGAAGAGCGTTTGTGGCATAGTTAATGTCATTTGGAGAGGTGGGGTTAGAAAACGTGTCCACACTGGAGGGTTTGCCCCGTATAGCTACACGTGCAGAACTCAAGTGTAGACAAGGCCCAGAGTCAGAATCCAAGGACAGACGGGAACAGCAGATGATTCTGTCAGACCACAGGCCACCAATGCCAGGCCCAGCACCTGCACACAAAACCCAACACCGGAAATCAGACTGACATATTACATCCCACAGGAGACTAGACTATTCTGTACCACAGGCAGCGAGTAGGAGGGATCCAGGTACACCAGTCCCCGCAATGACAAGGAAATGATTATGTGAGAGATACTCAGATAATCCTGGCACGTGACTAGCACCCACACGCTGCAGAAAAAGGCAAAAGTCCCCAACGTCACTGCCATTCTGACCGGGAGGGAGGGAGGGAGAGAGATTCTCCAGTTTTAATCACTGCAGCCATCGGGGCACTTGAAAATAGGATTAACCCCGCAGGGTCCCTAGAACTACCCTGGGGCCTGCCCTCAGCAAGAGGGTCACTCAGTTCGACTTCCCCCTTATTATCTGCACTGCAGCAGCGCCTATCAGCTGCAGCCAGGGATTGGGATCGCATGGCACTCTCCAAACACAGACCACAAAGACAGTCCCTGCCCCAAAGAGTTTACAGTCGCGGAGGCTTTGTTCTTTCCATTAGCAGTGCTTAAATAATGTTGCCATTTAAATGCTCTCCCATCAGGTGTGGGCATTAACACTCGGAGGAGGCGCTCTATGCCCTCGACTCCTGCAGGCGTTGGGCACTCGGCACCTTGCAGGATCAGCACTGCTGCAAGTGAAGAAAGTAGAACATGGCGCATGCACGTCTGTTGCTGCTCATGTTTGGAGACAGTTTTCTACGTGGCCATCTCACCAAGCAACCATTACAACAGCCAGCTTTAGGGGAGACCAGCTCCTTGGCTAATAGAGCCACACACATTTGGGTGGCATTTACAGAAAGGTTCATTCCGTCAGAAGCAGAAAAAAAAATGCAAATATCTAAAAGATTTGGAATTTCTCCCCTCCCCCCATAGCCAGGACATTCCAACCACCAGGCTCTGTGTGCCCCTGTATGGTTACCATGCTCCTCAGCAGGTTTTCAGAATAGCTGTGCAGTGTTTGATTGCATGATATCTTCTCTACTGCTCTCATTCAGCTCCCATAAGTCCTTGCATCTGCAGTATCTGAGATCATGGCGTGGTGCAGGCCAAGAGCTGCCACTATTAAATGGGCCAGTCCCCATGACTTTTACACTGTGCTCATGGACAGCAAGGTGATGGTGTAAAACCAGCATTTTACTGAACAGGTCTGCTCCTTGCCTGGATTCAAGGTTACATCCAGTTACTGCTGTGCCCAAAGTAATTTTTAACAGCAAGCTGGACTGTTGACAAGCTTCTGTCTGCAGCATCTTTCTAACTAAAGACAGTGCACAAACTATAAAGATCACACCTTGAATTTGCAAGTTAAAAAAAAAAAAGTTTGTCTAACTGCAAGCCCTGCAAACTCAACCTGAGACCTCAAACCGAGCAAGCTTGATCTGAAATCACGTAGGCACGATCGCTGCGGAAGCCCACGGTGCCTTTTGCACAGAGCAAAACTGCTCTTTGAATGCAAAGATCTACGTTGAGTTTACAATCTGACCACACAGGCATCAGGAAATGAAAAGTTAAGTCTCCCATAGCAGCACTAACCTCATCCACGCTGCAAGTACTAAATATATTCAGGGTGTCCTGTTTGCAAGGGTTTCCCCCTGATTTTAGGCTAATTATGGCTCATTTTTATGAGTTAAAAAAAGCTTTTAATTAACAATTTTTAAAAAAGTTGGTTTCTTTAAAAGATTCCAAATCTGTCACTCAGCCCCCTCTGAAGACACCAATTCCCCCAGATGATCTCCTAGTGAAGGTGATTACAGGAGCATTACTATGGGCTAGTCTACACCGGCAGTGCGAAAGCACTGCCGCGGCAGCACTTTAACGTGCCTTGTGGCGCTCTAAAAAAAAAAAAAAAATCACTTCAACAAGGGGTGTGGCTCCCAGCACTGGGACACTGTTTACACTGGCACTTTATAGCGCTGCAACTTGCTGCGCTCAGGGGGGTGTTTTTTCACACCCCTGAGCGAGAAAGTTGCAGCGCTGTTAACTGCCAGTGTAGACAAGCCCTATGGCTTGGTCCACACTACAGAGTTAGGCTGATGTAAGGCACCTTACATTGATTTAATTATGTCAGCGTCTACACCAGAATGCTGCTTCTGCCAAAGTAAGTGGCCTGCTACACTGCCATAACTCCACCAGACCTTATGTCAGTGTAGTTAGGGCAATGCAGTGGCTTTGTAGAGACTGTTACTTACATCAGCTGTTGACTGTCATTCTTGTCAGTTTCACAGCTGCCTCTGGCTCAGAGCAGCAGGTGGGGCTCACAGCTGGAGCTGTGAAACTGACAAGAATGTCAATTTCACTACTGGTAGGCTCCCTGATGTGAAAATGGAGCTGCGGCTGGGCTCACAGCTATCCCCCCCGCAGCTGTCAGCTAGGCATGGGGCTCACAGCTGGAGCCCCCACCCTCCGCCCCGGGGTAAGAGCGCAAGCTCAAGAACTTACACAGAACAGAATCAGGTCACCAGTGCGTCCGGTTCTGCTCAAAACACAAAATAAAAGGCCAGTCAAACCACCGAGCCACCAGCCCCACCACAAAAAAACAACAATTTGTCCACACAGCAAAAAAATTGGAGATGTTGGGTATTTGATAAAAACCTTCTCTTGGTTTTTTGGTGTGTGGGGGGAGGGAGGGTGTGTATCCCTGTTTTAACATCAGAGTGAAAATCCTGGCTGGGCTTTTCAAAAGAAACCAGCAATTTTGGGGTGTGCAGCTTCAGACAGCATGAAGAGACCTGATTTTCAGGAAGCGCTACGCAGCTGTGGTCTGAAGTTCAAATCAGAAATAAGGCACAGAGTTTGGAAAGGGAGAGTGATTAGCCAGCAGAACTGACTCCCAAGGAAAGTAGTGGATTCTTTCTCTCTTGATGCCTTCAGATCAAGACTGAATGCCTTTCTACAAAATAGACTTCAGCCAAACACAAGTTATTGGGCTCAATATGGGGGTGAAATTCGATCCTTTGTTTAGGTCAGACTAGGTGATCTAATGGTCACTTCTGGCCTAAAAATCTATGATATTATAAATCTATGAAAATCAGATCCCTTTAAAGGTGCCACCAGTTGGGTGCCCAAAAAACGGAGACTCTCAAAATCACGGGTCACAGTGGAAAACCTCGAACTCTGCACACATTAAAGCAATACATTTAAGATGAGAGTTTCAAAAGCGCTCAGCATTGTGGGTTAACGGGGGTTTTACCACAGCCTTCAATGGGAGCAGAGTCTGGCCAGTCTCAATCACCTCTGAAAATCTAGTAATCTAACATTCACAGAGTGCACGTGTGTGCTGGACCCAGCACATATGGCTACAAGAACTTTCATTCTTGTGCGGGTGCTGTAGTGTAATTCATCACAAACTGTGCTTTTGGCATTTAATTTCCTTGTATTTTGTTACAACTGAAAGGACAAGCAGAAAAAAACCTCTGATAATTGCAGGAACCTGATGCTGTGGGATTGTGTCTCACCGATCACTGCAGCTTTCAAAGTACTCCACTCCTCAGAAAGGCACACAAACCCTCACTGTGGCTGACATCACAAACAGGGAAGCAGAATACAAATCTAAAAGCTTAACTATTGCCAAAACTTTGCTACCCATTCCACATTCAGGTTTAGACCTAGGCACGCAATCGTCACTAGCCTTTTAGGGCAGTGGTTTTTAAACTTTTTTTCTGGCGACCCAGTTGAAGAAAATTGTTGATGTCTGTGACCCAATGGAGCTGGTGACGAGGGGTTTGGGGCATGGGAGGGGGCTCAGGGCTGGGGTGCGGGAAGGGGTCAGGGCTCTGGGCTGGGTGTGCAGGCTCTGGGGTGGGGATGAGGGGTTTGAGGTGCAGGAGGGGGCTCAGGGCTGGGGCAGGTGTGGGGGCCGGGGTCCGGGCTCTGGGCTGGGGGTGTGGGCTCTGGGGTGGGGCCAGGGATGAGGGGTTGGGGTGCAGAAAGGGATTCTGGGGTGGGGCTGGGGTATGGGAGGGGTCAGGGCTTGGGGCTGGGGGTGTGGGCTCTGGGTTGGGGCCAGGGATGAGGGGTTGGGGTGCAGAAAGGGATTCTGGGGTGGGGCTGGGGTATGGGAGGTCAGGGCTCTGGGGTGGGGGTGAAGGCTCTGGGGTAGGGATGAGGGTTTGAGGTGCAGGAGGGGCTCAGGGCTGGGGCAGGTGTGTGGGACGGGGTCAGGGCTCTGGGCTGGGGTGTGGGCTCTGGGGTGGGGCCAGGGATAAGGGGTTTGAGGTGCAGGAGGGGCTCCAGGTTGGGGGCTCAGGGCTGGGGCAGGTGTGTGGGACGGGGTCAGGGCTCTGGGCTGGGGTGTGGGCTCTGGGGTGGGGCCAGGGATGAGGGGTTGGGGTGCAGAAAGGGATTCTGGGGTGGGGCTGGGGTAAGGGAGGGGGTCAGGGCTTTGGGCTGGGGGTGTGGGCTCTGGGGTGGGGCCCGGGATGCGGGGGTTGGGGGGCAGAAAGGGATTCTGGGGTGGGGCATGGGAGGGGTGGGGGTGTGGGCTCTGGGGTGGGGCCAGGGATGAGGGGTTGGGGTGCAGAAAGGGATTCTGGGGTGGGGCTGGGGTATGGGAGGGGGTCAGGGCTTTGGGCTGGGGGTGTGGGCTCTGGGGTGGGGCCAGGGATGAGGGGGTTGGGGTGCAGAAAGGGGTTTCAGGTTTGTGGGGGGGACTCAGGGCTGGGGCAGGGGATTTGGGGCATGCGGTTGGGGCGCGGGCTTACCTCCAACGGCTCCCGGTCAGTGGTGCAGCGGCAGGCTTCCCGCCTGTCCCAGCACCACGGACCGCGCTGCGCCCTGGAAGTGGCCAGCAGGTGCGGCTCCTAGGCGGAGGCGCGCAAGCGGCTCCACACTGCTCTCACCTGCAGGCACCCCACCACCACCACCTCCACCCCAGCTCCCATTGGCTGGGAACCGGCCAATGGGAGTATGGAGCTGGTGCTCAGGGCGGGGGCAGTGCCTACGAGCCGGACCTGCTGCTGGCTGCTTCCGGGTAGGGACTACTAGTTTTACTACTAGTTTTTACTGGCTGGCCGCCAGGGTCCCTGGGTGCTGAGCAAGGTGACTGGGTCATGACCCGAACTCTGAAAACCACTGTCTTGGGGTATGTCTACATTGCAATTAGACTCCCACGCAGGCCCGGGCCAGCTGACTTGGGCTAAGGGGCTGTTTAATTGCAGTGTAGCAATTCCGGCTCAGTCTGCAGCCCGAGTTCTGGGACCCTCCCATCCGAGCCTGAATTTCTGCCCTGCAATTAAACAGCCCTTGGCCCGAGCCCCAGTAGCCCGAGTCAGTCGCCACAAGCCAGTCACGAATTTTTAATTGCAGTGTAGACATACAGTCCCTTGGCATATTCTACAGAGGGTATTTCCCTCCCTTCCCCCACTCCTGCCGCTTTGAAGGCTGTAGAAGATGAGAGCACTGAAAACAGCTAGGATAGCTGGAAGTAACACAATCTGCCCAGATCCCCCGAGATTCTGAGTGCTTTCAACTACTGGATCTAATCTAATTTACTCCGCTATTTTCTGACATCCCTTCCCCCCAAAGCAGACTCTCTTCTCATCCCACTCATTGTGATCCACAAAGCAGCAGCTGCTTCTAGCTACTGCTAGGATGGTGGGGGGTGGGGAGAAAGGGATACAGAGGGCAGAGTGGTTGGATTACCAGTTTGATTAAAATTGAGACCGGCGACCCTGCAGCCCTTCTGACCAAGCTGCGAGCTAAGCAGGATCAGAGACCAAAATGCTGCTGGAAGTGCTGCTGATGATTTGTGGATAGCGCCCTGCTTTGTGAATAGGCACAGAAGCCAGTACACGAGGGAGCACTGTGCTGCCGGAGGTAATATCTTCTGAAGAAGACTTAAACCTACACTTCCTTGTGACTGCTAAGATCCCAGAGCGCTTTGTAGGAGAGTTCATCCATTCTGCCTGCTTAAAATGCCCCTTGCAGAGGAAGAGGAGGAGGAAGTAAAAGTGTTCTCAACGGAAACCCCCAGTGCTGCGTGCTTTTGCTGGCGCAAAACGACAGCTGCATTTCAGTGGCAGGCGATGCAATCCCGCCGCGCAGGGTCTTCAGATCGATCCCCTGGACTGAAAGTTATTACGGACAGGGAGTGAGCCCTCCCCATCCCCAGCCCGTCCTGATCCCCATCAGATCTCTCTGCTCTAGTCTAAATGCAGGTTTGGGGGTTTACAGATGGAGCAAGCTCAGAACGATCCAATGGCCATCTTCTGGGGGGCCGAGGAGGGGGGAAAGATACCCTGAAAGAAGCTGCTGCCAGCGGATCAGGGCTCAGCTAATTTGGGTGAACAGGGGGCATTAACTTGATCTGTGTTTTCTTAATAAGGGGACCCGAAAAGATAACAGAGGGATTTGGTGTGGGCAAGACAAAGAATGCAGTGAAAGCACCTGCACAAGTTCAAGGAAAGTGGTCTTAACCAACATCATCTTGTGACTAAGGCACTTGACTAGGTCTTAGGAGATCTGGCTTTGTTTCCTGCTCTATCACATCCCTAGGCAAGCCACTTACTCTCTCTCTGCCTAATAGCAATAACAGCACTCCCTTTCTCCCCCCCCCCCTTTGTCTGTCTTGTCTATTCAGACTGTAAGCTCACTGGGGCAGGGACGTGCTACGGATTGCAACAGCAACAGCACCCAATACAATGAGGCCCTGACCTCAGCTGGAGCTTTCAGGCATTACCCCAATGCAGAGCACAAACCACAGGGTGGAAAAAATTTTACTCCCTTGATTTATTTATTTTTAAATCATTGATCTGAGTCAGGTCGACACCTTGTAAAACCAATTTGAAAATCTGTGTTATCGCAATTCTTTTACTGCAAATTTATAATGAACTCACTTACAAATGCTTTATTTTTCTTTTTTTACCACCACTACTGTTGGGGTATCTTAACTGAATCTTACAAAAGCAGCATAGGTGGCACGTGAACCACCAGCTGGGGGAAGCTAGCCATCAGCCCCTGCCCCTGCCCCTTCTGTCTGAGACCTTGCCCCCTTTTGCACCCACCCACCCTGGATCCGAGAGCCCCGCCCCACCTCAGCCACTGGCCCTTGCCCCAGGCTAGTGCCCCACCATGGAGTACCTCCAGCCTCCGAGTGCTGGGAGAGCCCTGGGCCATCCCCAGGGAGACTGGACTCACTGGAGCTGGCTGAGCAGGAAGCGGGAGAGGGGGGGACCTGGGGGCGGAGTGTGGGCGGGGCCATACCTGGCTGTTTGGGGAGGCACAGCCTCTCCCAGCCTATGATACCCGCCACCCATGAAAACAGTATAATTATGTTACTGACATGACCCCCCCACTACCATAGTAACTGAACACCTCTCAACCTAACATATTTATCCTCACACACCCCTGGGCTGCAGGCCAGTGCTATTGTCCCCATTATACAGATGTGGGAAACTGAGGCACAGGCAGACTGAGGGCATGTCTACTTTGCAAGTGAAGGTGTGGACTGCAGCACAGATAGGCACATCTGTGCTAGCTTTCATCTAGCTAGCACCGGCGACAACAGTAGTGACAATGTGGCAGCTTGGGCTAGAAATCAGAGTACATACCCCTTGTCCCCAGTGGGTTTTTGCTCTGAGCATGTTCACTTGTGCTACAAGCATACCTTCACTTGCAGTGTAGACATACAGTAAGGGGTTCAGGCCCAACTTCTTAACAAGGAAGGGTGATTAACCACGGGAACAGACTACTAAGGGAACTGGCGAATTCTCCAGCTCTAGATGTCTCCAAATCCTGACTGGATGCTTTCCTGGAAGAGACAGTTTAGCCAAACACAAGTTACTGAGCTCAGTTCAAGGGTAACTGGGTGAATTCTCTGGCCAGTGTGTTATACGAGGTCAGACTAGATCTAATGGTCCCTCTGGCCTTAAACTCTATGAGTCTGAGTCACCCAGTCTGTGGAGTAGCAGGGAATAGAACCTGCGTCTTCCCAACAAAATCTTGACAGTAAAGGCCCTCATCCTATGAACACTTCAGCCTTTAGTCACATGAATTATCCCACTGATTTCAAAGGGAATACGCGGGTGCTTAAAATTAAGCACATGCATAAACATTGGAAGCATCAGGGGCTAAAATTGTATTTGTATTAACAGCTTCTTACAGCCACATAAAATCTTTGTCATTTTCAAAACAAAACTGAGCTATTTAGACTTTCCATTGGCACAATTACTGGGAACTGTTTTATACGCACAGGCTGAAATTTCAAAACCAAGAGCCTGAAGTTAGGATGTTACGCTCGTATTTAGGTTATCTATGTGCTTATGAAAATGTCACCTTACGTAGCGTGTTAGAACAAGAGGCCCATTGACTTCAGACTGCAAATCCTAATGGAGGAGCACAGCCCGATCAAAGCATTTCACCTTTCGCGGCTTGTGAAAATTCAGTGTCTCAGAAGATGATCTTGGTTACAAACATAGCAGGGGCTATTTGCTATCAGTTTTGTGCATTTGCATTTATGTAGTTCTCACACTAAGGCGGTTAATGAAGCTCTGGGCTTGTCTTTTTCAGCACAGTTGAGCAGGTAAAGTGTGAAACTTCATAGTAGAAAGAAAAACCTATGTAAAATCAAAAATCCCCACTCAACAGTTAGAAAACTAATTAAAGAATCAAATACAAAACTGATGTAATTTAAGACTATAAAATGGGAAGAAAGCAAAGACTTAGCAAGATGTACATTTTAAAAAAATCCGATTTAAAAAAAATAAAGAATTAAAAAAGAAATAACTTTAAAAAATTTAAATATTATCAATTATTTGTACCCACCCTGATCAACAGCAGCACCGCCTTGCCGCAGAGAGGGGGCTGTCACTTTTAGAGCTAGGTAAATACCAGGTAACATACCAGTGTGAGATCAAGTCTCTCTCATGGCTGCAGCATAAGCTGTCTCCTTATATTAACTTGCTTGGGCTACGAGCGTCGCTACCTTGCTCCCCACTAAAGGCTGAGATGTTTGTAAAGGTGTTACAAAAAGGTTTCAGCAGCTTTTTTATCTAAACTACTAATTGACTTCAGTTGCGCTCGCATTCGCTTTTCATTATTATACCCCGACCAAGTTTTACGAGCACAAATGCCTGAAGAAAGTGAATGTTAAGCTCACCTGCTCAGAGGCAATTGTAAAAATCACATTGTGTCCAGCATTTACAGCAGAAGCCTGGTTATAAGAATTACGCGGCCAGTGACTGATCAAGAACGATACAGCTCAAATAGCAAACCAGAGAATCAATGAAATTCAGTACACGTTTGGAATCTTTTCTAATACCTGTGAGAGAAATCATGATCTGCTTATTGATATTCTGTAAACAGAAGAGGTGGCAAAATGTATGGAATAAGCTCCTCAGTATGAATTATTTGCTCAGTTCAAGCTACTTTAACCCATCGGAACCCCCCCACATGTGCTCCTCACAGTGCCAGCTCCCAAAGCGCTTTGCACTGCGGATCACCTCAGCCATACTGAAATGCAGCCGCCTCACATGGAATACGGATGCTGTTTATAAGACCACACCAACACTGAGTGAACGGTTCAAGAGAAGGGGCCAACAAAACAGGGAATTTTAGCAGGCAGAATTTAATTACCCATTTTCTTACAAAAGTGCACAGGAACTCTTCGGGTATGTCTACATTGCAAAAAACAAACCCCCATGCTCTGAGTGTCCCCTAGCCTCTGTTGGCCACAAGCTGGGAGTGGACATGGGATGGATCATTAGATGATTGCCTGGTCTGTTCATTCCCTCTGAAGCACCTGGCATTGGCCACTGTCGGAAGACAGGATACTGGGCTAGATGGACCATTGGCCTGATCCAGTGTGGCCGTTCTTATGTTCTAACCCCAGGGCAACGAGTTTCGGAGTCCGGGTCTACAGACTCAGGGGATCATAGCAGCAGTGTAGACATTCCTGCTCAAACAGGAGCTCAACCTCTGAGATCCACCCCCACTTCTTGGGATTCAGAGCCCAAGCAGGAACATCTACCCTGCTATTTTTAGCCCTGTGGCAGGGACCCAAGTCTGGAGATCTGGGCTCTGAGAAAGACTTGCTGCGCTGGGGATTTTGAGAGGTTTTTTTTTTTTGTTTTTGTTTTTTTTTTTTTACAGTGGAGACAGCCTTAGGGTGACCAGATTTTCTAGGGACAGTCCCAATTTTTGGGTCTTTTTCTTATATAGGCTCCTATTACCCTCCCACCCACGTCCCGATTTTTCACACTTGCTGCCTGGTCACCTAGACAGCCTTGATAGGCAGAACGCGGCTTTTCCGGCTCATCTCTAAGATGGTGCCTCTAGCTGCACAGCACCCCCTGACACAACGCTAGGGAACTGCTTCTATACGGACAAAGGAAAGAGCGCCACCTGACTGACTGACTGCAGCAGCTCTGTTTTCCACCAATGTCTCCCCGGCAAGCAGCCCCCATAAATGATCCCATTTAGCTTAAAAGCACTGATGTGATCACAACTTGGCTGCAGGCAGATGCACCTTCCGCTGTGTCTCCAGCGGTTCTCTTTTCTTTTCTCTTCCAATTTTTATAATTGTTCTTCTTTCCTCCTTGCATTCATTTTCAGGATGCAGTTTGGCTCTAATCATTACTTAGCAATTTCATTTTCAACCCTGCGGCTCAGAAATTCAGGAGGGCAAAAGGGGGAAACACAGCAATTTAACCCTCAGATCAGAAAAGGTCGCAGCTCTGGGAGGGGTTAAATTGAAAGATCAGCCAACCATCAGCACCCTCTAAGAAAACTGAAGCCTCCCCAAGACACTGGAGCACAGACAGAATTCACAGGATAAAGGATCAGAGAGGGAAAGAGAATCCAGTTCAGCTCCACCACCGCTCTACAAGGCATATGTCCAAGACAGACCCTGCAACAATGGTTCTGAATTCCCCTGCTGGTAATGCAGCAGTGCCACTCGCGAGCACCATGTCACTCAGTCTCCTCTTTGAATCTCCATGAGGTCCTGCAGGTAAAATCCCCCAGTCAAATCAGACGTCACCCATTCTGCACTGAAGCTGTGAGAGCCACTTCCCCAAATGCAGAAATTGCAGTAAAAAAAAAGCCATGACTGGCTCAACCGCTCCTGTTCAGTGTGGTTGTGTCAGCTTTGGATACAAATTCCCCCACATATCTGGCCCTGCTATTCTTGGGCCTGCCTCCGTGGGAGATTCTGGAGCCGCGGATTCTGTCTGCGCTCATGTTGGAAACTCCTCTCCACTGAAACGCAGCTCTGCTGGATTCAGAGGAGGCAAACTCAACCCACAAGGCACTGCTGCAGAAGGAAGCAGAAATACAGCCGGAGCACGAAGAAGGAAACCATCGACCTTTTATCTTGCTGTGCCAAGGCTCAGCACCAGTTGCTTTCTCTCATCCACCCTGGGAGAACATGACGGGCAGTTTGATCCCAGAGGGCACAGTCCTGCCATAAATCTGTTGCATCCTTGCACTGGGGAGCAATCCACTCTATAGCACAGCAAATAGAGTATCTGCCAGGGAGCTCAGCAACCTAAAATCATTCCTTAAAACTCATTGGAAGTGGATTCCTTGCTAGCGAAAGATTGACAGCCCTGGAGGGCGAAGTCCCAAGAACAGGTGCAGCATGGAGACTGGCAGAGCAAGCATCCCCCCGAACCGTCCCCTGCCTGTATCCCTCACAGTCCTAACCTGTACAGGGGCACTCGGTCTCCACAGCCCATTCAAGGTCTTGGCCTGTATGAGACAGCTAGGCAGGAGGCCAGTTGTGACCTGGACACCATAGCTGGCTTTGATATAGAGACAAGACAAATCTCTTGCACGTGGGTGGCAACCAGGTTTAGAATGGGAAGCTAGTGCCACCCTTAACATGGAGAGATGATCCATCTCCACGATAAAGGGGATTCTATATAGAGGCTGAAGGACAGTGGTCAGCACCTGTGACTGTCCCTAGCTCCTTTGCTGTCTGCTCTCACCAGATGAGTCTAAGCTGTCGTGGAGCCAATAGGAACAGGACGTCAACTCACCAAATATCCCCACAGCCTCTCTAGCGGAGCTGAATGCCAGCATCGATACCAGCTGGCAGGACTGCCAAATGGTATTCTCTGTAGTGCACGATGGGCCCGATCCAAGGCCCAGTTAACAGAAAGCCCCCACTGATTTCAATGGGCATTGGATAAGGCCCTCTGACAGCAGAAGGAAGTGTGTGACTCCCATCAACACGGTTGAATTGAACAGAACTAGCTGCTCTTCAAGACTTGAAGCATCCCCCAGGGGCACCCAAATTCAACCCATCTTGCTTTGGCAGCTAAATCCCCCAGCTCTGCACCCCAGCACCTTCCATTCTTTAGGGCCCGCTCACCTATGTGGAAGAACCCTATAGGATCACCAGGTAGCAGACTGGGGCATTTTTCCTGGAAGCAATTTGAAATCTTTGTCAGTTTCACACCCTCACTCCCGCCCTCCCCCCCCCCCCACCAAGCAGGTCCCCTAGGAGAGCACTAATGCAGAAGAGCCCGGACCCAATCGCCTAGTACAGACATTTGGACATAAAGGAGACACAGACACAGGGAAGTGGGGAATGGGGGGAGAGAGGATGAGCAAAAACAGCTACCGGTGATAGAACTGGAGAGAAAACACCCTTCAAAATACAACCACCAGCAATTATTTTGGAGTCTCTAGGCCCCCATTAGGAAAGGGGATCTGCCAGACCAACCCAAAGAACAAAACCAACAGACACGGTCAAGATGAAAAAAAGGCAGCATGAACTAATGGACAGAGCACTGGACTGGAACTCAGGACACCTGGCTCGTATGCCTGGCTCTGCCACTGATTTGCTGTTTGGACACTGGGCAAGTCACTTCCCCTCTCTGTGTCTGTTTACTCACTCGTCCTTCGTTTTGTCTATGTAGACTGCATGATCATTGGGAAAGGGACTATCTCTCACTGTGTGTCCGTACAGCAACTGGCACAACAGAGGCCCAACCACTACTGTAGTATAAATATACTAAATCATTTACAAACTACCCCTCCCTTTTAATTCTGCGCCACAACCCAAGATAATTAAGATGGAATATTTCAGCTTTAACTTTTCACCTTTGGTGTTATTGGTTTACTGCTTGCGGTGGCTTGGAGACAGAGTAGGGCCATGACAATTTCACTGCTGGGTTCACACACCTTGGCCCGACACTATCCACTCAAATCTGGCCCAATGCTTTGATCTTTGTCCTCTGCAGAGGTCCCATCGCAAACACTGCAGAGCTGAGAACCTGACTATAAACAAGGGTGAAACTGATGGCATGGATTGGGTTGCCCAAGGTTGCCCACTGTCCCTCTCTGTGCCTCAGTTTCCCCACCTGTACAATAATACTACTGACCTCTTTTGCAAAGTGCTTTGAAAGCAGCTGATTAAAAGTGCTGCATGAGAGCAAGGTATTATGATGTATTGTCCAGCCGCTGCAGAAACGCAAACAAACTGCACAGAGTGCAACATGCACCGAGTTCTAAAAGGGTTTGCCGTTTTAATAGTCTCAACAGCCTTCAATAACACAGGAAATATGGTTATTTCTATTATTTTTATTAATATTTGGAGAGGCATGAAGACTTCCTGCCAGGTTAGATTTTACTACTCTCCTCCTCTCCCCCACTTTAAACCAAACTGTTCTAAAGCCGAAACTCAGCGGACAGTGCTCTGTCATGTCTTGGGGCCTGATTCTCCTCTCACTTACACTGCTATAAAGCAGGAACAGCACCACTGAAGTCAGTGAACTGCACGGATGTAACAGAGGAGGAAGAGGCCCACGGTGCGAGACCAGCACACCTTTGACACCAGGACGCTCCATAGACCAGTCACACCAGGTTTTGAGCCCTAAATAGCAGCAGCTGCATCAGGAATTTATAGTGCATGTCCTAGGCCATCCTCTGCCCTCCCCCGCACCTTATCAAGGTTCTTATACCACACCCACGGCCGGGATCTGCACATCGCCACCCTCAATTTTATCTCAAACGTTAGCAGCAGCTTTGTTTACATTTCCAGACTTTTCAGAGTTCCCACTGCACAGTCACTATTTATAATCATCTCACATTCATGCAGACAACACAAGCCTCCTTTGGAGTGGTACAGGTGGCTTTAAGCCACCTTTCTGCCATCTTGATTCTGGGCAGCTGTGGGGGCCCGGCTAGCCCCCAGCCTCCCCAAAGTTGCCTATGGATTGTATTTCAGCCGAGAATCCCCATAGCACTTAGTGCAATGAGCACATCCCCTATGCTGGGGCAACAGAGAGCTGCTTACATCAGCTCTCCGCTGCTAGGGGAATTCTGCCCTGGCATGCCACTGCAGCAGCATGCCAAGGTTGGGGCACGGCCCCGAATCAGCCCCGCCATACACACATCTGGACAAAATGGAGATCACATTGGAGGGTTGGGAGAAGCAGAGGGAAGAGCTGACTGAATTTAGATCACAGCCCGAGACAGCCATTTGCAATACAGGGATTTCTAGATCCTCAGCTATTCCTAGATGCCCAGGTAGCAGTTGCGGCCAAGAGCACATTTTCCACTTGCACCTAGACATCAAGGTGCAACCTCTTCTCTCCAATGCAGGGACCTGGCCACCACGACCTACGTCTACGTCACCTCAAGATTCGATTGCTGCTATGTGCTCTACACGGGCCTGCATGCTGAGGCCACCCTAACACTGTGGCAAGCGCATGGTGCCACTGCAGCCGTCTCGAGAGACGCTGCATGTCAGGACCACATTACCCCAGCGCTCTGGGAGCCGCACTGCCTGCCACCGGACGTCTATGTGGAACTCAAGGCATTGGCACTAAGCTATGAACCGCCGAACAATTTGGCACCCGTGACATCTCCTCTCTCTGCATGCCACGCTGCTGCGTCTCTGCAGATTGCAACTGACTGAGCTGGAGCGCCCAGCTGGCAGGACATTCCGAGAGGGATCCCTCAATTCACCCCAGCCCTCCAGGCGAGCGCTACCCTTTCTGTAGCATACATGGCCTCTTCCCCACCTCCCCGATTCTGAGCTACTTTCCCCAGCCCAGGGGGAGCTCCCTCGGATGGCAGTCTGCTCCGTAGGCATTACAATCGCAGCCTGGCCAGGCTTACACCTCGAGAACGGTGTGGCTGGTAGAATTTATGGGGCCCTCCCCAGCAAGCAGGCTGCCCCGGTGAAACCCCGCCAGCGGCTCCTTAACGCCGCGCACTGTCGCCGGGTGAAGGGATAGAGCTGGGGCTGTAAGGCCACAAGCGTCTGGTCTCCATTCAGTGCTGAGTCTCTGCAGCATGGGGCCCAGCCAGCAGCCTCTCAACAAGTGTCAATTATTTATGAATTTTAAAGATGAGGAGGGGAGAGGGGGGAAACTTACAAGACCGGAGCAGAAGCAAAGAAGCATCTTTCATTACATAACACCCCCTGCCCAGCCCCTTCTCGCTCATCCTCTCATCTTATCTCATGTGGTTCTTCCAGCCAGACGGGGAGGGGAACCAAAAGATGAAGAAGAGCTCAGTGCCTGCTGCAAGGGGAAATCCTGCAACAGCAGCCAAGGCTGCAGCAGAGGAGGCAGCAACCGCTTTCTCCTCAGTACATCAGCTTGTGTGCTTGGCATTCGGAGGCTATCAATTCCGAGCCCCACCACAAGGGCAGTGAGCGCAGAGGAAGTGGGGTGGAGAACGGCGCATTCTGATTTCAAACCCAATTAGCAACTTTGCTGCACACAAAAGGGAATTTGTTCCAACCATAAATGGTGCAGCCTTTGCTGAATCCACGGCCCCCGTTTCTAGAGACCTCCACTCAAGCTGATCCCTTGATTCCAGGAGAGGACAAAGTGCCAGCTTCTTCCATGTCAGGAGGATGGGGAAAGGTGGCACTGCATCTCACACAACTTGACTGGAAGCTGTGTGAGATCTCTGAAATTAAAACTAGATGAATCCTGGGGAATCATCTACAATCTACCCCCTTTGTCTGAAACAGCGTTGTACCCTACAATCTTTTGTCCAGCAATCTGTGCTACCTTTATAGACAGTCTACTTCTAAGTGTCCTGTAAACAGGAGCTCCCTCCCAGCTCCACTGGGAGAAACAGGCAGTAAAGATCTGTTAGCCAAAAAACCCACAGGCCAATTAAGAACATGAAGGGCAGCACTGCCAAGAAGTCCTAGGGTGATAAATCCAGTCCTCCTGCACCGCCAGTCACTCCCAACTTCTGGGAAGAGGGAAGGCGCTGGGATTCTTACTCAGGTGCTGTCCACAGACCCTGTTCAGCAGTGGATAAAACAGGAGAGGGCGCCAAGGAGAAGGGAGTGACACTTACCTAAGCCAGGGGGAGAGAACAGCTGATTCTTTGAACCATGAAGGTGGAGCTCTGCTCTCTCCCATTTACTTAACCTATTACACAGGAATCCATCTATTGTATCAGCCTCTGGCTAATGGGAGTCAATACATTTGATGTTCCCCCGCCCCAGGGCTGCTGGAATGAAGGAGCTCTCTCTCCCCCTTAGGCTACAGCCTCCTGCCACTCTGAATGGAGGGTTATCTGCTGCTCTATCCCTTGGCTGCTGCAAGGGGAGTGCTTCGCTCCTCTACTCATCTTCCAATAGCCATTTCTGAGTCCCCTCCGCCCAATCACTCCAGTGCCTGGCTCTGCTGCTGCACACAGGTTTTCCCCAAGAATAAGCAATGCAAAATTGACCGACTGTCCCTTTCACCACTTCTCACAAGGCCCTGAATAGCAAGGGGTAAAACTGACCAGAGTCTTGTCCATTTCAGACTGCCTTTCATGGCAAAGCTAGGAGCAGCCAGGGAGGCATAAGAGCTGTCTTCCTGAGTCTACAGACAGACACCACCATATTGTCTCATATTTGGAAGATTCTTCCTAAAAGAGAGAAACCTTTTCTTTGAACGAACGTTTAAATTGCTGTAGGAGGTGATGGCTAGCACCCCCCAACCCCCCCATGTAGATAATGCATCCTGCTTATCATGAACCATTGGGTTTGTCCACCCTGGAATCAATAAACTTCAGCATCAGAAACGATTCCTAACAGTCAACCCATATTTCCCCTTTCTTAAAGAGAGACTTAACTCTTAATAAAAATAGAAAACAACCAAGGAATCACATCCTCTCTGAAAGATTTTATCTACCTCTTTTACAGAAACCGCCTACAATTACCATAACTGAAAGATCAGAGTGAAAAATATGTTGTTCCTTGATCTCGTCAATGGATTGGCCGTGTTCGTTTAACAGCACTTTGAGTATATAGCCAGTTTCACTGCTTCTCTCCTGTTTAATCAGTCTGGGAGGGCCTTTCACACGCCAGCTAGGGTGAGAAGAAATATTTTTAAAAAGTTGTTGTAAAACCACAAAAATCTGCACTCAGGGGCAGGTGGGGGACCTGAACTATCTGAAACTTGGTTTTAGGGCCTCCTTGTACTGTTTGGGTGTTTGACCCAGTGTAACATGACCAGTGTGGATGCCCCTACACCTTAATCTAGAACAAGGGGCAGGCAGCCAAAACCCCAGTCCGCTCAGGGGTTCCATCCGCCGGCTCCTGCCAGCCGAGATCCCGGCTGCCAGACCCGCTCACCCCGCTGCCAGTCTGGGGTCCCGGCCCTGCTCACATACAGTGGGTACCTACCTTCTCCCTGGTTCTGGCCTTTCTCTTCCTCTCTATGCACTGAGCTGAGGGTGGGAGTGCACTGAGCACAGGGCTGGGGGTGAAGGAGCAGGCTGGGGGTTGGGGTGTAGGGTCTGGCCAGAAGCTAGAATGAGGGTGGGGGCTCTGGGTTGGGGCAGAAGGTTTGGGTGTGGAGCGCTTACCTGGGCAGCTCCCATTTGGTGCGAGGGGTGGGGAGTGCAAGAGTTAGAATGTGGGGGGTGCATGGGGTGGGGGGGCAGGGTATGTGTGGGGGTGCAAGAGTCAGGGCAGAGGGCTGGGGCATGTGAGGGGGGTGCAGGTGTCAGGGCATGGGGTGTGGGGGGCCTGGGTATGTGTGGGGTGTCAGCGTCAGGGCTGGGATCGTGGGGCGGGGTGAAGGAGTCAAGCAGAGGGCTGGGTGTGTGTGAGTGGGGTACAGGGCTCAGGGCAGGGGCGTGGGGTTTGCAGGGGTGCAGGGCAGGGGCCTGGGGGGTGCAGGGCTGCAGGGCTCAGGGTCGGCGCCTGGGTGTGTGTGAGGGGGGGGGGGTCAGGGCAGAGGGCTGCGGGTGTGGGTTGGGGTCGTGAGGTGCTCACGGCAGGGGCCTGGAGGGGATATGCCCCGATTCCACACACTCCTTCCCCAAGGCCCTGCTCCCGCTTCTTCGACTCCGCTCTGCCCCCACCCCCTCCCTTGCAAGGGCCATCAGCTGATTGGCGGGCAGGGAGGGAGGGAGGACAGAGAGGAGGAGGAGGGGCAGGAACCCAGCACACTGTGGGAAGAGGCAGGGAAGCTGGCAGGACCAAGCTTCTGCCCCCTGCCCCTTGCCTTCATGGGAGGGGGCGGAGAAGAGCGGGACGGGAGGGACTCCGGCAGGCAGCAGCGTGCCATTAAAAATCGGCTCGCGTGCTGTCTTTGGCATGTGTGCCATTGGTTGCCGACCCCTGATCTAGAAGCACACTGGAATAAACTGCACCTGTATAACCACATTTTTCACTCTGTCTCTACATTAGGGGTTAGCACCAGTTTAACTGCACAAACCCAGAGCCTATTTCCCTAAACTTCCCTCCATGTACCACTCCGATTCCTCCACCTCGGATATTTGTAGGTGCTCGTCATATTCCCAGCTCTTTAGGACTGGTTTACACACAGTTTGCGTGCTATTTTAAGAACATGGGTTAACCCCTAGTGTGTGCACTCTTAAGTCAGTGTAAGAACTGAAGTGTCATTGGTTTAGCATAAATTCGTTAGTAATTTAGTTAAGCGAACGCACAAACAGTAGGGCATAAACCAACCCCGAGGTTCAGAGCTTTACAAAAACAACACAAAGCTATAAAAGCCAGGACACAGAACTGAAACTGCACCTTTAACTCATCCTGCTAGGGCTGGGGATTGCAGCTCATACATGATCTCTAGCTCTGCCAAACACCATCCTGATCTGCAATACAAGGGAGGCAGCTCACAGCAGGAGTGGCTCTTTGTTTTGTACAATTAGCCAACCCATCAAGTTCCAAACAGGTTTTTTGTTTAACTTTCCTTTATTCCCAGCTTAATGCTTACCAGTAATCAGGACTCCTGTGTGCTAGGACAGCAAGTCGAGAGGGAGCACTGTACACCTGACAGTTGACATAGGTTAGAAAAGCATCCACCACCTCCACTGTTTCAACTACATTTTTCCAGTGAAGCTTCCTACCTACCATCAGCAGAACTGCACAGGTGTCAGTAACTGTAGAAGCGCTAGTATAGAAAAGGCATCTGCTGGGGACGGGTTTTAGCCACCTACACCTGCTCTGACTAGTTCCTGGAAAAATGCTACTGTAGTTAGACAATGGTGGCCAGTTGCATCCAGGTCTCTGCTACTGCTCCCAGTGCTGCTATAGGTTGGTGGAGATGAACCAGTGGGAAACTTTTGAGGGAGGGGCCAGAATAGACACAGCCTCAGACCATACACAAAGCATACTTGTGCAATGATTGTCCAGGGACGCACGCCCCATGAAATGAATAGGATTCATATGCAGAGGCAAATTCAGCCCTGGGGTAAGCGGGTGCAGCTCTGTCCAAGTCAGACACTGAATTAGCAGCCACGGCAACTGAAGGCCTCTGTTCATCTGCAGAACAGGCAGCAGCGCAAGCTTCCCCTCTACAACCCCACCACCATGCCTCACCACTGCTTCTTTAGGGGCGGGATCCGGCTCAGTGCCCCGTTTAATCTTTCGCTGTTTAGGGTACAACATATAAGCCCCTGCTCGCACTCACGCTCAAGCCAAAACCCCCCTTCTGTCTACAGACATTTCTGTCTGATTCAGGCCTGGGTCCCAGGACCTTGACGGGGTGCAGGGTTCGAGCTTGAGGCCTGGGGGCGGCTTGGGCTCATACTCCATTGTTTTGCAGTGTGGACGCAGCTCAGGCCCAGGCCCCCCCGGACTCGGGTCCTGAGAATCCGCTAACACTATCTCACAATCCCATGGGACAGTGTTCTTTGTCCTGTCTATCCCAAGACTGGCCAATCAACATCCAGGAAACAGAAGCAATCCCTCTCCCCCCCGCCCCGGCCGTTCAAGTACAGCTACTCAGTGTTTAACCCAACAAAGGGGGCAGCAGTGAGCGATTTTGCAGTAGAACACCTGCCCCTTTGAACTGGACTCACACCACCTAGTCCTTTCTCTCTCTTTTAGCTGCTCAACAATTTTACAGATAAAGATTTTTTTTTTTTTTAATTCAGGGAAAAGAACAGCCAATGGCAAACTGATCTTAATTATATTCAATTAGCTCCTTCAGCACCCTATCCCATTACACACTCGAGAGCTATGAACACTTGCAGAAAGGTTCTATAGCACCCAAAGGCTTTGAACAGGTGGGCTACAGATGTACTATACAACCACAGGAGGCCTGTGCTTGTGATCCTGCAGTCAGAGCTACATGGACACACACATGCATCTGAATGGGGTCCTGCTGACTTCTGTAGGGTCCCTATCCCTGTCCTGAGTGGGGTCTGCACAGGTGGAAGGATCCACTCACGTGGATTCAATTGCAAGATTGGGACCATCGCAAGATGCCTAAGAGACAACAAAGGGATTACTGAATCAAAACAAGTAACCCTGCACTGGGGTCAAAAATCCATACACCAAAGCTCCATCCCAATACAATTTGAATGAGCCAAGAGATGTCTTTGACATACAGAGTTAGTGATGGAAAAAAAAGGGGACAAGAGGAACATGCTAAATCTAAACATTGGTTCCACTGAGTCTGGTATCCTGCCTGCAGCATACATCGTGCTTCTGGGGAGCCCCCCTTGAGGTACACAGCTACAAGTGCAATTGTGTATGTGTGTGGAGCAAGGAAACATTCCTTCCTGACCCCTGAAGTAACCAGTTTATGCCATGGAGCATGAGATTTGATTCCTGTTCTATTACCAGGCAGAACTCTCCATGATAAATAGCCAGACAACTATTCAACTGGTTTTAATCCCAACCACACCATTCGGCTTTTTGATCTTCCACTGACAGCCTCAAATTCCATTGGCCGACTACACTGTGCGAGGAAACAGTTCCTTTTATGTATTCTCAATGCACTTGGCCATCGCTCGCAGCACCCCTTGAACCCATTTTGTAATGTGATATTAAAGTTTTCACCAGCCCCTTCATAACCTTAAATACCTCAATCAAGTCTGCCTTCCACTCACCTCCAATGAAAGTTAAATAACACTAGGTATTTTAAGAAATCTCATCATACCTCAAGTCCCATGAAACCTATGCTCAGAGCATCAACAAAGGCAGCGCTGCTGCGCTCGCCCATCAGGGTGACATACAATAATGGCTGCTAGGGGATTGCTCTACAATGGGAGTGAGGGCAATGATACAGACCTGCTGCTTGTCCTACAGACAGACCACTCAGTTTGTAGCAATATGACTCGCCTATTGTTGTGGGGGCAGAGAGGGGGGCGAGGAAAATCCCAAACTCTCCACATTCAATAGCTTTGTTGGTTTCCACAATGTGGCTCTGAAAGGCTAAGACTGGCGAGCGCTGTAGCACTGCTGTTGCTCTACATGGAAACGCACATTAGGTGACAGCAGCAGCCTACCATTCATACTGAGCCAACACATATTTCAACAGAGCCAGGAGTTCTAGGGCCCTTGATCCTTGGGCTTAGAGAAACCTCAGTGAATGGAATCAAACCAGCCTAAGGGCCCCGGATCCCCATCCACAGCCCCGAGCATATGAATCTTGGGTTAGAATGAGCTCTGCATAAGCAACCCCATTCTCTGGGCTCCCAGGCTCACCATGGAAAGGAAGAAACAGTGGTCAGTGTGGGGAGGAGGGAGTCCCCATTGTCTCAGCTGCTGTCATCTCGGGCACTGTCAGAATGGCTGTGAGAACCGAGTGTGATTGTCCCCCTGAGCAGCTACAGAAAGGGATGGGCGGCCATGGAAGGGTCAAGGTTTTATCCAGTGAATCTCCCCCTTCCCACCCATGCAGTTAGAAGCCTCCTAGGGCTGCAGAGGAAACTAGCAGTTTGACCCTCCATTTGTTTGGGAGGGAGGAGTAAACCGGTAACCCAACCATTCAAATCTACTTCAGCAACAAGCTGCCAGCCACAACACATTTCCAAACCCAAAGTACTGCGGTAACAAACAGATACATCTTATTCATGCCAAAATCACCTATTCAAACACACCCTGGTCTCATTATGGGAAGAAAGGAGATTTTATTTTGGGAAGAAGGGGAAGAGAGCACAGGCCTAGTCCAAATGGGAGAGTGACTGAAGCCCTCCAAAGATCCACACCCAATCTGAAAAGTCATTTCTCTCCCTGCCTCCCCATTCGGCAACCGGTGACAAACTGGGTCTAGGTGCCAAAGCTGGTACTGCCCCAGGCAGATCACTCCAGGGGGCATGGCCAGGAAATCATTCATCAGTGCCCGCACAGGGGTTATAGGCCTCCTGCGAAGTCCCAGATGGCTCTCTATGGCTCGGCTGGAGTCAGACGGCAGGGCTATGATCCCATCTGAGTATGGGGTGCACCCTGAGTGACAGAGCTCCCAGGATTATTCAGACCCACCAGAGGAATGGAAGTTGGGGCAAACTATGATCCTGGGGTACATCCACCCAGGTGCAGTCTGGGGGGGCTGTGGAATAGCGAGGAGGAGGATGCAGCCTCGGTCCCTACAGTAACCACTTCCAACCATCCCCAAAGTATGAGAGCGGTGGGGGTCTCGGGTACTCACCACTCTACAGGCTCCGAGTTGCCTCCGGCTCCGTTTCCCCGTCGGGGAGCCGGCTTCTCAGCGTGGGGCTCAGCCAGCTGCCGGATATTCCATGCGGCGGTGGGGGTCCCCGGGCGCTGCTGGGCCGGGGACGGAGGTGAGGGGAAGCGGGAGAGGTACAAAGGGGTGGGGTCGGGGTGGGTGTTCGGATAGCAGTGGGGCTGGGGGCAAGGGGGAGAGGGGGTGGGGAAGAGGAAACAATGTAGCAGCGGCCGAAGGGAGGATTCCAATTTCGAACGTTGCCGGCTTTCTTGGAACGCGGCGAGCGTTCGATCCCGGAACGCTGCAGCTCCCGAGGTTCGGAGCGCGCCGGGAGCACTGCAGAAGGCACGGGAAGGAGGGGGGGGGTTCAGCCCACTACCGGCCTGGAGGGAGCGGGGAGGCCCTGTGCGATCCCTGGGGAAGGAGGCGGTGCGGGGCTCGCTCTCTCCCCCGCCCCGCTCCCTCTCGGGCACAGTTCGAGGGGAGCTCGCAGGCCTGGTGAAAGGAAACAGAGCCCGGGCCTGGACCCGGATCCGTCCGCCTCTAGCACCGCGCCTGCGCCGCCGAGGCTCGCCCCGCTCTCAGGCGAGGTGTGGGCAAGGATGGTGCGCCACCTGCTGGGCATCCCGGCGCATTGCTGCGGGGGGGAAGGGGACTTACACATGGGACGAGGGAGGGAGAGGCCGGAGATAACTGAGTTAGTAAATAGAGGAGGCCGAGGGCAACAGGTTTGAGACGCCTAACTGGTGGTGGGTGGGGTGCTAATGTTTTGTCCTGCAGGCTGCGAAAAGCTTGCTCAGTGGTCTGATGCTTGTGCCGGGCATGGTGACATGATGCTAAGTCACGTTTGCGCAGGACTTACACGCATGGGTGCCAACTGATATGGGCTCGTGGGGTTAAAGCCCCAGGAATATTCACAATCAGGGGCTCTACTCCACCAATATTTGGAGCTAGGTTTCTCCCCTGCTTGGAGCGCAGGGGAGTCAGAGGGTTCTGGGCTGCCTGCAACCGCGGGGAGCCCAGAGCCCTTTAAATCCCAGCCGCGGCCGGGAGTCAGAGGGCTCTGCGCTGCCCGCTGCAGCGGGGAGCCCAGAGCCCTTTAAATCCCAGCCGCGGCCGGGAGTCAGAGGGCTCTGCGCTGCCCGCTGCAGCGGGGAGCCCAGAGCCCTTTAAATCCCAGCTGCGGCCGGGAGTCAGAGGGCTCTGGGCTGCCTGCAACCGCGGGGAGCCCAGAGCCCTTTAAATCCCAGCCGCGGCCGGGAATCAGAGGGCTCTGGGCTGCCTGCAACCGCGGAGAGCACAGAGCCCTTTAAATCCCAGCCGCGGCTGGGAATCAGAGGTCTCTGCGCTGCCGGCAGCCGCGGGGAGCCCAGAGCCCTTTAAATCTCAGCCGCAGCCGGGAATCAGAGGGCTTTGCGCTGCCTGCAGGGGCAGAGAGCCCAGAGCCCTTTGAATCCCAGCCCCTGGCCGCTGATTGCCCCCTCCCCAGACCCCTGCCCCAACTGCCTCCCAGGACCCCCACCCCCTATCTAAGCACCACTGGTCCTTGTCCCCCGATTACCCCCTCCCGAGACAACTGCCCCTTGGGACCCAGCCCCTATCTAAGCCTCCCTTCTCCTTGTCCCCAACTGCCCCCTCCTGAGACCCCACCCAACTTCCCCCCAGAACCCCACCCCCTACCTGTCCCCTGATTAAACCCCCTGGACTCCCATGCCTATCCAATTGCTGCCTGTCCCCTGACTGCCCCTCCGAACCTCTGCCCCATCCAACCCCCTGCTCCTTGTCCCTTGACTGCCCCGGAACCCCTACCCTTCTCCAACCCCCAAACCGCTTACTGTGCCACTCAGACCAGCGTGTCTGGCTCCATGCAGCTCCAGACAGTTGCTGCCATGCTCCTCCATGGAGCCCACAGCCCTCTCCCACCCCCAGCACCTGCCTTCCAGATTTGAACACCTCAAAATTCAGGAGTGCTCAAGCTCGGTTTGGGCAGCTTTTACTTCATTTCTCCCAAATCAAATATACGGATCTACTGTAACTTGCTGTAGAAAAAGTAGGATAAAATTGAGCAAGAAATGCTTATTAGGACTGGAATTGCTATTTTCAACAGCCATTGCCTTTTTGTTTGTTTGAAAGGAAGACAGTGATATTGCTTTGGCAAATTCCCCATAGAAAGAAAGAGTGGAACAAAATAATAATAAAGGCACCTCAACTTTTCCTCATTTATGGAGGACAGTCTTATGATATGCATCCAGATATCCTCCAGTCACAGAAGCTGAAAATTGTTCCACTTTACTGCAGCTCTGTAACCATATGGGAACCAATCCTGTCTGTGTTTTGTGCACATCCAAAATTCCTGCTGAATGACCCGCCCTGGGAGCGAGTTACCAGTGACCCAGGGCTGGGGCAGCAGGAGGTGTGGGGGGGCACTGGTGGGGGGGAGCCCAGGGCTGGGGCAGCAGCAGGGTGGAGGGAGGGCACTGGTGGGGAGGAAAAGGGGAAGCCCAGCGCTGGGGTGGCAGGGGGTGTTGGTGGGTTGGGGGAGAGCCCAGGACTGGGGCAGCAGGAGGGTACGGGGGGAGCCCAGGGCTGGGAAAGGGGTCAGCCAAATTTTTTTTTGCTTGGGGCAGCAAAAAACCTAGAGCCGGCCCTGCCCGGAGGTTCCCTGCCTGAACGTAAAGAGTGCGCAGCGCGCGTCTCTCTCCCTTGCTGCTGCTGCTGCCGCCGCCTAAGGGCTACAGCATAACAGCAGTGCAAGCTGCTGGTGCTGTAGCACCTCAGGAGGGGGAGGGGAGTGGAGGGGGCCGTGCCGTGCCCCCTCACCATAATCCCATCTAGGTTGTAATTAATTTTGACTGAGTTGACCAGGACAATATCCCTAAGACCGGCAGACTTGTGGCTGCTGCTCTGTGACTTTTAAAGCAGATTAAGCCACTTTTGATTACAGCTTAAAACAAAACGATGCGGGTGAGAGGAGGAAGTGACTGATTGGTTTCACATAGGACCTGGAGTAAAATTGCTATAAAGGATTGTCTGAAACTGGTGTACAGACAAACTAGTGTGTGGCAAAGTCTTAAAATGACTGAGAATTGAAATATTTAATTGTAATGTGCTCTTAAATTAATCAGATTGCATCGACAATTGGGAACCATTTTTATACAGTGATGGTAAAATGTATATTGAAGTAAGCAAGTGCTGCTTCTGACTTTCCACTTTTAATTGACCCTTGTAATCTTGTGGCACTGACGCGTTGTAGCTTCATTTTATATCGGCTTACAGGGCGGGAGCGGGAGGGCACCACCATTTTGGGCCCCACCAAAAATTATACAAACCTGCCGCCTATGCTTACACAACCTCAAATTGACTCTGGGTCCGTTTAATATTTCCCTAGGTACATCCGAATCCATCTAGGAGCGTCCTAACCTGCCCGTCCCTGTGGTATCTAGGCACCTTATACACACGTTTCCAACCACGTCGGGTCCATCTGAAAGGACTGTATTCTTCGTGGTTGACGCTGCTTCTTGAAGTGTGGTGTTCTCCCTTTGTCTCCACGTGGGAGATCAGCTATTCTACAGCTGTTGTCAGTGACAGGCGGCTTGCCCAGAGGACATGTCCTAATGGTGGCTCTCACTGATCTTTGGTGGTTGGGAATGCCACAGTCTGACTCCAAGTCCTTCATTCTGGACTCCTTCAACTACAGCACTTCTGCTGACCACAGCTGTCACAGGGGAGCAGTGAGAGACAAGCTCCCCCATAACCTTTTTTTAGCCTTTGAAGAATAATACCACGTCCTAGAGGCCAATACCAGGAACTGGCCAGGGAGCCAATACAGAGCTCAGCGCTGGTGTGACGTGCTTTCCTCAGTCTAGCGCGGTCCTGCAAAGCCGACCACTGTTGTTGGATTTACTGATGCTTCTGCCCAGCCTGGATGGTGACAAAGACATGGATCAGAGTGGCTAGGTCTGAGACTGCGAGGAAGAAGTGCAGCCTTTTAGCTAACTGGAAACAGGCATTTCTGGTTACACCTGCTATTTGAGCATGAAGGCTTCTTTGTTGTTATTATTATTATTGTAGCCACTGGAATGGGAGCCGCATTGTGCTAAGTTCTCTCCAAACATAGCATAACAGAGTCCCAGCTCCAGAGAGCTTAATAAACAGACCAGGGAGGGAAGAGGAGGGTACAACAGACAAGCAAAATATGTTATGAGTCGAGTAAGGTCACACCAAGATATTATGGTGATTAGCAATCTATGAGTACCTTAGCTACAAGGGATTTGCACAGTTCATAGCACAATGGGGCCCTGTTCTTGACTGGGGACTCTAGGTGCTACTGCAAATACAAATAAATAATAGTAGGATATTATTGTGCACCACCTTGGCAATCAGGTCAATCAGAGGGTAAATACCTACCACCACATCAGCTGTCAGAGCTGCTTCTATTTCCTCAAAGAACTTCTCCCTTCCTACCAGTATCATTTCTGTTTTCCCCGCACTGAGCCTGAGCCAGCTCCGCTTCTCACCCACAAACTTCCCTCACTCAGGCACAGTGAGTCCGCAACTGATGCACATGCTACAGGGATGGACGTCATCAGTGTATGGTTGGCAGAGAAGCCTATTGGCATTTCCATGGCACCTTGCATCTTCAAAGCACTATACTAGCATGGGCTCATGCGTGATTCCTGGGGTTGCCACATCATATCATAATATAGTGTCACAATACATTGCAACAGCCCACAATATATTTCAGGGTGCTTTAAAAGGTTTCTAAGCCCAACTTCAAGGTCATGGAACTGCCACCTCAAAATCAGGAGAATCCCCTCAACATCAGGACAGTCCAACAGACAACCTTGGCTCTCAAGCCCAGAGACCCTCCATAAGATGCCACAAAATCCAAAAAGTTACAAACACATTTAATCCAATTCCCAGAGAGTCATTTGACTCTGAAAAGAGCAAAGCCTGAAGCTGTCCCATCTCGTGCTGCATGCTCTCATAAGCAGCATAGTATCAGGCCAGGTCAGCATTTGGGATGTGAAACTCCCAGTGAAAAGCCAAGATGCTGCACGAAGTGGTGCTGGCAATTCAGTCACGGGGGAACTCATCCCTTGGATTCAGTACTGAACAGAAGCCCCAGCCTGATGCTAATGGGCATTGTGCTATGAGAGGCAACTTCTGACCCCATGTAATCAGCAGGGCGGCTCTAGGATTTGCGCCGCCCCAAGCAGGGCGGCACGCCACGGGATGCGCTTTGGCGGTCGCCGGTCCCGCGGCTCTGGTGGACCTCCCACAGGCACGCCTGCGGATGCTCCACCGGAGCCGTAGAACCAGCGGCCCCTCCGCAGGCACATCTGTGGGAGGTCTACCGGAGCTGCCTGCCGCCCTCCCACTGGGACGCCGCCCCAAGCGCGCGCTTGGCACGCTGGGGTCTGGAGCCGGCCCTGGTAATCAGTAAGGTTCCACAGAGCCCTTTGTAAAATTAGACCTGTTATCCCTTTTGTCCTGGCCAAGCTGCACCTCAAAGAAGTACATTGTGACATCCTAAATCATCTGTACAGATTCAATGCAGGAAAGTAAAGGGATCTGTCACTTCCTGTCCTAAATTGCAACATACTGTTGCTGTGTGCTGTGGAACATGAAATAACACATGTGCATTGTTTGCAGATTGTTTTTTCAAATTGCTTTGGACACATGCTGGGTTAAAGGCATTGTATATGTATAAAATGATTATTATGTACAGAATTTTGTTACTGATGTGATCAGACATAAACATGGTGTGGCTGCAACATGGGAGTTTAGATGAAATGGTTAAAGAAAATAACCTAGATTTGTCATAAGGTCAGGTTAATAACGATGAACCAAGCACTGGAATAAATTGACTAGGGAGATTGTGGAATCTCCATCATTGGAGATTTTTAAGAGCAGGTTAGACAAACACCTGCCGGGGATGGTCTAGATCAGGGGTTCTCAACCTTTTTCTTTCTGAGGCCCCCCTCCCCCCAACATGCCATAAAAACTCCATGACCCACCTGTGCCACAACTGTTTTTCTGCGTAGCCAGTAGATTAGAAGCCAGGGCTGGTGTTAGTGGGTAGCAAGCAGGGCAACTGCCCAGGCACAATGCCAAGGGGTCCCCGGCCCCCACGAAGCTAAGATGCTCAGGCTTTGGCTTCAGCCCCACATGGCAGGGCTTGGGCTTGGGCTTTCTGCCTTGGGCCCCAGCAATGCTAACACCAGCCCTGCTCTCTGGCTTATTTTGGTGGACCCCTGAAACCTGCCCTAGAGGACTCAGACCCTTGCTTGAGAACCGATGGTCTAGGTAATACTTAGTCCTGCTATGAGTGCAGGGGACTGGACTAGACGACCTCTCGAGGTCCCTTCCAGTCCTACAATTCTATGATTTACACTGAGGACCCTTTACACTCTGCTTTTGTTTTGTGTTTGTCCTGCGCCAAGCACTGGGGAGTCCTGGACCAAGACTAGGGCTCCTACGTGCTACCACAATTCAAATAAACAATAGTAATAATAATACTGGCTGCATAAAGAATCTTAAGTGGAAGTAAATTACAGTTCAATGAGAATCTGGCCCGATTAGCCTAGTCCTGGGCTCAGATATGAACAAATTGTCTTCCAAGGGAGTGACACAGGTTTGTCTTGGGTATATCAGAAGACGGGATTGGGACCGCAGTGCCTCAAAGCAGTACAAGAACTCACTGTTTTGGGCCTTACCATAGACCACTTTCTGGAAGGTCCATGAACAGCTGGCTAATCACATGATGCTGGCTTCGCCTCTTTGGTTCCAGCTGCTGTGTTGCATTACAAGGGGCACATGTACATTAACTACCTTCTTAATGTTACGTGTTCATAGCTGTAGTGGCCACTGGGTGTTATGTAACCATGTGGGAGGAGAGGAGGTTCACCCGATTGGGGAGGAGCAGGTGTGTGATCTGTGTTCTAGTGAATGGGAAGGGAGGTGTTCAGTTCGGGTCCACACTATGAAACAATTTGAGGGCTTCTCCCTTCTGCCTGATGCAGAAATTACTGGGTGAGGTTCCCTGGCCTGTTTTATGCAGTTTGGGCTAGATGATTGTAATTATCCCTTCTGCCCTCAGAGTCTCTGAGCTACACAACTGTCTGGAAATAAATTGTTTCTGGACTTCCCCGCATCAACTCAGACCCACTCAGCTGTACTAGCATTTCAGCTAACCTACCTTGGAGTCACTGGGGCTTCTTGCTCCAAGCGAAGTCAACACCATGAGCTGGGGAAGGGAACGCCTCCTGCCACTCAATAGTGACCTCTCCTGGCCAATGAAGAAGTTGCATTAATGGGCTCTGAGGAAGTTCTATCTGATCCATCACATATAGGAGGATGGAGGGGATGATGACTTGTTTTGTGGGGCTGTTTGATAGTGAGAGGTTCCGACAGCTCCAGACAAGAAGTGGAGACCCTCAGCCTATAACATTTAGTTTCTAGCTATTATTATTACTACAGTATTAATTATAATTATTTATTATTAATTATTATTGAATCATTAATGTGCATTACAGTAGCTCCCAGAGACCCCAGTTAGGATCCAATCACTGTGCTGGGTGCCCCACCAACATACAGTCATACAGTCCCTGCCGCAAAGAGCATTCAGTATAGAGAGAGACAAAGTACAACAGGGTGGTGGAGAATACAAGGGATGACAACAAAGGTAACTAATATGCTATAAGCTAAGGGCCAAATGGTAAAGCCCTGATTCATCCTGCTGAGCAGTTGCTCACTCGAGCAGGTCCCCTGAAGTCAGAGGATTACTCACATGAGTAAGTGCTCGCCAGTGTGAGTACAGACTCCACAATCTGGAAGTAAGTGTTTAACTAGCAGCTTCATTGGTTTGATTCTTTTAAATAAGCGAACAAAGGATATCAATGAGTCACTAACAAGCCAACCCAAGGCCTGCGCCGGCTCCCATTAAAGACAATGGGAGTCGGATCAGGCCCTTGTTGAATAGACGAACACATTCCAGACTTGCTGGTTGTGGCGTAATAAGGACACATCGAGGAACCAGTCAGTTGACTCTGTTTCCCAAGATGTATGATCAGGGAGTGGCAAAGGGCAGTAGGAATATCAGCAACCTGCTGCTCATCCCCCACCAGTAACAGCACACAGCAGCCAAAAGAAGAAGTAAAACCAGTACATGAGTCTATATATATGCTTACACATGCATGCGCATATATGGGCGGAACTATGATACTATGATTGGGTGATCAGTCAGTCAGGCTTTCGTCAGCGCTAGAGCAAAGAGAAGCTGAAATAACTCCAGCGGAAATGAAAACGACAAGCTTCTGGCTGTTACTCTGTAACCATCAGCTTCCTCTGTGGCAGGTGGTTCACAGAAGGAAACAGCCAAAAACGCAGTATCTGCTGTCACTGAACAAAATTTTTATGAATTGTCCACTCCCTGACATGCCCCCAAAGGCCCCGTTCTCCCTTTGAACAACCCCTGTATTGTGTGGGTTGTGACAATGGGATTTGGAGGCAGATCAGAAAGCGAAAGCGCAACAAGATTATTTAATAGACGAGACCATGGGCCTTCCACATCTCCAGCGGGGACAAAGTCTTTTGCAGGACAGGCACTGTAGAACAGCAGGCGCAGTTAAGCACTGACTACAGGGATTGAAAATGGCACTGATCCGAGGTTTAGGGATTGTTGTATTAAATACTGGACCATGGCTCAACAGCAGTCTTGGTCCAAGGCAGGGCTGAAAAAGACATAGGCTCTATAAGCTGGTGTCTAGGGCACCAGCTCCTGGAATCATGTGATAGTCAGAATTTTAGCTTTCATTAAAAATAAGAGAACATGTCTAGCCATCGTGGTTTTGAAGAAAAGCTGGAAAACGTGACCTGAGTGTAACTGATGCAGCAGTACCTGCCTGAGTCTGCAGACAGCCTCAAACAGTAGCTCTGAGAAGAGTGAGCTGACCCGTGCATCTCAGTAGGCTGTTACCTCCCATATTAACTGTTCGGGGCCCCACAAACAGCCCCCTATCAGAGGACTCTGTGGCAGGAGCTGAGGAGTGCAGCAGGCCCAGCCCAATCATCTAAGCAGAGACAGCCCAATTGCTAGGGTAAGTACTGGGTCTTTCCTACTCCATCCCCTCTCACTTAGCTGCTACCACACCTGCCTCACTGGGTGGGGAGGGGACTCTTGATTCTCCACAGGGCAGACCCTTCCAACCTTCCACCTCCCAGACTCCTGAGATTTGAAAGAGAAAGCAAAACAGGAGACACTACAGACAAGGATCTTCAGCTTTCTCCTTTCCTCCCTGGGCCCTGCAGGACCCAGTGCGTCTCCCCTCCCCTTTGATCTGTACACCCCACTCTATGAATTGGGACAGGAGCAATGTGGTGGAACTGACAAGTGTCCAGCTGGATCTCCCCCCCACCCCCACCCCCCCAGCCCCAGCTTCCCTCAAGGAACCAGGCCGGTCCCAGTCCCATCTCAGGAACCAAAAGAGAGCGAGAGAAGAAACCTGTTAGGTGAAAATCACAAAGGAAACAACCCCGCAACAAGATATTCAGTTGTCAAAAACAGTGCAGTCAGAAACACACAAGCGTCTTCCCTCCCTGAGCACCCTGAGCTGGCGTACGTCACAGACTACCAGCCCAGAGTTGACCTGGCAGTGGCTTCAGGACAGGAAAGTGACCCCCACATCGCAACATTTGCAACATGAGTGTGAGGGCATAGCACAGCGTGATCCCCACCCACCTGGGGCCTTTGTGCCTCCTCATTCAAAGCCGGTGATGGAACAAGCCCAAAACATGGACAGGTGCAAATAGACGTTATGGCCCACAGGCATTATAGAGGCCAATAGGGTGGGATCATGGGATAGATGTGACTCCCCACAGGGCCTGTCACATTTGCAGGGAATGCTGGGTGTGCCCAAAATGTGATGGCTGGCCTGGCCTGGATGCTCTGGTTCCTTTGGAGCTTGTGCTTGGTCAGTCACAGCGGTGCAATTGAGAACTGTGCCATTCTAGAGCCCAGATGAGACAGGAAAGGCCATTTGCAGTCCAAGTTTTGTTGCTAATCACCTTCAAATGGAACCACAATGGCCCAGGGAAGATAAGCTGAGAAAGTGGGGATGAGAATCTGAAACTGACATCACATTTTATGGCATTATTGAAGTTTCATGGTCCAGATTCTGAGCTGCCAATTATTATTATCATTATGATTTATTATTTGTATTGTGGTAGAACCTCAGAGCCCCAGTCACACAGTACCACACTGTGCCAGGCAGTGTACAGAACAAACAGAAAGTTCTTGCCCCGAAGAACTTACAACCTAAGTATAAGACAAGCAACAGGTAGAGACAAGCAGACAGACGGGGGAGTACAAGGAAACAATGAGCCAGTATGATAAGCAGTAGTCTCAGCACATCAGCAGCCTAACCACTGTCAAGTTTCTTGTGGGCATTGGCATTATGGCAAAGGAGGGATTTGGAGGAAGACAATGAGAAGGTTATGGGGCTCTCCACCCATGAGTGAGGGGCAGATAGAGAAAGAGGAGCTGGGGGAGGGATGCCAAGAGAGGGGTGACACGATCAAAGTGGCGAGCTAGGAAAATGATCCTTGCAACAGCATTCTGACTGGCTTTTGTCAAGGCCAGAGAACAGGATGTTGCAGGAACTGAGACATGAGATGATAAGCGCCTGGACAGGAGTTTTAGCTTTTTGTATGGAAAGGTCACGAGGCCGTATCTTAGAGATGCTACGCAGAAGAAATCGACAAGATGCGGGCACCTCCTGGTTGTGAGGATCGAGAGACAGGGCCGAGTCGAAGATGACACCCAGTTTATGGAGGTAAGTGGCAGGCAGGGTGGTGATGTTGTCTACATTAATGATCGAGAAAGGAGGGAGAGGGGAGAAGTTGGGAGGAAAGATTCGGACCTCTGTTTTGGTTGTGTGTGAGCTAAGCTGATGGCTCAACCGCCATGAGAAGTCAGAGAGACAGGCTGAGATTTTAGTTGGGACCGAAGGAGACAGGTCTGGAGTAGAGAGGTAGAGCTGGGAGTTGTCAGCACATGAGAAGTCAGAGAGACAGGCTGAGATTTTAGTTGGGACCGAAGGAGACAGGTCTGGAGTAGAGAGGTAGAGCTGGGAGTTGTCAGCACATGAGAAGTCAGAGAGACAGGCTGAGATTTTAGTTGGGACCGAAGGAGACAGGTCTGGAGTAGAGAGGTAGAGCTGGGAGTTGTCAGCACAGATATGCTGAATGTGAGTTTGCAGATGAGATTCCAAGGTGTCGAGGTGCCCAGTGGCTGCTCTAATTTACACTAACTTTGACTGACCCTTTATGGATTATTTCACCTGCCCAGGATAGCTGAAAATTTAAGCCTTGCATGCCCACACCCTGCCTGAGCAAGATCCACCCTCCTCCCTTCCCTTGGGCAGAACCTCATCATGCCCCTGCACTGGAGAACAGCATAGAACCCTTAGATTGTCTGTATGCTGACTTCAGAAATCCCCTGCACTGGGGGTGGGGGGAGAAATTCCCCAGTGGCAGTTATAGGTTTAAAAAGAAGCAGGAATCCTGAAAAGGAACTGGCCGAGAACTATGCTGCAAACACAAATATTTTGCAGCTCATGAGGCCTAGAAACATTTTTCGCAGGCTCAGTAAAAATACTTGCAGGATGTCTGTTGTTCTGAGCACTAGGTTTGGACCAGCAATCAGAAATCAAATCCTTTAAACTCCACCCCTTCATCCTACCCCTTCTCTGCACTACTCAGCTCTGCCAACAATGTACAATGAAAAGAACCATCTGGATCATTTTAGGCTTAAGAACTCATTCACCCACAAGCACCAGCCATCATCTGACCAGCTAAAGTCTGGGCTTTCCACAGTGTCTCTGCAGCATCTCTAGCTGGTTATTACATGATTGATAAAGACCTCTGGATAGCCCAGGGGTGCTTAGAAGTCAGCTCTTCCTCAGAAGGAAATGGGACAGCAGTGCCACCTGAAGTTAAGTTGAAAATTGCATCTCTGCTCTGGTATCCTGACTCCAAGGTTGCGCCACATCCCAGAAAGAAGGGACAGTGGCTGTGTGTGACAGCCAGCCTGCTGTGTCAGGCCAGACTGATTGCTCTCTGGTAGGCAGGGGCGACTCTAGAGCCCAGCGGGGCAAGCACCCGCCTGAGGCGGCCCTTTCCCAGGGGGGCGGCGGCGAACCGTTCGCAGCTGCGGAAGGTCCAGCTGAGCCGCGCGACCAGCGGACCCTCCGCAGTCATGCCCGCGGCAGGTCCGCTGCTCCCGCGGCTCGGGGGCGCCTCCCGGGCATGATTGCTTGGGGCGGCCAAATTTGTAGAGCCGCCCCTGCTGGTAGGGAATGGTCTCCAGAAAGCCCTGGTTTGAGTGTGTGTGTGTGTGTGGAGGGGGGAACATAAGCAGGAGAATTCTGCTGCAGACTGCAGAGGTTTGAGCTAGGGAGTGGAACGCAGGGATCCCAGGAGTTGGAGGGCAGCTGTCCTCTCTCTGTGGTTGGTAAAACCAGAACCTCAAATCCCAGACCCCTTCAAATTTCAGGGATGCAGGATTCAGATGCCAGGATCCAAATCTGTCCCTGCAGTTTTGGCTCCAAATCCAGAAAGGCCCTATTTTCCCTGTGAAGAGGGTGGGATTTTCAAAGGGGCTTAGCACTGGCTGAACTCTGCCAACTGTCTCTGGGGGTTTCACCATTGACTCAGTGGAAGCGGAGTTTGAGAAAACAGGGCTATTGATCTTAATGAGAACCCAGCGGGAGGCTCCCACCCATGCTTCTCCTGGCTTTGTGAAGCTGCTCTCCCAGTCCCAACCCAGGTTTAAATTTCACATGCCTACCTCAGAGCTGCCTAGAGCTGACGAGATCCAGCCTTAGCCCACAGACATGCAGGGTTTTGATGGAGCTACTACCCCAGTTTACTCCAGCTGAGGATCTGGCCCCAGACAGCTTTTGGCATTCCTGCCACCTGTGCTGCATCCAGTGCTGCAACTGAAAAAAACCCCACACAGCTCTGCCATCTGCTCCCCCCACCCTCCTTCATGCCCCGCATGCCCCTGTCTGACATGTGAACCAGGCACAAGTTTTGAGGTTTGTTTTTTAAGACCTGCATTGACTCCAAGATTCCTGGGCACCCAATCCTGCTTTGACTGACAGCCATTGACTACAACTGGAGCAGGGTTTAGATTTCACAAACAGCGCTTTCCCTCAGTATGGACACAAGGTCTCCAGACTCCGGGTTACTTGTCTTATCTATCTCAGTCTTGGGGGCTGCGACTGCATGAGGTCACAAAGACATATTGGGGGGCATGACCTCCTCCTATTCTTTATGGCTGGATGTGATGGGATAAAGAATTTTATGGAAGGGAAGTCTTGTAACTTTTTTCTGATGTCACCTGAGTGCATGGTATTGAAACAGTTGAGAACCACTGATTCATAACCATCTCTTACTGGCATTTATCCCGTGTCCAAATTTCTCTAATCTGGGAAGTGGGTGAGGTGCCTGGCTTAGATTTCTCACTCGTGAGATGAGTTTCATTTGTCTCAGGCTACAGTATCCCCTGGTGTTCCTGTGGTGGAGAGATATCTTTCATCCTACAAATGAATGAACTTGCTTGTGACTAGGGAGCTCCTTTTGTCTAATTTCAAAGCCAAGCAGATACTGTGAGCGTGTAGGTTCGATTTGATCACAGACTTGATCAGGCTTACATCCTACTTAAGCTAGACCATGAGAAAAGGAGAAGGGAGGGAAAAAACAGAGCCAAGAGTGGGCAGAGTGAGAAGCAAATATGGGGAAGGCTGAGGCGGGGGTGGGGGGGAGGTGCAGAAAAGGGCAAGAGAAAAATATCAGTGACCCAATCCGTGCAGCACCTCTGTTGCAGGCATTGCTCCTATGCACTGGGTGGCAGAATGTGTCCTGAATAGATAGCACAGGTTACTCCTTAGCTAGCAAAACAAGTTGGTTGGGCTTTTAAATTGAATCATGCTTTAAAGATCCCTGGGTTTAAATTACAGGGGAAGGGTTCATGAACTCAACACAGCTATGCCAAAGCCAGCAGCACGGTCAACAAGCACTGCCTCCGACACCAAGAGCTTCCCCAGTGTTGTTTGTAAGGTTTGGTTATGACCTTGAAATAGCTTCAGGTGTAAACTCCACATATATCACAATCAGCCTCTGGAAGGGGAGAGACTAGGGCCAGTTACTAGTGTAACTGACATCAGAATCTGGCCCATAAAATCTCAAGGGTCAGATCTTCAATTGGTGTAAATTGGCATCACACCATTGAAGTTTATGGAGCGAGGCTGAGTTACACACACTGTCAATCTGGCCCATGGACGGAAGGTCCTTCAGTTGATCTCCCTGCCAGCACAGGATTGTTCTCAGTGTTTTGTTATTTTAAATTCCTCCAGAGAGAAAACTTCTCCCCCTTCTCTTAGGAAACTGATGCTTGGAGGTGAGGGCGGGCTGGCAGCTGGCAGGGCATTCTCCATGAGGGCCCCAGGGGCTCTGGAATTCCCTGCCATCCCTAGTCCAAAAGACTGGTGGAGGGCAGGGCTCATTTGCTTCGGCTGGCCTTTGCAGAGAGGCAGGGGACCAAGGCTAGGCCATGCCATGGAGGTGTTGGTGTTTGATTGGGTGCCCCTGGCTGGTGGAAGGAGTGAGCAGATGTTTGCCATCCTGGTCTCCTAGTTTCAAATGATCGGCAAGGTGCTCCGAGCTGAACTTGGGAGTTTTGTATTTGTCCTGACTGGAGACAACATCAATCACCAGGATAATAATGCACCTCAGTTGCATGGGACCTCCCCCCTGTGCCCAGACAGGGGTGAAATTCCACCAACTCCAGGGGAGTTCGGCCTGATTTACACCCTTGGGAAAGGAGAATCAGGCCCCTCATAGCCCATTCCTCTCCCTAGTGCCATGCCCAATGCCTGTGCTGGGTAAATAAACAGGGCCTGACTCTCAGTTCCCCAAAGGTCCCTTTACACTGTTCTGGCAAGGGGCGCTAAAGGGGATGAAAATGTGCTACCGTTCCTCCCTCAGTGCTAGTCTCTACTCCCACTCTACATGGCTTTGGCGCCCATTTTAACTGTACATGCCCTGGTAGGGTGACCAGAGGGCAGGTGTGAAAAATCGGGACCTGGTGGGGGGTAATAGGAACCTATATAAGAAAAAGCCCCCAAAATCGGGACTGTCCCTACAAAAATCGGGACATCTGGTCACCCTACCGTTGGGGCCCATAACCTCTGGGCAGTTCCCCCCTGTCTGGCTGCAGGCCCATCACCGGTATCTCCGCACGGGGAGAGGGTTAAGATGTAGCAAGATCCAGGCACGATTCCGGAGAGCTCCTGGAGACTGAACAAGATCGGGGCTGGGCTGGCAGAAGACGGATGCTCCGGGGAGAGCTGGCGGGCCTGGGAAAGAAGCTGCGGGCGCTGGGCAGGTCTTGGTGGAGCGGGACGCAGCCTTTGGCACCAGGAGAGGGGGCTCTCGGCCAGGACACAAAAGGCGAGGGCGAAGCGGCGAGCGGAGGAGAAGGCAGGGATCCGGGGAGGGCTGAGCTCTGACTTCGGGCCAGGGAGCCTGGCTGCAGGGCGGCGGAGCCAGACGGGCAGAGAGACGAGGAGCGAGCGGAGCTGCGGACACCCTGCGCAGGGACTGGGAGCCGCGTCTGGGCGCCGGGCTGCCAGGCAGGGGGAGCAGCGGGAGGAGCCGAGCTGGCCCAGAGCCGCCAGCCCCTAGCGGGGTCCCGCATGGCCCGGCTGTGAGGGGTGCGCTGGGCAGGGAGTCCAGGGCGATGCTGCGCCTGCTGGAAGCCGAGCTGCTCTTCGCTTCCCTGCTCTCCGGCCCCTTCCCGCCACTCTCCGGGGATCGCAAGAGGTGAGACGCGGGGCGCTTGGGGCTGCGGGGCGAGGCGGCCGGGCCGGGCTCCCGCTGGGGAGCAGCGAGCCCCTGGCTGGGTGTGTGGGGCGGATCGGGGCCGGGGCGCAGCGCGGGAGCCGCCCGCCCCAGCGCAGCCGAGCCTGCTCCCTGCTCTGCCCTGGCGACCCCCCACCCCGCAGGTCTGCGCTCGGGCCCCGCCTGGGAAGCTCGAACGGCTCCTTCCCGTAAGGAGCGTGACGGGCCGGGCGCAGCTTCTCGGCCACTAGCCGGCACCTCCCGGCGCCCCAGCGCCAGGAGAGAGCCCGACGGGACTCTGCTTACACAGGTCTCTGGTGCCTGGCACCTGCCACTTGTCCTCAGAGCCACTGAGCTCCTGGGGCTGAGCCAGCACCTGCTATTCCAGTCCCGGTCTCCCCCCAGCTCTGCCAGTGCCCCCCAGTCCTCACCTGCAGCCCCCCTGCTATTCCAGTCCTGGGCTCCCCCCAGCTCTGCCAGTGCCCCCAGTCCTCACCTGCAGCCCCCCTGCTATTCCAGTCCCGGGCTCCCCCCCAGCTCTGCCAGTGCCCCCCAGTCCTCACCTGCAGCCCCCCTGCTATTCCAGTCCCGGGCTCCCCCCCAGCTCTGCCAGTGCCCCCCAGTCCTCACCTGCAGCCCCCTGCTATTCCAGTCCCGGGCTCCCCCCCAGCTCTGCCAGTGCCCCCCAGTCCTCACCTGCAGCCCCCTGCTGTTCCAGGCCCGGTCTCCCCCCAGCTCTGCCAGTGCCCCCCAGTCCTCACCTGCAGCCCCCTGCTATTCCAGTCCTGGGATCCTCCCCAGCTCTGCCAGTGCCCCCCAGTCCTCACCGGCAGCCCCGACCCCTGCGCTTCCAGTACAGGGCTCCCCCCCAGCTCTGCCAGTGCCCCTAGTCCTCACCTGCAGCCCCCTGCTATTCCAGTCCCAGGATTCCCCCAGCTCTGCCAGTGCCCCCAGTCCTCACCTGCAGCCCCCCTGCTATTCCAGTCCCGGTCTCCTCCCAGCTCTGCCAGTGCCCCCCAGTCCTCACCTGCAGCCCCCTGCTATTCCAGTCCCGGGCTCCCCCCCAGCTCTGCCAGTGCCCCCCAGTCCTCACCTGCAGCCCCTGCTATTCCCCTCCCGGGCTCCCCCCCAGCTCTGCCAGTGCCCCCCAGTCCTCACCTGCAGCCCCCTGCTATTCCAGTCCCGGGCTCCCCCCAGCTCTGCCAGTGCCCCCCAGTCCTCACCTGCAGCCCCCTTCTATTCCAGTCCCGGTCTCCTCCCAGCTCTGCCAGTGCCCCCAGTCCTCACCTGCAGCCCCCCTGCTATTCCAGTCCCGGGCTCCCCCCCAGCTCTGCCAGTGCCCCGAGTCCTCACCTGCAGCCCCCTGCTTTTCCAGTCCCGGTCTCCCCCAGCTCTGCCAGTGCCCCCCAGTCCTCACCTGCAGCCCCCCTGCTATTCCAGTCCCGGGCTCCCCCCCAGCTCTGCCAGTGCCCCCCAGTCCTCACCTGCAGCCCCGCCCCCTGCTATTCCAGTCCTGGGTCCTATTGCAGCTCTTTCACTGTAGGTCAATCCTTTGTGTGGTTTTGTTTAAAGGTGCATTTAGTGTTGGGCTGACAATAGCCCTGTAGATGACAGTCCTCCATGGATTTGTCTAGAGGGCAGGCACAGCATGGGCCCTGGCAGCAAGAGCTTCCCCACCTCTTGAGTGCGGAGAGAAGAAAGAGTTCAGTCTCCATTGTGCATTCAGTCCCTAGCCTCTCTTCTGGGAGGGCCACCAAGGGGTTGCCAATTAGCGTTAATTGCATTTGGCAGTTGTGCCCTAGGAACTAGACCCATTTCACACAAGCCACTGAGCAGCCCTCAGCTGGTAAATGACTTTCAGCACTTGCAACCTGGGCCAGCACGGAACTAATGATCTGTCAGCGAAGGGATCCAGTCCCTGTTACTAATCCCCAGAGCCCCTCCGCAGCTCAGAGCCCCGAGCCCCTATGCAGCTCAGTCTGGCCCTACAGCATCAGAATGCAGCACGGATTGACAATCGTGCCAAGGTGTGTGGTTGCTTTGTAATGTGGACAAGTGGGGGACAGCCCTTGCCCCAAAGAGTTTATCATCAAAAGCTACTGCAGCCTCCAGTGTCGGGATTCCCACACGCCTTTGCCCATCCCATGGAGGAAGAACCCCGGGGCCATGTGGTTCTTGTCCCCCGAAGGGGTGCTTGGAACAGGCTTTGCACACAAACACCTTTCCTTACCCCTTCACCATTTGTAACTGAGGTCAGGGAGCTGAGTTCCAGCCCAGTTTAAGAAGGACTAACTCTAGTGACCCCACTGACACTACATCTGCTTCCATCAGGTCTGAATCTGACCCCCTGGGAATTCTGAGGGAGGCAGGACTTCAGGTTTGGGCTCCGATTCTCTTCTCACTTACAGGAGGGAAAATCAGACATAACTCCCTTACAGTCAGTGGGGTTACACCAGTGTCAACCTGGGGATAAGAGCGAGGCCTCAAATCAGGCTCATCTGTTTTGTTAACATGTTCGGTGCTGCAGAACGAGAGAGAGAGAAAGATCCCACGCATCTGCAAGACAGACAGACAGACAGACAGCCTGTCTGAGCAGAATGATTTATAGCTAAGGACATAAGCACCAAAGTATTTGCTAAGGGCCAGATCCTCCCCTGGCGTAAACGGACACGCTCGCTCTGTTGACTTCAGTGGGTCTATGCCAATGTACAGCAACTGAGGCGCCGACCCTCAATCCCCTGCCGCACGTTTTGTGGAGCGGCCAAGTAAATTGTTTTTCCTGGTGTTGCATAATGGACTAACTGGAAGCAATGACACATCTCCTGATGTCTGTCAAAAAAATATCTGCAAAAGATGTTGCAGACACGCCAGTTGTGTTGATGGGGCCAATGCTGCCAAACCTCCTACCCACAGCAGCACAACTTCCTCTCCTCCCCATGACACATGAACACTCCGCCTTACCCAGCTCCCAAACCACCGCATGGCGTGAGTCGGTGTGGTTTTCCGGGCCACTCTTAGACCCCCCTTGGGGTTGTTACTGCTGCAGCTGGCTCAGATGTTACCAAGGAGTCCAGCCAGAGGGTTTAACAGTTGCCTGGGAGGGGGAACTCAATGACTGAAGAATGGAATGGGTTGGATGGAGTTTAGAGAGCGTTTCAGGGAGGTTCCTGTGAGCTGCGGAGGACGCATCACAGCAATGGAGTGACGCCAGGATGACTTTGGCCCAGTGCAGCTTTGCCAACTCTTGCAATATTGGATGTTTTGGTTAAAGCCCTAGTTCCCCTAGTCACGTGATCAGATGAGATTCTCAGCTTTTGTTTTTAAAAAAGTGAGATTGTAGCCCAGGAAAGTTTGAAAACGTGACTTGAGGGCAGCCCCCCAGGCTGAGAAACCAGAAGGCAGCTATAAAGAGCCACACATTTATTACTTTAAAAAAACTCATGATATTTAAGCCTCTCATCACTTTTGGGGGACGGACTCCTGCTTGTTTAACATTTGTGGCTGGCAACACTGCCAGTGCAACTCTCTCTCTCTCTCTCTCTCTCTCTCTCTCTCTCTCTCTCTCTCTCTCTCTCTCTCTCTCTCTCTCTAAGTCAAAGACAAGTTGCCTTTCCTGCCCTGCTTTTAGACACAATCCATACCCTGGGGACTCAAATCTCCCCCATACCCTAGGGGTTAGGTTTTATTAACCAAAAAACTAACAGCTACCACCTTCTCCCCAGGCTTGGCAGTTCTAATAATAGCAATAATTCACTTTGATTGTTCACTAGCCAGTGTAGCAACACCTTCATGGCCTGGTGATCACTAGCTATAACCTGCATGACGTTAGCTAGCGCTCACTCACTATCAAAGGCAGGCATGTGACTAGATCACCAGACAAAGCAGGTACGATACCACCTACGGCTGGAAGATCACTAAGCACTGAAGGGATGCCCTTAGCTAGGGCTAGAAGACTCTGGCTAGAGCGCTAGAATGTAACTTCCCAGTCCGAGCTGCATGTTGCTAGCAGATCATGTCAGGTCACTATGGGTAAGGGTAAGATTATGTCACGGAGGTCACAGATTCCGTGACTTTCAGAGACCTCGGTGACATTTTCCACCAGCCCTGGGGTGGAGGGCCAGAGCTGTCAGCCAGCAGGGACCCTGGAGTTCTGAGTTGCCGTGGGTGGTGGGGGGACCCTGGATCTCCCAGCCCCCCAGGCACTGCAGCCCCCGCAGCTCCGAGCTGCCGTGGGGTGTGAGGGGACCCCAGAGCTCCGAACCGCCATGGGTGTGGGGGGACTCAGGAATGCCCAGTCTCTGTGGGGGGGCCCCGCAACTCCAAGCTGCCCAGGTGGTAGGTGCTGGACCCCCTCACCCTTCTGCAGTGGGGCTTGGGCTCCCATCCCCCCTGCCCCTCCACTCGGGCTTCAGTTCTCCCCGTCAGCTCCATTTGTCGCAGTTATTTTTAGTAAAAGTCAGGGACAGGTGACAGGCTTCCATTCATTTTTGTTTATTGCCCATGACCTGTCCCTGACATTTACTAAAAATAACCTTGACAAAACCTTAACCTTAACTATGGGCTAATAGCAAGGTAAAGTCAGGCAGGCCACTGGCTAAGAGCCCTGGCCAAGAGCAGCATATTGTCATGAACTGGGTGTAACCTTGTCATGCCTTGGGTTAAAAACTCATTGAGGTTGGTAGGTGTGAACTCATCCTTCTGTTAACATAACTGTAAACATAAACGCCACCTAAGACAAAGGTGTGTGTGAGCCCGCCCGGGTGCTTCTGGGCTGAGTATTGCTTGGGGTAGGATTGTATGGTGTGCGAGAGATCACACTGAAACTGAGGACACAGCCAAGAACAGAGAGGAAAAAAACAAGAAAGCCTAGGGCCTGGTCTGCACTACAGAGTTAAATTGCCGTAAGCTGCCTTCTGATGACCTAACTCTGTAAGTGTCTACACTACAACGTTGCTCCCGCCGATGTAAGTCGCCCACTACACCCACCTACTCACTCCACCTCCGCAAGGTCGACGCAGTTAGGGCACCAACATTTGACTAGCCTCTCGGGTCACAAGTATCCAAGGGCACGTGCCTGTGATGTGGTCTGTTTGGAGGGACAGTTAATTTGGACAAATACAACCTTAAGGGCCTCATGTCACTCCAGACCCGAGGCCAGTGACCAAAAGCCACCAAACCATGTCTACTGACAGGTGCTTATGAGCTCAGGTGGGACAGGCTGATGTGGCTTTAGGAACCAAGGCAGCCTGCGATCCGATCTGGAAGGAACAAACTAGATTTAAACTCCTCCTTCATCTTTCCTGCAGCGAATCTTGTCCTGAGAATAAAATCCTGACCGTGGAATATTCCTGCGCAGGAGCAGGCGGGACGCCGGCCACATGCTTACGGTAAGTCATGTGCCTATCTGGAAGCTCAGGGCAGGAAAGGGGAGGCATCTGTAGCACCCCAAGGATTTTGAAATTGGGGGGCATCTAGAAGGCTTTTTCTTTGCTATAATGAGGATAAAGAAACAGTTCACAGCTCTCAGGATAGAGTGACTGAGACAGAGTGTAATTTAATGATTAAATCCAGGGAAACAGGAGCCAGGACACCTGGGTTCTATCTCTGGTTCTTCCACTCTTGCACCAAGGGCAAGTCCCTTCTGCTCTCTGTGCCTCCGTTCCCATAGCTGTACCACAAGGGGTCTGATCCTGCATTGCTTGCACAGCACAGCACCCAGGCAGAGTCCCAGCTGGTGTAAATCAGCTTTGCTCCAAGGACTCCAGTAGACCTATGCTGACTGTGGAGAGTGTTTGAATGGGTGAGGAATGCAGGATCAGGCCTGAGGGCATTCCAGGGCTTAATGACTTAATATTTGTAAAGTGCTTTGAGGCTCTCAGATAAAACACTCACAGTATTATTGTTGTTACCCAGAGCTTCTCCAGCGAAACCCTCCCGGGCATGACCCAGTCAGGGCTTTGTGCACTGAGGTGCCGTGTGTGATCTATAGCCCTACTGAGATCACTAATCCGGTACCAGAAACAGGAGGTCTGAAGTGGCCAAACCCAAACCATGTGTCTCTCCGAGGCAGCCCAGCTGAGCACCAGATGTGGCCAGCTTCCCTCGGACCGGCGTCATCTCCAGTCGAAAACGGTCTGGCAGCCTCCAGTCATTGCAAAGGCATTTTTTAATGCAGACGCTCCAGAATTTTTTGTGCAGCGCCAAGGGAATTCTTGAGCCTTTGGAGACTGGAGAAATAGAACAGCGTGGAGTTTTGGGAGAGAGCTGAATACACCCAGCCACTTGCTGAAAGAGAGATCGCAGACGCACATGGCAACTCTGTGCCCATTGCACTGAATCCTTGGGTCTCTCTTTGGCTATGTCCACACTTACGGTGGTGTGTCGAGTACCAACGTGCTGCAGTGAAAGGCAGGTTGCATCCCCACTTGTCACTGCAGTGTGTGTCTACACTTTGCAGTGAAAGGCTCTGGAAGGGTTGGGAGGCAGCAGGACATTGCATGGCTACAAACAGGCGTGTAGACGGGAGTCACTGCTTGGGTGTGCAGAGAGCCATGTAGGGTATGTACCTGGGGGATTCAGGCATGTAGGGCACTTGACCTGCCTAAGCCGCCATACCATCCACACACTATAGACACCCATGGGTGTGCAGTGTCCATACTCTACACGCCACCATAGACGTACTTATTGATCCAGCAGGTTTGTAGTTGCGTCGCCCCTGCAATACGCTAGGTGCTGTCCACACTCACACATAGAGACAGTATATTTTCAATGGCATCTGAGTGGCTTAGGAGCCTACGTCCCATTTCAAAAGTGACTTAGTGCCAGATTTTAAAAGGTATTTAGGTGCTAAACTCCAACTGAAATCAATGAGAGTTAGGAGCTTAAATACCTTTGAGGACCTGGGCTTTAGTACTTTGAGTTTTAATGAAAGTCAGTGACACTCTGGGCTTGTCTACACTTATATGCCACAGTAGCGCCTCAATATAGACACAGTCCACACTGACAGGAGGGATACTGCCACCGGCACAGGTAATCCACCTCCCCGAGAGGTGGTTGCCAGGTCGATGGACGAATTCTTCCGTTGACCTAATGCTGCCTACACCGGAGGTTAAGTCGTCTTAACTGCGCTGCTGTGGATTTTTCGCACCCCTGACTGATTTTGTTAGTTCGACCTACTTTTCTGGTGTGGACGAGGCCTTAGGCTCTTAAATCACATGTGTAAATGGGACTTGGCCACTAGGTCACGCAGGGCTGGTCGACACAGGGAACTGACATCAGCACAGCTACATCTCTCAGGGGTGTAAAAAGCCACAATGCCGAGTGACGGAGTTAAGCTGATGTAACCACTGGTGCAGACAGTGCTGGGTCAGTGGAAGAATTCTTCCATTGACCTAGCTACTGCCTCTCGCAGGGTGTGTGAATTAAGCAGCGGTTCTCAAACTGTGGGTCGGGACCCTAAAGTGGGCGACAACCCCATTTTAATGGGGTTGCCAGGGCTGGTGTTTAGTCTTGCTGGAGCCCGGGGCTGAAGCCCAAGCCCTGCTGCCTGGGGCAAAAGCCGCAGCCTGAGCTGCACTGCCCGGGGCCGAAGCTCAAAGGCTTCAGCCCTGGGGAGTGGGGCTTGGTCTTTGGCTTCAGCCCAGGCAGCAGGGCTCAGGTTACAGGCCCCCCACCCAGGGCTGAAGCCCGTGGGCTTGGGACCCCCTACCGGGGGGGGGGGGGGATCATAGAATCATAGAATCATAGAATTCAAGATCAGAAGGGACCATTATGATCATCTAGTCTGACCTCCTGCAAGATGCAGGCCCTGCCCCATGCGGAAGGCGAAAAACCTCCAGGGCCACTGCCAATCTTCCCTGGAGGAAAATTAATATGGCGGTCAGCTGAACCCGAGCATGCGGGCAAGACTCTGCAGCCAAACCCTCTTGAAAAGGTTATATCATACCATTGACCCATTGTACTATTTACCAGTGTGGCACTTAATTGACATATTGACTAAGCCCGTTATCCTATCATACCATCTCCGCCATTAACTTATCTAGCTTAATCTTAAAGTCATGGCTGTTCCAGTATTGCACTCCCTGATGGTTAGAAACAATTTCAAGCCTGAATTTCCTGACTGACAGTTTATATCCGTTTGTCCTCGTGTCCACATTAGCACTGAGCTGAAATAATTCTTCTCCTTCCTGGTATTTATCCCTCTGATATATTTAAAGAGTGTAATCATATCTCCTCTCATCCTTCTTTTGGTTAAGGAAAACCCTCAAGTCTCCTTTCATAAGGCCTTCCATTCCTCGGATCATTCTAGTGGCCCTTCTTTGTACCCGTTCTAGTTTGAATTCATCCTTCTTAAACATGGGAGACCAAAACTGCACACAATACTCCAAATGAGGTCTCGACTAGCACCTCCTTATCCCTACTAGAAATACTAATGCAACCCAAGACCGCATTAGCCCACATCACATTGCCTACTCATAGTCATCCTGCGATCAACCAGGACTCCTAGGTCCTTCTCCTCCTCCGTTACTTCCAACTGGTGCGTCCCAGCTTATAACTAAAGTTCTTGTTAGACATCCCTAAATGCATAACCTTACACTTCTCACTATTGAATTTCATCCTGTTACTAATACTCCAGTTTACAAGGTCATCTAAATCTCCTGGAGAATATCCCGATCCTCTTCCCAACTTGGTGTCATCCGCAAACTTTATCAGCCCACTCCTACTCTTGGTTCCCAGGTCAGCAATAAATAGATTGAATAAAATCGGACCCTGAGGAACTCCACTGGTAACCCTCCAACCGGACAGTTCCCCCTTCAATACTACCTCTGCAGTCTCCCTTTAACCAGCTCCTTATCCACCTCTGGATTTTCATTTGATCCCCATCTTTTCCAATTTAACCAGTAATTCTTCATTACTGAAATCCAGATATATTAGATCCACCGCATTTCCCTTGTCTAAAAATCTGTTACTTTCTCAAAGAAGGAGATCAAGTTGGTTTAATCCATGCTGTAATCTATCCCAGTTGCCATCGGCCTCATGCTCCGAACCACTCTCTCTTTTAAGATTTTTCCATGACTTTGCATACTACAGATGTTAGACTAACAGGCCTATAATTCCCCCTTCTTGAATATAGGAACTACATTAGCTAATCTCCAGTCAGTCGGTACAATCCCGAAGGGAAGGGCAGGGCTCCGGCCTGAGTCCCCCTTCCTGGCGTCGTGGAGTCATTTTTGTTGTCATAAGGGGGTCACGGTACAATGAAGTTTGAGAATCCCTGAACTCCAGTGACAGGAGAACCCCTCCCGTCGCTGCAGTGAGTGTCTACACGCAAACGACTGGTGCAGCAGCAGCCAGGAAGATGTTACCCCATGCTTTAGTTAAACTGCAAGTTATTGGGCTCAGCGTAGGAATCACTAGGTCAATTTCTATACTCTGTGCGGTGTAGGTCAGAGAACATATCCAAACAGTCCCTTCCGGCCTTACAGAAAATTGTATAAAGCTATATCCGAGGCTGCGTTAGGGAAGGGGATAGCGGATAGTCAAAATAGTTAGATTTCAGATCAATAAAGGAAATTAGTAACTACCATCGCCAAGTAGCCCTGTGCCAACATTGGTAATGTTATCCAGAGGAAGAAGCAGCATGTTTGGGACACCCCACAATGATGGGTGGGGCAAAGGAGAGGGGGAGGAGTCAAAGAGTACCCCAAGGCCTGAGTGTCAGATGGGGTTGGGGGTGTGATCAGTAAGGATAGAGGAAGCAGGAAAGGTTAGGGAGGGAAGATGGAGAGATCAGTTCAGAGAGGGCGAGATGTGGATTGGATGGAGAGAGGCAGGTCAGGAGAGGGGAGGTAGAGTTACTGAAGCCGTGTGGGTGGATGAGATCCCCCAGAGGCAAGGGGTAAAGAGAGGAGGACAGATCCTTTTGAGACACCCAGGCTGGGGGAGGAGAAGACCCCACTCAGTGAGCCACTGAAGGAACAGGAGGTAAGAGGAGAGGAGAGAAGCACAAATACTGAGTGATTATGTGGAGAGGTTCGTATGCCTGTTGTAACTAACTAGCCCCCTTGCAGGAGGAGAGGCTGAGAAGTTACTATTGCAAAGCACAAGGGTGTGCAAACTCCCCCCACCCCCTCCACCGTGGAACTGGAGTGGGGTAGAGTTGCCTCTCCCAGTTCAGTGTTCAGTGTCCCCGTCAGGCTCCCTTCTTATGACCCTTTGACCGCACTCCTGTCCCTGTTCTTTTATTAGTTGTCCCCTGAAATTAGTGGGTTTCTGAGGTCCTGTAGATCCTCCCCTTAGGCTGAGTGGGGGATCCTTTAGCATTGGGCGGGCCTCCACCAGCCCAATTTTCCCAGAAACCCAATAGATACAGTGTTCTGATCTGGGAGGGCAGCCCCTGGAATGGACCGAGTCTTGCTACCTGCTCTGTTGGGCAGCCCCCGAGGTTTCTGCACGCTGTCACCCGGGCTGGAACAGAAATTGGAAGCACAGTGGCTGGCTGAACCTTTGCCCAAGCTGCCTGCTGAGTCAGCGATGATTACAGGGCTGGCTGGGAGCAGGGCCAAATACCTTGCAGGGCCCTGCTGAGCCGAGCTTCCCCTGAACTCTTTCATTACTGCAGCAGCTGGGCTCCAGCATTTTAATTAGTGAAATTGTGCAGAGACGCAGAGTGGGAGCGAGGGTGGGGGGGTTATTCCATTGGGCATTTGCTGCTCCTCTCAGCATGGGCGTCAGTCACAGGCAGGGCTGGGCTTGGCTGGGGCTCCCCCCGAAGGCTGACTCGGGGGATGCTGAATCAGCGTAGTCTATGCTCCCCCAGTTGACATGCATCACATATTCTCGCAGTCCCCTCTTCAGCTCCAGCTTGACTGGCCTCAGCAGCCCCGATGCTGCAATCTGGAAGAGCTGCTGGGCCAGGTTCTTAGCCCCAGCCCCGCAGTACCCGGCGTAGCTGGGAGCAAGCAGCTAGAGAGGGATTTTTCTGCCAGTCCAGTCCCCAACACAAGACACGGTTGGTCCAAGGTGAGCTCATGCAGTGACTGCATCGCTGGTGCACAGCAGCTCAGGCCTTGGGTGCTTCTACCCCAGCCACACCCCTGTGCTGGGGTGGCAGGAGGGGGTAGCATAGAGCTGGCTCTACTGGCTCTTGCCCACACAGCGATTTCCCCTGTGCCAGGAAATTCTCCAGTTAATTGGTGAAACAGGCCTGGAGGCTGCTTTGTGCCGCCAGACTGGTGCCAAGTGGCTCAGTGGGGACCAAGATCTGGTCTTCAGCTAGGGCCTGATCCTGAGAAGAGCTAAGCATCCACGTCTCCCATTGGCACGTCTCCAGGTCAGACCCTTTCTTCTCAGCCTCCCCACTTTGCTCCACCAATAGCTCCCAGCCCTGCTTTAGAGAGACTATTCCTCTCCTGGAGCCAGAGGGCACTTCAGCCTCCACGTTCAAGCCAGCTCTGAGTGACGGGAGGCCTTGGTCCACAGGGTTTAGCCAGGAGTCTCTTCACAGCTGGATTGTGCACGTAGCTGAGAAGGGGCTCAGGTGAAGGGTGAGCTCCGCGGGCTCTAGCTGCTCCCTAACACTATCCCCAAAAGAAAGGCCTTGAGCATCCTCCCCTTCAGTTCAGGGCGGGGATTGGACTGTAGCCCAAATGCCGCTGATGTCCCTTCTCGATCCCACAGCACGTCCATGTGCATTACCCACCAATGCAGTAGAGCAGGGGTGGGCAAAGTTTTTGGCCTGAGGGCCACATCGGGTTTCAGAAATTGTATGGCGGGCTGGTTAGGGGAGCCTGTGACTCCCCAAACAGCCAGGTGTGGCCAGGCCCCACCCCCTATCTGACCCCCCCACCTCTTGCCCCCTGACTGCCCCCCACCGCCCCATCCAACTCCTCCTGTCATTCCTGAATGCCCCTCTGGGACCCCTGCCCCATCCAACCACCCTTTCTCCCTGTCCCCTGATCAGCCCCAGAACCCCAGCCCCCCCAGCCCCCCGCTGCCCCATCCCACCCCTCCTCTCATTCCTGATGGCCCCCCGGGACCCCTGCCCCCATTCAACCTGTTTCCCGCCCTCTGACTGCCCTGACCCCTATCCATACCCCCGGCCCTTGACCACCACCCCAAACTCCCCTGCCCTCTATCCAACCCCCCCTGCTCCCTGCCCCCTTACCGCGCTGCCTGGAGCACCAGCTGGAGCCAGCCACGTCACCGCACTGCACAGAGCACCAGGTCAAGCTCCGGCTCTGCAGCTGTGCTGCCCCAGGAGCTCGCAGCCCTGCCACCCAGAGCATTGCGCCGGCAGCACAGTGAGCTGAGGCTGCGGGGAAGGGGGAACTGCAGGGGAGGAGCCAGGGGTAGCCTCCCAGGCCAGGAGCTCCCATGGGCCGGATGTGGTCCACGGGCTGTAGTTTGCCCACCTCTGGTCTAGAGTTTCCATAGTCATGGTGGTCTCTGTGCCCAGCTGCAGCAACTTCTTCGCTCCTCCTGGCACAGAGTCAGATGACCCCAGCCCAGATCTCAGTAGGAGATGGGGTAGGGAGGTTGTGGCAGAGGGCAACTTAGCTAGGCAGCACCGTGCAGCCTCAGCAGCAGAACAGCCTTACTGAGATGGGCCCTTGCTGTGTGATTACAGAATGGGTGGAGGAGAGGAATGCAATGGATCTTCCCTCCCTAGTTCGGTATGACGCAGTTTGATGATATCCTAGGCAAGACAGTGAGACCTTCCGGAGCCATCACTGGGGTAGTCACAGTGTGAGCGTCGTGTGATGCTTTCATCCCAGAGGACAATGTTTGAAATGGAGCCATCCCAATTCTAGGCGGAAAGTTCAGCTCCAGGGAAGGGGAAGTACCGAATGACCGAGTCCAAAGGCAGAAAGTTATGGTTGGCTGGTGATCCGGGCTGGCCTGCACTGGGGGTGGAGAAGGAAGGAGCTGAGAAGGCCGCTCAGAGCCCAGCTTTATGGGCCTCTCCGCCTGGTAGCACACAGATGGGATCTGGAGAGAGGTCTGCTCCAGTCCTCCCTCCCTCGCCAGCCCGGAGGGGGCACCATGGCTGCAGCACCCATTCTTGAGGGGAGGCTCCGTATTCCCCCCACTCGGGGTGCTGGGCAGTAGATTTACACTGGAGCATTCCCAGTGATGTCAATCAGGTTGCCCCCCAGGGTGACAGCAAAATTCTTTTGCCTGGCAGAGAATGCAGAATGATCCTGTAGTTAAGGCGCTAGATTTGGACTGAGGGTTCCTAGCTCTGCCACAAGACTCCCTGTGTGACTCTGGTTCTGTCACTTAGCCTCACCATGCCTCAGTTTCCCCAGCTGTAAAGTGAGGCTAATCGCGCTGCCCTATCTTTGAAGTGTACTGTGAGGCTAACGGTGCAAACGTTCAGGAGGTGCCTAAAGATTTGGGGGATGAGGGCTGTATCCTAGACAGACAGACAAGCGGATCAGGAGCTCACACAATGCTATCTGGCTAAATGAGGCCCCACTGTAATAGGGGGATGGGGTTTAGAGAGCGGAAAGGCTGTGAAAGGCCAGGGTGTATCAACAGATAAACGCTGGGTGAAGCGCCCTTCTCTGGCCTGCACAGCTGCCTCAGGAACTTGGTCTCTGTGCGCAGTGTGGAACGCCGGAGTCCGGGTCTGCAGAGAGGAGACTCTTTGGGCAGGAACTGGGGGGAGCGACTGGGAGGGGCTGGGCCAGCGAGGAGAGATGCTCAGGGCCTAGGCTGTGGAGGCACAAAGGGTTAAAGCCATGGGTAGGCACCAGCGCCAGACCTCGAGGTGCATTGTGAGGCTGGGGGATGGGGGGCCTGGAAGGTCATTTTAATTAAAGTGTCTCCACAGAGGGTTTGAGAAAACAAACCACAGGCTCCTCCCTGCCCCCAACTCTGTGGGAACGCGGCTTTTGCTTTTAATTGAATTGCGCCACAGACATCTCCACTCTGCTGGGCTGTACCCTGCCTGGAGAGACACCCCACAGCTCGGCAGCAGCAGCCCAGGCAGGGCAAGGACCCGGCCCAGCAGGAGCCACAGAGAACGTAAAGCCAGAGCAGGGGGTTGGCATTGGGCAGTGGATCGTTCCATCCACAGGCTGCTGGCACTAAGCCAGCGATAGGGATGGCAGTGGGACCGGTCCAGGGTTCTTCACATGTGGTCTCCAGCCAGCAATCTCATTTTGACCCTCCCACCTGCCCCCTGGTTTTCATTCCACGTTCCCCAGGACTTAGTTGGTTTCTGAGCTCTGTGGCCACGCCCTTCCCCTAGTGGGCTCTGCACCTCTGCCCAGAATTCAGATTGGCTGGCAACGCCGCCACCACCAGCACAGCCCTCACCCGGACTGAGCCTGCGCAGCCCAGCAGCTAGGGGAGTGGCACTGACACGGATGCTGGAGCGCTGCCTCCCCAGAGATGGACGTGGCTATTTTCTGCCCCTCTCCGCATTCTGCTAGATGGGCACATGAACACACAGCTCCCAAGGGGCTGCTGGCCTAGCCTCCGCCCTACCAGGCTCTCGCCCGCCCCATGGCACACCAGGGGTGGGAGAGCGGGGTGCTAAGGGGATGGGTGTATACTGTGTATAAGAACAGGCCTCTTCAGCTGGGCCCCCTCTCCAATGCAGCGCAGGATGCATCTCAGCAGCCTTTGCTAAGCGTCTCCCCCAAGGACTCGGCCCTGAAGCGGCAACCCCTGCCCCACCAGCTGCTTTGCCTAGCGAGTTCTTTGCAGCTGACTCATCAGCCAGCCCTCGTCACTAACCTTCCCCTTCCCCCCATTCCATCACCCTGCGCAAGAGGGAAACTTGCCCCCAGCCCACTCCCCCTAATGGCAAGGACTAGACTTGCCCCTCCCCCTGTTGACTATGTGGGGTAGGTGCGGCCAATTCAGCAAACAGACCAAGCATCAGATCCACAAGAAATCAATGGACAGTGTCCCAGGCAAGGTCCTCAAAAGGCAGTGGCTCTCAACCCTGGGTACACTTACCCCTGGGGGTACACAGGGGTCATCCAGGGGGTACATCAAGTAATCTAGAGATTGGCCTAGGTTTACAACAGGCTACAGAAAAAGCACTAGCAAAGTCAGTGCAAACTAAAATGTCACACAGACAATGACTTGTTTATACTGCTGTATATACTGTACACTGAAATGTAAGTACAGTATTTATATTCCAGTTGGTTTATTTTATAATTATATGGTAAAAATGAGAACAGAAGCCATTTTTCAGTGATAATGTGCTGTGAGACTTGCATTTTTAGGTCTGATTTTGTAAGCAAGTGGTTTTTAAGTGAGGTGAACCTTGGGGGTACGCAAGCCAAATCAGACTCCTGAGAGGGGACCAGTAATCTGCAAAGGCTGAGAGCCACTGCTCAAAGGCATTTCAGCTCCTAACTTCCAATGGCACCTAAATACCTTTGAGGCCCAAGTGACTAGAGAGCAGTGCCTGCTGGGCCTTGTGCCGGGGCACGCCCTGCTCCTGTCCTCTTTGCTCGGCACAAGCACAGACCATCTCTTGTGTAGATACCACGGTGCAGCTTACGCACAATGTTTCACCCCATCACCTTCCCCGACTCGTGCTCGCACAGGATTTACAACGGCCTCTCGTTTTACCAGCCCTCCTCCAAAGGTGGGGGGCGAAGAGCAGGGGTGGCTCTAGGGTTTTTGCCACCCCAAGCAGGCTGCCTTTGGCGGTTTGCCTGCGGAGGGTCCGTTGGTCCCGCGGCTACTGCCAAAACCGCGGGACCACCGGACCCTTCGCAGGCATGTCTGTGGGAGGTCCAACGAAACTGCAGGACCATCAGACCCTCCGCAGGCACGCCGCCGAGGGCAGCCTGCCTGCCGCCCTCGCGGCGCCGGCAGAACGCCCCCCCACGGCTTGCCACCCCAAGCACGTGCTTGGCATGCTGGGGCCTGGAACCGCCCCTGGCGAAGAGGTGACTCCACCAGAGAACTCCCTTTTGTCAGGCCCGGCTTGGCTCGGCTCGCTGCCACCACCCTCCATGTACTTCCTTCCCCTGTGTTTTTATCCAGTCTCCTTATTTAATGGGCTAATTAACTCATTAGCTACCCCAGCCCCAATCTGAGCTGGTAATCAGCCTCCCCCGCAGGGCCCAATTGGTTAACCAGTGACCGGAGGGCTCGTTCAGTTGCTGATTCCCAGCACTCATGGTCAGAGAACATCCCTGAGTCACAGCGCTGGAATGCGCGGTCCTTATTCACCACTCTGGCCCTGTGTGATTCATCCCTGAGTGCTCAGCATCTGGCGGGGACACACACTTTAAAAATGCTTGAAAGAGAAATTCAGCAGGCAGTGTGGTCTAGTGGTTAGGGCAATGGACAGCAAGTCTGGGGTTCTGTTCCAGGCCCCGCCACTGGTCTGCCAGGTGACATTGGTGAGTAGGGTGACCAGGTGTCCTGATTTTATAGGGACACTCCCAATTTTAGGGTCTTTTTCTTATATAGGCTTCTATTACCCCCACTCCCTGTCCCAATTTTTCACACTTGATGTCTTGTCACCCTATCAGTGAGTCACTTCCCCTCTCTGCTTCTCTGTTTCTTCTCCCCTCCTGTGTCTTTCTTGTTTATTTTGACTGGCAGCTCTTAGAAGCAGTGATCTCTGCTGCTGCCTGTGTGGCCAGCACCTCTTGGCATCACTACAACAGCAATCGTAATGGTGCCCGTGTCGACTAGTTCTCTCCTGAAGCGCATCTCATAGACTCAGAGATTTTAAGGCCAGAAGGGACCATCATGATCATCTAGTCTGACCTCCCACCACGTCACAGGCCCCAGAGCCTCACCCACCCACTCCTGTAAGAGGCCTCTAACCTCCGGCTGAGTTACTGACATTCTCAAATCATGGTTTAAAGACTTCAAGTTACAGAGAATCCACCATCTCCTCCATGCTACCAGTTGAGTGTGTCCGCTTCTGGGGTTCTACGAGGCTTCTCCCTTCCAGTGAACCTTTCCCCTGCAGTTCCCCAATGCTCGCAGCTGCCTCAGATTTCATCAGCCCCCTTTGTCCCACCGTGGTTCACGCCATTGCCACGTGTAACGGCCCAGAGGAGGCAGATGCCAGGAACGTCTCAAACAGCCCCCCCCCTTGTGGATTAAAGTGGTTTTATGAAACATATTTCAGCAAAATCCCCTTGCTTTTTCTGTAATGTTCCCTGTTATTGCTGCAGCTCTGCAGCCCGGATGGTTTGCATGGAGCTTATGCCCTCATAAAACTCATCTCCGCATGCTGCTGCTCCCCAGGCCTGCAGCTAGATTAGCTTCCCTGTGTCGCTGAGACAAATGGCAGCCCGCACCCCTTTGCACTGACTGGCACTTCCTGCCTGGGGGCAGGGAAGACTGGGTTTGCAAGATGCTTGCAGTAGGAGTTACACTGGGAACCTTCTCAGGATCAGATCCTTAGACAGCAGCCAGGCCGCTGGTACATTGGTGACTTGATCCCACGATTAGCTCATTGCAGTATCAGCAGGTTTGTTTGGTGGTTTTTGGGAGTGGGGCATGGGATCCAGTGATAACTGGTTCCACAGCCAACGATTTCACTGGGCACCTTGCTAGTCTAACTGGTTTCTGCACCAGCTGGTGGAGCTAGGCAAGGATCATCCCTTGCTTCTCTGTTCAGCATTTTTAAAGTGCCCATCCCACCATAGAACGGAGGCACAAAGGGCCAAATTCATCCTGGCAGTGGAGGGGCGCTCATCACACAGACCTGCCTGGAGGGGGTGGTGGGGAAAGGTGGCAAGGTGTCTCCCCTATACTGAAGTTGCTAGGGGGTCAGTTTGGCTCTGGCCGAGGGCAGATCAGCCCCAAGACCTGCCCTCACTTGTGTCTGGCCTCTAAGGACCATTGCAACAGCTGGCAATAGCCAATGCACAGGAATATGCTGGCCATGACCCCTCTCTCCTCCAACATGCCCTGGTACCAGAGACTCACATGGGGGTATGGCCTAGACCAGGGCCGCCCAGAGGGGGGGGCAAGAGGGGCAATTTGCCCCAGGCCCCGAGCCCCACAGGGGCCCCCACCAGAGTTTTTTGGGGCCCCTGGAGCGGGGTCCCTCACTCGCTCCGGGGGGCCCGGCAACTCTTGTGCGGCCGGGCGCAGGAGCTTCTGCCACTGCCGGTCTTCGCCGGCGGGGGTCCTTCCGCTCCCCCCTGCTGGCGAATTACCGCCGAAGACGGAGCGGGACCCGCCGCCAAAGTTCAGCTCGGTCTTCGGCGGTAATTCGGCGGCAGGGGGCCCTTCCCTTCCGGGACCCGCCGCCAAAGTAGCTGCTATTAACTCTCCATATCTCACATAGTCAGGGCCGCCCAGAGGATTCCGGGGGCCCGGGGTCTTCGGCGGCGGGGGGCCCTTCCCTTCCGGGACCCGCCGCCAAAGTGCCCCGAAGACCCGCGGCGGGGCCCCCCTCCGCCGAATTACCGCCGAAGACCGGGCTGTGCTTCGGCGGCGGGTCCGGCTTCGGCGGTAATTCGGCGGCGGGGGGTCCCCGCCGGGGGTCTTTGGGGCTCTTCGGCGGCGGGTCCCGGAACGGAAGGGCCCCCCGCCGCCGAAGACCCCGGGCCCCCGGAATCCTCTGGGCGGCCCTGGCCTAGACCCCCCGATATGGACTCTGCCAAGATTCCCCCTATATAGGAGGAATTCCCCAGAGCAGCAAATACAGCTGGTTTAAGGGCCCTGTCACAGGGTCGTCTGGACTCTTATCCCCCCTGCATGGGAATTCAATTGACTTTCTTATCCAGACTCTCCCATCCTTGTTCTGTTCCCAGGGACGCATCACCCTGCTTCCCGTCTGGAGCACTAAGCTGACCTTGGCTGGTGGTCTCTGCTCTGCTTCCCTGCTCTCTCCCTAGAGGGCCGGGATCACTCTGTCTTGTCTCTGAGCCCTGGCTCCACAGCAGTTCCCAGGCAGTAGCAGCCTTTGTGCCAATCTGTTCCCACGAGGTCACCACTGCCCTGCTTCTAGCATCAGGCAGATGAAACTTACATACCCCTGGGCTCTCTCTCTCTCATTAGAAGCATCCACCCACCATGCAGAGGTGGTGATGATGGATGTACTTCCCACCTCCCCTGCCACTGATCTCCTGTTCCCTTTCACCCAGCCCACTGTGAAACAGACATCAGGAGAGAAATTGCATTGGGGGTGATGCTACGGCCTGTAGCAGCAAGGGAAACAAACCTCCAAGCTGGGATTTTTTCTTTGACAGGTATTAGCCAGCACATCAGCCCAAATGAATATAGCCTACCAAAGTAGGTGGTGCAAAGGAAAGCAAAGCCCTGGAATTGTGTGTGGCAGGGGCACGGGGGTGCAGAGTGAAGATCTAAGATACTCCAGGACAAGCCTCTGCTAGACTGAGCAGCGGTGGACTAAATAAGTGTGTGTGTTGGGGGGTGGGGGTTAAAATTGTTATCTCTAGCCTGCTTCTTGCTTGCATATATATACACACCTGCCCCTGGAAATTTCCACTACATGCATCTGATGAAGTGGGTATTCACGCACGAAAGCTCATGCTCCAATACGTCTGTTAGTCTATAAGGTGCCACAGGACTCTTTGCTGAAATTGTTGTTATTAGTCTCCAGCATCAAGGCCCCCCTCTATCAGAGCCAGGTAGCCTAAGTCTGGCCTAACTCCCACTGGCTTTACAGCAGTGTGGTGCCATTGACTTCCTTGGAACCGAGTTTACACGCAGACGAGTGGGAGCAGAAAGCAGCCCAGTGTTTGCCTGGCTGCAGACTCAGGCAGGCAGCACCACACCCCCAAAAGGTTTTCTCTGCAAGCAGAGGGGCGGGAAACTTTGTTTTAAACTAAACCTTAAATAACGGAGAGAAGGAGCCAAGTGAGAGGGTGGCTGACTGTCCTCCCTCCTCTAAAGCGGTAAATGGGGGTATGGAGTCGGTAGCGGAGGGATGGGGGATCTAGGCCCTCTGCCCACATATCCGGGCCAGGTCTCCCTTTGTGCAGCCCTAGAGACTGAAGCAGGCCCAGTAGCTGGATGGCCATTGCTCCCCAGCTGAAGGGCAGGAAGGCAGAACATGCAGCAGGAGCTAGTGTTGTTTCAGGCTCTGGGGGTGTTGCTCCTCCCCTCTCCTCCCCCTCCCATGCCTGGCTTCGTTTGCTTTAGATCTCAAAGCACTTTACAAAGATGGGAGGTGTTATCCCCCTTTTAAAGACTGGGAAACTGAGGCACAGAGAGGGGAAGAGGCTTTTGCGTAAGATTACAGAGTGAGTCAGGGGCAGAGCCAGGAATAGAGGAACCCAAAGGGCCTGGCTCTCAGGCCTGTGCTCTAACCCCTGGCACAGGCTGCCTCCGACTGCAATGGCCCCTCTTCTGTACACCACAAACTGTACTCCCACATGCCCCCCCCCGCCCCCTGCTCTTTCTTTGTCACTCTAAGAGTCCCGCTTCAGCCCCCAGCCGTTCTGTGACCTGGCTAGGAGAGGGAATCCAGTAACTTTACCCAGCATGGGGCGGAAGACTCATGGGGCGACTAATTAAGCTTAGAAAGGAAAATGTGACACACGGCAACAGGGGCAGATACAGGCGTAAAACAAACAAACCAGAGATGTGAGCAAAGCTGCCCTCTGATGAAAGGAAAGTGCCTGGCGTGAGCACAGGGCCTCCCCAGCACCCCGCTCCAGAACGAAAACAAACTGCTCAGATACAGCCCGAGGAAGAGGTTGGCAGCTCCAAGCCAAAACGCCTTTCTCCAGGGAAATCCCACCTGGGAGCAGGAAAGGGACGGCTCTCCCTGGTGGGCAGCACAGGAAGCTAAACCCACTGCAGTCCCAGTCTCTCCCAGCAGGAGGTGCTGCAGAGAACGGCATAGCCGCTAACCCAGCTACTTTCTCCATGGGAAAGCTACATGAAACAGAGGCCGATGATCATGTACATGATGCTCTGACTCTGGTCTGGGGACTGCAGTGCTGAGAACCAAGCAGGGAAGGGAGGGCAGGTCGGTGGAGAGTGCTAATGCTAGAGAGCTGAATACCGGGCAGCTCTCTGCAGCCCCTGCTCTGGTCTCCATCACCAGCTGCCGTTGACACAGCCTGTCATCTGTCCAAATCCCAGAGCAGGACACAGTGTAGAGCCCTGCAACCTGATCCAAAGGCAACGGGACCCGGCTACAAGTGTTGGGTCCACACCAGGTGGGCCAACAGCCAGGCGCTTGCAAGGCTAGGCCAGCTCTCATCCTTCTGCCCACGGGGTCAGCGTGGCAGTGCCGCCCCAGGTCTGGGGGAAGGGTCAGGGTGAGATGGGTCAAAACAATACAATTGAAGCATTTTGACTTTATCAAAACATTTTGTGTCGATAAAGGTCTAAACGAAACATTTCTACCTTATCGAACCAGCGTTTCAATCATTTCCCCTTGAAAATTCACCAGAAATGAGACAGTCCCAGGAAACATTTTGATTTAGTCAAATCAGCTTTTGCCAAACAGGGAGAGACGTTCCCACCGAAGCTTTTCTACTGGCTCTGGTTCCAGCGCTGGCGCTGTTCTCAGCTCCCTCTCTCCTGGGGCTGAACACTTCCTCTGGCACTGAGAGCCTAGCTAAAAGCAGGCGGCCTCGTTCCAAACCTTGCCGGTGTGCAGTCCGTCAGGGCACCACTCCACACGGACGTGTCTCGTGTTGGCAGCCTGCCTTGGCTTTAATGAAAGCACCGAGGGCGGGGGACAGGTTTCCTGTCTCAGCACATGGCTTCTGTAGACATTAACATTCAATTCGGCTAGAGCCTGGCCCTGGGGTACCATCCGCTCTTGCTTATTCTCCAGGCAGCCCATTCTTCCCCTGGGGAAGCAGGGCCCCATCACTAAAAGGCCCAGTCGTCAGAGAAATTAGCTTCTGCAGAGCAGCACGCTTGTGGCAGGTCGGACTCCAGCTTCAACAGCCTGCCAGTGCTAGCTGGGAATCCATCTTTGCTCTCCACAGTGCCCTGTTACACTCAATGCCATTGTGTTCTTGTTCACCCGTCCCGTCTAGGGCTTGAGACATGGCTTCGGGAGACTAGGGGCTCAGTCTGCAGTGGAAGGTTTTTAAGCTGCCGGTGAATCCCTTATTGCTGCCTCACAATCGACCGCTGAGCGCGTGGGAAGGGGAGTCGGACTCCTGGGTTCTTATTCTTGACTCTGCGACTGATCGCCTGCGTGACTATAGGCAGGTCACATCCCTGCTCCAATCCTCATATCCTAGGGGGCTGGGGCCATGGGATCAGAGCCAGCAGAGGCCCAGACTCACAGTGGGTCAACAGACTTCCTTGGGAGCCTCACAATGCCAGAAGTAACATGGAGAGTGGCCTCAGAGGAGACCCGGGTTTGGAGAAGTACGCCAGGCCAGACGGAGAGGGCAGGGGCAGAGACAGAGCAGGGGAGGGGAAGGGAGAGAGATGGGAGATGTCTCGCTGGATCCTCCTCCATGCTGTTTTTATTAACTAGAGTGCAGCAGAGCTAAGGGGACAGCATGCATCAGAGGTGGCGTCGAGCATGCTCCATTTCCCAGTTCCAGCACAATTGCCAGGGGTCAGGTGGGTGGCTTGAAAGAAAGGGCAGTGCTCTGGGCACCTGGCTGATCCTGCTTCTCGCGCCCCTTGATTCAAACACAGGGATTGGGTTCTTTTCTGCCATAAAGTAGATACAAGAGACACCGTGGTGGTGCTGCCCCCTTGTGGTACAGTGTGCAACTGCAGCCCTCTTTGGGGGTACAAAGGGGAGGGAACAATCAGTCCAGCTGTGAATACATTTGGAAAGGTCTAGGAAAAAAAAATCCTGTGCACGGGCTCCTCAGAAACAGCTGTGGTGCAGGTATCCAACAAAGTGACCCAATGTCATCCTCAGGCTCCGGAGTCAGCAAGAGTTGAGGCTGGAGAAAATGAAGGCACAGGGGACAAGTGGGCCCAATGCTTGTAAAGCACTTCAGGGCCAAAGCTGTTCTATATCTACTGGAGAGGTAGCATGGTCCAGGGGATAATGCACTGCATTGGGACTCGGGAGATCTGGGTTCTAATTCCAGCTCTGGCACTGACCTGCTGTGTGACCTTGTCTTTGTGTCTCAGTGCCTAGCACAATGGGACCCTGATCTTAGTTGCTGGGGTACAAATAATAAGCAATGTAAGAAATTCTAGATTACAATCTCACAGAGATGTAAATGATAGAATTAGGCCCAAATCCTAGAGTCCTCATTTCAGGCTTGTAAATCGCAGTGCCTGAATAAGGTCCTCAGCATTCAGCCAAGCCCCTAAAACTGCTGATGCATGGCCCTGAGTCATGCCTTTCACTGGCGCATCTCCACTGGTTTCAGCAGAGCGACACTGGCCTCATGCTGGAGCGATGCAGTGAGGAATCTGCTTGTTTCTGTGAAGTCTCCCAATTGCTTGTGACAGAAGCTAACTGCTTTTGGGCAGACGTTTGTTAGTCTCGTGTTCACTCTCGAGCTGGCAAGTGGCCCACGATGTGGCGTCCAGCGCTCACATGTTACATTTTCAAACAAGCCCCTCTGTGTTTTCTGCCAGGCTGCCCCTCACGTGCGGGAGGAGCTCCTCGTAACCATCAGCAAAGCCACCTCAGCCTCCTTCCAGTCTCTCCTCAAAATGCTCCTCTGCCACAAGGCCTGCAAAAAACTGCTGGTGTGCAGAGGCCACTGCCCGGCATGGAGGCCAAGAGTATCTCAATGTTCCCTTGTGCTCACCCATCTGTCTGTATCCATCCATTGTCTCTTGTCTTGTACTTAGATTGGCAGCTCCTCTCTGTTTGTTCTGTGTCTGAACAGCGCCTAACACAACGCGGCCCTGGGCCATGACTAGGGCTCCTAGGTGGTACAATTAAATAAATAATAGTCTGATTCTCTCTCTCCCCCAGGAGGAAGTGCTGTGAGGGCTATAGGTTTGTGATGGGCCAGTGTATCCCGGAAAGTAAGTATAAAAAGGAGCTCTCTCCCATTCTGCTCACTCTGTCCACACTTGTTCTCAGGTGGCACTAAAGCCACGGATAATGTCACCTGTGTGTGGATCATCTAGTCAGACAAAAGCCAGGATGATACCATCCACCTGGAAAGACCGTGGGAGACTTTGCTGCATGATTTGGGCAGCCTTCTCCACTGCCTGCTCCAAGGGTGAAAGCTCTTGAGATGTTGGCTCATGGCAGGGCTGCTTCTTGCACCACGTGATGGCAGTTCTCTGTTTTCACACATCACACCTTCAGCACCAAGCACATGGTTATTTCAGCAGACGAGGTTTTCTGCATTCTGCTTTGCGCTGGGTGGGAAAGGGTCCATCAGCTTCATTCTGGAGGTGGGTCCAGGTCACAAAGTTCTGATCTGGATCTTCCCCAGAGTTGGGGGTGTTTGGAACCGGGTTTGCTCCAGGCTCATCTCTAGTCTCTGTTGAACATGGGACCCTCCAGCTTCTCAGCAGAGTCCAGCACATGATGGTCTGGAGTCTGTGCTCTCGCTAGACAGCTGGGGTGCTGCTAGACAGAGGGTGGGGTGGGTCCATTGCGAGATGGGGCAGCTGTGATGCAGTTAGGTTGGGAGGCTTGGGAGAGGAATTGGGTCACTACCAGTTAGAGATGGGGGGAGGGTTTGGCAGCTAGGAGAGGGAGGTGGGGACTGGAGGATGCCAGGTGGAAGGGAGAGATTGGGTTGAGGATGCTAGTTACTGGGGAGTGCCCAGTCATGAATTACTCACACATGGAGAGGACACATAGGCCAGATCCTCCACTGGTGTAAATCTGCATCTTTACAGGAAAGTCAGAGCCGTGCTGAAGATTTGGCCCAGGGCAAGGCATTGTCCTGTGTGTGGGGGGGTCACTCTTAGTTGCAAGGCTGCACTGGCTACGGTCCAACCCACTGTGCTTGCCCCCCAGGGTGAGGCGCATGGGAGGGGTGGTCAGTACGGCAGCGCACGACTCCAGCTGCCCCTCTTTGCAGGCGTGGACGTGTGTGCCGACTTCCCGTGTGAGCAGCAGTGCACGGACAACTTCGGTCGCGTCCTGTGCACGTGCTTCCCTGGCTATCGCTTCGACAGAGAGCGCCACAAGACTCACCTGCACCCTTACTGCCTGGGTGAGTGCCCCCAAGGGTACCCGCCCTGAGCCTGGGCTGGTGGCAATGGCCTGGCTCCAGAATAGCTCCTGTGTGATAAATGGACACATCTTTCCATGGCCTGGGGTCAGTTGCAGGACTCTGTTGCAGGAGAGGCTACTCCAGGTAACAGCCATCCCTAGGCTCCAGCGTCCAATGTAGGAGTCTAGGGAAAGGTTCCCAGAGACCCACCTCAGGGTTGCCATCTCCAAGGGATGTGTATATCTCCTGGCCTGGCCTGCAGGATGATACGAATCTCCCTTCTGCTGCATTGGTTTCCCTGGCGAGGCCTACATGACCCCTGGCTCTCCCCTGGCTGAGCTGTGGCTGACATTTCTCTGTGTTCACCCCCAGACATCGATGAGTGTGTGGAAAGCGAAGGTGCCATCTGTGACCAGCTGTGTACGAACACCCCGGGCAGCTACCGGTGCCATTGCCAGCCTGGCTATTACATAGCGTCTGACGGGACAACCTGCCTGAAATCCAGCAACGGTGAGTCCTTGAATCAGGAGAGGGATCGTGCCCTAGCACTGTCCGACCCTGGGGCCATGCCAGCCCTGGCTCAAGCAGATGTAGCTCCATTGACCCGTGGCTGCAGGTCCACCCTCCCCATTCCTGCTGCCAACTGACACAGGTGTGTCATTCTTTTCCAGGCACCACAGTGGTCAAGTCGGAGACCCTGATGGGCACCAGGTCCTGCTCCATCACCTGCGAGGAGTTCACCAGTATGAAACAGACAGTCTCCCAGCTGAGACACAAGGTGGGACAATGACCTCTGAGCCTCTCCTGGTCAGCCACAGCTGGCAGTGCTCCTACACTGGGGCAAACCTGCAGAAGCAGCCCTCTACGGGCCCCTGGGGCTGCCACCCCACAACTGAATCTCACCAAGTCAGAGCTGAAAAGAAATAGGTAGTCCAGGAAGTGGGCGCCCTGATCACACAGGCGTGCTCAGTCAGTCCAGTCAGAGCCGGGGCAGAAATGGATCCAAGGGCCACATTCAGACCTGTGCAAAGTGGGCACAAGACCATGGAAGTCAGAACAGTTGCATCCACTTGTACCTGTGCTGAGTATGGCCCATGTGGCTTTTTTTCTTTTTTTTTTTTTTAAAGGATGTGCTGGGGTAGATGCCTCTCGAGCTACTCCCATTAGGGGAGGGGCCTGCAGGGGGTGGCATCATCTCTCCAGCCACTCCTATTGGGGAGGGGCATGCAAGGGGCAGGACCCTCTCCCCAGAGGTCCTCCCTCTTTTGGCTAATCTGAATACCCTTTGCAGCGGGTTCCCATTCCCTCCTAAGCCTGATGGGCATAGGCCATGAAGCCAGGGGGACCACCCAGGCCACGGCCTGACCACTTTTTGGCTGGACCAAACTTGAGTGGCTCTCAGGGGTGGCTCTCGGCATTTTGCCACCCCGAGCACGGCAGGCAGGCTTGCCTGCGAAGGGTCCGCTGGTCCCGCGGCTTCGGCGGACCTCCCGCAGGCAGCCTGCCTGCCGCCCTCACAGCGACTGGCAGAGCGCCCCCCGTGGCTTGCCACCCCACGCACGCGCTTGGTGTGCTGGGGCCTGGTGGCTCTGTGACCCTGTGCGCTAGGTTGTAATGCCGCTCACTCAGATTTGGAAGGGGTGAGCATAGGTGTTTATGGGCCAGGGGTCAGGCTGCTGGGGAGGCTGCGAGAGTAAAAGGAGGGTCAGATATGGGGGAGGATGAATCTATGCCCCCGCCCCCACTTTCAATGCTGCTCTCCAGCCCCTGCCACTGGGAATCACTCTGACACTCTATCCCCTGGGGCATGAGGCTGCAGAAGTTGCTTGACTCTCCCTCCTTACAGGGCTTGTCTGCACTTCTTTTCCTCCTCCCCCTCCCCCCCCAGCTGCTGCTCCCTGGCTCGGATAATGAGAGTGGGAAGTCCTGGATGAGGATTAACCGAAAACCAGCAGACCCCTCGCATCATCCTCCTGTTCCAGGGCCCCCAGGCCTCCCAGGGCCTCCAGGTACATCTTGGGGTGCTGGAGATTGCTGGGGTGGGAGACCCTGGATGCCTGTGAAGGTCTGACCCAGCACTGGTTTTCATTAGACCAGGGGTTCTCAAACTGGGGGGCGGGACCCCTCAGGGGGTTGTGAGGTTATTACATGGGGGGTCACAAGCTGTCACCCTCCACCCCAAATCCCGCTTTGCCTCCAGCATATATAATGGTGTTAAATATATGTTTAAAATGTTTTTAATTGATAAGGAGGGGTCACACTCCGAGGCTTGCTGTGTGAAGGGGGTCACCCGTGCAAAAGTCCTGCATTAGACCAAACGAGAATCCTGTTTGTCTGAAGGAAGTGACAGGGCCGGGTTGGTGCAATCAGCCCACTAGTGCAGGAGTAACACCTACAGTGAGCGAGCAATGGACAGTCTACATCGCCGTGGCACCTTTGCTAAGAGCGGGGCTGGGATTACCCTCTAGGCCTGGCTAATTTCTCAAGCCTGGATCCCCACTACCCTGGAAATACCAGGCTGCATTAACTCTCTGGGCCTGGCGCGGCTCACCCCTTTCCTGGGGAGACTAGCAGGGCCTAGGGCAGTGTGGCTGGTGCAGTGGAAGACACTGACCTTAATGCTCCAGGGATGATGGCGGAGGCCCAGGCAGAGCTAATCCTAGGGGGATAATTCTGCCCCCCCATCAGAATGTTACATCCTGCTCCCCTAAATTCGCCCTCTGGGTGGGGATGTTCTTTCCCCTCTTCCTAAAAATGGCAGTGTCGCTTGAGAAGGAGGACTGCTATGTTCCACCCCAGAGGTGGCTGCATTTCAGCAGTAAATGATCCCCTCCCAATACTTTGGCACATTTCAGGATGGAAGGTAGCTTAGGCCGTGTCTACACTACAGGTGCTACAGCTGTATTGCTGTGCTGTAGATGCTTCCTACAGTGACAGAAGAGGTTTTCCCATCGGTGTTGGTCAGTGGTTCTCAACCAGGGGTAGGTGTACCCCTGTGGGTACATCAGTTCATCTAGATAGTTGCCTAGTTTTATAACAGGCTGCAGAAAAAGCACCAGCGAAGTCAGTACAAACTAAAATTCATACAGACAATGACTTGTTTATACTGCTCTGTAGACAGGCCAGACTCACCCCTGCGGCGCCTCCTGCTGGTGACTCCTGGGAATTGCTCCATTCCAGCTCTGGAGCACCCTCTGCAGGCTGGTGGTCCACCTGTCCTCTGGCCCCTGTGTCCCTCCCTGGACCCAGTGCCCTTTTACCTGGGGTGCTGCCCCCGGCAGTAACCCCTTTCTCTCTGGGTCTCCCCTCCCCAGGGAACCCCCACCCTCTATCCCCACCTTGTCTCAGTATTGGCTACTGCCAGTCATTGTCTAGCCCCACGTCCTGGGGCAGGCTGCAGTATCAGCCTACTCATCACAGGCAAAGGGGTTTGGACCTGCTGCCTTGGCCTACCCCTGGGCTGCCCCCTGCAACCTCCAGTACCTGTTAGCCCAATGCTAGGCCACAGCCTGGGGCTTTCCAGGCTGGAGCTCCCCAGCTCCCCAGCCTGTCCCCAGCCCTGCTCCCCTCAGGTACCCAGTCTCTAGCTCCCTGCAGCCAGGCCCTTCTCCCTCTTCAGGCAGAGGAAGACTGTTTGGGCTTCTGGCTGCCCTGGCCTTCTTATAAGGCCCTGTGGCTCAGTTTGCGGTGTGGCCCCAGCTGCAGCCACTTCCCCCAATCAGCCCAGCCTAAAGGCTGCTTTCTCTAGCCACAGCCCTTCCCAGGGCTGTTTTTAACCCCTTCAGGGCAGGAGCAGAGGTCCACCCTGCTACATGCTCTATATACAATACACTGAAATGTAAAGACAATATTTATCTTCCAATGGATTTATTTTAGAATTCTATGGTAAAAATGAGAAAGGAAGCAATTTTCCAGTGATAGTGTGGCTGTGACACTTTTGTATTTTTAGGTCTGATTTTGTAAGCAAGTTTTGTAAGTTGTTTTTAAGTGAGGTGAAACTTGGGGGTACGCAAGAGAAATCAGACTCCTGAGAGGGGTACAATAGTCTGGAAACGTTGAGAGCCACTGGTGTAGGTGATCCACCTCTCTGGGAGGTGATAACTGGCTGCATCTACACTAGGCATTAGATCGGCTTAATTATGTTCCTCACGGGGGGTGGATTTTCCACTCCGAGTGACATAGCTGGGTTGATCTACATTTTAAGGGTACACCAGGCCTTAGCTGCCATCTGTCATGTGGCAGCATTTTTAGGTGGCCTCTCTCTAGCCAGCAGGAGCACTTCCCTGAATGCTGCCTGTTTGGCAGGTAGCGGTGGTGGAGGTTGGGGGCAGTGGGGGTTAGACACACTTCTCTTAACAAGCAACGGGCAAACCAGCCTAGACTGCCTCAAACCTGCAGCCTTCAGTTATCAGCCTCCTGGTCCCGGCTCCTGCCCCTGGGGAGGGAAGCAGCCCTGGCACTCTCCGTGCTGGGCTCACAGCTCTAGGGCTTCCCAGGGAAGGGGGAGGGGGGACGCTGGGCTGATATCCAGGTTGGATACGAACTGGAGATGGACCCAAGCAGAGGTTTCTGCTCAGGATCTAGATTAGAAACGCTCCATAATCTGGGAGTAGTGGGCTAGGCCCCCTGTAAAGATTGGATCCAAACCCTCTGGCCGGGGGTCCTGGGCCAGGGCCTTCTCCGGTATTAATGCTCTCAGTTGCTCTGCTTCTTTAAGGCCTCATTCAGAAATCAAACAACCTTTTCTGTGTTAAGGTGACCCAGGCGCAACAGGGGAGAAAGGGAGTCCAGGGGCAGTGGGACCTCCAGGGCCTCCGGGAACCCCAGGGCCCCGCGGGGACATGGGCCCAATGGGACCATATCCTGACTTTGCACATATCAAAATCGGACGGCGGGGACCAGTGGTGAGTAGCAAAAGCCCCATTCGCTGGGTCATGCATCCTGGTCCCACCCCCAGGGCGCTGGAGTCCAGCCCACCATCCCCATCGGCCAATGGCTCCTTCCCCTGCCCAGATCTGGCAGATGGGCCCCTCCCACACATACAACCCAACCCTGCCCAGTCAGGTTCAGTGACTTCCCCCTCTCCTGCAGAGACCCACTGCCCCCAGTGCTTCCTGCCTCTCCCCTTCTCTCCAAGAGACCACAGCCAGCAGCATTTCCCCATCACCAGATCCACTTGCTGGACCTCTAGCCACGAGCGCCCTTCCTCTGTCCAAGCCACCAGAGCAGGCTCCCCGCCCCACAGCTAGCAGGCACTCAGCCCCACCCAATGCCACACACGCTCTCCACTCTCCGGCTGCACTTGCTGCAGACCCAGAACTGCAATGATCTTGTTTACTACTGTGCTAAGCTCTGTGTTTGTGCTTCTCCTAGGGCGCTCCTGGGGCACCGGGAAGGAATGGCCAGAAGGTACCACGGCTTCCATTATTATCTGTATGACCTTCGAGGGCCCCAGGGGGGCTCCACAGTGCTAGGAGCTGTACCCATACACACAGGGGTTCCTGCTGCAAAGATATCAGAGGGGTAGCCGTGTTAGTCTGGATCTGTAAAAGCAACAAAGAATCCTGTGGCACCTTATAGACTAACAGACGTTTTGCAGCATGAGCTTTCGTGGGTGAATACCCACTTCTTCGGAGCTGCAAAGAGGCTCTCCCACAGCTCTGATTCCCAGTCCCGTGTCTCAGTTCCCAGCGAAAGGAACGTAATTCCTTTAGTGACCTACAGCCAAGAGAAAATGAGTCTGATTCTCCAGTGCCTTGTCTCTCTGGCCATTATCTACACCAGTGCAAACCAATTCTGATCCATCTGCACTAGCAAAATTAGGACCCTGGGGTTCTCTGCTGGGGTCACACACTGCAGTGGTAGCACACATGCACTTTTCTGACTGGCCCATTCTAGTCTCCAAACCAGCTGCAGTGGGCATGACGCATAGGGGGCAAGTACACGCCCCATTGTAGCTGCAGCCTCCTCTTGGGCAGCAAAACTTTCCGCACAAGTGGTGTCATGGCCCAATTGCAACCTGAGTGGTTACATCTTGTCAACCTGCTGTTGTTGTGCGGAACAGGTGAGGCGCTCCATCCCAGAAGTGGCTGCATTTCAGTGGTAGGTGAGCAGTCCCTGTGTCTGTACAGTTTGTTAAAACCCTGTGGGAGCCTGCAGGATGCAAGGTACTGTAGGAATAGGTGCTGAGTATGGGATTTGATTTACCTTTGCTCAGATGGCTTTATGTGTTTGAGGAGTGATGGGACCCATCTCTGTGCTTCCCCCTTGTGGCCTAGTCAGGCATTACTCACCCTGTTGCAGTGTCTCTGAGTCGGTCACTGCCTCTCGCAGGGTCCAGCGCAATGGGCTTCAGCCCTCCAGCTCAGGCATGCTTGAGTCCCACCCCTCTGGGTCTTGAAGTCCCAAAATACAAGCAAGCTATGAGCTCACAACAGGGCCATCTGAGGAGTCTTCATCAGCACCCCAGGCTTCTGCTCTGGGGCTGTCTTCAAACTGCCCCCCTTGGGTCAGTCGCCCAGATCAGCCATCCCATCCACAGGGAGACTCAGCCAGGCTGCCAGCTGTCCCTGACTCCTGGTTGTACCCAGGCTCCTCTCCCCAAGAGAGCAGAACTCTGATCTTCTGCCTGCTCAGCCCTGCGCTAAGCTGGGCCTTCTCCTTTGAACTCCCCTCTCCACACCTGACATTGGCTGCAGATGTGGGGCTCATTGGAGCCACAGACCCTCACTAAACCCCTGCTAGCCAGAGTGGGGCCTATATGCCCTAGCACAGAGGTCGTTTTATTCTCAGCGAGTACGAAAATATCTTTGGTGCACGTTGGTTTTGGGAGTGAACTCTAGCCAGCAACGCAGCTTGTTCTGAGGACAAACAACAGGCCAGACCCTCAGCTGGTGGCAATCGGCCTGGCGCAGGTCAGAGCACAGACTCTAGGCACCCTTACAACAGTTACATGCAAAAGCACAGAATATCCCCTGCCAGCAGAATCCAAGAAAACATTAACTTCCCAGCCTGTCGCTGAGAAATCCCACAGCAGCTTTATCCCCACCTGAAAGACCCTACCTTCAGCACAGATGGGTTTTTATAGTGATTTAAATCCCATCCCCTGCTCTGCAACAGAAATCATATTGCTGCTAGTCCCTGCTCTGACCTGTGCTTTCTGTTTTAGGGCGAACGAGGACACCCCGGTCCCCGAGGGCCACCGGTAAGAATGGAAAAACAATTAGCAGCACAGAGTATCAGGCAAAGCAAGGGTCAGAAACCTCCTTCTGGGCCCCAAGTCCCCACTGCCTTGCTCCTTGGGCAAGTGAGTGTGAAATTCAAGGGGTCTGATTCGTTCCCACTGTGTTTGGGTGTAAATGGCCGCACAAGGTTCAAGGCAGTGGAGAATCAGGCCCCAAGGGTCTGAGCAAGTATCTAAGGTTAGCCTGATGCTGGGTGCATCTCACAAGTGTGCACACCCCCCTACACACACACCCCCTCCCCACAATCCATCTAATTTTAGTAGGCGTTAAGCCCAGACAACATGCTCTACCCTGGACAGGACACAAAATAAAGACATTCCCCGTCCCAGTGGCTTACAATCCAATAGACACAATGGGAGAAGATGGGAAGCCTAGAGGAAGGAGTAATTTGTACACATATGGTCAGATCCCCCTCTGGCGTAAACTGATGCAGCGCCATGGATGTCAATGGGCCCTCCCCAGCTGGTATAAGTCAGTGCAGCTCCATTGACTTTAATGGCTAACAAAGACTCCTCTGACCAGGGAACTTTCTGTTCATAATGAGCAATGCCGGGCCCACAGAATCTGGCCGACTTGAGCCCACCCATGTGCATCATAGCGATGGTGCAACACTACCCCACAAGAGCGCGTTCTCAGCAAATCCATCCCTGAGAGGTGAGGAGGTACCTAGCAGCAATGCCCAGCCAAGTAGAGCCTCTCCTCCATGCAGCCAGCCCTTTCCTGCCACTCTCCCCCATTCCCCAAACACAACCTCCGTCAGGCTGGCATTGATCAGCTGTGACATGGTGTCATTGTTATCGCCGTGAGTCAGGGGCTGGGGTATGCTGAAATGAAACCCTGGACAGCTTTAAGTTTGGCCAGCTCTGGCCAGTCCGGTCTGAGCCACTGGGACAGAGCTCTGTGCTCACAGCGAGCCTCTCTTTTCTCTCGCCACAGGGCCCCCCGGGCTCCTTTGACTTCCTGCTCCTGATGATGGCCGACATCAGGAATGACATCATTGAACTACAGGAGAAAGTGTTTGGCCAGCGCCGGAGGATGGAGTTTGAGATGCCGTCTGCCAACAGCAGGGACTCTGAGATGCACGAATGGGGATCCGGTCAGGAGGAGCTGCTGCGGGGACCTAGACCCACGCGCTCAGCCACATGACCAGGTGGCAGACACCCGCTCCCCTGCAGCTGGACTCAGGAGTCGCCCACACCCCAGGGACATCACTTGGACACGTGATGCTCCAGGGATGTTCCGTGGTTGCCAGACACTGCAGCTGATTCGTCCCCTTGGGCCAATCTGATCCACCCATCACAGTCGCTGTCCAGAGCAGAGAGTCTATTTATTATGAATACTAAATGTTATATTTTTACACCAGACAGAATGGAAAAGAGGTATTTTTATAAAGGTGCTTTTCTGTCTCTTTGAAGAAGACGGGACATTCTCCAGATGCAGGGAGGAAGCCCTGGATTTGCTTCTCTGCAGCAGCTCAGCTTCTGCCAGCAATTTACATCCAGAGGAAATGTAGGGCAAATGAGCTGTAAGGAAGGAGTTAAAACCCAGAGGGCCTGATTCTCTTCTCACTCCAGTTTTATACCAGGGTCACTGTGTTGATTTCACTGAGGTTGCTCCCGGTTTACGCTAGTGTGAGCAGAAAATCAGGTGTGGATAATCTCAGATCCCTGCTGATGTGTCCAAGGGAGAATTCTTTACTGACTTCAGATCTGACCCTCTGTGTAACCTTGCTCCAGAAAGCTCGGAGTCACACCTACTCGGTATGATGCTCTGTCCCTCGCTAGCGATGGCAGGTTGATGAAGCTGCCACAGCTGGGTCTTTTAGCTCAGACAACAGAAGCTTATGGTTCCAGATCCCCACTGCCAATAACCCACTTGGTAGAAAGAGAGAGACAGACCACTAAGGGCAATTAGTGAAAGCTCACTGGGCATGCAGGGCCCTCCTCGCCTGGGGAGCTGGTGTCACTCTTAGCCCTGGGATTTCATCCTAAGGAACTGTGAGCACAGGTTACGTCCATAAATACTAAGGGGCAAATGCAGCTGTGAAAGCTGCTCTCATTTTTGCACCTCTCCTCTTGTAAATGACACGAATCTGGTCTTGCCTGCCCTTACCCTCACCTCTGACTTTGGTCTCTGTAGCAGGAGAGACAGCAATGGAAATAACTGCAAACAGAGGACAGTTAGCAGGTTCCTTCTCCAGCTCGCTGGACCTGGGGAGAATGTTGTCAGAACATGACCAAGGGAATGAGCCCCTCATACTCTCTAATAAAGGCCCGCTAACGGGTTGCAGTCTGTTACTAAACCGACAAGTGAATTGCATGCGTGGAGACCGAACTCAGGGGTTCCAGAGAACTCCATAGACAAAACTCTCCAGTAGGTGGCAGCTGGTGTTTTGAAATCCACCCTTGATTTTAGCGCAGAGGCACTGGAGACATGAACGCCTGTAATTCCTGCATAAGCGAAACTCTTGACAGGCTGCGCTGGCTCCCACAGAGCAAAGGCGGGTGAAGGAAACCGTAGTGCACTCGGTATGCACAAACAGAAGTCTAGGCTCTTACACAGACACACTGCCGCTCTAAGGGGGATGGAGGCTGCCTTCAGATGGATCTGTTATGCCTCTAACAGAGGAGTAGAGAAGCTAGTGGTGAGGCTTGGCCGGAGAGTGAGGAGTGCCGGGGAGTATGTGGCAAAAGCCCAACTCTCACCTTACGCTTACACGGTTATTCTCAATAGCAACAAAAGGGCCCAAATGAGATCAGGGCTCCATCATGCCAAGTGCTGCACAATCACAGAGATACAGTCCGTCCCCTCGAGAGCTTTCCAGCTGCATAGAAATGTGACTGGGAGGGGCACCAAGGGGAGGGTGTGACTGTCTAACCATCACACGGCAGAGCTGGGACTGCAACCCAGTTCTCCTGATGCCTAACGTGGTCTCCTATCTACTAGACTACGCCGCCTTCCAGTGGGATTTCATCCACTAGTGCACTGCAAAACCTTACCATAGACACCATTTATACCAATGCAGTGTGGCTCCAGGAGGGGATTGGTCTAGATTGGATATTAGGAAAAACTTTTTCACTAGTAGGGTGGTGAAGCACTGGAATGGGTTACCTAGGGAGGTGGTGGAATCTTCTTCCTTAGAGGTTTTTAAGGCCCGGCTTTGACAAAACCCTGGCTGGGATGATTTAGTTGGTGTTGGTCCTGCTTTGAGCAGGGTGTTGGACTAGATGACCTCCTGAGGTCTCTTCCAACCCTAATCTTCTATGATTCCCCCACCCCTCCTCGTGTCCATACACAAAACCCTCTCACCTGTATATGGTGGTGCTTTCAAGCTAGGCAAGCTGGCCCTACTGTGAGTGCAGTCTGACAAGCCGTGGGGGTGGGGTGGGGTAGGGGGAGGGGTGGAGCTGTTTTCACTCGGGCTGGTAACCCATGCACTTTGCAGCAAGGATGCAGGCTAACTCACCTGGAAACAGACAGTCCCCAGTGTCTTCCCACAATCCCCTGCACACATGCCCAGAAGGACCAGCAAGTTCTCCCACAATTCACTGGGAAAGAATCATAGAGCCAATCAGTTCACTGCAGAGCTAAGAACCATTGGATGTGCCCCCAGAAGTCTTAGCAACCAGCAGGTTAGCAGTGTGGACACAGTAATGCATTCAGGGCTTTGCCGTGGCTGCTCACAGGCAGGCTAGGCTAACCCAGGTGGTCAGACCTGGGTGTCAGGCACCTGGACTTAATCTGCAATGAAAACCCTAAGTGACTTGCCCAAGGTCACAGAGGAAGCCTGTGGCGGGGCAGGGCATTGGAGCTAGGTCTTATCACTGGGCCATCTTCCTCCGCCTAGGCCGAGTAGGGGGAGGAAGATGGTGGTGTTAGAATAGGGGGTGGGGGTTTTTTTGGCCCTCTTTACAAATGGTTTGTCCAACCAGGAACTCAATGCTGATGTGAGTGAATGCTCATGTTTAGGCCAAAAATTATGAAGCACAAAGTTATGTATCACTGCTATTCTCCACTAGCACCATGGCAGTGGGAGAATTAGAATATCAGGGTTGGAAGGGACCTCAGAACATCATCTAGTCCAACCCCCTCCTTGAAGCAAGACCAATCCCCAGACAGATTTTTATCCCAGTTCTTTAAATAGCCCCTCAATGATTGAACTCTCAACCTTGTGTATAGCAGGCCAATGCTCAAACCATTGAGCTATTATCAGATTTCAACATTGAGAACTGGATCATTGAAGACTATTAGACTTGGGTCATTGATGTGCCTGGGAGCAGGATTGGGCCCAAGGTGTCTGGCCAGGGGCGTATGCTGAAAAGCCCACAAAAGAGGAGATCCATAGGGTGCATCCCTTAAAGTGTGCAGGTGCCTTTCATCTAAGGCCAATCGAAGCACTGTCTAGTCATTCTCTGAGCCACACAACATCTTGGGAATTAGGAGCGTGCTAGTGCCTCTCCTAATTGGGGAAATCGAGGCACAGACTGGCTAAGGGACTTGCCCAAGGTCACCCAGCAAATCAGAAGCAGAGCAGAGAGAGTTCTTGCCTCCCAAGCCTCTGTTGGGTCCACTAGACCCTACCAGTTCTGCAAGGAGCTGGCGGAGACCTCTCAGCATGTGTCTTGTGAGCAGAAGGAGATGGGAATCCAAAGACAGAAGGCTAGTTCCCAACAACACTTCCTGTCCATATATCACTGGGCCCTAATGTGCCATCTGCAAGAAATGGGAAGGGGACCTGTTACTGGCAGCTGAGCTGAGAAGGGGCCCCAGAACCCTCCAGCTGGCTCCAGTCCACCAGCTGAGCCAGCTGCAAACACCTGTGTTGCCAGCAATCTGAGCCAGCCCTTCATTCCCACCAGGAGCAGTTGGTGTGGATGGATTATGGCCTGTGCCTGGTATTTCTTGGTGCCTCCTCCCTGGCTGCTGGACTCTGGTGGGGGTGGGGGGCTGGGGCACGCATCACCTGTGAAGGGTGTGCAGTGATGCCTCCTGGGAGACAGAAGGCACAGCCCACAACAAGAGGATTGTGAGCTGCGGCAGGGGCAGAAGCAGCTCTTGGACAAGTTAGAGGAGTCTTGGGGGCCATCATGGAGGGGCCACAGTCACCCCCTTGGCCTTTCTCCCCTCTCTCTCTTTCTCACCCTTCCACTTTCCCCAAGGCTGTCTCCTGTGACCTGAATGTCCTGCCATTGTCCCCCTCCCCTCTTGGCTGCACTTCCTCCCAGAGGGATCCAGCCATCAACTCCTCCAGTGTAATTTACACCCGTGCAGGAGGATATAAGGAACAGCTGTGCCAAGAGACTGAGAAGAAAGACAGGTTTGAGGGAGCTCTACCGAGCCTGCAGCTCTCTTCAGGCAGGTCTTTGCGTGCAGGAAGCTCTTATCTTTCTATCTGCCTTTCTTTCCTTCTTAACCTCAGGACAAACTCCATCCTCACGCTCTCTCTGATTAACATGGCACTTCATTGTACCTCTAATTACTTGGTGCATCCTATCAAAGCACCGCCTCCTCTCCAGAGGGCAAAGGAAGATAACACGGAATGGGGTGTTGGCTTTGGACCATGAAGAAATGTTAATTATTGCTAGACACACACAACAAATAACCCAGTGACCAGATGCATGAGAGGAGCTCAGTGGAACAATGGAGTTGAAATCAGTGAATGGCACCTTTCATGCCATCTACTATATCCCAGCTACACGGCTCAGCAGCCACTAAACTCAACGAGAAACATGTCTCAAAGCAAGAAACTAGAATCACACAATTTGGATCTTGATCCAGCTTTCAAACACTTCAAAGCTCAGGGGCACTTAGACCCTAATATTCTATGATTCTATGTAGGGTTTTGGTCTGTCACAAATACAAATAGGAGCCAATCATAATATTTGAATCTGGATTCAGGTTTAGATTCCAGTTCCCCTCTATTCCCTCTCCTCCTCCACACAGTCACAATGAACCAGATCCTTGCATGGTGTAAACTGGTGTAGCTCCATTGACTTCAGCCTGGATTGACACCAGATTAGGATCTGGCCCAATACTGGAGTGGGGAGAACTAGGTCTCTGATTCAATCCCCTCTCACTCCACGCAGTTATATCCAGCAGCCTGGAAACACCAGAGCACCTCTGTATTAGAAATGTAGATGGGTGAGTATCACATGGAAACATACTGGGGAATCTTCCTCCAAAAGGACGACAATGAGATACATGGGGATATTTTCCATTTGTCAGCCACTCACATGGCTGCAGTAGCCTGGAATGCGCTTTCTGTGGATGTATCATCAGTGACCGGTTCTAAACAGATGTTGCTGGGGACTAGTCTGCTCCAGGTGGGTAGGTGGGCCGGGGGGTGACTAGCCCTACATAGCAGAAATCGAGTGTGGATTGTAATTTGTGGCAGAGGAACCTCAGTAGCTTTGGGAGTCGGTTATGGGTGAGCATCCAAAAGGTCAGATTTAACTGGCCCACTCTGGTCTTGACATCAGGCTGAAATCTGTCAGAAAAATTCCAACAAAAGATTTTTTTCATTGAAATTTATTGATTTGTCAAAATTGAAATGTTTTGCAGAGAGGTTTGATTTTGACAACGTTCCTACTGAACCCACCTGCCAGACACAGCCTGGTTTCCTGTCAGTTCACCCACCTGGCATGCTGATGGCGATCTGGAAGCCTGAAAGCCATCCTAGCTTGCCAGTTCCCAGACTCATGGCTTCCCAGCAGCCTGGCCTCTCAGGGCTTCTGTGGCTCAGCAGGTTGACTGAGCCACAGCTGAGGCCCCATTCACTTTCATGGAGAATTTTAAAATGAAATGAAACCTGATTTTGAAATAATAAACTGCTCCACAAAACGGAATGACCTTTTCCTGCCCAGCTCTACTAAAACCCTGTGAGATTGGGTTCTCTGTGCAGAGGAGAGATCCGAAGTCATATCCTCAGACTGGAAATATTACGAGCACAGACTCCCTCATGCTAGGTCAATGTTCACTGGTCCATTCCCAGCTGGAACCCCAAAGTCAAGAGGCATGGAGGAAAAACGTGAAACGAGTTTACCAAACTTTTTACAGCCCTCAGGGTTGGGTCAAACATAGGGAGCAAAAGCTTGGGCTAGTTCTTTTCTGATCTGACCTGCTCAGCCCAAGTTGTGCTTGGCTGAAGGGATGCGAAACCACTAAACAGCTGTTATGTGTAACACACTCAAAGGCAGTGTCCTCAGCTCATTCAACGCCAGCTAAACATCTCTCCCCTCAGCACACTGACCACATTCATGGGGCAGGCCTGCTACTCACAGGTGTTTGCTGAAGAAGGGTCCCCCACTTCTTTCCATGTGGAATCTTAATTAATATTAGGATAGCTATAAAGATAGTGGAAGGCAAAAGTCAGGTATGGTGAGCGCAGAGAAATAGCACAGATCAGCCGCGGCTAAGTCAGGGTTTCCCAATCTTTGGGCACATTGCCAGTCCTGATGAGGGATGCTCTACGTGTCACATGAGGATCCCGCCAGGAGAATCAGCTTCGAAATGGGATCAGGCTATACAACTCAGACCCGCAGTTCAAACACCCCTGAACTGAGGGACATCCAGCCCATTGCAACCATCTCTAACTGGAATAAAAACGTACTCCGGGAAAGACAAATCTGTGTGTGTTATTACCAGGTGTTTTATATGCCACGCATTGTGTGCCTGGGTCTGCTCTGCTATTCTCTGTGTACCTGAGGGAAGTGGCATTCTCTGAAGTTGATTAATACAGCAGTGACGGGTGGCCCCAGGGGACAGGCAAGCGGATGAGAGGAAGGAGTTAGTCTGTCAGCACCTCCTCACTTTGTGTTACACAGGGACGGAACTGCCAAGAGTTCGGATCTTGTAGTAACATGCACTCGGAGATGGGGAGGAGTCTGGAAATACTACAGCCCGAGTCACCGAGGGCTCCCAGAGGAGCCAGCAGGATTAGCTCACACCTGTCCAGGAGAATCAGCTGCTTAGACACCATATCCCTTTGTGACGGGCAAACCTCAGAACGGCTCGGAAGCCCACAAAGGTTTGGGCTGCACATCCAGGGCTGCCCAGGAAACCCAGCCAGATTTCTGTTTATTTACTTAGCACTAACTTTCATCTTCCGTATGTTTTATAAACATTAAAAGAAGTTCATCTGCACGTGCCTACAGGAGGAAATGATACCTGACAATAGACACGTCCAGTGGAAAGAGACAGGACAAAAATCCAAGAGTTGGAAGACGAAGCTAGACCCCACGGTCAGGGGTTCCCACTCTCTGTGCGAGGCAAGAGGTCAGACTGGGTGTTCTGAAAGGTCCATTCCAATCTTAAAAATATATATATGTAATTTAATTCCCATGACTGCCCTGAGCAGCAGCCAGTGTTACAGTCCCAAGGGACAGGAAGACAGAGATTAAGGGTCTGGTTTTCAGAAACATTGAGCACCCAGAGTGGCCACTGAATTCAGATGGAATTCTGGCTGATCAATACCTGTGACGATCAACCCGTAGGTGACTGGACCAAAGTCAGAGTGCATCCCAGGGGAAGCGGCAAGATTAAGAGATTCTAAGGACAGAAGGGAGTGGACTGTTGTGATCACCTAGTCCCAGGGCTCTTAAATTTCATTGCACCACAACCCCCTTCTGACAACAAAAAGTACTACATGGCCCCAGGAGGAGAGACTGAAGCCTGAGCCAAAGGGCTTCACACCCAGGCAGTGGGGCTGAGGCTTCAGCCCTGGGCCCCAGAAAGTCTAAGCCAGCCCTGGTGACCCCATTAAAATGGGGTTGCAACCCACTTTGGGGTCCCAACCAACAGTTTGAGAATCACTGACCTAGTCTGACCTCCAGATGAGCACCTAGGAGGTTCTGACTCCCAGTCCCCTGCTCAGTCCACTCTTTCCCCCCAGCTATCCTGGCCTATTTCCACTTCCCATCTGGCCAGCAGCAGGATGTGTAGAGGGAGCAGGAAAAAAACCACACACACACACACACACACACTCTCTCTCTCTCTGTGGGTGAAGTTAGGGCAAACACTGGGGCTGGTTGTTATTCAGATTGGCCATCCCTCACTTCTCTGAGCAGGCACCGCAGAGCCAGGGTTATTCACAGGTCTTGCTGCCCTCTGAACTTCATACAGTTCTGAACTCCAGCTCTAAGCCCCTTATGGAGCAAGGCCTGAAGCTGCTCTTGGGTATTCCAACCTGTGCCTATAAAATCTGACATGCTGGAAGTGTGCATCCTTTCCACTAGGGCACCCCCACTTGCCCACACACAGCATTGCAGGGGACTTTGCCTCTCACTCCCTCTGGTGGCCACTCTGGAAACAGTGACCACTCCCACCAGGTGAATTCCCTTATTCCTTCTCTGGGTCTTCTGTGGCTTGTACCTCCCGCCAAGCCACACAACAGTTCAGTCCCCTTCCAGAGATCATCTCTAAACAACAGATCCTTCACCCCTCCTGGGCTTGACTTCAGCTCCCTTACCCTTGTAGGTCCCTTGTTCAGGACTTTTCTCCATCAGCGAGACCTGTCTCCTCCACAATCGTCCCCCTCCCAACTGAACTCCCTCAGTCTGCTTATATGGCTTAGCTCTGCCTCCTGTATCCAGGAGAGAACTAGTTACTCCCTCCTCCCTGGAGCATAGCATAACTAATTGGATCTGCAATTATAGGATCCAAGGTTTCATTTGCAAGGGCTCTCTCCACCTTCATAGAAATGTAGGGCTAGAAGAGACCTCGAGAGGTCATCTAGTGCATCCCAACATGCTGAATATAGACCAGCCCTGGCAGGTATTTTTCCAACCTGTTCTTAAAAATCTGCCATGACGGGGATTCCAAAACCTCCCTTGGAAGCCTGTTCCAGAGCTTCACCGTCCTGAAAGTCAGAAAGTTTTCCCTAACATCTAACCTAACTCTCCCTTGCTGCAGATTAAGCAGATTACTTCCTGTCCTACCTTCAGTGGATATGGAGAACAATTGATCACCATCCTCTTTATAACAGCCCTGAACATATATGAAGACTTAGCAGGTCTTCGCTCAGTCTTGTTTACTCAGAGTCTACACTACAAAGATAGGTCAGATTACAACTGTGAAAATTTTTACCCTGTCTGATGTAGTTAAGTCAACACCTCTTCTGTAGGCCTAGCTACCACCTCTCGGAGGGGTGGATTTACCACAGGGTATATCTATACTACCCACCGGATTGGCGGGAAGCAATTGATCCAGCCGGGGTCAATTATTCACATCTAGTCTAGACACAATGCATCAACCCCTGAGCGCTCTCCCATCGACTCTGGTACTCCACCGGCACCAGAGGCGCAAGTGGAGTCAACAGGAGCGGCTGCAGTCAGCTCACTGCAGTCCGCAGTGAGTAGATCTAAGTAAGTGAATAACATAGGTGAAGTTGCATAACTTAGATCGATCCCCCCGAGTGTAGACCAGGCCACAGAGACAGAAGAACCCCTTCCATCCCTGTAGCATCTGTGCTACAGTGGTGCAGCTGCAGCACTACACTGTGCTGCTGTAGCATCTCTAGCATATCTAATATCTCTCTGCCTGCATCTGTCACTTTCACTCCATGCATCTACAGAAGTGGGGTTTTTACCCATGAAAGCTTATGCTTATGCTTAGTCTGTTAGTCTTTAAGGTGCCACGAGACTCCTCATTGTTATTGTAGCATCTCTAGTGTAGACAAAGCCTAAATTTACCCTGTGTTGTAAATCTTCCTCACAGATCAGGTTTTCTAACCCATTCATCCTTTTTGTTGCTTTTCTCTGGACTCTCCAATTTGTCCCCATCTTTCTTAACACATGGTACCCAGAATTGGACACAATACTCCAGCCGAGAGCTCCCCAGTGCTAAGCAGAGCAGGACAGTTACCTCCTGTGCCTGACATAGGACACTCCTGTTCCTACACCTATGACAGGGCACTCCACTCACCACAGGGGCAGTACCTCCTCCTGGCCATTCCGGGGAACAGCTCCCAGGACAATGCCCCTTCCTGCAGTTGCTCTCTCTCTCTGGTCTGCAACCTGTCTCACCCCAGGAGTTACTGCATCCTCTTCATGACTTGGGCCTCCAGCCCCCACACTCTTCCAGGTCTCTGCCACCCCCACCGTGACCCGGTCAGTCTTCCCATTCACTACCCCACCAGGGCCACTTCCTCAGTGGCAGATAGGGGAGCCTGGGCCTGCCTGCTACTCTGGGTTCCAGCCCAGGGACCCTACAACATGCAGCCAAGTTCAGTTCAGTCCTCAAATTTGCTGCTTCCTCCCTGGGCTATGTCCTAGCCCAGCACTCCCTGCTCTCTGGGGTCTGCTGCCCTTTCTACTTCCTCTTCCCATGGAGCAACCATGGACTACGTCTCGCTATGGCCCCCAGCCACACCTCCCTTCTCCCAGGGAGTGACTGCCACCTCACCCCCTGCCACCTCCCAGCTCCCTGGCTTTACAGAAGCCCCGCCTGGCCTGTTCCCATAGCTTCCCCAATTAGGGCTTTCCTCTCAGCCTTCAGCCTAATAGGTTAATTGGCCCATCTGGCCTCCATTAATCCCTTCAGGGCGAGTGTGGGGTGGATGCCCCCTCACAACACCCAATGATATTAACCTTTTTCACTACTGCATCACACTGTTGGCTCATATTCAGTGTGTGACCCACCCTAACCCCCAGATCCATTTCAAGTGGTGCAGTGCTACTGCCTAGCCCTAGAAGAGGCTCAGTCCTGAAAATGCTTCTCAGCTCTGCTCAGCAGACATGCAGGCAGATTTTGCATCATCCCCCTGAGGGCGGAATCCTAGGGACATACCCAGCAGAATGGACTGTTGGTCCAGCTCCCAGACTGGGTGCTTGGCCCCTGTGTCTGAATTGCTACTTCCCATGAACACCCTTCTGTTGTTAGTAGTATCTCACCTCTGGACCCTGTCTTAGATCAGAGCCTCCGTGTGCTAGGTGCTGTACAGACTTATAGTGCCAGACAGTCCCTGCCCCAAACACCTCACAAATGGCACAGACAAGGGAAATACCATTGTGCCTGGTTTACAGGCAGGGAGATGAGGTACAGAGAGATGTGGCCACTTGCCCAAGGTCACACAGGAATGTGTGGCAGAGCCATGAATTTAACCTACATCTCCTGAGTTTATTTATACTGCAGGATTCCCTCATGGACCCACTGTGCTTGGTGCTGGCCAAACCCAGGACAAAAAGGCAGTCCCTGTCCCAAAGAGTTTGTGCTGTCTGATTGTCAGTGACCAGGGCATGGGCCATCTAACCTAGCAGTTAGAGCTGGAGCCTGCCCTAGTGGTTATAACCAGGAAAGGTGACTGGGAGTCAGAGCCAAAGATCAGAGCTAGAGTCAGGAACTAGGAGAGAGCTGGTGTCAGGAGCCAGGCAAGGGCAAAGGGCCACAGGAGACTGGAGCAGGGCAGGGGCAGGAGAGATTGCAGCCAGAGGCATAAGCATTGAGCAGCTGGTGACCTGCTGCTGAGCTTAAATGCAGACCCGTTGGCTCCTTGCAGCCAATGGGGTGAGTCTCCGCAGCCCAGCTGGGCTCATTCACCAGCCCCAGGCTGAGCTGCGGGAGGGCTCCAGGCTCCAGCCCATGGTACCTGACACTGTTGAGCTTCTATCCACTTCCTTCCTCAAGCAGGAGCATCTGGGAGGGAAATGGGGAGAAGCCGGCAAGAATAAGCTTCATTCCCACCTCTCCCAGCCAGGTGAGCAGCTCAGGTGAGGAGGCTCCACTTCAGCACGTAGAGGAGCGTGAGAATGACATTGCGTGCCTGGGAGACAAAGGTGGCGTGCCCAGCATTCCCGCCCAGTCCCGCCGCACTTCCTCCCCAGGGGCTGCTTAGAAATCAAAGCAGGAAAAAAAAAAGGGTGGGGCAAGATTAAGAAAGCTGCTGCTCCACTTGCAACGCCCTGGGAGTAGCGTTTGCCATGCACAGCCCTCTGCGTGCAAGCGGTGAATAAACAGCCGGGCAATCAGACCACGCAGGGGTGGAAAAGGCCCGGGCAAAGGATGACAGGAGAATCTGCCCTTCAGGCTCTCCCACGGCCTCTGCCCTGCGTGGCCCCCAGCTGGGCCTGCTCTGTAGATGTATTGGTAAAGGCATTGGGCTGGTACTCTGAGGGTCTGTCTACACTGCACACCGACCCCGGGTTCTGACTTAGGTTTGAGCCCAACCTGCCCTTCTGTCCACACACAAATCAGCCTGACTCGGATCAGCAAACGCTCAGGACTCGGGTCTTAGGTCTCTGCTGGTGAGGGGGTCAGAACCTGAGTCGGTGACTCAGGGCTAAGCGCTGTCGCTCGGCAGTGTGGATGCAGCTCAAGCCACACACCTGGGTCAGAAGTTCTGCACAGTATGGATGCGTTAGGACAGCTGTGAGACCCAGGTTTACAGTGCAATGTGGTTGCTCAAGTGCAGGCTTGGAAAACCAAGGTCACTAACCCAGGTCCCCCAACCCTGGGTTTGTAATGTGCTGTAGCCATATCCAGAGGGGCTGGTTCTCTGCTGCCTTGTGCATTTGCACTCCTGCAATGAGGGTGTCGACGGTGATTGTGATTGTTTATTTGTATTACCTTAGTGTCTGGGAGCCCCAGTCATAGCCTAGGGCCCCATTGTGTCAGGCCTTGTACAAATAGTTCCTGCCCAAAGAACTTAACAATTGTTGCCAGTCTGACTCACTTTGCATTGCAGCAAATAACCACACGAGATGCCAGCCCAAGAACTATGGGGTCAGTTCTCAGCGCTCCAACAGATTTCCTGTGTGACCTTGAGCTGGCCACTTAGTCCCCCTGGGCCCCCATTCCCCCACTGTAAAATGCGGATAAATAAGCATGATCCCTTTGCCTTGCCTACTTAGACTCTAAGCTTGTTGGGGCAGGGACTGTCTGGTACTATGTATCTGTTCAATGCCCAGTGCAGGGGTCTGTTTGCAGTTGGGGTCTCAGCACGCTGAGGCCCAGCTCCTCAGAGGTATTTCGGCTCCTGTTGATGTCAGTGGAAGTGAGGAGTCTACACACCTTTGAGGAGCTGGCCCTGAAGTAATACAAATCATTGATAAGACCTGCGGCCTTTGCTCTTTAGGGCTGTGAAGCCAGCACCCTGCACTGGCAAGACATTCACAGGAAGCATTTGTAGAGGGGGGTTTTACTTGCTGGGTGACCTTCGGCAAGCCATGTCACCTCTGCGTGCCTCAGTTCCCCCTCTGTGAGAACACAGAGACATAGGAATAGCCACAGCAAATCAGAGCCGTGGTCCAGCTAGTCCTGTATCCTGCCACGGACAAACCAGGCCTTGTAGATTTTCATGTGGCTCCTCTTTGGCTCAGAAAGAGACTCAGGAGCTTCCTTGGCATTGTGCTCCTCCTTGAGCCCCTCGTAGGGGATGATTTGGACTTAGCAGTGGCCAGCACCAGATGCTCCACAAAACTCCCTAATTGACAACTATGGAATGGCCTGCCCATAGGGGAAGTTTCTTCACGACCCCATCACTCAATGGTTCCCTTATTCCTTGAAGCATGAGGGTTTATATCCCTTCTAATTTAAAAAAAATTGAATTACTTTTTAACCCCTCTAGTTACACGTGGGATGTTCTCATTATTCATATAAACATATAATCTTGTGGCAATGAGTTCCACAGGCTAATTACAGGTTGTGTCAAAAAGAAGGCATGCTGAATCCTGCCCTGCTCCATGGGGGAGGTGGGTTTACTTTGTGGGGAGGCGGGGTGTTATGAGGGCTCTGAGACATTTACTTAGGGGCCAGGGAGTGTTGCCCTGTTAAGAGAACTTGGAGACGTTTCTATTGACTTGAATGATGATCCTCTATCAGCCAATTCATTTCAAAGCCAGCAGTAAAAGCAATCAGCCTTGGAGAGATAAGGGCTCCTCCTCCTTATCACAATGCCAGTTCCAGTAAAGAAATAATGGAGCTGGCAGTGTACACCAGGGATTATGGATTGAAAGGTTTAATGAGGAAGCTCACTAGGAAAAGACAAAGCCAGAGGGAGGGCATCTCTTATCTAGGAACAGTGACTGAGGCTTTCGTGAGAACAATCAATGGATTTGTTTATCTCAAGTCCCTGACTGAGAAGGTGGCAAAGGGCTAAGACCCTGGACTAGAGCGAGCAGAGAGCATCCTGGGAAATGGAATCCTCTTTCTAGCTCTGGGTACTAAGCCATCAGAAGCTGGTCTCTGCTGGGCTGGTGGAGAGAGCATGGGCCTTGACTGGGCAAGTATTAATTGCGGCAGTGTCTAGAAACCCACGCACAGATCAAGGTCCAAGTGTGCTAGGCGCTGTACGGACAAGCAGCAAAGACAGTCCCTGCCCAAAACCGCTAACGGTTACAACAGGTGAATGAAGCAAATGAATGGAGTAGCCAGGGTAAGCTGGAAGCGAGAGGGAGCACCACAGCAAAGTCACACCCCTCCCATGCAGCATGAGTAAAGGGATGTAAATGAAAATGTCCCATGGAGCAGGAGGGAGTATGGAGTCAGACCAAGGTCTGTCCATTTGTCTTGGGACCGAGGACGATGGCGGGTAAAACAGCCTCACTCTGCCCTGCCTCCTTCATTCCCGCCTAGGCTTCGCTCCCATCGCCGGGAAGCATCAATCCTTCCTGACCCCCAAACTTTCATTTCCCAGCCACGTTGTTGCAGAGGCAGCCAGGTCTAGCACGCTGGGAGGAGAAGGACTCCTGAGTCGAGCTTGTAAAGAAAGATTCATGCTGGATCTGGAAGTGAACTGTAAAGAACTGGTGCGAAGCTCAGGAGGGTTCCGAACACTTACCGCTGTGATCTGGGTGCTGCAAATAACACAGCCAGTTCTTTCCTTTATGCTTTGATCATTTACCACCCAGGCAGAGGGCCAGATTCTCTAAAGTGACCAGCACCCACTCTCGGGGCAGAGTTCCAGGGCAGCTCAATTCCCATTGACACAGCAACGTAAATATCCCTAGGCTGGCTATGGATAATAATGCTCCTTATAAAGTGCTATAGCAGTATATAGCAGAAAATGAAGCATCATTATTAACTAACAATACAAGACTCATCCTTATGCTATAGAACTAGTGGCATTATGGAATGCAGGGCACCTGTGAGTCATCAAACTATTCCATTCTGTTCTAGATCGGTTCTTATGCCATGTTCATCACTGTAGTATTTAAGTAGCTTCGAATGGTGCCTAAGCAACATGACTAAGATCTGTTCTACACACCATTCCGTACCACTATAACTATGTCTGTTAGGGGGGTGATTATTAATTGATATAGTTATACCAGTGCAACCCCCAGTGTGGGCACAGTTATACCAGTATAACGTGCCTTATAGATTTCCCCTTCCCATTCAGGAGTAGCTATACCAGCATAAATACCTTATCACCAGTATAACTGCATCCACACTAGGGAGGTTGTACGGCTTTAAGTCCTAACAGCACTCAGTTACCCAGCTCAGCAGGCATTGGAGACAATGTAAAGCCAGGGAAGGACTCCTTAGGAAATGACTCTTTTTCAGATTTTACAAAATCTTGGGCTCAGGTATCTGGAGGGAACCTGCTTGGGGTGTTGTAAGCCAAGTCTTGAGAACTGTGCTGGGCATCTGTAGCACCAAAAGCCATCAGTGCCGCACCTCTTACAATCAGCACAGCAATCGCAAGGACGGCTGCCCTGCCTGACCTCTGAGGACTAGCCCACATACATAGTGATGGGACAATCGGGCTGCTGGGATGAGGGCTGAGTTCTGATGGATCCCTTACAGCAGCAGATCCAGCCACTGGTGAGATCCCAGGGGCGTGTTTGGAAACTACAGCAGCACTTCCAAGCAGAAGCCCACATACCCTCTGACATTACAGGCCTTTGTAGCTAGGGCTGGTCTATACACCTTGAAAAGGAGCTACCCCCCACCCCCTCCAGCAAACCAGTGAGTGTTTGTAGTCTAAGGGCCAAGGGCAGTTAAGCACCATAATACCTTTAAAATACCCTTGAAATCTGGCCCTTAGTGTACCCCACATATCCCTGGGACCCTAACACCCTAAATCTGGCCTAAGTGTACCCCCCCCACAGCACTGGGCCCATTAACAAGCCTGCTGGAAACTGTATTGAAGCAAGGGCTGTGAGACTGGATGGGTCCCAGACAGCAATGAGTCGGGGCAGAAGAGCAGAGGGGAATGCAGCATTTGCTGGGCTAGCTAGGGCACCTCACTTGGGAGGAAGACCAAGGGCTTAGGAGTGAGCAGAAGACAAGGGTCCACCCAAGGGGAAAGGAGAAGCAGGAAGGGCAGGGGGGCAGTGCGCTCAGCTAGAGGGAGGAGTCTTGGGCAGGGCAGGGGGTGGGTCAGTGTTTTGGTGTCTCCAGACTCCATTTTGCCTTGATCATGGTGTTATTTGTGGTGGCCCAGAAGTACAAGCCACATGGAAATTCTGTCTAATTACTTCTCTGCTCCCCATCACCACAGTACCTGAGCACCTAGACACCAGGTCTGCAATGCATGGGAGAGGCCCCAGGCCCATCATGTGTGTGTAAATTGCCAGTTCCACACTGCAAACTCCATAGCACAGCTGGGCTCAGGTTCAGTCACCAACCAAAGCACCCGGCTCCGAATTTCAAAGCCTGCTTCTTGTCTGGGTGGTGGGCCCAGGGGAGTTCCTGCTTGGGACGAGATGGTCCTCACAATGGGACAGAGCGGTGGAAGGGGGCGTCTAGCTCAGGGATGGACGGGCGTAAGGGGGTTACACTGGCTCTCATGCAATCCGTGTCATTGGAGACTGAGCTTGTGTCTGGGTCACTGGCTCATCTCCTTGTCCCAGTGAGGCTCATTATTCACTCGTATGCCAACCCCACCAGTGGGCAGAGAACAACCTGGGAACGAGTCTAACCAGGAGAGAGGAGTCATGGTTCAGGGCTCATGCAACACGCCCCGTCTCACATCTCCCCAGCCATATCCGCACGCCCTAGCAGTTGGAGCCAGCGAGGGCTCCTTTCACATCCTTCCTTCCATCACTCAACATGCATTGCACAGACAGCTTCCTCGAACAAAGAGGAATGGAGCAACAGGGTGCGGGGAGGGAGTGTGGAAGCCAATAGCCCAGGACCCTAAGGAGATTCCAGACACAGGAGGAAGAATTTACACCCCCCTGCCTGCTCTGCTCCAGGCCCCAGCACGCCAAGCGCGCGCTTGGGGCGGCATTTTGCCGGCAGGGTGGCAGGCGGCTCCGGCGGACCTTCCGCAGTCATGCCTGCGGGAGGTCCACCGGAGCCACGGGACAAGCGGACCTCCCGCAGGCACGTCTGCAAGAGGTCCCCCTGAGCCGCAGGACCGGCGACCGCCAGAGCGCACCCTGCGGCACGCCACCCTGCTTGGGGTGGCGGGATTCCTAGAGCCACCCCTGCTTGGGGTGGCATGCCGCAGGGGGCGCTCTGCTGGTCGCCGGGTGGGCGGCAGGCGGCTCCGGTGGACCTCCTGCAGACGTGCCTGCAGAGGGTCCGCTGGTCCCGTGGCTCCGGTGGACCTCCCGCAGGCGTCCCTGTGGGAGGTCCACCAAAGCTGCGGGACCAGCGGACCATGGGACCAGCGGACCCTCCGCAGGGACGCCTGCGGGAGGTCCACTGGAGCCACCTGCCGCCCTCCCGCTGACCGGCAGAGCGCCCCCCGTGGCATGCCGCCCTGCTTGGGGCAGCAAAATGTCTAGAGCCGCCCCTGTCTGCATCATGCAAACCCAACCTGACCCAAGAGAGGGAAATGCTTTGTGCTCGGCAAAATCAAAGCCCAGGTGCAGCCTCTATGGCCTTGAGTACACTACCCAGGGTAGATGATGATTGGGCAGTTAAAATAAATGTACAGCTCACACTATTGCTACCATCAGTGGAGCTACCCCATGCCGGAGCAGCGCTGGGGATGTTGATAAAGAAGTCACAAGTTGGAAAGGGGGGAACCCTAAAGAGACCCAGGATTCTTCCTCAGCCCATGCCACCAATTGGTGGTGCAACATTCCAACACAAACTCCTCCAGCACGCTGCAGCTGAACTTGCCCATGCATGAGGTCAGCTCAGCAGGCCACGTCGCTTCACTGAGCCCATTCAGAGACCGGTCTTAACCATCCAGTGATGCAGCCTTAACCGTGCAGCATGGAAAACAAAGGACCCTCTGTAACTAAATGTAGTCTTTCAGTTCCCCTGTTAGGTCCCTATCTGGCTGCAAGGTGCTGGCTGCTCTCCAGCTCCCAGGGATCTGAGGGCACTCAATGCCTCTCAGGAGGCACTAAGAGACAGGCCTCATAAGAAATCAAATTTCCTCGGGCTGCAGTTCCCAGTGAAGCTGAGGCTGGATTGCAGTGCAGAAGCCTCCAACATGGGGGCAAAGAAGACTGAGGTGTGTTGGGATAAAAGGCCTTGTTCCTTGGAGCCAGTGTGCAACTTCACTTCATCTACCTGGCTTAGGTCAGATGCCTTCACTGAACCCAGTGCTGGTTGCATTTGCTGATAAGGGAGTCCAAGGCATTATCCCTCCCGCCTCTGGCCCCAGAGACACACGCGCAGATAAGGAAGAGGCTGTGTTCTTTGCTGGGAATGAGTGTTTTATTACTGCAGGCGAGATAAGCAAAGCAGGGCATGAATTCATGCTGCTGAAGTGAAACCACCCCTCACTGACAGAAGACTTCTCAGACTCAGGCTTATCGGACGCTGCCATTAACCCGCCATGAGATCACTGCTGTTGTCCTTCACACAGATGTGCACAGAGCAGAGGCCATGAGCACAACCTTCTCAGCAGAGGATGCGCTTGGGGTTAGACACCAAGAGCTAATCTAGAGCAATAGCCGACACACCAGGGACTGAACCAGGGACCTCCAAAGCTAAAAGTATGAGCTGCTACATCTTGGGCTGAAACTCCATGGCTGCCTACTTGGGAGCTGTAACAGACTCAGCCCCTCTGCGGATCGGCACAGAGGAAACCTGTAACCCACACTCACCTCTAGGTTACACACACGAGCATTGAGAAAGAGCGAGAGAATGGACATGCCTAGATGAAGGGGTTGCAAGCAGTTTTAAGATACTTCCCAGCCACATTTTGCCCTGTTGAAGGTCCATATCTCCCTTGGGCCCCCTAGCTAATGGCAGGGGGAAATGTACGGAGCTTAAAGGGTCAGAACCTCTGCTGGTGTGAATCACCATCACTCCTTTCACTGCAAGGAAGTTCCAGTGGGGCACAGCATGAGAGAGCCTGAGAACCCCTGGGCCATGCATTGTGATTCTGTCCCCAGCTAACACGCAGGAACAGCCACTGCAGACACTCAGTAGCTGCATTCAATTGCATCTCTTGCAGGCAGGCGCCTTCAGAAAGCTCCCTCTAGACAGAGCTATGGCCACAAAGCATAAATAACCAAACACCGATCAACAGACTGGAGATAATGCAAATACCGCAACATTGGGGCTGCTAGTCCTAGACACACTTTACTTTATGAAAACACAGTATAAACCTTTCTGTGGTTCGGTGCAGAGCTCCCTCATCTACTGTAACATAATATGCCCCAAACTCTTTAATAGCTGTTACTCTATAGCCAAAGGGCCAAAGTCTGCTCTCATTTACACCCTGGCAACCCCAAGTAACTTAATGAAGAAGACAAGGAAGACTTGGGCCTAGATACAATTAATTTAGGCCCCAGTTCAGCAGTGCATTTAAGCATGTGCTTAAGTCTAATTGAAATCAGTGGGACTTAAACACAAGCTTAAATGTTGTTGCTCAATTGGGCCTTAATGCAGCAGAACGGGGTTGGGAATACTCATTTCCTTCTTCATTCTGGTTTGGTTGAACAAGTGGAACATAATTTACATTTGAATTGCCAGCATCTAAACCCTGCTAAGCCCTGGGATGCACAGTGCAGTCTGAACTGTTTTATCTTTGCAAATTTCAATTATCCCCAATAAATCCTTATTATATTCATGAGGCTGCAGTTGCTCCCTCTAGTGGTCAGATGACAATTCCCGTGTTCTGGCTTTTTAAAGCTGTGTGGTGGAAAAAGTTCCTGGCTTACAACTGAAAACTCCAGGTTCAAATTAGGATGGGGGTTCATTTTCATGGAAACTGTCCTGTGTTAATATTATTTTGTCCTCCGTGTGCTGTGGATAAATAAATACTTGTCGCTTAGTTACTTTTCTAAACAAAACAAATATATCTGATCAAAAATATCTAATATGGGTAGAAAGCCAAGCCTGAAAAAGGAAAGGCCAGCATACTTCAGAGTTCTTTTTGTAGTAGGAACAGAGCCTGAGACATAAGCCTTTGTAGGAGAGGCCTGGTATGAGGCAGGAATTGCTCACAGAATCTGTCAAGAACAGGGCTGATATTGCAGAAATACACATTCCTAAGAAGCACTAGTCACAGAATACTCACACAAACACATCCTGATATCAAGTGATACCAGAACATCCCAATAGCTAGGGTGGTACAAAAATATTCCCCCAGGATAACAGGAACATGCTGACCCCTCCTAAAAGATAAGGTCAGGATAATAGTATGTAATAGAGAGGTTTTGACTGAACCAACATATACAAGGTGATAACTAGCCAGGGGGCAGTGGGGACAGTGACTAACTATGTCAGAGGCAGTATGTAAGTTGTTTGTATCAGTGTATAAAGATGTATCTCGGAGGGAGTATCTTTGCCCGGCCAAGGGAGGAATGGAAAGTCCCGCCATTCACTGAGCTGGTCCATTCTCACAGGCATATATGTCTTAGTATCCTTGTAGACAGGGCCAGTGCTACCATTTAGGCCAACTAGGCAGTTGCCTAGGGGGCCAAGATTTGGGGGGCGCCAAAAAAGCGGTGCCCCCCAAATTTTTTTTTAAAGTGTTTCAGTGGCTGCTGCGCTGGGAGGGAGAGGGAGTCTGAGCCGCCGCCGGCAGCCCAGAGGTTCCCCAGGGTCAGCGCGCTGCCAGCAGCCCAGGGGTTCCACCGCGCAGTCGCTGCTTCGCTTCTCCTGCCTCCCAGGCTTGCGGCACCAATCAGCTGTTTGGCGCCGTAAGCCTGGGAGGAGAATTAGAGCGGGGGCAGGGTGCTCGGGGAAGATGTGGAGCAGAGGTGAGCTGGGGTGGGGAGGTACCGCACGGCTCCCCGGGCCAGGGGGTGGGAAGCTGCCATGGAGGGGGCATCTCGGGGGGGGGAGCTGCCTCAGGGTGGAGGGCGGGGCGGGGAGCTGCTGCAGGGCTGGGGGGGCACAAGGTGGAAGTTTCGCCTAGGACACGAAACTTCCTTGCACCGGCCCTGCTTGTAGAGTCTACCAGGTGCTATTACTGTGCTTTGTTAACAATAAACCTGGCCTGGCACCTTCATACCTTAACGGATCTTGTGGTCATTGAGTGATTCACTCGAGGTCTTCTGTACTGGCTGGCTGTGCAAAGCTGCGGCAGCACACAGGGATAGGGTGACCAGATGTCCTGTTTTTAAAGAGACAGTCCCGTTTTTGGGGACTTTTTTCTTATATAGGGACCTATTACCCACCACCCGCTCTCCCGTTTTTTCACAGTTGCTATCTGATCACCCTACACATGGAGAACACACACACACACACAGTCAAACATCTAACCACACCTTTCACTGCAATAGCTAAGGTAGAAGGCAGTTTTTCTGGGTAAGTGGCCACTTAAGCTAATATCAGCTAGTCCGAAAAAAATACATCCTTGAGCAAAATGCTGGTCCTTCATAACTGATCTGGAACTATGAAGCCAGGGAAAGGGTGGTGGTATGGCCAAGAGCACAGGGCACCGGACTAGGAGTCAGGAGACCTGCATTTCATTCCTGGCTCTGCCACTGACCTGCAGTGTGACCTTGAGCAAACCACTTCCCCTCGCTGTGCCTGTATTTTTCATGTAGAGTACAAGTGCTTCAGGTGTGTAGGCACCTAAAGAAACAGATGGCTGCCTTGTAGGACTTTCAAAAGTGCATAGGTGACTAGCTCCCACAGGCAGCTATGCACCTCAATGCTTTCGAAAATCCCATTCAGTGCCTATGTGCATCTGTTGGCACCAAGATGGCTTTAAAAATCTGGCCTTGTCTCTTATTAGGTGTGTACAGCGCCTGGCACAAAGGTGCCCCGGTCTACGGTTTCTGAGTGTAACTGGAACACAAACAATCACAGTAATCTCTTGCACTAAAGTGCACCAGCAGAGCTGACTCTACCAGCAGGCAGAGTGAGAGACAACCTGTGCCTGCAGATAGTGTGGGGGGCAGAGTGAGGGCCGACAGCTTCAGTAGTAAAAACAACGTGGAGTCCTTATGGCATCTTAGAGACTAACAAATGTATTTGGGCATAAGCATTCATGGGCTAAAACCCACTTCATCAGATGCAGAGAGTGGAAAATACAGTAGCAGGTATACAGACATAGTACATGAAAAGATGGGAGTTGCCTTACCAAGCGGGGGGTCAGTCTACCAAGACAATTCAATTAACAGCAGGATACCAAGGGAGGAAAAATCACTTGTGTAGTGGTAATGAGAATGCACCATTTCAAACAGTTGACAAGAAGGGGTGAGTAGCAGTAGGGGGAAATTAGTATGGGAGAAATTAGTTTTTGTAATGACCCAACCACTCCCAGTCTTTATTCAGGCCTAATTTGATGGTGTCCAGTTTGCAAATTAATTCCTGTTCTGCAGTTTCATGTTGGGGTCTGTTTTTGAAGTTTTGTTTGTTGAAGAATTGCCACTTTTAGGTCTATTACTGAGTGACCAGAGAGGCTGAAGTGTTCTCCTACTGGTTTCTGAATGTTATGATTCCTGATGTCAGATCTGTGTCCATTTATTCTTTTGCATAGAGATTGTTCGGTTTGGCCAATGTGCATGGCAGAGGGGCATTGCTGGCACATGATGGCATATATCACGTTGGTAGATGTGCAGGTTAACGAGCCCCTGATGGTGTGGCTGATGTGGTTAGGTCCTATGATGGTGTCCCTTGAATAGCTATGCGGACAGAGTCGCAAATTGCAGGGGGGACGGGACATGACCCTGCATGAGTCTCCCTGGGGACTGAAGGCCCAATCAGATACTCACAGGGACATCTATAAATGCAACTCCCAAGGCATTAGAGGGGTGTCCCGCCCTTTGTTGCTAGAAGGCTGCATTGTAGCCTGCATGTTTTTCGTTGCATTTTCTATATTTATGAAAAACACTTTTGTTATAACCCATGCATGCGAAGAGCCTGATCCCCTTCTCATGCTACCATTGATTGGAGTTACTCTTGACTTGTACTGGTGTAAACAAGATCTAAATCAGGCCCTGCAGCTCAAGAATGAAGTCTTGGAAAAAAATGTGCCCGCCTCATGAAGCTGATCCACCAGCTTTATTGCCAGAACAAAGAACTGAACACATATTGCATTTAACATGTCAAACAAATCTAACTGCTTTCCTAATACCAGTCATCACCGTGAACAATTGCTGCGTGTTACATGATGGCCTATGGGAAGAGAGATCACCCACGCAACTCCAAAGGGCAGAGGAGGTGGTCGATGCAAAATTGGTGGGGCTAAGGGAAAAGTGTTGTCCAGGACTGTGATTAGGAGGGGAGGTGTTCAGGAGGCTGTGTGCTGTCATCCCTACTTTATGGTTCAGGGACTCGGAATACATATGCTAGGCACGTCACGAGACTGAACAGCTTCCACATGAGATGCCTGCAATAAGATTCTGAAAATGAAGTGGGAAGATGAAATACCAAACAGAGGTGCTGGAGCACGCAGGACTGACATACTTAGAAACCACTATCAAGAAGAGGAGGTTGCAATGGCTCGGTCAGGTCAGGAGAATGGGAGGACAGGAGACCATATCCCCAAGAATATTTTGTACAGCGAGATTCGGCACGGCTCTAGAAAGTGGGGGTCTCCCTTTGTAGCGGTACCAGGACATGTGCAAAAATGATATGAAGTCATTCAACATCAGTGTAGACAGCTGGGAGGAGCATGCAGAAGCCCATTCAATCTGGAGGGAACATCTGGCACAGGGTGGAGCGCAACATGAAGTGGCTCTGAGCAAGAGGATGGAAGCCGAGCAGGAAAGAAGAAAGCAGCCTGCTGTAATCTTGGACTCCAACTCGGACAACATCTGGAACTGTGAAATTTGTACCGAGCTGTGTCGCTCTCGAATTGGGCTTGTCAGCCATAAGCGGATTCGTCAGACACCTGATCAGACCTCTTACCAGTTTGGCAGGGATGGTTGCCAATGATGTTCAGGAGACAATCTCTCCAATAAGAGGGGGCCCATGCTAAGGAAAAGTTTGAAACTCCTAGTGACAAAGTTAACTGGATTCCAGCAGCTGGGGAGATGCTTACCAGGGCTCTGCTCTCAAATGCAACTTCCAGTGGGGGCAGTGCTGCCGAATGGATAGAGCACTGGACTGCACCTCAAAAGACCTGGGTTTGCTTCCCAGTTGGGTGATCTTGGGCCAGTCACTATCCGTCTCTCTGTGCCTCAGTTTCCCCAGCTGTAAATTTATGCTGATCTCATTTGCAAAGTGCTTTGGGATCTATGGATGATACGATTTAGGGCTGACTATTATTTCCTTTCACTTGTTCACAGATGCAATATCATTATGTCCTCACTTTCTTCTCATGGCACCCATACCGTTTCAAAGGCTCTTTGGAACCTGCAGCAGGGTCATGTGACCTTTTTAGCATACGTGAGACATGGGTCTGAGCAACAGTTACTTGCTAACATCAAAAGGTTAATCTACCATGTGCTCATGGGCTGTCTTACAACACAGACAGGCTGCCTCATTCATTGAGGCAGCCTCAGTTTCTGGGGCTCTTTAGAGGAAATGAAACAGGTCCAAGAAACCAGAAAGCTAATCCATGTAAACAAGGCCGTTGTATTACCTATATTCATCTGGGAGTGAGCTGCTGAACTCCTTTTTACCCTCCTTGACAAGCCTAACCTCCTTCTACAATGTAATAGACAAGACTGAACACAAGGGTTAGTCGTCAGTTGTCAAGTCAAGTGTCCTAGCTCCAATAAAGAGTTTATTTCAGCTGAGGATCTGCCTCCTAAGATGTCCATGGACCTTAATACTCTACCTGGATGAAGGTCATCATGACATTTGGGACAGGCTTAGGATCCAGTTTAGCAAAGATCTTAAGCACATGTATAACTTTAAACACATGAGTGGTCCTGACGCCTTCAACTTTTGGCTGTCTGTTATAAGGAGGCATTAAGGGAATACACCTTAGTAGCATTCGAAGAGGAATTCAGTAGAGAGCCCCAGCTATCATGCATCACCCCCAAAAGCAGTTACACCTGTGTGAACAAGCCAGGCTACCCTGGCATGTCTGTTGTGATTCTACAGGTGAGGGTGATGGAGCTAGTTAACAGATGGGCAAGACAATCAATACAGATTAGTCAGATAGAAGCTATATTGTGTCCCATTTATCTTAGCATATGGCCCCTAAGGGTAAAAATTCAAATGGGATCTCCCCTTTCCCCCATCCAATGTCCAGAGGTAACTCACTCTGAACTATGGATTGGGAAGCGCTGCTTAACCTGGAAGTGCTCACACCTCTTGTGCTTCATTGACAGGCCGTACAGGGGCGTCATGTCCACCTTCTCTCCATCAGAGACACTGAACTCCAGCTGCTGCAGCAGGGTGGTCAGGAAGAGGAAGACTTCCCATCTGGCAATGGTCTCACCAATGCACTTCCTCTTCCCCAGGCCAAAGATCAGCACCTTCTCACCATCCGCCTTGTTTACTTCAGTCCCTCCAGCATGGAGGAAACGCTCTGGGTTGAACTTAGATGGTTCTTTCCAAAGCTTCCTAAAATAGCAAGAGAAAAGCTCCTGAAGATTCCGTTCTACCACTGCCTGGAGAGGGGATGCTGGAGAGCAGGGAATTCAGTTTGGACGGGTGTCAGGAACAGCTTCAGAACTGGACCTAGGACCAACTGCTATCCACACACCTTTCTCACTGAAGAATGCCTTTTCCATTTAAAATAGCCATCAGGAGGCATTGGGACAAGATAACCTCTGCCGTAAGGCCTTGATGTTACTGGTTGGCTTTTGCACTGAAGCCTGAGGGGTTAGATCCCTTATAAACATGTTCTTAATCCTCTCTGAAGTTATGGTTAATGTTCTCATTATCCACTAATGTCTAATCCTTTTCTGAATCCTGCTAAGCCCTTGACCTCGCTAGCATCTTGTGGCAATGCTTTCCACAGGTCAGTTGTGTATTCCACAGATTATAAGGCCAGAAGGAACTGTCGTGGTCATCTAGTCTGATGTCCTTTATAACAAAGGCCCTAGAGCTTCCCTGAATTCATTCCTGTTTGAACTACAGCAGATCTTACAGACAAACATCCCATCTTGATTTATAAATTGCCAGTGATGGAGAATCTACCACAACCCTTGGGAAGTTGTTCAAATGATTAATTACCCTGACCGTTAAAATTTGCACCTGACTTCTAGTCTGAATGCGTCTCGTTTCAGCTTCCAGCCACTGGATCTTGTTGTGCTTTTGTCTGACAGATTGGAGAGGCCTCTATTGTTACATTTCTGCTCCCCAGGTAGGTACTTGCAGGCTGTGATCAAGTCCTCTGAGCAGTTTTAAATTTGCTGCTTTCTGATGCTATTGAATATCCCCTTCCTCCTTTATTACGATAGGGTAAATAGAAGCACCCTGTACCAATCACTATTTTGTATCCTCTGTCATGTCCCCTTCCTATTCAGTTGCCTACTCAACTAAATAGTCCCAGTTTTCTCAGTCTCTCTCCATACACAAATCTTTCTAACCCTCTAACCTTTTCCATTAGCTGTTTCTGGACCCTTTCCATCCCTGCTCTGTCCTTTTGGAGATGGGGTGACCAGACCTGGACACAGTATTCCAGGGGAGAGGGTGTCACTGCTGTACAGAAGAGCAATATAATCATCCCAATGTTTTCTACATGGGGAAACTGACGGGAATAATTGCCATTAGCTATACCAAAATCACTATAGGCCAATAGTTATTCCATTATACCAGTCAATTGCCACAGGTAGACAAGCTTTTGGTGTTTTTCCCGACCCTATTCCCTATGCACCCTAACATTCTGGTTGCCTTTTTCACCTCCACTGCACACTGAGCAGAGGCTTCCATTGAGCTGTCTGCAGTGACTGCCAGGTCTTTTCCCTGTCTCACAAGAGATTTCTTCCTGATCCTTTCATCAGCAAGGACTAGGGTGCAAATCAGGTGTACAGACCCAGCAGATCCAGGGAGAAGCTTGATGGGGACCAGAGCCATCTGCGTGGAGTCTGTGGCCCCATCAGCCCACCCAGTGCTCCTTGGCAGCACCATTCCAATGCTCCACACACTCCCCGCTCCCCTGCCTGGCCATCTCTGTGTCTTCCCACAGCAGAAATTCCCAGTCCTGTGGAGAATGGGGAAAGCACAGAAATACTGCCAGGCCCACCTCATCTAGGTTTGGTTTTTTTGATACAATGGGGCAGGGAACATTCCTTCTCGTGTGCTTGGAAAGTGGCTAGTACATCATGGATGACACCGCACAAACAGAGCATCATCCTGATCTGTTTGTAGTGCCAACCAGTCATACTGAAGGTACATGGTAGTGGCATGTTCTATGCAACTAAATGGGGGCTGGTACATTGATCTGGATGGATTGCACACTATTACCCTAAGGGACTCTGCATATACTTACTCATCGTGATTGACTTGCCATTGGTTGACAAACACACAGAGGTCCTTCGGGATGTAGTAGCCATTCAGTACTGTGTCTCTTGTTGTGCTGAAGGGCGAGAGTGAGATTCTTAAGTTTAAAAAGCTGCCTCTGTGTTCTCATATCAATCAATTCCTGGGCCCAGTTAAGTCAGGATTGGGCCCAGAGGAGATCATTTTCATAAGCGTTATTGTACTTTCTAAGGGCTGGGATTTGCCTGTCTCACGCTGTGAGGACCATAAATGGAGCGACAAGCTGAATAAAGGTACCACTCAATGTGTTATGCCCCTACATCTCCTCTGCATCCATAGCACTCACCAGTGAGGAATGGTGAAGGGAAAGAAGGAGGAATGTCTGAACATCTCTAAGATAAAGGCTTCTGTGTAAGGCATCATGGGCCGGTCTGAGAGTCTGGGTCTCCTCTCTCTGCCAATGGTCTGATCTACACGTTATAAAGATGAAGAAAAGGACGGTTGGAATCCAGCCTTCTAGAGAGATGCATTTTAACTCTGTGACTGAAAACATACAATTACCTAATTCTTCCTGAATCTTCTTCTGAATGTCTGGATAAGTCACAAGATACATGAGGCTCCAGGACAAAGCTGTTGTCACAGTGTCAAAACCTAGACAGACAGAGAGGAAAGACAGATACTAACTAGATGAAGACAACTCAAGGGAAAAATACAAGCCCCGGACTTTAGAATGTCATCAGATTTTCCTTGCTTGCACACCAGTTTTTGTCCAATTCAGAAAGCTGTGATAAGAAAGTTCCTAGTTAAGAGTTTTTACACTTGATCCACTCTGTGCGTAGTGATGCTGATTCGTCACTGTGCTATTTCAGTTTTATACCGGTGTAACCTCTATAAAATCAATGGGGTTTCCCCAGTGTAATTTAGTGATGAGTCAGGACCAGTACTGGTAAATAGAGATACATAACTGTCTTTTGGGAGATTCATTTTCCCTGAGCACTGTCTTCCTACAAACTCTTCCTGAAATAGTAGGAAGCCTCTTGGGGTCGTTGCTGGTAGGTGTCAGGGTGAAACAACTAATGTGATTTGTTTTCTGCTACTGAGAGCATCTGGATGGAGTGTTCTTATGGAGGGAATGTGGCAGAGCTCTGACTTTGCCCCCATGGGCCCTGCGCTTCTAGGCGGTTTGTGTTAGCCTCAGTGGCTCACTGTGACCCTCCACGTAGCCCTTCTCTCTCTAGGGCCAGGGTCACAGTCTACTGAGCCCTTTTCATCATATCAGCAGGACCTTAATTAGAGTCAGGTGGTCACATTAACTTAATGGCCTCACCTGACTCTTTGCAGGTTAATTAGAGTCAGGTGTTCTCATTAGCCTGGAGCAGCCCCTGCTCTGGTCAGTCAGGGAACAGAAAACTGTTAATTCAGTGGCCAGTATATCTGCCTTCTGCTATTCTGCTGTACCCAACTGGCCTGGGTCTATCACAGGAACAAAAAAGGGCTAATATTTATCAGAGTTAATTGGAATGCAAAAATAGAAAGTGGTTTCAGATTTGAAAGTCTGAACTGGAATGTTCTTACCGGCTCCAAAGAGGTCATTGACCAGGTTGACAATTTTTTCCTTCGGGAGCTGAATATTGGCATTGGCTTCCACTTTATTCTCCTGACTTTGCTCAATCAAGGAGTCCATGATGTCTCGAATGTTGTCCTGAAAGAGGAAAGCCCAGAAGAAGATGGCATGAAATTCCAGACCACTAGGCAGGTAAACTGAGAGGTAACAAAGAGCAATCTACTATGGAAGGGATGCTGTGCTGGAAAGTCCTGTATCCCCATGTCACAGAAGTGCAAGTAAATTCCAGTCATGACAGGAATGGGAGGTCAGGAAAATGTTTTCTTCCCCTACAGTCAGTAGGTAACATTTCACCGAGCCATAAACATAAGGAGATAAGAATATACAGCTTGAAAGTGCAGGATGTCAGAATGATCCTCTTCTTGGAAAATACAAGACAAGCATGCTAAACAAATTAACTCTCAATATGTGCCGAGGGAGAGAAACTTATTGGTATAGAAACTGGGGTAATTTGTGTCCTAAGAGGGTCCTACAATGATTCATTTGTAAAATTCATAGAGGTAATAAAGTGCTATTTTGGCTAGACAGGTTGGCAAAAAAGCAGCATAACCTTTCATCCTGCACCTTTCCAGACTTTTATTTAGGTGGATGCTGGAACGAACAGGCTAGTGTGTCAGTGCACCATTGCCCTCTATTGATTGACATCAGTACCGTTCAACAGTGTGTCATAGGTACTAGGCCCTGTGTTGCTAACAGCTAATGGATATTCTTCTTTAGCTCAGTTGGTAGGGACCTGTGTATTTGGACAAGGGTATCAATTCTATCCCACTCTTTGTATGAAGTTTTGAATGGCCATTGTAGAAACACTGGTGAGTGTTTAGATTTGCTACAGGACAGCCTGCTGCAAGAGGAAAAGTAACTCGCAGAAGCTGAAGGGCACAGTACAGAAGCTTACCTCAGGTGTGAGCGAATTCGACTCCCCCAGGCTCTTACCTTCTCAAAGCTCTTGTAGTGCTCTTTGACAATGTCCTGCAGAAGCCTGAGGAACCTCTTGTTGAATTCTATAAATTTCTTCATGGTGCTGTTGGGGAGATACTGGAGCACTGGGATGAAATCCGCTACATTGCCAGAGGCAGCCACATCCCCAAATTGATCCGTCACATTCACTATGCTGAGCAGCTCCTGGTCATCATGGTCGTAACGCTTGCCAAAGCACATGGCACAGATGACATTGGCCACAGAGACCACCACGTACCGATAGGGGTCAAACCTCTTCTTCTCTTCCATCAGTTGCAGGAACTTTCTTACTAGGTAGTCAGCTTCTTTGGAGACATGCTCCTCGAGGAGGCAGGTGGACGAAGAGTTGGGGCTGGGCGAGACAGAGAAGGTCTTCAGGGCATTCTGGGCCAACTTCCTGCGAGCTCTCCACACCTCCCCTGAATCAGTGCTGAAGGCCAAGCTCTGGCCATCTCCAACATTGCGAAAGCTGTAGAGATCAGGGCGCCCCATGAAGTCCTCCCCTTGCTTCACCAGGGCTTGTTTGATGGTGTCCAACCCACTCAGCACCAGCACAGGTCTGGTGCCAATCTGTATCTGCATCACATCTCCATAGGTCTGGCTCATCTGAGTCAAGGTCAGGTGTGGATTGCTCCCCAGCTCCAGCACGTTGCCTATCAGGGGGTAACCCCTTGGTCCTGGGAGCCTCTTCAGCCCCTTGGGGATCTGCTGCCAGAAGGATCTGATGACCATGAAGGTCAGACAGAAGACAGCCGAGGCAATAAGGATTTCGGTGACTGAGATAATGCCCTGGCTTCCCACCAGTGACATTGCAGCCTTCATCTTCAAGGGCCTAAGAAGCCTGAAAAAATTAAACAAAGGGAGGGTGTTGGGTGTCTCACTTCCTCAGGCTGCTATGGAAATGCTAGCCTTATGCCTCAAGTGGGCCAGACTCCACACAGGGCCATGACACACTCAGGCCTCCTTACATTAGAACTTTGGGGGATCCCTTCTTCATAAATCCTTCCCATAGGTTGGCCATTAACGGGGATCCAGCCCTTTGACCCTAGAGCCTCTTACCTGCTGGGACATTTCTTCTACACTAGTTCTAGTTCCAAAAGCACAGGACAGGAGTCAGGAGATCTGGGTCCAAATCTTGGTTCTGCCACAAACTTCCTGGGGAACCTCGGGCAAGTCACTTCATCCCATTATGACTCTGCTTCCCATTGGCAAAATGGGAATAATCATACTTATTACCTCAGTGTGTTGTGGAGCTAAATTTATTAATGAAATGTCTGTGATGCTCTTGGGGATTTGCAGGTAGAAAGAGCTCAAGAACTGCAGGGACCTGACGTGCCAATTACCGTTTCACTTTCTTCTTTGTGGAGTTGATTGGTTTACTGCGAGCCTGCCATGGAATGAAGAGAAATTGACAGGGCAGTTTGAAATACACAGGACCTGTCAGCATTATCTCAACCCTGGGACAAGTGGGGGATCCATCTATTGTTCTATCGTTATCCTCTCTGGCCACTGATTGTTAGGAATGGGGACATAGACAGTCTGGCCGAGGGGTCAGAGTCAGGAGCTGAGTCAATGATCAGAGCAGAGATTAACAGGCAATGATCAGGAGTGGGACATAGGGGCAGGAACCAGAGATGAGGCAAGGAACAGGAGCAAAGGCAGGAATCAGGTGCGAGGGCAGGAGCCAAGGACAAGACAGGAGTGGAGCAGGGTTGGATGCAGATTGCAGGAGAGAGACAAGGAGCAGGGTCCAATACAGATGCAACAAGGACTCTGCATAGTTTCTCAGACAATCCACCCAGTCATAGACGATTTATTCCTCCTGATACTGGCGGTGGGGGGACACAATGTAAAGGGAGGTGTCACGTGAGGCACCTCCCTTTACATTGTGCCCCCCCCACACACAGGAGGGGGCCTTCAGGAGGAACTTCCAGGCCTACCTCCCTGGGCCACAGTGACCATTCCCACTTGCTCCTGGTGGGCTGGGGCCACAGGAGTGGGGAGCATGTGCCTCTGGACCTGGCCGGGGCGGGGGCCAGCCCCAGCCCAGGAAGACTCACCGCCCCAGTGTCCCTGGAGCTCACAGACACCTCAGCAGGGGCAGGGCAGGGCCCAGGGAATGCGCCGACCTCCAGCTGAGCAGAAGCCAGGGAACCTGCTCCCAGCGCCTTCCCCAGCAACCTCTGTGCCCAGCCTGGGGACCACCGTGCTCTCCTCACCCCACCAGTTACCTGCATGGGGGCAAGAGGCTCTGTCCTTCTTCCACTGCACCTCCCACAGGCAAGTTTAGGGCTCACTCAGCCACTCTCCCTGGCAACCGGGCCTGGGTGGGGAGTGGAAGGGATGGGCCACTGCCAAGTCCCCAGCTGGGTTCTCACAGGAGCCACAGCACTGGACAGAGCAGTGACCCAGAGCCACCACCTTCAGCCAGTGTGATAATTGACTCCATCCCACCCCTTCCACTCCCTGTCCGGGCCCGGCTGCCAGGAACAGGGGCCGAGCGTGCCAGGGGACAGGCACAGCAGGAGAAGGACAGAGCCCCTCTCCCCCGGCAGGCCACACAGAAATCTGCAGGACCGGGGAAGGGGCCAACTTGACCTCACACACACACCCACCCACCACCCACATGTGTCGCCTATACAGCCAGCTCACTGCCCGGCTTAAGTAGAGGATGTGAGCCAATCAGGTGATCCAGGGTCTGTCTTGGGAGTCCCTCTAGGACTTCCTGTGCGGCCTGACTTTGCAGGAGCAGTAAGGGGCTACTTTGTCTGTCTCTCTTCTGTGGTGGTGATGCAGCAGTGTCTGTAACCCAGGGCCTCCCTGGGCCAGGGCCGGCTCCAGGCACCAGCTTATCAAGCAGGTGCTTGGGGCAACTCCGGAGCGGGGCGGCACTGTCAGGTATTCAGCGGCAATTCGGCGGAGGGTCCCTCACTCCCGCTCGGAGCGAAGGACCTCCCGCTGAATTGCCGCAGATCATGATCATGGCTTTTTTTTTTTTTTGGCTGCTTGGGGCAGCCAAACCCCTGGAGCCAGTCCTGCCCTGGGCCTAGGTCCTAGACCCTCTACAGCAGAACACTCAGCTCCTTGCACTGATTGACTTTAACGAGTTGGGGCCAGATCCTCAGCAGGGATAAATCAGTTCAGCTTAATCGATTTGATGGAGCTAGCCCAGGATCTGGCCCTAACATTTACCCCCAGTGCTACAGGAGATACAACAGTTATTCCTTAGAGCCAGGGTGCAACTGGTGGCTTTGACATAGCACTGCACTCCTGGAACTGGAGATCCTGGCCTGGAGTCTCACTGACTGGTCTCTTTAGCCTTCTCCCAGCTGGGAGGGGGACACCTGACAGCGGGGCTGTTTGCTGAGGGAAAACCCAGAGCTCAGCTAGGGCCCCCAGGGTTTTATGTTGCCCCCTGTCACTGTAGTATCTGAACGCCCTAAAGCCAGTAGCAAAGTCTCCAGGGGATTTAATGGCGTCTCTGGCACGTCTCTCTTTCCAGAGTAAAAACTCTGCTTGGGGTAAGTTTTTTGTGTATATTTTTGGCAGGAGTTTGGCGGTAGAAGGGGATGTCAGTGTGCGGGTTGCTCAGAGGGTGGAAAGCCATTCTCAAAGAGGAAGGTTTTTCAGCATTTCCTATAGGTAAGGGCAGGCTAGGATTTTGTCAGGGGTGTTTTTAATAAAAGTCCTGGACAGGTCACTGCAATAAACAAAACATCGGGGAACTCTGCCCTGCCCCTGACTTTACTAAAACATCCCTGACAAACTGGGGAGGATCTGTCACCCCGCCCCACCTGCAGCGGCTGAGAGCTGCAGGGAGCCCATTGGCCAGGGGCTGGGGAGCCCCCTGCTGCTCTGCGGGGCTGAGAGCTGCAGGGAGCCCATTGGCCAGGGGCTGGGGAGCCCCTTGCTGCTCTGCGGGGCTGAGAGCTGCAGGGAGCCCATTGCCCAGGGGCTGGGGAGCCCCCTGCTGCTCTGCGGGGCTGGAAGCTGCAGGGAGCCCATTGCCCAGGGGCTGGGGAGCCCCCTGCTGCTCTGCGGGGCTGAGAGCTGCAGGGAGCCCATTGCCCAGGGGCTGGGGAGCCCCCTGCTGCTCTGCGGGGCTGAGAGCTGCAGGGAGCCCATTGCCCAGGGGCTGGGGAGCCCCTTGCTGCTCTGCGGGGCTGAGAGCTGCGGGGAGCCCATTGCCCAGGGGCTGGGGAGCCCCCTGCTGCTTTGCGGGGCTGAGAGCTGCAGGGAGCCCATTGGCCAGGGGCTGGGGAGCCCCCTGCTGCTCTGCGGGGCTGAGAGCTGCAGGGAGCCCATTGCCCAGGGGCTGGGGAGCCCCTTGCTGCTCTGCGGGGCTGAGAGCTGCAGGGAGCCCATTGCCCAGGGGCTGGGGAGCCCCCTGCTGCTCTGCGGGGCTGAGAGCTGCGGGAGCCCATTGCCCAGGGGCTGGGGAGCTCCCTGCTGCTCTGCAGGGCTGGAAGCTGCAGGGAGCCCATAGCCCAGGGGCTGGGGAGCCCCCTGCTGCTCTGTGGGGCTGAGAGCTGCGGGGAGCCCATTGCCCAGGGGCTGGGGAGCCCCCTGCTGCTCTGCGGGGCTGAGAGCTGCAGGGAGCCCATAGCCCAGGGGCTGGGGAGCCCCCTGCTGCTCTGCGGGGCTGGAAGCTGCAGGGAGCCCATTGCCCAGGGGCTGGGGAGCCCCCTGCTGCTCTGCGGGGCTGAGAGCTGCAGGGAGCCCATTGCCCAGGGGCTGGGGAGCCCCCTGCTGCTCTGCGGGGCTGAGAGCTGCAGGGAGCCCATTGGCCAGGGGCTGGGGAGCCCCCTGCTGCTCTGCGGGGCTGAGAGCTGCAGGGAGCCCATTGGCCAGGGGCTGGGGAGCCCTTGCTGCTCTGCGGGCTGAGAGCTGCAGGGAGCCCATTGCCCAGGGGCTGGGGAGCCCCTTGCTGCTCTGCGGGGCTGAGAGCTGCAGGGAGCCCATTGCCCAGGGGCTGGGGAGCCCCTTGCTGCTCTGCGGGGCTGAGAGCTGCAGGGAGCCCATTGCCCAGGGGCTGGGGAGCCCCCTGCTGCTCTGCGGGGCTGAGAGCTGCAGGGAGCCCATTGCCCAGGGGCTGGGGAGCCCCTTGCTGCTCTGCGGGGCTGAGAGCTGCGGGGAGCCCATAGCCCAGGGGCTGGGGAGGCCCCTGCTGCTCTGCGGGGCTGAGAGCTGCAGGGAGCCCATAGCCCAGGGGCTGGGGAGCCCCTTGCTGCTCTGCGGGGCTGAGAGCTGCAGGGAGCCCATTGCCCAGGGGCTGGGGAGCTCCCTGCTGCTCTGCGGGGCTGGAAGCTGCAGGGAGCCCATTGGCCAGGGGCTGGGGAGCCCCCTGCTGCTCTGCGGGGAGCCCCCTGCCAGCGCTGAGCAGCTCCGGGGTCCCTCTGCCGCCGCAGTCGTGACTTCCAGCGACTTCCGAGCCTTCGCAGGCGGCAAGGGACCCTCCCCTAGCTGTCCAGCAGTGGCGGGTGGCGGGACCCCCACAACTGACCGGCCGCCACCATCCGGGGCGACCCCTAAGCTGCCCAGTCGCCATCGCTGGCAGCTCCCCAGCTCTCAGCCTGCGGCGGCAGAGGGATCCCGGGACTGCTTAGCCGGGGGGAGCTCCCCAGTCGCAGCTAGCAGCCCCTGCTGGAGGCAGAGGGACCCCGGAGCTGCTCAGAGCTGGCAGGGGGCTCATCACAGCTCCCAGCCCCGCAGGGCGGCAGAGGGACCCCACCCAGCCAATGGGGTCCCCGCAGCTCCCAGCTGCTGCGGGGGGGAGGGGGTGAGCTGAACCCTCTTCCCTCCCCATTTTGTCAGGGATGTTCTTAGGAAAGTCAGGGATGGGGACAGGCTCCCCTGATTTTTTAGTATCAGAGGGGTAGCCGTGTTAGTCTGGATCTGTAAAAGCAGTAAAGAGTCCTGTGGCACCTTATGCATCCGACAAAGCGGGTATTCACCCACGAAAGCTCATGCTCCAATACGTCTGTTAGTCTATAAGGTGCCACAGGACTCTTTGCTGCCTGCTTTTTTATTTATTGCAGTGACCTGTCCATGACTTTTACTAAAAACATCCCTGACAAAATCCTAGCCTGCCCTTACCTATAGGTGGTCAGGCTCCGTTGGCCTGGTCTTTCCTGGAAGTTTTGTTCCATAGCCAGATCCCCTCAACCAAATGAAGCTACCTCTGAACTCAAGGGACTGCAAGGACTTGGTGCCGGGATCCTGGTGAAATCCCCTGAGGAGATCTTGACAGAGAAGAGGAAACTGTACCTTGGTCTTACCTGGGAAGGAGGATCCAATAAAAAGGGAGAAGAGGAACCAAATCCACCTACTGCCTGTCCCGATCTCCTGATATGGCCAACAAGAGACACAGCTGAGATGAAGTATTGACATAGGCGGCAGGTTTGTATAATTTTTGGTGGGGCCCAAAATGGTGGTGCCCCCCCCCCACTCCCGCCAGGGGCAGCTCTAGAAATTCCGCCACCCCAAGCAGGGCAGCGTGCCGCGCCGCTTGCGCCGCCCTTCCCCGGTCCCGCGGCCGGGGCAGAAGTGCCTGCGGATGGTCCTGTGGTCCCGCGGCTCCGGTGGAGCATCCGCACGCATGCCTGCGGGAGCTCCGTCCGAGCCACGGGACCAGCGCACCCGCCGCAGTCATGCCTGCGGCAGTTCCGCTCCTCCCGGGGCTCCTGTGGACCTCCCGCAGGCATGACTGCGGAAGGTCCGCCGGAGCCAAATGCCGCCCTGCCAGGACAATGCCGCCCCACGCGACTGCTTGGCCCGCTGGGGTCTGGAGCCGGCCCTGGCTCCCGCCCTGTAAGCCGATATAAAATGAAGCTACAATGCATCAGTGCCACAAGATTACAAAGGTCAATTAAAAGTGGAAAGTCAGAAGCAGCACTTGCCTACTTCAATATACAGTATTATATATTGTTGCACCTGTTGTGATGAAGTGGGAATGTCCTTAATATTTTCTCTGAATACTGTATGGGTGCCTCAGTTTCCCCTGCAAGATGCCAACTGAAGGTGTTGGGGACAAAGATCAGGTGGCCTCCTTGTCCGGAAGAGACACAGAGGCCAGAGGAGGGAGTGTCAGTTTGGAGCTGGCTGGGGAAATGGGGAGAGACCCAGAATTTGGTTCTGGGCTCCCCACCCCCCAAGATGGACCTGACAGAGGGGTTCTGTTTTCTGTACCTACAAGCTCTGTTTAAACTGTGTTCCCGTCATCTAATAAATCTTCTGTTTTACTGTCTGGCTGAGAGTCACATCTGACTGCGGAGTTGGGGTGCAGGGACCTCTGGTTGCCCCAGGACCAGCCTGGGCAGACTCACTTTGGAAAGTGCATGACGTGGAAGGGCATGCTGAATGCTCCGAGGTCAGACCCAGGAAGGTGTAAGCTTCTTGCCCTGGAGACAGTCTGCTCCGAGAGAGGAGGCTCCCCCAGAGTCCTGACTGGCTTTGTATGGAGTTGTTCCAAAGCATCACAGCATCCCCTTTCCACACCGTGCACTTCCCAGAAGTCCGCACAGGCACTGACACTCCCTCCTCTGGCCTTTGTCTCTTTTCCAGGCATTAGGAGGCCACCCGATCTCTCTGTTCTCCAACACCTTCAGTTGGCACCTTGCAGGGGAAACTGATTTGGGAGAAATGAAGTAAAAGCTGCCCAAACCGAGCTTGAGCACACCTGAATTTTGAGGTGTTCAAATCTGGAAGGCAGGTGCTGGGGGTGGGAGAGGGCTGTGGGCTCCATGGGGGAGCATGGCAGCAACTGTCTGGAGCTGCACGGAGCCAGACACGCTGGTCTGAGTGGCACAGTAAGCGGTTTGGGGGTTGGAGAAGGGGTAGGGAGTTCCGGGGGGCAGTCAAGGGACAAGGAGCAGAGGGGGTTGGATGGGGCAGAGTTTCAGAGGGGCAGTCAGGAGACAGGCAGCAATTGGATAGGCATGGGAGTCCAGAAGGTTTATCAGGGGACAGGTAGAGGGGTTCTGGGGGGAAGTTGGGTGGGGTCTCAGGAGGGGGCAGTTGGGGACAAGGCGGAGGGAGGCTTAAATGGGGGCTGGGGTCCCAAGGGGCAGTGAGGGGCAGCGGGCTCGGGAGGGGGGACTCGGGGGATCAGGACGAGGGGGGCGTGGGTGGGGGGTGCGGTGCCTGGGGGGCAGTTGGGGCCAGGGTCTGGGGAGGGGGCAATCAACGGCCAGGGGCTGGGATTCAAAGGGCTCTGGGCTGCTGGCAGCTGCGGGGAGCCCTGAGCCCTTTAAATCCCAGCCGCCTCCCCTGCTGGGATTCAAAGGGCTCTGGGCTTCCAGCCCCTAGGGCAGTGCAGAGCCCTCTGACTCCCGGCGCGGCTGGGATTTAAAGGCTCTGGGCTCCGCGCTTGCAGGCAGCCCAGAGCCCTTTGATTCCCGGCCGCGGCTGGGATTTAAAGGGCTCTCGGCTCCCCGCTCTTGCAGGCAGCCCAGAGCCCTTTGATTCCCGGCCGCGGCTGGGCTTTAAAGGGCTCTCGGCTCCCCGCGCTTGCAGGCAGCCCAGAGCCCTCTGACTCCCGGCCGCGGCTGGGATTTAAAGGGCTCTGGGCTCCCCGCGCTTGCAGGCAGCCCAGAGCCCTCTGATTCCCGGCCGCGGCTGGGATTTAAAGGGCTCTCGGCTCCCCGCGCTTGCAGGCAGCCCAGAGCCCTCTGATTCCCGGCGGTGGCTGGGATTTAAAGGGCTCTGGGCTCCCCGCTCTTGCAGGCAGCGCAGAGCCCTCTGACTCCAGGCCGCGGCTGGGATTTAAAGGGCTCTGGGCTCCCCGCGGCTGCGGGCAGCGCAGAGCCCTCTGATTCCCAGCCGTGGCTGGGATTTAAAGGGCTCTCGGCTCCCTGCACTTGCAGGCAGCCCAGAGCCCTCTGACTCCAAGCTGCGGCTGGGATTTAAAAGGCTCTGGGCTCCCCGCTCTTGCAGGCAGCCCAGAGCCCTCTGACTCCCGGCCGCGGCTGGGATTTAAAAGGGGCGAAACCTAGCTCCAACTATTGGTGGAGCAGAGCCCCTGACTGTAAATATTCCTGGGGCTAAAGCCCCAGGAGCCCATATAAGTTGGCGCCCATGAGTATTGACACTGACACTTATCGATATACACAGTCTCTCTAGCTGGGAAAACACACCTCTCTTGGTAACTAACAGTCCATGGTTTTCAAACTGGTTTTCTGGCGATGTAGCTGAAGAAAATTGTTAATGCCCAGGACCCAACGGAGCTGGAGATGAGGGGGTTGGGGTGTGGGAGGGGCTCAGGCCTGGGGCAGAGGGTTGGTGTGAGGGCTGCGGGGTGCGGCTGGGAATGAGTGGTTCAGGGTGTGGGAGGGAGCTCTGGGCTGGGGCAGGGGATTGGGGTGTGGGAGGGGGTCAGGGCTCTGGGCTGGGGCTGGGAATGAGGGGTTTGGGGTACAGGAAGGAGCCTCCGGGGCACAGTGTGGTGTCAGAACAGGTGGGAACTAGCCTGTCTTAGCCAGGCAGCACCGCCAATGGGACTTTTAATGGCCCGGTCGGTGGTGCTGACCAGAGCCGCCATGACCCATTGTCTTCCATTCCATGATCCAGTACTGAGTCATGACCCCAAGTTTTAAAAGCACTGACCTAAGAAACGGAGAGCACTTCGGATACCATCACCCCACTGAAACTGTAACTCCAACCTACCCCTTTTGCAGAGCCAATAGAACCAAAAGGTGGCCACTATACTGTTGAGTTCAAAGGGATCTTAATCCAAGTGTTTTCTGTGCCTAAATTGGGCGTGTATTTCACTATCGGAATTAATGCTAATGATTTATTCTTTGCATTGTAGGAGCACCCAACAGCTGTCATCAGGATCAGAGTCCCATTGCTCTAGTACAGAAAGACAGAGCCCCTGCCTTAAAGAGTTCACTAGTTTGAAACAAGACGTGAATGTAACCAGATGAGGGAATTGGGGAGGAAGCATTAGAGGAGCCATGAGATGATCACACTATTGCATAGACCAGACAGTACCTGAGTCATAAACAAGGTGCATTGGTCAAAAAATGCAGGAGGGAGGGAAATTGAAAATCAAATGAAACAAATAAATCCAAGAAAATGTTCTCCACTTTTGGTCAACATTTTGAAGCCGTTGAAATTTTTCAGCAAGCTGATTTATTTGATCTCTGTAATCTCAGGGCTCCATGAATCTCAATGACCCCGGCCATCTAAAATTGGCTAGTTTCTTGAAGGTGGCCCGGGCTGAGAGAGTGAAGGAGGAAAGGATTGTGACTCAGTTCAGGGAGGGTGTTTTGTGCCTGGAAGGAATTGCAGTGATATTTGTGAGACGAGTGGAGAAATGCCTGGGTGACCGACGAGCCAATCCCATGAAAAGTGATGTTTTGTTGCGCAGAGTAGTACATTGAACTGTATTGACTGATCTAGGATTGAGTTCCTGCTGTCAGGACTAAAAGAAAAACCTATTTTACCTCCCTTATGGAAAGATCCTGTCGACTCTATTATCAAATGATCTCCTCCCCATTGGTTTTGGATCATCCTCTAGAATTTAATCCAAAATGAGATCTCTGCTAGAGAATTCTAGGTGGGGGGGGAGGGGCAGTCCCAAAAACCTATAGCAAAGCTCTCTCTGTTAAATTCTGTTGGTTTTTACAGGGATTTTTATTGAACTCTCTTAGATTGCTATAGAATCCTATTGGTTTCTTCCCTGTTAAATTATATAGGGATTTGCATAAAGACAGGTCTGCTGAGTTCTGAGTAAGTTTTCTGTTTTGAAAGAGTCCCAGTTATTTAGGCTATTGCATAATTACAGCCTTCACATACGTTCTTTGAGCCGAATGATTAGTGTTATTTGGACTCTTGGTATGAAAATACTGGCCAAGCTTTTCCAAAGTGACTAGTGGTTTTGGGTGGGCCCTGGTTTTGGGTGCCCTGGAGGGCTGGTTTTCGGAGAGTGGGTGCGCAGCACTTTCTGAACATCAGACTCCTTTTTAAGAAGTCTCAGATTGGGCTCCTGTAAAATGGAAGTCCCCCAATTGCTTTGGAATACTTGTACCAGTGATGCACACACACAACACATCTGAGAGAGACCCGCAACATCCCACCGTCCCCCATAAGCATTTAAACTAACCCTTGTTTTTTAATATATTGCAAAGATAAGGAGCTGGATGAAGCAGCCTACGGTACCTGGGTGTCCCAGAGGAGGGATGGTGCTTAGGTTGGAGTTCCCACCTGTGGCTAAAAGTTCTTTGGTGATGGCATGAGGAGTCTCTCTCCAGCGTGTCTGAAACTCGCTCTTCTGGACAGTGAACTAGGTTCTCCTCCCAGGCAGCTTGAAGGATCACTTTCAGACAGCTTTCTATGCACCTCCCCTGAAACCTGGTTGGTCAACCATCCTCCTGTTGCACTGCAAAAGTATCCCCCAAGCCACCTGTCTTGGAACTCCAGAATGATTAGCTACAAAATAATCAATAGTCTCCTCCTTGTGCTGGACCTGATCCAGAGCCCATCAAAGAAGTCAGCTGGGCATCTTTCCATTGACTTCAGTCTGCATGGGCAGGGGCCATGGCCAGCCTCCAGCTGACCAATGCATATTTCACCTTCAGCAGCAAAGGCTGGATGGCAGAGACTAGGGTGCCTGTGGCACTGTGGTCAAGAGGACCAGAACATGCTCCTTTGCCCTGGCTGGATGTTCCCTGTCTCAGGCATATGGCTGCCTGCCCATTGCCCAGCCAGGTAGTTCTTTTCAGTAAATAACTTCATTAAAAGACCATCTTCTCTGGATGTGGTTTTTTGAACTGATTCATGAAGAGTTTGCTCTCTCCCAACACAACTCTAGTGGCTATGGTGCTGGAGGGCAGAGTGAGCATGGGTGGGGGGGAGCGAGGGGGAGGTGAGGTCAGGAGGGCAGAGACAGAGGGCAGGACAGACCAGAGGGGTTTGTGGTCTGCAATCAGGACAGGAGAGTGTAGCGTGTCAGGAGCCCATTCAGAAGCAGCCCTCCCCTACCCCCGGCTCAGTATCAGGTTAAAGATTGCCCAGGTTTGCGTGAGAAGCCATTTGGCTGAATTTCACCACTGTTCCCCTGCAGCCAAACAGGGTGAGTTTGGGAACAGAAGGGTGGGGAGAGTTCAAGGGGGACTGAGAGGTGGGGGAGAGAGCAGAGGCATTCGTTCCTCTGCAAGCACCTTTGACACATGGCAGGATGTGATATTGCGTGAGAAGGCAGCAGGGGCAGATAAGCAAGAGCTGCACTTTGGGAAAGTCCAGGGCAAGGTGCAACCAGCAGAAAGACCCTGACTCGTCCATGCCTCTCACACAGGGAGTGAAAACCCACTGCAGACACAGAAGCAGAAGACGCCGACCAAAACTGCACACAAGACCTCATTTGGAGTATTGTGTGCAGTTTTGGTCTCCCATGTTTAAGAAGGATGAATTCAAACTGGAACGGGTACAAAGAAGGGCCACTAGAATGATCCGAGGAATGGAAAGCCTGTCGTATGAAAGGAGACTTGAGGAGCTCGGTTTGTTTTCCTTAACCAAAAGAAGGTTGAGAGGAGATATGATTGCACTCTTTAAATATATCAGAGGGATAAATACCAGGGAAGGAGAGGAATTATTTCAGCTCAGTGCTAATGTGGACACGAGGACAAACGGATATAAATTGTCAGTCAGGAAATTTAGGCTTGAAATTAGACGAAGGTTTCTAACCATCAGAGGAGTGCAATTCTGGAACAGCCTTCCGAGGGAAACAGTGGGGGTGAAGGACCTCCATGACTTTAAGATTAAGCTGGATAAGTTTATGGAGGGGATGGTATGATAGGATAACGGGTTTAGTCAATAGGTCAATAACGTGCCACACTGGTAATTAGTACAAAGGGTCAATGTTGGGATATTGTTAGCCTTTTCCAGAGGGTCTGGCTGGAGAGTCTTGCCCACATGCTCAGCGTTCAGCTGATCGCCATATTTGGGATCGGGAAGGAATTTTCCTCCAGGGTAGATTGGCAGTGGCCCTGGAGGTTTTTCGCCTTCCTCCGAAGCATGGGGCAGGGGTCGCTTGCTGGTGGATTATCTGCTACTTTAAGTCTTTAAATCATGATTTGGAGCATTCAACAGCAGAGTCAAGGGAGAGAATTAGTTCAGGAGTGGGTGGATTGGCTTATGTGGCCTGCATCTTGCAGGAGGTCAGACTAGATGATCATAATGGTCCCTTCTGATCTTGAATTCTATGATTCTATGATTCTATGATACCTGACACGTTCCTTATAAGAGAAGAAATTCCCCTAGAGCACAGGGGAGGTGTGTTGACTTTGCAGCTTCCAGCTCCATAGAGGGGCAGCTTTTCACCCCAGTCTCTGGTCTGACTCGCCCACTTTGTATGATATGGCTACACTGATACAGCCCACATGTAAATGGGTAGATGTAATGTGGGGATGGAGGGGGGAGATTTCCCTTGCCTGTTAGATATAAGATACTTGTAAACCCTGTGGCTAGGTCTCCAAAAACTAGCTTCCACGCCTGGGCTTCTAAAAATTGATTGGGCCACATGCTGTGTTTTGGGACCTGGAATCAGCTGGGGAAAGGCCAGCGGAGGGGAGAACACGTATTGATTTTATTTGTTGGAGAACTTAGAGAAAACACAGATGCAAGAACTGCAGCCTGTGAGTCAAATTTCTCGGGAGCGGCCTCTGGCTTTGAATGTCTCCATATTTTGGGTGCTCATCTTGCGATTGATGTTCAGAGGTAGAGTGTAAGGCAGTGGTCCCCAGACTGTAGGGGGAACATTAATGGAGGCATGGCGGCGCCCAGGCCAGCCCCCACAGGGGGTGGGAGGGAGTGCCCCCCAGCTCTGCTCCTGGCCCCGACTGTGGCCCCGCTCTTGTTCGTGGCTTCTGGCTTCCAGTTCCCAGACGCGGCTCCTGGTTCCTGGCCATGGCCCCGCTCCCAGTTCCTGGCTCCTGACCACGGCTCTAGCCCTGGCCCCGACTCCCCACCGTGGCTTTTGCCCCACATCCGGCCCTGGCTCCCGACCACAGTTCCTAGGGACCAGGTAAGGGGGGGAGGGTGCATGAGCAAAAATGTTTGGGGACCACTGATGTAAGTGGTTTGGGGCAGGGACTAACTGTGTTTGTACAGCGCCTAGCACAGGAGGGTCAAAGTCCAGACTGGGACTCCTAGGTGCTACCGCAATACAGTGCTGATCCTTGGCAGCTCAAATGACTCCAATTCAGCTCTTTTGGGGGGAAATCTGACCCAAGCTGTGTTACAAAATCAGATGGTTGTTTAAGGTTTCTGCTTGGTTTATATCTCGATGAGTGAGCTTTTCCAAGTGGTCCAGATAAGTGCTCCCCATAGCAGCCAGATGTCCTGCAGGCACCCTTCCACAGTCCTTTCCCCCATACACACACTCCCAAGGATCCTGCCAAACACTCCTCCCATACTTTCTCAGGCTGAGAATCTCACAGGTGAAAGTCCCCCATTGCAACTGAGAACTCTGCTGGCTCTGCCACCGTCCGTCACTTTAGACTCTTCTCCAGACCCCAATGTTCTTTCAAACGAAGGGCTCCTGTGTGTCCCCCTATAACCTCGACAGGAACTCAAAGGCAGCACTAATGCAAACCACACCCACCCACCATGAGCCTAATTCAAGTCTCATGTCCCTCCTGGGTTCATCTCACGACTCCTGGGACAGTGGCCACATGGCCGCTTTCCTGGGCCTTCACCCCGGCACTCCTAGAGATTGGCAGGAAATGCTCTCACTACCACTGTGCAGGCCCTTAGCTGCCTTCAGCCTCTGTTCTCTCCCAGTTCTTTGCTCCTTATACAGGACAGCGGCACCCCCTGGCCCTTTCCCTGGCTTGAGTCTCCAATACCCAGGCCTCCCTGTTTCTGGCCTGACTCTCCTTCTCCCTGGCTCCCAAGCCTCCTTATATATCTCCTGACCACAGGCGCTGCCCTGCCCCCTATTCAGGTCTAGCCAGGGCACCCCTGTGCAGTCAGGAACCCAAGTCGATTTTTTGACATTTGCGCTTACCCCCAGGAGTCTGAGTAACATGGAGGTCGAGGTTCCAACAGATGCTCTTCTACAGAGATCATAGGACTATAGTCAGTGAAGGAAACAGAGCCCAAGGGCAAAGAATGATTTGGTGCCCACAGGGGCTTAAGGGGTTGCTGCTCAAATGTGTGATGTTCATGCCAGGCCTCAGCATCAGCACCTAAGGTAACAGGTAACCAGGTTTGCAATGGGAATCAGAGCAGAATTGCCTGAGCAGCCAGTGCGAGGGAAACTTTCACATGGCCCCTCTCTTGTCTATGTCAAGGGCAGAGATGTGTGTGTGTGTGTGTGATGGGGTTTCCCAATCCCACACAGCGACTGAGGGAGGGAAGAAGCAGTGCTGGGCCCCTCAACTGCTCCAAAGGGGGGATCTCTGACAAGTAAGCAGGGGAGGAGAGTGGAGAAGCTGGTCGAAGGAAGGACGCCAGTTTGCAGCTTCTGGGGACAAAGCAATCCCCAAGAGAGGGTCTGGACCAGGGGTAAGATCCAACCAGGAGGGTAGGGGTCTGTCCCTTTTCCCGTCCCCAACTCCCTGCTGAGGGAGGATGTCAGAGCATAGGAAGAGATCTGGGGAATGCTCGTTTGATGGACTGAGCTGTTGGAAAGTCTAGCTGTGGGGATAGCAGGCTGTGACCACTCCCCAGACTGAAGAGAGAGCAGGGAGGTAGGAAACGGCCCAGGCTGGTGGTCAGCTGCAGTGACCAAGTCCCTCCAGGCCTCTCCCACTTGGGCCCTGGGCTGAGACCCAGTGCAGAGAGAAGGGAGAGGGACCTACCTCCCTTTCCGTACAGGAGAACTCTGGAGCACTGGGAATTGATGGGCCAGGGCCTGCCCCCCAGGCCAACTGGCCTCTGAGTGAAACTTGCCACAGGATGTCAAAGCTTCTCAGAGACCTCAGTTCACTTTCTGCCCAGGCCCCAGCTCAGACTCAGGTTAACGATTGCCCTGGTTTGCGTGAGAAGCCGTTTGGCGGAGTTCCCCCACCTGCTCCCTGGCAAAGGGTGCGTGTGGAGGGGAGGAGGGGCAGCAGGAGGTGAGCTGGAGAGATAGGGGAGGTGAAAGGGGAGAGGGCAGAAGAGTTTATTCCTCCAACAACCCTGCCTGAAATGTGGTAGGGCTGGCCAGCGGGTGAGAAGGGAGCAGGGACAGATTAGCAGCAGCTACGCAGAGGGGAGGCCCAGGACAATGTACAGCCAGCAGAAAGCCCTTGACCATCCCCCACCCTTGCTCTTGGTTGGCACTATTAATCTTTCCGTGTCTTCAGTGGGCGTCCACCAGGGCTGGATTTCCCCTTGCTCAAGCATGTGGAAATTCTGGCCCCACTGAAGTCAACGGCAAAACTCTAGGGCCTGGATTTCCCTCTCCGTGCACAGAATAGCAGAACATTCTGTTGTTTTCATTTCCCTTAGTGAAGGAATTACAGGAGGCAGGTGGGGCTTGGACTTTTCAGCTTCTAATCACATATTTTAAAAATCCCATTTGTTCCAAACACCCTCTTGTTTCCATACAGCTCTGTGTGCCCGGGATCCGCTTCCATCCGTGGGGCCTGATCCTCCAGTCCCTGCCCCAGATATGAGGGGCTCGTCACAAATCCAGTGAAATAAGTGAGAATTTGCCTGAGTGAGGGCCGAGTAAAAACCGCCTCAGGATCTGGCCTAATAATGATCATGAACATCAATGAATACATGAGTTGGCACTTGTGATTTCGTGAAGGCAAAGGAAGAATTGAAAGGAGAGAAAAGCCAGGGAGAAATTCAATGCACTATTTCAATAGAAATATTTTCACTTGATCTAGCTGCAAAATGTGGCCCTGATCCTGCATTGGGATTTACTAGCACAGCCTGCTGGGATTCCACACAGCAGATCCCCAGGCAGGGGGTGTATTTTTAAGCAAGGTAGATAGATGGCACCAGGCCCACAGGAAGAATGAAAGCAAAAAAACAAGGCGAGGTGGGAGAATGACAGCCTAGGGATGTGTATGCATCCGAAGAAGTGAGCTGTAGCTCACGAAAGCTCATGCTTAAATAAATTTGTTAGTCTTTAAGGTGCCACAAGTACTCCTGTTTTTTTTGTGGATACAGACTAACATGGCTGCTACTCTGAAACCAGCCTAGGGGCTGTTACTTCCCAAGAGAGAAAAAGTGAATTACTAGTTAACTGGAGAGTCTGGAAGGGGCATGAGCAGGGAGCCGGAAAGAGGTGTGTATTCCAGTTCCTTTGCCTCTCATTGCCCTGGGGGATTTGCAGGGCCAGCTGTCAGCTCCTTGGGAGGTGAAAAGGCAGCTTCTTAATGTAGCTACCTGGCACTGGGGGAGAGTGTGAGAAATGGTGGAGATGATTGAACTCCCTGGACAAACCTGCAATGTCCTGATTATTTATGCTGTTGGAGAGATCTTAAAGGGCCAATGGGCTCTCAAGGGCAAGCCAAACTAACTGAAAAGCCAAAAACGATCCAAAATTCAGAGACAAACTTCAAAAGAGGAGGCAAGGAACAATGGACCCAGGTCTGCAGCCTTTACTCACCTAAGTCCCATGGAAGTCCATTGAACTACTCGGATGAATAAGGACTTCAGGATCAAGGAGAGGGACAGACAAGTAACACTGTATTCAGGGGCGGCTCTAGCAATTTGGCCGCCCCAAGCAGTCATGCATGCGGGAGGTGCACCGGAGCTGGGGGACCAGCGGACCTCCCGCACGCATGACTGCAGAGGATCCGTTGGTCCCGCGGCTCCAGTGGACCTCCCGCAGCTGCGGAGGGTTCGCTGGTCCGGCGGCTCCGGTGGAGTATCCGCAGGCATGTCTGCGGAAGGTCCGCCGGACCCGCCTGCCGCCCTCCAGGGAAAATGCCGCCCCAAGCGCGCGCTTGGCGCGCTGGGGTCTGGAGCCGGCCCTGACTGTATTATGAACAGGCTTTGGACAATTCTTGGATTCATTCTTTGTGCATTACACAATAGTGACCTGCTGATGGGAACAATTACAAGGCCTAAACAGTTAATTAACATATGAAGAGTTGTATAACCTCATGGCAGGTGTCATGCTGTAATACCAGACTATGGCTTCTTGTCTAGAATAGGAGTTAAAGTCAAGTGCAGCTAAGGCAGTGTGTACAGCTTAATATAGACTAAGATGGTTGAGTTAAACCCTAAGCTTTGACTTGGCCATTGCAGCACATGTTAAAAGCAGTGTCCCTTGTCTAAACATGAGACTTTTCAAACATGTGTTAGCTAGCATGTGTTGTTTGTGTTAGCTAGCATGCCTGTGTTAGCTAGCATGTATTTATGTTTGTGTTTGTTAGCTAGCATGTGTGTGTTAGCTAACGTGTTTGTGTTTGTTTGTTAGCTAGCATGTGTTTGTGTTTGTTTGTTAGCTAGCATGTGTTTGTGTTTGTTTGTTAGCTAGCATGTGTTAGCTAGCATATTCTAACAACACAGCTTTTATCCCCATCTAGACAAAAGACATAGGGCCATAGAATAATGACACATTACACCTGCTGAATAGCTGCACAGAGTCTTCAGTGCAAAAGCAAAACAACAACAACAACACAAACAAGAAGTAACTGTAACATTAAGGTTTCACAGTTAGAGCCCAATCCTGATCCCACTGAAGTCAATCCCAGTTTGCTCATTTACTTAACTGGGATCAGGATCTCGCCCTTAAAGCAGACAGAGCCAGCAAATACTTTGTTAAGTCTTACTGGTTAACTAAACAATGTTGTGCCTATAAATTACAAATGTCCAGACTTTCATTTTAAAGGCACATGGGATCTCAGTTAAAGCAATGTCAATCCAGAATAAGTCCATTGACTCAAACGGACCTACACCTGTGTAAGTGACAGAATGGGTCCACAATGTTTTGCAAATCATACTTTATCACAAGAGGTTTTTTCCTATAATCTTAGTCATACATAATTGATTTACATAAAAAGAAAGAATTTATCGTATAGTGACATTGATCTGATTGTGACAAACTCTCTTTCACATTAGTGTTCTGCAATGCAATGGCTCTCAACCTTTCCAGACTACTGTTTCCCTTTCAGGAGTCTGATTTGACTTGCGTACCCCCAAGTTACACCTCACTTGGTGGAGCAGAGCCCCTGACTTTGAATATTCCTGGGGCTTTAGCCCCAGGAGCCCATATAAGTTGGCGCCCAAGCCCAGGGCTGTTTCAATCCCGGCATGCAGCCGCTGTTTGCCCCCTCCCCAGACCTCTGCCCCAACTGCCCCCCAGGACCCCCACCCCCTATCTAAATGCTGCTGCTCCTTGTCCCCCGATTGTTCCCTCCCAAGACCCCTGCTCCAACTGCCCCTTGGGACCCCATCCCCTATCTAAGCCTCCCTTCTCCTTGTCCCCAACTGCCCCCTCCTGAGACCCCGCCAGCTTTCCCCCAGGACCCCACCCCCTACCTGTCCCCTGATAAACCCCTGGGACTCCCATGCCTATCCAACTGCTGACTGTCCCCTGACTGCCCCCCTGAACCTCTGCCCCATCCAACCACCCCTGCTCCTTGTCCCTTGACTGCCCCCTGGAACGCCCTACCCCTTCTCCAACCCCCAGCCCTCTTACTGTGCCACTCAGACCAGCGTGTCTGGCTCCATGCAGCTCCAGACACGCTGCTGCATACATCCTGCTGTGCTCCCCCACAGAGCCCACAGCCCCACCCCCACCCCAGCACCTGCCTTCCAGATTTGAACACCTCAAAATTCAGGAGTGCTCAAGCTCAGTTTGGGCAGCTGTTACTTCATTTCTCCCAAATCAAATATACTGATCCACTGTAACTTGCTGTAGAAAAAGCAGGATAAAATGGAGCAAGAAATGCTTATTAGCACTGGAATTGCTATTTTCAACAGCCATTGCCTTTTTGTTTGTTTAAGGAAGACAGTGATATTGCATTGGCAAATTCCCCATAGAAAGAAAGAGTGGAACAAAAGAATAATAAAGGCACCTCAACTTTTCCTCATTTATGGAGGACAGTCTTATAATATGCATCCAGATATCCTCCAATCACACAAGCTGAAAATTGTTCCACTTTACTGCACCTCTGTAACCATATGGGAATCAATCCTGTCTGTGTTTTGTGCACATACAAAATTCCTGCTGAATGACCTGCCCTGGGAGCGTTACCAGTGACCCAGGGCTGGGGAGGCAGGAGGTGTGGGGGGAGGGGAGGCACTGGTGTGGGGGAGCCCAGGGCTGGGGCACTGGTGGGGAGGAAAGGGGGAAGCCCAGCACTGGGGCGGCAGGGGGTGTGGGTGGGTCAGTGGGGGGAGAGCCCAGGATGGGGGCAGCAGGAGAGTACAGGGGGGAGCCCAGGGCTGGGCCGGGGGGCAAACAATTTTTTTTTTGCTTGGGGCAGCAAAAAACCTAGAGCTGACACTGCCAGGTTCCCCCAGCTGCCGGAGCCCCGAGCCCTTTAATTTGACCCTGAGTGCTCCCAGCCACCTCTTCAGCTGGGAGCCCCCCCGGTTGATTTAAAATAAGGTATCACCTCCCCACCCCCAACCTTCCTCTATCTGAGCATACTGTCTCCAGGGAAAGAAGCTTACACCTTCCTGGGTCTGACCTTGGAGCATTCAGCCCTTCCACATCATGCACTTTCCACAGCGAGTCTGCCCAGGCGGGTCTTGGGGCAACCAGAGGTCCCTGCACCCCAACTCCGCAGTCAGATGTGACTCCCAGCCAGACAGTAAAACAGACGGTTTATTAGATGACGGGAACACAGTTTAAACAGAGCTTGTTGGTACAGAAAACAGAACCCCTCTGTCAGGTCCATCTTGGGGGGTGGGAAGCCCAGAACCAAGTTCTGGGTCTCTCCCCATTTCCCCAGCCAGCTCCAAACTGACACTCCCTCCTCTGGCCTCTGTGTCTCTTCCGGACAAGGAGGCCACCTGATCTCTTTGTCCCCAACACCTTCAGTTGGCATCTTGCAGGGGAAACTGAGGCACCCACACAGTATTCAGAGAAAATATTAAGAACATTCCCACTTCATCACAACAGGTGCAACAAAATATAATACTGTATATTGAAGTAGGCAAGTGCTGCTTCTGACTTTCCACTTTTAATTGACCCTTGTAATCTTGTGGCGCTGACGCGTTGTAGCTTCATTTTATATCGGCTTACAGGGCGGGAGCGGGGGGCGGGGGGACCACCATTTTGGGCCCCACCAAAAATTATACAAACCTGCCGCCTATGGCCCTGGGCTGCCGGCAGCAGTGGGGAGCCGTAAGCCCTTTAAATCCCAGCCAGGGCTCGGAATCTCTGCGGGCAGCCCAGAGCCCGCTGATTCCCAGCGGCAGCTGAGATTTAAAGGGCTCCGGGCTCCCCGCCGCTGTGGGCAACCCAGGGCCTTTTGATTCCCTGCCCCGGGGCTGAGATTTAAAGGGCTCTGGGCTCCCCCCGGCTGCGGGCAACCCAGAGCCCTCTGACTCCCGGCCACGGCTGGGATTTAAAGGGCTCTGGGCTCCCCGCCACTCCAAATATTGGTGGAGCAGAGCCCCTGACTTTGAATATTCCTGGGGCTTTAGCCCCAGGAGCCCATATAAGTTGGCGCCCATGTGTATCACTGTGTATGTGTGTGTGTCAGTGTGACTGCAGTGTGTGTCGGTGTGGGGGATCACAGTGTGTGTGTATTACTCTGTACGTGTGTATCACTGTGTACATGTTTGTGTCAGTGTGATTGCAGTGTGTGTGTTACTGTGCGTGTGTCAGTGGGGGGCGATCGCAGTGTGTGTGTGTATCACTGTGTACGTCAGTGTGATCGGAGTGTGTGTGTGTGTTACTGTGTGTGTGTCGGTGGGGGGGCGGGACCGCTCGCTGTGTGTGTGTGTGTTTCCTTCTTCGTCTAACGGCAGGATTTATGTGAACGTCTCCTTCCCCTCCACCAGGGGCGGCTCCAGGCCCCAGCAGGCCAAGCGCCGGTGCTTGGGGCGGCATGCTGCGGGGGAGGGGCGCTCTGCCGGTCCGGGAGGGGGGCAGGCGGCTCCGGTCCGCTGGTCCCGCGGCTTTGGTGGAGCATCCCCAGGCAGGCCTGCGGGAGATCCACCGCTACCGGCAGAGCGCCCCCCGGCGTGCCACCCTGCTTGGGGCTGCGAAATGGCTAGAGCGGCCCCTGCCCTCCACTACCCAACCTGCCGCGTTTCACTCCATTGATTATCCGCCTCTTTGATTCAAACCCCCAACGAAACCCACTTCCCTCCCCAGCAGAAACGCGCGGGGAAGGGTTCGCTCGTGGCAGACCCGCCCCACGGAACGAAATGTGACGGTGCTGTTACCAAACCTCCCAAACAGCGACGCCCCAGTTCCCTGGGGGACACGGGGCACCTGTGCGCTATGAAAGGGCCGGGGGTGCCCGGGGCTCTGGGAACCCCCCCGCCCCGCTCTGCTCTGGGCTGCAGCACTTTCTCCTGCGTTCAGCTGCACCCGGGCGGGCTCCGGGGGAAGAAACAGGATCAAAACTGGCCTCGTGCTGGTCACTTTCCGAGCCAAAATATCGTCTCCAGCACCCCCGCGGTAACGGCCATAAAACCTGCCCCTGGTTCGCCGAACCCCTTGGGGGCGGTTCGTTCCGCTGAGACCCCGCGAACAGCTCCGCGTGTCCAGGGCCGAGCCCGATCCTGCCGACGGCGCTGAGCCCCCGAGAAGTCAGGGGAAGTGGCGCTCAGCCCTCACGGGATCGGGCCCTGTCTCTGGAGCAGGGGGCCGGCTAGTAACAAGGGGGTAGGGATATTTCCCAGCATTAGCGGGTTAATTCCAGACGAGCAACCAGAGGCAGAATAATTTACAACAACCAGGAGAAGTCGTTTCTCCCAACAGATTTGAATTCTTCCCTCTAGACCCAGTCAGAACAGCCTTCCTAGGGACTGTTCCAAAGCCTGTTGAAATCAGCGGCTACTCCCCGGGAAACGGATCAGGGCCCCTAACCAAACTCCCTCACCGCATCCTTGGTGTTTGCTCAGACGTCTATTCCGGGCTGCTCCACCGCAGAGGCAGCCGCATTTCGGTTGGAGGCTACATGTACTTTGTCAAGCCTCTTGCAATGAAAGGCACCGTATACATTAAAATATGACCCCTGCTGTATGCAGGAGGGATCTCAGCCTCCTGTGATCCCCTAACATCCAACAAAAAGCCATCTGAGCTCAAAAGGACAGCGAGAGAACAATTACTCCTGGTGTACATCTCCTCCACACTCAGCCCCCCAAGAAGGGGTGCTAGCAGGAAAGCCATGGTATCAACAGATGTTAAAATTATTAGTTCCCACTCTGCGCACGTGTACCCTCACTGAACTCAAAGCAAATTGAATGTAATCTGCAATTGTGTCAATACAGAGCAAATTACCCAACTCTGCACATTTCAGTATAGGTAGATAGGTTTTTTTAAAAATTCTAAATTCTCTACTGTGGTTGCCAAGACATAGGTTTTGCTGCAGGTCTGTAACTACAACCTCCCTCCTTTTTTTTTCTTCAAAGCATAATATCATAGAATATCAGGGTTGGAAAGGACTTCAGGAAGTCATCTAGTCCAACCCCCTGCCCAAAGCAGGACTAATCTCCAGATAGATTTTTGCCCCAGATCCCTAAATGGCCCCCTCAAGTATTGAACTCATAACCCTGGGTTTAGGGGGGGCCAATGAAGATTTCGAACGTTATGCTAGACCCGACGACCATGTTATTTAGGGAGGTCAGGTAACTGGTGAATTTCAAGAGAAAGAGGTACTCAGTAATATTAGCTGCAACTTGTCAAGAATGACACACAGAGACCTCTACTCATCATGCAGCTGAGTTTTGAGCAGCAGCACACCCTGCTCTTCCACTGTCAAGCCACTGCTGAGCACAGACTGGAAACTGGTTAGTACCAGGTGGATATAGAAGTTTCCTTCCTTCAGACAGATCTGCCGATGTAACCACTCTGAACATAATTCCAATCTTGGTTAACTGAGGAAAGGCATTAGATGGGATGTTAGATGGGATGGGATCTGAGTTACTACAGAGAATTCTTTCCTGGGTGCTGGCTGGTGAGTCTTGCCCACATGATCAGGGTTTAACTGATCACCATATTTGGGGTCAGCAAGGAATTTTCCTCCAGGGCAGATTGGCAGAGGCCCTGGAGGCTTTTTGCCTTCCTCTGCAGCATGGGGCACGGGTCACTTGCTGGAGGATTCTCTGCACCTTGAGGTCTTTAAACCATGATTTGAGGACTTCAATAACTCAGACATAGGTTAGGGGTTTGTTACAGGAGTGGGTGGGTGAGATTCCATGGCCTGCATTGTGCAGGAGGTCAGACTAGATGACCATAATGGTCCCTTCTGAATTTAAGTCTATTAATCTATGAATTAGGAATCAGACTTAGTTTCATACTTCAGAGCAGCAGCTGTTAAAGCAGGGGTGGGCAAACTTTTTGGCTCAAGGGCCACATCTGGGTGTGGAAATTGTATGGTGGGCCATGAATGCTCATGAAATTGGGGGTTGGGGTGTGGGAGGGGGTGAGGGCTCTGGCTGGGGGTGAGGGCTCTGAGGTGAGGCCAGAAATGAGGAGTTCAGGGTGCGGGAGGGGGGTCCAGGCTGGGTCAAAGGTGCAGGTGGGGGGGGTGAGGGCTCTGGCTGGGGGTGTGGGCTGTGGGGTGCAGGAGGGTGGGACCGAGAGATTCAGAGGGCAGGAAGGAGATGAGAGCTGGGGCAGGGGGTTGGGGGATGGGAGGGAGTCGAGGTGCAGGCTCTGGGCGGCACTTACCTCAAGCAACTCCCAGAAGCAGCAGCATGTCCCCCCTCTGGCTCCTATGTGGCGGCGCGGCCAGGCAGCTTTGTGTGCTGCACCATCTGCAGGTGCTGCCCCTGCAGCTCCCATTGGCCCTGTTTGCTGGCCAACGGGAGCTGTGGGGGTGGTGCTTGGGGCAGGGACAGCATGTGGAGCCCACTGGCTGCCCGTACACATAAGAGCCGGAGGGGGGATGTGCCACTGCTTCCGGGAGCCACACAGGGGAAGCCCCCAACCCCACTCCCTGGCAGGAGCTCGAGAGCTGGATTAAAATGCCTGAAGGGCTGGATGCGGCCCCCGAGCCATAGTTTGCCCTCCCGTGTTAAAGGCATATCACCAGGAGTCATTCTCTATCCTGGGACCTGGCCCAGATGACAGAACACCTGTTTTCCAAAAGCACCTTTACTGATCTCACTGCCTACAGTGAAGTGATGGCTATAAGAAAAAAATCAGCTGAAGGATGCTTTAAAGGTCCTCACCTTTATTATATGTTTGATAAGCACATGGTACATGCTGGGTGCTTCCACAAACAAAATATTAATAAGTAATCATAATATATAGCACATCACAAATGCAAAATGCCATGCAACATCAGTGTATCTTCACAGTAAATAAACAAGTATAATTACCCCCATTTTACAAACAGAGAAGTACAGACACAGCGCAGGCGATACTTGTATAAATCCATGCATACTTCAGTGGAGTGGAGATTTTCACCAAAGTTCAGGATCTGGCCCACAAAGAGGTTAGGGCCAGAATTTTCCACAGTGTGTTCTCGATTTTGTTTGCCTCTGTATTTAGAGGCCCAATTCAAGACACCATGGATCTGATTTTCAGAAAAGTGCTGAGTACTCACAGCTCCATCAGAAGGCAAAAGGAATGGCAGGAGATCAAAGCCTCTGAGAATCTGGGCCAAAGTGTCTCAGATTGACAAGGGCAATGCTGAAACAACCAGAGAAGTGATCATTTTTTGAAAGGATGTGAGCAGCCGGAGACCAAGTAAGAAATTTATCAGAGCCAGGATTCAGCAGTTCCTGATTCCCAGCCTCCTGATCTGTCCTCTAGACCAGGGTTCTCAACCCATGGAGCACCATCCAAATTGGTGACACCAGAATTAGATTTAAAAAAATCACATGGGAGGCCTGGGGGGCAGTGTTGTTCTTGAGATACCCAGGAGTGGGAGTCATCTTGTTACCCCTCCTCCCTCCCCACTTCCAGTGTGAGGGACGCTTGCTTGTGCTTAACTGGGTCCCAAGTCTCTGACACCATCAGCCTATTAGCCACTCAAGAACTCTCCTCTGGGCTATGCCTTGCAGGTTACAATAGGTGCATGCCAGTCCCCAAGTTCCTTTTGAAGCGTCCCCTGTAGTGCTCAGCCCATTATCCACTGAACGCTCACAGAAATACCGGTCTGCTGACCCAAAGGAAGTGTACACACCAGTTTGAATGATTCAATTCAGGGTTAGTACCTTGCTTATTATCACGGTACTGAGATATATTTATAATGAAAACAACAATACTTTTATTATTAAAAGTTCAACATTCAGGTGATCATGAGTAAGGAAATGGGAAACAAAAGGTTACATACAAAACAAAATCATAACAGCTTTCTAGAGACTAAACTTGATTTACAACATACTCTGCTGTCTAAAGAAGCTTCTCGCCCAAAGTTTTCCGCAGCTTCTTCAACCAAGTTTGGTGATGACCCTGTTTCCATGAATGTAAATGCACTGCCTGTTTACATCTTAGAGGCAGGATAAGAGGGTGGCTTCTTTGTCTCCTACTATATCCCCAAAATTCATTGTCTGTAGTCAGAGACTACATAAACCCCCATGTGGGTTATTTTTCCTGAGTGTTGCTTTCCTGTTGACTTCACATCTTTTGATAATTTCCTACGGAAATGGGCATCCACTGTGCTAGCTTATAATGCTAACTTCATATCCAGTGGAGAGACAGCTGAATAAACATCTCTTGTCTGACAGAAAACCTGTTTCTCCACCTCTGCTGTGTTAGACAACCTAAGACCGTATTTTCAGTAGACATACACAACTCCTTACATAGCATCTGTGCATACATTTCACAATGATCAGTGTGAACTGGCTTTCATTTAAGACCTCACCTGACATTCTTTAATCAACCAGAATGTACATACCAGGGAGGATATTCTTGTAACCCCTTTACCAGTTGGCATTAAGTGGTTCTTACATCAAGGGGAGGGGGCAAGTCCTGCCCCTGGCATGTGGTGGGGGTGGTGGTGGCTGCAGAGCTTGCCCCATACTCTAGCCTGCAGCTGCAGCAGCTTCTGCAGCTCCAGTCCCATGAGGCCGGCTGGGTTTGGCTCCCCACTCCAGGCACTGTGACCTGGTGCACAGGTTTACAGTAAAACTGAGTTTTGGCCCAGATGCCCCTCCATTGGGATGACAGGGATCAGGCCAAATTTGAGTGAGTGGCACTGCAACCCCATACACAAGACTGCACCGCCCCTCATTCACATTTGGCCCAGTCGGTCCTCTATCAAGGGGTCCAAGACAAACCTGAGAGGTGCTGCAACACTGGAGGAGGCAATACCTGGAGTGGGGAGCTGAGCCCAGCCAGCCCTGTAAAACAGGAGCTGCCACTAAGGCACATCCCATGTCCTTATTTGGTGCTTATTATGTTAATATGTACAGCATATATCCTGGGGAAGAAGTATTCAGTAAGCCAGATAGTTTTGCACTAAAGCTATTTACTGGTGGCAACCGGCCTTGGCAGTTTACGAATGGCTCCTGAGCCCCCGAAAGGCTGAGAACCACTGCTCATGGCCATGCCCCCCTTTTCTTTTCTGTTATTTTAACAACGCCTCTCAAGACCAACACTTTGTGCTTTTCATTCCCCTTCTGTATGAAGATTTAAAAGCTCTTCACCAGACCTTAATAAAATACAGTTCCCTGCTCCCCCCATCCCAGACTATAATCGCCATTTTACAGTGGGGAAAACGAAGGCCCAGAGAAATTAGGAGAAGTGGCCAGGGTCGCAAAGGAAATATGTGGTGGAGTAGAGAACAGATGCCAGAGCTCTTGCGTCCCAGTGGGTTGCTCTAAGTTCTAGAGTTAACATACTTCCTCCAAGAGGGGCTATCTCAGAGGGGCACTCCTTTAAGAGACAGGCAGCCGGCCTTTCGAGCCTTAAAGAAACAGGCCCCAACCAACTGCGGTCCCTAAACAGGAGAGAAGGAATGGGTCTGTCAGCCAATGCAGGGCAGGGAGACCTTTGCGTGACTGTTTGAAACAGCCGAAGATTACAGAGCATGCCAATCAACTGCCTGAGCCTTATGAAATTGCTCCCACCCCCTGCTATAAACAACCTGGCCTTTAATTTGTGGCTGTGGTGCAGCTGAGCTCTACCCAAGAGGTGCCCACAGAAGGTGTTTGGACTGGAGCAAGGGCTTGTACATAGCCCTTCCCTTGCCCCAGCATGTTGTAACTTGCCCTCTGCCTTTGTTAGCTCTGTCCTGGGCCGCTCCCTCTATAACCCAGGGCTCCCTGGGCTGCGAGATCAGCAGGCCAGCCGCCAAAGTGTAGGTGCTGGCCTCCTCTGGGGGCTCCTGGGCCGCGGCCTGAGTTCTGGACGCGCCTGGGAGGCCACTGCAAAGTGCGCTGTCCCTTTAAGAGCGCTCAGCGCGTGCCTGAGTGACCAGGGGTGAATTACAGGTTTGCCCGGGGAGTGCGGGCATCCCGGCCCCTTCTCACGCGATCCCTCGGAGCCAAGTGGCTGCAGCCAAGGGCAGCCGCGGCACCTCCCCCGGAGCCAGCCCGGTGCCCTCGCCTGTCTCCCCTGCTCGGCTCCCACGTGTCCAGCGCTGCTGACGGGATTCATTTCAGACACGCGTGTCCCCATTCACGTTGGGAGAACACGGGTCGCGTGGCTAGGGGGTCAGCGCTCGCCCCCTTGCCTGCCGAGCCCAGCTGAATCTCCCAGGGTGTGATCGGAGCCCCGGGGAGTGTCAGGGCCCGATGTGTGGGGGGGGGGCGTTCTCCGTGGGGGGAGCCAGGGCTTCCCGCAGGTTGCACATTGGCATCGCCCTTCCTGCAGCGCGGCCTTCTGCCCCTGCCCATCTCCCTTCTCACGCCATCCCCGTCCTGCCAACGTTTGAGAAAGTGCCTCCAAGTCTGGAGCAGTGACCTCCCTTGGCCTCTGCCCCTCAGCTGCCTTTGACTTGTCTCCCCCACACGCAGCGCCCCAGTCCTGTTTGTGTCTGCACGGGAAAAGCGGGGGAACGCAGCCAAACGACTTCGCACGCGAACCTGGGCAATCTTTAACCCGAGCAAGGACAGGGGCAGAAAGCGCTGCTACCTGATCAACTTTAACCCGCTGCTGCGGTCCCTGCGCATCCCTCTGCCCTTCATTGCTGTCCCTCCGTCCTTCTGGGCCACCCCCGCGCCCCCAGCCTCTGGCACTGGAGTCACCGGGGGGGGCGGGGGTGAGAAAGGGACACAGCAAGAGAAAAACAAATCTCACCAGCCTGGGGAGGAAGGGCAGCCCCTGGGACTATGCCGGGGGTCTCACTCGCCATTTCCAACTGCTTCTTTTGGGTGCGGTTTCTCTGCGGACTTAATAGAGAGGGTGAAACCCTGGCCCCACTGAAATCAATGGGGAGTTTTGAAATGGTCTCCAATGCGGCGAGCGTTTCACAGGCGGAGATTAGTGCTTTTGGAGCGAGAGTTTTGCTGCCCTGGTTATTTTTGTTTCACAAACTGAGCAGAGGTGACTGTTCTCCCCTGCACTCGCCTATAGTCCGTAGGAACCAGTGCACATTTAGCCAGAGGGATCTCTGGTTAGTTTCACTCAGTCCTACACGCAGGGGACCCCGAGTTTCTGCGATCTCGAGTTACATGTGACAGGGGAAATTCCCTTTTCCTGAAGCGCCTGCTCCCACCCCAAATCCAGCAGGGTGAAATTCCGCCGGTGGTACACGTGTGTGTGGTTTCTATACAATGCTGCTGTAGCTGTTGTCTGACACTGCCCCAGAATTCTGGATGGGTAACCCGATAAACTCCCCCCGGCCCCCACCCGAATCTGACAAAGTCCTTCAGATGGGAGCCTGAATTTCACCTCTCCCTATGATAATGTAATTCCCATGCTGCTCTCCTGTTCTTTTACACTCAGCGCAACTCGGGCAGTAATCAGGCTGTAAATTCACCACAGCAGCAAATGTGATTTGGGCATTTGCAAGCAAGGGCACATTCTAACATTCCCTGCTAGCAGCAGTATCTCCTCTTGGCAGCAGAGAGGTCTCTCCTGATAAAACTTTGGGAAGGGATATTTGCAGGGTGGGACGAGAGTAAACAGAGGAACTGTAGGGTCCTGATTCATTCCTCATTGTAGGAGATTTTTGCCTGAATCCACTCCTCACCCTCAGTCAGAGGTCAGCCTGAGTCTCCTCCACTTTAAGAAACAGGGTTGCTACAGCTCTTTTGCTGCTGGAGAGGTCAATGTCTTTGCCTGGAATCCTGGAAGAGCTAATGGCCTAGTTCAGTGGTTCCCAAACTTTTTTTTTCCCCCGCAGGCCACTTGAAAATTGTTGAGGATTTGGGCAGACCACTTAATGATCTTTCCAAATGTTGTTTGTACCCTTAGCTAAGTATTGTAAAGCGCTTTGGATAAAAGTGCTTTATATAAAAAATTAATAATAATTAATGTTTTCTGTTCTACAAAGAAAAGCACACAACTCATATTTTAATATCAGTAGTCTTACCTTCCTAATGAGATGGATGTGCCCTCTCTCCCCTGCTGTGGCAGCCCCCAAGCTGGGACTGGGAAGGAGGGGATGTCTCTCCCTCACTGCAGCAGCCCCGAACTGGGGCTGGGAAGGAAGGCTGTTTCTCCCTAGCAGCCACAGCCCTGGAGCTGGGGAAAGTCACCTCTTTCCCTGGCTGCTGCAGTGTTGCACATCCCAAATCCCCTCCCCCACGCTCCAATAATTAGGTGGGTGGCCCTTTATTGTCTCATGTGCAGCCACCCAGGCATGCACCTTAGAGGGAACTATCCATGGACCACCTGAATGGCGCTCGCAGACCACTGGTGGTCCATGGATCACAGTTTGAGAACTTCTGGCCTAGTTCATCCTTTGAGAGTTGGATCCCCCACTTGTTTCTCTCCAGGTCTTTCAGAAGAACGCATCACATTGGAGTTAGGAGTCAGCAGTTCTTAATAAACCGGTTAAGTGTTGTGATGGTCATTCGTTGGAATCCCCAGCACTGTATAGGTGCAATATGGAATGTTTTTTAAATGCAGGAATGTACACAGTGTATGAAAACATTTCTGCACATCAAGTATAATCCCCTTGGCCTGGATGATTTGGCCTGTGGAAGATGAGGATGAGCTAATAACATAGTTCATAGGATGTGGGATCTAATAATATAGTTTCTGGGATGAGGTACAAAGAAACCCAGCATATACATATAATCAGTCCTCCTGTTACTAATTGCTTGTGTGACTTTACAAATGAATGACATAAGAGAAACAGACAAGACCAAACTCAGCTCCGGAAGCAAGTGAACCAGAATGGAAATGGAGCAAAGCAGCTTCTTCTATCTGTTTTACCAGCCTGTATGTTCACTTGCTGGTTTCTTTTCAGGAATGAAGTTAATTTTAAGTCAAAAGGGGGAAAAGACTGAAGAGACCCTGTGCACACTAGAACTTGCACTGTAACCACCCGGGGTTTGCAACCATGTGCACACAAGATTTTAGGGCCTTCACATTCAAGAGGGTTACAATGTGTTCATACATTTTAAGGCCAGAAGGGACAATTATGACCATCTAATCTGACCTCCTGTTTGATACAGACCATAGAACATCCTCTAGTGATTCCTGCTTCTAGGCCAGCAATTTGTGGTTGAAGTAAATCATACCAAATTGAGTTAGAACCATGTTAAGATTTGTTAAGACCATGTTAGGATCCAAATGTGTTTGTTTAAAATAATTCCCTGGCCACAATAGACACTTAAATCACCCCAGCTACAACCATGGTTGAAAACAGTTTATCTGGTTTAGTACTTTCCGCTGTATTATAACAAATAGATCAGTCTGTTTGGGAAAAATATGAGCCACTTCCCAATCCTGCTTGGATGAACTGACCCCAAAATGCATCCATTTGCTCAGCCAATGCTTACATGGTTTTTAAAGACAGATCTAGGCCATAGCCCTCAAGTCAATCTTAAACTTGAATTTTGCTACTGTAACTTCTAAATGCTCCATTTTATATGCAGGGTACATGTAACAAACTAATGGATTGTAGATTGCATTTTAGAAAGCACATCTCTCTCTCCTTTTTTATTTTGTTTTGTTTTGTTTTGGTGCATTCATTGTCTTTTACTGTATATTGCCTCATGGGATCTAGGTGATCAGATAAGGCTGCATGGTTGTGTTCTGCATGATCTATATGGACGTGTGTGTTTGAAACTCAAATTCTATTATGCACTTACTTCCTGCATTTAGTAGTAATATGTCTATGTAGTTACATAAAAAATTGTTGTGTGTCAGTATTCTAAATGTAATGTTATTCAAATGTGGGATTCATAGCCAATATATAAGATAGTTATTACACTCCATGGTAGTCAGAGTAACCGATGGCAGATGAAGTCACTTGTACAGGCACAAATATCTGTGCATCTTGCTTAGCTAAAAAGATTTGACAGGTTTGCTGCATTTAGATGGTAAAGCTCTTTGAATCACAAATCTTGTTTCCATACCTGTCCCTACTTGAGCAAACTGTTGTCGCTGTACAAATAAATTGTGATTCATGCAGGTGTGAAATGGCTGAGATGAACACACTGGCGCTGAACAAAGATAGGCATCAGTGTGAGAGTTTTCAGGTGGTGATGTCTGCATGTGTAACTTTGTGTAGTGTTTAATGTCTGTACTCATTGCCAGTCAGAACTACGCTTTGAATTAATGATACTTACTCTGCAGAACAAACCCTCTGCAGGAGGCAAAGTGTTGGAGGACAGGGATTCTCAATCTTTTTCTTTCTGAGGCCATCCCCACAACATCAAAGCTCCACAGCCCACCTGTGCCACAACTGTTTTTCTGCATATAAAAGCCAGGGCCAGGATGTTAGGGGTAGTAAGCAGGACAATTGCCTGGGGTCCCATACCACAGGGGCCCTATGAAGCTAAGTTGCTTAGGCTTCAGCAGGGCCCGCTCCAGGGGTTTTGCCACCCTAAGCAGCCAAAAATAAAATAAAATTAAAAAACCCACGATCATGATCTGCGGCAATTCAGGGGGAGGTCCTTTCCTCTGAGTGGGAGTGAGGGACCCTCCGCCGAATTGCCGCACCTGCTGCCCCTCTCCGGCGTGGCTGCCCCAAGCACCTGCTTGCTAAGCTGGTGCCTGGAGCCAGCCCTGGGCTCCAGCTTCAGCCCAGGGTGGCAGTGATGGAGCCCCAGGCTTCAGCACCAGGGCTTAGGCTTTCTGCCCTGGGCCCTAGCAAGTCTAACACCCGCCCTACTTGGTGGCTACCCTGAAACCTGCTTGCAGCCCCCACCCCACAGGGGCCCTGGACTCCTGGTTGAGAACTGCTGCTGGAGGAGACACAGTTTCTGAAGGCTGCAGCCTGATTAGCCAGGACTGGTCGGCTCTCCAGCCTGGGAGAGCAATCGTTTATATGGGTCTTGGGGGAGGGGAATGAGCTAAACTCCCCCACACAGCCCCAATTCCCCTGCAAAGCTGCATCAGCAGCTCCCTACTGCTAGCTGCAGCTCCCAGCTTCTGCCAAGCCCAGTCCGCTCGTCCCGGCCTCCGGTGGACCTGCCGCATACATGCCGGCAGGAGCTCAACCGGAGCCGCGGGAAGAGGGGACCCGCCGCGGGACCGGGGAAGGGCGGCGCAGCGCTCCGCGCTGCTTGGGGCAGCGTCATTTCTAGAGCCGCCCCTGCTCCTGGCTGCCAGGGTTAATGAGGACAAGTTCAAGGAATCAGCCTTGCGTGCCAGGCACCTTCAGCAGAGCCTCACGCACCTGAACACACCCTCACCCTGAGCCAGTCTTCAGCCTGGGACCCTGCCTCTGTCTCTTCAAGAAGCAAACGCTTCCGCTGGGCCTTTTTGCCTTACTGACTGGGCAGCCCTGGAGAGCTCCTTGGTCCCTCCTGCCCGGAGAGTTGCCCGAGCTCGTTCTGCTGCAGCCCGCCCATGTCTCAGGCCTGGCACAGCCAGCGAGCCCCCTAGGGGGTGGCGTGGCGGCTATCAGCACTGGCAGCAGGTTATATGTGCCTTGCATGCTAAGCGGCAGTTTGGGCGTTGGGTAATTGTTCCCCAGCAAGAGTTGCGGCTGGAGTGTGATTTGGCAGGTGCCTGCGTGCGGGAAATTAGCTCAAGGGGTGTTGACAGGATATTGATACACAGGGACTGTAAACACGCCCCCCCCCCGCCGCCGCCGCCCGTTTTCTTGTGAGCAGCGGGCTCTGCATGCGAACATGCTTTAGCTCTTTACACACGCTCCTTCCCGCCCCTCCAGCATCCTGCCCCAAAGCCATCCGTTGACAAACAGCTGGGGAGAATAGAGAACACGCTGTAACAGGGCGCTGTCCCTTTAAGAGCCCTCCCATAGCGTGACTGAGTGACCAGGGCGTTACAGGTTTGTCCGGAGAGTTTAATTATTCGAGGCCCCTTCTCACGCGATCCCCCGGCGCTCAGGGCTGCCCCCTTGTCCGCTCCCCAGCACAGCCCGGGGGGGATAGGGAGCGAGGCAAGGCAGCTCATCCCTCCCTCCAGGCTGCCCGCACCGTCGGGGGGGCAGGACTCCAGCCCTGCTGCCCAATCCTGCTCCCACGGAAAGCCAAGGGAGTTTTGCGATCGACTTAAAAGGGAGCAGGACCAGGTTTTCAAGGGAGTCAGCCAGGTTACTTTCCATTAGCGCAGCGCAGCGCATCCCACACCCCCAACTCTCCAGCCGCTCCCCTTCTTTAACCGGGTTGGCGCCCGGGCTTCGGCTGAGCCTATGGGAGTGAATACTCCGTGGGCCCGATCCTGCCTCCCGCGGGGTGTTTTTACCCAATGACTTCAGTGGGACCCGGATCGGTCGGACCCTGCATTAGCTGGCGATATTGCAGACGCGCCTAGCGTAATGTCTCTCCCACTGCCCACTCAATTTAACTGCAAATTAAGAGAGACCTGGCTAGTGTGGAAGCAGCACCTGGCTGTGCTGTCAGTCAAAGCCCACCATGTATCCCCCCCACGCGTGAGCAGGGCTGCTGTGGCTGCTGGGAGCTTTCCGTGGGGATCGGGGGCTTCCCGCAGGTTGCCCATTCGTGCAGTCCCCTGCTCCTGCTAATCTGCCCTTGCTCCCTTCTCACGCGATGGTCCCTCCAGCCACGTTGCAAAAGGTGCCTTTGGAACAGTGACCTCCCCTCCCCCTGCTCCACCGCCTCATCCCCCTGCAGGTCCCCCTCCCCTTCTGCTCCCCAATCTCCCCCGGCTTGTTTGCACGGGGAAAGTGGTGAAACGGAGCCAAAGCGCTTCTCACGCGAACCTCATCAATCTTTACCTTGGCCCGGCTCAGGGGCAGAAAGCTGCTGCCTGCGTTGGGCGCACAGTCCGGCCCCCTCTTTCCCCGGTCCCCCAACTCCCCGGAACCCTCGCTCCAGGGCCAGGAAAACTTTGCTCCCCAGTGATCAGGGAAATTTGCTCCCCTACTCTGCAGCCCTGGGATGAAATGGGGCAAACGAAAGAGGAACAGAGCAGCGGGTCCCCTCCAGGGTGAGACGTGGGGGTGGGAGAAGGTGTGTAAATGGAGCTTTCCTCCCATACCCCTGCCGTGAAACTTTCCAAGTACGAACCCTACGTCCCAAGGTTACTGTCTGCGCCTGCGCATGTTACAGGCGCTTATAGAAACACACTGGCTGTGGATCTGCCTCTGTCTCTAATCGGCTCAGTGGCTAATTAGTGGATATGTCCCAGCCCTCGGGATTTTAGGAATCCTTGGGGCTGGCTATCAGACCCCCGCTTTTCTAATAATAAAAGGCATTTTCACGTCGGTTTTCTGCTCAACACCCTCCCCGGCCGCTCCCCAAAGGCAACCCGGGTCGATTCTCTTTACAGTTGCAATGGTATGAATATCTGGTCCCTTCCGAGAGAAATCAAAAGACAATGCGGTTTCTCCTATTCACTGGGGGCCAATGTCCTGTGGGGAGAATGTCCCTTGGAACAGAGCAGCCGGTCAGTAACTTCAGGAGAGGAGGATACTTCTAGGGCCACTGGCGAGGGAGAATGAGAAGCGAAGCGCTAAGCTGTCTGCGCTAAGGGGAAGGGTGTCTGCACAGAGATCTCCCGAAGAAGAGCTCTGTGTAAGCTTGTCTCTTTCACCAGCAGAAGTTGGCCCAATAAAAAGGTTACCGCCACCACCTCTTTCTCTCACAGATCACAGTGACAGCCGCGGGAATGGCATCCCCTCGCCATGGGGGGCTAGTGACTCCCGCCTCCCCAGGACTGCACCGGGCAATAGAAGAGATGGCAGGGCACAGGGGGCGCCAGCCTCTGCCCTGGATACTGATGTGTTGCTGTACAGGGTTGTTGGGCTGGAGGGTTAGGACTGGTTGCGTATTTTGCGCACCAGAGCCACCAGGCGCATTCAGCATTCTCGGAAACACTCTGAGCTGAGCTCCTGAAGCCCTCACGACTCCGGGCACAGAGATACCCACCCGACCCGACCGCCTCCCCCTCTGCCAGCAAAGACTCCCCAGAGCTAGTGAGCTCAAGGACCAGCAGCAGCCGAGGCCGGGGGATCCGGGTTTCCAGAAGCAGGATGGAGGAGTCGCGCTCTTGCACGGACTGAGCCAACCTCCCTTTCTCCCGAGCTTCCTCCAGCAGGCGCAGCGGCCCCTGCGCTGGAGAGCCCCTGCTTCTGGCACTGACATCTCTGCGCTGCTGCTCGGAGCGAATCCCTGGCGCTCTCCAGGGATCCTGTCCATTGCAAACCACAGCGGTTGTTATGATGGGGATGGAGCTGCTAGTCATTACTTTGCCGTTGGAAGCTTTGTGCACACTTTAGTCACGTGACGGGAGGATGCTCGGCCAATCAGGATGCAAGGAGGTGCATATAAAGCTGGCAAAAAGTGGCACTTCAGTCAAGTTGCTGGGGAGGAGCACTTTGTACCCTCTCCCAACAAGCCGCAGACCCCGGGCATCTCCGAGCTGCACCCAGGAGCACCCGACTCCTCAGAAGAGATCTCCAAGGCAAGCTGCGCCAAGCATCTGGGACGCACAGGTACCGCAGGCTGCTTTCCCCCGCTGCCCGTCTCCGCAGTGCTTTTCTGCAGATCCAGCCGCAGTGTAAACGCTTTGGGGGTGGTGGGGTGTGTGCAGATAAATGTGGCTGTCTGGTGGCTTTGCACATATAACGTAGAAAAGTCTCCCCCCCCCCACTAGTGATAGAATTTGTTAGGCGCTCAAATTACCTGGAGTCCTGGGCTGTCGTGTGATATATTATCAGGTCGACCTCAAGACTGTTTGCAAAAAATCAGAGTGGAACCTAATAGCTGGAATGATACCCTACCCCCCTGAGCAGGTAGCTTGCAGATGAAATACCATGGGGGCAGTTATAACTCTGTCTCCCACATTCACAAGCAAGAAGTCGTGCAAAGAGTCATATCCAGCCTCCTGCAGGGATATATCTTTGGCACTATTAAGGGCGAGGTCTTGCTCCTGTCAAAATTATTAGCAAAACTTCCATTCAACAGCAAAAGGATGGAGCCCTAAATCTTCTGCTACTGACTTATTTGTCTGGATGGGAATCTCATCAGTTAAGGGAACTCCAGCCAAGCTGGGTTTGTATGTGTGGGTGTACCAGAGGAGCTCTCCAAAGGGTTCCCATATTAAGGCTCTGACCTCTCTTCCTTAAGATTCAGATGAGTAAGCAATATGGGATGCTTGTTGGGGGGGGATGACTCAAAACCTAGAGATTCCCTATAGAAGGAACAAGAAATGGAGACAAATAGTGTCTGGCAAAACTGTTCTAAACCCCACAAATTTGCTTTAGATCAATTCAGATGGTCTGATTTAAATGTCCCCAAAGATAAGACATTTAGAATGGAGGACATCTTATGGGAGACCCTTATTTTCAGATCCACCTCTGCCCGTTGTGCCTTGGTTCTTCAGGGAAGATGTGTCTTCCTTGCGAATTGCCTGGCTTGCTTGTAGGCGTGGATATCCGCTGCTTAATGTTTTCCTAGTCTCTCATAATTTCCTTTCACTAAACAAATAGGAAGACTGTTCCTGGTTTTGCATGAAACAAGCAAATGTCCATTCAGTGATGGGCACAAAAGTCTAGTCTGGGTTTCCTGGTGACTTAAAAACAGCACCTCCCACCCAGGAGAACTGACCCCTTTTAAAGAGTCTACCCATCATCTCATTGTTCTCAGTGAATGAACAGACTCTCTTCCTTCAGTGTGAACTAGGAGATGGCAAAATCTGGACTGATTTCCTCACTCACTAGCTTACATCTCTCCCTTTGTGGAAATGAGAGGCACTCCCTCCCCTATGTCAATCTTTAATGGGTGAATCAGTGACACTATAAACCATACCCTGCTCTTTGGAACTGATAAGATGTAGTGTGTTAGAAACAAACACATGAAAAGAACTGGTGTCTAATCTGTGTGTGCTATTATGCACAGGTGCTGTAAGTAGAGAGACAGCTGCTCATTCAATAGACCCTTCTGGAGAGAGGCACATACTGGTTATAACAAAGCCTCTTGGCTAAAGCTGAACTAGGCTTTGCCTTCAGATTACACCTTTTTCCCCCCTGGCATAAAGAAATGTGGTGTGGTCATACTAAGACTCTTACAGAGATCTTGGTAGCCCCATCTCTCCCTTCTGCATGTGCATATTCCAGGTGATCTTAAACTGAGATAAAACACTCAAGTCCTGCATCCTGTGATACTCTCAGCAAGACTAGAGCCATCAGACCCAGTGTTAGGGCCAAATTATAACTTGGGTAACTACCTTCTATGCCCCAGAATTTCCCCTTGGTAGCTCCAAGTCATTAAGGCACCTTCTCTTCAGTCCCCTAGGAAATGCTGGTATAATGCTGCTACAGCCTGTTAGGGAACCATGATGTTCCACTCCAGAAATGGCAACCTTTCAGCAATGAAGTTCTTGGCTATTCTAAGCAAAACCCTGCATGCATTCTTTAGATGAGCTGGGGTGGAATGCTACAGGGTGATGACCCCTAGATAATCAATGGGACTCACTAACCATATGAATAAGAGGAGGAGAATGTGGCCCTGTAAACAGGTCCCCCTTCAGTTCCTGGAAACCCTGCCTGGGTGAATTAAACAGCATATGTAATCCATCAGAGCCTCTGTATTATTTCTCCCTTGTGTGCCAAGTATAACACCAACTGAATATAGCATCAACTAGGAATCCACCTCCTGTGCCCAGGTTAGGTCTTTTATGCTGCTTGCCGCCTTCTCCTGGCTATCCAGCTGATGAGCTAGTTACCTCATTAACTCACCAGGTTCTCTACAGATCCACGTGATCTCTTCTAACCTTCCAAACCTGCTCAAATTACCTAACTCCCTCCTACTCTACACCCCATACCCTGGGTGCTGTATCTAAGGGTATGTCTACATAGGGATAAAAAACCCAGAGCTGGCCTGGCTCAGCTGACTCAGGTTCTCAGGGCTCTGGTTCCAGAGCTAAAAACTTACTGTGTAGATGTTTGGGTTCAGGCTGGAGTCCGAGCTCTGGGACCCTGTGTGACGAAGTCTCCATGGCAACTAATGGCCAGGCCCTTCCCCCCTTTCAGGGGGATGCTAAAGGTGTGGGCGAACAAAGAGATCAGGTGACCTCCTGGCCTGGGAAAGAGACAAAGCCCAGAGAGGAAGGGCTGGAGGGGGTTTGGGGAGTTTTTTGGAAGCTGGCTGGAAAATGGAGGGGAGTGCTCCGGCCTCCCAATGGGGCTGTGGCCTCCCTGGGGGCCCCAGATGAACCTAACTAAAGGGGGTCCTGTTGTCTGTACCGGCAAGACCTGTTTTGGGCTGTGTTCCTGTCATCTTAATAAATCTCTGTTTTACTGGCTGGCTGAGAGTCATGTCTGACTGCAAAGTGGAGGCGCAGGACCCTGTGGCTTCCCCAGGATCCTGCCGGGGTGGACTTGCTGTGGGAAGCACACAGGGGGGCAGAGGATGCTGAATGCTCCAAGAGGAGACCCAGGAGATGAAGCCGTGTGAGCTTCTTGCCCTGAAAACAGTCTGCTCCAAGGGAGAGGCAGCTCCCCAAAGTCCTGACTGGCTTTGTGGGGAGCAGTTCCAGAGTATTGCCTGGGAACTCCGAGACATCCCGCAAGAGTGGATGATCCCAAAGCTCAGGCTCTAGCCTGAGTCTGAATGTCTACACAGCACATTTTAGCCCCACAAGCCTGAGTCCAAGTCAGCTGACCTAGGACAGCTGCAGCTTTTATCCCTGTTGTGAAAGTAGGGAAAGAATTAACAAGGATTTGTAGGGATCTTAATGCATGACAGTCTGTTAGCAAGAGTCAGGCTAGCAGTTAGCAAGAGTTAGGCCAGCTGTAACCCTAATGACACGAGACTTGTAGAAGCGATGATGGTGTGAGGCGAGTGGGAAAGAACTGTGTGAGAAGTTGTCACGACCTTGCACTGATAACCAAATATGTAGACTGGCATCTCCTAGAAGTGAGAAAAATAAGATAGCAGGATGGCCTATGTATAAACAAAATGCAGCTGTTGCTCATTATTGTCTGTGTTATTGCTTGTTGTTGTCTGTAACAAAGGTATAATGCTTGCTGTAATTGTTTACCTGTTGAGAGACCTGTCCGGGACTGGGGAGACTGTGTGTCCTAGGGCACTCCCTCCCTCTATTGCAATTGCTTGAGAAATAATAAAGTATTTGATTTTGCTGCACCCAAAGAAAAAGCAAGAACTGAGTTTTTCTCCGACACTATATAGACATAACCTAGCAACCAGGGTGCTAGCTTCCAACAAGCTCTGTTTATAGCTGCTTAACTGCACATTGTCATAGGCCTATAGTATGTAAAATGTTTTAGGATCCCTTTAAAGGCTTCTATATAAATGTAAGGTATTATAACTCTTGGGATGAAAGGAGCAAGATCTCTGGTCCTGGGATCATTTAGGAGTAAAATCAATGTGGCAAATTTTTTCACTATGGTCATTTAAAGTAATGTGGTTCATGTAGAAATAGTCTCTGGGAAATAGATGTTGCAATGAAATTTGCAACTGCATCTTGATAAGAACACTATGTAAATTAGAGTTAAGGCAATGAATATTGTCACTTAGTGCAGGGGTGCTGGAACTTGGGGGACAGCAGCACCCCCTGGCTTGAAGTGATGTCCATCATATACAGGGCTTACTATTTTGTTCAGTGGCTTTCAGCACCCCTACTATAAAAATTGTTCCAATGCTACTGACTTGGTGAACCTGACTGTACAACATGTAGCATATAATGTTTAGAAAGCAACACTTAACTGTCCTATCCTAGCTCCTCTTTGGTAAAGATGAAGGGGGAGTATTTTGCTGCACATATATTTACATATCTTGTGGGGGTGTTTAAAAGGCAGTGATGTCCACAAAGTCAGTGATTGAATAAACCCCACAAGTGCAAAGTGGGAAAATCAATGGGACAACTCACAGAAAAGTATTACTCAGTCTGAGTACAATGCATTATAATGTAACCCTAAGTAGCTTGCGTAAGATCATAAAGCAAGTGCCCCAACCAAGATTAGAATGCAGGTTTCCTGACTGCTAGCTTTATGAAGTAACCATCAGATAACACTGCCTTACAACCTGAGGTGCCTTCTGGACTTTACTTATCTATCTTTTGTTTAATCTTAGGGTTCTTAGTCCCTTGAATATGAAGGCTGCAATGTCACCGGTGGGAAGCCAGGGCATTATCTCAGTCACCGAGATCCTTATTGCCTCAGCTGTCTTCTGTCTGACCTTCATGGTCATCAGATCCTTCCGGCAGCAAATCCCCAAGGGGCTGAAGAGGCTCCCAGGACCAAGGGGTTACCCCCTGATAGGCAACGTGCTGGAGCTGGGGAGCAATCCACACCTGACCTTGACCCAGATGAGCCAGACATATGGAGATGTGATGCAGATACAGATTGGCACCAGACCTGTGCTGGTGCTGAGTGGGCTGGACACCATCAAACAAGCCCTGGTGAAGCAAGGGGAGGACTTCATGGGGCGCCCTGATCTCTACAGCTTTCGCAATATTGGAGATGGCCAGAGCTTGGCCTTCAGCACTGATTCAGGGGAGGTGTGGAGAGCTCGCAGGAAGTTGGCCCAGAATGCCCTGAAGACCTTCTCTGTCTCACTCAGCCCCAACTCTTCGTCCACCTGCCTCCTCGAGGAGCATGTCTCCAAAGAAGCTGACTACCTAGTAATGAAGTTCCTGCAACTGATGGAAGAAGAGAAGAGGTTTGACCCATATCGGTACATGGTGGTCTCTGTGGCCAATGTCATCTGTGCCATGTGCTTTGGCAAGCGTTATGACCATGATGACCAGGAGCTGCTCAGTATGGTAAACCTGAACAATGAATTTGGGGAGGTGGCTGCCTCCGGCAACCCTGCAGATTTCATCCCAGTGCTCCAGTATCTCCCTAGCCGCACCATGAAAATTTTCAAGGATCTCAATAAGAGGTTTGACTCCTTTCTGCAGAAGATTGTTAAGGAGCACTACAGCAGCTTTGATAAGGTAACCGCAGGGCCGGTGCAACCATTTAGGCAACCTAGGCAGTCACCTAGGGTGCTAGGATTGGGAAGTGGCATTTTCTTTGGCAGTGACCGCGGCAGCTGGATCTTCAGCCGCCCCGGTAGCCACTGGCATTCAGGCGGAGGGAGTTGGGGCAGGGGAGCGCGGGGAGGGATGCCTGCAGCAAGTAAGGGGGGGCACACAGGGGAACTCCCCGCCCCAGCTCACTCCTGCCCCGCCTCCTCCCCGAGCACGCCGTGGCCCCTTCACTTCTCCCACCTCCCAGGCTTGCGGCACCTATGCTGATTGGCACCACAAGCCTGGGAGGCAGGAGAAGTGAAGCAGCGACGGCATGCTCGGAGTGGAGGCGGAGCAGGGGTGAGCTGGGGCGGAAGGGGGCCTCAGGGCAGGGGGGGAGCTGCCGCGTGGGGGGTGCCTCAGGTTGGAGGGGGGGCGCCTCAGGGATGGGGGAGGGCACAAGGTGGAAGTTTCGCCTAGGGCGTGAAACATCCTTGCACTGGCCCTGAGTAACTGGCTTGGAGGCGACTCATTTGCATCGGTTTTCCTGCTCTGTCCTTCATTGTCTGCTCATTATCTTTTCTCTGTTGCTTTCTGGCTCAAGCAAATATCAGTTGAAGCAGAGGTTAGAGAAGAGGTAGTGGAGATCGTGCACCATCTTCTCTCTAGCCAAATAGTATTTCTCCCACCGAAACGTTGCAAATTAAAACCCAATTTCTTACAAACAGACGACTTAGAGGCATTGATTGCTATATTTTGCTATAATTGCTAAATGTTTTCAATTGATTATAATACTTTTTTAAATCTAAGTTTCATAGCTGCTGTAGGAAGTAATATAGTTCTCTCTATTATCATAACTTGGGACAAATAGCATTATCTGTTGGCTAATAACTGCAGGGGAGAAAAGCTTATTTGCACCTCTGAACCTGCAGTATAATCATGCTTTGGAGTTCACACACTTGTGTCAATGAGGCACTAGACTTTCCTCCCTCCAGCAGTGGACTGTTCCTATTTAACTGCCTTAGTGTTTTGGAATTTGGTACCCTTTGCAACCTGTGGACTTTCCTATTTCAGGACAATATTCGAGACATCACTGACTCCCTGATTGGGCATTGTCAGGAGAAGAAAGTGGATGAATCTGCCAAAATTCAACTCTCTGATCAGAAGATTGTCAACATTGTCAATGACCTTTTTGGAGCTGGTAAAAATACTTGCATTCAAATCAAAGCAATTCCAGATGTTTTGGTTCCAATTTATCCTCAGGCCTTTGATTCATGCAACTCTCATTCTCTGAGGCGTAAAGGATACTTCAGTTAAATTTTTACAAACTGAAAGCTTGGAAGTTCTTGAATAAAGTCTTTGGCAATTCAGTCCCCCTGAAGGACTTTGTAGGAACTGTAGCCGTGAAACAAGTTCTCAAGAGACAGTTGTGTACTGCTGTTTAGTGTTGACAATCCAGAGCTGGGATGATAAAACTACTAGAGATGGGCCTGAACTAAAATTTTTGATTCAAACACCCTTGAATTTAAGTTGTGGCACATCCACATTTTTGATTAACCTCACAGTGTTGATAAAACAAAAAAGCACTGCTGCTAACATTAACAACATGCAAAATTGGCCAAGAAATGATGAAAATCTAAAGTCATGGGGTTGTAAATTTCCTTTGACTCGTCTTCACATGATGACTAAATGCTTTTACTTTGTGTCTATCCAGGTTTTGACACTGTGACAACTGCATTGTCTTGGAGTCTCATGTATCTTGTGACATATCCAGAAATTCAGAAGAAGATTCAGGAAGAATTAGGTAGGTTCATGCTTTCAGTTATAAAAGTTTCAAGGTCTGTCTTGAAGGCTGGGTTCCAAACAACTTCCTCCACTCTAACCTGTAGATCAGATGATTGGCAGAGAGAGGAGACCCAGACTGTCAGACCGCCCCATGCTGCCTTATACAGAAGCTTTTATCTTAGAGATGTTCAGACATTCCTCCTTCCTGCCCTTCACCATTCCTCACTGGTAAGTGCTGTAACTGTCAAGGCTGGTTTGTGCCCCCTTTTTTTTTTTTTTTTGTGCTGCTCGGTGAGAACGGTCTTCTGACTCAGCCCCCTTCCTGTGCAGACTAACACAGAATTCTTTACCTTGTTATCCCCTTAACCACCTCCCGATATGAAGCCAAGTAACCCATACTCCTCTGTGGGAATAGTGCAAAAGGCACCCTCACTCCTCAAGGTGAATGAGGGGGGGAATACATTTGAATTAATTATTCAAACCCTTCCTGTAGCCTTATCTATATGTGGGATTAACTCCAATTCAGCAACTGATGTAGCTGTGATGCAAAGGGTGGCTTTAGTTGGGGTTTGTACTGGTGTAGCTGCACTGGTTGTTGTTAGCAAGCTGCTGAATCCCAAGTACAGTTAGTTTCACTTCAGACCCTCCAATTCACCTGATGCAGGGCCATTAAGAGCTATAGCACAGTGTCTTAATGTTTTCTTCTCTTCCTTGGGACAAACCATGTCACCTGATCACTTCTACAGGCATTTGTTTCCTGTGACAGGAACTTTGTTTGCTAGTAACGTGAGTTTGAAAGTTCTCCATTTCCCAGAAATGTTCACAATTAACACTGCAAGTACAAACAAGGATGGGCATCACCTAACACAAGTCCGAGGAATGCAAATAAGATGCATAAAACAGGACACTTCTCTAGAACTGTCACCTCACTTTGATTCACCTGAAAGGGGCCTTGCAGCTTTTTTAAACTTAAGACAACCCCTGTTTCTTTCAGCACAACGAAAGACACAGTACTGAATGGCTACTTCATCCCGAAGGATCTGTGTGTGTTTATCAACCAGTGGCAAGTCAATCACAATGAGTAAGTTCAGTCAGACCAAATAAAATGAGTTGGTGCTAAAATTGTTCCAATGCCTTTATATCAATAAGCCAAACCTAGGTGAGTCTGTAAACAGGTTGAAGTTTGTATGTTTCTTTTCTTTTGGGGTGGGGGCGGAGTGACCTCACTGAGGATTTACTGTACGACTGGTAAACAATGGGTCTTTAGTCTCTTCACTAACGCTAGTAGAATTCCATGGATTCGAATGGAGTTCTGACTTTCAACCTTGTGAGAGGTGAACTGGGACCAGTGTGGCTTTTAGATACTAATGTTTTAGCCTTTCCTTGCACCCATATGCCACAGTAACTAATGTTGTTCATAGTGGGCCCGCAGGTAGCAGCTAGACTAGGTTTAACCTAGTTTAAGGAAAGCCATGCCTCACCAATCTTGCAATTCTTTAGGGGAGTCAACAAACATTTGGATAAGGGTGATCCAGTTGATATTGTAAGCTTGGATTTTCAGAGCTTTTGACAAGGTCCCTCACCAAAGGCACTTAAGGAAACTAAGTAGCCCTGGGATAAGAGGGAAGGTCCTCTCATGGATCAGAAACTGGTGAAAGAGTAGGAATAATGGGTCAGTTTTCACAATGGAGAGGTGAACAGTGGGTCACCCAAGAATTTTTACTGGGATTTGTGCTATTCAACATGTTGTTCTGGAAAAGGGGGCAAAGTGGCAAGTTTGCAGACAATACAAAATTATTCAAGATATATCCAAAGCTGAATGCAAAGAGTTAGAGGTATCTCACAAAACTGGATGAATGGGCAACAAAATGGCAAATGAAATCCAACGTTGATAAGTGCACAGTAATGCATATGGGAAAATCCCGTTTCTCTCTCCTTCTCTAAATTAGATGTTACCACCAAACAAAGATCTAGGTGCCACCACAGATAGTTCTCTGAAAATTTCCATTCAATGCACAGCAATGATCAAAAAGACTAACAGTATGTTAGGGACTATTTAGGAAGGGATAAAAAAAGACAGAAAATATCATCATGCTGCTATATAAATCGATGGTGTACTCACTCCTTGAATACTATGTCCATTTGTGGATGCCCCATCTCAAAAAGTCTATAGTAGAACTGGAAAAGCTTCAGAGAGGGGCAACAAAGATGACAAAAGGGTATGGAATGACTTCCATACCAGAAAAGACTAAAAAGATTAAGGCAGTTCTGCTTAGAAAAGATATGGTTAATGGGGGAGGAAATGACAGGTCTATAAAATCATGAATGGTGTGGAGAAACTGAATAGGGAAATGTTGTTGTTTCTCCTTTTACACAACACAAAAACCAAGGGTCTCCCAATGATATGAATAGATAGCAGGTTTAACACCAAGTGGAAGTACATTTTCACACAATGCACAACTAACCTGTGGAACTCACTGCCATTGGATGTTGTGATGGCCAAAAGTATAACTGAGTTTAAAAAAAAAACTGGATAGGTCCATTATGGATGGTCTGGGATTCAACTGGTTTTTCCAGGAAAATTTCAAATTATGAAACCTCAAATCATCATTTTAAAAATAAAATTGAGCCCATTAATGACTTGTTTTCCCCTTAGCTGAAACTATATTGCCTTTGGTCACTAACATAATGGGTTAAATTCATCCCTGGTGTAACTACATGAACTTTCAAGTAAGTAACACCAGAGCTGAATTTGACACAGAGGATTTTGTTGCAGTGCTAAAGGTAAGAGCACGAATGAATAGTAAAAGTAGTGGGATGTGAAGCTGAAAACTATTGCCATGTTTCACATGAGTCTGTTCTGATGCTATTCATGCTGAAATGCCTGCTTTCCTAGTAATCTTTCAGATGATGGTACAACTACCGTCTTCTCCTTCCATTTCAGGAAGCTTTGGAAAGATCCATCTATCTTCAACCCAGAGCGTTTCCTCAATGCTGAAGGGACTGAAGTAAACAGGGCAGAGAGTGAGAAAGTGATGACGTTTGGCTTGGGGAAGAGGAAGTGCATTGGTGAGTCCATTGGCAGGTGGGAGGTCTTCCTCTTCTTGACCATCCTGCTCCAGCAACTGGAGTTCAGCGTATGTGATGGTGAGAGGGCCGACATAACACCTCAGTATGGACTGACCATGAAGCACAAGAGGTGTGAGCACTTCCAGATTAAACAGCGCTTTGAAGTGAAGAAATCTGGGTGAGCTGCAGATTCTCATTGCTAGGACCCAGAGGGAAATGCAACATCACAATAGTTTGGCTTTTGGAAACTACCACCAAGACCACTTTGAATGCTGACATGCTCTAGAGCATAAGATAATACAAGCCATGTTGACTCTGCATCTGTACTGACATAGTGGAGGTTTGCTCATATCTGACATGTCAATGTACTCTATCTGCAGCTGTTTATTGGCATTCAAAGACTGTATTGCAAATGACTCAAAAATTGGTAACGCCTGCCAAGTATGCCCTGAGGAGCATGCCCTATAGTGACATCTGACACTTCAATTAGCCAGCTCCATCATTCTTACCTGTAGAAACAACAGAATCGGGCAACATGCTTTGATCATGCAGCTGATCTTGAGAGGTTTTACACTGAGTATCTTGAGTTCTCTGCTGAACTTCCGTTAACATCCCTGAGGTGTAGTTCTTTTATGACAGGCACCCAGGTTTTTTTGTGTGCCTTAGTTTAGAATAAGCAATTTTGGCCTAAGATTATCTCTGAAATGTAACCAGCTGGCTATGGCTGTGAAATATATATTGAATATAGAATCAGATGTATAACCTGTAAACAGAACACATTTTGCAGACATTATTTCTAATCTCACTGGCTCATCTCAGTTGTCTAAAGGTTTTGAGGAGAAACATAACCAGCCTTCTCCTAAATGGCTGGGATGAATAATTTTCAGATTAGGAGTCGTTTGTGAAATTTCCAATCTATTTGTGCTGGCTGAAATGCATCTTTTGGCAGAGAGCTAGCTCAAATACCCATGCACTACTTAAGTCTTATTTTCAAGGCTTATGTGAACTTAAGTGTTGCAGAGAGAAATGTCACCTGCTGTGTGGCTGGTCAGCTAAATCACATGGTATCTATCCTTCTCCCTGAAATATTTTAAAGAGGAGAATAGTGAAACATGCTTATCTTGTAAGAAAATTCATAAAACTGTTGGGATTTGTGAGCATTTCCTTTAATATTTGGCAATTGTCTGGATATTTGTAAATAACCCCTAGCAAACAACTTGATACCGTTGTACATGAAAATCATATTAAGTCAGCAGTGTTACTAGACCAGGTCTATTCATCTAACAAAAAGCCTTTTTTCAAAGTCCCAAGTTAAAATGGGTGAAAACAAAGGATAGACAGTGAGAGGGGAAACCAAAGACATTACTTGCCTTCAGACTGTGTATTGCTGCTCTTTAAAACTAGTTTTTAGAGAGAATTGGTAATAGATTTATATGTTCAGTCTAGTAAAAGGGGAGGAGGGACAGTAAGTGGGACTCTATCTTGTACTGACAACCTCTGCTGTATTCCATATGTCCATCCAGAGTAGTTGTCTTCATTACAAATAAAGGAAGCTTATGTCCATGCTCATGGCTTGCTTATTTTGTACCTGGCTGAAATGTGATCTGTATGTAAGTTTCATTTAACTGATAAAATATCTAAGAAGTACATGTAGAAAATCTCTGAAATAATAATCATTAACATGAGATGCTCTTGATTGTTGCCTGAAAGTCTGTGTGCCATAGGTAACTCCAACAAACTCAGTCACATGTTACTGATCTCGTCCTCATTTTCAGGGGCCCGATTTAGGCACTTTTGCATCCAGCTTCTCTGTTCTGATATCAGCCAGCTGTTACTCACTGTAGGAACAGTCCTGCCACTAAAGTCAATGGGAATTCTGAAGTCCTCACTGAGGCTAGATCAGGCCTTTGCTCTGCATACAGAGAATGCAGCTATATTAATGCCTAATCTAATACTTATTGAGGTCATAGAGTCAAAAATTCTCCATGTACCATGAGCTATAAAGCCAGTTCAGCTCTTGCTTTCACTGAAAGTCAGGCCTAATCCTACAGAGACTAATAAAATGGAACAAAGACCATAGTTTATGAATGATTGACTTTCACAGAATGCTTCATCCTTGTGTGTGTGTGTGTTCCCTCTTAGATACTTGTCTACACTGTCCCAGCCGGTGATGCATAACAATCCAAGGGATGCATCTGCATGGTTCAGGGGATACAATCTGGTTTGCAACTAGTGCTCTGCACTTCCCTTTCTCTATGTATTACTTCCTACTCCCTGCATAACTTCCTTCTCAAAACAGGCAACTCACAAGAGTGACTGAAACTTGGCAGTAAATATAGACTGCACCAGGCCGCAAGGAGTCATAGTATATGAGAGATTTCTCAGAAAACTGCACATACACAGTGGCATCTAACTTGCACATGGACATCCCACTAGAAATTTGTGTACACACACTTTTTGTGGCTGAAATTACATATGCAGCCTTATCAAAACCTAGCCCTTGATGCTATGAAAATGTCCATACAGATTGGACTTGTTCAGAGCCATGGGGGTTCTAGGACAACTCAAAGCAACTCAGTTGTTACATGAGACCCTGCTTTAATGAAGCTACGTGTTCCTTAAACAGGTAATACAACACCTTCAGTGTAAATAATGGAAGTTACTTCAATTATGAAGAATTGGGACCCCGTATATACTCAAACACATCCAAGCAGTGACACCAAAAACCACTACTGGAACCCTCAAGCCGGGGCAGCTCTATGTATTTTGCTGCCCCAAGCACAGCAGTCAGGCAGCTTTCAGCGGCATGCCTGTGGGAGGTCCGCTGGTAACGCAGATTCAGCAGCATGTGTGCGGGAGGTCCGCCGGTCCCACGCCTTCGGCGTGCCCGCCGCCAAATTACTCCTGAAACCGCGGGACCGGCAGACCACCTGCAGGCATGAGGCAGCCTCACACCCATGGCTTGCTGCCCTAGGCACCTTGCTGCACTGGTGCCTGGAGCCACCCCTGCCTCAAGCACGCTTACTATGCTTTAGTCTATTAACTCCGGAGCAAGTTGAATAGTAAAAAATAGTTGACCACTGTAGTGAAGAAAAGTGCTAAACTGGCCTCTCTTGCTGAAGAAGCAAGCCCTTGTTAGTCAGCAATATTCAAATGACCCCCAACTAGTCCCAAAACTGTACAAATCCCCCAAAACCATGAATTTCAGCACAGTTGATTCCTCAACTGAAAATTCATTCTAAAAGTGCATTATTCCAATAAGGTGAAGTTTTCCTCTGGATAGATGGTCTGTTCAACGTCTACATATCAGCTCAGGTCCCACATAAGCCCTACTTTGAGAACTGAGTTGGTGCATAAGCCTTGTGCTGGTGCCCTCTGTCCAGGGTGAATTGCACCACTGTTGAAAATTTTCCCTTTGACTTCCATGGCTGTACACAGTGTAGTTTTAGTTGTCAGTCCCAGGATATTAGAGAGGCAAGGTGGGGGAGGCGATATCTTTTATTGGACCAACTTAACAAAATGCTTAAGAGTTGAATAAACTATCATGACTATTACAGTTCCAAGCAACTTCACCTGTATTTCCCCGCAGTGGGCCAGCAAGGGTCTTCACTCTTAGGCCTCTGGTACCTCAGATATTACCTCTCTTGGGTGGAGACCTGCGTCTCTCTCCCTTCTGACTAGGGTATGACAAGCTGAAGAGTTCCCTGCCTTCACTGTATATTTCCCAGCAAAGACAGGCTGCCTAAAACAGGCCTGCTTACTTTCTCTTCAGAGATGGAAACAGTGCGACTGCTGCAGATAAAAGTTGCCATCCATCCAACTCTTTCTAAGCAAGCCTACTTTATTTTTAAAGTAAAAAGCATTACAGAAAGCACACTAAAAACAATAAAAGAACTCACATATGCACTAATAAGTAGGGCCCTACCAAATTCACGGCCATGAAAAACATGTAATGGACTGTGAAATCTGGTCTTTTGTGTGCTTTTACCCTATACCAGGGGTTGGCAACCTTTCAGAAGTCGTGTGCCGAGTCTTCATTTATTCACTCTGATTTAAGGTTTCATGTGCCAGTAATACATTTTAACATTTTTAGAAGATCTTTCTATAAGTCTATAATATATAACTAAACTATTGTATGTAAAGTAAATAAGGTTTTTAAAATTTTTAAGAAACTTCATTTAAAATTAAATTAAAATGCAGAGCCCCCCAGACTGGCGGCCAGGACCCGGACAGTGTGAGTGCCACTGAAAATCAGCTCATGTGCCGCCTTCAGCACACGTGCCATAGGTTGCCTACCCCTGCCCTATACTATACAGATTTCACAGGGGAGACTAGCATTTCTCATTTTGGGGGTCTTGATCCAAAAGGGAGTTGCAGGAGGGTCACAAGGTTACTTTAGGGGGGTTGCAGTATTAGCATCCTTACTTCTGCGCTGCCTTCTGATCTAGGCAGGAGAGCAGTGGCTGTTAGCCAGGCACTCGACTCTAAAGGCAGTGCCCCTCTAGTAGCAGTAAAGGTGGCAATACCCTACCATGCCATCCTTATTTCTGTGCTGCTGCTGCCAGAAGCGCTGCCTTCAGAGCTGGGCTCTGACCAGCAGCCACCACTCTCCAGCTGCCCTGCTCTGAAGGCAGTGCTGCTGCCAGCAGCAGCGCAGAAACAAGGGTAGCAATACCACAACCCCCTCTACAATAACCTTTCAACACTCCCCCCCCACACAACTCCTTTATGGGTCAGGACCCCTAAAATTACACCACCATGAATTTTCAGATTTAAATAGCTGGAATCATGAAATTTACTATTTTTAAAATCCTGTGACCATGAAATTGGCCAAAATGGACAATTAATTTAGTAGGGCCCTACTCATAAGCTTCCCAGGGTTAACTCCAACCCTAACATGGATTCTGGCAGGATAAGTTCTTCAATTGCCCATACAGGGGGTTTCCTGGTGGTTACCACTTCATCACAGCTTCAGCTCAGAACAAGCACTCAGTCTTATGAGGCCTCAGTAGGCCAAGCCCTATCAACCCTACCCTAAGGAGTGGGGCCCTCCATGGACAAAATGTCATGCCCGCATGCTAGATCAAGATGATCTGCCTTGAGTCAGTCTTAACTCAGGTTATTTATTGCAGAGACCTTTCTTGGTGTGTTGGTCTCTGGAGAATCCAGTTTAGAACATAAGAACATAAGAGTGGCCATAGTGGGTCAGACGGAAGATCCATGTAGCCCAGTATCCTGTCTTCCAACAGTGGCCAATGCCAGGTGTCTCAGAGGGAATGAACAGAACAGGTAATTATTAAGTGTTCCATCCCCTGTCACCCATTTTAAGCTTCTGGCAAACAGAGGCTAGGGACACCATGCCTGCCCATCCTGGCTAATAGCCATTGATGGACCTATCCTCCATGAACGTATCTAGTTCTTTTTTGAACCCTGTTATAGTCTTGGCCTTCACAACAGCCTCTGGCAAAGAATTCCACAGGTTGACTGTGCGTTGTATGAAAAAATACTTCCTTTTGTTTGTTTCACTTGGTGACCCCCTAGTTCTTGTGTTAGGAAAAAGGTTAAATAACACTTCCTTATTTACTTTCTTGAATTAGTATGTGCAGATTTCTCCGATGGGTGGAGGGGTAGGGTGGTGGCCTCAAAGGCTGGTAACAGGTCAAGTTCATTACTCCCCCCACCCCCCAGAGAAGGTACATGCAGTGCCGCAACAACACATACACAATAGCCTTTTCAATACAATGTACCCAAAGGTATTAACCCTAATTCAGTAGGTTTCACTTAATTCAGTAAAGTTTATCTTAATTCCATAAGACTTGTTCAGGACTTACAAGATATTGTCAGTCTGTCAAAAAGCCAACATGACATAAAGGATATTTAATCCTGCTTCTTACCTCTGGAGGAACTTTGCTACAAACTGAAGCTCTGAACAAAGGACTGAATGACCCATCCAAGCTGTGGATGTACTCCACAGATTTGACTTAAGCCAGCAATTTATTCCACCACTGCTACAAGCCTGAACCAAGAACTTTGCCATTACTGTATGTAATTGATTCCTTTAACCAATTTTAACTCACCTTTCTTTCTTTCTTTAAATAAACCTTTAGATTTTAGATACTAAAGGATTGGCATCAGCATGATTTTGGGGTAAGATCTAAATTATGTATTGACCTTGGTGTGTGGCTGGTCCTTTGGGATCAGAGAAACCTATCATTTTATGAGACTGGTTGTAAAGAACCACTCATTTCTGAATCCAGTGATTTAGGTGGTGATATAAGAACTGGAAGGCCTGAGGAAACTGCCTTTATGTTTTCTTGTAAGCCAGTGTGGTGAAACAGGAGTTTACTTTTGTAGCTGGTTTGGTATATCTTATAAAAGAATAACCAGATCTGGGTTGTGTTTGCCCTATTTCTCGTCAGTTTGTCCTGAATTTGGCATCCTCAGTTGTGACCCACTAAGACACGGTTACACCAGCCAACCAGAGGAAAGCTTAGAAGCAGCCAATCAGGGCCAGGCTGCACCCTATAAGAAGGGTTGCAGGGCAGAGAGGAGCTGAGTCTCTCCCTGGAGCTTCAGGGAGAATGACTGGTTGCCTGTAGAGAGAAATACCTCGGATAGAGCAGCGCTGGCCAGGGTCAGGAGAGCAAGCGGAGCTCCAGCCTGGCTGGCTCCCAGACTGTGGCCTTGATGCAGGGTCCAAGTAGGTGCTGGGACTATGGAGAAGTGGCCCAGGGAAAGCAGGTAGCGGCAGAGGGGAAGGAGAGGCAGTGAGCGGCTGCCAGCTATAGAGTCCCTGGGTTGGGGCCCTCTCCTTGCCCCACTGGTCACTGAAGGAAGTGGCCACCACAAGAGGAGGGCACCCTGCTGATGGACAGAGTTAATTCCAGGTGCAACCAGCAGGAGGTGGCACGATGTGAGCACAACCCATTACACAGAGCCAGCATTAGGGGGTGGCAAGCAGAGACCCAGCAAAGCTCAGATACATGCTGAAGCCCGAGCCCTGCCGCCCTGGGCTGAAATCAGATTAATGAAAGGGGTACAGTTGTTTGGAAAGGTTGAGAACCACTGTACTACATCATATGCATCATGTGGTCACTTCACCAGATCAGTTGGTGGCTCTGTGGTCACCTCCTTAAGGAGGTAAGTGAAATGACTTGTCTCTTCGAAGAAGCTTTCCTTCCACAATTACCTTTATTGTTCCCACTGCCACCTTCAGCTACCCTAATTATTTTGTTCTTTATATTGTCACAAGCACAGCCTGCAGTTTAAGTTGGCAAGATCAGCAAGTTCACAGATGAAACACAGTCTGTTCCTGCCACTAATTTAGTAGCCAAACAAAATACGGCCATTTTCCTGAGTCATTCTGGGCTTCTGGTGGAAAACAGCTGGGTTCAATAGAGATGGAGGGAAAGTGGGAAACATCATGGTATCTTGAAAGTGAGAATCTGATATAAAGAAGAGATACAGGTTAGATGTGGGCAAAAGCTAGAGTTGATTTTGAAAGTTCATCAGTTGGATTTTGGCTTTCCAAATCAAAATCCAGACATGATTCAAATCTAAATCCCATTTAGCCTGAACCCCCAAAATGTGAGATGGGGAAGGAAGTTAAATCCTTCTGATTTTGGCCCATCTTTAGTATTTTTATGAGTGGAATAAGTCCTGTGACCCCAAGCATGGTTGCTGGGCACACTTTGGCATTCTAAGAAGTCACTTTCTGTTTCTTACTGTTGAATGAGAAATGATTGTAATGTACTTTCTCATTTCGCTCTTCTGTCAGTGACTCAGAAATGGCAGCAAGGTGAGCTGACATAATTAGACCCAACCCATGCGTGACAGCTGGCAGATCTGCCCTGTACCAATTCTTACACAGAATTCTGCTACACCTACTTATTATATAAGGTGGGAGGTGCCAGCCATATCTCTTATTGCCATATTGTTCATAAAGGAAACATCGGGTGGAAGAGAATCCCCTGAAAGATGAACTGAGAAAAGTCACTGAGTGCATCTTTGACATTAACATCAATGACACTACAGGGCTGGGCCAATATAGCAGGTCTTGTGCTCATCAGGACAATAAATACAGCTGGGAAATCAGAATCTATAATCATAGGCAATGATGTAAGCTGTTATAAAAGATGAATCTTTGGACCTATTTGGACCGTATGAAAGTAAAGAAAATGTATATTGATCACCTTTCATCGTGTTCAAGAAACTGAAATACAATAATAAACACAATGTTCTTGACTCAGAAGCTCAGGGCCCCATGTAGGCACACATCTTGTGCTTAAGGACATCCCAGTCCAGCCGAAGAGAATTCCGAAGGTGGTGAATATGTATTGTATTTCTAATGGATGAGGCACTGAAATTCCCCTAACTGGTAATAGGCCAGGTTACCAAGGGAGATAAATATGTCCTCTTGCTTCATCTAGATCACACCAGTTTGAATGTCACTATGAAGCAATCTATGTCAAATGACAGTCACGACTAGAGAATGATTCCCTTTAATTGCAAGATGTGACAAGGATAGTAACCCAAAAAGGAATGGTGAGATTCATGAGCTCTAAGGAACATAAGGAGGTAGAGGGCAGTTATTTCTTGAGTGAATAATGGACTATCTGAATTATGTATATCCAAGCTCCCTGCTCGAAATATGGCGGCTCTCTAGTACTGCTAACAGTAGTGTGCTATGTAATCCCTAGGGCTTGCTCAGCCCTCCATCTTTCCAAAGTACAGAAGCATTGACCTCGTGCAATTTATCCTGTTGTGGCTCTTTTGATAAGACCAGAAAATGCAATGTCTTGACTGTTCTGCAGGGACATTGCCATCTCCCCTCCCTCCTCCCCTCCCCCCATGACATTTAAGTAAGAGAAGAGGCTTGCTTAGATTCCTTTGCCGGAAACTCTGACCCTCAGCAGATGCTATGATGCAACTCCCTTTCCCCTCGGCTGATGGCCTGGAAGGCCTCATCCTCCCTCTGTGCGTGCCAGGCCTGTCTTTCCTCAGTGGAGTTTGTATCAATGGGGCCTCTTCCTCTGCCCTCAATGGGTGTTGTGGGTAGGGATGAGGGGAGAGGAGGAAGCCCCATTGATATGCGCCCACCTCCCCATAGCAGGTGGTGTGAGTGGGGCTGTGTGACTCAGGGAGCTCTTGGTGCCAACTGGCAGAGGGAACAGGCTGTGAGAGGATTTTTGGGATGCTTCCAAAGGAAACGTAGGGTAGGATGTGAGTAGAAGGGGGGGAACAGCTCCTTTATTCCTGTTGGGTTTCTTTCCCCTGTCCTGACTTTCCTACCCCTTTTCCTTCCTATTTATCCCCATTGTTCTCCTTTCTTTCCTATTCTCTACACTCTCATTCTGGGTCCTTTTTCTTTTCCCTCTTGTGCCCGCCTCTCCTGTCTCTTTAGGCAGAGGCTGCATAGCCTTTGGCCTAACGTGCTGTAAGGCTGAAGTGGTGTTGGGACATCTGTGGATTATAGAGAAACCTAAGTGTGATTTAGTTGGGGATTGACTGATTTAGCTGGTGTTGGTCCTGCTGTGAGCAGGGGGTTGGACTAGATGACCTCCTGATATTCCAACCCTGATATTCTATGATTCTATAAGGTTACTAATCGACATAATCATTGAAAAAATGTATGTACAGATAATATGTAAGGAGTTAGTTACATATGCTAAAGATTATGCTCTTAAGGTCTGCGAACTGGGCCTGGTCACCAAAATGTAATAACATTTCTTTCAGGCAGGAAACACTTGTCTACCTGTCTGCCTATATGTAAATTGAGTATTGCATACTTCACAATGTATGCCTGTAGACGGGTCGGACTCACCCCTGCGATGCCTCCTGCTGGTGACTCCGGGGAATTAGCTTGGTTTCCAGCATGGGAGCGCCCTCTGCAGGCTGGTGATCCACCTGTCCTCTGGCCCCTGTGTCCCTCCCTGGACCCGGTGCCCTTTTACATGGGGTGCTGCCCCCTGGCAGTAACCCCTTTCTCTCAGGGTCTCCCCTCCTCAGGGAACCCCCACCCTCTATCCCCACCTTGCCTCAGTATATGGCTACTGCCAGTCATTGTCTAGCCCCACACTCTGGGGCAGACTGCAGTATCCGCCTGTTCATCATTGGCAAGGAGAGTTTGGATCTGCTGCCTTGGCCTACCCCTGGGCTGCCCCCTGCAACTCCCAGCACCTGTTAGCCCTCTGCTAGGCTGCAGCCTGGGGCTTTCCAGGCTGGAGCTCCCCAGCTCCTCAGCCTGTCCCCAGCCCTGCTTCACCCTCAGGTACTTTGTCTCAGCTCCCTGCAACCAGGCCCTTCTCTCGCTGAAGGCAGAGAGAGACTGTCTTCCTTCTGGCTTCCCTGGCCTTCTTATAAGGCCCTGCAGCTCTGTTTGGGGCATGGCCCCAGCTGCAGCCACTTCCCCAATCAGCCTAGCCTAAAGCCCCTTCCCAGGGCTGTTTTAAACCCCTTCAGGGCAGGAGCAGGGGTCCACCCTGCTACAATGCCTATTTACATGCTGAGCAAAATGCTAGTCAAAAGATTGCAAAGTCTCCAGGGAAAATTCTCCAGGGGAAAACAAGCAGCAAGGGCTTCCCTGTTTACAAGTAAAGTAAATGGAATGTTGAAACTATATCCAGAGGTACAGAGGTAAACCGAAAAAACCCAAGGAGTCTAACAGATTTATTTGGGCATAAGCTTTCATGGGTAAAACACCTCATTTCTTCAGATGCATGGAGTGAAAGTTATAGATGCAGGCATTACATACTGACACATGAAGAGAAGGGAGTTACCTCACAAGTGGAGAACCAGTGTTGACATGGCCAATTCAATCAGGATGAATGTGGTCCACTTCCAATAATAGATGAGACGGTGTCAATTCCAGGACAGGCAAAGCTGCTTTTGTAATGAGCCAGTCATTCCCATCCCTATTCAAGCCCAAATTAATGGTGTTAAATTTACAAATGAATTTTAGTTCTGCTGTTTCTCTTTGAAGTCTGTTTCTGAAGTTTTTTTGTTCAAGAATAGTGACTTTTAAATCTGTTATAGAATGTCCAGGGAGGTTGAAGTGTTCACCTACTGCCTTTTGTATGTTACCATTCCTGATGTCTGATTTGTGTCCATTTATTCTTTTACGTAGGGACTGTCCAGTTTGGCCAATGTACATGGCAGAGAGGCACTGCTGGCACACATTAATAGACGTGCAGGTGAATGAGCCCTGATGGCGTGATTGATGTGGTTGAGTCCTCTGATGGTGCCACTAGAGTAAATATGGGGACAGAGTAGGCACAAGGTTTGCTACAGGGATTGGTTCCTGGGTTGGTGTTTCTGTGGTGTGGTGTGTGTAGTTGCTGGTGAGTATTTGGTTCAGGTTGGGGGGCTGTCTGTAAGCGAGGACTGGCCTGTCTCCCAAGGTCTGTGAGAGTGAGGGATCGTTTTCCAGGATAGGTTGTAGATCGTTGATAATGTGCTGGAGAGGTTTTAGCTGGGGGCTGTACGTGATGACCAGTGGTGTTCTGTTATTTTCCTTGTTGGGCCTGTCCTGTAGTAGGTGTCTTCTGGGTACCCGTCTTGCTCTGTCAATCTGTTTCCTCACTTCCCCAGGTGGGTATTGTAGTTTTAAGAATGCTTGCTAAAGATCTTGTAGGTGTTTGTCTCTGTGGGAGGGATTGGAGCAAATTTGGTTGTATCTTAGGGCTTGGCTGTAGACAATGGATCGTGTGATGTGTCCTGGATGGAAGTTGGAGGCATGTAGGTAGGTAAGTATACCTGTCAGTAGATTTCCGGTATAGGGTGGTGTTTATGTGACCATCACTTATTTGCACTGTACTGTCCAGGAAGTGGATCTCTTGTGTGGACTGGTCCAGGCTGAGGTTGATGGTGGGGTGGAAATTGTTGAAATCCAGGTGGAATTCTTCAAGGGCCTCCTTTCCGTGGGTCCATATGATGAAGATGTCAACAATGCAGCACAAGTAGAGGAGGGGTGCTAGGAGGCGAGAGCTGAGGAAGCGTTGTTCTAGGTCAGCCATAAAAATGTTGGCATACTATGGGGCCATGTGGGTAGCCATAGCAGTGCCACTGACTTGAAGGTATAAGTTGTCCCAAAATCTGAAATGGTTGTGGGTGACGACAAAGTCACAAAGCTCAGCCACCAGGCATACTGTGGCCTCATCAGGGATACTGTTCCATCCTCATGTGGAATATTGGTGTAAAGCGCTTCTACATCCATGATGGCCAGGATGGTGTTTTCAGGAAGATCACCAATGCATTGTAGTTTTCTCAGGAAGTCGGTGGTGTCTCGAAGATAGCTGGGAGTGCTGGTAGCATAGGTTCTGAGGAGAGAGTCCAAATAGCCAGATAATCCTGCTGTAAGAGTGCCGATGCCTGAGATGATGATGCGTTCAGGGTTTCCAGGTTTATGGATCTTGGGTAGCAGACAGAATACCCCTGGTCGGGGCTCTGGGGGTGTGTCTGTGTAGATTTGTTCCTGTGCTGTAGCCGGGAGTTACTTGAGCAGATAGTGTAGTTTCTTTTGGTATTCCTCAGAGGGATCAGAGGATAGTGGCCTGTAGAATGTGGTGTTGGAGAGTTGCCTGACAGTCTCCTGTTCATAATCCGACCTGTTCATGATGACTACAGAACTTCCTTTGTCAGCCCCTTTGATTATAATGTCAGAGTTGTTTTTGAGGCTGTGGATGGTGTTGCATTCTGTATGGCTGAGGTTATGGGGCAAGTGATGCTGTTTGTTCACAATTTCAGCATATGCACATCTGCGGACGCACTCTATGTAGAGGTCCAGTCTGTCATTCGACCATCAGGAGGAGTCCACGCAGAATTCTTCTTGTAGTATTGGTAGGAGGGTTCCTGTGGGTCAGTGCACTGTTCAGTGGTGTGTTGAAAATATTCCTTGAGTTGGAGATGGCAAAAGTAGGCTTCCAGATCACTGCAGAACTGTATCATATTCGTGGCGATGGTGGGGCAAAAAGAGAGTCCCTGAGATAGGACAGACTCTTCTGCCGGGCTAAGTGTGTGGTTGGATAGATTAACAATATTGTTAGGTGAGTTGAGGGTACCACTGTTGTAGCCCACTGTGGCATGTAAGAGTTTAGATAGTTTACTGTCCTTTTTCCTCATAGAGAAGTGAAATGTGTGAGACATCCTTCACCTAGAGGACAAGCAGCCAGCGTGTTCATCACAGCCAACCTGGTTGTTGAACGCTATCAGAGAAGCTTTGGATAAACTAAATGTCATTATGAAAATGTCATCTTAGTTAAGTTTAGGCTCTAGAAAGTGTTATTTTATTTGCTATTTAACCATTTGTTTGCATTCTCCTTGTTTCTTCTTGACTCGCCATTCTTTGTTAAATAAGCGCATGTCTGATTTCACCGTCCTCCTAAGTGCTGCGCGTGAAGCCTGAGGTGTAACTGCCAAGCTGGCATGCGCTGCTCCTGCAGCAGGAGCTGAGCTGTGAATTTGGTGCATTGCACGTGCAGCGGCCCATCGCTGTACTGCAGAAGGGACAGTTGTGCCCATATGCCAGGAAGGGGGTCAGGCAGTGCTTAATTTGTAATGCAAGTAGTGCCAGAGCTTAAGCAATTAGGTGCTGAGGCTCAAGGAATTTTTTTACATTCATAACTGACGCAGCAAGCCCAGAAGTGCCGGGGCTATGAACTGCCAAGCCCAGAAGTGAGAGGGACTATGAACTGCCAACCAGAGATGAGCCCTGGCACAAATTAAGCACAGGGGGAGGGGTTGTGCTGCCTGTGGCTGGGGTAGGGAGGCAGGGAGCTGTCTGGCAGGCTCCCTCCGGCTGGGGGCAGGACATGGACAGGGTGGAGAAGGCAGCCCTGCCGAGCCCCATGGCAAGCTGTGCCTGCATGGGAGCGTTCCAGGCTGCCCGGGGGCAGTGTTTTCCCCAGGAACTGAAATTAGGGAAAGTGTTCAAATGTACAGGCGGGAGGGTCAGAGCCGATGAGGGGTGATACCATAAAGGTGAAGGTGGGCTGTATGGCACCATAGTAAAAACTGAAAAATATTTCATGACCATTTTATTAGATTTAACTCATGTTTTAAAATCTTCACACAAATTAAAGTTGGCTACTCAAGCCTTCTATGAAGCACTACATCTACATCCTTCTTGTTTCTTGTTATAATTTTGCACAACTCTGTTAATGAACTTCTTGAATGCAACGCGTTCATCTTTGGTGGCTTCTCATGTGTCCAGTACTTCCATTCCTTCAATTGACATGCTCATTAATTCATTCACATGATCAGGCACAAGGCGACTCCTTTCAGAACACAAAATTCTATTTAATGATGAAAAAGAACACTCAACTGTAGCTGTTGTGACTGGGAGTAGCAAGAGATGAATTCCTACTTCTTTCATCCCAGGAAACATAGCACAAAGATTGGGTCGAGCCACTAGTGATGATAAAAAAGTTGAAGTCAAATCTTCATTCATTTGTTGTATGATATTCCACTCTGTGTCCAAATTCTTTATTCTGTTCTGAGTGCATGGCAGCCTCATTGCTGGTAGTGCCTCACTCCACTCAACTGTCAGTGTTTTATAGGACAGGGACCTGTAAAAGCTACCTAGAGACTGAGTACATAAGAACATAACAATGGCCATACTGGGGCAGACCAAAGGTCCCTCCAGCCCAGTATCCTGTCTACCAACAGTGACCAATGCCAGGTCTCCCAGAGGGAGTGAACCTAACAGGTAATGATCAAGTGATCTCTCTCCTGATATCCATCTCCACCCTCTGACAAACAGAGGCTAGGGACACCATTCCTTACCCATCCTGGCTAATAGCCATTAATAGGACTTAACCTCCATGAATTTATCTAGTTCTCTTTTAAACCCTGTTATAGTCCTAGCCTTCACAACCTCCTCAGGCAAGGAGTTTTGTGCTGTGTGAAGAACTTCCTTTTATTTGCTTTAAACAAGCTGCCCATTAATTTCATTTGGTGGCCCCTAGTTCCTATGTTATGGGAACAAGTAAATAACTTTTCCTTATTCACTTTCTCCATACCACTCTGATTTTATATACCTCTATCATATCCCCCCAAGTCTCCTCTTTTCCAAGCTGAAAAGTCCTAGCCTCTTTAATCTCTCCTCATATAGGACCTGTTCCAAACCCCTAATCATTTTAGTTGCCCTTCTCTGAACCTTTTCTAATGCTAGTATATCTTTTTTGAGATGAGGAGACCACATCTGTACACAGTATTCAAGATGTGGGCGTACCATGGATTTATATAAGGGCAATAAGATATTCTCCGTCTTATTCATTATCCCTTTTTTGAATGATTCCTAGCATCCTGTTTGCTTTTTTGACTGCCACTGCACACTGCATGGACGTCTTCAGAGAACTATCTACGATGACTCCAAGATCTTTCCTGATTAGTTGTAGCTAAATTAGCCCCCATCATATTGTATGTATAGTTGGGGTTATTTTTTCCAATGTGCATTACTTTACATTTATCCATATTAAATTTCATTTGCCATTTTGTTGCCCAATCACTTAGTTTTCTGAGATCTTTTTGAAGTTCTTCACAGTCTGCTTTGGTCTTAACTATCTTGAGCAGTTTAGTATCATCTGCAAACTTTGCCACCTCACTGTTTACCCCTTTCTCCAGATCATTTATGAATAAGTTGAATAGGATTGGTCCTAGGACTGACCCTTGGGAAACACCATTAGTTACCCCTCTCCATTCTGGAAAATGTACCATTTATTCCTACCCTTTGTTCCCTGTCTTTTAACCAGTTCTCAATCCATAAAAGGATCTTCCCTTTTATCCCATGACAACTTAATTTATGTAAGAGCCTTCGGGGCAGGACCTTGTCAAATGCTTTCTGGAAATCTAAGTACAGTATGTCCACTGGATCTCCCTTGTCCACGTTTGTTGACCCCTTCAAAGACTCTAATAGATTAGTAAGACATGATTACCCTTTACAGAAACCACGTTGACTTTTGCCCAACAATTTATGTTCTTCTATGTGTCTGACTATTGTTTCAACTAATTTGCCCGGTACTGACAGACGTATTGGAGCATAAGCTTTCATGGGTGAATACCCACTTCGTCAGAAGTGGGTATTCACCCACGAAAGCTCATGCTCCAATACGTCTGTTAGTCTATAAGGTGCCACAGGACTCTTTGTTGCTTTTTACAGATCCAGACTAACACAGCTACCCCCGATACCTGGTACTGACATTAGACTTACCAGTCTGTAATTGCCCGGATCTCCTCTAGAGCCCTTTTTAAATATTGGCATTACATTAGCTATCTTCCAGTCACTGGGTATAGAAGGTGATTTAAAAGACTGGTTACAAACCATAGTTAATAGCTCCGCAATTTCACATTTGAGTTCTTTCAGAACTCTTGGGTGAATGCCATCTGGTCCCCCTGACCTGTTAAGCTTACCAATTAATTCCAAAACCTCCTCTAGTGACACTTCAATCTGTAACAATTCCTCAGATTTGTCACCTACAGAGGATGGCTCAGGTTTGGAAATCTCCCCAACACCCTCAGCCATGACGACCAAAGCAAAGAATTCATTTAGTTTCTCCGCAATGACTATATTGTCTTTAAGTGCTCCTTTTGTTTCTCGCTCTTCCAGGGGCCCCACTTTAACAGGCTTCCTGCTTCTGATGTACTTAAACATTTTATTACCTTTTGAGTTTTTGGCTAGCTGCTCTTCAAACTCCTTTTTGGCTTTTCTTATTACATTTTTACACTTAATTTGGCAGTGTTTATGCTCCTTTCTATTTACCTCACTAGGATTTGACTTCCACTTTTTAAAAGATGCCTTTTTATATCTCACTGCTTCTTTTACATGGTTGTTAAGCCACAGTGGCGCTTTTTTAGTTCTTTTACTGTTTTTTTTAATTTGGGGTATACATTTAAGTTGGGCCTCTATTATGGTGTCTTTGAATAGTGTCCATGCAGCTTGTAGGGATTTCACTTTAGTAGAATCTGGAAGTCACTGTTGTAGATTTTTAAGAATCAAGTCTGTGTACTTTTTCAGTTGCCTTAACAAACACTTCTTGTCCTCTTCACTTAAGGATTCAATATAAATGCCTTCATTTGTCAACTTCTGGACTGAAGTCTTTGCTTCTTCCAGTACTTTTTCAATGGATAGCTCTCTGATTGATCCAAATGTAGCTTCTATTGCTAGACAAAGATCTAATACTGTTGTAACAGATGCCTGGATGGCATTGTTTACTGACCCAAGTGGTTTCAACAGTAGACTTGCAAGAGAGAGAATGGCAATAGTCTTCTCTGAACGTAGTAGCAAAAGTAATCCACCAGCCTCACTACTTAGATCCATCCCATAGCCAATAATAACGGTTAGAGTAATTTTAAGACAACAGCCAAGGATCGCTCATGAGAAAGCCAGACAGTTTTCCCAGGTTGGACTAATTTGAACTTCAGTCCCAGTGTATTGTCTATATTTTCCAATATATTCAGTCTTTTTAGACTCTTGCTGAAAAAAATAATAATGAAGACATTAAATTTATAGCTTTTTTAGTGTCTTTGAAGAGTCTGCAGCTCGTACTAGTGCTAGTTGGAGTAGATGGCCTCTGCAGTGTGTATAGGAGAGATTAGGGTTACACTTTTCTCTGAGCAAAGCTTGTACTCCACCGTGTCTTCCAGAGAAGTTTGCAGCTCCATCAAATGCACAAGCAGCCATCTGTTTGAGGCCAAATTGACAAGCATTTAACTCTTCTAAGATGTGGGTTATCACAAATGCAGCTGATGCGTTTTCTATAACTTGAACATCTAGAAATGCATCTACTGGCCTACCACTGACATCAAGATAACATACACAATGACTTAATACTTGATGCCCATTTGCAGCAATGCATTCTTCAGCCATGTATGCAAATTTTCTGAATGCAGTGAGAGAGTTCTTCACTTTTTCAGCTGCTGAGTCTTTCACTGTTGCATCACATGCTTCTAGCCGGTCAGTTGAGTTTCTTGCAGAAAAATAGTGAGCATTTGCTGGTCTTGTTCGGAACCAGTGTTCAACTTCAGGATGAACAAGTGATAATGCACTTAACATTGGCCTCCAGTTTGTAGTGTGTGGTATCTCTTGCTTAAATAGAAAGTATGATGCCGCAGCCATGTTTGTTCGCATGAACTGTGTTGTGTCTCCAGGATTCTAAACAGCCTCATTAACACTCACTGGTGTTGTCCTTGGTCAGTGGAGACTCAAGTTCAGAGGTGCTTTCACATGAGTTCACCTCCCAGGTGGGGCAAGAAGGCACCTTGCTCATTCCTCCATCAGCTGCTCACTGTTCGCTCTGGCCACTGTTGTTCGTTGTGCCACTATTCACTCCATCGCTCTGTTGCCAATGGCCCTACACCATCACCTTCTGCTGCCACCTGCCACTGTGATCTCTGTGAGTTGGTCTCTTGAGGTTCTATCCAGCTCTCAGTGATTTCAGCTCAGCTCTCAGTGGGGGAACCTCACCGTTAGTGCAGACTGGGCCATCTCTTCCACAGAAACACTGTCCCACAGCAGGTCTAAGCACTTAGACCTGATTATCAGTGATTTCAGCTGTAGTGGTCACTTAACAAAACAAAAGACTATCTATGGAGCCTAAAAAGTGGAGAGGGGCAGGTCAAATAGTACTTGTGACTCAGGCAGACCATCAAGTAAAACACCTAGTCCCCCCCCTCTTTTGATGCCCTCAAGCCGCACAGGCTAAGTACAGTTCTACTGCCCTTTACTCATACAATAATAACATTTCATTACCCCAGCAGTCAAGTGATTTGTAACCCAACCCCAGCCAAAAATCTATCACTTGGGCAACACAGTTCTGTTTGCTGGATACCTAGGTAGATTAGCTGTGAATGTAAATACAATCTGGTCCTGAAGCTTTTCCCTCCAGCCCCCAGCTCATCACTAGCTGTCAGGGAGAACTCATTTAGACTTTGCTTACAAATCATAATTTGAAATTATTAGGTTGATCAACATCACCAAAATGAATGCCCTGTCATTCTTATAAAAAACAACAGCTGCATAAGGCAGCTAGTCTATGGTAATACCTTTCAAATCTACTATACTTTTTCAGATATACGTATTTTATCATGCACTGTATATGCTTTTAAAGTGTGTATTAATGTTTCAATTTCAATTCAAATTTCCAAACAATCATTAAATTGGCAACACTGCATGGAACTAGTTCACAAAACGGGGGGAGGGGCGGTTGGGGAAATTCGGGGGTGGAGGATGTAGGGAAATCCCTGCCCGGGGGGTCTGAAAGCTCCTTGAGCTCTGCTCCGGGACCCCACTGCCCCGCCCTGGAAAAGGGGCTCTCAGGGCGCACACAACGCTTCCCCGGCAGCAGGCACAAGGAGCATGCGCACCATCGGCACGCGTCGAGAGGGTTTACACACGGTCAAGCCGAAGGGCGCTCTGCGCAGGCGCATAGCCAGTTAGGCGGACTCAGTTTGCGCGGCGCTGGTGGGAGGTCGACTTGTCTATGCTCCTGGGGGTGGGTAGAGCGTCACCCTGGCGCTGAGGCCAAACGGCAGGGCTCTACCACCGGGAGGTGGGCGAGGCGATTCCACCCCCACCCCAAGCGGAGGCGGAAGTGACGGCAGACGCACAGCGCCGTGCAGGCGGCGTTTCCGGCGTGCGTCGGGGTCGGTGTGCAGAGTAGCTCCGAGAGAGGCGGAGAGCGGGACGCGGGACTCAGGTGGGGGCGGTTCCCCTGTCCCTCAGGGGTGGGCAGCGCGGGGCGGACACGGCCTCGACCTCTAGGGCACCAGCCGCGCCGCCATCTCGGCAAGGAGAGGGGAGGGCTCCGGGGGAGGAGCTGGGGCTCCAGCAGGGGCGGTCCGTGGGAGGGGCCCCACTGAGATGCATGGGGGAGGGGGCCCCCACTTCTGTGCAGTTCCCCTCCCCCACGGGGGTGTTTCCTCTCTTCCATGTCCAGGGGGACAAGCCCCCTTCTTCAATTCGTTCTCCTCGTGGCTCTTCTCCCTGACAAGGAGCCCGATAACCTGGTGCATTTCAGCGGGGCAGCTGTTCTGCCTCCCCTCGCTTTAGCCTCAACAGCCCCAGAGCTGCTTCTCCCGGGGGGATTTGAATCCCTTTTCCTGTTTTTGATGAGCCCCCAAGGCTCCTTTATTTCCCCGTGGCCCTTTGAAACCTCCCAGCTTGAGTGATCATAGATGCGGGCCTGGGTGCATTGTTTTGCTTTCAAGAGAGGCCTGAGTTTATCACTCTATCTCCTCCTGGATGAAGATGTAAGTGAGCATCCATCCATGGGATCCTAGTCCTCCATACTCACAAGACATACATAATGAGGTAACCTGAAAGCAAACCATCTCCATTAATGAGAAGCACTGTTCTTTAACCTTTGTAAGCAAACTGGAGAAGAGTTTGTGTCTTGCTATGCACTTGTATAGTGGCTTGTGCAATGAAGTCCTGCTCCTGATTGGATGCACTTGGCATTACCACAATAAGAATAATAAATAGAAACTTTGCTGTTTCATCTGTTAGGCTGTTCTCCTGAATGTTAGGATTAACTGTGTGTTCCCTTGATGACCACAAGATTGTGTCTACACTGGCACAAGTTGCCTTTTGTACATCTTTGGGAAAAAGGCAGGACATTTGGATGTGAGCTTTGGATGAGGCCAAGAGTGTAACAAGGTTCAAAAAGGGATTGGCTATTTATAGATATTAGGAATATCCAGAATTATGCTAACTAATTACCATGAATTTTGGAAGGCATATTAAACTGCATGCTTCAGTGTTTATGCCAGTGCCTGTCTACTAGGTCTCATCTTGATCTTTATGTGGGGGATAGGTTATTCCCCATCTACCTACTGTGCAGTTCTTACACCTTCTGTAGCATCTGGTACAGATCACTGTCAGAGACAGGATATTATACCAGATGGATTTAGAGATTGATCCAGTATTGCAGTTCCTATAAGATTAGACTTCCAAGTATTCTTGTTCTAAAATAAGGGGGAGGGAGTAGACTAGTGGTTTTCAAACTGCAGGTCACAACCCGGTACTGGGTTGCAGAATGGAAGCCACTGGGTCGTAGCGACTCTGGTCAGCACTGCAGCCTGGGCCGTTAAAAGTCCCATCGCCAGTGCTGCTTGGCTAAGGCAGGCTAGTTCCCACCTGTTCTGACACTGTGCTGTGCCCCAGAAGCAGCCAGCAGCAGGTCTGGCTCCTAGGCAGGGGGGCCACGGGGCTCCGTGCACTGCCCCTGCCCCGAGCACCAGCTCTGCACTCCCAGTGGCCGGGAACCAGCCAATGGGAGCTGTGGTGGGGTCAGTGCCTACAGGCAAGAGCCGCGCGGAGCCAGTCCTGCTGTTGTCTGCTTCTGGGGCACAGCACAGTCTGTGGTGCCAGGACAGGCAGGAAGCCTGCCTTAGTACCCGCTCTGTGCCGCCGACCGGGAGCTGCCCAAGGTAAGCCCGTGCTCATGCCCCAGCCCTGAGCCCCCCCACAGACCCCATTCCTGCACCCCAAACCCTTCATCCCTGGCCCCGCTCCAGAGCCTGCACCCCCACCCAGAGCCCTGACCCCTCTCACACCCCAGCCCAGAGCCCCCTCCCACACACTGAGCCACTCATTCCTGGCCCCACCCCACAGCCCTCACCTTCGTGCCCCAACCCTGTGCCCCAGCCCTGAGCCCCTCCCAAGCCCCTCATCCCCAGCTCTGTTGGGTCGCAGGCATTAACAATTTTCTTCAACTGGGTCACCAGAAAAAAAGTTTGAAAACCAGTGGAGTAGACACTTGAGCCCTACTTATAATGGGAAAATGAGCTGTTGCTGAAAATAACTTTTCGATGGGTCTCCCTGAACAGGTATTGGAAACTGCCTTAGTGCTAGTTTAGACCACAAAAAAACACTTTCAGATTTATTTTTGAAAGCTGATTGAGGCTTGAAATTTGATCCTAGCATTTAAACTGTTTTCAGTCCCAGTTCAAAGAGGGTTATTTGCCTAAAATCATTTGCAGCAACAATTCAGCTTCCAAGTATAGACAGGGCAGCGAGTGGCTTTGGTGCATGTCTACACTGTATCTGGGAGCAAGCCTCCCAGCCAGGGTCCACAGACTTGTGCTAGCTAAAAATAGCTGTGTAGACATTGCTTTGACATTGTGGCAAGCACATGCCCCAAGAGTCAGAGCCCGAGCTGCAACGTCTACACATCAAATACTAGAGTGATAGTATGCGCCCCGCAAGTACTAGTTTGTAGACCTGGGCTGTGAGTGTTGCTCCCACATGCAGTGTAGACATGCTCTTAGTGGCTCCTTTTCTTCTGAGGTGTTTGTAGCTCAAAGTGCACAGCAAAGATTATTGATTTTTTTCCACCCATGTAATAATTTAGCATTTCAAATGTTTATGTACTAATCTCCTAACATTTTTTGCCAGCTCAAAGCACTGTATAAACATTAAGTAAACTAATATGCCAGACCAGCCTGATCTCCTTCTTTGAGAAGATAACATACTGCATTTCCTTTGTTTAAAAAAATCTATCTGGATTTCAGCAAGGCATTTGATACAGTTCCACTTGAGAAATTTAGTTAAATTAAAGAATGTGGGGATTAATATGACAATTGAAAGATGGATAAGTAACTGGTTAAAGAGGAGGCTACAATGGGTCATGCTGAAAGGTGAACTGTCATGCTGGAGGGAGGTTATTAGTGGAGTTTCTCAAGGATTGGTCTTGGGGCCATTCTTATTTAACATTTTTATTAGGGCTGTCGATTAATTGGAGTTAACTCACGCAATTAACTCAAAAAATTAATCACGATTAATCGCAGTTTTAATTGCACTGTTAAACAATAGAATACCCATTGAAATTTATTAAATATTTTGGATGCACTTTGGACTATTCAGTTTCATCCTATTTCTATTACAGACACTCCCCGACTTATGCAAGCATTCTGGAATGCCTTGCCTAACTCAAATTTTGCATAAGTCGGAAATGTATCTCTGACCATTACGCAAAAAAAACCCACCCACCTCCTATTTCTAGCTTACGGAACTTTTTTTGTAAGTGCGGATTTGTGTAAGTTGGATCTTGTATAACCCAGGGAGCATCTGTACTCCAGTTTTCAAGGTCATCCAGGTCTTCTTGTATGATATTCTGGTCCTCCTCTGTATTGGCAATACCTCCCAACTGTGTGTCACCTGTACATTTTATTATCGCACGCCCATATTTTGCTCCATGATCATTAATAAAAATTAGGGCTGTCAAGCAATTAAAAAATTATTCATGATTAATTGCACTGTTAAACAATAACAGAATACCATTTATTTAAACTTTTGGATTTTTTCCACATTTTCAAATATACTGATTTCAGTTATAACAGAATACAGTGTACAGTGCTCACTTTATATTATTACAGATATTTGCACCGTAAAAAAAGAAATAGTTTTTCAATTAACCTAATACAAGTACTGTAGTGCAATCTCTTTATCATGAAAGTGCAACTTACAAATGTAGAATTATGTAAAAAAACCAACAACCCTGCATTCAAAAATAAAACAATGTAAAACTTTAGAGCCTAGAAATCCACTCAGTCCTATTTCTTGTTCAGCCAATCGCTCAGATAAACGAGTTTGTTTACATTTGAAGGAGATAATACTGCCCGCTTCTTGTTCACAATTTCACCTGAAAATGAGAACAGGTGTTCGCATGGAACTGCTGTAGCCAACATTCCAAGATATTTACATGCCAAATGCACTAAAGATTCATATGTCCCTTCATGCTTCAACTACCATCCCAGAGGACATGCGTCCATGCTGATAATGGGTTCTGCTCGATAAAAATCCAAAGCAGTGCAGATCGATGCATGTTCATTTTCCATCATCTGAGTCAGATTCCACCAGCAGAAGGTTGATTTTCTTTTTTGTTGTTTCGGGTTCTGTAGTTTCCTCTTTGGAGTGTTGCTCTTTTAAGACTTCTGAAAGACACCTCATCCCTCTCAGATTTTAGAAAGCACTTCAGATTCTTAAACCTTGGGTCGAGTACTGTAGCTATCTTTAGAAATCTCACATTGGTATTGTCATAGGTTTATTCCCCACTTTGAACTTTAGCGTTCACAAGATGGGGACCTGCATAGGCTCCTCTAAACTAAAATCCTAGTTTAGATCTGGTAAAGCTGCCACCAACTAGAAATTCCAGTGTCTAGTACACTCCCTGTTCCCCCAAACTTTCCCTGGGGAACACAGATCCCAACTTCCTTGGATCTTAACACAAAGGGAAATAATCCATTCCCCCCCACCTCCTTCCCCCTCCCCTTGTCCTTGGGAGAGATACCTTGATTCAAACTCCTTGAATCAAACAAAGAGGGATTCACTTTTTCCCCTCCCCTTCCCCTGAAAATCCAAACAAGGGAAGAAATCAAGTTCTAAAAAGAAAAGATTTTATTAAAGAAAGTGTACTTTTTTTTCTATCTCTGTATCACCAGGATGCAAAAATACAGGGTCTAACTTATAAACCTGGAGAGGCTTCCCCCGCTCCCCTTTCTCAGAATAATCAAAGTAACAGCAAACAGAAATAAAGATATTTCTTCAGCAAACATACAATTGCAAATGTAGAAATCAATTATAAGACTAAACCGCCTTCTAATACTCACTATACTGAATAGAAGAAAATACTTCAGGAAACCTTGGAGAACTTGAAGAATATGTCTGGCCTCTCTTAAATCCAAAGAGAGAACAGCAATCCAAACAAAGGACACAGACAAAGCCTTCCCTCCACAGAGATTTGAAATTATCTTGTCCCTTGATTGGTCCTCTGGTCAGGTGTTCCTCAGGTTACTGAGCTTGTTAACCCTTTACAGGTAAAAGAGACCTTAACCCTTACTATCTGTTTATGACACGCCCCCCAAATCGCAGACAGTGGGGGAACCACACTGGCGATGATTTCTTCCTAGAACTTTAAAAATAAACAGATTAATAAAACACATGCACCGTTACATATACTACTAAGTATGTAAACAACAAGATATTTGACATTCAAGAACACTTTTTAACCATTTGACTGGACATACTTGGCAACATCCTTGGAAGGACTTCCCCAACCTGTCTTTGGTTCTGTTCACCCCAGAATGACCACTGGGATGATCATGGGCCAAGCTTAAGAGCTTTTCCCGGTACTTAGTTGGAACTACCAACTGTTTTTGAGGATGCCAGCCTTCCTGGTGTCCACTAGAAAGAATCTCCTTATATAAAAGTCCTTGTTCTTCAACAAACCGGTTTCGGTTAGACGAGTTGAGAGGCGGTGGGTTGCTCCGTGCCGCCGCCCAAGCTTTCTTAAGGCTGTCATCGGCTTCCTGCTCTGGTCCCTCTGGAAGCGATGTAGGTGATGAGGTTGTTTCCGTTGACTGTGAACCGCTCTCCGCTGGTGCACTAGGTGATATTTCAGGCCCTGGCTGAGCCTCTTGGATAGGGTTGTCTGCTGCTTCTGCCAGTTCAGGCCCGCTGGCGCCCTCTGGCGATGGGGTTGGAGACGGGTTTGCAAGCGCTGGCATCAGTGCTGGCAATGGTTCTGTCGCTGGTTGTTCTTCCAGTTCCGGTTCTGGGACTGGAAGTACTATGGCTGTGGTAGTTGTTGGCATGGGATCCGGTTCCTCCACCTCAGTCTGGGTCTCTGGTAACACAGATGGGGCCCTGGTGGACGGCTCAGGAACAGGGATGGGAGTGGAAGCTTGTTTGGCCTGGCTGCGGGTGACTACTCCCCCCCTCTTGGCCAGCTCCACATGGTTGGCCAAGTCCTCCCCCAGTAGCATGGGGATGGAATAATTGTCATAGACAGCAAAAGTCCACTTTCCTGACCAGCCCTTGTACTGGACAGGCAATTCAGCTGTAGGTAAGGTTACAGATCTTGATATGAATGGAGAAATTGTGATTTTGACCTCTGGGTTGATGAATTTTGGGTCCACTAAGGACCGGTGGATAACTGACACGTGTGCCCCAGTGTCTCTCCACGCGGTAATCTTCTTCCCGCCCACTCTCAAGGTTTCCCTGTGCTTCGGGGGTATTTGAGAGATATCTGGGCCTGGGGATCCTTGGCGTGATGATGGTGTAAGGGACTGTACTCGATTGGGGTTCTTGGGCAGTTGGCCTTTATATGTCCCAGTTCATTACATTTAAAACATCGTCCAGCTGACGGGTCACTGGGCCGAGGTGGGTTGCTGGAGGCTGGTGAGGTGGGACTGTAGGTGGTTTGAGGCTTTCCTTGAGTTGTAGCTGGGGTCTTGGGTGGCCCCCGGTGGTAGGATTTATTGTCAGCTTGTCCCTTGTTATATTCGCTCCCTTTGATAGTAGCTTTTTTCTTTTCTGCTAGGTCCATCCATTTGCCTCCAATTTCCCCTGCCTCTGTTACATCTTTGGGCTTTTTATTTAGGATGTACCGTTCTATTTCCTCAGGAACACCATCTAAGAACTGTTCCATTTGCATCAGGTGGGCCAGGTCTTCTAGAGACTGAATCTTTAGTTCTGACATCCAGGCATTCCAATTCTTCCTAATGTAGTAGGCGTGTCTGGGGAATGACATATCTGGTTTCCACTTCAGGGCTCTGAACCGCCGACGGGCATGTTCAGGTGTTAGCCCCATCCTGATTCTGGCCTTTGTTTGAAACAGTTTATAATTGTTCATGTTTTCCTTAGGCATTTCAGCTGCCACCTCTGCTAAGGGTCCACTGAGCAGTGGCCTCAGCTCTATCATGTACTGGGCTTCAGGGATGCTGTACCCTTGGCAGGTCCTTTCAAAATTTTCCAAGAAGGCCTCCGTGTCATCACCTGACATGTAGGTGGGAAATTTCTTGGGATGGGGAACAGTGCCTGGAGAAGGGTTGTTAGGGTTGTCTGGAACATTCTGCTTAGCCTTTTCTAATTCCAGTTCTTTGTCTTTTATTTCTATTTTTCTCCTGTGTTCGGCCTCTTGCTTCTCCCTCTCTCTCTTGTGGTCAGCCTCTTTGGCTTGTTGTTTCTCCATCTCTCTCTTGTGGGCAGCTTCTTCCCTGGCCATTTCTGCCTTAAGTAGCTCCATCTGCCTTTGATGTTCTTTCTCCTTTTCTTCTGCTTGCAGCCTGGCCAGTTGGAGTTTGTCAACTGTTTCACTGGTACTCATGTCTGTGTGCTTTCTGGTGCTGGCCACACCCCTCTGCAGTCAGTGAACTGTGTTGCTTGGTTCAGTTGCTTGAGTTACAAATTCCTAACCCTTTCTATCACCGACTGACTAAAAAGAAAACAAAACTTTTCATTTGCAAATGTGTAGCTGGTTGTTCGCTGAGGGAGAACCAGAAAATCTGGTTTTGTAACTTGTTTCTGGCAAACTGCTAATGATCTCTCAGCAGGGGTCCTTTCTAACAAGCCTTGTTAGAAAAACCTATTACCTCCAACTTAGCCCAGCTGGAAAAAACTCCTTCTAACAATACCTTGTTAGAAACTGAATACCTCTACCCCCCCCCCCCCGCCCCTTTTAAGGTAAAAGAGACCTTAACCCTTACTATCTGTTTATGACAGGTACCTTCTTTGCATTTTGTCAAATCTGCAGGAGGGAAAGGAATTATAAGCACCAGTGTGGACACAAGAACAAATGGATATAAACTGGCCATCAACAAGTTTAGGCTTGAAATTAGATGAAGGTTTCTAATGATCAGAGGAGTGAAGTTTTGGGACAGCCTTCCAAGGAGAGCAGTGGGGGCAAAAAACTTAACTTGCTTCTAGACTGAGCTTGATAAGTTTATGGGGGGGAAGGGGGAGAGGATGGTGTGATGGGACTGCCTACAATGGCATGTAATTGATCTGTGACTGCTAGCAGCAAATATCTCCAATGGCCAGTGATGGGGTGCTAGATAGGGAGGGCTCTAAATTACTTCAGAGAATTCTTTCTCAGGTGTCTGGCTGGCGGGTCTTGCCCAGATGCTCAAGGTCCAGGGTCGGGAAGTAATCTTCCCTCAGGTCAGATTGGCAGAAGCCCTGGGGGGGTTGCCTCTGCAGCATGAGGCGGGTCACTTTGCAGGTTTAAACTAGTGTAAATGGCAGATTCTGTTACTTGAAGTCTTTAAATAGTTATTTGAGGACTTCAGTAACTCAGCCAGAGGTTAGGGGTCTCACATCTCCACACATGGAAAGGCATGCACAGTCACTTCAGTGTGTTGATTGAAAGTTGCACTTCCCTGAGACTCTAGAGTTAAGAATTGAGGGGGGGGACTGGTGGATTGAGTATTTAAATAAACACACCATATGTATTTATGAGACTGTTTACCCTTTGAAATACACCTCTACCTTGATATATTGCTGTCCTTGGGAGCCAAAAAATCTTACGGCATTATAGGTGAAACTGCGTTATATCGAATTTGATTTGATCTGCGGGAGCGTGCAGCCCTCCCTCCTCCCCCCCCACCCGGAGTGCTGCTTTACTGCGTTATATCCAAATTTGTGTTATATCAGGTGGCATTATAGCGGGGTAGAGGTGTATATGCAGTTACTATCAAACAAAGTAACTTACTAGTCACTTTTGAACTTTGTTTTATGTTAAAACTTATCAGTTAGCTAATTGTGGGATTGATAATAGTATTTTATGGGTGAAATCCTGGCTTCAGTGAGGTCAGGATTTTACCCTATATAGCTATAGCTCCATCTTTCTGTTCCACTATCACTACACAAGTGTTTAGAATGGGAAGCTACGACAGAGATATGTGACTGAAGCTCCAGGGAAAATGTAGGCTGGCAGATCTAGATACTTGAACTGTAATTTAACCAGAACACCCCAGAAAAAGTAGTTAGGGTTGGAATGCATTACAGAAAATTACTGGTGTTTTTTTTAGATTACAGCATTATATGGAATCTGGTTGTGAGAGACTAAGTTTTATCCAGTATTACTTGTGTCGCAACAAAACTCTGCTAGGTACTTTACAGACAAGCCTACAGGCATGGTCTCTGTCAAAGGATCTTACAATCTAAATAGGATCTTAAAGTATATATGGGTATTATCCCTTTCCCACTATGAAAAGACAAACCACCAAAGTAAGGGCCTAGATGTGGTCTAGGACCATGACATGGGGGGATATAGCTGATGCTAATTAGGTTTGTCAGTCTCCTGTTTTTTTGTTGTTTTTTTTTCCCCCAGCCAATCGTGTCTTCATTTTATAGTGATCACGTGTCAGAAATATGGCTACAGACTGGCTTGGAAGCATTGTGTCCATTAACTGTGGAGACAGCCTGGGAGTCTATCAGGGACGAGTGTCGGCTGTGGATCAGATCAGTCAGACCATCTCCCTTACGCGGCCTTTCCATAATGGGGTCAAGTGCCTTGTGCCAGAGGTCACCTTCAGGTAAGTGTCTCCTCTGTCTGTTTCTTCCAGGCAAACTTTACATATGGCTGAAGTTGGGGCATTTTGCTTCAAAACTCATTACTGCTTATCCTTGGTTGAAAAGTGCCTCTATTACTTTTGGTAGGACCTATACAGAAAGCAAGAGATGCTGTCTTTGGGCTTTTTGTTGTCTGGGTTACAATGTGACACAGATGTAGATCACAATTGGAACACATTGGTAGGAGCAAAGAAAATGGCTGTCTGCACAGGGTCACTGTGTATTACCTGTCCTCCAGCTTACAGTTAGATGAGACATTTGGCAGACTCTGGAATTTTTGCCAATGGCAAGTTTAATGTTTGTGTTTACTAAAGCACAACTGAAGTGAAAGTGGAGCTGTTAATCATTTAAATTAGATCCTTGCCCCAAATAAATCTGTTTTATGGCTCCAACTGCATGTTTATCTTCAGATCTGTCTTATCTTCTGCCATGTTCTTTCTTTTCCTCCATCTAGATAGCTCTTGATATCTGTCTGGCAAGAATTCTCTTCTCATTGGCACAATAATCTTGTTTTATAATTCGCAAGCCAATTGGTGCAGATAGGCCTTGGAGAGACATACCAACAGCATCCAAAACTAACAAGCCTACTGCTGTGTAGGAAGTATTGCTGCTGTTCTACTAAATTACCTGCCCTCTACCTCTGCCCCAAGCTCCCCTGTTATGTTATTGGAGAAGAGTAAAAATTAGTAACCAAAGATTTTTTTCTATTATCAGTGCAAATTGGCAAAGTTAATACACAGATTTAAATGATTTCCACAAATACTCAGATTTAACTATTTTATTACTAAACAAAGATTAAATAGCAACCTTAGGCAGTCTCTCTTGCTTAGGGCTTGTCTACATTACCCGCTGGATCAACAGGCAGTGATCGATCCAGCGGGAGTCGATTAATCGTGTCTAGTTTAGACGTGATAAATCGACCACTGAGCGCTCTTCCATTGACTCCGGTACTCCACCAGGCAGGCGCAGTCGACAGGAGAGCGTCAGCCATCGACTTACCACAGTGAAGACACCATGGTAAGTAGATCTAAGTATGTGGACTTCAGCTATGTTATACACATAGTTGAAGTTGCGTAACTTAGATCGATTTACCACCCCCCAGTGTAGACCAGGCCTTAGAGAGTTGAAACTCAGAGTGGGAGGTGTGGGGAGAATAGAGAAGGAAGAATCCATGTAATGCTGGTAAAGGTATCGAAGTCCATAACATACTCAGTCTTGGTAACAACATTACTTTTATATCCCAGTACAATAGATTCATTCTGAAGTTTGATTATTCTTCATAAATCTAAAGACAAAGACCATATCTTATAGCCACTCTTTCCAGAGTGACTAGTTAACAGCTTGCACCCAACTCCTTTATTATATGAAAGTGTGGATTATTTCCAATACTACATTGTAGTTTTCATGACCTTCAAAGGAGCTTTTAAGTGCCATCTCTCTGAGTTTCATTGTTTTAGGGATTGCTCTCAATAGAAACAGACTATGGTAAAGGGAAGTCACCTGAAAAATAAGATTAGTCATAGCACCTATATTCTTCTAGACTCTATTAACTCAAGCAGATTTCTACCCAACCATGGCTCCCCCCACTTCTGACTAGGTACAGAGCCAGTGGGATAAAGAGGTATTTGGGGTTCACTTCTTTCCAGGACCAGAAGAGTCAGATGTATTGTCTGAGAAATATAGTCTTTAAGTGTGTATGTTCCTAATAGGCATTGTAATCCATGTTAATGGGTTTTTTTTCCTTGGGTTCCAGTGAATTAAGAGAAAAATGTCATTCTTATGCTTCTGCAGACTCTAACATACTATGGGCTTGATTTCTGTAGAGCTGGGCGCCAATGTTGAATCCCACTTTGTTTTGTTCTCTTTCCTGTGTTTAGGGCAGGTGATATTACTGAGCTAAAGATTCTGCAGATCCCAGGTCCTGGGGACAGCAAACAAAGTGGGGACCTGCAGCATACTGAACTAGGCATCCCTGGCGTTGGGTGCCAAGTGGGTACCAATCAAAACGGCACTGGCAAATTGCTAAAGAAGCCTACCAGCAGTGCCCCACAGGTTATCCCAAGGAGAACGGACATGAAAAACCAGGAAGTTGTCATCTCCCCACAACAGCAGCAGTGCTCTAAGAGCTACATGGACCGACATTTGGAATCCTTGAATCAGTCCAAAGGTTTCCGTCGTAGACACAACTCCTGTGAGTATATTGCCTATTCAGCAGCTTTCCCTTCTCTTTAGCTCTGTCAGTCTAGTCCACTGCTGCATCAACTACTGTTCTCAAATGGGTATTTAATATAGCAATTAAAATGGTGCTGGAAAGACTTAAAAAAAACCATTTTGTTACTGGTATTCTTGTTTCCACACCATTAATTTCTCCACCCTGTTAAGGTATTTGGGAAAGTGCTACAAGCTGTCAAATATTTTTTTACCCCCAAAAGTTTGATAAATGTAGATCTTAAAACTGCCAGCCATTTATCTTAAATCAAGTGTGATTTAGTGATGGCTTTTAGCTATATTAATAACAACATGAGAAACTGATGACAAAATCTACATCCGTAGTTTCTCTGAGTGGACAACTGCTGTTATGGCATCTCTAATTCACGGTCCATTTTGGTCAATTTCACACTTATAGGATTTAAAAATTTGTGAATTTCGTGATTTCAGTTATTTCAATTTGAAATTTTATGGAGTTGTAATTGTAGGACCCCGCCCCAAAAAGGAGTTGTTGGGGGTCACAAGGTTATTGTGGGGTGGGTTGCAGTATTGCTACCCTTACCCTTGTGCTGCTGCTGGCAGTGGCGCTGCCTTCAGAGCTGGGCAGCTGGAGAGCAGTGGCTTCTGTCTGGGAAGCCAGCTCTGAAGGCAGAGCCCACTGCCAGCAGCAGCGCAGAAGTAAGAGTAGCATGGTATGGTATCGCCACCCTTACTTCTGCATTGCTGCCTGCAGAGCTGGGCCCTCAGTCAGCAGCCGCCACTCTCTGGCCACCCAGCTCTGAAGACAGCAGCACAGAAGTAAGGCTGCATGGTATGATATTGCCACCCTTACTGCTGCTGGCAGGGCGCTGCCTTCAGAGCTGGGCACCTGGCCATCATATGCCACTTTCTGGCTGCCCAGCTCTGGAGGCAGCACAGAAATAAGGGTGGCAATACCGTGATCCCTCCTAGAATAACCTTGAGATTCCCCTGCAACTCCCTTTTCGGGAGAAACACTGGTCTCCCCCATGAAATCTGTATACTATAGGGTAAAAAGCACACAAAAGACCAGATTTCAGGGTGGAGACCAGATTTCATGGTCCGTGATGCATTTTTCATGGCCGTGAATATGGTAGGGCCCTACTAATGGGAGAGACCATGCACGTACCACTCAGGACTTGGCTTCACTCTGAGTATTCTGCACAAGGGGCATAAAATGCTCTTACGCTGGCCCTTGGGTTGTTGGGTGGAAGGGACTGGATGACCTAATCTGTCATTTCCATTTCTAGCTTTTTTTCCCTGAAAGTAAGGTTTTATTGCACTTTTTATGAGCGTCCAGGATACACTGGCAAAAACCAGGTGCGTAATGTATATTCTACACAAAATAACTTCACATTATAATAGCCTCCAACAGCATAGACAAAAAAGTCTGTTTCCATCAAATCAATGCAGGTAACTGGGAACTCTCTTGAATAAATTCCAGGTCCCTTCCATCTTTAACTTCTTTTCAGTGGGCATATTTCTTAGCTACAGTTTAGAATTCCTAACTGTGTCAGACTAGAGCCCTGCAGTGGGACTGGGATCCAGCAGGTCTCTGAGAACCAGCTGCCATAATAGGGAGATAAAAATTCAACAAACAGTGCGGATGGGAGTGTGTGTTACGGGATGGGACAGAAACAGATTAAAACAATAGTCCTGCGCTGAGTTCTATGTCAGACTTTTAAGTTCTTCATGTTTGGGTCTCTTTTAATTGCTTTTGCTACGCTGATGATTGTGTGTAATGGTTATCTAATGTAGGTGACTGCGTGTATCTTGGATAGAGATTAGCAAGATCAGGCAGCACACTCTGATTTCAGATTGCTAAATATAGCCTTTTTATGAGATCATCTCTAACTAAGAAGTGCATTAACACACTCATATCCCGGTACAACATTTCTGATTGCAGCATAGGGAAAAGTGTGTGTTTATAGATGCATAAGTGCTTAATTGTGGGTGAATAAATATTTGCTCCAAATCCTCAAAAAAATCATCTCCAAGCTGAGGGAAAGCTTGGAAAATTTCAACCTGAAAAGAATTAGATTTATTAAGTAACGAATAACAGAAATAAGTGAATTAGAATGGATGTTCTCAGCCAGGGGTACGTGTACCTCGGGAAGACTTCTGTGTACTCCCGAGGGCACATCAACTCATCTGGATATTTGCCTCGTTTTACAACAGGCTACATAAAAAGCACTAGTGAAGTCAGTACAAACTGAAATTTCATACACACAATGACTTGTTTATACTGCTCTATATACTATATACTGAAATGTAAGTACAATATTTATATTCCAATTGATTTATTTTATAATTATATGGTAAAATGAGAAAGTCAGCAATTTTTCAGTAACAATGTGCTATGACACTTTTTTTTTTTTGTATTTTTATGTCTGATTTTGTAAGCAAGTAATTAAGTGAGGTGAAATTTGGGGCATGCAAGACAAATCAGACTCTTGAAAAGGGTACAGTAGTCTGGAAAGGTTGAGAGCCACTGTCTTAAACTATAGTATGTGCTACCCTCACGTGCTGCTATAAACCATTAGAGGGAACAATAGAATGCAGCCATTCTTAGAATAAAAATCTTGGGCCTGCTACATTTAGCAGAGTTCTTAAGCACGTGTGTAACTTTAAGCATGTGCACAGCCCTATTGATTTCTGTGGGGCTGCTCACATACTTAAAGGTTAAGCATGTGTTTTGTGAAATCTAGGTCTGAAAGGCTGCTTGTATGGCTATTAGTATTTACCCAATGCAACCAACAGATTTAAGTCTGCAGGCATCCTTTGAGCTGGCTTTTATGATATCATTATTTTACCATAAAGGCTTATTAACACTTACAGGGGTTGTGGGCAGATATTTCTGTTTTTAAAAGAGCAACTGCCCAGAGCAGCTTTCAGAATCTACAGTGGCACAGATGAGAAGAGGGTAAATATGAAGTTTTATGAACTACATGCTACAGTGCAGGATGACTTCTTATGGAATGGTGGTAGCCTCCCTAGACTTGAAACTAACTTCTCACTATAAATCTGACTTTAAATCTTTTCTCCCAAAGAGTGCAAAAAGAAACCAATGTCTCTAAAACTTTTAAATGCTGTATCTCATCTCAAGCTTTTATTGTAATCTTAGTAGAATTCAGAAATGTTAAAAATAATTTTCCTGACATTCACTTGCATCCCACACAAAAGTAGTTAGAAATTTTTTATTTTCAAGATGGTTTGGGCTACATCAAATTCATTTTGATTTTTGTCCACGTTGTTGACAAATGCCGATAGAGATATAGTTCGATAGAAATAGATTTTGGGGGGGGAGGGGATTGTAGGGGGAGCATTTCACTGAAATAGTTATTTTAAAGTGTATATAGAGCAATATTTTAAAAAGTAGACTGACCTCATCCTGGCTTCAGGGACTGCTGCTGTGGTTGCTGAGCTGAGCCAGAGGTGAGAGGTAGGACAGGGCTGAGAATTTAGGACAGAGTGGCATGGGGGTGTACCTGGAACGAGTATGGGGAGAAAGGGAGCATCAACGACATAGAATGGCAAGTGGAAAGCAGGGAAGAGTTATGTAGGGGTACTAAGACACGAGTGTTGTGTGTGCAAGGATCTGGAAGACGTATGAGGGGGTTTGTGCAGGGGACTGTGGAGGTGATGGAGAATTCTGGGGAAGATAAAGGGGTATAGAAATGAGTGCAAGGTGTTGGAGGGCATGGAAAGCAAGGTCCACATATGTGCAGGAGACTGGGTTGAAGTTATGCTGACTGAGTTATAATCCCTGGGTGCTCTTTGTTCCCCTTTTTAAATATAGGTACTATGTTTGCTCTGCTCCAGTACTCTGGATCTCACCTGTCCTCCAACAAGAGTTCTTGAAGATAGTAGCTAATGGTTCTGAGATTGCTTCAGTTGGTTCCTTAAGTACCCTAGGATGAATTTCATCAGGCCCTGCCAATGTTAGATGGCATTCTTTAATCTGTTCTTGCCCTATTTTGGCTTGTGTGTTCCTTCCTCTTTTTTGATGATGATAATTGTGTATCTAGTCACCATTAACCTTTTTAGTGAAGACTGAAGCAAAATAGGCATTAAGCACCTCAGCCTTCTTAAGTAGAGGGTCTATGCTTTCCTTCGTCTTTCCGTTGCTGCTAGTGTATTTAAAGAACCTCTTCTTATTGTCTTATATGACCCTTGCTAGGTGTAACTCATTTTTTGCCTTAGCCTTTCTGATTTTGTCCCTACATGCTTGCGCTATTCTTTTGTACTCCTCCTTAGCAATTTCTGTTCCCTTTTGATTTTAAGGTAATTAGAGAGCTCCTAATGGAGCCATATTGGCTTCTTACTATTCTTCCTATCTTTCCTTCACATTGGGATAGTTTGCAGTTGTGCCTTCATAGTGAAACTTCCTTGAACTCCTTTATCCCTTAGATTTTCTTCCTATAGGACCTTACTATGACAGGTTGGACCCCCTGGGATGTCACCTGGTGTGCTGGGACGCCACTGAGGCAGACTGTTCTGCCAGCCTGGGCCCCCTTTTACCTGGTCTTGCTGGGCTTGGCTCCCCAGCCTTTAACAGCCAAGCACACAGGCAGGGCCATGCCCAGCTGCACAGAGAGACAGAGATCTGCTCTGAGAAGGCTCATCTTAAGGGGCTTGCCACAGCACCCAGATGTCTACCCCGCCTTGGAATACAAACCCAAAATTATATGAAATTTGCCTCTTCCCTCAATGTGGAGGAGGGTATGCACAACTTCTCTCCCCTTCCTCCCCCCCATTAGAAATCACATAAACTGGGTTCTGTTGTAAACCAAAAATAAATGTATTAACTATAACAGGTGTATTTAAGTAGTTAAGGAGGTAGCAGACAGAACAAGGCAGATTAGTAAGAAAATAAAACAGAGCACGCAAACTAAGCTTAATACACTAAAGAAACTGGTTACATGTAACTCCTCACCCTAACTGTGGTTCTAATGATCTTCTTTACAGGCCAGATACGCTTCCAGCATGGGTCCATTTCTTTCCTCCAGTTCAGTCTTAGTTGTTTCCAGCAGTCATCTTGGGTGGGGCAGCAGGGGAGAACTGACAACCTGGATTACCTCACTCCCCACCCTTAAATAGGATTTGCATAAGGTGGGAGTCCTTTGTTTCTAGTTTGACCTTCCCCATCCCCCCCAACAGCTTCTCGTGGAAAAGTACAGAATTCAAGATGGGTTCCAGTATCAAGTGACATGGTCACATGCCTCTGTAGGATCCCTGTAGCCATTCTTCACAAGTTGACCATGTTCACAAGAAGACTAAGCTCTTTTACAGTCTATTGTCTCTTGCTGATGGGCCATCAGCACTGTCGGGCTTTTTCATTGTTGTACCTGAAGTGTTAGCGGGGGCATCACCCAAAGTAACATAGTTGAAATATAGATAGTCAATATTACTAGCTTCAGATAAAGAAATGATACAGGCATACAAATTGGATAATCACATTCAGTAAATCATAACCTTTCCAATGATATCTCACATGAGCCATCTTGCATAAAGTATGTCTCAGTTATGTCATTCATATCATAAGGATATTTTCATAAAGAGTATGGAGTATAATGTCACACGTACCAGCTCTGAGTTTTAGTGTGCTTTTTGAAGTCCGTTGTCCTTATTCTGTTGTTTTTACTCTTTCCTTTCCTTAGAATAATGAAATCTATCATTTCATGTTCATTTTAACCCAAATTGCCTTCCACCTTCAGATTCACAACCAATTCCACCCTGTTGATCAGAATCAAGTCTCAAAAGGCTGTCCCCCTGGTTACTTGCTCCACTTTCTGAAACAAAAAGTTGTCCCCAATAAGTTCTTGAAATGAAATGTGTGTGTGTTTCCAACAGATGCCTGGATAGGTAAAGTCCCAAATTACTACCAGGTCTTGTGTTTTGGGTATTTGTTATTTGTTCTAGAAATGCCTCATCCACCTCTTCTTCCTGACATCACCCTGTCTCTTTCTCCTCCCCTTTTTTCTTTTTCTTTACCCAGAGACTTCCAACTGGTCTGTCTATTGCCTTCTTTTGGACTTCAGCACAAATGTATATTTTTTTGGTGTATAATGCAACACCATCTTTCTTTTTTCCCTGCCTGTCCTTCCTGAACAAGCTGTACCCCCTATAGCAATATTCCAGTCATGAGATTTATCCCAGCAAGTCTCTGCTGTCAATTAAGTCATAATGTAGCTTATATACTAATACTTTCAGTCAGGGTTGGCAATTTCCCAGGAAAAACTAGTTTAGTTTAGGGTGCTGGTAAATACTGGTTTGAACCAGGAAAGTGGAAAGAATAAAATTATTATTAAAATAGACTAATGAAAATTAGTGACAAATATTTAGCAATTTGATATTAGTTTTGCAGTAATATGATCCTTTTATTTTATTTCCTTTAATTAAAATTAAAACAAAAAATAGAAGCTATATGCTGTTGCCGTGGCTACCTCAAACAGAAACTGAAACTTCTGACCTGGGGAATTCCCCTTCTTTGTTCAGCAATGCAAATTACATTTGTTTAGCAAAGAAAGAAGGGGAATTCCCAGATTCAGAAGTTTGTTTCTGTTTGAGGTAAACTGCCAAACAGTCTAGTCTAATTCTCCGGCTCTTGATCTGATTGGCTGGAGTTGCAACTGCTGCAACTGAACTCAGTGTCTCAAGTCAAAATATTTCAATGTGAGCAAATGTGAATGACCATTTGATCCAATTCATGGCTATTTTGAGAAAGTTCATGAAGATGGCAAAGAGAATCTTAGATGCAGAAGTTGCAAAGAAAAAGTAAGTGGGAAGGCAGACTATACGAGGAAACATGTTGCAAAATGCTGAGAAAAGAGCAAAGAGACACCAGAATCACTGACTCTGGCTAGACGTATGTGAGCACTAGAATCAGACTGAGGATGAAGGTACTTGCCATTGCCAAGAACGTCAAAAGAAAACCGCATCCAGGTCAGCCAAAGACAACGAGGAGGAAATGTCAGTTTTTCAACCACAAATGAATGTGTGTGTAACAAAAGCAACTCCAGAATTGAAACAAAATGTAGACATAAAAATTACAGCCTTTTTTTTTTTTGTGGCTGTAAAATTCCCTTTTCTCTTGTTGAGCATCCAGTTTTTCAAGCAATGATCATCTTCCTAAGGCCAGACTACTAAGCACCAGTCAAAAGCAGACAGCAGGTGAATAGTTAGATGCAGTTACTAATGGTTTAAAGGTGGAAGCACTCAACAGATTACATGGAAAAGCAGTTACATTACTTCAGTCAGCTAGTATTAATATGTGCAATGATCCAGTGATATCTAACTGTGGTTTCTGGACCAGTGATTGATACTGGAAGCAGTAAGAAAACTGGGAAGTACCTGGCACTGGGAACTACACTGGAAAGAGAAGCCACAATATTAGCAAAGGATCTGTCATTGTGTTAAGAGCTACCTGACAGGCAATGAGAAAAAGATGCAAAGTATGAGAAGTGATTTGGAACAAGATGGCAACGCTTTGATTATGTATGGATGTGCATCACATTTGTTGAGGTAGATTTAGCCAGACCTTTCATGAAGTGCTTTGATGAAACATGCTATAGATTTGCAAAGTATTTTCGTAATACTGGTTAAAAGAATGCCAAGTTCTGTTAAGACTCAAATCATGGTGATCCACGATGGAAAAGTCAAATAACATGTCTGGAAACATAGAATCGTAGGACTGGAAGAGACCTCGAGAGATCATCTATTCCAGTCCCCTGCACTCATGGCGGGACTAAGTATTATCTTGACCATCCCTGACAGGGATGACTGTTCACTCATATTTAGCTTGTGATCCACTATCACTCCCAGATCCCTTTCCGCAGTACTCCTTCCTAGGCAGTCATTTCCCATTTTATCTGTGTGCAGCTGATTGTTCCTTCCTAAGCAGAGTACTTTGCATTTGTCCTTATTGAATTTCATTCTTTTACTTCAGACCATTTCTCCAGTTTGTCCAGATCATTTTGAATTTTAATCCTATCCTCCAAAGTACTCGCAATCATTCCCAGCTTGGTATTGTCCATAAATTTTATAAGTGTACTCTCTATGCCATTATCTAAATCATTGATGAAGATATTGAATAGAACTGGACCCAGAACTGATCCCTGTGGTCCCCACTTGATATGCCCTTCCAGCTCACTGATAACTACTCTCTAGGAACAGTTTTTCAACCAGTTATGCACCCACCTGATAGTAGCTCCATATAGGTTGTATTTCCTTAGTTTGTTTATGAGAAGGTTGTGCAAGACAGTATCAAAAGCCTTAGGACCTTTCTACACTGGCAAGTTTCTGCGCAGTAAAGCCGCTTTCTGCACTGTAACTCCCGAGGTGTACACACTGTCAAGTTGCAGTGCTTTAAAAAAACCACCCTAACGAGAGGCGTATAGTTTCTGCACTGGAGCTACAGTGCTGCGGTGTCAGTGTAGACACCGTGGCGATTACAGCGCTGCGATTGGTCTCTGGGAGGTGTCCCATAATGCCTGTTCTCACCTCTCTGGTCATTGGTTTGAATTCTACAGCCCTGCCCTCAGGTGACCAACCATCATCCCCACCCTGTAAATGCTTTTGGAAATTTGAAACTCCCCTTCCTGTTTGCTCGGTAATCCATGCAGTGGTCTCAGTGCATCTTTCCAGGTGACCATACCTGCTCCATGCACCAGGCGATCCCCTGCTTGGAGCAATGCCGAGCTACTGGACCTCCTCAGCATGTGGGGAGAGAAGGCTGTGCAGTCCCAGCTGCGCTCCAGCCGTAGGAATTAGGATACCTATGGACAGATTTCATGATGTATGACTGAAAGGGGGCATGACCGGGATACATTGCAGTGCAGGGTCAAAGTGAAGGAGCTGTGAAACGCCTGCCACAAGGCGCATGAGGCAAACTGCTGCTCTGGTGCTGCGCCCATGAGCTGCTGGTTCTGCAAAGAGCTGGACACGATACTTGGAGGTGACTCCACCTCCAATGTGAAGACCACTGTGGATACTTTGGTGGCTCGCGTGCCAGTTGAGAGTGGACCGAGCCAGGAAGAGGAAATCTGGGACGAGGATGTGAACGGGGAGGGGAACCCAGAGGTAGAGGATGACTTGGAGACCAGAGATGCATGCAGCCAGGAGCTCTTTTCTACCCCGGAGGAGACTAGCCAGTCTCAGCTGTTGGAGATTGGCAAGGTGCGAAAAGGAGGGGAGGCCCCTGGTAAGTGGATCTGATTTTGGGAATTGCTGAAGCAAGTTGTTGGGGACAGGAGGGTTGCAGAAAGCAGGCTTGTCTCCCACCGCATGTCTAGTCTGAGTGGCAGAACAGGCCATTGATTGACTCCCTCAATTCTTGGGAATCTCCCTCAGAGATCTCCAGGAAACTCTCGTGGAGATACTGGGCAATCCACTGCCGCAAGTTCTTTGGCAGAGCTGCTTTGTTTCTTGCCCCATTAACAGTAACTTTCCTGCACCACTGTGCCATCATGGGGGGGAGGAATCATTGCTGCACAGAGGTGGGCCGCATAGGTGCCAAGGCGGAAGCCGCAGGCCTGGAGAAGACCCTCCCTTGATTCCCTGCTCACCCTCAGCAGTGAGATATCTTCCATAATGATCACATCCTGTGGAAAATGTGGAGACAGGAATGATTATCAGGCTCCCCCTACAGTGCTGGCTCTCCCCAAGAGCCACGTGCCCAGTGTACATCAGGGTCTGGGAAGAGTGATTTCCCCTGCCCCTGCAGCTACTCACCATTTTGGGGGTCTTGTGGCTCATGTGTGTTTGCCTGGGGTCAGCCTGTTAGTGACAGGTGTGTGAATAGTGGCTGTGTTTTAAATCAATGAATCAGTGTTTTCTATGTTGCAAACAATAGTGCTGCTGTAAAATGTTGCATTTAAACTTCACAGAGATGATCTTGGGAGCCCAGCCTCCCTCTTTGTTATCTGCGGCCGAACGGCTGCGCAGAATTAGACAGCGGCCAAGAAGAACTAAGGAGGACTTTCTGCGTGAGGTTATGATGCCCTCAGCTGCTGAGAAACAGGATTTGAAGGAGTGGCAGGACAGCGAGAAGAGGGACCAAAAGGAGAACACAGCACACCAGAATGAAGCCACGGAGCGTCTCTTAAAGGTTATGGGGCGCCAAGCAGACACGCTCCAGATGATACAAGCTCTTCAAACGGAGCAGCTCCGCACCTGCCCTCCCCTGCAGCCACTGTCGCAAAACTCTTTCCCATGTGCCCCCCAGACACCGCCAACACACTCTTATCAACCTCCTGGCTCCAGTCTCTACCCGCAGCATTCCACTCCTCCGTCCCCTCACAGTCCAGCACTGTGGACTCCCACTACTCACAACAGCCATCCCTCTGCAGTTTGGCCCTGCTGAAGTACAGTACCCACTGCATTGTACTCCAAAAGAGAAGGTTGGATATGATCCCTGGACATACACAAATCCTTAGCCGTCCCGGGACCCCTCCTCCTTCTGGGATCTTCCTTTCCCCCATCCCCCTCACTGCTGATGGTTTTTCATTTGACTCTCTCTTCGGGTTGTTGTCTTTTAATAAAAGAATTGTGTTGGTTTGAAAGCAATCTTCATTATATTAACTGAAAGCAAAAAGAGCCCTGCAAACCAACATACAATTATGTTAAACCCACTTACTGCGTTGTCGGCACCAATCACCTCCTAGCATTACAAACACTGCATGCCCGAGCATAGCAACAAATATTAGTGGCTTTCAGCTTCAAATTGCTGCCTCAAAGCATCCCTGATCCTTATGGCCCTGCTCTGTGCCCCTCTAATAGCCCTGGTCTCTGGCTGTTTGCACTCAGCCTCCAGGTGCTGAGCCTCTGAGGTCCAGATCTGAGTGAAGCTTCATCCTTCCCTTCACAAATATGGAGTGTCTAGCACGCGGCTATAAGCATAGGAATATAGTCATTGGCCATGTCTAGCTTCCCATAGAAGCAGCGCCAGTGGGCCTTTAAACAGCCAAAAGCACACTCATCAGTCATTCTGCACTTGCTCAGCCTGTCGTTGAACTGCTGCTTGCTGCTGTCAAGTTGACTTGTGTATGGCTTCATAAGCCACGGCATTAAAGGGTAGACGGGGTCTCCCAGGATCACAATGGGCATTTCGACTTCCCCCTACGGTGATCTTCCTGTCCGGGAAGAAAGTCCTTGTTTGCAGCTTCTTGAACAGGCCAGTATTCCAAAAGATGCGTGCGTCATGCACCTTTCCAGACCACCCTGCGTTAATGTCTGTGAAACGCTCATGGTGATCCACAAGCGCCTGGAGAACCATTGAGAAATATCCCTTGCGATTATTATACTCGGTGGCTAGGTGGTCTGGAGCCAGAATTGGAATATGCGTGCCATGTATTGCCCCTCCGCAGCTAGGGAAGCCCATTTGTGTAGTGCCATCCACACTGTCACACGTGTTGCCCAGAGTCAGGTCATTCAGAACAGGATGTGATTAATGGCCCTGCACACTTCCGTCAACATGAGTCCAATGGTAGACTTTCCCACTCCAAACTGATTAGCAACTGATCGGTAGCAGTCTGGAGTAGCCAGCGCCACGTGCTTCTCCAACATCAGGGCCACTCTCATTCTCATGTTCTTGTGCATAGGGCTGGGGTGAGCTCGTCACACAGTCCCATGAGTGTGGCTTTCCTTATCCGAAATTTTTGCAGCCACTGCTTGTCATCCCAGACGTGCATGACAATGTGATCCCACACTCAGTGCTTGTTTCCCGAGCCCAAAAACAGCGTTCCATGATGATCAGCACCTCCATGAATGCCATGAGCAATCTCGTGTCGTAGCTACTATGCATGGAGAGATCAATGTCTCACTCCTCTTGCCTTTGTAGTTTAAGGAATAATTCCACTGCCACTCATGACGTATTCGTTAAAGTGAGCAGCAGACTGGTCAACAGTTCGGGATCCATTCCTGCAGCCCGAAGAGGAAGGGCGCGCAGTACACAAAGCGTTGAAAGATGGTGCCAAATATAGACGGAAGCACAGGGATTGCTGGGATGTGAAGCAATGCATCACGTGGCATTGGGACTGGACCCAAGATGCCCCGCGACCCCCTCCGCCTTCCCACAAGTCTTAGCGGCAGAAGAGAAAGAGGTGCTGTGTGGGATAGCTGCCCAGAGTGCACCGCTCTGAATACTGCTGCAAGTGTGAACATGTTATATAGGCAGTTGACAGTGTGAACACCTAACAGCGGTTTCCCTTCAACATTCTCTGAGCAGCGCTGTAACTGTGCCAGTATAGACGTGCCCTTACTAAAGACAAGATATACCACATCTATTGCTTTCCCCCCTCCACAAGGCTTGTTATCCTGTCAAAGAAAGCCATTAGGTTGATTTGACAGGATTTGTTCTTGACAAATCTATGCTGACTGTTACTTATCACTTTATTATTTTCTGAGTATTTGCAAATTGCTTAATTATTTGCTCCATTATCTTTCTGGGTATTGAAGTTAAGCTGACTGGTCTGTAATTCCCTGGATTATCCTGATTTCCCTTTTTATAGATTGACACTATGTTTGCCCTTTTCCAGTCTTCTGGAAACTCTCCTGTCTTCCGTGACTTTTCAGAGATCATCACTAATGGCTCAGCTATCTTCTCAGTCAGCTCCATGAATATTCTAGGGTGTATTTTCTCAGGCCCTAGTGTCTTAGTGATATGTTTAATAATCAGCCACATTATCTCAGGATTGTAAGTGATCATGAGGCAGAACTTGAAGATAGGATGGTCAGTATAATTGATAATCAAAGGATTTACCAAGAGGGAAATAACTTGATCAGTCGATTGAAATCAGTTGCAGTGGCACTTGACGGACTCCAAAGGAACACATCAACAATTGCTGTAGCGTACAAATTATAGTTGGGTCTACTGATAAATGAAGATATTGCACCATGCAAAGTAAAAGTACAAAAGATTTCCTGAGGCAATTACTCCTGTACACATGTTGGCCAACCTCCTTTTTGCAAAATATGCAGGAAAGAAATTTGTCAGCTGAACAAGAAGAAATTGTAAGACAGTGGTTGCTCAGCAAAAATCCTGACTTTCTGCCATATTTACTTGCATTTAAAGTAGAAGAATTGCTGTATCCAAAATCAATGTTTTCATCCGCTATCAAGGAAAAAGCTTTCCTTTAATATGGTGGGGGAAATCTAAAGAGTGCTGATATTCCATCTGACTTCATAGAACCGGTAGTACAATTGCATGTGTCTCAAGTTCAGCAAGCATAGAACAAATCTTTTAAACTTTGGATACATTCAAAACTGAGGAATAGGCTTGGGCTATCTGCTCCATCAAATTTGGTGGTCTGCTACAGAATGCTATGTGGCCAAATATACCTGGACTTGTAGTCTACAACTCTGCATGTTTCTGATTGTTTAATGCTTCAAACCTACAGCTCTGGATTATTGTCATTTTCACATAATCGGATGTTTTTTACTTTTGTTTATATAATATTGAAAATATGAAGTGAGTCATGACGTGTGACTTCCTTGGAAAAATATCCAACCAAAGTGTATACGACATTCCAACATTCACTATTATAACAACATATTAATACTTCGCTCACTGCAGTTTTATTTTTTATTTGTACAACCTTAAATTAATCTCTTGATCTATTGCCTTAGGTAAGCACAACTTGAATATGTAACTAAAACTAAGTGTAATGTGCGTATGCATTAATGTAACAGTTTTTAAACTGGAAAATGCCTTAAACTGGGACTAGCTGGTTTTTCCTGAGGTGGTAAAAGGCGTGATTTTACATGGTAAAAAACACCTCTGGAAAATACTATGCCATCCTCGCTTCAAGTTCTTCCTGTTTGTTCCCCATAGTCCTTGCATTTGGGTATAGACATTTGTCACCTTAATCCTGTCTAGTTTTTAAATGTTTAATTTGATAGTGCTTCCATCAAGTCCCTTCCATAGTCTCTTAAATCTCACTTAGTAAGTTTCCTGAATTTTCCTTAATTGCATCCTGCCACTCCAAGTTATATCCCCGGGGCATCTCTCTGAAAGTCCCTCTTTCAGCTTCCCAAATATAGATTTATACAGCTGTAATCTGAGACCTGCTTTGCTTTGAGCTAACTGAATGAAGCTTGTGTGCTAGTTGCACCAGTTTACACCACCTTGCTAGCCTTTTGGTAGCTCTGTAGTTAGCAGAGAGAGCTTAAAACCCCTCAAATTCGTATTTAAACACAAGAGACAGAAAACAGTTACTCTGAGAAAAACCCAAAATGTCACATCTTCTTTTACTGATTTGACTTAAAACTGTCTGAAAATCTTTGGAAACCAATGAAAACATAAGGCAGGCTTGAGTTTGAGACATCTACAGGTGTTAGATCTACAACTTTATTCAGTCATCTTCTCAGTCCCCCACAGTTTTGGTGGAGAGTCTTGGACCCTCTGTATTAGATGTTTGAGAGTCCAGTGCATGACAACTTGGATTGTAAACAGATCAAAACTCCTAACCTCTCTGAAATGTATAGGTTTGGGGGAGCAGATTAAATGTGTGAATCTGTCAGAAGTGGGATGCAAGAGATGCTAGCTGCAAGAGGGGGTATTAAGAAGTCCATGGAGGAATGCACTGAGACGTTCTCTGGAGCTTTCTCTCAGAAGGTATAGTGGCTGGGGTTAAAACAGCTGCAACTGACCTTTCGATGACTTTAGCGTGCTAAGTCAGGGACATAGTTCTCCCTTTACAGTGCTTGGTTGTGTGACAGAAATCAATAACTAATGGCAGTGTGGGTTACACAACAATGGGTTACGTGCAATGCTGGCACTGTGCTCATTCATGCTAGGGCTGGTAGTAAAAGCTCCCCGGGGGATCTTACAGGAAGGCAGCCAACTCACTGGAGACTTTATACTTGCTTGACTGTTTATAATTGAAAGGTAAAGAAGTTCAGGAAGTATTGTTTACTTTTTCCGAAGGAAGTGCTTTTCTTTGTGACATGGCAAACTGCCAAGTTGATGCCAAGCCATACATCTTTCACTTGAATAAGCTGAACACACAGACACAGAAGGCTGGCTAGCAATGACTTTTCTGGTGTATTGGGAGAATGAATGGGCTGGGAGAGGAGAAGTTGTTTGTGTGTGTGTGCCTGTGATGAGAGTGAGAAAATTGCATGCTCATGAATGAGCTGGATTGAAAACCCCGGACACACTGTCTGCTGTTTATCCACAGAACAGGTATAGCAAAGGCAAGAGCAATATATGAACAGCCATCAGTTAGGAATCTCAGGAACTACTGATCTGCATTAGATTCAAGCCAGTGCCCTAGAGGTCAACAGCATGGGCCCCAACTTATATGGGCTCCTGGGGCTAAAGCCCCAGGAATATTCAAAGTCAGGGGCTCTGCTCCACCAGTATTTGGAGCGGCGGGGAGCCCAGAGCCCTTTAAATCCCAGCCATGGCAGGGAGTCAGAGGGCTCTGGGTTGCCCGCAGCGGCGGGGAGCCCAGAGCCCTTTAAATCTCAGCTGCCGCTGGAAATCAGAGGGCTCTGGGCTGTCCGCAGCTGCAGGGAGCCCGGAGCCCTTTAAATCTCAGCTGCGTCCAGGAATCAGAGGGCTCTGGGCTGCCCGCAGAGATTCCGAGCCCTGGCTGGGATTTAAAGGGCTTATGGCTCCCCGCTGCTGCCGGCAGCCCAGGGCTGTTTCAATCCCGGCATGCAGCCGCTGTTTGCCCCCTCCCCAGACCTCTGCCCCAACTGCCCCCCAGGACCCCCACCCCCTATCTAAATGCTGCTGCTCCTTGTCCCCCGATTGTTCCCTCCCAAGACCCCTGCTCCAACTGCCCCTTGGGACCCCATCCCCTATCTAAGCCTCCCTTCTCCTTGTCCCCAACTTCCCCCTCCTGAGACCCCCCCCAGCTTTCCCCCAGGACCCCACCCCCTACCTGTCCACTGATTAAACCCCTGGGACTCCCATGCCTATCCAACCGCTGACTCTCCCCTGACTGCCCCCCTGAACCTCTGCCCCATCCAGCCACCCCTGCTCCTTGTCCCTTGACTGCCCCCTGGAACTCCCTACCCCTTCTCCAACCTCCAGCCCCCTTACTGTGCCACTCAGACCAGCGTGTCTGGCTCCATGCAGCTCCAGACACGCTGCTGTATACATCCTGCTGTGCTCCCCCACAGAGCCCACAGCCCCACCCCCACCCCAGCACCTGCCTTCCAGATTTGAGCACCTCAAAATTCAGGAGTGCTCAAGCTCAGTTTGGGCAGCTGTTACTTCATTTCTCCCAAATCAAATATACTGATCCACTGTAACTTGCTGTAGAAAAAGCAGGATAAAATGGAGCAAGAAATGCTTATTAGCACTGGAATTGCTATTTTCAACAGCCATTGCCTTTTTGTTTGTTTAAGGAAGACAGTGATATTGCATTGGCAAATTCCCCATAGAAAGAAAGAGTGGAACAAAAGAATAATAAAGGCACCTCAACTTTTCCTCATTTATGGAGGACAGTCTTATAATATGCATCCAGATATCTTCCAATCACACAAGCTGAAAATTGTTCCACTTTACTGCACCTCTGTAACCATATGGGAACCAATCCTGTCTGTGCTTTGTGCACATACAAAATTCCTGCTGAATGACCTGCCCTGGGAGCGTTACCAGTGACCCAGGGCTGGGGAAGCAGGAGGTGTGGGGGGAGGGGAGGCACTGGTGTGGGGGAGCCCAGGGCTGGGGCACTGGTGGGGAGGAAACGGGGAAGCCCAGCGCTGGGGCGGCAGGGGGTGTGGGTCAGTGGGGGGAGAGCCCAGGATGGGGGCAGCAGGGGGGTACAGGGGGGAGCCCAGGGCTGGGACGTGGGGCAAACAAATTTTTTTTTTGCTTGGGGCAGCAAAAAACCTAGAGCTGACACTGCCAGGTTCCCCCAGCCGCCGGAGCCCCGAGCCCTTTAATTTGACCCTGAGTGCTCCCAGCCACCTCTTCAGCTGGGAGCCCCCCCGGTTGATTTAAAATAAGGTATCACCTCCCCACCCCCAACCTTCCTCTCTCGGAGCATACTGTCTCCAGGGAAAGAAGCTTACACCTTCCTGGGTCTGACCTTGGAGCATTCAGCCCTTCCACATCATGCACTTTCCACAGTGAGTCTGCCCAGGCGGGTCTTGGGGCAACCAGAGGTCCCTGCACCCCAACTCTGCAGTCAGATGTGACTCTCAGCCAGACAGTAAAACAGAAGGTTTATTAGATGACGGGAACACAGTTTAAACAGAGCTTGTTGGTACAGAAAACAGAACCCCTCTGTCAGGTCCATCTTGGGGGGTGGGAGCCCAGAACCAAGTTCTGGGTCTCTTCCCATTTCCCCAGCCAGCTCCAAACTGACACTCCCTCCTCTGGCCTCTGTGTCTCTTCCGGACAAGGAGGCCACCTGATCTCTTTGTCCCCAACACCTTCAGTTGGCATCTTGCAGGGGAAACTGAGGCACCCATACAGTATTCAGAGAAAATATTAAGAACATTCCCACTTCATCACAACAGGTGCAACAAAATATAATACTGTATATTGAAGTAGGCAAGTGCTGCTTCTGACTTTCCACTTTTAATTGACCCTTGTAATCTTGTGGCACTGACGCGTTGTAGCTTCATTTTATATCGGCTTACAGGGCGGGAGCGGGGGGGCACCACCATTTTGGGCCCCACCAAAAATTATACAAACCTGCCACCTATGGTCAACAGCTCTGCATCCTATTAGTCTTCTGAGTTAACCATTTCCCTCACCTCAGCTTTACTTTTTTTTTCCTATGCTCTCTCCTTGTTTTCTTTCTTTTCCCCCAGTCTGTGTGGTTTATTACCTTTGGCCTTATCTAGGTCACAAACCATCCACAGAAAAGGCTCTGTGACTGGAGGTCACAATGTCCAGGACACAACTCTGATATGCTCTGGCAACCATGAATTACGCAAGTTTTCTTGTGGTGGTGTAACGGACTCATTACACAAGAGCTAACTCTGGTGGTCAGCAGTATTGCAGAGCTGGCGACCATCAGCGTGGATTAAAGAGCTGCCCTCCACAATTGTGTGTGTTTAATTTTGAAGGGGCATGATCTTGGCTCTCACTCAATATGTCTGCAGGGAGCTTGGGGGAGCTTTCCCATCATTGTTCTCTCTACTTCTCTAATGCAGTTTTCTGTTCTGTCAGCATTTACACTCCATTCACCTCAGTGCGCACTATCCCCTGGAACCACCACATGGGGATGCTTCTATGTCCATGTTTTGTTTTTCAGGGCAAGTGAAGAGTAGAATGTCGTTGTTTTCAGAAGAGTCTGGCAATGAGTCTAAAAACACTCATTTGGTAACAGGAGTGGGTTGGATTGGAGTAATAGCTGACGTTGACGTGAAAAGCAGATTTCTCTTGACACCGTTCAGCGTAGGCTCTGGGGCTTATTGAACTAGACTCTTCAGGAGTTCTGCAGGGAATCATTTGCCTAGTTTTGAGTCTTTGAATGCTTTCCTGGAAGCTCTCTGCAATGTTACTGTATTGATCGAAGCAAAGAGATTGGAAGTGAGATGTAACTGAAACCTTTCCCTCCCCCCACAAAACTATACAGATAAATGACTGCTAAAGGGGCTGGCATGCACGTTCTGTATGTTGCAGTTCCAGGTGCTACAGTTCTTCTTGCTTGAATTCCTTATTTATTCCTGTTTCCTAATCTTTTGCATTTGCATGTCATCTGCCAATTTTTTTTGAATCCTTTATCAGCGTGAAAAATAGATCCTTCCCCTCTGTGTGGCTTCTTTAATGTAGAAAAATCTCTTGGTTCATCTCATTTTTGTCTTCTGATTGTAGTAAGATGACAGCTTTAAAGAATGCTATCAACTTGAAAGTCACAGTTGTGTCTGAAAATGAACTACCTACTGTAGTTACAGAGAACCTTGGATAGCTTCTACTGGAAAGAAATTGATGAGAACATTTTGTGTGTGTGTGTGTGTGTACAGGTGTATAATCAATTTCACTGTCCCTAGCGAGCACCTGTATACCATTATGCATCCATGCTATGTGTTGTGTTGGTATAATTTCATTTAAAAAAATCATATCCCTAACCAAAATGTCTATAACTGTACAAGAATTGTGTATACGTCTGGCCTTAGATTTTGCAGGAGCTGCCATATAAGTAATAGTATTATGTAATTAATCCTTTCCCTCTAGTGTGGCATAAAAAATGTTACTTACCCAAGGTTAAGAGAACTTTTTTGAAAAGTTATTAAACTTCCATCAGTCTCCATCTGGACAGGCAAGTAGATTTTGTGCTTTAGCTGGTAAACTTTCGGGGAAAGTTTCCACAGCTGTGTGGCAGTGTCAGGCTAGAAGAAGTCTTGGGGGGGGGAAACGTGACTTAAGTGCTCTGATTTTATAGAAACCTTTTAACAGTTATGCCGTTTCCACAGTCACTTGTTCAGAATGGCTTCTATAATACAAAGACATAAATACACTTTGTTTAAAAACAAAACAGATTCTTCTCTGACAGTAAAATTCTCTTACGTCATCGCCACCTTTGGATTTTTTAAAGGCAACCTATAATGGAAAAAAATCAGTGCCCTTTTTCCTTGTTTGACTAATGAAGAAAATTCAAGGGTTTCTGCTTTTTTTTTTTTTTTTTTAATTTTAGAAATACCAGGCCTTGACTTTCCTGTCTTTGCTGGAGAAGTAGTGTGTTCATGGCATCATGGGATACTGGAAGCTGAACAATTGTGGAGAAGAGCCTTTTAGTCAGAATGCTTAAAACTATTTTGTTTAACTCAAACATCTGACACATACTTAAGAGGAAAGTTTTGTGAAAGAGTCAACATCCCTTTCAGTGGAGGGCTGGGAAAGCACACTCAAGTCATCTAGAGTACTCCAGCAAAAACAAGAACACACAAATTTCTAAAATCAAAAGTAAGCGAGAACCGGTCTCGCGGTATGTGTCCTTTTACATAAACAAAGGGCAAAACCAAATGATACCTTCCACCACTAGCACCCCCCCCAATAAGTCAGACGTGTTATTCAGTGAGTTCTCTTTGTTTTCCAGAGAAAATTGCTTAAGATTGCAAAGCCACAGATGCAGCTGTCTGGTGTGTGTCTTGGTAGAACTTTCTCTATCCAGTGAGCCTATTGCCAGGGAGGAAAAGAGGATAGTTTGCTTTATGGCCATCTATCTTACTGGTAAGGAGTGGAGGCTATTTTGGGGTTAGCCACTGGAGCTTAAACTGTAAACAGGTTGAGGCACTTACACAGATCTCTCCATAGATGTTAACTTGGCCTACTGAGTTTGTGGATTCTGTTCATTGCTAGCTTGGCTAAAAATGGCTCGATGTTCTTAGCTGCTTCTGAGTAAATATAGCAGTTGACAGCTGTAGTTGAATTAATGCACATGTAGAATCAACCTAAAATTCAATGACCTTCCTATGCTAAACAGGAACCTGTACTTTTTAATGGAAGTGTTTAGTGCTATGGTAAGGGAGTGGGATTTCTGTGAAGGGAGTAGAGGATCCAACCCACAGCACGCACAGAGACTTTAAGAAAGTTCAAACTTTCTGCAGATTGACCTTGTCAGGTAGAGCTTGACAAAGTCTCTGATCCCAGGTGAATAATTTGTCTGTCCAGACAGAAAGAACTTGCCTAGACAAGTAGCTTTGCAACAGCTCTCTAAAATTCTGCCAGTTCTGTAAATCCTGTTACCTCTGTAATAGAATCATAGTTATTCGTAGATTGTCTTGTATTTCCCACTAGTCGCAGATGGGAATTGGGGTACAGTAGGGTAATAGCCAACTTTATAATAGGGTATTCAAAGGTTTATATATTGTATATTTTCATAGTACTTCTCGCCCCAAAGGTTACAACAACAGCTTACAAGATACAGTGATGTATGCACATACTGCACCACTGAAATTTGGACACATTTGTCGTGGAAAGCAACAACCACCTCAGCAACTAGTGTACTACACAACAGTATGCAAGGATGAAAATGGGTTGACTGAGGAAAGCAGGACAAAGCCCTCTTCTCTTAAAATGCCTTGGGATCCTTTGTGTCCACACAGAACAGACTGGAATTCCTGTTTTGTTTTGGGTTTTTTTGTAAGTCTTATCTGAAAGCTCCCCTGCACTCGCGTTCTGTCAACTTTTTAATGTTGCGGCTGGAGCATGTTTAGACTAATCTGTAAATGAAGTGATTTTAAATTCAGAAACAGTGGAACCATACATTTCATGACATGATGGAAGAAAATAATTGTGAGAATATGGCAGTGTGGAGAGTGTTCCATGGAGTCTGATTGATACAAGTGTACATTCTGGGGGCTGGACTTTGCCCACAAAGACCAGCACATACAAGTCATATCACCAGAAATTATGGCACTTTGGGGTGCTTGTTCCAATGGGTTGTAATAGTTCTGTGAACTATCATTTCCAAGTGTCACATGAGGTGAATTTTTCTTCGTACAAGAGTACATAGTCTCATTCAATCTTGTTAGCTTGCATGTGATTGCAGTGCTACTTACAAATGGGAAGAGATTCCCAAAGCAGGTCAGACAGTCTAGAAGGGAACATTATACTGGAATGAGCTACCACTAGTTTACTCAAATGAACAAGTAACTCCCCTGTGAGCAAGCCAGGTATGATCTGAGTTTGCCACTTCCCTGCAAAGAAAGCACTGCTTTACAGATTAGTTAACTCATCAGCACTGGTGATGTCAGCATGTCTTTTTGACAACTTGGGAATCCCTTGTCTCTATCAATTGATTATTTTCTGTTTCTATAAGGACACAGAGAGTGGCTCAAAGGGGCGGTAGCTGTGGCTAATATGATTGTGTTGAGCAGTGGTAGTGTGCTTAGAATTGTCCAAACATAAGATGTTCCTGTCTCATAGAGTTTGCAATGAAGTAGTTTGTTCAATGAATAAGTGTCAGGCCATTGATGATAGGGGCTTAATGCAAATCTTTTTTCAGGTCTGGAACTCTAGCTTCAAATCAGTCTGGTCACAGTGCAGGGGTGCAGTTGAAACTTTTGAGTTGAGGGTCACTGTATTTTCTCTTGCTGGAAACAGTGATAAAAATGAAGGGATGTCTGTGGGTGAGGCAGCAGGAGATAAAGGGGGAAATTAAATAGCAATCTGAAGTACTGGTTGAAGCTTTAAAATGTAAATGTAGAGGGTAACAATTTGTCTGCCGTTCTGAATACCTTACATACAATATATGGAAAGCCCCACTTTAAATGCTCTTTATGTGACTCTTGCTGCCCATCAGCAGCTCAGTAATACTTCTTGACCCTTAACTTTTTCACTCTGTCCAGGCCAACTTTCCAGCTGAGCCATGTGGAGCCAGAAACCTTTGATTAGATCAGAGATGAACACCCAAATTCCCCATATTGGTGGCTGCATTGCTTTCAAGGAGGCATGTAGTCACTAGCACAAGGAATTCTGAGGTACTTTTGTGATGGGAAGTCTTGGTGTTGCTCTGTGAGAAATAATTTCTACCCACAAACATAAGCGATAATGGGGAGGCAACCCAGATGAGGCTTAAATGATTTTTAAGGGGCAGTATAATAAATGTACGCACACTACTGCTGCAAAGCTTGATTTTTCCTTAGAACTGTGTGAATGGGAGCTTCTGCCTAGTCTCCGGTGGATTTTTGCCTACTGCACAACTTGCCATTGTTGGCAGTCTGTTTGTAAGAGGGAGTAGCAGCTCAGCAGGATTTGGAGGTGCACTAAAAACGCTGTGTGAGAAAGCCGGCACAATGCCTGTCTACCACCTCCTGGCAGCACGCACTATTGCTAATCATGCAGTATCTTGAACACCCAACTTAGATAATTGTACAAAAGGAGGCATCTGAATGAATGTTTGTGACACTTGTGGCTGGGTTTCAACCTGTTTTATTTTTTGTTTAGGGTCATCCAGTAGCCGCCACCCAAACCAGGTGACTCCAAAGAAGAGTGGCCTGAAGAATGGGCAGATGAAGAGTAAAGACGATGAGTGTTTTGGAGATGACATTGAGGAAATCCCAGACACAGATTTTGATTTTGAAGGGAACCTGGCGCTTTTTGACAAGGCAGCAGTGTTTGAAGAGATTGACACTTACGAGAGGAGGAGTGGCACTCGCTCCAGGGGTACCCCCAACGAGAGGCCAGCACGCTACCGGCATGACGAGAACATCCTGGAATCAGAGCCCGTCGTCTACAGACGGATCGTCGTACCCCAAAATACTAACAAGGAATTTTGCACTGGTATGCTAGTCTGTTTACTTCTGAGGATGCTTATTCCATGGCTCCTCCAGGAGATAACTGGGAAGTGTTTCCACAGGGGGCATCTGTCACCTGAGTGCAACAAGCATGGTTATTCATTTACAGAGGCTTGGATCCATACACTGTACCACAGTATTTGCAGTATAACCCTCTTTATCTGCCATGTTTCAGACATTAAAAGCATTAAGGTAAAAGGGGATACGCTTACAATAGGGAATAAGGCCAGGATTTGGAGAAAAGGAGCTACAGTGGAACAGAGTTGTGTTGTGAACTATCAGACTAGGTTCACATGACTTGTGATAATTGGAACCAAGGCTTAGCTGTCAGTAGCATGAAGAGCCTGTGTGGATTGACTCCTGGCTCCTGAGAGGGTTTGTCGCAGGATTCAGTACATGTGACCATCTTGGCACTTTTGGTATCTTGCTTGTGATATGAGGCAGTACAGTTCATGAGCTTCTCATGTTCTGCCTGGATTTGAATAGCATCTGCCAGTAAAGCTGCTAACATGCTTTATTGTTAAAAATTTGAAATCTAGTCAATTTAAAATGATGAGTTGAAAGTAGTTTCAGGTACTATATGTATTCCTGAATGTCCATGTCCAAATGTTGTAGTTTTACAGTTATTCTCTTTTTATAACCACTTTTGCCTGTTGCTGTGTGAAAGGTCCAAACAAACAGGAAACTGCATGTAGTGCTGTTAGGTGCACAAAACACATTCGGATACCTAGGGAGATACATCCCTCCGCCTCTCACCTCCCCCCACCCATTCCATTTAAAGTAATCTTAGCTGTTACAAGAATGTAAAACTTGATTTTTAAGCGTGATGTTCCTTTAACTTGAAGTTTTCATCATGTAAAATCCTGTTGACAAACATATTAATTCCTTAAGTGGCCCGAACAGTGCATCTCAATACTAGCTGCAGCACTAATACACTTTCCAGTCCTGTGCAGAGGTTAATAGCACTGTTTAGTGCAAAGCATAGTATAAGCAGTCATTGTGCAAGTTTTCCCCAACTGTGTGAATGCACCCCTGCAATTCCAGTACCAATACCTTCCTAGCAGACAGCAAGCTGTCAGACTGAGGGATTAATGATGTATGGGTCAGTGAGTTATATTTGATTGCAGTAGTCATGGAATCTAAATATAGAAAATGTTTGTGTTAGGCCAGGGGTGGGCAAACTTTTTGGGCCGAGGGCCACATCTGGGTGGAGAAATTGTATGCAGGGCAGGGGGTTGGGATGTGGGAGGGAGTGTGAGGGGTGTGTTTCAGGGGGGTGCAGGAAGGGGCTCAGGGCAAGGGATTGGGGCAGAGGAGGGCTGCAGGGTGTACGAGGGGGCTCAAGGAAGGAGGTTGGGGTGCAGGAGGGGTGTGGCGGGGGATCGGGGCAGGGGATTGGGTGCACAGGGGTGTAAGGGGTTAGGGTGCAGGAGGGGTGAGGGGTGTACGAGGGGGCTCAGGGCAGGGAGTTGGGATGTGAGTTGGGGGCGGGGTGCAGATGGGGTTCAGGCTCCAGCATGCCGCCACTTACCTAAAGCGGCTCCGGGGTGGCAGCGGCGCGCACCGGGGCCAGGGCAGGCTCCCTGCATGCCTGCCCTGTCCCCAGCCCCACGATGCTCCAGGAAGCACTGCGGCCCTTGGAGGGGGGTGGAGAGCTCTGCATGCGCTGCCCTTGCTGCGCCTCCAGGTACGTCCCCCGAAGCTCCCATTGGCCGCAGTTCCCCGTTCCTGGCCAATGGGAGCTGCGGAGGTAGTGCCTGGAGCAAGGGCAACGCACGGAGCCCTCTGCCCTCCCTGCCCGGGGGCCGCGGGGAAGTGGTGCTGGCCACTTCTGAGAGCAGCACGGGGCCCGCGGCACCATGGGGGGCAATCCCGCAGGCCGGATCCAAAGCCCTGAGGGGCCGGATCCGGCCCCTAGGCCATAGTTTGCCTACTCCTATGTTAGGCCATCTAGTCCATCTCCCTGAGGCAAGTGTAGGACTGTTCCCTACTGCACAAAGCACTAGTAAATGTTCAATCTGGTTTTAAATACCGCAAGTGACAGTACTTCTAGCACTACCTCTGGGAACCAATTCCTCAGGCTAAGAGATTTCACTATTGGGAAGCTTTTCTGATAATCTCCCCTTATTTTCCAATAATTTCAACCCATTGCCACTCTCACTTATACCCCCTCTTATTTATACACCTCTACCCCGATATAATGCGACCCGATATAACACAGATTCGCATACAACACGGTAAAGCTCTGACACGCTGCTCTGAGCAGCATGTTAAGGGGGCCAGGCTGCGGTCAAGGGGTTGGATAAGGGGCAGAGGGTCTTGGGAGCGGTCAGGGGCTCCTCCCGCCCTGCCACGGTCTAGGAGGCAGGAGCTGTGTGGGGGCAATTTTGGGGGCACTTCAGTCCCAGAGTGGCCCGGGAGCAGCCTGCTCTGCTTCCCTCACCTCGGCCCCAGCCGTGTCGCTCAGGGGAGGAGGCTTGGGGGAAGGGATTTCCCTCCCTTCCCACCCCCCCCCATTTACTGGCAGCGGCAGGAAGCGGAGCAGCCCGCCCCCAGCCCACTCTACTCCACCAGCTCCTAGCCGTGGTGCTCCGCTTCCCGCCGCAGGTGAGTACGGGGGGCGTCCTTTCCCCAACATCTCCACACTCGCTGGCGGTGGGAAGCAGAGCGCCGCGGCTGGGAGGTGGCGGAGTGGAGCGGGCTGGGTCCACGTTGCTCCGCTTCCCACTGCAGGTAAGCACGGAGGGTGTCCTTTCCCCAACCTCCCCGCACTCACCGGCAATGGGAAGCGAAGCAGCCTGTCCCCAGCCCGCTCTACTCTGCCAGCTCCTAGCTGCGGCGCTCCGCTTCCCACCACAAGTGAGTACGGGGGGCGTCCTTTCCCCAACCTCTCCGCACTCACCAGCAGCAGGAAGCAGAGCGGGAGGTGGCGGAGTGGAGCGGGCTGGGGCCACGTTGCTCCACTTCCTGCCGCTGCCGGTGAGTGCCTGTCAGGGGGCGGAGGGTGTGGATAGGGGTTGGAGCAGTCAGGGGACAAGGAGCGGGGGTTGGGTGTGGGAGGGTCCTGGGGGTGATTAGGGACAGGGGTCTCTGGAGGGGGTGGTCAGGGAGCAAGGAACGGGGAGGCCAAAGCAAGTTCGATACAACGTGGTCTCACCTATAACATGGTAAGATTTTTTGTTTCCCGAGGACCATGTTATATCGGGGTAGAGGTGTATTAAATAGTTTCTTTCCCTTTTAGAGTGTACACACTTAAAAAATGTGCGGACAGAGTCTTCTGTACCTTTAATTGATGCTTAGCTAAATGATACATAGTTATAAATGTCTTTAATCTTATTACCTCCAACCTCCTAATCATTCTTGTAGTTCTTCCTCTAGTTCATTGCTCTTTTTCTGGTAATGCGATTACCAGAACTGAACACAATATTCAGAGCCACCTAGACTATTACTTTTCTGCTCTTTGCCGTGCTTTTGGATGTGTGGCCCAAAATTTCATTGGCCTATCTTTGCTTTGCTACCGTGTTCCAGATAAACTCTCTACCCCTGAGTCTGAGTATTTGTTTATAGGGATATTGGGAGCAGGCCACCTTCTTCTTTCGTGTAGGGAGTCAGTTGTTGGGGATGGAGAGGTTACATGCAATAGCAGTGTTAGGTGGGAGGTGCCCAGGCCTAAATCACTTCTTGCTGCTGGGAATGAGTCTGCCAAAACGTTGTCTGCCTAATATAAACAAGTGGAGGATGGAGAGAATTTTCTCTTTGCCTGATCAAACTGCTGACACATCAGCTAGCCCTCATCTCTACCAGGAATCCAGTTAATCACAGAACTCAGTTTCAGTCAACAAACTTATGTAAAAAAAATGCCTGAAATGAATGTGCTGGACCTTAGCCAAGAAATTGGATCAGAGTTTATTTTGGAGCTGTAATCTAATGTGAAAGTTAAGCAGGGAGTGTGTATAAGAGACACAATCTAAGGGCCTGAATTTGAAATTGACAAAGGTTGGATAAACAGTTATTCTAACATACAGAGCTCCTAGTACAGGAGGTCATTGTTTCTTGTTGTGCGGTTTATTTCCTTCCTTATTTCTACTAAGATGTGTACAAACAAGACTTGTATTTATATTTGTCCTGGTGACATTTTAGTTCAACTAATGAGGTAAATTTCCCTCATCTTCTCTAAGAATTGCATCTTATAGAAGGCTCTATCTTCATAACCTAATACTCGGGGGGTGGGGGAGGGTGGAAGGAGGGCGGGGTGGGGGGGTTAAAAGAGAGCAAAGCCAGAGTATGGAAATCATAGAATCTCAGGGTTGGAAGGGACCTCAGGAGGTCACCTAGTCCAACCCCCTGCTCAAAGCAGGACCAAACCCAACTAAATCATACCAGCCAGGGCTTTGTCAAGCCTGACCTTAAAAACCTCTAAGGAAGGAGATTCCACCACCTCCCTAGGTAACCCATTCCAGTTCTTCACCACCCTACTAGTGAAAAAGTTTTTCCTAATGTCCAACCTAAACCTCCCCCTCTGCAACTTGAGACCATTACTCCTTGTTCTGTCATCTGCTACCACTGAGAACAGTCTAGATCCATCCTCTTTGGAACCCCCTTTCAGGTAGTTGAAAGCAGCTATCAAATCCCCCCTCATTCTTCTCTTCTGCAGACTAAACAAGCCCAGTTCCCTCAGCCTCTCCTCATAAGTCATGTGCTCCAGCCCCCTAATCATTTTTGTTGCCCTCCGCTGGACTCTCTCCAATTTATCCACATCCTTCTTGTAGTGTGGGGCCCAAAACTGAACACAGTACTCCAAATGAGGCCTCACCAGTGCTGAGTAGAGGGGAATGATCACATCCCTTGATCTGCTGGAAATGCCCCTACTTATACAACCCAAAATGCCATTAGCCTTCTTGGCAACAAGGGCACACTGTTGACTCATATTCAGCTTTTCATCCACCGTAACCCCTAGGTCCTTTTCTGCAGAACTGCTGCCCAGCCATTCGGTCCCTAGTCTGTAGCAGTGCATGGGATTCTTCCGTCCTAAGTGCAGGACTCTGCACTTGTCCTTGTTGAACCTCATCATATTTCTTTTGGCCCAATCCTCTAATTTGTCTAGGTCCCTCTGTATCCTATCCCTACCCTCCAGCGTATCAACCACTCCTCCCAGTTTAGTGTCATCTGCAAACTTGCTAAGGGTGCAGTCCACACCATCCTCCAGATCGTTAATGAAGATATTGAATAAACCCGCCCCAGCACCGACCCTTGGGGCACTCCACTTGATACCGGCTGCCAACTAGACATGGAACCATTGATCATTACCCATTGAGCCCGACCATCTAGCCAGTTTTCTATCTACCTTACCATCCATTCATCCAGCCCATACTTCTTTAACTTGCTGGCAAGAATACTGTGGGAGACTGTATCAAAAGCTTTGCTAAAGTCCAGAAATAGCACATCCACTGGTTTCCCCTCATCCACAGAACCGGTTATCTCATCATAGAAGGCAATTAGGTTAGTCAGGCATGACTTGCCCTTGGTGAATCCATGCTGACTGTTCCTGATCACTTTCCCCTCCTTTAAGTGGTTCAGGATTGATTCCTTGAGGACCTGTTCCATGGTTTTTCCAGGGACTGAGGTGAGACTGACTGGCCTGTAGTTCCCTGGATCTTCCTTCTTTCCTTTTTTAAAGATGGGCACTACATTAGCTTTTTTCCAGTCATCTTCTCAACTTGGCACTCTCCTACCTTGTCAAGTGCTCAGTATATTAAACTAAGTAATAACTGAAAAGGGATCAGAGCAGTAAATTAGTAAACACTGCTCTTTTTGTTGCAGTGTGTGGGGCAGGGGGGAGAATAAGTGATTCCTGTCTGTATAGTTTCCATAACGTCTTAAAGTCTAGGATGAAAAGCACTCTATAAATCTAAGGGATGGATCATTCTGCAGGGTCAGCTAACTTTCTGATGAGTCTCCCATATGGAATTCTACATTTGTTTCCAAAAAAAGCTGTCACTATACAGTAAGAAAGCAATCAGACATTGAGTTCCCTGTTTGTGCTTACTTGGATAATGATAGAAAAGTTCCATTTCTGTATGTACCAGGTCTTCCCATCTTCCTCCATAAAGGGTAACTTCCTTTGTGTTAGGTGGGGAAGTTTCCTTCCACTAGGGAAATGCTAATAGCTGCATGGTGAAAGCTCTTATAAACACTTGTGTGTTTGGCTATTGCTAACTCTGGGGAACATTGGCATAAACTTGATTCTGGAGTTAGCGGGTCAACCCTCTTGATCTTGCTGCAAGAACGGTGGATTCAGTATCTTTGGCCTCTTCCACCCTCTCTCGGCACAGATACAGAGTCTCTGTGGGTAATAACTGATTATCTATTTAAACGGTCATGATTTCCTTTTGTTTAACTTGGTAACTTCCTTCTAACGATTAAAGGGTAGCAGCTGCTGGAGTAACTGGAAGGGAGGGAAGGTTCAGAGTGACAGGCCCCTCATTAGTGTCCGTGGTACTGAAATCTATTATTTCTGGATATCTGTAACAAAGAGGAACCCGAGTCGTCATCGTTTTCTCTCAAAAAGGCTCTATCTAAACTCACCAGTGACTCTCTAGTTGGGAAAGCAAACTTTCTAGTTATACTGGAAATAGCTACTTTTTAGTCATTTCTTTAATCTAGTCCTGTCTGTCTTGGATACTGATTGCCTTGTGAGAGCTCAGCATTGACTGACACAGTGATTGGTCTGTCTGATGAATGTAATAAGAACACAGTCACAGTTGCTGGGTTGATTGACAGGCAGTTAATGTCCAGCTCTTGCCATGCCTGAAGGGGGAAATCTCAGCCATTTGGGTGTGAATCCCTGCATGCTCCTGCATCTTACTCCAACACATGGCCCAGGGAATAATTTGGGAGGCTTTTGAAGTGGTATCATCACTGCAAAGATCAGGGGACTGGACAGCTGTGTTATGCCACTAATTTTTCAAAAGAAACTGTTGGTCTATCTGTCAGTGCATTTTATTGCCCATTAAATAAGTTCATTTATAATGGGGGTGGTTAAGCACTGGAATGAATTGCCTAGGGAAGTTGTGGAATCTCCATCATTGGAGATCTTTAAGAGCAGGTTAGACAAACATTTGTCAGGAATGGTCTGAAAATACTTAGTCCTGCCATGAGTGGACTAGATGACCTCTTGAGGTCCCTTCCAGTCCTATGATTCTGTAATGAACACAAGGCTGGACAAATCCATTTGTACCAAAGCAACCCAGTGGACTACTAGGAAGTAATGTTTGGTAGCCCAACCATTATTATAGTCAACTGTATGTTTCAGATAAATAGGGCTTGGCTACACTTGCAGATGTGCAGCGCTGGGAGTTACAGCTGTCGTCGTACAGCTGTGTAGGGAAAGCGCTGGAGTGTGGCCACACTGACAGCTACCAGCACTGCAGTGTGGCCACATTGCAGCATTTGCAGCGCTGTTGGGAGTGGTGCATTATGGGCAGCTATCCCAGCGTTCAAGTGGCTGCAACGTGCTTTTCAAAAGAAGGGGGTGGGGTGGAGTGTGACAGGGAGCATGGGGGGGAGAGAGAGAGAGTGGATTTTTGGAGCCGACACTGTCAGCTCTCTGCCTTGCAAATTCTAACCATTTCCCCGACGCCTCATTCACTCTTAAATGCAAACAGCCTGGAGACCAGATAAGCAGCTGCTCCGATGGACTCCCTTTCCCCCACTCCCACTCCCCGCTGTGCTGTTTCTCTCCTAAAGCAAACACTAGGCTGTAGACATTCATCCCCCTGCCTGCCTCATTCACAGCAAACAGGAGCTGTGTTTGTTTTCCCGAGTTCACAACAAAACAAAGAGAGGCATCATAACAAAACAAAGAGAGTTCTTTAGTTAAAAGCATTATGGGAAAATTCTGCTGGATGCCAATTACAGCACTTTTGGTGGCCACACTGGCGGAGCAGCGCTGCATCACCAGCGCTGCAATAGTTATACCTGAGGCAGAGCAGGAGTACAGCCAGCGCTGCAGCCAGGGAGATGCAGCGCTGTAAGTGCCTTGCAAGTGTGGAAGGTGTGTAAGTTGCAGCGCTGTAAACCCACCACCAGCGCTGCAACTCTCCAGTGTAGCCAAGCCCATAGTCTTAAGTAGACCCATGACTCATAGATCTTTTATTGCCTTTGATTCAAAATCCAGTACCCCGAAGGCTAGATGAAAGTGGCTGATGCTCCATTGTCAGTCCTGGTCTCTCTTCCACAGTTATGCTCACCTATCTTTTTTAAAAGGTTAATTCTATTAACCTGTCTCACTAAAGGGGATGCTCTGAATCTAGCAACCTTCACCCAACAGAGAGGAACTTTTAAGATTGTTAGGGCCCAGCTCTCCAAACGCTGTTCTCTTAGAGACTTTTAATATTTTATTCAGTGGTTGTTCCCTGACCATTCACATTCTGCTGCGTTTCTTAATTTCTGCCCTCTTTGATTAAACAGCAGGTAAAATGAACAGATTGGGTTTTCTCCTTTGTCTCGTAAGTGACCATCTCTGTAGATTTTGGTTAAAGTGATTGTTTTGAAATGCAAAATACCCTGGCAGCTGTTTGCCTCTTGTATCTCGTAAACCAGTGGGCCCCAACCTTTTCCGGGTGGTGGGTGCTGGACAGTGAGCCACCGAGGACCGTGGCTGGCGGACAAGCATCCACTGAAATGCTGCCGAGAAGTGGCAACGTCAAGAGGCATCGCTGCCGAACGATGCCTCTTGGTGACGCCGCATTTTGGCGGCGACGCCTCTTGATGATGCTGCTTTTCGGTGGCATTTTGGCAGAAGCTTGTCCGCCGACCAGTACATGGGCGCACATAGATGCTCTGGTGGTGATAGTGGTGAAGGGGTAGTATATTTTCTTGTAAGCTCTTCAGAAGTGTAGCAGGAGGTTTAGAATGGAGAAGGCAGACTTCAAAACTGGAATCTGTTCCAGAGAAAAACGAACACTGAAGCCAGTACAGTGCTTATCAGGTCTTTGGTCATCACTTATTTGAATCCATCCCTGAGGCTCTTCATGTGAATTTACCCCCCAAATGCCCCTTTTGTTCCCCATTACGCAATACTTAAAAAGAAAAGTTAAATGTTGACCCAAAAAAATAAAAATCTGACTACCAAGAAAGCCTAGATGTCCTATTTATGAGAGCAAGAGGGGAGCAATTTGCCTGCTTTCTGCCACTGCTGCCCATCTGGAGAACTGAAGTGTGCCACGAATTTGAAGACCTCTGTCATGTCCCGCCCCCCCCCCCTTAATCTCCTCTTTTCCAAATTAAATATACCCAGTTCCTTAAGCCTTTGCTCAGATGGCTTGAATTCCATCCCTTTGATCATCTTTGTCGCTCATGTCTGGATCCTTTTTAGTTTCTCTATATCCTTTGTATACAATGGTGGCCAAAAATTGGACACAATACTCCAGCTGAGGCCTAACCAGCGCTGAATAGAGTGGTACTATCACCTCTGTTAATGCAACCCAAAATTGCATTTGCTTTTTTTTGCAACAGCATCACATTAGCTATTCTCCATTCACCTGATAAGGAGACTGATTTGAATGATAGGTTATATACCACAGTTAGCTCTGCAATTTAATATCTGAGTTCCTTAAGAACTCTTGGTTGAATCCCATCTGGTCCTGGTGACTTATTACTGTTTAATTTATCAATTTGCTCCAAAACCTCCTCTATCAACACCTCAGTCTGGCAAAGTTCCTCAGATTTGTCACCTAAAAAGAGTGGCTCAGGTGTGGGAATCTCCCTCACATCCTCTGTGAGGATGGAGACAGATGCAAAGATTTCCTTTAGCTTCTCTGCAATGGCCTTGTCTTCCCGAGTGCTCCTTTAGCACCTCAGTTGTCTAGTGGTCCCACTGATTTGTTTGTCCGGTGTCCTGCTTCTGATGTAGCTAAAAACGTTTTTTACTGTTAATTTTTCTGCAGAATTTAAGATTTAATTTGTAGAAGAATTAAGGGTTTTTTTTAGCCCTTAAGGTTCTGAATCAAGTGTAAACCAATGTAGTACTGTCTTCCTGAGTCTACAGACAGATATCTTAAGAGCCTCTGTCCATGTTCATAGCTTTACCAGCAGCAGAATGAGATACAGACGCTGGTCAGTTTCACATTTGCTACTCACAATCCTTGTGTCCAACATGAAACTGACAAGAATTATGCAGATTTTGTAAAGCTGCTCCTGCTTAGGAAAGCTGAGCAGCAACAGAGGTGGAAACTGGAGCTATTCATGGTGGCAGAGGAACTAAAAATAGAAACCCTGGAGAAGGAATAGAACAAGACAAAACGCTCTCTCCATTGTAGTTGTCAGGAGGCTCTAGAAAGGGACAGAGAATTAGAGAATTTCCCTGCGTGCCCCTTACTGCAGCCAAAAGGCTGTGGATTTTGGGGGTGGGGAAGAGACCACTCCTCTTTTGCTTTCCAAGAGCTAGACTCTAGAGGGGGTGTGTGAAACTTCATATGTCAGACGCCCATACAAAAGGTAGGGCCCAGGAACAGCACTCTGGTAGCAATCCCATCACTCTTCTCAGCAGTTGAGTAGTGGGGGGTGGGTAGTAGGACTTCTCGTCTGGACATTGCACCTGGACCTTGCTTTTTAAAGCCACCATCCTCATTTCTTGTACTCCGGATTAATGAGCTTAGCCCTTTTGGTAGTGGATATCAGGTTTTTTCCAGCACTGTGTAGCCTCTGCTTATGCTGTGTGGTATAGTAATTGATTTGAATGGGTAACTTGTTCATAGGTCTGTGCCAAGTATGGAGTGTACTTTAGAAATTATTTCTATATTTCTTGGGTTAACGAGGATTTAGTGCTGCTGTGCATGTCCTGGAATAGTTAATTATATCTGCCTTTTTTTATGGGCAGTTGTAAAATATATATTAATATTAAGGCCTAAGCGGACCTATTTTATTTTCTTGATTACTGAACAGTAAAGATCCACCTTCCAACCCAAACATAATTAAGCTTGGCTAGAGTTCAGTTCTGGTTGCAGTAGTGTTATTGTTTGCGGGTTTACACGCTACCTCCTTGATTGCTTTCCTCCGAGTTTGTTTGTCTCTGTCAGCTTGTTTTAGATAAACCAGCCTGACTGGTTGGACCTTGCGTGAGCGCTAAGAAGGGAAGTTTTCTTGGTGCTTGCATGCTCCTGTGAAAGAGCAATTAGGACAAAGTGTAATACTGGTTCAGGCCTTGCTGTTTGCATGCTATGATACTGTGTAATCTTACTGTACCTTTCTGTCAGCTCCAAGTAATGTCTTTTGCATTAACCCATTAACGGTATGTCTACACAGCAATAAAACCTCCACAGCACTGAGTCTCAGAGACCACTTCAATTGACTCACGCTCATGGAGCTCAGGCTGGAGAGCTAAAAATTGCAGTGTGGATGCCGGGCCGAAGCCCAGGCTCTGAGAACCATCCCTCTTGGAGGATCTCAGAGCCCACGTTCCAGCCCAAGCCTTAATGTCTACGCTGCAATTTTTAAGCCTCTGAGCCCAAGGCCCACTAGCCTGAGTCAGCTGACCTGGGTCAGCTGCAGCTGTGTCATAGGTCATGTACTGCAGTGTAGATGTATCCTAAGTGTTCCCGGTTGCCCGAGCTATCAGACTGATGGAGCAGGCACACATTGTAACTTTCAGCATCCGGAGAGGGTGCTGCTGATTTACCACCTCTTCTGTAAAGGAAAAACCTTTGGTTGTAATATGCCAAATGAGGCTGGTGTGAATTGCGGACCCGGAGTCCCAACCCTCTGGTTAATGAGAATGCTGTGTAGAGTGTAAACAGGGAATCCCAGGACCCTGTCCTCCAGTTTAAAAATATCTGCATTGTTTAAAAGCAATTTGGGAGTCTCAAGCCCCAGGTCAGAGAGGGGAGTATGTGAAATAACAAGTTTGGAGAGACCCTGAACCTGGGTCACTCAATCCTACCTCAGGCTAGAGAAACAAGATCTGATGAATGAGCAAAGATATGAATGGGAATGAGCTATGGCTGAACCTTGCGTGACTCTGGAGGGAAAGAGAGTGTGTGAACACTGACAGGTGCGTGACTAGTTTGACAGGTTTAGGAGTTAGTGGCTTAGGACTCTGAACGTTCAGCTTTTTGAAGTTGCTGCTATCAACTGTTTTAAATTACTTCTGATAATACACATGCTTGCATATGTGCTGCACGTAATAAAAGCTTGATTACAGAAAAGTCTTCTAATTAGCTGTTAACATGCAAGGTCAAGTGTTCAAAACTGTTCCAGGTCTCTGTAGCAGTAATATGTCTAGTTTGTTTCAACAGGTTCCTAGATGTTAAGGCCGGAAAAGATCATTAGATCTAGCCTGACAACACAGGCCATTGAATTTCACTAAGTTACTCCAGCATTGAGCCCAATAATTTGTTTGACTAAAGCATATCTTCCTGAAAGGCATCTGGGCTTGAAGATCTTGAGAGATGGAAAATCCACCACTTCTGATGGTTTGTTCCAATGGTCCATGACTAGGGCTCCTAGGTGCTACAGGAATACAAATGATCACCTGCACTGTTAAAAGATTGTGCCTTGTTTCTAATTTGAATCTGGCTTTAACGTCATGCCATTGGTTCTTGTTTTGCTTCTCCACTAGATTAGAGCCTTTTAGTAGCTGGTGTTTTCTCCCTTTATGAAGGCACTTATACACTGTGATCAAGTCACCTCTTGAGCTTCTTTTTGAGCTCGATCTGTTTAGCTTAAGTCTCTCACTTGTAAGGCATCTTCTCCAGCCCTCAAATAGTTGTGGCTCTCTTTGCACCCTGTTTTTCAACATCCTGTTTATAATGTGGACATCAGAACTGCACACAATATTCCCGTCCTGGTCTCACCAATGCTTCCCTACTCCCCTGTTTGTATATCCACTAATTGTATTTGTCAGTTTTGCCATAGCATCGCACAGGGAGTTCATGTTGAGTTGCTTGGTCACCGTGACTCCTGAATCCTTTTCAGAGTCACTGCTATCTAGGAGATAGTTCCCCATTCTGTAGGTATGGCCTGCATTCCTTGTTCCTTGCAGTTGTGGTTGTATTAAAACCATTTTATTTGCATGAGCCCAGCCCACTCAGCAATCCAGATGACTCTGTATGTTTGCCCTGTCGTCATTATTTACCATTCCACCAGTCTTTGTGATCCGCAACACCATACGGGTAGACAAGGGCAAGCAGGGGGTTACATGGATTGAGCTAAGCTAGCTCTCTTGGTGCAAACTCTGGCTTGCTCTTGTTGGTGCTTGGGAGTCGGCACCAGTGCAGCTACACCACTAGCTGAATTGACGCCGTTCCTGAGTTCATATGTAGACTGTGTCTGTAACTGATACGTGTGTGAAAATGAATCAGGATTGATGTTTGTGACTGTTGCAGAAGTAGGGCAACATTAATGAAAGTACCAGATTTTTTTGGCACTTCAGTCAGGCCCTCCGCCTGGCACTTCATGCCATGCCTAAGCTGTGAAAGAGAGCTTCATCTTCTCGTGAGTGATGTACATTTTTTTTATCTGTAATGATCTCCCACATGCTTCCTGTGCCTCTCACCTGCCAGTCTCACAAAGTGACAACAGACAGAATGTTCAACAATAAATCCCAAAGCCTTCACTCATTCAGAGGCTGCTGATTGTTCCTGAATGCCTCTAGGCACTCCTTATTCAGTTCAGAGCAGTGTATCCGAATTAGCCAAACAGAAGTGAGCCAAGAACTTGCGCAATTGCCTGCCTGCAGTCATTCCCCCTCAAGCTGTGATTATCAAATATCATGAGCTAAGCAGAATTGAGCTGTGCTGGTATGTGGATGGGAGACCTGTAGGGAAATCCAGGTACTGCAGGGTGGAATATTGAGGGACGAGTATCATATATCCCTAGAGTTTTTACTGAGCCGTTATTCTAGCACAGCGCTAGAAGGTGCTGCATTATTTGAGAACTTTTCATTGAGATGTTAAAGGTCTTGACGTGTGTGGTCAAAGATCCAGTGATATTTTGGAAGCACATTCTTTCTACCTGATTCCCCCTGCATTTTGAATTGGATACAGTATTCTAAACTTCTTGTCCTAAGCGGTTATGTATTGCTGTCGTGTGCCGGTTTACAGCTGCTGTGTTCCAACTCAGAGGGGTTTGCCTTTCTGTGGCAGGGAAGTGGATTTTCCAAAATTAGTGAAGTCTGTAAAATTCTAGGGGTTCATTGCATGAAAGGTGTCCCATTAGTGCAAGTTCATTCTTGCTTAGAGTTGGAGTGGGGTAGAGAATTGGGTAGTCATAGCTCCAAATACTTTAAATAAAAAAATCTAGGTTGTTTTACCATTGACTTCTTGGGATCTCACTGTAGAAGTGAGGAACCATCTCTGCTCTGCCATCCATTGCAGCAGGGTACGTTATTTTCAGCACTTCAGTCCTGCTGATCCAGTCTTTTTTTCCACTCCAGAGTTGGAGCAAGTCCCGGTGTGTTAGAGAATGGTGTTGCCAAACAACACACAAGTGTCTGAGAAACACTGAGAAATATATAGTGACCTCTTCATTATTCTTGTGCCCATATGATCCTGGCAGAAGTTCTGTCCCTCTGGAATTTTGCTGTGTGGAGAACCAGAGCAGATCCTGGAATGATACTGTTCTTGTTGGGACTTGGTGTTCTGTGACCAGATTTCTAGAGCCCTGCATGGATACAAAATTTGTATCCGCATCCGATATGCAAAAATGGTTCCCAGATATCCTCATCCACGGATATCTGCAGATTTGCAGGGCTCTACAGATTTCCCCAACAGGGCACAACTGAGGTGACCTTGACAGCTATCCTCCATTAGCTCAAAGATATTTGTTTTACGTTACTTGTGTTAGGAATAACGTGAACAGATAATGAGGCTGGATTGAGCAAAATGTGTAGAGGTTGGTGGTCTCGTCCTTTGGAACCTCAGGATCCTTTAATTTGGCTGGTCATTATTGTCACGTTAAGGTATAATATCTTTCCTCTCCATGGGGTGCATCTAGGTCACAGCTTCTGTTCCCTGGCTTCCAGTGCCACTAAAGTCTGTCACAGCCATGTGCACATCCCTTATAATGAGTTTGGAGGTGGTTTCTTGTGTTCAGGGTGTCATGGAAGCCCCTTAAAGAACTCAAGTAATTTAAAGAATAAGGGCTTGGCTACACTTACAAATTTGCAGCGCTGCAGCAGGGTGTGAAAACACACCCTCTCCAGCGCTGCAAATTGCGGCGCTGCAAAGCGCCAGTGTGGTCAAAGCCCCAGCGCTGGGAGCGCGGCTCCCAGCACTGTACGTTATTCCCCACAGGGAGGTGGAGTACGGACAGCGCTGGGAGAGCTCTCTCCCAGCGCTGGTGCTTTGACTACACTTAGCGCTTCAAAGCGCTGCCGCGGCAGCGCTTTGAAGTGCTAAGTGTAGCCACAGCCTTAGAGTGGAGTTTGCAGGCTACACAAGATCTTCTCCCCCTAAAGGAGTTATCCCTGGCCAGAGAAACCTAAGGTCTGTATGATCCTTCCCACATTTATGATGATCCTCAAAGCCATGGGCTGCCCTTTGGATGGATGTCTGCCATATTATTCTAAGCCCAGCTGCTCTGTGGGCTGTCACAATGTTGTATAAGTACCTGAAGGATGGCTCTCATGGGCTTGCAGAAGATGAGAGCTATTAATAAACAGAACTAAAATAACTGCAGAATGCAATTGAACCATTTTAATTTCTCAGCCACACTCTGCATAGGGCTGGTTCTTAGATTGAGATGTGCCATGGTAAAACTGCCTCTACCTCAATACAACGCTGTCCTTGGAAGCCAAAAAATCTTACCATGTTATAGGTGAAACTGTGTTATATTGAACTTGCTTTGATCCACCGGAGTGCACAGCCTTGCCCCCCGGAGCACTGCTTTACCGCGTTATATCCAAATTTGTGTTATATCAGGTGGCGTTATATTGAGGTAGCGGTGTATCACAGGCACCAGTCAGAAGCCTTTGAGCTGTTTGCTGCCTGATAAAGTCTATGGCTGGATTATTCAAAGGGGCTGGCAAGAGGTAGGTCCCCAAATACCATGGCAAAAACTCTTGAGAATCCCACCCTATATAGTTACAGGGCTTTAGTTGCTATCTTTCTGAGTTTAGAGGTGTGGATTCCTGGCCAGGAAGCCAGCATCACCTGCTGAGTTGAGATCAATTCAGCCAGAGAAGACATTTGGGGTCTTTTGGAGGTTGCATAAAGTCTGAGACGGGGTGGTACAGTACAGTGGGACTGTGGGGGACACCCTTTCATTTCTTCTGGTGGTGATGTGAAGCCGCTAAGATTTAGGGGATTATAGGTGGTGTGAGTAACATGGTGCCCTTGCCAGCTGTATGAATAAGAAGTTGGGTTGATGGAGGGAGAAATTTTTTTTGTTTTGAGACTTGTGAAGTAGGAAACTAGCTGGCTTTTATAGTTTGCCCTCACAAATCCATCTAGCTTTTCAGTTATCCATGTATTGATTCCATCCTGGGATCCCAGGGCAGTTTATTCTGGAGAGTCTGGGTTTAGAAACAATGTAACCGCTGTCTCATTAAGGAGGGAAATGCTAGTGTTTTTGGTAGCAGTAGTAAGACATGGAGTAAGCAGGAGTTTGGGGAAACGTCCTTCCCAAAGACTCCTCAATCCAGAATTGCCACGCTCCCCTTGCTATCCTGTTCTTGAGCGGAGGCTGCTAGTTGGCAAGAACAGGGGTCTACTGAGACAAGGTCACTTTTGCTGTTGAGCTTCCAGGATTAAGCTACTTCCAAAGAAACCTTTTTTTGTGTGTGTGTGTGCAAGTTCTAGGCATACTTGTAGTAATAACTTGAGCCAGGAGGCCCCTTTCCCAATTAGTAATTGTGGTTTGTCCTCCAAGTTTGTTTCTTAGGAGCCTAGAGGAGAATGCAGCCATTCTCACACCCCTTGAAGAAATAGTTCCTGTGGCAGTGTGCCGAATAAGTGCAGTAGCTAGCTAGTTGAGATTCAAATGGCTGCCTCTTGAAGGGAGCTGGAGCCTGCTGGGAGCACAGCTGCTGATCCACCCATCAGAGATAAGGGGACCTCCTGTAGAGACAAGTAGCCTCTTTGTTATATTCATTTTGGAGCGGTCTGTCATTTAGTTCAGAACAGATCTTAACCCTCTGGATGTGTCTGATTATTCTGTCCTTCCTGCCCCTTCTCTTTGAATTGCAGACTCTGGGCTAGTCGTCCCAAGCGTCTCTTATGAACTGCACAAAAAGGTGCTTTCAGTAGCTGAGAAACATGGACTGACTCTGGAGCGCAGACTGGAGATGACTGGGGTGTGCGCCAGCCAGATGGCATTGAGTCTGCTCGGAGGACCCAACAGGTAAACAACCAAAAAAACCCTGCTGTGAATCTCCCCATTTGCCTTGTGAATGGAGTTTACGGAAACCAGCTTGTTCATCAAAGATGTGGCCAAATGAAGTTGTATAAAATAGTCTCCAGTGACAATCTTTGTAACTGTCACAGTTCAGGACACTGCACCTGTCCAGCAAGGGCACCTGCTCTCAGGCGTCTGGCTCCCAGCCAGTGCCTTTCTTGGGTAAAGACCTGCATCTCTCCCTTCTGACCCAGGTATATCCAGGCTGCACAGTTCCCTGCCTTCATTGTTCTCCCCAGCAGAGACAGGCTGCCTAAGCACACAGTTAACAGGTGTAATTGTTAACAGCTATGAGGTACCACACAGCATTTCCTATGCAGGCCTACTTTATTCTTAAGGTAAAACTCATTAAGGAGAAAACATTAAAAGTAATAAAACAACCTATACAAATACTAATAAGCTTACCAGAGTTAACCCCAACCCTAATATGGAGCAGTCCTTCAGGCCCTGCTTCCTTCCCCACCCCCCCAATCCAAGGGTTACAAATTCATCACAGCTTCAGCTCAGAACAAGCACTCTCATAGCATGTTTAGTCTACCCGCTATATCAGGGGTGGCCAACCTGTGGCTCCGGAGCCACATGTGGCTCTTCAGAAGTTAATATGCAGCTCCTTGTATAGGCACCAACTCTGGGGCTGGAGCTACAGGTGCCAACTTTCCAATGTGCCGGGGGCGGGGGGCGCTCACTGTTCAACCCCTGGCTCTGCCACAGGCCCTGCCCCAACTCCACCCCTTCCCACCCTTTCCTCTGAGCCTGCCATGTCCTCGCCGCCTCCTCCTGTCCCCCAGAGCCTCCTGCACGCCACGAAACAGCTGATCAGGTGTGGGGAGGCGCTGATCAGGCTGCCGGTGGGCAGGAGGTGCTGATGAGGGGCTGCTGACATATTACTGTGGCTCTTTGGCAACATACATTGGTAAATTCTGTCTCCTTCTCAGGCTCAGGTTGGCCACCCCTGCTCTATACAGTTCAGGGGTCTTTGATCTAGAGTTTCTAGGAGCAGGTAATTAGTAGACAATGGGTTTTCCCCTCCAGGCATCATTTGAAAAGGGAGGATTTGAAGTGGGTCATTTGCATTCCCCAGGTACAGGTCTCTCGCAACTTACGCGCATTTAACATGCGTGATTTCAGCTTTATGTTGAAAGGCCTGGAGTCCGGGAGGGGGCGTGACCTCAAGTAGAAGAGGCGTGGCCTCAAGATTTAAAGGTCCTAGGGCACCAGCTGTGGCTGGGAGTCCCAGGGCCTTTAAATCACCCAGGGGGCTCCCAGCTGCAGAGGTGGCTGGTAGCCCCTGGGCGAACTAAAGGGCCCGAGGCTCCAGCCACTGTGGAGCTTCAGGCCCTTTAAATGCCAGCCCCAGCCCGGCTGCCAAAGCTGCGGGCGGGATTTAAAAGGCTCCTCCGGGCTCCCCACCACGGCGGGAAGCCTGGTGGAGCCCTTTAAATCCCGTCTGCAGCTTTGGCAGCTGGGCGGGAGGGGAGACCTTTAAATCCCACCCGCAGCTCCGGCAGCTGGGCTGGGGCTGGCATTTAAAGGGCCCGAAGCTTCACGGTGGCTGGAGCCTCGGGCCCTTTAGTTCGCCCAGGGGCTACCAGCCACCTCTGCAGCTGGGAGCCCCCTGGGTGATTTAAAGGCCCTGGGACTCCCAGCCACAGCTGGTGCCCTAGGACCTTTAAATCTTGAGGCCACGCCTCTTCTACTTGAGGTCACGCTCCCGGACTCAATTCCTGGTGGAAACTTTTTCAGAGAAGCTAACTCAGGGAAGACGTAACTCAAGAAAGATGAAAACACTTTATAATTTCAGATTAGCTGATCCTTTGCATGAATAATGACACCCTTCTTTAGGTATTTATTTTAAATGTCATATTTTTAAAGGCAGATGCCAATAAAAACAAACAAAACTCAAGAACTAAGAGGAATGCACCATCTAGTTACAATATCACTTAATTTTTTTTTTAAAACTTGAATCCAGTTTGGGAGTCTTAATCTTTTCCTGGGGCCTAATTTGACAAGAGGTCAGATATGCAGTTGGTCCTGTCTGCATGTGTGCGCGCACACACCCTTTATGTGAGCAAAAACCTGCCTTCAGTGTGCAGTCACTAACTAGTCAAGTAGACACATAATTGCATCACACTTTTAAGCCTGATTTACGTGACCCTAATATTTTAAGGTATTTTCATCCCACTGGAGTGAGAGCATTAACTCCCGCTTGTGTTGTGTAGATAGTGCTGCACCTCAATCCAATGTCTCTCAAAACATTGTCTACACAGCAGCAGCGCTTTCCCTAACAATTGATGCTTGCTTATGCCTTGAGATCATTCATGAGGCTGCCTTGCTGGATAGAAAGTAGACACATCCACTTAATCTGTTATTGCGCCTGAAACTGGTGGTGCATGGAGGTAATGGGAGTGCTTTAGAAATACGGTAGTATGAATTGTTTTCTACCTTTTAATGTATCTGATGGGTCTGAGGTGAACCCTAAGTTCATGGTGGCGTTGCTATGCTTTAAAAAGCTCTTATTCATTCATTCCTTTCTTGGGTTCAAAACAAGCCCATTGGAGAGGGGCAAAATGGCTCTTTTATTCTCCCTGTGTTGCACTGTATGCTACTATAGAACAATGGTCTCACAGCAAAGCCCCACAAAAAGAGAGCCAAACAAAGGAAAAGGTGAAACCATAGAACTCCAACCTGCTTGAACTGCAACACCTTCTCAGCATCCAATGGAAGTGCCCCTTGTTTTGAAACAGAGCCCTTGTGGACGGGGTATTGATGAGATTAATAGAATAGTGCTGCAAGGTTCCAGAGTTTTGCTGTCTGTTTTACCTTTTGAGGAAACACTGAAGTGGAGCAGGCAGGTCATCAGTAATTTCCCAGTGCGTAAGTGCTGGACAGGATGAGATGCTGTCACAGCATATATATGTGTCTTTCCAGAGCAGGAGAACTCTGGGTTCCTAATCTTCAGATCGTTAAACAGCTTAGGGAGATTTCTGGGACCTCCACACTCTAGATTCCATTGTCATCACTCTCCCATGGAAAGAATGCAGAAGACACGTGGGTTTTAATGGTTTCCCCATCTCTGTGTTTCAGGTTGAATCCTAAAAATGTTCACCAGCGACCCACAGTGGCTCTGCTGTGTGGCCCCCATGTGAAGGGGGCCCAGGGAATCAGCTGTGGACGGCATCTTTCCAACCATGACGTTCATGTCATTCTCTTCCTACCCAACTTTGTCAAGATGCTGGAATCCATCACTAATGAGCTGAACCTCTTCAGCAAGACCCAAGGCCAGCAGGTGTCCAGTGTCAAAGGTAAGCAGTGTAAGGCTTTGGTGAAAGCTGGGTCTGAGCTGGGACACTGAGCAACTTGAAGAAGCTTGTGCTGAAACAGTCAGGTCCTACTTCTGAGTGCAGCACCGAAGGCCTGCACTGTTGCAGCATCAACAGTTTTCCTTCGAGTGATTATGCACAGAAATATTCCGCTGTAGGTGTGCGTGCACCCAATGCACTCGAGTCTCAATGGAAAGTATATGTGCACAACACATCTCGAAGAACAACGGTTATTGGACAGGTAAGTAACCCATTTTTCTTGGAAGGGAACTTGTCTGTCTAATTGAGCGTGTTTATTCTAACACTGTCATGTATTCTTAGTCCAATGGCACCACTTAGTGGTCACCAGTGGCATTCCCTCCTTTTACACACCTATGGATTATTTGTAGGGCCGTCGACTGCACTTAACTCATGCGATTAATTCAAAAAAATTAATCACGATTAATTGCACTGTTAAACAATAGAACACCAATTGAAATTTATTAAATATTTTTGAATGTTTTTCTACATTTTCAATTATATTGATTTCAATTACAACACAGAATACAAAGTGTACGGTGCACATTTTATATTATTTTTATTACAAATATTTGCACTGTAAAAATTATAAACAAAAAATAGTATTTTTCAATTCACCTCATACAAGTACTGAAGTGCAATCTCTATAGTGAAAGTGTAACTTACAAATGTAGATTTTTTTTGTTACATAACTGCACTCAAAAACAAACAATGTAAAACTTTAGAGCCTACAAGTCCAGGCAATCCTACTTCTTGTTCAGTCAATCGCTAAGACTAACAAGTTTGTTAACAAGGGAGATACTGCTGCCTGCTTCTTATTTACAATGTCACCTGAAAGTGAGAACAGGCGTTTGCATGTGTAGCCCTGAGGATTAATCTGTTGGTTTGTATAAAATGTCTTTTTGATATAAGTGTGTAGGCTTTATAGATATAGAATTATTTGCAATAGCTGAAATGCAAGATACCTACAGATATCCAGGCCAGACACCCTGGCCAATTTCCTGCGTGATGCTGAAAGCAACCTTTAGGACCCTTACTCAGAAAAGTAATAATAGAATACAAACCCACGTAAATGTCTGAGGACCTTTTGAATGTCTCAAAACCTTTCACCTAGATAGGGTGAAAAGTGGGAATTTCTGCCCACAAATCTAACATGTACACCACAAACTGCGTATATACCTGTCACTCATACGCATGTTTATGTTGGCCTATGAGAATAGGTTCCCTAACCTTTCCGTGGGGAAAGACAAATTTGGGCATAGGAGGAAGGATTTCTCCCTATAAAAAGGGTGACAATCCACCATTAGGCAGGCGATACATCCATCTTTCTATTCTCCATCGTCTCACCCTGCCTACACCTACGAAAGCTGTCAACTACTGATAAATCGTGGTGTTATTTCTTTTCAAAGTTGTAAGTATAAAAAACTTTAATTTCTGCTTTACCTCTAAAGCATCTAGTTTATAGAGGGTTTAACTCATAACCATTTTCATCACTTCCTCTATCTATCAGAGGTGTGAAAAACTCCCTAGTGCTACTGCACTAGTGAATTTAGAACTGTTTATTATCATAGGTATATTTCTTATAGAACTGTGATATTTGTAACTTTGTAATCTCAAACTGCTTTTAACATTTTACATTTACCTATTGTTTCATTGATTTTAAATAAAAGGTCTTGATTGACTAATTTTGTCTCAGTGTAAGTTCCTGTCATATACCCCAATCTTCTTGTATAAATTCTGCAAAGCCTGATTTAAGACGAACTCTTATCTTTTGAACACACATATTGGCATACCATACCCATATTATTAATATATATTAATTATCTACTAATATTACTAATTAATTAGAAATTTAATTATTAAATAAAACTAAATTAAGTGGATAAATTCCACTGACCCTACTAACCCACCCCAAATCAGGCTACACATGGCACTTTTGTAGTCAGCATTGCAGGGTATTTACATGCCAGATATACTAGACATTTGTATGCCCCTTCATGCTTCGGCCACCATTCCAGAGGACGTGCTTCCATGCTGATGATGTTCATTTAAAAAAAAAATGCGTTAATTAAATTTGTGACTGAACTCCTTGGGGGAGAATTGTATGTCCCCGCTGTTTTACCTGCATTCTGCCTATATTTCATGTTATAGCAATCTCGGATGATGACCCAGCACATGTTGTTTGATTTACGAACACTGTCACTGCAGATTTGACAAAACGCAAAGGAGGTACCAATGTGAGACTATCTAAAAATAGCTACAGCACTCGACCCAAGGTTTAAGAATCTGAAGTGCTGTCCAAAGTCTGAGAGGGATGAGGGTATGGAGCATGCTCTCATAATCTTAAAAGAGCAACACTCTGATGCGGAAACTACAGAACCCGAACCACCAAAACAAAAAAATCAACCTTCTACTGGTGGCATCTGACTCAGATGATGAAAATGAACGTGCATCGGTCCATTCTGCTTTGGATCGTTATCGAGCTGAACCCGTCATCAGCATGGATGCATATCCTCTGGAATGGTGGTTGAAGCATGAAGGGACATATGCATCTTTAACACATCTGGCATGTAAATATCTTGCGATACCGGTTATAACAGTGCCGTTCAAACGCCTGTTCTCACTTTCAGGTGACATTGTAAACAAGAAGCGGGGACCATTATCTCCTGCAAATTTAACCAGACTTGTTTGTCTGAGCGATTGGCTGAAGTAGGACTGAATGGACTTGTAGGCTCTAAAGTTTTACATTGTTTTATTTTTGAATGCAGTTTTTTTTGTATATAATTTGACATTTGTAAATTCAACTTTCATGATAGAGATTGCACTACAGTATTTGTATTAGGTGAATTGAAATATACTATTTATTTTGTTTTTTACAGTGCAAATATTGGTATTAAAATAGAAAGTAAGCACTGTACACATTATATTGTGTTGAAATTGAAATCAATATATTTGAAAATATGGAAAACATCCAAAAATATTTAAATAAATGGTTTTCTATTATTGTTTAACAGTGCGATTAATCACGCAATTACTTTTTTTAAGATGAGACAACAGGTGAATACAACAGACAGATGATGTGGGGGGAATACAAGAAAATGACAAGACAGTACTGATCAGCATGACAAGCAGCAGTTGCAGCATGGCAGATTCTCCAAAATGCCCATCCCCTTCCTAGTTTTCTTCTTCTCTGGCTGGTGAACCTCCCCCCTCCCTGACCGTTTTTTAATGGATCTCTTTGGATATCGTTAGTGAAAATGGCAAACCACTGATCCCTGCAGAGCTGTGGTGGCTCAGCTGAGCAAATAATATGTTTTGGGTAGGGTTTACAAAAGCGTTGGCTGTTTTATAAGATTTCCTGGGAGTAGATTCAGTTAGAATCCAGGGGACTTTCTGCACCAGATTAAAGCATGTTTAAAGCTTAACAAATGTTAGGCATAAAACTCATTGTGTAGGGCCCTAGTGGGCAGGAGGAGAGTAATAGAGGGCCACCCGGAGGGGGAAGGGAGGGCCAAGTGGGGCAATTTGCCCGGGGCCCCCATGAGAGTTTTTCAGGGCCCCTGGAGCGGGGTCCTTCACTTGCTCCGGGGGCCCAGGAGCTTCTTCCGCTCCGGGTCGACGGGGGGTCTGGGGTGGAAGGACCCCCCGCCGCTGAATTACCACCCAAGCGGGACCCGCCGCCTAAGTGCCAGCTCTTTGGTGGTAATTTGGCAAAGGGGGGGCCCCGCCGCGGGTCTTCGGGGCACTTCGGTGGCGGGTCCCGGAGCTGCTGAATTACCACCGAAGCGGGGAGGCCCCACCGCTGAAGACCCCAGGCCCCCTGAATCCTCTGGGCGGCCCTGGAGGAATAGTGGCACACCAGTCTCTGGGCCAGGCTTTACACAACAAGACGCTCCACATTAGAACCTGGTGTTACATTGCAGGTACTACCACATAACCTGACAGAGCTGTTCTGGCAGGTGGTCTCTTCAGGGGGCCAGTTGGTTCATTGAAGTGATGTCCCTCCGGAGGCCTGGGTTCAAAACTGATCAATTTCAACCACGTCCATCCCAAAAGGGCCATGCTTCTGCATGATGAGCAGAAATTGCCAACCTGCAACTCAAGCCTTTGAGTTCCATTGACAGATGGCTGTGGGAGAGTCTATCTAGCTGGCAAGTCTGTTGTTACTTTGCTGCTCCTGAGTGCTAAAATGGACCTCCCTTCGGCCTCTTGCTCTGTAGGGAGGTTGGAAGAATTCTCCTGGAGATGCAGGGAGGGAGGTTGGGAGTACAGTTCTTTGTAGGCAGCTGCAGTTTCTGTGGAGGGGAGGTTCTCTCCTACGCTGGTACTGGATGCACATTAAAACATGCATGTTTCTTTCAGATCTCCCAGATACCCCTGTTGACCTGGTGATAAACTGTCTGGATTGTCATGAAAATGCTTTCCTGAGAGATCAGCCTTGGTACAAAGCAGCTGTGGACTGGGCCAACCAGAACCGAGCCCCTGTCCTCAGCATAGACCCTCCTATGAGTGAAATGGAGCAGGGCATTGATGCCAAGTGGTCACTGGCCTTGGGCCTGCCCCTGCCGCTGGGTGAGAGGGCAGGGCGAGTATATCTGTGCGACATCGGCATTCCACAGAAAGTCTTTCAGGAGGTGGGAATAAACTACCACTCGCCCTTTGGCTGCAAATTCGTCATCCCATTGCATTCAACATAGAGCAGACCCTGCAGTGTATCAGCCCTGGAGCGGGAGATGGGGCAGAGTCCTGCCTAGCAAGCTGTATAAAGGATCCTGACAAGTAAACTCTTGACGCCTTAAGGATGTAAAGTTCTGGAGTTTTTCTTCCAGAAGAAATGTGTATTAAAAACATAAAAATTAAGGGAGCAAATGTTACTGCAAGATGCTTTCTCTCTCTCTCGTGCCATTGGATGAAGGAATGTGGAAGAAGCTGGTATCTAACATTGGGAAAGGCAGCGCCTGGTCACCAGCCAGAGGATGGTTAAAGTGGGTGAGAGGGTTTGTTTACAGATGCAAGTGACTGTCAGACAGCCTGGAGATTTACAAGATGGTTTTTTAGTACTTCTGGGGGGGGGGGAAATTTAGCCCAGTGGGGGGCCCCTTTCAGGAGCAGTTACCCCTCAGTGATGATGTAGAAATGTCTTTGTTACAGTTTTACTGTTTTGATTTTGTTCTTTGTTTTCTTTTATGTTCATAAGAGCAATTATAGTTAAGTCTCTTTCTGGAGCTGCCAGGCCCCTGTGGATGGGGCTCCCTGTTTAGAAAGCGGGTGTAAAGCTTTTGTTCCTTGACCGCTTGCTGAGTGAATGCAGCCCAGGCCTGGAAACTGTGGGGGAGTGAGGTGTTTACCATAGTGTCCTTCCACCAGACAGTGCTTTGGGAAAGGCATTTTCCTGAGGTGGGTTTTTATTTCTCCAGTGAGCTGAGTAACCTCAATGATTCGGAGAAGATGCGAGGGGAACAGGCAGACGTTACCCTCTTTTCTTTAATACCTTGTGTTCAGCACAGGTAGTGTTTGGATATATTATCGTAGAGCCTCAGTGCCCACTTTGCGAGTAGTGCTACCAGTGGGCCCCCGCAGCACACCCTGCACCTGAATACGTCTTGTGAAGCATGGCAGTGCTCCTTTCCCTTTGGGAGCAATAGCCACATCAGGGGGAGGGATCCTCCCTCCTAAAAAGTATATGTGCTTTGTTCTAATGCACTGTTCCACATGGATCTCAGTGGAAATCATAGGGCACTTGCCTCTCCTGGTTATGCAAACTGTAAAGATGTCAAATGCTGTTTGTCTTAATATGCAGACAGCAGTGTGTGCACAATGTGTTAGGGGGGTGTTATGGAAGGCTTATGTTAACCTTTTAGTGGAGGAATCTTCCTCCAGGCCTGCTTGTCAGCTCAGTGTAGTGCTACTAGCTGTATGGCCTCCTGAGCACAGGTGATCTTGGTAGTGCTACAGCAAATGCTGTTGTGCTTGCCAAGCTGATTTGTTAGGCTGCCTTCAGAAGCATCTGCAGTATTGCTCCTGCGTGTACTAGTGCACTGAAATCTGGTCCCTTATGCCTCAGGCATCACCACTGGTAGTGACCACTGTTGTATCATGTGGCTTTCAGAAAACTTTGAACTTTCCAGCTACATCACACTTGAGGGAAGGTCAGAAAATTCTGACCTGAATTACTGTAGGTCGTCTCACCCTTTTTACTTTGCTAGCTGGTTTTGGGCTGCAGACTTTTTCCCCCTATGTGCTGCAAGGAAACCATTCATATTCATTGCACTGCCTAGAGTACGTGGTTTACTGAACCTTTGGCTGGCTCTGTAAATCTATCATGCTGGACCCTTTTATTGTCTCTCAACGTGCCAAACTATCACTGGCTAGTGATGAGAAATATTAAACTTGGACCAAACCAGTGCTCTGCCTGAGAGTTTCTGGGCTTTCCAAATGTCTGTTCTAGCAAAACCGACCTGAGTTCCTCTGCTGCAGTTTGAACTTTGCTGGGAGCATAGGCTCGGCTTAAAGTTCTGCCTGATAGGTCTGTGCTGGCACTGACTGACTTCAAAGCTTCTGTTGGTGCCTTTCCCAGGGGAGCTAGATCTCCTCTTGCTAAAGTGTAGAGCAGCTGTTCTGTGTGAAACACTTGGAGCTACTGTCTGGGTATTCAGCAACTGAACTCATGAAGAAACTGCAACCAGCTGGGTTATGTGGGGATACAAGTCAGGCACTTGTATGCTTAAAAAAACAAACTGTTAGGAACAAAGGCTGAGTGCACCAATCAAAGTAAAAAAGAAAAGAGGGTGGCTGGGAAGAGACTGTCTACCTGAGCAGTGCTCCAAGTCACTGAAGAATAGGAAAATACACCACACCCTAATCTGTACAGCACTATTTAATGTACCCTGGGGGAGATGGCAAGTAGGTATTTCATACCACAGGGTGTGGGAATGGTGGGCAGGGGCATTGGAGAATAGCCCTGCTCTTATTCCATGGTACACCGATATCCAGGCAGCACAGTCAGGACTTCCCATGCCAAACAGCACAGAACTCATCTACCTCAGGAGGATAAAGGGCCTGCGGTTCAGCACACTTCTCATGTGGAGGGTTAGACTGCTCAGCTGTGTCCACGGGTTTACGCTTAATGGCCTTAGTGCTAACACAGATTATCAATGACTAAACTCTTCACTAACATAATTGGGTGTATGTGGTTGTAGCTCTAGCTCTGTGTGTGTTTCTCTGCAAGGCTTAGAGCACCTATGCCTCAGGTCTAGTTTCAGCTTAATGCTAAGGGATGGCACTTGACTAGCAAGCAGCACTGGTTAGTGACAGCATGGTACATGAGGGGTTATCCTGGCAGTCAGTGTTAGTGTAAGGTACTGAGGATGTAGCAACGGCCTACACAAGGTGAAAAATTGATGAATCTCTGTACAGTAACTCTGTAATTGCCTTGTTTTCACCTTCCTTTATAAAAGCAGAGCTGCCTATCACCTGTAAGAAAACAGCCTGCTACTTGGCTCCTCTCCTATATTATTTTACAAGCATCTTTAACTTGCCCACGTTGAAGGTTGTTTGGAAGGGTTAAGAAGCACTTTGAATTTTTTCTTTAAAGTGTGCAGCAGTGGCTGAGGTCCTACCAGCCATATTAGAAGAGGTAGTAAGAATTGCTCAAAGGGTTATTTTTTAAATAAAGAATTAAAGTAGCCAGTGTTATTGCTGCTACAGACACTTGATGCCTCTGGACAAGCAATAGGATTTTAAGAGTGGGGGCACTGACAGATTCTAGATTGACTCATCGCAAGCACAACTAAGGAGCTTTGGGACAAGTTCTGTGTGTTACTCTACTAAACTTAATGCATTCTCCCTTCTAAGTAGCACAAGGGTAAGGGTGCTTGCTTTTCTTCTGACAAGCAGAGTTGTATTCTTGCCAGAGGAATGAAATTATTGGCCTTGTCTTAGACCAGATGCATCTTGCTGCACATCCATGTGATCAAGGCTTTGGGATTCTTGGCCCTTTGTCACATAGCTACTGCAGACACATGCTTTATGCTGGATGCAATAGACAACAGCAGGAAGGGATACAGCCTCCCTCTGACCCATTTGTCAGAGCTCTTCATTAAGAAGTAGGCTTCAAGGGATGTTCACATCTTAAATACTAAAAGTTAACATTTTCACCAGTGTGCAAGGACGTGGTGTAGTGAATACTCAGGAGCTGACTTCCCGGGGCCCAGGAAAAGCAGCTGCCTATAAATAAGCACTGGAATGGACTTTGCTTTTCTAGAAAGCAGAAATGCAGCTTTCACTGCTCAGTAGTAACCAGCAGTAGATTTAAGTTCTGCATCATTCCCTCACAGCTTGTCATAAAACATGCACCCTCTTTTCAGCAGCAGTGAATAAAACCCTGGCTTCAGGCACCCAGTGTAAAGACAACTGCACCACAACTCTGTAATGATGATATGACTGAAGCATTGACTTGATGACACAAACACTGTTGTTCCATAATTCATGCAGCAGCTGGGGTAATACCAGCCTTGAAATAAAGTGCAACTATTCATGTGTGTTCAGTGACTTATGTATATGGGAAAAGTTTGCCCCACCTGCAAGGAAGAGCCCTTGTACACAATTAAGCCCAGCCCAACAGCCATTCTACTAGTTACTTTCCTGAATAAAACCAGTAAGGTGCTTCAGGACTCTAGCCAAGCACAATACAAGCAGTTACAAGTGTTTTGAAAAGGGATTTATATTTCCCTGGCAGTTGTTGAAGGGGACTAGCAAATCACCAAGAAGTAACCCCAATCCTCCCCTCCAATACCACAGCCAGACTTGAGATGAACAGTGCAGTACCTCTCTCCTACACACTAGCTAATGGAGAAGACAAAGCAAGGTTAGGCCAGCCCATGCTTGGAAATGAAGGACAGCCTAGAGCCAGCGCAGCAGTAATGTCTCACATTCATAACGATGCCGTTTTGTGGAGAAATATAAAACCACTCTTTATTTAACAGAAAAAATATGGCAGGGTGGGAGCAAAAAAATAGCTGGACACATTCCTACAAGTAAATTATCAAACAATAAGAAACACTTTATTTTAACTTTACAACATATAAATATGAGACATCTGTGCTTTCCATGTAGCTTTCTCCTCCCCCCTCCCATGCCCAGGGTCCATATCACATTGCACCAGTACCTCTCAACTCTCTGCTACAGGAGGGCTGATTGGAGCCTCTACAGCAGAGGTCAGACCCATCCAGGAGTATGTTCATATCCAGCAGGCATCACCACCCACCCATCTGTCATCTGCTCAGGTCACGGTTCGAGACTCGACTACACAGCATCCTTTCCTCTGGAGACAGGCCACTAAAGAACGGGTGCAGCAGAGCTTCAGAGAATGTGATCCTCTTGGAAGGATCAAACTCTAACATCCTTCTCATCAAGTCAAACAGCTGCACATGGTCCGGTGAATCATACAGCATGTAGCTCTGAAACAGAATAATACAGATTCAGCTATGGAAAAATGCAGACAAACAACTGGCAAAAACTAGACATGACCCTCCACACTATATATCTTGAGAGTTGGCAACGCCACTACAGCTATGGCAGGGTGCTACACCATCAGAACTTTATTCCTGAGAAAGCCAAGGGAAGTTGCAGGAGATTTTGGGCATTCAAAGAAAGTTTCAAAGGTTGTCCCTTTACTTCCTCCACAAGCAGACAAAGCTAGGGATGGTAGAACCCTCTGGCAGTGGCGAGTGTCTCCTCCACCAGCTACAGCAGTAGCTCAAAGCAAATGTTGAGGAAGTGTCACTGCTCCCCTATCAACAGGTCCACATTTTTGCCCTCAGTGCAACTTCTGTTGAGGTGACAGCCACCTCTGGCCTGATGTGGCCCATCTTCCATCTCTCCCACATTCTTGCTGCATCCTTGTCTATTAGATAAATTTTTATCCAGTAGAGCACCAGGCAAATCTCTGATGGTCTCCACTGGGTAAGAAGTCACAGGATGCCCACTCCTACCTACATACTACTTCCCCCTTGTAGGGTGAAATCTCTTGGGAGCCATCATATGTACCCTTGCATAGAGCCTCCACTCCTATCACCATAGTATCTGAGCATCTCTCCCATTGGGCAGAGGAGGAACTGGGGCACAGTGATGCTAAGTGACTTGCCCAAGGTCACATAGGAAGTCAGCAGCTGAGTAGGGAATAGAATCCAGGTGTCCTGAGTCCCAGTCTAGCTCCCTGACTACAGAACCAATCTTCCTCTCCAGCACAGGGCTCCTCTGCCCTGTGATGGGGGCACAAGCTGGACCCCAACCTTCCAACAGACAAAGCCCAAGGTTGCCATGCCCAGATGCAGTCCTGCACGGATCCCCTCAGCCTTCCTGCTTGGAAGATCAGATTCCCTGTAAGCTGGGGGTTCTCCCCAAGTCCTTTCAGTGAGCAGCAGCCACATGAGAGGGTTCCCTGTCCTGCCTCAGAAAGGATTAAAACTAGCCAGACATGAGACAGACATGTCCTCAGCTTTCTTTAAGAATAAAGGCAGAATAAGAGTAACCAACATCTTTCTGTAGTGATCTTCACCATCACAGTCCCTATTTCACAGCTGAGGAATTGGAGGCACTCAAAGAGATTTGCCCCAGGCCACAGCAATCCAGTCACAGCTCCAGTACAGAACCCAAGGCCATGAGTTTCAAAAGCGCAGAGCATCCACTGAAGCTGGAGTGCTCAGCACCGTTAGAGACCAGGCTCCCACTCCTAATCCCATCTACAGGACTGTGGTACTGCCAGGGAATTCTAAGGGCTTGCCCATCTACAGAACACAGTGCAGGGAGCAGTCCCGAACTGGCTAGAGGAGGAGCTACATGGCCTAACAATTGCATCCCTCATTGCTGATTCTTACCACACCGCACTGACACAAAGTGAAGTCTTTACTAACTGTGACTACAGCTGATTTGGGAACAGGATCGGGAGTGATTATAAAGCATTGGGTAATAGGCTCTGTAAAAGCTAATACAGCTTAAAACAATTATATTGGGACCGACCAGTCATTCTAGTCTTGGCAAGGTTCTGTTTTTGTGCCAAGGTGCTCCCTGCATATACGGAATGAAGCTACCAATCTGTCTCCCATGTCATTTAGATACTGACAGCAGCACCCCCATTTCCATCCAGTGTCATCTCACTCCAAGAACGTGCCAGGTGACATGGTGGAAGCTAGGACTCTCAGCACCCATTGCAGACCTAGCTGATTTCTATAGAAAGCTTAGAGCAGCGTCTCATACCCGCAGTGGTTTGCAGTTCTCTTGGACGTATCTTCCATCTGATGTGTTCTCATCCCATACCAGGCCCCCCTTGTGGAAGTACTTCTGTTTCCTGTACAATAAAAGGAACTATTCAAGAGTCCTATCTACAAGAGAAATCTGGAGATGCACACGTATGGGGTATGCGTAGCCTCACTGCAAGGCAAGACATCAGTACTAAGACTCAAGCTATATATAATATAAGCTAGCCAGTGCTTTCAGAGGATGCTGTACCCCTTTTCCAAAGCACTTCAGAAAACTATATGCTTGGTATTCTACTAGCCCAGCCAGCAATCAAGGTGGTCTTAAAAGCTAAGCCTCGTTAAAGCCAAGCTAGACGGCTTCTAGCAGCCAATACTTGGGGTTTTAATATAAATCTCACATATAGCACTTTTCATCCACGGATTTCAAAGCACTTTACAAAGATAGTAAAGTATCATTCCCATTTCACAGGTGGGAAAAACAGGCAGAGAGGGGACGTGACTTGCCCAAGCTCAAACATTAGGGTCAACAGCAGAGCAGGGAACAGAACCCAGGTCACCTGACTCCCACTGTAGTGCCCTAGCCACTGGACCATGCTGCCAGAAAACGACAGACGTTTCAGATTTTGATGCTGTTTGCATGAAAGTTCACTGTCTTCTCAGGCAGGAACGGTGACCCTGTCTCAGCAAAAGTATGGAAGAAATCCTAGGCAAGGCCCCCTTAGTGGTATAGAACAACAGGGTTCCACTATTTCTAGGCTGCTCAGCCATTTTTACCAGCCCCTGTACTCAACCTCACTTCTATTTCAAGTTCAAGTCTTTTCTTGACCCTATGATCTCCACCCAGAGCTACAACCCTAGTGTTAGGATTCTGATGTGTGGCTTCTCTGCATCAGAGATGGTATCCCACCTACTCCCCATCACCAGAACAATGCAACAGCCAAGTCAGCTGCTCAGAGTTCAGAAGCTGGTTCTCACCGGGTTTTGTGGATCATCTGAGATGGGATTGGCCCAAGGATTTTTTCCATCATTACAAGGTGCTCACGATTCTCATGAGTCTGTGGAGGAAGAACGACTGGGTTATTTTCTTAGCCTTGAAACAGTCACACAACGAAGACAGGAAGGTCTAAACCCACCCTTCTAAGGATGGACTAGTAGGACAGTCTCCTCATGGTACCCAGAAAAATGTAGGCCCAAATCTACAAAGGTATTTGGGCTCCTAACTTCCCCTGAGTTCAATGGAAATTAGGAGCATAAATACCATTGTTGATTTGGGCTTCATGGCTTAAAAGGGAACTAAAGCTTACACAGTTCAGTCAGGGGTGTAAAGGCCTTGCGAAAGTGTACCTGAAAGAGTGTGAAGCCACGGTAATACTCAAACAGAATGCAGCCAATACTCCAGACATCACACGGCTGTGCCCAGCCCAGCTCTGCAATGAAGAGGAGAGAAATGACTGAGCTTCCAGTGATAAATGTGGAGCTTGAACAAGTTCCTTGCTGGTGGTTTTTAGTTTCCTTTAAAATTGGAGACCCCTAAAACTCAGCTACACGCCCAGTGGATTTCTGTGGCGAGATGACTGCTTAGTCCTCTGGGAGTCAGAGTCCCGGAACAGAGAGATGCCACCTTTACAGTCTGTGCACGGAAGTGGTTATTCTCTGATTAACTCAACTGCGATACCTCACACGAGCATCTCAGATCTCTGCCATCCCACATCTCTGTGACGAGCACTCGCCCAAAGTTCTGGACACATATTTATGGACAATATTTTGCTTAAATGAAAGCGTCGTCTTTGTTCCAGGCTTTGGATGTGATGCAGACTGGGTGTGCTGCCTCAGCAGTCTCAATGCCTCATCTGCAGCACCACCCAAACCTTCGCTCACAAGAGACCCATCACAGCAGCAGGTTTAACTTTTTGTCTAAATATGCCAGTGTAGATTGTTCCATTTCTGCACTCCAGAATCAGAGATTTTCCAGTCAGTTCATTCTTGCAAAGCCCAATTCTTACCCTAATGTACCCCATGGCCCACTCCCCAGAAACCCATCAGTAAAGACAGAAGCGTAACTGCACTCACCCAGAATCACCTCTGGCGGGCGGTAATGCCGAGTAGCAACAATAGTAGTGTGATGCTCATGGTCAAAGGTGGCGCTTCCAAAGTCAGCCACACGGATGTTTGTGTTCCTAATAGATTTCTCCTCACAGCTCTGCAACACAAGAAATAGCGATAAGGAACCTGGATATCCGTATCAGCAGTAAAAAGGGCCACAAAATACAGAAACATCGCACTTGTATAGGGCCTTCCATCAGAAATCTCAAAGCTCTTTAATCTAGGTAGCCAAGTACTCTTCGTTTTTACAGATTGGAAAGGTCAGGAATAGAATGCAGGCCTCCTGACTGTCTCCCGTGTCCAAGCCACTGGAGATGATGGCCCTCATGCTCAACCAGAGAATGGGAAAAAGGAAAACCTTTCTCTTGCAGAAAGAGGCAAGGCATTCAATCATTTCACCCTCTCGCTCAGAGAGGCAACCTACCTTGGTCTCATTGTACATGGTGTCGAAATCGGAATTCACAAAGAGGATGTTTTCAGGTTTGAGGTCAGTGTGAGTCAGCTGGTTGTCATGTAAAACTGCGGAGAGGGGTGGGGAGAGAGGAGAGAAAAGTTTAAGAATCAAGAACTGGACCCTCCATACAGCTATGTCTGTTACATCGGCCCCCTGCAAACACATGCTCCCTTGCCCCAAGGAACCGTACTTTGAACCAGAGTGCAATGTGCTGCACCATAACCCAAGTCAACTGTGTATCAAACAGCTTCATTAAGCTACATAGAATTCTCTTATTTGTAGCCAAGTTCCTCACTATATGTCATCACATTTTAACTGTTAAATATACATTTCAGTCATCCCGTCACGTCCACCACATACAGGCAGTAAGTCTCATCTGTGTGACGCTCACAAGGTTTAGTTTCCCCTCTCTTTCAGGAGGAAACTGAGGTGAATCTAGAAGCCATGTCCTCAATCCACCTCCCTTCACTGTTCTCCAAAAACATCGGAATCGCTCACCTGATTTTAAACTCTTCAGACTGTGAAAAGTGAGACTAGCCAAAATGTTCAGACACAATTAACATGCATGTAAAAACAAACGGGAAGAAAACACTAGCTGGCGAGTAGAACTCACCTCATTGCTGCAGACAACCGTGGCAAAGGAATCTGGGTAACTTACATCTCAAGGCATGGCAGAGCTGGTATGCCATGTGCCGGATCTGGGGGAGGGGATATGGCTGAAAGTTATTCTCCTTCAGGAATTCAAAAGTGTTCTTGCCCAGAAGCTCAAAGGCGATGCACATGTGGCCATGGAAGTTGAACCAATCGGACATCAGGACACACAAACTGGACAGAATGGATAATAAGGATGTTATTGGCCACACAACACTCTTCCAAGGAAGTAGTATTCCCATCCCTCCCTCTCTCCAAGTGACTAGCACACAAACACTCAGTTTACAGACACAGCACAGCCATGCTTCTCTCTAAGCAACCTGGGATTCACCTGCTCAATCATCCAGAGATGCCAAGGACACAGATATCCTAGTGTAAGCAGCAAAATTCTTACACTGAGGGGGGGGGGGGGCGGGAGGGCAAATGTTTCACTATAAAGAACTGTGTTTAGTTAATATGGAAGGATAAATTAACCCAATTCCCAGATATTTAAATAATTACATATTCAGGGACCTGGGAATAAAAGGTCACAATTCGGACTGAAAAAAGCTCTTCTATATTCCCAATCCCAGAGGGTGGATGAGGGAGAAGACGACACCATTTTCTAGGTAGACGGAAAAGACAGGTATTAAGTTTCCATGCTCTTACTCCGGTTCTCCCCCATGCTACCTTGCTCCGACCACTCTCCTCTCTGAGTAGATATACTGACAGCACTAAGCAGCAGCAACTTCTACGCAAGAGATCAAACTTACTATTTGTTGTCCTTGTCTCGCTCTCTAATTTTCTTTAGGACATTAATTTCCAGTCTGGCTGCTTCCCGGTATTTTCCCACATTTCTAATAATTTTCAGTGCCACCTGGGATTTACCTCTGCAGAGGGGAAGATGACACATGAATGGGTCAGACGTGGAGTGGCCCAGACCACCTCAACAAAGAATTGTCCCTACACAAAAAACAATTCCCAGTTTCTGAGATTCTTACCCCATTCCTTTTTGGATGGGGAATGAGAAAGTGTCTCTACAATAAATCCTGTGTTGTGGTCATTTTTCATCCCCTCTCCAAATCGGTTCTCAGGGCCATGCAGTGGGAGCAAACCACAGCCGCCCATCACTGTATTAGTAAGTTATACCCTGTAACTGACTGCAGCATGAAACTAGGAAATGATCCTGGCTTTTCCCAAGTTGCAAGGAGAATCCATCACCCCTGCTTCATCAGCATATTCTTCCACCAGAGGCAACTAAAACCACTTTGTGGGAATGGTCCCCAGTCACCCTCCCAAGGCTTGCTGGGAGCTAATGCACTTATCCAAGTGACACCTTACTCTGCACGTACTATAGGAGTGGGGAGCCCCTCATATATCCACAGGATGGGAGAGGTGGAAATCATCCCCAATGTACTGCTGGCCACACCCCTTTGCTTTCCCTCATCCTCCTCCCTGGCTTCTGAGGGATTGTCTCCGATGCACCTCCAAAGGATTTAAGGACTGGGATTTCCCTACTCCATATTTTACAGTGCACAAGAGAGGGACTCCACCCCTGCAGACTTCACGAAGGGGAAGAATGCTTCCTCCTAAAGTCCTGTGTTCTCTTCAGCCCCATTTATAACTAAGCTCTCTGGGGCAAGGACTGTCTTTTCTGGTGGGTTTGTATAGACCCTAGCTCAATGGGGTCCTGGGCAAAGACAATACAAACTAACAACATTTCCCCCTACCTCCCAAAAATTAAGATGCTGTTCAGGTCACAGGCATGTAGTGCCCTGAGCATATACTACCCTTCCAGCACATTAGAGACTCAGGAAAATGAGAGTTAAGCTTGCACGTTTGCAATACATCACAATCTCTCACAAATCACCACCACTGTCCTAACTCTGCCCCTGTAGACACAAAAGCCAAAGTTCATACTTTGGTGGAAGGGGGCAATCAAGCATTCCCCATTTCACTAAATGGTCACCTGAAAGTATACATCAAGTGATTGTAATTCTGCAGTAGTTACTAGGCTGTAACAAGCCTCCCCTGCAGGCATATAAACACATCTTGTTTCCGTTGGTCAAGCCAAGCCCTACAACACATGTAGTTCAGAGATGTAGCTAAGTGAACACCTGGCAGAAGCACTGACAGTAAGGGGATCATATCCCTTTGGCAAATCTGGGATGGGCATATAATGGAGTGGAGAGCAAGGCCAGCAAAATAACAGCTTGTGGGGAATTTGATGATCTACCCATTCTTGTCTATTAGCAAAAGAAGATGTTGAGTGGAATCCCAGCTGAGGCAAACTAACGTTGAATAACCGCTTCTAACAGAACTGCAGAAAGCCCCAGAATACGATGGCCTCATGCTGTAATCAATAAGGCCACTTAATCACATCTCATCTCTTCCCTCCTGCTTTGCTAGTGACGTTTTTTGAAGGGACAGGAAGAGCATGGTGGCACCTAGACTAAACAGGCCATGGGCTCAGCGCCAGATGCTGAGTGTGGAAGAGCTGGGGATTGTGTATCAGCAGCTAAGAGGAAACTGAAGACCATCTGAAGAGGACAGGACAAATCGACCCCACCTCATCTATGTCTGAACTGACTGGTACATGATAGGTAAGTCACTTGGAGACCAAGGATAGCATACCTGGCATGGTCCACACACTCCACAACTTTGCCAAAAGTGCCTTCACCTAGGCTGCCGACAATCTCATCTAGGAGAGAAAACAAGAGCCAATGTGAGCTTTGAGAACCAGACGGGCATGAGGTCCTGCAATTTCACAGCATTCACATCTCAAAAAGGTATCTCCCTGCTACACTCTTTAAAACAGAAGTGTCTATTGTCTGCTTCAGGCAATTACTGGTCAGCCCATTTATAAGCAATAAACACTAGAGACCCCTCCAGTACAATAAGAGAGATCTTGTCTAACATGGGGATAGAAAGTAGAGAGGTAAAGTTTTACGAAAGGTGGCTGTACATCGCTCTTGGAGCCAATCGCCGATTCTGCACACCAGGTGACCTTCCTTGTCATCTTCCACGCTCCTGCTGCGTTTACTGCTCTGTTGGCTTCTCTGCACACACCGCCCCCCGAAACGCCATCCGACCAATCGCACACAGCGGGCAGTTCCGATTGGCAGATTGAGTTGTCATTCAAAGGTGGAGACGACGATGCGTCGGTGGTTGGATTTTCCAGATCCCCGCATTTCATAAGGCACACAGCATATATAACGATAGGGATATTGCAAGGGACACGTCAAGACACAAACTAACTTCAAAACAGAAAAGTAAAAAACAGCTACAGGTATGTAAAGAACTGTCTCATTAGCTACAGTGTCTGATGCAGCTGCCTCTTAGCGGAAAGTGCCACCCTCTTCTCTGGAAGGGAGCAGCAGCTGGGATGCTCCAGTCACTGGGTTCGTACAAGCATTCCCCCCATGTTTTGCCACAGAGGAGCAGATTCCTCTATGTGAATAGAGGACACTGCCAGCGGCGCAAGAAGAGCGAATGCTTTGCCAGTCACGTCACTTTCTCCAGTGGCAAGTGTGCCGATGGGTAGAGTACACAAGTCAGGTTGGTCAGGCTGTCCAGTAGAAGCCAGATTAGCAGTTCCCCCTCTGTGGAGTCTGTCCCGCTTTCCTTTGTATGTTTATTAATAAACATCTCCAGCTATCCCAGGAACTTGTCCCACCCTTGACCCAATACTACTCAGCCCTTCCCATCCTGATGGAACCAATAACAGAATTGATCCTACATCTGCAAGCCTGACTGGACCCACAGAGGGCCAGTGTCATCGTCCTTCCTCGGAACAGATTTAAAGCTTGAAAGAATTCTAGGAGCAGGAGAGTTAAGTCCCTGGAGAGCCTTATACCTCATAGCTCCTGGTCTGCTAAAGGTAAGAGCTCACAATCAAGCCCATCGCTACTAGCTTCTACTGGAAAACCAGCCAAACATTCCTGGAGGTTCCTTCCTGCCAGCAGAAACACCCCCCCATCAAAGCCAACAACTCTTCTGTCCAATGACTGAACTTTTCTATTTAGTCCCTCAAAAAAAAAAAAAAAAAAAAGAAGTGTAAAATTAGTCACATTCTATCTAGTGAGAGATATGGTGACAGGGCTCTACACTTCCATGTCTGAACTTCCTAACATGTACTCCGCCGTATTCCTTCCCCCAACAAGTCAAGAAGAATGAACTACAGACAAAGTTTAAGAGATCGTCTGAAATGGAGAAAAGTTTCAGAGAGTACTTGACATAGCTGCTGTGAGACTTCACAACACAAAGAGTAGAAATCACAACAACCGAAACCTGCACAGTACCACCACACGCACAGTTGTTATTGGAGCATTTCAATCGTTTAACCTTGGCATTAAAACTCAAATAAAATCGGCTGGAAAAAAAGGCAAATGATGGGCCATTAAGTGTTCCAAACCATGCAAGTATCCAGTATAACCACAGGGGTTAGGAATCAATCACTTTGTTTAAACTATATAAAAGCAACAAACTTGAGAACTGTGAATAGTAGTAACGGGTCCTTACTAGGGTATGACAGAGGCGGTAAAGTTAAGACATTTGGATGAGCATCTCACAACACTTCCAAGTCACTCCATTGTCCCGGGATAACCTCCCCTCCCTCCTTTGCCACAAGTTGATTGTTAATCATCACTAATTAGGAGAGGGAGGTTGTCATTCATTCCAGTCAGAGAGAGAACAGTGACATTCTCAAACAAAACTTCAGTCCAAGGAAACTAGTGACAACAGGGCACCTCTCCTGAGTATTGTGGGGAAGTGGCTGATAATAGTTCTGAGGAATGGGTTTGACACAGCTGCCTTGTCCTAAGGGGTACGAGATTCTGCCACAACAAACATATCTACACTGGAGTATCTTATGCTGTCACAATATAGCAGTATCAACTCAGGCAGAAGTTTCAATATGCAGCAGAGTGGAACCATCAAGCGAATAAAAGAGGATACACACAACCATAGTGGATGCTGCAACAGTGCAGGCCTGCATCCAGGAGTTCCCCTTGTAAGTGTGCCGACAAGTACTGCAGCTGGCTTCACTGCACTCCTCCTGCCCACCCCGTGCCTTGGGAAGCTAGGCTTTATTTCCAGATGCTAGGAGTGGTCTGTCAAAATTAACAACTATTAATGCTTCCAGTTTAAAGACACAGTGAAGTGAAACAATCAAGAACAAAACAGAAGAGGGATTAGAGGTACTCACCCAGTGTATTCAGAGCTACAGAAGGTAAAAAGTTAAAACCTGAACAATCCTGAACTCATCTGGATGCTACTCACCGATGAGGCACTGCTACAAGACCTGGTCTTGCGTTTCCGGCAGCGATGCTGGTGCTTCCTTGTTCGGTGGTGCTCTCTGTCACGTGATCTCCGGCAGTGGTGTGAGCGGGTAGAGTAATAATCCTCTCCGAAAGAAGGGCTTCGGTCTTCAAACCTGTAGTTATCGCTCTCCCGTCTGTCTCTATACCTCCTTTGGTAAGGCATCCTCTCGTGGCTGCATTACAAATAAGAACCCACTTATAAACCTGGGGCGGCAGAGCACACTGCACAAACAACAGAGCACTGCTGCATGCAAAGGCAGCCTGACTATGCATGCTCTTGTGCCCTCAACAAGAGGAACAACAGTAGCAGTTCTGAACTGAACCCTGATCTGGGAGTTTGCACCGTATCACAGGACTTTTGGCCAAGTATTTCAAATGGAAGGGATGTCAGAAACCATGTGGTATTCTCTCCTTTATGGGAAAGAAGGCTTAAGGTGCAAATTTAGGACTAGATTCTATCTATGTGCCTTATCACCACAGTCTGTGAGTACTTTCCTCACAATCCCTCACTTCCCCTATGCAGCAGGGAAGTTTCTTTGTTTTGTTTTTTTAAAACAGATGGGGAATTAAAGCCCAGAGAGACTAAGTGATTTGCCCAGGCAGACAGAGAATCCCAGGGTAGCACAATGGGAACTTACCCCACCATTGCCTTAACAACCACACCATCCTTCCTCTCTAAAGACTAGAGTCCTTCATTTAATTACAGAGCAGGTGCTGCATGCTCAACACAAGCAACCCCCATGTTACTGCACATCTTGACCAGAAAGGATTACCTCTGTGGGCCACAAGGACTGTTCAGTCTCTATAGTCAGTCCCCGGTCTCTGACAAGGTGAATTAAATCTAGATTTTTTTTTATTTAAATCAATTTTTTGAGATAAAATCCTTTTTGAAGAAAAAAACGTATCTAAAGATAATGTATCTTAATTAAAACTATAACTCAAAAGATATCTCATCATGGAATAGGGATAATAAATTCTAATATATTCATGTAATCTTTAAGAAAAGTTTGGTAAATGAGTTCCAATAGTTCACGGATTAGGGACCCAATTTTATGGGGTTCCAGGGGCTTCTGTACAGATTATTTAGGTTAATCTTTCTATCTACCCAATGGGGCTTGGGGCTCAGTCTAGAACAGGGGCGGGCAAACTTTTTGGCCTGAGGGCCACATCAGGTTTCGGAAATTATATGGAGGCTGGTTAGGGGAGGCTGTGCCTCCCCAAACAGCCAGGCATGGCCCACCCCTATCTGACCCCACCCTGCTTCTCGCCCCCTGATGTCCCCCAGAGACTTCTGCCCCATCCAACCCCCCTGTTCCCTGATGCCCCCCAGGACCCCTGCCCCATCCACACACCCCACTTCTTGTCCCCTGACAGCCCCCATCCCCCCTGCCCTGATTGCCCCCATCCCCTCCCCCTCCTGCCTGACTGCCCCTCCAGGACCTCTGCCCCCATTCAACCCCCCCTAGTCCCCGCCCTCTGGCCATCCTGAGCCCTATCCATGCCCCCTGACCACCACCCCAAACTCCCCTTCCCTCTATCCAACCCTCCCTTACCGCGCTGCCTGGAGCACTGGTGACTGGCGGTGCTACAGCTGCACCACCCAGCTGGAGCCAGCCACGTCACCGCACTGCACAGAGCACCGGGTCAGGCCAGGCTCTGCAGCTGCGCTGCCCCAGGAGCTCGCAGACCCGGCACCCAAAGCACTGCGCTGGTGACGGAGCGAGCTGAGGCTGCAGGGAAGGTGGAACAACAGGGGAGGGAATGGGGGCTAGCCTCCCAGGCCAGAAGCTTAGGGGCCAGGTAGGAGGGTCCCGCGGGCCGTAGTTTGCCCACCTCTGGTCTAGGAGACACCATCAGAGATGCTTAGTTTTGCAGTTCTCAAACTGTGGCTTTGTCTCTCCAGAGATAACATGCTTGTTAACAGCAAAGATGTTTTTAAATAAATAAATAATACAGAGAGGTGAAAAATAACAGACCTCAACCCTATTGTCCCTCTGCACATGTGTACACAGAGTCAATCCCTTACCTCTCTCTAAAAGTGGAAAGTTTCAAAAAGTTCAATGAATAGAAGATTGTTGGGAGCGGAATAGACCTGGACAAGGAGAAGAAGTCTGCAGATAAATGTGAGAAGGGAGGAACAGCCAGTAGAAACAAAAGTGAAACTGTTTGAACAGCATATTCCAGAAGTCTTGAGGTCTTTCTGAGTGTAGCCTTCACTGATTTGAGATCTCTCATACCATTCTCTCACTAGAAGGGAAAACCTATAATGGCAGCAGGCCGTAAGAGAGACCCAGTTTGGGAATAAGAACCATTCAAGAAATATATGTTTGCTGATGATGTTTTAAAGAAATCACACCAGTGAACTGGTGGAAGTCACTTAAGCACTTGGATTCAGAGACTGTTGAAGTGATCTCACTTTTAACAGCAGTAGCTTCTTCTGCCGGTGTAGAAATAATATTTTCTTCCTTTGAACTAATTCATTCCAAATTGAGAAATCGTTTGGGACCTGAAAAAGCAGGAAAGCTTGTTTTTCTTTTCCAGATTATGAACGAACAGGAAAATGAAGGTGAAGACGACTGAGTCAGCTGCAGAAGCCAATATTTTAAGCTTCTCATATTGACCCAGTCAATTTAATTTTTTAAAAAATATTTCATTTAACTATTTTTGTTAAAAACAAACCTGATTTTAAAAAACTTGAATGTTTAAATTCAAAAATTCATATGCTGGTTTTGTTAAAATATTATATGTTTGCTGTTAAAGAAAAAATCCAGAATACACGACGTTGTTTGTTTTAGTTAAATAAAACTATTTAAATGTCTGTCTGGTGATGTTCTCCTCCTAATACAACATGGCAAGAAAATCCTCCAAATATTAATGATTAACGTGTTGAATTGGAGATATTTATGAAGTCATTGGGAGGAGAACTATCTGCTTCAATTACCTTTGGTAAATGAAATAACCAAACAATCATTCATTTTCTGATATAGCTGTAAAACTAATCTGAAAAGTATTCTAAATAAATCACTTAAAAATATGTATAGTGTGCACCTTCTAAAAATGAAACCTACATCTCTCTCTGAGTTGTGAGGAGTATGTATTAAGGTTATAACAACCAACAAGAACGCACTTTTATGTAGAAATCCATGATTAAAATCGAATCTTCCTGGCTAGTGATTTAAATTATGATTTAAATCAAATCCACCCTGGTCTCTGATGACAAAATAACTGGCTCTGTGGATGAGGGGAAAGCAGTGGATGTGTTATTCCTTGACTTTAGCAAAGTGTTTGATACGGTCTCCCACAGTATTTCTTGCAAGTTAAAGAAGTATGGGCTAGATGAATGGACTATAAGGTGGACAAAAAGCTGGCTAGATCGTCGGGCTCAATGAGTAGTGATCAATGGCTCCGTGTCTAGTTGGCAGCCGGTATCAAGTGGAGTGCCCGAAGGGTCGGTCCTGGGGCCGGTTTTGTTCAATATCTTCATTAATGATCTGGAGGATGGCATGGTCAGCAAGTTTGCAAATGTCACTAAACTGGGAGGAGTGGTAGATACGCTGGAGGGTAACGATAGGATACAGAGGGACCTACACAAATTAGAGGATTGGGCCAAAAGAAATCTGATGAGGATCAACAAGGACAAGGGCAGAGTCCTGCACTTAGGACGGAAGAATTCCATGCACTGCTACAGACTAGGAACTGAATGGCGAGGCAGCAGTTCTGCAGAAAAGACCTAGGGGTTACAATGGACGAGAAGCTGGATATGAGTCAACAGTGTCCCCTTGTTGCCAAGAAGGCTAACAGCATTTTGTGCTGTATAAGTAGGAGCATTGCCAGCAGATCAAGGGATGTGATCATTCCCCTCTATTCAACATTGGTGAAGCCTCATCTGGAGTACTGTGTCCAGTTTTGGGCCCCACACTACAAGAATGATTTGGAAAAATTGGAAAGAGTCCAGTGGAGAGCAACAAAAATGATTAGGGGACTAGAGCACATGACTTATGAGGAGAGGCTGAGGGAACTGGAATTGTTTAGTGGGCAGAAGAGAAGAATGAGGGGGGATTTGATAGCTGCTTTTAACTACCTGAAAGGGGGTTCCAAAGAGGATGGATCTAGACTGTTCTCAGTGGTACCAGATGACAAGTTGGTCTCAAGTGGGGGAGGTTTAGGTTGGATATTAGGAAAAACTTTTTCACTACGAGGGTGGTGAAGCACTGGAATGGGTTACCTAGGGAGGTGGTGGAATCTCCTTCCTTAGACATTTTTAAGGTCAGGCTTGAGGAAGCCCTGGCTGGGATGATTTAGTTGGGGATTGGTCCTGCTTTGAGCAGGGGGCTGGACTAGATGACCTCCTTAGGTCCCTTCGAACCCTAATATTCTATGATTCTATGACTGGTCAATAACACCAAAGTTATACCTAAAGAAGAGCTGTGTGTGGCTCAAAAGCTGCTCTCTCTTACCAACAGAAGTTGGTCCAACAAGAAAGATTACCTCACATACCTTGTCTCTCTAGTCTGGGACTGACCAGCGATAACATTGCATAAAGTTATACAACGTTTAGAGTAAATTTTAGACCAATATAGTAACACAAGCAGATTTTTATGCTAAGTGCCAAAGGATGCTAGACCTTCCACCTTTATCAGCTACAAACTTCTCTTCCACAATTATTTATAAATTGAAGCCTGAACCTCAGTACCAAGTGCTTCCGTTTTTAAATAGCAAAATAATATAATGATGTTAATACTTTAAAAAAAAAAAAAAAAGGGAGGGGGGAGAGAGTTCCACAAATCTGGTCGAGCTTCTCCTGACAGACCAGACTGCTGTGATCCAAACAGTGAATCCCACTGTGACCCAGGTCCAGTACAGATTAAGGAACTTGCAGGCTAATTGACCCAGATTCAACCTTTAGAAACATATTGATAGATAATGTTTGTGTTTGTGTGTGTTTACTAGGGCTTTCAATTAATTACAGTTAACTCTCACGATTAACAAAAAAAATTAATCACCGTTAATCACACTGAAACAATAGAATACCAACTGAAATTTATTATTTTTGGATGTTTTTCTACATTTTCTAATATATTGATTTCTATTACAACACAGAATACAAAGCGTACAGTGCTCACTTTATATTACTTTTGATTACAAATATTTACACTGTACAAATGATAAAGGAAATAGTCTTTTTTAATTCACCAGTGTAATCTCTTTATTGTGAAAGCGTAACTTACAAATGTAGATTTTTTTTTGTTACATAACTGCAGTCAAAAACAAAATGTAAAATTGTAGAGCCTACAAGTCCACTCAGTCCTACTTCTTGTTCAGCCAACTGCTAAGGCAAACAAGTTTGTTTACATTTACGAGACATACTGCTGACTGCTTCTTATTTACAATGTCACATGAAAGTGAGAACAGGCATTCACATGGCACTTTTGTAGCCGGCGTTGCAAGGTATTTACGTTATATAGAACATTTAGATATGCTAAATGTTCAGCATGGAAGCATGAAGGGGCGTATGATGATGCTCGTTAAAAAAATAATGCATTACATTTGTTTCTGAACTCCTTGGGGGAGAACTGTACGTCTTCTGTCCATTTTACCCGCATTCTGCAATATATTTAACATTATAGCAGTCTCTGATGATGACCCAGCACACATTTATTTTAAAACCACTTTCACAGCAGATTTGACAAAACGCAAATAAGGTGCCAATGTGAGATTTCCAAGGATAGCTACAGCACTCGACCCAAGGTTTAAGAATCTGAAGTGCCTTCCAAAATCTGAGAAGGATGAGGTGTGGAGCATGCTTCCAGATGTCTTAAAAGAGCAACACTCTGATGCGGAAACTAAAGAACCCAAACCACAAAAAAAGAATATCAACCTTCTGCTGGTGGCATCTGACTCAGATGATGAAAATGAATATGCGTCGGTCCGCAAGGCTTTGGATCATTATCGAGCAGAACCCATCATCAGCATGGACGCATGTCTTCTGAAATGGTGGTTGAAGCATGAAGGGACATATGAATCTTTAACACATCTGGCATGTAAATATTTTGCGATGCTAGCTACAACAGTGCCATGCAAACACTTTGTTCTCACTTTCAGGCAATATTGTAAACAAGAAGGGGGCAGCATTATCTCCTGCAAATTGTAACCAAAGTTGTTTGTCTGAGCGATTGGCTGAAGTAGGACTGAGTGGACTTGTAGGCGCTAAAGTTTTACATTGTTTTATTTTTGAATGCAGTTATTTTTTGTACAAAATTCTACATTTGTAAGTTCAACTTTCATTATAAAGTAGCCATGTTAGTCTGGATCTGTAAAAAGCAACAAAGAGTCCTGTGGTACCTTATAGACTAACAGATGTATTGGAGCATAAGCTTTCTTAGGTGCATCTGATGAAGTGAGTATTCACCCACGAAAGCTTATGGTCCAATACGTCTGTTAGTCTATAAGGTGCCACAGGACTCTTTGTTGCTTTTTTCATTATAAAGAGATTGCACTACAGTACACCTCTACCCAGATATAACGCTGTCCTCAGGAGCCAAAAAATCATACCGTATTATAGGTGAAACCGCGTTATATCGAACTTGCTTTGATCCACCGGAGTGCGCAGCCCCGCCCCCCCGGAGCGCTGCTTTACCGCGTTATATCTGAATTCGTGTTATATCGGGGTAGAGGTGTACTTGCATTAGATGAATTGCAATGTACTATTTTGTTTTTTACAGTGCAAATATTTGTAATAAAAAATATAAAGTGAGCACTATACACTTTGTATTGTGTTGTAATTGAAATTAATATTTGAAAATGTAGAAAACATCCAAAAATATTTAAATAAATGGTATTCTATTATTGTTTAACAGCACGATTAATCGCAATTAATTTTTTTAATCGCTTGACAGCACTAGTGTATACATATATGCTGTTAGAATGTAATCAAACAGTTCCTGTCTATCACTGGATTCTCTTAATTCAGAGATAAAAACCGGTTACCTACCTTTCATAACTGTTGTTCTTTGGGATGTTACACTCATGTCCACTCCAAGTAGGTGTGCGCGCGCTGCACGCACAGTCATCGGACGGTTTTTCCCTTAGCGGTACCTGTCGGGTCGGCTGTGGAACCCCCTGGAGTGGCACCTTTATGGTGGTATATACAAGTCCCTGGCGACCCGCTGCCTCTTCAGTTCCTTCTTGCTGGATACTCCCAGGTGGGTCTTGCAATGGACATGAGAGCACATCTCAAAGAACAACAGTGACAAAAGGTTTTTCTTCAAATGATTGTTCATGTCAATTCCACGTAGGTGACTCCCAAGCAGTCCCCCAAAGGAGGGGTCAGAGTTCACCGAATTGCAGACTGAAACACTGCTCTACCAAATGTGGCATCGTCTCTAGCCTGCAGAGAGATGGCTTAGTGCGACAAAGGTGTGAACCAATGACCACGTCACCGCCTTGCAGATGTCCTGAATGGGGACCGTGAGCCAGAAACGCTACACAGGAAGCTTGCGCTCTTGTGGAGTGCGTCGTCAATGGTGGAGCCGGAATCTTTGCCAAGTGATGGATCACGGCCTGTATCAGGACGTGACCCAAGAAGAGATTCTTCAGGATGAGACAGGAAGACCTTTCATCCTCTCGGTAATGGACATGAATAGCTGCATCAACCTTCTAAACGGCTTTGTCCACCCAATGTAAAAAGCTAGCACGCATCTAACATCCAAGGAATGGAGTGTGAGTTCCCTGTTAGCATGTGGCTTGCGGCAGAATACCAGCAGAAAGATGTCCTGATTCGCATGAAATTGGGAGACTACCTTTGTGAGGAAAGCCAGGTGTGGTTGTAACTGCACCGTGTCCTTATAAAGGATAGTATAAGGGGTCTCGGATGTCAGAGATTTGAGCTTAGACTCTCGTCTGGCCGATGTTATAGCCACTAGGAACGCTACTTTCCATGAAAGGCACAGGAGCGAGCAAATTGCCAGGGGCTTAAAGGGAAGGCCCATCAGCCTAGATAGCACCAAACTGAGAGCCCTTTGCGGGGGGGGCGGGGGAAGAGGAGGAGGGGGGGGTGATCGATCAGTTGCCACACTTGACTACAGTCTGTCTAGACCCTTGAGAAAATGGCCTACGCTAGAGTTAGGAAACACCGAATGGCCCATTGATCCGGGGTGGAAAGCCGAAATTGCAGCCAGGTGAACCTTTATTGACGATACTGCCAACCCATGCTGTTTTAACTGGCGTAAATTGTCCAGGATGAAGGGACTTGAGGTCTGCAATGGAGGAGTGCCCTTCTGAAGTGACCAAATTGTAAACCTCTTCCACTTAGCCAGGTAAGTGGCAAGAGTGGAAGGCTTTCTGCTGCCGAGAACCTCCCTAACCAAGTCTGAGCATGCAAGCTCAGAGTTAGAGGTGTGTCCACAGACAGGTCCAGCAGCGTGGTGAACCAGTGTTGATGTGACCACGCTGGAGCTATCAAGATTAATGATGTTTTGTCCTTTCGGACCTTGAGAAGGACTTTGTGGATAAGAAGGAATGGTGGATATGCATACAGCAGGCACCCTTTCAGGGAAAAGGAGGAAGGCGTCTGCGAGGAAGCCCTGGCAATGATTCTGGAAGGAGCAGAACTGCTGACACTTCCTGTTGTGTCGTGTCGCAAACAAGCCTACCTGGGGAGAGCCCCATCTTTGGAAAATACTGATGGGGACAGCTAGGCGAAGAGACCACTCGTGGCCATGAAAGGATCTGCGGAGGCAGTCGGCCAGTTCATTCTGCGAACCTGGAAGGTACAACGCCTCCAATTGTACTCATTGGGTGATGCAAAATTCCCCACAGCTTGATGGCTTTCTGTGGGAGAGGAGCAAGCACCACCCTGTTTGTTTATATAAAACATGGCTGTGGTGTTGTCTGTCGAAACTGACACACATCAGCCCTGAAGATGGGTTTGAAATGTCTGGCAAGCAAGGTGCACTGCACACAGCTCCTTGATGTTGATGTGCAGCAAAAGTTCTGCCTAGGACCACAGACCTTGAGTCCTGAGGTCGCCTAAGTGTGCTCTCCATCCCATCACTGACACATCTGACACTAGTGACAGCGTCATTTGAGTTTTGGAGAAGGGTATTCCCGCACATACTGGCTGTGTGTCAAGCCATCACTGGAGGGACTCGAGAACCTGAAGGATAAGAGTGACCAGTCTGTCCAGGTAGTCTTGGTTTGGCCTATAAGACCAGGGCCAGCCAAGCCTGCAGGGGATGAAGCTGCAGTCTGGCATGCTGTACCACTTACATGCAAGAAGCCATAGGTCCAAATCATTTTAGGCAATTCCACACCATCATGGTTGGGAATCCGCTGAGATCGTTTATGATGGCACTCATGGCAAGGAAACGAGCTTCCAGAAGAAAAACCCTGGCCTGCATGGAGTTTAGAGTGCCAATAAACTCTATCCTCTGAGTGGGGGTTATAGTTGACTTTGCCATGTTCAGAATGAGGCCAAACTTGAGGAACATCATGCACACCAGGCGCATATGGTTCTCCACTTGACAGGCTCCAGCTCACCCCTGGTGACATATTCTCTAATGTACTGTCTTAGATTCTAATCAGATTTCAGGAATAGAATTGGGTGATGACAACATGCATTTCCTGATCATGGCTAATAGCTTCAAAATTATAAGTCCTTGATATGGAAGTAAATGGGTTTATTTGCTTCTGAGCCTCCTGTTAAACTTTGACTCCATATCCGACTACGACCCCTTTCTAAAATACTGAGATACCTTAAGTATTGATGAAAGAGAACTCTCTGCCCTGGAGTCAATGTTTCTCAGTACTGATAGCAAGGAGTGAATTAAATCTCTAATGTCAAACCAAGTTGTCGTCTGAAATTGCTGCTCATATTTAGTTAGTTGGGGTGGAGTGAAAGTGTTACCTTAAAATTTTAAAAAATAGACCTGTTTTAGTTAAGCTATATGTGTTCTTTCCTAATTTGGCCCTGCTTCCATTCCAGCCTTGTTCAGAGTATCCATTGGAACAAACCAAAAATATTGCATAGGTGCAAATAGATACAGCATAGGCACTAAGAATCTGCTGCAGCGATCTGTGCTGGGAATTGTGGGGATGGGAACTGTAACATTTGCAAATAGTGCTGCATGCCAATGTGGTACACTGTGTGTATCTGAAACAAGATAGGGGAAAAACCTTTTGACGACTGTGTATGTGGCGCACACACACCTGCTTGGAACTGAGATGAGCAATCACTCAAAGAAAAAGATATTAATGTTTAAATGAACTGTAAATATAGTGATATCACTGTCTCAATTTCTCTTTGAAGTATGTAGCAAATCACCTGCAAATTGTGGGGATAGGCAACTGCCTTATGATAATCCATGTGGCTAATTACCAGTGAGAATATAGGTTACTTCAAAAGCCTATTGTTCACCTAAGGACGGGTGCTGTCAAGAGGCTTCAAAAAATCTCTATACAAACTCTTGATCTTGAACAGATCTACTTAAGCTTCATTCAGGGGAAGTTTGAGGTGTAAGACTGAGATCTCCAGTGCCACCTGGACTGCCCCGATATTGAATATTTGGGCACTGAACTATAACCCTGACGAACTGATTCCGGAAAGGACTCTTTGCAACTCTGAAGTTCACTATCTCTACTATAAAACTGACCTAAACACTCTAGTTATAGCTGTATGTATAATGATCTTTTAACCAATACTATCTCTGTTTTCTTTTTAAATAAATTTTAGTTTAGTTGATAAAATTTGGCTGCACGCATGTATTTGGGTAAGATCTGAAATATTCATTAACCTGGTAAGGTAATGTGTCCGATCTGTTGGGACTCGTAGAACTTTTTATATGATGAACAAGATTTTCAATAAGCCCCATCATATCTGACTTGGTTGTCTGGAGACTAAGGCGGCGTTGCTTTAAGCCTTAAAGTTTATGGGAACTGTGTTTTTGGCGCCTTGGTAACCAGTATGGCATTATGGAAGCTGTTTTGTTGCTGGCTTGGTAAATCTAAGTATCAGAATAACCACCAGTTTGGGGGATTGTCTGCCCCATTCTTTATAGTTTGCAATCTCAGTGTGGCTCCCCTGGGACCCCAGGCACACCCACATTCCCTTAGCTTGCTGGGGCTGGGCAAGGTTTAGGCACTGTCCCAGGCTCTACGTACATACTCCAGATGCAGACCTCATGTCTGATATCCCTCTTGGCAGAGGCAATGCCATGGTCTAAATGCCTGCTACCGACTACTCCCACAACAAAAGCAAACCCATCTCTTCCCCTTTCTGGCCCTTGTGTCTGAGTCCTGAATTTATGTCCCCTACCAACACCTGGATTCTTTGTTCTGCTGGTGATTTTGCACACTCCACTTCATCAGCCCCCTGAAGAGAAATTTAGTCAAACTGGTTTTCCTGCTCAGGCAACCTCCTTAACACACCCATTGTCACATTAGAGCACAATTGTGAAGGTTAACTCCTCCATTTATTAGGTCTAGGAAAGACATGCTATAGTACTGTTAGCAAATGTTTGCTTCCACATCCACACAGAGGCATTCCATGATAATTTCATATCAACCAGAATTCATAAGTTGTACATACAGATTCCCCATATGGTCATAGTGGTGTATGATACTGAATGAGAAGTCAGTGTTTATGTAGGAAAGCTTGTAGTTCATAAAGACAAAGGTCAGTTTATTGCCCTTTCACATTCAAAGTGAGCGTGTCTTATATTTTAAGATTGTCTGAAGTTTACTTTATACATGTATTCTTGATGTGCAGTTAACCACGACTTGATGCCATTCAATATTTACATAAGAGCAACCAATCATATCTTTAATCATAATTTTGGGGGCTGCTAATGTTCCAGTTTGTCATGAATCGATTTTCTTCATTTTTCTCCCTCTTTGCCAACCAAGGGGCCAATTGTTGCCAAGCAGGATAGTGATTTCACTTGATTCATTAGATACTGGACCAAGACCAACTAATTTAACACAGGCTGCCAAACAGATGGCACCAACTTTAGGTCACTACTGACCTTCGTTGAAACTGAAATATAGATCTCAGATTCCTAGACGCTAAGGCCAGAAGGGACCATCACGTTCATCTAGTCCAGGGATCTCAAAGCCAAATCACCACGAGGGCCACATGAGGACTAGTACATTGGCCTAAGGGATGCATCACTGACACCGTCTCATACAAAGATACAAAAGCCCCCCACCTCTGTTCCCCGCCCTGCCCCCACTCCACCCCTTCCATGAAGCCCCACCCCTGCCCCGCCTCTTCCCACTACTTCCCTGCCCCCATTCCAACCCCTTACCCAAAGTCCCCTCCCCAACCCCGCCCCTATTCCAACCCCTTCCCCAAATCCCTGCCCCGCCTCCTTCCCTGAGCTCACCGCATCCCCATTCCTCCCTCCTGGAAAGTCCTAGGCACTGCCAAACAGTTGTTTGGCAGCGGGAAGCGCTAGGAGGTAGGCGGAGGAGCAGGGACACAGCGCGCTCGGGGAAGCTATGGCGAGCAGCAGGAAATAACTCCGTGTGCCGCGTGTTTGAGACCCCTGATCTAGTCTGACCTCCTGCACATTGCAGGCCAATAAGCCCATTACCTCTGGCTGAATTACTCAAGTCTTCAAATCTTGATATAAAGACTTCAAGAACAACCAAAAAGAAAAATCAACGATGGAAAGATTAAAGAATTTAAGGGTCAGCTGGATACACTTTTTATTGCCTTTGCACTAGCAAACTGCAATTGCAAGCTGAACCAGGCAGAGTACACCTGTGCAAGCTGCTATGCTGACTAGCTATCTTGTTTCAGATGCACACAGTGTACCACATTGGCATGCAGCACTATTTGCAAACGTTACAGTTCCCATCCCCACAGTTCCCAGCATAGATCCCTGCAGCAGATTCTTAGTGCCTATGCTGTATCTATTTGCACCTATGCAATATTTTTGGTTTGTTCCAATGGATACTCTGAACAAGGCTGGAATTGAAGCAGGGCCAAATTAGGAAAGAACACATATAGCTTAACTAAAACAGCTCTATTTTTTTAAATTTTAAGGTAACACTTTCACTCCACCCCAACTAACTAAATATGAGCAGCAATTTCAGACGACAACTTGGTTTGACATTAGAGATTTAATTCACTCCTTGCTATCAGTACTGAGAAACACTGACTCCAGGGCAGAGAGTTCTGTTTCATCAATACTTAAGGTATCTCAGTATTTTAGAAAGGGGTCGTAGTCGGATATGGAGTCAAAGTTTAACAGGAGGCTCAGAAGCAAATAAACCCATTTACTTCCATATCAAGGACTTATAATTTTGAAGCTATTAGCCATGATCAGGAAATGCATGTTGTCATCACCCAATTCTATTCCTGAAATCTGATTAGAATCTAAGACAGTACATTAGAGAATGTCACCCAGCCATATATACCCTCCCATTCCAGAATAGGTGCTTAGAGGAGAATCCCAGCCTCAGATTAAACCAACTCTCACCTTCTAGACCGTGATCTCCTTGGAAGATCCCTTTGAGGCTGGTATCGCAGTCTTCCTTCATACTCTCTGCTATGAGACCTCCTCCTCTTCCATTTGTGACTCATATAGGTCTCCTGCTCAGGGGATTGAAATCTCTTGCAGTGATGCATCTAGGGACATAAGAAAGGCACTTCAAGTAAAAACTGTCATTTCCTCTATGGGCAAACATTTCTAGTTTCCTACACCCAGATCCCCACCAACTTCTACACAGAGTTCAGGAGCTCCAACATTCTCTGGAACTAACTGTTCACATTTTACCAACTTTTTGAAAGCCTCTTACAGCTCACTGCATAGTAAGCGAAAAGCATGAAAACAGAAACCATGCCTGAAGAGCTGGAGGAAAGTCCCATAAAAGCCATCACCAGCAATATTAATAAGTTATAATTTTTAAAAGGCTTCACAAAGCAAGCAATGCATGTAACCAAACCCCAAAAACATTACACGTACACCATCAACATAAAAATCACCTTTTTTCTAAAAAGTTTTATATCCTCTTTTGTTACAAACACCTAAAATTACTGTAACTGAAAGGGGCTAGGAAAAACTTTTCCCTATATTTATTTCAAGTTTATTTGCTTTACAATAAATTGTAATCTGTTTCACTGTTTCCTCTGTATACCGGTTAGTTTACCCTGTTTCACAAAAGCAACAGAGATGAGAACACACTGTTAAATAGGAAAAGTGATTATAAAACTATGGAAATTGGCAGGGAGACACAGGAGCAGATGTAGGACTTGACGCTATTTTAACTTTTTAAAAACTGACTACATTAAATAAAGTGTCCCTTTAATACAAAAGAGCATTGCCGCTCTGTTAAAAAATATAAATGACACCTAAATAATCAGACATAAAAGGGATGTGGATGGCTCAGAGTATTTGTAAGTAGATTCAGAGCCTTTCACTTCTTGATCACAGTTAGAATCCAGTCTATATTAATATGGTGTGAAAAAAAATCAGTACTTCCTAACAGCTTTTCACTGACATTCAAAATGGTGTTCCTGTGGACTGGAGTTCTTATTTGCAGAAAAAAACAGATTTCAACTGTATCTGTTAGGGAATCTTCCACACACACGTATTTGAAAGACAAGAGAGAATGCAGTGGCCAGAGTAGAGAGTGATTATCCAGCATCCTCTCTCACCGCTTTGCCCTGCTCCAGTGCAAAGCAGCCATAAATCCTGGTTTAAATGGCCTCAGGAGGATTCCCTGACATAAGGAAAGCCTCTAGTGGCATAAAGAAGTCATAGCACTTCTTACGCGTCTCAGAAAGAGGCCTGGACAACCTGCACAATGACGCCCAGCTCCTCAAAAATCCTTGTTGGTACTTCATACAAGACAGTATCCTGAAGGCTACTCTCTCTTGGATCAGCCTGGGTGCCAGTTCCAGGATCAGGGAGCATCTGAGGACAGCTTGGCCAGCTTAGAGAACATGGGTCGGATCTTCTTTTAAGAAATTAACTATCACTGTTACACTGGGACTGGAACAAACTATAAGCCTCTTAAAAGGCCACCATCAGATCAATTTAGGGCCAAAGTGTAAGTTATAACATTTTACCGTGTTTTTTTTTTTAAAAAAAGATCAACCATTTCCATGTTTTTGTTGTTTTGGTTTTTTTAAGAAAAATTCCAGTGAAACAGCTTATTTGGATTTAAACCCTACGGGTAGATTGATTTAATCAAGGTGATTTAAGTCATCATTTTTAAACTTGTTTTGCATTTGTATTTTTCAGTCATTTTCCTAAAGAAAGGTTCATTCAGATCAATTGGTATAACCATGAAAATGAGCTGCTTTGCAACCAAATATAAAATTTCGTGTAAAGGCAATACTACTTTTTGTTATCCGGGGAGGTATGCCATACCTATTCACATTTATTTAAGCAATTATATAGTTTAAAACATATGTATTCAGATTCTTAATTTCTACACTTTCCTCCTGATTCTGTATATAATTTAAAAAAATCACCATTTAATGCATTATAATTTGAGGAGGGCTCATTGATGCCGCATTTTGGATTTATTTACATGATTTTAATAGATTATAATAAGTTTAAGCATTACCATGGGTAATAATTTCTAATTTAATTTTAAACATATTTTTAAAAGAAAATATATTTTAAATCAAATCTGATTTAAATAAAAAAATTAAAAATTAAAAATAATTTATTGTTATCCTCTCAGTATCCCTTGCAGTAGTATTCACAACTCAAACCCCACAGAACTGGACGAATTCATAAGAGCTAGAAAATAAAACTAAGTCGATCTTCTTTGGTAGAGAAATGCAAAATGTAGACAGTATAAATGTGGAAAGCCTGTCAGATTTTGAAAGCCCTCAAGTCAGGTTAAAAAAAAATCAAGTTAAAAAAGGCAAAAGCTTATCTTTCACTAATAATGCCCTAGAACAAAGCAATCATTCCTGGTTTCTCCCTCATCTTGTATGGATTTTCTAGATCTCTTCTTCTGCCTTATTTCTACTTTATCTCCACCTTCTGTCTGAGATACTCTAAGTGCCATTCTTTTGAGGTGCAGAGCCTTAACCAAGGGTGTCAATGGTTCCTCCTACCATATTCTACCATCCCATCATGGTGATCTCAGATCTACCTGAAGAGTTCTAGATAAAGCTTCTATTGGACCCATCAGCTGTTTCTTCAGATAGTGAAAATCGTGATTAGGGAACAATGCAAAACACTACCTCCCTCAAGGCGAGTGTTGGCCTTCTGATTGAGGGACTAAAGTAGAGCCCACAGTGTTCAGCCTCTAAGAACACTTCCCCTCCCTTCATCCACTTGATTCCCCAATCTGTGTATCCACGTCTCATTCTGCCAATCCAGATAGACACAGAAACAAAACATCTCCCAAACCACTCTGACACAAACGGGTTTCCAGTTGCTGCTTTAACAGAACCCAGTCGGAAGCACAGTGTTTCTCAATGCAGTATATTACAAAGAGGTGCACTTGGTCGTTATCTGAGAGTTGCAAAAAAAGGACTTTGGTCTCTTTGCATCCTTCATTTGATCATAGTAATGAAGACTTTTAAATGGACATAGCTGACAATCCAAAAGTAAAACCCTTCTATCTCACCCAATACAATTATATTATTTCTACAACATCTTCATCGGCAGACTTTCCAAAACCGGGGCTCAGCTGTGAAAACCCTTGTGAATTTCAAACCCCTCCCATCTGAAAGGAACCTGCGGAGGAATTGGTTCCAGACACACACACTACAGCATAAACAAAGCAGGCCCAGAGGCGGGGGGCAGGGAAAGGAGAGCGCCCCCGGACCTTCGGGGTGAGAGGGAGTCAGCCCGAGGGAGGGGGGCAGGGAAGGGGGGCGCCCGGGGACCCTCAGTTTATGGGGGATCAGCCCCAGAGGCCGGAGACATGGAAGGGGGCGCCCCGGACCCTCAGTTTATGGGGGTCAGCCCCGGGGGGCAGGAAGGGGGGCGCCCCGGGACCCGCGGGGGTGGGGAGCAGCGGCGGGGAAGCCCGCGGAGGGAGGCGCTCAGACCTGGCGCTAGGGAAGCGCGTCGCGGCCCTCAGGCCCGGGCCGTGCCTCATCCGGGTCTCTCCCCCTCCCCCACTCCGAGTTCCCGGATGTTGTTGCCCCGCTCGCGCACCCCGCCTCCGGGGGCTGTCGCGGCCGGGCGCCCCGCACTCACCGTCCCGCACCCCCTCAGAGCTGCGCTCAGCGGATCCGCTCAGGCCCTGCGCCGCCGCCGCCGCCGCTGCTTCCGCTTCCGGCTAGACCTGCGGCGCGAGCGGGCACCACGCAGCCACCTCTTCCAAGCACGACCCGAGCTGCGCGCGCAGCGCCTCCCTGCTGACAACCCGTTACGCCGGCAAGAGCGGCTCCTCCGAGCCCTACCTATGCTCCTGGCTCCTCTAACCGCCCGCTCTATGCTCTTGGAGGACTCCTTTGCAAAACCCCCCTTCCTCCCGGGCACGTGGCGGCCGGGAGGGGGCGGGCAGGGGCTCGGCGTAGAACAGGGCACCTCTGTAGCGTGCCCGCCCGCCTGCGCATTCGGTTTCCTTGCATAACAGCCATCAATGGGTTGTATTTGTTGCCAGGGGTCGCTTGGCACAAGCCCAGCCCGTGCCATGCTCCCCTACACTCGCACCCCGCCTTCGGGAGCGCTCCCCTTGCCCTGAGCCACAACCCGGCTGCAGGTTAGAGCTGCACCGCCCAGGCCGTGCCTGGCTGCAGGGCTGCGGAGTGATACCTCTGAGGGAAAAGCCTTGTAGCACTTCGGCCCTGAAGGGTCTCACCTGCAGGGAGCAGCTTTCAGGAGCCGGATCATCTGTCGGTGGAATTTTTAAGAGACCCTCTAGAATTGTGTATCAGGGAGAGAATTTTCTCTGAAACGCTGTAGGGTGGTTTAAAGTTCCATGCAAAGGATCTCATCTATACTAAAGGGAATCCATTAACCTCCTGTCTAGCCTATTGAAAAAACAAAACAAGAAATTTCAGTTGCTACACTTGGACCTGAATACCCCTGCCAATTTTTGACCTAGATCTTCTCCTCTCAAGGGATTCAAGAAGGAGGATTCCCCCTCCTTGTCCTGTCAAATGGGTCAGGATCCCCCTTCCCCCCCAAAAAAGGAAAGGATGGTGGGTCCCCAGGATTCAAAGCATCTGCAGGCCACTGGGTGACTCTTGACAGCTTCTATGTTCCCCAACCTCTGCTTTTGCCAAGACCTTCTCCTAGCAGTTGTTCACCTGGAACTCCCCTGATCTGTGAGTGGGATCAATAAAGAATCCTAAGCGTGTATATTACAGTATCTAATGCTTGAGACAGGAACTTCTTTTCAATAAATTGAAACGAATGAAAGAATGTTATATGCTAGCCCACAGTGCAAATTTGATTTAAATCACTGGTCAGGAAGACTTGATTTAATCATGGCTTTCTACATAAAAGTGCATTCTTGTTGGTTGTTACAACCCTAATACATATTCTTCACAACTCAGAGATAGATTTAGGTTTCATTTTTAGAAGGTACACACTACACATTTTTAAGTGATTTATTTTGAAAACTTCAGATTAGTTTTACAGCTATATCAGAAAATGAATGATTGGTTATTTCATTTACCAAACGTAATTGAAGCAGATATTTATGAAGTTATTGGACTGTGAACTATCTCCAATTCAACAGGCTAATCATTAATATTCGGAGGATTTTCTTGCCATGCTGTATTAGGAGGAGAACATCATCAGACGGACATTTAAATAGTTTTATTTAGCTAAAACAACGATGTTAAGTATTCTGGATTTTTTTCTTCAACAGCAAACATATAATATTTTAACCAAACAAGCATGTCTCTCGCTTCTCACATTTATCTCCAGACTTCTTCTCCCTGTCCAGATCTATTCTGCCCTGAACAATCTTCTATTAATTGAACTTTTTGAAACTTTGCACTTTTAGAGAGAGGTAAGGGATTGACTCTGTGTACACAAATTTGCAGAGGGAGCTGAGGTCTGTTATTTCTCACCTCTATATATTATTTATTTAAGAACATTTTGCTGTTAACAAGCATATTACCTCCGGAGACACAAATCCACAGCTTGAGAACTGCAAAACTAAGCATCTCTGAGGGTATCTTCTAGACTGAGAACTGAGCCCCATTGGGTAGATAGAAAGATTAACCTAAATAATCTATACAGAAGCCCCTGAACTCCCCCCCCCCCCCAATAAGATTGAATCCCTAATCCATGAACTATTGGAACTCATTTACAAAACTTTTCTTAAACATTACATGAATCCCTTTTCCATGATGACATATCTTTGAGCTATAATGTATCTTAATTAAAACTATCTTTAGATAGGTTTTTTCCTCAAAAAGCATTTTATCAAAAAATCTGATTTAAATAAAAAAAATCCGATTTTTTTTTAAATAATTGATTTTTATCCACCCTGCTAGCCCAGGGTGGCAATGTTTGGGTCACAAACAGTGCTGGAGAATGATTGCTTTGTTTGCTTTTCCAAGGGAATTGATAAGATCATGGAAATGTTGCTATTGACCTTTTGTTTTGTAAAATCTTGTGTTTACAAAGAACTAAATTTGGGGTAATTTGTGACCTGACAAGACCCCATTGGGACAGAGAAGGGCCTAGTATCTCCCTTATTCTGGACCTGCTGAGGGCAGGTTTGTCTCCTGATGCAGGCTGGGGTAGCTCTGCTTGAACTTGCCTGCTGCACGGTTGCAAAATTGTTGGGGTGCAGCACTGCCCCCCACTCCCACTATGAAATGCTCCAGCACACTCCCCCCCATCCTAAAATGCTCCCTTCACTGGGGCCCACTGCGGTACATGTAGGTGAACCGCCCCCATCACCTGCTCTAAAATGCCCAAGCCAGCCACTGCCCTCAAAGTGCCTCCAGCGCTGGGGCTTTCTGCAGCATGGGAGAGAAGGGGCGGGAGAGCCAGCTCTGCAGCTCCGTCAGAGGGCCTCCTGTGCCATGAGTATGCCTTCGGCGGGGGCTTACAGCCTCTGTGCTCACTTATCTCTGGTTACTCAGGGTTGCCAACCCTTGTGATCTGATCATGAGTCTCACAATATTTGGTGTTTTCCTTAAAGCCCCAGCTCCTGGAGTCATGTGAGTATGTGAGACGCTCAGCTTTCGTTTTCATAAAAAGCTTCTCACCCTCATGGTTGCAGAGAAAAGCTTGAAAAGTCTTGAAGAAAAATGAAAAGAACCCAAAATGTATTTTACAAAAAATCTCATATTTTTGTGGCCTGACTCATGAGTTTTGAACATGGAGGGTTGGCAGCTTTTATCCCTGGATCCAGCAATCCCTGGCATGGCTGGTTTGTCAGCATTCAGAGAGGAGTTGGATTCCCAGCCCCCTTTTCCCCTTTGAGTGCAAACATGAGTGTCAATGAAAAGCTAATAAAGGGATCAGTGGTTGCTGCTATTAATAGCCGGTGAGTCATGTACGGTATGTAAAAGAGACTTGATGGACATTTTGGGAGGTAATTGTTGTCGGCAGGCTTGTGCAGGCAGTGGGGAATGTGGAGTGCTAGGTAAATGGTGTCTGTAAAGGGATGTATAGATTGAGCGGCAGGTGGAAAGGCAGCGCACCTATAGCTGCAAATGAACTAAGAGGGGATTGAAAGAAAACTGCCACGTAACAGACACAATTTTCTACCTGTTGCATTTCATTCTCGAGAAGAGTAAATTACTCAACAGAGATTTTAAGCGACTTACATCGAATCTTTAAAATAATTAAAAACCAAATAGGAAGTTGCCATTTTCCCCTGCTTCACCACTGTCCTGTCGCGTGGCCGTGGGCAAGTCATTTTATGTCTCGGGGCCTGTTTTCCCTCTAGGTAGATTGGAAGTTCTTTGGGGCAGTATCTTATTTTTTTTACATCTGAGCACTTTTCCAGTCATATGTTCAAGGGCAGATCAGATTTCTTTGTTTTAACAAGACAGTTACCGCAGGAAGGCTGAGCCAGAGAAATGAAAGCAGAGTTTAGTTGTGGAGGAGGGTTTAGGCTGGGGGATCTGGTTAGTTGCAAATTCACTGGCTGTGGCGACCCTCACCCCCCACTCACATAGGATCTCAGCTGCGCCACCACGATTCCTCTATCCCTGGGGCCCAGGATGGAAGCGGGGGAGGCAGGAGTGGGGCAGTTCTACTTTCATTCCCAGGGAAGTGCTGAGCATAGAGTGAGAGGGATAGTTGCAGGAGAGGAGAGGGGCCCAGGGTGCGTGGGGAAGCGTGGGCCTGCTGCGGCTGGTGAGTAACTCTGCCAGGCGCCCTTGCGGCTCCCCCAGCTGACAGCCGCCTACGCTTCACAATCGGAGCCAGTTTATCAGGAGAGGGGGAACAGGCACTTTGAAGCTTGTTGCCATCTCGGTTGCCGTGGCAGCAGCAGCCCTGTGTTTCCTGACACGGGGAGCGGTGGTGAGTACAGCAGCTGAGCTGAACGAAGAGACACCCAGGCAATTCAGTCGGTTGGGGTCCCCGAGAGCCTGTGGGGAGACTTGCGGATGGGTAAGTCACTTACCAGCGCTCTGCTTCCACTCTCACCAGTGCCTGCGTTTCTCCTGGCCAGAGCTTGGAGCAGAGGGTGCAGCCACTTCATGTTCACCAGGGCTTGGTCTTTTCCTATCACACACCCTGTGTTGGCAAATGCAGGGTGTTGTGAATAGAGATGGGGTCCAGTTTGGAGCTCTAGGGCCACCTGGGGGCAAAGGTTCCTCCTTTGGACTCTCCCCTGCTGGGAGCTGACGTTGCCAAGGAACCACCGAGCCTTATCTGCCCACTTGTGTTCTACCTCCAAGTCCATGGTCAGAGCCTCCCGCCTCCCTCTGCAGCATCGTCGCCTGTGTCAGACACGTCTACAGGGATGTTTGCTGTGGGGTTGACCAGGTGAGCTCTGTGACTGGTAGGGGAGAGTGGCCTTCAGCCTTGCGAGTGAAGTGGGATATAGACGTTCCTGCTGTGGAAGGTTTTGAGCTCGTTCGGGGAGTCACCTCTGTGAGAGGAGACGCAGTCATCTGTCTGTGGGTTTATGCTGTGCTCAGCGCTGTGACATTTGAGAGAAAACACTAAGGGTTCTTATTGGCCATCACCTCCAGTGGGGCTACCAGCACAGTCCAGGGGAAAGGATGGGGTTGCAAGCCTCCTCTCGTTCCCTCTCTCCAGTGTCCTGACCATACAGATCTGCCCAGCTGATTGCAGCCAGAGGATCTGCCCCATAGCGCAGTGTGCTGATTCGCACGGCACCCTGGGAAATGGAACGGAGGATTCTGGGATGTGCTTGGAGGTGGCGCAGTAGGGAGTGACATTGCAGGGTGAGGTATCCCATACGAATTCCTCCCTTGGGTAGCCACTGATTCTTCCTTTTGCTGCCCTTGGTGACAGGCCTCTGGCACTCCACACCACAGCGGGATTGCACCTCCTCCGTGTGTCATAGATCTGGATCTGTGAGATTCCCCTTGGAAGCTCCAGGGAAAGTGCAGTATGTGAAGCAAACATCAGTACCTGAGACTAAGCTGCACTGATGACCCTTCAAGGGAGGGCACCACCCCTCCCTCATACCACCGGGCCATAAATGTCCCACCAGAAGCAGAGCAGCTTTCCTGGCCTGCCGTCCCGGTACAGCGGTGATGGATGCTTCCAGCATGGCACTGACACGGGGGCCACAGGCTGGGCTGGCCAGGATCCTGAGAGCTATAAAAGAAGCCCACGGGCATCTCGACCCTGTTCCGTGTCGGAGCTGGAGAGGAGCTACACAAACAGCTACCCCTTGTCAGGGGTCCCCTTCCGAGGAGAGGTAATGGGACCAGCCTGACCTTCACGCTGGGGGACCAGGCATCTCTCTGGGGCGTCACAGGATCCCTGCAAAGGGGTCACGTTCCACCCCGGCCTTCTGCTTATCATACCATGTGTCTCCTAAGATAAAGCAGGCTGATGTCCTGCCAGTGATGGGTCTGGGACTGGGTTCCTTGACACACTCAAACTGCTTGGAGGGCAATATGCCAGCAATCCTCCATGATCTCACCTCTGGCATCACCTCTGCCACACCCCAGTTCCCCTCTCCCTCACAAGCTGAACTGTATTGCCATGACTGTTCATGGGGTGGCCGGGTGGCAGGGGTTGTTAGTGACTGCCCCCATGTTTCACTGCCTTTGTTCAGGCAACATGCCTGACATTGATGGGGAGTGATTCCAGTGGGGGACGGGTACAGTGAAAAGGAGAGAGTGTGAGCGTGTGTATCAAGGGGGGATCAAGATGGAAGTGGCACATCCCTGTCCTCTGCATCAATCTTCTCTTCCTCACCTCATTCAGAACCCTCTGAACGGGACGCCAGGACCCTGGGAGCCCAGCCACTCAAACAGCGCATGGAGAGAGTCCAGCAGGGGCTTTTTTAGCCCCAAGCACATCGAAAGAGCCAGGTCCATGAGCCCCTTGCGAGGGATCCACTCCATAGATAGTGGGATGTAAGTTCAGTTTTAAAAGAGCTTGGGATGGGAGGGATTCTGTGGGAATTGAGTGGAATCATCTGTGGATCAGGGGTGCGGAAAACTTGCTTGCTAGGAAGATTTGCAAGGAATCTTTCATATATAAGTACAGTTTAGTTGGATGAATGGAAGGACAGAAAGAAATACTTACATAGCAGGTCAGATCCTTTTCTTAAGCAATATGTTACAACTGGAACTCCCTGCTGCTGTGTGTTACTGGATCAACTTGTTTAATACATTTAAAAATGGATCAGACACTCACAGCCAGACAAATAGCATCTGCAGTCACACTAGGTAAGACAAAACAAGGGCTGTTCATCCTCATGCTTCAGGCCAGAAATTGATCACCATTTGCAGTCAGGAAGAAATTTCCCTGTTGGATATAGCACTGCACAACTAGGTGCCTGAAGAGGTTTTCTCCTTCCTTGAAAGCATCCAGCATGCAGGGGATTGGATTAGATTAATCACTGGTGGGTTTCAGGCAGACAGTTGCCATGTTCTTACGTCACGCATCTGGGATTGTGAATTACTGAGCAGAGCTAGTTTGTGTGCAGTAAGTTGTTTCAATCACATGAGTTCAAATTGCACCAGCTGTGGAATATTGCAGCATAATTCATACTCTGGAGTGACTGTTTTTGGTTAATTTCCTTTTAAAATATGAAATGTGTCCTTCCCCTGAGAACTATAATGAGAAAAATGTGCCTAAGATAGATTGATCTATCAGTTGATCTGTTCATCCCCATACACATCCATCCATCTAGTCATCCAAACTGAGATGGTGGTTTCACTAGCATTCCTATAACTGATTTTACCAAATGAAGCCCCTGAGCAAAGAGCAGAGGGGAAGTATAGTCCATGCCTTTAAATTTCCGCTTGCCCTGCAGAAGTGGTGGGGTTTTTTTTAGTAGGATCCCAGTGTAATTCAATGGAATTCACCTGCAGGACACCAACTGGACTGGAGGAATTTTCAGGTGTCAGGACTGCAGGTGGCTGCCTAGGGTACCACCTCTCAGGAGTCACTGGACTAGCACAGGGACCATAATGATCACTCAGCAATACTTTTGTCCCCTGCTGCTCTTCCCAAAGTGCCTGATCCTGATATGGGCTAAGTATCAGCAATTCCCACTAACATCAGTGGGAGTTAAAGGTGCTTGGTAGCTCTTGGAATTAAGCTTTGGCTGTGAAGTTTATGCCCGCTCTAGTCCTGCTCACTCCCACCAGAAAGGGAGGCCATGTTTCTGCTCAGCCACGTGCAGTGGCTGCATTTGGCTCTCAGATTCCCCCTCTCCCTCTCACCATGCCTCCTTTGAAGCAATGCTGCACTTAGCGCAGTGATTTCTGGGACACATTTGGGAACAGACATCTGGTCTTCCCTGAATTTGCCTGAGGACTCCCTGGAGGTATCAGGTGTTTACTGTGAGCTTTCTCGGCCATTCATTGAAGGGACTGGGGTGGGTATCGAATCTTTAACAAAGAGAGGTTTTCTTCCTGCTGCTTATAGGACATCTGAGTTAAATAGGAGTTATCCCTTCCCCTTTCAGTCATTCAGGTTTCATCTACTTGATACATGGGATGACATCATCCTACTAGTTCTCCAGTTGTCCATAGAGTCTCCTAGGATATATAGTTGGACAAGATATTTTTCCTAAATATGCCCCCGAATCCATTGCACCAGGTAACCTTTAATGGCAAGTGGTATGACTAATGAGTTGTGAACAATGGTTTAAGGATCATCTTTGTCACCATTGGGGTCTCCTGTTAGCTAGCCTCATTGCTCTGCTTTCCTAGGCCTTTCAATCAGTCATTAAAATAAAAAAGGATGGATCTCTTTCTTGGCAGAGTTTTAACCAATGGCATGGAATGTGCCTGGAAACATTCCAGCCCACCACTCAGAAGGAGGCATTCTTTATCTCGTCTCCCGGACTGGGAAACAGAAGAATATGGTCCCATGCGGCCATTGGCTCGAAGGGTGTGGAGTGGATTGGAGCTGGACCTGCGGGCATCTTTACCAGAGGATGTGCAGAGGACAGCAGGGCTGGGGCCCTCTCTGCGGGACGCTCCTGGGGTGCTAGAGGGACAGGAAGAAGAGCTGCAGAAGATGGAACTCAACAGGGTGAAGTTTGAGCTGTTTTCCATTAAGCAGAAGGTAAACTGGAGTCTCTCCAAAGCCTGGAGGAGTTTGTGAGGACCTGTCTGATTGGGACACAGGAGCAGCTGCTGGTTCTAGTCCTTCTTCTAGACACTCACCTGATTTTGGGGCTGACCCTGAGACATGCTAAGCACCTGCACCCTCCATTGGTTTCAATAGGAGCTACATGTGCTCAGAGCCCCTCAGGCTCAGGCCTGTTGAGTCTAACCAACTCCAAGCTTCTCAGATGCAGCACATTACATCTCAGTGGTCTGGGCAGGCTGCTCACTTGTTTCCATTGGGATGACTCGAGCTGGTGTGCAGGGTGGGCTCAAGACACCAGCAAAGGAAGCAGGTGCTTGGAGTGGCCAATGGAAAGGGGCAGCACATCCAGGTCTTCAGCGGCAATTTGGCGGCGGGTCCCTCACGCCGCTGAATTGCTGCCGAAGAACGAAGCGGCGCGATAGAGCAGCCGCCGAAATGCTTCGGCAAATAAGCTGGAGCTGGCCCTGCTGGTGTGTGCCCATCCTTCGGAGGGTGAATGCAGTACAGTGGAGTGCGATGGTGCTGTTCACACTCTCTGTGCCTGAGTGCTCAGTGCTTGTTGAGATCAATGGAAAGGTCCCACTGTCTTCAGTGGGCTTTGCACTAGCTAGGTTATGTCCTGTAGCATGTGCTCTCATTTGAGGAACTAGAAGCTTGTGATCCTGGAAATCAGAAATGCCTATCTGGGATGCTGGAGCAGCTTCTGGCTTATCTCTGTTGGGAACAGTCCAGCCTCTGTCACTGAGAACAGAGCGTGGCACTCCTCTGGCATTGTCCTCTTCAAGGTTTAGTATAAAATTAAGCTGCTTGCCTTTGAATTCTCTCCTGACCTCGCCTTTCCCACAGCAGATGGAGAGCTCCCTCGCCCAACTAGAGAAGGAAAAGAGCTGGTTGGACCTGTCCCGCTATGAAGACCAGAAACAGAAAGGGGACCTGCAAGAGAAGTAGGTGGACTGAGGGCGGGTGGTAGGAAGGCCTTGGGTTGAGACGTCTAGGCAAGGAGTACGTAGGATGCAGGCAGCTGGGACAGGGTCAGAGGTACTGTACAGAGAGAGACTAGGGCACAGAGTGGGTCGGTGAAGACGGCAGCTTAAGGAACTTCTTGTTTAGCATGTGAAATCATTGCGCTAGAGTGGAGGTTTTAGGCATACCTAAGGGAGTTAGGCACCCAGAGTCTATGAGAGTTGGACACCTACCTGCCTTAGGTGCCCCTGGAAATCCTAGTCTAAATTTTTCTGTCAGCACCATATTACCCTCCCTCGGTGGCCTGTGTTCTCAGTGGGGCAGCTGCCCCAACCCAGGAGACTGGGTGGCTCGAGACTGGAGGTGGAGAGCGCCCCTAGGCATCCATGTCCACTCCAGCCCAGGCCAGTGGGGAGTGAGTGAAAGTTCTTCTGACCCAAGAGCTGTTAGTGGCTTGTGTGTGATGAGTTACTCTGTCGAAGGTCTCAGTCCAGTCCTAGTGGCCCAGTGTCCACACCAGAAACGCAGCCCCCAGATCTGGCAGTAGCTGTCTCCCTGGCTGGCATGCTCAGCAGAGAGGCCAGGGTTTGAATTAACTCCACTCAGGTCGGGATTGGTGTGTGCCCTGCTCGGTCCCTTGTACCTGTTCTGTGGATAAGCAAAGGACTTCAGTCTATACGTCAGCCTGGCACCTTTCGCCAGCACTGACCTCACCAGCGTAACTTACTCTTCTTCCTTAGGGAAAGGGGTTGTGCTGGGGACAGTGGCTGACAGTGATTGACCCAGAGGTTGGGTGCGAGCAAGGGGGTTTGGGCAACCTGGCAGTTTGGGTCTGGGGCATCTCTAGAGGGAGCACAGGGAGCAGCTGTTGGACAAGGGGTCCATTTGAGCGTGGGGGTGGGGACAGCTGTCAGGTAGTGCCCAGGCAATGGACATGGTGGTTGGAAAGAGGGCAGAGGGAGGGGCAGTTGGGAAAGTGACAGAGAGATTGAGATGTGATGAATGGAAGCAGGGTGGGGCTGCTGTCTGTCTGTCTGTCTGTCTGTCTTTTAGGATCCTTAATTTGGAGATGGAGGTGGAGAAGGCCAAATCCTGCTTGAGCAGAATGAGCTGCCGCTCGGTCTCCCCAAGTCCCAGGCAGAGGTTGTCTGCGGTAAGGAAGGCCTTGCAAACCCCAGTGGCTATTACCTGGGGCTGGGCCCAAACATTTCAGAGAAGGCCTTGCACATAGTAGCGGATAGAGCCATCGGGCAGTGGCACATTCAACTGCCCGCAATAACGATTGCAGCACTGAAACAGGGCCGGGGCGCCCGCGACTGCATGCACTAGGATGCAGCACTGCTACAAGGCTGCAGCCCTTGGAATTGCACAGCGGCGGTTGCACAATTTTGGGGCACTGGGAAGACCAAAAGGTTAATGTTATGCGTCCTGATTCCTAAAGTCCCTGTAGGCGTTTTCAGGCCTGCTGTGGAGCCTCACTCCCCGGCACATACTCAGGGTAAATCTTCGGGGGCAGAGTGCAGGAGTTGCCATCGCATGTGCTCTGTGTTGGACTCTGCTGTGTGACTCTCCCTGTTTGCTCCTGGACTCGGGAGACTTGGAAATGTGCAGCTCCCAGCCAGCAAACCCACAACAAGGACAGATCTAATTAGAGGACACTCAGGAGCTAAATATAGCACAGGGCTAGGGAAGGAGGGGAGCAGTGACCTTCAGGCTCCCTGCTGTTAGTGGCCTGGGCAGACCATGAAAAGCCCTTGCTCCCATGGAGCAGTGGGACCGGCACTGTGATCAGAGCGCAGAGGCTGAGGGCAGGCTGACCCTGGGTATTCCATGGGAAGGCAAAAAGAGCTGCTTGCCCTGCCAGACCCACTCTGCACACAGGCTAGGTACAATCCTAATCTCTGAGCGCAGGGAAGAGCGGGGACTACTCCCTCTGTGTGTGTGCAGGGAGCAATCTTCTTGAAAGAGGCAGAGATGGGGCGGTGCTACAGCTCTCCCCCGTCCACACTGGCTGGCTGGCTACAGAAAGGGGAACACTTTGCAGAGGTGGTGAATCAGGTGAACCCCTCCCCACCTCCTTGTATCTCAGGGATTGTGCCCCCCCACCCCTCCCAGTAATCTTGCCCTGGGGAGTGCAGCTCCACACCACCCCCAAGACCAGGCAGGGAGTAATTGGCACAGTCTGTCCCTTAAAGTGACAGGCACAACAATAATACTTCCAGCAAACAGACATGCTTGTTCTTTCTCACTTGGGCACAGGCAAGAGCTGGTTGTATTAGCCATTACAGGCAGCACTCGTTAGGGACTGAGGCCTGTTTTGGTTAGCAGATCGCAGCATGGCTAACCCCATGTGTTCCAAAATCATGAGGCTGACTTAATATTCATGGCTTTTTTAAAGAAAACCCAACAGTACCTGAGTTCTTTCCCTTGACCTCCTGACTACAGAGCCTTTGAGTAACACCTGGGTCAGGTATTCCAGCTTTTCTCTGCAACTATGAGTGCAAGAAATGTACTTTTTTTAACAAAGGAAAGGTGGAATTCTCTTATAATAACATGAATCCAGCAGCTGGGGCTTTACAAAAAGCACCAGGTATTGTGAGACTCAAGGACAAATTGTGAGTTGGTCACACTAGGATTGTTCATGAGTCACACCCAAGTCCTGCAAACAAGCATTTACCCAAGCACTTCCATCCTGGGAGAGGGTGGAGGGAACGGTTCGCAATCTGTTTGCGCTGAGTAGGCAGTGCTAGCTATTTGTGAGGCGTGAATGGTCACCATACTTGAATGGTATTTCTGCTGCCTGATTGGCTGCCTGATGCTTTTAAAAATAGCAGAATGATGACCAGGGAATGTTTGTGACATTTGTGCTAATGTTTGTGAAACAATCAGGATTTGTGAATATTTTCACCAATGCCTGGCAGTCCTGCGGATACTTGTGAAACAGTCAGTCATGTTCAACCAGAAGGGATGGGTTGGAGGCAGGATTCAGTGGGTGAGATTCTCTGGCCTGTGCTATACAGGAAGTCAGATGAGATGATCATTCTGGTCCCTGCTGGCCTTAAAAATCTTTCACTTTACGTGATTGCAGCAAACCAAACTGGATGGCTTTTATTCCCATAAATATCTGCAGATCAAGCTGTTCACTATTCACCCAGCTCTGTGCATGCTAGGGGGTGGTTTGTGACTTTGGTGCCTCATCATAGCTGGCTGATGTATCCATTGTGCTGATTTGTAGGAGAAGGAGGAGCTGAACCGAGAAATGACAGCTCTTCAAGAAACCCTGAGTGATTACAAGGAGCACATGAAGGTTCTGGAAGCGGAACGGGATGAAATGACCCAGCAGCTGAACTCAGCCAAAGAGGTTAGTTCCTTGGTCCAATGTGCACAGTCCCCCTGTCACTGTCTAGGGATATGTCTACACTGCAATAAGAAACCCATGGCACTGGGTCTTAGAGTCCAGCTCAACTGACTCACAAGGCTCGAGCTGTGGGGCTAAAAATTGTGGTATAGACATTCGGGTTCATGTCGGAGCCTGGGTTTGAGACCCTCTCCCATCGTGGGTTTCAGACCCTGAGCTCTATCCCAAGCCCGAATGTCTACACTGCAATTTTTAGCCCCGCAGCCCAAGCCCAGGGCTGGTGCAACCATTTAGGCGACCTAGGCAGTCGCCTACGGCGCTGGGATTTGGGTGGCACCATTTTCTATGGCAGTGACCGTGGCGGCCGGATCTTCGGCCGTCCCGATCGCCGCCGGCATTTAGGCGGAGGGAGCTGGGGCAGGGGAGCGTGGGGAGGACTGCCTGCAGCAAGTGGGGGCGGGGCGGCACGCAGGGGAACTCCCCGCCCCAGCTCACCCCTGCCCCGCCTCCTCCCCGAGCATGCCGTGTCTGCTTCACTTCTCCTGCCTCCCAGGCTTGCGGCACCAATCAGCTTAGGCGCCGCAAGCCTGGGAGGCGGGAGAAGTGAAGCAGCGACGGCGTGCTCAGGGTGCTCGTGCTTGTGCGCGGAACAGGGTGAGCTGGGGTGGAGGGGTGCCTCAGGATGGGGGTGGGGAGCTGCCGCAAGGGGGGCGCCTCAGGGCGGAGGGGGGGAGCTGCTGCGGGGGAGCAGGGTGCCGCAGGGGGGGCACCTCAGGGTGGGGGCGCGGGGGTGGCGCAAGGTCGAAGTTTCGCCTAGGATGCGAAACATCCTTGCACCGGCCCTGCCCAAGCCCCATGAGCCCAAGTCAGCTGACCCGTGCCGCAGGTCTTCCGTTTCAGAGTAGGTGTTGTACCCAAGGGGGCTGGGAAAGGATTCACTGCACTGTTTAGGCAACGATTCGTAATGAGTCCATGAGCTCCAGAAAATAGACACATTTAGAAATATCACATGTTGGAGCTGGGACTGGACCCCTCACTCCTTCCGCTCCAAAAACACACATGCTACTGCCTGGACTCAAAGCGATTGCGTTTAAATTGTGTCTTGTCAGCAGGCCCGCAATGTACCAACTCACTCCAACACGCCAAGCCCGTACGTTACAATCTGTGCTCTCACATGCTTCCTGTCCTGTCCGCTCGCATCTGTGTCTTCACTGCACCCCACGCTCCTTAGGGGCTGGTGAACCTCAAACCATGACGCTGCTGGAGCAGCTGCCCAGCCCAATCACTGCAGAGTTTGTGGAAGCTGTACAAATAGTTGCTCTCGCCCCTACCTGGGTGTCCAGACATTTGCTCCTCCCTTCTTCCAGCTTCTCTCCAGAGGAGAGATGGGGCGTAGCTACCCCAGAAATTCAGGCATGTAGATTCAGGTCATATCCCTACTTCAGAGGTTCCCTTGTTCCTTTTGCTCTCCAGGGGCAACAGCTGGCTTTCAGCCAGACCAATGAGGCCAACCAGAGAGTGACAGACTCACTCCAGGCGACAACAGCACTGCACAAGGAAATTGGCAGACTCCAAGCAGCTTACAGCAGCACCAGCCGGGTATGGGGATGGAGGAAACGTGTGGGTCTGAGTAACGAACAGCCTGTGATTGAGCTCCCATTGGTAGCATGTAGAACAAGGTCTCCCCTTGTAGTACTGGCTGGTGCACCATGAGAACAAGGACAAGCTGTTCTCTACGTGCACGCCTGAACTGGTGCACACTTGAGTGTGTGAGTATGGGTGTGATGCGTATCTGTGTCTGATGGGGGTGCTGTGCAATGAAGTGACTAGTGTACACATGCACTAGGGGGCTCCTTACTGGCTCGAAAGTCAGACACGTTTAAGCACTCGTGGGCTCTCTCTCCCTCTTGTGGCTGACCCAAGAAGAGGCTAAACTGGCAAGTGCTCCAGGAGTGCACTTGTGGCGCAGAAGGCCCAGATTTCAGTTTCCTGCGCTGCAGGGCTGTGGTCTGACTGGCAATTGGGATGGCTGCGTTTTCTATTCTGCTCTGTTCTCTGTAGGCTTTTATTCACTGTAGTATCTGAGCGCCTTCCAGTAATGCAATGTGATTACACATCTGTCACGTGCTGGTTATTCACTCATCCTCTCCCCAGAGGGAGAAGCATGTGGATTGCAGGGTCTTGTTTTGGTAGGGTTCTTGTTCATTTATTTGTTTGTTTGGGGGTCTTTTGTTAAATAGACCTGTGCTCTGTGTTCCTATCAGAGGAGGCAGGTCAAAGCAATGTGCCCCGCACTTGCAGTGGGAAGTGGTGAGGTTTGGGATGGTCCTTAGTTCCTGGGGGGATTCATTCCCCTGTCTTGGATCAGCCCCGGAGAAGGTTCTGTCTCCTGAACAGTTGAGCTTGACCCATGTTGCTGAAAGTTCCACTGTGCTGGAGGAGCGAATGCAGTCTTTGGCCAGGAACTGTAAAAGGTCTTTTTGATACCCTGGGCGCAGGCCACGGAACACTTTGAAGATAAGGACTGAGACCTTCAACTTGCTTTGAAGAGAGCATGTGCCAGGTGTGATGTGCTTATGGTAGCCTGTGTTGCTGAGGCGATATGCTGCAGCATTCTGTACTAATTGGAGTTTCCTAAGTGCTGAAGGTTTCACGTCCAGGGACATCGCACTGCTGTAGGCCAGCTGAGAAGTGATGAAGGCGTGAGTAACTGAGGCCAGGATGGGGCAGAGTCTCCTAGCCAACCAGAGATGGTAGAATGCATTACTCATGGCAGTTGCAATGTGAGAGCTCAGCATCAGCAAGGAATCCAAGAGTACTCCTACAATATGCACTGAATTGACCAACTGTGGGCGTGAATCTGGAGACTGCTCCATGACTGCAAACTCCTCAAAATACTCTCTTCTGCCCATCAACATCACCTTTGCTTTGCTTGGCTCAGCATCAGCCAGCGGTTCTTCATCCATGAGATGATCTCATCCAAGCACTGGGCCATCTTGGTGGTGGTTGTGTGGTCATATGTGGTGAAGGGTGGGTAGAGCTGTGTGTCATCTACATGTTGCTGGCACTTGAGTCCATGTCATTGGGCCAATTCACCTACTGGCTGCATGAAGATATTGACAAGGACCAGAGAGAACTGATCCTTGTGGAGGTTCACAAGGGTCTAGTGGTGGAGATGTAGTTTGCCATCACTACACTTTGGGTGCATCCCTCCAGGAAGAGCTCAAACCACTTTAGTGCATTACCCTAGACTCCTGCCAACTCTGTCAGGCTAGACAGCGGCATCTCATGGTCAGCAGTGTCAGACACTGCAGAGAGGTCCAGAATGAGAATGGACGTCTGGCTTCTATCCATTGACAGGAGGAGATCATCCATCCGTGCCACTAAAACAGTTTCAGTTCTTTGTCCTGGCCTGAATCCGGATTGTGCTGTATCTAGAACATTAGCTTCAGTTAGATGTGCTCGTAGCTGGCCTTTAGCTAGCTTCTCTGTGAGCTTCCTCAGGAATGGGGGGTTTGATGCTTGGGCGATAGTTGGCTAGAACTGAAGTATCCAATTGGCTGGACTGTTGAGAGTTAGGAGGACAAAAGATTCCTTCCTGAATGAGGGCTTGGCTATTTGGCTCAGGCTATTTGCCCCAGTTGTTTGTGGCTTTCTCTCACATGCCAGGAAGGGTTCACAGATCAGTTACAGTCTCTATAAATATGATTTGTTTTTTCTCATCCTGATGTGTAATGTTCCTGGGCAGGAGAAGGAGCTGCTGTCTTCCAAGGTGGCCAGGCTGGAGGAGAGAGTATCTGAGCTCACCATGAAGCTGAATTCTGCCCTGTCCAACAGGGAGAGGTTCCTAAAGGTACTGAGTGGACACAGGCAAATGAGAGAGAGAGAGAGGACGGGGGGTGGTGGGGAAGAGAGGCAATGACACAAGAGGAGGAATGGAGTGGGAGAAAGGAGAGGAGGAAAGTTGAGATACCCTGGTGACGAGTTCAGCCTGGGTGGACAGAGAAGAGAGAGAGGAGGAATGGTGAGCGGTCCCTCTGTCTGTATAGGCAGTGACTTTCACCAGTTTCATCTGTGCTGGGGAATCCAGATCAGCCCCGGGTGCAGATGGGCCGTTGGGAAAGGTGACTGTGCTACTTGGCTTTCAGGAGAAAGTGGAGCTGCACCAGCAGGTGCAGGATCTCACCCTGCAGTTGGAACATGCACAGTGGAGCCGAGAGGGATTCAACGGCCAAGTGTCAGACCTTCACCTGGAGCTGGTGAATGCCAAGGCCCAGGCCAACCGCCAGGACCAGGAGAAGGTCCTGATGAAGGAGGAATTGGTGACTCTCAGACAGGTGACTCCTGGAGTGACTCTCTGTGCTGGACTGGGGTGGGGAGGAGGGAGGAAGTAGACTCTGCGGGCATCACCCACCGACCCCGCTCTGTGAGCACTGCCTCCAAACCCCACCCTTCTCGGTGAAATGAGGGCCCTGGGGCCCCAGCCCCTTAAGAGCCAGTAATAAGCTGATTTACTAAAGTGGGTTTCCAAGATGCTCCCTCCATTCTCATATTCCCAACCACTTGCCCTACCCCACCACCCAGCCTAGTCTCAGGTACAGTGTTGGCTTGTGTGTGTGCCCACCACCACCCTCTGCTGGGGGACTGTAGATCTTCTTCTCTCCAACAGTCCCCTCTACTAGCTGAACTAGCAGGGAGGTGCTTGGAGCCAGATGCCTTCAGCTCCTGTCTCCTTGTCTCCTCATGATATTCTTGTCATCTATCCACTGCAGCTTGGAGCCCAGGCTAGACTTTCCAGGAACTGGAGTGAAGCCCAGAGACTCTATTTTGAGCTGATGGAAAAGACCAAGAATTTGTAGGGCTTTCAAGCGATTAAAAAAATTAATCACGATTAATGGTGCAACTGAAAAAATTCATCGTGATCAATGGTGCAATTAAAAAATTCATTGCAATTAATCACACTGTTAAACAATAACAGAATACCATTTATTTAAATATTTTTGGATGTTTTCTACATTTTCAACTATATTGATTTCAGTTACAACACAGAATACAAAGTGTACACTTTTTATTATTATTTTTGATTCCAGATATTTGCACAGTAAATGTGATAAACAAAAGAAATGGTATTTTCATTTCACCTCATACAAGTACTGTAATGCAATCTCTTTGTCTTGAAAGTGCAATTTACAAATGTAGAATTATGTACAAAAAAAAATGCATTCAGAAATAAAACATGTAAAACTTTAGAGCCTACAAGTCCACTCAGTCCTATTTCTTGTTCAGCTTGTCACTCAGACAAGCAAGTTTGGTTACAATTTGCAGGAGATAATGCTGCCCACTTCTTGTTTACAGTGTCACCTGAAAGTGAGAACAGGAGTTCGCATGGCACTGGTGTAGCCGGCTTCACAAGATAATTACATGCCAGATGCACCAAAGATTCATATGTCCCTTCATCTTGAACCACCATTCCAGAGGACATGCGTCCATGCTTATGACAGGTTCTGCTCTATAACGATCCAAAGCAGTGTGGACTGACGCATGTTCACTTTCATCATCATGAGTCAGATGCCACCAGCAGAAGATTGATTTTCTTTTTTGGTGGTTCGGGTTCTGTAGTTTCTGCATCAGAGTGTTGCTCTTATAAAACTTCTGAAAGCATGCTCCACACCTCATCCCTCTCAGATTTTGGAAGGCACTTCAGAGTCTTAAATCTTGGGTCAAGTGCTGTAGCTATCTTTAGAAATCTCACATTGTCAAATCTGCAGTGAAAGTGTTCTTAAAACGAACAACATGTGCTGGGTCATCATCTGAGACTGCTATAATGCAAAATACATGGCAAAATGTGGGTAAAACAGAGCAGGAGACATACTGTTCTCCCCCAAGGAGTTCAGTCAAACCTTAATTAACGCATTATCTTTTTAACGGTGTCATCAGCCTGGAAGCATGTCCTCTGGAATGGTGGTCGAAGCATGAAAGGGCATATGAATGTTTAGCACGGGGTCGGCAACCTTTGGCACGCGGCTCGCCAGAGTAAGCACCTTGGCTAGCCAGGCTGGTTTGTTTACTTGCTGCATCTGCAGGTTCGGCCGATTGTGGCTCCCACTGGCGGCAGTTCGCCGCTCCAGGCCAGTGGGGGCGGCGGGAAGTGGCCACCGCTTCCCGCCACCCCCATTGGCCTGGGACATTGCTTGTTTTTGAGTGCAGTTCTGTAACAAAAAAAATCTACATTTGTAAGTTGCACTTTCACAATAAAAAGATGATTGCATTAAGGTACTTGTATTAGGTGAATTGAAAAACACTTTTTCTTCTGTTTATCATTTTTATAGTGAAAATATTTGTAATAAAAATAATAATATAAAGTGAGCACTGTACACTTTGTATTCTGTGTTGTAATCAAAATCAATATATTTGAAAATGTAGAAAAAATCCCAAAATATTTAATACATTTCAATTGGTATTCTATTAACAGTGCAATTAAAACTGCAATGAATCGTGATTAATTTTTTTAATCGCTATTAATTTTTTTGAGTTAATTGCATGAGTTAACTGCGATTAATCGACAGCCCTAAGAATTTGTAACCTGAACAGAGCCTTCTCATGGGTGGGACATGCCTGACCTCCTCATGTCTCTGAGCTGAGCTGCTCAGTCTACTTCTGTAGGTCATTTGGTGTCAGCTGGATCTCATGGACCAAGACCCTTGCCATCTCATCATACACAGCTTCTAGATTTCATTTGCTGTCCTGTGCATGGACATCACTGCAGTGAATTAGGCCAAGTCTCAGCTATGCACATGGGTTCCCACTGCAGGTAAATGAGCAGCTCTCCTCTGAACTGGGTCAGAGCCACCAGAGACTGGAGACCTCCCTGGGTCAGCTCCACCACCTGGAGGCTGAGAAGAAGATCCTGACCAATAGGATCCAGGCCCTGGAGACTGAGCGCATGCAGCTGCTGGGTGAACAGGAGGCACTGAAGTCACAAATGCAGAAGGATCCTGGAGACCAGGGGACTGATGTGGCAGCTCTTCAAACGACCTGCGAAGGGCTCAGGTACCTGAATATTGGGAGCGGGAAAGGTAGGAGACAGGGATAGAGAGGCACAAGGGAAGAGAATGCATCCCCTAGCTGAGATCTTCATGCTGCTTCTCTGCTCCTGTGTCAGGAGTGGAAGCATTAAGGGTCAGAGGTCAGGATGGGAAGTCCTTCAGTCCAGCAGCTCATCCTGGCTGTTAAATAATCTGTAATCTGATGAACTGGCTTCTCTTTGCTGCAGTCCAGCCCAAAGCCGCTGGGTGCTTTCTAGTGCCTTTCATGCAGCCTGTATCCCACAGGCTGCCCAAAGCGAAATGATTCCAGGTGGCAGCACATGGTACAGATGGCAGAAAGGACGCTGGATGGGGAGTTCCATTGGCCCCTTGGGTCACTGGGGAGGGGACAGTGGAGAGGTGAGGGAGGTTTCCCACTGGGATTTGGTGATGGAGGTGGGGAGAGGGAGGGAGGGAGGCTGTTCCAGGCAGCTGCAGAGGGGAAGGCTCTCTCACCAGCTGCGCTGAGCTGATATGGAGGGCCAAGGAGATTGCAGAGGTGGGACAGGGGAGCAGGTCTGTGTGGAAGACTGGGTAGGAGAAGCCCATGCAGCATCACTGGGTGCATTGCAGCACTCATGCTGTCTTGCAGGGCATCACAGTCCCTGTTGCAGGCGGAGAAGGAAGCCCTGCAGGCTCGCTGCATGGAGCTGGAGGCTGCCCTGCGGCACAAGCAGGAGGAGTTGTGTGGCCAGCTCGCAGAGCAGCAGCAGGTCTCCCAGCACTGGAAGGACAGATGGAACCAGGCAGCCGTGGCCCTAAAAACCAAAGAGGAGGAACTGGAGCAAGCACACATGGCGCGTCAGAGCTTGTCTGCCAAGGTGGGACATGGCCAGCGAGCCCCACGCCAGTTGCAGTTTCTCTGCCCCACCTGGCAGGCTTGGGATTGCACCATCTTTCCACCCCTGCCCCAGCTCTGCACTCAGCCACTCAAGTCTCCTTTCTCATTCTCTCCTCCACTCCCCAGCCAGTGGATCACTGAGCTGAGGAGCTAGGAGCTGCAAGCTCCTTGGTGCTAATCCCATGTCTCCCACCAAGTCAGCATGTGACTTTGGGCAAGTTACCTCCCTGCCATCTGCCTCAGTTTCCCCATCTGTACAACCGGGAGAAGGACACCTCCCTCATAGAGGTGGTGGGAGGGTTATATATAGATCCACACACTCTTTGCATCAGTTTAACTACTATGATTTTAATTTGATCTAGCTAAACCAGTGCAAGTTTTCTATCTAGACAAGACTTTTGAAGTGAGAGGCTCAGAACCCCATGGTCAATGCCCCCACCCAGCCCACCACCAAAATCCACTGATTATATGTCAGCTTTTTACTGAGCTTCATCTTGATGTGCCCTGGAATGTAGGTTGCAAGATGGCCAGCTCCTGGGTCCCAAGGCGAGGAGCCCTTTGACATACCTAGAACCGGCTAGAAAAGGAACACAAAAATCACAACTTTCTTTGTCCGGTTTCTGAAATTTCTGAATTTTTCCAACCAGCTCTAGAAATACCTGGGATTGACAGGAAGGTGGGGGATGGGGTGGTTCCTTTGTCTGTCTTCTGAAGGCTTGTTATGTGCTAACATTGTGTCTGTGGCAGTGGATTTCAAGGCTTGCTCCTGCACTGGGGATTCCTGGCATGTCCCTGGGCTGTCCTGTACCCATTCCTCCTGCGGCGTCCCCAGGCACTGGCAGGGGATCCTAGCACTGCTTAGTCAGGCCTAACTGTCCTTCCCATGTGCCTTGCAGCACACTGAGCTCCTGGAGGACTGCGAGCTTCTCCAGGTGGATGTGGAAGAGCTGGCCGAGCTGAGAGGCGCCATGTGCAGGTAGTGGGTGAATGGTCTCGTTCCCCAGCTGTTTTTTCCATAGGTCCTTTTGTCTTGCTGCTCTGATCCCTGCATTTATCCCCTTTCCTCTCCAGCTAGGGCCACCCTGTGGTGTGGTTTCCTCTCTCTTATCAGAAGGTTGTTTTTCCATTGTCCCCTCTAGTGTTTTTCAGACACACCATCCTGGGTGCCTTGGCATGGAGGAGTCACCTTAAAAATGAACTGGAGCCTTCCCTCCCCACTTGCCTGCAGGCTGCGGCTTCCTCTGGGCTCCAGGGACATAAAGAGAGAGGCAGGCAGAACTCCTTAGGAAACCCTTTTTCTCTGGATCCATTGCAGAGGAATCCTGGACTCCTTTGGGCAAATGCAGGTGCAGTGTAAGCAGGCACAGCTCGCTGGCGTAAATGGAGTTGTGCCCGCTTACCTGACACTGCGGCTGCATTTGGCCAGTGGAGTTCTCTCCCTGACGTGGCACCAGCACAGACTTGGCACTTGATTCTGCTCCCATGGACTTCAATACTGGGGTAGCCATAGCCGCGTGAACCTCTCCCTGCCTAGGCTCTAGTACAGACTGTGCCGCTCCCGGGTGAACGGCAGAGTCTCCTGCCCACAGGACACGGCCTAGCAAAGGCTTCACCCTGCGTCCCTGGTTCTGCATTAGCAGAGTCACAGCTGCATCAGCCCAGGGACACACCGCTGGTGCCAGGAAGTCTCCAGTAAGGCTGCACGCTGTGTCCCCACGTACACACCCAGGGTCCAGTTTCAGACTTGGGTGCCCAGGTCTGGGACTGGGAGTTCAGATTGGCACCGAGGTGCTGAAAATGGACATGAGTGTATGTGCCAGCCTGAGGTCCCAGATACCCAAACTTGGGAGGAAAGAGGGGGAGGATGGAAAGGTAGTGCAAAGCTCGCTGGGTCCCAGCCCAGCTGCCCCACTCTACACAGGGCTGCCTGTGCTTCTGTCGTCTTCCATTCATTAGAGGGCAGTGGGGTCCCTACCCCCAGGGGGCTCATCCACCACTGCCTGGCACTGCAGTGTGGGTGTACTGCACCATTCTGATCGGGCAGTGTTTGACCCTTTGTTTGCCCCCACTTTGCACAGGTGTGAATGACTCCCCAAGGCTCAGGACAATGGAGATTTGGGCCCCTGCAAGCCACTGAATCCAGCTGAGTCCGGGCTCCGAGAGGAGAGCCATGGTACTCTTGGTGGCACTTTCCAAAGCCCCTAAGTGACTTAGGAGTGCACATTCCGGGCAAAGTCAATGAGATTTGTGCTCCTGAGTCCCATCAGGCATTTTGAAAATCTCACCCCAGTGTAAATTTACAACCCCTTTTATCCCCTAGCCTGAAGGAACAAAACAGAGACTTAATGAGACAGCTGAGGGAGCAGCAACAGGCCACCGAGCTGCTGCAGCTACAGCAAGAGCTGGCTACAAACACAGTAAGCAACAGAGAGATGTATGTGCCCTTTCCCTCCTCCGGGGAGAACTCTTAGATGCGTTGGTTCGAAGGCCAGAAGGGATCATTCTGATCAACCAGTCTGACCCCCCTCACCTAATAGCCAGTTGTTCTGCTCCTCTCTCTCCCTCTCATCTCCCCAGTCCTGAACACAGTGTCCAATGGTACATCTGGGTGCCCACGGTGCTGCAGAGACACCAGCCAACCCCTGCCTCCCTTTTATTTTCATCTCCCTGATGTACGCTGCATACAGTGTCATATCTCACCGCTTGATCCGGGGACATAAGTCACAGCCGTTAATCAGAGCAGGCTGGAATGAGGAGCAGAGTTCTGGCTGAAGCCCTGGCACTTCCCGTTTCATACTCCCTCTTTAACATCTGACCCAGTCATAGCAAAACAGGTCGATGGCTGTTTAAGGCAGCTCCACAAGCCAGGGTTCAGCCTCAGCACCACTGTAGGGGATGAAAGAGGTCTTTGGTTAAATACAGGCTGCTGTTCTGGCCAGTTCCAAGCCTGGGGGCAGATGGGTTCTGGGGAGGTGAATGATTGGTTGATAACAAAGATGGAACCAAGCAAAGGACATTATGGACTCACTGTGATAGATCCTAGCTCTCCATGTGCCACCCACCCCCCAAACACACAAAAGGAAGGCAGTTGATTTGGGGTAGGTGGGGAAGGTGCCAGATCGGAAATAAGGGAAGCCAACACCTCAGGTTACTCGAAAAACATCTTATATTTGTTCCTTCCAGTCTGTACCAGGATCAGGCTCAGAGAGGACTTCAGAACAAGAGGCCCTTTACAAAGAGATCCAGGAAACCCAGTGAGTTCTTGCCTCTCCTGTCATGCTACAGAACTACTAGATTGATTGGCTGGGAAGTCACTGGCAGGTGACGAGAGGGAGATTTCTTGCTTGGAAGATAGTAGGGAACAGCTGTTCTTGTTAATTGAATGGTTCATCCATCATCCTGTTGGAGGCAGTTACAAGCCAGAACTTCCCTGTTGTATAAAACCATAGGAAGACTCTAACAGTGAGAGATCTTGGGTCCCTCAATGCTACCCACCAGGCCAGAAGTGTAGGGTGATGGGCTGTCTAGTCAATGCAGGCATCTGCCTCTTCTCCAGGCTCCTGGAGACCTAATTAATTCCTGCTGATCATAGAGTTGCTGACTTTGGATCCTGGTGCTCACAGAGTTGACCAGACTTTCTTTTTAGGCTCCTGGGCCATGGTTTAGGACAGCCTCTTATTAATTGGCACACAAGTAGCAATCTACCCCCAGCTCTAACGTGTGAAATGCTGGCTCTTCTGAACCACTGAATTCAGCCGCAAAATTCCATTGGGTTGCCATAGCCCCAGTCTTTTTGGTTTGGCAAAGATCCTGTTTAAGACACTGGAGATTTATTGGTTTACTTCTTGGCTTCGTTCGTCCCTTTCTCAGATTGGCTTCCAGGGAGCCAAGCCCCATTGTGGAAATCTCTGGTTTCTCTGGAATATAACTGGGTTCCCTGCATTTGTTTCTTGTTAGTGACAGGATAAAGAGGCTGGAGAATGAAAAAGCTGAGATGAAGTCCGAAATCAGGAAGCTGAAGGTAGGAATGGCTTTCCTTGGCTCTGATCCCCCATCTGTTCTTTTCCAGCCTTGAGATCTGCCGGGTGTGTTGTAACAATTGCCCGTTAGCCAGGGGCCAGCCATGCTGCTGTGATCCGCGTGCACTGGTGTCCCACCAAGCATGGCTTTCAGGGAGGGTGGGCATCGGGAAGGTTCATACACATCATGCTTTCTTCCCTCTCTGGCAGCTGGACGGCGCTTCCATCCTGCGGATTGAACTGGACGCCTGTAAGCAGGAGCTGGAGCTGGAAAAGAGCCGCAGTCAAGCTCTGAATGGCAAAGTCCAGCTGCTGCAGTCCCGGCGCTGGGACAGTGCTACTCCACCACATGAGGTCAGCACCATTCTAGGTTTCCCCGGAGTAGAGCTGGGTGTTGTACCCACAGCTGTGTCATGATCCCTATTGAGCTATTTTCTATTGCTTGGTGCTGGAACCTCCGTAATTCTCAAGTGACAGCACAGTGACTCCATAGCGATTTCATTGTACGTTTAAATACCCTGCATTTTAATTGTGCTCCTCAGCCCTTATAGCATCCAGCCCACATGGGGCTGATCCAGCTGTGTCTCTGAACTGGCCTGGAACCTTAGTACCCCATGACCACTGTTGCTTTTCCACCTGTTCTGTTCAGTGTTTGTACTGGAGCAGCGCAGAGTGTGTGCATATCTGTGCTTTGAATTTTGGCCTGCACTCTCTGCTTAGCTACCAGTCAGGTGACGGTAACAGGATTCAAACTCAGCCCTTACTGCTCTGACTACAGAAGCCTCTGTCTGTTGAGCTAAAGAGATAACACTGTTCATTCAGCAGGTAGAAAGGACTGTTACAGACATGCCAACTCATCCTTCCCTGGTAGAGGGCAATGGTACATATGCTAGTATATCAGACCCTGTCTGACTTAGGCCCCAATCCTGCAATAGACTCCATAGTCACAGATCTTCCTGCCCCTGCCTACTGCACAAGCCTGTGGTAGCAGATCCTGATTCTCATAGACTCATAGACTTTAAGGTCAGAAGGGATCATTATGATCATCTAGTCTGACCTCCTGCACAATGCAGGCCATAGAATCTCACCCACCCAATCCTGTAACAAACCCCTAACCTATGTCTGAGTTACTGAAGTCCTCAAATTGTGGTTTGAAGACCTCAAGCTGCAGAGAATCCTCCAGCAAGGGACCCATGCCCCATGCTGCAGAGGAAGGCGAGATCAGGGCTTTAACCACTTCCTGGAAGTGATCATCTGGCCTAGAAATGCCATGGAAATTGGGCCCTGCAGTGTCCCTGTCCAGTCTGGCTCTAGCTGTGAGCTGCAGATACCCTAAGAACGCATCTGAAGAATTAACAGATACTTAACAATAGTAGCCAAGAAGCCAGGGCTTGTGGCTAAAGCACAACCCCAACAGTCAGGATACCTGGGTTCTGTTCCTGTCTCATTCACTGACTTGCTCTGTGACCGTGGGCAAGTCGTGGCACTTCTTTGTGCCTCAGTTTCCTTTCTGGTAAACTGAGGTTAATGATACTGACCAACCCCACTGGGGAACAGTGAGGCTTTGAGGTCACTGGCTGGGAGGTGATGTTGATGTGTTTCCGCTGCAGTGGGAGTCCAGATTCAGCCACCTCTTTGTAGAGGACAAGGTGTGAGCTGTGTGCCAGGGAGCAACAGGTCTGAGCTGCTGTTGCTTAGGTGACATCTCTGTGTGTATTTTCCAGCAGATCAAGTTCCCAGCAGCCTCCAATACCACAGCAACATCTGGCTTAGAGATGGATGGTCCTGTGTCCTCTCCAGGAAGGTGAGCACCACAGCATGGTTTGTGAGTCCATCAGTCCCATCCTGCATGCTGCCCTGACATACCTATACTCACTATGCTACATATCCAGCAGCACGTCTGACTGTCTTACCCACCCCATTCTCCAGGCAGCATGTTACCCATGGCCAGCCTTGCGGGATGGGCAGCCTGAAAAGGGGAATGGGAAAAGGGAGACCTGGAAGGAAAGTGAACATGGATCAGACTTTTATCTGTGTGTGGGCTCTTAAAGTGATGATCGCAGCCCCTGGGGGAGTTGGAGGACATCCTAGACAATGCTGTAGAGCAGAATGAAGGTCCTTCCAGGGACTCTGCTGAAATGAGGACCGTGTCCACTGATGGTGAACGGTGTCTGCTTTGTATCTCAGTTCTCAGATTTCCAGTCCTCAAGGAGAGTCATTGGCCATGGAGAGCCCCCAGGGCTTGATGGTCTCAGGGGGCCTGTCTGAGGTGGAGAGCCTGAAGCAGAAGCTCCAGAGGGAGACTGCATCCCGGCAGGAAAAGGAGGCGCTGATCTGGACTCTGAGAGAGGTGCGGGCTGGATGTGTACTTTACAGCTTTTGTGTGTAGACACATAGGAGGTGATGGAGGGGGAGGGTAGGAATCCCAGAATGCTGCAGAGGACAGGATGGGTATCATGGAGTGTGATACCTTCTCTTTGGTCCCTTCCTGCTGATGAGTGCCTCCTAGGGAAGAGTCTCTGGGCCAGATTCTACTGTTACACCAGGGTGAATCCACAGACAGTGGAGTTGCTCTGGGCTCATATTGGCTAATGGAGAGCACAGTCTGTTCCCATGCGGCTAAGGAACTTCTCCTAACTATGGGGTTTAGGGGGTTCTGCAGAGCCCAGTGACAGGAAACTAGGAGTGAGACACTGGGCGGATGATAGTTACACAATGGAAATACAGAGATCCCCACTGTGGGGATGTGCCAGAAGCTGTCCAGTCTCAGGGCATGGTGGGGATGAATATGTGCATCCCTGTGGGGGATGCCAAGAGATGAGGACATGTGAAAACGAACCACGCAACTTCCAGGAGAAGAAAGTCCCCGCAGGCAGACCTGGGAACAGCATGAGGAGGGTGCAGAGGAAGAGAATGGGCAGGGTTCGCTTGTCTACACTAGGGGGCAGGGTTCGAACTAAGATACGCAACTAAGATACTATTTGCGTAGCTGAAGTCGAAGTATCTTAGTTTGACTTACCTGGCCGTCCTCACGGTGGCGAGTCAACTGCCGCGGCGCCCCCGTCGACTGCGCTTACTCCTCCTGCCGAGGTGGAGTACGGGCGTCGATTAGCGGATCGATTTATTGCATCCAGATGATACGCAATAAATCGATCCCTGATACATCGAACACTACCCACCAATGCGGCGGGTAGTATAGACGTACCCTCAATCTCCTTTCTTTTACTGCTAGGAATTAGAAGAACTGAAACTTAAGCAGCCAGGAGACATCAAGGTGAGAGGATCTACCCTGACGTCTTAACACTTAGAGTGACTTGGTACAAGGTACAACTGCAGCCGTGCCAGTGGCGTTCAGTAACTCATCTTGGCAGGGGTGGCCTGCAGGCTCTCAGAGCAGCCAGTTCTAGGGGCCTGATGCCCCAGCTGAACGAAGCACTTACGCATGTGCTTGATTTAAAGCCAGTGGAGTTGCGTAGATTTACACCAGCTGAGGATCTGGCCCTGGAGCATTTTGTCCTTGGTCTGTTGTTTTCCTTAGTCTGAAATAAACAAGCACTTGTTTTGCTCTGTGAGTCTGGCAGAAATGTGGTGCTCAGCTTGAGGCTCTTATCTGCTCCTCAATACTGTGGTCTCTGAGCACCTTGTCATCTTCAATATATTGCTCTTCCCAGCCCCGTGTGGTAGGGCAGTGCTGTTACCCCGTCGTACAGCTGGGGCGCAGAGAGGCTGAGTGATGTGCCCAGGGTCACACCAGAAGGTCTATGCTAGAATAAGGAATTGATCCCAGCTCTTTCAAGTCCTAACCACTGGCTGACCCTTCCTCTCCAATGGGGAAGAATGACAGGGTCCTGGGGAATGGAAGGTGTTGAAATAAATGGAAAATATTATTAGATGAATATAGTCGCTGCTAACCCAAGAACATGATGAGACTGGCCATAATAATCACACCCAGTGTAGAGCCTCCCTCTGTTTCCCAACAAGCCAGGAAACATGCAGAAGGCTTGAGAGGGGCTTGATCCTGGAACAAGCTGCGCCCACGTCTCTCTGTCAGGAATACGCTGCATTTCAAGGGTCTGAGTGTTATTCCGTGTGGCACACAGCTTCCTTCCCACAAGAGTCCAGCGTTTAGGCCACCATTTGGTTGAGCATTTTGGACTCTGACCTTCCAAGAGGCAGCATGCAGGCCCAGGAGATCTCAGTGTAGGAGCAAGGCCAGTACATTTGGGCGGGTCTCGGACTCAGCCCTGGGAACTTTTGGGAGAGTTCTAAGAGGGTCAAAGGTTTTGCTTGGACATGAATTCCATGGCTGGTCCATGCCTGGCACTGTGTCAGGACCCATGGACAGTTTGTGGGTGAGATACCCATCCTCACCTTCCACTGGCATCACTTCTCCTGGGTGTTGGCATGTAATGAGTATTGTTGAGAACTAAGGTGACCCATTGACAATACTCCATAGGCTCACGCTGGCTTTTGTGGACATCTGTAGCTAACACCTGAAGTTGGTTGCGTCCCACAGCCGGGGCTGGTGTAGGATCTGGTGTGCGGCAATATCTGCTGCGTGACCGTGGCTAGAACAGCCTGTTGAGATCAGAGAATGCGTCTGGTTTTATATTACATCCATTTCTAAAGTACCCATCGCTGTCATATCTGGAAGCTCTTTCATAAATGTGCTTGGAAATGGAATACCCCCGAATGGCATCTGACTCTCTGCTCCTCTTGCACAGCTTATTGGCAGAGGGATCCAATGCCAATTTTTCTCTCTCATGCTTCAGGCCTCCCTGGAGGAAGTAGACACAGAGTTAGTGCTGGTCCGGGAAGAGCTGCAGAAGGTTTGGGACATGCTGAAAACACGTGATACTGCACTGGAAGAACAACACCTGGAGTTAGAATCAGCAAGGAACCAGGTACCAAACTTGTCTGAACGTCCTGCAGACATGCTGGGTTATTATACTATTATTTGTATTAGGGTCCTCAGCTGAGATCAAGGCCCTGTTGTGCTAGGCACTGTACAAACACAGAGGATATGTCTACACTGCAATCAGGAGGTGTGATTGCAGCGTGCCTGAGCTAGCTTGGATGGAGCCACTCACTAAAAATAGCAGTGTAGCCTTGGCAGTGGTGGCACAGGCTGCCTTAGTCCTTAACTGATCAGGACTGTACACAGGCTGCAATTACATCTCCCAATTGCAGTGTAGACACAGCCAGAGTGAGAGACTTCCCCTGATCTAAAAAGCATCCAATCAAAATAGACAAGCCAGACAAAGGATGGGATGGGAAGGGAAGTGACTTGCACATGGTCACTCCATTGACCAACCTGGTCTCCCGAGTCCCAGGCCAATTTCTGTCCATGGAACCAGGCTGCCTGTCCCCTCAGACGGACTCATCTCAAAGTAGTGTGTGTTTCTGTGCCTGTACGTGTCCGTTGGTTGGATCAGCTCCCTTAGTGGTTCCCCAGAGTTCACTGCACATGCCTGGCAGGTGGCTGGATTAGTCCCTGGCTGTTTGTGGAGATCTACCTCAACCCCAGTCTGAGCTGCCCTACCCCCTTCTCTTGGATGTTAGCAAATTAGATTCACCACCAAAGAGCCCTACTCTGGTGTCAGGCAGGGGTGACTCCATGAGATAAGAATACAGCCCAGAACCAGCCATTGTAGTGCCTGTGAATAAGGAACACAGAGCTTGTCTGGGCTAGCTCCTCATCTGGGGTAACTCAAATAGTCCTTGCGTAAGTAGCTAGCAGACAGCAGGTGCGGCTGATGATGAAGTAGGTGACTTCACTGAGTAATGCTAACCTGCATCCTCTGTCTGTTGCCAGTACACTGAATGCAGCTCAGAGAAGCTGAGACTGGAACAACTCGTCGCCTCTCTGGAGCACCAGCTGGCGGAGAGGTACGGAGCTAGCAGGGATTCAGTCCTAGGGCAGTACTGAGCTGTGGGTGCTCCATATGCTGCCCCCGCTAAGGAAACCCGAGGGGAGGCTGCGCTGTCTCCACTGCATGGCACAACTCCCCTGCCGTGTAACTTTAAAAGGTATGGGCCAGAATCATCCCTGGTGTGACTCCAATGGAGCTGCACCGGGAATGAGCCTGGCCCTGTCTGTGAATGGAACAGCCATGGCAGGCTCCCACCGAGACCTGCAATGTGATGAGGTGGTGGAGTGCAAACCCAGTAGACCTGTCCCCTCTAACATGGCGCCAGGTAGACCAAAGCTCTGCTCCACTAGCCTTTGGGACATCCCATGGGGACACGCCGCCCCCATGTGGAAAGTGGAGATGCACGTGGGAAAGAAACGGTGTATTGCTTCTCAGGTGGGCATTTCCGTGCCTCTGCCTGGCTGCTGCAGTCACCTCATTTATAGCAGTGGCAGCAGAGGGGGCCCAATGCCAGGGACGGTGACGTACAAAGAGATCCGGGTCCAGCATTCCGGAAGAGGGAGGCAGTTTGGGTCGAGAGTTTTGGTTCAGACCCATCTCCAGCAAACTCTTGTCTCTGTTGCGTCGAACCCCGCTCTGGCCACCAGAGAGAGGGATTGCACTAGTTAATAAAGGGAAACGTTTCTGTTGGGCACGTGTCAGAAACTATCTAGATGCCGCAATGTGTGGCAGCTAGCATTGCCTGCCCCACAGTCAGCCCTGGGAATGCCAAGCACCAGGCATGTGAGAGGCACTCCTGGCTCTAGAGGCAAGTTCTCTTTAGACCCACAAGCCAAAAGCTGGAGCTGGGTCATATCCCTAAGACGTTCACCAGCTGGGGTCAGCACAGCCGGATCCCGAGTCACCTCTAGTACAGTGATAACGTAGGTAGCTGCAGCTGAGTCATCTATCGGGGCCCAGGCGCCCATCCTGTGCCAGGAGGGTGGTTTGTTAAAAACCTGGTTATAAAGCAAGCCCTTCCACCGTGGCGTGAAGGCTGCCACAGGCGGGTTCTGGTAGGCTCCCCACATGGAAGCCCTGTGCTGGGAGAGCAACTGAGAACCAGTGCGCACCTGCAGAGCTTAACTGCTGCGCTAGGGTGGAGCTGGGCCCCAGGTCTTCCAGAGCAGAAGAGATGGGAACTGGTGGGAGCCCTTGGAACTAGATTGATAGGGCCCCTTTCAGCCAGAAGAGCCAGGCTGAGGGCTGGATGGTGGCCCCATGTTAGGAGTGGGATGGGCCAGGGAGAGGGGGAGGTAGGGTGACCAGATGTCCCAATTTTATAGGGACAGTACTGATTTGTGGAGCTTTTTCTTACATAGGCACCTATTACCCCCCACCCCCGACCCAATTTTTCACACTTGCTATCCGGTCACCCTAGGGGGAGGAGCAAACTAGGCCCTGCCCCTTTGGGAGAGGATAGCACTAGCCATGGCACTAGATCCTTGCACTGGCCTGGGTCATGCCGTGCAGTGGGGAAAGCTGTGGGAGAGGGGCAGGGATGGGCTTTCCCTGCAAGATGCCCCTCACAAAGTGTCATCCTGACTTTTCCATCAGGCTCCTCTCTCCACCCTTAGTGTGGGGAGGCTCCCTAGGGATCTGCTAAAGGCCCCTGTGTCTCTCTACTGGCTTCAGGATACTTCAGCTTTCTCTGCTCCTGGGAGAGCTGAACTGCCAGCACTTCCCTCTTCTGGAAACCCCCTCTAGCCTGGGGGGCCCCAGGCTGGACTAACTCTCCTGCATAATCCCTGTAAGTTTCTAAGGGGAGCATTAGCTCCACCCCTGTCTACCCACCCCTCTCCACATGCCCTGCCTGGGTTGAGGGACGGGCAGGGATGCTGCTGCAGGAGTGGCTGATGTTCTCCCGTTGCTCACAGGACCTGTGCACGGGGAGTCCTTCTGTGCACTGATCTCTGGGCACAATCTGACCCCCCCGAGCACAGAGTCTCGTGGTGTGCAGCCCCCCATGCAGCCTCTTCCTCCCTTGCTACCTACACCGTAGTCTGGCCCTGCATGTGCATGGGCTCATGTTACCCACCTCTGTTTAACAGGGAGCAGGTTGGTTACCAGTGGGAGGAGCCCCCCCTTAAAGGATCTCAAGCTCCCTGCTTGGGGCTCCGCTCAATGCTCTGGAGCCATGAAGCCATATGGGACCATGTGGAGCTGTGACAAGAGCAGCATGAGTTACATGCGACTGGAGCCTCTCGAGACAGGACAGACCCCCCAGGTCCATGGTCACAGACTTTGCAGCATAAAAGATGGTGCAACAGTGCAGGGGGGTGGAGGGGGGGTGGAGGCTCTTCCAGACAACAGCAGTTTCACTAAAGGAGGGACTTGTGTCCACAGAGAACAGGCCTTGAGGCACCTTCAACAAGCAAGTGAGATGGAAAAAACCAAGCTGGAGATTCAAGCCTCTTCATTAGAGCTGAAGGTAACGCGTGAGAAAGCTGTGTGTCCGTGTGTCTCCTCCATGCCAGGGCACTCCAAGGAAAGGCTCATATGATTTTGTGTGGGGGTGTCACTAAATTCGCACTGTGATCGTAACACAGCTAGGGCCAAATCTTCCTTTCCAGCTCCATCTTACCCCATTCGCACAACAGCCTCACACTATGGCCAGGACTTTCCAGAGGACTCTGGCAGGTTGGATTTTTGGGTGCCTGGGCCTGACAAGTGGGGCCAGATTTCCAAAAGAATCCAGCAGCCAGTATGCAGCCAAGAACACATGGCCCTGATTCTGAACAGCGCACTGGGGAAATCTGTTCAGAACCTCAATCCTCTGGAACATTGTGGCCATTGCGTGAAGCTCTTGGGATGATGATAGAGGATGGGGCTGGAGAGAACTTCTTGTGCTGGAGACTAGCCTTTGTGCAGCAGCACAGGTGTGTCCTAGGCCTATTTCTCCTCTAGTCTGCCCCATCTCCATGACAGCCCTGGGCAAGTTAATCCAAATTGTCTAGCTGCCCTAACACTCCCCAGCTGCTACTACTTGTTACATGGAGGGGGGAGGATACTGGGGCAGGTTGCGGATGGGGGAGGATACCCGGGCAGGCTGAGGAGTGGTTGGGGGGGTAGCAGGGCAGGATGGGGAGGGGAGAAGGATACCCGAGCAGGCGGGGGAGTGGTTGGGGGGAAGGATACCAGGACCGGCTGCGGATTGGTGGTGACGGAATAATACCCGGGCAGGCAGGGGAGAGGTTGGCGGGGAAGGGGAAGGATACCCAGGCAGGCTGGGGAGTGGTTGGGGGGGATACCCGGGCAGGCTGGGGAGCAGTTGCGGGGGGAGGATACCCAGGCAGGCTGGGGAGCGGTTGCGGGGAAGGATACCCGGGCAGGCTGGGGAGCGGTTGCGGGGAAGGATACCCGGGCAGACTGGGGAGTGGTTGGCGGGGTAGGGGAAGGATCCCCGGGCAGGCTGAGGAGTGGTTGGGGGGAAGGATACCCGGGCAGGCTGGGGAGTGGTTGGGGGTAGCAGGGCAGGCTGGGGAGGGGGAAGGATACCCGAGCAGGCTGGGGAGTGGTGGGGGAGGCTACCCTGGCGGGCTGGGGTGTGGTTGGGGCAGGGAAGATACCCGGGTAAGCTAGGGTGTGGTTGGCGGGAAGGATACCAGCACTGGCTGGGGAGTGGTGGTGGGGGAAGGATACCTGGGCAGGCTGGGGAGTGGTTTGCGGGGAAGAATACCCGGGCAGGCTGGGGAGCAGTTGGGGGGGGGGAGGATACCCAGGCAGGCTGGGAAGCGGTTGGGGGGAAGGATACCAGGACAGGCTGGGGAGTGATGGGGGGAAGGATACCCGGGCAGGCTGGGGAGCGGTTGGGGGGACGGGGGGAAGGATACCTGGGCAGGCTGGGGAGCGGTTGGGGGGGGGAGGATACCCGGGCAGGCTGGGGAGCAGCTGGGGGGAAGGATACCCGGGCAGGCTGGGGAGCGGTTGCGGGGAAGGGGGGAAGGATACCCGGGCAGGCTGGGGAGCGGCTGGGGAGAAGGATACCAGGTCGGGCTGGGGAGTGGTTGGGGGGAAGGATACCCGGGCAGACTGGGGAGTGGTTGGTGGGGTAGGGGGGAAGGATACCCGGGCAGGCTGAGGAGTGGTTGGGGGGAAGGATACCCGGGCAGGCTGGGGAGTGGTTGGGGGTAGCAGGGCAGGCTAGGGAGGGGGAAGGATACCCGAGCAGGCTGGGGAGTGGTGGGGGAGGATACCCAGGCGGGCTGGGGAGTGGTTGGGGCAGGGAGGATACCCGGGTAGGCTAGGGAGTGGTTGGAGGGAAGGATACGAGGTCGGGCTGGGGAGTGGTGGTGGGGGAAGGATACCTGGGCAGGCTGGGGAGTGGTTTGCGGGGAAGTGGGGAAGGATACCCGGGCAGGCTGGGGAGCAGTTGGGTGGGGGAGGATACCCAGGCAGGCTGGGAAGCGGTTCGGGGGGGAGGAACCCCGGGCAGGCTGGGGAGCGGTTGGGGGGAAGGATACCAGGACAGGCTGGGGAGCGGTTCGGGGGGGATACCCGGGCAGGCTGGGAAGCGGTTGGGGGGAAGGATACCAGGACAGGCTGGGGAGCGGTTGGGGGGAAGGGGGGAAGGATACCTGGGCAGGCTGGGGAGCGGTTCGGGGGGGATACCCAGGCAGGCTGGGGAGCGGTTGTGGGGGAGGATACCCGGGCAGGCTGGGGAGCGGTTGTGGGGGAGGATACCCGGGCAGGCTGGGGAGCGGTTGGGGGGGAGGATACCCGGGCAGGCTGGGGAGCGGTTAGTAGTGTGAGAGAGCTAATTAGCACTGACGGTGGGTATGAATCCGTGGAAATGCTCTCTGCACTCGCCATCCCTTCCCAACATCTAGTAGGCTGGAGTGAATCACTGCCGATGAAGAGCGAGGATGATGTGGGATGTTATCGCAGGGGGGCTGGATGGCTCAGAAGACTGAGGCTGAGCTGTGGAGCCACCAGTTCAAATCCAGCCCCTCTCCTTGGGCTCTTAAAGCTGGTGGTGGGTTGGCAGCCCCCATGAAAGGAGATTGTGGTTTTGGCCTGGTTCCTAGGGGATGGAGGTGTCTGCATTTAAAACCCCACCCCCACTGCCAGCACAGAGGACAAGGATCAAATGGGCCACAGAGACTGAACTCCCCACTCCTCCTTGTGGGGCTCCCACTAGGTCACGACAGAGGCACATTTGCAGGGTGGTGGAGGAAAGCTGGTGTGGCTGCTGCCTGTGCGGTACCTATGGGCAGAGGGCATCGCTCTCCTGTTCCAATAGGCTACACTAGCCCTTATGCCAGAAGCTCTGTCCCACTGAGTCTGTAGCTGTCTCAGTGACTGGCCCATGCACAGGTCACACTTTTAAATGCTCCTGTCTGACTCCCCTTTGCATCCTGACTAGCTGGCAGAAGTGGAGGTCCTGAAAGACGACGCCCACCGACGCAACCAGGCATCAGGCCCCCCAGAGGTACAGAACTGGGGCCCCAGGCAGGGCCGTGCCAGCCACTCCCAGGGGAAGTGCTCCCGGTGCGATGCTTTTCTGGCCCAGCTGAACAAGATGATTCAAAGTAAGGGCTCCTCCCTGTAAGTGAAAGCTGCTCTGACTCCCGTGGGGTTAGGAGGCTCAGTTCCTCAGCGTTTGCAGAGGGCTTGGCGATCCCTGATGGCAGGTGCTGGAGAATCACTAACCGTACTCTGAGTTCCTTCTTACACAAGTGTGGTGACAGTCACCTGCCGGTCCATTCTTTCTCCCTTCCCTACATGGTCACCCCGAGTCTAATGTCCTCTGCTGGTTTGACTTGCTCAGCTGCTCTCTGCAGGGGCAGTGGTGGTGCCTTGGTCGCTCCTGGTCTCTCCCTTTGGCACAACAGTTCAGTTTCCAGAGGACTCAAATACTTTGACTGAAGTCTTGGGCTTAATCTAGGGGGAGCTGGGTGAAGTTCTCTGGCCTGGCACATGCAGGAGGTCAGACCAGATGATCTGATAGCTCCTCCTGGCTGTTAATTCTATTGGCACCCTGGACCTGAGCATGATGCTTAGCAGCAAGGCTCTTTTTTTGGGGGTGGACAAGGCATTTGCTGCCTGGGGAGTGCTGGACTCAATGTTTGCAGCTGCTGCTATAACATTTTCCTCACCCCTGTCTCTCCTTCACTGCTTGCTTTGGCTCCAGGCTGTACAGAGAAAGGGGCTGTGCTGCAGGAGGACCAGGCCTTGACCTACCTGTGTGAGCTGCAGGGGCTCCTCAAGGTGAGTGACAGCAGAGGCCCTCTGTGGGACAGCACAGCTCATGCAGGGGCTTTCACATCCCCCGAAGGAACCCCAGTCCATTTCTGGGTCTGTTTCTGTCCCGGTTCTGCCGCCAAAGGGCTCGCCCAGGGAATGCAGCGTTGCTGGACGATGTCGCAGGGATGTGGAGCGCTGCTCTGTGTCCCGTCCCAGTTGTGACCCTCAAATCTGCACCGTCTCTCTCACTGTAACAAGGTTGGGGGGTCAGGGGAATGTTCAACAACCCCAGTGCCCATCGGTGGCACCCTCTGGGCAGGGAGACCTCGGACATAGCCTTGCCTATGACTTTGTGTCCAGGCACCCAGATGCTCCTTTAGTATTTTTAGTATGGTCGTGAGGTCCCATTGTGCTAGGCACTGTACAGAGACTAGAAAACAGTCCTTGCCCTGAAGAGCTCACAAGCTAATTGCTCACTTCACTTTGCTTCTTCACTTCTTTTCCTGTTTACACAGGGGTGGAGGGCCCACAGTTCTCCTTCAGGTCCATGGCACTGGGGCGTTCCAGCCCTTTTCTTTCCACCATATCGTGAGTCTCTCACGCCCTTTCTTGCCATCCTCCTCCTCCCAGGCTTTCTTTGCTGTTCCCATTCCTATCACACGTCCAGCCCACCACAACCTCGCACCCTCCAGCCTATCTATCACTCACAGGCCCAAGTTCATCTTCCCCCTAATTCCTTCCATGTGCACACTGTCTACCCACCGCCTGCCTGCCATTCTCCTCAGTATATTATTTTCTACTGCCTGTATCTGCTTTTCTCCCATCTCCATAAGCCCCACTGTTTCCAAACTAGAGATCAGGCAGGGACAGACACACGCAGCAGCGTACACGTCTCATTTCAATTTGTGCCTTAATTGCTGATCCCACAGTACTGCTGCCACCCATGCACACTGCACAGCCCTCTCCCCAGTGGCACTAATGTGAGCGGGGGAATGGTCCCACTGTTGTGGGGAACTTTCCTGGCTTATACACTACCCCAGTGAAATGGGCTAGCGAAAGGATCTGAGTCCTTGCTCCCACTCCCTTTACCCAGAGGCCTGCCTGACCTCGGGGGCTCCCCTTCCACTCTCCTGTCTGGCAGAGTCCTTGTAACCCCAACAAGGGTGGGCCCAGGATTCCTGGGGGGCTCAACCCCCCACCTTGTCATGGTCACTTAGGGCAGGGGCTAGGGTGTCCCCACTCTGGGGTGCTTGCTCTGCACTGGACACTTCCCTAACCCACTGATCAGTGCCTAGAGTTCAAAGCAAATACAATGTATTAAAGAGCATTCAATTAAAAAAACAAGGAAAGAATGGGAAAGGTTAAAGGAAAACCCATCACCTGGCTCTGTGGCACAGGGACACCACAACCAGTCCTGGCTGGAATGTCAGGGCAGTTCACAGCTCGTTCCTCACACATCCCAGGCCCCTGCCCAGGCCCTGGCTGTGCTCCAGGGATGCTGCGGGTCGGACAGTTGCTCTGGCAGTGGCCACATGCCTTCAGGCTCTAGGTGGCAGGACCCTTCCCCCAGTGTCACCCGCCACCCCCCATCGGGGTTACCAACCCCCTCCCCACAGTCTGGCCTGCAGGGCCTCTTGGGTGGGGGTGTCTCCCTGCACTGGGCCCTCTGCCCAGGGTCCCCCCTGCTCTCCTCAGCTGCTCACTGCACCCAGCTCCAGCTCCAGCCCCACTCTGCCTCGGCACTGCTGCTGCTCTGCCCCAAAAACCTGGGCTGCTCCTCTGGCCCCTCAGGCTCCTGCTCTCTCCTTAGCTCAGCCCCTCTGGCCAGGCAGCTCCAGCTCACACAGAGGACGGGACCCCCTGGCCTCCTGACTCCCTCATTGGCCTACCTGCTTGTCAATCAGGCTGACCTGGAGCATTGGCCTCTCCCCATTGCCCCTGGGGACTGTCAGTCTCAGGGTCTTGATTTCTCATCAGACCTTCCCCTTTCTAAAAAGCCCCACTAAGTTCCAGTGAGGGTCCAGCAGTCCCCTTACACTCACAGAACACAGGTACACAAATTCTTTCTTCCGATTCAGCTTCTCTCCTAAAACATCAACCAACAGCTCTTCTTCCACCGTTCCTGCTTGCATAACTCCAGTTCCCTTTGTGTTTCCCCATGGGCTTCAAACACAGATGCCCACTCTGCTACCGTATTTACCAAGCTAAAAGACAAAGCAGACAAAGAGAAATAGACCCATTGTTGCCCTGTCTTCCATGAGGGGCTAGAGATCTATCTCCCCTCTGACTGGCACAAATGCTGCAAATTAGCCTCCACACCCCCCATGAGTTGGTCTTAACCAAACCAATATTTTACTGGCTTTGGTCCAGAAACAGAGAGAAAAGCAGAGAATGAAGCAGAGAGACTGGGTAGTGGTTAGAGCACCAGCCTGGGCTTGGGCGAGACAGGTACAGTTCTGCCCTCTGCCTCAGTCTCCCTGTGGGACCGTGGGCAAGTCACTTAGGGCCAGATTTCCAGAAGTATCTAGGTACCCAATGCAGCTAGGTGCCCAGTGGGATTTTGAAAAGCCTATTGGCATGGTTAGGTGCCTAAATACCTTTGAAAACCAGCCCTTAATTTCTCTAGTACAGCTCTCCAAAGGGAGTTAGGCACCTAAATACCTTTGAGGATCTGGCCCTTTGAGCCTCTGCTACCCATCTGTATAATGGGGTTGGTAGCTCTGTGCTGCCCCCCAGGAGTGTGTGAGGATAATACACTCAGCTCCTGTGGTGCGGGGAGCCAGGGCAGTGCCTAAGGGCAAGTCTATACTTACATGCCGGGTTGGCAGGTAGCATTCGACTTCTCGGAGTTCGAACTATCGCATAGACGCGATAGTTCGAACTCCGAACACACGCCCGTTGACTCCGGAACTCCACCACCGCGAACGGCGGTGGCGGAGTCGACGGGGGAGCCACGGACTTCGATCCCGCGGCGTCAGGATGGGTAAGTCAGTCGAACTAAGGTAGTTCGACTTCAGCTACGCTATTTCGAAGTCGCGTACCTTAGTTCGACCCCACAGTGTAGACCAGGCCTAAGAGAGCCAGATACAACAGCAAGACATACAGACACCATGGACTGCATCACTCGACTGGCCCTAAACGTGGTAACAAAGCACCGCAGGGCGCATCCCCTTATCAGAATGTCGCTCAGTCAGGTTGCTGCTGGCCGCCTAGTAAAGCGGCACCCTCTTTGGGACACCCACTACCCAGCCTCTGCCCGGGTCTGTCTTGCCTACTGCTTAGCCCATGAGGCATCCAGATGTAGCGATGCTCCAGGCTTAAAGGCCTTTCTGGGCCTCAGGGTACAACATAGCTAATGCCACTCCTTTTCTCCTGCTCTTTAGCTGGCTGGTCTGTAACATCTTTGGGGCAGGGACTGGCTCTAGTACAGTGCCAGGCACAATGGGGCTCTGATTGCGCATGGGGCTTCTCAGCAGAACCATAGCTAAATTAGTAACACCAGGGTGATGGGACAGTTCTGAGACCTTCTGGGAGATCTAGAGAAATTGCCCTTTCCAGGAAGACATGGAACAGCCCCTGTTGTCAGAGTACTACCGGTGTGGTGTTCTGCTTTCTCCTCGTTGATATCACTCGGCTGCGTGCGTGTGTTCCCTCTGTGTGCTGCCCCAGCTCTGCGCAGATAGCTGACACAGCAGACCCGACGAGACCCCCCAATAACCACAGAGTCCAGTAAGATGCAAAGCCACGTCGGCTAGGTTTATTGCGATCTTGGACACCCTTGCAGGGTCCCCGTAGATTACTTAGTCTACCGGGCGTACTGCGACAGAGTGCCTCTTGGCAATGGACCCGGCTCAGTCAGTGGCGAGACTTTCCACTTCCCCCTCGGCCGGACAAAGACACCGCCCCAGGGGTACATTCTTATACACAGGTACAAACAAGTTACACATCACACCTGACGTATTGAGGGGGCCACCCCTCTACGCAGCGAGGTTCAACCTCTCTACGTATTAAGGTGCCGCCTTCTGCCTTGTACATGTTGGTTCGATCAAAACAACTCTATCCATCATTTTACCCTTTTGCCCCTGTCATTGGGATGGGTCGGCCTGTCCTTTTATTTTCTATGGAATGTTTCAGTATAGTGTATTCTAGTGCTGTGTTTATACTTCGGTATGCTAGGTGAATATATGTTTATGCAGCGTCAGCCCTTTTCTTGCCAGCTTCTGTGAACTGAGCCAGCCTCTGGCTCACAGCTTAACTTTGCTTTATGTTAGCAAAGTCTTGACCATTACTTTAGTTCAGGCCTCAGGCCTCATACCGGGCCTTTATCAGGGCCTGCACTTACTACAGCCCCTAATGGGACAAGCTCCGACCACTCGTCCGTTCAGAATCCCTGCACTGTAGATTGATGGTTCCGCTTTCCCAGACAGTCTCCAAGGTGTCTTTTTTGACCTCCTCCGCCCACCGGGGCAAGGAGATGGAACTGAAATAGAACAGAGCGAGAGATCCGAGTCCATTCATCGCTCCGCCCTGTCCACGTGGGTCTGTTTCTCTGCAGGGGCTGAGTCAGTGCGCGGCCGGCCAAGTCACAAGGAGCCCCCAAGAAAAGAGCCAAACCCTGGAACAGCAGCAGCAGTTGGTGACCGAGCAGGTAACGAGCCATGCGTTTGGCTTTGTCTTAGGCTCTCTGCCTCATCATAGTTTTTACGCTTCTCTGAAGCGGGCAGGTGGTCTCCAAGGCCAGGGAGCCATCACAGGCAGGATTCTGCTGTCAGAGTGGCTGTGTGAGCGTAGGCTCTGGCATGTGGCGGCGTGAACATGTGGGCATAGAGGGGAGGTAGCCAAAAGCCCTGACTGAAGTTGCATGGGCATTTGAGATGACAGGGATGGATGGAGTGTCCCAGCTAGCTGGAGCAAGGCACAGGAAAGCAGGGGTAGCTACAAGCAGCTTGGGAAAGTGTGGGGGTATCCCAAGGAGCCAGAATGGATGGAAAGTAGAACAGGCTTCCTAGTTACTGTCCAGAGCTTCTTGCACCTGGGGATTTAGGCCGATGCCAGTGAGGGCTGGTAGAGCCCCTGAAATTCACTCTCTGCTGCTCCAACAGCTCAAGGGCTTGTTCAGACAGAGGCAGCAGCTGCAGTCAGGGCACAGGAAGCTGTCAAGAGACCAGAAGGACGAGTGCTCAGTGGAGCAATGGGTGAAGAACTCTCAAGTGGTAAGAACTGCCTGCCCCGTCCCCGCCCCGCATTCGTCCAGCTCCATGCAGCCCATCTTCACACCCAGGAGGTGGCTGCAGTAAGGCTGGTGCTGGTTTGTGGGTGTTGGGACACAGGCAGCAATTGTGAATGTGGCAGTCGGTTGACTCTGAAGGGCTGTCAGGTACGAGCCACGAACCCAACAGGTACTCCTGGTATCTGCCATGAACCCACTATCGTCTTTGGTCTCATGTGGTTTCTGCAGAATGCAAGAGGAGCCATCAAGCCACACGGGAAACCGCCGCAGGAGCTAAAAGAAAAGCAGCAGCCTGTGCCAGGAGATCTGGGCTTCTCCACCAGCACCGAAGAAGTGCAGAGCCTCAGGCTGCAACTGCAAGAGAAAACGGAAATGGTATGGGCCTGCCTGCCCCAGGGAACGCACCACAGCTCGAGGGCAAGCTCGGTACTGAGTGGGGAGCTGTAGATCTGGCTCTCCTGAGGCAGGATCAAGCTGGCCAGAGGCTGGGAATCAGTTTGAGCATCAGTGCAAACTCCTCCTCTGCCATCCACCATTATGGAAGGATCCCCAGGCCCATGTGCTGCAAGAGCCCGTCATGCTCTGTGCATCCTACTCCACACCCTTATCCCTCTGCATCGGATTTTCTGTCTGCCTCTTAAGGAATCTGCCATTTTCATGGCCTCCCATTAAAATATGTACATGTGCAAGGGGCCACCCAGGCAATGTACCCACCGCAGGGTTTCTAACCGAGCCGCTCTGTGTTGTTTCCAGATTTCCGCAATGGCCTCTGAGATCCAGGGACTGCAGCAAAAGAACGAACACCTGATGAAAGGTAGGATGGTGGCATTGCCATGGCACAGGCTGTTCTTAATGGTACCAGGCTGCTGCTTGCAGCTGTACTGCAGGGCAGCGGGAATGGGGTGCTGGGCCAGCAGAGACCGAGATAGGCTGCTCATTTAAAAAGTGAAAGCTCAAGGCCTTTCTGCAGACTAGGGCCTGATCCTGGGAGATGCCGAGCGCTCTCAATCCCACCTGGTTCTAATGGGAATTGAGGTTGCTCAGGACCAGATCCTCAAAGATGTTTAAAGGTCTAACTCCCATTGAAATCCATGAGAGTTAGGAGCCTAAATATCTTTGAGGATCTGGGCCCCAACGCCTCCATGAAGAGGGACAGTCTCTCTCTAGATTGAGGCCTATGTTAGGAATCACCATGTCTCTGAACAATCCAACGATCCTCCATATCTGCATCTAGTTTCTGGATGCATCAGAGGAAAGCAGGGCAGCCTTCAGGGTACACAACACAAGTGCAATATCATGCTGTGACGGGAAGGCATGTTTGACCTGGGACATGAATAGCTTTTGATATTTTTACCCTAACGTACGTGACCCCAGCTGCTGTTATTTTATAGACTAGATTTCAGCATTTACCCAGTCCTTTGCCTTGGTAACATCCTGCAGCAGTGAGTTCTGCAGCTTAACACGTACTCTGCAATTTCAACCTTACCTTTGGCAGCTGTAACTGGTTTGCTTTATAATTCCATTGAGTTCCCCCGTCCCTTTCCAGCTCTTTGATTGGAAAAGGTGATTGGGAGTCTCTGCTTGACCATTCATGGTGTTCCACACAGTCCATCCTTGCGAGAACCCCAGCCCATGACTTCAGCAGAATTGCAGCAGGAGTTAGTCCCAGTGATCTAGCACTCCTTGCTGAGGCAGTTGAAAGGAACTGCCACCTAGAGCTTTGCAGTGGAATTGATCATCTGATGCCCAGTAACAATCTCCTTCCTCTTCTCCTAACAGCGAAACTGCGGTTTCAGCAGCAAATCCAGGACATCCGCAGCCTCCAGCAGCAGCGACAGGAAAGGAGCGACTCAGACCTGCTGGTTCCTAGGCTCTCCAGCCAGCAAGAGCTGGAGTTGGGGCTGAACCAGCGGAGCGATGGCTCTGGACCTCCGACAGGTGGTGATCCCCATGCTTCCTCCCTCTGCCCCCCGCACAGCAGAGCGGCTCTGTACCTAGCCAAGCAGGTGGTGCTGCCCGAGGCAGGAGACGAGCTGCGTTGCTTCAGTTCTGAAAGCAGTGGCAGCCAGTCCCACAGGTCCCAGGCAGGGTCAGAACTGCCAGCGCCGCCGCTGAGCAAGCTCCCTGCTGATTCTGTGACTGGGAAGCTGCCTCCCCCTTCCACACTGCCCCTCCCAGCCTCCACCCCGGCATCTGGCAAATCCTCCCCCGAGGCCCGCTCCTCCCCAGTGAGCCCCCGGAGTCAGCCTGGAAGCCAGGAGTCCTCGTACACTCCCAAGGGGGCAGTGCTGCTCTCGCCGAGACCCTTCCGGGCACAACGACTGGGCTCTCCCTTTAAATTCAGAGTGAGCCCGGAGCCCCCAGGGGAGAGCTGTGGCAGCTGAAGCACCCTGTCCGTTGAGGTCAGATTAGATGATCACAATGGGCCCCTTCTGGCCTTGGAATCTATGAATCCTGCATGGCTGGGTACACGTGGCTTTGAATGATCTGCTCTGTGCCCTCTTCTTGTCCTCTGAGCTGTTCGCCATAGAGCCTGGCTGGTAAATGAATGAACATAGCATGTTTTCTTGGAACTAGCTTGTTTCCCCCTGGCAGCGGGGAAAGGTGGTCTCCTGACCCCTTGGGTTGGAATTCAGATTGGGGGCATGACAGGGGAGGGGCTGTTCTTGCACTAGCCGGGCAACTAAGTCCAACAGTCCTCAGTGCCCCGCCCCGCGCCCCTGGGCCTCCTGGAGTAGGGAGCCACCAGTGTGGTCTGTGAGCAGCAAATGGTTTGATGTATGCTACAGGTTCTTCCCCTGCCCTCCTTGCCCGAGCATCTGAGCACCTACCGCTCATGCACTAAGGGATTTGACTCACTTTTGCCACATGTAGTTCTTGCTTTCGCTCGTCTTCTCCTCAGGGGGAGAAATGTGCAGTGGAGTGTTGGGAAACATACCCCCTGCTCTGTGTTTATATGGGGAAGGGACGGTCAGAGGGGTGCGCCTGGCACCTAGACCACGAGGTGGGGAGGGTTGTGATGGTCCTTGGTTTCATCCCACAGTCTGAGGCTGGCCCCCAAGACAACTCTGCCTCCTGCATAGCCGAGCCGAGCTTTACCCTGAAGTTAGGAAGTGCCTTGGTGCCAGAGGAGCAGAGCCCAGCCAGGCCCCAGCCCAGAGCTTTAGGTGATCTACTACATAGGCTGGGCCTCTTCTGTTCCCCCTGAGATAGAGAGCTGCTTCTCCTTCCCTGGAAGCTCAGCCTCCTGAGGGAGAGGAGGCCGTAGATAGAGTACCCAAGCTACACCAGCTGCACTGCTCAGCTGCTGCATTGAGGAACAGGCAGCAGAGCGGGCCCTCGTAGCTCACTGCCTCCAGTTCCCTCGTCCCTAGCAGCCCTGCCTTCAGAGTCATCAGGCAATGACCACTGGATGGGCCGACCTTTTGCACTGTAAGCCAGATCTCCCCTCCTGCTCACCGCTGTGCTGCCACAGCCCTTCCAAAGAGGTGGAAGAGTTGGTGGAGGGGGCAGGTGCCCCACTGGTAGAGTTTGGGTTTCCCAGGGAAGTGGGGTTCAGCGGTGGGCAGCTAAGGATTGTCAGCATAGTCACAGATGGATTTGATTTTTGTGAAGGCCTGATGCCCTCTGGAGCAGGCCTTGATCCTCTCCCCCAGCTCTCCGTGCTGCCCTGTGCTTGCTGTGAAAACCCCTTGGCATCGGGCACCGATCGCTATCCCCGCAGCTGATTTCTGGGGTGAGAGCGAATCCCCACTCTCACTATTCTGCTTCCTGTGTGGATAATGTGTCTGTCTTCCATAAAGGACTGGAATGTGCTCTGCTGCCTCAGACTGTTCTTCTGCTGGGCCCCCAGGGACGGGAGGCTGGGCATCAAGGCTGGCAGGAAGATGGCTGAGAGGCTAATAGCAAGGAAGCCTTTCAGGCTGGAGTTCTAGGTCTAGGGATCAGAGCCAGGTTCTGGTTCAGCCCATTGCTGTGCTAAGGATGCAGGTAGGCTCCCCAGTGTTTGGCGTATGAGGAGAGGCAGGTTGGCTTCCTTTTCCAGATGGGGACACACCACAGCTCAACATCTCACAGTTAGCCCCCTGTGATTCGTTCGCTGTTAGGGGTTTATCCTGCCACCCGTCGCCACCGCATCTCGGCCCCTTCAGTGTAAAAGCAACAGCAATTGGAAGGAAATGAAACACCTTGTGCCTCAGCTTCCATATCTTCGCATTCTGCCCTTCTCATAAGGTTGCCAACGTGGGCCTGTCTCAGGCAGGCCAGATGTGGCACAAGAACACCATCTCCACCGGCCCATGAACCATGGCCGTTTGGACCTGCAGTGATGGCAGGGCTGGAACTCCCACGCCACAGCACAGGCCACGGGAGTTAAAGGCGACTCATAATAATAGAGAGCCTATGACACACAGGTTCTAAATCCAGTTAGGAGAGAGCAGTGCTGCAACTACACAACAGTCACTCCTCCGTGTGTACATACACACCTACAGTCCATGTCCATATACATCCCCCAACACAACCAACAATCCAGATTATTTCACTAGCGAGACTTGGGAGTTTGATAACCAAAGCCCAAGGAAACCCTGTTAATATTGTTCTGACATCGGTACAGTCGCATGGCAGGAATGACATCACAGAGGCAGCAACACACCTTCAGAACAAATTCCTTTTATTTGTTTAAAGGGGACAAAGTGGATAGAAAACACAAAGGTCTGAGCCAGCAACCAGATGTGGGGCTGCAGGCCTGGGCCCTGCACTATAGTGATGGCTCCCTGGGGCCTTCCCAATGATGTCACTTCCTGTCTGGCATCTTGGGAGACCACCTAGCCTCTATGGAAAGCTTCTGTGTTTTAAAAATAAGTTTCCAGGCTATTACCTTACCTATTACCCTGGGGGGAGGGGTGCATTTTTCATTGACTGGGGACTGTGTTAAGTAACTGACTGCTATGGTTGCAGATTTGATAAGAGGATCTGAATGAAGAGATGTTGGGGTGATGGGTTGGCCATTGGAATAGGCATAAAACTACGACTGCATTGGCAGTAACAGGCCAGCAAGTTGCGGCTGCTCTATGCCAAGCCGGCACTGCCAGCATTACCTCAGTGTTGTGCTGGAAGGGGGACCATGGCTTAACAAGGGAATCCCTCCGAAGATTCAGTGACATCAGCAGAATCACAGGAAGCTGGGCTCTCCTGGATCCACCTGCTGGACCTCATCCCTGCAATCTTCCTTTTTTCACCTTGTAGCCCTGCTCCTCCAGCAGCAGCTCTGAACTTCAGAACTGTAGGCCCAAGTAAAGCAGGGAGGATTATGCACCAGAGGGATGCATCCCAGGGCAGGTCCAAGGTGAGACGTGCAACAGTTCAACACTCCATTATAAAACAATGAGGTGGGAGAATGGGATGGAATCTGGTATTTTATGCAGGAAGTTGGGGATAGGGAAAATGGCCTTCCAGCCCTTCCGTGACCTCTTCCTTGCCCATGCTTAGGGCACATGGGTTCCTCCTTCACAGGGACCCCACAGATCAGTGCTCTACACAGTACAGCTAGCTTGGGCTTTCTTACACAGAGATCTAGGAATCAAGGCTGACATTTCATCCATGTGTGATCTGGCTGTTCCCTACGAGTGGACTGGAACAGACTGGACTGTGACTGCAGCACTGATCGTACATGTTACGCTGAGCAGAATTCACAAAATGCAGCAGGGGCCACACCCAACCCAAAGCAGGTGTAATTCTACTGACTTCACAAGAGCATCAAGCATGGGGTAAGTGGTCATCATAACTGCAGTGAAGTCAATGGTGTTGCACCTGGTTATCCTCAGACTGGATGTGGGTCAGGGCCTCCAAGGCTGTCTTAAATTTGATCACTGGTTACTGTCTTGGTTTGGGGATTGGGGACAACTAGCTTTGTTGACGGGCCAGCCTGGAATCCTCCTGAGCAAGTCTGGAACACATGAAGCTTCCTCTTTTCATCTGTCCATGCTCTTTCCTCTCCTCTCAATGCTCCCACTTCCCTCTGCTCCTTTCCACATCTCATGTTCCTGTGCCCATCTCCTGCCCTCCTTTCGCTGCTGCTGCCAGTGCTCCCTTCCCTGGGCCAATGTTCCAACAGCAGCCAGGAGCTGACGGTGAGGCTCTTTCCCTTTAATTTCAGAAACATGCTCTCTATCTAAGATACTTAACACGGAAAGTCTCTGGCTTTGCTTCAAGTTCCTTGCTGCTCCCCCTCTTGGTGGCCTCAGGGCCATCCAGGGCAGCACAGAGCAGACTCGCACCACGTAGGAGACGACACTTCTGACATGACTGCAGTTCTTCAACCCAGCCATGCAGCCAGCGGGAATCACCCGCTCAGGCATCAGCACTGACTTCCCTGTCCTGCTCCAACTGATGAGCTTCAATGAGTCACCTGCCGACTGACCGTAGGGAACTTCAAGGGGAGAGACTGAAAACATTCGGCTGAATCACATGCCACCGTGCGGATTCCACGTGCCCTCGGCAGCACATCTCCTTCCAGTGGAGCAGCCCTGCCTCTGGGGCGTGGGGCCCAATCAGCACTCGGCCCAGGGTGCAGCTGCGCGTATAGAGACGAGCCTTGGGGGAGGAAGGGGAAAGGCAGCATGAGGCAGGGAGGAGTCAATGGGAGAACCAGCCAGAAGGCTCAGCAAACAGCCCCTCCCCTGGAAATGCCATCCCATTCCGACAGCCCCTTGACAGCAACAAGTCCCAGCACCTCCTCCACCAATATCACCTGTGCCAACAACCCCATAGCCCCTTCCAAATGCCACCATGTGTGCCAACCCCCTACAAGTGCCAGCTGCCTTGTCAAACCCCTTAACATTCCACTGAGGAGGGACGGATAGCTAGCTCAAGGAGGGATAGCTCAGTGGTTTGAGCATTGGCCTGCTAAACCCAGGGTTGTGAGTTCAATCCTTGAGGGGGCCACTTAGGGATCTGGGGCAAACTCAGTACTTGGTCCTGCTAGTGAAGGCAGGGGGCTGGACTCAATGACCTTTCAGGGTCCCTTCCAGTTCTAGGAGATAGGTAGGTATATCTCCATATATTATAGGAGCCAACCTTCCCACAGTAAAAACACTTCCCCAGGGCACTGAGTGCCTACTGGTACCAATCCCCCTGAAAATGCCCCCGAGCATCAAATCACTCCAACAAACCTCCTTGCATATGTCACCACCCACTTGCCAGCCTGCCCCTGCAAATGCTCCACTGTCACCTGCCTGCTCTGGAAGGAATCAGTGCCTGCACTGATAAATACTGCCCCCACCCCTTATGCCCTGCAGCATGCTAATGCACCATCTGATGCACACAGGTTCCCGCTCCTGTCCCTCCAACCTGCATGACAGTGAACTCCAGGCACAGCTGCTGCTCCTGGATGTCTCCTGCAGGGACGTTGAAGAGGAAGGGCGTGTTCCACACGGGGTTGTAGCCGGCTATGGACTTGGTCTCCTTCGTGTCCATGACTCGCCCACCACAGTAAAACTGAATGACAACGTAGTGGTCTGGGAATGGAATAGGAGAATAAGGAGACTGCTGACAGCACATGGGATCTGCTGTGAACAGACACAGATTTGCTTGGACGCAGCGAGGCTCATGAGGAGGTAAGTTGGGGCAGCTGAATAGGTGAGTCCTGTCTCCCAGAAGCTCTGTGTCAGGCCCTGTGGAGCTATCGGGATAGAATGGAGAGAGCTTTGAAGCACTGGACACTCCCATAAGCGCTGGTCAGAGGGCCCCGGGCCTCGGAAGGTCATTTAAACAAGAGAAGGCATCTGAGCCAGCTACTCTCTTCACTAGCAGCCTACAGCATTGGCCTGGCTAGAGGCTTCACAACCCTTCTACCCCTGCTCCCAGGAAGGCAACGGGATCTGCCACTGCTGGGCTTGGGAAAATGGGATGCAAAGAAGGGTTAGAACAAAGGGGCAGAGAGGACCCGTGCCTGCCAATAAGGGGGTGGGGGAGAGGGAGGGCAGTCGGCTTCAGCAGTGTTACTGAGCATGCCCAGTACAAGCCAAGGAGCAAATGCGGGGGCACATGTCCCCTCATGCCCCCCCCACCCCGATGTGTCACCTCTGTGAGGGAAATTGGAAATCCCACAACTGTGATACCCCCCCATTCTGGATCCCTCACTTTAGCCCACATTTCCCAGCTGTACTGAAAATATCTTCATTCTAACCATGGTTGCAGGGGTGTCACCATGGGCATGCTCCTCATAGGGTTACGTGTGTGCTGTACAGGCCATTGGGTGGGGGGCTGATAGGGCCCATAGCAGAGATGCCCAGACTCCGTGGTCCAGGGGGTCTGTAACTGAGAGGGGCATGTACCATAGCAGATCCCGAGGACTTTTAAATGACACAACTGTATGTTCTACAACAGGAATACTATTACCGGTGCCACCGAAGTCCTTCCCGCTGCTGAGGCCTATTGAACCTGGCCTGCCCCTCAGCCTTGTTGGAGGGGTTCCCTCTGCACCTCCCTACCTGGTGCCCCTGGCATGCGGGTGAGCCGGCCCAGATTCTCTGCCTTGCGGACCAGCACCTTGATACGATTGGCTAGAGCCTGGTATTGGAGGAGAATGAAGAGCTGGCCCAGGGACGAGGACTGGGAGCACGCAGCGCCATAGCTCATGTCCTGAGCACTGAGACACTGAAACAACATGGACAGCAGGAGACAATGAAACACCCACCAATCTCATCTCCTCCCTGCAGCCTCCAGGGCACCTAGCAGCTACTGAGACCGAACAAAGGTCAGGCCCATCCAGGAGCTTCAGAATGGAAAGTCCTTCACGTTCTTACCACAGCCAAAGGATTTCCCACCCACTTACCCCCATCACATATACCCTCCCGCTAGGGTGACCAGATGTCCCGACTTTATAAGGACAGTCCCGATTTTGGGGGCTTTTTCTTATATAGGCTCCTATTACCCCCCACCCCCTGTCCCGATTTTTCACACTTGCTATCTGGTCACTCTACCTCCCGCCCAGCTGCTCTGCTTCCAGCTAAGGCTGACTTCGCTTCATCTTGAGCTAAAGGAGGATCTTTTTGGATCTGTGGCCCTCACAGGATGCATGATCAGACATGAGCTGGTCTGGTATCCCATATAGCAGAGGGAAGTGGTGATACACCCAGTCCTCACTTGTCCTGTGAGGGGAATTCCACTGAATGACACAGAGGTTCTGTAATGAAAAAGTCCTCCCCTTGCATCCGTACAGGTGGACCTTTAAGTCTCCGGGGCCCTGGAGACCTTAGCCAGCACTATCCCCACTGGGTACTATTAGTTCAGTGACCCAGTCCTGACCTTTTTGAGTTTGGTTTTGGCGGTTGACAGCTCCCGAGTGTAGCTGGAGGCTGCCTCGGGGTTCCAAGTAACCTGGGCACACGGGAACATCACTTCCCCAATAAAGGAGTCCCTGAAGCTGCGAAACTCCTTCACATAGACAGCGAAGCGCAGGGTGAAGCCCCTCAGCTCCTCCAGGTGGTAGCGGCCGAACTGGAACTGCTCTCGGAACTCGGGGTTGAGGCTCTTCCTGCGCACAGCTGTGCGCTGGGGCTCGATGAACTTGGGGAGCAGGTACACTTTGACATAGGAGTCCCGGCTGCTTCGAAAGCCCTTGGGCAGGTGGGACACGCTGATCACCGTCACAGTGAGTGTGGCCTCAGGCTGGGAGTAGAACAGGATGAAGTGGAGTTGGGGCCGCTGCTTGGGGCTGGCGCTGGAGAGGCTCCCTGGCATGGTGGATGACTGGCGGACGCTGGCTCCCAGAACAGGACAAGTCAGCAAGCTGCTCTTGTCAGTCTCCCCAAAGATGGTGGACCGGCGCTCCCAGCCCGGCTCTGTCTTGGAGAACAGGCCAAGCTTCTGGGAGAAAGGGATGCTGGGTAAAGAGGCCCTCCCATGCAACATGCTCCGTGGCAGGCTGCCAGCTCCAGGAGAACCCAGCGAGTCATTCCCTGCACATTCCAGCACCTCTCCCTCTAGCTCCACGTACTGTTGCTGGATGGGCACGGTGGTGGTCTGGGAAGGCAGAGCAGGTCCCAGCTCCACCAGAGTGTTGGTCAGTGCCTGCTCTTTCCTGTTGCTCTGGTTGCGCCTCTCGCTTCGACGCCAGCACACGGCACAGCCCAGGAGAAGGCAGAAGCACAGAAGAGCCAGCCCCACTCCGAGGAGCATCTGCAAATGCACTAAATGGAGCAGAGAAGAATTACAGCATGAGTATATGAAGGGGGCTGCAGGTAGCAGAGCTCCCGTGTGACCAGAAGGCATTTGGCAGAAGGTGCCTGGCCAGTGGGTGGGATATGTGATTAAGATGTAGCAGTTTGTACCTGTGTTCTACGGCAATGGGCCTATTACAAATGCCACAGCTAGACTGATTGGGCAGGTACCTCCTTCAGCTCATCAGAAATCAGGAGTTCACATCACTCCTCCAAGGATGAAGTGGTCAGAATCGTCCCTTATAATAATAATACCCAGCTATTCTCAAAGGAGGTCAGTATCAGGACCCCCATTTTACAGATTGGTAAACTGAGGCACAGGGTGATGAAGAGCCCAGGGTCACTCAGCAAGCCAGTGTCAGAGCCAGGTGTAGAACCTAGGTCCCAGTCCAACTCTCTATGATCTTAAAATCTATGAAAATAGGTTGATGACAACTGAATCTTGGCAATCACCAGCAACTGCACAGCAGTCAAAATCCAGATACACACTCACACCCCAGGAACAGTCAGAGCCAGTGGTTCAATTCTGTGCTGTTACTAAACCAAACCTGTCAGGCCCTCTCTCATCACCGCACAGGACATGCCTGGCAAGATTACTGTGTAATATCGAGTGATAAGAGAAAGGAGCGGGGTCAGAGAGCTGTGCTGAGGGTGTCAGCATCTGCAGCGCTCCATTCTCTCTGAGCACCATTCCCGAGCGGAGCTGGAATTATTACATCAGATCAACACATCCGTCGCAAGGCTAAAATAAATCCAGCCTCACCCTAAACAAGATAATGGCCATGGAAAAAAACCTCCTCTTATCAGCCCCACAGCCGAGTTGACGCACTGTTTATGTAAGACACATGATTGACGCCAGTCAAACACCCAGGGGAAAAAACACAGAATCCTCTCTTCAGCCTCCTTTCCCGGTCAGTGGTCTGAGGCTTCGTTGACAGCCATGGGGTGACCCCACATGTGCTAGAGGAAGGGCAAACAGCCTGGAAGTGGAGGTGCCCTGACGCAGACAGCAGCTGGTTGTGTGGCAGTGGCATGCGGCACTGCAAACACTAGATGCATGGTAGGATCATGATGGTAAACTCAGCCTTGACATTCTCCCCTGACTCTCAAGGTTCCCTCAATGCCCCAGCGATTTCCCATCCTGCACTCACCCCCCCATGATGCTGTCCATGCCAGCCTAGGAGAGCTAGATGTAGCTCCCCTCACTACCCATCCACACCTGTCTTACTCTAAGTCAGCCAGTGGAACTGCCACATGAGACACCTCCTCCCACCCCCAGTAATTGAGCATGATGGCCCCATCCTCCTCCCTATGGCTGCAGGGCCAAGAGTGAAGGAACATGTTGACATCTCGACCTCAAAGCCTGGCATGGGAAGCAGGTTGCAGTAGCACTCGAGCACCAGAGCTAATCCACCTTGGATGCCGTGGTAGATCTGGATCAGTAGGTTCAATGGGGCAACCCGGGTGTCAAAAGTCACCAAGCTTCCAATCCCATATGTGGAGTAACCAGGACAGGAGACAATCTGCCCTAAATATTTAAGGCAGTTCCCATGCTCTTGACTTCCAGCCAGTTTCCGAACAGGGATGGAAACTAAGATCTTTTTAGTCCTTTAGTTCTAGTACATTATTTGTTTCTTTATCAGCACTAACTCGGAAATTTTGAATCAGAGAACAAAATGGATGCCAGGAATGATTTATGGAGTTGGATGATCTCTTGGGCATAGGGATGGAGTAACGTAGGGTTAAGGCAAAGTGAAAGATGCCTGCGTGAAAAATAAGGAGGCCGCTGCCCTCCCGGTCTGAGGAGACCGGGCGTCCGTTCAGGCCTTGGGGAGGAGACTGAACATAGTCCATCCAGGCATTCCTCTCATGTCCCTTCCCAGCAATGGACTCAGGCTGAGGACTATCTAAAGGGTTTGTGTAGCATCCCAGGGTGCCTAAAGCAAGGCCTATAGTTTCAAACTTGAGTGGCTAAAATTTGATTCAGAAAAAAAAAGCCTGATCTGAAGAAGTGCCACGTACCCAGAGACCTTGTACACTTCAGCGGGAGCTGCAGGTGTGCCACGCCACTCAAAAATCAGCCCAGACTTGTAACTAAGAGCCTATGTATGGATTTAGGAGCCCTACCTTTAGGCTCCCAAGTTGGAAAATTTTGGCCAGAATCCATCAGAAATTCTATTCAGCTCAGTCAACAATGTTCCCTGGGCTCAGTGCCAACAAGCCCCAGTCTAAGTGACAGAGGAGGTGTCAGTCCATGGCGTTCCATCTGCAGCTGCATTATGGCTGGTTTGCATCTCAGCAGCCTGCAGGAGCAGGGCCGAGGGGGAAGAACTTGGGCATCACGGTGCAATGGGGCAGGGTGGGGAGCAGAAACCAGGGTTGTGAAGGTGCACGCGCAGTTCCTTCCTAGCGCTCGGCAGTGCTGCACGACGGAGTTCCCATCTCACCTTGGGGAGCTCAGAGTCCCTACTTTATAAACCAGCCGTAATGCAGAGAGCTTGGAAAGCCCCTGGAGTGGAGGTAACTGAATCCCAGCCCATCCGAATCAGCCACGGTAGAGCTCAATGCACCCTTGTGCTAGGCATTTAGGTTGTGCCATGATGATGTCATGCGGATACAACCACTTTGCCATTTGGCCAGGTTCCCAAGCTCCTCTCCAATACCCAACCACTGCTCCTTTTAGACTGCAAGCTCTCCGGGGCAGGCCCCAGCTGCCATCCCTGTCTCGAGCACATGCTGGGCCTCTGTAGAGCTAGGCATGGGCACTCTATAAATAACTGATGAAGTCACCAGCCCGGAGGAGCCCCTTCCCCAGGGCCTGTCCCCAGAGCATGCCCAGGAGTGCGAGTTCACATTTTAAATCCTTTTGTGATTAATGCCCAGCTGCAAACGTCTCCTGGTTCATTAGCTCATGCGGGAGCAACTGATGACTTTCCTCTCACTCCTGGGAGGGTGGCAGCGGATAAGGGAGTGAGAAGGAAGGGACAAAAACGGGATTGTCCAAACCCCGCTGTCCAGCTCTAGGCCATAAGGAACAAAGGCTCACTCCCCCATACAAACAGATCTAACAGGCTGGAGAGCTATGTGGCAAGAGACAAGATACAAAATCCATGTACCCAGGGAAGGGAGGGGTGGGGGAAGGAAAGAGACCAACCTTGCTGATGTTTGTTGAGAAGGACTTGGATGAACAGCCAGAGGAAGAGGAGAGGCACCACCCCTTCTATCATTCCTTTGCAGAAGATGATGATGGCCTGGCAAAGGGTGAGAGCTGGGTGTTCAGGATCCACATATGCCATCCTACTGGCTACAGAGAGCAGGAGCGGAGCAGGAGCTCTAGCTGGTTGTGGGAGCTGTGGTACCAGCCTGCAGCAGAGCCATCAGGCAGAGAGTAGATCCCAAAGGCTAAGGGAGAAGCTCGTAGACTGGGTTCCCATTCAGGGGAATTGCTTTCCTCCTGCTGAAGATTTCTGCCCTGGTAAAGCATCCTCAGGGCCTTGGCTGGGAGGAGGACACAGTCCAGCCTGCCTGTGTGCTAAGCAAGAGCCAGAGCAGCAGAGTTCACCAGCAGAGCCTATGCTTTGCCAGCTCCTGGTGGGACCCAGCAGGCAGACGGTGTGAAAGCACAGCCCCAATCAGCCAGCAGGCTGCCAGCTATCCAGCAGCCCCAGAGACCACCCGCCAGTGCAGATGTCAGTGGCCCTCTTTAAATAGTTCCAGGGACAGAGGCAGAAGGCAGGGAGTCATCTCAGTTGCTGTTAATAATCAGTATGGCTTCTGCTCCAGTCAGTCCAGTCCAGAGCCCTCCTCCCTGCTAAGGCCCTGCCACTTCACATCAGCAGCGACAGGCTAGCCAAGCAGAACACAGCTGACTTTCAGTTTGAATTACTGGTACAACATGAGCAGCCAGAGGATCGGTGCCCCGTCGTGCTAGGTGCTGCACATAAACAAACAGAGCAGGGTGCAGCCCCTACCCCAGAGACCTTCTGAGCCAATTTAAGACACGTGGCACGGGGGCGAGGAAGGAGGGAGCATGCACTGTGAGGAACAGGAAGGACAGTGAGGGCAAGAGACATTGGTGTGATATGAGGTCACAGATTAGTTACATTCATGTTTGTACTACATGTAACTTGTTACATACATGTAACTAGTCTATGACTTACTGCTGCTATCTTCAAGTCCCCCATTTCCTCCACTCCCCCCACACTCGTCACACCTGTCCATGTTACACCACGCACCTGTTTATTAATGGTATCAGTATTCTGACTGGCCCGGCCGTTCCCTCTTGGTAATTTATCAGACTTCACAACCTGGACTCCATCCTCCCTGCTGCTCACTTCAGGAGCCCTGCAGGGTGACAGCTCCTTCCTTTCTTGCTCTATTATTTCTGAGCTACTTGCCTGCAAACCCTACCTACTTCTGAGACTTACTGATCCAGCTTTTCCTCTCTCTGTCATCACATGCCCCACACCCATCCTGGACCTTTTATAGATCCCAGAGGGGACCACTGTGATCCTCTAGTCTGACCTCCTGCATAACACAGTTTACAGGACATTCCAGGATTAATTCCAGTTGGAACCAGAGTCGATCTTTTAGAAAAACATCCAGCCTTGATTTAAAAATTGACAGCGATGGAGAATCCACCACAGCCCTTAGTACGTTGTTCCAATGGATAGTTACCGTCACTGTTAAAAATGTACATCCTATTCCAATCTGAATTTGTCTAGCTTCAACTTCCAGCCATTAGATGTGTTGTGCTTTTGTCTGCTAGACTGAAGAGCCCTTTATTAAAGTGTTGTTCCCCATGTAGGTACTTATAAACTGTGATCAAGTCACCCCTTAGCCTTCTCTCTTGTTTATAGACTGAGCTCCCTGACTGTATCACTATAAGGCAGATTTTCCAACCCTTTAATCATTCTCGTGGCTCTTCTCTGAACCCTCCCCAATGTATTAACTTCCTTCTTGAATTGTGGACTCCAGAACTGGACAAAGTATTCTAACAGTGGATCTTTCCTATGGATCTGCATCCCTATCCCCCCACCCAATATCTCAGTCTTAATCCTATCTCTTTCTTAACCATGCACACACACCGTTCCCAGATCCCCACTACACTATCCATATCCCTGACCTCAAACAGATCAACCCAGACCTCTAGTGGTTCTGCATTTGCTCTCCCTCCCTACACACATGCCTCGGTCTTCACCCTTGAGCCACATTATTTTTGAGCTAAGAGCAAATGGATTCTACCCTATCAAATCTCATTGGAACAGTTACACACCTAATCAGACCAAAGTTCAGAAGTGTCCAAGACAAGGTTGCACATGGAATCTTAACTCTGCCCCCTTGGGCATATGTATTCTTGCAGTAGCATTAAACCATGTGATCGTGCAGTTCTCAAACAACACAGTACAGTACAACAGTTTTCACACATGCTGCGTCTTGTAAAGTTTTAATTCCTTTCATTGTCATAATGGCCCAGCATACTTTTATTGTTTAATTCTTTTTTTACATACATCTTTATTGTCTCTATATCTTTATAGTCCTTATCTCTGCTGTACATTTTATTTTCAACAACTAGTTATGAAGCTAACTTAGCTGTGAATTTAATTAGCCTATCTATATTCCAGCAAGATGGCAGTATTATGCTAGCTAGGTACTTCCACAGACCCATCACTGATGTAGCACAGATATTCTGAGCTACCATGATTAATCTATGGTATTCTGGATATGTATGATTTTGTGTGTATTCTTCATATATGTGAATTTCATGGACTCCAAGTGGCGCACACAGAATACTACACAACACTACAACATGCTACACTTGTGGATCTAAGGGATCAGGAAAAATTAGGAATAACACATGATCATGTAATTGAAAGGTGGTATCATAGAAGCATTGGCACAAGGGGGCAGAGTTAAGGTTACACATGCATTACCTCAACCATTTCCTGATTTTTAAATCCTTACCTGTGCAACCTTAATGTTCTATTAACAAGTTTGTTTGTTTGTTTAATAGAGTTTCCTAGGTGTTTTTTTCTTGAAAAGAAAATGCACAGGATGATCTTCAGACTCCAGGACTTCAGAGCTGTATTGCAATGCATTTCAGATAGCACAGATAAATTCCATAACCAGGCACTCTGTCTACATGCCCGTTCTGTTACATTTCCCACTGCAACTCCCATTGACTTCACTGATGCAGAATCAGGTCCCTTCGGTTCTCTGAATTTGAGTAAGACTCCAGGTCAATGCATTTCTCAAGCGCCACCAAAGCAGAGGCCTCTCTGATTCAGGGTAGGATTTCCACGGGTCTGGTTTTCGACTGGAACCTCTGGTCGAAAAGGGACCCTGGCGGCTGCGGTCAGCACTGCTGACTGGGCCATTAAAAGTCCGGTCAGCAGCGCAGAAGGATTGCCCTGACTCTGCACAGCTCCCTGGAAGGGGCCGGTATGTCCGGCCTCTAGGTGCAGGGGCAGCCAGGGAAGCTCCATGCGCTGCTTCCGCCCCAAGTGCCAGCTCCACAGCTCCTATTGGCTGGGAACTGTACAGTGCCGCCTGGCCACACCTCCGTCTAGGGGCCGGACATGCCATCTGCTTCAGGGAGCAGCATGGAGCTAGGGCAGGCAGGGATCCTCCCTTAGCCTCCCTGTGCTGCCAACCGGGAGCCGCCTGAGGTAAGTGCCGCCTGGCCAGAGCCCCCACCCCGAACCCCCTGCCCCAGGTTGGAACACCCTCTGGCACCCTCTCATACCCCACACCCCAACCTCCTGCCCCAGGTTGGAACCCCCACCCTCACTCCAAACCCCTCTGCTCCAGCCCAGAGCCCCCTGCTGCACCCCAAATCCCTCATCCCTGGCCTCAGCCCAGAGCCTGCACCCCCAGCCAGAGTCTCGCACCCTGAACCCCTCATTTCTGGCCCTACCCTGGAGCCCTCCCCCCCTCCCACACCGCCATCTCCTGCCCCAGCCCAGTGAAAGTGAATGAGGGTGGGGAGAGTGAGCAACGGAGGGAGGGAGAGTGGAGTGAGTGGGAGGAAAGGGCCTCAGAGAAGGGGCAGGGCAGGGCCTTGGGGCAGGAGTTGGGGCCAGGGCGTTCGGTTTCGTGCAATTAGAAAGTTGGCAACCCTAATTCAGAGCCCCTCTTCAGCAACTATGAACCTTACGAGTCTGGCTAGAAAACCTCCATCAGACCCACTTCCAATTACCAATTTGCAGCAGATTTGGCTGATTAGTCCTTTCACAGCAAAGCTGCCTGTCAGTTAGCTGCACATGGACAGCAAACTGAAGTTTTACCACTGGGACACCGATGCAGAGCGATTAGGTGACTCAGCCAAAGTCACACAGTGAGTCAGGGACAAGAGCCAGGACTAGGACTCAGGAGCGCCTGGTTCCCAGGCTCCAGCTATAACCTCAAGATCAAGGGCAGATCATGTACAGAGCTGAAAGCAGGCGGAGTGCTGTGTACCTGCTATCTGAAGCAGTGCTAACGCAGTTAAGCAGAGCTGGCGATACCCCATAGACCTGCACTGGTTTATTTTTGTTTCACTGAGAATTGACGATAATGCCCTGGATACTGATTAACATGCTTTGTTCATTATTAATTCTTGTCCCACCTGCCCTGATAGGGGAACTGGGACTGCTCCAGTAAATGGGCTGGGAGGTTTGCCTCATTTCCCTGTGGTCTCTCCAGCTGCCTCGGTAGCCGTGTCCTTAGCTAAATCACTGTTTTCAAAGCACTGAAGAATCACAGTGATATCCCTATGTCACCTCCTTCAGAGCAAGACGGGTGGCAGCAGCAATCCACTCAAGGCATGACAGCCTATCACCTCAGGACACCACTAACCTCTCTGAGACAGATACCAAAAGGTCCTGCACTTTAAGCACAGACAAAAGAATTATGCCTCTGACTTTATTTTGCCCTGGAGGCTGGAACGAATGGCTCCAGAAATCGCAGTTACTGGAAACAAATGCACAATGGGTGCTAACAGATTCCAAGTATTCTGGGCCAGATCCCTAGCTGGTGTAAAGTGGCAGAGGCTGCTGCTGATTTACACTAGCTGAGGATCTGGCCCTCTCTTTCTACAATGGTAGGTCACAGAGCCAAACCCTTTGCAATCAGCCTTGTTCCTTGCTCTTCATAGTGCCTCTTTCCCCTGTTTTACTCCCTCACAGGTCGCTAGATGGCAGAGAGAGAAAATATTGGGACCAATATTTATTTGGGTTACAGAGTTGTAACTATAATAAACATTTGACATTCTTCATCTGACACTGCCAATGTAACTTCCTCGTCTCTTTGCCCGAAGTCAGCTTGGAGGCCCTCCCCGTGCCCCATCCTGTTCAAGTTTAACGCAGCAGGAAGCACTGTCTGGTAGTTAAAGCCATGCAGTGAGTGTCAGGATGCAGGGGTTCTATTCGCAGGTCTGCCCTGAATCACTCTGAGGGTATGTCTACACTACCCACTGAATCAGCGGGTAGTGATTGATCTATCAGGGATCAATGTACATCGATCCCCAAACACACTCCCCGTCGACTCCGGAACTCCACCAGGGCGAGAGGTGGAAGCGGAGTCCACGAGGGAGCGGCGGCCATTGATCCTGCGCCGCAAGGACGCGAAGTAAGTCAATCTAAGTCACTCTAAGATACGTTGACTTCAGCTACGCTATTCTCATAGCTGAAGTTGCGTATCTTACATCAATCCCCCACCCCCGCAGTGTAGACCAGGCCTTTGAGTCACTTTCTTTCTCTATGCTTCAGTGTCCTTCCCCTGCGGATAATATCTGCCTACCTCAGGGGTGCATGAAGGGGCTTAATTTTTAGTGATGTGATTGAGACCCTCAGATGGAAGGCCACACGTGGCCAGTATGAAACAGGACCTTTAATAAAGCAGCAACCTCGTTCGCCAAATCACACTGTAGATAACTAGCCAAGGCAGGGGATGGGCCCAGCAACACTCTACACTGTGATTCAAGCAGCCATCTTCCAACCCAGACACAACATGGTTCCACAGGGCAATAGCTGTGATCCTGAATGGTATTAGAACCTTGACCATTCAGTTCCTTAGAGTACTTTGAGGGTGCAATTAAAGTCCTTTCTGTAGCTCAAAATGGAGCCACATTCAATAAATGGCCATGCCTAATGCCTAGATAGCATTTCTAGTCTGTAGATCTCAAAGCGTTAGCCCTGTTTGACAGATAGGGAAACCAAGGCATTAAATAGAACCCAGGTGGCCTGCCTCCCTGCCCCATGCTCTGTGCACTGTACTATGCTGGGCACAGCCCTCCAGCAAAGTTGCTCTAATGAGACCAAAAGGCTGGGTTTATACCACACATCACAAGTGAGAAAAAATATCCCTGTCTGCACGTCAGGGAATTATGTCTAACTCCTGTCCTGCTAGTAGCAATAGTTTTTATCTTTCCACATAAGGATCTCAAAGCACACACGAATGAACTGGGCCTCCCTGAGGTAGGAATTACACACGAAAACTGCGCTAGCCAGACACCTTCTTTAAACATAGCTGCTGGCAGTACAAGTCTGTACCTCTGCCTGATCCCCCCCACAATCCCAGCTCCGGGGTATGAGGCTCCAAGCCCTAAGGAATGGGTGTTGGTTGTGTCTTTCTGGGGCACCATCCTGGAACTGATCTTCCCAAACACTGCTGGGAACTCTGGCCTAGATCCTCAGAAGTATTCAGGCTCCTAATGCCCATTGATTTCAGTGAGAGTTAGGAGCCTAAATACCTTTGAGGATCTGGGTCTCTCTTCACTCTAGCGCAAAGTGCTAGAAAGCAAAGCATTCCCCTCCCCCACTACTCCTGCCACCCCTAGAGCTCGCTCTGCTCTGTGGCAATGAGATAAAACAAAGCTGAAAGAGGCTGAGAGCTGAGGGAGCAGCAAGCAGGATTAGAGGAGGTGGCAGAAAGCCGGCTCATTTAGGAAGGACTTTGCTTGCTGGCATCAGCCCCCAGACATGATCTCTGGGCCCACAGCATGGACGCGATCAGCAAAAGCAGCATTTCCTGAGAGGGGTCGAATTAGACCACACAGATTATTCAGGCTCTTTATTTGCAATGGAGCTATCAGTACTGGTCTGTCACTCATCTTGGGCTTGGATTTGAAACACTCTGCGGAGGATTTGGGGGGAGGCTTTAACTGTGAATACTATTGCAGAGAGCTGCAAGCCTAAGTGTGTCGCAATGTGTTCTGTAGGAATGAACACAACGCTGGGAGTCAGGAACTCCTTCAATCTAGTCATGGCTCTGCCCCAGGCTTGAGACACTTCGGACAATCATGAGAGTTTTGTGCCTCAGTTTCCCCCTCTGTAGAATCAGGATAGCACTTACCGTATGGGAAGCACTGCTGAATGATGAAAGGAAAATCAGAAGGAAGGAAACTGCACCCCTCATTGCTTAAAAGCACCCCCACTTCCATCTGTACGTACCTGGCCAGGAGATCGCACCCCATCCCACCAGACATACACCTGACCACCATTATCCATGCATTGGTGACTGACACTCACTTCTGGAAATGTGGCCACGCACCCTTGAAAATACAACACCCAATGGCCCATCCAGCTAGCGAGGTCAACTTTGGGGTTCCTCTTTCTGTTCAGACTCTCTTTTGTTGGATACAGAGCCCTTTGTCTTGACAGTCCAAGCCCTCCGTGGGATCAGCTCTTGGAAACTGCCTCTCCATTCGTGGCCACACGCCCCCCAGAAAGCAACATTCCAGCAGAGCAACCAACCCAAAAAGGGTAGGCTTGTGCATGCACAAGACAGATCTGTCCCAGGAGCTGCACCTAGACTATGAAACTCACTCCTGCAAGCAGGAAGAGTGACCACGGATTCAATGTCTTTTCTCACACATGCCCCCAGCCCCGACCCCGAACTCACTTAAAGTGCCCTGAACATGAGGACCAACCTGGCAGGATGCAGGTGGGAAAGTGTCCGATTATTACAGACCTTATTGGCCAATGCGAGAGAAGCTGCAGAGGAGAAAGGATGGCAATGAACTAGTTAATTCAAGATGGGACAGGCACTCAGCTGAATCCATCTGGCATAAGCTTTCCACCTATTTGTTTTTGTCATGCAGGGCATAATAATGACATCATCATGACGCTGAATCCCATTGTTTGCTTCTTCACTCAATCCTGGATTAATAGCCCTGGAAACTGAAGTTCTCTAGGTTTATACCAGGCATCAGCTGTGCAAGATTCCCCCACAATGGTCTGTCAAAAATGCCTCAACCCTGAGAGGGGACATCTGCCACCAGGTTCCAGTGACTCTCCCTGATTCTTGGCTGAGATGGCTAACAAGGGAGACAGTGCTAATTGTGATGCATTTTGAGAAGTGGACACTCCACTGGGCTGATCATCAGATGACGACAGTAAACAGAGCTCTGTATATAAAGTGATCACTTGGCCATGCAAATTCCATGCATGCATGGCTGCCCGCCTTTCTGAAGCTGCTACAGAATTTTCTTCCAGAATCCAATCTCATTTAAAGAAGAGAGTAACTATGGGTAAAGTTTTGACCTAAGTGATTTAGGAGGCTAAATTCCATTGAAAGCACAATGAGAGTTAGGCTCCTAAGTGTCCACATCACCTTTGAAAATGAAACTTCAGCTCCTAACTCACCTAGGAGTTTTAGAACATTTTATATGAAAAAGCCCTCAGAACATAAGCTATAAACTAATGCAGCAATATCTGCCCGAGTTTGCAGACAGCCTGAAACAAAAGCTCTGAAAAAGGTTTGAGCTGCACCATTCAACTCAGTAGCTCAATCATCAATTTAGTAAGGCACCCGAATCCCCATTTAGTAAACCTAGTTGGGCTGCCTGGGGAAGGCCGGCTGCAGTGGAGCCATCAAATGAGAGAGGCCAGAGAAAGTCCAAACTACAGGAGAAATGGTGGATACAGTAAAGTGCGCTAAACACCTTGATCCAAAACCCCACTGAAGTCAATGGAAAGACTCCCACCGACTTTTATAAACTTTGAATTACGCCCTAAGTGAGGAGCTAAGCGGAGTCTGATTCTGGACAGAGCATAGTTAGAGGCTGAGATTGGTCTAAGGCCGACTCAGGGGATCTTAATATTAGGAGAGAGGAGGGAAAAAGCAGCATCTTACACTATGGGACTGTGCTGAGTCAGGGTTTTAACATGCAGGCCTTTTCATCTGCACTGAGCTATCTTTAGCTCCTTTGTTATTTGTGAGGAGACCAAGCAGCTTTTGAAGACTGGGTTCCTGCTTGGCTGAACAGTGAATGGCCTGTATTAAGAAGGTGAAGGGGGTGGAGGTGGGATCAGTGATGTGCAAGGTATTCTATTGCAGTGGAGACCACAGAAGTTAATACCCAGGGCTTTCAAGCTCTGGGAATGTGAGCCAGGAGAGCCAGAATATGCCAGGTGTGGATTCTCTCGCTGTTTGTGCTGTATATCAGTGCTGATCACTAGAGATAATGGGAAAGACCCATCGGTGGCATAGGGGTTAGAATCTCCTCCCATTCTAATAGCTTTCCAGCTATACTAAGTAACCACCAAAGCCACCTCTCCTGCCCAATCACAGTGTGCTCTGCTGCTAATGGAGAGAATCGCTATAGGTTGAGTGGACTGAGGGCTAAATTCAGCCCTTGCATAAGTAAGTACAATTCTTTCCAGGACTGATTCTAGTCCCCAGAGGATACTAGGGTAAGGAGTTGGCTACATGGGAAAATTGACCGGAATAGCTATTGCCAAGTAAACTATTCCAGAATAGCTGTCTGTATAGATAAGCCCTCCGACCTGTCTGCCCAAAGCTAACAAGATGGAGAGGAAGAGGAACTGAATACACCAGGCATCTGGCAAAGTGGGTATTCACCCACGAAAGCTCATGCTCCAATACGTCTGTTAGTCTATAAGGTGCCACAGGACTCTTGGCTGCTTTTACAGATCCAGACTAACACGGCTACCCCTCTGATACTGAATACACCAAGCGGGTCAGGTACAGGATTGCATACACCACATGTGTAACATTGCAACACCCCATGTGCATCAAGAAGGCAGAAAGTGGCATCCTGCACTGAGTGCAGTAAAGTGAAGTGTCTGGTAAACGCTTATGTGCATTAAAACTTTACCCAACACTGAATCAAAGAGTTGAGCACAGTGTGTAAAACAAGCCAAGGAAATGGCCAGTTAAACTGCAGAGGGATGTGCCAGATAGCCCAGGTTCCACTGAGTTGTTAAAAGATGCAGAATGATGAGTGCAGCAGGATTAGGAAAAAAGGAAATGCCTTTTTGCACCTCTACACACTAGGGGATCTGGGGGCGGAGGAGATTAAAAACCACATATAGTACAGTGCAACCCTGAGAAAGGACTATAAAAATGGTCCCTTTCTACTCAGCAAATCTGCTCTCTTCATGTAACCAGAAAATAAGCTCCTGCTCCCTTTTCTTCCCATTAGCTCTGCATAGCCAGGAAGCCTATAAAGAAGGGAGCTGGATTCTATCCCAGCTCCTGTATCATCATAGATTTGTTAAGCAAGGCCCAGCTGCAGAACTGATGTTGCTAGCGATGCGTGAGCCAGAAAACAACCCAACTTAGATGCAGAGCTTTTATGGCCAGGAGGGACCATTCTGATAATCTAGTCTGATGCTCTGCATAGCACAGGCCAGAGACCCTCACCCAATCATTAACGCATCAAGCCCACTATTCAATGTTTAGACCCCCCTTTGCTAGTAAACAAAGCACTGTTAACCTGAAATTAACAAGAGACACTAAACATAGAAGCCCATGATGCCATTAGAGTCTTTTTTTTCCCTAACAGAACCACCCCAAACAAACGAACATTTAAAAGCAGCAGTCAAAGAACTGGTAGGTCATTCCAGATCCCTGTGACAGGCCAGGTGGCACAAGGATGAAGTTACTGATAGACCAGGCTGCCATTGTTGAAGTTCACAGTGGTTTCTTTAGCTCAGTGTGATCCTGCACCGCCCTTACCATGGATTCCAAGGTGAGGTTTTACCTGACTGAGGAGGTCAGGGCCCCAAAGGAGCAGGTTATAACTTGGGTCCACCCACAGTAGGATTAAAAAATGTTACACTTCAGTCATCCAGTCTGACTTCCTACATCATCCCCACCTCTCCTTTATCTCCCGTCCTTGACGCTTGGCCATGCTGCTGCTTTAACCCTTTGTCCCGCTGCTTGCAGGGTCTAGATGGGAGGGCACCAGACCTGTGTTCTGTTCCCAGCTCTGACACTGACTCGCTTTGTGCCCTCAGGTAAGTCCCTTAGGTGCCTTTGAAAATCCCAGCCTAAGGGAGTTGGGCACCTAATTCTCCTTAGATCCTTTGAAAATCCCAGCTTTAACCCCTCTGTGCCTCAATATCCCCATCTGTAAAACAGGGAGAGCGAAGTCCAGCCCAGCTCTGTAACGTGCATTGAGTTCTACAGCAGAAAAGCGGCTAAAGACTATTACTAATGGCTCTGTTAAACAACACTGACTTTTGTTCCACCTCCAGCTCCCCACTCTAGCCCTCGCATCTTGGGTTACTGTAATAGCCCTTCCTTTCTATTGTAACCTTGAAAGTATTGATTTGGATTAAAAACATGCCAGACACTAGCTGGCACATTGTCAATCCTAGAGGTGGTAAGATTGCAATCCTCTTCCCTCCGCCACTTTGTCTCCTCTGAAGAACTAAACCAAGCTGTCTCGTGCCTGTATCCTGTCACCTGTATAGCACTTGCACTGCCCTTTTTTAATAGGCTCTTTTCTTACACAGTAGGGCCCAGACCACAAAAATCCATGGGCCCGTGTAACGCAGCACTATCACGCCGTAAACATTACACACAAACAAACTATGTCAGAAAAACATGACTGAGACTGCTTGACGCCCTCAAAAATTAGTAAAGGCAGAATTAAAGTTGCCTGTGCAACCTTAGTTTCCCACGCCCCCTTGTGCATTATAATAATCTATAATATATATGATCCCACACTATTTTTTCCAGCCTCTTTCAGTACCCAGAATGGATGGTGCTAATCGACTGAGCAACTTTCCAATATTTTGCTTTATCCTTACCGCACCTGTGTGGCACCAGGCCTTATTTACTGTCCACTATTTATTGCATGCTGCTCTGAAGGCAGAATTATTAATTGCCTTGTGGGCTTTTCTATGGCACTCATTACTATAGTACCTGAGTGCTTCACAAACATCAATTAATTTAGCCTCACAACACCCCTGTGAGGTGAAGGGTGGCTGTTATGGGGAATGGAGACCCAGAGAGATTGAAGTCAGAAGTTTCCACTAATTTTGGGTGCCCAGTTTGAGACACTTAGGCCTGATTTTTAGAGTCCTTAACTTTCTATAGCACTTTATATGTTCACCACACAGCTCCCATTGACTTCAGCTGTGGCCAAGAGTGCCCAGCACTTCTGAAAATCAGACCCCTGGGTAGCAAGTCAAATACCCAGAGAATGAGGAATACACGAGTGACCACCACCTGTGAAGTATGGTGTAAATGACTTGCCCAAGAATCACACAGGAACTCTGTGGTAGACAGGGACAGAATCCAGCTCTCCAAGGCAGCATTCAACTCCCTTAACCATAAGAGCACCTTTTCTCTTCCTGCAGCCCCCTGCCTCATTCACTATGCCCCTGCTGACTTCTGCAACAGACAAGACAGGTTCTTGTAGTCAACAGCCTCCTTCGCTACATAACCCTGATGCATCCCTCGAGCAGGTCCCCATCCTGTGCACTGAATGAGGCAGGGGTCCTGTGGAAAAAACAGTATGTGGTCATGCAATTAAAGAATGCATGATAATGCACATGCACAAGGGGGCTGGATTAAGATTGCATAGACAACCTTAATTTTGGCATTTCCTAATTTGTCAGTGCTTTATTTTGCAGCCTTAACAGTGTTCTTTTAACATAGGAAATTACACCCATGCAAAACCTTGCTTTTATTAAAAAAAAAACAAAAACAAAAAACAAAGCAAAACACCTAATTTTCCCCTAGCCTCATCATTGGAAATGGCAGACCCATTTTCACTGAAATTTCCCACAGAAAATCAGCCAGACACCCAGCATGAAAAATTTCAGTCCAAATGGTGATCCTTTAGCAAAATAATAAACAACTCAAAACAGGGGTTTATAATGGAAAATGTCAGGTATCCTTAATAATATGCAGCAGCTCCATCTATAATCTCTGAAGACAACACAGCAGCGTCACTACAATATCCTAGTTCTTTAATCCTGTCCCCTCAGGGATGCCTCTGATTCTGCTTTCTAGATGGCTATCCACACCCCAGCTACAGATCCCAACAATAAGCGCCTCTTTTAAGATACTAGGACTCCTCTACATTAGTTAGCTAGGGTTCCAGTGAACTCCTCTCTGATCCCTGCTGCCGCACCAGCGCGACGGCTCCTACTTCAGATTCAAGAACAGGCAATCATCCCTGCTCATATGTGAAGGCTGCTGCCAGCCAAACGCCAGCCCTTTGCACAGAAGGGTGGTTGTTCACTCTTGCTTCCCAAGTCTGCCTTACCTGCTTCATCGCTCTGGCTTTTGAGGTGAGCAGTGAGAACTGACGAGTCCTGAGGTGACCCCAGAAAGGCTGACATGAGGAAGTCTGTATGCAGTGTTGTTGTCACCGCGTCGGTCCCAGGATATTGGAGAGACAAGTAGGGGGGAGGGGGAGAAGAGGTAATCTCTTTTATTGGACCAGTTTCTGTTGGCAAGCGAGACAAAGCTTTCGAAGTTTGAAAGGAACAAAATGAAGCCACCAAAGGACACTCCTGTGCGGGGCAGGGATGGGGTGGGGGGAAAGGAGTGGGAGGTCTCTGCTTTCAGTCGCTCATTGCCCAGAGAGGCTGGGATGGCAGAAAGGAGGTGAGTCTGGCAGCGGCGGAGAGCTCTGGCAATCTGCACTTGTCTGATATACAGAGGCCAGGAACTGCTCCAGGCTGGCAGAGCTGAGCAAACAGACGGAAAATTCCAGTTTACTCCCCTCTGATCCCAGGAAAGGACAGGCTGCTCCGTCCTAAGGGCAGAAGGGGAGATGCAGGGATAGCCTCCGGCACAGGAGAGAGGAAAACTGGCCTGAAGCACTTTGTTGCGGGGTGCTTCAGAGCTCATCTGAACTCTGCCAGGATTCTTGGTGGGAGGGGACAGGAGGGTGAAGCTTGTTGGGATGAAGACAGGAGAGCCATTCTGGGCTGAGGTAGGGCAGAGCATCCAATGACATCTTGGGCTCCTGCTGAAATGGGTACTGGTGGAACAGGGAGTCCATCTCCCCAACAATCCTCATGTCCTTACTAGTTACCAAGCTGCAAATGCTTCCCCAGCCTCATCCACGGGCAGGCTGAGCCCTTCAGCCATCAGGTGGGTTTACAACTGGACTGGAACTCAGGAGAGATCCAGGTTCAAGTCTTGGCTCTGACACAGGTTTCCTGTGTGATCTCAGGCAAGTCACTTAGTATCTCTGTGCTACAGTTCCCCAGCTGTAAAATGGGGCAAACGCTTCTTTTCTCCCATAGTTTGGTGATACTACAGACCTTGACAGACACTTGAGTTTCATAATCACTATGATGGGCCCAGTATCAGAACCTGCATAGATAATTTTAGTTCAAGGATGCAGAGTTGGAGCTCAATGTGCACCTGCCCTAACGCTGATGGGGGAGGAGTGACCTTTACACAGCATCTTCCATTCACAGATCCCAAAGTGCTTGACCACCTTCTATTGACAGTCACTTCGCCCACCACTCGGAGCAGCAGGGAGCAAACATCTAACAGCAACACTATGCAACAGCTCAGGTCAGAAAGCGAATGCCACTGCCCCAGCCAAATACTCACAGAGCCTCCTTTCTCTTGAACTATGTCCATCCTGCCTTAATTAAGAGGGGAGGAAAAGGAGCAGATCTGGGGAAAACGAGGAACAGGTCAGTCACCTGACACTGCACCTCTCGACTTCTCCAACCATCCAAATCAGTAGATTTAGCTTGGGTGCAGCAAGATGCTGCCCTGGAATGAAACTTTCCTGAAAGACATGAGAGAGGAGTATTATACGTATGCTCAGAGAGGTTTCTGGTGTGCGCAGGGCACTGCTTCAAGTGGTCAGCAGCCTGCCTTGTCTCCCATACTGATGTGTGTACGGGGTGTGTATAGAGTTACAGATGTGTGCTGAAAATGCATTCTTAAAATGTGTTTGGGAGCAGTGCGGAAACTCAGTCCCCCCCTAGACAAGGGAATGTGGATTTATTTACCTGTCTGACTGGCTTCATTGCAGGCAGAGGACAATGAAAGTACATTTACATCCAAGGTAAACAAAGCCATCAAGCTAAACAATTGGGGGAGAAAACCCTTCAACAATCACATCAACTGATAAAATCTGCACCTAGGAAGCCTTCCTGGCTCTTGAGGCAGAGACAACAGACTTGAGTAATATAAGGGGTGCAAAACGACATTTTAGTTCCCCATGAATGTGGGTACAGAAGGAACAGCACTCTTCGAGCCTGTGAAAGTTGGATCCCCTGGTGAGTTCGAAGGACCAGGGATGTTGGTAACTTCATGTAAGAAAACTGCTTAGGCAATGATTGTAACTTGCTAAAATAAAGTGTTAGTTACTAGAAAGTGTGTTTTGTTTTGTCTGTAATCAGACCTGCCTCTTTTACTCTTGCTTAGTATCACTTAAATCTCTGTTCTTTGTTAATTAAAAAAATGTTTTCTTAGTTTTTCTAAAAATCATCTCACTGCTGTTATGCTGAAGTGAAGTGTGCATCTCCAGCAGGTGTGTGCACTGTCTTTTTGGAGGCAGAGAACTTCATAATTTCTGAGAGTGTCCAGCAAAAGGAACTGGATACTGCAGGGAAATATCTCTGGTGAACTCAGGACCTGGGGTTCACAGATTGTTACCTGCAAGGCAAGGTTCAGACTGGCAGAGTCTTGACAAGCTGGCAGGTCAGAGAACTGACACGCATCTTAGCAGCAGCAAAGCTCTCGCTCTTGGCTAAGGCAGAGGGGTACCACAGTGGCTCACAGTTCTGGGTGTCCTAAGTAGGATGTTACACCACCCTTCTCCTTATTTCCCATATTCAGTAACACTTGTCCAACCAGGAAGCACAGCAGTGCCCATATTTCAACAGCAGGTCGCTGACATTGCATCCATCTAGTGGTAACACATGAGAACTGAAAGCAATTGGAACTTCTGCTAGGCCCAGATGCTCAGAGTCCAGAGGGAGATCCAGGAAAGAGCTACCCACCTATTCCCACTAAGTGCTGCAATGTGGTTCACATGGCAGGAAGTGTCTTGGAATATGCTTGCTCCAAGATGGATTCTGTATCTAAAGTTCCCAAGGAGGGGGAGGGAGCCTGGAGAGTGGTCTAAGAGGATTGTAGCTAGGAGTACTGAGATGAAACTGAGCAAGGGGGAATTTGAGCTGGATGGTGGGAAAATATCTCCCAACTCTAATATCTATTTGCCTGTAGAATAGTGTCCCGAAGGGAAATGGAAACCTAGTGCTAGACGTTTAAAAGTGAACTAGAAAAAGCACTCCAGATAGGGCTTACTCCTGCAGCGTTCTGAATGCCCTCAACTCCTATTGGCGTAAATGCAAGGAGCTCATTGCTTTGCAGGACTGGGCTTCTTGTGAAAGGAACTACACTCAGCCAGAGGGCAGTGGGTAGGGGAGATCAGATGGCACCCAAGAGGTATTTTCCTTCTCTGGTTTCTATTGTGGAAGTTATATATTTGTGCCAAGTGCCAGAATGAGCCAACTTCCAGAGCAAGGTCATCACTGGTGACAGGCAAACTCTGATGTGAAGGAATCAGAACCAGTTTCCATCCAACTGCCAAACTGGTTCAACAACTGGAAGAACAACTCTGCGGTCTCCTGGGTAACCAGAAAATAGCTGAAGTATTAAAAGTTCTTATAACCACTGAATAGTACAGTTGAAGGGATTTGGAAAGTAGTTCCTGCCACCTACAGCTAGTTCCCACTACGTGTGTCACAAATCAACACTTTTCTGGCTCACTGCCCCCCAGGAGATTCCAGGGCCAATCTAAGAATACCTTGCAGATCATCCAAGGATCCCCAAGCACTTGACAAATCTAAGCCTCTCAACCCTGCCATAGAAGTAGAGGAGGATACCCAGAAATTGCAGAATTCTGCAGCACACTAAAGCCCAGTTCTGAAACAGGCAACATTCTGTGGCCCAGCAACATGCCACTTAAGTCATCTCATAAAATTCCACTCAGAAGTGAATATGAGCGAAACACATATAAAAGCTACCTCAATACATTAAAAACTAACAAAACAAATTTTTGTTCATTAATTTATTGGGATAATTTTGTGTTAATTTTCAATTTACTGGAGTAGTTTAAAAATATTGCTCAATTCATTTTCAAGTGCCCTACTATCATGACACTGGCTAGTCTGCATCCGCTTTCAATCCACATACTCCACTGTCAACAGCAGAGACCATCATTCCTGATAAGCATGCGAGTCTGAGACATGAGGACCATCACAAAGAGGATCTCCCAAAGGATTGGATAGAAACATGTATGTATGACAAGCTCCAACCCTGAACTGGAACGAGATAGAAGGACGAGTCACAAAACCTAGAGACTATCACACAATGAAAAAGAACTTGGCAGATCAGTTCTGGGATCAGCCTTGACACTTACAGATCCGTATGTGCAGTTGTTATTGCTTGTAGTTTACTTCCATTTTAGTCTTTGGGGGTACTTCCCCCACAGTAACAGGTGCAGAGGGATAATATGATTTTCGTCAGTGTACATCTAGGACCTGGAATCCACCCAGGATTAAATTCCTACCACTTTATGTTAAAAAAAATACCAAATTTGTTTTAACTCTCTAATATTCTCTAAAACCAGATAGAAAAAGGGCTAAGAACCCTGATACACAGCTTTTGCATACTCTGCTGTAGGTATTTAGGGGTGGGTGGGTGGTTGTGTGCATGTGTCCATCTTTCTCTCTCTGAGAAGAGGCCATCTCACACTGGGATGGAGTGTGTCTACTGGTTAGGGCTGGGAATCGAGTGGCAGGACTCAAGTTCTATTCCTGGCTTTACCACTATGTATATGTGTGGCTTATGGCATGTCACCTTGTTTGTGCATATTTGTTTAGCCATCTGTAAAATGCAGATAATACTCATTTGGCTCAAGGCTCAAGCTTAATGTCTGCCAAGTGCTTGGAGATCCTCTGACGAAAGGCGTTATAGAAGTACAAACTGTTACTGGTATCTGGCCCCTTACCATGCACTGATCTATAATGGGAGGCTGTTAGCTGCAAGGTTATGGCCATGGTGGCCCATAAAACTACTGCACCTTCCATTTGTGTTTAAAAAGTCAGCTCGAGTGCAGAAACCTGGAGTGATTCCCAGCCCAGTCAATGGAACAAAACACATTTGCAGGGGCATCATATGAAGAGGTAGAAGTTTATTGGAATATAAACATTCAGATAACATGTAAGATAGAAAAACCCAACAACAACATATACAGACACTTGTTGGAAGCAGACGTCTGAGGTATTTATTCACTGCCTAGGCTATCACATTTTTTTTTTAAATAGGTAACAAAACTAGTAGCAAGGCTGCTGCTATTCAGTTTAAATGTCTTCTGGTCTGAATCCATTTGGAGATCATACACAGCAACCAAAGGACTGTGTGACACATTCATATTTGTTCCAGGAGCCAATTGCTAACAGCTCCGCCTGTGTAGTTTGAGGCTTATTTCTGAGCTGGACTCCGTCCTTTCAATCTTCATGCACTACCAGAACACGCTGGTATAGAATGTAAGAGGACAGGAGGTGGCTCTCTATGCGGACCTGGTTGGAAACCAGACAGCACATCTGCACCCACTTCATTCTGAAAACGGAGCGCTTGGCTGCTGCTGGCCCACTGTGCCTTTGCCTCCAGCCCTTTTGGCCGCTTGTTGCGAGACCCTAGTTGCTCTGGAGTTTCAAGATGATTAGACACACTGCAAAACGGAACATGTCACACCAGGAACAGTCCTTCCTGCAATATCAAAACCCCTGAGTGCCATACAATCTTCAACATTCTTAATTAAATGGATTGGAGCTGAGGAGACACGCTCCCACTCCCAGCCCTCCACCCTGTATCTGGTGCTGGTTTCTATACCCCTATCCCTAAAACCTGGCAGCTCAGCAGGAATATCTGGATCTAAGCAAAATGTGCATCAAGCCAAGTGCTAGTATCAAGCTCAGGCTAGGGAAAGGGTTAGTATTCACAGTCTGAATGGCTGATCCTTGTAGCCAGCTAATGAAAGAGAATAGTTTATTGTTGCAGCTTATTTTACTGAGGTATCTGTTACACATCCCAACTTTATTCTTTCCCTGAATTTGATAAAAACCAATCTGTTAGTCCCTGCCTATTTCCAGACTAGCTGTGTAAAGCTTATAAACATTAATACTCTAGTAGTGTCAAAGCAGTTTATCAGTTCAGTGATTCGAGTGGCTTTCTGTGCAAGAAAACACAACGGTAGCACATGATACGCAAGCAAAACACCCAATATTAACCTTTGCTCCCCAGGACAAGAGAAGAAAGCATACGGAAAAGCAGATATCCTCTAGCCCTATCCTTGGGAAATAATCCCCAGCCCCACCCCCAAAAAAGAAACAGGACAATTATAAAGGTTCCCCCAACTCTGGAAAAAATCTCAGAGTTTGAGACAATGAAATGCCCTGGAGGTCTGCAAGATTCACAAATGCGTTGGGGCCAAAGTCTGGTCCCCACAAATGCACGGGTGCATACAGCTTCCACTGAAGGCAATAGGAGAGAGGATGCCCCAAGGCAGAATGCCTCAGGACAGGTGAATTATAAATAATTTGATTGCCGGTTAAAAAGAAGTCACAGTGTCTGCTAATGAGACCAACTAAGCCATACAATATAAACTAATACACACAGGCAGGGGAGCGTCCCACAACGGGGGGTCAAAACTGTGGGCCTCCTGAGGCCGAAAATGCCACCACTCTTACTGGAGCATCAAGCTGAGGAAAAAGCTTGTCCATTGCAGGGTTTTATTGCTGATGAACTCAACCAGTAAGTGATTCTTGTTCACCATCAAGTCTGACTGAGTGTAAGGGATGGGAGTACTTAGCTTTAAATTGAAATTAACCAAACCACATTAATTAAATTTGTACATGCAAATCAGATCCGGCCCTTGGGCTTCTAAAAGTCTCCAGCCTGGCCTTTACTGTTCAGAGTCTGATCACCTGTTCTATGGTAGATGCTCTTTCCATGAGTGGTAATGGATTATATCACGAAGAAGCAGAGCATTCTGGGACCAAAGGGATTTGCCGGTGCCCACAAAGGCACTGCTGCTGCTGCTTCTGGGGGACAGGGCTCCCTTTCTGTAATACGTAGGGTGACCAGACAGCAAGTGTGAAAAATGGGGACAGAGGGTGGGGGGTAATAGAAGCCTATATAAGAAAAATCCCCAAATATCGGGACTGTCCCTATAAAATCGGGACATCTGGTCACCCTAGTAATATGTTACACAGTAGATATGAAGATGGAGCATCACAGTTTTCTTGTAAAAGCAACAAAGAATCCTGTGGCACCTTATAGACTAACAGACGTTTTGCAGCATGAGCTTTCGTGGGTGAATACCCACTTCTTCGGATGCATCCGAAGAAGTGGGTATTCACCCACGAAAGCTCATGCTGCAAAACGTCTGTTAGTCTATAAGGTGCCACAGGATTCTTTGTTGCTTTTACAGATCCAGACTAACACAGCTACCCCTCTGATACTTGACAGTTTTCTTGGAATATTTCACCAGGAGAGAAATTACCATTTCACCAGCCAGTTAGGACCCCCTCCCTCTAGGAGCAGCCCGCAGTAATTGTTACACTGAGGTTATTTATTTGTTAGCCACCTATCACTGGGAAAATACTCTTTTAAACAATTTGTGATAAAGTTACCTCCAGTTTTTTTATAATAGGCCTGATCCAAAGTCTACTGAAGTCAGTGGAAAAACTCCCTATTAGCTTGAGTGGGCTTTGGCTCAGGCCCCGTGTGCATCCCCCACTCTGAGGTTAAATGCTGTTGACGTCAGAAGGTGCTTTGTTCACCGTTCAGAGCTTGCTCCAGCAGCCTGACCCCAGACTGGCTCCCAAAGTGGTACCTTAACAATTTCAGTACAGAGAACCTTGGATCAGTTTATAAGCTCTTACTTAAACGCACTTTAGGACTAAGGGGAGGTGTCCGAGACACTTATGGGCTGGAGAGAGGGGAAAATGTGCAATGGCTTAATGTCCAGCTGTGCAGGCAAGCTGACTTGAGGTAGTCCATCAAACCTCTTAAGCACAGTTTGGTCTTGCCTCGAGGTGTTGGGTGTTCTAACAACGTCACTAAGTTGTTCAGTTGCCCCTGGGCTGGATTCTCATCTCAAACTAGTTTTACACTGGCTTCAATTGAGTTAACTCTTAATTTACACCTGCATAAGTAGGAGAATCAGGTCCCTTGCCTTCAGAGGGCTGTAATACCAATCTGGTAAAATGGTTCCGTCCTATCTACACAGGCAAGAGCCAATTGAGTGATAACATGGCTGGGTGACTGTTAGGCCATCCCCCAACACTGATTGCTTGCCTGTGTGGAGCAGAGAAGCCCCTGGATTCTGTAGACACTGGGAGCAGAACTGGGTTAGCTATGACCATGTGATGCGTGGCTGTTGCTATCAGGGACTGTTGCCTTAGAACTATGATTGAAAACCGTCCAATAGATTGCTGAGGGGGATCAGTCTGCAGCAGGACTCTCTGAAAAGGCACTGTTCAAAGAAACAGTGCTAGAACCCTGCGAGCAATAACATTTCACACACATGGTGGGAGCTAGCACGTCTCTGCTCCAAGTACAGACAGATCTGAAAGGGCACAGCACACTGACCATTTCAGTGGTAACATGACAGCCCACAGACCAGGCTATAACAAACTAATTTCTAGCCAGCTGATCATCTTGCCTGTGAAGAGAGTTACAATGTGGTTTAGACTTGTGTTACCAAATTGTATTTCAACCCCCTAAATATGGGGATGGTTGCAGAGATTGGTAACATAGGCTTCTACAACATAAGTGAAAGCAGAACCTAGAACACCTTCCAGTATTTAGGTCCTATCTGCTCCATGAAAAACTACCACAATGCACCATTTGGGTACAATACAGTAGCACACAACGTGGTTTGGTCTCATTGCATAAACAGGACTCAGGTGTATTTTTATCTATGTGACCGAATCCTACCAGTAAAATCCAAAGCTGCAGCACAATTCAGGTGTCTGGTCCTGCCCACACTAGAAGAGTGAACTGTACTTTAACATGTCAGGAACTGCCGTGCTGTAAGAGGTCTAGCAAAATCTGTAGTGTAGACAGGATTGTTATCTTCAAAGCTGTTCTAATGAAACTTGCTAAAGATAAGCCCAGTAGTAGATCACAGAGTTCTGTAACAAACATTGGGACCACTTGTCCCCCTCTGGGGACACCCCACTATTCACACTGAGGGGAAATCCTGAAACTCAAGCCAGCCTGAGAAATAAATCTGCCCTCTTACTCCTTCTCTACCTGCATCTGTCCTCCTCTATCGCCCTGTCCGCATGCCCAGCTCCTGGGTCAATGCTGCTGGAACTGTCTCCAGGCTATCCTAAGGACAGGGAAGCCACATGCTCCTTCACTCAGCTTTGTTGTCTTTGGTGCTACAATAAAAAATAAAAATTAAAAACAAAGTCAGCAAAACACATATAAAAACAAGCTTTAAGATATGCCAATACTTCCTGAAGAGGTAACACAATAACAAGTCCATATCTGAGGTATTTCATCTGCTCAAAAGAACCTGACTCAGGCCTCACGATGGAAGAGACATCACCAGGGCGGGAGTGGGAGGGCTCAGATCCACAGGCTGAGAGAACATCGCCCGGGCAGTCCTATGTGCTGCGGGAGGGGAGAGGACAGCACGGGTGCCTGTGTGAGGGGAGTGCAGCAGCAAAGAGCTGGGTCTATGGAAGTGAGCCAAGGAACTAACTTGGCTGACAAAGGAGGAATGATGGCCTAAAGCAGCGCTAGCTCCACCCATTGGGAATTTACTGGGAATGGGGGGAGATTTTCTTCCCTCTCTCCACAACCAGAGGCCCGTGTCGTCATTCAACTGGGTTGCACCCATGTGGAGCTGTCCCAGGTCCGGCTCTTCTGTCTCTTTTGCCCAGGTGAGCCTCATGAACGATGGCTGTGATTCGGCCAATGCGCCAAGATACCTGGTAAGAGCCCGACTGAGAAAAGCGTGTATTACATGAACAGACACACACAGCTCAGCAGATTGTCAGAGTCACCTCATATCTCCTTTGGGTGACAGTGGCCCGTAGCCGACATGTCTGTGTGGGGACAGGATGGAGAGGCTAATGAAACATACAGGAGAGGAAGCACTGCAGGAAATCACCATTTGGTGCAAACCCAGTTCTATCGAGGGCCAAGGGGCTAGAACTAGGAGCAAAGGGATGACATCAAGCAAAAGAAAAGTCAGGATGACTATCAGGATAAAGGCTTCAGTGGTGAGTTTATTTAGCCTGTCCAATGCTCCCCCAAGGGAAGCAGTGCAAGGGCCACTGCTTGGGGCATTTAAAACTAGGCTGGGCAAAGGCCTGGAAAAAACAGTAGGGTCCAGGCTTGCACTGGCCATGGGAGACGACTAGCTGGACTAAAAGACCTTCTCCATCTCCGTGTATCAGATACAGAGGTGGGAGAGTCCTCTGTGTGCTGCCAGGACCCTAGAGAGGTAGTTGCCAAAGGAGGAAGAAGTCATGCAAGTCTCCTGTGAATCCAGCATCAGTGACCATTTGCCTTTCAGCCTAGTCTAACACAAAGGAGACAGCATCAGGAGGCTGAACACAGTGGAGACAGAATGGGTGACCAGATGAGACTTGCTCGCTATCAATCTGCACGACTGCTCTGCAAGTGACCGCAAGAGGGAACAAATATAAGGGGAAAGGAGACCAAAGTCCCTCTGGGGGTAGGATTGTCAATAAACTGTGTTATGATAGGGAAGTTCACACATCTGTTGATTAGAGAACAGGAACCCTTCCTCCACCCCAATTACTACCTCCTTGCTCCTTCCACCTGCCATGATGATGTCTCAGTCATCTGCAAACCCAGAGCCCCTAGAGATAATCCCTGATTGAAAAATGCCCCATGTCCCCTTCCCTTCGCCCCAACCCCCCAGCAGGAACACAGTCAAACCTGAAAAAATAATAAAAAAGGCTGGACAAACAGGCAATGCAAATGCGCCAGCACAGAAGGTTTCATCATCCGGCCATTGACCAACCGCAAAGCAGGTTCCTTGAGATGAGGTAATCTGTGCGACTCCTTCCTGGCTCGCTCTCTGCCTTGAACGGAGAGGGCAGAGCTGCCTGAAGCCAATGAGAGAGAGAGCCCGCTCCCCCATCCGTCAGAGAGACCAGCTGGTTGAGGGCTCTGCGCTGGGGGTGCCCCTGGACGAGGTCGGACTAGGGGAGCAGTGGGAGCTGCTGCTGCTACTGCAGGTGCTTTGGGTGCTGGATCCTGCAATTAGATGGACGACGGGCTTCTGGGCAAACAGTACTCCTGCAGGACAGAGACGGGTTTGGAACTGGGTTACTGGGACACCAGAACAACATAGTGCTTAAGGTGAAGCAACTGGCTAGCCCAGACCTATGTACACGGCAGGAGAGGAGAAAAGTCTACAAACCCCAGAGATTTTAGAACAGCACTCAGGGAATTCTACCAGTGAGAGTTAGCCCAACCCAATCAAGCAGGTTCAGGAAGCTGCAGCAACAGTGCAACCGGAAGAAATACAGCAGGCTGATAGTGTGACGCTTCGCTTGAAAATCCCCAACAGCTTCGGTGCCGTTTTCAATGCACTTTCACTCCACTACAACTGAGTTCCACTGAGCTACTCCACTGGCAACGCAGCACTCTGCACCCACCTAGGGAAGTGTTAAATGTGGCCTTCAGAGGGGATCACCACCCAACCGAGCAGGAGTGAGGGATGTAAAGAGAAACCGACACTCCTCAGAAAGGGGTGAAGAGAAGCTAGTCTTGTCAAAGCTGCTCCTCAGCATGAGAGGAGAGAGATTCCAAAAGTTCCCCTTCCCCCAGGGCTGGTGGTATCTCCTATAGCAGCAAGGGATGAAAAGTGGCCCTGGTACCACACTCAGGGTGAAGGTAGGGAGGGTTGTCTTGCCAGATAGTTCTTTCTCCCATTACAGTGAAATGCTGCTTGTACAGAGGTTCTGCAATCAAAACTACTTCACTATAAGGGTGTGTCTACACTGCAATCGGGAGATGCGGTTGCAGCACATGTAGACAGACCTGAACTAGCTTTGATCTAGCTAGCTCAAACAACAATGTAGTGAAAGCGTGGCTGCCTGGGCTAACCCCGCTCACCCAGAACCCTGAGTATGCACTTGAGCAGCCATGGCCTCGGCTGCCATGGCTTCACTGCTATTGTTACTCAAGTGTGCTTTGACCTCGCTAGACCCAACCTAGCTCAGGTATGTCTACAGGTGCTGAAATCACATCTCCTGACTGAAGTGCAGACATGCCCTCAGACAGAGTCCCACTGTACACAGAGATCACATCCGAAAACTGGACAAAGTGATTAGAATATCTCTTTAGACAGCACACACAAAGATGGAATTGCCAAGCATTTAGAAGGCTCTTGAATATATATTAAAAAAAACCCCAATGACATAAGAAGGGGCCATCTTGACAGAGTGGTGCAGAGGACGACTGTGGAAAAGCAGCTCCTGTGTCAACTCAAGGGTCTCTCAAAGTAACAAAAGTTTTGTTTTTTATGTTTGGTAAATTTATAACCGTTAAGAGTATCCTGCATTCAAACAAGAGCTGCTTTCCCCTGCTGCACCACCGCTCTGGGCAGCTGTTGCTTTCTCACCAGCATAGATTGTGCCGTTAATCTCCACAGACATGTTAATACTCCCAATGCCGCTGGGTGACAAATGCAATGCTGCTGCTGCTGCTGCCGCCGCCGTGGCATCTGGTTTATCTTCTGTGGGGGAAAGGACAGTTGAGAGTTAGGTTGCGCTGGATCTCCACTGCACTACCCATGGACAATCTAGTACTTAGAGGGTCCTTCTTTCACCTCCCCTTTGCAGTGAAAATGGAACCAAGCCCTCCCTTCCCCCCAGTCCCACTACTCCGACTCATGAACTGGTGGCCTGCTTTGGGTGGCGGGGGGAGGACTCTGAAGTTTGGAAATACATTGCTCCTGCTTGCAGGCCGTGAAGTACACTGGACAGTGTACAATCAGCTTCTATTAAATGATGGGACTTAGGATTTAAATAAAATCAGAATGCAGGCAAGTAAGATTCCCCTGTACAGCTCTGTCAGTACACCCCCTCATGCCCAAAGTAGCGAGTCAGAGGGTGCTGAATGGAGAAAAAGTCTTTTGTAAATGTGCAGAACTGTTTGACATTTGACAATACTGAACTTGTTTCGCTTGTGACCACTGCCAGATTCAAATCCTGGCCCTTCAGAGGTAACTGGTTAGAAACCCACTGAATATTTGATACATGGATAGCATGTAGCTTTATTCCACTTCATTCTGAAACCTCCACAGCTCTCTTGGCTCTAGCCTGAGCCTGCACATCTACACTGCAGTTGTATAGCCCCGCAGCTCAAGCCTGAGACAGCTTGCACAGGCCAACTGTGGGTGTGTGCCAATGTTTTATTGCAGTGTAGACGTACCCTTAGTTAGCAAAGGCTAGGCTGCAGTACTGCTGCCTGCCAGCGGAGGGAGCAAAATCTTCTGAAATACCAGACTCAGGAGAGGAATAAGAAACAGGTCACCTTTAGGAACATGTGAAATGGGAACTAGATACACTACAATTTTGTGATATCTGTGGAAAAAGACATGGGATTGTTCCCCCATCACCCTGATTTGTGGGACATTCGCTGGCCCTAAAATCCGGCTCAGAGTTTGTGAAGCAGCAGCATCACATTGCAATGACCTCTCACAATGAGGTGCTGGCTTTGGTGCAGTGTGCAAATGCCAAGTAAGGACAAAAGAGGTTTTCCTGTGGCTGAAATGTACAAGGGTGACAGCTCAGACTGAAATCTTCTATATAAATCTTACACATTTTTCCAATTCCCATCTGATGTTGCATTCCTTCTGGGATATCATGGCTGCTGTCCCAGCGAGGAATGCTATTGGCATAACTAGCATTTAACCCAAGAGTGGTTATTAAACAATCCCTAGCTCTTCTATAATGTTTTTCATTAGTAGATTTCAAATCATTTTACAAAGGAGGCCAGTATCATTATTTCCATTTTACAGATGGGGAAACTTGAGGCAAAGAAAGGGAAAGTGAATTTGTCCAAGGTCATCCAGTGGCAGAGCCAGGAAAAGAACTCGTGTCCCTTGAGTCCTGTCCAGTGGTCTATCTACTAGGCCACATTGCCTCCATCAGTGTGTTTTTAGGTTTAGAGGCTACAACTGCAACTTAATGCCAGAAGCAGTGAGAGGAGAGATAAGGGAAGGACATCAGCAAAGTGGAGGGGATTTAAGACATGCCACAAAGTTTGCCTTTCCTCTCACACACTATTCTTTTTTAAGGAAGTATGTGTGTGAAATTTAAGTAGGTCCAAAGTCTTAGGGAAGCAAAATCTTGGTCCAACTGAAGTTAGTGACAACGTTTCCATCAGCTTCAGTAGGACCAAGATCTGACCCTATGCCACGTGTATTTTTCTCAACCAGAGCTTCACACTGCAGCACTGCTCCTGTTGAGTAAAGTGCATTGGCCTCCAGAACAACTCTTTCCCTTCCCCCACTCAATGTCAAACCTTTGTGGCCTAGTGTCTGCCTCTGAAGGTGCAATTAGATGGGGTTTGAGCTCTTTAATTTAAATGGATCAAAACGTTTGAAGAAGAGAAAACAGCTGTTGGACTGAAATCTTCTGAGACACTGCTGGCTACACTCCCCATCTAACGGCAGCCCCCAGGGCAGATAGGTGGAAGTGCTGTGCTGTTTAATCAGCTTTGGAAGTCACAATAAAATTACATTGATTCTGACAAGTGACCTTTAAGGATGGAATCTCCACTTACCCAGTATTTTCAGTGGCAGTTTCCCCTGGCCATGAGTGCTGCTTACACTCAAACCTCTAACTCAGCCTTCAGGGGCCTGGAGGCTATGATTTGGGGCAGTCACCTCCCACCAGAATGCCAGGGGCTTTTCCCTAGAGGCTGGGAGCAGGGCAGTGGCACAGTAATCTATACTAAGGAGAAGCAGGGCCCTTTCTTCTTGGAAGCAATTACTGGCAATAACATCACTAGTCCCAACCTTATCTGAGATGTCACGTGACCCTTTAAAAAAAGACAGACTCAATGCTGGATAATAAGTAGGGCCCCCAAGCAAACAAATGCAGATCTCCATCCAGCTTACTCCCCACCTATGACCTGGGTTTCCTGCGCACTGTATAGCCATGACATCCTAGATGCCTTCTACAATCTGTATATGAAAAGCTGTTGCCTCTAGTGACAGGGAAGCTAGGAGGTGATGCCATACCTTAGTCTCCAAGCCAGGAGCAGCAAAGGGAAGTTAGGGAATTCATGCCCTGCTGCAGCACATTGGCACTAGGATCAGAATAGACCAGGGCAAGACACTCTGGCTGATGGGCTGGGTGGGCGCACCCAAAAGAGTGGGATAAGTTGCAGAAGTGCAAGGGTGCCACTGCCTAAAGTTCTGCACTGGGGTGAAGCCCATATACCCAGGGTTTAAAGAAAGACTTCCCCTCTTTGGGGTGCTCACTCCAACATACAAAACCCCCTCATTTAGCATGGGAGCCTCCTCACCCCTGCCATTGATTTTGATCTTCATGGGGATCTGCCGCGCCATGCTGAACAGGTTGCGCTGAAGTGCCTGCTGGACAAGCCGCTGCTCCTCCTCCGTCATCCGCGAGAGTTTCTTCTCCGGTGGCTCTCCAGCCTCCAGCCTCTCCCTCAGCTGTTCCAGAGTGGCTGTTCTTGCTGCTACAGTTGCCTGCTGGTTAGCCAAGGATACTGGCATGGCAATGCGATTTGGCATGGACACAGTCAGGGGGATGCCATCGCCTAGAAAAGCAGCCAGTCAGTCAGTCAAGCTCTGCACAGAGCTTCCTAGTGTAAGCAGTCAGCTTTTAAAACCCAGTGTGGAAGGGGGACAATGCTGCTCTGAGGAACCAAACACTACTAGTCCATTTCATGGCAGCCTGTGGCCTGTTCCCACTGTACAAGGCCATTTCTACCAACATCAGCTCGCACTTCCAGGGCACTGAAATCCCCCCACATTCCCAAATGGAACTGCTGCTCCTCAAACAGAATCGCCTTCCTTGCTCTTTTTGCTGGAGCAATCTCAACTCCACTTTGGTGTAGTCTGTCTGGCCTAGATCCTCAAAGGTATTTAGGCTCCTAATAGCCACTGAAACCAATGAACATCAGGAGCCTGGATCCTTTGAGGAGCTGGGCCTCTGAAATGCCTTCAGAGACTGGCACTAAAGTGAGCAGATGAGACACCCCCTCCCCTTTCTTTTTTCCTCTGAAATTTACCAGGATATTGCCGATGTGCCCCCAAGGTGGGGTGGCTGCTTATTTTCACAACCTCTTATAGCATCACTCCCACTTCCTAACAGGACTTAGCACTTCCATCACAGTTTTCAACTTCACACAACTAACAAAGATTAGCTAATTAATCCCCATCACACTGCTGGGAATTACCCATCATTTTACAGATGGAGAACTAGGGATGCAGACAGGAAGTCAGAGCTGCAGCTGGGCCTAGAGCCCCAGTAACTCCTGGTTGATCCCAGTCCTGTCCTCATTCCTCTATCCTTCCCTCTCTCATCCTGCTCTGCTGTCCTGGGTGATTAGTCAGTATCAATGACAATGTTGTCACTACTGACCCAGCGCATACGTAAACTGGTTAACCTGGAGCTTGACGGCTCTATATCTTTGAGCCATCCAAGTCCTCTCAGTGTCCCCAAACTTTCTTTGACCCAAGTTTGGCCAGACACTGAAACTGATTTTCACCCACTGCCTACTCCCCCAACAGACATTCTCTGTCCTGCACAGAGATAAACAGCAGACCTTTCCTGAGAGCTGCCACTGGAGAGAGACGGGAGTTGCTGGTTCCACTGCCTGGGGCCAGGCCAATGATCGGGAAGCGAATCTTTGGAGGAGACAGGAGGGAAGGAGGCCCCGTGGCAGTGGGTGAATAACTGAACAAGGAGGAGCTGTAGCTGGGCCGTCGGCCTTCCCGCCTGTTGCCGTCGATCGCAGCCTGCAGCTCGGCAGGAGAGCTTAGGGACTTCTTCTCACATTCGTAGGCATATAAGTACTTCATATACCTGGGAGAAACACATGGAGAGGGGAGATCAAAGCAAGTGTACTCAGCAGCATCTGAAAAAAGTAGATTATGGGAATTCTCATGGTACTAAGCATTGCTCAGGTGTGCTTGCAGGACTGGGCCCTTTGAAGACCTAACTCTGCTAACCAATATTCATTTTTGCTTTGTGGTCTTTTGCTTAGTGTGCAGCCAGCTGTGTAGTTCGGGTGTCAGGAGTTGTTTTCGTACAGATGACTTCCATGGACTCATAGTCTAGCCTTTGCAGAGGACAGCACCATACTACATGATGCTACATGTGTAACTCTAAGGAAGTAGAAAGAAAGCGTGTGACATAACATTGTCTTTAAGAAATTATGCATGGTCATACAATTAAAGACCATAATTTGAATGCTTATGCACAAGGGGAAGAGTTAAGGGATCAACTCTAACTTTCAAATTGCTTGACAGGTACAACCATAATGTTCTCTTGGGTTTGCCCCCCTCTCTTGGAATTTCTTAGGTGGATTTTGGGGGTTTATTTTAAATAAATTATGTAGAAAAGAAAAATAAAACAGAGCAGGCACCTCACTCTCTGAGACAGCAAAGCTCTTCTGATTGTAAGAAAATTGACATAAGCAATGTGAATTCCCTTATCTGAACTTATGTGGCTAGATCACTGGTGCACCCTTGTCCCACGCAACTGAGGAGGGAGATGCTTTCCTGAATGTCTTAGGGAGGTTCACAGGAGAAATTCTCCTTTCTCTGAGCCCAAAGAACTGCCAAGCTCCCAAGGTGCATCAGAGTAGGGCTCCCACCTAGGGCCCTGATCTAGTGCACATTAGGGGTCCGTAGTCCTTTTGCACCTTCAAGGTTCAGAAGGACAGGGGCCAAAGCTCCCATGCAGCCCTTGCCGGAAACTAGTTTATTATGGTATCACCCTGGGACTCTAGTCACAGACCTAGTTATAGATTTAAGGGATGACTTGATTACAGTCTCCAAATACCTACACTGGGAACAAATATTTACCAGCAGGCTCTTCAGTCTAGCAGAACACAATCTAATGGCTGGGAGATGAAGCTGCACAAATTCAGGAAATAAGATGTACTTTTTTAGCAGTGAGAGTCATTAACCATTGGAACAACTTACCAAAGGCTGTGGTGGATTCTCCATCACTGACAATTTTAAAATCATGACCTAAAAGCTCAGCTCTAGGAATTATTTGGGGCAGTTCTCCGGTCTGTGTTATACAGGGGGTCAGACCAGATGATCACAGTGATCCCTTCTGGCCCTGGAATCTATGAATCAGGACCTGCTGTGCAAAACACTGGACAAATGCACCTCCAGTATATTTTTCACTATGCTCCTAAATTAGCTGCACGGGGTCCAGCTGCACCATCTTTCTCTGTGTGCTTTATGAACATGGTGAAAAATCCCATATTAACTGTACTAGGCATGCGCTTTTTAAACCTGGGCACAACTAAATTTGACTGAACACTCACAAATACTTATCCTCACTGAGAGCTGTTTTCATGCCACATTTCAACTTTCTATCCCCAGCTGTTTTGACTGTTTGAAAAAACATAATAAAACTCCCAAACTCTCCTTGTATTCAAGAGGCCGAACACTTTTTGTCCAAGCTTTAAAAAAAAAAAAAAAAGAATCACTTTGGGAAGAGGCCACGCCTTGAAAACTGTAGTGAAAAGGCACATTCCAAGAACTCCCAAGCTATGGAGAAGCAGTTTAGAATGAAAAGAGGTTCATAATCTCCTGCTCCAGTGATAAGACCACCACACAGCTCTTATACAGCAGTTTTCATGAGTAGATCTCAAAGCACTCTCCAAAGAAGGTCAGTATCATTATTTTCAATTTACAGATGGGGAATTTTTTTTTACCCTTCTATAGAGCCTTTTCCAAGGCTCTCAAAGCAGTTTAGGAACATTGGTGAAATATGTGAGTATCTCCATTTTACAGAATGAGAAACTGAGGGATGGACGGGTCACTCCAAGGTCACATAATGAGTTAGGGACAGAGCTGGGAATCCCTGGAGTCCTGATTCCCAGTGCTCTGCTCTAGTCACTGGACCACACTGCCTCGGAACCTGAACAAAAATGTTAGGAGGCACCTCTGCCTTCATTTTGCCAGTTCTATTCCTCTCTCCCTAGGTTTATTGCTAACGTATCTAATCTATATTAAGTGTTTATGGGGCAGGGAGCAATTATCACAGTATCTAGGTGCTAAAACACACGTTGAAAACTCAGAAGACTATTTGATTATTATTATTAATCATGTTTATTACAGTAGTATCTTAGGCCAACCATGAATGGGCCCTCATTGTGCTAGGCACTGCACAAACACAAAGCAGTAGATGCTCCGTGCCCCACAGCTTACAATCTACACAGACCAGACACAGGGTTGGGAAAGGGGTAACCATGTGATTGCAAAAAATGGCATGATAGTTCCACGATTACTAGTTTTGGAGGGGTGGGGGCTGGATTTAGCTTAGCTGAAGAGAAAGACAAGTGAAGAGAGAGGGATCACTGAAGAGAAAGGGGGTGAGAGGGCAGAGCAGGAGGAAAGAAGGTAAGAGGGGTGGGTGTGGAGCGAAACTGAGGTGAAGAGACTGTGGGGAACAAGGAGGAGGAAGGTTGAAACAAACAGCCGATCAGGTCCATTCTTGCCATAGCAGGGGGCAGTTTGCTTATTTCTTTCCCCTCATTCCCCCTCTTCCTTTCTCCTCTCGACTCTGCCCCCTTCCCACTTCCTCCTGTTTTGTGCTCCCAGGAGAAGGGCTCTATACTTACTGGGTCCGAAGTGTAAACGCTGCACTGGTGATGGAGGTGGGCAGGTTAAGGCCTTTGGTGATCTCCCGCCATATTTTCTTGTTTATGATTTCCACCAGCCCTCCCTTCTCAGTCACCAGTTTGTAGAGCATATAGAGATCCAGGATCTGCTTCGCCATGATGGGGATCCGATTGATGGGAGTTCCTGCAATATCACAACAGAACAGCAAATGGAGAAAGAAAATGAGGACAAGAAAAGAGTCAGGCAGGTTGGAGCTATTGATCTTCCTGCTAATGAGAAATGAAGGCAATCTTGTTTGTAACCTGACCAGAGCGTGCTCTGTAGGCAAGAAAATGAGAGCGTCTTAGCTACACACCAAGTCCTGTTCATGGAAAATCCTTTCCTGCAGGCAAAAGCAATTACCAGACAAATAAAAATATGCGGCTAGGCAGCAACTTGTGGAATAGGCAAACTCAGGGGAGGGGAAGAAGTAGGGGGCTTTTAAATTCAGGACAGGAGATGTGAAAGATAGCAGAGGAGCAGCACTATGTGAGCTTCCCAGTGCACTACTAGACACAATTTGTTTCATTCATGCTCATGAGGGAACTGAAGAACCCATGAAACAGCTCCTGGCAAAGAACAAGACCTGCTTATGCATCAGGATTCTCTGAGTGGTTGTCAAAATGTTCTTTTCTTCTTTTATATTTTCTGTACTTAATATGAGAGAGCAGAGATGGAAGGGAATGATGATATTTTGGCTAAGATATACTCTCCCCTTGTCCACACACCCCTTTTGCAATTGCTTCTGCTCATGCTCTTAGTACAACAATTTTGGTCTTACTCCTGTTTCCCCTCCCTTGAGTGATTCTAACCCCCTTCTCCCATTTTAAGCTCTTCTCTCTTATTCCTTATTTGGTGCTGACATTCTCCCTGGCAGAGGGAAGCCAGATTATACAGCTGCCTCCAGAGTCCATCAGAACTGTTCCTGCATAAACCAGAGAGGGTCAGTGGATGATCCCTCCCTCCAAGGGGTAGGATACTCTTGCCACACTGCTTCTAGCCTCCCCCTCCCCCCCCCAGTACAAGCATGGGGAAACTGAATTCTGATACTCTGTGTTACTATGTCACTGCTGCCCCCTCTCCTTTTTGAGGGGGAGAGGGGTGGTTAGGGAGTGAGAGGGGTTTGGACGCTTACTCCAGCGCTCTGTCTCCTTCACCTCCAAACACAATTTGGCTCTTTTATGCATTATGAGCACATTTGCAAATGTTAAGTCCCCCCACACCTTGTGTTTAAAGAGACATTGTTGCCCAGTTGATTTAGTCTCAACATCTACGCTTCCTAAAATTAAGTTTAACAGAAATTGAAGATCAACTGAAATCTGATTTTTTTTTTAAATTCCATTTAAGTGGGTTTTCTGGGTGACATTGCAGACCTTCCCTTGCTGCATTTGCAACCCAAATACAGTAGCAAGAAACTAGTGCATGAGAGCCAGAAAGTGAAACTAACTAATCCATTTTCATTGTCCAAACTGAGTAAACAATCAGCATACAGAGTGAAATGTACATTAGATTTCAGACCCTGGCTACGTCTTTCCTGCAGTCTGACACTGAGTTGGGAAATCAGGAGTTACTCTTACTTTAGTCTTATATGATCAAGCACGACCACACTGCAGATGATCAGCATCCTAGCTCCACATGCCTCCTGTAAAGCCACACACCTGCACAAGTACAGTGTATCCAGTCGTGAGAGGCACATAGATATTGGAGTGTATATCCCATAGAGCACAGTCCCACAACTCACTGCACCACTCTAGGCTTCCTTTTGCAGGGTGCTGTGGGACAAACATCTGTTCAGTTTTAGTAAACTCACGGGTTAACACAGGTATGAAAATCTGATTTTTAACCTGCCAGTGCCCCTTTCCCAGAACTTAAAAGTAAGAAGCTGGGATTTCAAAGTTGAAACTAATGAAATCTAGCCAACAAGAAAGAAATTTGCCATGCCTACATTTATTTCATTACATAGGAAATGCCATGCTGGGTCAAAGCAATGGCCCATCTAATTTCACTGTCCTGTCTAGGACAGAGGTCAGTATCAAAATCTTTACAGGAAGGCATAAGTAACCCAGTAATGGACAATTGTGAAATAATTAGCCCACAAAGAGATTTCTTCCAACACCCAACAGTGGCATATGGTATATACCATAGAGCAAAAGACTTTATAGCCCTTATAAATGGTTTTTATTCTGCTTTGCATAACAGAGTCCATCTAAACTCCACTCACATTCTCAGTGCCCTAAGCGTGTAATCCTTTTTTAGAATCCTGTTATGCTTTTTCCCCTCAATACCTGCTGGCACTGAGTTTCACCAGTTAATTATATGCTATATAATACATCCTTTTGTTAGTTTTAAACTTGCTACCTTTCAGTTGTACCGACTTGTCTCCTTGTTCTTGTATTATGGGAAAAGGTAAATTGGAACCCTGGACTGACCATTCACTACTCTGTATACATCGATCATATTCCCATTTATTTGTCTTCTCTCCTCTGTGGCAAGAGTTACTCTTGCCACAGGGGAGGAACCTGTAAAACAGTAATGTTATCTATCAGTGGTATCTCATCTGTCGCTTTCATTTTGCATCCTATAGTTCCCTCCAGGACCAAGACTAGAATCATTCCCAAAAAATGGAAATGTGTTTGGTCCCCATTCACCCTAACTAGCCAGCCAGAGTTTAAAGCAAGTGCTGGTCTACACTTGAAAGTTGTGACAGTATAAATGCATTGGTTAGGGTGTGATTTTTTTTTTTTAACTAGTATAGTTCCACCAGTACAACTCCTAGGGTAGATGCAATTATGCCAGCATAAATATGCCCCATACCAAGATAACTTATTCTCCTTCCCATACGGCAAGCACCTTTATACTACTAGAGCTGTGTCCACACAGAGGGGTTATACCACTTTAACTATAACAGGATGAGTAAAGTGGTACAATTTTCTAGTGTAGACAAGACCTAAGTCAGCTTGAACTGTGTTAAGATTTGTAAAGAAGTTCACTTAGGACGGTTAAAGGTTCCATGTAGACACAGACAGCATTTCCGTACAGAAAACTCTGTAGGAGCAGTCTGGCAACAGCATGTGCTCCACCTTCTCACCACAGTCCTTGTTTAATAGAGCTGGTGGCTTATGTCGATGAATTATTCGCTTATTTTCCTTGGAGGACTTGCAGACACTGAACTGGGAACTTTCCACTTCTCTGCAGGGCAGGGTGTGTAAATAAAAATCTTATTTATCCCTCTTTCATCCCACCCCACAAATAGGAAGAGAGTTTCTTTTTAACTCCTTTACTGCGGGATACATATTTCTGACCAGGTGGCCACTTTCAATGGAATGCCAGAGCATTCCAACAAAGTAGATAATTACAAAAGTTGCATTGATGATACTACAGTCCATATCAGAGCCCAGTTCTTTGGTCAGCAATGACAGGGGAGGGCAGAACTGGAGCACTCCTCCCTCTTCTCTCCTCCTCCCCCGAGGCCATCTTGTGCAGCTCAAAACCACCCACTCTTCCCCAATCCAATTTAGAGAATGGTATTTGCTCGCTCATAAGGGACTTTCATCCAGCTATGTTTGGACACTGGCCAGATGGGACAGCTGGAACATGAAAGAAAGGGCCATTAATAAGGTTCTTCAGGAAAACAAGGGGCTGGCAAGGGGAAATATTGAGATATTACAGATTTTTTTTTAAAAACTGAGCTTTACCCAAAACCATAATTTTTCACCCTCTCTAGCTCCTCTCAACCCATGATCTCAAAATACTTTACATACATTAATGAATTAACTCACCTACCTCACAGAGGGACTCTGAAAATATTATCCCCATTTTACAGATGGGGAAACTGAGGCACAGTCAAAATGCTGATGGAGGAACAGAACTCAAATCTGACTTCCCATACCCAGCTGTAACCACCAGGAAATACTCCCTTCCTCTGGATAACTTTTAAAAACAGGACCCTTATAGAAAAATCTAGGAGTCCTGTGGCACGTTAAAGACATGCCTGTATCTGTAATTTTCACTCCATGCATCTGAAGAAGTGGGGTTTTTACCCATGAAAGCTTATGCCCAAATAAATCTGTTAGTCTTTAAGGTGCCACCAGACTCCTCTTTTTTTGTGTGTGGATATAGACTAACACGGCTACCCCTCTGATACTTAGGACCCTTATAGGAAAATCCTACAGAACTTCATAAGAAACTATTAAAAAAAAAAAAAAAAGACTCCAAAAACCCACAGAATGAGATTTTTAATGGATTTTCTTTAACCATCCTGCAGAGTTTTACAAGAGAGAGACACTTTCTGTTACGTTCTGTAGGAAAGCTAAAACCACAGCATAGAGGGAAGTGGTCATTTTCTATGAAATGCTACAGGACTTTCCATAAAAGGAGAACGTTGAGTAACATTCTCTTAACTTGCATGAGCTAGGGAATGCAACAGGGGGTTGTGTTTTGGGTTCCCGTAAACTCTGGGTGCTCTCCATTGGTTTAGTCAGCCAGAGCTCAGCACATTTCACAGGAGCTGATTGCAAAACGCAGACAGTAAGTGAGGAAAGGCTGCTCTTTGAGCCCCCCTCCCCCAGTCCTTTCAGAGGAAGGGAAAGGTGATAAAGTCTTTATTGGAAACCTCCAGCTCTGAACAGGAAAGGCTGAAAAACGAGCAGCATCACGGGACAGGAGGAGGCTGAAGCAGAGCGGATCCTTTCACAGTTGGCTGCAAGCCTTGTCAGGGCCCATGATGGATTACTGTCATCTGGCAGCATCAGGATTAATGATCCGGAGGTCAGAGGGGAGAATTCCAGAGGGAAAGGTCACTGACCTGGGGCACAGCATAAGACTTGTTGCTGTTTGATGGCAAACTCATTTTACTGTACTTTCCAGCCTGTCTCCCTCTATTCTACTAGCTCACGGAAACGCCTTCTGCAGCCGCTACACTGGCAGTGGGGCCTTCTTTAAATCAGGGGGGGGGCACGGGGCTCCTCTCCACACAGTTGTTGCAGGAATGACTACCTTTTCCTCCCTTGAAGTGAACTCACTACGCAACCCCAGGCCACCTCACCTCTGATACCGAGTAATCAGAATCAGACTGGGGCCTAGGCACTATCATAAACAACAGGGTGAGGCATTTGCATCCCATGGAAAAGGGTTGCTGCCGAACTGACATGATGGGATTCTGAGGACCACAAATGTCTACATACTGCAGTCGTGGCCACAGGCCCCAATGAAAATGGGGGCTCTGCTGTGCTAAATGTTGAATAGGCAACCAGGCAGATTGTCTCTGTCCTCTAATATGACAAAGGATCAAGGGCAGGAAAATGGGAGTCAAGATTTTTCAATGGCATAATATTATTTTGTATATATTATATTTTAAAGGCAAGGTTAGATTGGTTTTCCCTGACTACCGCACAACCTAGCCATTACTTGTAGGGATCACTGCAGAGGTGGGCCTTGAAAAATGATTTACAGGAGAAGATGGCTCTTCTGGATTAATCCAGCAAGGGCGCTCCCAGAGCAAGCTCGTAGAAAGCATGACAACGTGGGTGGGAAAAGTAAGCGAGCTGGGGGCTGAGTCTGGCATCTCTGGAGATGGATGGACAAATAGGGAGGGGCAAAGTTGTCCTCACTTTCAAAATCCTCCACAAGACACCTGAACTTGAGGAGATGAAAAAAGGAGAAGCCCCCGAACAGCCCCTAGGCAGGTGGATTTTGCAAGGGGGAGGAAAGTTGTAACTACAATCAGGGTTTCTTGAGAAAATCATGACTGTAGTTATGTCTGAGCCACCCTCGCTGCCCTTTCTTTCCAACCATACCATTCCCTTCTCCGAAAGCCTTCTCTTACCTTCAAGAGAATGTAACTGAATAAATACACAGAAGCTAAAGGTTTTATTCTGAGGGTTTTGAATGTCTCCCTTGTTTAAGGAACAAAGAGTCCTGTGGCACCTTATAGACTAACAGATATATTGGAGCATAAGCTTTCGTGGGTAAATACCCACTTTGTGAGACGGATGTAATGGAAATTTCCAGAGGCAGGTATAATTATGCAGGCCAGAATCAGTCTGGAGATAACGAGGTTAGTTCAATCAGGGAGGATGAGGCCCTCTTCTAGCAGTTGAGGTGTGAACACCAAGGGAAGAGAAACTGCTTTTGTAGTTGGCTAGCCATTCACAGTCTTTGTTTAATCCCTTGTTTAAGAAGCATATGGGGTTGAGTTACTGGCTTGCTCTTTCCTAATTTTGGAGCGGGGGGGGGGGGAGGGGGGAGGAAGAAGAGAACCTTGGAAGTATTCTTTTAACAGGTATTTTTACAACTGGTGGCCAGGAGTCTACAAGGTCCAATGGAAAGAGCACTGGTGAGGGAGTCAGGAGACTTGGGTTCTTTGCTCTCCTGCCTTCTTCCTGTAGGACTTTGGCCAATCACTTTACTGATTTGTGCCTTAATCTTCCCATCTGTATACTGGGGATAATGTAATTTATCCACGTGTTTCAAGATCTACATTTTGGAGCAAAATATTCCCTCTCCCCCCCCCCAGCCCCGCCCCTATTACACATGCCTCAAGATGGCTGGTCTTTGTGGTATTTTAACCTGGGACTCGACCAGAGCAGTGACCCATCCTTCTTCTTCACTTTACCCTGTGCCAACACTTCTCTGAGAGATCGTTTCTCAGCCAGGTTTGGGAGTCCTAACCTGTTTTGATTTAAGAGAGGTCATTACTCTTCCTTTGTCGCAGCAATTCCCCAGGCAATTTCTTCACATCCTTCCTAGTGATGTACTCTTTAAATCTTTCCCTCATATCTCTTTAAAGTCTCCCTTTCTAGAGAGAGAGAGAGAGAGAGAGAGAGAGAGAGACTAGATAAGGATGCCACCATGCAATATTATCTTGCAGAACGTCTTTCGTACAAACTGTAACAAAATGCTTCATAGAGTTAGAAAGAGAAATGAATAGGTAAAGAGAAGACAGTTTTCAACAACTTGCATACAGATAGAAGATGAGGGAAGAGATGCTATTCTAGACTTCTGAATCTGCAGGGGAGCAGACACTTACACCAACAGTGCATGAAGGGGTAGGACAGAAGCACCAGATGATCAGAGGGAATGGAGAAGGAAGACAGTGAGGCCTGTGAAACAGGCCGGAGCAAGCCTGTTGAGATATTAAAAAATAAGGAAAACAGGAACTGAATCTCGAAATGAAATGAAAACTAAATTAGTTGGGGAGGGAGGGGGAACGTGGTTGTACTTTCTACATATGCACTATCCCTCTGTTACTCCTCTTCTCTCTAAATGGAGTCCATTGATTAAATTAGTCAGCAATATGCAACTAACATCAGAAGTCCCCATTCCAGGCTCCTGCTCTGCTTAGAATCATCACCAAGCACAAAATCCAGGGTTTTAAGCGGGGCTAGTTGTGTTGAACCAGAGACCCTGCAAGCAGCAGTCAAACTGTTCCCACTTCCTCCACATGAAAGGTTCCGTTGTCACCTCTGTTGTGTAAGCTGCCCTAGGTCTCACTCGATGTTAAAATGAGAAAAGCAGCTATGGGGAAATGAGAATAAAGGACCCCTCTCTGCCAGCGCCATCACTGATCTAATCTCTCCCCAGATTTGCTGCATTTCCACAGCGGGCATTCTCACCTCCCAATGGGAATGTCACCACCTGATCTGCAAGCCTGCAGATCATCAGAAACTCCTATCAAAGCAGGAGCTGGGACTGAGGGTAATTAATCATGTTCTATTTGACAGGAGGCCCAGTTCTTATCTGGACCCCTAGAAATGCCATCGGTCTCTGCTTCCCTCCTCAATAAGTGAGACTGACAGTTAGCGGCCCCTTATCAGATTTCAGCTGCTGAGCCGGAGGCGGCCTAACTGGCACATGCACACACTTTCCCAATGACCACAATCCTATTATATTGATCAAGCCTCCAACCATTTTAACTTTCTGGGGAAGGGGGCTTCTACATCCCAGTGCCAAGTTCACTCCCATCCCAGTCGAGGTCCCATGGAAATTTGCTGCTCCTCACATTAAGATCAAATAAAGTCCCACTGTTCAACTACTACTGACACAGCTGGGTCCAATATATTTGCTATTCCCCATTTCTCTGCCAGATGTTGAACAGCTTTGCAACTGGTGGGGTTTCCACCCCATGACCTTTGGACTAACAAGCAAAGGTGGGAGATGAACTCCTCTTCCCCAGTCAGAGTGGACACATGAATACGTTTGGAAGAAATGCAAAGGAAAGAAGGAAGCGGAGCAGACACACAGCCACAACTAGGCTTAGCTGGGCAACGTAAGGCCAGCTGCTTATGGGTTGTGGCAGAGGGTCTGGAATCCATGCCAAACAATTCTGCCTTTTTGTATTTGCCTATGTACCTGTAAGGCCCTCATCACCACAGTATCCAAATGGCTAGGTTTTGAGTTGCTTGAGCACAGCAAGAGTCATTAATCACTTGATTAGAAACAGGCTGCCAAGTTAGCTAGGAAGCCAGAGAGCCCAGAGCATCCACAATGACTAGGAAGTACCAATATAAAGAAGATCTTTGGGAGGAGAGGATTTGGATCACTAATATCCAGGCTATGGGACAATAGATTAACTCTTCACAAGCCAAAATCTAATTCCTCACGGCCAGGCGGGAGGTGAACTTTACATCCTCAATTCTGCATTCCAGGGAAAAGCTTAATAGGGAGTCCTCCAATTGGTTATTTTAAGACAGAGGTGGGCAAACTATGGGCTGTGGGCCAGACCATCATGCCTAGCCCGCAAGCGCCAGGCCCGGGAGGCTAGCCCCTGGCCCCTCCCCGGCTGTCCCCCTCCCCCGCAGCCTCAGCTTGCTCACTTCGCTGCCGAGGCAATGCTCTGGGTGGCGGGGCTGTGAGCTCCTGGGGCAGAGCCTGGCCTGACCCGGTCTCTGTGCTGCTTGGTGGTGGCAGCGTGGCCTGGCTCCGGCCGGGCAGCCTGGCTGTAGCGCCGCCAGCCACTGGTGCTCCAGGCAGCCCAGTTAGGGGGCGTTGCATAGAGGGCAGGGGTGTTTGGGGGGTGGTCAGGGGACAGGGAACGGGAGTGTGTGGATGGGGCAGGGGTCCCAGAGGCAGGGGCGGCTCTATGTTTTTTGCTGCCCCAAGCACGGCAGTCACATGGATTCTCCTATGGGAGATCCACCAGTGCCGCGCCTTCGGGGCACCCACCACCAAATTACCGCTGAAACCACGGGACTGGTAGTAGTATTTATGTGCCCCTTCAAAGGTGAGAAAGCATCACTACTTCTATGTCTATTAAGGTTGAATGGGTGATTTTCATTCTGGAATTTCCTAACTTGAGTGACTAACTCTGCAACCTTAATGAGAGGAATGATGGTGCAGTGGCTAGGATGTTAGCTTGGGACAAGAGAGATCCAGGTTCAATTTCCTGCTTTGCTACAAACTCCTTGTGTGATTTGGGGGTTAAACTAGATGATCTTTGCGGTCCCTTCTAGCCCTATGATTCCATTAATATCATATACTGCGTGACCCTTCCCTCCTTAAGTGCTCAAGGCCCCTACAAAAGAATGCAATATAAATAAAAGCATATATAACTCCTCCTAACACACAAACAAGTAATCAATAATGGGGAGATTAGTGAGTAAATGATATGCCCTACTTCATACCTATCCATCATTTTACATAGGAACCCAGTTACCACAGTTCTCAGCTCCTTAAATCAGATCAATTGGCCAAAATAAGTAGCCGATTCAGTGAATGAAATAAATCCCGAAGTAAGCTTTATACAATTCAGGTTCTAGGACCGGTAGCACAGGACAGAGGTTTGTTAATTTAATTCAGAACATCCAAGTGTTTTATTCTTTATTTGCTCACAACTCATCTCTCCTGAGAGCAATGACTGGGAACTCTTCTTTCTGGGGTAGCATGCTGAGGGAGATTTCTCCACGGTGGAACTTCTGCTTTGATGCTAGGAGACATATCTGCTCTAAAAATCACTTACTGCTTAACATTGACAAACAGGAGTGGAAAATTTACACCCAATTTAGAGAATTACATTATTTTATTCAGAAACCAAGATATCCCTGCAAGAGCAAAAGAAACTTGTGAAGTTGAGAAAGGGCAGAGGGAGGGGGTATATCCTGGACATGTGTATGATAAGCACCAGTGTTGCCTATAGATAAAAGAATCCATCAGTAAATGCTTTTGTCAATACCACGTATTTGCCATGAGTATTTCCATATCTAAAATGTGCAGATAAAGCACATGACAGAAGGAAAAAATTAAAACCACATGCTCAGGCTTACAAAGTCCCTCCTATGTATATGCACATCAAAAACAGAATGGCCAAACCACCTGGGAAAACCAAGGTCACACAGTAACCTTGACCAGAATTAGCAGAGTTGTACAATCAGAGAGGGTTTATGAGATCATCACAAAGGCAGTACTTTAAATGAACAAAACAGCCTTCCTTCAAAAGGAGCCTTTTCCGATGTGCTAATACATGCAATCTCTTAGGCTATCTCAGAGCGTTACACCACAATATTCAGTTAGTTCTCTTCCACACAGTCATTTCTCCAGAGTAACTTCTTGCAAAACACTAGTGATAATCCCAGTAAGATATTTCCATTATACTAGAACACCTCCAAGAAGTTTTGATGGCAATATGTTGAAAACGGGGAGGTGGGGGGAGGGAGAGGAGTGTCATGAGGAAGACCATCACTGTGTACCTAATGCAAAGTCTATGACCACCTGGGGTAGGTTCCATAGAACTTATCTACACTAAATGTGGACACACCCAGTGTAAGGTGTGCACTAGGAGGGTTCTGAAAAAGGTAAAATATACTTCAGAGTGCTATTAGAGTATATTTCACTGGTCAGTGAAACAACATTCTATGAGATCAATCATGCAATGAAAGTAGACCCTGAAGATGCTAAAGATTTCATATAAGAGCACGTGCAGGAAGTGCAGAGCACAGATCCACAGAAATAACTTTATTTCTTTTTTTGGACCAACTTCTACTGGTGGGACAGACAAGCTTCTGAGCCACACAGAACTCTTCTTCAGGACCCAAAGAAGAGCTCTGTGTGGCTCAAAGGTTTGCTTCTCTCACCAAGAGAAGTTGGTCCAACAAAAGATATGTCACCCACCTTGTCTCTCGCATATTCTGGGACTGACTCAGCTATAACTACACTACATACATATATTTCTTTTGCCAGCCTTTTCTATGCCTCCATCTCCTCCCCTCTTAAGTAACGGAGGAGTTGTTGTAGGTGATGCAGTGTTTTAGGTGTTTGCAGTTCTCTGGAGAACTGTTTTTCCAATTCATTTTAAGTTGCAAGTGTGTTTCAGAGGGGTTAGGTCTAAAACCTACTGCTTTGTGGATGTTTATCCATGCCACAATACTGCTACACAGGTTGCTAGGATTATCATTCTCTGCTAAGGACTGAGATAGGTCAGGACTGAGACACACTAGCAAAACTACGTGAGGAGACTTGCTCAGTGCCTGTCAGTGCCATGCCTAGTTGTATGTGAACATTCACATCCCTAAAATTCTCTCCTTTTGCAGCAGAGCTGGAAGTCATGCCCTTCCCAACCTCTCTCCCTCCCACAGTGAAGGGAGGTGGAAGATGCAGTCTAGAAGGAGAGAGTGCGAGAGCAGTGCAGCAACCTAAAGCAAGGTAAAGATAAGGGCTTGTCTGCACGGGAGGTTCGTGCATGGAAGGTCAGTGTCTGACTTTAGAGGGCTCACTTGCTGCACAGTAATGTCCCACATGGACACTTTGAAACACAAATGTATCGAAAAGCACTATGGAACTTTTAGTGTGCTGTAGCAGTGTCCATAAAGGATGTTACTGTGCAGTAAGCTAGTGCACTGTAGATTTACACCCAGGCTTGCCATGCACTAACGTCTCATGCGGGCAAGCCTGAAGTCAGTAGACTGGTCACATTGTTGAGCCAGTTCAGAGTTTGTTCTGCACAACAGTCACCCTGATTGTCCGAACCCCTTTCTCCCCCCCCGCCCCGTCACAGCTATGGAGAGTACAATTCACCTAAATACATACCAAAAAAATCTCCCAACAAAGGAAGAGTTACAGCTTTCCCCTCATTTCCCTCTTCCATCATTAGTGCCACTGAAGGGCCATTTTATCACTTGCAGCTGGAGCATTCTGCGACAACCTGCTGTGCTCCGAGGCTGATGAGACCTGCACATTTGATCTGCATTAAGCCCATTTCATGGCTTCACATTCTAGGTACATTCCAAGCCGCGGCACCAAGGGCCAAGTCTTTTCATGCTCAGAGCTCTTCAGTAGCTCCTGTGAAATCTGCTATTTGTTTTTCACATCAGGCCTCCAGTATCAACCTGTTAGCAGTCTGCTGTCATCCCCACCCCCAACCCGAACAAGGGCCAGCACCATCCAGTGTCTCTGTAATAGGGCAGGAAAATCCCCATCATTATACCAATTATACTGACAAAAAGAGCTGCATTCACTCCCACCTGGATTTGAGGTATGAATTAACTGGACACAGATGGCCGGGGACACACTCACACAGAAACATAGCACTTTGTTCTCAGCTCCCAGATGCATTAACGCCTCAGTTTATCAGTTTCTTTCTGGTGGGCTCTTTCTGAACAAGGTGTTTATATTTAATGAGAAAGAAGACTGGTGTGTGTTAGGTGGGAGTGCAGAGGGGAAAGAGACAAGTATTCATAATAATCTGTGTCTCCACTTTGCTGTGAGAGTGACTAAATGTTGGGAGCATGCCAGAGTCCATCAGTGTGTACACAAATATGTGCATGTTTGCCTGATATGCTCCTCCTGCTGCTGCTAGCAGTACTGAAGGCATCACAGGAAAATACTAGGGTGAAAACTCACTGTTAGCAGTACACCAATCTCAGAAACTGAACTCCACAGAGTCTCTTGACTAACTTTTTAGGGGGTTGCCACAGGAGCAATGGTTCCCAGGCAAATACCAGTCCAGCCATATGACTCGCAATCTAGCTTGTTCTGTGTAGCAGCAGTAAATGGATGTCAGTCGTAGGAGTTATCAGAAAGATTGGAAACAGCACTCTAGAATTTAACTCCCACTATGGGTAGTGCTCTTAACATGTCCTCTTAAATATCCTTCTGGAAAACAAGAGCTGCAAGAAAACAAAACACTGGCAATGTACAGCTGATTCAAAGCTATACTCCTACAACAGCCAGCTGGTGACCGGCTCAGCCTCTGCACTGGGAGCATGTTGCTAGTTAATAATTAAACGGTAATTGGAAGGAGGCATTGAGGTAGTGAGCAGATTTCTCTCAAGGTAACAAGAGGTTTTCATTGCTGCCAATCACACTCTTCTAGGACTATATTCTTGTTTCTTCATTTAGACTGAAACATGCAGATAACAGTCGTAAATACAAACTAATTAGGACTTCTTAAACCTTTGCCCACAGAGGACCCAGAATCAGTGAAACAGGGCTCAAGCTTTTAAAATGCCACAAGAGTAAATTCCCACACTGTTGGATGTGGAAGCCCTAGCAACATCAGAAAGGGTGTGGCATGTTACAGCCAAGCTGTGGAAGACAGATGAGGTACAAACCATGCAGCAGATGTGCCCGCAATTAGCCAGAAATGTGATTGCAATGGGGGCCACCCTTTCCCCCATCCTCATCATGTTTCTGCAAGCCTTTGAGATTTTCAAGAAAGGAACGTGCCCCAGAAATACCATGGTGAAATGTCAAACCAAGTGGAGGTGAGGCCCAAACTCCAGTATAAGGCAGTTAAAGGGCAACTGGCTGCTCTTCAGCTTCAGAAGACAGATGTTTCCCACAATTCTTTACCAGATTTCCTGAGAAATAACCTGGGTAGTGACCATTGCTGTCAGAGCCCTAAGGGAAGTGAGATGGTTTCCTGGTTCTAGTGCACTGTCAGTTATAGAACATTATACTACGACGGGAGTAAGCGGAGGGCAAGGTATTTCCCTCTTACATGTTAAATGCTCACTATGCCAGTTCCTAGAACCCAGCAGATTGAGACAATGAAAGGACCAGAATGTGGTGTAGCACTTTTCATTTACAGAACTTCTTCACTGCCAGCCCACAGTCCTTACGGCATATCTAAAAGAGGCCATTATCTTCCTGTTTCAATGACAGATCTGCCTAAAACATAACAGACAAATTGACCAAGTATGGCACATTACAGTTCTCTAGCAAAGGAATGTTACTTCAACTTTCTTTGTGCTGCAAAAGAGATATTAAAAGAGGGTCAGACTGCCAATTTTTTACCAACTCCTGCGGGGAAAAAAAAACATTTGAAAGGAAAATTCATTTCAACCTCAGATGATGGTTTGCCACATATGACTGGACAACAAAATGGCAGATGAAATTCAATGTTAAGAAGTGCAAAGAAATGCACATTGGGAAACATAATCCCAAGTATACATACAAAATAATTGGGTCTAAATTAGCTGTTACCACTGAAAAAGAAACTTGGAATCATCATGGATAATTCTCTGAAAACATCTGCTCAATGTGCAGCAGCATTCAAAAAAGTGAACAGAATGTTAAGAACTATTAGGAAGTGATAAAGAGAAAATATTATTATGCCTCTATATAAATCAATGGTACACCCAGACCTTGAATACCATGTGCAATTCTGGTTGCCCCATCTAAAAAAAAAAAAAAAAAGATATTTGAATTGTAAAAAGGTACAAAGAAGGGCAACTGAAATGATTAGGGGTATGGAAGAGCTTCCATATGAGGAGAGATTAAAAAAACAGACTGTTCCGCTTGAAGAGACTAAGGGGAGATATGATAGAGGTCTATAAAATAAAAAATGGTGAGGAGTTGAATAGGGAACTGTTATTTACCACTTCACGTCACTGTGACCCCTGGTTTGTGTGTTAAGTTGATAGGCAGCAGGTTTAAGATAAACAGAAGGAAGTATTTCTTCACACAACGCAGGAGTTAACCTGTGAAATTCATTGCCAGGATACTGGGATAGATGTTGTGGAGACCAAAAGCATAACTGGTTTCAAAAAATAAATTTGGTAATTTTATGGAAGATAGGTCCATCAAAGGCTATTAGCCAAGATGGTCAGGGTCACAACCCCATGCCCTGGGTGTCTCTAAATCTCTGACTTGCAGAAGCTGAGACTGCATGACAGAGGATAGATCACTCAATAATGCCATGTTCTGTAATTCCCACTGAAGCATCTGGCACCAGCCACTATCTGAAGACAGGATACTGGGATAGATGGACCCAATGTCTGACCCAGGATGGCCATTCTTATGTTCTTGTATCTGTAGGCATTTATTAATCATTCCTCTTCAACTGGTAGAACTATACCTTGAAAGATACCTACAAAATATTCTAGCTGAGCAACCCCACTCCCCTACTTCTCTCATGAGAAAAACCGCAAGATAAAGTGGTTGACAGCAAAAAGAGCATGACAGTTTCCTCTAAACTGTGTTCCTGGGCTCAGCTGAGCAGAATGATATGAAATAGAAATCCAGGTCTAAGGAATGCAGTGTGGTAAGAAAAAAAAAAGAGTGCTTTGTATCTCTTTTCCAAGCCCCCATATTGCGGATTCTAGGCATTAGCATGAGCACCTACTTTATATGCAGATCCTGTCTAACAGAGTGGGTGTTCACACACATCTTCCATGATGTACAGCATGAAAATAAGACACCAGGGGCTTCTTGTGGGTGATCAGTGTCAACACAGCAGCTTATTCTGAGACAGGGTGTAGATTTGTGTGAATGTTTCAAAAATTGGTTTGTTGCAGGATAAGAAGCAGAAGTCAATTGTTCCACAATGGATCCTACAGTCTGCTTTTTTTAGGCAAGTGAAAGTGAGGGTAGGGAAACTGGTCATGTCCTTATAATCCAGGATTCAAGGACAGGACAGTTCTTTACACAGCCCCTTTACTCTCAAAACAAGTATCTCAGGTCATACTACTATTCTCCCACCTGATCAGCAAGCTCAAGTGGCAGCTTCATTCTTTTGAGCCAGCTCCTAGGGCACTGTCCCATTTTATATTATCCAAATAAAGCAAATGGCTCACTCACCTCTCTTTTGCATAAAGATGAAGAGGTCATCCAGGAACGCCTTCCGTTCAGGGTCACTATCCAGTTCGTACAGCTGGGGAAATCAAGAAAAATATCGGTATAACCGATGCTAGGGCAGACAGAGAGGGTAAGACCACCATATATTGTACTGGGCCTCATGTGATGGTGGGACAACATGCCGCCACAGAGGTAGAGGCAAATCAGTGTTAGAGTTCTGGTCTCCTCCACTGACCAGGCTGAAGTGTAGCAAGCTGAGCTGAACCTCTATAGCAGGGAGTCCTGGGGACAGTCAGGGCACAGGAGGGGGGACGTTGGGGGAAGGATCACATGAGAAGAGCAATATCCTTCTCTGCATTCCCTGAGGCTTCTGGGGTTAATTCAGGGGTTCTCAAACTTTTGTCCTGGTGACCCTTTCACATAGCAAACCTCTGATGCGACCCCCCTTTTATAAATTGAAAACACTTTTTTATATATTTAACACTATTATAAATGCTGGAGGCAAAGCGGGGTTTGAGGTGGAGGCTGACAGCTCATGACCCCCAGTGATAACCTCGTGACCCCCTGAGGGGTCACGACCTCCAGTTTGAGAACCCCTGGATTAATTTAATTTTAGCACCCTGTGTCCATTCACATGCATGTGCTATTTTGAGCATTTCAGTTTTGACAACATAGGCACATCCCAGATTCTGGAACAAGCTCAAATGCTCAGTTTGTGGAGTATGTACATAAGCTATAGTAAAGAAAAACCCACAGTAACCGTCTCCAGTTTGTGAGGGACCCCATGGAGCCAGTCTCTAGGAAACAGATAAATGCATGGAGATTAAGTCCATTAATGGCTATTAGCCAGGATGGGTAAGGAATGGTGTCCCTAGCCTCTGTTTCTCAGAGAGTGGAGATGGATGGCAGGAGAGAGATCACTTGATCATTACCACCTGATAGGTTCACTCCCTCTGGGGCACTTGGCATTGGCCATTGTCAGTAGACAGGATACTGGGCAGGATGGCCTTTGGTTTGACCCAGTATGGCTGCTCTTATGTTCTAAGCTAAATGAACCCAAAGTTATGGAGACAGATATGAGTCAAGGAAGCCAGCAGAGTATCAGAAACCTGGAAAAATCTCTGCCTGGATGGGCTCAGGTGTTTGGTTACAAGCTGAGGTGGTTCAAAAGTTTTGGATTTGTTTATTGTTTCTTTAAACAATCAAACACAGCAAGCAGCAAATATTTGGCCACACACTTCTGAAACCTCAAACCATATTCAGGTTTTGGCAGACTAATTTCAGCTTTTCAATTAAAAAAAAACACAACAAATTTTGAAGGAAAGCAGACATTGTCCGTGATTTTTCTCTGCTTTTTAAAAACCCCTAGTTTTCGATCCAAAAAAAGTTTTGATGGAAAATATTTGTCCAACCCTTTTAATGAGCTTTATGCCTTTTAGCACTAGCTGATGCTGAGAACTGGTGATACCTTGTAAAGAAGTTTTCTCAAAACTGGGTTTGTGCCGAAATGCGGAAAGTTTATTTTTCCCAGGGGCACCTGTGGAGGGGAGCAAGTGGGGCAATTTGCCGTGGGCCCCGCAAGGGCCACCAGGAGAATATAGTATTGCAATTTTTTTTATAGAAGGGGCCCCCAAAATTTCTTTGCCCCAGGCCCCCTGAATTCTCTGGGCGGCCCTGGATGGGACCGTCTAGTTGCAGGAAAACAAGCTCAGGGCTCCCACTAATTCTGCATTATGGTCAGTTGTATAATTATTTCATTATATATTACAATAATAATAGAAATAAAAGTACAAAAATAAATGTAATGCGCTTGAATCGTCCCAAAACCATCCCACAGGTCCGCGGAAATTTTTTTTTCTACGAAACCGGTCCCTGGTGCCAAAAAGGTTGGGGACCGCTGCTCTATAGTGTAGATCAGCCCTCAGAGCACACTAGCTCCTCCAATTCACACCTTAAAGGCACCACAGAGATGCAACTTCTGACCTTGTTATTCCCTCCTCTGAGTTTTCCACTTATGTGACAATCCCTGAAATGCCTTGAAGGGAGAAGTGAAAGAAAAGATATAGAACTTTCAAATCGTGCTAACAAGTAATGCCTGGTGGGAGATCTCCTCTGAAATAAGTACTCACACTCACCTCGGCAATCAGCCTAGAATCAATGTTCTGAAGATATATTTTGGCAAAATGTCCTCAAGATCTAGTGTTTCTGATTAAATATTTCTCAAAGTTTCATATAAAGGTATATTCAGAAAACAAATTCTACTTAGCATCACCCTCTGATATTTCAGAAAAGGTGAAGGCAGGAGAATCATGCAACTGTTCCATAGCAAATCCAATTTTCACCTATGGCAGACAGTGGGGGTATATACCATGACTGGTTGAAAGACACACAGTGCCAGTACTGCTAGCAGAAGAAGTCCCAAGGAACAAAAACTCCTGCATGTGGAAGAGAAATAAAGTCCATGTAGTTGTGGAAATCATTTCTTCTGCTGGCCATAGCTGCTCTGTTAGGGAAGGATATCAATGGAAAAGCAAAGCCCCAATGGGTAAACATGTCTGTCTTTCTCTCAAGACATGGAGTTAGCTACTCAAAGTCTGTCTATTCTACAAGAAAATGGGTTTATTGGGTCATTTCCTCTATTGCCTACCTCTTCTCACACACTAAGCTATTGGGAAGGAAACGCATCACTGGATTTGCGCAGCAGTTAGGTACACTCCTTCAAAAAGGGCTAGTTTAAATTAAACACATTGTTTATTTGTCTGACAGGACACACACTGCTGCCACAGTTCAAAATCGCTAATCAGTTTCGAGAAGCTGAATCCTGTACTACCAGCCGAAGAGGGTTGCTGATCAAAAGCGTTAAATATCACAACTGACAACTAGGAGCTTTTATTGAAAGCTGCCTTTCAGCCATCAAAGGCAATAACATGGCCTAACCCTACCGGTCCCCAGACACAGACGTTGCTAAGTGAATTTCAGTGTACACAGTCCCTCCTTCACATTCCCACAAGCTGCAGCAGAACAATCTGGGATTAGCAATCCCTCGACAAAACAGAGGGGAGGAACATGCTGAAAGTTATCTCCCCCAACCCCAGCTCCACACACAGTGAAATTCAATGGTCAGACAGATTTACCTTGGCAAAATCTCGAGAGATTTCTCTTCCTCGGCCTCCGTCAGCTTCTTCACTCCAAGTCAGACTTCCATTCTAAGGGAACAGAAAGGAGAGGATGAGTGGACTATGGGGAGAGTGCCCTTGCTATGGATGGCAATTTCAAATGGAGAGTACACGTACGGAGGAGGGCAATTCTGGTGTAGGGAGCACAGGAATGGAGAGAAGTATTTAAACAGAGAATCGTGTCCTATTTTAATTAAGCTTCCAAGCAAATGTGGCCACAAAAGCTGGCTGGAAAATAGAAATCCCTTCCCACAAAAATGTTCATATTTTTTAAAATAAAATTTATTCTTAACTGTATGAAAAGTCAAAAATGCAAAAAATTTTTGCAGGAAGGAACTTCCAGGCAGATAGCTGGCAAACTGAAAAATTCTGCCTTGAGGCTTCCAACATGGGATTTCTCTGGAAGACTCTTGTCAATTTTACTTTCTGACTGCATGCCAGAAGCTGGTCCCCTCTAGCCCAGCTGCTGGAAAATTCCTGAACAGCTCTAATGGCACATTATTCCACCTGTTAAACATCAGTGATCTAACATCTGAAGTGGGGGATCTCTTCATTCACTGTAGCCAGGTTCACTTCATTGTTCAAAGCCGAGCAAGTTCAAGAATGAAGCTTCTTACAGTATAACCATCCTTACTTACACAGGTGCATTTTACTTATGGTCTATAGAGCCCATATTGAAAGCAGCAGGTGCCAAGCACCCATTCTTGTCAACCTGATCATGTTGAGCCTCATCCTTTCTGTTAGCCATCTGACCGGCACTATCTTACTTCAGGCTGGGAAAACATGCAGCCTGGCTTGCTCTGACGTTCCGACATAAGCAGGTCTAAGAATAGGTCATGGGGATGGGAAATAGGGTATAATAAGGTTGGGACCTCTGTACCAATCGTGGTATGCACAAGCCTAGGGAACTGTACTCAGATCTCCTGCATGGAGACAGAAAGCTCAACTCTGTTGGATTAAGGCTGCACTTCTCATTAGGCATTATAGGGACACCACTTGCTTGGCAAATCACTACAGAGAAATAGTTAGCAGAACTGGAAAATAGCAAAGGCAGCATCTGGCTATTTCACAGTTGTGGTAACAGAAGGGTGATACAGCATATTGTGTAGCCATCTTTAAATCACAAACACCATAGAATAATAGTAGCCACTGGTACAGCCAGCCACTCAATCAAATGCTCTGGTAAATTATAAGTGGCACCTGCCATTCTGGTTACAAATGCACTGCACCTTATCAGATAGAAAGACACTGAATATGTGAAGAGATTTCAGAACAAAAATACATTTTAATTAGAGTTGCTTTAACATCTGAAATCTTGGAGTCACCTGGTAGTGACATATACATTGAATTACAAAGATGAATAGCACTTGTCAAAGACAGGCAAAGCTACATTTTCCCTTTAAAATCAGCAGTGGGCTGCTCTAATGCCGGCTGATTTAGTTTGAGCCAGTAATTCCTGCTGGAAAGTCAATTATCCAGTGAGCCCCATCAGCTGAAAGATATTTAATTGGGGATTATTGCCACTTCTGTTATGTCAGCTGTTTATTCCAGCAGGTCAATTACTATCCCTCTCTAGGAAGAGTTCTGAAGATAGGTTTTGTTCACAGGAGGATTCATCTGGGTGTCCTTGGCTAACAGAGATTAAAAACACATTTTTGCTAATTATGATAACATCCAGCTGCTCCTAACATCCTGCTGATGAGAAGCCAGAAAACTAAGAGCAACTAAAAACCTGGATGAACAGTGAATAAAACACACATGCCAAGATCATCAAAAGTGACTAGTGATTCTGAGTGCCCAAGTTGACATAACTTAAGGGACTCTGTTTTTCAGACAGTGTTAAGCATCCTTCTGAAAGCAGACCCCCATTTAAAGTTGTGTATATAAGAGTCAAAACACCCAAACTCACTATAGGAACATTTAAAATACTTGGCCATACCTGCTATACTAATTTTTGTTTTTTAAAATCCAGGAGGGGAGAGGGCAAGAGAACATGTATAAATTTCCCCAGGCAGAGAGGAAGTGTGAAAAGCAAATTAACCCACAAATATATTTTATATGTGGCACACATTAGCCAACAATTCTCCACTGACAACAGTTTACAACTGACAGGGGAGGGGGAGAACTACTGTGGGAAAACTGCATGGAGCATTAAAAACATTCTTTATTTTAAAGAAGAATCTACTTCTCATTAGTTTTAGAATTTTGAAGTTTAAATTCTATCAGAGAGATCACCAAAGATATAAAAAACACAAAGTAGTATTTATGTGCCCCTAAATCACTAGATCTCAAAGCACTTCAAAGGTGAGAAAGCATCACTACTTCCATGTTTTTTTAGTGAAAAGGAGATAAAGGCCAGCTGAACTCTGTCATTGCAATGCTTAACTGAGTGGCTGGATGAGATGGGCATCATTTGGCATAGCAAGCAGCAGAGAGACTAAGGTACTGAAGCTCCCAGATAATGAGACCTGGGGAAATAAAAGTACATGGGACTCAGGGAATAAGCTATGCTTCTTTTATGATGAGCTAGACCAAATTCTTATAACTCTCCCTTCCATGCAATCAGGGCTGCTTCTGGGTAGCAACAGAGTACAATCCAGTGCAAAGGTAAGGGACAAAGAGACCAGACTTAGTGAATTTCAGGCTAGTAGAGAGTACCAGATAGACTTTATTCTCCAGTATTGTCAATTTATCCAGAGAACAGGTCCACAGCATAGGCAACAACAGACAAACTTTCCCCTGCCCATATACCTTGACTGTGATCTAAAGGGACTACCTTCATGACCAACCATTTTGTGGCCTCCCTGCCAAGACTACCAACAACAATATGAAGCAGTGACAATTGCAATGCCAGTTTTGTGAGGTAGTTTTGTCAGAAACCAGTTCACTGGGAAACAGACCATAATCCATCAACTGATTTCACATAAGCCACCAAGAGCCACCAGAATTTCACAGCGTTCCACTGCTAGTGACTTGAGCTCAAAAGGAAGAAAACAAATAGCTATCCAATTATAGATGAGAATGCTGCACAATTACTGACATAAATAAATGATCCTACATATTACATAAAGGCGTCTTGCACGGAGGATATAGCTCTGCATAAGCTTCAGTATCTCAAACTTTCACTCCTTCTCGGAAAACATAATTACTCTATGCTGGGAGACCCTTCTCTCCATTAACAGCAGGAGCTTGAGAAATCAATATTCCTTCTACCAGGCATCAAAAGGGGGTTTTATAGGTCAGGAGTTGATGCTTTCGGCTTCCTTCCAGTACTATTTAAAATTAATATCAAGGAATATGCTACTGTTTTCTCCCTCATTTTGTAGCAAGAGAATTTACTTGATGTTTGAGAAACAATCATTTCCATAGTTACCGATTGGGAAATCACAAACAAGAATTCACCTGACATTTCTGACATCTGAAAAAAACTAAGAACCCCCCTACAGCTTGGCTCAGCTCTCTGACATTATGTATCAGTAGAAGAAAGGCAGAGAATTCTGTAAATAGTTCCTGCCCTGAGAAAAAACTTTCAGCCTGCAGGCTGTCCCTAGAAGCTGCCTGCCCCATTCCCCTTGCCCCCATCCCCAAAACACACCTCTGAAGCTCATCAGCTATCAAAGTGTTCTGCTCCTCCCCAGAGAGGATAGGCCTGACTTTAGAAGCAATTAGAGCATGGGCTATTTTAGGATTACTTCCTAACCACCTGGAATATCTTATTAAAGCAGAGCTCAGATGTCAAAAGCAGTTTCAGTTACCACCTACAAAAGCCAGAGTTAACTCTTTCCTCAAAAATAAGTTACTGGAATAGGTCACTGACAATTACAAACAACTTGTTTTTCATTCCAGCCTCTTCAAGCCCCAAACCTCCAAATTATTCACCTAAAAACTCCCATGATTGAGCTGTTTAGAACTCAAGAGTACTAATATTCCAACCCTCTGGACAGCGGCCAGAGTCTTAATTTTCCCCAAGAACCAAAATCCTGTGTCCAACTCAAAGGATCCAGGACCTAAAGGTTCACCACTAAAAGTCAAAACATCTGCATCTCAGGCATGAGACTCGCCTCTTGGAAAAACTCTCAAAGTTTTAATATACCTTTGTTATTTAAATATTTTAACGAGACTCAGCTGAGGTCTGATAAGGTTTATGAGACTATGATGTCGGACTTAAATCCCATTATGTATTAAAGTTGAAGTTTAGTATTCACACAAAGTAAGGAGGCATTAGCACATTGGCTTGGAGCCTCACCTGCCAATGTACCTCAAACTTGATCTGCTTCGTCCATCACTACTATTTCAGTCCTAGTGTTTCTAGACAGACTTCAAACATTATGGTGGTTTCCCAGTGACAAATATCTATCTAGACACTAAGCTAAATGTTACTGTGAAAAACCCTTTTCTATCCTATCTCACTAGGTTAACAGCAAACACTGAGTTAATGGGAAATGTACAAAGGGGTGATTTCAGGATTATCAGAGAATCAACAGAAATTCCTCTTGTGGGTGGGGCTGAGCCCTAGGAAGTGAAACAGATGCCAGTATAAAGAAAACTGTTGTACTACAAAACACAGATAAGATCAGGATTACTGCCCTGAGCTGCAAACTCTCAGGCACTGTAAGAACCAAGTTATAATTATTACATACACACCTTCCGTTGTCTGGTAAAACTTTGTAGGAGCTGAAAAATCCTGTCCACTCTTACTAGCAAGACAGCACAATTCAACATCTATGGCTTTGAAGGTACTTCTTATTCTAGTGATCTCAAGATTAAGTGGAGGAAATAAAAAAGGACTGAAGTGCATGAATTCGGAATTAGACAGTTACACCTTTTAATAAAGATTCCTTTACAACTCTCCCCCAGCTGTGCAGCTGCTGTAATTGCCTGTGGTTTCCTGGCACAGGAAACCAATGGAAGACAAGAACTCCATAGTATTGGGGTACTGCTGAATTGGGCCCTTGAAAAAAAGTAAACCAAAGACTGGGCGATGCAATTTCACAATGCTGATTGTATTTAATTTTCAAATAAATCTGAGCTTTGTTGTGTGGCTGGGGAGAAGAGATTTGCACTGGCATACAGCATAGCCATTCCCCATATTCACCTTGAAGGTACCCAAACTGCTCAAGATAGTTAAGACCAGAGCAGATTGTGAAGAACTTCAAAAAGATCTCACAAAACTAAGTGATTGGGCAACAAAATGGCAAATGAAATTTAATGTGGATAAATGTAAAGAATGCACATTGGAAAAAATAACCCCAACTATACATACAACATGATGGAGGCTAATTTAGCTACAATGAGTCAGGAAAAAGATCTTGGCGTCATCGTGGATAGTTCTCTGAAGATGTCCACGCAGTGTGCAGAGGCGGTCAAAAAAGCAAACAGGATGTTAGGAATCATTAAAAAGGGGATAGAGAATAAGACTGAGAATATATTATTGCCCTTATATAAATCCATGGTACGCCCACATCTCGAATACTGTGTACAGATGTGGTCTCCTCACCTCAAAAACGATATTCTAGCACTAGAAAAGGTTCAGAAAAGGGCAACTAAAATGATTAGGGGTTTAGAGAGGGTCCCATACGAGGAAAGATTAAAGAGGCTAGGACTCTTCAGCTTGGAAAAGAGAAGAGTAAGTGGGGCCATGATAGAGGTATATAAAATCATGAGTGATGTTGAGAAAGTGAATAAGGAAAAGTTATTTACTTATTCCCATAATACAAGAACTAGGGGTCACCAAATGAAATTAATAGGCAGCAGGTTTAAAACAAATAAAAGAAAGTTCTTCTTCACGCAGCGCACAGTCAACTTGTGGAACTCCTTACCTGAGGAGGTTGTGAAGGCTAGGACTATAACTATGTTTAAAAGGGGACTGGATAAATTCATGGTGGCTAAGTCCATAAATGGCTATTAGCCAGGATGGGTAAGAATGGTGTCCCTAGCCTCTGTTCGTCAGAGGATGGAGATGGATGGCAGGAGAGAGATCACTTAAGCACTTCCCAGCCATGATCACCTAGGCCAGTGTTTCCCAAACTTGGGCCGCGGCTTGTGTAGGGAAAGCCCCTGGTGGGCTGGGCCGGGCCGGTTTGTTTACCTGCCCCATCCACAGGTCCAGCTGATCGCAGCTCCGACTGGCCACGGTTTGCTGCTCCAGGCCAATGGGAGCTGCTCGAAGCAGCGCAGGCCAATGGACGTACTGTCCGCCGCTTCCATCAGCCCCCATTGGCCTGGAGCAGCGAACCGGCCAGTGGAAGCCACAATTGGCCGCACCTGCAGACGGGGCAGGTAAACAAACCGGCCCAGCCCGCCAGGGGCTTTCCCTACACAAGCGGCGTCCCAAGTTTGGGAAACACTGATCTAAGCTATGTCTACACTACCGTGGTAAGTCGACCTGCGCTACGCAACTCTAGCTACATTATTCACATAGCTGGAGTTGATGTACCTTAGGTTGAGTTACTGGGGGGAGGGGGGGTGTCGAGAGAAGAAACTCCCATCAACTTACCTTACTCGTCTCATCGGGGGTAGAGTACAGGGCTTGACTGGAGAGCGATCTGCTGTTGATTTGGCAAGTCTTCACTAGACCCGCTAAATTGACTGCCGGTGGATCAATCTCAAAGCATCGATCCCAGCTGTAGCGTAGATGTACCCCTAGTCTAACTAGTACACCTGTAAAGCAGCACTGGAACAACAAGCTACAGGCATTGTTAAAGGCAAACACTTAAGCCAAATTTGGAATTTATAATCCCATGCAGATGGAGTTGCATGGGATATAAACCAGCACCAAATCTGCTCCCTGGAAATTGGATCAGAGCATTCCAATTAAAAAATTAAACCCTTTTGCCTTACAGCTCAAAGATAACAGGGCCAATAGAACCATGAAGACCAAGACACACTGACTTCTCCTAGATAATTTTAAAAGGATATGTGGAGCCAGAAATTCAAGATCAGGTGAGCACAACTGTACACAAATTAATTTATGCATGAAATTATGCTTGTATATTGGGTATATCATTTTGTTATCTAACAGGCCACTAACATGCACAAATACCTTATTTTGTGCATGAACATCAAATATGTGCATGCAATTGTACACACCCAATCTTGAAAATCTGGCCACAGAGTAAATTTCAATTATTTTTCTGTCTCTCTCTACTGTATAATTTGGGACATTTAACAAAAATAGCATCTTTGTTTCTGAGACGTTTATCTGCTCTGGCTGCTTATTTCCCATTTTAAGTTACAACTTCAATGGTGACCTCAGCTGTGGTGCAACATCAGTCATCTGCACAGCTAAGAGAGGATAAGGAATTCAGATGGGGAATAAATGAATTCAAAGAAGGAAAAGCAGGTAAATTCTTAAGAATCAAATAATTTGTTTTCATGCAAGAGTTCTTTGCAATAAAGAGGAACTAAATGAACATGTGATACACACAGTTGCTAGTAGAGAAAATTGTTTTCCATTACATGACAGCTTTTTAAAGGTGACCCACAAGTGGAATTGGAAATCCATATTAAGAAGTGTGCACTGAGTGCTCCAAATAAGGTGCAGGGCATTTAGCATGTAAAACAATTAATTTGTTCCCATGATTTCCGATCCCTTTGGATTACCAGGTATCCCCTCTGAATAGTACCCCAGCATCGATTATATTTAAAGCAACACAGCACCCATTGAACTTCTGCCACCCTTTCCCAGAGCTGGTTTATAGTGATCACTCTAAGTGGGCTTCTCTTTGCAAACACATAATATCTTTCTAAAAGTTTAGGTCAAGATTTTGAAAAGTTACTAGTGGTTTTGGGTATACAACCTGAGACACCTGATTTTTTAGAAGTACTGAGCAGCAACCCTCTGAAAATCAGGTCCTTTTAAAGTGTTATGAGGCACCCAAGGTCAGTAGGCACTTGAAAATCCTGGCCTTATTATTTATAGCCCATGAAAGGATACAAGTACTAATGTATACACTTTGATATCTACAATCAAAGTGGCATAGCAGTGGTATAGCGTGCTGCTGAGCATACCAGCCTGAGTTCGAAGAGGATTCTCTGGGACCTGAACTGGAAAGGCAGCAGCAGAACTGAACTGGCTGTAATCTGCTCAGCAGTGAGGCTCTTTCCAGTAACCAAAGAAACTGCCAAGCTATGCTTAAAATTAGACCAACTCTCACCCAACCGTCTGCTAAAAGCAACATTTTCACCCGCAGAATTAAAATCTCATTTCTCTTCAGATGAAGACGGGCAGCCCACATCTCCCTTTCTATAGGAGCCGTGGGAAACCTCGGCTGTCGGAGAGCTGATGTCTTTACACAGGATTTGAGTAGTGCTAGAAGAGACTGAGCCTACCGCATCCCTCCGCCCTTCTTTCGGAACAGCAACCCCTTGACAAGCAGCTAACACTCCCTCCTTGTTTTGTGCTGACAGGATTCCCACTGCCCGTGTCAGAAGCTGAGCCAGCTCTTTTGTCTGCTGGCTTGTTCTACAATTATTTACTTGGCTGTCCAAAGCTGAGTATGTCTCTAAAAGTAGCCAGACATCTATGCTGGTATTCATCTTTCTACTGCCCTACTAATAGGTCCCTTCCAGAGGATCTCAGTCTTATGCTATGAAGTAAAAAACATTTCAGAAGACCCCATTTTAAAAAGAAAATAACTATCAAAAGAAGAAATACAAATGACTTTCCACTCCATAATTAATAGCAAAAACTAGCTAAATATAACCTACAAATATCATGAGATTGTCATAAAGTTTACCCCCAAAATCTGATCTAGCCTAAAATGGTCATACCCTGCTGGTGAATGTCCCTCCAGGCTCAACATCTGTACAGTATTAAAACTGAAGATAACATTTTCAAAATGCACATAAGTGACTTTTGTGCCTAAGTACCATTGACAGTCAATGTGAGTTAGGCACTTCTGAAAATTGTACCCATTATCTACTACTTCGTTGTTCAGTTAAAAATACTACTGCTAAAATTTGTACACACTTTAAAAACATTTGGGCTCTACAACCTAAAAAAAATGTTATCCCTGCTTGCTGCAGTCACAGCATCATTTAATCAGCTCCTCTTCCCAATGTTGTGCCAACATCACTAATGACACTGGTGCATAAACAAGCAAGCAAAACAAATGAGCTTGAACTTACATCTTCAAAAATAGAGTGTGGAGAAAGACATTTGTAAATGGTAGAGGATGAAATGATGATGTATTTAATATTCTGAAGCTTCTAAAAAGGGCAGCACAAATCATTTTAAAAGCTACATATTAGTTAAATATAAAGACAGATACATGTGTTTTTAAGGTATTTTACCTCACCAGGAAACCAAAAAAAAATCATTTAAATAGCAGAAGAAAAATATCTGCCTGCTCTTTCTTGCATTCAGAAATCACCACACAAGCTTGATCCCATTTCATCTGAAGCCAGTGGTAAAACTACCAGTACCTTAAGTGTGACTAGCATGAGACAGAACCTATCATCTTGCAGTTAAATTGTCACTCTCCTACATGGAGACTCCAACTGAGGGCACAATCAACCTTTGATACTTACCCTACCCAAAGTGAGCATGATTTACCAGCAGTATTTTACACAACCACAGTGATTTTCATCTGTGCATGTCAAAGTGCTTTACAAACACTGGGCCACATTCATGCATGCAGCAGAGATCCATGCAACACTACAGTCAGGAAGGCCACAGAGGTGGGGAGTAAAGTTAGTTGTAAACCCCCTTTTATACTTCCTGGATTCTAGAACAAACTTGGCAGGTCCAAAACTACATGAGGTTGCAACAGACCCTACAGGGTCACATGGCAGCTGAGGACAGCTGAAGTACAACAGCAATGAGAGCTTTTAAGCATGTAAGCCAGGATGGAGCTGTAACAATATCACTATGCCACCTGGGGAATCTTATGCCAGAGGTATTACCTGAGCACCAGAGCCGGCAAGTTGGTAGCCCTTATGGTTTGTCAGAGTGGCATAAAGGGGCTGCTGTGGGGCTGTGAATCAAGCCTATTAACTTACAAAGCTCCATAATTTCTTGCAAGATACGAAAGTATTATACTGAAGCACAAAGAAAGTCAGGAGCCAAAACAGTCTTCTGAGTCAACATGGAAATACAAGCCTATACACCTCAATATGATCAGCAGCTACTACAAAGGAGCCTAAAATTCCAGGTTTCCATTTTTTAAGGCTGCTACAATGTGCCACCAAGGAGCCTTGCTGTGCTGTCAGCTCCCTGACTGCTATGTCGTATCAAGAGACTGGAAAAAGGGAACTAGTCTTCCCTTCAACCACTATACTCCAGTTTAGAAAGCGCAGCAAGTTTTGAAGCAATTTCTCCAAAGACCTCGTCACCTGAATGACATACCCACCTAGTTTCCTGAGACCAGTCTGAATAATTCCTCACTCAAATTAGCCACTCTTGAGCAACAAGCACTTTGGAGTATCAGCTGGCAGGCTGCCAAATCCTACAGTTGTTTAGTTAGTGTGCTCACCAGCATGGAGAGTCCAGAATCCCATTTACCACTGACCTGGCAACTTTCACGGAATCCTGCCAAGTGCATCAACATGGAAGCTAGTGAATCAGGATATGAGCTTGATGCAGGAATTACTGGGTGATATTCCATGAGCTGTGTCATGTTATGCTGGTCAAATAAGAATCTTTCCCCACTGAAAAAACCTATGATGGTGTAAAGCAAAGCCCTCTGGTCTCTGACCCACAGTATTTAGGGGACAGGCTTTGAACTGTCAGCACTCATAGCAAACATTCAGAAGTCTATGATTCATCATAGGCCATCACTAAGGAGCTCCAATCTTCCCACTTATTCACAGGATTTCCAAGGGAGAAACTCTCTGTCTATAGAGAAAGAGACTTCCACAGCAGAGTTAATTCAACCCACCTTAACAGCACCTAATGGAACCCTTACCCAAGCTCACCCACACTATAGCTTGTAGCAAAGAGCAGCTAATCCAACCCCCACACCTAAACCTTAGAACCAATCTCAACCCACCGATGGGCTGTTCCTAACCTAACAGAGCTAATCTTAACTCTATAAAGCACCCTAGCACTACACTAAAGAAATGCCCATTTATGATGAAGCACACAGTAAAGTGAAGAGCCCTTAGCTGTACTGGCATATAGCTTCAAGCACTGGTAATTATTGATTCAAGCCCAATATTAACATCCTGCTGTAACTATTCAATAAGCAAGTCAATCACTTTCCATCCACTCATGAAATACAAAATGGCTGTGCTTCTTAGATGATCAGGAATGGGATATGAACTTTCTCCCCAAAAGGACACAGGTTCAAATTCTGGCCAACTTCATAGCAACTGGAAGTCTTTACTACCTGAGGGCTCACAGATGGTTAATGTGAAATAAATTAAGTCAGTTGCTAACAGACAGGTGCCTATATCAAAATTAATCACAACAACTGGTACTAACTAGCCCCATGCTGACAGTCTCAGCAGAAAGGAGACAGAATGAATGAGCCAAAAAGACCAAACTCCTTTTTCACCTCTAGCAGTGACCCTTGTTGATCAGGCTTTAATTTACCTCTTCTATGTACAGTTAGAGAGCTGCACCCCCAGAGCTGTCAAATATAGCCCCTTTTACAAGTACTAAATTCACTTTTGAAAGAAAGAGCCTTTGTTCAGAGAGAAGAGATGTCAGAACTGACCTGCTTGAGCTGCTCATCCATTCTCCAGGTCTGCCGCCCAGATGGGGAACCAGAATATGATTGTTTAGTAGTGTCTTTACCCTGCTCCTCCTTTTCCTGCTGTCCCCGCTGAAGTCCTGGGGCTGGAAGAGGATTCGAAGTAGCAGCCACTCTTTGGTTGTGATGGGAAACTTTTTGAGAATGAAAATACTTCAAAGTAGAACAGGCATCTTTCCCAGTCATTTCGGTGTCCTCCTCAAGATCTCCATCTTCCAAACCCTCTTCCTCTTCATCCTCTTCTTCATCCTCTTCCGGTTCTGAGGTCACACTGCTCTGATCAAAAGCTCGGGTGGCCCCAATTACAGGTGGAACTTTGGCCAAAGGACCAAGTGCTTGGCTGCCCGAAGCCCTGCCAGATGTGGCTGCTAGAACAGCCTGCTGTGCTGCTAGCTGCTGAGTATAAAGCAGCTGGGTTTCTCTCATTTGCCTCTGCTGTCTCTCTCTGGAATCCATCTGCAGAGGACCTTGCTGCTGTTGCTGCTGCTGCTTCTGCAGCTGCTCAACAACAGCCTCTAGCTTCATCCCGCAGTTAGCATGGCTGTGAAAAGACAGCTTTTCTATCCAGCAGGGCTCAAGCCCCGACCTTCAGAGATCAATAGAACCTGAAAGATAGATAAATATTTGTATGAATATAACACACTTTCATCTTCTTCCCTGTCACAGGATAAGCAGGCTGCAAAGCCAGTCCTCTTTCCAGTTCAGGAGACCGTGAAATAGTAAACCTAGAGTTTCACAACCTCAGGCTCAAACTTGCACTTGATTTTCAGTGTGTTTAAATTGTATTTTCAAACTGAACACACGACAACATAACCTCAGTTTTACAAACTGCTTACCTGAAGTGTTTGCCCCCCTGCCCTAAGAGCATATTCTTCACTGACCCCTCTCCCACAAGTTTTACTAATTACCTTTAAAGCGTTCGATTTTAAATTTAGATTTCAATCTTACTCCATATACTATCTGAAGGAATTGCACATCATAATAATTGCACTAAGTGCATGCTTTTTAAGAAAATATTTATAATCCTGTATCAAATACTATTGTCTTTGCAGGTTATTTCATGCCTCATGATTTTAAAGAAGTTCCACATGCTCCCTGAGATCTTAGTAAAAACAGGGCTCTTTTAGCAGTTGTTACTCTTCTGAGTAATTTGGATGTCATGAAAGTAAAGATCAGCCTACCCCCAAAATAGCTAGTCACTGGGAAACCTTTACCCCACCTTCTCCACACACAACTCTGCCAATGCACCTAACATCCCAAGATGGGACACTCTCTGTTTTTCTAATTAGAGGATGCACAGGGCTTTGTTAGCACTCCATTTTGATCTACAACATCCCTTGCTCTTCCAGTATTAGGCACCTCTTGAACAGAGACTAGCAGACCTGACTAGAACCAGGTATACAGTTGAGACATACTAGGCAAATCCTGGGAAGACAATTTTCAAAGGCTAAAGGAGAATGTGCATTTCCAGGCATTATGACAGAAATCAGAAATGTAAGTAGATCTAACTGCTAAGTAGCTGCCCTTCAAGACTTACCAGTAAATCAGAACACAGTCAATAAAGTACGAGAAACAAAGGAAAGGCAGCCAGCAAACAAACTAAGGAAATCCTCCTTCCACCCACATAACCAGCACTGTGGTATGCAATCTAACAAACACCAGGTCCTTAAAAAGGAAGATAGTTTGCTAATGCTCTACGGTTAAACGCAAGAAAACACATTTCTGTAGGCAAGTCAAATACACTAATTGACGCAATTTCCACACAGTTCCAAAATAGGAGAAAAGACCTCAAATGTCCCTAGATTCTCCTTAAAAAAAGAGATTCAACAATATCTTCCGCAAACATAATACAATTGATTTTAAATTGTGCAAGTTACAATACCAGAGACATTTTTCTCAGCAAATCATTTCCTGTATTAAGCAACTATTGTCATAAATAAAATCATTCCAATGACAGGTCTACCAGCATTCTTAACTATCATATTTCAATACATCCTTTAGCTTAAAAGTGAAGCAACAGACAGTTCGAATGTCAGTAACAATCATACATCATCTGGCATGCGATTAGGGCATCAGACACTCCTCAGGCACAATACACAGCCTGGCATTGGTGTTATAATACATACACATCTCCCTTGTACAATAATAATGAACTGGAATGTGGATTCTAACATTAAGCACAAACCAGATTGTTTATTACTGTGCCTAAGGCATGTGTATAAAACTCCCACAACACACCTTATTGTGTAGCACTGCACCTGAGGCATATTAGGGTGTCAACTATCATATCTCAAATGTAGCAATACACAACAGGGTGTGCAGTTAATACATGCCTCATGTGCAACACAATAAGAAGTGATTAGTGTGTGATTAACTTCAGGAAAACACACCTCAGATGCAGAAACACAGCCCTGGTATGCAGTTCCAATGTGTCTCTCACAGCTCTGATACAATAATGTATGAAAGGTTATACCAAGATTTATACATTTCTCCTGGATTAGACATGAATGTGAACCCCAAAGGGCTCCAGGGGAGTTGGATTAGATGACCTCCTGAGGTCTCTTCCAACCCTAATCTTCTATGATTCCAGAACCAAAGATATAGTAACCACACCCTGATTAAGTGTCAATGTGATTGTAAAAAGATATTCAACATTTCAGAGTGTTTTAAGTAAATAAAGATACTTACAACAAAGAGTACAAGATCAGGATACAATTTTTTAAAAAATTCTCCATCTGGATTGCTATTACTACTTTAGATTATTAAAAATAGTTTTAACATCTGATTTTCTTTCAGTATTAGTATTTGCTTAACTTTTTGATTTACAACCAACTCTGGTCAGTGAAATTACTCAGTTTAACTTTTGCATTCTCGTGCAGTAACCCAACCTCATGTGGATTTCCATCCTGGAAGAACAATTAAAGAAAAAGCCTTCCCATCTGAATTTTTAAACCTTCCTTCTTTGTTTTAACCAAACCTAATTATTGCAATTAAACCACACTGTGTGCTTCTGACAGCTTTGAGTGGGGCTATAAAAAGGACATTTTGAAACAGAAAAAATGCTTAAAAGTATACAATTCAAGCTCCTCTGAAAAGAAATGAGAGGCTTTAGAAAGTAGTAAACAAAACTGTGAATGCTCCCTGTATTTTCAGGCAGGCTCCACTATGGAATGTTCCTGCTCCCCCAAGTTTTTATTATCCCCTCTATATCTAGTTCTCACACCAGATCACTGTAACCTACTTCCCTAAACCAGCCCCCTAACTAACCACTTTCACCCATAACCTATCACCCAACCAACTCCTCCCACCATAGTCATGCCAATCAACCCTATAGTCTGTCCCTCAACCAAACCAAATCCCTCTCCCCAGTAAGCAACCACACAAACCCCACTAACCCAGAGCCAGTCATTCCAACCAACCCCACAACCTGCCCCAACCAACCCACTCCTCAACACTCATAACCTCGTCCTCACAGAGCCCCCCCACTAGTTCCCCCAGCCGCCCTATAACCAGTCACATATCCTGCCCCACAAAACCAACTGACAATTAGCCCCCCCATAACCACCCCTTTCCCTCCCAACCTCTTCAAACCACCTCTAACCCCCATAACCAACCCTTCTCCTCCAAACCAGCTTCTCCAAAACCTTCATAACTAGCCCTTCAACAACAACCCCATAGCCTGCCTTCACACCCAGCCCCCCCACCTCAAACTCACACCCAGCCCCCCCACCCCTACCTCACACCCAGCCCCCTCAACCTGCCCTCTACCTCGCACCCAGTCCCCACCCCCTACCTCTACCCCTACCTCGCACCCAGCTCCCACCCCTACCTCTACCTCGCACCCAGTCCCCACCCCCTACCTCTACCCCTACCTCGCACCCAGCTCCCACCCCTACCTCGCACCCAGCCCCCGCAGCCTGCCCTCGCACCCAGCTCCCACCCCTACCTCGCACCCAGCCCCCGCCCCTACCCCTACCTCGCACCCAGCCCCCGCAGCCTGCCTCCAGCGGGAGCAGAGGGGCCATTACCTCCTCAAGAGCGAGGGGAGCGGGTCGCTGCAGGCCCGCGCGCAGCCACTCGACTCTGACCGTCACCCCTCCCCCGCCCCCCTTAGCAAGACCGGAAACGGGGCTGGGAGGGGGCGGGGCGCATAGCGGAAGCTACGCCATTAGCCTCCCCTCCCCCCGCAGAGAGAACGCTGACCGGAAGTAGCTGTCAGGAGGCGGAATCAGGTAGAGGAACTGGGGCGAGTAGGCGGGCCGTTATCATCAGCAGCCAATGGGCGCACCGAGCCGGGGCCGGGTTTCCGGTTCCGGTGGTGATAAAGCGGTGCTGGGCGCGGGCGCTACTGACTGCTGCGGGGAAGTTGCTGAGCAGTGCCGGAGCGTGTGTGGGCAGCCGGTGCAGGTACCGGGGTGCGGGGAAGGGGTGCAGCGGATCTCCGCTGTTGAGGTGGCTGGCTGGCTGTGTACAGCCTTCTGGGTGCTGTGGGCTGGGCGTGGCAAGCAGGGCCCGCCGCCCCCGTGGCACCCCTCCCCCGCGACACGAAGCTGCAATCAGCCCAGCAAAATGGGCGCAAACCCCTCATGTGAACACGCTTAAACCACTTCGGTTATGGCGTAACCTGGTGCTACTCGTGGCGGGGGAGGAGGAGGGCTGGGAATAAGCCTCGGGATTCCCAGACTCGCCCGGCACAGCCGTTGTCTGGAGTGCAAGGACTGCGCCAGTTTAACTAGCTCAGACTTAAACTCCCCTTCCTAGGTTGCTGCTAGTGCCTAGTGTACAATCACTTAACCTGGCTGAATGCTTGTCTCTGTGCCTGGCCGGAAGTAGAGCCAGGTCATGTGAGCGGATGGGATCTCCCTCAGATGAGACATCTTTATGCACCCTCCCTATAAAGGCCTGCAGCCTTGCTCCTAGGCTCTCATGTTAGTTTCTAACCCCGGATCCTTGTCCTCTTGCCTCAGTGGTAATCTAAGTAGGGCTTATGGGGAGGGTAGTCAGATATTGACAAACCCTTGTTCTCTGTCCCCCTTACTGTTTCTCAGATTAAATCAAAATGGCTGATGAAGAAATTGCTGCCCTCGTTGTTGATAATGGCTCTGGGATGTGCAAAGCTGGCTTTGCTGGGGATGATGCTCCTCGAGCTGTGTTCCCTTCCATCGTGGGACGCCCCAGGCACCAGGGTGTCATGGTGGGCATGGGGCAGAAAGACAGCTATGTAGGTGATGAGGCCCAGAGCAAGAGAGGTATCCTCACCCTGAAGTATCCCATTGAGCATGGCATCGTCACCAACTGGGATGATATGGAGAAGATCTGGCACCATACTTTCTACAATGAGCTGCGAGTTGCCCCCGAGGAGCACCCAGTCCTGCTCACTGAAGCCCCCCTGAATCCCAAGGCCAACCGAGAGAAGATGACACAGATCATGTTTGAGACCTTCAACACCCCAGCTATGTATGTGGCTATCCAGGCTGTGCTGTCCCTGTATGCCTCTGGGCGTACCACTGGTATCGTCATGGACTCTGGGGATGGGGTCACCCACACAGTGCCAATCTACGAGGGCTACGCCCTGCCCCATGCCATCCTGCGTCTGGACTTGGCTGGCCGTGACCTGACTGACTACCTCATGAAGATCCTGACGGAGAGAGGCTACAGCTTCACCACCACGGCCGAAAGGGAAATTGTGCGTGACATCAAGGAGAAGCTCTGCTACGTTGCCCTGGACTTCGAGCAGGAGATGGCCACGGCTGCTTCATCTTCCTCCCTGGAGAAGAGCTATGAGCTACCTGATGGCCAGGTGATCACTATCGGGAATGAAAGGTTCCGGTGCCCAGAGGCCATCTTCCAGCCCTCCTTCCTGGGGATGGAGTCCTGTGGCATTCACGAGACCACTTTCAACTCCATCATGAAGTGTGACGTAGATATCCGAAAGGACCTCTATGCTAACACAGTGCTGTCTGGTGGTACCACCATGTATCCTGGCATCGCTGACAGAATGCAGAAGGAGATCACGGCCCTGGCACCCAGCACAATGAAAATCAAGATCATTGCCCCACCAGAGCGTAAATATTCTGTCTGGATTGGTGGCTCTATCCTGGCTTCTCTCTCCACCTTTCAGCAGATGTGGATCAGCAAGCAGGAATATGATGAGTCTGGCCCATCCATTGTCCATCGTAAATGCTTCTAAAGAGGGTCCCAGCAGGTGTGCTCAGCCTCTGCTGATGGGGTTACACACAGTATAATTGTCAGGGCAAATGTATTTACCAAATTGAGTAGTTACTTGTAAACTTTGCCCTTGAAAAGCCTTTCGTGTTGGACCAATATTGTTTGATTTACTCACCTCCCCTTATGTTTAACTTGAGTATTCCTTTGATGTACTGTGTAGTAACTATACCCTGTGCATCTTAAGCTCTGTTACAGGTTGCACATGTGACCAAGGTTACAATTCTCTATTAGTGAAGAGAGAGCGCTACCTGTTAGGCTTTAGTTTTCCTGTGGCTTACTAGTGACCCTTTACTCCCCCACCCCCCAGCTATAAATTCCCTGGGGCTGGAGACTAGACTAAGGGTGGTTGACTTTACAATGTAACTTTGATGTAATGGCATCTCAGAAGTAGATTTGTAACTAACCCTAAAGGTGATAACTGTAATGTCACTGACAGCTCCTTGTATAATGCAAACTAATAAACTTCTGTGGTTTAAAAAGTTGTCATAATTGTATGCCAGGAATCACACATGGTCTGCCCTCCAGGCTGAATAAGCCTGGTCATCTCACTTTTTTTAATAAAACCATCATATATTGGCTAAATCATAATTCTAACTCTTGCATGCCAAATTGGTTATATACCAAAGGCCTCAGTAGGAACAGTTGTGCTGGACACATGTACTCTGCCACTCCAAAGTGGAGAGCACAAATTCTTTAAATATTGAATTTGTGGTAATGGGGTATTGGAGCTATCATCATCGTACTCAGTTTGTAGATGGGGGAGGGGCTCCTTTATGCATTGTTCTGACATTGAAAGAAAGTAAGGAAGAAGGGGGAACAAAAGTTCTGATATCTCGATGCAAAGGAAGCTAACGCTATTTCTAATGGTGTTGCAAGTAGGGAGATATCTAAAAGCAAAACCAGTGTAATATAATGCAGTTAACTCACATTTCCTGATTATTTTTTTTAGGAGTAATAACTTTGCTGTTGTATAAAGAATACTTTCCTCTTAAGATTCCCTGTAGCTCAGTGTTTTTCAAACTGGGGCTGCTGCTTGTGTAGGGAAAGCCCCTGGTGGGCTGGGCTGGTTTGTTTACCTGCTGGGTCTGCAGGTTCGGCCGATTGCGGCTCCCACTGGCTGCAGTTCACTGCTCCAGGCCAATGGGAGCTGCTGGAAGCAGCGCAGGCTGAGGGATGTACTGGCTGCTGCTTCCAGCAGCTCCCGTTGGCCTGCAGTGGCAAACCGTGGCCAGTGGTAGCTGCGATTGGCCAGACCTGCAGATAGGGCAGGTAAACAAACCAGCCTGGCCCGCCAGGGGCTTTCCCTACACAAGTGGCAGCCCCAGTTTGAGAAACACTGCTATAGCTGAATGGCATTGCGGTGGAGTATTTTACTGCCTCCATTGTTGTCTAGCTGAAAATGGCTTTCTACAAGGTTAACACCAGCAAAACCATGCAAAGTTGCAGTAGTTGTCCTGCAAAGAGTAACTTGCAATGAAGGTATAGAGTTTTCCCTACGTATAGTAAAATGAGACCTTACCCATGGTTCTAAAAACTACCACTTTGACCTTTTTTGGAGTTGTCTTGGGGTTGGGGAAGAGAAGATACTAGAACTTGCTGTTTCCTTCAAATTCTCAGTAGCCTACAATAGCATAGAAAAGTGAGAATTTCTAAACAGTCTAGCAGCTGCCCCTATACAAGTGATCAAGACTGACTCTTCAATCTCCCCCAGTCCTCAATCATGCAGTTTTCTTTTAAAATGGTCTTGTTCTGTGGGTGGGTAGGTAGGGGGAAAATACAGTCCTCAAACATCAAAATCTGAGTGCAGACCAACTGATTACCTCCCAGCTTCAGTCTGCCCCAAAATGACCTCACCTCTTGTTGCCCCAGCACAATGCAAGCTAATACACAATTTACTTGCTAGTTTAACCCCTGAGTTCCTTCCAGCAGTACAGATTCCCAGATTTCTCCCTTTTGTGTGTGTGCCTCTTGGGTTGGCTTTCCCCATGGATACACTCAGTTCTACCTGAATTTCTAGTCCTCTTGGTTCCTCAGTCACTTCTCCTCTTAACTAGCTCTTCCTCTTTCTCAGGGACTAGAGCCTTGGATGGGACCCCACTCCAGCTAGGGTCAGCCTCCTACAATGCAGAAACCCAACCTAAAGTGCTACTTTGGACTATGGTAACAAAGTTTTTAGGAGGTTTTGCAGTGTTGACATCTGAAACCAGACTTAGCAGCAGTTTCTCATTAACACATTTTAAAAGAGATGAGGGTAGGGGATGAATTTTTTTCTTTTAGGTGGGACTCAACTGTTACCTGTTTTAATTACAATAAATAATACTCATTACTTCTAAACGGTGGTGGCAAACTTGTTACACAAGCCAATATGCATTTAAGGAAGTGACATGTTTTTAGAGACTTAACTTACTTGTGGGTCTTGTCTATTCTAAAGAGACCACTGAAAGATGACTACAAAAGCACACCATGGACAGAAATATTGTATTGCAATATTAGCTTGGACTGGAATCCTATGTGCTGGGTGCTATACAGACAGAAGAAACAGATGGTCCCTAGCCTCAGAGAGCTTGCAATCTAATCCAAATATAACACTATACTATATCTGGATTTTTAATAAGGCTTTGGACACAGTCCTGCATGACATGCTCATAAGCAAACTAGGGAAATGTGGTCTACATGAAGTTACTATGGGGGCGGGGGGTGCAGCAAGGCTAGGCGGTAATACTGCTGGAAAGGATCTGGCGATCAAAAATGAATATGAGTCAACAATATAATGCAGCTAATGAAAAAGGCTAATGTCATTCTGGGGTCTATGAACAGGAGTGTCATACATAAGAGATGGGGGCAATTGTCCTGCACTGGTGAGGCCTCAGCTGGAGTATTGTGTGCAACTGCACTCTAGGAAAGATGTGGACAAATTGGAGAGAGTCCTGAGGAGAGCAACAAAAATGATAAGAGTTTTAGAAAACCTGACATATGAGGAAATGTTGAAAAACTGGGCATGTTTAGTCTTGAGACTAGAAGACTGAGGGAGGACCTGATAATAGTCTTCAAATATGTTAAGAGCTGTTACAAAGAGGACTGGGATCAATTGTTCTGTGTCCAGTGAAGATAGGACAAGCAGTAATTAGCTTAATCTGCAGCAAAGGGGATTTAGGTTAGATATTAGGAAAAACTTTGACTATAAAAGAGTATTTAAGCCCTAGAACAGACTTCCAAGGGAGGTTGTGGAATTCCCATTGCTGGAGTTTTTTAAAAACAGGTTGGACAAACACCTGTCCGGGCTGGTCTAGGTTTACTTGGTCCTGCCTCAGCACCGGGGGACGGACTTGATGATTTCTTGAGCTCCCTTCCAGCCTGATATTTCTGTGATTCTAATTTGACACAACATTCCCCTTTCCCTCATTCCCATGCTGAGGAACCCCGTGCGCCCCTCTGATGCTCCCTGCTGGGGTCTTCTAGACATCACAGAGACTCACCACCCAGCTGAGCGCCCCTCTGATGCTCCCTGCTGGGGTCTTCTAGACATCACAGAGACTCACCACCCAGCCTGCCAAATACAACCTGTCCCCATGTGACTTCCTCCTTGGAGACACCCACATGTCCTTCTCCATGGGACACCCTGTCCATCCCCCATTCCATGGGTGCCAGTATCTCCATGATCACAGGCCCAAAATGGCATCTGGCCAGCAGAGGTGTTTTGGGTCCTGGACGCCTCTGACGTTTCCCCTGTGGTGCCATGCAACCCTGCTGTCATAGGACAGATCACAGGCTGATGGGAACTATCCCTGGTGCCATGACCCAGCTATCTCCAAAGGTCACTGTCCTTCCTGGTCCCCAAGATGCCCTGCCTGCCTGACCGACTCCTCAATACCTCCCACCCTCAGACTATGACCACTCAGCAGATTCATCACATTGTGCTGTGTTGCGGGAGATGGGTCAGAACCCAACCCCAGTCTCCCTCTTCCCAGGCTGGCAGGGGCTGCGAGCACCATTGGGCTAGAAGCCGAATGAAGCAAAGCCGTTGGTACAGGGGCAAAGCAGCCCTGCTTCCTGGCCTGTGCTGGATGTCAGCAAAACATGAGGAAACAAATGAGGTTGGGAAAGATTCGGTTTCATTCTCATTCACAATGCTGGAAGCAGAGCACTGCAGCCATTCTAACCTGGCTTCCTCCTCTGCCTGATCCTGTCCTCCACTGCATCCCCGCCCCATGGCAGGTACCTTCCCTAGTCCCCTCCCTTGCTCCATGGCAGGTACCATCCTCACACTACAGCTGGAGCTTGCATCAGCTCCAGCCTATGACAGGAACCTGGCCCCCAGCACCCACCCTCTGCAGGTAGCCATCCACAATCCCTGCTCCATGAGAGGTGAGTGCCTCTTAAATTCAGACCCACAGGAGTGTCCTCCCCCAACACTCTCATCTAGCAACAGCATTATAAGGAAGACAAAGGGCTCTGTCCTCCCCATTCCTCACTCTCAGTGGGTCTGTACCTCTTCGTGACACCCCGGCTGTTTTTAAAACAAAAACTACCCTGCTTATAAGTTTGATCCACATCCTCAGTGGTATTTACACTTCTAACTTCCATTGATTTCAGTGGGAGTTAGGAGCCTAAATACCTTTGTGGACCTGGGTCTTTTCTACAGGCTGGCCCAAGGGATGTTATTAACATGGTCAGTTTCACACTGTAGCCATATCCCTGGTTTCCCACTAGTGATGGGAGGATAGGGGCAGATTTATGCCTTATGCAGTGTTAATAAGGGCTTATCTATACTATCATTCTCACCTCCTTGGGGGCTCAGTTACCACATGGCCATCAGAGGTAAAACATAGTTCAATCTTACAATGTAGGTGGGATTAACTCACCTTCCCTAGACGGCAACATGATTTGAAAAGATGGTTGAAACACAATGTGGGCCCTTCTATGCTTCAAGGCTGATCAAGCTCCCAAAGTGACTGTATGGATGGTTCCTCAAGGTATCCTTCTGGGCTGCAGCACCGCAAGCTCTTGTGTTTGCACAGTCTGACATTTGGATCTGATCCTGCAAGGGATCCCAACACCCCCACAAAGGCCCCTTGACTCTAGTAGACGTAGGGTGCAAGGCTCCAAGCTAGTGGATTCAATTCTGGGTTGGCAGGTAAGCTACGACTTTGTACAGCTTGGCAAGCAAGTTGGACTCATGCTGTCTCCATTTGAACATTTTATTAGCAGAAGAGCAGGAAGATGACTTACTGGCTACCATCTTTTATAAACCTGCAGCAAAGCAAGTCTCTGTAATTCCTCAGAAGATGCTGCATTCAGGGCCTGATCCAAAGCCTGCTGTAGTCAATGAAGAAACCCGCATGGACTGCATCAGGCTCAGGTTCCAAGTCCCCACCTCACCACTTGATTTATAGTTTAATGCTCCCAATCATTTTCTTGGAACAATTGTAAGCAGTCTCTTGGTTGCCTGCCAAGTGTATGGCATTTAAGAGTGTTCTCCCCATAGCAAATGCCTAGAAACTATTCCTTTGCTACACTTGGGAACAGAGTAGGATCCATCAGTAAAAGGAGCAACCCCTCCTCTCCTCCCCCCATGAAAAAGAGAGCTATTCACCTTGAGAGACAAAGAAGTATTTCCTTTTTTCTGTTCTCATGAAAGAACCAGAAAGGCTGCAATCCTCACACCTGGTAGCAGAATGCAAGGCGTGTTAGTGTGGAGCAGGAGTTTGGTAAGGGGGCAGGACAGGCTAAAGACCAGGTTATGGGGTATCAGGAGGGAGGTATGGGGGTAATGATGTTAGGAGAAGTAACAGGAACACAAGCCACACCATGGCAGTAGCTATGGGATAAGGACAGGTGAGAGAAAGCAGGCACACTGCCAGCTGTCTGAGAATTTGGATAGCATTGTGTTGCTTCTCAAGGCCTCACAGCCCACACCTCCTATATTTTGTGCCTTTATTGCCTGTGTAGCAGCTGGGCACCATTGTCCTGTGCACTCACACAGCAGAATACTCACCATGTCTTTTATACCGTACACCACAATGGTGGGAATCATAGAATATCAGAGTTGGAAGGGACCTCAGGAGGTCATCTAGTCCTGCCCCCTGCTCAAAGCAGGACCAATCCCCACCTTTTTTTTTGCGCCACCACAGATCCCTAAATGGCTCCCTCAGGATTGAACTCAACTCTGGGTTTAGCAGGCCAATGCTCAAACCCCTGAGCTATCCCATATATAATCTGCCCTAGATCACAGGCAAGTCCATTGTTGCCACAGCAAAGTAACTTTGCCATATCGGTATCTGAAAGTGATAGGGACATAGAAATATTTCTAAGTATTGTACAACTTGAACTTTATACTAAAGTTGGATAAACCAGCAGCCACCAGTCCAGCACACTCAGGTGTTCAATACCATGAGAGACTCTTTCCAGGCTACTTGCCTTTGCTTATGCTAGCTGGACATTCCCATCCAGAATGCATGTAGGCAATGAAATATGTGGATGAGGTACACAGCTGCTGGCAGCCTCAAGGAATGTGATTCAAACCAGGGCACATACAGAAAAAGCAAAAAAAAAAAATCAAGGATATACAACAGCATATAAAGTTACTATTTGAGAGATCATAATGCATGGTAGTTTTACCCTGTGGAGTGATTTTGTTTGGAAAGGAAGAGAGGTAGGTAAGTTTCACCACCAACCATTAGGACCAGATCAAGAAGGTATCCTATTTAAAGGATACCACCACTTCATCTTGAGTTCATCTTTAAGATCAGTTTAGCTTCACAGTTGTGTTTTCAAAGTGAAGTGAAACAGAAGCCTGCCAAAATCTGAATTAAGGGCCACTTCTGCAAAAAGTCTGTCCAGCTGAATACAAAACTGTCCCTCCTACAAGGCTCTAGGGTGGAGTGTGTTTATTCTTTTGGAGACAGTACTCAAGGCAAGACAGGGCAGTTCCATTTAAGATAGTTATAGTGTTTAGTTTAGTCTGACTGATCTTAGAAGTGTATGACAGTTTACTAGAGTTGAGCATATGCTTTTAGTTCTCACAGTCCAAAGGCAGCTCAGAAGATACTTTTAACATCAGGAATGATATGTCCTGCCTGGAAGACAGGACATGTTGGATACCTGAGTGGATGTTATTGTGGGTTCTTGTATCTTAGTTGAAGCAGCAGGATGATGGACCTTTAAGCCAAAAAGCAAATTTCCAAAAGGCTTAAACAAATTCTTACAGTATTAAAAAGAGCTGTTTAAGCAGCCTAAAAACCCACCCCAACTTCACTCATTAGGTGAATTTCCACTATTTCTCCAGTCAATTCTCTGGGGCAGAAATTGTCCTCATCTACAGCAGAAAGTCCATTTAACATTCAGGCCTTCATACATCATATTCCTCCCCCCAGTCCATTTCTCTTGCCCATCTTTAAGAGATGTTTTACACACCATTTTCCCTCGCTGAACAAAATTAGTGGTACCCAGCAACAGCTACAGGTAACCATGCTTTTCTAATAGAAGAGAGGGCTCTTCAGGACCCTGCTGTAAATGCAGGTCAAAATTTCTTACCTAGTCAACACCAAGCTAATCTCTGTACCAAAACAGAAGCGAGACACGTTATGCAGGTTTCAGAAGTCCCCATTGCATTTTCTGGGCACTCAATCACCACACTAGGGTGATGAGATTAATCTGGCAGGCTGCAGTATAGCCTTGCAATTTAATTATGCAAACTACTAAGGAACAGGCATTTCTATTAGTACACTTGAAAGAATAATTAGCTTCTTCATGCTGATCACCCCAGTTACCCTGAACCAATTGTACAACACATTTTAAATTTTACACCACAGAAGTTTATTAGTTTGCCTTACACAAGGAGCTGTCAGTGAAAATACAATTATCACCTTTAGGGTTAGTTACAAATCTACTTCTGAGATGCCATTACATCAAAGTTACATTGTAAAGTCAACCACCCTTAGTCTAGTCTCCAGCCCCAGGGAATTTATAGCTAAAGGGGGAAAAAAGTAAAGGGTTACTAGTCAGCCACAAGAAAACTAAAGCCTAACAAGTAGCGCTCACTCACTCTCTCTACTAATACAGTTAATTGTAACCTTGGTCACATGTGCAACCTGCAACAGCTTAAGATGCACAGGGTATAGTTACTACATAGTACATCAAAGGAATACTCAAGTTAAACATAAGGGGAGGTGAGTAAATCAAACAATATTGGTCCAACACGAAAGGCTTTTCAAGGGCAAAGTTTACAAGTAACTACTCAATTTGGTAAATACATTTGCCCTGACAATTATACTGTGTGTAACCCCATCAGCAGAGGCTGAGCACACCTGCTGGGACCCTCTTTAGAAGCATTTACGATGGACAATGGATGGGCCAGACTCATCATATTCCTGTTTGCTGATCCACATCTGCTGGAAGGTGGAGAGAGAAGCCAGGATGGAGCCACCAATCCAGACAGAATATTTACGCTCTGGTGGGGCAATGATCTTGATTTTCATTGTGCTGGGTGCCAGGGCCGTGATCTCCTTCTGCATTCTGTCAGCGATGCCAGGATACATGGTGCTTCCCCCAGACAGCACCGTGTTAGCATAGAGGTCCTTTCGGATATCTACGTCACACTTCATGATGGAATTGAAAGTGGTCTCGTGAATGCCACAGGACTCCATCCCCAGGAAGGAGGGCTGCAAGATGGCCTCTGGGCACCGGAACCTTTCATTCCCGATAGTGATCACCTGGCCATCAGGTAGCTCATAGCTCTTCTCCAGGGAGGAAGATGAAGCAGCCGTGGCCATCTCCTGCTCGAAGTCCAGGGCGACGTAGCAGAGCTTCTCCTTGATGTCGCGCACAATTTCCCTTTCGGCCGTGGTGGTGAAGCTGTAGCCTCTCTCTGTCAGGATCTTCATGAGGTAGTCAGTCAGGTCACGGCCAGCCAAGTCCAGACGCAGGATGGCATGGGGCAGGGCGTAGCCCTCGTAGATTGGCACTGTGTGGGTGACCCCATCCCCAGAGTCCATGACGATACCAGTGGTACGCCCAGAGGCATACAGGGACAGCACAGCCTGGATAGCCACATACATAGCTGGGGTGTTGAAGGTCTCAAACATGATCTGTGTCATCTTCTCTCGGTTGGCCTTGGGATTCAGGGGGGCTTCAGTGAGCAGGACTGGGTGCTCCTCAGGGGCAACTCGCAGCTCATTGTAGAAGGTATGGTGCCAGATCTTCTCCATGTCATCCCAGTTGGTGACGATGCCATGCTCAATGGGATACTTCAGGGTGAGGATACCTCTCTTGCTCTGGGCCTCATCACCTACATAGCTGTCTTTCTGCCCCATGCCCACCATGACACCCTGGTGCCTGGGGCGTCCCACGATGGAAGGGAACACAGCTCGAGGAGCATCATCCCCAGCAAAGCCAGCTTTGCACATCCCAGAGCCATTATCAACAACGAGAGCGGCAATTTCTTCATCAGCCATTTTGAGTTAATCTGAGAGAGAGAGCGAGAGAGAGGGGAGCACAGATCCTGTTAGGTGCATGTAAGTTTTCAAGGAAATGTTATTGGCTACCTCCCCCATTCGCTCTACGGCAGAGAGACACTGCTGTTGTCTGGACCGGGATGTGGGTGCAGCAGGGCTCAGTCTAGGAAGCGCCCACCCCCCACAGAGGCCATGCCAGGCCCAGCCCGCCCCCGCGGACTCAGCGGCTCCGACTGGAGACCAGGGCGAGCGAGACCCAGCTCAAAGCGGCCAGCACAGCACACCTCGCCCCGCCAGCCCAGCCCCGCTCCGCCCTGTCCGCAGGGCACATACCCTCCCCCACCATCCGGTACCTAAAGCAGCGCAGTCACGTCCGGAAACTGCTGCAGCCTCTGTCTCCTTCCGCAGGCACCACGCGCGCCGCTTTATCCCCACCGGAAATGGAAACCCGCCTCCGGCCCCGCACGCCCATTGGTTGTCGCGTTGATAATCCGCCTTCCCATCCACCTATCAGAACGTCGCTGGCCGAACCAGTCTTGTTCCTAGCAGGCCTTGCGGCAGGGAGGCCGAACAGCATGCTGGGAGCTGGAGGCGCTCGGGGAGTTAAGCCAGGTCTGGTCTCGGCTCGTGAACTACAATTCCCAGCATGCGGCACGTGAAGCCGCCGGCACTTCCTGTTTCCGGTGATGGTGCTCAGGTGAGTGTAAACAACATCAGGTGGGGGTTGTGGAGCTGTTCGCCGCGGCCCCCGAGGGGGCGGCCTGGCCGCGACTCCCGCCTCGGGCAGGGTTGGATCAGTATCGATCCATCCCCACAGGGGCTGTGGCCTATCCTAGGTCACTGGGCTATCCTAGGCCTATCCTGTCCACTGGGCTGGGCACTAGAGCTCGGCCTGGTGTGGCTCCGTCTCCCGCCACTGCTAGGGCTGTGGGCTGGGTTTGGGGTCCAATAGCGACCCCCGGCACTCGGATCTGGACACCAGGGCAAAGCTTAACATAGACCCCACCCCTAACCCGGGCTGGGGCCGGGAAAGGCCTCGCCTAGAACCTGCCCACTCGCCGAGCTGGGCTCCGTGGTAAGGCCTGGTAGGGGAGCCCCTCCCCGCTCTATCAGGGTTTGGGACCAAGACATAGCCCCCCCCCCCCAGTGTTGGGGACTAGGGCAGGGACTTATTGTAGATATCCCCACCCAGAACTGGGGACAGGGTATAGCCTAATCTAGATCCATTCCGTCTCATGTTGGTTTGTTTTGTTCCGTTCACAGCCTCTCCTGGAGTTCAGAACTGGGTTTCTGAGGCTCAGTTCCTCTCGGTGACACAGTTACAATGTCTTTGTCAGAGTGGCATATTGCAGTGAAGCTGGCAGATCAGCCGTTGGCCCCCAAATCCATCCTGCGGCTACCAGAGACCGAGCTGGGAGAGTGTCCTTTGGGTGGGTGCAGCATCTCCTACCTGAAGCAGCTTATCACTGGAAAGCTGCAGGAGTCAGTCCCAGACCCGGAACTCATTGGTGAGTTGCTGCTTTTACTGCAGGGTTGGGCCTAGTCAGGCCTGGGATCATGGCCAAATTTCAACGGGGTAATTACATACAGCAGTTTCAGCTGGATATAGCTTCTTTGTTTCCAGCGCTGCTGTGTATAATGTTAGTTATTATGGAGACCTTAGCCATCCCTATTTTCCAGGTTTGCTTTTAACAAATCCTTCTAACAAGGCAGGCTAGTAGACCCCTATCTCTGCTATGAGATGTACGTTGTGTCTCACACCAGTAGAACTCTGTGGGGTTGGGGCAATTCTTTTAAACTGTGTAGTTCTGTGAGAGGATGCACAGCCAGGCTTGTGTCCTAAGCTTCAAGGTCCCCTTGAATTTAAATGTGCAAGTGTTTATGCGGCTGAATATTTAGGAGTTGCCACTTCAATAGGTACATCATGTGGCAGGCTGATAGCACGCCTGGAAATGTACTTATCCCATAAAGGTCAAGCAGTAGGGCTTTCCACAGAAACACACTGTGTTATAGAGCTGTGCTTTTTCTCTCTCAGATCTGATCTACTGTGGCCGCAAGCTGAAGGATGACCAAACACTTGACTTTTATGGCATCCAGTCAGGCTCAACTGTTCATGTCCTACGGAAGTCATGGCCCGAGCCGGATCAGAAACCAGGTAAGAGAGAGGATGCCTGGGATGACCCTCTGGAACTTTTAAACATGTGTATGTGTGGTGCTTATCTCTTGTGGTTGAGATGGGGACACATATGCCTGCTTGCCTGTCATTTTCAGGGACAGAGGTATAGTGGAAGGAGGTGAATTCCTTGGGATTGATCTGGTGTCTTCTCTGAAACCTCCAGTCTCAAAGGAAGGGGAGCTCTCTCTGTCTGTTTCACGCTGACATGGGAACTGTGGAAAGAGCCCCATGATACATGGAGAAAGAACCCCCTAGCTGAGTTCCAGTCAATTACACTGGTTCTGTTGAGGACCAAAATCAGATCCCCACTCATTTTGATCCATCTTTGAAGTGTTCTGTGGTCAGCATCAGACCAGGTAAATTAAAGCAGTGGCACTGGGATTGCAGAGTTGGGAGTGCTAGAGCAAAGGTCTTAAGATTCTTCCCCCACACATACACTGCTCTGTCAGACTGGGTTTGGCTTTCTTGGCTACGAGGAAACGGATGACATAAAGGGCAGGCAGAATGAAACTGACCAATAAAAGCTCTTGATTCTTCTTCCCATCTCTTTCTGAATGTCTCCCCCAGAGCCTGTGGATAAAGTAGCTGCACTGCGAGAGTTCCGGGTCCTGCATACCGCCCTGCATAGCAGTCCTGCATATAGAGACGCAGTGAGTGTGGCTTATTCTTCGCCCCTAAGTGTTGTCATCCACCATGTGTGACTGAACAATGGAGAGGGATGGAGAGCCCAACAGCAGTTGAATTGGCCTACTGCAGTTTTAGACTGGCCTCATTATGTGGCATTGCTGATCCGTTTGATTTCTTTGGTAGGTCTTCAAGATGCTGGGGAGCAAGGAATCACTGGATCAGATCATTGTAGCTACCCCTGGTCTCAGCAGCGACCCTGTTGCTCTGGGTGAGTTCAGATGTGGCCAGACAGTGTAAAGGACATAGTAAATAGGCATGGTCCATGGAACCTATTAATTCCTCACGTGGGGGAGGGAGCGCCAGGCTCCAGGAAGAACAGGAAAAGGCAGTCTCCACCTTTGAGACAGAGGGAGGTGTGTAATGAATGCAACTACTTTGCACCTGCCCCTTCCAAGTGCCACAGAGGATTGATTAACTCTAATCCAGGCCTGCCTGGCCTAGTGAGCTAGCAGCATCTCTGCATGGCCATGTGCGGATTCCAGTAGGACTTTGGGTTATTGCTTCTTACGGCCCTGAGCCAAGAAGAGCAGATAGCTCTGAAGAGCGGAAGTATTGCATGATGCTCAGCAGCAACCATTGTTGACTCAAAACATGGTCCTTGTGCTTGGGAGCTGATGGTCATGATGCAGAGCCTTGTAGGGAAGAGGTGGAAGCCTTACAAGAGAATAATAGCGGAGAGATACCATCTGGGGTACACATTGCTCCACTGCCCCAGGGGTAAAGCTGTTCCAGGATCTGAGTGACTTTTGCTTGTGTTTTGGGTCACATTTGACAGATGCCCCTTTTGTTTCCTGTCCCTGATTCAATACATGTCCTGGTCTCTTACAGGTGTCTTGCAGGACAAAGATCTTTTCTCTGTCTTCGCTGACCCAAACATGCTGGACACGTAAGTTTTGAATGGCCGTCCTGGGTCCAAGCCATCACATAGCTACGCAGTTAGGGTGACCAGACAGCAAGTGTGAAAAATCGGGACAAGGGGTGGAGGGTAATAGGAGCCTATTTAAGAAAAAGACCCCAAAATCGGGACTGTCCCTAGAAAATCGGGACATCTGGTCACTCTATACTCAATGCCTGTTTGTACAATTGCACAGTCTGTTTTTCTTTAGGTGGGAGGAGAAGGTTACTCCAGTTCTCAACTAGCGGTGTGGACATGCCATTCCATTGGCATAGGCTGGGTCGAAGGCTTTCCCTTCCCTTCTTCCAACCCCTCTCTCTTAGGAATAGTAGTCTGAGAAAAGACTGAGCTGGGGTGTCTGTCACTGAGCTGCCCAGGCTGCACTCTAGGGGGTGCGATGGCTCAAGAGATTTGTACTTCAGTGCTGGATCTTTCACCTCTGCTTCCTGAGTTCAAATCCAGTCTTGGTTGGTTGTGGCTGAAAATTGCTACCACCTGATTGTTGCTCAGAGACCTGTGCAAGCTGAGGTGGGGAATCTCATTTTTGGTCCCAGTGGGCAGCCTGCATCAGAAATAGGGTTGCCAACTTTCTAATCGCACAAAACTGAACACCCTTCCCCGCCCCTTCCTTGAGACCGTGCCCCTTCCTCGCCCTTTCTCCAAGGCCCTGCCCCTGCTCACTCCATCCCCCCACCCTCCGTCACTCGCTTTCCCCCACCCTTACTCACTTTCTCTGGGCTGGGGCAGGGGGTTGAGGTGCAGGAGGGATAGAGGTTATGAGGGCTCCGGCTGGGGGGTACAGGCTCTGAGGTGTGGGGCTGGAGATGAGGGGTTTGGGGTGCAGGAGGGGGCTCTGGACTGGGGCCGAGGGGTTTGGAGTGCAGGAGGGGGCTATGGGCTTGAGCAGGGGGTTGGGATGTGGGCTCTGGAAGGGAATTTGGGTGTGGGAGAGGGCTGGGGTAGGTGAGAAGTGCTTGGCTCTGGCTGGATGGCGCTTACCTCGAGTGCCTCCCAGAAAAACTGGCATGTTCCTTCTGCTCCTAGGCTCGGGCAGCCAGGTGGCTCCCTGTGCTGCCCCTGCCTGCATGCACCACTTCCGCAGCTCCCATTGGCAGTGGTTCCCAGCCAGGGGGAGCTGCAGAGTTGGAGATGGGGGGTGGGGGCAGCACGCAGAGACCCCCTGGCTGCCGCTGCGCCTAGGACCCAGACATGCCACCCACTTCCGGGAGCCACACAAAGCCAGGGCAAGTAGGAAGCCTGCCTTAGCCCTGCTGCACTGCCAATTGGACTTTTAGCAGCCTATTAAAATCTCCCGGATTGCTTTCAGTAGTCACTAGGATATTGATGCTGATTCCAGTAGACTCCTGCCCAGTCTGGGAGGGTTGGCAATCCTAAGCAGAAACTCATTGCCAAAATGGGATCTAACTGGCTCCTCTTGTTGGCCAACTCAGCAGAGTGCGTAGGATTGAGTGGGTCAAGGGGAGGGAGCTTCCTTCACCTACAGAAGGATGATCTCTATCATGAGATACATCAGCCAGAGGAGCTGGCACTACTGTTGCCCATGCAGTACATGTTCAGTGGATAAAGAGAAGACTCCAGCCTTTGGGGATGTCAAACCTGCCATCTTTCACTAGCACCAAATCCACTTAAACAAAAAAATAAAATAAAATAAAAAATGTGGAGCATGACTCCTGGGCTGGTGGCAGGATTGTTACTAGACCAGGTAGGCTGGAGGGGTTACATCACCCGGCTGCCAGAGCCGGGATTGGAGATGGTGGTGAAGCATAGCCCACTGGGAAGCCTGAAATTGCTACTCTGGGCGCTGTAGCAGCCTTCCTTCCCTTCCTCTGGTGCAACCTCCAGGTTTCTTGTTTTGTCTCTGTCCAGGCTAATCCCAGCTCACCCTGCTCTGGTGAATGCCATCATCCTGGTTCTGCACTCAGTGGCGGGCAGCACGCCCCTCCCAACTCCGGAGACCTCCTCACGCAGCATGCCCTCCAGCTCCTACAGGGACATGCCTGGTCAGTTTGCCCGTGTGAAGCATCCAGCTGTGTGTGCACATGGGGCAGATGAACTGCAGGATCTACAGACTAATCCAGGCAGTAACTGACCCTGAGCCTTCCAGGGGCAGGTAGAGCAGGAGTCCTGGTTTATTGAGTTGGTAACATGCATCTGTTCTGGGGCATAATCTTTAGGGCAGAAAGAGAGGGATTTTCCTTCTCTGACATATGCAGCGTTAAGTAGAACTCACTGAATCCTCCAATTAGAGTGCAATAAAGAAGTTACTGGGTGTGTTGGGCCTGCAACCATAGACTCTTTAGCTGCTGTAGGTCTTCTCCATCCCACTTAGTATCTGACCCTCGTCACCACTTGGGTGGGAATCCTCCAAGGAAAAGCTAGGATGCTGGTGATTCATAGGTGGCACTCTTTCCTCTGATCAGAACTAAACCAGTGTCCCACATAGCGGTCCTGGCCCTGTGCTGCTGAAGGCTGGGCCTTTTCCAATGAGACATAAAACAGTTGTGAATATTAAAGATCCCAGAGTTGGTTTGCATGAGAAGAGGTGTTAGCTCCATTGTCCTGGCTGTATTCTAATTTGGGTAACTGTGCTGCCTCCCTAAATTCCCTCTGTACTTTCACTAGGAGAAGTTATTTTTCACTTCCCCATCTAGTGCTGTAGGCACATTAATGTCGCTGCATTCCACCCCAGAGGTGACTGCATTTTAATGGTGAGTGGGCAAAGCTTATAAAATGTAGTCCATGAAGTGTCTTTCCCTGGGAGGCTGAGTGTTGTCTATCAGCTGGTTTGACCTCTCTGAAGGCATGGGAGATCTAACAGTCTCTGCTGGGAGGGTAAGTGGGAGCTGAGATTTTGTTGTCTGTGGTTTTGAGAGCTTTTCTCCACTTGAATGTGTTCTCTTCTCTGGGGCAGGTGGCTTTTTGTTTGAAGGTCTCTCTGACGACGAAGATGATTTTCATCAGGTAATGTTAGTGGGGCAGGTGAGGGGTCTGGGTTTGGGGGATGGTTGCATTTAGAGGCACAGTAAAATCAGAGATTCTGGAGCGGCTCCCTGGGCAGGGTGGTCTTGCAGTCAAAGCACTGGATTAGGGTTTGAGAGACCCAGGTTCAGCCCTTGGCTCTGCCACAGCCTTCTGTGTGACCTTGCCCCCTGCTCGCCCTCACCCCCAGCCCCTCCCCTGCTGTCCCACCTCCTCCGCAGCCACGCCGCCGTGCGGGCAGTGCTCTGGGCGGCAGGGCTGCGCACTCCTGCAGGGCAGCGCGGCAGCATGTCTGGCTCCGGCCGGGTGGCGTGGCTGCCAGACATGCTGCTCTGAGCGGCATAGTAAGGGAGCGGGGAGTGGGGGGTTGGATAAAGGGGCAGGGGGCCCTGGGGACAGGGAGCAGGGGGTGGTTGGATGGGGCAGAGGTTCTGGGGGTGGGGGCTGTTAGGGGACGAGGGTGCGGTTGGATAAGCGTGGGAGTCCCGGGGGGCCTGTCAGGGTGGGGGTGTGGATAGGGGTCGGGGCAGTCAGGGAACAAGGAGCAGGGGGGTTGGATGGATCGGAGGTTCTGAGGGGGGCAGTCAGGGTGGGAAGTGGGAGGGGTTGGATAGGGGGTGGGGGCCAGGCTGTCTGGGGAGGCACAGCCTTCCCTACCTGGCCATCCATATAGTTTTGCAACCCCAATGTGGCCCTCGGGCCAAAAAGTTTGCCCACCCCTGATCTAGGGATTAAAATTGTGTCTAACTCCGCGGACTCTTGTGACACTCAAGGTATTAATGATTGTGAGATGCTCAAATACTACAGTGAGAGGAGCCACAACAGTACTTAGTTAGGCTTACGTAGTAAGAAATAAGTAGGTCCAGCACCAAATACCACAGGAGCTGTGCAGCACCTGTCTGGATGTGAAGAGTGGGTGATGCAACTACTTCTGCTTCAGGGCAGCACTGCAGGTTTCTTTGCAGAGGAACAAGGTCTTGGTGGGGATGATTGTTTGATTATTCAGCAATGGGTGGGGAGGGACACCCTGCCTGACAGGGATCATTAAGCTGAGGTGATGTCCCAACCCATGATCCTTTTATAGAACCACTGATTAATGGCTAGTCAATCATTCCCTCCGTATAATACATCCAGTAACTGCAAGTGTCGGATCAAAGCCAACTCCCCTGACCCCCAACCCTGTGTTTTCTCTTTGTTTCCCTTCAATTTGCCAGCACTGAGCCATGATCACTAGATGGCCTAGACTGCCGGTGGCCCCAGCCACCTCTGAACTCTGGGTCTCTGTCAATTGTTTGTTTGAAGTTACTGACACCGTTGCAGTATGATCATCCATTGCTGCATTTTTTCAGGGCTTCCAGTGTCTCTATAACAGCCGTGGTTGATACTGGGGGTTCTTAGCTGGTGACTCTGAAGGTTAACGTTGAAAGGCAGGGGAGTTGGCAGGCCGAGCTGTGCAATGTTAGTTCTGAAGGTGGCTCTGATGTTGACTTCCTTGGAATCCTGAGCACACTTGAGTATCTTTGTGACATAGACGTTAACTCATGGGTTTTCTCCCGTCCCGGCAGAGCACAAGGTCCACACCTTCCAGCAGCACTTCTGGGTCCCGCCCAGCATCGCTCGGCTACACTGGGGCTGCCGGACCCCGGCCAATCACACAGAGTGAACTGGCAACTGCGCTGGCCCTGGCCAGCACGCCTGAGAGCAGCTCACACACTCCTACCCCTGGCACCCAGGTAGGGTAACAGCACAGCATCAGGGAACCCCTCTCTCAGGCCACAAACTGCAGCAAGATACGCTGAGAGCCAGTCCCAGCTAACGGCCCTGGGACCTGACATTGGGCTAGCCCATTATGGCAGGAGTCTCCTCTGTACAGACTCCGGGAGGGAGAATGTTTGGGGTTGGGGAGACCCTTGTGGAGGAGGCATTGCTCTGAAGATTGCTGTGTTGGCCAGTTAATGTTACACCTGTGTGTGGATCCCACTAGCACGGTCTCCTGTCTTCCAGGGTCACTCATCGGGCACCTCTCCGATGTCCTCTAGTGTCCAATCAGGAACTCCCATCACCAACGACCTCTTCAGCCAGGCCCTGCAGCATGCCCTGCAGGCATCTGGGCAGCCCGCCATGCAGGTCAGTAACTCAGTCTTGTCATTTCAGGGTTCTGTGACCCACCTCTCTCCACCCTGATTCCAGCAGCTATTGCAAGACAGGAAAGTCTTTCACTTGAAGCCCTGCGTTGCAGGTGGCTCAGTGGCTGGCCAGAGCTCCCAGCAAGAGGTGCTGTAGGGAATGATGCAGAAGCACTGGAGGTGGAGGGTATGGGGCAGGACTGTGGGTTTGCTTAGATCCCAAGATGACAGAGGTGTAGAGCTGCAGTAGGGAACGGCTGTGGCACTGGAGGCTGTGGAGGAAGGTGGGGAATAACTCTTGTTTCTCGGGTACTGAGAGATCCCCTTAGCTATCTCTCCTCTCTCTACAGAGCCAGTGGCAGCCACAGCTGCAGCAGCTGCGGGACATGGGTATACATGACGACGACCTGAGCCTCCGAGCCCTCCAGGCCACCGGAGGGGACATTCAGGCTGCCCTGGAGCTGATATTTGCGGGCGGGGCGCACTAACACCCTGTGAGCGAGGGCGGAGTGGCATGATGCTGCTAGGTTAGGACAATTGTGAAGTTTCCCGTCTCTTATCCCCACCTCAGCCCTGAAACACTTCGACAGAACTGAGCATCTCTCTTACCCTGGGCAGCGTAGGGGACTCTCCCCTGCCTTGTCAGGATGCAGTTGATGGCAGAGGAGATGATGCACTACACTGGGATGGGGACTCTGACTCAGACTCAGAGAGGTTCTTCCTCCTGCACTCCCCTGGGCTATAGCCACCACAGGCAAGACCACTGGATTTCTGTACAGCTACAGGAACAGAGCAACAGCCCCCTGAACCAGGAGACGCTGCAAAGCCACAGCTGCTCCCATGAGGCATCTGCCAGCTCCCTCTCCTGCTTGCACTTCCATTCCTGCCACCCTAGAAAGCCTCGGTCTGTTTTAGTTCATCAGTGTTTGAGTCTAATAAAGCTGAACCTCTCTACTTGTCTGTCATTGGAATTGTGATCCGGTAGATTTCAGAGCTAGCCTGAGTGGTTGTTGGGTGGAAGGCCTCCAAGAATAAGCTAGGCTGCTGGAGGAAGTACTGCCGATAATTCAGCTGGGAGTGTTCTTCCCCGGGAGTCCATGCTGAGCCAATGTCCCTGGGCGATGTCAGAGGTGCTGTCTCTTGACGGAAATGTTCCAAGATGATCATTTGTGTGCATTAAAATGGGGGTGGGGTGTCCTCATAACAACATGTAGCATTTACATCCCACTTCTCATCTGCAAAGCCCTTTGCACCCACTGATTGATCCTCACATGATCCCTGGGAAGTAGGCGAAAGCAGGGAAGGACAGGAACTGGCTAAAATCCAGGAGGAATAATTCCATTCTGCCCACTGAAAGTTCTCTCCTTGCTTTCCAGGGATATGCTCTTCCTCCTCATTTTCTGCTCTTAACTTGGTGCTGGTGTCATTATAGTGGCTGCCATATTCCACCTCACCAAAACATGCAAGGGACATGCAGGTGCAGAGAGAAAGATGCCACAGCTGCTGAGCACCCTGCATTTCCAGCCATTTCTGGAAACATGGGCCTTTGTCTTAAGTGAATATGAGCTTTTGGCCTCGTCAGCAGGAGGGGTTGTACAGGCATCTGTATTAAGGAGAGACTCTGTACCCTACAGCATGAGATTCCCTCTTCAGCTGAGACCTGCTCCCACCAGCTGTGGGGAACCAGTTTGGAATTTGAAGAACAGGAGTACTTGTGGCATCTTAGAGACTAACAAATTTATTTGAGCATAAGCTTTCCTGGGCTAAAGCCCACTTCATCAATCACATTCACAAAAATGTGATTGGATTATTCCCAGTAGGGGTGCAGTAGCACACAGCCACCATAGTGTGGCAGTAAAGGCACATCACATCGGAGGTGCGCTTCAGACAAGCCAGTAATGAGAGGACCTCAAAGCCTTTGACCATGGTCCTGCTGGGAGGAAAATATCACAGTTCTCATAGGAGTGAGTCTGGGTACAGAAAAGCCCAGGCCAGTGTTTTCAGGAGTGGCCCCTGGTTTTGGTTGCCCAACGGGAGGACAGTTTGGAGCTGACTTTCATAGTCAATTCATTGAATTTCACAGTAAGTGATGTCAGTGGCCATTGTGGATGCTTTGGAACCCTGAAAATCGGGCCCTAGGTATCTCAAGGTGGGCCCCCAAAATAAGTAGACACTTGAACATATGGGCTTCACTGATGTGTACCCATGGGGAGTCCCTGGTAGAGCTCAGGTCTCCTGCCTCCTAGGCCCCTGCTGAGACCTTAATGTGTGCCTATTTCACTTTTAAAGTGCTCTGCAAATATTAACATGGTTTTGTCCATCCCACGAAGGCAAATGCTAGATTACTTGGCACAGTGCAATCTGTTGCCTACTGCTTTTAATCCATTCTAGTTTATTAGATGTTTCAGGAGGTAGGGATCGCATCACTTCCCTTGAAATGCAACCTAGGAGATCTCAGCATTGGCTGTCGGATTGGGATGTACAAATACTTGATTTATCCTGTCTGGTTACTGCCCTAACTGGGTGAAATTCTACTGGCCTCTGTTAGACAGGAAGTCAGAGTGGATGATCATAATGGTCCTTTCTAGCCTTAAAATCTATTAATCTAATTCCTCTCTGTGGCTTTTAACCCCTCATATAGGTGTAGATAGCATCCTATCTCCCTTAGTCACCATGGAGGTTATCTCGATTTTGTTTTGAAAGAATGGTAGAACATAAGGGTGGCCGTACTGGGTCAGACCAAAGGTCCATCTAGCCCAGTATCCTGTCTGCTGACAGTGGGCAATGCCAGGTGCTTCAGAGGAAATGAACAGACCAGGCAATCATCAAGTGATCAATGTTCCCAGGTCATTTTCTCATTACTGGCTTGTGTTTCTTTTCTTTGAACTCCCACTCGTTTGGTGACATCATCTTGGTCCTGAGAACTGCATATGATTGTTCCAGATATGGTATCGCCAGTGACACCACGAGGGACTCAACACCAACTTCCTTTCTGTACAAAGTTGTGGCTGCACGTGAGCTGCACGGAATCCCATTGGCTGCAAAAATCGCAAATGTGTCTCTAATTTGCTGTCTACTGATCCTCCTCAGTCATTAACCATAGCTAATTTCCAGCTAGCTCTCTCCCTGTTCATGCTAGTTTTGGTTGAAATTTTTCTGCTCTTATTAAAGGTTCATGTGCCGAAGTCAGATCTTCCCACTGTACTAATCTCTAAGAGCTTATCATTTCTTGCTCTTCCTGGATGATGCAGTCACCTGCTTTACTTCCTGTTATATACATCTGTATTAAAGGGGGCTGAACAGTATATTTTTACATATATTGCTGCCTACGTTTCCTCCTACGTTGAGGTTTGGCACATGACCTCCAGTGGGCTGAGTTACTTGCTAGTCAAATGTTCGTAGGCTGGCTTGCTCATAGCATTTTTGAAACGTGTTCATTTGATCATACAATTTCAGTTGGTGCTAGCAGCTCTTCAGTTAACTCTGTGGTATGGGGCTACCTCAGGGTCTCTCGCTCTAAGCATGTTTCACCAGGGACTTCCCATTTTTGGCATCAAAGTGAATCTGACTGTTTAAGTTTCTGATGCCCCCATCAACATCACTCTGCGGGAGGGCAGGGAGAGCGAAGTGGCCCTCGGGTGTGTTATCAGTTGGTAGCAGCTGTTTCCATTCTGGTCTCCAAAGCTGCCCTGGTGCCCTCGTTATCTCTGGATATCCTTTCCTTACCACTGCATACTGGGGCCGCCTGGCACTGACCTTGTCTTTCTTGGAAGGGCAGGTCTGAGTGCCTGTTCTTGGGCAGCTGCCCTGGATCATGGCCAAGCCAGTTTCCTGGTTGCCAGACCCACTCTGTGATGTTGTCTGGCTGTTATCCACCCTCCCCACCACATTTCACCTTGCTGGTTAGGAACATCCCACGGCATGGCTGGCCTCCCCGGCCAAGGACACGGCATTTGGTGACAAGAAGGGGATTTGGAGAAGGTGACATTGCAAACTGAGATGTGAACATCCTTGCTTCGCTGTCACAGCCAATTAGGCTGCAAATGGGAGGAGACTGAAGCTGGAGGAAGCTAAGTAGATGAAGGATCGCTTGTGAGGGAACAGGTGGGGCTTCTGCAAAGCCAGGAGGCTGGCAAGCAGCAGGGAGGAAGCCTGCAGTCCTCCTCCTGGGGTAAGGGAGAAGAAGCCTGGTAGGAAGGTGTCTGGGCCGGGGTGAGAGCAGTAAGGTGATGGAGATGCCAACCCTAACTATTCACTAGAGGGCCCTGGAGTGGAACCCGGAGTACAGGGCAGGTCTGGGTTCCAGCTCCAACCACTGCAGAGTGGCACTGTTTAGGGGCCGTGAACAGGAAGACTGCCTGAGCCCTGTTGGAGTGCAGGGCCGGCTCCAGCTTTTTTGCTGTCCCAAGCGGTGAAGAAAAAAAAAAAAAGAAAAGCCCGATTGAGCGGAGCGATTGAGCTGCTGCCGAAGTGCCGCCGAAGAGGAAGTGAGGCACTGAAGGACCTGCCGCTGAATTGCCACCGCGGACCTGGACGTGCCACCCCAACAAGGGACGGACTGCTGCCCCTTTCTATTAGCCGCCCCAGGCACCTGCTTCCTTCACTGGTGCCCTGTTGGAGTGCCAGGGTCAGGGGCCATGAGGACTGCCTGATGCCACGTGGACAGAAGAGGCTTTGAAAGCCTACCCCCGAAGGGGAACCACTTAGTGATCTGGCCGGAGGGCTACATCACAGAGGGGCTGCAGTGACTATTGGAGCAAGATGGGGGCTGCAAACAGAGAGAGAGGCAAAGGGACAGGATGCAACTGCAGGAAGAGGCATCGACCTTGCAAGCTATTTCCCAAAGCACCCAAGTGAAGATACTATCCCAGTGCTGAGTAGAGCACCCCCCCCACCCATCACACCCTATGCTCTGGGAGTCCCTAAACCTTTTACTGCTAGAAACAGGGACTGGATAATGGGATGGATCACTCGATAAATTGCCCGGTCTTTTCAATCCCTCTGAAGCACTTGGCACCGGCCACTGTCAGAAGACCAGATGCTGGGCTAGATGGACCATAAGTCTGATTTAGAGTGGCCACTCCTGTGTTCTCCTGATCAGTCACAAGAAAAAGTCGTGTTTCCGGCAGCATGCAGAAACTACATTGCTTCTGCTTTTTGTGGCTTATTGGACTGAATCTGAAATCCAACATTTCAGTCCCCTAAGACCTGATTTCTGATGTAAAACCCCTATTAGCAAGAGGCTGAGATGTTTTCCCCCCATGGTCTCCTGAGAGAGCCCTGGTTCCGCCTCTTCTATTGCAGCCTGCCATAGAAGGGGTTTGGCTTCACTGCTGAGACACTGGAGCCATTTGGAGTCATCATCCCCCTTGTCCCCGCCCTGCTCCACATTTCCCTACTGGCATCAGGACTTGTGTGCAAACACGTGGATCACTTTATCATGACATGCCTTGAGCACCAGTCAGGACTCCTGCTCCCTTCTGCCTGCAGTGGGATTGGTTGGGTCAGCTGGCAAAGGCAGATGTGGGCTAGCAGCAGTGGTCTCTCACAGAGAGTTCTCCATGCAGGTGTTCTGCCAGGAGTCAGGGGAAGCAAAGGGATTTAGCTGAGCCTCTGTCTATGCCACGTAGACTGCGATGGTGGTTCCCAGCCCTAGTTTCTTGATCTTGGCCAGGTCCTACAGCAGGGGTAGTCAATTTTTTTTCAAGGTCCAAATTTCTTGGTCAAGGTCCATACTTCAGAGAACATAATAAAACAACAACAATAATGATAATAAGCAAATAAAGATTTTGCTTTATTCAAAAGTCTGGTGGCCTGGATTTGTCTGCCTATTGACTACCCCTGTCATACAGTGATTGAGGCTCTACCTGAGCCGGACAGGCTGCACTGCTGCTGAGAGCTGCTTACATGGAGGTTAAGTAATGTCCCCACTGGTGCATATGTACCTGCAAAGGTGCTTTGTTGTGTTCTCTGGAGGCTAGCTAGGAACAGAGCCCCCTCAAGGTGGCTCTGCTCACAGGAGAGGCAAGGCTGGTGTGGGGAAGCTACTCCTGCAGGGGAAGGAATCTGGGCATGGGCCAGTCACCAAGGCTATTAGGGCAGTGAGGGACTGGGCATGCGGCCCTTCTCCAGTGGTCACAGCACTCCAACAGAGCTGGCCTTGAGGGTCTACAAAGCTGCCCTGAGCAGCCCCAGGAGGCCATGGCAGGGAGACTGTTGCTGGATCCCCTTCTGTCTGGGGAAATGAGCGCTTTAATCAATGCTGGTCTCTGGCATCAAATACCTCATAAATGTCACATGCAACAGGGCCCAGGGACTTCCCGGTCCCTCCAGCCGGGCCCCAGGTCACGATGTCTCCTATCCCCTTGTCATCTCTGATGTTACCTGACTGTCCCATCCCAGAATCTTCTCCACTGCCATGGGCTGGAATTGTATAATTTAGGCTAGCTGCTCTGGTCGGCAGCAGGAGCAGAAGTGGGATGGAGTCCCTCCAGGACCTCCTCTCCAGATCTGCAGCAGGGACCATTTCTGAAGATCAGCACCAACCAGCAGAGATGGGGAAGGGAGGAGAATGGGGAGAAATGCTTTTGGGACCCAGGGTGGGAGATTTTCCTCTTTGGGGTGGTCCTTGTCCCCAAATCTAATAAGAATATGGGCAAAGTTTGGGGCAATCTCCAAAGAGAGACCCTGGATGGGGGTAGGTAGCACCCACCAGGAAGAGCTCTGGTGGGGGCATCCCTCACAAACCCAACCTGGGTATGGGTGGGGTAATCACCCCCTAGGAGGTACCCAGGTGGTGGGGGACAGCAGCCCCTGTGGGTTCAGGCTGTGGGCAGGGCAGGCTTGTCAGTTGCCAAATCATCCCAGGGGTCTCCCATCCACAGTGAGCTAATGCAGCGTCCCCAGCTGGGCTCTGCCTGGTGCCCTTGTTCCTCCTGGCTCAGTCTGAGACCCACTGGCAGTGGGACCCGGGGCCTGTTTGCAGCTCCCTGAGGCAGGACAGGGTCTGTCCCCCAGGGCTGGGCTGGTGCTTTTGTGAACTAAAGTTCGGTTGATGGAATTGTTTTACTATAAGTCTGTAATACTAAATTGTTCTTTGCATTTGTTTTGTTAGAATGTTGTGGATGCTAGATTAGTAATAGTAGGATTGTTTTATTTAGCCTTATTTTTCTATAGTAGAGGCCTGCTTTTAATATTGTCTTGCTATTCTGTGTGACTGTGCTGTTCCTTGTGTGAATGAGATCTGTGTGGTATGTAAGCAAATAAGAGAAAAGATGCCAGCAACAGATGGGCCTAATTGCAAAAAGGGAGTAAAAGAAGAAGTCGCCAGTATCACCTTGTCCTGATGGCTGAAGAAGTGCAGATTAACAACCCTAAAGTACAAAGGCATCCACCCTAAATCAAGAACAAAGCAAAAGATAAGGAGATGGAGAATGAACTGAAAACAACCAGTTTTGATGATAAATGATTACAGCATGACACAGCAGGTTCCATAGACTAACATAAGAATCAACTCCTATAAAAGAGGAGTGAGAGCCAGGAGGCGTTGGGTTCGTTCTGCAAAAACAATGGAGCATTGGTACGCGCGGCCGACAGAGGCCCAGCTCCCACTCGTGTTCCGTCTAGCTGGCCACTAGAGTGACTCGACCAACGATAAGGATTGTAACTATAACACCAGCTGCAGGAGAGAGAGAGAGAGAGAGAGAGAGAGAGAGAGAGAGAGAGTGTGTGTGTGTGTGTGTGTGTGTGTGTGTGTGTGTGTGTGTGTGTGTGTGTGTGTGTGTGTGTGTGTGTGTGTGTGTGTGTGTGTGTGTGTGTGTGTGTGTGTGTAAAACACAGCGTATTGCCCTGTCCTCTGAAAGAGATTCTGTGAGTTTCTATAAGCATAACACCTTCTAAGAGCCCAGCACAGGCCATTAGCAGGGGACTTCTGGGGTGCCCTAACCCCAAGGGCAGGTTGAGAGAGGGCTTGGTCCTGGTCCCACTGCTGCACAATGGGATGGGGGCAGGGAATCTGTGCCCGGGGTGCTGAGGGCTTGGGGTGGCTGGCCTGCCACACTGAACCCCACTGGAAAAGCAGGATGGGGGATGGGTCCAGTCCCTGGGGATCATGGGGGGGATTGGCTGCCTCCAAAGAGCCAGCTGTGACCCTGTGATGCCCAGATCAGGGGTAGGGCAGGCAGTCCAGTAGCAAGCCAAAGAGCCAGAATGGGAAGGGGCCATTTAAGGTGTCTCCCCCACTTAAAATGTCAGGAGAGGAGGAATAAAGCAAGGGACCTCCCTTCCTCACTGCAGAGCCATCGGGAGGGGAGTGGGGAAGGTGGACCAGCCCAGGGCTGCCCAGAGGATTCAGGGGGCCCCCGCCGCCGAATTGGCGCCGAAGACCCAGCACTTCGGCGGCGGGTCCTGGTGGGGAAGGACCCCCCACCGCAGGTCTTCAGGGCACTTTGGCGGCGGGTCCTGGAGCAGAAGGACCCCCTGCTGCCAAATTGCCACCGAAGACCCAGAGCGGAAGAAGCTCCAGGGGCCTGGGCCCCATGAGAGTTATGCGGGGCCCCCGGAGAGAGTGAAGGACCCCACTCCAGGGCCCCCGAAAAACTCTCATGGGGGACCCTGCGGGGCTTGGGGCAAATTGCCCCCAGGCAGTCCTGGACCAGCCCATGTCTGCATCTCCCAGCTCCTCTGAGCTGAGTGGGGCTGCATATAAGGGAACCAGGAGAGGTTTGGCTGGAAACCACTGGGGGTGGAGACAGTGGGCAAAGGCGAGTGCTGCTCTGGGCAATGGGTTTCCAGCCTGGGGCAGGGGCACAGGATCAGCCATTGCCAGCTGGATCAAGGGCCCCTTGGGCTGGGATCCTGCCCCCAGCCAAGCCCCCTACGCCAGGGTGAGGAGAGATCATGATGCTGTTGGAGATCCCTATGGGAGTAGACTGATGCCTGATCCCCTTGGCCACAGTGCAACTACAGAGGGGCCTGCAGGGAGAGGTTCCCCTGCCCCTTTAAACCCAGTGTGTCAGCGTCTGACCCCCTGAAGCCGCAGCGATGGGGGAGATGGCAGCCCCCGAGTGGCTGAGTCAGGATCTGCCTTTTTCCCTCCCTAGCCCTGCCAGAGACTGGGCTACAGGTAGGAACCCCCTGCAGCCAGCACCGGGCCCAGAGTCAGCTCCCTGCAGGATTGGTCCAGGGGGCCGAGTGGCTGCCTGGCTTTAGCACTATACGTTGTTGGTTGTTAACTATTGTTGACTGTGTGACATTTTGCTCCATATGCTTTATGAAAATATACTTATGAATGTGAATATGATGTACTTTTTTACTGGAACATCTCTGAGGGGGAGATTTTACCTGTAATCAGTTTCTTAACGAATTAGGCTTAGACTTGTGTGTTTTTTATTTATTTTGCTTGGTGACTTACTTTGTTCTGTCTGTTATTACTTGAAACCACTTAAGTCCTACTTTTTATACTTAATAAAATCACTTCTGTTTATTAATAAACCCAGAGTAAGTGATTAATACCTGGGGGAGCAAACAGCTGTGCATATCTCTCTATCAGTGTTATAGAGGGTGGACAATTTCTAAGTTTACCCTGTATAAGCTTTATACAGATTTATTTGGGGTTTGGATCCCATTGGGAACTGGGTGTCTGGGTGCTGGAGACCTGCTGAGCTGTTTTTGGTTAAAGTCTGCAGCTTTGAGGGCGTAGCCCAGCCCCCTAGTCTGTGTTGCAGCAGGTTAGCATGTCTGGCTCAGCAAGGGAGGGTTCTGGAGGCCCAAGCTGGCAGGGAAGACAGGCTCAGAGGTAATTTCAGCACATCAAGTGACATTCCCAAGGGGGTCTCTGTGATCGAACCTGTCACAGTGGCATAGTTGAACAGGATCTAGGCACAGCTGATTGTTTTGAGACACTGGTAGTGATTTTAAGTGAGTTTTAAGTGTGGTGGCCAGAGAAGAGACAAAGGAGTTATGGGTTTGTTATTTTCTGTTTGCTTATTTCGGGTAAGGGAAAGAAAGGCAGAAAATTAGCAAAATGAGTGAGAGTAAATCTCAGAAGAAGCTAGAACTGCACATGTTGCAGATTGCTGAGAAGGAAAATGAACACAAAAGGCAGATGCAATGACAAATGGAAATTGATGCGCAAATTGCCAGGGAGAAAGCTGCTCATGAAAGAGCCATGGAGTTAAAAGACAAAGAACCTGAGGCCCAGAAACAGGCTCAAATTGAAGCACAAAAAGCTGCCCTGGAAAAAGAAAAGGCTGCCCACCAGCAAACCCTGTACTTAAAAGACAACGAATTTGAGGCCCAGATACGAGCACAAATTGAGACCCAGAAGCATGAACTAAGTGTTGCAGCCGTGGCACACCATTTCCCCCCTTTTCTACTTGGGAATGATTTTTTTGATGTGGCAGAATGTGTCCCAGGGTTTGTTAGCAGCAAGAAGGAATCTCGTGATGAAAGCCCCAGAGGGGAGGGTGCTGCTAGGGAAATAGGAGAGTGTCTCTTTAATTCCTCTGTAGCAGTGGAAAATGGGCCATCGGGGGCAGGGATGGTCAAGGCCAGTTCCTGTAGCCCCGGGGCTCAAGGCAGGTCCCTGTGGGAGGGAGTATGACCAAAGATGAACAGGGATGCCTCCACCATGGACAGTGTTCAAGTCTCTGGCTGTAAGTTCAGGAGGAGGGTGTGACATTGCACTCCATATACTTTATGAAAATATGCTTATGAATGTGAATATGATGTAACTGGAATATGCTTTATGCAAAAGGTCTCTTGTAAGGTATCATTACAAAGCTTATAATCTACTGAGTGTGTTCATCCTATTTGTTTGCATGTATTATTTCTATATCTGGAGTTAGAAGAATAAGATATAAACTTGTATTACTGATGTAAACATATTAAGTGGAAGCCATTAAGGGTGCTTCAGAATCAATGAACTGTAAATGGCTCTGTTTACTTGCAAACCTTCCTGTGTACCTGTGGGCCAGCCCAGGAAAAATGGAGGCTGGGGTCTCACAGGACATGTGACCATGTTACATGATACTGGAATCCATCTTAAATCTGGTACTTTTCCATTTAGAAGGAGGGGTGGGGACCCAGAGAGACAAAAGATTACTGCCTTCTGTCAAAGCTATAAAAGGGTGTGGAGCAGGACAAAGGAGGCAGCCTGTCATGAGAAAGCCCTTGATTACCATCTGAGATGTCTGCTCGAACTAACAAGGACTGTACTGGGGGAAAGGATTGGGCCCAGACTAGGAAGGAGTCTAGTCTGTAAAAGAAGCTTATTGGAACATCTCTGAGGGTGAGATATTACCTGTATTCAGTTTCCTAATGTATTAGGCTTAGACTTGCATGTTTTTTATTCATTTTGCTTGGTGCCTTACTTTGTTCTGTCTGTTATTACTTGAACCACTTAAATCCTACTTTTTATACTTAATAAAATCACTTCTGTTTATTAATAATCCCAGAGTAAGTGATTAATCCCTGGGGGAGCAAACAGTTGTGCACATCTCTCTATCAGTGTTATAGAGGGCAGACAATTTGAGTTTACCCTGTATACGCTTTATACAGAGTAAAACTGATTTGTTTTGGGTTTGGATCCCATTGGTGTCTGGATGCTGGAGAGGTAACCTGCTGAGCTGTTTTTGGTTAAAGTCTGCAGCTTTGGGGGCATGGACCAGACCTGGGTCTGTGTTGCAGCATGTTAGTGTGTCTGGCTCAACAAGGCAGGGCTCTGGAGTCCCAAGCTGGCAGGGAAGATTAATTATTATTATTAACTTTTTATTGTTATGGCCAGTTATTAACTGTTCATTATATTTGGCTGGTTTCTATTGACTATTATTAGCTATTTATTTGTTGCAAGTAGCTATTAAGTCTATTATTAGCTTTTACTATTTATTAATGATCTAACAGGGCAGGAATGGGGTGGTGATGATTTGAATGCTCTGTTTGCTGCCTGGCCTCTCTGCAGAGTCCCTGAGTGTCTCGATCAGCATGGAAGAACAGCCCCACAGGGGGCCGATGCTAAGGAGTACATGTCTCTCTGTGTCTCTGTCGGTATGAGAGGGGAGCAAGTGTGCTGGGCTGGCTGCACAGTGAGTGCCCAGCAATGACACAGTGACCCATGGTGTGGGATTGCTGTTCACACATGGGCCTCCGGTTTGTGCTAATTCACTGTGGGTTTGGGTTTGTGCGTCCAGAGCCTTTCATTATTATCATCACATCAGCACTTTAATGGTCCTTCCGAGGAAATGGGTGTGTTATCAGCCGTGCCAAGCGTCATGCATGGCCTTGACAACTCTGCTGTGCCTGTCCATAGCTGAGAGCATGAGAGCGCTTCCAGTAGCAATGTGTGGGTCTTGTGGGCAGAGCTACCAGCCAGGAGCACGTGATTTCTAATCCCAGCTTTTCCACTCACTGGTGTGAATATTTCTGGGCCCACCAAGGCAACTTTGGGAGCAGAGAGCTATCATTCGCCCATCTGGCAGCTGATCTAACAGAGAGGCTGCTCACGGTCACTTCCGGCAGAAGAACTCAGATCTCTAAACTGGCAGACCAGACCCACGCCTCAGCCGCTTTGCCCCTCTGCCTTCCTGAATTAATATGCCAAATTATGTACTTGCTATGCGGTCACTAACCCCTAGACCATACTTTGTTCCCAGAACCAGCAATAGAATCCACGTATCCCGATTCTCAATATGCCACTGCTGTCTCACCAAGAGTTGTGTGACTCACTGGCAAAGGCCAAGTTACAGACTGGGCCACGCTAAGACAAACAGCTCTAATACTAGTTCCTCTTCAAACCACTGTCATTTGAGTTCTCCCAGTGTGTCTGAAGATCATGGGGTTATATCCTGTTGATGGGCGGGGGCGGGGGAGGAGAGGAAGTATGTTAAAGACTGTATCCTACAAAAGTAGGAATCACCAGGCCACACTGGATGACACCCCTGCTCCATTCTAATCCAGCATTCTGTCTCTGAATGGGTAAGAATCCTCCAGCTGGCTGGTGTGGATAATCTACCCCATACACAGGTGTCATCCTGGTCTCTTAGGCCCAGATTCTCAAAGGTATTTAGGCTCCTAACTCCCCTTGATTTCAATGGGAGTTAGACCTCATTATCTGAGAGGGTCTGGGACTTTATGCATATGGAAAAAGGGGCTGAATTTAGGACAGATGGGTAACCTTAGTTCTGGTGTTCTCGCATGTACTGAATCCACCCATGTTTAAAAGCTGAAGTTCATGACTATATGCAAAATAGACCACTAAGTAATTTGCATAAAACATCACTCATCAAGCTATGTGGAACTTGGTAAATATGGGCTTATCAACACAGGGAACCTGATCAGCATAGCTAGTATGGAACGCTCAAGCACTTTGATTCCAGAATAATTACTCCACCTTGGAACAGTATGAATTATTCCAAAATAAAGTCACTTTTATTCTGGAATATAGTGGCCACATGGGGGCTATTCTGGATTAGTTATTGTGAAATAGCTTATTCCACAAAAGCTATTCCGGTCAATTTCCTCATGTCAGTGAGCCCTATGGAGTGTTAGTCAGATCTCAGTAGCAGAACCCCCAGACACTAGTCAGGCTCATGTTCCAGTGATGTGCTGGGTGCTGCTCAAACACATAATAAGACAGTGCCTGATGCAGTGAAGAAGAGGCAGCAGGGAGTTGGCCATGTCTGTCTTACAGCTGGGAAAGCTGGGGAGCCTGAGCCTGAGAGTAGGTCTATGCTTCTGGGGGTGTGTACAGTACAGACACTGGGTGTCCAGCTAGCAGTGGTATAAATAGTAGTGTAGATGGTGAGGCATGGCTTACGTGAGTAGAGTGCCCTACATACCTGAACCCTAGGGTATATACCCTACATGTGTCTCTACACACTGTTGTATTAATTTAGATAGAATATAGGGGCTAAAGGTGTTCACACAACCCGGTCACTGAGCAACATTAAACAAGGTCTGTGGTTTGGTGGTCAGAGACCATGCCTGCTTACTGCCATGGCAAGCACACCATTCAACATCTTTTAACCTCTTACTAAAGATACAGTAAAGATGGGAAAATGGTTACAGCCTTTGCAATGTAAAGTATTAAATAAGACTTTCATTTCAACGTCATCCCTTGTTCACTTTCCCATTAGCTGGAGAGGGGTTTAAAAGGAAAAACCCTTGTGTGGCAGCTTCTTAGATGGTATCAAAGATGGTAATAACTGTCCTTTTTGGTGAAAAGACAAGAAGTTAGGTGTTATGTGCTGGCGCTGTTGTTAAGGTCCGATCCTGTTTCATCCCAGGTGGTGATTGGGATTCAGGTGGAAATGGTTGGGGTGGTGATGTCATCTGGCTGCTTCTCTCTGGCCCATTCTGGTCAGGACATCTCTCAGGATCAGGATGATGAAGGCCTGGGGTCAGGAGCGGCAGAACGTCCCTAAAAGTGTTGGGGGGGGCACACTGCTGCTTACCCATGAGGCCTCGCCCCCCAGTCACTCCTCTGTGTCCCCTTCACCCCATTGCTCGCCCTTATGGCTGGTGAAAAAGGGGAGGCCTGTGGCTCTCTGCCCCCCCCGCCCCATTCCAGTGCCCCTGCCTGGGGTCCTCGGAGATGGTGAGGGTGGCAGATGGTGGAGCTCACTCCAGTAGCCTCTGTCTGTTCTTCCCCTCTCTTCGTCTTGTTCTTTTGTAGGCGCCCCACATACTCTTTCTTTTAAGGATCCCAAAAAGGGAGCAATGGGTGGAAGAGCCCATCCCCTCATTGTTTTGTCCACCAATTAGGCCTAATATCTGACACGCCAATTTTAGTTAATTCTAGCTCCACATCATCTGTTTTTAACAAGCATAACTTGAACAGTCCTTGGATTATGTCAACATGGCCTCTTTGGTTTAGACTAATCCAGTTTCTGTCTGGTTTTTTTCCGCCTGTTTCCATCCACATTTGTTAGTGTAGATTATTGCAACCTTTTATGAATTTACACTCACTTTTTACAGTTAAACTCACAATCAGGGTACATGTGTACACCCAATTGTCACAGCAATGCCCAAGCCGTGTCTCTGATGTCTACACTGCTATTTTTAGAAGTGTAGTGTCCCCCTGCCTTCCCCCTGTCAGAGCCTTTCCCCGACACAGTGAAAGACTCCAGCAGGGAAAAGCTCTGGTAGTGGGGAATTGCCAGAGCCTTTCCCTTCTGTTTCCCCCCTGCCAGAGCCTTTCACTGCCATATGTAGCTACATGCCACTGTGAGTGTGGCCACAGCCTGCCTGTCACTGGGGCGTATAGCTACGTGTACCTTACATGTTGCTGCAAGTGTAGGCAAGGTCTGAGTCTGTCCAGAGGGTTCTGAGAAGTGGCCAGTAGCATTGGGCTAATAGTGGCCAATTTTATATGCTGCTTGGTGAGTTACAGCTGGGAAAGCCTGAAACACAGTGTATTAGTGCAAGCCCCCTTGCCCGGGTGTGTGAATAAGACAGCGAGAGCTACAGGGCCTGGGCAAAGAGCAGGGGCAGCTCTAGACATTTCACCGCCCCAAGCACGGCGGCATGGCGCGGGGGGCGCTCTGCCGGTCGCCGGTCCCGCGGCTTCGGTGGACTCTCTGCAGACATGCCGCCGAAGGCCGCCTGCCTGCCACCCTCCCGGCGACTGGCAGAGCGCCCCCTGCGCCATGCCGCCCCAAGCACGCGCTTGGCGTGCTGGGGCCTGGAGCCACCCCTGGCAAAGAGGCTGTAGAATCAGGAGCCCTGACTACCAGGTTGGTATCTGACCCACTTTCCTATGAAAGCACTCAGTGGCCTCATGGTTGATCCTGATGCTGAATTGTGGGCTCAGCTTTGTCCCGGGAGTGAAGCAATTCTGGGCCACAGGGATTTCTTTAGAAGAGGGTTTGGCTGAACGAGGCCAAGGAGGCTCACTCAGGTGAGAAGGGAGTTTTTCCTGGGATAGTCTAATGATCAGAGCATGATCCTACAGCAAGGTCAGTAATATGGCATGGCTGCCCAAATGCTCTAGGCCCTATAAATAGGACCACCTAGGTGTAGGACTCTGCCCCTTCCCCTGAGGTGGGGAAACCTCTTCCATTTAAATAAAAATAAAATTTAAAATAATTGGAGATATACTTATCTCCTAGAACTGGAAGGGACCCTGAAAGGTCATTGAGTCCAGCCCCTCTGCCTTCACTAGCAGGACCAAGTACTGAGTTTGCCCTAGATCCCTAAGTGGCCCCCTCAAGGATTGAACTCTCAATTGTGGGTTTAGCAGGCCAATGTTCAAACCACTGAGCTATCCCTCCCCCCATCCATTGGGGTTGGAGGGAATTATTGCACTTCTGTGACCAAGTCATGGACAAACAGAAGCTATTTTAGGTTGACAGCACATGCCTTGCCTGTTCTGGGTGTGTGAAATGATAGGTGTGGATTTCAAGGCATGGAGGAAACTCAATAATAAAAACAATGTGGGTTTATGGAAAATAGGTCTTGTCAAACCAACCTGATTTCATTCTTTGAGATTTCAAGTTTGGATGATAAAGATGTGACAGATAATGAAACTGCCCTGTAATAATTGATGAATACTGTGTGCTGACCTGGTTTGAAGTATCAGAGGGTAGACACGTGTTAGTCTGGATCTGTAAAAGCAGCAAAGAGTCCTGTGGCACCTTATAGACTAACAGATGTTTTGGAGCATGAGCTTTCGTGGGTAAATACCCACTTTGTCGGATGCATGTCTTTGCTGCTTTGACCTGGTTTTGGGGCTGGTTAGTATATGGCTATGTTAGTTTAGCTTAACAAGGGGGTTGTAAGGAAAAACAAGCACAGAGAGAAGAACTGATCAAGCTGAGCCACCCCGGGTAAACACTGAGGGGTTGTTAAGAAACAATGCCCAAACATAGTAAGTTTGAAGATTCTACCTCCTGGCTCCAGCCAATTGGCTTTTGACAAGCAGGGCCAGAGGCAGGGAACCAGAAGAACAGAAGGACTGTAGTAGTTTGAAAAGAGACTCTCTTGGGGTGGGACAGAGGGCTGTTCAGGCAATTGTTCAGGGGAACCAGACTGCATACTGGCCTCTGCTGGGTTTCTGAAGAAGTTAGGCCTGCCTAGGTTACCATCAGGGGATGGCGAGACTCTAGGTAAAATAGACATGAGCAGTCTGTGTCAGTGTGGGTAGCTATGCCTAGTGGTCAGAGTAAGGAACGGGGCAGCTCTAGGGCAGGACTGGGAACAAGGGAGGCACAGGAGTGATCACACCTGTGGCTGTAAACATTGAGAAGCTGCTTGTGTGTTGCTGCTGCTGGGCGTAAGAGTAGGCTGGTGATGCCAATCAGGGTGTCCCGCTGTAGTTCACTAGCTGGTTCCAGGTTCAGCTGTAGACCCTGATTCCAGACAGACTGTTGTTTTACAGTCAGTCTGGAAATACTTTGTTCCTGTTGTTACGATAAATAATATTTTGGTTTAAGAAGGCAGTCTGGTCACTACATGCACCACTGGTCACAGGCTCCTGAAGGGAAGAACTACAGGTGTTGAACCTAGACAGACATGTAGGATAAGCACAGTGGATACGCAGGGTTCTGTATCCCAGGGCCTGGCCTAAGAGTAGGAGAACTGTGTAATTCCACCCCAGAAGAGCTGAAGGCATGGCCTGTGACAGACATGAGGCTGCTCTCAGAGAGACCAGGAAGGGGGACAGAAATGCAGCTATTCCTACCACTGTGACATACAGGACATGCATAGATGTAATATACTTTTGTAAGGCTTTGATTTAGTACTGCATGACAGTGATTAAAAAACTAGCTCTGTACATCTTCCAGCTGCTGGATGGTGTTAGACCTTTCTCTACTAGATTGAAGAGCCTATTATTAAACATTTGTTCCTCATGTAGGTACTTATAGACTGTGATCAAGTCACCCCTTAACCTTCTCTTTGTTACACTAAATAGATTGACTTCTTTGAGTCTATCATTATCAGGCAGGTTTTCCAATCCTTTAATCATTCTCGTGGCTCTTCTCTGAACACTCCCCATTTTATCAACATCCTTCTTGAATTGCGGACACCAGAACTGGACCCAGGATTCCAGAAGGGTGACTTGAATACAGTCTGGAAGTACCTACATGGGAAACAAACATTTAATAATGGGCTTTTCAGTCTAGCACAGAAAGGTCTAATACAATCCAGTAGCTGGAAGTTGAAGCTAGACAAATTCAGACTAGAAAAAGGGTGTAATTTTTTAACAATGAGAGTCATTAACCATTGGAACAGTTTGGACATGGTTGTGGTGGATTCTCCATCACTGACATTTTTTGATATCAAGATTGTTTATAAAAATACCCACTCTGCTCTAGGGATTATTTTGGGGCAGTTCTCTGGCCTGTGTTATACAGGAGGTCAGACTAGATGATCACAGTGGTCCCTTCTGGCCTTGAAATCGCTGAACATCAATAAAGTACACATTAAATGGACTAAAATCAGGCTAACTGATGGATCTCAATGGGAAATCATCCTTGAATAGGGGTGTTTCTAGGAGGGTTGTGCGGGGATTGGTTTTAGGTCTGACACTAGTCAATATTTTTATCAGTGATCTGGAAGTAAATATAAAATCGCTGCTGGTAAAATGTGCAGATGACCCAAAGGCGGACGGAATGGTAAATAGAGATGAGGACAGGGCAGTCACTGGATTGCTTGGTAAACTGGGCACATTCAAATAAGATGCATTTTAATATAGCCAAAGGAAAGATTGTATGTCTAGGAACAAATAACATAAGTCATATGTACAGTAGAGAGGACTGTATCCTGGAAAGCAGCCTCTCTGAGAAGGATTGAGGGGTCAGCGTGAACAAATAGCCTAACATGAGCCTCCAGTGTGATGCTGTGGCACAAAAGGCTAAGGTGATCCTGGGATGTATACCTGAGAGAAGAGAGGTGATTTTACCTCTGTCTATGGCATTGGTGAGACCAACACTGAATGCTGTTCTGATGTCCACATTTTTAAAAGGATGTTAAAATATAGTCCAGGGTGCAGCAGAGAGCAACAGACATGATATGAAGACTGGAGAAAATATCTTACAAGGAGAGACTTATGGAGCTCAATCTATTTAGCTTTTCAAAATGAAGATCAAGAGGTGACTTGATCATGATGTACAAGGACCTTTTCACCAGGTCTTAAAGGGCTCTTTCATTTATAGAGAAAGGCAAAACAGAACCCAGGACTTGATGTTAAAGCCAGACATGTTCAAATTACTAATAAGACATACATATTTAATAGTGGTGCTGATTATTATTGGTTGTATTCCTGGAGCACCTAGGAGACCTAGTCATGGACTATTGGAACAAACTACCAAAGAACAATGGATTCTTCATCTCTTGAGGTCTTCGGATCAAGACTGGAAGCCTTTCTGGAAGAGATGCTTTAGTCAAACACAAATGATGGGGCTCACTGCATGTGTGTGGGGAGTTCTCTGGCCTGTGTTAAACAGGCGCACTGATGAAACAATCTAATGGCCCCTTCTGGCCTTAAACATCGATGATTCTAGTAAACTTGGCTAACAATCATCTCAGCAAGAGCGCTGCAAGGTTCCATCAACGGGTCACCTGCTCTGTCTCTCATCACTGCCACTGAAATTCTAGGATCTTATGCGGTGCCTACCACTGTGGTGTCTGGGCATGGTCCGGCTCATTGTCCCACAGCATAATGAATGATTGCCCAGCTGAGCAGCGCTGAGTACTTTATATATATTAAGCTTCATCCAGCCCCTGTTAAGTAGATAGAAGGATGGTCTAGTGGCTAGCATACTGAGCTCAGGAGTCCTGAGTTCAGTTCCTAGTTGAGACCCTCTAATCTCTGTGGGCCTCCCCATCCATAAAATATGGATTGTGCTTCTTTATCTTATGGGGGTGTTGGGAGGATAAAATCCATTAACAACTACAAGGTGCTCAGATGTTACAATAGTTAGGGCCATATAAGAGCCTAGAGAGAGAAGCAAGTTCTGTTATCTGCTGCTTATCCTTTTGAAACATCTGGCATTGGCCACTGTTGGAAGACAGGATCCTGGACTAGATGAACCATTGGTCTAACCCAGTATGGCCATTCTTGTGTATAGTTTGGGAAACTGAGGCAGAGGGAGGTTACGGTCCCTTGGGCCCATGGCAGAGGTCAGAGTAGGAGACAGCTGACATCTTCACAGTCCTGTGCTCTGGTTGCTAGCTGCAATTCCTCAGTCAGAAGACAAGGCCGTTTCCATCTCTGGCATGCCTTTGGCATTAGTCAGAGAAAGATTACCGAACACGATGCCAGACTACGCCCAAGCTGTTTGTTTGTTTGCTCCTATTTTAATTGTGGTGTGTCTAATTAGGGTCTGAATCAAGGAGGGAGGTATGTGTTTGTGATTGTGGTTTCCTTGAGATTTACTCCAGGATATTGTCTTTTTGTGTGCTGTTCTGGCTATATGTTTTTTAATGATATAGGAGCCTCAATAGCTAATAGGTGTATTAGTCCCTTGGAGTCTAGCACAGTGGTTCTCTGGACAAAATTTTTGGTGGCCTCAGAATGCTGCCACCAACTCTTGCTGGTGGCTGCTCTCACACTTTTTCCTAAAATACTTATTTAGCTTTAGGAAAACCAAATAAATATGCATATATACACATCCAAATTATTGTAATTTATTTATTGCTAGCTAGTAAATCTGTTGTGAAAAGTGATATTAACAAATATACAAGTATCCTTTTTCACAGCAGACTTACTCAGCACTAGCGAGCCTGGGGCTAAATTAAGTCCTGGATGGAGGGTCGGGAGAGACAGTGAGGGCAGGGGAGACGGGGTTTAGGGGTTGGAGGAGGTAGCGGGGGGCTGGAGCCTGAAGCCTCGCAGCTGGAGGATGGGGCCCAGGGACGGCGCCTGAAGCCATGTGGCTGGAGCCTGGGGCCATTGTTCAGCCAGAGCCCAGGGGTGGAGCCCGAAGGCCCATGTCCAGAGCCTGCTGCCTCGCCACCCCTGAGAACAGAGGGAACTCATTAGCTGCCTTCTCCTACATGTAAGGGGATTGTTACTAAAACTCAGTGGGGTGTTTTGGTTGGCTAGCTCCCAGTGCCAAAAGAAAGGGGTAGGGTCAATGGAAAATCAGGACCCTGAGACTGACAGTCTCCAGGAACAATGGGGAGAGGCCAATGCTCCAGGTCAGCCTGATTGACAGGTCAGGCAGGCTAATCAGGGAGTTAGCAGACCCAGGGGGGAGGGAGGGGTCCTGTCCTCCGTGTGAGCTGGAATTGCCTGGGTCAGACAGAGTGGGGCTGAGCTAAGGAGAATGCAGGGGCCTGAGCTGAGCTGGGGAACAGAGCCGTGCCAGATCCAGAGGGGCCAGAAAAGCAGCCCAGGAAGCAGGTCAGTGCTGGGAGCAGAGCTGCAGCAACCAGAGCCAGAGGGGCCAGAGAAGCAGCCCAGGGGGCTGGAGGCAGAGAAGCAGCAGTGCTGAGCCAGAATGGAGCTGGAGCTGAGGCAGAGGGGAGCTGGGGCTGGAGCAGGCCGGACGGAGCTGGGTGCGGTGAGCAGCTGGAAACACGAGGGGCACCTTGGGCAGTGGGCCCAGCACAGGGAGACACCCTCAGCCAAGAGGCCCTGTAGGCCAGACTTGGAGAGGGATCGTAAGCCCAATGGGGTGGGGGCGATGCTGGGAAGAAGGGTCCTGCCACCTAGAGCCTGAGAGCTTGTGGCCACCGCCAGAGCAAGTGTCCTACCTGCAGCATCCCTGGAGCACAGCTGGGGCCTGAGAAGGAGGCCTGGGACTGGTGAGGAACAGGCTGTGAACTGCCCTGACATTCCAGCCAGGGCTGGTTGTGGTGTCCCTGTGCCACAGAGCAGGGTGACGGGTTTTCCTTTCACTTTTCCCATTCTTTCCTAATTTTTTTTAATTGATTGCTGTTTAATACATTGTATTTGCTTTGAACTGTTTGTAATGATCAGTGGGTCAGAGAAGCATCCAGTGCAGAGAGAGCACCCTGGAGTGGGGACACCTTAGCCCCTGTCCTAAGTGACCACAACAAGGTTGGGGGTCGAGCCCCCCAGGAATCCTGGGCCCAGCCTTGTTGGGGTTACAAGGACTCTGCCACACAGGAGAGTGGAAGGGGAGCCCCCGAGGTCAGGCAGGCCTCTGGGTAAAGGAAGTGGGAGTGAAGACTCAGATCCTTTCGCTAGCTCATTTCACTGGGGTAGTGTATAAGCCAGGAAAGTTCCCCACAACAGTGAGACCATTCCCCCGCTTACATACAGCGTTGTGCCCCAGGTGACTCCAGAGCGGGGCAGGGCCCAACCCCTGCTGCTGGCCCCAGCAACCAACACTAAGGCACTGCATCCAGGAGCAACAGCGAGGGGGACGGGCCGCTATTTTGCCCTCCCCCACCCCATCACAGCCCAGGAGGCTGTGGCTGCAAGAAAAGCCCCTGGTGGCCTCATGCGGCCACGGTGGCTGCATTTGAGAAACACTGGTCTAGCATGTGTGTGTCTTGGTTTGCCACTCCTCATTCATCCGTCTGTCTCCTGTTGTCTATCATATCTGTCATCACCTGTCTATCAAACCTTTATCTGTCTGTCATTAATCCATCCATCTGCCGTGCATCATCTCTCTGTTGTCATCCATCTGTCTGTCCTTGGTCTGGGTTTCTGGTGTCATCTGTCCATCAATCAGTCTGAGCTAGAGTACTTTTGATCATTCATCCGGATGGCAGGCTGTGTCTGAAGGGTCAATACCAGCTACATGAATAATACTAAGACATTTGAAAAATCACCCTCCGCCCATGGAGTCGAAGAGACCATAAACAATCATTGACATGACAGTGCATGAGAGGAAGAGAAAGACGTGAAAAGAGAAGCAGCATCCGCAATTATCCACGAACACCCTTTATTAACTTCTTGAGCCACAGACAAAAGGAGTGTTTCTAATAAGATCCTAGACAAAATGTAAAACAGTTTGACTAGAAAAACCAGCTCGCTCCTGGCCTAACAAAAGAAACAAAGCCCAGGTTGCTTTAACCAGATTGCTTACACATTCTCCCCTCACCCTAGGTTGTTTGTGAGTTTTGTTTATTTTAGGGAGGAATTTATGTTAATAACCCTGCAGAACACGTTAGTTCTGCCATCTTGGCTAAACACCAGTGTGTGTGATTAGATTTTGCCTACCTAAAATTCCTGCCATTTCAGTTGGCTACAGTACTGTTTATGGCCTGGCCTAAACTTTTGTGCTGCTGGTCAGCTGCCATATCTCACTCCAAAGGTGCCTGCATTTCAATGGCGGGCAAAGTGATTCCTCAACATTAGCATTCGTCTGTTATGTATACGGAGGCTGCTCTCGGTTGTGCTAGGGGCCGAACTGGGCCCAGAATTACAGGCAGTGGTGGAAAGGTGGCCAACAACCGCTTGCGCTCCTTGCCCCCACACACAAGTCAGGTCCTGCACCAAGCACAGATCATCTGCATCTCAAGACAGCCTAGTATAAGCTCCATGGCTCAGATCCCCAAAGGTATTAAGGCACCTAACTCCTGTGTGACTCAATGGGCGTTAGGCACCTAAATACCTTTGGTGTATCCGGGCCCATCTGGTAATATAAAAATTGAGAATTAACAGCCAGATTCTGGTCTCCCCTCACTGTTGTAAATCTGGATTAAAGTCCCAGTTTAAATACAGCCCTGTTTGTCCAAACAGCTAGGGCTAGCTTCTGATCTCAGTTACACTGGTGTAAATCCACAGTAACTCGTATTGATTTCAGTAGAGTCCTTGATGCTAGTGTAAATGACAGCAGAATCTGTCCCTAGCTGGCTAGACAAGGAGGCTGAATAGAGGCTGGAATAACTAAGGTGGCCTTTTGACAGTGCTCATTCACCTCCTTTTGCCAGTGCCGGCTGTGTTGCTGCTATGTTCTGCTCTAGCGCCTCCCCCAGGCCACCTGCCCTCTGGCCTCAGGTCTTCTGTGGCTCAGCCCTCCAGCCAAGTCGCCTAATTTCAGACCCTTCCTGGGAATCATGAACAAGTGCAAACAAAACTGCATAATTCTTCTGCCCCCTTGGGCTACTGAAGTCTTCTCTGCTTACAAACCCTATCTCTGGGCTCTCTCCCACAGGAGCCTGCTCTGCTCACTGTGAGTCTCCCTCTGTGGGAGATTCCCACTTTATTTTCAGTTTCTCCCTAGATCTTGCCCCCTCTTTTCCAGGGCCTACCTGACCCTGTGGCCTTCCTTAGTCTGCCTGCCCCAGGCCCACGCGAGGCCAGGAACTCCCCGGCCTACCTCCTCTCTAAGATCTTCTCTCCATCCCTGAGTTCCCTCAGTCTACTTACAAGGCCAGGAGGCAATTAGTTAATCAGCTATCCCCCAGGTGCGGCATGTGACTAATTGGGGATCTATCCCTCACCTTGCAGGTGTTGCGGAATAAGCCCCATCCCAGGCTCCTTGGTGCTGAACATTCCCCTTGTGTCAGTATCTGTGTCACTTACAGGAATGGCCAGTAGACATTCCTTCCTTCCTGTCTCAACACACACTAGTTGATCTCCTATAAAGTGAGCATTTGCTGTGTGGAGGGATTGCTGGGCTGGACTGTTCTGAACTCTCAGGTATAAACTCTGTGACCCTGACCCGTGACATAAATCCCTGGGACCACAGAGGCTGTTATTTCCTCTGCGGGGAAGACATGGAAGTGACTTATTCCGCTAGGAGCCTGCACATCATTTCCCGCAGGGGATCCAGGTCGTGGCTCAGGATCTCATTGCTCACTGAAACCCTGGTGTATTTCCCAGTGGTTTGGTGAAATTCACAGATAAGGTCTCAGACTTTGGAGCTAGATCCAGCCTCCATGAGGACAGGCCTTTCACACCTCATATTTCACAGCTCCAGTTATAAAGAAGACATGCTGCATGGGTGACCAGCCATTTATATATTCCAGATACACACCTGGCCATCTTTTGCCTGATGTGGAGAACTGGAACCTTGCCAGCTTCCTGGACAGACAGTATTGTGATCTCACTTTATAAGGGCAAGGGACCGCGCAGTGAATGTAAGAGCTACAGGCCAATCACCTGGTTGTCCGTGGCAGGGAAGATGTTTGTGCATGTTCTGCTGGTGCGTTTGGAGCCCCTGCTACATTGGAAACATCACCCCCATCAGTCAGATTTTATGAGGAACACGACCACATTAGATGCCATTTTGGCCCTCTGCTTGTTGTTGGAGATACGCTGCGAGTTCAAGAAGCCCCTGCACATGGTGTCAGTTGATTTTAAGACTGCGTTTGATTTAGTTGACTAAGTCGCTTTATGGAAGGCCTTAAGGGGCGTACATGTCCCAATCACTCTTCTGGACTTGATTAGTGAGCTGCACAGAACCACTGCCCATGGACATCTTGAGAATGGGAGGTTGGCATCTTTTAAATCAGTATCTGGGGTCAGGCAGGGCTGTGTCTTGGTCCCTGAGCTCTTTTGTCAGGTGGTGGATTTCGTAATGCAGCATTCTGTCAGGTCAGTAGGCATTTAGATTAGTGATCTCTTGCTCTCAGACCTAGTCTACGTTGATGACATTGTTCTCCTAGTACAGAGCCCAGATAGGTTTCACGAGGCACTCCAGCAAATGGAGGAGGAGTTGGCCAAGGTCGGTCATGGTAACAGACAAAGCTGCAAAACCTAGGATCAGGTCCACCAGTGACTTCAATCTTTGAATAATGAAACTGTCAAAGCCTTTTTCAGCTTTTACTATTTGGGTTCTATACTCACCACTTCCTCAAACTCTCACCCAGAGGTTCTTCACCGGATTGGCATCACAGTGTCTGCCATGGGTTGTTTACAACAAATATGGAACTAACATCATCTCAGTACAACAACCATGTTCAGGATCTATTCGAGCTATATCCTCCCTGTACTGCTGTATGGCAGGCTGTGAAACATGGACACTATGCCGCTCAGACCAGGCAAAGCCGGAGGCTTTCCACACAAAAAGCCAACGTTGTATCTTGGGCATAAAGTGGAATTACTTCATTAGTAACGCAGATGTTTACAGTCGCTCTGGTCTACAGACTATTGGGGCCATTGTCCGCAGATGGCATCTTAAATTTCAAACATGTCGCTAGAATGCCGCAAGGCAATCCAGCAAACGCCATTCTCCGAGTGGTTTGTAACAGCCGAGATAAAATTCCACCATTCGAGAGGTGGAGGCGCCCAGAAGCAGATCAAGTCTGTTCCGACATTGGACTCTTGGCCCATCAAGCCCTTGCAGCTGCACAGGAATGGACAGAATGACTAACGATCGTTATGGCCAACTGTTGGACTAACTGTTGAAGAAGAACACACACACACACACACACACACACACAATTAGAAACATGCATGATCAACCATTTATATATCCCAGATACGCACACACACACGTAATAAAAAACACTGGTGATAAACCCCCTTATACATCCCAGGTACACATGCACACATGTGCAGCACACATCATCAGAAACACGAGTGGTCATTTATATATCCCAGCTATACCTCCCCCTCCACCCCACACGCGGTCGGAAACACTGGAAAAAGGAAACATTAGTTAGACTGTAAGGCCCAGCTGCTCAATGTATTTCACTTCAGTGGAAGATAGGAACCTAAATACCTCTCCGGATCTGGGCCTAAGCACTTTTGGGCCATCTCTTCATGATATGTGTGTACAGCACTTAGCATGGTGGGGTCCTGATCCCGCCTTGGGGCCCTAGGTGCTAGCGCAATGCAACTAATAAACAGCTATAATACTTGAGCATCCCACAGGGCAGTCTGGCTCTGCTGAGGACTAGAGATTCTGATTGAAAAGAGGAGCGTTGGAAAGATGGGGTTGTCCGATGGTTTGGGTATGTGCCTGCAATTTGGGAGACATGGGGTCAAGTTCCTCCTGTACCCCAGACTGACTGTGGGCAAGTCTCTTAGGGTGTATCTACTCTAGAGCTGGGAGGTGCAATTTCCAGGTTGGGTAGGCATAGCCACACTGGCTCTGATCAAGCTAGTGCACTTAAAAAGGGCAACCCAGGTGGTCATACGTGCAACTTTCCCACATACAATCCTGCCTAAGATCCTAGGTGTGTATGTGAGTGACTAGCCTGTGCCATGGCTATGCTGCTATTTTTTGTGCACTACCTTAATCAAGATTCATGCTTATACATCTGCCTGATCTGGAAATTACACCTCCAGCTGCTGTATGGATGTACCCTTAGGCCCTGATTGCAACGGTATTTAGGCACCTAACTCCCCGTGAAATCAGAGTTAGGTGCCTAAGTACCTTTAAAGATCTGGGTTTTAGCTTGTGAGGTGCTCAGCTACTGTAGTGATGGGGGCAGAGTTGTGGTTGATGAACTCATTCCAGGGATGCATTCTCACAGGGCACCGAGCAGGATCTCCTGTTCTCATGGAGTCACAGCACCTTTCATTTTTACTGACCATTAATTTGCCTTTGCCATGGCGAGGGGAAAATTCCACAAAGCTCCATTTCCTTCTGATCGCTTTAGCCTCCTAGGAGTTCAGATGTCTTTCTGCCAGCCCCGGAACAAACAATATCCCTCCTCAGCTGTGATAAGGGTTTAATTCTCTTCCATTCGCCTTTCACTTTATTTCATGTTGCTGCCTCTTCATGTACATAGCAAAGCCCATGCGGAAGGAAAGCTGTCTGATAACTGTGGCAGTCTTTCTGCTGGGAGAGGTCCTTTCTCCTCTGCTACCATGTGCTGCTCCTTCCCAAAAGGATCACAAAGGCAAGCAGAAATATCAGGAGGACAAAACCCTAGAACTTCCTGGTATATATCCTGGTCTCTTGTAATAGTATTTTACTGTACAAACCCATGGTCCTCCAGGACGTCATGGTTGTCACTTATGGTCATGTCATGGCCTCTTCGGTTGTCTGTGTCAGAAGGATAGAATTCAGATCCTCCTGCTTCCAAAGCACAGGCTCCTAAAATCTGATTATCTAAAGGAGCATCTCCATTAGTGGTTAGCGGTACTGAGCTTTGACACACAGTTGAGCAGTGCTGACTCTATGTAGTAGAGACCAGTGAAACAACTGCTTGTACGTGCACACCCTCCGCACATCCTAGCATATATCACATTGGTAGATGTGCAGGTGAACGAGCCCCTGATGGTGTGGCTGATGTGATTAGGTCCTATGATGGTGTGATGGTGTCCCTTGAATAGATATGTGGACAGAGTTGGCACCAGGGTTTGTTGCAAGGATAGGTTCCTAGGTTAGTGTGTTTGTTGTGTGGTGTGTGGTTGCTGGTGAGTATTTGCTTCAGATTGGGGGGCTGTCTGTAAGCAAGGACTGGCCCTGTCTGCCAAGGTCTGTGAGAGTGAGGGATCATCCTTCAGGATCGGTTGTAGATCCTTGATGATGCGCTGGAAAGGTTTTAGTTGGGGGCTGTAGGTGACGGCTAGTGGCATTCTGTTACTTTCTTTGTTGGGCTTGTCCTGTAGTAGGTGACTTCTGGGTACTCTTCTGGCTCTGTCCATCTGTTTCTTCACTTCACCAGGTGGGTACTGTAGTGTTAAGAACACTTGATAGAGATCCTGTAGGTGTTTACCTCTGTCTGAGGGATCGGAGCAAATGCGGTTGTATCTTAGAGCTTGGCTGTAGACAATGGATTGTGTGATGTGGTCTGGATGAAAGCTGGAGGCATGTAGGTAAGTATAGCGGTCAGTAGGTTTCCGGTATAGGGTGGTGTTTATGTGACCATTGCTTATTAGCACTGTAGTGTCCAGGAAGTGGATCTCTTGTGTGGACTGGTCCAGGCTGAGGTTGATGATGGGATGGAAATTGTTGAACTCCTGGTGGAACTCCTCAAGGGCTTCTTTTCCGTGGGTCCAAATGATGAAGATGTCATCAATGTAGCGCAAGTAGAGTAGGGGCGTTAGGGGACGAGAGCTGAGGAAGCATTGTCTTAAGTCAGCCATAAAAATGTTGGCATACTGTGGGGCCATGCGGGTACCCATAGCGGTGTCACTGACTTGAAGGTATACATCGTCCCCAAATGTGAAATAGTTGTGGGAAAACTCTAGAGGTGGAAGCAAACTTTGGCTTCGCCTGGAAACTGGCTTACAGTTTTGTAAAGTGCTTTGAGATTTCTGAATGAAAGGAACCACGTATAAATATTAACCTTTACAAACGGTCATAATGCTGGACCTTGTGCTGGGAAATTATGCATGACACCTGTAGTGACACTAGGAGGCGCTCTAGTGCAGCAGCGAGGTAGTGAGACTGTAAGTGTGTCACAAAGAATATTGGTGGTAGCTAAACTTTAACTGCAATTCCTGTATAAATGGATCTTAGTTAGCTCTTTGGGGCAGAGCACAAGTCCATTTGTACTGTTCTAGCCCGGGCGCTGTAAAAATAACAGTCATTCTTTCCCTGATTATATGGTAGGATCCAAGCACCAATATATCTTTAGTCTTCAAAGACCAGTGCTGCGAATGACATGTTGTGTTTTAAAATGCCTCCTCATTAGGGGAAGCTATCAGCATTAAACCCAAAACAGAATTCAACTCCCAGCTCCGCTCTGGCAGCAAGACCCTATAAGGCTGAACTTGTTGTGATCCTCAGCACTCAACACAACAACATCCTGGCTGGCACCTGTATTTTGTTGTTGTGAGCTGCTGGAGGCAAGAAACAACCCAGAATCCCATTGTTCCCTCATACTGCTCAACCTTTCTCTCCTCCCTGTGTCAGCTGCTACTCACATCCCTCTCATTTTCGGCCTGATCCAAAACTCACTGAAGTCATTGAAAAGACTCCCATTAACATCAAGGGGTTTGGGATCAGCCGCTCTCCCATCTCGAGCGCCGTTTCTGGCCCTGATTCAACAAAGCACTTAAGCACCTGCTTAACTCTGAGCCTGCGTTGAAAGTCCCACTGAAGCATGTGCTTATGAGCTTTGCTGAATAGGGGCCTTGCTACTCCGCCTTGTATACCATAGATGTGAGCGTGGAACGAACTCCCTGCTTGCGGCATCTGGGCCTCTGACCCCATCTCTTTAATAACTCTCACATGCTTGCTGAGCCGCAAGACAGAAGGCTGTGCTAACTCAGGCTGTGGTCACAAATAATCAATTAAAGACCCGATCATCCAAAGCTCCTGTAAACCTAATGGGGATTTTGCCTGAGTGAGGAGCATAGGATAACACCCTAACTCTCTGCTTAGACTATATGCATGCAGTTCAGGAACAGAATCACTCAGCCGGGCCTTCCACTCCTACAGCCAGAGCTTAAACTCTCACAGGAGTGAGGAATATAAAACAAAGGTGAGGCACCTCTACTGTGTACAGAGATCCAGATTAGTGACCAGGGATTTATTACCCAGAATAGGCATCATCGCCTCTCAGAAATCATAGTGCAAATCAGATTTTCAGAGGCATAGAGGGGAACGAGTCCATTTGTCTATGAAAATCTCCCCTCCCCCATCCCCCAGCACGTTTTATTGCTGTAAGTTCAAGGGAACCCATCGCCCAGCCTTGCTGCTCAAAGGAATCCTAAAATCTGAACAGTAAAGCTTGGATTTTACCCCCAGATATAAAATGTAATTACAAAACACGTGAAGATCATTTTTCTCACGAGGGTTGGCCTGTTTCCCTTCTGCTCTCTGTGTGTTTACAAGTTATTTTTCTTCGGCTGTATGAATTACATTTTCTTTGCTGTCCTTTGATTGCCAGCTCTGCAACAGATTGACCTTTGGGGGTAGGGGGAAATAGGGTGACCAGATGACCCGATATTATCAGGACCTGCTTTGTTTTCTATACACAACTATTACCCAAATCTTCCCCCCCCTCTGCCCCCCAGGAAAAAACCTGGTCTGATATTGACACTTGCTATCTGATCTCCCTAGGGGAAAACCTTCTTTATTAGACGGGAAAGGTAACTAGCAATAAGTGTAGGCCCTAGTTTGTGCTTTTTGATTGTTTTGTATAGTAACCATTTGTCTCCACCATTTCCTCTTGTTTCTAGTAGAATCTCTATTTCCTACTTAAATCAGCCATCTTTCGTTATACAGGAGCAGTGATTTAAGGTAGAACTGGTAAACCGGGGGACATTGCTCTTTTGGGGGCAGAGGATCTGGGATTTCTGTGAGGCTGGATATCAGAGGGGGATGATTCAGAGGGCCTCGGGGACGGGCGCACCTCTTGTTAACTGTAAGGCAAAGACGGGGCTGGTGGAGAGTGCTCGAATGGCTGAAAGGCTGCTGAGGTTAGGGAGCTAACGCCCACATACCACACTCATGATCCAAGAACCGTCACACAGGGAAATGTATGAAAACAGCTGCCTAGAAATAAGAGGAACTGTCTGGAGGAAGCATTTTGACAGTGACTGGCTGGAGGGCTGGGCTGAAGTTCAAGCTATTTATAAAACGATTGTCTCTCTTCCATATGCTTCAGAATAAACTCAGAAATTAAAATGGATTTAATGAAGATTTTTTTGCTGTTATACCAAGTGCAACTGACTTGAATAGGCCCTGAAACAAGACCCCTTGGGAGCAGGAGCGGCTCTGTGTTTTTTGCTGTCCCAAGCACGGCAGTCAGGTGGCCTTCGGTGGCGCGCCTGTGTGCAGTCCGCTGGTCAGGATTCAGCGGCATTTCTGCAGGTGATCTGCCGATCCCGCGCCTTTGGTGTACCGAATTGCTGCCGAAGCTGCGGGACCGGCGGACCTCCCTCAGGCAACCGGCTGCACTGGTGCCTGGAGCCGCCCTTGCTTGGGAGAGTTTGGAACTAAATTCTGTGGTCCAGAGCCACATTCTTAATGCCAGGATAAAAACACTTGGATATCAAATGCATGGATGCAGCTAATGCAAAGTATAGATTCAGTTTGTAATAAAAATAAACACAGAGAGAATCCGAGCTCATCATTGACTAAAAATTGCCGGAGTTATATGTTTCAAGAATGCTGAGGGTTGGTGCAGAGTTAACCGATTAGATAGCATATGTAAATAAATACCTTCCAACGGGTAGTTCAGGGGACCATAATGGTATCTTCTGGACTGCTAACTCAATCTCCCTTTTAGAATATTAGTTTACATGAAATGCCATTTTTTTTAAGAAAATGCTTTGTTCTGTTAATTGAATTAACCATGATTTACCCATTGCACCAATAAGTCACAATGCTGACCAATGTCTTCATATTTTTATTAATATAATTTATATAATGCTAATCACATTCAGATAGTCCTGACTTTTGCAATGTTCTAAAAATAATACACTAATAGTATAAACACACAGCACAAAACCAGAACTAAGATTGTTCAGGACATAAACTATAAAGGAAATAATAATACATCAAGCTTTCAAGGGTATAATGTATCTTTTGTGTGTACAACCCAAATTTTAGGCGCAAAACATTTTTTAGTCTCATATCATCATCAACAGCTGCTGGGGCTAAAAAGGGAGTGACGTGTATATATACCATGCTGCTGATTTATAAATGATGGACCTGACTTTCATGTACTTTCACACAGCCTTGATAATGTAAAGGGGCCTTAAAGTGGGCATGAATTACATTTACACTCACTTTAAGGCTCACACTGCCAAAGCAGTAAATTAAAATTGGGCCCAATGTGCAGAGGGATCAATGAACCCAGTACAAAAATGCCACCATTTCTGGGGTGGAACATAACAGCTGTTTATAAGTGAACAGCAACACGGCACAACCTTATAGGACTGGAGGGGAAGAAAGATGTATCAAATTGGAAGTACAGGAGGGATTTTAATGTCATCATCTCTTTTTCCAATGTCAAGGTTAAGTAGGGCTATATTCCATTGGTTTCTTGGTTTAGGTAAGTACTCACACTGCCAGTTGGCTCAAGTCTAGGCCTGATTTAGAGGCAGGGAAACTGAGCCACAGAGAGGCAAAGTGACTTGCCCAAGGTCACACAGCAGGCCAGTGGCAGAGCCAGGAATACACTCCAGTTCTGAGTCCTAGACTAGTGCTCTACCCCCTAGGCTATACTGTCTCTCATCTGGCAGACCATAGCCAACTTTTGTGATTCTTACCATGAGCCTGGCGATAGTTGGAGTAAAAAGCCCTACGCACCAGAGTTAGGGGAATACACCAGAATCTCAGCTTTCTTTTTTTTTTTTAAAGTAAGTTTCTATCCCTCATGGTGGCAGAAGAAAGCTTGTAAAGGTGGCCCTCAAAGGCTAGAAAGCCAAGAAAAAAATCAGCCCAATGTATTCTATTTAGAAGCTCATGGTTTTTAGCCACTCATGATTCTTGAACACTTGAGGTTGCAATGCCGCAGAAGCAAGCTGGGGGCTACAGTATCTCTCTGACCCTGAGGATTTGCCCTATCCATCTCCACAGGCACAAAGTGACCCCTCCCTGGCACCTCCAGCTTGCAGAGCACCACATTCCCCAAGAACAGCTGTATGGCTCTAGAGGGGATTGGCCATTGGATCTGCTGTGGGGCAGTCGCTACTCCCTGTTTCATCTACAAGGAGCAGGTGTTCTGGATTCAGGCAGTGATAACATCATACTCCCCCCACCTTCCTTCATAAAGGGTTTGGATGGTGAGTTAGGGTTTGTCTTCCCTTGGAAATGGAGTGAAATAGCTAGTCTGGAATTCTTATTCCACAAGAATTCCAGACCAGAAATCCTGCCATAACTCCTTGTGTGGACTCTTATTCCAGAGTAGCTGATTTGGTAAATTTCCAAGCTTTGATAAACCCTTATCCCTAGCTGGGGTAACTGTTTCCCACCCTTGCTGCCCTGACCCATATTTCCTGCTTGCACGCCGATTGGCTAGTGTGAGTAACGACTCTAGACACACCCACTTTCAAAGGTTTGTATTGCAAGTGTATGCTCTACTGTTCTTCCAGACCTAAGCTGCTGAGCTCTTTGGACAGCTGTGGAAATGGGTCTGAACTCACGTGCTGCCTATCTCTTTGCCCTATGGACCAGCCACCTGTTTCTCCTGACAGCCGGGCACTCAAGGGTGAATCCTAGAATTATTACAGCTCCAAAAGGTAAGTCCTAGAGAGCAACTGCCTGACAGATCCTTGTACTCCCTGACAGGCAGAGCTGGCAACCTAGAAATGTATAAATATTATGTGCCATTTACAAGAGATATGCTGAGAATAGCCCTGTTGGTGTAACAATCTATATCTTCTCTCTGTATAAAATCACTTTGGTGGGATTAGTCTTGATTCATTTTTGCCTCTTCAAGGAAGATTGATGCTGTTATACATGAAAAGATATTAACTGGCAACTTGCTCATGTGTTAAGATCTTTCTCCTCCTTGATCAGTTTCTTAATTTTTTACAGCTGATCTTTCTCTTTCTTGAGGAGACCTTTACATTTTTTTTATTTCATCCCGTTTCCAAACTGCACAAATATAATTAAGGCTGCTGATATGCCCAGTTCCTGGAGAGACACTGTAACAGCTCTCCCTGGAATTGCACAGATACTGAGAAGCTGAAATGCCAAACACATGTCTTGTAAAACAGTTATCTTTCTATTCATTAGAGTTACTTAACCTGCTGTCTCTGTGCCAATTTGGCTCTGCGCTAAACATTTCGTACTGCATTCTCCTTGAGCAGAAATGGAGGGGCACAGTTATTAGAAGCGAGGTGAGGTTACAGATGAGGAAGTGTATACAGTGTTTGTAGAGCACATCTAAATGTATAGAACAGAATAGCTTTTACTGATGGTTTCTCTCCCCCCCGCAAACTCCTTGATTAACGCCGTGTACAAAGGCATTAACAGAAGGCACAGCTGTGTCCCTGATTTTTACGCTATTTGTCTGAACCGAGCAGACAGCCGTGCTGAAAATGTCTTGTCAGTCTGTGACCAACAGCTTCTCTGTATAGTCTCCTGGAGCCTCTTTGTTGAGGGCATGTTTGCACCCAGCTATGGCCTAGCTTATTATGAACCCTCTGTTATTCTTCAGCCATGTGCAGTTTGTGATTAGTGTGGCTCGGAAGCAGCTGTTCGGGGGCATTTGGAGAGCGTGGGGAATATTAAGGCCTCTGAATGATATCCACAGCATGTGGGGAGTCAGACAAAGGCGATCCAGGAGAAAGGTGCCACTATTATCTCTTTGTCTGGCAAATAATGCAGACAAATGGTACAAGGAGGAGATGGGGACATAGAATCCGTGGCTGGGAAATGAGTGAGCTTTAGGGAGGAGGAGAATTTCCATTGAATCTTCCCATTAGGGGAAAAGAGTCAGATCGCATGTGAGGGGCAAACGCCTCTTTCCAAGGGAGCGTATCCCAGGGGAAAGAGCAGGCTGAAGCGATCAGGTTTCTATGGCACCTGTTTCTCTTTGGCCATGTTCCCCTGCTGCTTGTTACGCAGTTATTTACCCGCTCAGTCGGAGCCTTTGTAACGTACGTGTGCCCCAAGCTGGGCTTCCCGGCATGGGATGCGGGGAGACGCTGTTGCCAAGGAGCGCACTTGATAATTAGTGCTGGGAAACTTGATAGCAAATACGTGCTTTGAGATGGCTTCTGCCACAGGGCTTAGACAGGGCATGTCCCTGTCGCTTTATTGCAGGGGCGGGCTGTTTTAAGCTGGCCTGCGAGCCGCACCATGTGGTTCGGCCCAGCTCTGGAGCTCTGGCCGGGGCACAGGGTTGGGGCCACACCATGGGGCTCCAAGAAGCAGCTGCATGGCCCTGGTCTGGCGCTAGCAGGGTCGGGGGCTGCTCCATGCATAGGAGCTGGAGAAGGGACATGCCACTGCTTCCCGGGAGCCGCTTGAGGTAAGCGCCACTTGGAGCCTGCACCCCTGAGCCTCTCCCCACGCCCCAACCCCCTGCCTCAGCCCTGATTTTCCTCCCGCTCTGCAAACCTCTCGATCCCAGCCCGGAGCCCCCTCGTTCACCCCAAACCTCTTATCCCCAGCCCCACCTCAGAGCCCACACCCCCAGCCAGAACCTGCACCCCTGCCCAAGCCCTGATCCCCCTCCCGCCCTCCGAACTCCTGGGTCTCAGCCCAGAGCATCCCCCTACACCCCAAACTCCTCATCTCCAGCCCCACTCCAGAGTCCGCACCCCAACCCCAATTTCGTGAGCATCCATGGCCCACCATACAAATTCTATTCCCCGATGTGGCCCTTGGGCTGAAAAGTGTTCCCACCCCTGCTTTATTGGATCCTGTCCAGGATTTCTCTGAACAGCTGGGAATCCAGTGACAATGTCTAATTTAGGAAATCTGCTGTTCTCTGTGTAAGTCTGGCTCCCTGTCACCCACATCTTTCTTACCCAGTAGTGCCGGGGTGCAGACTGGATAGCAGAGAGGATTGGCTAGGGAGTCTGGTGCCTTTGGTCATGAATTCAGTTCCAGCCCAGGTGGGTTGTGACCCAAAGCTGTTACTCCTCTTGGCTGTCTGGCCTGGGGGAAAGGAGGCTGGGAAATTATTTTTGTGTTGATCCCTACCCCCACCCCGCCTGCATTCTAGACACTTCAATGATAACCTGTTTGGAGCAGGAACTGGCTTATCTTGTGTCTGGGAAGTGCCTGGCCTGCTTCAGATGTAACTCTGATCAGTGTCCCCAAACCCACAGCCACAACTTGGACTCAACAAAAATGACCAAGGATTTTATGGGTGTGTCTACGCTGCAGGTGTGAGTGAGCTCCCCAGCCTGAGTAGACTTGTGCTAGCCACTCAAGCCCATCTGACCCCCAAGGCTTGAGCTCGGGTGGCTAATGCATGTCTCTGCAGGAGCCGCAGTGTCCACACAGCTAGATTTGCTGTTGCAAATCAGTCACTCTGTGGACTCTCATCATGAGTCTGGCGTTATTTGGTGCTTTTCCTTAAAGCATCATAGAACCATAGAATATCACCTCCACTCCTGCAGGCCACTGACTAACTGAGCGTCTTGGCTTTCATTTAAACTTTCTAGCCCTCTTGGTTTTGGCAGAAAGCCTCAGAATATGGCCCCAGACCAGGCTCAGAAGGCAAGGGAAACAGGTCCTGACACGTCCTATTGTTTCAACTCATGAGATTTTTATGCTAATCTCATGATTTTTTTTTTTCAGGGACCAGACTCCTGATGGAGGAGTGGGGGGAATAGGGACCCAGTGTTCTGAGCTGATCTGTTCTTGTTTGGAATCTTTGGGTTTAATAAAGCCTTCCCTGACCGGATTAGCCGCTCACTGGCTTACTGTCCCTCTTTCAGAGCGATCACCCCATTTCAGGGTGGAAATGGGCCCCTTTCTTGCCAAAGACAGCTTTGAGGTTCCAAACGTGGCATGATTTTGGTGTGGAGAAAAGCTGTTTTGTCCAATAACGTGGAAAATGGTGGGCCGTGAAACTGCCTGAAATGGAGCAGCCAGAATAACAGTGCAATATCGGGCTGCAAATTTATCACCAGTTTTGGCACAATCCTGTTGCTATAGTGCTCATAGCGCGCACACACAGAAATTATTTGTAAAACAACATAAATACTCTGGCTGGAAGTTGGCAATGTAGCATGACTTTATTTCTTAGAATTCAGAATAACAAGCAAGAATCCAAAACCAGAGAGCATGAAAATAGGCTGCTCCCCCAGGCAGAGAGGCACAACTCAGCCCACCTTGCTTTAAGATGGCCTTTTCCAATACTGACTCTGATCAGGTACTTTCAGACAGTCCCTTAGCCTGCAAGGCTGACCAGACCCCACCCCCACCCCAGCCATTCTTAAAGCAATAGCTTGCAATTCCAACACCGTCCTCAATACATACTGTTTCAGGGCATGAACTGCTTGCCAGCTGAAGTGCGGAAGCAATTCCTTCTACCATGAGATAGTCTTATCTAGTAAGACATGTTGTAAAGAGAGATGAGACTTATAGTGTAGGAATTGTGGGATGGCTCCTATGCTATTTAAAGGGATATCTAGTGGGCTTGGCTGTCTCTAGTGCAGATTAGCCACCAGATCCTGACATAGGAGCGGTATATATGTAGCTAGGTCATGTCTGTTTGTAAACATGGGTATTGGGACCCAATTGGGTGTTTCCTCCTTCTCAGTTGTGGTCTCAAGGGGAACTGAGTCCAGAACCTGTTCCAAATGCCAAAGCTTGGACTCATTTCTAATTGCAAGGATTTTTCACCTTCCTCCAAAGCATCTGGCATTAGCCATTGTCAGAGCAGAAGCTAGACAGGGTGGCCCGTGGGTCTATTCTGGTGCATTTCACTTCCTCTAGTGCACATGAAGGAAGAAAGGGAGCTGTGGAGTTCTGTAGCTTTGCAAAATAGCCCCCTCAGTGCTCAGAGTTGCAGAGAATTCGGGCACTCCTCCCTTTGCCAGTGCAGAAGGGAGTGTGTTCAGGCTGGTAACTTGTGTTCTCTTTCTTTGCTTGCACAGTTAGAACTAAACGCTGGCCCGCTGGGCTGTGCTTAGGAAAAGGTACATTTGGATCATCTCACGCTGAGCCCTGGCTTGTCAGATCAGACACGGCTTTACAGTGTGGTAGGGCTGCAAAGTAAGAGACCAAGAGGAAAAACAGAGCTGGCCCAATATGCTACATTACAGCAGCAGTAGTTAGGCTTTTCCATGTGATACTGTTCCGCCACTAGGTGGCACTGTGTGTAAAATACCCCTTACTAAAGCTAACCTCAGCCATACCTGGCAGGGCAGTGAAGGATGGGATGAGCCCATCCGGTGTATATCTCGCTCAGAAGGAAGCTCTGTGAACAGTCCATAGCTAGTACAGGAGCATGATGGTTGGCACTGCACTGGGACCCTACCCACATCTAGCCAGGACTCCCACTCCAAGTTAGCAATCAGGGCAGGGTGGGTGTGGCCGCTGACACCTGTTTATGACCCCATGTCCCCCCTTTTTAACATGGGCATAGTTTAGGGGCATTTCCCCCCCCAAAACCACAAGCCTTAGGCAGGCACGGAGCAATGCTGAGATCAGCTCCCCTGCTGCGAAGCACAGCCCCATCCAGCGCTGCTCCATGCCTGCCCAAGGCTTGCGGTTTGGAGGGAGGGGCAGTGCTTCCCCCTTCCTCCAAACTCTGCCCATGTTAAAAAGTGGGGGGGCATGGCCCCCGGGCCCACTGGTTCTGGCACTGTTGGATTCCATCCCAGGTGATGTTTAATTTCCGCTTGGCTTCTCGATGGCATAGGTGAAAGGCTGTCGTGTGTCTTGGTCAGGCTGACGTAAAGTTGGTTCTAACTGTAATAAGCTGAGAGGTTGCTCCAGACACGTGTGAGTCTGTTCTCGACAGCAGTGAAGTCCTTTTCCTAGGACGTGCTGCATAGATCATCAGCATATGTGAAGCTCCTCGTATTGATCTGCATGGGCTGGTCATTGGCATATAGGTTGAAGAGGAGTGGTGCTTGCACACTGCCCTGTGGGAGGCCGTTCCCTTGTCTCCAGCGGCTCTGTTTCTTGCAAAGTTCTACGTGAAACTGTCTCTTCTCCAGGAGAGATCGGATCAGCCACCCTGCATGGTAGTCGGGCATCACGTCGTAGACTCTGGCAAGCAGGTTTTGGTGGCTGACTGTATCGTGTGCCACTGGTAGGTCTAACAACACAGCACTTGTTACCATCCCTCCCTCCAATCCATCTTCTGTATGCCGAGTGCTATGTAGGCAGTACGAGACTTTCCCAGTCTCAGTCCAGCTTGTTATGCTATGGGTTGCTGCTCAATGTGAGGCAGATGAGAATAAGGCGTTTGTGAAGTTTATAATAGTGGCATATGCATTGTGTGTGGGGGGGGTTGAGAATCTGTCCATTGGGGTCCTCGCTGAAGATGGATCTGACAGCCCTTCCTCTCAGCTTGCTCATCTGGTGTCTTCCAGCCCCAGTCCTCAGATCCTTTGCAGGGGCTGCAGCAGGGCCTGATGGGAGGAGTGTCCCTGAGACCCAAAAGCCGTATATGACCGACCAGCCATAAGCACTCCGGGAGGTGGGGTGGGCTGGAGTTGGGGTGTGGGGGGGTGCTCCACCCCTAGATGAGTGGGTCAGCACTGGTGTGTCAGGAGTAGGTGCCCACAGCAGTATCTGTATTGTGCCAGCATCTGCTTCTGTAGGGAGTTACCTTCTTGGCCCATGGCTGCTGTATCCACCCTTCCTCATCTGAGGGGAGCTGGATCAGCCACATGGGAGCATTTGGTACCAGGCTCCCTGCTCCTCATCCTCTCCCCCTGCAGCTGATGGGCTGTGCCAATCCAGCCATCACCACTTGGCACGTGGTCCCTGTGTGGGTGTAATGTGTGGTTACTTCCACTTCATCCTGATCTTTTCTTCTTGCCCAGAAATCCCTTAGCCTGGCCCTCTAGACCGTGGGTGCCATGGGTTTGTGGGGAACCTTTCCATTCTCACTGGGGCTGATTCACAGAAAAAGTGAGACAGTGGAGGAAGAATCAAAGCGAGGAAGCCACATGGTGTTTCCACTGCTGAAGGCAGCTTTGTTTTCTAATGACTGAAGCCCTGTTTCCCCCAGGAGAAAAGGCACCTGGGGTGGAGTTACCAGCATCAGCATTTCCAGTAGAAAGCCCCATTCCGAGTGGTGCAGATTTGCTCTGTGGTCATCTTCTCTAGGGGTGACATTGGCGTAATTAAGTCTCAGTGCAAAACATTTTAAAACCAAACAGAGCAAGTGGTTTCTGTCCCCGCCTGCTATAGGAATGTGAAGAAAACAAATAGGGTTGGAATAAACAATGTGAAGTTCAGGCTGCTTTACTTGGCATACAGGATTTAGAAATCATTGTCCATTTCAAAATGCATCCCGTACATTCAACTAGCCCTGGCTCCATACGCTGCCTAGCCCAAGGTCAGTCCTGTTAGTAGCTTGACCTCTGTGACTGGCCCCAGTTTACTTCATGGCTCAGCAGGACTAAAACACAGATCCTCCTCTCCAAAAGCACCAGCTCACCTGGGCGACAGAAGAATCTCCAATAGCAGTAGGAACATAGATTTCCTGACTGGATCAGACCCATGGTCTATGAGCCCAGTATCCTACTGCTGATAGTGGCAGCACCAGATGCTTCAGAGGAAGGTGCAAGAGTCGCACAGTAGCAGATGTGGATAATCTGCCCCCACGTTAGAGCTCATTTTGATCTCTACTGCGTCGGGAATGACTGAAGCCCTGAAGTTTAATATTCCTTTCAAAATTATTATTGTCCATAATTACAATGGCTCTGGCTTTTCTTGCTATCCATATAAATCACTCCAGTCCCTTTTGGAATGTTAAATTCTTGGCCTCAACAACTTCCTGTGGCAGTGGGTTCCACAGTCTAATTATGCATGGTGGGAATAAAAATGATGATAATCCCTAGCTCTCATCTAGCATTTGAGATCTGTGGATCTCAAAGCGCTTTACAGGGGATGTCTGTATCATTATCCCCAGAAAGCATTTCCTTAACCTAAGGGAATACTGAATGACTCACAGTGTGAGAATAGGAAGTCATGAAGGTTTGCCAGCTTGTACGATAATTTAATTTTGGTGACACACCCCTGGTTTAAGTTTCAGCTGAGCAGTGCTCCCACTATGACTTGGCCCGGGCGGGGAAGGAAAGAATGTAAATAGATAAACGGTGTTACCTGTGCCTCAGCAGTGAGGGTGGGTCATTGGTGGAGCAATTTGGACGAAAGACTGAATTCCCTGGAGTCTGAATTGCCTTTCCTAACCCTAGTGAAGGGATGGGGCCCACCAAGCAGTCAGGTCCAGATCCCCAAGGGTAGTTGTATCTAACTCCCATTGATTTCAATGGAAGTTGGGTACTGAAATAACTCATTGTTGCAGTGATGGGGAGGCAGGAAGTACCTAATATGGTGAGCAGGGAGCCTATAATGACGTGGGTGGTGCCCGCTGCTAATCAAGCAGAAGGTCCCTCTGCAGGAGGTATGAACTTCTCCAAATTGTTCCTTGTCACCCGCAGGCTTTTTGGAGAACAGAAAGTCTCTTCTCCTAACTGAGCTTCTTCCTCATGCCAAATTTCCCTGTTGCTTTTTGTTTGTAAAGTGCAAGAGGCTGGGTGGAAAGCAGTGGGGGTGTGGTGGGGGGTGCACAAAGAGCTGTTTATCCCCAGATCAGGTGCAGGGAGAAAGTAGCTCACACCCATGTGCCTGGGTGCTGACCAGGAGTGAGACGGGGAGCACAAGATCTAGGGCCCCTTCAGACCCAGGTCCAAAAGGGGACAAGTGGTAGGGGAGGGATGGCTCTGTGGTGTGGACCCCTGTCCCACCAGGGGCAGAGACTGAGACTCAGCTGCTCACCTGATATAGGTGCAGTCAGTTGGCAACATCCTACAGACCTGGGTGGGAAAGGAGCCTCCATCTTGGAGATGGAAGGGTCCATGGCCTTTGAGTCCTTCAGAAAAGAAGAGCTGAGTTCTTGAAATGTACGTATTCCGCCTTAGTGTAATTCTTCATACAGCTGGTACCCTCGATGGTCTGTCTTTGTCCGAGGCTCTCCAAGTGCTTGATGGGCATTTATTTGTGCTCAGCCCTTCAGAGGACTCTAGGCCTTTCATCTTCACCTTGATGCAGATGGGGAAACTGAGGCAAAGTGACTTGCCCAAGGTCATGCTGTGAATCAGTGTCAGAGCTGGAAATCGACCCAGGGGAAGCATTCTCCCTCTTGTGACCACACCTGCACACATGCAGCAGCCAGGGGCAGGCACTGAATTAATGCAGCCTGCTTTAAGCAGCCTTTCCCCTACTCCATTTGCTGGGGTAGGCTATCTCTGCTGCACCCGCTGGAGGCACATTGCAGAATTGCACCCCAGGAGTCTGGGCTCTTTAAAGCTCATTTGTTCTCCGGTTGTCAAGCCAGGTTCCATCCTCCTCACTGTACAATTCCATTTAAAAACGCACACCGAGAGGGATCGAGGCTCACCCTGCTACCACTAGGTCTCTGGGGCTGACTCTAGAATTCGAGCTGGGGTGATGCTACAGCCTCCAATAGCACAGAGCACCCAGCCCATGCCAGGTGCTGCCAGCACCGTGGGGATAGAGGTGGGAATAACAATGTGCCGCTCTTGTCTCCTCGCCCTCTACCTCCAGCAAAGAGGCAGTGACATTGAATGGGACCAGCTGCATCCCCTCTGGCATTTGTTCCAAGTGTAAGAGAGCAGCTGTTAGCCAAAGAGAGGCTCACTTGGGAGCTTTCGGGGGATGCTGGCGGTGTGCAGGCGGGTAGATGAGACTCAACTGCTGCGTGCTAACAAGGAACACCTTTTACCTCAGACACCGGGGAGGTGCCAGGCTTGTCTGTTTAGATTGTAACCCAGCGTCCTAGTGATTAAACCATAGATGACCAGGGCCTGCTGACAGTGGGAGGCCACTACCCCAGAACAGCTCGAGTCATGCCCAGCCCCCCATTCCGGGAAAGAAGCGGCACCTGCGAGCAGCTCCCAGCTGTTCCTCCCCTCCTGCCTCTCCCTGCCCCGCACAGCTTGCTTGGCAGGGAGGGGGCTCGGCCTCCTCATGTGACCGAGGAATCGGGGGCGGGGATGGACATGTGACCCCACATTCCTTCTTTCTAGCTCTAAGGTGGTTAAGCTCTGGAACAGGCTCCCAAGGGAGGTTGTGAAATCCCCGTCAGTAGAGGTTTTTAAGAACAGGTCGGACAATCTCCTGTCAAGGCTGCTCTAGCTTTACTTGGCCCTGCCTCGGTGCAGGGAGCTGTTACTCTGCAATGCGCCTGGCACGCTGCCATCGTCTCCTCACAACCTCTGGCTGAACTTTGGCTCCCCTGCCCACGCTGCCGAGAGGTTCAGAAATCGGTCGTCTAGGATAAAAAAAGTCTCCTTAGCACCAACTCCCCAAATCTGGGTGAGGCCAAGGTCCTCTCGGCTCTTCCATTCCAGGCAGTTTACTGGAGTCTGGCGTGTGACCTTCAAAGCTGAGGTCCCGTCTGGTCTGCGTGGTACAATTCCCCCGCCCCAGCCCTTTTTGGACGAACAAGGATCCTTGGGTAGATCAGACAGGAAAATGCTGCATGCTCACGAGAAGCCCCTTTTACCCCTTTCATCTCCCCTGTGCCTGGCGTGTCTGTTTAGACCAGTGGTTTTCTCACTGTCTGTCTCTGGCTGCTGCCCTCTGGCCCAGACGTGACAGTGTTTCAGAGCGGCTGTGTATGCAGCCTGGGCTTGCCACAGGAGTCTGAGTCAGGTCCCCAAATCTCACTGAAACCCCTTGGGATTTGGGCCGCTTTGAACCTTTCAGCCGTAGTCCATGAAGCGCTTTGGGATGAAAGCGCTCTGTAAATCCTAGCGAGATTGAAAGGTGGGGCTGGAGAGGTCACCGAGTCCAGCTCCCTGCACTGGGGCAGGGCCAAGCAAACCTAGACTAACCCTGACAGGTGCTTGTCCAACCTGTTCTTAAAAACCTCCACTGACGGGGATTCCACAGCCTCCCTTGGGAGCCTGTTCCTAAGCTTAACCACCTTAGAGTTAGAAAGTTTTCCTAATATCTAACCTAAATCTTGCTGCAGATTCAACCCATTGCTCCTTGTGCTACCTTCAGTGGACACAGAGAACAATTGAGCACTGTCCTTTTTATAGCAGCCTGTAGCATATCTGAAGATTATCGGGTATCCCCTCGGTCTCTTTGCCTAGGACTAAACATGCTCTGCTTTTTAAACTTTTCCCTCCTAAGTCAGGTTTTCTAAACCCTTGATCCTTTCTGTGGCTCTCTCTGCTCTCTCAAATGTGTCCACATCTTTCCTAAATTCAGATGACTGATTTGCCATGGCAAGGCCACTGATTCCACAGAGAGGCCCTGAGTTAAAATGCCATCACCAGGCTGAAGGAGTTGGGCTGGATCCCACCCTCCACCTCTGCTGCGGTCCCACCTCTCTAGGTATCACTAACCAACCCCGCTACGGAGGGCTCCTCCTTGGGGCTCAGAGATGTACCCTCATCCCGGCTGCACACCCACCCTGGGACGCTTCTGAGAAATGCTCCTATGGGAGCCTCCAGTTACAGTATTGGCAGCACATTGTTATGTCTAAGACTCTGATCAGCCAATGCTGTTTATATGCCACAAGCTTCACTGACTCTCTCGGGTAAAGGAGCAGCCATCTGGTCTGATCCTCTCCCCTCCTGCTCCGCGGCTGTCTGGAAGGATGGGGCGCTGACAGCTTTTAAAAACTGCAGACAGAAGTTGACAGAAATAAACGTCCCTACAGCTAGTCACCAGCTCCTCTTGTATTTAGATTCCCAGACAGGGAGAATAAACTCAGGTGCCACTGTTATGATTTCCGGGAAGAGCCTCGTGATGATCAATGGGCAACGGCAAAGAATCTGAGCAGTGGAGAGCAGGAAGGATAAATCTGAGCCCCCTAGAATGTCTCTGGGCCTGTTGGGACCCTGCCATGGCTGGGAGCAGGAAACTGCTTGAGCTGCAGCTCTGGGACAGGGAGAGTTGTGTCCCCATAGATGTCCCCTCCCTCCTGCCTTATTGACCCCAGCCTTTTTTCTTAGTCAACGAGCGACTACTGGACATGTGCTGAGTCTCAGAGGTGCAGAACTCTTGCTCCACTATCTACTAACCCCCTTCAGCAATAGATGAGAAACAAGGTGGCAGCCATGCCCAGCACTTGATACATGTTCATTTTGTGTTTGGGGCCCGAGCTTTACTGATCTATAGTCCCCACATGCCTGGCCACAGCAGAGAGTCAGTATGACCTGGCGCTTGGAACACATAGCTGGGGTTCAGGCCAGCTGGGGTCTGGTCTCGGCTCTGGCACTGAATCAGTGATGGACCTTGGACACGTCACCTTCACCACCCTGTGCCTCCGTTTCCCCCTCTGGAAAAGAAGGGTTAAGAATTCTTACTCATTGCTGGAAGGTGCTTTGAGATCTTCTGGTGGCAGGTGTCCTCTGGGGGTATTTAGGCTATACTGCTGTAAGGTCTGGGAGTTCAGCATTCCAGTCCCATGGACATTTGCTGGGGGGGGCTGGGCTCCTCCCTGCTCCTTTGCAAACCCCAGCCTTAATTTGCTCCAATTCAGTTAGAGAGAAATAAGAACAGCAGAGAGGTGCTAAGGAGAGGGAGGATTGTTCAGTGGTTAGAGCACTTGCTCAACTTCCTGCTCTGCCAGAGCCACTCCGTGATTGTTTCCCCATCTGTACAGTGGGGATAATAGCTGTGCCTGGCCTCCCAGTCCTGGGGGTGTTTGTGACAATACATTACAGATTAGGAAGTACTCGAGTAACTATGGAAGTCAAGAGCAAAAGCAACGATGAATTGAATTTTCAAACGAGATGGCTGTGGAGGGGAAGACCCCACCCACCTTCACTGGCAAGATTGGGGTGTCCCAGGACATCACACCTTGGCTTCATGCTTCTGGATAAGAATCCCAGGGAAAGTACTGTCCTGTGGCTCTAAAGCCCTCATAAACTGGAGGGGATGGAGGACAAACCTATGGTGGGCTTCTGAGCACTGACAACTCATCTAGAGTCAGGGAATTTTAAAAAATAACCCTAGGAATTATTTCTTCAAAACGATTTTTTAAAATGAGTCCAATCACGACCGAGTGGGGATTTGGGAATTCTGTGGGGGTCTCCACTGTGGCAGGAACCCTTGTAAATTTCCAATAAATGGGGTGTGCATCTGTAACTTGTAACTATCTCTCAGATTTACTTTGTAGGGGAAAATAGGGAAACGGCAGCAGGAAAGAACCTTCTCTGCACGTCATCGACAGGCACCAGCTGAACTGCTGCATTTCCTTGTTTGAGGATGTCTAAAACGGGCTCGTACTTTCCTGTTAAAGTTCAAGGGACAGGTCAGCAGATGGGCTGTGCTGGCAAAGCACTGAGTTGGTGCTGGCCAGAATCCCAAGGCTGCTTCCCCTGCCCATACCTTGGCTATATTGAGCTCTTCCAATTGAAGTGGGTTGAGTCCGGATGGGACAGCCCTGACCGCAGCTCCACTCTGTTTATAGATCAGCAATAGTCTTACTAAAATGCTGTCTCAAACCATGGAATGCAGGATGTACTTGGTACCTCTGGCCTCATTCCCGGTGCAGGGGCTTAGCCGTGTGTGACTTGGCACCACGGAAGGATGTAAGGCTCTGATCCATCTGTCTTGTTGGAAATTTATGAGGGTTCCTGCCACAGTGGGGACTCCCACAGAATTCCCAAATCCCTGCTCTGTTGCTAGCTGTCTCTTTTCCTTGGGATTATTATTATTATTATTTTTATTTTTAAAAAATCCCCAGCACTGGATGAGTTGGTGAGAGCTCAGAAGCCTGCCATAGGTTCACCCTCCATCCCTTTTGGTTTATGTGGGCTTTAGACCCCCAGGACAGCACTTTCCCCGGGATTCTTATCCAGAAACCTGAAGCCAAGATGTGAAGTGCCTCCGATTTGTCCTGAAGTGTTTCCTTCCTTCCTGCCCTCATCTTTCATTGAGTGCAGGAAAGAATAAAGCCAGGCACTACAGGACGCAGTAAATGTGCTTGTGAGGGAGCAGAACAGAAAGGGATTGAGGCTCAGGTGGGAGCACTCCCCCTGCAGGGTCTGACATCCCATGATAGGACTCAAAGTGGCGCACACAGTGCACCCACCTCATGACGCTAGGTGGGTCACACTATGGTAACGCTGTCATGCCTTGTGGTGAGTTTCATCTCCCTGCCTCTGGCAATGGCTGTCTAGATGGAAGTGAAAGGTCCTGGTGCCCTTTCTATAACAGCTGGGGCGATATTACTTAAACTGGCATCCCAGGCCACCGTTCTGCTCTTCCGTTGAAACTGATTCGCTAAAATCCAGGGCTGTACGTGAATTCTGCTATCCAGTCGCTAGCATAACAGGACCCTGATCTTGATTAGGGGGCCTCTGGGAACTACTGGAATAGAAATATGGACTAATTAAAAATAAGCAGAGTGCATGTGGCCTGATTCTCAAAGGGGATGAGTGCTTGCAACCCCCACTCGGGTTTGCTCGGCAGTTTTGAAAATCAGGCCAGTAATGGCTGATGCCTCTGCAATACACTCACTGCACCCCATGGAGACGCGTTGCTGTGCATCCCTTGAGCATGGAAGATCGAGTATTACCAGGGTTATTGAAGCTCATGCTTCTAAGCTGATTTCCCAGCTGGAGTCAGGAAGGATAGTATAGTATGGCACAATTAGGGGCATCATTAGGGCACTGGGTCACTGTTGCGTATTCTGAAATATTCAGTATTAGTCCCTATCCGACAGGATACCAGAGTTCAGGGCCCATTGGCTTGTCCTGGTGAGTCATTTCCTGTGTTCTTATAAATGCTGCTGCTCTGTATATGGCTTAATTCTAAACCCAACTCTCTCCAGTCAGAACAATTCTAAGAACTGGTCGCAAAAATCCCACTGAAACTTCTTTTTGTTCTGATTTGGCAAATTCGACCCGTTCCACAGAGACAGTCTGATTTTTAATGCAGTTCTGCCGGAACCCCAGCACATTCACCGCCTGCCAGGCAGGTTTCCATCAGTTCCCAGGCTTCTAGGGCCCGTTGCTTGGGGGCAGCCCATCGAGCAGATTGCGTTGGGGTCGAGGACTTGCAGGTTGCACAGCTCCTTCCCTTTTGCAGAGGGTTTCGAAATGTTTTGTTGTAACACAGAGTCGGAATAAACCAGATTTCAAAATACTGACATCCTCCCCAAAATGGAATTGCCCCTCTGCTCAGCTCTATGGTTACACAGGAGGGGCATGAGATTTGCCATGACTGATGGTCCATCTAGCCCACTAGCCAGTTTCAGAGGATGGTCTATCAATCCCTGCTAGGGAGAATTTTGCAACAATATGCCTTTGATGGACGAGTCCTCCCAGCCCCAGACAGTCGCTGCTTAGCTAGCATCCTGAAGCAGAAGCATGAAGCCTGATTGCTTTTTAAACAGGAATGATCAGGGGCATGGAACAGCTCCATAAAAGATTAAAAAGACTGGGACTTTTCAGCTTGGAAAAGGGACTTAAGTGGGGATATGATAGAGGACTATATAATGTTGACTGGTGTAGAGAATGTAACATTTCCTTATTCATTTGTTCCTTTGCATAACTCAAAAACTAGGGGTCACCCAATGAAATTAATAGGCAGCAGGTTTAAAACAAACAAAAGGAAGTATTTCTTCACACAATGCACAGTCAACCTGTGGAACTCATTGCTAGGAGATGTTGCGAAGGCCAAAACTATAACAAGGTTCCAGAAAAGTTCATAAGAACATAAGAAAGGCTGTACCGGGTCAGACCAAAGGTCCATCTAGCCCAGTATCTGTCTACCGACAGTGGCCAATGCCAGGTGCCCCTGAGGGAGTGAACCTAACAGGCAATGATCAAGTGATCTCTCTCCTGCCATCCATCTCCATCCTCTGACAAACAGAGGCTAGGGACACCATTCTTACCCATCCTGGCTAATAGCCATTTATGGACGTAGCCACCATGAATTTATCCAGTCCCCTTTTAAACATTGTTATAGTCCTAGCCTTCACAACCTCCTCAGGTAAGGAGTTCCACTAGTTGACTGTGCGCTGCGTGAAGAAGAACTTCCTTTTATTTGTTTTAAACCTGCTGCCTATTAATTTCATTTGGTGACCCCTAGTTCTTGTATTATGGGAATAAGTAAATAACTTTTCCTTATCCACTTTCTCAACATCACTCATGATTTTATATACCTCTGTCATATCCCCCCTTAGTCTTCTCTTTTCCAAACTGAAGAGTCCTAGCCTCTTTAATCTTTCCTCATATGGGACCCTCTCTAAACCCCTAATCATTTTAGTTGCTCTTTTCTATTCATGGAGGATAGGTCCATCAATGGCCATTAGCCAGGATGGACGGGGATGCAACCCCATGCTCTGAGTCGTAGGCGCTGACTCCATGGGTGCAGGGTTACTGGGTCTCTCACCAGGGTATGAACTGGTGATGGCAGGGAGGTGCAGCCACAGGCTGGAGTGTGACAGGTCTCCCATGTCCAGCCCACTGAGGGTTTGGCTCTTTAGCTCAAGAGGACCCCGGGTCAATCCCTGACCGGAGAGATGGAACCCAACCAAAATCCCTCGGGGACCATTTGGTCCCCAAACTAGCTGCATGGCCCATTTCTGCCAGGGGTTGGGGGAGTGTGGGAAGGCCCAAGAGGCTGAGAAGAGAAGCAAGAGGAAGACCGGTCCCAGGGGCCTCTCACAGAGAAGTGACGGGACTGGGGAGGAGCTACAAGACACAGATAAGCCAGCTTCACTTTCTGAAGTGAAGAAACCAGCAATCACACAAACTGGTTTGTTCAACCTGGCCCGAGTGCTAAGTCATTGTGAGAGCCTAGTCTCATGAGAGTCTAACTGATCGCAGTATTTGGGGTCAGGAAGGAATTTCCCCCCAGATCAGATTGGCAGAGACCGTGGGATTTTTTGCTTTCCTCTGCAGCATGGAGCACAGGCCACTTGCAGGTTTAAACTCCTATCAGTGGTGGAGTCTCTGTAACTTGAAGTCTTCAAACTGTAATTTGAGGCCTTCAGTCACTCAGCCAGAGGTTAGGGGTCTGTTACAGGAGGGGGTGTGTGGAAAATCTGTGGCTACGATATTCAGGAGCTCAGACTAGATGATCATGATGGTCCCTTAAAGTCTGAGGGAGCCTGATATTAACCCTTCCCCCTGCCCCGGGCTAAAAGGAAATGTGGGAGGGGCGATGGTGCACTGCATCACTGCGCACACAGACCCAGCCCAGTGGGGTGGGACCACGCTGGCTTTAAGCCATCCTGCCCACTCCCTCTCCTGATCTGTTCTAAGGGCCAAAATTACAGCAGCCCATCCCCAGCTGCCATTGGGCTGTGACACCAGCCTGCCCTCCCATTCCCAGTCCCCCAAACACACATACACATCCCTTCTGTTTGGGCCTTGAGACCCAGTGCCTGTGTTGGGAGACTTCCCGTGCCCCCACCCCCCACCAACCAGATCATGGCCTGTTCTGGCCCCTGGGGAGGGGTGAATCCATTCTGTTGTCCCCAGGCCGGCTCCACAGAAAGGTCAGGTTTACACCAGCCAGTGACTCTGTCAGAACAGCATGGAGGGGAGCTTGTCCCTGTTGCCTCTCAGTGACCCCTGATCACACCAGATCAGGTCATAAGTAAAGAGGAGACACTTTTTTACCTGCCAGCTCTACAGACTCCTGGAATCTGAGAACCAAGCTGGGCAATATGATCTGGCCTGCGGACCCTATACCTGCCATCCATGCCACCTGTGCAGGCCCATTGCCTTTGGATCATGTCCTGAGTGTGGCTTGTGCTGTCAATTGGGTCTAGTTGGAACTTAGCACACAATTGGGTGGATACAGCAGCAGGACCAGGTCCAGCTGAGCCGAGATCTCTGGGCCCCCTGGCCAGTGACTGAGTGAGCTGCTTTGAGCAGAGAGCCATGTCCAATCAGTCCTTGAGCCAGTCTCCCATTCATCGGGAAACCTGTGACTGAGCACATGAAAACATCCCTTCTCCTTTGATCACTGGCTGCTGCTCCTCGCTTGCTGCCCTAGCTCACTCTGCCTGGCAGTAGCTACACCACTGATGGCAGCAGTGAGTTGACATCTCCCTGGGTCACTTGTCTGCAGTGGAAAGCAAGCGGAACACGGCCTTGTGCCAGAGCAAATACCCTGCTATCATCGTCCATAGACCCATGTGCATGCTGGGCAGGAAGGATGGATCAGTGGTTAGTGCAGCACCCTTGCTGTGTGACCCTGGGCCCATCCTCAAGTCTCACTCTACCTCAATTCTCCATCAACGCAATGGGGATAATAGCACAGCCTGTGTTGTGACGTATCCAATACGACTGCAATGGAAGCCGGATAAATAGAGCAACTGACCTCTGTGTGTGGTTTTACTGGAAACGAGAAGGGATTCCCCCTACTGAGATCTCGTTCTCTGAATGAGCCCCTCTACACTGCTCTCCTTTGAAGGGGTTTCCAGGATGTTGATGGTTCTTTCTTATTTTTAAAAAGAGAAGAACAGAAATCGAAAACTGGGGAGTCCTGCCAACCGACCGTATCTGAGCCATAATAAGAATTTCCAACCGAGGCTCTTAAAGCACCAATGAATTAACGACTCACTAATACTTGTACTAATGTCTGGTGATATTTGTAGCCAGGACTAATACTAAAGCCTTCGCATTTAGGAGCATTGACACCCTCTACGCACATTAGCCACTTCATCCTCCTGAAATCCGGGGGGCAGGTAGCTAATATCCCTCTTTTACAGACCCTGATGTACAGATGTGAGGAGTGATTTGTTCTAACCACCAGTGAGCCAGCAGTAGAACTTGGTTACTCTGAATGCCTACGCTCATGAGATCGGCAGACCTAATCCACTACTAGGCCACACTGGCTCTGGCTTCAGAGCATAAACTGGTTACATTTGGGGAGGCGGGGGTGGGGAGTCAGGAAAGAAATCTCCCTCCCCACCCCCAAATCTGGCTGGAGCATTGTACAATTGGCCGTGTGCAGTATGGGGGCATGGTGCGAAAGGGGCTCATTTTCCTGTGAAGGAGCAGGTTCTGGTCTGTGCAGGAGGCAGGATACCAGACTGGATGGACCAGTGATCTGGTCCAGTTGGGCCAATCCTACGTTCCTCTGTGCCTGGAAGGAGCAGATCGAGGCAACTCCCCACTAAGCTAGGGCCATTTGGACCAGGAGGCCAGTCACCTCCTCACTTCTCCATAAGTAAAAGAACAAGCATGTGTTTATTCCTGCTAAGTCATGTGCAAGGACAGCTGACTGAGACTGAAGATCCGCTGTGGTGCCCTTCAGCTTCGCTAAATAACATGAACAGCCCCAGGTTGATGGAAGCTAGTTTGTTTCTTGGTTCCCTTGCAGTGCAATTGACCATGTTTGCAAGTTCCCTTAGCAGTTGGGAGAAGTGGCATTTGCTCTTTGGATGGGTTGCTTCTTGTTAGTTAATCATGGGAGGCATTTTCCTATGGGAGCACCTTCTTTTTCCTTATCTGCTTCTCCATTACCCCCATTCTCATTCTCCCTCTCTCTCGCGCGCTCTCTCATAAGAACATAACATAAGAACATAAGAAAGGCCGTACCGGGTCAGACCAAAGGTCCATCTAGCCCAGTACCTGTCTACCGACAGTGGCCAATGCCAGGTGCCCCTGAGGGAGTGAACCTAACAGGCAATGATCAAGTGATCTCTCTCCTGCCATCCATCTCCATCCTCTGACGAACAGAGGCTAGGGACACCATTCTTACCCATCCTGGCTAATAGCCATTTATGGACTTAGCCACCATGAATTTATCCAGTCCCCTTTTAAACATTGTTATAGTCCTAGCCTTCACAACCTGCTCAGGTAAGGAGTTCCACAAGTTGACTGTGCGCTGCGTGAAGAAGAACTTCCTTTTATTTGTTTTAAACCTGCTGCCTATTAATTTCATTTGGTGACCCCTAGTTCTTGTATTATGGGAATAAGTAAATAACTTTTCCTTATCCACTTTCTCAACATCACTCATGATTTTATATACCTCTATCGTGTCCCCCCTTAGTCTTCTCTTTTCCAAACTGAAGAGTCCTAGCCTCTTTAATCTTTCCTCATATGGGACCCTCTCTAAACCCCTAATCATTTTAGTTGCTCTTTTCTGAACCTTTTCTAGTGCTAGAATATCTTTTTTGAGGTGAGGAGACCACATCTGTACACAGTATTCGAGATGTGGGCGTACCATGGATTTATATAAGGGCAATAATATATTCTCAGTCTTATTCTCTATCCCCTTTTTAATGATTCCTAACATCCTGTTTGCTTTTTTGACCACCTCTGCACACTGCGTGGACATCTTCAGAGAACTATCCACGATAACTCCAAGATCTTTTTCCTGACTCGTTGTAGCTAAATTAGCCCCCATCATGTTGTATGTATAGTTGGGGTTATTTTTTTCCAATGTGCATTCTTTACATTTATCCACATTAAATTTCATTTGCCATTTTGTTGCCCAATCACTTAGTTTTGTGAGATCTTTTTGAAGTTCTTCACAATCTGCTTTGGTCTTAACTATCTTGAGTAGTTTAGTATCATCTGCAAACTTTGCCACCTCACTGTTTACCCCTTTCTCCAGATCATTTATGAATAAATTGAATAGGATTGGTTCTAGGACTGACCCTTGGGGAACACCACTAGTTACCCCTCTCCATTCTGAGAATTTACCATTAATTCCTACCCTTTGTTCCCTGTCCTTTAACCAGTTCTCAATCCATGAAAGGACCTTTCCTTTTATCCCATGACAGCTTAATTTACGTAAGAGCCTTTGGTGAGGGACCTTGTCAAAGGCTTTCTGGAAATCTAAGTACACTATGTCCACCGGATCTATGTCCTCTCTCGCTCTCTCTGCCCCCTATTCTTCTGTTGTGCTCAGGTCATGGTATCTGCCAGCAATTGATTTAGCTGCTTTTCCCGCAAAGCACAGAGCTCTCCTTTCTTGTATGCATTCTCCCACTCGGGTTAGCATCTAAAATTACAATTGCTCCATTGATTCTTCAGCTGGCTGGGGCTTTGTGTAAACCAGATAAAATGTCATGGAAAATCTCAGAGAGAATTGAAGGGAATTTGGAGGGTGGCTGAGGAGCCGCCTTCTTCGTGGCATTGTCTCCTATGAGGGGTCAGTATTCTCCCGGGAACTGCTATTTTTTTTTCCCCACTCCACCGAAATGAGATCAAGAATGCACATGGGGTGATTCCCCTACCAGATACTGAAAATGCCAATCTAGGGCTGTGCATGGAAAAGCAGAGCATGACTTGGGGAGGGTTTGGGTCTCTCAATCAAAGAACAACCTAGCACCTTTCACCCAGAAGGATCCCAGGGTGTTTAGAGACTGCATGAGTGGGGATCAACCCACCTACCTCTAACATGCAGCCACCTCTGGGAGTGGATCATGGTAGCCGTAGCATGCCAGTAAATTCTCATAGAGTTAAAATGGAACCCCAACAGGAATACAGACGGCAGCGTATCAAGTTGGAATTTGGCCAGGATATTGGGGGTAGCACCCCTTTTTGCCCAAAAATGCCACAAGATCTTTAAATGGCCATCCGTGGGCAAGCCTTGGGCTTTAAATCTAGTCTGTTTATACGGCCCCCATTACTGTGGCATGTGGTCTCCTCACAACACCCCTGTGAGGCAGGGCAGTACTACTAGCCCCATTGTGCAGAGGGGGAAACTGAGGCACACCCAAATCCTTAGAAGTCAGGAGCCTCAATACATTTATTGAAATCAATGCCCAAGGTCACATGGGGAATCCGTCAAATGGCAGCACTTCCAGCACTGCACTCCTGGGTGCACTGGGGGTAGTGCCAGTTCAGAGAGAAGAGTACCAGGACCTGGAATCTTCTTGGAGGTCTCCTATCCAAGCACCAGACAGGTTCAGCCCTGTTTAGTAGATGAGTCCAAACAAAGCTGCAAGTCAAGCACTATGGCTCTTGGCAAGCCCGTGTATTTTGGGTTCGTCCCTTTTGAAGCATCTGGCAGAAAGAAAAACAACTACTGCTCTGGCGCCAGCAAAATGACTGTTTTCATTGTAGCTGCTCAAAGGGGAAACAAGTCATTAGCTTCTGTGGAAGCTTGGGTCTGAGCAGAGCTCTGGAGCATGGCTGAGCTCAACTAAACCCAGTCCCCAAAACACCCACACTGCAAAAAGCCAAATTGAGGTCAGCAGAAATGAAGTGAGCAGCCTTGTGCTGCATAAGGAAAATGGAAGTCTGAAGGCAGCATGTATTCCCCTAGGTCAGCTGTTGAACGTAGGACGAAGATGAATGTTACACAAGAGGAAAAAGGTCACTGGACCCCCAAGTAAGAGCTAGAGTATGCTGGTAGCATAAGATGAGCGGGTTCCTCTTTTTATTTATCCAGGCACGTAGGCTATGTCTTCCCCGCAAAAAGGGGTGTGGATTTTACATGGCCGTAGCTATGGTGATGGAAAACCCTAGGGGAGCCAAGGCACATGTAGTTTATTACTTTGATATAGCCAGTTGAGGTCGCTATTATGGGCACCACACTTTAAGAAAGACATGGACACACCTTTGCGCAGTAGTTGCCCAGCACTGGTCAGGAGTTCTGGGCGCTAATCCAGGCTCCGCCACTAAGTCATTGGGTGACCTTGGGCAAGTCACTTCACCTCCCTGTGCTTCAGTGTCTCCATCTGTCTTCAATCTGGTGAAGATTAAGCAGTGAACATGGACCCAACACTTTGAACATGCCCAAGTTGTTGAATCTGCAAAAGAGGGATCAACCAAGGAGCAACTTGGCCTGCAAAGCCACCCAGGACACGAGACAGACGGTGCTCGGGCAAGGAGTGTTGTGGGATTGCAGAGGGCAAATCCTGGAGGAGACCCCAACCGGGTCATGTCAGCAAGCAGGTTGCATTTGTACGAGCATTGCGTGCAGGCAACCCCATGTACCGTTCTCTCCCAAGCTGTGAAGGGATGGTACTTTCTAGCACTATAGCAGAGCTGCCCGGACTTCTTCCCACAACCCCTTTTGTGATTGCAATTGACTTGCACAACACCTCATGCTCGAAGTTTGCTGCATTTTCCATCTGGATGTGGTGGGCAGTGAGCTTCCTAGAAGTGACTTGCAGTTGAACAAACTGGCTGACAGTAAGCGGTGATCAGCGCAGCCACAGAGAGTTGCGCTAGAGGCTGACGGGGCGGTACAAATGGCTGAGTGGGAGGAATTTAACCCCTCTGGTGAAGATGCAGAATTAGGGGGCTGGGGTACGGTGATACAGCCTGCTGTGGCTATACAAGGATCGTGCACCCATTCTCATGGTTCTGTCCTGCCTCCTACATGCTTAGCCTGCAGGGTGAGGTGAGCCCTCTGTTTGCAGAGAGGAGGGGTGACCTGGCCAGGTCGTGTTGCAGCATTATGGCACAGCGTGTAGTGACCTGAAGGTACAACGCTGCCTCAGTAGGAGCTGTCGGGTCCAGTACGGGGTTTACAGTGGAGCGGTGCCCACACTCAAATGGGCAGTGATATGGGGAAGCTCACACTGCTGGGATCTGGCACTGACAAGCCGCCGCTGGAGTCTTGGCCAACACTAACATGGTCATACCAGAGAGGTGCTCACTCTGCTTGATTCCTGAGTGGCATTGATCAGGCACTGCTGGGAGGAAGCTCACAATGCTGGAATCCCAGGTGCTGCTGCCTTTGAGGAGGAAGCACAGAGAAGACAATGCAGCCACCAGAACAATCAGGGCGCCCTCTGTTTTGCTGAGTACTGTAGCTGTGCTGGACAGGCAGCCAGCCTGTGCAGTGGCTGAAGGCGCCTGGCAGGAAACTCGGTCTTGTGCAGCCTGCCCTTTGCCCACACTGCACATTGACTCTGTCAATCAAGAGGCACGTGCTAGGGATTTATTTCCTTGCTCGAGGGCCTTTTTCCCCTTGGCTCATGTGGGCTGCAGACTCTCCCCCGCCCCCTCCTCCTGTACTCGAGGCTCAATGCGCACCGATGATTGATTCTTCTCAGCAGGAGAGAACAAGCTTGCTTGGGCTGAAAGCGAACATCCCGCTGGTGTAAGACCCAACAGCCAGTCTGTCTCCACAGTGACGTCTGGGCCAGGGCTAGCCTCCTGAGCCAGCTTACATGGGTAATACTAGCTGTGAAGACAGCGCAGCGTGGGCTAGCGAGCCGAGTACGTACGCAGGGTCTCCGCCAGGCCGCACTCTCTCTCAGCTGTCTTCACTGAGCGAGGCGGGTTAGCCCACGCGCAGGTCTCGTGGTGTCGGCAGACCCTCTGCCGGGCAAAGCACAGGCACCATCAGCGCAGACTTCCCACATGGCCACACACATTGGGCTTTGTCTAGGCTGAGATTCCAGCCCCCAGCCTAGCTAAAGAGACGCAGGCGCAAGCGTAGACCAGGACAGCGAGATGGCCAGGGTAAGAGACAGTCAGGACCATGACAGATCTCGGAGTAGTTTGGACACAGCAACTTAAGTGTGCCTGGCTCTTAATAGAGAATATGGTGATACGGCTCCACCCCCCAGTCTAGGAAAAAGTAGGATCCTCCTGTCCGCTGCTAGTGGCAGGGCACCGCTGGGAGGAAGCTCACAGCGGAAAGGAGCGGCTATGCTGCAATAGAGGAAGAACAAGAGTGGAGAGCAGGGAGATTTCTCACTAGCAAGCAGGACAGTGTATCTGGCCAGCCAAGGAAGGCTCTGGCCTGTAGCAACGTGCTGCAACTCGGGACGGGGCACAAGTCACGCAGTGCACTCGTTGTTAACCCTTGTGTGCTGGTGGGGAATACCGCTTCTGATGGTGGCCAGGGGCTTTATGTTCTTCATCAAGGCTGACGTTTAGCTCCCCACTAAGTCTTGTGTCCAGCCTGCAGTTCGCGATCCGAGTGAGCGTGCAGTGATGTGGCTACGGTGGAGGGATCTGACTAGCGCATGCCCCTGTTTTAGACTATATTATAGACACCCCCTAGGGGGCACAGATGCAGCTACGCTGCCCAGGGACATCACCCCCACTTGGAGGTTGAGTTTGCAGGCCTCTCTGCTCCGGCTGTGGCTCCAGGCATGGAGGGTCAGGCACCAAAGGGAGATGTGGGAGGAGAACTCTGCTAGAGAACCCAGCTGTAACATGAGACAGCACAAAGCCAGCTGTGATATGAGAATCGACAGGAGAGGGCCCTTGCCCCGGGGAGAGGAAGAAACCCAGCTCAGCTGGAGCAGAACCTAACGAATCCCTGGGTGGGTGATCATCACAGGTCGACTTGGCAATGAGGATTCCCCATCCTGTAACCAACGCAGTTGCACCACAGCCTCTCCAGGGAAGGGTTCTTCGCAGCAGCTCAGCCGTTGCACTAATGACCCTTGGCGCACTGCTGCATCAGCGAAGAATAAATAGCAATCATCCTCACCGCTGGGACTGGGCTTGATAAGTTCACTGCACTTTGTAAACCCCATTTCCCCAGGCCACCTCCCCAGTAGTGAGTTTTTATTACCTTCATGAGGCACAGAGAGCAGGAGGGGTTCCCCTCAGGCCATGGAACAACAGTCTGATTTTTCAGAGGTGGTGTTGGCTCAGCAGTGCTGGACAGCACGTGCCTGGCCACTGGTGGCGTCAGCAATAGAACTCAGCAGTGTCAGGGGCCTGACCTAGCCCATGCTGCCTCTGACCTATTAGATCTTGGGTGGGAAAGAGCCGTGGGAGCACAGCAAAATGGAACAGTGCAGGCTAGTGGTTAGAGCACGGAACCTGTAAATCAGCAGAGTGGGGGCTGTTCCTACCTCTGCCACTGACTTGCTGCGGGGAAGGTCCTGTCACTGCTTGGTCTGCCTGAGTTTCTCTATGTGCAAAGCAGGGTGACCTAGTTTCTAGGTTTGTGAGGCTTGGTTAATTTGTTTACCTGGCACTCTGAGGTAGCGGGGAGCTGCTGTAGGTGGAGCAGTGTATGATTAAGAGCCAAGAGCCAACTCTGGCCCTGTGGGAGGATGGACGGGGAGGAGGCTAATCTGCAGTGCTTGCAGGCAGATTCAAGGCTGGCTGCTAGCTGTCTGGCCATGTTGTTTCTATCTGCCTGGGAGGGCTGCAGCTTTGTAATCTCATCTGTTCCTCCCCCAGTTTCTCAGCAGCTGTGTAATCTTCTTTCCTGCTCTGTACACAGAAGGGTCAGGTGCACAGTGCACTTAGCAATTAGTGGTGGCTGGGAAGAAGAGCAATAACCCAGCTGCTTTGGAGTCAGTGACTAGCCACTCTGATCTGCTGCTCTCCTGCATCAAATAATCCTGACCCCTCCCTTCCATCAGGCTCTGCAAGGGCATCAGGATCCTCCCTGCCCTTCCTGTGTCTGTCTCTGCCTTCTCTAGCTCTCTTCTTTATTTATGCTGAGCCAGAAATGAGAAACATCAGCTGGCAGACACCAGTGTGCGGGTGGGAGTGAGGGCCCTCTGTGCTGGAGGCTGAACCATGCCTTGCTAGGCAAAAGTGGAGACGTGGCTGGTTCTCCTCAGGCCTCTGGCTCCCAGCGGGCACAGCTGAGTTAAGCCCCCAGCAGCTCAGATGCTTTTATCTGACCCGAATTAACCCCCGCCTCACCCGCAACATGAATTGCTCCACAGTACAGTGTCTATACATGCTGCACACCCCACACGGGGCCCCAGCTCATGGCTGTAGCAGAGACTCTGTTTCAATATGCTGTGGGGCTCTGGTACAATGGGGGAGGGCACAGAAAGGCAGGACTAGAAGCCAGGAGCCCTGATTTCCAGATGCCTGCTCTGCCCCCACCTGGCCTGGCTCTCCTTGACTTGGGGAAAGTCATTTATTTTAATTCTCACAGGCCAGACACCTGTCTCATTGTACCACATGAGTAGGTGCTTTTAGGCCGGGGCTAGTAAATGTGTGAGGCTGCTCTAATCACTGGCACATGCTCCCTCCAAAGTGCGCCGTGTCTGCAGTTTCACTTGCTAGGAGGAAGCTGAGGAGAGCTCTCCAGCCTTGTGCTGGTGCACAAGTGAGGGCAAGAAGTGATTCCACCCCACAGTGCAGCGTGGCACATGTGGGTGTGCAATGGGCATTTGGGCCGCCTCCTGAAAGGCACCGAGTATCAGACTAGATAGTAACGCCACACCTGGCGGATGGGCTGATCACTGCACCTGGTGACTGTCTCTTTGATCTGGGCGTGTCTCTGCAGCTGGGTTTACAATGTGGCAAGAGTAACTAGCTGAGAGGCGTAGATCAGTGTGTACTCCCTGTTCCTCAGTGGGGCAGGGTGGCTGGTAATCTGACAACGATCCTGCTGGATTCATGGACACTCTTGCTTAGTCTCTTCGTTGTTGTGTTTCCTAGGGGAGAGCCGCTTTCCGCTGAAGAAGCACGAGAATTTCATAACTCTTTACCATGAGGAGGGGAATTCCTCTCTCTTGGTGGGAGCGGAGGGAAAGCTCTATTATGTCGACTTTGAGAGCTCCAGAAACCACACGGTAAGGAGGCTTTACAGATGTGCATGGCTTAGCCATCCAAGCTCACTGTGAAATCATTCAGCCACATTCTCCCCATTGCATAGCTAGGGAAACAGAGGCACAGGGCAGGTTAGTGACTTGCCCAACCTCCTCCAGCAGGTCAAGGGCAAAGCTGGGAAGAGAAGGCCAGTGTCTCAACACCCAGCCCCGTGCTTTCATCCCTCTGGATAACCACCCTGCACAATCTATCCAGGGATCTGACCAGCCAGTGTTTGACCTCAGCATTAGTGATTCTGATGTCACATAGACTAACCAGTGACATCACTGATGATGGAGACCAATGGGGTTTGATGATGGAGACCAATGGACTGGGCAGTGGGAGCATGGGTGATGTCTTCTCCGGTTGTCTCTATGCACGTCCACTCCCCTCAGGCAAGTTAACCCCTGATGGGTCAGGCACAGACACCACCCCTCTTGCTGTCATACAAATAGAGAGTCTGGTTAACCCTCTGAAAACCCCAGTCTCTCTTACCACTTCCTCCTCCACCCAGCCACTGATGCCTACTCACTTCCCCCAGCAAGAGACCTGAGTCCTTCCTGACAGCCCTCTGACATCAGCCTGACCTGAGCCCACTACTAGTTCCCCCAGCTGTGCCCTCTGCCCACCTGCGGCCCCGCTTCTACCTCCATTTATCCCAAACTCCCAGACCTGGCCCTAAACCAGCCCAGCCTCCCAAGTGCTCCCAACCCGCAGCTTCCATATGGGAACCATCTGGAAAGTGCCGTCTATCGGTGTTGACCGAGCCATGCAGCCACCCCCATCTTCCTGGCCAGCTGAGTCCGTGGGTGGCACACGGGTTCACCGAACTTTGCCAGCATTTGTCATTCACTTCCAGACAGTTGTTTAGCAAGGGCAGGAACTAACCCACACTTATTCCTTTTCTCTAGGAGGACTTCCCAGAACAGGATTCAGGAGCCTGCCAAAAACCAGTAAGTCTGGAGATCTCACCAGGTGGATTTAGGTCTCTGAGAAATATCAGGAGTTTTCCAGATAGCCCAGAGGAGCCCTTGTAACTCTCACCTCCGCTCTGTTAGTGCGCCTTTTCCGTTCCGCGGTAGGACTCCTAAGCCACCCAGCGTAGAAGGAACCTTGATGGGCACTTAGAGTAGGGAGACCAGATAGCAAGTGTGAGAAAATCAGGACAGGGAGGAGGGTAATAGGTGACTATAATAAGAAAAAGCCCCAAATATCGGGACTGTCCCTATAAAATTGGAACATCTGGTCACCCTAACTTAGAGGGGTGGAGGATGTAGGCTTAAGTAAGGGGGAACATGGGTCAGAGTGGGAAGTTCTGGCGGGACGGGGGTGAACAGGAGACATGAAGTCGCCGAATTCCATTAATGTGGGGAATGGATAATTAGGAGATTGAGTCAGTTCTGTGCTATGGGGTGGGGGTGGCTGAGGGTCCCCCACTGGAGCTCTGGAGGGTGTGCCAATCCTGCTGTCCCCTTCCTGAGTAAAATTCTCTGGCCTGTGTTGTATCAGGAGGACAGCCTAGATGATCACAACGGGGAACGGTCCCTCCTGGCTTTAATACCCAGAAAAATCCTGGTATCTCCTCCAGCTTAGTGGTGCTATCAGGGCTCCTAAGGTTGGGCCTGGAGCAGCTGGGAGTCACTAAACCATCTACCGTGGCTCATGCACCCCTTTTTCTTTTCCAGGAGGATGAGAAGAACTACCTGACTTTCATTGGCAAGTACCATGACACGCTGTTGATCTGTGGGACAAATGCCTGCAAGCCGACCTGCTGGAACTTGGTAAGCCGGGGAGTTTGTCGCTTAGCCTGCAGGTGAGCAGGTCTAGAACCTGGGTCACCTGATGCTTAGTTCAGCGTTTTCTCCATCGGAGCTGGGGTTCTGTCCCCACTCACCTGCACTATGACCAGAGTAAATTGCTCTGCCTGTCTGTATCTCGGTTTCCACATCTGTCAAATGCAGATGATGATCACACTCCCCTTCCTTTGCAAAGTGCTTTGAAGCCTATGTGGGGAAAGCCTATGTGGAAGCTGAGTTTAATAGTCCATGACAGAACCCACTCTCTGCTCCCGCCTGGGAAATCCAGTCTGTGGCAGAGGACAGGCAGGATCGCGCATCTCTAGTGAGTAACAGCAAAGGGGAACGCAGGAGAACACCAGCCAAGTCAATGCACTTGTCTGTAAATGTTCCTCCAAGTTAGCTTTGGACGCCAGAGTTGTTCTTGGAGCATGTGACCTGACCCCCCTCACCCCCAGCCTTAACTCACAGGAAACATCTTTCCTGAGCTTCCTGGTGCACCAGCCCGGTCTAGCTCTGCATGAGACACCCTGCAGCCAGAGCACATGCCAGGTCCAGGTGCTGGGGGGTAGGTAATCTCTTGGAGCAGATGTTGATTGCGTTACTCTGCTGGGAGAATACAACAAGGTGCCAGAATGCCAGGTGCCTCCTGCCAACAATGACTCTTAATTGTTCCCTCTGCCCTCCCCAGGCCGATCGGAATAAATCTGAAGTGGCTGCTCAGGGCTTGGCGCCTTTTGTGCCTAACCAGAACTCCCTGGTCCTTGTTGATGGTAAGTCCAAATGCTTGTGTCTGTTCTTCAGCCCGTAGCACCGCAGGGCCAGGTCCCCAGCGGTGCAACACTGAAGTCAGTAGAGCCACGCTGATTCCCACCAGTTGGGCGGCTTGCCCAGGCTCTTCGGCTTTGCCTTGTTTAAGTGATTGTGTTCCTGGGGAAGGGGCTTTGGGGGAACAGTGCCGTCTCCATGCCGTACCATCGCTGGTCTGTAAATTGGCCTGGTGCTGGTCAGAGAACAGGCCTTAGATCTCCGTGCTGGGGAGAAGCTCAAGGTGGAATGAGCATGAAGTGAGCACTGCTCTCCGACCAGGAACTGGGTGATGTCCTGGGCCCCCAGTGCAGGGTCAGTCCCATTAATTCTAGCATCAGAGCAGCTGAAGAAGCCCAGCAGCGAGGGAGGTGGGATCACCTCAAGGCTGGGCTAGAGCCTATCTCTGGAGCAGTGTGAGGAGGGAGCCTGGGACTGTCCTGCCAGGGTTGGCCAGAGTCCATGGTGACGGGCAGTAACCCTGCAAACCCTCCCCTGTCACTCCAGTGCCCAAGCTGGTGGGCAGTCTGGCATTGCCAACGCCTCATCCACTTGCCCAAAGAAGGGAGACCGGTGGGTTCTCTTGCCCTCTCGCAGGGGACCTGGCCCCATCCTCCTCACCTAGGCAGACATACAGAGGCTTAGCCCTTGTGATTGGCTTCCAGGCACCAGATTTAATTCCACCTCATCTTGGGGCCATTGGTTTTCTCCCATCCCCCATATCTACCTCTCAGCACTGAGCCCTCTGCCCAGGGGAGAAGGCAGTGAAGTGGGGAGCTCCTCCCCATGCCCCGTCCAAGGCTGCTGTGAATGCCATTCTCCCCTGAAACCTTCCCCTCCTCTTCTGCCCCTGGAAAACCAGAGCTTCTTCCATGGCTTTGTTGAATTGTTTCTTTCCTTAGCTGAGGGGTAATGCTGCTGATTCTGGCCCCCAGGGGACAAGTGTCTGTATCCAAAGCCAGCCCCCCTCCCCACCCCAACTGGCAGAGCTTGGCCCAGCGCAGAAGCCACGGCATGAGTGGGCCTTGGAGAATGGGCTCTTTGCTAGTCCAGGGCTGATGCAGGCTGAGCTGGCACTACTATGACCCAGGCCAGGCCTGCTCATCGGATCTGAGGGGACTCTGCCCTCCAGGGTCATCACCCCGGCTCCTTTCACCTGTACTAGATCCCTTGAGGGAAAAATACTCCCCAGGCGAGTATTGGCAGAACTAAAAGCCAGTCAGCTGCAAACGATCCTTCCCATCTTGCAGGCGAAGCCATCTATTCCACCATCAGCTTGCACCAGCACAATGGGAAGATACCCCGCTTCCGCCAGGTCCGAGGGACTGGGGAGCTCTACACCAGCGACACAGTGATGCAGAGTGAGTATGGCAGAGAGCCCCTGGGCCTGGGGGTGCCTGCCAGGCGAAGCCCAGCAGGACAATGATCTTGGGATGTAAGGGTGTCTCCACCTTGTTCTCTCCACAAGCCGTCCTGCATCCTCTGCCCCCTGCTGTAGTCCTATCTGCTGCTCTGGGGTTGCCCGGGGTCAGGAAGTGGCTTGGGGACCAGTCCTCCAGCGCAGCAGCAGCATGCTGGGGGTGAGACTGTGGCAGGCAAGGCAGTCTCCTTAGGTAGCCGTGGGGAGGCTGCCGTACACTGGAGCAGAGGAAATCAAAGCATTTCCTGGCCTGCTCTTTGCAGCACTGAACAATAAGGCGTCCTTAGAGTGATAAACAACTTCCACCTGTTATTTGGCCCCAGCCATTGCTAGCAAACAGGGAAACAGCAACTCCTAGCACCCCTGCTCTAGCTGCACTGGGGAAGTTATCCCTGTAATGATGGGGACTAAATGCCAGTGCTGTGCAAAATGCTTTGGGCAGTGGCTGCAGAGGAACTGTTCCTCCAGCGTGAGTGGGGGGCGGGGGGGAGGGGAAACAGAAGTAGCTGTGTAAAAAGAACTGAAAAAGCGGACGCAGCATCCCATGTCTGAAGCTGGAAGGAAATGCAGCTGTTTAATTGACCTGCCAGCTGCAATCACTGACTGTCTGTGGCAACAGAGCAGAGAGCTTCAGTCGCTCATCTGGCCATAAATGGGCAACTGGTGGAGCCCAAAGGCTGCTCCTTCTATAGCTCCAGCCAGGGGCCTGGTAACGAATCCAAATCTGGAAAGCATCCCCCACCCCCACCCTCCGCTCCCCGGCTGGTGGATTGGCAGAGGGAAGAGTCAGGGGTTTCCACCTGGCAAGGGGATTTTATCCCCCTCACAGATGAGGGCCAAAAATGGCAGCAAGTCAAGTGCAAACACAGAGCCAGCGGAAGCAAACAAAGCAGATGCTCCCAGTGCATCACGTAATCAGGCTCTTCCGTGCTGGGGGACATGAAGTAATGAGCCTCAGCGCTCCCCTCCAGCTGACTTCATGGAGCCAGGGAGGTGTATTAATAGGGCTCTTGCATCATTACCAGCCTTCCGGTCTTCCCCAGTTAAACACAAACAACTGCAAAGCCCGCTGGGCCTCCTTTTCCATGCCGTGGCATTTCCCCTACGCACTCCGTTGTCTCCATGGAACGGGTTTCCTTCCATGCTAACCAGCCTAGGGACTCGGCTGAGCTGGACTTCAAAGCCTTGACACTTCAAGGAAGCTGCAAAAAGCAAGATCCAGAGTCTTAAACCAGGGTGTTGGCACAGGAACAGGGGTAAGGCACCGAGTGTGTCAGGGGTGGTCTCTCTTTGTGTCTGATCTATAGAGGAGCTGAGTTGGTTTCAGTTCCTGGCTTTATAGCATGTCTCTTCAGCTCCAGCTGCAGAAGTTCACTTGTTTAAGTCCTAGAAGTCCCTGGTTCAGTCCCTGGCAATGGTTGTCACAGGTGCCCTTGTATTAGGAGAGATTCTTAGGACATGTCTGCTTGTCTGTCCCAGTCTCACGGCTCTTCCTCCTCCATTCCAGACCCAAAGTTTGTGAAAGCCACTGTCATCAAGCAAGATGAGCGCCATGATGACAAGATCTACTATTTCTTTCGAGAAGACAATCCGGACAAGAGTCCCGAGGCCCCGTTACAAGTCTCCAGAGTGGCCCAGCTGTGCAAGGTACAGAGCACGCAGGGCGGGGACAGGCAGGGTGGGTTAGAGAGAGTATGGGAGCCAATACATTGCTTCCACGAGTTCCCCTGCTCCTGGGAGCTGGTGTGGCCATGTGGTGAGGAGGTTGCTGTGGGCATTACAAAGCAGTGCTAGAGGTGAAGAGAGAACCCGTCTGCCATAGGTCATTTTTTTGCTTGTAACCACCCCCTGATTTCTGACCTGCCTAGAAGTGAAGTGCTGGAAGGGAGCAAGCTGAAAGGATGGTCTGGTGGTCCAAGGTGCAAACCAGGGATCAGGACATGGCTCTGCCACAGACTTCCTGTGTGATCTTGGGCAAATCCCTCAGTGTCTCAATGCCTTCGTTTTCTCCCTCTGCACAATGAGGATAGCAGCTCTGCCCTACCCCACGGGGGTATTGTGAGGATAAACACATTAAAGATAGTGAAGTGCTCACATGCTGTGGTGATTGGGGGGGGCAATAGTAAGTACGATATATAATGGAGAGCCATTCAAGGGGCTGGGAGTGTGCCAGAGATTCCCTTCTGCATCCCCCTCCTCTGGGATGGGCTCTGAGGCTCTGCTGTGTCCCCTAGGGAGACAAAGGGGGCACCAGCTCCCTCTCTGCTTCCAAGTGGACCACCTTCCTGAAGGCCACGCTGGTCTGCGTCGACCCAGCCACCAAGAGCAACTTCAACTTGCTGCAAGATGTCTTCTTTGTCCCGTCAGACAAGAACTGGAGGGAAACCAGAGTGTATGGACTCTTCTCCAACTGCTGGTGAGTATCTCTGCCCACACAGGTCACCGCCTCAGAGCTGAGGGGAGGGGTGTTCAAAGGCACCTCAGGAGCTGACTGCTAGATAGCTGGTCCACTCACCTCAGCTCCCTCATAGCTGAGAGGGAAAGGCATGAGACAGAAAGCACAAGCTCCTCTGCTCCTATTTGCCATCCGTGGCTTTATTCCTCACACCATCAGAGAAGGCAGCTTGTGGGCTCAACCCTGAGAGGTGCTGAGCACCTTCATCCCCATCAAGGCCCCAATGCCTTGCAGGATTGGGGCCCTGTGATGGGGTGTACCAGGCATTCACTGCTCCCTGTTGGTGACCCCAACACCTTGGTGCACTCCGCCTTCAAAAGGTGCCTTGCTGGGAGGGAAGAACAGTGAGTTCGGACAGCTAGGGGCTGCCTAGAGAGACCTCCCATGATCAGCTGCAGGCAGAACCAGTGAGAGCTGGTCCACTGGTGCCTAGAAGGGGTGGGAGCAGGCAAAGGTCAATCAGGGCCCAGCAAACCAGATAAAAGGGCTGGCTGCCCCTACTAGGGCCAGTTCTGGGTGAAGCCAGGACCGTCTCCATGTCTTAACCTAACCCAAGTAACTTGGCCCACTCTGGGTCCTAACCTTGATATTCTTTCCCTTCTCTCCCTGTAGTATTTATGTTGCGGGCTTTTTTGTTTTTCTGTAATCCTGGGGTGAGCCCTCTCAGTGGGATGCCTAGCCCTTGGGTGTCTGCTGCTCCTTTCCATCCTGTCTGTTTCTCTTGCTTTCTCCCAGTGTGAGTCAAGACTTTCAGGGGCACATCTTCCCAGGGGCACAGAGGTGAGGAGGCCAAGTATCAGCTCTGTGACAAACTATTAGCTTCAGGGTCAACGTGCTCCTGTATGGCGCTTCCTCCAGCAATCCCTGCTCAAGGAATCTTGCTTTGCACTCTCCCCCTGCTGTTTCGCATTATGGTGCTTAATGCTGCTGATTTGAGACACCACTGAGATGCCCAGGACATTGGAGAGGAGATGGAGGTGGGGTGGGGGGGTGGCGAGAAAGAGAAAAGTATTATGGGGGTGGCTAAAGGCTCTTCTCCGAGATCAGGGTCCCACGGGGCTAGGTGCTGAGCAAACACTTCTTGAAAAGCTGGTTTCTCTGTGAGATCCAGGAGAGTGACCCTGGCGATGCTTGTGTTTGCATGTCCTGAAATTGGCAGCACTCTCCCAATTTTTGAGCACACAAGGCAATTAAAGCATTTATTTTCCGCACCTGCTGGTCCATCAGGAGAGGCTGTTGTATTGTCAGCAGTGTCATTGGATGCTGAGGTAGCGGCATGCTGAGAAGATGCCAGTGGTATGGCATTTGCTGCCACATCACAATGTGATCCTATTGTGTAACGGAGTCGGCTGCCCCCCAAGTGCCCCTTCAGGGCTAGGGGCACCTCTGCTGTGCCCTGCCCCTGTTTCCCTCTTCACCAGGGCTCCGTCAACAAACTCCTCAGTCTCTTTCAGTCACAACCCTTGCAAGGGTCTGGGTTTTTATTAAGCATTTTCAAACACAATCGTTCACCCAGGCTTAAGCTGGGCTCAGCCCCTCCTTCCTGAGGACATGTCTTGTCCTGGAGGACCATTGCAGGAGACCACCTTTCCCTGCAGCTTCACTCTGCAGTTCTCCCCCTGCAGGAGCCCTGACCTCCCTCCTCCTCAATGCAGACTCACTTGCTTTGCTGACGACTTCCCATGTGATCTTGCGCAAGTTACTTAGTTTCTCTGTACCTCAGTTTCCCATCTGTACAATGGGGATAACAGCACTGCCCTGCTTCCCGGGGGGGTTGTGAGGATAAATCCATTAAAGATGGTGCGGTTCCAGGAACGGGGCCATAGAAGTACCTAAGATAGGAAGAGAGAGACTTCAGCATCTCTGTACTAAGCACAGCCCTGGCGCCCTCCCTATTAATTTCAGTGGGAGTTTTGCCTGAGTCACATTTTCAGGTTTAGGATGTCCTGGCTAATATATCCTGGCCCATATGGCTCCTATTCCACTGTCACATGGCTTTGATCTGCTGCTTCATCCCTCCATTCTCATTGGCTGAGACGTGTCTGGGATTTAGTTAGAAGTGTCCCTATCAATGGTTATGTAATAAATGTTTCCCCCTCCCCCCAGCTTGGGAGAAACAATGGCTAAGAATTTGAGCCGTAGCAGAATGGCAGCCAGGCCCTGATCCTCTGTTCCGTTGCTTGTAGGGGGTACTCAGCCGTTTGCGTCTACACCATCGGTGACATTGACACTGTGTTCCGGACATCGAAACTCAAAGGCTACACTAAGGACATGCCCCACGTCCGTCCTGGACAGGTGAGCGACAGCCGGCCTTCCGGGGGGGTGGTCTGATGCTTAAAGCACCGGGAGGCGGAAGATCTGACTTGTATTCCCAACACTTCCTTGGGCAAGTCCCCTCATCTCTCTGTGCCACTCCTGCTTCCCCCCCGCTGTAAAATGGGGGAAACTGATGAGTTCTAGTCGCATGGTGCCTGGGGGGCCAGTGCGGGCCCAGGAGCCCATGATGCTAGGTGCTGTACCAGGGGTACCAGAACAGGGAGGGCCAGGGGGCCATGCCCCTGCCCCCACTTCTGAAGTAAGGGTGAGCAACAGGAGGAGGAGGGGGCAGAGAGGAGTGGGCGGGACCTCGGGGGGCGGGGAAGAGGGGAAATGGGTAGTGAAGGGAAAGCACCTCACGGGGGTGCTTGGGTACCTGTGGGGCCCCCCCACACTTTTAGGGCACTTCCGCTGAGATGGTCCCTGCCCCAACGAGTTTACAATCTAAGTTCCTGGCCAGGTGACAGTGACACATTTTAGTCCTTAATGTATAGGGAGGGAGGGATAGCTCAGTGGCTTGAGCATGGGCCTGCTAAACCCAGGGTTGTGAGTTCAATCCTTGAGGGGGCCATTTGGGGAACTGGGGTAAAAATCTGGGGATTGGTCCTGCTTTGAGCAGGGGATTGGTCTAGATGACCTCCTGAGGTCCCTTCCAACCCTGATAGTCTATGATATAACAGGGCTGGATAAGACTATGACCAATGCATGAGAAGTAGGGGTGATTGGCTCTCCTATGCCTCAGGCTGTTAGTGTCCTGTCAGGGGGACACTGAGCGTGTGTGACTGACATCTCTGGAGCATTTGGGATTGCAGCTGCTGCAGAAACCACGTTCCCTCTCCCCAGTTAGCTAATGCCTCCCTGGTGGGAACCAGGGACAGCCTCTGAAATATGGGCTACCTGTGTCTCTTGGAGACAAACCTTCCAGCCCAGCGGGTGGCATGGTGGTTTAAGCCCCTTCTGCACCCTCCTGTGTCTGGGCTGTGCCGGGGGCCGAAATTTAGGCCGCCCACCCTGAGCAGGCTGCAGTGCTGCCTAGAATTGCCTTACCACTTTGTGCTATAGCCCCACTTCCTCCAGAGCCTGCCCCCCAGGCATGCACCAGGCATCAAGGGTGGCCTGTGGCTGCTTTACGCCACAGCTGTGCTGCAGGAATTCTCCCCAGAGGCTTTTCTGCCTGCACAGTAGAGCACAGGTGCCTGAGCACAGCCCTGGTAACCAGCTTCCTCGTCCCGGGGCTCCCTTGGGGAATTAGCAGGGGAGATGGCTCATCCATGTCTTTGTTTCCCTGTGGATCTGGATGGCCCTGATAATGTGGTGGTGGTTTTTTTCTCTTGGCTCAGTGCCCTTGGGACGGAAATCATACCCCTCCTGAGACTTTCAAAATAGCTGACCTCTACCCGGAGGTGGAGCAAAGAGTGCAGCCCGTTGCCCCAAGGAATAGCCCCCTATTCCACAACAAGAATTGCTACCAGGAAATCGGGGTGCACCGCATCCAGGCGAGAGACGGACACACCTACAACGTCCTCTATTTGGTGACAGGTACTGACCATTTTTCTCCGCCTTTTACCCTCAGGACCCAGGCAGGGCAGCCCCTTCTGGAGCACTGGACTGGAGCTAATCCATGGCCATCTAGGGGCTCTGCATTTGTCCCTGTACTACACCCCATGGCCACTGGGAAATTTCCAGTGACTGCAGGAATAGAACGCATAGCAGTCTGCTCCTAAAGCATTAAAGGAGAATCTCCATGAGCTGTTAGCAGTATAGGGCATATGACACACAGGTAAACAGTTCCAATTCCATCCTGTAGATGGAATCGGTATGGGTGTACACACATACACATCCCTACCTCTAGCCTGTTCTTTACAGCACACCCTGATATAGAAGGCCCTGAGCTGGAAGCATCTGTATTTCATAGTTTGTCATGACTAAGTGCAGTGCCTTGGGTTTTACTTGTTGAAACGGGGCCCTTTACTAAATAGCAATCACATGCCACGTGCTCAGCTGGTGTAAAGGGATGTAGCTCCGTTTGATTCCTTCCATCATTGGCTTCAGTGGAACTAGACTCACTTTATACCAGCTGAAGACCAGGCCCCAGTGGAGCCTCTCTCCATGCTTAGTACAGGCTGGAAAAGGGGTGTGTGTGTGTGAGTGATCTATTTAATACCCACTGCTCTGGTGCTCTGTGGTAGCTGTGACATTGCTTTGTGGTAGGTGCTGACTTGTCAAAGGGCAGCCAGGGCTGAGCCCCGGTTCCTCTAGACTTGGCAGTTCAGAGCCCCAGTACCTCTGGGCTTGCCACCTCAGCTATGAAAGTTTTAAAAAAATTGCTTGAGCCTCTGCACCTCTTCCATTACAAATGAAGCACTGCAAACGCCCATCTTCTGGTTCTGGGGAAGATGGCAGTGGCTGGCAGGCATAGACCCTTCCTGCTGCTTATTGTTTGGGGCTTTCGGTACAGAGCTAGGATTGGGCAGCCTGGCATAGGGTGACCTAAGAACCTTTTCCCCAAGCAAAGGCCCAGATCCAAACCCTCTCCCATCCCCCCCTTTGAACACTGGGGCTGTGCAAAGGTGACTCTACCGAGGTGCAGCAGCTCAGAATACCCATCTCCTCTGTGTGTGTGTATCCATGTCCGTGTCCTCCAAGTGCTGGCTGCCTTCCCCCCCACTGAGCCACTTCTGAGCTCCTGCCCTCTTGCTGTCACAATCTGGTCTGCTTCCTCCCTGGGGACAGGGCATGGCAGAGGGGAGAAGTGGGCACTTCCCAGAGGCCAGTGGGGGAAGGAGCGGAGGTTCCCAGCAGGGAGCAGGGAAGGTGGGGTAGGCTAGGCTGTCTCCCAGCCTTGCCCTGCCCACCAGCAGAGCATCCACCTGCAGGGCTGATTGGGAACTTTTTTTTTTTTTTGTCAAAACCCGCTTCCAAATGGAAACTGTTTGCGAAACAGGGTCGGTTTTGATGAATCTCCCAACTTGACTAATCTTTGGGGGAAGAAAAAAACTTTCACAAGTGTTGAGATGTTTCATTTTGACGTTTGTGATACCAAAACCCCACTCACCCATTTCTGGTGGTCCTGTTTGATTTAGAAGTTTACGCTTAGTGGAGCAAAAAAAAAAAGGTTTAAGGCCAAGGTTGAAACTGAAACGAAAGCTTTCGTTTGACATGGGCTCAATTTTGGTTTTGGTTTGCAAATGTTTTTGAGATTTCAATTTTTTGTCCCTCTCCTGAGAGGGGGAAAAATATTCAAAGCCTTGAAAATACTGGAGGGATGAGAAAACGGTTTCCCACGCAGCTCAGTTAACTAGTGGCTTCCAACCACTTTTCAGTCGGGAGGATGTAAAACACCTCTAGATTCATCAGAATCCCAAGGGTTGAGAAAAGTCTCAGGACACGGAACATGAGCTTTGGCTCCCTAACCCTGAAACATACGGCCATTTCTATGAACACTCATATCCCCGTATTTCCCTCTCGTGCTTTCCATTCCCCCAGGATTTCCATAGAAACCTCCAGCCAGTTTCCACCTGCTGTTCTATCATTTGAGCAACATGGGAACTTTCCAAAGGGTTTGGGGTGGGTTTTTTTGTTTGTTTGTTTGTTTGTTTTGTGGCTGGAAAGTTACTGGTTGGTGATTTTGTTTCACAGTGTAAGTGCCCTGATCAGATGCACGTTGGCAGACGTGGCTGGATCTTTGCTCACCACAGACCCAACTTTCTGATCTAGCCAATGCCCCGAGCTGAATGCAGAGAACTATGTCTGACTCCATAGTCCTCCCAATTCCCTATTAGAGGGGTTTGCTGCAAACTGTCGTACTCGATAGATCAGTGCCCAGCAAGGTAGGAAGGATGGTGCCTAGCTACTTTTGAAATCTGGGCCTTACTCTCTCTGTGCCTCAGTTCCCCATCCGTACAGTGGGGATAATAGCAGAGCCCTGCCTCATGGGGTGCTGTGAGGATACTACATAAAGGATTGTGAAGCATTCAGATACTTGTGCGGCCCCCAATATCACAGTACCTAAACTAGGTGAATAGATAGAATGTCTGATTCCGCATCATCATACGCTCAGGACTGAGCTGTCTCCTCCCCATGCTTCCAGTATCACTGCCTCTCCTGAGTCCTCTCTGCATCATTGCCCGTCTCAATGCTTGGGGTTTTCTTTAAAGCCCCAGTTCCTGGAGTCAAGTGATCATTGTTTTAAAAAGAAAAGCTGAAATTCACATGGAAAGTTTCTAGCCCTCCTGGTTGCAGAGAAGAACTCGAAAGTGGGACCCAGCAGCAGAAGGCCCATTGAAGAACCCACAGTTTTGTCTGTTTATTTTCGGGGCTCCCCTGACTCCTGACTTTAAATAGTGGTGTTGGCAATGCCCTTGTGCTATCTGCCCCTCCCCCAACCCCTCTGTCCCTGCCTAGAAGCATCAATGGGCTTGGGCATGAGGACAAGAGACAGAAGCAGAGCTGGAAGATCACTAGCTTTGGAGGTGGCGCTCCCTTCCCAGCACCTCTCCCCAATTGCACAGTGACCCCATAGAGCCTGGGATTCCTCCCTCTGGCAACAGTGCCCTCCCAGGCGGGCTGGTTGCTGGCAGTGTTTGGGAGCCCTGCCAGGCCCCACTGTGCCCTGGGATGGCCCAGTGCAGCATTGTCAGTTTCAGTGGGCTGTACTCTCCAGGGTCATGCAGGTGCTGTAGGGGCAGGATCAGAGGGCGTGCAACTCTCCGGCCACCTGCGACGTAGAACAAGGAGGTCTGCATCCACGCAGAAAAGGACAGGAGGGTGTGTACTCCTCCTTTCCCCCCCAACATGATGTGATTCACGAGCAGGAGGAAGAGAGACCAGACTTGTGGTCTAGTCAAATTCCCCGAGATGGGGAAAGATCTGGGTTGGGTTTATTTTCCTTTCCGTGGTGTTAAAGGGACAGTCACACCTTCCTGCTCTTAGCAGCAGGGCCTCCTCTCCCAGTCTGTGAGAGGTGGCAACGGGGAGCCAGCTCCCGGGGGCTGCAGGGTATGGAGCTGAGCGCACTCAGTGACAGGACCAGCCTTTGTTGGCCGTGTTCCTGATGGTGCTTTTGCCCTGCCGAGCCCTTTCTGAAAAGGCTGCCATTGTTTTGCCATCCGTAGCAGCAGCGGTCAGGGCCCTGGAATCTTCCCCTTGTGGGAAGCTCCAGTGGACTGCTGGTTCCTGTGACTAATTCATGCCAAGCTTCGCAAAGAGGGCATTGTTTTCCCATGCAGCCTGAGGCACTGCAGAAAAGGGCAGGTTCTGCTTTTAGACCCAGGGCCATTGATCTTCACCATGCTTTTTCTCTCCCCCACTCCCTGCATAGCCCTGGCACCATCCTCCTACGTTTCCAAGTCTCCCTGCTTTGTGGGCTGACCTGTGTTCTCCTTTCCCTTGCAGACAAAGGGTATATCCACAAAATGGTGGAGATGCCACACGGCGTCCTGAACATCCTAGAGATCCAGCCCTTTAAACCGCCAGCTCCCATCCTGGCCATGACCCTGGATCATAGAAGGGTGAGTTCCTTCCTCCGTCGCTCTGCATTGGCCTCATCCCGCAGCGGAGAGGAGATGTCTGAGAGGCTGCAGCCCACCTGCAGTGATACAAGCAGCAGAATCCGGGCACCAGACTTGGAAACAGCCCAGTTTTCCTATCAGGGCTTGGGTTGTCTGTATCTTGAAGCTGCCTCCAGCTTCCCATAGGATTGAAGGACATTTATCGAAGTCAGGGGTTCTCAAACTTTTTTTACTGGGACCCCCGCTGACAACTCCCCCCCCCCCCAAATTAACACATTCCCATACTATGCCACCATTCCTTCTGCGCTGCTGCTGGTGGCGGCGCTGCCTTCAGAGCTGGGTGTTAATCCCAGGGCCCAGTTTCCAAATCCTAACCTGGGTAGCTGCAGTTTCAGCTTCTTCTTGCAGTTCTGGTGGGATGTTACGTTCTTCTTCATTTCCCTGCTTGTTGTGTAGCATCGCCGTGCTGTCTGCTGTTCCACCCCAGAGATGGCTGCATTGCAATGGTAGTGCTCCTTGGTTGTGCACGTATTAGCTCACTGAGAGCTTTGAGAGCCTTTGGAATGAAGACTAGAAGGAGTTTGGGAAGGCGCCTGGTGTGAGGAACTGCTGCTGGAGTAATAGCTCTGCCTTGTTTCCCCCATGCAGGCAAAGCTCTATGTGAGCTCGCCGACCGAGGTGGTCCAGGTGCCCATGGACATGTGCGAGGTGTATCACAGGAGCTGCGAGAGCTGCGTCATGGCAAAGGATCCTTATTGCGGATGGGCAGATGGGAACTGCGTCTCCGTTAAAACTAACTTGTACGTCTCCCTTTGCTCACTGTTTTATTGCTTGTTTCTGGTGTCAGTGCTGGTGACAATAAATATACCCTGACCCTGAACACCCCCTTGCTTTGCCCAGCACAGGCGTTAAGCCTATCCAGACTGCAGTCACCTGGTGGGATTGCCGCTCAAGCTGCCAACCTTGAGTTACAATCCAGCTAGCTTGGGTCCCGGAACAGTGAAGCTGCAGCAGTGCAAGCTTGAGCGCTGGCTTGCCCCACGAGGAGCTCCCCAGGGTACTGGGCGGGTTTGGACAGCCTATGAGAGAGCTCACCCTGCTGCAGCTTCCCTGCTCCAGGATAGTGCTAGCTTGGGTGGATTTGCTTGAGCTGCAATCACACCCCGTGACTGCAGCATGGAAGCTGACCTAGCCATGCTAGCTTTCCCTCCGGAAAGCACTGTGTCCATTGGCCACGATCCTGGCTAATCCAGAGCCTAGATGGAGCTTTCACACTCTGCTTTAAATGCACCCACTTCTGGGGTGGAATGCAGCAGTGCCCAGCAATGAGAACGGGATGATACCTACCTACCTCTGCGTCAGCCTGTGAGACCCATATTCACATGGGGCCCAGACCTTCCGCCGGCATAAAACAACATAGCAATATCAGAGTTAATGGAGCTGCACCAATTGACCCCAGCTGTTGCTCCACAAGCAGTTGAAATCCTTGTGTACATGGAGAACACTTACCTGCCCGGGTGTTACTGGGTGTAGTTTCTCTCATAGAAGAGTGCAAGGGGAGGGGAAAAGTATCACAGCCTGATCTGTTGAGATCTACCAATGCAAACAGAACTAAGTATTACTAATGGCTTTACCCAGGCTGGCACCTGGCTCTCCAGCATGGTTATAACCTGCTTTACCTGTCCTCACAGACAAGAAGGGGATTTGGTCACAGTCCTGTGTACACAGTGGGGTCAGCATGGCCTAGCAGCCACAGCACTGGATTGAGACTTTGGAAACAAGGGTTCTATTCCTGGCTCTGCCTCTGGCATGCGGGGTGACCTGGGGCAAGTCACTTCCCCACTCTACCTCAGTTTCCCCATCTGCAAAATGGGAATAATCATCCTGATCTCCGTTGATAAAGCATTTTGAGATCTACTGATAAAATGCACTAGATAAGAGCCAGGGATTAGTGTTGTTTTTGTAATGTAGACAGGCCCTAAAAGACTGGTGCAGAGTGAATGTGTGTGGAGGAGATTACTGGGCATGGTACAATGTCTCTCTCTCCCTTCACCCAGTCACTTGGTGGGCCAGGAAGGAGGAGGGCCAACTCTGATCCCCAGGAGAGAAATCTTCAAAGGCCAGGAAGGAAATCCAATATAAACAACTTGGTGACCTTATTTCTCTGTTAATGGTTGTACCCACTTCCCTTCTATTCAGGACAATGCTACAGAATGTGACCCTGGAGTCCTCACCGGAAATATGTCCCCGTTTGGTCTTCAAACAGCAGGAAGGTACTTTTAACGATCAGCGCTGCTCTTTGATTTCTAGAGCCACTTGCTCTTGGGAAAAGTCAGGCAGTTGGGGCACGGGTAGGGTAGGTAATTAATGTCTTAGGAAGAGGTTTCTAATGCACCTTTTACCTCCCTTGGGAGGATTGTACCTTGTAGGATCTGCCTTCACTGCAGAGTTGACTCAGGCTCTTTCCTGGGTGTTGCCCCAACCCCGCTCCCATCCACATGCAAAACCCTCTCTCTGGGTTGAGCAGTGCTTTGCACCCAGGCTAGCTGGCTCGGCAGGGGGTGCAGGCTAGTGCTTGGGTTCTGCTTTCGCTGGCGCTGGTAACCTGCCCGCTTTGCAGCGAGGCTGCACCTGCGAGTTGGTAGTCCTTCACTGCCTTCCCCACATCCACCCTGTGCCCAGCAAGACAGACTCCCACAACTCACTGGGAAGAATCAAAGAGGCTTAGCTCACTGCAATGCTAGGAATCCTGGAATGGACCCCAGAAGTCCTAGCAACCCATGGGGGAGCACAGCACCAGTGAGGATGCATTAACACGGGCAAGGCTTTGCAGTGGCTGCTCACACCTGGCGTTAGGTTAACCCAGGAGTACTGATCCTCCCCCCGGCTAACACTGGAGTGAAGACAGACCCTTAGTGGCCAAGAGTAAGCGCTGTTATGCGTAAACTGCTCTCCCCTCTGTGGGAAGGGGGACTGAAGCTCCTAAGCAGCTAGTACCTGTAGTCAGGTGAGAAGGACTGAATCTCTCACTCCTGTTATGTGCAGGGTTGTGTTAATACCTCTTTGTAGTTAAATAAGTGATGGATTCACAGCCCCTAGCATTTCATGGCACGAAGCACAGTGCCAAGTGAGGCCACTCAACTTCCTCAGGAGTAGAGTTCAGCTCCTTCTGTTCTGAAACCACAGGCCCTTGCCCCTTGAACTAGAGAATCGCTATTAGCAGTATAGAGTCTATGACACACAGGTCTGATCCACTCCTGCCCAGGCAAGTGGGGCACAGCCAAACTAACCACTATAAAATACCTGAAGTCAAAGGAAGCTGGAGTCAGACCACCCTGTGTACAGCCCCCATGATCCATAGTAACCCTTCATCCCGCTGTTCTCAGCAATGGTTCCTCACAGCTGCTGTAAACCCAGGTTCCACATTCCCTTCCTGCATGCATGTCTCCTGCTCCACTGATAGCGATGGGAACTCTGCAGGCACCCAGCTGGCCCTGACTTATTTCAGGGGGCTGCTGGGGTCAGACAGAGAGGGGCCTTTTTCTCCTCTAAAATCTGCCTGGGTGTGGTCTGGGGCCTTTTAAAGAGGCAAGAGGGAGCCTCCAAACACTGGCCTTGCAAAGCCCCTTGAAGTCCATGGAGATGTTCCCCTCAGATCAGGCTTGTGTATTCAGGTTGGGTGGACATGCAGAATAGGTGGGTGGGTTGAGACCACCTTCCCCCCTCCCCCCATGAGTAAGGGGGAAATGTTGGTTTCATGCTGGACCATGTTTTGGGGACAACCGTCTCACTTCCCCTCTCTTGCCAGTGGACAGCCCGGGGAGCTACCGGAACATCACTGTGGCGCTCTTCTCCCGCTACTTCCTGCACTGCCCCACCGAATCCCACGCCGCCACCTACATGTGGCACCACAATGGCAGCCACGTCCAGAACTGCGGCTCCACCCACAGGCCCTGCATCCACTTCATCAAGAACATGACCCACGACCACTACGGGCGCTACACCTGCATCTCGGAGGAGAATGGCTTCTCCCAAACCCTCGTGAAGGAATGGCTGCTGAAGCAGCCTGCGCCCTCCCAGACTTTGATGCAGAGGAGCCAGGCTGTGGCCGCCTCCCCCTCCTTCTGGCTGGGCTTCCTGCAGATGATGGCTCTTGCCCGGCTGTTCCAGTGAAATGGGGGGTGGTATCCACACTGGTGGGCCAGGACTCACCATTCGGACTACTGTTGATCTTCAGCTTCTTACCAGCACCTGAGCAAGGAAGGGATCGCCCCATCCCAGTGGCTGCTCTCTGGACATTCATCTCTGTGCACCTTGTCCCCCTCTCAGCTTCGTAAGTGGCATCCCTTCCACTTGAAGCAGATGGATTCCATCCCCCACATGTCCGTGCGCATCGAGTCCATCATGGCAGCTTCATGCCGGATGGTGTTTTAGGGACACTGAATGGAGAGGATGAAACCAGCCCAGATCCCTCTCCTGATTCCATGCAGCACAGGAGCTGAGGCCACCAAAGAGACGGGGCAGGACGGGACTGAAGCTAATGCCACCAAAGAGTAACATGGGGCTGATCTGGAATGGGGGCGGGAGGGGGTGGGGTAGGGGTGGAGTTGGGGCAGGGCTGGGAGCAGAGCTTCCTGCTCAGTCTGGAACTGTTTATGGCAGGTGCACTAGTGCTAGACCTGAGTCCTATCAAGTTCTGGATCTGCACTTCTCTCGAGGTCAGGGGGCAAATAGCTCTGGCATCTTGTTGAGCCCTGCACATGAGAGGAGCTAACCACAAAGCTGAAAGCTGTGTCTGAACAGCCCCAGAGTAGAAAATAGCCTCCGAACTGGGAGTGGTTTTGCATCCATCTCTGTTCAGAGGTTTGGTTACAAAAATTTTATACCTTATATTGACTTCTACTTGCTTAACCTTTTGTATTGAGTTTATATACTAGAAAAAGGGATCAGGAACCAGCACTAGTGACCCTGCCTGTAGACAGATTAGACAGCAATACCCACATGTAGCACTCATGAGCGTGAGCTGGCTTTAAGCAGGGCTGTGTGCAAAGGAGAAAGATGTGCAAGAGGTACTTGGATACCATGGGGATGAGTGTGTGGTGATGGATGGATGAGGAGACTTTCCTGGAAATAATCCAGTTCTGGTGTCAAATTCTGGCCTTGTTGACGTGCACACACGTCTCTCTAAAGTTGCTGGGAGCTGCTGATGTGTATCTGAGGACAAAATGTAGACCTTGATGCCCAAGTCTGTCTCATCAGAATTATTCAAAAGAGTCTTGGCTTCTCAGTGATGCTAGAAGGAAAACAAGGGCTGGATCCTCAGCTGGTGTAACTCCACTGGCTTGTGATTTACCCCAGCAGAGGATCTGCTCTGTGGCTTCCTCTCTCCATGATGTGTGCATGATGGATGGGCGGAGACCAGTCTCCTAATGGAGGGAGAAGACTGGATTCCCCCCCCCCCCAGCCCGCCTCCCAGAGTTGATTGTGTCTGATCATTTCAGCTCAACTAGTGAGATAAGGATAAACTGTGAAATAAGGAGAATTCTCCTTAGGTCGTCACATGCTTGGTCAGTTTGCTGGGTGTTGGCCACTCAGCCCTGGAGCATATTTTGCTGCACTACATTTTCTGATATTCGTAAACCCTTTCTTGCGTCGTATACACTGATTCTGTTACATCCTTTTTCAAAGCACTTTAGTATCATAATGATGTGACTATTAAAAGGCCTATTTATTATGTTTCTAAGTTAATTTTGCATCATGTTGTAGAGGGTGATTTTTTTTTAATCTCCCCTCTCCCCCCCCCCAAAAAAGCATCTCAATAAAACTGTGACTTCTCATTAACTAAAGCATGAGTGTGGTCATGATTACAGCCCCATCTCTTAGCTGGAGGGGTCCTACCATGTGGAAAGAGTTGCTGGGTGGGAAACTGAGGCCCCGATTCAGCAAAGCAGTCAGCAGATCATCTAGGCATGTGGCTATGTGTATTGAGGTGTCCTTGGGTTGTAATTCCACATGTGGGAAGTCTTAACCATCATTGGACTGAGCAGAAACAGCCAGGGAGGGGCATTGGGGAATGGGGTGGAGATGATGGGTATTCTGGGTAAGTTCTACTTCTCAGCAATACGACATTTCTTCCTGGCTGTTGGTTAGCGTGGCTAAGATGACTTTGCTGGGAAGCCAGAAAGCCAAGGAATCGAAACACCAGCACCCTGCCTGAGTCAAAGCACAGCCACAAAGTCACAGGAACGCTAAGGAAGTCGCCCCGTCGCACCACGTTGCAAGGGGGGCAGCCAGGAACAAAGTGGGGCTGGGAGCTGGGGGAGATGTTAATCTCACTGCAGATCCGCTACTGGAATTCAGGGGCAGTGATGGAAAAGGAGAAGCCTTCGTTCAAAAGTGAATTCCGAGCTGGGGCAAGGTGCCAGCCCCACAGAGTGAAGTGTGCTGCTTATCCACAGAGCATGTTTTCCTCACCAGCTCACTCCACCTGCGTCCTTGGAGCGGTTGGGAGCTCCCTGATCTCACCCCATTGCTGGGACTGCCAACAAGGGGCAAGTTAGGACACCGTTGATTCAGGTTGCAAGATGGAGACCTGTCCACTAGGGGCAGTGCTGAGAACAGCCCTTTGTCATGTGTGCCACCAAATAGCCACCAGCAAGGAATAGCCTTTGGGCCACTGACCTGGATCTGAAGAGGTGATGCAGAGGTGAAAGGCTCTACCCCGGAGCCTATCCTGAGCCAGCCAGAACCTCACTGCTTAATTCGTTGCTCGTTTAGACCCCAAGCCAGCAAGGCTCCTAGGCAGAACTTTACGCACACAGGCAATCCTAAATCACTGCCTGTGCTGAAAGATACACACATGGTACTGTTGTGCTGGAGATGGGGCAGAGGGCTCAGTGCTCGGCAGGACTGAGCCCCTCGGCAGCAGCTGGAGCATGCCATGCCATCTATCCATACACCTAGCCATACATCTAATTATAGCTGCCCACTCCCTGCCCTACCTTACACGTCCACCAGAAACATGATTATAAATGTGTTCAACAGAGCCTGTGTGGGGGACCTGTCCACACTAGGATAAAAGTCACAGTTGAAAACCTGTTAGCTAACCTGTTTTAACTCCTGCATATAGACAGGGTGAGCTGTACGTGAACATGTGGTAACAGGTGGAGGCGGATGCTAGGTTTATCCATGCTCCTAGGAAGTGCTGAAGTGGATCTGAAGACAAAAATTTAGCCATGTAAATAATGAAGAGGCCAGGTCACTGCTACAGAGCAAGCTGGCATGCTTGGTAAGCTGGACGCAGGCAAACCATGTGTGTTTTTAATACAGCTCAATGTAAATAGATGCATCTAGGAACAAAGAATGTCGGCCGTACCTACAGGACGTGGGGGGAAGGGCTCTATCCTGGGAAGCAGGGACTCGGAAAAAGGTTTGGGAGCCGTGGTGGATAATCAACAACTAGTGTGATCCTGGGATACCTGAAGAGGAGTTGGAGCCAAGAGATTAGTTTCGCCTCTGTAGTTGGCACTGGTGTGACCGCTCCTGGAATCTTGTGTCCAAGTCTGGTGCCCACAATTTGGGAAGGATGTTAATAAATTGGAGAGGGGTCGGAGAAGAGCCATGACACTGGTTAAAGGATTAGGAAACCTGCCTTATAGTGATAGACTCAAGAAGCTTGGTCTATTTAGCTTAACAAAGAGAAGGTTAAGGGGTGACTTGATACTGTCTATAAGTACCTATTTGAGGAACAAATATTTTATAATTGGCTCTTCCATCTAGCAGACCATATTTCCCTGTGCTGAAGTACAGGGCACACTCGTATTCAAGCAGGTTCAATGGTAATCAATCTGAACTATGCAGTACAAATGTTCAAATGAACATTAAGTTGACTGAGCCCTTGTTAAAAAGAAATACGTGTAGTTGGATTCTTTTTGCTTTCTTATTTTTAATGCTTTAGGATTCACAGGAGGGAGAGGTTACACACACTCCCCTACTCCACCCCCTCCCCAGGGGGAGAGGTGACACACACCCCCACATGCAGTCCTGTACTCCTCTCTCAGATGGGGTGGGGGGTAACTGACCGTTCTAACCCTCCCTCCCTGGCACTCTCCGTCCTCCATGCCTGGCTAGGCCCCTGGCATGGTCCCACCACTCATGGTGTCATGTCTTCACAGGGTTCATACCAGAATGTGGCCAGCAGCAGCCTTTTTCACTGTGTGGGAGGGGAGGGAGCTACTTCCAGCTGGGTGGGGGAAGAGAGGGATGACCTGGCCTGTGGGTTTGCAGAGCTCATCTCTCTTTTCTGCCCCTCCCCACATGACTGGAAGCAGCTTGTCCCTTCCTACCCACATAGTTTTGAAAGGCAGCTAACACCTCCAGGCTGCTGCTGGCAGGGGCGGCTCTAACCATTTCGCCGCCCCAAGCACGGCAGCACGCCGTGGGGGGCGCTCTGCCGGTCACCGGGAGGGCGGCAGGTGGCTCTGGTGGACCTCCCACAGGCGTGCCTGTGGAGGGTCCGCTGGTCCCGCGGCTCCGGTGGACCTCCCACAGGCGTGCCTGCGGATGCTCCACTGAAGCCTCGGGACCAGCGGACCCTCCACAGGCACGCCTGCGAGAGGTCCACCGGAGCCGGCGACCGGCAGCGCGCCCCCCGCGGCATGCTGCCCCAAGCACGCGCTTGGCATGCTGGGGCCTGGAGCCGCCCCTGGCTGCTGGCCACTGACATAACGCAGCTGCCTCCTGTTCCCCAGCTCCAGCGCGGATAGGAAGGGGTTAAGCCCTAAGAATGCATTGTGTACCAGGGGCTTCAGTGAAGCGGGCAAGAGAGGTGGCTCAGCAGGGGAGGGTGCCTAGAGGATGGAGCAGCCCTGTGCCCTAGGGGGCAGGTGAAGAGGGTGCTAAGCCCCTACCTAGGTCCTGCTGTGGACCCTGTGGGGTTGGGGGACAAACAGGCTGGAAATCGCTTCCCTCCACCACCACTTCAGAGCTTAGCTGAGGGGCGGAGATGCTTCCCGTGCCAGTGCTGTGCAGGACTTTGGCACATGCAGGGCTCGGCTCCTCCTATCCAGCACCCCGGGCCGGAGGATCTTGGGCTTTCCTGAGGCACCGGCCCAGCCAGAGGCAGTGGGGGAAGGAAGGAGCCTGCAGGCCAGGCTGTTAGTGAGCTGAGTGCTTCCAGTGGGGGCTGGTTCTCTGCACAGCGCTGGGAGTGGGACGTGCCCGCCGGGGGAGATACGGAGGAGATATGGAGATGTGAAGGGGCAAAGCAGGGAAAGGACAGTGAGGGGGGAGCACATAAAGGGCCGATGAGTGGCCAGCAGAGGTAACACGTAACCAGCTGCCACCTGGCGCCTGCCCGCACTCACCAGCCACCGCATCTCATAGTGCGCAGCCAGTACCGGCTGGAAATGGGACGGGGGCAGAGCCCTGCTGGCTGAGAGCTGGCACGCAGCAGGGGCTGTGCTGGCAGACCAGCAGGGGAAGCGGCCAACCTCACGTGCTGCAGCTTCATCCTGCCACTAGCCTTGCACACCCACCCCCATTGTCAGCCACTGGATCCCCCACTCACCACTGGTGGGCGGGTGGCTGGCGAGCAGGGATCTGGCCAGCAGCAGAACCTGCCGGTACTGATGGGTGGGGAAGGAGAGAGAGAAAATAAGGGACAATTTGCTCATTTTTAAGAAAAAGTTGGGACAGCTGCAGGAGGATTTAAATATGGGACTGTACCTTTAAAAATGGGACATCTGGTCACCCTGTCTAGCAGAGAAAGGTCTAACATGAGCTAATGGCTGGAAGTTGAAGCTAGACAAATTCAGGCTAGAAATAAGGTGTATATTTTTAACAGAGAGTCAATAACCATTGGGACAGCTTACTAAAAGTCATGGTGGATTCTCCAGCACTGCAATTTTTTAAATCAAGATTGGATGTTTTCCTAAAAGATACACTCTAGGCAGGGATTATTGTAGGGAAGTTCTCTGGCCTGTGTTGTGCAGGAGGTCAGACTAGAGCAGGGGTTCTCAAACTGGGGGTCAGGACTCCTCAGGGGGTTGTGAGGTTATTACATGGGGGGTTGTGAGCTGTCAGCCTCCACCCCAAACCCCGTTTTGCCTCCAGCATTTATAATGGTGTTAAATATATAAAAAAGTGGTTTTAATTTATAAAGGGGGGGGGGTCGCACTCAGAGGCTTGCTGTGTGAACGGGGTCACCAGTACAAAAGTTTGAGAACCACTGGACTAGATTATCACAATGGTGGTTCTTGCCTTGGAATCTATGAAAACCTATGTGAAGCTCTAGGAGGTCAGAGTGGGGGTGTGGGGCCTTGCATGGGCGGCGGCTATCAAAGGCCAGGGGAAGCTAAGTCACCCCCTAACTGAGGTCAGCGTCCTGCCCATGCTCCACCCCAAGCCCTGCCCTCACTCACCCTCTCCCCTGAAGCCAGAGGGGGCCGGTGGCCTGGAGCTTGGGGCTGAGGTTGGCGGTCAGAGGCTTGGGGGGCCAGGGGTGGCTAGTGCCAGTGCTCGGGCTGACGTGGCTGGGGCAGGCCAGCCGGGGCTCCTCTGGTGGCGGGGGCAGGACCTTGGATGGAAGGGGTGGGGCTGGGGGCTAACCTCCTTGAAGGTGGGGTTCCCTGGCCACCCATGGGGCCTTGCATGGATTCGATTGCAGGTTGGGGGCTTCTGTGTGTTGGCTGTAGCAGTAATCACTCTGCTACGCCATGTGTATTCATTTCAGTAAAGAACTGTAGTTTTTAAGCAAAACAAAACTCCTGTACCCTGGCAGACCTGCAGTAATTGGGACAACGTCTCTTTAAATGAAACAAAAAACTTGTGCTAAGTGAGAAATGGGAAAAAGAAGTTGTTGTTAATCAAATGGAAATGAAAACCAGCAGGGTGAGGGGGCGGGATGGGGGTGGAATGTGAGTTAAGCTTCCGCGCGCGTGTCAGACAATGGACCAAAACCCAAAGCCAGCCAAATCGCAGCCTGAAATCTTGGCTCTGTCTCTTTAAATAAAGGCAGGAATTGGAGAGGGAACAGCTGGCAAAACAAGTTTGTTTGTGGTCAACATTCTGCTCTTGGGCATGACCTCAGTGATCTACTCGCACTGAGCCCTCTGCCGCTGTCAATGGGTGCACGCAGCTGAGGGTAGAATCTGGCCCCTCAGTGCATTTACAGGTGGTTTGCCATCTAGCATCTGCAGAGATGTCTTCCCTGGATTCCTTGATGTGCAGGAGGGGCTTCTGAAACCAAACGCAACTCAAGGCTTAGTTGTTATGTGCATTATGGTAACACGGAGAGGCCCCCAACTGAAATCAGGGCCCGACAGTGCTAGGTGCTGAACAGACAGACAGTGAGAGAGAGCGTGTAAGCCCCGAAGAGCTTAAAATCTGGACAGACAAGACAGACAAAGGGTTAGAGGGGAAACTGAGGCACAGAGCGGCGCCATGACTCACCCAAGAGCCAGTCCAGTGCACTATCCGCTAAAGCACTCTGCCTCTCCCAAGAGACCTCCTACAGCCTGGGATATGTTTCTTCCTCTTTTAGGCAGGTTGTGTGATCTCTCCCATGGTGCTGGGCAATTCACTTTACTTCTTAGTGCCTCAGTTTCCCTGACAATGAAAAGGGCCCATCTTTCCAAAGCACTGGGAGTGCGATGGGCGATGGCAGAAAAGTGCTTGCTCCGTGCTAAGTGCCAGCATCCTTTCACCCTGCAAATGGGTGTGAGGGCACGTGTTGGGAAAAGCCTGCAGGAGTGTTTAATTTGTGACTTATGCAGGAGATCGATGCCAGGATTTAGCCCTGAGCCTTTTTCCCTCTGGCAGGAGCCTGAAACAGCCACGGTCCAGGGTTCTGAGGTGGGACTAGGAGATGGGGGTGGGGGGTGGGATCCACACAGCGGCGGCTCCAGGCCCCAGCACGCCAAGCGCATGCTTGGGGCGTCATGCCGCAGGGGCCGCTCTGCCGGTTGCCGGGAGGGCGGCAGGCGGCTCCAGTGGACCTCCCGCAGGCATGCCTGTGGAAGGTCCGCTGGTCCCGCGGCTTCAGTGGAGCATCCGCAGGTGTGCCTGCGGGAGGTCCACCTCAGCCACAGGACCAGCGGACCCTCCGCAGGCACGTCTGCGGGAGGTCCACCGGAGCCGCGGGACCGGCGACTGGCAGAGCGCCCCCCGCGGCATGACGCCGTGCTTGGGGCGGCAAAATTGCTAGAGCCACTCCTGGGTCCACATCATTGTTACCACACGGCCCCGTGTGCCAGGCTGGGTCTCCGCACAGCAATAAAGAACGGCATCCACAGCAACTTTGGGTGCAGGGGGTTGGGGCCAGAGCTGATGGAGGCAGGGCTGTCTCCAGGCACCAGCTCAGCAAGCAGGTGCTTGGGGCAGCCAAGGGGCAGGGGCGGCACGTCGGGCTCTTTGGCAGCAATTCGGCGGCGGGTCCCACGGTCCCTCTTGGAGGGAAGGACCTGCTGCCGAAGTGTTGCCGAAGAAGAAAGCAGCACGGTGGAGCTGCCGCCAATCACGATCACGGCTTTTTTGTTTGGTTGTTTTTTTTTCCCCCGCTTGGGGTGGCAAAAACCCTGGAGCTGGCCCTGGGTGGAGGGGATGGACCCTGCTCTGTGTGGCTGTGGCCCTTGCAGCTGGAGGCCTGAATCCCCATTCAAGGAGCCATGCCTGTGCTAGCTTTGATTGAGTGAACGCTGAGCATGCTATAAATAGCAGCATTGTTGTGGCGGCACATGCAGTGGGTGGGGCTAGCTACCCACGGATGCACCTGGCATCTCAGAGGGTAACTCATGCCAAAACCTCTGGGCTGACTTTTGAGTTGGATGGATACTGCGTGTGCATGTAAATTTCACCCCACAGGAACCTGCGCTGAGGGTGATGCTGCAGAGAGTCACTCACAACATACCAGGTGTGCCCAGCTGGCATGTCCTTCCTGTGGGCCTCCTGCCGTCATACCAGTGTGAGTCACCTCCGGGCTGCTCCCCTCTAGCCCCATGTATGGTGTGAGGCAGGAATCACCTTTCCCTGCTGGCCTCATTCAGAAAGCCCCTGGTTAACTAACACAAACAGCTCCCCCCCACCCTCTCAATGTGCTATTACAATGGGCTGCAGACTTCAGCAACAGGCTGCTTCCTTCTTTGGAGAGAAAGGCACAGGGCTCTGGCACATGGTATTTCTTCCTGCTCTATTGTGATTTCCAGTGCGTGCATAGTTCTTGTCCTTGCACAAGAACGGGTGACACCAGCCAAAGCCTTAGCCAAGCTTAGCCAGAGGGGGTCGTTGCTTTCAGTGCCCCAGCAAAACGTACTGTGCTGGGGCACTGGAGTGAGGCCAGGAGATTCCAGCCTCACTGCCACCCCCCCACCCTCGCCGAGATCCTCGCGATCTTGGGCTGTGTGCCAAGATCCAGGAACCCCTGTGTAGTCAGGCCCGGGAGTATGCTAGGTGTCCACGTCTTACTGGCTGGAGGTGGTGAACACCAAATAATTGGCTCTAAGGTCTGGTCTACACTTAAAATTAGACCCACCTAGCTACGTCATTCAGGGTGGTGAAAAATGTCATGCCGTGGCACCTTAGGTAGGTCAGTCTAAACCCCAATGTAGACACGGCTAGGTCGATGGGCAAATTCTTCTGTCAACCTAGCTACCGCCTCGTGAAGAGATGGATTAACTACGGTGCCGGAAAAGACCCTGATTCCTGCAACATAGGAAGCTTCTGCACTACAGCAATGGCCGTGATGCTGTGGCAGCTGGAGTGTAGACGTGGCTTAATACGCCTGTTCCTAAGAACTGTTGGCAATGAAGGCATTGGGCTGGTGCCTCACTGGGGTAAAATGGCACAGCTCTGCAGGGAGCTGAGAGTCTGGTCTGAAATGTTCATAACAATGAGTTTCACTTAGTTCCATGGGGCCTTTCAGCTGCACAGGATCTAAACAGGCTAAACCTTTATACTAGCCAGTGTTTTAACAGTCACAAGAACACAGTTCAGTCTCATAGAATCATGGATTATCAGGGCTGGAAGGGACCTCAGGAGGTCATCTAATCCAATCCCCTGCTCAAAGCAGGACTACTCCCCAGACAGAGTTTTGCCTCAGTTCCCTAAATGGCCCTTTCAAGGATTGAACTCACAACCCTGGGTTTAGCAGGTCAATGCGCAAAACACTGAACTATCCCTCCCTCCATCTAACCCTGCCTTTACACTGTGTGGCTAGAGCCAAGCGGGCCTTCAGCCTGTCCATTCTCAGAAATGTTTGCATGTGGCTAGTTCTAACTAAGCTCTGCGGTTCACACCTCCCAGAGCTGCACTGTGTGGTGTGGGGGAGGATTCACACCTTGCCAGTAGGGTCAGTGGAGGCTGGAGATTGCACTAGAGGGCTGAATGCAGTTAGAGGAAGAGGAGCTCACACCTTTGCTGAAGCAGTGAGGAAGCCCCCTCGGCTGAGGGTGCAGCTCTGCACGTCTCTATGCACGCTAGATTCTGCATTCGTAGCAGCAGGTGTTGGCTGGGGCCATGCAGTGCAAACCGGTGAGGTGCTGATAGCCCTCAACATGCAATGAAGTGCTGCCACTCTCCGGATCAAACCTGGGTGCTATGCAGTGAGCTTAACCCCAGGCAACACTCTGGTGCAGCAGCGTGGAAATTCTGCATCACTATTGTCATTTACATCACAAACGGGAGGGTTTCTAATTAAGCAAAAAGTGAATGTAAATAATTCAATCAATGCAGCAACCCCAGTGTTATCCCCTTTGCTACTAAAGTCAATGTATTTTACACTGTGTCCACATATTTTTTTTCCACTATGCCAATGACTCACTGCATTGTAGAAGCTTTCAAGGGGAAGCAGGAGGTTTGGGCATCTGGTTAGGAGCTGTTTGGGGGTTTGGTCACCTGGGGAGGTGTGGGAGGCAGTTTCGGATTGTGGGGTGAGCACATTAGCTAAACGTGAGCACATCCTGCTAAAAATCATCAGCCATGAAATCACAATAATTATTATTTTGATGATGAATAGTTTAGGGGAAGGGAGGTTGATAGGTCTCAGAGTTAACAATGCATTGCTATGAGCTGATGGGCACACCTCTCAGCGCTGGTTTTTCAGGCTGCCTGCAGAAGATAACATTGCACCGGTTTACACTCGGTTCATAAGTTCAGGGTAAGAAGCCCAGTCCATTTCTATGGTATGGGGTGGGGTTCTGCTGCGGATTACGTGGTGGGGGGCCCACATATTGTCCCAGGCGCCAGACTGGCTGGCTCCTATGCTCCCCTTTCTCTTTTAGCTAGAGACAATTTTCTGCAAGGCTGGCTAATGGGACAGCAACCCATTGATTCACAGGTTGAGCACTATCTTCGCAATGGAGAGGAACAGAAAATAGAGAGACGGCTTCTGCGTGGGCCAAAACAGTCCTTGATGGAAGTTAGAGCAGCCCTGGGACCGCTCTAGGAAGCTTCCCTAGGGTTACCTAAGGGCTGCGCAGCAGCCCAGAATCCACTGCACCAGTGAGCCTTACAGCTATTCCCCGTTTGCCCCCAACATGCTCCTGCCTGCCCTGGCACATCCCCTCAGCTAGGGGCTCAGCATGGGGCTGCCCCCCCAGCTCCTTGTGATGCACTTAAGGCCCCATCTGCTGCAAGAATAGGAAGCAGTGTCATCCTCTCCATTTAATAAGAGAAAGTAACCCTAGCTCGGGGGTTCGCAGGTATGGTCACCAGGATCCTCAGCGGAGAAATTTGGTTACAACAAACCTTTTTTTTTTTAAATGATATAATTAGTAATAACTGTGTAACGTTTGTGGTATTATTAATAGTACATATTATACTTGATCTTGAAAAGCTTATTTTATTTACTTCCAAATAAGTAAGCGTAAGTGTTGTTAGTACGTGGTTTAACTGCAGGCACTGTGAATTTGTTTGAGACCCGCTGCGCTTCATGGTGTGAAATAGGGGTTCTTAGCAGTGTTTTCCATGGCACCACATGTATTTCCTATGCAGATAATACTCCAAAGAGCAGCGGGATTGTTAAAAAAAAGCACAAAGCTTTTTCTCTGGGGCATGGCAGGGTTGTTTTTGTCTTTGGGAGCAAAGAAAAAGGCAGATCACGGAAGAGGAAAAACCCATACATCACCCCTTCGCGCAGACAATGACTTGATTGTTCCATGGCAGCTATTTTGAGGCTATTTTTAAGTGACAAATTGGTTCACAGTTCAAGGCCAGGTACGGCAGTTCCTGTGTGACAGTTACCAGTCCCACCGTGTGGTCGCTGGCTTCCTGTTCCTTGTGGGGAAACTGTGGGGTCTTGTCAGGTTAGGAAAGTGGAGTTTGTGCGGGGCCAAACCCCCCTCCCCCCACAGGGGCTTTCTTTGTCACCTTGTTACGCTGGAAACTGTGAGAGAGCAGAGGAACCCATTAATTAATCCTTGTGTCATAAGGCAGGTGGGCTTGTGGTTTAGCCTAGGGTTGGAATCAGGAGTTTTAGGAGCTATTCACTGCTTCGCTACTGACCTGCTCTGTGACCTCGGTCATGTCACTTCCCTTCTCTGTGCCCCAGGTCCCCGCTGGTCGAATGGGCGTGAGCGTGCTGTTCTAGCTCAGCCTGGGTGTGGTGAGGAGCTGTTCAGCAATATTTGCCAAGTGCTTGGCCTTCCTTGCCTGGAGGGCACAGGAAATGTGTGGTGTTACTACAGCCACAGAGGTTTTGTGAGCGCTGACGACCTGGCTACCTGTAGGGTTGAGCACAGCACCGAGATCTCCGGCTTAGCCTGCCTGCAAAGTCCTCCTGCCCCTGGCCCTGACCTGCAGGGCCACAGCCAGTCCAAGGGTCCCGTGTCACTCTCTCCACCTCCTGCCAAGGTTGCAATCAGCCCTCACAGCACTCAGGGAAACTCCTCAGCCCTGCGTGCCTCACTCCAGATGGGAGTGGAAGTTACACTGGCTCCTGGGCTGGTGCAAGGGGCTGCAAGTTCTTGTGGTGCCCAGTTCCTCATAGGCTGGGAAGCTCCTACCGTCCACTGAAATCAGTAGAAGTTGGACGCCTCACTACCCTTGAGGCTCTGGGCCTAGGACTCCAGAGACTTTTTTTTCAGTTCTCCTAAAAACTCCCTGTGTGGCCAGGGACAAGTCACGTTGCCTCATTGTGCCTCAATTTCCCCATCGGTAGATGGGGCTCAGCTTTCCCTACCTCCCAGGCTGTTGTAAAGATAAATTCATTAATGAAGATGAGGTGCTGAGGCATAGGTACTGGTTTTACTTTTCCCTGGGGGTCCTCCACACCTGCTGTGCCCTGAGGCCCTGCCCCCATTCCACCCCTCCCCTGAGGTCCCACCCTTGCTCAGCCTCATCCCACCCTCGCTCCACCTTCTTCCCCAAGGCCATGCCCTCACTCCGCCCTCCTTCCCAGGCCCCCCCTACTCCACTCCCCCTCCCCCGCTCCTTCCCTTCCTTTCCCCCTGAGGTTCCTGTCCGCTCGCTGCTCTCTCCATCCTCCCTCAAGCTCCTCCCCCATGCCTACCACCAGCTAATTGGGGGTGCTGCCAAACTGCTGTGGCTGGTGGCTTCTGAGCTCCCACTATTTTTTTCCCATGGGTGCTCCAGACCCAGAGCCCCCAGGGAGTCGGTGCCTATGTGCTTAGGTGATGTGGACCAGATAAGAACCTCCGCAGAGCCCTGACAAACAGCCCAGCTTTGAACACAGCCGTTGCTATGGCTATTACAAACCATGCAAGAAGGGATAAGTTCCTGCCCCTGGGGACAGAGCGGCACATGGCATAGGAGATAGGAGCTGGGAAATGCACGAGGTCTCGCTTATAGCTTGCACAATGTTTCCTGTGACCTCCCTTTCCAGGTTCAGCATTGCTGGCATGAGTGATGGACAGGAAGGAGGCTGACAACACAGGTGATCCTGGGATACAGCTAAATATGGGGTGACCGGAGTTATGAGCCAGCATGACTCCATCCCCATCCTGCTCTTAGTAAGGCTCCCTGGAGTATCGCATCTGTGTCTGGACACTTTCCTGATGACTGAGGGTGTCGAGTATGCAGGCTACTCTGGTATGTATGTCTCTGTGGCTGATACTGTCTGTGACACAGCCGGGAATGCTGGATGATGCGATCCGAGTCAAAGTCTCTCCCTGGGAATCAAGGCAAAGCAGGAGAGCGAAGGTTTCACTGTTTCCTGGGTGTCACAGGGTGAACGAGGGCTTGAGGGTGTGGAACAGCACACAGACTTTGCACGTCCGGTTTGATTACAGGCGTGGTCGATGAGTCTAGATGTATAACTGCAGCTCTGGCACGACCTTCTTCTGTGGCCTTTGGGCAATTCAATTCACTGCTTGGTGCCTCAATTTCACCATTTCTAAGTGGGAAAAACCATGCTTCTTTATGCCAAAGAGCCATTGTAAATGTCAATTAGGTATTGTCTGTAAAGGACTTTGAACATGAGAAGTGCGTCATCAGGCTTGTCCATGTGGGGAAGTTATTCTGGAATGAGGTGGGTCGAGGATTTAAAGCACAATAGCTATTGTGGAATCACTCCTTGGGTGTACACACTTATTCTGCAGCAGCTATTCTCATCAATTTCCCCATGTAGACAAGCCCTCAGTGTTAGGATCATTGTCTTCTGCTGGGAGGGGAGCTGAGTAAGTTGCTTTGGAGATAGTCTCATACAGTAGGGAAGTTTTACCAGGAGCGCTATACAATCCAAGCCCTCCTAGGGCAGATGCAGTTAGTTATGCCAGCATGGAGGTGCTATTGGCAGTTGTAAAAGGGCTGTCTGCCCCTTGAGGAGCCAATGTTCTGGGGAAGAGCCTGGCAGACAGATATTTGGAATTGTGGGACCCAGCTGGCCTGCATCAAGTGAGTGGGGCTGAAGTGATGGGTCCCAGCTAAGGAATATAAATTAGGGCCCTGTCAGTAGACTAGGAGAGGGATGAGACTGGATTTGCCAGGGGTTGAAGCAGCAGCAGCCGCCGCCGCAACCTGAAAGGCTAAGTAAGGGTCGCAGCCCAGTCTGGGAACAGAACTAGTGTTTTTCAGTTGTTCCATGTTTCTTTCTCTGTGCTGTGCTGGGGTTGCGGCTGAAGACTGGGCCTGCTACCTTACAGTGATATCGCACATGCTGCTTTGGGGAGTGACATAATCAGCTATAGTGATGATTTTCAAGAAGAGCTTTGTGGGCTACTACTAATTATTATTATTATTATGCTTGTTGGTGTACAAACACCACCAGAAAGATGGTGCCAGCCCCCCAAAAGCTACCACCTAATGGCTTGGGGGGGGAGGGAGGGCACGAAGGAGGTGTAAATGACAATAGCTTAGATTCCCTTTGATACACCTCTGCCCTTGGCTCATAGTGGCCAGAATGCCCCACCCAGTGCAAAGTGCTTGTTCCCATGTCCTCCTCTGAGTGTAGGAGTCAGAGGCCTGCTGGGTCGGAAAGCAGACAGACGCTCGTTCCTGGGAACGGGAGTCACTTACTATAAATGAGATGAGCTCTGAGTTGGCTGGGAGGTCTCTTCCTACATCGCGCACGCAAATATTTTGTTTTAAGAAATCAACTTCCTTCTTTCCCCTTGTTATTGTTCTTTCGTCCCTGTTTGTGTGTCCTTTTTTTTCTCTTCTAGTTCTCCGTTTTTACTATCAAGGTTAGTGAGACTGTTTGGAATGGCATAACCTACTTCCCCCCTTTACTCCATTCACGTTTTAACCATATAAGCCTTGAAGGCAGGTGTGATGAAATATGGTCCTAGCTCTTTTTATTAATTGCATATGTTGATCTGCATCCCAAAATGTGATGTATCTGCTTGGTGCCTAACAGGATCAGATACTATCAATAGGCTGTGGAGAGAGACAGCTGTCAGGCTGGTGATTATAACCCATTGAGACTGAGCACCTGAGCTGGGTGCTCTGAGACCAGAGGAGCAGGTAATCCAGTAACTGACAGTGGGATTTCAGAAGAGCGAGCGTGCGTGCCTGCAGTTGGGTGTGTGAAAATGTTTACAGGTCTAACCACACACTGAGGTGAGAGCCTGATGCTGCACTAGTGCAGTTACCAATCTGCATGGCAAGTCTCCTATCACCACGACTGCTGTCACTCTCCCAGCTGGCCTGTGTCATGTCCATGCAATCGTGCGTGCAGGGACTCAGGTTGCATGTGCAGCCTGGATAATTACATGGATGAATTAGAGACACAATTGCACATTTGATAGAAATCATAGCGAAACTGATTGGCGGGGTGGGGGGGGCCACTGATGTGATGGGAAGTGATTCTTCTAGGGCAGATGTGGTTTGGAGCTGTCCCTAGGATCCCACGTTCTGCTGGGTGTTTCACTAATTCCATGGTTAAAACCTTCCTCTACAGAGCAACTTCCCACTGAGTGTAGGAGCTCAAGTTTCACCCTGTGAATCATTCTTCGTTATTCACAGTATGGGAATGGCTCAGGCTGCACCACTAGCTCTGAACCAGCGAGATGGGTGTGGCCTATCTCTGTTTACAATACAGCTGAGGAGGTGTGTGGTTTTGGGAGAGAGGAGGAAAGGGATTGGCTAATGCAGAAGGACTTCAAGCCCTGAATGTACTAAGTGACCCACTCTGCCCATCAGTCAGACTCTGTGCCTGATACTTTTTCATTCTCATAGGAATAATGATCTCCATACAGGACGTTGCCTGGGGCCCATGGATGTTACTAGACTCTTAGCATATTGCACGTTGATTATGACCATGTCCCCCATAATCAAGCACAGGGGGTGAAATTCACTCCTGTGCAGGGGGATCGGACTTGGCCCATGCATCATTTAAACTCTGGTTTAAGTGGGATTTAATGGGGTGTCAAGGCCTCTCGTTGGCTCGCCACGCAAGGGTTTCCTGCGTACGTGATCCAAGCTGGTAAAATGGTGACTGTCAGGGTGAAGGAGGTTTCCTAAAATCCTGGGGGAGATTTTAAAGGTACGTCTACACTGCGATGCTAAACCCACGGCAGCCAGGCTCAGAGCCCGGCTCAGCTGACTTGGGCTCACAGTGTTTGGGCTGAGGGGCTACAAATTGCATTGTAGATGCTCAGGCGGGAGCAAGGGCTCTGAGACCTACCCCCGTCATGGGGTTTCAGAGACCAGGCTGAACGTCCTGCAGCCTGAGCCGGGCCAGCCACAGCCGTGCCGTGGGTCTTTTGTCACAGTGTAGATGTACCCTAAATGTCTCACTGAAGCATAGGTTGCAAAAATCCTACCCTGCAGTGGGGAGAGTCTTAATTATCCTTCCGTTATGGGAGGGAGTCTCCTCGGGAGTGTGTGTGAGCTTTGGCAGGTGTGCACAGCTGGCCAGCGTGTGAGCCCTATTTCACATCTGCTCACGACGTCAGGGCAAAGTTCACTTTGTTCTCTCAGCGACCGTTGCGCTCGGCTTTCCCGAGCTGGTGTGTAACGGAGGCTAACCTGCCAGCTGATCAGCCAGTTCTCTCTCCCTTTCCCCAGCCCTTTGTCCAGTTTGTTAGTTTACACTGTAAGCTCTTTGGGGCACGGACTATGTGCTACTTGGTGTTTATACGGCACCTAGCATAACTGGGGCCCTCTTGGTTGGCTCACTAATAAATAGTAAAGGACTGGCACTGTAACAATCCATAACTTTATAGGGAGGGAAAACATAAGGCAAGAGATGGCTGGCTGGGGAAACGTGCTTTATATTTATCATTACCAGGTTCTCTTTCAGGATAATTTTCTTTTTATTCCTGCTCCCACTAGAGCAGGATTTCTCCTGAAAGAGTCATTTCCTGAATGGCTTTGTAATCAACGGCTGCTGCCCTGATCTCAGTGTGAACCCTGCATGATCTCTCCTCCCTATGGGTTATTAGCTGTTGAAACAGCAGAATCATTGTCTCAGCTCACTGGCTGCAGGCTCTGTTATTCAACATGGTCTGTTGATGGTTCTTTCGACTCCCTATGGCCCAATGGGACTCCTACATTCCTTTGGGCACTGGTGAATCCAGGCCCATTCCTGTTTCTGGAGCCGGGGGTGCGATGGGATGGGGAGAGCACTGGGAGGAAGGAGATGCTGTATCCAGAGGCACGGGAAGTATGGATGCAGTGGGTGCTGCAGCACCCCCAGGTTTGCAGCTGGAGTCCCAGCTGCCGGCTCTGCACCCCTGCCAGCCAGGGGTTCCTGCTGCCTGGGGGCTCTGCTGCAGGCCTGGGGCCCAACCGGCCGCCGGCCCTGTGCTTGGGGGCTCTGCTGGGGTCCCAGCCACCAGCCCCATGCCTGGGCTCTGCACCCACCCCTAGCTGTGGCCCCAGCCTCCGTCCCCCCCTCCCGGAGCCATGGCCCTGCTCCCGGCCCCAGCTCTAGGGGGCAGTGAGGGGCACGGACAGGGGTAAGAGGGGTGCATTTTAGCACCCTCACTCCAAAAACTGTTCCAGCACCACTGGCTGTATTAGCAGGAAGACATGTCATCGGGGGAGAGGCGTTAGAAAGAAGCCGTGGGTGGATGGGGTCACTATAGAGAACCTGGTTTCAAGGGAATGTGCCAGCTACGTCCACAGCGCTTTCCATTCTGTATTTTGTTCTCAGTCGTGGTGTCTGATTCTAATCTCAAAGCATTTCCTGGGTTCCATTGGTCCTTCTCGTTGACCAAGTGCAGCCATCTCGGGCCATGTGTTTCTGATGGAGCATGTGGTGCCATGCAGCAGGGGAACCAAACAAGTGTGACTCCGATCTCCGTTCCATCCAAAGCACCAGAGTTAAAGGGCAAGGGACAGTATGTCGGTGGTGTAACGTGGCCCAGGGTTTGGCCTGTCTCTAGTATATAGAGATCTACTCCCCCATCCCCCCATGATCTCCTAGGTAGCTGCCTGTTCATACACTCATGCACCTTTCTCCCCAGCTATAGATTGCTATCAGAATGGAGGCTTCCCCATTTCAGGCATGGAGTCAACACAGCTGAGATGCTTCTTAAGCTTCAGGAATAGGTCTCTCACCTAGAAGTGAAGTTCCGCTTGAACTTCCGTCATCAGCTCAGCACTGATTGAGTTTCACATCCCTCTGCCCTGGAGGCAGCTCTAACAGGGCCGAGAGAGCTAGAGGATAGCTGTCGCTCAGCAGGGGAAGACGTGCCTCCAGGAATGACCTGATCTGTACAGGTGGAGAAGCTGTTCCCAAGGATCAGGCCGTGACTGATCTGGGCAGGGACAGACCGACAGACAGGATGGTATGGGCATGTGGTTTCTGTTCTGGTTATCTTATTGAGTCAGAATGACATGGGCAGTGAGTCAGCCGGAACAGGAAGTGTGGCGTTTTGCTTGGGAGGTGATGTGTGAAGGTGTGAATCCCCAGGCTGGCTGAGGAGGGGAGCAGAGTTGACACCTGAGTGCATTTGGGGAGGAAGTGAAACCACCATATCCACCCTCGGAGACCAGAATAGCTCTGGAAATACCCCCGGCCCCCTTCTGAGGTGCCCACTTGGCTTGGCTAGGACTGGGGGCTGGACCTGTTCAGCTTGAATGGAGAGGTTGGGGGTGGGGGGGTGTTTCTGTGCTACTGGACTACACATGAGTCACAGTGGGAAAGAGGGGCTGAACGACAGCCCCAGAACCATGACAGTTTTGGAGCAACGCCCCCGTCTCACCACCGGCTCCTGGCAGGGCCGTCTCGACCGGATAATCTTTCCGATAAAACTCTCGTGCTGGTTGTCCCGTAGTAGCTGAGTGTGGCTCATTAACCCTTTCAGTGCCTTATACATTTGGGGCCAGGCTGTGCTTTGCCTTGCAGTGGATGCAAGGTGGAGAAGCAGGCACAAGGAGTTGTCCTCTACCCCCTATGCCTCTGCATGAGGGCTGGGTATGATAGCATGGAATAGCTTGTGAGCAGTACCAGAGCTCTGCCTGACACAGCAAAGGAGCCAGAGGTGGATTTAAACTACTTTTATGCTCTCCCAATTTCCAGGGCAGCTAGAGGCTGATTCTACCCTGGGCATAACTTAAAGGAGACAACCTCCCCCCCGATGACAGCACCAACTGCCCATCCCTGCCCATACTGGACCCCTCCCCAGACGATGGTGCTAACTGCCCGCCCAAACCAGACCCACCCCCCTAGCTGCTTTCTGTCACTCAGGGCTTAAATTCCACTGGAGCAGTCTGGAGCAGAGCGCCGGTAAATATTTTCAAACCTGTGGGAGCCCTGGAGCTCTTCCCCTCCCCCACGGGGCAGAAGCCCCAGGGCTCTGGGAAATACTCCGGGAGAATTTAAGACCTGGTGTCACTGGAGTGGTGCAAAAAGCTGGAGTATGCTGGTGAATCTGGCCCCTTAGCTTCTTGGTTTGATCTGAGCAGATTGTTCTATTTGGGGAAGCCGTGACCTTCATTCTCCCCTGCCTGGCTCGCTGCAGAGCAATGCTGATACGGCTGCAGATTTGTGGGTGCTTGCAAATGCAATTGATTGCTAACCACACAACTGCTTGTGCAACTTGCTCTGTGCTGGGATTGAGCTGCCAGGGCACGAGGGGGCCCGTTTAATTTAGCCCGAGTTCCTGTCACATGGGGATCCCAGGGTGATAAGGAGCTCAAGCCCCAGAGCTTGCAGCTAAACACAAGCTGCTTGTTAAATTCCTGGTGTAAATTTCAAGACAATCCTCTGCAATGAGCTGGGAACTCTTTCACCTTGGGATTCCCTCAGTGTTCTGCCAGTATGTCTGTGCTCCTGCTCCAGCCTGGAAAGATCCCCCTTCCCTGCTGAGCAGAGAGGAATTCATTCCCCATGTTTGTTTGGTTTTCAATGCTGCTCCACCAGTTGGCTACCAACTACAGTCACCCACATTGGCTTTACCAGCACTCCCGTGCTCATTCTCCTCCCACGCTGCATGCAGCTTGGAGTTGCTTCCAGCTCAGATGAGTTTGGCTCAAGCAGGAGAAGGCCCCGTTTTGGTTCACCCAGCAGAGCCCTGATTCCAGTCTCAGCTGCTGTAGGTCACACAGGTGGGTTAGGACTTGGATGAGGGGTTGTCTGCCCCAGTGTCTAGCTACAAACTAGCAAGAAGCAATTTCCCATCTTGCCTGGAGCTTGTCACCAAGTATCAATGTGGAAATAGTATGGAAGCTTTGCCTGAAATGGGACTGGATGTTTTCGCTCATGCCGGCAGCAGAGCAGGTGCAGCTCCTACAGAAGTCAGTGGGGTTACGCCAGAATAAGCAGTGTCAAGGGCTTTCCCTTCGCCTTTCCCCTGGTTTTGTCACGCAGCCAGAAAGCGGAAGACCAGATGTCCGAAGTGCAGGCAATGCAATATTTATTGGGATTAATCCAAGAAAGCATATCCACAGCTCTGTATGCTACAGAGCCTTTTCCCCTTTCCTCCTCCTTAGCAGGCCCAAATATACCTGCAGTGCATGCCCCTAGTCCCACCCCTTACAATTTATGGTCATGTTCTGTTTTGGAGGGTCTTGAGTCTGGGGCCTTCGGTACCATCTCTTTTGTATCCCGCGGGAGGGGTAGGGAGTGAGGGTATGTACTGGGCAGGGATACCTTTTCTCTGGCTTGTTGTTGTTTCTTATGCCTTCCTCCCACCCCCATCCTCCTTGCCCCTCCTGACTGGCCTTGTCTTGAGATAGGAGTTGAGGTAGTCTTCAAGTGTACGCTCGTATACCCATACCCAGTAACACAAAAGCTCTATCTCTTTTCACCCTATCTGCTTGTGGGCAGATGTAACACAATGTGTCTTTGTTCACACATATTGGTAAGAATAGACAAATGTCAAAAGTCAAATGGGCAAACAAAACCCAAAATTCTATCTACAGGCCTGACTACTATGTTATCATCACTAGCACTCTGAAGAAGCGGGAGCTGAATTTAGCTCATTGGCTGCAGATAAATATATTTTGTTAGTGCAGCTGAGAATCAGGGCAAACCTGGGCTAAGTGCTAGTTGTGTCTGTGGAAGACGCTTTTTCTTCACCCCTTCTTGTGTTGTCATTTATACCTGTGGAGTGGGGTGCTGAAATGCTGCTGTTCTGATCTGGGGAGCAGGGGCCTCAGGTGGTTACTAGATGTAGGTTGGGGTTGGGGTATCTGGAGCTAGGGTGACCAGACAGCAAGTGTGAAAAATCGGGATGGGGGTGGGGGGTAATAGGAGCCTACATAAGAAAAAGACCCAAAAATCGGGACTGTCCCTATAAAATCGGGACATCTGGTCACCCTACATGGATCAGACAGATGGCTAGCAAATCATGAGCACCACCTTGACTGCAGGGAACTGGCCTAGCTGACCTCTCAAGGCTCCTTCCAGTCAGCCGCGTCTATGACTGAGAAGAGATAGGCCTGTGGCAGTAATCTGAGATCTGAATATCAAGCCCCTGCAAAGCTTGGTGGTGTTTGGGTCAGGCCTACTCACTTCTCAAACCACCCCCACAGGCTGGCTCACAGCCAACCCCAGAAAACCAACCAGAGCACAGGGTGGCAGGACCATGAACCAGACAGAGCTAAAACGTCAGCATGAAAGATGAAGTGGTTAGGAAAACAGAAGGGTTTTGTTTTGTACAGCCAGACAAAGCTGCTGAGCTCCGCACTTTGCAGCAGCCGTGCCAGCTGCTACTCTGAGCTACGTCGGCACAAATCTGGAGCGACTCTGCAGACGTCATTGGCACCTGCCTCACGGGGGTACTGGGAGGAATTGTCCCGGGAATAAATGCTTTGAACACATAGGGCCAAACCCTTGGCTGGTGTAAATCAGCATTGCTCCATTTAAGGTATTGGAGATATGCCAGTGTATGCCAGCGCAGGATCTGGCCCATTAAGTGCTATCTGTGTATAGATGAGTGCTATTATTACACCTGGGTAACTGAGTGGGATTTGGCCACTGAAGGCCTTTTCTCATCAGTGCTGCCCGAGGTTCATCTCCACCAGTGGTAGCAATTGCACGATCTCTGGTGCAGACTGTGGCACTAGGCACTGCATCGTGCAGACCTGCTCTGAGCTAAGCGAGACACCAGCATGGCAAAGATGCCAGATCCGCGTCTACGCTAGTGTTTCCATCAAAGTTACTACCACAGCTAGTCGGATGGAGCAAACAGATCTAATACATGCAAGTCCAACAGGCAGGTGTGGGCGGGTGACTTTGCAAGGAGACAAAACCTCACCCCATGCCACTAAGCTCACTTCAGCAAGGGACCCCGACATAAGTTCCTGTGAGCTGAGCATCCGAGTGTCGTGCGCAGTCGGTGTAACCACCAGCTTCCTCTCCAAGCTCCTTGCAGGGGCGATATTAGCAGAACAGAAAGCAGGGGCAGCTCAATTTCCTTTTTGTATTTTACCCCCTCAGTCTGGATTGGAGCCAGCATTTGATTGGGGGGGGGTGTGGGGCCCTAGAACCAGAGAGATTTAGGGACCCCTCAGTGAGGATCAGTGCATACACTGTCAGTGTGCAAAGAATCATAGAATCTCAGGGTTGGAAGGGACCTCAGGAGGTCTAGTCCAACCCCCTGCTCAAAGCAGGACCAAACCCAACTAAATCAACCCAGCCAGGGCTTTGTCAAGCCTGACCTTAAAAACCTCGAAGGAAGGAGATTCCACCACCTCCCTAGGTAACCCATTCCAGTTCTTCACCACCCTACTAGTGAAAAAGTTTTTCCTAATGTCCAACCTAAACATCCCCCTCTGCAACTTGAGACCATTACTCCTTGTTCTGTCATCTTCTACCACTGAGAACAGTTTAGATCCATCCTCTTTGGAACCCCCTTTCAGGTAGTTGAAAGCAGCTATCAAATCCCCCCTCATTCTTCTCTTCTGCAGACTAAACAATCCCAGTTCCCTCAGCCTCTCCTCATAAGTCATGTGCTCCAGCCCCCTAATCATTTTTGTTGCCCTCCGCTGGACTCTCTCCAATTTATCCACATCCTTCTTGTAGTGTGGGGCCCAAAACTGGACACAGTACTCCAAATGAGGCCTCACCAGTGCTGAATAGAGGGGAATGATCACGTCCCTCGATCTGCTGGAAATGCCCCTACTTATACAACCCAAAATGCCATTAGCCTTCTTGGCAACAAGGGCACACTGTTGACTCATATTCAGCTTTCCATCCACCGTAACCCCTAGGTCCTTTTCTGCAGAACTGCTGCCCAGCCATTTGGTCCCTAGTCTGTAGCAGTGCATGGGATTCTTCCGTCCTAAGTGCAGGACTCTGCACTTGTCCTTGTTGAACCTCATCAGATTTCTTTTGGCCCAATCCTCTAACATTGTGACGGTCAAGGGACCGTTGGTGGGGAGCAGTGGGAGGAAGCCAAAGAGGCACCAAATATGGAGATGATGGACCTGAGTCTCTATTGACTTGCAGCTTGGGCCAGATCCTCAGGACCGGCCACCTGGCATTGGTGCAGTGTGCAAAGGGGGTGGAAGGGCCCTAAGATGGCTGATTCTCAGGCCTGGCTGAAATAGCCCCTGTGAGACCATGCTAGGAGCCAGATGGCTGAAGTGCAAGGATACACTGGCCACAACCTCCTTTGCTGTGCCCCCTCTGTGGTGGGCTGGAAGGGAGTGATACAGAGCTGGCCATGCCTACCGGAGGATTCCACTCAAGTCTGTACTAAAACACAGCACTGTTGCGCAGAAGTTTAGGACAGAAGGGGAGAAAATGATTGTCTCCAGCTGCCTCTGCAGAGGGAAATTAGGGAGGTGGAACCTTGCTACCCAAGTTGGAGGTGGTTAGCTCTTGGGGGGCGGGAGCATCTTTGTTCTGTGTTTGTACAACCCCTAGCACAATGGGGTCCTTTCGGAGCTAGGGCTCCCAGGCCCTCCAGCAATACAAGCAATAACGTGAGACTGACAGCCTGCAGACTGGGGGGATTGCTGACAGGCATTAGCAGACAGGACCTTGCTTTTTCATTTAATCTGAAATACAGTGACTCCAGCAGCATAGCGCCTGCTAACTCAGCAGCGGGGCATTGGCCCTGAGGGAAAAGTGCTCTCCGCTGGGTCATGCAGGGGTTCTGGCGCTATCTCTTAGGCAGAAACCAACAAGGTCTTCCCCCGTTTCGCCCTTTGGCTCTGCCATGCCGACAGCACAGGGTGGTAGGTCCGGACTCTGCTGACGTGCTTGTCGAGGCTGACTCTGAGTAGGACATTTTCTGACAAGGCCCTGCAAGATTAGATGGATGCTACAGAAAGGAATGTTACCCACAGATGGTGTCTCTTCCCTGCTGGCCCCGCCTTTCTTGCAGACAAACCTCTTCCAGCTTCATAATGAAACAATACAGACAGCAATAACGTGGATCACGAGCCTTTCTCCTCTCTGAGCAAAATGCTTCCACCGGCCCTGAATCGCTTTGGAGGCACGTTGAAAGGATGATGCTGTCAACTGAGGACAAGTCCCACCTCCAGATATCAGCCCCATTCCTTGCAGTGGGAAGCTGGGAATGACAATGCTCCCAGGGTGAGACAGGAACAAGGGAGGGGTTTTTCCAGCCTTCAGCCTTCCTTCCCACGGCGCATCACCCAGTGCACGCCTCATCTAGGACATCCATCTGCCAGATGTTTTTGCCAGGAGTGCAAGTTGCAAAAAGGAGCTTCCTCTTCTGCTCTCTTTAGAATGTTTGTTTTTCATGGTGCATCCTCCCCGAGTTCAGAAGCTGAGGCTGGGCAGAGGTGCCAGGCAGTGAATCAGCAGCTGGTGGAGGGGGACGAGGGGCCCCTGCAGCTGTGCATTCACCACTGGCTCCCCCTCCCCCTCCTCTCACACATGTTGCTACCTGGCTTTTCTTCTCCCCAAGGAGAGGGAATAATGGAGGGCTAGGCATGGCGTGGGCAGGGGCTGGGTGACCTTGCCCGGTGCTAATGCACTTTAATACAGAGCTGGAATGCTTCCTGGTGCTTTAGCCAGAAGAGATGCAGGCCTGATGCCCATCAGTCCTGACCCACAGCCTCCCTCCTCCCCGTCCCCCCCCACGATCCCAGCTCTGCCCAGGCATCTCAGTCCTGACCTGGCTTAGGAGTGGGGGGATGCAGGCGGGGAGTTCTGGGGTTTTCTTCCTGCAATCTGGGCACTGTACGGCATCAGAGCCCTCAGCAGTGGGGGGACTGTTAATAGTTCCTGGGGCCTCAGGGCAGGGTCTGTGGTCACCTGGGCAGGAGCTACATTGGATAATCTGTCCAGCATAGGAGGGAGCAACTGGATCAGGTTGTCTCCCGGGGTCGAGCCCTCACCAACCCAGAGAGGAGTCTGGCTTTAGCTCACTGGGAGGCGAGGTGAGGAGTGTTTCTCTTTTCTGTCTGGATGGCAGTGTTCTCGCTTCCCTTTGGGATGTTGTTGTTGGTGTGAAAGTAGAATGAATTCTATTGTAAAAATAAGAATGGATTAAAGAAATGTTGTATGTACCTTTAAGCAGAAATAAGAAATGTTGAAATACAGGTGCCAGGAAAAGAAACATTAGGCATAAACAATGGTGCTAATGGCGAAACATTAACAGAAGCTGGGTAATAGTTAGTAAGGAAATAAGATATGCATGCCTAGCCCAGGTAAACTTATCTGATTCTGCTTCCTTTGTTATCTTGTTAAGTTCTCACCCTTTATCTGTATAAATAAGATAGTTTGTGTCTTGCATGGTGCTCACATTATCTGGGTGTTATTAGCAGAGCGCTGTGCTAATAAAACAGAGTGGTCTGACAAACTGTGAGTCCTGAGTCTAACTTTGACATTGGGATGCTGTAGCTCTCCCTTCCGCCCATTGTTCCCAGGCCAGGCAGGTGGGTGGGGGAAGTGAGGTGAAGTATCTCATAGCTGCTGGGCCCTGCTGCAGTCACAGGAGCAGCTCTTGAAAGGGTCCCGGCAGCAAGGAAGCATTGCAAAGGGAGGTCTCTCCACAACAGGCCGTGCTGGGGAGGGAAGCACAGTACTGCAGGCATCTAGGGCAGAATGGTGCCCTCACTGCCCCAGCAATGGGCAGGGCCATGGGGGAAGCGGCGGGGTTCTGCTGCACGAAGGGAGGGAAGGCCAAGTTCTGCAGGAGGACGGAGCACCCTGGCACCACGCAGAGCTCAGGTCTGGATCAGGTCCAGGTGTGCTGGGACACAAAGTGGGTGAGGACAGGGAAGGAGGCGAGATGGAGGTGGAGTTGGAAGACCCATTTCTTGCTGCGTGGAAACCTCTGTTCTCCTCCCCCCCACCCCTCCCCTGACAGCAGAGACTGTAGCCATCCCATGGCATGGGGGATGGAGAGGGGATTCGTCCCCCCTGCCCGGCTTCCCACTGCCTGGGCCAGCTACTCAGGCTGGGCCCTGGGCTGAGGATTTGTCCATTAATGCACCATATTGACCAAGAACCTATATGGAGGGCCCTGTTGCTACTGAAGAACTGTAATGGGCTAAGCAAGGATCGCTGAGGAGGGCCTTAGCACGGCTACGCCATAAGGGCGGCCAGGAGTCTGGCACTTTAAATGCCATGAACTCGACCACCTTCATGTCTGTGCATCCCTATAGCCCCACTGGAGCCCCACACAATCAGCTGGGATGGGGGATGGAGTAGGGTCTGGGATGTGGGGGTGATGGGGGGGGTCTGCCCCCTTCTAGCCATGTGGCTTGGCCCATCCCTGGTGTTGTCCCCAGCCAGAGGTGCCCTCCTTGCCCACCAGAAGGAGCAGCGGGATCCGGTGATTTGGCCCCTCAGGGGCCCAGGTAGGAGCCGCTTCTGGCTTTAGCCCTTGACTGCGATGGTTGGGCTGGAGCTTTGGGAGCTGGGCATGGTGGGGTGGGGAGGGGTGAGAATGGGGCAGTCTCTGTAGCAGGGACTGGGGATGAGGTGGGTGGGGGCTGGGAACTTGGTGAACCCATCATCAGGGAGTGGGGGCCCCATGATGTGTGTCTTAGTGGGCGTGGGGGGCCCTGGCTGGGATGTGCCAGAGCTGACCTCTGGGTTTTCCCTTCTGGTGTCTGTGCCCAGGCCCCATTAGCACGTGGCATGGGGATCTCTCAGCAGACACTGATCTGGGGGCCCATCCCCCAGGCGTCAGGTCTGGGTCTTTTCTCTCCAACCAGAGGCCAGGTCTGAGAACTCTTCAGCCAACACTGGAAGCTGCTTCCAGGGCCCGAATGTTTCAGGTAGGAGCCTTGCTTGACTGCCACTGTGTCTCCGGGGCTACCTGGGCGGGGATTGGCTCAGTGGGTGCAGGCTTGGAAGCGGGGTGTTTCCCACCCAGTGTCTTGGAAGCCAGAAAATATTCTGGTTCAGGGTTGAGCCCTGGGTATGTTTGGGCAGGTTCCTAGGAAAGAGACAAATATTTCAGCTGGTCCTCGGAGGATGGGGGATGCGGTGTGTCCCTTCCTTCACCCACCCCTTTGGGACCTCCTCTCTCCCCTGCCCAGAGGGAGGCTCCTGGTGCTTCAGTTCAGCATGAGCAGGCTGAATCTGATGTCCCGCCACAAAAGGCTGTAGCTGGGGGAGCATCTCCCCCTCCTTGGAACCAGAGTGTGGGTAAGGCTGGGCACCCCCTCACCTGCAATCCCACCCGCTGCCCAGGCTGTCTGGGGAAAGGGAGTTTTGGACCACAATGGCTTGGCTAGCCCAGTTGCCACTGGGTAACCCTTATCTCTGGTTCCCTGCAGAAGCCCCAGGGGAGCGGCCCAACCTCCAGCTCTCAGGCCAGCAGCAGAGGTAGAAGCTATTGCACTCGGCTTTTCCAGCGGCTGGGGACAGGAATGGGGGAGGTCCCATAGCACTGAGGAGGAGGGGGTCACACTGACCAAGTGCATTGGCAGGGTGGGTGGCTCTGACCCTGGGAAAATACAAATGAAAATAATTTAGGATTGGGGGATTGCAGATTCCACAGCCTGCTCATTCATACAACCAAGGGGCCTTATCCCAATCACCCCAGTATCTCCCCGTGGTCATAGGCGCTGACTCTGTGGGTGCTCTGGGGCTGGAGCACCATGGGGAAAAATTAGTGGGTGCTCTGGACTCACCGGCAGCCAAGCTCCCCTTGCCCCACCTCCTCCTCCTCCCCTGAGCACGTCACGTCCCCGCTCCTCCGCCTACCTCCCAGAGCTTCCTGACGCCAAACAGCTGTTTGGTGGTGCATAGGACTTTCCAGGAGGGAGGGGGGAAGGACCAGGGATGGGACATGCTCAGGAGAAGAGGTGGGGCAGGGGTGGGGACTTAGAATCATAGAATCTCAGGGTTGGAAGGGACCTCAGGAGGTCATCTAGTCCAACCCCCTGCTCAAAGCAGGACCAAACCCAACTAAATCATCCCAGCCAGGGCTTTGTCAAGCCTGACCTTAAAAACCTCTAAGGAAGGAGATTCCACCACCTCCCTAGGTAACCCATTCCAGTTCTTCACCACCCTACTAGTGAAAAAGTTTTTCCTAATGTCCAACCTAAACCTCCCCCTCTGCAACTTGAGACCATTACTCCTTGTTCTGTCATCTTCTACCACTGAGAACAGTCTAGATCCATCCTCTTTGCAACCCCCTTTCAGGTAGTTGAAAGCAGCTATCAAATCCCCCCTCATTCTTCTCTTCTGCAGGCTAAACAATCCCAGTTCCCTCAGCCTCTCCTCATAAGTCATGTGCTCCAGCCCCCTAATCATTTTTGTTGCCCTCCCCTGGACTCTCTCCAATTTATCCACATCCTTCTTGTAGTGTGGGGCCCAAAACTGGACACAGTACTCCAGATGAGGCCTCACCAGTGCTGAATAGAGGGGAATGATCACGTCCCTCAATCTGCTGGAAATGCCCCTACTTATACAACCCAAAATGCCATTAGCCTTCTTGGCAACAAGGGCACACTGTTGACTCATATTCAGCTTTCTGTCCACCGTAACCCCTAGGTCCTTTTCTGCAGAACTGCTGCCCAGCCATTTGGTCCCTAGTCTGTAGCAGTGCATGGGATTCTTCCGTCCTAAGTGCAGGACTCTGCACTTGTCCTTGTTGAACCTCATCAGATTTCTTTTGGCCCAATCCTCTAATTTGTCTAGGTCCCTCTGTATCCTATCCCTACCCTCCAGCGTATCAACCACTCCTCCCAGTTTAGTGTCATCTGCAAACTTGCTAAGGGTGCAGTCCACACCATCCTCCAGATCGTTAATGAAGATATTGAACAAAACCGGCCCCAGCACCGACCCTTGGGGCACTCCACTTGATACCGGCTGCCAACTAGACATGGAACCATTGATCACTACCCGTTGAGCCTGACCATCTAGCCAGTTTTCTATCCACCTTACCATCCATTCATCCAGCCCAGACTTCTTTAACTTGCTGGCAAGAATACTGTGGGAGACTGTATCAAAAGCTTTGCTAAAGTCCAGAAATAGCACATCCACTGCTTTCCCCTCATCCACATCTCATCATAGAAGGCAATTAGGTTAGTCAGGCATGACTTGCCCTTGGTGAATCCATGCTGACTGTTCCTGATCACTTTCCCCTCCTTTAAGTGGTTCAGAATTGATTCCTTGAGGACCTGTTCCATGATTTTCCCAGGGACTGAGGTGAGACTGACTGGCCTGTAGTTCCCTGGATCTTCCTTCTTCCCTTTTTTAAAGATGGGCACTACATTAGCTTTTTTCCAGTCATCCGGGACCTCCCCCGATCGCCATGATTTTTCAAAGATAATGGCCAGTGGCTCTGCAATCTCATCAGCCAACTCCTTTAGCATCCTCGGATGCAGTGATCCGGCCCCATGAACTTGTGCTCGTCCAGCTTTTCTAAATAGTCCCGAACTACTTCTTTCTCCGCAGAGAGCTGGTCACCTCCTCCCCATACCGTGCTGCAGAGTGCAGCTGTCTGGGAGCTGACCTTGTCTGTGAAGACAGAGGCAAAAAAAGCATTGAGTACACTAGCTTTCTCCACATCCTCTGTCACTAGGTTCCCTCCCTCATTCAGCAAGGGGCCCACACTTTCCTTGACTTTCTTCTTGTTGCTAACATACCTGAAGAAACCCTTCTTGTTACTCCTAACATCTCCGGCTAGCTGCAACTCCAAGTGTGATTTGGCCTTCCTAATTTCACACCTGCATGCCTGAGCAATACTTTTATACTCCTCCCTGGTTATTTGTCCAATCTTCCACTTCTTGTAAGCTGTTTTTTTGTGTTTAAGACAAGCAAGGATTTCACTGTTAAACCAAGCTGGTCGCCTGCCATATTTACTTTTCTTCCTACACATCGGGATGGTTTGTTCCTGCAACCTCAATAAGGATTCTTTAAAATACAGCCAGCTTTCCTCGACTTCTTTCCCTGTCATGTTATTCTCCCAGGGGACCTTGCCGATCAGTTCCCTGAGGGAGTCGAAGTCTGCTTTTCTGAAGTCCAGGGTCTCTGTTCTACTGCTCTCCTTTCTTCCTTGTGTCAGGATCCTGAACTCGACCATCTCATGGTCACTGCCTCCCAGGTTCCCATCCACTATTGCTTCCTCTACTATTTCTTCCCTGTTTGTGAGCAGCAGGTCAAGAAGAGCTTTTCCCCTAGTTGGTTCCTCCAGCACTTGCACCAGGAAATTGTCCCCTACACTTTCCAGAAACTTCCTGGATTGTCTGTGCACTGCTGTATTGCTCTCCCAGCAGATATCGGGGTGATTAAAGTCACCCATGAGAACCAGGGCCTGTGATCTAGCAACTTCTGTTAGTTGCTGGAAGAAAGCCTCGTCCACCTCATCCCCCTGGTCTGGTGGTCTGTAGCAGACTCCCACCACGACATTATCCTTGTTGTTCATACTTCTAAATTTAATCCAGAGACTCTCAGGTTTTTCTGCAGTTTCATACTGGAGCTCTGAGCAGTCATACTGCTCTCTTACATACAACGCAACTCCCTCACCTTTTCTGCCCTGCCTATCCTTCCTGAATAGTTTATATCCATCCATCCATGACAGTACTCCAATCATGTGAGTCATCCCACCAAGTCTCTGTTATTCCAGACTTGGGGGAAGGGGATGGAATGGGGGTGGGGAGGGGCTAACTGTTGTGTGTTGCTTGTAGCTAGGGACAGGGAAGGGGCTAACTAACCCCCAACTCCTTGGGTCATTTGTTATGTGTTATTTACAAGGTTAAAGCAGGTAAACACACACAAATGAGTTACAGTCAGGTCGCACAAGGTAGTGGCAACTTCTATAATAAGCAGACTCTATATGTCCTTTAGGGTAACCCAGGCAAAACATCTGGGGACTCCTTGCTTATGCTTAAAAATCCACACCCCTCTGAGATCAAGCAGCAAAGGAATAACAAGTTCTCCTTAACGGGCATTTTTATGCCCTTTGCGAAGGGTTGGGTCACAGAAACCCCCTTGGGACTGCCACCTGATGTGCTGGGACTACCTCTGAGCCTGTTTTCCTGCCAGCTTGGAACTTCAGTACCCTGCCTGGTTGTTCCAGACACACTAGCCTGCTACAAACACAGACCCAGGTCTGGACTACATCCCCACAAAAGCTGCAGGCATAACTGAAAACAGCTTAAGAAGTGCTCCTGTCTCCAACACCCAGATACCCAGTTCCCAATGGGATCCAAACCCCAAGTAAATCCATTTTACTCTGTATAAAGCTTATACAGGGCAAACTCATAAAGTGTTCACCCTCTATAACACTGACAGAGAGATATGCACACTGGTTTGCTCCCCCAGGAATTAATTGCTTGCTTTGGGTTAATTAATAAGTAAAAAGTGATTTTATTAAATATAAATAGTAGGATTTAAGTGGTTCCAAGCAATGACAGATAGAACAAAGTAAATTACCAAGCAAAATAAAATAAAACACCCAAGTCTAAGCCTGATATAGTAAGAAACTAAATGCAGGTAAATCTCATCCTCAGAGATGCTCCAATAAGCTTCTTTTACAGACTAGGCTTCCTCCTAGTCTGGATCCAGCAATCACTCACACCCCTGTAGCTACTGTCCTTTGTTTCAGTTTCTTTCAGCCATCTCTTGGGGGTGGAGAGGCCATCTCTTGAGTCAGCTGAAGACAAAATGGAGGGATTTCCAGGGGCTTATATAGTCTCTCTTGTGGGTAGAAACCCCACTCTCCCCCGTGTGGAATCACAGCTACAAGATGGAGTTTTGGAGTCACATGATCAAGTCACATGTCCATGCATGACTTCAGTTCTCTACAGGCCAAGCCATTTCTCACATGTTAGCCCGAATGTTCCCAGGAAAGCTCAGATGTGTATTGGCATCTATCAAGGTCCATTGTTAGCCAAGTACTTCCATTTACTTGAATAACCCCTTCACACTATGTTGACCAAATCTGCCTTAGCTGCTGTCTACAGCAAACACTTTAAATACAAGCATAGAGCCAATGCTCATAACTTCAGATATAAAAATGATACATGCATACGAATAGGATGAATACAGGCAGTAGAACATAATCTTTGCAAAGACATGTTACATGGCATATCCAGTTATGTCATATTTACATTCACAAGCATATTTCTATGCAGCATTATAATGCAATGTCACACCCTTCGCCCAGCATTCAAACTGTGATGGGATGAAGGCTTGTGCACTGTACCCTCTTCAGGGCTGGGGCGGGGAAGCAAGTCTTTATCTTGCTGGGGAAGAGGTAACGCCTCTTGTGGTGAACAAGTATTTCACATGCGGTAATACTTCTTCCCTGGCTGTGGGGGATTTACAATCTTAGCAAACATTTTATTGGTTACAGCATGAGCATTGAACACTACCTTATAACGTGGGGTACAGATATTATAGGTAAGATTAATACAGGCAGCATCCTACAAGCATTTCATAAAATCTAAACACATTCTTATAACTCTAGTATCTATTTTAACTATCGTAACCCACAGGGGAGCCAGACTGGTTTCCAGCTCTGCATTTGTCAGTGTGCAATGAGGCCTGGGCCTTGGCATGAATTGGCACCTGGTCTGCCAGGGTCACGCTGGAATTGTGAATGGGGCCTGAGCTGATAAGCAGCCTCTAAACACACCTATTGGATTGGGCCCCACATGCAACTTAGGCAGTGGAACACCTAACTTCCCCCAGTTCATGATTCCATCTGGGGCTTAGTGGGGAGATAGTGCCTTCCTCTAGGTGTCTGTGCACGTGCCCAGAGGCTGAAACATGGGCACCTAGCGAGCTTTATACTGTAAAAACATAGGTGTTGAGTTAATTTAGGCACCTACGGAGTTCGCTGTGTGGTTTGTGGATCACAGTGGAGCCAAACCCAGGATTTACAGGCCTAAATCTGGGATTAGGGAGCCTGGGTCCCTTTGTGGTTGAGCCCACCCTTAGCCTTCCATTGACCAAAACAGGGCAGGAATTTCCCAAACTGCAGTTGAACTGACCAACAGGTGGGACTGATTCCCATTGGTCCTATTTCCCTGTTCCAGGGATGAAACGCCATTTCAGATTTTGGTGGGTGGGGGCAACTTTAACTGTGATTCCAGGGGCTACTTAGGCACCTGAAAACTCTAGGTTTTGGGGTTTGGGTTTTGTTTTTTTTTCCAGATAATAACTTAGAAATTAGCTGGCAGGAGCACTGTATCTGATTTCTATATAAAGAAAGAAACCTAAACAAGCACCAAATAAAGCTATATTTTAAGTTTATATATAAATTTAGAACAATCAGGAGCTAATACAGCAAGATATTCCCAATCCTAAACCTTGAGGTACCAGTTTGGGAGTCTTATATGAGAAACACAAGTTTGATACTCTGTGCACTATCTTTAGTAGAGATGAATAAAATCTGCTCACCCCTGCAATTGTTGTTGGTTTTTAAAATGTCTTATGTTCCAAATGAGACAGTTAATTTGTTCCAGAAATGTTTAAAGGGAAACAAATTATTTAAACAAACAACCAACCACTCCAGGTATGATCTAAAACAATGGATAACGCCATGGTCTCATCTTGGCAAATGTGCTTGGGTGAAATGTGCTTCTTGGCAACTTCGACTTCTGCATCCAGAAGGCCAAAATCAGTGCCTGTTGACCCATAATGATCTGCAATTATTTTCAGTTTCTCATCATCAAGAAAATGTTCCCTCTTTGGGTCACAAGCAGTTAGTTCAGTAAACTAAAGAAGATGTACAATTCTTGAGGAAATGCAAAGACTTCCTGACACTGGGCAATGCTGGAACATGTGTCTGCAATGACAAGATTAAGCCTGGCAGTGCACATAAATGGTATGTGTTATCCGTTCCTGAATTTGAGCTTGTACTCCTGTTAAATGCCCATCAGCACAGAAGCTCCACCATAACCCTGGGCAACAGTGTAATTAACGAAAAGCTTCAAATGCTGTAGTTCTTCAATAATCAGTTGTGAAGCAGATTCAGCATTTAGATTTGTCCATGTGAAAGCAGCTTGGAGCTCTTTTCTGAATGATTCCTTTTGGATAGTAGCGTAAAAGAAGACACAGCTGTTCTTTTTTTGATGCATCTTTAGTTTCATCAGCAAGGACAGAAAATACTTGGCTTGCCTGACCTCTTCAACAATGCTTTCTCTCAGGGCTTCTGTAGCAGAATGGATTAAATCATTCTGGTGCTGGTGAGAGGTATAGTATCCATATCTGCTTCTTTGTCAATTCAAAAGACTGGGCTGATTGAAAGCAACCAACTCAAGAATTTCAATAAAATGGCCTTGATTGCTAGAGGCATGCATCTCATCATGCCCCTGAAAAGCAATACCCTGTCTTGCACACAGCATGAAGACCTTTAAGACTCTTTCAATATACTGGCGCTTTTCAGCTATGACTGCCTGTTGACTGGAAACAAGTTGATCTGCAACACTTTTTGAACTGCTGACCCTCATTTTCAAGTAGTCTTGCCCTGAAATGAAAGCTGACTTATGCCAGCAACTGAGTTTTAACACATGATGAAAAAATTTCCATTTCTTAAAGCCATGCTCAGTGAATGTTCTGTTGTTGAATTGTTCTCCTGCTCCGATTGTGTTTTGACTAGCAAAGTGATGGCATGGAAAGCTAAAAACAGAATCCTCTACAACTGAGCTTTTAATGAAGGGGTACAAAGAAATCCAACCACACTTGAAACGCCATTTGCAGAAGGATATAAATCCATCTTAGGCTGTACTGGTTGTTCCTCTTTGTGCAGTGAAATATCTATGGCTGTGGAGATGTTGTTTTTCCTGTCATGAATAGGTAAAACTCTGTTTAACACAACCTTCTACTCCCGCTGGTGAGGTCAGAGCATGAAGGACATTCTTAGAGCAGGGGCGGCTCTAGGAATTTGGCCGCCCCAAGCAGTCATGCCTGCGGGAGGTGCACCGGAGCCGCGGGACCAGCGGACCTCCCGCACGCATGACTGCGGAGGGTCCGCTGGTCCCGCGGCTCCAGTGGACCTCCCCCAGGCATGACTGCAGAAGGTCCGCCGGAGCCGCCTGCCGCCCTGCTGGCAAAATGCCGCCCCAAGCGCGCGCTTGGCGCGCTGGGGTCTGGAGCCGGCCCTGTCTTAGAGGTGTAGTTGGTGGCCACTGATGTACTGGCCCAAGGATCATTATCATGAATGGCGCGTGAACCTCCCAGTCAGGGATGCTAGCTCCCTGCCCCGCCTCTTCTGCCTGAGGCTCTGTCCCCCAGCTCTTGCCTGCTGGGACTGGAGGAGCCCCGAGCCCCCCACTGTGGCCAGAAGAGCCTCGAGCCCCAGCTGCCTGGAGGAGCTCTGAGCCCTGCCTCCCCAAGCCTTCATTACGCGCCACCCATGATCATTATCCAGTCTGTTTTGTTGTGTTGACTGCAGGACAATGTTACTTAAGGAGGCATTTACACAGTTCATTTTCAAGGATGGCTCTTCATTGTCACAATTTTCATTGTCAGGGGCCTTTCTTTTTAAAAAAAATTCCTCTGCTGCAGTGGTACAGATTCCAATATACACTGGAAAAAAATAAAAATAAACTTTTAAGCATAAAACAAAATAATATAACAATAGTGTAGATTTGATTTGATTACTATCTTTGTATTAAATAGTTTTCAAAGGCAACACTGAAATGCCTTTCAATGATGCAGTGAATGCTTGTGCAATTAATGAAACAAAAAAGTATGAAACACTATGAAGCAAAAATAAGTTTTTTTTTAAACTCCCCTCCCCTTTTTATGTAGTTCAAATAAACTAGGTATTACGTTATAAAGTGAAGCAGACTCTGCCTGAAGCCTGTCTATGAGCTTCAGCCAATATTGAAGTGATGGAATAAAGAACCAATGGAATATGACATAAGCAACTTTAATGGGCAATTTTTTTAATCAAAGTAAAATAAATGTATGCTAGTGTTAACCCTTCCACGTCTGGTTCTTCCCAGATGACCCCAGATTCCCTGGTTTACAGCACAAGCCTGAATTATAACCCCACCCCTGCCAGCAACCCAGTGATCCTGAGAACCAATCCAGCTGTGATTCCTATTGAGTGTCACTATCCCAGGTGAGTGTCTGAGATGTTCAGGTCCCCTCCCTTCCATTCAGTCCCTGTTGTCGGATCTGGCTCAGTGACTGAGATTTGCTCCTCTCACAGGAAGGACAATGTGAGCAGTAAAGCCATCAAGCCCACGTGGGTTCCCTTCAGCTCCACCCTGTCTGCTGAGGAGAGGCTGAGTTTCTCACTGCACCTGATGAATGGTAGATGCCTTCAGGGGAGCCCAACCCTGCCTGCCTGTCTGTCCTGCTCACTGTGAGCTTGCCTTGCAGATGACTGGAGTGCTGAGAGACCCTCCAATGGGTTCCAGCTGGGGGAGGTCATGCATATCCAAGCTGATGTCAGCACTGGGAACCATGTGGCTCTGAGGCTCTTTATGGCCACCCTGACCTCGTCAGGCCTGGGCATGGGGTAAGCTTCAGCTACTGTGATGGCATTAAGCTTCCGATAGTCCACACAGAACTAGATCGACCCATCCTTTTTGGGGACCAGCACCCCAGGCGAGGCCCAAGGGCTGGAAGATGGCTGGATCACCCACAAAGCCAGCATGTCATTGACCTCTCTTTCCAAGTCTTGACCAGTTTTCCCTGTGACTCAGAAGGGGGAGCATCTTATAGGCAGGTGCGATTCTGTCTGCACCTGGGGAACAGTCAGATTAGTGAGTCACGGCTGGTTGGAAAACAGTTGTTGGTACAGATGCAGCACCCCTCTGATCTCAGCTTGCTGGACAGGGGTTAACTGATCAGAGAGGGGAATTGTTTCCAGGGAGGAGCCAGTTCCTGTCTCAGGGAATAGATCTACTAACGAGTCATCTCCCTGCTCCTCCCAATGTCCGCACACTGCTAACCCCACATTCCCCCTATCATAATATGGCTTCATCATATTAACACAGTACACCCGGTGGCGGTGTGCCCGGTTAGACAGTTCCACCACATAATTTACCTCATTTAGTTGCTTGACAACCTTGAAAGGGCCTTCCCAGGCAGCCGGTAGTTTGTTTTTTCTCACGGGGATGAGAACCATCACCTGATCCCCGGTGGTGTAGGCGCGGGCCTAAACTGTGCAGTCATACCAGACCGTCTGTTTCCTCTGGGCTTTGGCCAAATTCTCCTTGGCCAGACCCATGAGCTCAGCAAGCCTTTCTCGGAAGGTCAGGACATACTCCACCACTGATTCTCCATCTGGAGTGGCCTTCCCCTCCCATTCATCTCTCATAACAGTTCAAAAGGCGAAAACCCGGTAGACTCCTGGGGAACCTCCCTGTATGCGAACAGCAGCTGAGGTAAATCCTGCGTGTGCTGGTTCATAAATCCTGCGTGTGCTGGTTCATAAAGGTTTTCAGCATCATCTTTAGAGTTCCATTGAACCTCTCCACCAGCCCATTGGACTGGGGGTGATATGTGAGGCCCAGGTGTGCCAGACCCCACATTTCTCCCACAAGCACCGGAGCAGGGCTGACATGAAGTTGGATCCTTGGTCTGTCAAGACTTCCTTGGGGAACCCCACTCGGCTGAAAATGGTCAGCAGCACATCTGCCACAGTGTCTGCTTTGATAGAAGACAAGGCCACTGCCTCTCTCCCAGGGTCGAGCCACAGACTCCTCCACCCCTGCTCTGCCCCTCACTGCCCCTATTGGATCTCTTCCCCAAATCTCTGCCCTGGCCCCGCTTCCTCCAACGTGCCACATTCCCCCTCCTCCCCCCTCCCTCCCTGCTCCGCGAATCAGCTGTGTCGCGGTGCAAGCGCTGGGAAGGAGGAGAAGCAGGAAGCGGGGGCGGGCTTGCAGAGGAGGCGGAGGCATAGGCGGCAGGTTTGTATAATTTTTGGTGGGGCCCAAAATGGTGGTGCCCCCCGGCTCCCGCCCTGTAAGCCGATATAAAATGAAGCTACAACGCGTCAGTGCCACAAGATTACAAAGGTCAATTAAAAGTGGAAAGTCAGAAGCAGCACTTGCCTGCTTCAATATACAGTATTATATTTTGTTGCACCTGTTGTGATGAAGTGGGAATGTCCTTAATATTTTCTCTGGATACTGTATGGGTGCCTCAGTTTCCCCTGCAAGATGCCAACTGAAGGTGTTGGGGACAAAGATCAGGTGGCCTCCTTGTCCGGAAGAGACACAGAGGCCAGAGGAGGGAGTGTCACTTTGGAGCTGGCTGGGGAAATGGGGAGAGACCCAGAACTTGGTTCTGGGCGCCCCACCCCCCAAGATGGACCTGACAGAGGGGTTCTGTTTTCTGTACCTACAAGCTCTGTTTAAACTGTGTTCCTGTCATCTAATAAACCTTCTGTTTTACTGTCTGGCTGAGAGTCACATCTGACTGCGGAGTTGGGGTGCAGGGACCTCTGGTTGCCCCAGGACCAGCCTGGGCAGACTCGCTGTGGAAAGTGCATGATGTGGAAGGGCAAGCTGAATGCTCCGAGGTCAGACCCAGGAAGGTGTAAGCTTCTTGCCCTGGAGACAGTCTGCTCCGAGAGAAGAGGCTCCCCCAGAGTCCTGACTGGCTTTGTATGGAGTTGTTCCAAAGCATCACAGCATCCCCTTCCACACCGTGCACTTCCCAGAAGTCCGCACAGGCACTGACACTCCCTCCTCCGGCCTTTGTCTCTTTTCCAGGCATTAGGAGACCACCCGATCTCTCTGTTCTCCAACACCTTCAGTTGGCACCTTGCAGGGGAAACTGATTTGGGAGAAATGAAGTAAAAGCTGCCCAAACCGAGCTTGAGCACTCCTGAATTTTGAGGTGTTCAAATCTGGAAGGCAGGTGCTGGGGGTGGGAGAGGGCTGTGGGGTCCATGGGGGAGCATGGCAGCAACTGTCTGGAGCTGCAGGAGCCAGACACGCTGGTCTGAGTGGCACAGTAGGCGGTTTGGGGGTTGGAGAAGGGGTTGGGAGTTCTGGGGGGCAGTCAAGGGACAAGGAGCAGGGGGGGTTGGATTTGGGGACATGGAGCTGGGGGGGTTGGATGGGGCAGAGGTTCGAAGGGGCAGTCAGGGGACAGGCAGCAATTGGATAGGCATGGGAGTCCAGGAGGTTTATCAGGGGACAGGTAGTGGGGTTCTGTGGGGAAGTTGGGTGGGGTCTCAGGAGGGGGCAGTTGGGGACAAGGAGAAGGGAGGCTTAGATAGGGGCTGGGGTCCCAAGGGGCAGTTGGGGCAGGGTCTGGGGGGGTAATCAGCGGGGGCTGGGATTCAAGGACCAGTGTGGTGCTTGGAAGGGCTCTGGGGTCCTGCTGGGGCAGTTGGGGCAGAGCCCTCTGGGGAGGGCAATCCGGCCGTGGCTGGGATTTAAAGGGTGCTGGGCTCCCCGCGCTTGCAGGCAGCCCAGAGCCTCTGACTCCCGGCCGCGGCTGGGATTTATAAGGCTCTGGGCTCCCCGCTCCTGCAGGCAGCCCAGAGCCCTCTGACTCCCGGCCGCGGCTGGGATTTAAAAGGCTCTGGGCTCCCCGCGGCTGCCGGCAGCCCAGAGCCCTCTGACTCCTGGCCGCGGCTGGGATTTAAAAGGGGCGAAACCTAGCTCCAACTATTGGTGGAGCAGAGCCCCTGACTGTAAATATTCCTGGGGCTAAAGCCCCAGGAGCCCATATAAGTCGGCACCCATGGGCGGAGGTGAGCTGGAGCAGAGGGGCGGGGCCACAGGGAGCTGCCGTGGGGTTTTTTTTTCATGGGTGCTCCAGCCCTGGAGCACCCACGGAGTCGGCACCTATGGGCCTGCAAGCAGGTTTTGGGGGTCCACCAAGCAGGGCTGGCATTAGACATGCTGGGGCCCAGGGCAGAAAGCCAAAGCCCCACCACATGGGGCTGAAGCCTGGGGCCCTGAGCCATACCACCTACGGCTGAAGCCTGAGCAACTTAGCTTCAGGGGTCCCCTGTGGTGTGGGGTCCCAGGCAATTGCCTTGCTTGCTACCCCCTCATGCTGATCCTGGCCTTTATATGCAGAAAACAGTTGTTGTGGCACAGATGGGCCATGAAGTTTTTATAGCATGGGGGGGGGGAATGAGAAAGAAAAAGGTTGAGAACCCCTGGCTTGGAGGAGAGTCCAGGAGAGGCAGCCCTGGGGACAGTGGGCCAGAGAGATGCTTCCAGAGAGATGTGGCCCCCAGGCATGTAGGTTTCTGTGATCCCCACTCAACTTATGTAGGAAGGCAGGATATAACCTTTGACCTGAAGAACAGAGGCTGGCTTGGTCAAACTGACCTGCCATTTTAAGGGGTCCTCATCCCAAAGTGAGTGGGGGAGGGTGTATCTAATGAAATATTAATGGACTTTTGGTAACAGTCTTGTATCCCAGCACAGGTGACTCCTCAGTGAGGGTAGCAGAGGATCATGTTGTGGTAGGACCCCTATTAATCCTTGATGCCTAGCAAGGGTCCAAGGATCTCCTAGAAGACTGACAGGAAGCAATGCAGGCAGCATCACATGGTATCTGGTGACTTACCTGCGTACACCTTGGAGAGCTTTCTGCATTGTATTATGAATCTATATCTCTGTTGGTGGAGGACTGGGCGCTTCCAACCACCTGGGAAAAATCCTGAAGTCTCATCCTGGGGCAGGGTGGGGGGAATTATTCATAACAGTGGGGGTTGAAGAGGGAAGCGGCACAACCAGAGTCAGGGGGTTTTCCACTGAATACCTGCTCCAGCCCATCACAGCTAGGCTGGTGCACCAAGTGGTGGTCTATGATCAACAGTTCTGCAGGCGGAATTATAAAGCAATTGCTGCCCATCATACTAGGCAGCACCACCCCAGGGCCCTCTGTGCTGCACAAACACAACTCCAGCTGCAGTGTCTGCTAATGCATGAAGCAGAGTGACCTCCCTATTGTGGGATGTGTAAGTGCCAGGGATGCAGCAGAAGTTCTCAGTTCCAGTTCGAACCCTGGCTTTCCTCTTCCAGCAGCTGTGGAGCCTGCGGTGCTGGTGGGGTTATGCTCAGCAGCTGCTACCCCAGCTTTGGCCTGTCTTACTCTGGGACCTTTTCTTGTAGGCACAAACTGTAGCAAGTCCCTGCCCGAGCTGCCAGGTGACTCTGCCATCGGTGCAGAGTAAATGAAGAGCACTGAGCAGCCTGCTGCCTTCCTGAGGGAGATGTTCCCACTGGTGAATGGGCGAGGAAGGAAGTGACCCCTTTAGCTGTATCTCAGACTCTCCCATGAGCCAGGGGGGCGGGAGGTCAGACCTGTGGGCTCTTCGGAAAACACCTTTAGTCCCCTTCAGGAGCCTCCCTGGGAGAGGCAGGGTGCGCAGTAGGGAGCTGCATTTCAGAGTGGGGCTTTGTTTCCCAGGAGCCCCATGTTGCTATCCCACATGGGGATAGCATGTCCCTGCCTGAAGGGGTGTTGGGAGGGGAGTATCCATTAGTGATTGTGAGGCACTGGGTTCCTATGGTGACAAAGGTCAGATAAGCAGGGCCGGATTTTCAGTAAAGCTCAGCATCCACCTGCTCTGCTCCTAACCCAGTGAGCTGAGCTCTTCTCAGCCGCGTCCAGAGTGGGGCTGGGGAGTTCTCCGGGGAAAGGTGGCCCATGGAATGGTTTTTCTGCTGCCTCTTGTTCCATGCCCAGCTCGCTGCCTCAGGACAGCCCTGGCAGACACTGGCTTCCAGAGCAGATGTGCCTTCCTCCAAGGGGCTCTGCTGTTGGGAGTGCGGGGGGGAGTCCCATCCCATCTCTGCCCTGCCCTGCTCTGGGCAAGTCACTTAGTCCCAAATCCTCAAAGATATTTAGACTCCCAACTTCCATTGAATTTAAATCAAGGGAAGGCAGGAGTCAAAGTAGCTTTCAGGATCTGGACCTTAGGGCTGGTCTACACAATGTCGTTAAATCAACATTCCCCACATTAGGTCGAATTTATAATGTTCTTGTCTACACTACAGAGCCCTTCCTGCTGACCTTTTAAAATCAACACCTGTACTCCACCTCAATGAGAGGAGTAGCACTAGATTCGACCTTCCTGGGTCGAATTAGGGGTAGTGTAGACACAACACTGTGTATTTTGACTTTTTTGGCCTCCGGGAGGTGTCCCAGAGTGCTCCAATGTGTCCACTCTGGACAGCACTTTCAACTCCACTCCACTTCAGCCAGGTAAACAGGAAAAGCCCCAGGAACTTTTGAATTTCATTTCCTGTTTGAGTAGCGTGGAGAGCTCACCACCACAGCTGACCATGGCTGCCCAGGTATGCAAACACGCTCCAGCATGGAGCATACAGGCAGGAGTGGGGCCAGGGTTTCTGGCGCCCTAGGCAGAATTTGGGGAGCGGCATTTTGTGTGCTCCCCACGGGGCGCATGGGAGCTTCCGGTTCCACTCCCGTCGCGCCGCTGAAGAAGGACCCTCCGCCGAGATGCCGCAAGTGACAGCGGCAGTCATTGAGCTGCTCAATTGCCTGCTGCTGTTTTCCGCGGCATGTCAGCAGAAGGTCCTTCTCAGCAACGCAACGGGAGCGGAACCAGAAGCTCCTGTGCGCCCCATGGGGAGCGCACAAAATGCCGCCCTCCCCGAATCCTGGCACCCTAGGCAACCGCCTAGGGTCGCCTAATGGAAGCGCCAGCCCTGTGTACAGGAGACACTGGATCTGATTGTTCTGTGGGGAGAAGAGTCTGTGCAGGCAGAGCTCCAAACCAGCAGAAGAAATGCTGACATCTATGCCAAAATCGCACAGGGCATGAGGGGGAAAGGCTACACCAGGGACACACAGCAGCGCTGGGTACAAATAAGGTAGCTCAGGCAAGCGTACCAGAAGACAAGGGAAGCAAACAGTCACTTTGGTGCTGAGGCACAGACATGCCGCTTCTATGAGCATCTGCATGCGATTCTAGGAAGGGACCCCACCAGTATCCTAACACTCTCCGTGGCTACCTCCCAGGGGCCCCAAGCAACCAACAACGAGGAGAACATTGTTGATGAGGAAGAAGAAGAGGAGAATGCACAGCAGGCAAGTGGAGGATCCGTTTTCCATGACAGCCAGGACCTTTTCCTAATTCTGGAGCCAATCCCCTCCCAGGACCCACTGGTGCGGGGACTGTGCTGGCGAGGAAGGCACCTTGTAATAACATTATAGGGGTTAAATGCAATTGTGGTTGATGTTTAACATGAGGTAAACAATTGGGATACAGTGGTGGCCAGTGCAGCCACGCAAAGGGCGCTCTCCAGAAAAGCCTGTTTATGTGCCAAGAGTTTCCACAGTAAAAAATGTCCCCAGGTGTGTCCTGCCACCGCCTGCCCTTTCTTGTGTGCTCACCATGCCTGCCTGCAAACCGAAATCTGCTGCCCAGCGCGCTGCCATGTGTTGTACCTTACCGGCAGGCTCTTCTTTTATAACACAACATTTGGCTGAGACCCTCAGGGAATGTATTTACTGCTGTGAATTGTTTCATTCATTGCAACAGTTCATCTTTTGTTTTCAACAATGTATGCTTTTCCTTGCAGCTGCAACCTGTTCTCTGGGTGCTTCCTCCACTCCAGCACAAAGGCTGGCCCAGATTAGAAGGTGAAAAAAGCAGACAAGGGAAGACATGTTCTGTGATTTGATGCGTTCCTCCAAGGCTGACAGGGCCCAGCTGAATGCATGGAGGCTGCTATTGGAGAGTATGTGCACTGACCAAGAGGGCAGGAAAGCATGCAGGGAACAAGAGTGTAACACGCAAGAGATGTTGCAGCTTATGGGGGAGCAAACAGATATGTTGAGGTGTCTGGTTGAGGTGCACGAAAGGCAACTAGACCTTAGAGTCCTGCTGCACCCAGTGATGAACCAGCTGCCCTCCTCACCAAGTTCTATATCCTCCTCTCCCAGACGTCCTAGCATGCAAGGGGGGGAGAAGCTCCTTGAACTCGACTCCAGGGGATGGTTCATGGAGCAGAAGGCTCCCATTCCCACAGCTTTGATTACTAGACAGTGCAATTGTAATAAGCTATGTGTCCTTGCCCCTCCTTCCCTGTGTTATCAGGCCCTTAGACCCTGGTTATCATTGCTATTCATTGCTGTCTCTGTTCAGTGTTTGTTAGCATAATAAAAATGCATTAATTGAGGACAAGAGGCTCTTTATTCACTGTGCACACTGTGGTTGGTGGGGGTTTAGTTTACAGGGCAGTACATGCAAAAAAGGGGGCAGGTTGGTAAGGAAAAACACACAGAACTGTCACATCAGTGATGGATCATTCATGAAACTGGTTTTCAAAGCCTCTCAGAGATGTAATGCGCCTCGATGTGCTCTTCTTATTGCCCTGGTGTCTGGTTGCTCATAATTGGCAGCCAGGTGATCTGCCTCAACCCCCCACCCCGCCAGAAACTTTCCCCCCTTACTTTCACAGGTATTATGGAGTACCCAGCAAGCAGCAACAACAATAGGAATATTGCTTTTGCTGAGATTTAACCTAGTGAGTAAACCACGCCAGCACCCCTTTAGATGTCCATAGGCACATTCTACCACCATTCTGCACTTGCTCAGCCTATGGTTGAACTATTCCTTACTGCTGTCCAGGCTGCCTGTGTATGGCTTCATGAGCCACAGGAGCAAGGGGTAGACTGGGTCTCCAAGGATAACTATCGGCATTTCAACATCATCAATGGTAATTTTCTGGTCTGGGAAGGAAGTTCCTTCTTGCAGCTTTCTGAAGAGACTGGAGTTCCTAAAGATGCGCATGTCATGTACCTTTCCTGACCATCCAACGTTGATGTGGGTGAAACGGCCCCTGTGATCCACTAGCACTTGCAACACCATTTAGAAGTAGCCCTTCCAGTTTATGTACTCATTGGCAAGGTGGTCTGGTGCCCAGATAGGGATGTGAGTTCCGTCTATTGCCCCACCACAGTTAGTGGATGGCTTTGCCGCAATGAGGTTCCCTATGTCCTTCACGTTTCCCAGAGTCACTACCCTTCTTAGCACAAGTGAACTGATTGCCCTGGCTACTTGGATCACAGCAGCCCCCATGGTAGATTTACCCACTCCAAACTGATTGCTACCGGTCAGTCGGGAATCTGGTGTTGCAAGCTTCCACAGGGCTATCGCCACTCGCTTCTCAACTGTCAGAGCAGGTCTCATTTTGGTATTTCTGCGCTTCAGGGTTGGGGAAAGCAATTCGCAAAGTTCCATGTGTGAAAGTAGAATAAATTATACTGTAAAAATAAAAATGGATTAAAGAAATGTTGTATGTACCTTTAAGCAGAAATAAGAAATGTTGAAATACAGGTGCCAGGAAAAGAGCATTAGGCATAAACAATGGTGCTAATGGCGAAACATTAACAGAAAATCGGTAATAGTAAGAAAATAAGATATGCATGCCTAGCCTAGATAAACTGATCAGATTCTGCTTCCTTTGTTATCTTGTTAAATTCTCGCCCTTTTATCTGTATAAATAAGATAGTTTGTGTCTTGCATGGTGCTCACACTATCTGGGTGTTATTAGCAATGCGCTGTGCTAATAAAACAAAGTGGTCTGACAAACTGTAAGTCCTGAGTCTAACTTTATCACATGAAAGTGGCCTTATGCATTCGAAAGTTATGCAGCCACTGGGAATCATCCCATACCCGCATCACAATGCGGTCCCACCAGTCTGTGCTTGTTTCCCTGGCTCAGAAATGGTGTTCCACTGTGTCAACAAGCCTAGCTGTCATTGCCAGTATGTGCAAATTGCTCCGTTCCATGGCTTCCAACACGGCTATTTGCCTGGCATCACATTCTTCTGCGTGGCTGCTCCTGGCTAGGCTCTGCAAATACTGCAGGACGATGTGCAGGGTGTTTGTGATGCTCACAACAACAGTGTACAGATGAGTGAGGTCCATGCTTGCTGTGCTATGGCATCTGCCGCCCGAAAATGATTGTTTGCCATTGCTTTCAAGAAGGGAGGGAGGAAGGTAGGAACCAGGTGCATCATGGGAGGTTGACAATATGTACCCAAAACACTTCATGAAAATGTTTTTGTCCCATCAGGCAGTGGGAGCCTAACCCAGAATTCCAATCGGCAGCAGGAACTGTGGGATAGCTGCCCACAGTGCATCGCTCCGTGAGTCAGTGCTACCCATGGTAGTGGGGATGCGCGCCGCAGATGGAATGTGCATAGTGGGGACATACACCATCGATTTTGTAAAATCGGAGGCTACGGGTCAACTTGAATAAATTCGACCTATTTTTCGTAGTGTAGACAAGCCCTTAGTCTCTCTGCCTCAGTTCCTCTTCTGTGCTATGTACTTCCCTCCCTCTGAGTAGGGGTGCTGGAACAATTCATATAGTGGGGCTGCTGAGAGCCACTGAACCCAACTGTAAACCCTGTATATAAAGGGAACCACTTCAAGCCAGGGTGTGTGGCTGCACCCCCAGCACCAGCACCTATGGGTCTGAGGAATATTGTGAGGACAAATACATTACGAGCATGAGATGCTGACATCCTGTACAGCAGGGGGCCGCAGCTACCTTAGCTAGCATGGTTAACAGGCCAGTGGACATCCAGTTGCTCAGTCACTGATCTCCCTTTCAGGGTGGCCCTGGGGGCAGAGGCAAGGTACAGTGTTTGCTTTGCAGCTGAGACTAGAACTCCTGCGAACACGAGCTGAAGGCCTCTGCCGCCCCCTGCTGGAGGCAGAGAAGAGCTGCCCGCGGCTGAGCCTCAGTCTGTGCAATAAGCCAGCCGGCTCCACGGCTGAAGCGTCACTACAGCTGCGCTCAGCTGACTCGGCTCAGCGAGCGGCTGACAGGCTGCAGCGTCGGGAGGCCTGTGGTCAGCTGACCGCGCTCCGAGATCAGCTGATGGGTTCCGGCCCTGCCGTGGGCGTGGTCAGGCGTTGCAGAGAGAGCAGGAAACCATGGTGAGCGCAGGCGCGGTGCATGGCTGGGGGGTGTTGGTGCTTTGCTGGGATTTGGGGGCCTGGGGCGATGCAGAGCTGTGTCCCCCGGGCAGCAGGGACTCCGGGTAACAGCTGGAGCCATGGCTGAGGACTCCCCGTTGCTAGCCCAGTGCTTGGGATTAGCCAGGCCAGTGTCACCAGCTTCCTAACACGTGCATCCCGGGGGGGGGCGTTAAATATTGTGAAGGGTCTGGCTTAAAAACTGCTCCCTCCCTCCAGTGACCTGAGATCAGTGGGGCCCCGGGAAGGAGCTGGAGCAAACAGAACGAGCTGCCCCTTTGCATAGTAGGTAATTGGCCTGGGGAACCCACAGGGGCAGCCCTTTGAGTTCTAATACCTCTCCTAGTTAAGTGTGCTCAGGGTAAATGAATCTCATGCTTCAGGGTGCAGGCCAGTAGCCTGCAGGGGTCAGGAAGGAAACGCTGCCTTCCCTGCCTCACCCCCACCCCCAAAGTGCTGCACAGCAGGATGGGGCAAGTGAAAACTTGTAATGCATCTTTCCTCCGAAGCAGCCAGCTCTGGCCAGGGCTGGGGGCCGGATGCTGGGCATGATGGGCTGTTGCTGTAGCAGCACCTGTGTTTCTAAAGCAGGGAGTAATAAAGGCATCAGCGCTGGATGTGCAGGGGAACGAGTGGGCATGGAACGGATAATTTCATAGCCATGATAATGTTAAACACCTGTGTGTGGGGGGCGGGATCGGCTGTCCTGCTCCCCTCAACCCAGACGTCTGCCCCCTGGTCTGAGAGGCTTATGCCTGGTTCTGTAGCCTGTGGACCTGTACACATGGGACGCCAGGGACTTGTGCCCTTGCTCTCGCTATGTAACTGCAGTGGGTATAAAGCAGCTGCTCCAGGATGCAGGCTCATGGTCTGTACTAGTGTTTGCTGGGTTAAACTGCTGAAGCTGCGGCCTAACTGGTAGCTATTAGGAACAGGAAGGGGCCATCTGCCCTGCCCCCACCTTCACCCCACCCCTTCGTCAGACTGATCCCTCTGGGCACACCCCAGCCCCGTCCATCTCTTTCCTCCTCTGGGCATAAGTATGTCTCTCTCAGACTCTGGGCCCAGTTCAGCCCGGGGGGGAAGCCCATTGAATTCAGGGCAGTTGTATCCCCTCGTGCCTGGGCTGAGCTTGGCCAGCTGCATCCGGTCGTTCTCCCCAGGAGTTTGCTCCAAAGGCTGATGACCTCCGTGCATGGAGCCGCTGTACCTGAGTTCGCAGGGGCGTTATACAGTGGGGACCCAGGGTCTGAGGAGGAGAGTTATTTGTACAGCTCCGGATCGACCCAGCTGCCATCCAACTCTGCAGCAGGCTCAGCAAGAGCAGAGACCGGAGATGAGGGCAGCCAAGTACCCAGAGAGGAGAGAAATCTAGGGGCAGCTCTTCTGGTGCAGTGCGGGGGCAGGGCAGCAATAACGGTGGGAAATGAGGGTTCCCCTGCTCTGGCAAGAAGAGCTGGGCTGCCCTGCAAAGGACACTCTACCGCTGACGTCCCCTGGCCCAAAGGCCGCCTGGGTCCTAACGGCCCCCAATCTTCTCCTTCCAGAGGTTCCGGTTCTGCGGAGACTTGGACTGTCCCGACTGGGTCCTGGCCGAAATCAGCACCTTGGCCAAAATAGTTAAGTGGAAGCTTTAGCTTTCTCTTTCTCTGTTTTCTTCTGGATCTTACCCGGTGCCCAGCGCCCTGGGATCTGAGCCATTTTTGCTATTAACCCGCCTCCCCCCTCCCCCCCCCCCGCCCGAGATGGTATCGGGTGCTGTACAATCAGCACAAAACCTTGGCTGTCAAGAGGGGTATCTACGGCCTTGGGGAGCACTGGGAATATCTGAGTGATGCATCCCGATCTGAGCTCTGGGACTCAGAGTATCTGGTGAAGGGGGAGAGCTCAGGTCCCTGAGCGACTGGCATGAGCTCTGTGCCTGTCTCTGGCTGACCGGGCTTCCCTAAGAGAGCGGGGAGAGGCTCGGGAACATAGAACAGGCTTTGATTGAGGGCTCGAGCAATACACTCAGTGCAGCACAAGAGCTGGCTGGGGCTTTAGCCTGACCGTTGCATCCAGAACTCCGGGAGTCTCTTTGTGGAATCCAGACCATGGTGTTCCCCAAAGTGGCAGAGAAGCGAGTTTTTAAACAACCCAAACCAGTGACTGTTTGGCTGGGGCAGGCCAGGCAAGGTTGAAATGGGTCCCCCTGATGTGGCAGAGAGCGTGTGTTTTGAGGGGAGCTCAGTCTCCTGCTAGGCAGTGCCCGCCGGGCCCAGTGCTGTGGTGGGGTTTTATTTTCTTGCTCTCTCCTTTCCAGTCCTCGGTGAAACTGAAGCTCATCTGTGGCCAGGTGCTCAAGGACCTGCAGGGAGAGGGGATTGATGTAAGTGCAGGACGTTCTTCTCCCACGTTCAGCCCCGCTGAGCAGGGATCCAGCGATCGCAGAGACTAAGTCTCCCCTCCCCCTGGCTGAGTGGCGTGGGCCATGTTGAGCTGGCCGGCCTCAGGGCAGGCAGTGCGGTGGAGTGTGTGTGTGTGGGTGGGGGGTTCAGAGTGGGAGTCAGGACACCTGGGTTCTAGTCCCAGCTCTGCCACTGATCTTGGGCAGGATGCCTAAAGCCTGTGTCCCTACCTGTAAAATAAGGCCAGTGACACTCCCCGATCAAGGAGATCTGCTGGTGGAAAGGACCGTATGGCTGCTAAGTACTTACTAGTAAGTATTAGTGTCTGTTTCTCTAAGGGTCCTGTGTGGTCCGCTTCACCTCATCCACCCATTGGCCCTGCCATCGCTAGGGGAGTGGCCGGTGATTGACAACGTGGATTCCCTTGAGGTCTCCCAGCAAAGGGGTTTGGCCGCTCGGGAACATGGGGCTGAGCCATTTGTAACGCCCATCGCAGACAGCAGCTGCCCGCTGTTTGGATCGTGGAGGTTCCCTGTAGGACACGCCTGGAGCACTAGCAGCCAGTGGGAATGGCCCATCCTGTACCCCCCCATTGTGAAGGCAGCTTGGGCTAGTGGGAGCCAGGAACCCAGGAGTCCTAGTCCCCGATCACCCATGTGGCCTTGGGCAAGTTACTCAGGCTAAATCCAGCAGCTTCTAGTAATTTGGGTCCCCCCCTTGAGACACCTCGGCCCCGTTACTCAGAAGTGCTGAGCCCCCACCGCTCCTATTGACTCCAAGTGCACCCGAAACCAGACGCCCCTTGTGGAGTGTTGGCCTTACCCTGGCTCTGCTTGCCCCGTGGGGGATCTGCTCAGCGAGGGCTCAGTGATCATTCTGCACCGTGCCGTGCGCACTGGGAGCGGGGTCCCCTGGGGCTGATGGACCTGGGTGTTGCTCTTCTCTTGCAGTATGAAAAGATCCTGAAGCTAACGTCGGATGCCAAGTTTGGTGAGTGTTGTTCCTTTCCAGAGCTGTTGAGTGTCCGTAGCCTGGGCCCCTCTAGTGCTGTCTGTGAGGCTGTCATGGTGGATTTGGCTCTTTGCCTCACCCGCCTTCCAGGGAGCTTTGCTGGCTTCATTACTAGAACTGCCATTCCTCTGTCTGTGCTTACGGCAGGGAGGCTGCAGCAAGTCGGTGGCTTTGGGATGCTAGGCCAGGCTTTGGCTGACTCTTACCTCCCCCCTGGCCCAGTCCACACCCCAGTGCCTGGCCTGAGAACATTTTACCTGCAGCGTTTATGGGCGCTGGGCTCGGTTTTGTTAGCCGCATTGCCTGAAAAGCGTTGCTGGCGGGGGTCACGAGTGGAGAGGCACGTCCTGAAGCAGTGAAGGCCTGAAGAGTTAATGCCCAGCCACTGGAAACCGACCGCACGCTCTGCTTGTGAGCAAGCACAGGAGCCCTGCTAATCTCCCAGGGTCCTTGCCCCTGTTCTGTTGGGGGGAGATGCTGCTAATCGGCAGCCTGATGAGTTCCCCCTTCTCACCCCAAACACTGCCCTGGCTTTATATTTTGGGTGGTTCTGGGCCTTGGGGGGGCGGGGGTAACACCATTTCCCGAGTGTGTGGAAGTGCCCCGGGCCTGGTGGTTGTGGTGATCACAGTAGCAATCCAAACTTCCCAGGTGCTGCCCAAACAGCTGAACAGCCCCCGTCCCTGCCCTGCAGAACTTGCTGTCTTAGTGTGGCAATGGAGAGGGGAGGGGAGGGGTCCCAGTAACTCAGCCAGGTTAGCGGCACAAAGAGAAGGTTAAGGGGAGACTCAATGGGAGCCTGTAAGTACCTACATGGGGAACAAACAGCTGATAATGGGCTCTTCAGTCCAGCAGACAGATGTCTAACATGAGCCAATGGCTGGAAGTTGAAGCTAGACAAACTCGGACTGGAAATAAGGTGTTTTAACAGGGTCATTAACCATTGGAACAGCTGCCCAAGTGCTCTCCATCACTGGCAGTTTCTAAATCCAGATCTGCTCTGGTTCAAACAGGCATTAATTCAGGGGCGCCCCGTGGGCTGTGTTACACAGGTCAGGCTGGACGATCGAGGCCAGATGGGACCGTGATGTGAAATGCCTGGTTTGGTTTTCATGGATGAGCTGACCCTGGCTGAGTTGCCGTGCTGTGGCTTGGCCCTGTCTTACCGCCACTGGCCTGGTTATTGTGCGATGTTAACCTTAGGCTTTGGCTGTACAAATGGTTAGTTTTGGCAAGCCAGGGTGTAAATCTGCCATGCGCTAGGTGCCCGGGTGGACTCTGCTCCACACCCTGAGTTCTGCCGCGTGCCTGGCAGCTGCCCTGCTTGGAAACAGCAGGTGAAAGTGCCCTAGGGAGCTGTTAGTCCGCGGCAGCAGGGTCCTCACGGACAGTGCGCAGCTGGCTAGGGCAGGGTAGCTTTACACCCCGGCTCGCCACGAGCTAAGTGTGCGCTTAGACAGGCCCTTACGCCTCTGGCCCTTGGCCATTATTAGTATTTGGATCCCTAGCATCAATCGATTCTAGTTAGACTTAACCCCTGCCAGTCCCAGGCTTGTTGAAATCCTAACCTGTTATGACCCCTGCTGGTTGCATTGACTCCCCCCTCCCCAACACACACACAGTCCCCTGCCCATCACTGCTTCTTACCCAGGTTGGTGACAATGAGCCCAGCTCTTTCTGCCTGTTTCCCTGCTGCCCCTCGTGGCCCAGTGCGAGGTGGCGTCTGTCCGTGCACCCTCTCTAGTCTCTTGCAGACGATGAACTGCAAAGGGCAGGCCACAGCAAGGGCTGTTGGATCCTTCGTCAATTGTATGGGTCTGTCAAAGCTGCCTCCCTGCAGGGAAGAGCCCTGCTGCCAGGCAGAGTCCCAAAGGTTTCTCCTCTCTCCAGAGTCCGGGGACGTGAAGGCCACTATTGCCGTGCTCAGCTTCATCCTCTCCAGTGCAGCCAAACACAGCGTAGGCAGCGACTCTCTGTCCAGCGAGCTGCAACAGCTGGGGCTGCCCAAAGGTAGGGGAAGTGCCAGGGGATGGGTCCCTCGGAGAGGGCTGCAGCGCACTGCGGAGCCTTGGGGTCAGTAGCAGCAGCCTGACTGTCTTGTGCGACGTCAGCCAGAGGAGGGCGCTGGGGAGCGGAGCAGAGTCTGTCTACGCCATGCACCAGGCTGTAACCCTGGATAACTGTGTCCTTCCACCCTTGCTCCAGCACTGTGTGGACTTCAGTACGTTGGCTCTCTGGGGGAGGAGGCGATTGCTGCTGGGTTGTGTGTCCCCCGCACTCTCCCATCAGTGAGAAGTTAGAACTTGCTGTGTCAACCAGCAGGAAAGACTTTGGAGCAGTAGCTGGGCCGTCTTCTGACTGAAATGCCCCACGGTACCATCATCCCCCCGTTATCCCACATGCGCCCCAATGTCAGCATCCTGCTAGAGTCCCCCTGCTAAACGGGCCAGCTCAGCAGTTTGCAGCCAGGGTCCCTTCTGAGCCCATTGGAACCAGAGTCGTGTTGTGCAGGGACCGATCTGATGCTCTTTGGTGGGTGGTTTCTTGGTCTCCTTGTTTTGTAGAACATGCCACAGGATTGTGCCGGTCCTACGAGGAGAAACAGAGCCCCCTGCAGGACAGCCTGAGGACACGCAGCCTGAGACGTAAGTGTTCCCCCTCCGGCTGTGCAAACCTGACACTGCTCCAGGCAGCGGATGGGAGATGGTCCTTCAGCAGGGATACAGGCTGGCACCCACTGCCCCCACCCCTCTAGCTGTTCCCCTGTGTCCATGGATGGAAGTTCAATAGGACTTTCTCAGCCATTCTCCTCTGGGACTTCCTGGGACGAACCTGCTCCTGAGGACTGTGGGATAGGATCAGAGTTTGCTGAGGGCAGATGGGTTTTCCGCAGTAACCAAGGGGATGACCAGGAGCTGGGACCAGAACCCTGTTGTTTGACCCCCTTGGGCTGTGACCTTGTCGGCCTGACAGGTTAGGATCTGGCCAGGTTAGTTCACCTCCAGGACAATCCAAGTGCAGCAGGGAGTGGGGCAGGTGATGCACTAGGCAGTGCTCTGCCTTCTGCATTATCTTTCTTGGCCATAAAGAGAGAGACAGCTGAGGCGGTGCTAAGCACTTGGGCCCTTTTTAAAGACACCATAATAGAGGCCCAACTTCAATGTATACCCCAAATTAAGAAAAACTGTAAAAGAACTAAAAAAGAGCCACCGTGGCTTAACCACCATGTAAAAGAAGCAGTGAGAGATAAAAAGACTTCCTTTAAAAAGTGGAAGTCAAATCCTAGTGAGGCAAATAGAAAGGAGCACAAACGCTGCACTTAAGTGTGAGTGTAATAAGAAAAGCCAAAGAGGAGTTTGAAGAATGCTTCTCAAATCCAAAGGTAATAACAAAATGTTTTACAGTACAGTGCAAAGCAGAGACTGCCTGCTCAGTGAACCATCTGGACTCTGTGTCCTTGATGATGAAAATACAAAGGAGCGCTTAAAGATGATAAAGTCAGCGGAGAAACTAAATGGATTCTTTGCCTCAGTCTTCACGGCTGAGGATGTTAGGGAGATTCCCAAACCTGAGCTGGCGTTTGTAGGTGACAAATCTGAGGAACTGTCACAGATTGAAGTATCAGTAGAGGAGGTTTTGGAATTAATTGATAAACTCAACATTAACAAGTCACCGGGACCAGATGGCATTCACCCAAGAGTTCTGAAAGAACTCAAATGTGAAGTTATTGAACTATTAACTAAGGTTTGTAACCTGTCCTTTAAATCGGCTTCGTACCCAATGACTGGAAGTTAGCTAATGTAACGCCAATATTTAAAAAGGGCTCTAGGGGTGATCCGGCAATTACAGACCGGTAAGTCTAACGGTACCGGTTAGCAAATTAGTTGAAACAATAGTAAAGAATAAAATTGTCAGACACATAGAAAAACATAAACTCTTGAGCAATAGTCAACATGGTTTCTGTAAAGGGAAATCGTGTCTTACTAATCTATTAGAGTTCTTTGAAGGTCAACAAACATGTGGACAAGGGGATCCGGTGGACATAGTGTACTTAGATTTCCAGAAAGCCTTTGACAAGGTCCTCACCAAAGGCTCTTACGTAAATTAAGCTGTCATGGATAAAAGGAAAGGTCCTTTCATGGATTGAGAACTGGTTAAAGGACAGGGAACAAAGGGTAGGAATTAATGGTAAATTCTCAGAATGGAGAGGGGTAACTAGTGGTGTTCCCAAGGGTCAGTCCTAGGACCAATCCTATTCAATTTATTCATAAATGATCTGGAGAAAGGGGTAAACAGTGAGGTGGCAAAGTTTGCAGATGATACTAAACTGCTCAAGATAGTTAAGACCAAAGCAGATTGTGAAGAACTTCAAAAGATCTCACAAAACTAAGTGATTGGGCAACAAAATGGCAAATGAAATTTAATGTGGATAAATGTAAAGTAATGCACATTGGAAAAAATAACCCCAACTATACATACAACATGATGGGGGCTAAGTTAGCTCCAACGAGTCAGGAAAAGATCTTGGAGTTATCGTGGATAGTTCTCTGAAGATGTCACGCAGTGTGCAGAGGCGGTCAAAAAAGCAAACAGGATGTTAGGAATCATTAAAAGGGATAGAGAATAAGACTGAGAATATATTATTGCCCTTATATAAATCCATGGTACGCCCACATCTCGAATACTGTGTACAGATGTGGTCTCTCACCTCAAAAAGATATTCTAGCACTAGAAAAGGTTCAGAAAAGAGCAACTAAAATGATTAGGGGTTTAGAGAAGGTCCCATATGAGGAAAGATTAAAGAGGCTAGGACTCTTCAGTTTGGAAAAGAGAAGACTAAGGGGGGACATGATAGAGGTATATAAAATCATGAGTGATGTTGAGAAAGTGGATAAGGAAAAGTTATTTACTTATTCACATAATATAAGAACTAGGGGTCACCAAATGAAATTAATAGGCAGCAGGTTTAAAACAAATAAAAGGAAGTTCTTCTTCACGCAGCGCACAGTCAACTTGTGGAACTCCTTACCTGAGGAGGTTGTGAAGGCTAGGACTATAACAATGTTTAAAAGGGGACTGGATAAATTCATGGTGGCTAAGTCCATAAATGGCTATTAGCCAGGATGGGTAAGAATGGTGTCCCTAGCCTCTGTTCGTCAGAGGATGGAGATGGATGGCAGGAGAGAGATCATTTGATCATTGCCTGTTAGGTTCACTCCCTCAGGGGCACCTGGCATTGGCCACTGTCGGTAGACAGATACTGGGCTAGATGGACCTTTGGTCTGACCCGGTACGGCCTTTCTTATGTTCTTATGTTCTTATGACTCATGGGAATCTATGCAACAAGGGGTGTTAGCTACATTATCCCAGCCACACTCCATCTCGGAGGGCTCCACTCCACTGACCTAAACTCCCTTGGTATTTCAACTGGAGACATTTCCTTCCTGTAATGTCTTACATTGTCGCTGTGGGCCGGTAAGACAGTTGCTGTGTTGCACACACCAGAGGTGGCTGCATTTCAGGGGTGGGTGAAGCCGCTTAATGCTTTTGAAAAATGCTTCTCAAATCCATATCGCCGGCTTGTGCACAGAGAGAGAGTTTTACACTGACAGTGCAAACCTGAGACTGGCTCTGCCTCTGTCCTCAGTGAACCATCTGGACTCTGTGTCCTGGAGGGTGGATCAGACGCTCAGCTCCAGTGAGCTCCAGCAGGTCAATGAGCCCCTTGTGCACCTGAAGTTCACTGTGCGAGACGGGGACCGAGGTGTGACGGAGCCCTTTGCCATGACCGTGTCGGCAGAGAAGTTCCGGGTCTTACTGGCAGGTGAGCAGACAGCAGACGGGCAGCTTGGAATCGCTCGCCTCGTCCCCGCCCTGCCGGCTGGTGCTTCCTCTCCTGTGTCCCCGCTGCTCTCCCTACTGGCCAAGGCAGAGATCGGCTGTCTCCATGTTGTGTCATTTCTCTGTTCCTGCTCACAGCGCAGAGGTTATTCTCTGCCCTGCTGTGACCGGTGAATTGGCAACTGGCTGCAGCGCCCCCTGCTGAGATCCAGGTCACTGTGCCCCATTGGCTGTTTGCATCTCCTCTTCCACTTTCAGAGCTGAGACAGGCCCACACCATGATGAAAACTCTCAGCTGAGCAGCTGGGAGGACGGCAGCGAGCGTGGAAGGAGCCGGCTGATTGTGCTGCGGCCCGTTGGAGAGTCTGGTGGGTGCGGTTCCTCCGCTGGGGAAGCCCCTTGCTGCACACAGCCGCAGACACCGCCTGGGCAGAGGTTGGACTGGGCTCTCTCCTCCCTTCTCAGACCCCTGCAGCTGAAACTGACGACTGCTCTTCCCACTCTTTCTGGCTACTGTCCTCCCCTTCCCCCCTCCAGCTCTCTTGCTGTGAAGCCTCCTGCCCGCCCCTCCTCCATCCTGCCCACAAGCCCTTGTGCTTCCAGGAGCCCCACCCCAGGATCCGTCCCCAGAGCAATGGTGGATGGGAGCTTGGTGGCTTCTGCATCTGCTAATGAGATCTCCACCTCGAGACCAGCTTCAGCTCGGAGTTCTCATAACAAAGGCGTCCAAACCCATGAGCCGTGCCACCGTGTAACACACACGCTTCCGGAAAACACCCAGGCCTGCCGGCTGGGGGCTGCTTTATCAGTGAGAGACCCTGACGTCCCTGCCCAGCCCTTTGGTGGTGGCTCTGTTCCTGAACAGCTGCAGGGAGCTGATCTGTCCTTCTGCTTCTGCCTGAATTGTCTCCTGTGCCTACTCCAGGGCAGGCACTTGGGCTCTCATGTCTCCTCTGGAGACTAGCGCGCTGCAGCCCACCAAATGCTGCGGCTAGGCCAGCTCCACATCACCCGCTGACTGAACTCCTGCAGCAATCCAGGATGCCTGTGGCTGGGGCGACTCTGCCAGTCGTACATAAGAGGTCGGAAAGTTTCATCAGCTGAAACGCGATGGAGCATTCGCTAGTCCCTTCTTGCTCCCCTGCCTCCCTCCCCTAAAAAGCACTTTGCCTCTGTTCTTTCCACTTCCTTTAAAGGAGCCCCCTCCCTGGGGGATAAATGCAGCTTTTCTGTCTTTCCTTCCCCCCATGCTCCTACCACCTTTTCCAGGGCAGCTCAGTTCATGGAATAAAGGATCAGCAGGAACGTGCATCTGTGAATCTCTCCATGCGTTTCCAGTTGGCCTTGGCACATGAAGCCAGTTATTTGTGATGTTTCCTATTTTGCCAGCGGGATCCAGTAAAGCCATGTGGTTAACAAAGACAGCGCCCCGCAGGAGCATTTTTAATTTGCATCGCTGCCTCCCTTGTCACCCCTGCACCCTCTGACACCCTCAGACCGGGAGCAGAGACGTGTCTTTAAATAACTGGAGTAAATCTTCCCTATTTGAAAGGGAGGGATCGATGCCACAGACAAAATTCATCATATGGGCAGGTGCTCAATAACCTATTCCCACCCCCTGCAGCTCTGTCAATGTCTCTCCATCCCACATACACCCTCCCTGCTCCTTCAGTCCTGACCTCTGCAGAAACCAGAGCCAGGGTAGACAAAGTCCATAAACTATTCGCTCACCCCAGCCTTGTCTCGTAACAACCCTGGCTAGTCCAGCCCCTGCCCCGGGCACAGCTCTGGTAACAGCCATCGAGGGAGCAGTTGGGTTTTGCTAACCTCATTTCAGTTGTGCTCAGTTTAGATTGGCCCCTGCCACTGGTGCCCTATTGTGCTAACCCCCTTTCCCGGCTATAGCTCAGGGCTCTGATTTACAGGAACTTCACAGCTTGGGGATGATGCAGTTGCTCCTTTAGAGCAAAGCCAGCATAGCCTGAAGGCAGTGAAGTGGGGAACCATTTTAACTGCAGACTCTGAACTACATTTGGTAAATTGATGAACGGAGGCCAGGGCAGCCCTGTATTGTTAAGAACAAGGCCATGTTCCATTAATTGAAAGGCAATACAGTTAAAATGGTACAAGAAATAGTTTAGTTTAAGGCCAAATGTGGTATCCGTTTGTAAAATTTTCTTCTTGGAGAGAGGGGCGAAAGCCATTTTGTTATTTTTAATCCTCATTTTCTTGTCTTGACTTACACTTCTGCCCCTTCCATCATCTCTTGGTGGTTGGTTTGTCCATCACAGGCAGCATGGTCTGGGGAGGTAAACCAGAGGGGCCGGAGCTTGGGATTCTATTCCTGGCTCTGCCACTGATTCTGTGTTCTCAGGCAAATAGCTCGGCCTCTCTGTGCATCAGTTTTCCCATCTGCGGTTGTGGGAGACCAGCACTGCCAACCCCAAGTGTTCACATACCATGAATCAGTCCCCCAAAACCATGAGATTGGCTCAAAAATAATAAACCTTGGGGTTTTATTTTTATTTTTTTTCCTGCTTTTTGAGCCTTTAGGGTTCCTGTTTTTGATTATTATCTCAGCAACCATGAGGGTTAGAAATTTACTTAGGTTTTTTTTGTTTTGTTTTATGAAAGCTGTGAATCACATGATTCCAGGAGCTGGGGCTTTAAGCATGTATCATGAGAGCTACCAACAGTGAGTGTGAGGTGGTGTGGCCTCCCTCTGACCCAGAAGGGGAGGAACCACTGTCTGTGTCCAGGTGGGCAGAGCCAGACCCATCTCATCGGAAGTGGATAGGCAGGACAGGAAGTATATAAGGCGAAGCATCCAGCTCAATTGGGGCTGAGATAGCGAGGGAGACAGATGCATACTACTCTCTCCAGGTTGCTGACTTCACTGCAAAGCCAAGAAACGCCCTACTTCTGGAGGAACTTGTGTCCACAGGGGAGCAGACGGGACTGCTGCTGGCCACCTACCCCAGGGGAGATGGAGGACAGCCCCTGATCCAGAACGGAGGGTAGGAAGTGGCCTATGGCAGCCAACTCTAGTCTGGCTGTAGTGCTGCCTGCAATGCGGTCAGTGTGTTGCAGCGGATTCCCCGCTGCCCCAGGGCAGGGCCGTCCAGAGGATTCAGGGGGCCTGGGGTCTTCGGTGGCAGGGGGCCCCTGCTGCCGAATTGCCACCGAAGACCCAGCACTTCGGTGGCAGGTCCTGGGGTGGAAGGACCCGCCGCAGGGTCTTTGGGGCACTTCGGTGGCGGTCCCGGAGCGGAAGGACCCCCTGCTGCCAAATTGCCACTGAAGACCCGGAGCGGAGGAAGCTCCGGGGGCCCGGGCCCTGCGAGAGATTTCCAGGGCCCCCAGAGCGAGTGAAGGACCCCGCTCCAGGGGCCCCGAAAAACTCTCATGGTGGGCCCCTGTGGGGCCCGGGGCCTGGGAAAAATTGCCCCACTTGCCCCCCCTCTGGGTGGCCCTGCCCCAGGGGCGGAACACTCCACCATTGTTAGGGCCCTGGCCTGGGACCTGGTGGAGTCGGATGGGCCCAGGTCCCCCTACCCACTGCCACCCACCTCTGGGGTGGCAGCCTCCCCACTGTAAGTCAGGTGGCCAGTGTTAGCCTACCACCCACCAAAGCTAGGACACTAGACTATTCACTGCTCTGCCCTGCCTTAGGGCTGGAGTCTTAGACCGTTTGGTGTCCCGCCCTCTTTGAGGGCCTGGGCCTCTAAACCTTTGTTGCTCTGCCCTGGCCTGAGGGCCGGTGCCTATAGACTGATTGGGGTTTCGCCCATTAAGGCGATTAGGACACTTATGCCTGCGCTGCTAATTCCCCTGTGACTAGGCAGTGATCCCAATGACGTAGTGAGGCGGGGTGGCCTGTCTCTGACCCAGAATGGGAGGGATGACCGCAGCCCCACTACAGGGACTAGTGCTTACTCCCCTTGGGAAAGTGCTTTGAGCTGTTTGGCTGAAAGGTGCTACAGAAATGCAATATAAACTAACCCGTCTCGGCCTCCCTGTTCGTCTCAGTGGGATTAGCCCAGTGTGTTGAACAGCAGTCTGTGTCCCTGTTTCAGCAAAGGAGAAGAGTTGCTGTCAGCCTATCTCAGTGGTGGGAGATAGTTTAAAACCAGCCCAGCTTCTGAATGTCCAACATCCGCGTTATTGTACACCAGGTAAAAGGGGGAGGGTGTGGGTGTGGCAAGGTCTCTTCTGTTTAGGATGTATGGGGGACCCCACCTGCATCTCCGGAATGTTCTGCAAAGAAAACACCTTTTCCCTTCCCCTTAGTTAATCATGCAGTGCATAGGGGAAACTGAGGCGCACACACTATACATACAAAATTTTCTGGAAAAAAAACCACTTTGTCACACTCATTACATGACCCAAACATGTAAAAATTTGGTCATCCAGCTGCAACGACTGGCTGTGGTTGGTTTGAAAGCACTGGTTGTCTTCTGGTTCTGCATCTGTCAGCTGTAGAGTTTGCTGTGTTCATTGTTTTCTTTTTGAAGAACAAACTATAGATGTCAACAGTTTCTGCTGAACTCTTCACTGACGATCTCGATCACATATGGTCTGGGAGATGAATTCTTTTTCTTTACAACAGCTGGATTTGTCCATCCTATTCTGGCACAAACACGGTCACGAGGTTCTATATCTGGCAGTTCTCTAAATGATGATGTCTGTGTAAAAGTGCAAGTTCTTTTAGCCTTTTTATCTGATTTGGTTACTTTCTCCATGTCTGGCCACTTTGGAGACTGGAAAATAACCTAAGTCAGTTCATTAGTTCTGAGTTGTCTTCCCATCAGAAATGGTGCGGGACTAGACCCGTTAGGTGTTATTGGTGTTGATCAGTAGCTCAGAAGAGCAAGGAATGGATCTTCCCACTGTAGGATTTTCTCGGCTGTATGTACAGCTCTCCCAGCCTCGCCCTTCGCTTATGGGTAATGTGGGCTGCTAGTAAGATGGTCAAAATCATATTTCATTTGGAATTACACCTCTACCTTGATATAACGTGGTCCTCGGGAGACAAAAAATCTTACCGTGTTATAGGTGAGACCGTGTTATATTGAACTTGCTTTAGCCCCCCACCCCCCCATTCCTTGTTCCCTGACCGCCCCCTCCAGAGACCCCTGTCCCTAATCACGCCCAGGACCCCACCCCCTACCCAACCCCCCGCTCCCTGTCTCCTGACTGCTCCGACCCCTATCCACATCCCCCGCCCCCTGACAGGCACTCACCGGCAGCGGCAGGAAGTGGAGCAACGTGGCCCCAGCCCGCTCCACTCCGCCACCTCCCAGCTGCGGCGCTCTGCTTCCCGCCGCCAGTGAGTGCGGGGAGGTTGGGGAAAGGACGCCCCCCGTACTCACCTGTGGTGGGAAGCAAAGCACCGCAGCTGGGAGCTGGCAGAGTAGAGCAGGTTGGGGCCGGGCTGCTCCACTTCCCGCCACCAGTGAGTGCGGAGAGGTTGGAGACAGGACGCACTCACCAGTGGTGGGAAGCAGAGTGATGTGGCCCCAGCCCGCTCCGCTTTCTTTGCCCCAGCCCCAGCCCCAGCCCCAGCCCCAGCCCCAGCCGTGTCGCTGAGGGGGTGGGAGGTTGGAAACGGAGCACCGCAGCTGGGAGCTGGCAGAGTGGAGTGGGCTGGGGCCGGGCTGTTCCACTGCCGGTGAGTGCGGGGGGATCCCTTCCCCTAAGCCCCCTCCCCCAAGTGACACGGCTGGCGCTGGGGCGAGGGAAATGGAACGGGCTGCTCCCGGCCCCCCGCTAATCCCCCGGGCCACTCTGGGACTGGGGGGTCCCCAACATTGCCCCCCCCACAGCTCCTGCCTCCTAGACCCTGGGGGCGGAGGAGCCCCCCGCGACCCTCTGCCCCTTATCCAACCCTTCAGCCCCGGCCCAGCCCCAGAGCAGCGTGTCAGAGCTTTACCGGGTTGTATGCGAACCCATGATATATCGGGTTGCATTATATCGGGGGTAGAGGTGTACTTAAATTCTGCTGTAGGGAATTGTGGTCTGTTGTCTATCATTAGTAGTTCTTGAAGTGAGCAAAAGTGCATTTCAGATTCTCGATTACACTGCAACATGGTATGTCCTTCATGGGTGAGGTTTAGGATTTCTCCTCTCATTTCACTTGGAATTACAATACCATCACTTTGAGTCATGTGTCTATTTGACTCGCTTAATTGTCCATGTACTGCAAAGCAGTCTCTTCTCACTTCCGGAGTGTTCTTTAGATACTTGGGCCAGCTGGCCCTCATGTAACTTAGAACTTCTTGTCGTTGTGGGTCGGTCAGGGTTGCCTGTTGTAGCTGGTGTTGTCTCTTTTCTGACACTGGTCTGTATGCATTTACATCAGTGGTTCTCAACCAGGGGTACACGAACCCCTGAGGGTGTGCAGAGGTCTTCCGGGGGTACATCAACTTATCTAGATAGTTGCCTAGTTTTACAACAGGCTGCAGAAAAAGCACCAGTGAAGTCAGTACAAACTAAAATTCATAGAGCAGTATAAACAAGTCATTGTCTATCTACTATACACTGAAATGTAAGTACAATATTTATATTCCAATTGATTTATTTTAGAATTATACAGTAAAAATGAGAAAAGAAGCAATTTGTCAGTAACAGTGTGATGTGACACTTTTGTATTTCTATGATTTTGTAAGCAAGTGGTTTTTAAGTGAGGTGAAACCTGGGGACAGACAAGACAAATCAGACTCCTGAGAGGGAAACCGTAGTCTGGAGAGGTTGAGAGCCATTAATCTACAGTATCCATGTACATCATCTTTGAGCTCATGTGTAGCTGAGTGTGATTGGGCTCATGGCAGAGTGTCTGCTAACACCAGATTTTTCCCCCAGAAACATTTAGCAGTGGGGTTAAATTGCATTAACTTTCTCAATAGACCAGGGGCTGCACTATGTGTGGGGGGCTTGTGGGGGCTACAGTCACCCCAACATTTGCCTTAGGCACCCCCCCCCATAGTCACCTCTCCCAGCTGCTGGCAGTGACGCTGCTTTCGGAGCTGAGCGCCCAGCCAGCAGCCACTGCTCTCCGGCCACTCAGCTCTGGTTAATGGGAGCTGTTTGGGGAGCAGTGATGCTTCCTGGGGTTACTATAGCTCCAGAAGGTGGGGCGTTCGGCTCTCTCCTCTCTGTTGTTCTCAGGAGGCAGATTCTGTGCTCCCTCAGGGAGTCCCTCTCCTTCCTGTAAAACATCCTGTTAGCCAGCGTCAGGAGCGGCACCAGGGTTTCTGGCGCCCTAGGCAGAATTCGGGGGGCGGCATTTTGTGAGCTCCCCACGGGGCACGTGGGAGCTTCCGGTTCCGCTCCCATCACGCCGCCGAAGAAGGACCCTCCACCGAAATGCCACAGGCGACGGCGGCAGTCATTGAGCTGCTCAATTGCCTGCCGCTGTTTTCCGCGGCACGTCGGCAGAAGGTCCTTCTTCGGCGGCGCGATGGGAGTGGAACCGGAAGCTCCCGTGCGCCCCGTGGGGAGCGCACAAAATGCCACCCCCCGAATCCTGGTGCCCTAGGCGACCGCCTAGGGTCACCTAATGGAAGCACCGGCCCTGGTCAGTGTCCTTAGAGCAGGTCCAGTGCAGAAGAGAAGGGAAGATTTACCATGGACTCGAAAGCCGTGTTCTCCAAGCCCTTCTCCAGGTCACCGAGTGAAATTCTGACATCCTCCATATCTAGATGTGCTCCCACTACAACACAAACTCAGGAATTAGCTTGATGATACCTAAACACATTGCCAATACCAGTTCAAACATGGGATCGGCGGCATAGCCCTGCCTCGCTTGCTGCTGCGTTCCAGATTATAGAGGACTATTTGCTTGCTTCCTGGCCTGGCAAATATACCCCGCCAAGGCCTGACACGTGGCAGGCCCAGGGTCCAGAGAACTCTGCCCAGTTTCCAAAGGGGGCACCCAAGAGACCCAAACTGAACAGGAGGGAAGTCCCTCTGGCTCCAGCCCCGGAGCACCAGTCAGGATGGGTGTCTGCCCTCCCATCCCAGAGCTGCACCCCAGAAGCCCCGACGAGAAAGGGTCAGCCAGATCCTGTTAGAGGCCTGTTGATATGCTTTTGCTGTGGGAGGCCAGGACACTTCAGCTAATCTTGTCCTGTAATGGAATGTGACTTCTTAGAGTGTGAGGTCACTGAAATGTGTAGCAGCTCTGAGCCCGGGCTGGACCAGCGGCATAAGGCCTATTTGGCCCAAGTCACCGTGGGAGGGTGCACTATGCCTGGGCTGGTGGACTCAAGGTGCTCCTAAACCCTGGTTCGAGAGTCCCTGCTTGACCATAGCACCCTCCAATATGACCACCCCTTGAAGGTGATGTGTGTGCATGGGGATGTCCACTCTTACACCACGGCTTGAGTACAAATGAAGGTGGGTGATCAAGAAACAAAAATTTGGGTCAGCATAACAAAACGTTTTCCTTGGAAGGTTATAATTGGGAGAGACTGGCAACAGTTCCCTTCTTTGCTCCTCCCCTAATCAGGACCTCCTCCTCCGGCTGACTCAGTACCCCAAAAGCTAGATGAGATATTTCCTGTACTGAAATCTGACCTTTTGGAGGGGGTCTGCCCAAACCCAGATGATTAAGAATTCCCGCAGGTAATGCCAAGAAGAAGAGAGACCTGTCAGGTTGGGGAGACAGAACCAGGGGAATCGTCTCAGCATAATAAAAGGAGATGTACCAGTCTCCTAGAGCTGGAAGGGACCTTGAAAGGTCATTGAGTCCAGCCCCCTGCCTTCACTAGCAGGATCAATTTTTGCCCCAGATCCCTAAGTGGCTTCCTCAAGGATTGAGCTCACAACCCTGGGTTTAGCAGGCCAATGCTCAAACCACTGAGCTATCGCCTTCTGATCCATGAGAACCTCTCCAGGAGGCTCCTCCAGAGATAGACTTAGCCCATTTAACCCAGACCTATGACTTCATATGTGGGTAACAGGAAGATGACACTTTGAGAAAGTTGTATGCCCTGATTGCTGTGATTGATGGAATGGGTACCCAGGAGGCCCAAGCTGCCCAATTTCCCCATTTTGAACTAAAGAATGATACATTCTATTGAGTTGACCTTGACCCAAAAACAAGGGAGGCCTGCTACCAACTCCTGGTGCCCTGGGAGGCCAGGAGGGAGGTCTTGCAGCTGGCTTATTCAATACCTTCAGCCAGCCATCTTGACTGGGAAAAAACATTAGCCCAATGATTGGCTCGGTTCTTCTAGCCGAAAATCTATAAGGAGGCCGCTAATTTCTGCCTGTCTTGTCCAGATTGTCAGCAGGTTACACCAAAGGGTTCAGGGCGGGGTTCTCTAATATCCCTACCTCTAGTAGGTACGCCCTTTGAGAGGATAGGGATCGATATTGTGTGTCCCCTAGAGGAAAGTTCTCGGGGCCACCAACACCTACTGCTCGTGGTGTACTATGCCACACGATATCCAGAAGTGGTCCCCACGCGCTCAATAACGGCACGAACTGTAGCAGCAGAGCTAGTTCAACTTTTTTCTTGGGTGGGCTTACCTACCGAAATCCTGACCAAGCAAGGGACAAATTTCATGTCCCAGTTGTTAAAGTTGATGTGGACACTCTCAGGTTAAGCCTCTCAGGACCTCCATGTACCACCCCCAAATGGATGGCCTGGTGAAGAGGTTCAATCAAACCTTGAAAAACATGTTGAAAAAACACTGACCCTCGCAATTGGGACCAAGTCCTGCCCTATCTTATGTTCACAGTAGGAGAGGTGCCACAGGCCTCAGCGGGATTCTCCCCATTTGCACCGCTTTGTGGACAGTGACCCCGAGGGATACTCGACCTTCTCAAGGAAATGTGGGAAGAGTAACCTTCCCGAGCCCAAAATGTAACTCAATGTGTTACAAATGTGTGAATTACTAGATCAGGTGGCCAGTTTTGCCTTGAGAGAATCTGAAGCGGGCCCAACAAACGCAGGCCTGCCACTATAACAAAGGAGCCCGGGAGAAAGTCTATCAATCCAGTGAGCAGGTCTTGCTATTGTTACCCAGCTCTGAAAATAAGCTCTTGGCCAAATGGCAAGGGCCTTACGATGTCAGAAGACTAATAGGGGACATGGACTACGGGATCCATTGCCAATTTAAGAGGAGGGAAAAAAACACATTTTCCATGTAAACTTGCTTGAAGCATGGAAGGGACAGGAGTGCCTATTTATAGACCCCTGGGACCTGCTGGATGACTTGGGACCAGAGGTGCAATCCACAGCAGGCACTGCAGATGTAGCCATAGCAGAATGTCTCCCTCCATGCCTGCAACGGCAGGCCAGGAACCTTCTGGGATACTTTAGTGATCTCTTCTCCTCTCAGACGGGTTGGACTCATCTAGTGGCCCATCAAATCCAGGTGAATCTGACTGCCAAGCCCGAACACAAGACCTACCGAGTTCCCGAAAAGCTCCATGAGGCTCTAGAACAAGAGGTTTGGGCAATACTGGAACTTGGGGTTATTGAGGAATCCCAAAGCCCTTGGTGCAGCCCAGTAGTCCTGGTGCCCAAACTAGATGGCATCACCTGGTCCTGTGTGGATTTCAGGGCCCTAAACACAGCCTCACAGTTTGATGCTTATCCCATGCCCCGAGTTGACGAACTCTTGGATCAGCTTGGAAAGGCAAGATACATAACACCACTGGACTTAACCAAGGGGTATTGGCAAATAACCCTTACAAAAGACTCCCAGGAAAAAACTTCATTTGCCACCCCCCTAGTGCTGTTCCATTTTATAACTATGCCGTTTGGATTACATGGGGCGCCAGCCACCTCCCAACACCTGATGGATCAGTGTAATCGATCGCACCGGGGCTCGACCCTCCTGAGGGCAGGAGGGGAGCCACACCGACTCACTCCATGTCTTCTGTGGAACCGGCGGAACAATAGTCAACAGTGTTAAGAAGCTTAGACCCTCTGGTGCGGGGCTGAGCGACAAGGCAGTACACTAAGCTCAGGCCCTTTGGGGCAGGGGCTGAGCAGCAAACAGTACATAAGGAGCTCAGGCCCTTTGTGGCAGGGGCTGAGCAGTAAACAGTACAGAAAGCTCAGGTCCCTAGACCGGAGCGGTGGGTTGAGGGGGAAGACTGCCACCCACGAGTGGGGTGGCAGGGGGCACACAGGCCCACCCACTCCACTGTGTCCCAGCCCGGAGCCCTGGCAGCGGCGATCACCGCTGCTGGTCAGTGGGGTCCTGACCGCAACACACTGACATCGGCACTTCGGTGCCTGCAGCCTGACAGGGGTCGGCTACCCCCGGGCTACTTTCCATTTCCCCCTCAGGGCCTACCTCGTCAGTTGCACTGGGTCCAGGCCAGTCAATAAGCATAGGCTCCTCGGGACCAGGGCTTGGTGGCAGGTCCGGCAGCTCCTCGGGGAAGTCTGGCCAGGCCTGCTCAGGCGGCTCCTCCGGGTAACAACAGGGGCAGGGAAGCTCTGGCGGCTCCTCTTCGTAGGGGGTGCGGGGGAGTTCCAGCGGCTGCCCCCAGTACCTGTCACGGGGAAGCTCCGGTGGCTCCTCGTCGTAGTGGGCGCGGGGAAGCTCCGGCCAGTCAGGACAGCTGCCTTGGGTCCTGGCGGGTTCCCAGTCAGGAGCTCCCACCAGCACGTCTGCTCCCGGCGGTGACTGAGCTCTGGCGGCCGGCTTTTCTACTTCCTGTCCCGCCCCTTGACTTCCGGGGGGTGGGGACTGGTGGTGGTGGCTCCGCCCACTTGGGTGTCTGTAAGGGAGCTCCCTCCTCAGGGCACGAGGGGAGCCACACCGACTCACTACACGCACCCCCCCTTAAGTCTGGCTCCTGCCTGTCGGGGCCAGGCTCTTCCATCCCCCCAATACGGGACAGGAAGTCTGCGTTAGCGTGGTCCTTGCCAGCCCGATGCTGGATGGTGAAAGCATAGGGCTGCAAGGCCAAATACCAGCGCATGATGCGGGCGTTATTGTCCTTCATGCGCATCAGCCACCGGAGTGGGGCATGGTCCGTGACCAGGGTGAAGGGTACCCCCAGGAGGTAGAAGCGGAGGGCTTCGCAGGCCCATTTTACAGCGAGCGCCTCCTTTTCTACCACAGAGTAGTTCTTTTCTCGAGGAACCAGCTTTTGACTGAGGTATAGCACGGGGTGGTCCTGACCATCCACCTCTTGGGACAGGACCACCCCCAGCCCCACCTCGGAGGCGTCCGTCTGCAGAATTAATCCTCTATGGAAGTCTGGGCTGTACAGGACCGGCTCCTGACAGAGGCATCTCTGGAGGGTCCGGAAGGCTGTCTTGCACTCCGGGGTCCACCGTACCTGCCGGGGACTGTCCTTGGTTAGTAGTCCCGTTAGGGGCGCCGCTATGGACGCGAACTGCGGGACGAACCTTCGATAGTACCCGACGATGCCCAGGAACTGCCGAACATGCCGTTTAGTTGTAGGGGTAGGACAGTCCATTAGGGCTTGCACCTTCCCCACAAGGGGTTTTACCTGACCTCCCCCAACTGTATAACCCAGGTAGGTAGTCTCCTGCCAGGCAATGCGGCAATTCTTGGGGTTGGCTGTCAAACCCGCCTGGCGCAGGGATCTCAGGACCGCCGCGACCCGGGGCAGATGGTCCTCCCATCGGCGGCTATAGATGACGATGTCGTCTAGGTAGGCGGCCGCATAGTCATGATGGGGTTGTAGCAGGTGGTCCATCAGCCTCTGGAAGGTCGCGGGGGCCCCATGGAGACCAAAAGGCATTCGGGTAAATTGGTATAGCCCGGTCGGGGTGGCGAAGGCGGTTTTCTCCTTCGAGGCCTCATCGAGGGGGATCTGCCAATAACCCTTACTGAGGTCGAGGGTGGTAATATACTGGGCCTCTCCGAGTCGACCCAGTAGCTCGTCCACCTGGGGCATCGGGTATGCATCGAAGCGCGAGATGGCATTAACCCTCCGAAAGTCAATACAGAAGCGGCTGGTGCCATCTGGCTTGGGCACCAGGACCACCGGGCTGCGCCACTCGCTTTGGGATGGCTCAATGACTCCCAAAGTCAGCATCGCTCGAACCTCTTCCTCGATGGCCTCCCGCATCCGATAGGGCAGGGGCCTGTTCGTTTCTTGGACCACTTTCCCGGGCTCGGTCTGAATCGAATGGCAGACCAGAGTGGTGTAGCCCGGAACTGCTGTAAAGGTCTTCTGGAAGGCTCTCAGGAGACAGTTGGCCTGCTTGTGCTGTTCCTCTGTCAGCGACCCGCCCAGCATAGGTGCCGTGGGATCCTCCGTCTGGGCCACACGGGGTCCCAGTTCCAGCTCAGGTGGGCACGGGTTAATTAAGAGGCCCTCTCGGTCACGCCAGGGCTTCAACAGGTTTACATGATACCATTGGGTCACCTTGCGTTTATCCGGCTGGTGAACCTCGTAGGTGACCGGTCCTACTTTCCAGACGACTTCGTACGGTCCCTGCCAGCGGGCCAACAGCTTGGACTCGCTTGACGGTAGGAGAAGGAGGACTCGATCCCCCGGTGTGAACTCCCGGACCTGTGCCTCTCGGTTGTAGGCCCGCTCCTGCCGTTCCTGGGCCGCTCTTAAATTCTCACGCGCTAGGGTTCCTGCCTGGGCCAGGTACTCCTGCAATTGGAAGACGTATTTCAGGAGGCCCTGGGCTGGGGAGGTCGACTGTTCCCAGGTCTCCCGCATCAGATCTAGGAGGCCCTGCGGCCGGCGGCTGTAGAGTAGCTCAAATGGAGAAAATTTCGTCGACGCCTGGGGAACCTCTCGGATGGCTAACAGCAAGGCCGGCAGGAACTGATCCCAATGGCGGAGCTCCCCCGGTGGGAACTTTTGCATCATGCCCTTGAGGGTCCGATTAAAGCACTCCACCAGCCCGTCTGTTTGCGGGTGGTAGACGGATGTGCGGAGCTGCTTTATCCCTAAGAGGGTGCACACCTGTTTGAGCAGCCGGGAGGTGAAGTTGGTCCCTTGGTCCATTAAAATCTCCCTGAGGAGCCCTACCCGCGCAAAGATTTTCACCAACTCCCCGGCAATGGTCCGGGCGGTAATGCTCCGCAATGGGATTGCCTCTGGGAATCGGGTGGCGTAGTCCACAAGCACCAGAACGTACTGGAACCCAGCCGCACTTTTTGGTAGTGGGCCCACGAGATCCATGGCGATCCTTTCAAAGGGTGCTTCCATGAGGGGCATGGGGACTAGGGGCGCCCTGGGTACCCCTGGCGGAGCAGCGAGCTGGCATTCCGGGCAGGAGCTGCAGTACCTCTTTATATCGTGGTGGATCCCGGGCCAGAAGAATCATCCCAGGATCCGCGCAAGGGTCTTCTCCTGCCCCAGGTGCCCGGCGTCCGGCACATCATGGGCTAACTTCATTACGGCCCGCCAGTGGCACTGGGGAACCAGCAGCTGTGTCTGCGGCTCCCGGGTGCGTGGGTCCCGGTCCATCTGGTAGAGGCGGTCCTGCCGCAGTTCAAAGTGTGGCCACTGGGCAGCTCGCTGGGGGTCAATGACCGCCCCATCCACCGCCGCGAGTTGCTTGTAACAGTGGCTGAGGGTAGGATCTGCCCATTGGTCCCGGTAGAAGTCAGTGTCGAAGCGGGGTTCCACGGTGGGCTCTGGCTGCAACCCCGCTACGTCTGTAGGTTCCGCCTCACTCTCCGTGACGTCCTCGGGGCCCTCGGACGAGGGCTCCGGGTGGTCCGCTTCTAGGGCCGGCGTGGCTCAAAGGACTTCCTCAAAGGCGGGCCAGTCCCGACCCAGGATAACAGGATAGGCTAGGCGGGGCGCTAGGCCGACTATCAAACTCCGGGTGACACCCGCGATCGTCGGGGGAACTCGGGCACTGGGATAGGGCCAGACATCCCCGTGGATACATTGTAGATGAATCGATCCTAAGCGGGAGTCGGCTGGGGGGCCCAAGTCCTGACGGATTAACGTCTGGCCACATCCGGAGTCGATCAAGGCCTGAGTGGCCCGGTTGCCAACGACCACCAGGACTGTGAGCTTGGGGTTCAGGGGCGGCTGGGCCCAGTTGTGCCCTGCCCAAACTTGCCCGTAGCTGCAGTCCATGTCGGGGCAGTCTCGCTGGAGGTGTCCCATTTCACCACAGCCGAAGCAGGGACCGAGCTCAGGCCGCCTACTCTGGGGGGCCGCTTGGCTCGGACTCTGGGGGGGGGCTCCGTCGGACCCCCGGGGGTCCTTGGCTGGATGGCATTGGTCCAGTTCATGGGGCCGCCTCCAGGCGCCAGACCCGGGGCTCCGGGTGTGAACTAGGTCCGCGGACTGAGGGCCGCGCCTCGCTCGGGGTATTCCCCTTCTTCTCCATGCGGGCGGCTTCGGACCTGGCACCAGGACATGAAAAGGTGGGGCCCACTGCAGTTTCAGCGGTGAGGAAGTCCTCCATGAGAGACACAGCTGCGGCAAGCGTCGCCGGCCGGTGGCGGAGCACCCAGGCCCTTCCTCAGGAGGGCAGGGTGTGGATAAACTGTTCCAGGATGACCTGCTCGGTCACCTCCTCCGCCGTCCGGACGTCCGGTTGTAGCCACCGCCGGCAGGCCTCCTTTAGAGTCTGGGCCACCAACTGTGGCCGGGCGCCCGGGGGGTAGGTCTGGCTCCGGAATCGTTGCCTGAAGGTCTCAGGGCTGATGTCCAGGGCGTCTAATATCGCGGCTCTCACTCGGTCATAATCCCGGGCTTCCTCTGTCGCCAGTCCGCGGTAGGCCGTCTGGGCTGCCCCGGTCAAGTATGGGGCTAGCAGCGTAGCCCACTGGTCTCGGGCCCACCCTGCGATGAGGGCCACCTGCTCAAAGGTGACCAGGAAGGCCTCAGGATCGTCATCCGGGCCCATCTTGGTCAATCAGAGGGGGGCCGCTAATCGGGGTGGCCCTGCCCCTTCCCCGGCTGGCCCCTCCGCGGGGCGAGGGAGTGTGACCAGCAGTTGTTGCAGCTGGTTTCCCAGCTGCTGCAGCAACTGCTGCTGCTGCTCCAGCTGGGTTGCATGCTGCTCCTGTTGTAACCGGAGGTGGGCGGCGTCCCTCTGCTGCTGCTGCTCACGTTGAGCGGCCTGCTGCTGCTGCTGCAGTTGGGCTGCCTGCTGCCGCTCCTGACTTTCCATGAGCAGCTGGATCAAACGCTCCATATCCATTCTGTCTTGGGAAGGGGTGGGCAGCCGCCACTCCCCTTCCTAGCCCTTTCTCACAGGGGCAGGAGTTCGTCTCCTCAGAGAAGGCACCAGTGTAATCGATCGCGCCGGGGCTCGACCCTCCTGAGTGCAGAAGGGGAGCCACACCGACTCACTCCACGTCTTCTGTGGAACCGGCGGAACAATAGTCAACAGTGTTAGGAAGCTCAGACCCTCTGGTGCGGGGCTGAGCGACAAGGCAGTACAATAAGCTCAGGCCCTTTGGGGCAGGGGCTGAGCAGCAAACAGTACATAAGGAGCTCAGGCCCTTTGTGGCAGGGCTGAGCAGTAAACAGTACAGGAAGCTCAGGCCCTTGGTTGCAGGGGCTGAGCAGCAGACAGTATATAAGGAGCTCAGGCCCTTTGTGGCAGGGGCTGAGCAGTAAACAGTACAGGAAGCTCAGGTCCCTAGACCGGAGCGGTGGGTTGAAGGGGAAGACTGCCACCCACGAGTGGGGTGGCAGGAGGGACATAGGCCCACCCACTCCATTGTGTCCCAGCCCGGGGCCCTGGCAGCGGCGATCACCGCTGCTGGTCAGTGGGGTCCTGACCGCAACACACTGACATCGGCACTTCGGTGCCTGCAGCCTGACAGGGGTCGGCTACCCCCGGGCTACTTTCCATTTCCCCCTCAGGGCCTACCTCGTCAGTTGCACTGGGTCCAGGCCAGTCAATAAGCATAGGCTCCTCGGGACCAGGGCTTGGTGGCAGGTCCGGCAGCTCCTCGGGGAAGTCCGGCCAGGCCTGCTCAGGCGGCTCCTCCGGGTAACTGCAGGGGCGGGGAAGCTCCGGCGGCTCCTCTTCGTAGGGGGTGCGGGGGAGTTCCAGCGGCTGCCCCCAGTACCTGTCATGGGGAAGCTCCGGCGGCTCCTCGTTGTAGTGGGCGCGGGGAAGCTCTGGCCAGTCAGGACAGCTGCCTCGGGTCCTGGAGGGTTCCCAGTCAGGAGCTCCCGCCGGCACATCTGCTCCCGGCGGTGGCTGGACTCTGACTGAGCTCTGGTGGCCGGCTTTTCTACTTCCTGTCCCGCCCCTTGACTTCCGGGGGGTGGGGACTGGTGGTGGTGGCTCCGCCCACTTGGGTGTCTGTAATGGAGCTCCCTCCTCAGGGCAGGAGGGGAGCCACACCGACTCACTACAATCAGGTACTGCGTCACCATGGTCAATTTGCAGCTGCCTATTTAGTTGAAGTGGGTGGGCCTGGGTCCCCTCAACCCCTATTAGCCACTGGGGGGAAGTGGACTGGACACTGAGGCATCCCAGAAGGGGAACTGAACTATAGTGGCCCAGGTGGAGGGCTGTAGCCAGAAAGCCCAAGAGGGTGAAGACATTGTCCCTGCTCTGGGATAGAGCAGGGCCCCAGAGCTCCCTCCCTAGAGACAATGTGAGAGAGAGTGTGCAGGCACATGCACTTGGCCAAGGGGGTGCTCATGTAGGTGTACCCCGTTACAAGGAGGACATAATAGTGGTCTTCAAATACTTGAAAGGTTGCCATAAAAAAGATAGAGAAAAGTTTGTTCTCTCTTGCAACAGAGGGCAGGACAAGAGGCAGTGGGAGATTCAGGGGAGCAGGCTGAGGCATGGGGGTGGGTGCAGAACAAAGTTAGTAACATGTATAAGTGAACTGTCTGAGAGTTTTGAGCAAACATGGCCTGATGCGGGGAGGGAAGGATACAAGTCTTGCCTGCGTCACCCTTTCATCACCCTGGGAAGGCTGGCTAATGTATGACCATTTCGTTTTTAGAAGGCTAGTTATTCCTCAGTTAGTGAACTCCACCAAGTATTCATGTCTGGCCCGTGCTCTTACTCCCGCTATTTGGGTGGCTTCCAGATAATGCTGCACATGGCTCTGGGGCCAGCTGCCAGCCCAGGACTGACAGAGATACAAGACGAAGTCTGTTCCCAGCTGAACTAATCCAATTACGGAACAAACTTCCTGCCTTGATTATTTAGGCTTGCAACATGCGTCTTTCCCTGACACCGCTCATTCATTATGAGGCGCTTAACTGGGGAATAGAAAGTATATAATGACACGTTCCACTCTCTGTAGGTGCTCCTACAACTACATTGAGGAGGGCCAAATAAGAACACAGAGAGAATCACGTTAAAGGAAGACACACAAACCCAGAGGCAGATTTACCATAAAACAAACAGGGCAGTGGCACAGGGCCCCCAATGACGGGGACCCCCCAAAATGCAGGACAAATTTCATCTGACAACCTGCCCCCGAGTCCTGTTCGGTGGCGCAGCAGGGCTCAGGCAGGCAGGCTGCCTGCATTCTATGGCTGGTGGCCCCACACCGCTCCCAGTAGCAGCCGGCTGCTGGCACATCTCTGCATGCTCCTGGCAGGGGGGAGGTGGCTCCTCACGCTGCTCCCACCCCAGGCAGCGCACGGAGTCCTGCTGCCCCCTTCTCCCCAAGAGCTAAGGCAGCTCCCTACCTGTGCTGCCTGCCTCCCTCCACGCTGCGCCACTCCCAGAAGCGGACGGCATGTCCCTGCAGCCCCTGGGGGGGATGGGGGTGTCTCCGTGTGTTGCCCCCGTGCTGAGTGCTGACTCCGCAGCTCCCGTTGGCCAGGAACTGCGGCCAATGCAAGCTGCAGGGGTGGCACCTGCGCACAGCAGCAAGCAGAGACCCCCCGGCCCGCCCCCGCCTAGGAGCCACCGCCAGAGCAGTGTGCCAGTTGCTTTGGGAGCCACGCTGCCCAAGGTAAGCACCTCTGACCTCTCCGACACCCCAACCCCCTGCCCCAGCCCAGCGTCCGCACCCCTCACCCCCTCCCACACTGCAGCCCAGAGCCTGCAACCCACACCCAAACTTCCTCCCTGCACCCCCTCCTGCACCCTAACCCTCTGCCCCAATCAAGCTACCTCACTTTATTTTCATTTACTTCCTATTACTTATAATATAGGAGGAGGATGAAGGAAAAAAAGAATGAAAAACAGGGGGAGGATATAAGAGAGCATGTTCTTTTTCTTGGCTGGGTCCCGAGGGGGGGGCTCTGAAAATGAAGCTGTGCACACGGCCCCACTAACTCTAAATCCACCACTGCACAAACCCCAACCCAGATGTTGAACCCTTTAGAACCCATGCTGATGAGTTCTGATTACTCCCCCCCCCCCCCTCGGCTTACAGAAATCTATCAGTTGTGGTGGTCTCGGCTGGGCTGATTGATCAGACCTGAAGAAGACCCAAGCTGATGAAGAGCTCTGGGTAAGTTTGAAACAAAAGATTTTTACTTCACCCACCTTGTCCCTCGGGTGATCTGTCAGTTTCAGAGCTAACCAGGCCAGATGAGGGGTGATGCATTCTGGTCATGTTTGTGCCTGTGAAATCTGAATAGAGCAGCCAGGCAGTCCCTAGGAGAGAGGGCCAGCCCTGGGCACCCCATCCCAGTTAGCATCCATCGAAGAAGCTAGTCTGAAGAACGGGAGCTGAGGCTCGGAGAAGGGACAAGCTGTGTCTGGTTGGCTAGGGAAGGAAGGAGGGAGATGTGGAGATGAGACCTCAAGCCTAGGGAAAGAATGTGAAGTGTGCGGTGTAGTCAAGCCACGCCAGGCCTCCAAACGGTTACTGACTGCAGTGGGGTTTGTTAAAGGAGACAGCTGCTGTCTGGACCACAAATGGAGTGTTGCAGCAGGGAGGGGGGCTGGCCCAGCACATTAAAGACTAAACCATTGAAGCAAAAAAAAAACAACAAAAAAAACAAACCCACCCTAAGCAAAGCCCCATTCTCTCTGCTTGTTTCCAGCAAGCCCCACTGCGCAGACATCCATGAAGCATCTGTCTCTAATTAATGCCCCAGTCCCTCTGTCTTCAGTCAGGAGAACCGTATGTTTCAGGAACAGAAAAGAAATGGAGCTGAGCGAGGCTCTGCAGGTTGCAGCGAATTAGGGTTGCAGTCCTTGAAAGGGTCATAGGGAACTTCCCATGCGCTCATGTGATGGCTGGATTCTGCAGAGCAGTGTGCATGGGGAGAGGAATAGAAAGGGGGGCTGATTTTTTTTCTACCTTCCTTTCTGTGTGTGACTCCACACGTGCACCGTGGCAGCTGCATCATGCCACAGGTGCCTGCAACCGGGCCTTTGTGCACACATCACCCGATGGCAGGGCCGGCTTTAGGAAGTGTGGGGCCCGATTCGAACAGTTTCGATGGGGCCCCGGCAGGGATGACTAAAAAAAACATGTGGGGCTTGTACTCACCGAGTGGTGCTCTGAGTCTTCGGCGGTGGGTCCTTCACTCGCTCCGGGTCTTCAGAAGCACTGAAGGACCTGCCGCCGAAGACCCGGAGCGAGTGAAGGACCTGCCGCCGAAGACCTGGAGCGCTGCCGGGTGAGTAAAAAATTAAAAAGGAGCCTCTAGCCAGGGAAGGGATTCTCAGCCACTTGCACCCCCCTCTCGCGGTGGCCCTGCCACTGGGCGTGGGGCCCTCTTAGGCGCGGGGCCCGATTCAGGGGAATTGGTGGAATTGGCCTAAAGCCGGCCCTGCCCGATGGAATCATTCCTCACTGCTAATGCACAATGCATCCCTGCAGTCTGTTCCGCAGGCCTGTGCCCAGGAGACGGAGACCTTGTCCCTGAGACGAGGTCTTTGCCACTGATCCATGCCAGCATCACTCTATCATAGCAGTATAGCCCATAGCAATGAACTGACGCTGGCTAACTACTAGATCTTTACGTGCAGCCGTTAACATGGGATCATCCATTAGTGGGGGGGTTGCTAGTGGGGTCACACAGGGCTCCCGTCTCACTTTAATATCACAGCACTGTGCTGACTTTAGGGTAAGTCTACAATGAAGTGTATTACCCAAGAGCAGAGATTGAAGTGACACTGAGCTGAGAGAATAGGTTCCAAGTGAAACAAAAAGAAAACCTGCTTTCTAATGTCTAAAACTTGAGAGGAGAATGTTCTTTTTCTCGGCTGGGTCCTGAGGGGGCCCCCCAAAAATGAAGCTGCGCATGGGTCCCCACTAACTCTAAATCTACCACTGCTCATCCCTCTGTTAGCATGGACCAGGCAGACCGGTAAGTCCACATTCCTTGAGCTAAGGCAGCCTTGTTTATCAGCCGCCCCCGCGAGCTACATTAGGAACCTATTTCCAGCAAACGTACCTACCGCTTTATGCACCATCCGAACACAGTGCACACAATGGTATTCATGGCCAGCGTGTCACCAGTTTTCATGTTACCTTACCAGACCCAGTCTGGCTAAATAATCTGACAGTGTGCCGGGCGTCGGGAGTTTGACAGCCATGCTGAGATTTACTGGTACCTAGCAATGGGGGGAGGGATAGCTCAGTAGTTTGAGCATTGGCCTGCTAAACCCAGGGTTGAGTGTTCAGTCCTTGAGGGGGCCGTTTGGGGATTGGTCCTGCTTTGAGCCTGGGGTTGGACTAGATGACCTCCTGAGGTCCCTTCCAACCCTAATAATTTATGATTCTATGAATGTGCTCTTTGCCAATTGGCATAAAGGGGCTCTTACCAGGCACACACCCCGGGGGGTGCAGAAGGGTGATAAAGGCTGCTCCTGGAGCAGAGCAAGAGACGTGTTTGTGTCACATGACTGTCTGGGGTGATCAGAATGGGGCATTCAGGGCTGGCTAAAACCAACCCATATCAATGGAGCATTTGGCCCCAATGACTGAACAACTGCCAATGGGAAGCTCCTGAAATGGGGACAGGTGAACTCAGCCGAGCCCTGCAACAGGAAATGGCCTGACAGGAGCTAGGATAAGAACTAGCCTGCACGGGACATCTGCAGTGCAAAAAGCCACACCACAGCAGTGAGCGTCAGAGCCCTGGGGGAAGCCATCGGCAGAGAGCAAACCCCACTCTCATCCCCCATTTCCTGTCCCCCAGGAAGGGGCGGCTGGTTCTCAAATTTGGAGGAACACTGCATGGGGGCGGGGGACAGGGGACTAACAGTTCAGCTGCTGGCAGACTGCAGGATGTGAGGTCTCCTGCTGTTTACCAGCAGCCTGTGTGACAATAACTCCTTCACCTGGCAGGGGGAATACAGCAAATCAAAACGAGGAGGGTCCCCGCGCTAGAAGCAGCGTAGGACTGGGCCTGAGCGTGTTGTCCCAGGTGTGAAGCACTCACCAAAGTGCTCTTGGGAAAGTGCTGTGTTCCCGCCCTGCCCTGCTCTGTTCAGAGTTCAGGGCTGTGACCGGGGGCCTAGCGGGGAGCCAGCTGAGGTCACTCAATTACGGTGAACTGCAAAGAATGGGGCAGACAATCCCCATAAAGCTGGTGGATATTCCAATACTTAGATTTACCAAAACAGCGTCTTTATTACCTCACTGGTTACTCAGAAGTCCAAACAACGCAGTTCCCTTAACATGATCCAGCCTCAGGCCCCCATCCAGATATCCACGTCAAATATGATGAAAATTTCTGTAAATCTTATTTCATCATAGAAAAGAACAGGTTCTACCAATCCAAAGGGTCCGATACATTATCTCCCAAGTTAATGAATGTTTCATGTCTTATCCAAATACACGCTACAGCCAATTCTTATTAACTAAACTAAAATGTATTAAAAAACAAAAGCGAGAGTATGGTTAAAAGATCAATATGCAGACAGACAGGAGTTCAATTCATTGAGGTTCAGATTCACAGCGGAGATGGTGAGCTTTGTAGTTGCAAAGAGTTCCTTTCGAATTCAGGTCATAGGTCATAGTCCAATGTCCAAATCTCATATTCAGGGCGTACCAGCATAACTGGGACCTCAGGCTTGAGACTCAAACTTCCCCTGAAGTCTAAGCAGATCTGCGATGACAGAATCAGGACCCAAGGATCTTTTATACAATTTCATGTCCTCTTTGACAAGTTGGGATTGCTGCGGGGAACAAGGGGCAATTAGGATGACTTTGAAGGAGGTCCAGCATTGGTACTTAGCTATGTGAATTAACATAAGGCCATTTGCTTTTTCCTCCGCCATTCACAGTACATTTCAAAGAGAGATGAATACCAAGATATCCCGTGTTTACAATTAATTTAAATGCTGTCAGAATACAGCATAGACAGGGACTGTTGATTACATTGTGGACCCTACTCATACATATGTAAATACACAAAACCACAAACATTATCGCCCTACATGTCTTTTGAGGGTTATTTATTTTGCAGGATGTTTAACCCTTTCCAGCCATGCGCCACAAGGGGCTTTGTGTAAAATAGCATTGTTTAGTTTTCCTTAATCTATAGGCCAGATTCTCAACGGCATAAATCAGCGCAGCCTGATTGGCACCTAATTCTAAAGCAGCGAATACACAATGGCAAACATAAACCTTCCCCCCTGAAACAAACACTGAACAATTCTACCTCAGAAGCTGTCGCCTAAAATAGTCCTTAAATGTTCTGAGACATCTCGGAGGAGCGCTGAGATGAAATGACGCGCGTGCCAGAGGGAGATGCAAATTAATTCCTACTTTCCATTTGGCTTGAGACGCCGCTTAATCCTGTAGCCTCAGCCTCCCATTATACATGGGATGTAGTAGATGAAACAGCTAGAAAACCCCCAGAGAGAATAAACAAAGCAGAGCTGGGAAAAGTTTGGCCTTTTGTATTCAGATGAATGAGAGTTTGGGGTGTGCATGGCAAGTGCTAGTAGGATTAGTCAGTTACGTCAAACATAACCGTATCAAACTTCCTGTAACCAAAAAGTATGCACAGGACTGTCCCGTCTATGTCATTACAGCCCTCTGGCTGCATGCACTTGCTCTCAGAATAAATGCTGGACAATGGACCATGGGGGGAGCTGGGCCATGCTTCGTATAACTGCTATGAGTGTAGAAAAGATCCCACCCGTTCTCCCAAAAAATGAACCTTCCATCCCTGTCCCATGTAACATGGCAAAAGACACATGGGCTGGTTATTGTTCTAACAGGAAGCAGACCAATTACCTGCAATTGCGGGAGCCGTGTGAATGGCTGCTGTCGGGATAGGCAGTGCTGTCGCAAGATGTTACCCAGAGCTGCTGCCTTTTGTTATCAGACAGGACTGGTACTCTGGGGGAGCACTGCATGCAGGGAACTCGGTACTTGCAGGCCCCAACTCAGCAACGGACTGGAGCAGGTGCTTCCTTTTAAGTACATACTTACACTTTGCTGAGCAGGGCCAGCTGTAAGCACATGGCTTATGCTCAGTGCATGCACAAGTGCTTTGCTGAATCAGAGCCTTAATGCTGCCCCATCACTGCCATGTGCAAAGCAGGAGTGAAGTGCGCAGCACTCAGCCTCATCAGTATCCTGCCGTACTCCCCATCTGAATGCCACTAAGCTGCCGGTACAGCACAGATACTGACTTTTATTTTTCCTGGTGGGTGCTCCATCCCTGCTCCCCCGTAGCCCCTTCCCCACTCCGCCCCCTCCCCTAAGGCCCACCTTCGCTCCACCTCTTCCCATCCCTGCTCAGCCCCCTCCCCTGAGGCCCCCTGCCCATCCATACTTGTTGCTTTCTGCCCTCCCTCCAGTGCCTCCCACCAGCCACTGAACAGCTGATCAGCCCTGCTGAACAGCTGATCGACGGCCCTGCCATACAGCTGTGGCCGGTGGGTGCTGAGCACTTCCTATTTTTTTCCCATGGGTGCTTGAGCCACGAAGCACACACAGAGTAGGCCCTTATCCTGTACAGCATCTTCCCATCCATCTGCACTCCTGCTGCTAGAGCCAACAGTTCTTGTAATGAATTTTGTTCTCTGTGACAGCTTCTGCACCTTTTCTTTAACTGGCCTCATCCACATGATTTATTTCAGGCCAGCTGTTATTTGCATTTCTATGTTACTCACTGTTGGGATACATATCTATAGATGTAGACATAATCCATACATCCATGTAATATGTCATAGGCCTAGTGTAGATGAAATGTGCTTGATGTGAGTTGCGTGTTGACAACTGAAGCAAGAATTTGAGGTTTTAAGCCGTTAAGAGAGATAGCTCAGTGATTTGAGCATTGGCCTGCTAAACCCAGGGTTGTGAGTTCAATCCTTGAGGGGGCCACTTAGGGATCTGGGGCAAAAATTGGTTCTGCTAGTGAAGGCAGGGGGCTGGACTCAATGACCTTTACTGGAGAACTTCCAGTTCTAGGAGATTGGTATATCTCCTATTATTAAGAGCTGTTTGTGAAAAATAACTTTGTTATGAGAAAGATGGAGAAATACCAGATAAGGAAATAACATTGGGCACTTTGCCATGACAATGTACCTGTTGCAATATATTTCCTGCAGTTATAAATGAGAACTTGGGAAAGAGGAACATCTTGGGCCTGGGACTGTTTCTAAACATTTTGGGTTTCAGCAGTTTGCCCAGAACTGTCTCTTTGAACTTGCCCAGACAACTGACGGGTGAGGAAGTGGATTATGAAAGAAATCCGGTACACTTGCAATTTGGAGTCCTTCATGGATCCAGAGCCCTGTTTGGATTAAGATGTGGTAATGCTGGTTCCCCGCATCTTGTGATCGGACTGAACGTCGACTGGCCATCGGGACTTCAATTCTGATCTTCAGCCTCTGGTGTAGTACGCTTGGGTTATGAATGTGGTGTGAGTGGTTTATTCTGTAAGCAGTAAAGAGTATTTGTGGATTATATACCAACACGGTGCCCAGTATCTGCCTGCTCCCCTATCTCGTAGGGAGACTCCTGCTGCGGGTCTAACACCATGACGGTTATTTGCAATCATGGCCTTATTTTTCTGTGCTGTGTTGATAAGATACAAAGATATTTGCCACTTCAGGCTAATTTGAGGAGAGTGAATCAGGGCCGCCACTTTGCTCAGCTGCCATTAACTCAGGAGTAAACGCAAATCTCCTGGAGAGATCACACTGAAGGTGACACCGTGCCCTGTTTAACTCCCCCCTCCCGGGGCCGGATTAACTTTTTGTGAGCCCATAGCCAAACATATTTGTGGGCCCCCATTGGGGAAATAGGGCATGTGATGGGGGGGCGGTCCACAGAGCGAGGGGCCGGTTGGGGACAATGAGGTGCAGCTCAGTGGGAGTGGCCCCACTCAGCCCAGCACAAGGGCACTGTTTACAAACCCACAACTGCTAGATGCACACTGGCCTGCCCAGCCCTGCGCTGCTAGCGTGCCCCTTCCACACTGCCCCCCTACCCAGTGCCCTGCCCTTATGCCCAGCACTCCCTGCCCAGAGACTTCCCCCACAGATCCCTACGTCCAGCGCCCCCCCCCACCCAGAGACCTCCTCCACAGATCCCTACGCCCAGTGCCCCTGGACCCGCTATGCCCAGCACCCCCTGCCATAGGCGGCAGGTTTGTATAATTTTTGGTGGGGCCCAAAATGGTGGTGCCCCCCCGGCTCCCGCCCTGCAAGCCGATATAAAATGAAGCTACAACGCGTCGGCACCACAAGATTACAAGGGTCAATTAAAAGTGGAAAGTCAGAAGCAGCACTTGCCTACTTCAATATACAGTATTATATTTTGTTGCACCTGTTGTGATGAAGTGGGAATGTTCTTAATATTTTCTCTGAATACTGTGTGGGTGCCTCAGTTTCCCCTGCAAGATGCCAACTGAAGGTGTTGGGGACAAAGAGATCAGGTGGCCTCCTTGTCCGGAAGAGACACAGAGGCCAGAGGAGGGAATGTCAGTTTGGAGCTGGCTGGGGAAATGGGGAGAGACCCAGAACTTGGTTCTGGGCTCCCCACCCCCCCAAGATGGACCTGACAGAGGGGTTCTGTTTTCTGTACCAGCAAGCTCTGTTTAAACTGTGTTCCCGTCATCTAATAAACCTTCTGTTTTACTGTCTGGCTGGGAGTCACATCTGACTGCGGAGTTGGGGTGCAGGGACCTCTGGTTGCCCCAGGACCCGCCTGGGCAGACTCGCTGTGGAAAGTGCATGATGTGGAAGGGCATGCTGAATGCTCCGAGGTCAGACCCAGGAAGGTGTAAGCTTCTTTCCCTGGAGACAGTCTGCTCCAAGAGAGGAGGCTCCCCCAGAGTCCTGACTGGCTTTGTATGGAGTTGTTCCAAAGCATCACAGCATCCCCTTCCACACCATGCACTTCCCAGAAGTCCGCACAGGCACTGACACTCCCTCCTCTGGCCTTTGTCTCTTTTCCAGGCATTAGGAGGCCACCCGATCTCTCTGTTCTCCAACACCTTCAGTTGGCACCTTGCAGGAGAGTGGCCCAGGCCATCAGTTACCAGGAGACAGGGTTTCGGCCATTCTCTGAGCAGACAGCTCACACTGTCCCTCTAGGGCTCTACAACAATCACACCCCCTTATCCCACCATCTAGATCCTTGAGAAATGCAGAGAGGAAACTGAGGCACCCACACAGTATTCAGAGAAAACATTAAGAACATTCCCACTTTGTAACACCTCTATACGACTAGTTATATACTTTAAAGGGGTGTAAACTAGTCAAGTATCATGCTAAACAAAATGATACTCCAAATTGACCACCAAATTTAAGTTGCATGTTTTTCCCCTCAGGTGAGGGGTTCACAGTGCAGGAGTGTGCTCGGTGCTGGGGGTGCAGGCTTTGGGGTGGGGCAGGGCTGAGGATGAGGAACTTGGGGTGCAGACAGGCTGCCCCAGGGCTAGGGCCAGAGAGGACTCCCCATCACCACCACTGGCAGCAGCAAGCTCCAGGGGAGGGACCCCTCCTCTCCCCCCCTGCCCCCCAGAGCACACTCACTCTGCACCACAGTCACTGCACATGCTCCTAGGGCCCCTCTCAGGTCCAGAAAGCTCACTCCCCTCCCCTATGATGGGTACTGGGGAGGGGGGTTGCCATCACAGGTGGCCTTCCATGTTGCTGCCCCTCACCATGACTTCACTGTGGATGGGGGATGGGCCTGCCCCTTGCCCAGCATGGGGCAGAAGTGGGGTCTGCAGGGTGGTGGCTATGGGGCGGGGGAGCAGGGTGTCATAAAATTCACCCAAGCCCCAGCTGCTCAGGTCTAGGAAGCCTCCCTCTCCCATCCCTCCTGTGGCGGGTGGGTTGGTGGGTGCTGGGGGAGAGGGCATTGCCTTCACATGTGGCTTCCTGCCTCCCCTGTGCAGCCTGCTGCCCCTCACCATAGCTTCACTGGGGGACGGTGGGAGGGGATGGCATGGGGCTGCCCCTTCCCCAAAGTTGGGCAGGAGTGGGGGCTGGGGCAGGGGGGGAATCATAGGGTCAAACACTCACGGAAGCCCCAACAGCTGCTAAGGTGAGTGATGTCCGTCTCCTGGCCGGAAGTCCCCTTCGCGTCTCCTCCAGGTAGGGGCAGGGCAGGGGAGGAGAGGGGAGGGGAGGGCTGCCAAGCACAGCACGGCCCCCTCCACTCCCCTCCCCATCCTGAGGTGCTACAGCAGCAGCTAGCATTGCTCTTATGCTGTAGCCCAGGCCTGCACAACTCGTAAAGTGGCGAGGGCCACATTCCTCCAAAGAAAACAGCCGAGGGCCGAAACCTCCTGGCCCCGCAGAAACACCCCGCCCCAGGGCTGTCCAGCCCTGCAGAAACAAACCCTCCTTCCCCAGTGCTGCCCCACCAAAACAGCTGTGGGCCAAAAAGGAAGGTTGGGGGTGGGGAGGTGATACTTTATTTTAAATCAACCAGGGGCTCCCAGCTGAAGAGGTGGCTGGGAGCCCTCAGGGTCAAATTAAAGGGCTCGGGCCTCCGACGGCTGGGGGAACCCGGCAGTGTCAGCTCTAGTTTTTTTGCTGCCCCAAGCAAAAAAAAATGTGTCTGGCCCCCGTTCCCTGGGCTCCCCCCCTGTACCCCCCTGCTGCCCCAATCCTGGGCTCTCCCCCTACTGACCCACACCCCCTGCCGCCCCAGTGCTGGGCTTCCCCCTTTCCTCCCCACCAGTGCCCCAGCCCTGGGCTCCCCCACACCAGTGCCTCCCCTCCCCCCACACCTCCTGCCTCCCCAGCCCTGGGTCACTGGTAACGCTCCCAGGGCAGGTCATTCAGCAGGAATTTTGTATGTGCACAAAACACAGACAGGATTGGTTCCCATATGGTTACAGAGCTGCAGTAAAGTGGAACAATTTTCAGCTTGTGTGATTGGAAGATATCTGGATGCATATTATAAGACTGTCGTCCATAAATGAGGAAAAGTTGAGGTGCCTTTATTATTCTTTTGTTCCACTCTTTCTTTCTATGGGGAATTTGCCAGTGCAATATCACTGTCTTCCTTAAACAAACAAAAAGGCAATGGCTGTTGAAAATAGCAATTCCAGTGCTAATAAGCATTTCTTGCTCAATTTTATCCTGCTTTTTCTACAGCAAGTTACAGTGGATCAGTATATTTGATTTGGGAGAAATGAAGTAACAGCTGCCCAAACTGAGCTTGAGCACTCCTGAATTTTGAGGTGTTCAAATCTGGAAGGCAGGTGCTGGGGGGGCCTGTGGGCTCCACGGGGGAGCATGGCAGCAATGTGTCTGGAGCTGCATGGAGCCAGACACGCTGGTCTGAGTGGCACAGTAAGAGGGCTGGGGGTTGGAGAAGGGGTAGGGAGTTCCAGGGGGCAGTCAAGGGACAGGGAGCAGGGGTGGTTGGATGGGGCAGAGGTTCAGGGGGACAGTCAGGGGACAGTCAACAGTTGGATAGGCATGGGAGTCCCAGGGGTTTATCAGGGGACAGGTAGGGGGTGGGGTCCTGGGGGAAAGCTGCGGGGGTCTCAGGAGGGGGCAGTTGGGGACAAGGAGAAGGGAGGCTTAGATAGGGGATGGGGTCCCAAGGGGCAGTTGGAGCAGGGGTCTTGGGAGGGAACAATCGGGGGACAAGGAGCAGCAGCATTTAGATAGGAGGTGGGGTCCTGGGGGGCAGTTAGGGGCAGGAGTCCCAGGAGAGGGGTATCAGGGAATAAGGACCACCAGTGGTGTTAGATAGGTGGGTGGGAGTCCTGGGGGGCAGTTGGGGCAGAGGTCTGGGGAGGGGGCAAACAGCGGCTGCATGCCGGGATTGAAACAGCCCTGGGCTGCCGGCAGCCACGGGGAGCCGTCAGCCCTTTAAATCCCAGCCACGGCTCGGAATCTCTGCAGGCAGCCCAGAGCCCTCTGACTCCCAGCCGCGGCTGGGATACAAAAGGCTCTGGGCTCCCCGCGGCTGGGGGCAACCCAGAGCCCTCTGACTCCCCACCAAGGCTGGGATTTAAAGGGCTCTGGGCTGTCCGCAGCGGCGGGCAACCCAGAGCCTTTTATTTCCTGGCCGCGGCTGAGATTTAAAGGGCTCCGGGCTCCCCACGGCTGCGGACAGCCCAGAGCCCTCTGATTCCCGGCCGCGGCTGAGATTTAAAGGGCTCTGGGCTCCCCGCGGCTGCAGGCAACCCAGAGCCTTTTAATTCCCGGCCACGGCTGGGATTTAAAGGGCTCTACGCTCCCCGCCGCTGCGGGCAGCCCAGAACCCTCTGACTCCCAGCCGCGGCTGAGATTTAAAGGGCGCTGGGCTCCCCGCGGCTGAGGGCAACCCAGAGCCTTTTGATTCCCTGCCCCGGATGAGATTTAAAGGGCTCTGGGCTATCCGCCGCTGCAGGCAACCCAGAGCCTTTTAATTCCCGGCCGCGGCTGGAATTTAAAGGGGAGAAACCTAGCTCCAAATATTGGTGGAGCAGAGCCCCTGACTGTGAATATTCCTGGGGCTTTAGTCCCAGGAGCCCATATAAGTTGGCACCCATGCCCCCTGCCCAAAGACCCCTCCCGCAGACCTCCCACCACAACCGCACAGCACCCTGCACACCATACCTCCTGCCCAGCTCCCCCACCCACAGATCCCCTACTGTCCAGCACCCCCTTCACAGTCCCACCATCACAGCTGTACAGCGCCCCATATTCCTGAGGGAGTTCTGCATCAAATTCTGTGCATAATATTTTAAAATTCTAACTTTTTTTTTTTTTTGCAATACATAAATGTGGAAGCTCCCCCATGGCAGTGAGGAGCACAGGCCACTGGCTGCATGGAGGTGGGAGAATACCCTGCAGCCTCCCCCGCCTCCCGGGACAGGGACTTGGCAGTGAGGCTGAACCTGACCCTGACACAGCACAAGGGCCAGGCCTGCCACAGAAACACCCTAGGGCCCTGCCCCTTTTGCACCAGGCACTGTAGAACTGATGAATGAAATTGTTTTTTAATTGTTCACTTCATTAATGTAACTTCATAAGTAAAGTTTTATGACTGAAACAGTGTTCATTCATAAAACCAGTTACCCCAATAACTGGCTAATTGACAATACAAATGATAGGAGCCATAGCTGTTCTGTCAGCTGCCTTTGTAAGTTTCACTATCAATCCAATTCCTGCTTAAGTCACTGAGACTTGCACTGTTTCAGTACTGTAACTTCTGTTCACTGTTTGCCATCCACTACACTTGTCTATATTGTAACTTCTGTTCACTGTTTGCCATATTGGAATTCAAACCCCATTTTAAAACGCTCACTCCATTTTGTAAAAGCTTCCTCCAAACTTCATTTTTGCAAACCCTGCTGTCCTCTTATTAGTTTAGTTTAAATGTGTGACCGGTATGTATGGATGATGGAATCAACCTCCAGCCCGAGCCTGTCCTGATGAAATAGAGTTCAAATACCACTGGCTGAAGATGCAGACAAGAGCCCTAACAAAGTAAGAAGAGTCCACCCTAAAAAGAAAAGGTACAAGAGAAGGAAGATCAAAGCCAGGTCTGAGGCTGAAAGTCATGTCTGCAATTGACAGGTGATCAATCACCAAAACCCAGAGGCAGTGTGACACAGCAAGACCTATAGACTCTGGATTCAAACTAAAGCCTACAAAAAGGATGGGTGAGATGGAAGACTTTGAAGGGTAACATTCTGCTGCCAACATGGAAGGGAATCGGTGCATGCCCAACAGAGACCCAGCTCGTCCTTGTGCCCGGCTTTCTTGGCCAGTTAGCTGCCGCAAGCTACGAACCCAAGCTGCAAAATCAAGCCACGAACTCAAGCTATGTTCAGGACTGGTAACTATGCAGCAGCTGCAGAACATCTGATGGATGTGTGTGTGTATGTGAGTGTGTCTAGGTATTAGGTATAATGTGTGTGTATAAGGATTCAAATATTAGTTATTGGTCATAAATCAAATTGTTATCATAATAAATGTGGCATCTTTGTCTTGCCCCTCAGGGGAGGGGGCTTGGGTGGGAAGAGGCAGGCAGCTTTCCTGGCCAGCTCTGTCGGCTGGGTGATCGGGCTGGCTGGGGCCCCTTCTGACTCTGGGCCTGGCGCAATGGTAAACCTGGTACTGCCCCCTCCCCCTTCTAGGACTGGGACCATGCATTTGCCACTGAAAACTGAGCCGGACTTTCTTAAATGCTGTTGGACTAATGCACTGATGCTCCATTCACCAGCTATCGCGTGCCAGCTGCGGCCTCCTACACAGCTTGGACATGAGCTGCTAGGCAGGAGTGGTGCAAAGGCCAAGCCAGGCTGGTGGGTAAGCTGGCAACACGAAGTGCTATGCCAACATGACTGGCAGCACAGCACACCTTGTGATGCGGAGTGGACACACGCTCTCGTGGTTTAGGCACAGGGAGGAATCAGGAAATTAGGCTTCTGGTTCTGATTTGGATCTAGTTCAAAATGCCTCCTTTGTATTTAGACCCCAAAGAAGCTTGTGCCAGCTGCTCAGAGAATGTTTTCCTGGGTTGACCATTGGATGAGGCTACTGGACAAGCAGCCTGGAGAATGTGACCCAATCCACACCTCCGTGCCACAGATCTGCGGTGTCTCAAGAACTGCTGAGCGAGGACTAAGCCAACAACTGCTATGTTAGGCTTTCCATAGAGCGGGTTTAATTCATGCTGGATGGGCTGAGTGACTCACCAGGGCCCTGCACTGGCTTTGCCAGAGGACTGGGCCAGGACTTGCTTCAAAGGGGAATGGGGAAGAGCCGTGCCCTAGAAAAACTAAAAATAAAGGTCAAGACCGTCATCTTTGGGGGTCGACGGGGAAGGCTGATGCTCCTGGGTTTCTGAGGCCGATCACCCTGCCAGTGAGCGACTGGCCAGTCCAGCCTCTGACCACAGTGTGTCCCACACTGAACCAATGCACTTGTTAGCTAAAAGCACCGAGCCAACAGAATGTCTTTGACTGGCTTCTTCCCTGCAAGAGCTACTTCACTGTGCATGTGCAGAATTCATGCCCCCCTGCAGATTTTTTTTTTCTCAGTAGGAAATGCATTGACAGAGAGGTGCTGCAGTTACCTCTTTCACCCACCAGAGGCTGCTGTGGCACCCGAACAGAGGGCAGCCGGGACCAGAGCAGCCAGCCACAGAGAGGGGTGGGAAGAGGAGAGCAGGGGCGGCTCTAGGTATTTTGCCGCCCCAAACACGGCAGGCAGGCTGCCTTCGGCGGCTTGCCTGCGGGAGGTCCTCAGTCCCACGGATTCGGCGGCACGCCTGCGGGAGGTCCCCGGGAGGTCCTCCGAAGCCGTGGGATCAGCAGACCCTCCGCAGGCAAACCACCGAAGGCAACCTGCCTGCCGCCCTCGCGGCGACCGGCAGAGCGCCCCCCCCGCCCCCCGTGGCTTGCCGCCCCAGGTACGCGCTTGGCGTGCTGGTGCCTGGAGCCGCCCCTGGAGGAGAGGCTGCGTTCCTCATAGCGCCCTGCCCCGGGGCCAGGTGAGGAGGAATGGGGTATGGGGCAGATGGACAGAGCGGGGCACACGGCACTGCTGGGGGCTCACATAGACGGGGTTCAGAAGGGTGAGTGCGGGAAGACAGACTGGGGCAGGGGTCACAGGAGCTAGTGGGGTGACGGCATTGAGCTGGGGCAAAATGGGAGTGGGGGTTCAGGGCCCATGGGGATGGGGGGAGGGAGGGGTGCTGGGACACATGGGGATGGGGGAGGAGGGGGTGGCTGAGTGGGGTGCAGGGACACATGAGGGGTGCAGGGACACATGGGGACAGGGGCAGATGTGCCTGACTGAATGGGAGACACTAGGGGCAGCCAGGGTCTGCATGGGGGAAGCGCCCCAACTCCCTAAAAATTCCCTCCCCAAAAAAACTCTGTTCCATACTTCTCCCACCCACACTCAGCAACCCTCCAGGTTCATGCCCAAGCTCCTTCCCAGAAAATACTTCCCTCTCCCTCAGCTCCTCCATTACCCCCGACTCCCCCACGCCTTTGCTCTGCTTTTGAGAGGCGTGGGAAATCCTGTTCTGTATTGTAGGTTAAATGAATTATTACTCAAAGCTCTGTATTAATAGCAGGGCCGGCTCTACATATTCGGCCACCCCAAGCAGTCATGCGCGGGAGACGCCCCGGAGCCCCGGGAGCAGCGGACCTCCCGCTGGCTTGACTGGTGAGGGTCCGCTAGTCGCGTGGCTCGGCTGGACCTCCCGCAGCTGCGGACGGTTAGCTGGTCCGGCGGCTCCGGTTGAGCTGCCGCAGTCATGCCTGCGGGAGGTCCAGCCGAGCCGCGCGACCAGCGAACCATCCGCAGTCATGCCTGCGGCAGGTACGGTCGTCCCGGGGCTCCGGTGGACCTCCCGCAGGCATGACTGCAGCAGGTCCGCCGGCCCAATCTGCCGCCCCTGACGACAACTGCCGCCCCACGCGCGTGCTTGTTGCACTGGGGTCTGGAGCCGGCCCTGATTAATAGGCCTAGTACAGAATCTGTTTGTCAAAAAACATTTCCTAAATCTGTGTTGTCGTCTGTATTGTTACAGACATACTTGCTGACAGGTATTTTGAATCAAATTACCAAAATAATTGAAACTGGCATGATTATACTGTATTATTTTGACAAATAAAATATGCAGAATTTTAAAATATTGAGCATAGAATTTTTAACTTTTTGGTGCAGAATTCCCCCAGGAACAATGAGCAGAAGAGATCACAACACACACACCCCAACTCCGCCGCCCTTCTCTTTCCCCAAATACACACTCGGCCTGACAGATGCCAGGCATGGAAAACGTCAGCTCAGCCATTAAAAGTTTGGCAACATTACAAGTAACTGAAACCAGGGTCTTATATGGGCTGCAGTGGGCAACCGTCCCTCCAGGCATGCTGCCAGCCTGACCTAAGGCCAATGAAAAGCCACAAGTATAAAGAATGCGAACAGCTATCACAGTGCCAGTCCTTTGCATTGAAACGACACTAGGGGGCGTCCCTTGGCCAAGGTTTAGGGGATGAGCACAGAGCAAATGACTAATCGGTTCTAATGACACGGGCATTAATAATCATTAGCCTGAATCTGCTCTGATGTGGAGGGCTCGGACCCTGTTTCCTGGAGCCTGGGGCTGATGATGCAGCTGAGGATGCATCCCTGGTGCCTGGTCAATAAAACTTCTTCCAAATCACATGAAGTGCAGGAAGCTGTGTCAGAAGGACCCTGGCACCAGAGATCCTGATGCAGCGACAGGATTTATTTCTGGCCTGCTGCACGGCAGGTTGCTCCGGGCAGCGCAAGTGGCAGAGTCTGAAAAGCCAGTGCACTGGCAATCAGATTTCTGTGGGATCGATGTCTGCTCCAACCCTATTCCTACCGATCAGTTACCCCTCCAGAAACCCCCTTCCACCATCTCCAACCCATCCCTCATCCCTCTGCTCTGAGACACTTGCCCCATGTCCAACCCATCCCTTACCCCTCTGCCCCCAGACCCCCATCTCATGTCCAGCCCATCGCTTACCCCTCAGCCCCCCAGACCCATGCCCCCACATCCAACCCATCCCTTACCCCTCTGTCCCCAGACCTCCACCCCCATGTCCAACCCATCCCTTACCCCTCTGTCCCCAGACCTCCACCCCCCATGTCCAACCCATCCCTTACCCCTCTGTCCCCAGACCTCCACCCCCCCATGTCCAACCCATCCCTTAGCCCCCAGACCTCCACCCCCCATGTCCAACCCATCCCTTACCCCTCTGTCCCCAGACCCCTGCCCCCACATCCAGCCCATCGCTTACCCCTCTGCCCCCCAGACTCCATCCCACATCCAACCCATCCCTCACCCCTCTGCTCCCAGACCTCCATCCCCATGTCCATCCCATCAGTTACCCTCTGCCTCTAGGCCTCGGCCCCATGTCCAACACATCCCTTACCCGTCTGCCCCCAGAATCCACCACCACCTGCAACTCATCTCTTATCCCGCTGCTCTCAGACCCCTGCCCCCACAACCAACCCATGCCTTACCCCTCAGCCTCCCCGGACACCCCCCACATCCAATCCACCCCTTAACCTTCTGCACCCCAGACCCCTGCCCGCATGTCCAACCCATCCTTTACTCTCTGCGCCCCCCCACCCCCCGGCCCTGACCCCATGTTCAACCCATCCCTTATCCCTCTGCCCCAGGCCCCACCCCCACCTGCAACCCATCTCTTACTCCTTTGCAGCTCAGATCCCCACCCCCATGTCCAACCCATCCCTCACTCCTCTGTCCCCAGACCTCTACCCACGTCCAATCCATCCCTCACCATTCTGTCCCAGACTCCTACCCACGTCCAACCCATCCCTTACCCCCTGCCCCCAGAATCCACCCCCACCTGCAGCTCATCTCTTACCCTGCTGCTCTCAGATCCCTGCCCCCACATCCAACCCATCCCTTACCCCTCTGTCCCTCCAGACCCTTGTGCCCATGTCCAACCCATCAGAGTTGGGAGGCTGGGAACAGTTATATTAACAAACATAGAAGCATCACAGCAGAATTGCTAGCGCAGCGTTCCCCGGCAGCCAGCAGCAGCGCAGAAGGAAGGGTAGCAATGGGGCACTAAGTCTCCTGAGAAAAGCAAAACTGACAAAGTTTCTTCAGGCCGTCTCAGTATTAACCATTAACCAGTCACTTTTCTGCTTATAACAATCATTGGATAAAAATGTGTTTGTCTTAATTTAAAATTGGTGAGAAATGGTTCTGTCATTTTAAACAATCGGGCTAGACATTTAGTATTTAAAATAGTGCTAAATATAAAAAATGTGGTTTTGATTTATAATGGGGGTCGCACTCAGAGGCTTGCTGTGTGAAAGGGGGCGCCGATACAATCCGTTTGAGCACCACTGCTCTAAGCGCATGAGACACAGCTCGCCACCCGAAATGGGGTGACCCAGACAACTGAACACAACACTGGATTGGATTAAACAGTAAAAAAAGGTTTTTTTCATAAAAGAAAGGATTTTAAGTGAGTACAAGGAATGAGGCCTAAAAGTCAGAAATGGGTACAAGAAAAATAAAGACACGACACTTCCCAATGCCTCACCTGATTGAACATGACGTCCTTACCACGTCTTTCCAACATCACTATGGACCACACTTTTTAGGCCAGGGCCCCTCCCCCAAAGTCCAAGAGCTGCTTCTTTTGTCTTCGGTGCACAGAGAGGGGCGGACAGGGAGAGTGATCCCTTGGCGTGTTTGCCCCTCCCTTTTGCAGTTCAGCCCCCATCATACAGTTCTAGCCAGCTGAGCAGGAGCCATGGGGTCTAGTGAGGAAAGATGCTTCCTGCTGTTTTCTTTCCCCTGTGTGTGCCGCGGTACAGATTTTCTTTGGCTCCTTGCTTTTCTCTCTCGCTGTCTAAGGACTCTGGTTACAATTTATATGCCAGCTGAGGGAACCACACATCCCTTTGTTTGAGACCTGCTTGACCAGTTGTGCCTAATCAGGGCTACATGAGTTTGAACATGTCCCTTTAATAGTATACGGGGGGGGAGGGGCTTTCATAACTTTACACCCAGTGTTGCTCCAACTTTCACCATGATATTATTTCAGATGATGATGATGCATGAAGCATATTTGGTACAATGATTATTACACTAGTGTGTAGGGTGTGAATACAGGAGGGCATTTGGTCACTGTGGTCTATTAGCACCATGGTCTTTCCCGTCCATTGGTAGGGACAGGGATTTTGGGAGAGAGCTGGTCTCTGGGACCAGTGTCCCCTGGAACTATCTCAGAGTTGATTAAGTTTATTCACCTAGAAATTGCCTGAGATCTGGATGGCCAACTGCTTGGCCAGATCCATTTCCAGCCCACACAGCCCTTTCTGCCTCGCCCCAGTCACATCACCTCCTCTGCTCGACCTTGACCATTCCTGCAGCTGCACCTGCCTTGGCCCCCTATCCTGACACCTGTCTAAGAGGGACAGTGCGGCAGGATTCCAGCAGCATGATCTGGGTTCCGCCCGCCATATCTATTGTCACAGAGTCACAGGGACTGGTCTATGCCCCAGCCTGTCACCAGTCTCCTGTGAGTGACCCCTCTAGTACACCAGGCCCTATAGACCCACATGGTTCCACCAGAGCAGGCTGGTGGCCCTCCAGACTCGGCCTTCAGCACCAGCGTTCCCTGCCTCTCCATGGCTCCCTGCAGCGAATCCAGCCAAGCCAGACCACTGCGGGAGGCGTGTACGGCCCCCCCCTTCAGGGGGTGTTATACTCTCAGTGTTTACAGCAACACAGGGAGATTTTGCAAAACATGGGAACCATTTATCAGTCACCTGGCTACAGAATCTGATGGGCCTTGGGTTAGCACAGAGAGGAAGAAGTTAAGCCACAGTCCAGCCTGGTCAAACCAGTGCCATGATGGACCATCCAAGCTGCGATGGACTCCAGGTCTGGCTCGCTCTCGCTGTTCCCCCTTTGTCTGCCAACTCCCGGACATGCTTCTTGGGGGCTGAAATCCCTGGGGTATGGCTGTGCGAGCCCCACTGAGCACTGCTCCCTGCCACCCTGGAATATTTAACTGATGAGAAATGCCACCCTGGTGCGTGAAGAGCCAGGCCAGGCACCCCGTCCTGTTCAGAACATGCACATCCGGAACAGTAACAGACGAGAAACCTCAGCGGTTCCATCATGGCCCTGAGCTGGCATGAGGCTGCCATGCTGTGTCCAAGGAGAGTGTATGACCCAGTCTCCACTGCCATAAAACTCTAGCCACAGCAATGCAGTGGCTAAGGAAATCAAGGAGATGGAGAAGCAATGTCCAGCCTATTTGTCATTCCTGCTGAGCCCAACCCGCTGCACCGCAGAAATCTCCCCATCCCCTTCCCTCTGACACCCTGTCTGTAATAGGGGGAAAGTATAAGTGGGGGGAAGAACACAAATAGAGACACACTTTTTGGATGACAGCCCACAGCTGATTGGCCCAGTTTTGCATGCACAGCACTTTGTGACCTTGCACACTCTGTCCTGGCCTTGCTTGCACAGGTAGGAGCTTGTTGGACCCAGGGTGCTGGCTGGCTGGCTCCCAGTCTGCAGTGTTCTTTGCATGTGAAAATGCAAGGATTGTGCATACACAAAACTCTGCATGCTCGGACATGCAGGCATGGGTGGGGCTGGGAAACCGGGCCAAAGCGTGGCAGGCTGGATACACAGGGAATGAGTCGGTCATGCGAGCAGGAGCTGGTACTGGTGAGCACCGAGGAGTTTAAAGATACGCAGTGGAAATTGACTAATTCCCTTGTCCCCACAGCAGCCCCACAGGCCACTCCCCCGATCACCTGCCAAGAGAAGGACCACTGAGTTCCTTCCTCTTCGCTTCCCCATCCCTCTCCAGGGAGCCAGAGCCGTTATGTACTAGAGAGGAATTTAATTGCCAAAGTACAGGAAGTTCAAAATTCAGGTTGCCATGCATGGGCGGCGCCTGGCTCTGGCATGTGGGGAGGCTGGCCCGAGTGCTGGAAGCTCCCCCAGCGCCCACACTGTGGCCCCACCCCCACTCAGCCTCTTCCCCCCAGGGCCCTGTCCAGAGTCCATCCCCCGCTTGGCCCCCGGCCACACTCACACTTGGGCCCCTCGCCCTCTCGCCACATCCCTCCTCTCCTCCAACCCCTCCCCCAAGACCCCCGCCCGCAGCTCGCTGAGTTGCTCCATCCCCCACCCCCGAGACCTCCCAACCTGGTGCTAAGCGCAAACCCCCCCCCCCCACACTCCCCTAAGCCCCGGAGTGGAGGAGAGGAGGGACTCGGCAAGTGGCGGGGGCCTCAGCAGAGGTGCAGAGCAGGGATGGGAATAGGTGGTGCCTGGGGGGGCCATGGAGGAAAGCGTGAGGGATGGAGCGCAGGTGGGGCCACCTCAGCCCAGGCGTCCATGCTCTCAAAAGCAGCAGGGCCGCAGCTGTGCCGGAGGGGAGGCTTAGCCTCCCCTGGCCTATTATACCTGCTAGGTTGCCATAGCAATGTGAACTGCGTCCCTTGCATGGCCCTGCTCCAGTGGGGGCTCCTTACCCAACCCTGGGCTCCGTCACCTACTCCTAGGTGACGTCTCTGTTTGCTAAAGGGGGGTTAACTCTCCAGCCTGCAGAGCCATGGCAGCAGCTGTCCAGGGAGCGTGGGAAGGCTCAGTCGGCACTCAGTGCACAGCGAGGGAATGCCGGGTGTATGTGTCTCTTAGTCACGAAAGCAGCCAACACCCTTCCTCAGCAGGATCGGCCGGAACATCGTTCCCCTCCCCAGGAACAATCCAGAGACTTGCTCGGACTGCAGGGGAGAAACAGGCAAGGCCAAATGCAGCCCCCCATTCACTGTACTTCACCAGGGACCAAGAATGCTTTGAATCGGCCCTGGGGCCCAAACTCAGCACTGGGAGCGAGAAAAAGCCCTATGCCAACCCCAGCTGTTGGGGGGTAAGAACTGCCGAGTCCAAGCAGCGCATCCCTGTGTGCCCACATGCTGCACCCCGGGCTGGGGGTCTTCATGGCCAAGTGCCACCTCTCTGTGAAAGTTTGTAGTGAAGTTGACGGGACAGCCCAGCCTGTGGGAGTTTGGCTGGGCTCCAGCTCAGCTCCCTTTGACCTCAGAGCCATAAGGTCCTGTTAGACCCTTCGGGCTGGATGAAAGCAGCTCGCCTCACACTGGTGACCATGAGCAGCTGCAGCGTGATTCTGGGGCACACGCAGAAAGGCCAAGAGTGTTCTTGGCAGGGCCGGCCATCGAGGAGCTCGGAGAACCTTGACTCAGAGGGTTCCCCACTTGTTAGAAGAATCCCTATGATGAAACACGTCCCATTGGTAGCCGCAGGGAGGAAGCAGGAAGGCTGGAGCTCGTCAGCTGCCAGGGAGGGTTTGCTACTCATCTGAAGGGCCATGGCAGATGCAAGGCCTTTCTTTTCAGACTGATGCACTAACCAGTGTGGACCCCAAGACCCCCTGACCCTGTCCCCAGCAGAAGCTGTGGAATGGGGGGATCCCCAGTGCCCCTGACCCCCATCCCTGGAAGAAGCCACAGGGCTACAGGGGAAGCCCCTGTGCCCGACCCTGCTCTCCAGCAGAAGTGCTGGGGTTGGCGAGGGAAGCCCCAGTACCCAGAGCTCCACTGTGGCCTCAGGGCTGGGGGGATCTTTCACTACCTGCCATGGCCTTAGGGCTGGGGGAGCTCTCACACCGTGCTGCAGCCTCGGGCGGGGGAAGAGCTTTTACGGTCTTGGGCCCACAGTGGGGGGGGCAGAATGGCGGGGGGACACTGGGTGGAATGGGGCAGAAAGGGGTGGTGCTGTGGATAGGGCAGAACCATAGGCAGAAGGGGTGGAGGCCCCCCCCCCGCCACTTGCTCTGGGCCAGGGCCACAGGAAACCGTAATCCTCCTCTGCACATGGCTGAGGCTGGGAGCTGCCCCAGGGGGGCAAAAGGGCCTTGCTGCCACCCGAGGGCTGCTCTGAGAGTTGTTACACACTGGGTGCCTGCAGGTCCCCTGGCCCCATGGCAGGCCCTAGCACAAACCCTGCTGCACCTGACCTCTACGCAGCCGCCGAAATGCTATGGCAGCTCCTGTGGCTCAGACTGTGCCTGGCTGAGTGGGCAGAAGTCATTTCCCTGGAACCCCAAGGGATTTTTGCCCCAAAGCGTCTATCTGTCCGTGCTCCCTCAAGGAAGTGGGAGGCTGTTACATCAGCCTGCAGGCACCCAGGGTGGAGCCCTAGGCTGATCACCTTGCACTCCAAAGACCCATCACCACCTGATGAATGAGTTTACAGTTCCCCCTAGAACCCTCCAGGATTCCTTCTTCCCTGCCCCTTGCTCAGTGTCTGCAGCTCTGGCCAGTTTAGTGTCCCCCCAAATCTCTACCCAGCACCCAGAGCCCCCCCCCACACACACACACCGTGCCAAGCCCATGGCCCCCTTCGTGTCCATGCACGGCAGCTGGACTGCGCAGAGTGATTCATCCACATGCTGGTTTTGTGTTGGGCTCCTCGGCTCGCTGCCATCAGAACAGCTTCTGTTCCTGGGAGGGTGTGGGGCCTGGGGCAGGGAGGTTGGCTCATCCCAGAGGCAGTGGGGTCAGGCTTTTCCCTGCAATCACAGCAAACCCACCCGCTAGCTGCTGCCTTGATTGTGGAGATCATGGAGTGGCCCCCCCTTATGTCACTCCCAAAGCCAGATCCCATCCCAGGTGTGCACCAGTACCCAATGCAATACTCAGGGCTGAAGCCACAGGGGACACCCAGAGATTCATGGGTGGCTCATGGCCCACTCCTCCTTGTGCCTCCCTGCCCACCCAAAGCCAAGATCCTGCCCTCTGGATCAGCAGCGCAAGCACTGGCCACAAGCCACCAAGTCTCATGCTCAGAGCTCAGCGTGTTCAGTTAGGAGAAGGGCAGTAGGAGACCCAGGTTCAAATCTGCTAGTCTACACTGGGGAGGATTATACCTGTGGCTCCACACGTGAGGTAAGTGCTCTAACCATGGGGCTAACGGCTCCCAAGGAGGCCACTACCTGGCAGACCATGTCCTTGAGGCCCAAACTAGGCAGCAAATTTGACAACAGTTTGAGGTCAGCCACAGCTGCATTTTTCAGTGACTAATTATTTTTTCTGAAAAAGTGTTGCCCAGCTGTAGCGTGGCCCCTGCTGGCACATTCCCTGAGCCTCTCCCTGCAGTTTGGGTGCATTCACCAACCCATTCCCCGCCACAGCCACAGCCATGGCAGGGACAGTGCACCCTGGCAGCTGGAATCTGCTGCCCTTTAAGAGCCATCTGATTTTTCACTCTTTAGCCCACACATGGTTTGTTATTGCAAGGTTGCTGATGATCTTTAAGCTGCACATACAGGTTTGTTATTGTAGGGTTGCTGAGGAGCCCTGGGCTATGCACGCTGGTTTGTTATTGTAGGGTTGCTGAGGAGCACTGAGGTTTTGCCAATTTCATTTTACAAGAAGACTAGAAGCGTGTGCTGAGGGCAAACGCTACGTTAACAAAGGACAATGTGGGAGAATGGGCAGGCTGCCCTTTGAGCTGGCAGCGTCTCCAGCTGGGCGTTTTGTGAGCACAGTGTCCAGCCTCCAGACAGCACCTGAGACCAGCACCTGCCACGCAGCTCCAGGGACTGGTTTGGCCAAAACTCTACACTCTGGGGCTGGCTCTGATGGCTCAGCCTCTATTGAATGGCCTGGCTGGTGACCCTTATGCTGCTGGAGCACCCGGCACTGGCCGGCCCCCAGGGAAGGCCAGGACAGTAGCATAGCTCACCCAGTATCAGCTGGTAAATCCAGGTCCTGGTGTCAGGAGCAATATTTGTCCCAACAGCGCCATCTGTTGGGGTCCCCTGCACCTACTCTGCCAGACTCCCAGCAGAGAGCAAAGGGAACCACCAGTCCCCACAGCTGGAGGTGTTCTGTGGCCTGGCCCATGGCCCTGCACACCCAGGCATGTCTACACTGCAGTTCAAAACTCGTGGCTGGCCCGTGCCAGGTGACTCGGGCTCAGGCTAAGGGTCTGGTTCATTGCAGTGTAGACGTTCAGGCCCAGGCTCTAGGATCCTGCGAGGTGGGAGGGTCCCAGAGCTCGGCCTGCAGCCCAAGTGGGACCATCTCCATGGCAATCAAACAGCTTCTTAGCCTGGGCCAGCCATGGGTGTCTAACCCCAGGCAGCTCAGCAAAATTTGCCGGGGGGGTCCTGCAGCTGCCTGGCCCAGCTGTGTGCGTATGTGGCAGGAGTGGGGTGGGGGTGGGGGGAGTCAGCAAGTCAGTGACTGACTTGCCCAGATGGTGGACGGAGTGTCAGTAACTGACTGACCCTGATTGGGGGAAGAATCAGGGACTGACTAGCCTATGTTGGCAGGGGGAGGGGGGAAATCAGGGACTAACTGGCCCATGTTGGTGGGTGTGTGGGAGGGAATCAGGGACTAACTGGCCCAGGTTGGGGGTCAGGTACTGACTGGCTTAGGAGTTTGCATTTCTGTCCCAGTGTCCTGCCTCCTGCCCCATGTGCTGGGCACCCAGACTGGGGCTGTGCAAGAGTCAGTGGGGGCTGCGACTGCCACTTGTATTTCTGCTTGTCTTCCCACATGGCACCCGTCACCGGAGCAGGATTCTGCGCACTGGACGTGGAGCAGAACTCCGCCACGCAGTGTGCTTGACATGGACACTTGCCCTGCTCACACACTACAGCCCGTTCCCAGGCAGAACACCTGCAGCTGCCCTGCCCCGTGTCCCTACCAGATTTCTGAGCCCGGATGAGGTTGGCTGCTTCCTCACGTGGCTGTTGCTATGCTGCCTGTATTCTCTAATGCCCGCGCAGCCCCACAACGCATGGTCGCAGGTGGGGGCTTGCAAACATTGCCTGGGATTCTCTGCCATTTTATTTCCTAGATACCAAGGCCAGAAAGCCCAGGGTGACCAACTGGGCTGTGGCCAGCACAAGCCAGAGACTCTCCCCAGGGATTCCTCCATCCCCCTCAAGTGCTAAAAAGAGATCCAGTCTTCACTGAGCGACCCCACGTGATGGAGACTCCGTGTCTCTAGGGGAGCTGCTCCAGTGCTAAATTCCCCTCCCTGTTCAACAGTTGGGCCTTGTTTCCCGTTCAAGTCCATCCAGCTTCACCTCCCAGCTGCTGGCCCTCACTCTGCCTCTGGCCGCAAGGTTAAAGAGCCCTCAGCTGCTAGAAAGCTCCCCCTGCCCGCTCCCCCTGTGGGTACATGTCTCTGCTGAGCTAACCAGCTCATTAGTCCCTCACTGTCCAATCTGGTCTCCCACCACCTCTCAGTCCCATGGTTCCCTCAGCAATTTGTCCCTGTGCTCTTTGAAGTGCTGCATGGAGGTTGGCATCAGAACATTCTGTTGTTGGGAAACGGTGATTTGTCAAAGCCAACTTTCTGTTTCAACCAAACTTTCTCAGGGCCGGGATGGAATCTGTGGGCAAAAGCGTAGAGATGCACCCCAGACGAGCCAACAGCTCTGCCTGATTTGGAGTGAGGCCTTCAACCTGGGGCTCCCATGTCCCAGGCAAGTACTGGGCTGCAGAATCATTTGCTGTCTTTGCTTGTGGCCAATGACTATAGAGTGATTTACACAGGGAACAGCTTCAACAAGAAAGGTTTGGCTCTATAGCCTGCTGGTGCATGGGGTATGGAAGATGCGGTTTAAATCCCTACTCTGCCTGATTCAGGGGAGTTCACGGGGCTATTGGCCATGCTGGGGTACTTTGTTGTGACAAATTCTGATGCAGACCAAAACCTCCATGTTTTCTGTGAAGCAGCCATCTTATTTTCCAAGCAGCCCTCCCCAGTACGAGTCTCCCTGACCTCTTGGTTGGAGGCCACACCAGCTCCCTGCTCTTGTTCAGCATTCCCATGTTAGTGGAGCCAGCTCTCACGTGCGGCAGGAGCTCATGTTCAGCTGTTTGCAGCAATGGCTCTTTTCCATTGTCCCCGGTGCCTGGGCTACAGGCCCCCATTCTGCAGGGACGGCGGGCGTTCCTAGATGGATGACCTTGCATTTGGGTCTCTTGAGACACATTTGTGTCCAGCTCACTGGGCTCAGTAGAACTGGCCAGTTCTTGCTTTTATTTACCAACTAACCTCAGCGTCAGCTGCACCTTTGCCGGCAACAAGTTGGTGTTTCCTTCCAGATCATTGATGAAGATATTAAATAGCACTGGACTGAGAACACATCCAAGGGGGCCCCCACCAGAAACACCCCAGCTGACGATTCCCCATTGACCATGTTTGGGGATCTCTCAGCTGGCTTTTATTCCAGGTAACATGGGCTGCAATGCTTGGAGCCAGCTGCTTCCGCAAGCAGTTGTGCATGTTCAGTCCCACAAACTTTAATTGCTCCTGGACAGTAAGTGCAGGACACAGGCCCTGGGGGAGGCCAGGCGACGAGGGACCAGCTGTCTCTGTGGGCTCATAGTAATGGAGGTGGGTGTGCCCCTGGTCCTCTGCCTGGTCCTTGCACAGCAGCTAGATGAATACTTGTGTTCAGAAACAATCATGGGCTTTGCTGCTTGCTGTACCCGTGATGAGCAAGCTGCCCATCTTGACTGTGTATCTATCAGAGCACGGCCCATCAGCCAAACAGCTTCATTGCCATTCACCAGCTTCCTGTGCAGGGAGCCACTAGCTGAGCAGGGTGGAGAGGAAGATCCTGGAGAGCACTGTGGGGGCTAACTCATTGCCTTGTGGGGGATGGCTGCAGGATGGGGGTGGGCAGAGGACCCCCTGCCCCAGCACAGGGCTCGGGCAGGGGAGGGGTCAGTACCAGACAGCCCCCCAGATCCCTGCACTGTCCGTGACTTTCCATGCAGTGTTGAGCTTGCAGTGGTGACACTGGCATCAATCAGTACAACAGCCAGGAGACCCCTGACGTGTGCAGCACTGGGAGCTGCCAGCCCTGGATTGCCCTGCCCATGAGACAGGCCAGAAACCCCCTTGCATCTCCCAGACCCAGAGACTGCAGTGGAGTTCACTCCCATCTGTCCCTAGCCTCCCAGTGCACCCCCATCTATGCCATCTTGACCCTGGCTGGCTGTGGGGTGGGAGGCCCATCTTGAGGGGGTTCTAGGGGGCACAGTGCTGCAAGGAATGGGGAATGGGACCCTTGGGCCAGCAGATGCAAGGAGGTGTCAGTCACTACAAAGGGTGGGCTCAGCCCCCCAACCTCCAGCCCCAAGAACCCGCCAGGGACTGCGACTGCAGAGGTCAGGCTGATGCGGCCAGGTGCTTCCATAGCAGCTTTGGCCCTGTCTCCCCAGGCCAGGCTGGGCACACACCAGGGCAAATCCTGCACCAGATGCACATCTTTTGGTCTGCCCCATGCTTGGGGGTTGCTCCTCAGCATGGACCTGGCTGGAGCCTGGCTCATCCCAAGCTTGGAGTTTGCTCCTGCTCAAGCCCCACTGAGGACAGGCTGCAAGGTGTCCAGGTCATCTCCTGTCCGGAGTTGGGGCTCTTGGCCAGCAGCCCTCTGGTTTCTCTCCATCCCCACAGCTGGAACAGCTGGAGGAGCATGGCCCTCGGTCTTGGGGGGGGAAGGACCCTCGACGCTACAGGGCCAAGTGTGCACTGATGGTGAGACAGGCCTGAGCACTGGCCTTGTGACCCAGGCCTTGCCACCCTCAAAAGGGAAGGGCCGGGAGCCTCTCACTTGGGCAGGTGACGCTACCCAAATCCCCCCCAGCCCCAAACTGGGGGAACAGACTGCCACGCAATGTCAGGGGGGAGGGGCGGGATGTGTCCCTCAAGGGTGGGGCAGTAACCTTCTCACAGGTGTCCCCTCCCAGCCCAGCTCCCCAGTAAGCCCCATCATTGGAGACCCCATGTGCTGTAGCTGCACAGGTGGACGCGAGCGCTGCGTCTCACAGGGAGGGTGGCTGGCAGCTTTGCATGACTTTATTGGGTGCTGGTACGGCACACTCAGTGTGTACATTTAGCCAAGGAGGGTGGCGGATTGTCCTGGGCCCATGGACCCAGCTCTGCAGTGAGCTGCGCCAGCTGGCCGCCTGTCCTGTCCCACGGCGCGGTCCTCCTCCAACAACCTCTTCCATGGTGAAACAGTCTCACCGGGGCAGCCCAGTGGGCTCGATCCAGCTCTCACTGCCCCCTCTAATGCAACGGGGGTGGAGACGGGTCAGGAGCAGGACCAACACCCCCCGCCCCTGCTCTTATTCCTGCTGTGGAAAAAAGCGTTAGGAATTCTCTGTGATATCTGAGGGAGGTCAAGGCATACACAACGGGCGCATCCCCTCAGCTCCTTCACACTCCCCGTAGGCAGGCCAGTGCTGCCAGGGGCTTCAGCACCTCCGGAAAGGGGCCACTTACCTGCCTTAGCAATAAATTATCTCCCAATTCCCCCCTTGGTCCCTGGGACTCCACCAAAGCCCAGGCCCCCGTTCTTTTCCCAGCCTTGGCAACGGGAACCGTGGGAGCCACCTGGGCCAGGCCTGCAGGCAGGAGACCGGCGAGGGGGCGGTGGACACAGTGGTAGTCGGACCTGGCCCTTTCCACGGGGTATGTACACAAGCTGGTCCCAGAGAAGGGGCGCATCCCCTAGGGTTTGGGAAGCTCCCTACTGTGTTGGCAAGAAGCCAGAGTGCAGCTTGTGGTCCGGCCACTCCCAGCGCCGGGCCCAGAGCCAGCTGTACCAGTGAGTCTGTACTTTGGCCAGCTGTCCGGAGCCCTTCCTTGGCTCTGCCTGGGGGAGCTGCGCGCATGCCAGGCCCAAGCTGGGTGCTCCCTGGGTGCACAGCAGGCTATAGGGTTCGGATAGCCACTGGGTAGAGCAGGGACATGTGCTCAGCCCCTTTGATGGGCAGCTTGTGGCTGGTGTAGTGGTGGATGATCTTGGGCACACTGTCAAACAGGGGGCTGTTCTGGCCCAGCACGTATTTGTTCTCCTGGGTGCGGGAGAGTTTCATGTGCATGAAACCCTGGCTGCTCCTGTGGGGAGAAAGAGACAAAGCCAGGATTAGAGCGGTGAAGTGCCACCCCCCTGCTCTGCCCAGCACCAGCACAGCATGCCCTCCGCACAGCTCACTAGTGCCACCTGCCAGCTGGCCCCGCCCTCCAGCATGGGACCGTAGTGCAAGGGGGTGCCGAGGCACTCAGCATCAGGGGGCTGCCGAGCTCCACCCACCAGGCTGCATCAGCCCTGGCTGGCTGCTACCCCTGCAGCCCCCATGCAGCACTAAATTAACGCAGAAAACAAACATCCCAGTTAGCGGGAGCTCCTGCCTGCTGGCCCCCTGCAGCAGGGTCTTGGGTCCAAGTAAGGGTCACTCCTCATTCGTGCCAGGCCTGCCGAGCAGCCGTCTAAGCAGAGGGTGCCTTAGTATACCAGTGACACCAAACAGGACTTTTGGGTTCAGGCAGCCTCAGCACGTGCTGGGGAGCAGGGCTTCGCCAGGAACACAGGGCTAGCAGCACTTTGGAAAGCAGCCAATTCCCTTGTCTGGATCCCCGGAGGGGGTGGGGGGCGGATCTAAGCCCTCCTGGCACCTTCCCACAACCCTCTGCTCCCTCCCCCTGTTGGTGATTGGATTACAGTAGCTCCCAGAGGCCCCACTGAGGCCAGGCCCTGGGCACTGGCCAGACACCACTCCCTGCTGTGAGAAGGGCTCTGCAGGCCCATGGGCAGTGGTATGGCCCAGCAGGGACTTGCTGCAGGACAGCACGCTGACGGGCACACGCTCTCTTAGCATTCAGGGAGCTCCGTCACCTGCTGCCCATGACCCCTCCGGTAGAAGTGGGGAGTGCGCAGTCTGTCACTGCCAGCCTGAGACCCGCATGCCAGGAACACCCTGCCCATTCCTGGGCAGGGGCTTCTTCTCTTTGGGTCTCAGCCTGACCCAGAAAGCAGGTCCCATCACGTCTCCACTTCTTGCCTAGGCCTGTGCAAAATCCCATTAGCCTCCCTCAGGAGCAGCGAGGGCCCAGCGCCGGCTGAGCCGCGTGGGAAGATAATGCCACAGCCGCTGATTCCAAGTGACGGGCTAATGGCCCTGTTGCTATTAATTTGTGTCTCCGAGGAGCACCACAGCCTGTCTGCAGCGTCTGGAATGCACATTACCGCAAAATATTGATAGCTTACGAGCAGCCTCAGCAGCTAGGCTGAGCCATCTCCAGCTCTGTGCTGCAGCCAGTCCCCTCCCCCATGCCGCCGGCACGCAGCAGCTGCGACTCAACCGGAGGCCGTGCCCGCGATGGATTGATGGCTGCATTAGTGGAATGGGTTTCATATCCATTTGCGAGCTCAGGAGCTGAGCCATTCCGGGGTGGGGGCTGTGCTGCTGCAGTGACTGAGCTGAGGCGGGCGGCTCCCAGGGAGGGGAGGTAGGAGAGGCCTGAGGTGAAACCCAGATCCGTTCCATGCACTGCACCAGCTGGGGATACACCAGTCCTGCAGGAAGCACTAATGCCCAGCCCCTCCTCTGCCCACTTGTGGATCATTACAGCACTCCAGGCACTGATTGCCTGTCCACATTCGCTGTGCCTCCAGCTGCTGCTGGCTGCTCTCTGCCCAGCTCCAGTCAGCCTGGGAGCTGCTCTGAGCTGTGCCAGCTAGGCATGGCCCCTCGGGATTGTGTGCCAGCTGGGGACTGCCGCAGTCCTTTGTGGGCAGGGGTTGTGAGAAGGGAGGTGGGGAAGCAGAGCCTGCCAGCTGGGGACTCACCCACACTGCGGGGCAGAGCAGAGCCTCCTCCAACTGTTGGTGCTGCAGCGGGAGTGCAGCAGGAGCCCCATGTGAAGACACCAAGCATACCCAGCAGCAGCCCAGCAGTGTGGTGGAAGGTGCTAAGTCCCAGCCCCCACCCATCAGCTCCACTCAAGGACTGTGCAGGGGATGCTCCGTTTGCAAAGGGGTATTTTGCCCCTCTCCTGCAACTCAGAAGAGCTGCAGCTTCCAACCAATGCTGCTCGGAGCCAAGCCTGGACAATGTCAGCCTGAAAGGCGAGTATGTGAACTTTACAGCCCAAAGCACAGCCGTAACGGCAGAATCGCTGGTGCTCCCTGTAGGAGCCGGCAGCAGCAATCCCTGCCCTAACACCTCCTCACAGCCAGGATCCCCCCCCCTCGACCAGGAAACTGACCCCGGAGCAGCAGAGTGACGTGCCAGGTCACATGGTGCCAAAGGGCAGGTTCTCAGCCACCCACCCTCCCTCCAGAGCTGACCTTCCTCTTCCCCCGGAGGCTCTCAGAGGCAGACAACAAAACCCACTTGTAGGGGTGAAACGACTCCCATCTAAGGACCCCAGCTCCAGCCTGGGTGTGTGGGAGACGCTCCTACTAACACCTACGACAGCTGGAGCCGATTCGCCGATTCCTAGATGTTAAGGCCAGAAGTGACCATTGTGACCAACCAGAGACTGTCCCCAGCGAGCCCTGCATCCAGCCCAGAATGCCTGGCTCAGCAAAGACATAACTCCAACCACCCTCTGCCCACGCCTGGATCCCTGCTGGCAGATGTGGAGCAGAGGGTCCCCAGGACATGGGCAGGCAGCGACGCCAATGCCTAACTCTGGTACGGGGTACCTGTGTGTGTGTGTGAACATGGGCTCCTGCTAACCACACGGGTTATTCCAAATGGCTCATACAAACTGCCTGCTTAATTCCTGATGGAGGGGATTGGGGAACGGAAGGCAATGGATTAGCCCTGCAGGCAGCCATCCCACACAATGACTGCCGGATACCTCCATGGGAACTGACAAAGGGAGCAAAGACCAGGGCTACGGCCCTAGCTGCTGAGCAGGGGGAGCATTCCTGGTGAGCCCCTGCGTGGGGGCACATAGAGGAACACCCCAGGGGTCAGGGCTAGAGTCCATGGCATTCAATTGGTCACAAGAGCAACTTCCCGTCTCTCCCACTGCCTCTCACCAGGCTCTGCAGAGACTCACTGCTCAGGTAGGAGCCCGCTCAGCCCGCCTGCCACTGACCCAGAGCCAGAGGGGAGAAGGAAATCTAAGCACTGAATGCCCCAGGGCTCCAGGCAAGAGTCAGGCCAGAGGAGAGGAGTGGTGCAGCCTGGAAAGCAGGCGGCCAGAGTCCATGACCTCAATCCTGCCCAGGGCTGAGCACTGGGGTCTCTATCCAGCCGTAGATACTCCAGGCAGGAGGAATGGGATTTCACTGGCCAGGTAGGGAGCCACAGCCAGACGTTGAAGGGTAACACATCCAGGGCACATGCTGGGGACCGCTTCTGATGCTCAGGGCACTGAGCTACAGGAAGAAGCACCCAGCCCCGCAGTGATGTGCCTGTGTTGACCGGACCACATAGGTTTTCAGGCAGAGATCCCGCTGCAGAGATCCCAAAGGAGGCCTGCTGGGAGGAGCTAGATGGGGCCTGCCTAGCGATAGATTCAGCAATTCCAAGGCCACCAAGCTCCACTGTGACCATCTTATCCGAGCCCTGCCCAGTACAGGCCACAGGGCCTGCCCCGAATCCATTCTTGGAGCAGATCTGGGCCCCTCTCTAGGGTAATGTCCCACGCTTGGTCACCGTCCAGACCCCACAGCACCCAGCCCCAAGCTGTCCAGACAGGCCCAGTGTGAGGAGCTGAAGTAGCAGCAATGCTCCAGGGAAGCCCAAGGGATCGGTGGCACATTACCAGGCCATTTTCCCTTCCCACCCCACCAGTGATGGGGGAGGGATAGCTCAGTGGTTTGAGCATTGGCCTGCTAAACCCAGAGTTGTGAGTTCAGCCCTTGAGGGGGCCGTTTGGGGAACTGGGGTAAAAAAACCCCCAAAACTGTCTAGAGATTTGTCCTGCTTTGAGCAGGAGGTTGGACTAGATGATCTCCTGAGGTCCCTCCCAACCCTGATATTCTATGATAAAAGCCCTGGGCTCAGCCCTGCTGGGTTCACAACAGGAGCCGCTGGCAGCACGCCCAGGGCAGTGAGATGGCTGGAGCCCTGCTCCCCCTCCAAAGAACAGCTCTGGGACAAGTGTTAGCAACACAGAGCTGCTCACTGCCACCTGGCACGCCACGGCCCTGCTGCTGCCAGTCACACTGACTCACTAATGCAAGCAGATCAGAAAGACACCAGAGTCCTCCTGGCACGTGGGCACACTGTGGCCAGCTCTGATATTCCAAGCAGCTGAGCAGGGAGGGAGTGACCTGGAGTTCAACTCCCCTGGGGGGCTCCTTCCCCTGCCTGGCCCCGCAACAGCCAGAACAGAACGCAGCTTGGCAGAGTGGCTTTATTCTGTACCCCGGCCTGCATGATGGCACCATCCCACAGCACTGGATGGGGCTGGGCAGGGCTGCAGCCTTCCTCACGCTAACTAGCTTCACTCCCCCCTCGCAGGACCTGGGGAGATGCGCTGCCCCATGCAAAGACCAGAGGTAGCCCCCTGCACCATTTGATTGGCTTCAGGCTCAGGAGGCCATCACTGGCAGGTTTTTCGTGGCTGCCTGTTCGGTGCCATTTGCTCACACTCAGGCCCCGTGTCCCTCCATTCAGTAGGCTGGGAGATTCCTCTGACTCGGGGCACTGAAGCTGTATCAGAAGCAGGCAATCTCGCAGGAGCTGGCATTAGCCCTGCAGCGTACTGCAATGGCGCAATGCATGGGGCCCAATGGAGGGAGATGGACATTGCATGTGAAGCCCCTCGCCTCACACACGATGCCCCCTAGCTCTGTCACGCTCCAATCACCACACTGGCCCCACCTACCCTGCAGGGCTCATGCAGTCATAGATTATGAGGCCAAAAGGAACCATAGTGATCATCTAGTCTGACCTCCTGTACAACACAGGCCAGAGACCAGCCCCAAAATATTTCCTAGAGCAGAGCTTTGAGAACAGCCAGTCTTGATTGAAAAACTGGCAGTGATGGAGAATCCACCACAACCCTCAGTAAGTTGTTCCAGTGGTTAATGACTCTCGCTGTTAAAAGTTTACACCTTATTTCCAGTCTGAATTTGTCTAACCAACTTCCAGCCATTGGATGGTGTTAGACTTTTCTCTCTCTGCTAGATCCAACTACCCATTATTAAATATTTGTTGCCCAGGTAGGTACTTATAAACTGTAATCAAGTCACCCCTTAACCTTCTCTTTGTTCAACTAAACAGATTGAGATCCTTGCATCTATCACTAGAAGGCAGGTTTTCTAATCCTTTAATTATTCTCATGTTTCTTCTCTGAACCTCTCTCCAATTTATCAACATCCTTCTTGAATTGTGGGCCTCAGAATGCACGCAGGATGCCAGCAGTGGTCACACCAGTGCACAGGTAAATACACAGGTAAAATAGCTCCTCAACTCTTACTCAAGATTCCTAGGTTTGCACATCCCAGGATCGCATCAGATCTTTTGGCCACAACATTGTACCGGGAACTCATGTCCTGCTGATTATCCACCACACCCTCCAGATCTTTTTCAGAGTCACTGCTTCTGAGAATAGATTCCTCCACCCAGTAAGTATGGCCTGCATTCTTTGTTCCTAGATGTATCCATTTACATTTAGCTGTATTAAAACACATCATTTGCTGATGCCCAGTTTAACAAGCAATGTAGATCACTCTGTATCAGTGATCTGTCCTCTTCATTATTTACCACTCCCCAATTTTTGTCCCATCTGCAAACTTTATCAGTGAGGATTTTGTGTGCTCTTCCAGGTCATTGGTAACGATGTTGAACAGCATAGGGTCAAGAACAGATCCCTGTGGGACCCCACTGGAAACACATCTGCTCGATAATTCCCCATTTAGAGTTACATTTTGAGACCTATCAGTTAGCCAGTTTTTAATCCATTGAATGTATGCCATGTTAATTTTATATCGTTCTAGTTTTTAAATCAAAATGTTATGTGGCAACAAGTCATATGTCACACAGAAGTCTAAATATATTATGTCAACATTAATATCTTTATCAACCAAACCTGTAATCTCATCAAAAAAGACATCATTAATTTGACAGGATCTATTTCCCATAAACCCATAATGATTTGCATTAATTACATTACCCTTCTTTAGTTCACTATTAATCGAGTCTCGTATCAGTTGCATCATTATCTTGTCCAGGATCAATTCAGACTCACAGACCTGTAATTACCTGGGTCATCCTGTTTACCCTTTTTAGTAACTGACACAACATGAGCTTACCGCCCTATGCTCCAAGACTTATTGCAAATCAACATTAAAGGTCCAGCAACCTCCCAAATCAGCTCTTTTCAAACTCTTGGATACAAGGTATCTGGACCTGCTGATTTAAAAATGTCTTACTTTAGTAGCTGCTGTTTAACATCCTCCAGAGATACTAGTGGAATGGAAAGAGTGTTCTCACCACTACATGATGAGACTATATCATGTTTTTTCCCCAGATACAGAACAGAAATATTTATTGAACACTTCAGCCTTTCCTGCATTATTATTGATAATTCTACCATTTCCATTTAGTAATGGACCATTGTCAGGATTATTTTTGTTCCAAATATTGTTTTAAAACAACCTCTTTCTTATTGTCCTTAACTCTTCTGATTTTGCCTTATGTCTCTTGGCTTCCCTTATCAATTTTCTATAATTCCTAACCTCTGATTTATATTCATTACTATCTTTCTTCCATTTTTTTTATATAAGCAGCTGTGAAAATATTTTTATTTTTTACAGCTGCCTTCACTTTCTCTCTAAACAAGGTTGTTTCAGCCTTCTTTCTTCAATTGTGAGATTGTGGCTTTTGGAGCATCTAGTCAGGTTTTTTAAATGATTCCCGATTTTCAGTCATATTTTTCTGATTAAATTCTTCCTCCCAGCTGATTTGGCTCATAATTGTTTTCAGCTCTGTGAAACTGACCCTATTAAAGCACCAAATATTATATCTATCCCACTGGTCTGAACTTTATTTTGCTTGCACATTATAAATATGATCAAGTCACGATCATTTACACCTAAGCTACCATTAAGTCTTAGTTCTGTGATCAATTTCTCTTGAACTGTCAAGATGAGGTTTAATACAGAATCCCCCCATGTTGGCTATAACACTTTCTGAGTTAAGAAATTGTCATCTATAATGTTTCAAAATTCCAAGGATATTTTAGTACTGGGACCATGAAACCTCCAGTATTCATCACTCAAACTGAAGTCCCCCATGACCACCAAGTGTTATTCCTACACATTGCAGATAGGTGCATAAGGAGCCAGTCCTCCTGTTCTCTAGCGTGATTTGGTGGTCTGTTAGCAGGCACCAACTTATATCGCATCTTGTGCTTTATCTATTAAGACATTGATTCATAAGTATTTAAGATCATTTTTTTCCCAAGATATCAGTGACTCGGAAACAGATGCCAGTTTTGACAGAGTGCTCCCCCCCTCCCCTTTTGCCCACTTGAGCCGTCTTGTATAGGTTATAACTGTTGATTTTTAACATTCCAATTGTGTGACTCATCCCCCCAGGTCTCAGTAATACCAACTAAAATCAAAGTTATGCTCATAAATGCGCAATTCCAATGTCTCTTGTTTGTTTGCTCTTTGGTAGAGTGGTCCAGCGCCGCTCTGCTCTCTCTGCCGGTCACCCGGCAGAACTCTCAGTCCTGCTGCTTTTCCTGCCACGAGGCACAGCAGCCAAGGGTGAGGGGAGGCAGGTTGTGGAGCTAGAGTTACTTTGCATGGTGCCATGGGGTTGCGAAAGCACCTGCTGTAGAGATGGGGAGCGAGGCTGGGCAGGGAGCCCTCCCCCACGGAGCCAGCACTGGGTGCTTCAGATCACTCTGCCCTGACACCATCATGGCTGGTGGCATCAGAGACCCCGATCCAAGCAGCAAAGCCAGCCCACAGGCAGGGATGCTGGGGTGGAAATAGGGAGCCCAAACACTGACGGCAGTGAGTCACTTCTGGAAGCACCCCCCGCAGTCTCCTGTGAGGCCAAGGAGTGCAACAGATCATGTGCTGGCCACTCTGCCCTGGGCTGCATGCAAGGGAGGGAACTGAGCACTTTTGAGACGTGCTGTTAAAATACCACAGCCACCTGTCATAAGAGCGGCCATGCTGGGTCAGACCAATGGTCCATCCAGCTCAGTGCCCTGTCTTCTGACAGTGGCCAATGCCAGGTGCCCCAGAGGGAATGAATAGAACAGGTAACCATCAAGTGACCCATCCCGTCGCCCATTCCCAGCATCCGGCAGTCACCTAGCGCATGGTTTTGTATCCCTGACCATCTAGGCTAATAGCCATTGATGGACCTAGCCTCTATGAACTTACTGAGTTCTTTTTTGAATCCAGTAATAGTGACCCGGGTAACTACAGGCCTGTTAGTTTAACATCTGTAGTATGTAAAGTCATGGAAAAAATATTAAAGGAGAGAGTAGTTACGGACCTTGAGGTCAATGGCAATTGGGACAAATTACAACACGGTTTTACGAAAGGTAGATCGTGCCAAACCAACCTGATCTCCTTCTTTGAGAAAATAACAGATTTTTTAGACAAGGGAAATGTGGTGGATCTAATATATCTTGATTTCAGTAAGGCGTTTGATACGGTACCGCATGAAGAATTACTGGTTAAATTGGAAAAGATGGGGATCGAAATGAAAATCCAGAGGTGGATAAGGAACTGGTTAAAGGGGAGACTGCAGCGGGTCGTATTGAAAGGTGATCTGTCGGGTTGGAGGGAGGTTACCAGTGGAGTTCCTCAAGGTTCGGTTTTGGGTCCGATCTTATTCAATCTGTTTATCACTGACCTCGGAACTAAAAGTAGGAGTGGGCTGATAAAGTTTGCGGATGACACGAAGTTGGGAGGTATTGCCAATTCAGAGAAGGATCGGGATATCCTCCAGGGAGATTTGGATGACCTTGTAAACTGGAGTATTAGTAATAGGATGAAATTCAATAGTGAGAAGTGTAAGGTTATGCATTTAGGGATGACTAACAGGAATTTTAGTTATAAGCTGGGGACGCACCAGTTGGAAGTAACGGAAGAGGAGAAGGACCTCGGAGTCCTGGTTGATCGCAGGATGACTATGAGTCGGCAATGTGATGTGGCCGTTAAAAAAGCTAATGCGGTCTTGGGATGCATTAGGCGAGGTATTTCTAGTAGAGATAAGGAGGTGCAAGTCCCGTTATACAAGGCGTTGGTGAGACCCCATTTGGGGTACTGTGTGCAGTTTTGGTCTCCCATGTTTAAGAAGGATGAATTCAAACTGGAACGGGTACAAAGAAGGGCCACTAGAATGATCCGAGGAATGGAAAGCCTGTCGTATGAAAGGAGACTTGAGGAGCTTGGTTTGTTTTCCTTAACCAAAAGAAGGTTGAGAGGAGATATGATTGCTCTCTTTAAATATACCAGAGGGATAAATACCAGGGAGGGAGAGGAATTATTTCAGCTCATTCCAATGTGGACACGAGAACAAATGGATATAAATTGGCAGTCGGGAAGTTTAGGCTTGAAATTAGATGAAGGTTTCTAACCATCAGGGGAGTGAAATTCTGGAACAGCCTACCGAGGGAAACAGTGGGGGCGAAGGACCTCTCTGGCTTTAAGATTAAGCTTGATAAGTTTATGGAGGGAATGGTTTGATAGGATAACGTGATTTAGTCAATAGGTCAATAACGTGCGACCACTGGTAATTAGTACCGAGGGTCAATGTTGGGATATTGAAAGTCTTTTTCCTGAGTGTCTGGCTGGAGAGTCTTGCCCGCATGCTCGGGGTTCAGCTGATCGCCATATTTGGGGTCGGGAAGGAATTTTCCTCCAGGGTAGATTGGCAGTGGCCCTGGAGGTTTTTTGCCTTCCTCCGCAGCATGGGGCAGGGGTCGCTTGCTGGAGGATTATCTGCTACTTGAAGTCTTTAAATCAGGATTTGGGGACTTCAACAGCTGAGTCAAGGGAGAGAATTATTTCAGGAGTGGGTGGGTCAGCTTTGGTGGCCTGCATCTTGCGGGAGGTCAGACTAGATGATCATAATGGTCCCTTCTGATCTTAAGTTCTATGATTCTATGATAGTTTTGGCTTTCACAACATCCCCTAGTAATGAGGTCCACAGGGTGACTGTGCATTGTGTGAAGAAGTATTTCCTTTTTTTGTTTTAACCCTGCCGCCTATTAATTTCATTGGGTGACCCCTGGTTTGTATGTTATGTGAAGGGGTAAATAACACTTCCTCATGCACTTTTTCCACCCCATTCACAGCGTGCATGCTGCAAGTGACAGGCCCAGTCACAAGGGAACTCAGCCCCCTAAGACAGTGGCTGTGCGGGCAGATCCAGGGAGCTGTTTTGGCCTGGGCTATCTTGTAGGAGGCACTGCCCAGACCCCTGTTAGAGTGGAAATAAGGGGTAAATTTTTAACAGAGAGAATAATTAAACATCGGAACAACTTACCAAGGGGTGTGGTGGATTCTCCATCACTGACAACTTTTCAGTCAAGTCTAGATGTTTTTCTAAAAGCCACCTGGCATGGCTCCCTCTCCACCCAGCACAGGGCTGAGCTCACTGCCCCAGAGGACGGCTAAAGGGGTGGGGTGTTATAACGGAAAGGCCTGAGGAAGGCGGGGGAGGGATGCCAGGGATGATTTAAAAAGCTGTCTGTGTGTGCACATCCATGTGTCTATGTGTGTGTGCACATGTGTGTCTCCATGTGGAAGTACATGTCAATAATAACAATACATGCTCATTCATTCGGACCTCCTGCTTTACTGAGCGTGTTGTTCTCTGCTCCCTCCCTACTCTTTACACCCATACCGCCATCTGTTCTGGGGCTTCCTTCACTCCCCAGAACAGCAGCGCTCCCAACCTAGGATGCAGTGTTCTGGGGTGTGTGCATGTGTGTAACGAAGTAGGAATGTTCTTAATGTCTTCTCTGAATACTGTGTGTGTGCCTCAGTTTCCCCTATGTGTTACTCAGGTGTTTAGGTGGTGAGATGAGTGTGTGATCATTGCAATGACCCCTAGAGGGCAGGTGTGACTGCTGGCTTGCCTGAGACACTAGGTGCCGCTGGTGGTATCCGTGCAGAAAGGCCCATCCTGCAGGCATGAAGCAGCAACTCTCCCGGGAGCTCACTGAGCCATGTGCAGATAGCACTGCTCTCATGTGCCTCCACACACCCAGCCACTCTGAGACAGCGCCGCCCTGGGGACAGCTGCCAGCAAAGGGCAAGGACAACATCACAGGAAAGGGAAACAACAGTCTGGCTTCCTCTCCCCTCCCGCAGCCCTGTGCCTGCTGCCTCCCCACACAGGGCACGGATGCAGCCTGGTACACACAGCAGCATCCTGGCCAGCCACTGATCCTGCAGCCCACTCTCCCGCCCCGTGCCCTGCCCCAGCACTTCCAGTGGGGGAAGGCCCTGCCCGATGGCCTGGCCAAGCACACTCACTTGAGGGAGAGAGAGAAGTCGTTCTTGCTGGTCTCGCTGTTGCGCACCAGATAACTGGCCTCCTTGCACAGCCTCAGCAGGGTCTCAGCATCCGTCCGGCTGATCGCCCCATGGTACCAGCTGTCAGGGGAGAGAGAGGCTGGCTCAGGGGCACTGCCCAGGCATGGAGTGATGCGCTGATGACAGGCAAGCCAAAGCCATAGCAAGCAGCAGGAGCAATTTGCTGCAGAACACTGGGATTCTCTGCATGGATCTTGCAGCAGCAAGATCAGTGAGTGCCCCGGTGGGTTCTTAAGCATGCTGATGCCCAGGCCCTGTGTAGTGAGCTGCGCAAGTGGGGGGAGAGCTCGGGGGCAGCAGACTGGGAAAGGCTGGGGAGAGTGCCACCAAGCTCCAGGAAGGATGGATGGGTGGCTGGCAGCGCGACTCTCTAGTCTCACAACAGGCTGAGGGAAGGATGCATGGAAGGGGACAGGCTGTGAAGAGGAGTGAAGGGGAGTGCTGGGGTTCCCAGGAATAGAGAAGAACATGGAGTGGGGCTGGGCATGAAAGGAAGTGAAGGGGCTATGGAAAGATGTGGGGGGAAAAGCAGGGCAGGGCAGCAGGACATGCGGGGGGGAGCAGGGCAGGGTGGCAGGAGTGGAAGCACGGCAGGGCAGCTGGACACGGGAGGAAATGGGGCAGGGCGGAGGGACGTGGGATGTGGGCAGAGGAGTGGGACAGGGCGGTGGGAGGCAGGGGGAGCAGGGCAGGACAGCGGGAGAAGCAGGGCAGGGCAGCGGGAGGCAGGGGGAGCAGGGCAGGGCAGCGGGAGGCGGGGGGGCAGGGCAGGGCAGGGCAGCGGGACATGGAGCAGGAAGGAAGGAGGGCAGGATGGCGGGAGGCAGGGAGGAAGCATGGCAGGGAGTCAGGGAGAAATAGGGCAGGGTGGCGGGACACGGGGGGCAGGGAAGATTAGGGAGCATGGCAGAAAGGCCACTGTTAGGGTTCCCTTGTGCTTAGTCATGGTCCCTTGGCCTGGGGAGTTAGGGGCCAGCATGACAGATTAACAGCCAGGCCAATGCCCAGAGGCCAGGCCCTCAGGAGCAGCAGGCCAGTTGGGGTGCTGGTGGCATCCCTGCCCGGTACAGGACTCACCACTGGCTCTCCAGAGGCAGGGTGGGGTTGATCCTCTCCCCGAGGGCCGGGCTGGGCTCTGTCTTGGGGTTCCCACTCACGTGTCTGTTCGCAGTTCGGGCCTTCTCCTCCCTGCTGGGTGACGAGTGGCCATGCCCTGGCCCCTCACAATGGCCTGGAAGAGACAGACGCAGTGTGAAGGGGCAGCTGGCACGCCCTGGGTGCTGCTCCCCTCCCGTGTCCTGCTGCCCCGCCCAGCTTCCCCACAGGGCCGTTCTGGGGCACTGAGCCAACCTGCCAGTCCTGGCTCACAGGCCCCAGTGGGGACAGCATTGCTGGGCATCCCCTGCACACCAAGTGCTGCACCGAGCCTGGGGGCATGAACCCCCATACAGGCCCTGGGGCACATGTATGCCAGTCCCCATGGAGATGTGCTGCAGAGGGTTCTGGCTGGGGAGGAGGCACATGCTGCCATTATCAGCCTCCCTGCAGGCACAGGGGAGACACAGGCCCTGCACAATGCACCACCGAGAGGGTGCAGTGCAGCTGTCCCCCGTGTCAGGTGTGCCCTTGCTCTAGTTTCACACTCCTGTCTGCAGCAGCGCCTGCACCCACATTGCAGTTTGCACTGGAGCGAGGGAGTGAGCGCCTGCAGCCTGAGTAGCACCGTGTCAGCATGTGGTCAGCATGGCACAGTGCGGTGCGCCAAGGAATATCGCTGCTGAGAGGCTCCTGTCTGAGGGGCATTGACTCCACGCAGCCTGGCTCCAGCAAGGAGAGGGCTGGTGCGGCTTGGGATGCAGGGGAACGCAGGCTATTGGGCAGGGAGATTAGTGCTGGCACTGTCTGGGCTGGGTGGTGAGCTCAGACCAGGGCTCCGAAGCAGGAAAGTGTGTGGCTGGCTGAGGAGAGGGAGCATGGGAGGGAGTGTGGCAGGTGGACTGAGGCACAGAGGCCATATTTCCCAAGGTCCCACAAGGCCTCACTGAGGTGATTGGTGGAAGGACACAGGAAATAGTCCCAATACCATCATTAAAACTCTCCAGTGCTCTCTTCAGGGACGTTTCCTACCCACTGCAAGGCCCACCCAAGTGGCAACAGGGAAACCTGGGCAACGTGCAACTCACCCCGCTCAGTTCCCCTCAGAGCGCAGGCTCCATGGCCCTGGGCACGGACAGCAGGAACCAGGATCTGGGCCAGAGTCCCAGCACAGGAATCTCCCTACCCAGTGCTGCCCACAGCCCCAGGTGCTACGCACAAGCAGCGCCCTGCCCTCCCGGCCCCTCAACACAGCCACACCCAGAACAGCGCATCCTGGCTGATCTTCACACAGCCCCACAGTAGGGTTACCAGATAGCGACTGTGAAAAAACTGGACAAGGAGTGGGGGGTAATTGGAACCTATATAAGAAAAAGTCCCAAAAAACGGGACTGTCCCTTTAAAAATGGGACATCTGGTCACCCTACCCCACAGCCAGCTGAGCTCCACACAGCCCCCCCCCCCCCCCCCGGTGACACCTGCCCAGCTGAGCTCCACACAGCCCCCCCGGTGACACCTGCCCAGCCCCACAGCCGTCTGATCCACACATCGCCCCACAGGGAGGCCAGCTATGGGTAGGGTGACCAGATGAGAGGGAGAAAATATTGGGACACATGGGGGGTCCGCCGGCGGAGGGGGAAAAAAAAAAAAAAAGGTGAGTGCTGCTGCGGGAGCAGCGAGAGGGAAAAAAAAAGGCCGAGTGTTGCCAGTGGACCAGCAAAAATAAATAAATAAACAAACAAATAAAAAAGGCGAGTGCTGCCGGTGGAACAAAATATCGGGACAAATTGTGTCCCGACCAAAGACCTAAATATCGGGACAGTCCCGATTTTCTCGGGACGTCTGGTCACCCTAGCTATGGGGCTTGTCTATATGGGACACTCAGGCAAGTTGAGCGACATTGCCTGGTGCTGTGCAGTCAGGGCACAGTAACCCCGGAGGGGGGGCAGGGGAAACACTTTCTGTCAGCAGTCGGCAGCCACAGTTTGCTACAGCATCCACAGAGGGTTAATGCGCAGCCACTGCGCCAGAAGCTTATTCGCCCTCACACTCCTGAGTGTCCCCTGCCGGGCTCTGCCGGAGCCAGCGTGCAGAACAGACCTGTGGCCAGGGCTGGCGCAGCCCACACAGCACAGAGCAGGCCGTGGCACTGGCACAACACTGCAGGGATCCGCAGCTGCCAGAGCCACCAGGCCCCCCCAGCCTGAAATGGTCACTAGCTCCCTGCCTGGGATGCACTGAGCCCCCTGCTCACCCTCCTCGGGTCATGCTCCCTCCAATTGCCCTCAGCTCCTGTGATAAATGAAGGGGGTGGGGGAGAGCTTCCATTTATGGACACCCAGCCAGCCAGCTAGCTATAAAATCCCTGTTAGTAGCTGTTCTCTACTTGCTTTACCTGTAAAGGGTTTAAAAAGTCCATAGGTAAAAGGAAGGGAGTGGGCACCTGACCAAAAGAGCCAATGGAAAGGCAAGAACTTTTTAAAATTGGGAAAAAACTTTCCCTTTGTCTGTCACTGTTCTCCGGAGAGAGGGGACAGAGCAGAGACAGGGCTAGAGCTATGCTGTAAAAACATGTGGGCCAGGTATGAAAATCACCAGATCATAACTAGAAACGACTCATTTGAAACCCCAGCTATGTAAGCAGATCAGAAAATATCTAGGAAGACACAATTAGGTTTATCTATTTTATTTCTTTATGGCTTGGAGCTTTTGTTTTGTTTGTAACCTTTAAGCTGGACCTCAAGAGAGCTATCTTGATGCTTAATCCTTGTAATTTTTTTTTTAAATCTAGCAAAAAGCCTAAATTCCAAATGTATTTTCTTTCTTTTTTGTTTTTAATAAAATGTACCTAAGAGGTTTGTGCACATGTTGTTTAATTAGCTGGTGGCAACAGCTGATTTCCTTTGTTTTCTTTCTCAGCTCTTCAGGGCTTGAGGGTACCCCACAGGAAGGAATTCCCAAGTGCACCTTCCTGCGCTCTCAAAGGGGTTTTGCACTTGGGTGGTGGCAGCATCTACCCATCCAAGATCAGAGAAGTTGTGACCTTGGGAGTTTAATACAAGCCTGGAGTGGCCAGTATTAATTTTTAGAATCCTTGCAGGCCCCCACCTTCTGCACTCGAAGGGCCAGAGTGGGGAATCAGCCTTGACAGCTCCCCCAACATAGTTCAATTCCACAGCCCCCTCTAGCTGCACTCGCCGTCTATGGCTTATCCTCTCTACAGCCCCCTCTGGCCACACTCAACCCACACAGCCCCCTCCAGCAGCGCTCACTCCCCACACCTCCCTCCAGCCACGCTCAACGTCACAGCTCAACCTGCCCCTCCCCCTCCGGCCTCGCTCCCCCACAGCCCTCTCCAGCCACATACACCCCACCCACACAGCTCATGCCCCCCACAGCCCCCTCCAGCAGCGCTCACTGGGCCTGTGTTTTTGCAGCAGTGAAGCTGCAAGTGAAAATCACAACCACAGACCGAAGCTGCATTTTCTCTCTTTGCTGTTCTTTTCTCTCCCCCTTTGTGTGTGTTTCTCTTGTTCTGTCTTCTAGGAAGCAGGATCAGACTTTAACCACAGCAGCAATGACAGCTCCAGACCAGCTCAACTAACTTCTTCTCTGTCCCCAAAAGGACAGTTATTACCAGCTTTGATACCATCTAAGAGACTGCCAGACACGGAGGTTTCTTGCTAAAAACTCTCTCCAGTGAAAGGGAATAAGGGATGCTAAAATGAAAGCCTGATTTAATATTGAGAGAGACAAGGCGGGGGAGGTAATACCTTTTACTGGATCAACTTCTGCTGGTGAGAGAGACAAGCTTCCGGGGTACACAGAGCTCTTCTTCAGAAGTTGGTCCAATCAAAGATATTATCTTTACATTTCAAAAGCTTTAACTGTTTTTCCTTCTTTTTTGTCTCTTTAATAAAAGGATAAAAAGGATTTTTAATGGTGCTTTTGCCGTGGTACGAAGTAGGCTGAGGTCTCTTTATCCCCACACCCTGAACCTCCTTTGATGCTGTTTAATGCTGGGCAGTGGCTGGGTTAATACCTTTGCCTCATATATTCCAGCTAAATCAGTGGTTCCCAACCCACGGGCTGCTTGCGACCCAATCAGCACACAGCTGGGGCCTATGGAACATCCTCGGGGCCATACAGGTAGTGCGGATATATATATAGTGTGGCGCTGCGGCCCACTTAACACACAGAGAGCTGCGTATGTGGCCCACAATGGTAAATAGGTTGAGAACCACTGATTTAAATCAATACAACAGGTCCCCCAGGAGACCTACCAAAACTCATGGGCTTTGTGTCCTATGCCCATCTGGAAGCCTGTGCCCCACGACACTCTGGGGAGCGCCCATTGCTCCAAGCCAGAGGATGAGTAGGAGGGAGGGCAGGGCAGGGCAGAGCCATGTGCGGTGGGATGGGTATGTCCAAGTGGGTGGGACATGCTCTGAGTCCCCCTCTGCACTGCAATGGCAGTGAGGGGTGGAGGTGCTGCTGCGCTGTGGGGGTGGGAGGGGTGCATTAGGGTTATCCCTGACCTGCCAGCTGGGTGCCTGGAGCCAGGATCTCAGCTCCAGGCACTCCCAGGAGCCCCTGCTGCCTGCTCCTCACTGGCAGCCAGAGCTGCTGAGAGTGTCCCAGTAGCTTATGGGCCTTGGGTTATGATATGCTTGGGAGGAGGGAGGACCTGTCCCGTGACCTGCTCCCAGCAAGATCATTTTTCCCTCTAGCCTTGCCACATGCAACTTTGCCCCTCCCATAGCGTTTCCCAATGCCCCCCCAAAGATCATTTCCCAGCCCGTCACTTTGACCGTGTCATCCCCGTCTTTACATCCCTCCACGGGCTGCCCCGGCTCTACTGCATGAAAAATAAGCTACCGGTCTTCACTTTCAACGCCCTGCACGACCTAACCCACCCACCTGTAGCTCTCACTCTCTAGCAAGATGATGCCAGGCTCCATCGCACCACTTGTTACATTTTCACACAAGCTGCTTGGTGCCCCTTTTTCTTTGGAGTTTGTGATGGAATTACACCCATGTGTTCACACCAATATAATGATCTTTGCACACGGTAGCATTTGAAAACTCAGCATTTCCTGGTCAGCGTCACCTCAATAAAATGTGTGTGGCAACATTGTATGTGACGTTCTAAGATTCCCATGTGTGATGTTCAAAACTCTCGCAGCACCAGGCCTGTCTTGGCCCAAGGAGTGTGTGTTTGCCTTAATTTGCATTTAAACAGCCTCACCAAGCAGGAAGGGAAAACAAAGGAAGCTCAAAACAGGTGAAAAAGAAACAGCAGGGAACATCCTTCCACACCAACTCTGTCTCCTAGTGCCCCGCTGGAAATGTTTTTCAAGAGAGGGACTGAATCTATAAAAAGATGGGGGCAAGCACCCCAAGAGACCCTCCTGCTCCCTGCCCATTGCATTCTCTGCACCTGAGAAGACAAAAGGAAACAGCCGTTGGACTTGGAGGTAGGTGGTTACTGACCTAAAGAGTTTGGTCAGTAACCTTGATGGAAGCATGTGGTGAGAGATTTTGCTTGAATTTAATATAGTTTGTTAAGTTAGGGCCTAGGACGCATTTTATCTTTATTTTTTCTTTAACCATTTCTGACTTGTCCTCACTTTAAATCTCTCTCTTTGTAGTTAACAAACTTGTTTTACTGTTTTATCTAATCCAGTGTGTTTAAACTGAAGTGTCTGGGTAACTCTATTTAAAATAATAAACTGGTATATTATTCCCTTAAACAGATTTGAAATATGTGTATTGTCCAGCAATTACACATAGACACTCAGGGCGTGACTTGCACGCTGAAAGGCTGTTTGTGAGTGGCCCAGGTGGAAGCCACTTCAGCAAGGCATTTCAAGGCACCCCAGGGTGCAGGGCAGGAGTGACACAGCCTCCCACTAGTCTGGCTGTCACAGAGTAGCTCCCCATAAACACCCCCTCCTGAAAACTCTCCTTTGTCATGATGCCTACAAAAAACTAGACAACAGTCAGGCCATGGTGTGCCGAGCTCAATATCCATCATGCTGACTAATACACTGTTTCCTTGTGCTCCCTCATTGATCTGTTGGTATTCAAAGTAAGATATAAGTGGGAAAAAGGGGGAAATGAAACCCATATCAATTAGAATTCAGCAACAGCAGAAAATTAACAACTGAAGCTAAGGGCATTAGGGAAAAATCCATGGCTGGCAGGGGTAAGGACAATAAGTTTTTAAAACTATACTAGCAACAATGAAATCCTAGCACTGGTACGGGCCCATTGTTAGCTGGATATGGGAACATTCTTTATAATGCGACAGAAGAGGCAGAAGCAGTCAAGAAATATTGCTGCTCTCTCTATTTGGAAAGAAGCAGATTGACCAAATACTTTCTAGTCCATTAGTAACCAAGGAGGATGCTATATAATATCTACGTAGTCCTGCCTTGAGTGCAGGGGACTGGATTAGAAGACCTCTTGAGGTCCCTTCCAGTTCTACGATTCTACTAGGGATAAACATTATTAAATTAGCACGTCTGGATCACTTGAACCCCAGAGTTCCAAAAGAGCTGACTGAGGGGATCTCTGGCCAGCTGATGTTCATTTTTAATAAATTTTGGAACACTGGGGAAATTCCAGAAAACTAGAAGAGTGCTAATGTTGTGCCAGTATTCAAAAGTGGCAAGCAGGATGAGCCAGGTTTCTACGGAATGGGTAATTCTGCCAAATGAAAGTTATATATCAAAGAACAATGAGTGCAGGCCATGCCTACAGAATGGGGGACGATATCCTAGAAAGCAGTGATTCTGGAAAGGATCCAGAACGTGAGCTCCAAGTGTGATGCTGTGGCAAAAAGAGCTAATGAGATCCTGGGATGTATAAACAGGGGAGCACTGAGCAGGAGTAGAGCTGTGATTTTTACCTCTGTACGCAGCATTAGTGAGACAGACACTGGAATACAGCATACAGTTCTGGTGCCCACATTTGAAAAAGGAGTTTGAAAAACTGGAGAGAGTACAGAAAAGAGCCACAAAAGTAATGAAGGATGGAGAAAATGCTGTTCAAGGAGAGACTTAAAGATCCCAATCTTCTTATCAAAAAGAAGATTGAGAGGTGACTTGATTACAGTGTCTAAGTACCTTCCTGGGGAGAAAAGACTGGATACTAAAGGGCTCTAGAATCTAGCAGACAAAGGCAGAACGAGAACCAATGGCTGGAAGCTACCAGACCAATTCAAATCAGAAATCAGGCACAGATTACTAACAGGGAGGGTGATTAGCCACTGGAACAAACTAGCACAGGAATGTTGGCATCTGTCTCCTGAGGTCTCCAGATCTGGTCTGGGGCCTCTGGGAGATGGTTTAGCCCAGCACAAGTTATGGGGTTCAATACAGGGGGAAATGTAATGGCTGGTGTTACATAGCAGGTCAGTATAGCTATCGAATGGTCCCTTCTGGCCTTAAACGCTATGAATCCAGAAATCTGTCATCTCCTGTCTTAGTCTGTAACTGTGCGGGGTAGGGACCGTTTTTTCCTATTTTCACAGCTTCTCAGGCTAGTGGGGACCATTAGATCGTTGAGTCTGACCTGCTGTATAACACACAGCAAGTTACCCCTGCACTGAGCCCAAGAACTATAGTTAGATCAAAACATTTCAGTTCTCAGGAGATTAAACGGTTGTGAGCTACAGGCAGAGAACAGGAGTCCTGAGGCGAAACAGTGTCTGAGGCCCCTGCAATGGTAGGGAATTGGTTAGGTGGGATATGCTCAGATGATGCTACGCCCTATGCTGCAGAGGAGGAAAAAACCCCTCCAAAGTCTCTGCCAATCTGACTTAGAGGGAAATTCCTTCCTGACCCCTAATCTGATCACCTTGAGCATGTGAGCAAGACCCGCTGCCCATGCATCTAAGAAAGAGGATTTTCTGTGCCACCTCAGAATGCTGGTCCACCCCATCCTGTGCCCCAGCTCCAGCTGTGGCCAATCTCTGGTGCTTCAGAGGAAAGTGAAATAAAATTCAGAATACATGGACCAATTGTGCATGTAGGGAAAATATTCCTTCCTGACCCCTGGCTGAAACCCTGAAGCATGAGACTGGGTTACAGCACATAGCTCAGTGGGGTCTTGGCCCGTGACTGGCACTCACAGGCACTAGGGCAACACAAATCAGAATGATAACTTTTCCCTGCCAGCACCCTGCCACTTGTGGGGGGAACAGCAGCTGTTCTGCACCCACTGCCCCATGCAGCCCAGAGCCAGCTTTTTGCCTACATTTCTGACAGCCCCGCTGGGCATCTGCGAGAGACAGGAATGAGCTTACAGCCACCCCAGAGATTGGCCTCTTGGTGGACATTATTTCCTCACAGGATGATTCTCACTTGCCTCTCCTCCTGAGGGTTCATTATTGTTACCCAGCAGCACATCAGTGTTGCACAGGTGCCCTATTGCTCGCCCAGCCACAAGATTCCCCTTTGTACTCTCCTGACACACTGGTCTTGGAAGCCCCACTAGTGGCGCAGAGCCACAGCGAGCGGGACTGCTCACAGGATCAGCCTCCTCCACCACCACTCGGAGCAGGGTTTGGGAAGCCTGCTCCATCAGTGCCGTCCTCCAGCACAGCACGGCAGATTCCCCACACCCCCCTGCAGGAACTAACCCCCACTTCTTGTCTTTCTGCTCGGGCATTGGACAAACACTGCCCAGCACGACCAGGGTTCACTTTGCACCAGCCCGACTAATTCATGGCAGGGCCCTGCAGTCACGCTCAAGCTGCCCTAATCCATCTCCACTGCCATGCCCTCTGGGTACCTACCCCATAGTTCCCAGCACAGCTACCAGAACAGTGCATTCTGGGGGATTCAGACAGGGCCCCAGCAGGCCAAGGAAACAGCTTGGTTTGATCAGTGTCAATGCAGGCTGCCTGTCTCAGACCAGAGCACTGGGGCCCTGCTGAGAACAGGCCTGGACCCAGGGGACTGGGCACATCCAGCGGGGTTTGGAGCACGCCTTGCTGCAGCAGCAGGTGCTCCCAGCATGCTGGGTTCTGAGCACTACAGCCAGTGTTGGGCGCTGCCCGGCTTGCAGAGTCCCAGGTAGTGGGACTGTGAGGCTCAGCCCCAGCCCTGATCCTTCCATTGCAGCAGGGCAGCCCACCTGGGGAGGACGGCTCTGGCACCTTTCTGTACCAGACCTTCCTTTGGTCTCTCCCTCCTTCCTGGCACGGGCTCAGCAGCGCCAGGCACAACGGGGTTGCCCCTCATTGTCTGGGGGCATCAGAATTACCTAGTCAGGCCTGTGCGCCCCGAACACGGGCCCCAGCACCAGGGGCCCTCCCCAGCATGTACACACCCAGCTGTCACAATGACCCTGCCCCTCCCCCGGGAGCTGTGTCTCCCCCACCACATACCATCTCCTTTCTGGGTCTCATGTTCACCCTGATGCCACTCAGGTTCAGGACTGCACTGTGTTCCCAGCATTATGGGCACCGTGCATCTGGCTTCCTGGGGGTTGTGGTCTGTGCCAGGCTGCATGGGGCCACTCTCTGTGCTGCAGTGTGTGCCCCTGCCAGGCACTGCCCCCCTCCCCCCGCAGCGTGTGGTCGCTGCTGAGCAGTAACTCAGTCTCCATATCCATCTCTTGCTGGCACCATTAAGGATGTCCTGCGAATGGGTGTGTGTGTGGTGGTGGGGGGGAACCCACGCAGCTGCCCATCTGGGGCAGGGCCCATGCGCTGCACCGGTTGGAGCTTCCCAGCCACCCCCGGTTGTGGGAGCGTGTGGCCTTGGGCACCGTTGAGGGCGACCCACCGTTGGTGTCTTCATGGCCGTGCTGGGGCTGGCGGGGGTGCGCAGGGGCGTGGGCCTCGGTGGCGGGGGGGCTTGCACCGCTGTCGAGCTGTCCCACGGGGGGAGGCCACGGCAAGTCTTTGATCACTTTGATCTCAACTGGACAGAGGCAGCAGAGAGAGAGAGAGAGAGAGAGAGAGAGCGCGAGCATGAGCTGGCTGGAGCTGTCCTGGCACCCAGGGTCCGGAGGAGGTGGGCAGGAGGTGGTGTGGGGAGAGCGGAGGGTTGGGGGACACAGCCACATGGCCATTCTGAGTCCCCACGTGCCCTGCCCCACACTTGGCTTCCAGCTCCTCTCTGCCGGCTGGCACTCCCAGGCTGGTCAAGGCTGCAAACCAGGGCCTGCCCTAGACACCAGTGTGCAGGGCAGTGCCCAGATGGGGCAGGGTGGAGGCACAAGGGGAATCACAGGAGATACCTGGATCTTCCTGCTGCGCCGAGGGGCCGGGGCCTGTGCAGTTGCTAGCGCAGCGCTACACACACCTGAGAGTCCTCAGCAAACTGCCCTGCTGCACCCACAGCCTGGCAGCAGCTGCCCCATTACGGACCAGGGCAGGGGAAGAGCCAGGGACAGAGCGTCGGTGTCCCAGCACACCACACCTCCGGCTCTCGCAGCACTGTGGCCCCTGGGTGGGAGCGTTTGGCCAGCCACACTCAGTGTCCCCAGCTGAGCCCCCCATCCACCCGGGCTCTTGCCAGAGAGCAGGGGACATCCAGACCCTAAATCCCATTCTGGACAGACCCAGCACCCCCTGCGCTGCACCCACCCTTCCCAATCACCTCATCCTCCATGGCAGCCTTGTGGCCTCTCCTGGAGCTCAGCACAGACACGCCCACCCCTCCTCCCACCTGGCTGGTGCCCATCCACATTCCTACCATGCTCCCCCTGCTGGGGCCCTGCCCCCTCCACAGCTCAGCAGCTCCCAATGCAGCCAGCCCCTTGAGCACTCCTGTCTGCCCCTCCCGCCTGCAGCGCAGGCTGGCCACTAGCTCCATGCTGGAGAGGTGTGGGGGGCACCTGACTCCCTGGGTTCCCTCCCCTTGGTCTGTCCTACCCAATTCCATCTCAGCACCTCTTGAATCCTCTCTCAGAGCATGCCATGCCCCCCTCTCTCAATCTCCCGGCTGGCCTCCCCTCTTCCCAGGTTCTTCCTACCCCAGTGCTCCCAGATGGCCAAGGGGGATTTTGCTGTGGTGCTCATGGCTGGTGCATGGCTGCTGTGGGTCAGCAGAGTGGGCAGCAGGATTGGCTGCACCCTAGCCCCGAATGGTGCCCTCTCTCCAGGGAAAGTGCAGTGGCCCAGGAAACATGGCCATGCCCATGGGATGGCTCAGGGTTAGTGCTGAGCCCTCAGCTCCTTGTGGGTGCAGAGCCTGGTGCTAAGGGAGTGAGCACAGAGCAAGCATTATCACACACACCGAGCTCAGCTGAGCGAGCAGAGCCCTGGGGGATGTGCCACAGCAGCTCCTGCATAGCACGGGACCAATCCTCTCCTGCCACCCCAGGCTGCTGTTACAATGTGCCATGCCAGCCCCACATCGCTCCTCCAGATAATCAGGGACAGCAGCAAGCCAGCCCATGCCCAGGATGCCAGCCCTTGCACAGCCTGGGCATAGGGGAAACTGCCCCAACTCTTTTACTGACATCTCTGCAGGGGGCTTTCCTTGGGGGCACTGCTCCAGGACCCTGGGGCATGGATGTACAGGCAAGTGGGGCACAGCTCCCTCCTGCCCTGGGCTGATAGGACAGCAGGGAGCGGTGGAGGGCAGTCGTCCAGCCCCTTGGCTGCAAGTGGTATGAGACACAAAGGACATGGAGGCCCCACCCAGCTCCACTGCCATGGCCGGCTGGTCGGGAGGGAGAGGCGCCATGTCCCCCACCCCAACGCAGTGCACAGGGAGAGGTGCTTGCAAAGCCAGACAGGAAGTGCCTGATTTGGGGTGTTTGATTGGGCAGGACAGGCACTAGGTTATATCCTCAGTAGGGCATGCAGCGAAGCACCTGCTCTGCCCATGCTGTGGGGAGTGGGATGGGTGCAGGCCCAGTGCCAAGGGGAGGGCGTCGCCCCACTTCCTCACCAAGGCCTGGACAAAGAGTGGGTGTCCACCAGGGAGACGGGCTGTGGGGACCCAGAGAGATAAGGGGATGCAAACCCAGGGAAGCTGGGGAGTTTCCAGCGAAGCCGAGTGCAGGAATCAGTGTGGCTGGTGCTGAGCCCCAACCCTGGCTCATGCCCGATGCTACTGGCACCCTGCGCCAGAGAGAGGTGCCCAGGCCCAGGCAGCCTTGGTCCCCATCACTCACTCACATGCCCTGGCACAGCTGAGCTATTGCAATTAAACTACAGCTAAGATAAGAGCCGGGCAATTAGCGAGCGCTGCTGGGGGAGCTGGGCGCTAATGTGCTGCATGGATTTCCCCATTAGCCAGCCCAAACGCAATCAATCCCCAGCAGGGAGATAACTGTGTATGTATGGGGGGGGGGGCGGGGTTGGGACTCCCAAACCGAAGGCCCAGAGACAGCCCAGGGCAGGGAAGCCCAGGACGGGGAGCTGTGGATGTCCTGCCCTTGGGGCAGTAGCAAGCACTATGCAGGGAAGAAGGGAACAATAACATGGCAGCCAGCAGGGCCCTAGGGATCTGCCACCCGCCCCCAGCACCACAGGGGGCCACGATCAGCCAGACGGAACATGCAGGAGTTGGTTCCCAGGGAGGCCCAGAGCAGACGGGCAGCTTCACCGCAGAGACTGCCAAAAAGTTTCCTTGCCAGGTCCCAAGTCCAGGATTCCCATGCGAATGGCATGGGTGCCCATGCCCCACCGCTGGAGGGCTCAGAGCCTCACCAGGAAGCCTGGACACTGAGTCAGGCAGCAGAAGGCAATGAGTGTGCATGTGAGCCCAGGAGCAGGGCAGGGCAGGCTGGAACTGCCCCATTTCACACAGATGGGGGGGGCATGGGGAGCCCCTAGGGATGGGGTTCCTGGAGCACAAGACCCAGGGGGGTTCTGGCAGGGTGAGGCCCTTCCGCCTTACCCAGCAAGGCTGCCCCTCTCCCACCCAGGGCAGCTAAGTCCCATGCCAGGGCCCTGCCCCTGCCCCCCTCACCTGCAAAGGCCTTGGAGATGCGCTCCTTCTTCCACTCCCAGGGCTGGTCGTACTCCTCGGGTGGGCGCTCATCATCCTGGGGCAGCCGCGACTCCCGGGGCCGGGCACAGGATGGGCGCTCGCTGTCTGGGGGTAGCCCATTGGGCACTGGCTCATAGGGTGTGTCGTACAGGGGCAGCGGCTGGCCAGGGGCCTCGAGGGAGCCCTTCAGGCGGATCTCTGGCAGGAGGGAGAAGGGAGAACATCATGAGCTCCTTTCCAAGCCCTGCCCATGTCACTGAAGGGCTGAGCACCCCGCATGGCATAGGGCTCCACCACCGGCTGCAGTCACAGCTTGCCAAGCCCCCTCCACGCTGGGCCAGGGCTGACACCTGCGCTGCCAGGGCTGGGGCTGGAGACAGAGACCCAGACGGCATGAGAGGTACTCTGGGGCGTTGGAGACGTTTCGCTAAACAAGACTGAGTCTCAGAATCTGCCAGCACATAAGGGAGTTACCTGTGACCTGCATAGGTGCCCTGAACGTCCCTGTGACCCGCATCCCAGCCCCTGATCCCAAGATTCCCATGCTCCAACCCCGCTTCCCATAATCCCCAGCCTGCAAGGCAAAGAACCCTGCACACACCTTCCTGAACCGTAGAGAGGAACGACTGGCCCTGGAAGAAGATTCAGGGGTTTTCCCCCCATAGATTCTAAGGCCAGAAGGGACCATTGTGATCATCTAGTCTGAGCTCCTGTATAGCACAGGCCAGAGATCTGCCCCATCATAGTTCCTAGGGCAGATCTTGTAGAAGAACATCCAATCTTGATTGAAAAATTGACAATGATGGAGAATCTACCACGACCCTCCGTAAGTTGTTCCAATGGTTAATGACTCTCACTGATAAAAATTTACACCTTATTTTCAATCTGAATTTGTCTAGCTTCAACTTCCAGCCATTGGATGGTGTTAGACCTTTCTCTGCTAGACTGAAGAGCCCACTATTAAATATTTGTTCCCCATGTAGGTACTTCATAGAATCATAGAATTCAAGATCAGAAGGGACCATTATGATCATCTAGTCTGACCTCCTGCTAGATGCAGGTCACATAGGTACTTATAGACTGTGATCGAGTCACCCCTTAACCATCCCTTGGCTAAACTAATCAGATTGAGCTCCTTCCATCTATCACTACAAGGCAGGTTTCTAACCCTGTAATCATTCTCCTGGCTCTTCTCTAACCCTCTACAACTTATCAACATCCTCCTTGAATTGTGGGCACAAGAACTGGACACAGAATCCCAGCAGTGGTCACACCAGTGCCAAACACAGAGGCAAAATAACCTCTGCTCCTACCTGAGATTTCCATTTCTGCATCCAAGGATGACATTAGTCCTTTTGGCCACAGCATCACACTGGGAGCTCATGTTCAGCTGATTATCCACCACACCCTCCAGATCTTTTTCAGAGTCACTGCTTCTCAATATAGAGCCCCCATCACAAAAATACAACCCACATTCTTTGCTCCCAGATATATCCATTTACATTTAGCCATATCAAATGCATATTGTTTGCTAGCGCCCAATTTACCAAGCAACCCAGATTGCTCTGTATCAGTTACCTGGTCGTCTATTATTTAGCACTCCCCTAACGTGTGTGTCATCTGCAAACTTGACCCATGATGATTTTATGTTTTCCTCCAGGTTATTGATAACGATGATAAATAGTGTAGGGTCAAGGACCAATCCCCTACTAGAAACACACCCAACTGATGACGATTTCCCGTTTACAGTTACATTTTCAGACCTATCAGTTGGCCAGCTTTTAATTAATTCAATGTGTGCCATGTTATTTTATAGCTTTCTAATCCAAAAGGTCGTGTGGTGTCAAGTCAAACGCCTTACGGCAGTCTAAGCATGTTCACGTCAACACTGGCACCTTCATCAACCAAACCAATGATCTTATCAAAAGAAGATATCAAGTTAATGTGACAGGGATCTATTTCCCATAAACCCATGTTATATTACCCAGCGAGCAATCCCCTGGGGATGCCCAGCCCTCACCAGTGTCAGTGAATCGACACCTGGCTCTGCAGGCGGAAGCATGGGACAGCCCTGGTGTCACTCTGTGCAGAATGACACATCTGTGTCAGACCGTGCTGCCTGTCTGTGGTGCTGTGAACAGGGCCAGGGGCATAACTCAAGCTTCTGCATCTCCCCATGGTGCAGGGCAAATGCTGGCTACCAGGGGTCTGAAATACACTTGTGGCCCCTGCCCCTTGGCTCTAGTGCGCTCTCTGAGGTCAGAGGTGGCACGTTCACCCACTATGGAGCATGGGCAGCCACAGGGCAGGCAGGCATAGCCGTGGCAAGCAAAGTGCACCTCTGCTTTCCCTTACCCTGTGCCAGGCCCAGGAGCGTCTGCAGGTTCAAACAGGGAGGCAATTCTAGACCTGTCATCAATGCTGCAAGGTCCCAGACTCCAGAGCAAAGGTCCCCGTGTAGATGCCCCAGGGCATCTGGGGCACAGTGACCCAGGGGCAAACAGTGCCAATTGGGCCCCGAGCCCAGGCTGCTCAGCACAGCGCCAAGAGGCAGAGCTCTGCCAGGGAGGAGGAGAGGGGCCTATGTCCTTAGTGCACTTGCAGTTCCCAGAGTGAGTTCACTCCAGTGGGACCAGCAGTGTGTCTGGGCTGTAGGAGACAGGCTGGGTAGGGGGCAGCAGGCGAGAAAAGGCCTGTGCATACAGGTGAGAGGGACCAAATGAATACAGAGCAGCTGTCTCCATCTCCAGCCAGCCAGCGCCCTGAATGCAGCTCCCTCCCCCTGTTCGCCACCCGAGCACTGCAGGCAAAGGCAACAGTCGAGTTTGCCCCATGTCACCAGGCAGCACTGACTGACCATGTTAGCCAAAGCATCCCCAATAAAAATCGCTGACAAAGTTGCCCTGATTTATTAAGTTAGTAGTAATTTGTCTTATGAATTAAAGTAGTAAATGAGATGGATATGTTTCAAAATCATGATGCTCTGTTACAGGGCTGCTTGTTAGCAAATTATTCAACAGTCTCTGTGCTGTTTCCTCTAATTGCTTAGTGGACGGATGTATAGTTGTTCTTTGTACGAGTGAGGTATGCAAGGATGTGAGTTAATAAGAGAGGCCAGCTGAGCTGATGAGCCTAATCGCAAGAAGAAGGGAGTGAGAAAATAAGACACCAGTCACAGCGTATTGCCTTATCTCCTTTTTAAAAAGATTTGTATGCTTCTTATAAGCATAACAACCAGGGCTGCCCATGGAATGGGGGTCTCCCTCATTGCAGCACAATCCTGGTACATGGCAGTGCAGTGTATCAGTCCATGGGGGGCCCTGTGACGAAGTGGGAATGTTCTTAATGTTTTCTCTGAATACTATGTGTGCCTCAGTTTCCCCTATGTATTACTCAAATATCTGTTGTGGGATAAGGGTGTGTGATCATTGCAGAGACCCCAAGAGGGCAGGTGTGATTGCTGACTGGCTGCCTGGGCACAGAGAATGGCCAACACTTTGTATCCTGGCAACTGATGGCTGGGCCCCCTCCTCTGCAAGAAGCCAGCCAAAGGTGTTGGAGAACAAAAAGACCAGGTGACCTGGTTGCCCTGGAAAGAGACAAAGGATGGGGGCAGGGCAGCTGGGCATGACTGAGGCTGGACTGGTGGAAACTGATCAGTCTCCTGGTTTGGGACTTGGGGGGGAGGGGAGCCCAGGGCTCTGCCCCCCCAGGGGCGGCTCCAGGCCCCAGCACGCCAAGCGCGTGCTTGGGGTGGCATGCCGCGGGGGGCGCTCTGCCGGTCACCGGGAGGGCAGCAGGTGGCTCTGGTGGACCTCCCGCAGGCGTGCCTGTGGAGGGTCCGCTGGTCCTGCGGCTCCGGTGGACCTCCCGCAGGCGTGCCTGCAGGAGGTCCACCAAAGCCACGGGACCAGTGGACCGCGGAACCAGTGGACCCTCCGCAGGCACGCCTGCGGGAGGTCCACCGGAGCCGCCTGCCGCCCTCCTGGCGACTGACAGAGCCCTCCCCCGCGGCATGCCGCCGTGCTTGGGGCGGCGAAATGTCTAGAGCCGCCCCTGCTGCCCCCCACCCCCAAGATGGACTTTACTGAATGTTTCTGATTTTTGTGCTAACAAGATCTGTTCTACGCTGTGTCCCGTTGACTAATAAACCTTCTGTTTTACAACACTGGCTGAGAGTCATTGCTGACTGTGACACTGGGGTGCAGGTAGGGTGACTGGGTGTCTGGTTTTTGACTGGAACACCCGGTTGAAAAGGGACCCTGGCGGCGCTGGTCAGCACCTCCACCTGGGCTGTTAAGAGTCCGGTTGGCGGTGGTGTGGTGCTAAGGCAGGCAAGTTCCTTCCTCCTGCTTTGTCTCCGCGCTGCAACCCGGAAGCGGCCAGCAGGTCCGGCTCATAGGTGGGGGAGCCACAAGGCTGTCCCCGCCCTGAGCGCTGGCTCTGCACTCCCACTGGCCAGTTCCCAGAGCAGGGAAGGCAGCGAAGCAGTGAACAATCCCAGCAAATGGCAAAGAGGGCAGAAGACCAGAGGAAAGGGATCATGGGGCCAGACAGACACGAGCGACAGATGGACGGGGGACCAAGGTGGAGGGCCAGGCAGGGGCGAACAGAGATGTGCCAGAAAGGACACTGGACGTGACCCAGACAAACTCGTTTGCTGGAGGACACGGGGCTCTCTGATCTGGCCCCAGCCCCCAAAACAAGCCAGGTGCTACAAAGCACAGCGGGTACCAGTCACTCCCACAACCACACAGGGCAGACAGTGTCCCCCATCCAACGCCGCAAAGACAATTACAACCCAAACACCCCCACGTTGTGGCATGTTGCTGTTCTGAAGGCTGCACGCTCCCAGCCATTGGCTGAACAGAGCTGGCTGGGAAGGCAGGAGAGAGCAAATTCTCTTCCTCCTTTTTGCCAGAGCATCGGTCATGCCAATGGCACAGGAGGCGTCATGAGAGCCCCAGGAGAGCGCTGGTTCTCTGCACAGCATCGGGCCTTGTTTGTATCTGACCCAGTGAAATAGTTGACTACGCTGCTCTTCCAGCCTGCGGCCACATGGATCCCACTCGAGAGGTGCCCGCTCCGCCTGAACCTCAAGGGCAATCTGCATAAACGAGACCACTCGAGAAACCCTAGTTGCTGCCTGTATTGGCACGCGGTCCCATTTACTGAAAAACTAGGGCCAATGCTTTGGAAACAGAGAACGTGAACAGATGGCGCTTCCCTGGAGGAACATACGCTGGAGCACTTGCCAAGAAGAGAATTCCCCATCCAGGTCCCATCCTTGCACCCCCGCTGCATCTCGCTGGTGCTAGCACAAAACAATTTCCCCTCCCAGGAGCAGTTCAAATGTTCCCAAGCTGCGTGGGGCTAGGAAGCCACCCGACTGCAGTGCAGCGAGGAGGGCTGGAATACACTCCGGCATGCAGGCCCAGCATGCTACTGTCCATAAGGGGTCACACACTCACTGGCCTCTCCTGAACCCTGCTTTCAAACTATGAGCCTCCCTGACCCTAGTTCCCGGGGGTCTGGCGGCCCGTCTTCTGGCTGTTCAGAAGGAGCAGGAGGGTCCATCCACCTCCAACCCCAGCCAGCAGTGGCCTGTGGAACTCAGGGTCAAACTACCATCATTCCTCCTGCTGCACCTCATCCTTCAGTCTCTACTGAGCACCCGTCCCTCGCCAGTCCGAAGGGGATGCTGCCACTGCCAGTGGGGCAGCATTTGATGGGACACACCCAGTGCCAGTCACACAAGGCAGAGCTCTCAGAGGTCTCCAGCTGTTACGAGACACCTCCACCTTCCTTTCAGGCTTCCCAACACCTCTCCCTCACCAGCAATTCTGCAGCTCTACAGGTCCCTTCACGGCGCCTTCTCCTGGCCCTAATCTGGGGAAGCGACCACAGCTGGAACCACAACATCATTAACGTCCATGGGAATGTCCATTGCCCTTTTACATAGCATGAAGTGGGTGAGTTTCTGAGATCCTGGCATCAGGGGCCAAATGCATGTTAATGACCCTGCCCAGGCGACCAGCCTTGCCTGGTAGGACATGGACCAACACTCCTTTCTGTAGATGAACTCCAAAGCTTGGAGGGGGAGCAAATAACAGGCATCTGGGTCCCAGCAATGGCCCCGTGTGACACTTGTCAGGGTTACCTCAGATCTGAGGTGAACTGCTACCATCTGTTCACAGCAGGAAGGAACTGTCTGTGCCCTCCCCCCTCCAAGGAAACTCTCCTCAGCCATTGGCTGCAGGCAACACAGGCACTTCACTCCAAGCCCCTCTTTCTCTCTGCAATGTATACCCCCGCTCTGTTACACTCGCATGGCCAGGCCCCCTTCTTCTGGGCGCCCGCAAGGTACACCGACCCGCTGCCTCCGCAGAAGTGGCGCACCCCACTTCACCAGCTTCAGCTCAGTTCAACATCTCCTCAGCACGAGGCACTCAGACATCTCTCTGGTGACGTTTGTTTAAGAGAGCTCGAAGTGCAGATTCAAAATAAAGATGAGGAAAAGATCTGGACAAATCAGGTTCCAAGTAAAAGAAAAACATATGACGCAAACTAGCACCTCCTCTTATTAACAAGTTCCTTTCCTGTCTGCTCCGGGATTTCTCACCCCAACAGGTTCTGAACAGCTCTTGTCTGCGAGGAGGCTGGGAGCCAGCGCTTCTGAGATGGCTCTCGCTGGCAGAGTCACCTCAGTGGATAACGCCTTGTGCTCTTTGTCTCCTCTTACACAGTGACAGACTGTTGTCCTTCGACCCGGGGTCGACGGGGAAGATATTCTACCTTACGTAGCTCTAAAATTGTTGCAGCTTTCGGCAGAGACCCCACCCAGCCCCTTCAGTGACACACTGAAAACACGGCTAGATCCAGGGGTAATATACCCACCCGGGCAGGTCTGTGTCACTCCCCTACACATGTTGGGAACCCCAAGAGCTCGCAGCTGCCACCCTCCTGTGCATTGCTTGGGCAGCAGCCCACTCTCCCTGCCAGCAGCCCCAGATTCCTGTTTTACCAACATCAAAGCGGTTGGCTACTGACCGGGAACAATTGGGAGCTGGGGCTTCGCCATGGTAACAGCCATGCACATCCCCTCAGAGGAGGACCCTTGTGTTGATACCTGGAGCTGCAGCTCTGGGGTGGGGGGCACAGCACAGCCGTGCAGGGCAGTGGCCTTCTGCAGCCCCTGCTGCTCATCCCGGCTCTGCCCCATGAGCGCCCCCACCCGCCCCTGCTGCTCATTCCGGCTCTGCTCCATGAGCCCCCCCCAACCTGCCCCTGCTGCTCATCCTGGCTCTGCCCCATGAGCCCCTCCACCCGCCCCTGCTGCTCATCCCAGCTCTGCTCCATGAGCCCCCCCAACCCGCCCCTGCTGCTCATCCCGGCTCTGCCCCATGAGCTCCCCCAACCCGCCCCTGCTGCTCATCCCGGCTCTGCCCCATGAGCGCCCCCACCCGCCCCTGCTGCTCATCCCAGCTCTGCCCCATGAGCCCCCCCACCCGCCCCTGCTGCTCATCCCGGCTCTGCCCCATGAGCCTGCCATGCCCATACTTGCTTGTCGCCCAGGCCAAGAAACATTGTTCCACCAACTGCAGCTGGTCTAGGAATACATCAAGGAGCATCTGCCTAGGCGCATGTGTCTCCCCTGGGGGTGGCTGCCTGGGGTGGCACCATCATGGTGATCGGCAATCCCACCCAACGGCACCCAGCTGCAGGATTGGCAGGGGTCAGTATCCCAGCGCCCAGCAGAGCCTCCTGTGTGCTGCTTTCAGCTGTTTGAACATGGCCTGAGCTCCTGGGAACCAGATGAGTGATGGGATGCAACAGGAGGAACAATGGGAGTTTGTCTCAGAGTCTCACACAGCGCCGGCAGGCACCCCCCAACGTGTGAAAACCACCCAGAGCACACAGAGCCTGGAAGCAGCCCTTTGCGCCCCCCCACCCAAGTGCCCTGTGCCTGTACCAAACCAGCACCGCACTGCATGGACACAGCAGTCCCCGTGTGGAGTGGCTGAGCAGGGCATGCCTGGCAGCACGGGCTCTGCCCATCGGGCTAGCTATAGCCGTGGTAGGAAAGCCGTGTGCCAGACCAGGGCAGCTCCCCCTGCAGCGAGGGCCAAAGTCTATGCAATGCCAAGGTCCCTTCTCCCCTGCAGCCCAGCACAGGCCCTTGTCCCAGGCTGCGTGAAGAGAGGTCAGCAGGGACAGCCTGGAGCCGGCAAAGCTCAGCAGCACTGCTCCCGTGGTACAAAACACTGCCCTTACCAGCCATCATCTTCTGGGCCTCGTAGGGCTCCATGTACCCATCGTTTTCTGCCACCTTCTCCTGCCCCGGCTGGCCACTGGCTGCTTGCTTGGCATCGAAGGGATCTGCATAGTCCTCGAGGACAATCACCTGCCAGCAGGGAGAAGACAAGAAGGGTTAGAGACCTGGACCCCGCAACAGACTGCCCCCCTCTGCCTAGCATGGACACTCCCCAAGGAGTGAGTAAACTCCTCAGGCTGGGTAAACTCTCTACGCCCGCACAGGTCACAGAGAGAGCAGCGGGCCCCAATAAATATGCTCATGGGCCATTGGCCAGCGGGCTGCTGAAATGTCCAAGTCAGTTCCTGGCAGCTGGGCAGCTGCCCTCTCCTGCTCCATTCCAGCTGCCTGGCATTTCTCTGTTGAAGGTCGCAACCTGCCCCTGCCTCTCAGGCCCACAGGGTCTCCCACCCGCTATGGGAACCAAGCAGGGTGGGGCAGTGAGTGCAGTGTAGAATGAGAGATGCCGCCAGCAGTGGTTCATACCAGCCCTGCTGACGGTACACGGGATCAGGCAGCTAGCCGCCGGGGAGGGTCCCTGGGGAGGGGGAGGGACAGGGACAGGGTCTAGCCTCTAAATGATCAGTGTCCAGCAGAGCTCCCCAATCCCTACAGTATCTCAGTGCCCACAGGGGGATGGGGGCAGCGGAAAAGCCTTGGAACATCCTTTTCCAAAAACATTAATGTGTTTGTCTCTCTCCATCCCTGCAAATCCAAGGAACTTCTACCCAAGGGCTTGGGTCACTCCCACTGGCTCTGCCGCCCCAGTGCTAGTGATGTGGGGAGCTCTGCTGGAGAGAGGCCCTGGCTCACACCACTAGTCACGATCCTGGCCCCAGGGAAGTCACTGGCCAAATGCCCAGGATGTCCCTAAGCCCGGCTTGGAGCAGACTAAACCTCTGTCCAGCATGGAGTGAGCTGGTGAATGAAAGGGAGTAGGGGGCCTGGGCAGGTCTGCATGGCCTGGAGAACAGCCAGCAAAGTGCTCAGCGCACCAGGGAGCTAACAGGTAATGGATCGGGAACCGCCGAGAACACAGGCACAATCGTGGGCAGAATACGCCTATCACCCACTGATCTGGCCAGGAGCCAGGCTGGCTCCATGAACCAAGCGGCAGAGCAGATCAGGACACCTTGCAGCCAGACTGCATTTCCAGATGCCAGCCAGGGGCCCCAGCCGTGGGAACCACCCAGCCTTTGTCCTCCAGCAATCGGGCTTGGAGACCAAACAGATGAAAACACTTTTATTAATCAGATGCTCACTGATAACACAACTGTCAATCACACAGTACCAGCACTGGGCTTTCCCGAGCACACTCACTACAGCGCTTACCTGCCTGGGGGTGTGCAAGGCTGGGTTACTGACTGACCTACCATGGGGGGCTGCAGCACCAGGAGCTGGGCAAGTTATCATGTGCAAGTCTGGATAGATACATGTGCACACACACCTTGCCACTGCCCCACAACAGACACAACGCACAGTCCTCCTGCACACACTGGGGGGCAGGCAGCCCCACATCAAAAGTACTGCAAACACCAGTTAGGAGAGGTGGCAGGTCAACAATGCTCTCGCTGGGTATTTTCTAGGGCTCCCTCCAGACCAGCTCTGAATATCCCAGCATCTGCACCACTTTGGGACAAGTAGGTATGAATTGGCCTCATGACAAAGGCAGCAGAGCCAGTGAATGTGTTTTTATTTGTGTCCCTGGGCAGCAAGAAGGTGGGAGATATGGGAGCTCCCAGCCCCGGAGTTCTGGATAACACAGACCAGAGAGCCCACAAGGGGAGGGTATTCGGAAAGACAGTCCGAGAGTTTTATCTGCAACAAAAGAGATGGCGGGACACCCAGGAACCAAATTACAGGGACAGAGCCAAAGAACCAGCCAGACAGAGCCTTGCCAAAGGGCACTCCTAGCAGCACCTGAAGGGCAAGAACAGGTAAGAGATAGGGGAATTACAAGGGGGTTAACTGGGACTAATGGGATGGATTTGAAGCTGGGAACCTGGAGGCTAATTAGGAAGGGGTGCTCTGTGCCAGGAGGCTGCAGACAAACTGCACTAGGCAAGTAATGGAAGCCCCATGGCTTGGGATCCTTAAACTCAGACAAGCCAGTGTACTGTGGGGCCGGATTCTGCCCTGGGCTCTGGCCAGCTCAGGCATCGCCACCGCACTAGCCCCTCAGGCAGCTGCCACTTGTCGCCTGCACAACAAAACCAACAGCTGCCAAGCCCAGGCAGAGCTCAGCGTCTGGGGGCCACAAGCCTCGCTCCTAGACGCAGAGGCGGGGAAGACGCTATCTTAGTGTGAGGAAGGGGACAGGAGCCTGAGCCCCAGCATTATTCCTGGCAGGGGCTGAAAGCCCTGGCCGTCCCCTCCGCTCTCCTAAGGGTGAGGCTCTTGCAGAGCTCCACTGAACACTACACCTGAAGGGAGGGCTGCTGCACAGCACAGACAGAGGAATCCCTGCCTCGGCACATGAAGCCTGGGTTGGGGCAGGGGAATCCCAGGCTGAACGAGGGGCTGCAGACATGCCATTCTGCTCCAGACCCCCCTCTCCTTCTCACAGGCTGGCAGAACCCAGGACACACAAGACAGGATCCCCACCTGCTAAGGTCTGTCTGCAAACTGCTGCACGGAGCAACAGGCCCACTGGGAACTCCCCCGCCACAGAGGCCTGTGCCAAGAGACAGAACTGGGGGGGGCCTATGGGGTGGAGGGCAGGGCCCAGGCCCTGTGCCCAAAGACCACAGGGGCAGGCACAGTCAAGAAGCGAGTTGGAGTAGCCCTGGATGGGAAGGTGCATTCATCCCCTTAGTCCCTGCACCAGGCTCAGCACCTGCACATGGGGCCTGAGCAGCTGCCAGACCCCCTTGGGCTATAGCCACAGCGGGTACAGCTGAGTCTAGAGCAGAATCCGATATCTGAGGCACATCCAGACTGGCACTGATAATGGTGTTAGGCAGCTCAGCTACACCCCTCCACCAAACTCTAGCCTAGCCAGACTGAAGCCAAGCCCTGACAATGAACTGGGCTGGGCTGTGGAATCGCCACCACCACCCAGGAAAGGGTGGAAGCCCCCAACCATGTCCCCAGCACAGGAGACTTGCAGTGACACACTGTAAGGCCCACGGCCTGCCCAGGACCCAGGGAAGGTGCGTGAGGTGGAAGCTGATGGGTCTATTCCAACTCTGGTTCTTCAACCCGCATCTGCCCTGGGAGCCAGCCAGTGCCCCCAGACATGGCGTGCAATCTCCCCTCCTCAGACACCAGACACCTGATGGGATCTCCCATCGTCCTAGGCAGAGGCTGACTACAGGGGTCACACCAGTCCACGCACGATGCTGCACTGGCTTGCTCCAGGAGGCACATGGCTGCTTTGGGAGACACCCTGGATCTGGCCATAGGACCAGGATTCACGATGGCTCAGGCAAGGCCATGCCCCTCCGGAGGGGTCTAACATGGGATCCTCAGATGTGGGCTGAGCACAGGCCAGGGCTCTGTGCTTGAAGTCCGGTTTCCTGCAGAGCCTTCCTTCAGTCAGAAGACCACGCTCAGCACTGTCAGAACCCTGCCCCCTCCCTTTTGTCCCATGACCGGATGCCTCTGAAGAGCTCAACAAAAAGTGACCAGCCCCAGGGCCAAAAGGCCACACACTCCTGAGCCCAGATGGCCCCAACATCAGTCTGAAACCCTGCTCTGTCCCAAACCTGCCTCATCTTCCCACACCATGAATATGACTTGTCCTCCCTCTTAGGATGATTGAACCCCATTGTCTCCCACCTCGGGGACTGTGCCGCCATCTTCCCAGACTCCTCCATTGTCCCCTGCGAGCTGTGCAGAGTGCAGGGTAGTATCTGACCTGCCTTGCCACCTCCACTGGCCCTCCGAACATGATGCGCTTCATTTCCACTTCTCATCTTCATCTCCAGGTGCAGCACGCACTGGGCTCCTACGGTATCACCACTGCACAGTCACCCCAGCCCCACAGCACTCACTGGATCTCCTACGGTATCACCACTGCACAGTCACCCCAGCCCCGCAGCACTCACTGGATCTCCTGCGGTATCGGCTCTGCGCTGTCATCCCAGACCTGCAGTGCTCGCTGGATCTCCTGCGGCATCAGCACTAAGCAGTCACCCCTGCCCCCTGTGCACAGTGTCATATTTGTTCAAGCATTTCCACTTCAGATAGTTCTCTCCCTAGGGACCAATGCTGCATTCAGAGGATGCATGTGGATGAGGCCCCTGGGTGCCGCAGCGCCATCCCATGGTCACTTGCTGTGTGACACAGGCCTGGGCTAGTCACAGAGTCACGTGCATTCATTATAATCTGTTTAAAACAAACCCTTTTCCTCTTTCCTGTCCTGCAAACCGAGTAACAATAGCCAGAGCCTAGGAACACAGCAGGAAAGTGACCAGGGCCCCGCAGATGGGAATACCTCCCATGCTGTCCATTCTAAGCCCTGGAGCTCCTACCCTACCCACGAAGGGCCCCCAGCTCACCACGGGATTCACCGGTCGCAGAGCGCACGGGACATTCGCACTAGTGCAGGAAATGCATTTTCTGGCAGTGCAGGAATGTGTACATGCACACGTGTTCTGTCAGTGATGTGGCAAAACACAACAAAAAGAAGACTGACAATTATTATTATTATTATAAACAATATCTTACATTTCTCTAGTGTTTTCCCTGCCAGACGATCCTAAAGCCCTTTACAGAGAACAGTCAGGAATCATTCTACTCACAGCCATCATTGCTGCAATGCAGCCATGCCTGGGGAGGAGCACAGCCGCTCTTTAGCAGCGCACACCACCTCTGAATAATCGGCCACACGTACATCAAAATGGAAGCTTGCGGCTCAGCTGCATGGCCACAAGTGGTCGGATGGAGCTGCAGCAGCGACAGGCTCTGGATCTAGAGCATCTGTGACTCGCTATGTCCCTATCCAGAGAAGCAAAGATTGGCAGGAACAGCCCCCATTGTTCGGTGGTGGACTGAGGCGGCGATTTCACTTCAGAACTCTTGGGTGAATACCATCTGGTCCTGGTGACTTATCACTGTTTAATCTATCAATTTGTTCCAAAACTTCCTCTAAGGACACCTCAGTCTGGGGCTGTGTCACAGGGCAGGACTCACCCCTGCAGCGCCTCCTGCTGGTCGTCCGGGGAATTAGTGTTTCCAGCCTCCGGAGCACCCTCTGCAGGCTGGTGTCCCGCTTGCTGCTGGGCCTGAGTCCCTCCTGGACCCCAGTGCCCCTTTCAGGCTGGGGTGCTGCCCCCTGGCAGTACCCTCACAGATCTGGGTCTCCCCTCCCCAGGGAACCCTCACCCTCTATCCCCACCTCACCTCAGTCTATGGCCACTGCCAGTCATCACCTAGCCCCCGTTCCCTGGGACAGACTGCAGTGTAAATGCCACTCATCACCGGCAAGGGGGGTTTGGACCTGCTGCCTCTGCCTATCCTTGGGCTGCCCTCTGCAACCCCAGTACCCTTTCCTTGGCCTTTAACAAGATCTGCAGCCTGGGGGGTTTCTAGGCCGGAGCATCCCAGCCCCTCTGGCCTTCCCCCAGGCCTGCTCCAGCATCGATACCCTGCTTAGCTCCTAGAAGCCAGGCCCATCCCTTTCCACATCTAGAGAGAGAGTGTCTGTGCTCCTGGCCCACTGCCCTCTTATAAGGGCCAGCTGGGCCCTGATTGGGGGACTGTTGAACTGCTGGTCCAAATATATTTATTATTCTTACTTTACCATAGAATTAAGCCTGCAGCCCCAGAGTTCTCTGTCCCCGGCGGGGGGCGGCGCGGCTTCTCTCTGGCTTCGAAGCTGGAGAGAAGCCGTGGGCCGGCATCTGCCGGGGACAGAGAACACCGGCGCCCACAGCCTGCAGTCCCGGAGAAGCCGGAGAGAAGCCGCAGCCCCGTGCCTGCCGGGGACAGAGAACTCCGGGGCTGCAGGCTGCGGGCGCCAGTGTTCCCTGTCCCTGGCAGGCGCGGGGCCGCGGCTTCTCTCCGGCTTCTCCGGGGCTGCAGGTGCCGGTGTTCTCTGTCCCCAGCAGGCGCCGGGCCCTGGCTTCTCTCCCATGCTGGGCACTAGGCGGGCCCTGCGCCTGCTGGGGCCAGAGAACACCGGCGTCTGCAGCCTGCAGCCCCGGTGTTCTCTGTCTCCGTCAGGCAAGGGGATGCGGTTTCTCTCCAGCTTAAGCCATGGCCCCGCGCCTGCCGGGGACCAACAACACTGGCGCCCGCAGCCCCAGAGTTCTCTGTCCCCGGCAGGGGCAGGGCTGTGGCTTCGAAGCTGGATAGAAGCTGCGGCCCTGCCCCTGCCAGAGACAGAGAACTGTGCCCACAGCCTGCAACCCTGGAGAAGCCGGAGAGAAGCCGCAGCCCCGTGCCTGCCAGGGACAGAGAACACTGGCGCCCGCAGCCTGCGGGCCCCGGAGTTCCTTGTCCCCGGCAGGCGCCGGGCCGTGGCTTCTCTCCCCTGCTGGGCACCAGGCGGGCGCACATAAATGCCCCGGCAGGCGCCATGGCGCCCGCAGGCACCGTATTGGGGACCACTGCTGTAGACAATGGATCGTGTGATGCAGTCTGGACGAAAGCTGGAGGCATGTAGGTAAGTATAACGGTCAGTAGCTTTCCGGTACAGGGTGGTGTTTATGTGACCATTGCTTATTATCTCTGTAGTGTCTAGGAAGTGGACCTCTTGTGTGGACTGGTCCAAGCTGAGGTTGATGATGGGGTGGAAATTGTTGAAATCCTGGTGGAATTCCTCAAGGGAACTCCTTCCCATGGGTCCAGATAATGAAGATGTCATCAATGTAGCACAAGTAGAGTAGGGGCAAAACACCACCCTATACCGGAAACCTACTGATCACTATACTTACCTACATGCCTCCAGCTTTCATCTAGACCACATTACCCGAAGCATTGTCTACAGCCAAGCTATAAGATGCAACCACATTTGATCCGATCTCTCAGACAGAGACAAACACCTACAGAATCTCTACCAGGAGTTCTTAAAACTACAATACCCACCTGGTGAAGTGAAGAAACAGATTGACAGAGCCAGAAGGGTACCCAGAAGTCACCTACTACAAGACAGACCCAACAAAGAAAGTAACAGAACACCACTAGCTGTCACCTACAGCCCCCAACTAAAACCTCTCCAGTGCATCATCAAGGATCTACAACCTATCCTGAAGGACGATGCCTCACTTTTGCAGACCTGGGGAGACAGGCCAGTCCTCGCCTACAGACAGCCCCCCAACCTAAAGCAAATACTCACCAGCAACTACATACCACATATCATAAATATAAAGGGAAAGGTACAACCTTTATGTATGCAGTAACATAAAATCCCTCCTGGCCAGAGGTACAGAATCACCTTATCTGTAAGGGGTTAATCCGTTCAATTAACCTAGTTGGCACCTGACCAAAAGGACCAATGGGGAAATAAGATACTTTCAAATCTGCGGGGAGGTTTTGTTTGTGCTCTCTTTGTTTGTTCCCTCTCGGGACAAAGAGAGAGACCAAGCAGGTAAACCAGCTCCTAAAAAGATCCTGAAATGATACATCTAAAATTACAGAAACTGTAAGTAATAGCAAGGAAATGCGTTAGATTATCTTTTGTTTTAGCTTGTGAATTTTCCCTATGCTAAGAGGTAGTTTTATTCCTGTTTTTTGTAACTGTAAAGTTGAGTCCAGAGGAGAATCCTCTGTGTTTTAAATCTTTTATTACCCTGTAAAGTTACCTTCTATCCTGATTTTGCAGGTGTGATTCTTTTACTTTTTTCTTTATAAAAAAAAGTTCTTTCTTTTAATAACCTGATTGATTTTAGTGTCCTAAAGATAAAGGGGGTCCGGTCTGTACTTATATTAAAGGCAATTGGTATATTAGTCTCAAGCCTCCCCAGGAAAAAGGGTGAAGGGGCTTGGGGGGATATTTTGGGGAAAAGGGACTCCAAGTGGTCCTTTTCCTGAATCTTTGTCTAAATCACTTGGTGGTGGCAGCAATACTGTCCAAGGACAAGGAAAGGATTTGTGCCTCGGGGAAGTTTTTAACCTAAGCTGGTACTTATAAGCTTAGGAGGTTTTTCATGCGGGTCCCCACCTCTGTACCCCAGAGTTCAGAGTGGGGAGGGAATTCTGACACCACACAACAAAAACACCAACTCAGGAACCAAACCCTGCAACAAACCTGGATGCCAACTCTGTCCACATATCTATTCAAGGGACACCATCATAGGACCTAACCACATCAGCCACACCATCAGGGACTCATTCACCTGCACATTTACCAATGTGACATATGCCATCATGTGCCAGCAATGCCCCTCTGCCATGTATACTGGCCAAACTGGACAGTCTCTATGCAAAAGAATAAATGGACACACATCTGACAAAAGGAATTATTCAAAAACCAGTAGGAGAACACTTCAATATCCCTGGGCGCTAAATAACAGACCTAAAAGTGGCAATTCTTCAACAAAAAAAGTCAAAAACAGACTCCAATGTAAAACTGCAGAACTGGAATTAATTTGCAAACTGGACATCATCACATTAGGCCTGAATAAAGACTGGGAGTGGTTGGGTCATTACAAAACCTAAACCTAATTTTCCCCTACTGTTACTCACACTTTCTTGTCAACTGTTTGAAATGGGCCACTCTCATTACCACTACAAAAGTTATTTTTCCTCCCTTGGTATCCTGCTGTTAATTGAATTGTCTTTTTAGACTGACCTCACACCTGGTAAGGTAACTCCCATCCATTCATGTATTTATACCTGCTCCTGTATTTTCCACTCCATGCATCTGATGAAGTGGGTTCTAGCCCACGAAAGTTTATGCCCAAATAAATTTGTTAGTCTCAGGTGCCACAAGGACTCCTCATTGTTTTTGCAGATATATAGTTAATATTCCTAACTTCAGATACAGAAATGATACAGGCATACAAATTGGATAATCACATTCAGTAAATCATAACCTTTCCAATGATATCTTACATGAGCCATCTTGCATAAAGTATATCTCACTTATGTCATTCATATCATAAGCATATTTTCATAAGAAATGTCACATTCCAACTTGTAAAGCATGACTTTTTGCCTCTAACGATCTCTTTCACTCTGTTATTTAGCGATGGTGGCATTTTTTGGGTCCTCTTACTGTTTTTTCTTTTATTTGAGGTAAACATTTAATTTGAGCCTCTATTATGGTGTTTTTAAAATGTTTCCATGCAGCTTGCAGCATTTCTCTCTTGTGACTGTTCCTTTTAATTTCCATTTAACTAGCCATTTAAACGCTACTGTGGTGGAGTTCTTTGGTATCCCCTCCCCCCACCCAAAGATGTTAAATTTAATTACATTATGGTCACTATTACCTAGTGGTTTGGCTATATTCACTTCTCTGCCATGACAACTGGGACTGAGATCCACAGTTTGTCTCAAGCTTTTGGGCATGAAAATCCTCTGCATACCACCTCAAACAGATGGACAGACAGAGAGGGAGAAACCCGCACTAGAGCAATACCTAAGGTGCTTTATCAACTGCCATCAAGATAACTGGTTCTCCCTCCTGCTTTGTGCCGAGTTCTCATATAACAACGCCGACAAGGCCTCCAAGGGGCAGAATAGTCATCATCTTCTTTTTATTTTATTTTACAAATTATGGATTCCACCGTGGCTTCCACCCAGCCTTGCCAGAAGCCTCCCCCAACCTAGCAGCCACCAACTGGATCCAATGCACTCATCATATTCAGGCACTTAAGGACCACCTTGAAGATGCGAGAAAGGACTACAAGCAGTAGGTGAACCGTCAATGCCGGGAAGGCTCTGACAGTGGGCTGTTTGCAGCCAAACACCAGCCTACAAACAGGCCATCATGCAAAATAGACCACCTGTTCCTCACACCATTCTGGATCTGTTATCAAATCAACACCATCACCTTCAAACTGCAGCTCCTTCAGTTCCTTAAGATACATCCTACTTTCCATGTATCCCTTCTGAAGCCTTACACAGAGGATTCCTTTCCCAGCTGGTTCCAACAGCGACCCTCGCCCCCATACTATGTCCAAGGGCATGAGGAATATAGTCCATGCTATGCTAGACTCTAAACTGCAGAGAAGGAGACTATTACCTCATCCCTTGGAAGGGATGAAAAGCGAAGAGTGTTCCTGGGAACCTGCTGCCCATGTTCATGCCCTGGAACTGGTAAAAGGGTTTTATCAAGACCATCTGGCCAAACCAGGCCTGGGGCCAACCCGGAGGAAAAGCACCCCTGAAAGGATGACTAAAGCAAGGATCCGTGGGACTAGAACCTGCGAATCCGGAACCTGGCATAGCTGATGTTCCCACATCACTACCAGGAAGCAATGAAGAGCCACATCCAAGGAGTGCTGTGATATTAGGCGCTGAAGAAAGTACTGTCCAAAGAATCCAGAGGGAAAGCAGCACCCAGTGGTGTTCCGATTGGCCTGTGCTCACTATTTAACACTGGCGGGACAGGGGGGCAGGAAGTTATCTGGGCATCCATGCAGACTTCTAATCTGCAGCAACGCCAGACCTCACCTTGCTTTCAGATCTACAGCTCCAACTCTGGCCTGACTGTGACCCTGACTCTTGCCTATTGATCCCGGCTCTGACAATCACCTGCTTGCTGACTGTCACCTCACGACTGCCTTCGCCTTGTGGACACCAGCCCAGCTGTGCCTACTAGGCCAGACTGCCTACGCCCCAGTCCCTTACACGAGCAAAGCCAGGGAGTGGGGCGTGAGCAGGCATCCAGTGGAGGGATGCTTCGTGTCAGCATCAGGGCCACAGCACTTGGGAGCAACAGCAGAGACACCATGACAGTAAAGGGGGTTGCAGGTGCCTGTAGCTTTCAACGCTAGCGGAGGGGCGAGCCAAAGGCAGAGCAATCCTCACACCCGCCACCGCTGGGCGCCTCCTGCCTACGCCCACGTGGCTCCATTTGCCCTGGGCAGTGCCTGCACAAGCCAGGCTGTGAACTCCAGATGCAGCAAGGGTCCCTGGGGTGGGGGCACCACAGCAGCTGCTCCACCGGGAAGCCTGAAGCAAGGCCAGGCAGGCAGGGCCCGGCCAGGATGGAGGGGACAGGCTGAGTGCCCAAGGAGCTGAGGCTGATCTCAAAGCTGCCCCCCTGCCTTAAGGCAAACACCCTGCCTGGCACAGGCCACCCGGGTGCCAGGAGGTGGAAGTGACTGACCCCCAAGCCCTGCAGCACTCCAAGAGCCTGACTGGAAACAAAGCGGTAGAGGTGGAACTTACCACAGAGCCTGACACAGCCTCTCCCCCACGGAGGGAGCTGGACTGACCCGGTGGAGCCACCCAGCAGTCCTCAGAGCAAACCTGCCACAAGCCCGAATGGAAGGGGCTCCACCTGCCGGGGGGCAGCTGTCTTGGGAGCCACCCCATGCTCAGACACCAGCACTTTCCAGCCTCCTTTGTGCCTGGCCCATCACCCGCTCCCCCAGTGACAGAGACAAGCAGACACAGCTACCAAGGCCAGTCAGTCAGTTCTGGGGCCCAGAGCAACTTTGCTGGGAGGAGAGGGGAAGGGTAAATCTCCAGCGGCCTGCACCTCCTGGCCCTGAGCACACAGGGCCCTCTGCAGGAGGAATAAAAATCAATGATTTTAAAAAAGAAAAAAAATGTAAATCAGATTTTTTTATTTTCTCATTTAAATGCTAATAATTTTTTCTTTTTAAAAATAAACCTGTTTAAAATGAAATCAGAATTTAATACAAAATATGATTCGGCCTGAACTTCTTATAACCTCTTAAAACGTGTAATTAAAAAAAAAAACTGAATCCATGAGCCTCTATGAAAACACTGAGCTGCTTTTCTATATAAAGAAAGAATCAGAGGAAACACCTCACTTTTGAGGTCAAGCTTCATAAATAGGGCGCATAGGTCAGCCTACACAACTTCGCAGCCTGTCTCATTTTCAAGAGATTTTGGTGAGACTAGGAAATTTAAGCTCCAGTCACTTTCACTCTGGCATATTTGAACGTTTTCCCAGGCTGACCTCAATTAATCAGTTTAATTCACTGACTACAGTTAACCCCTCTGTTTCATAAATCATTTAGTTGTAAATGCGAAACATGTTTTGATAAGAGAAGTCAATGTATCCAAAACTCTGAAAGTTGTTTTACTTCAAAATACATTTTATATGCTGTGTTGTGTGTTTAATTAAATTCCAGTTACCACACTAATGCAGCTAGATGTGATAACATGAGCAAAAAGTTCATTATCTAGTAAATAAGCAATATACCATTTCCCAACATACTAAAAACTAACTAAAAAAGTTAATGATAATGAAAATATGAAGCTATATAATTGTTTAAATAAATGTATCTAGTTATAGAGTACTCTCCTAGGGAGTAAAAAGCTGTACCGAATCTAGCGTAAAGGCTCTATTTCGCTGTAAGTCAACACGTTTTGATAGTTAAAGCAACCAATGAGCATGCACTGTTCTTTAGAAAATAACTTTATACAAGTAACTGACGCACAAATGGAAACGATGATTTAAATCAATCCAGTCTGGCCCTCTGCCAGCAAGCTGAGCTAGCTCTCCAAGAACAGCCAGCCTCTGGCTTGCATCAGGAGGCAGGAAATTTGCTATCATTGTTCTCTGGCAGCTCAAAGCCATCCTAGGAACAAGCAGTGTACAGCACTTCCTAGCACAGCGCCTGCCCAGCCACGCTCTATTTACAGCCATTTCCTAAACGCAGGGCTCCCAGCTGGCTAACCAGCACAGAGCTGAGCACAGCCCACAGAGCTGAGCAGCACGCAGCTCAAAGCAACATGGGGAGGAAACCCATGGCTCAGCTTGCCACTAAGGAGAGACCGGGTTTACCACAGCTGCTGGGCCCTGGGACCATAGCCACAGACTCACCACGATCAGAGCTGGAGTAGGGCCCACAGTCAGCTTATGGGGGCAGGGCAGGAATGGGCCATAGGGCGCATTCCCCAGCCAAGCTAGAAATTGCTAGAGTCAAGCAGCTTCCAGCCACTGCACAAGAAGCACCCTGGGTTTTCAGCAGTGCCTAGAACCCAGGGCTGTGGGAACTGTGCCCAGACAGAGGAGCCTGCACGTCCCTGCCGTATCTGTTCCACAGACAAGGGGTGGCCTGAGATGGTGCTGGTCCTTTCGCAGTCAGCAGGACAAAGTCCAGTGCTGGTCAGACCTTGACTCCTGGAGGCCAAAGCCCAAGTCACTAGCACAATGAGGTGGGGAGACCCGCCAGCCACACAGGATGTGTGAACACGGATCCTTAAAGAACACGCAGGGGCTGATCCACCCTCTCACCATTAGGGGTCAGTGAGACAAGCATGGGGGCAGGTCACCCCACATCTGGTGCACTCCGTCTGCAGCTGCTGGCGCAGGCCACTGAGCTAGATGGACCTCGGGTCAGATCCAGTCTGGCAATTCCTGTAGCCCTAGAAACGGGGCTGAGTAACAGGGGTGGGGAGTTATATCTTATAAACATGCATCCCATTCACATCAGATGTGCAAATACACAGAGACCCAGATACAATCCCCCTCTCTCTGTTACACACACAAACACACACACACACACACACACACACACACACACACACACACACACACACACACTGACTGCAATGTGCACACGCTCTCAGAGGCAGGTACACGCGTGGACATGAACAAACAGTCAGACATGCGCACGCCACACAGGTGGGCATGGACAAACACAGACATGCCCAGAAGCAAGCGTTTACACACAACCCTCACTCTGCCTGTGCTCCTAGAAAGTGAATCTTCCTTGATCAGCCTTTGGGAGGAAGCACAGGCCTGGGGTTTCCCAGCACCCTTGGGCTCTGAGTGCAGAGACATTGCATTTGCTTTGTGGGAGATGCTCAGGCTGTCTGGCTCATCCAGGCCACAGCGGCATCTCAGAGCTCTTTATGGTGGCAGTAAAGTTACAGCCAATAAGGCAGCTTCCTAGCAGGGAGAGGAGCCACATCTGTTTTCTTGAAAGTTCAAAGCCTTTCCTTTCATGTTAGTAATAAATTGTCACGATGAGCTGGGCTGCGTGAAAGCCAGGAAGGCAGGTCAGGGGCTTAGCTGTGAGCAGGGTGGGGGAGGGGATGCAGTGTCTAGGCAGGCAGGCTCCAGGCCCACCTAAAAGCAGTAAGGTTCAGAACCCACATCTCCTCAGAGATGTCCTGGACAGCTGCTCTGAACAGGCCCGCCAGCCTCAAACCCATCATGAGCATCGAGCGTCACTGGCAAATGCAAACCACAGCAGAGACTCTGAGGTACAGAGATTCAAAGGCCAGAATTACTCTCCCTGTTAAAAATTTACACTGAATTTCCAGTCCAAATGAGTCTAGTTTTAACTTCCAGTCATTGGATGGTATTAGACCTTTCCCTGCTAGACTGAAGGGCTGACTTGTAAATATTTGTTCCCCGTGGAGGTACTTATAGACTGTGATCAAGTCACCTCTTAACCTTATCTTTGTTAAACTAAATAGATTGAGCTCCTAGAGTCTATCACTAGAAGGCAGATTTTCTAATACACTAATCATAATCATGGCTCTTCTCTGAACCCGCTCCAATTTATCAACATCATTCTTGAACTGTGGGCACCAAAACTGGACTCAGCATTCTGGCAGCAGTCCCACCAGTGCCAAATACAGAGGTAAAATAACTGCACTGCTCCACTTCAAGATTCCCCTGTTTATACATCCCAGGATGCATTAGTTCTTTTGGTTGCAGGGTCACACTGGGAGCTCATGTTCAGCTGATTCTCCACCACGCCCCCCAAGTCTGTTCCAGAGTCACTGAAACAGGACAGAGCCTCCATCCTGTAAGTATGACCAACATCCTTTGTTGCTAGATGTATCCATTTACACTTAGCTGTATTAAAATACACATTGGTTGCCTGTGCCCAGTTTACCAAGCAATCCAGATCGCTCTGAATCAGAGACTTGTCCTCTTCATTATTTACCACTCCCCCAGTTTTTGTGTCATCTGCAAATTTTACCAGTGTTTTCTTCCAGGTCACTGATAAAAATGTTAAATAGCACAGGACCAAGAACCAATCCCTGTGGGACCCCCACCAGAAACACACAGACTTGATGACAATTCCCCATTTCCAGTTACATTTTGAACCCTATCCGTTAGCCAGTTTTTAATCCATTTAATGTGTGCCATGTTAATTTTATATCATTCTAGCTTTTTTAATTAGAATGTCATGTGGGACCAAGTCAAACACCTCACAGAAGTCTAAATCTATTACGTCAACACTGTTATCTTTATCAGCCAAATTTCATTTAAAAAAAGATATTGAGTTTGTTTGACAGGATTTATTTTCCATAAACCCATGTTGATTTGCATTAATTACATCACCCTCCTTTATTTAATCATTAATCGAATCCCTACCGCATCATTATCTTGCCCAGGATCAGCGTCAGGTTGACAGGCCAACAGTTACCTGGGTCACCCTTTTAAACCCCTGGCACATCATCAGCTTTCTTCCGGGACCCCATCTTGTGCTTTATCTGTCAGGGCATTGATCCATACATATTCAAGATAGTTTTCTTTCCAGTTATCACTGACTTGGAAACGGTGATGCCATTTTTGACACAGAGTGCCACTCCCCCTCCCCTTTTGCCCGCTTGATCCTTCATAAATAGGTTATAACCATTGATTTTACCATTCTAATTGTGCGAATCACCCTGCCAGGTTTCAGCAATACCAGCTCGATTGAATTTATGCTCATAAATGATCAATTCCAATTGCTCTTGTTTGTTACCCAGGCTCCTGGCATTGGTGTACACACAATTCAAGAATTTCCTCTCTTCGTTTCCTTTGGCTCCTTAATTAATTTTGTTCTCAACTTGATTTTGTGCTGAGTGCCCATTTCTTCCCTCTCTTACCCTCCCCTTTTGCTATTAGTTTAACCCACACCTGACTACTCTAGCCAGCCTGTCCCCGAGATTGGTCCCCTTTCTACGGAGGTGGAGGCCATCCAGCCTATACAGCCCCCTTCCCCTAGAAGGTGGAGCAATTCCCATAGAACCAAAGTTCTTCACCCTGCACCACTCACCCGGCCAGCGGTTCACTTCCAGAATCTTCAGACACGGCCACTGTGACATGATATGCCCTATTCCCCCAGAACCTCAACAGCAGGGAGACACAAATATAAGGGGAAAGACCGTGGCTTCCTCACCTCCTTCATGGGCTTCACTCCAGCCCTTCCACTTCATCCCCAACTGATACCCAAAGGCGATCCGGATCCCATCTTCTGCACACTGTCACTCCAACATAAAGCTGTAGCAGTGCCCTCAGCAGCAGGAGAAAGAATTACGCCGCCACCGCACGGACTGTGGGGCAGTCGGTCGATATCATTGACACGACAGCGCATGAGGTCACTGAGGAGGTTAAGTGTGACCAGGGGAGTGGCCGTCTAACACTTTCACTGTAAACACTCCAGTATTTTGGAAGACCTCTGATGCCTCCATGGCTTGCACCAGGGCTGTGAAATTCAGCAGAGGGATAGCCCTGGGGTAGGGAGGTGCCATTTGCTGAGTCCACCTAAATCCAAGCAGCTTGGGCTGAGTTACCAGCTGCTGAAAATAACCATTTCTCATCTGCACTGTGCTCACTATAGCTTGGACTTGACTTGCTGCCAAAACCCCTGGGCTCCATTAACCCTGCACACACATATACGCACACCTGTGCACACACACTGTCACTGAGCTGCACAGAGCACCTCCAGAGCGCTTCACAACCCTAATAATTGAGCAAAGAGTTCATACCCCACTGAGCAATTACCAAGCTAGGAACAGAGTCCGGGAGTCTAACACAGCAGCCCCACTTTCTACGGCTTAGCCACCCTGTGTGTCAGACAGCATCTGCCAAATCTAAGTGTGGGGCTATGCTGCCCGTAAAAGAGGGCTACTTGTGCAGATGTAATCCAGTCAATGTGTTGTGCATCTTCTCAAAGTGGCTGATCCACAGAGGATAACAGTCTACTCCTGCAGCCAGCTACTGGAGTCAGTGCTGTATCTCCAGTGGTAAGAAGTCTATGCTGAAGGTCCAGAAGGACCAGCCTTACTGATGGGAGCACGAATTACAGCTGCAACAGAAAGTGGTTTGGTTTTGGGGAGATTTTTTTTTAAACTAGGAAATTACACACAAAATCTATGTTAAAAAGTTATTTAAATTGCAAAGCTGAGCATTCGCAGTTAGGAAATGCCAGAATGTAGGTTGGCCATTGAACTTTAATTCAAAAGCCTTGCTTGCATGCATTATGACAGCCTGTAATTACACGATCACAGACTATTCTTTGCAGAGGCCCCCTGCCTCATTCACTACGCAGGCTGGAGCTGCTGTGGGGATGAATCAAGGCTGTGTCGTGAAGGAGGCTGTGTCCTGTAGGACCCCTGCCACGTCTGTTGCAGAAGTTGGAAGGCATGTAGTGAACAAAGTGCAGGATTGAAGATGAGAAAGGATGGCCCCATGGCTGTGGCAGATGAATGCTAATGAGAACGGATCCCATCCCTGACTGCCACAGAGCTCCTGTGTGACACTGGGCAAGTCACTTGCACCAAACTTTTCACGGGTGATCACTAGTTGTGTGCAGGAGCGGCAGAAGGTCCCTAAAAGTGGGGGGCCACTGGCACCCGAACTGTGTCCCCACCCGCCACACCACCCCTTCCCCTGACGCGCTGCCCTTGCACTGCCGAGGCCCTGCCCGTGTGCTGCCCCTTCTCCCTAAGCCCCCACCCTAGCATCACCCCTCCCCAGAGGCCCTGCGCCCATGCTACCTCTTCCCCCCAAGACCCTGCCCCCCCCACTCACTCCTCTCTGCCCCCTCCCCTGCATCGCTCGCTCTTATGGCCGGTAAAAGTGGCGGGGGAAGGCTCCCTGGTCCCCCTGTTCTGGTGCCTCTGGTTGTGTGTGCCTCATTTATGGGCATCCAGCTCAAGACACCTGGAGGGTTTGCAGGAACGAGCACAGAGCTTGGAATCAGGAGGCCCCAAGTTCGAATCCTGCCTCTCATTGGCCTATTCCGTGGCCTCATGCATTTGACTTTGCCTATATGTCTGCACCCCCTCTGTCAAATGAAGATGGCCCTTCCTCACCTGCCTCTGGGGACGGGAGGGTTAATTAGCCTCTGTCTGTATAGGGTGTGGAACTGCTCACTGCTCTGACACACCAGGCCCTCAATGCCACCTGTTGGATACTCAGTCACTGAGGGCCCCAAATGTAGTGAAAACATGCACCTGAATCTCCATCTGCAAGTGTACCGTCTGGAGGAACCCGAACCTAAACCCACCCCACTCCGTGCGCGTGCACACGCGCGCACACACTCACACACGGGTGTTGAGAAGTTACATCCATTAACAGCTGAGCTGCTCTGATCCTTCACAGATGATCAGCAACCCAGAGAAGGCCAGGAGACAATGGATGACAATCCCCCATTCTATGCAAGGTTCCCAGGGGGGTGCAGTACACAAAGCAGGGGCCTCGCGTCACATGTCAAGGATCCAAAGAAATCCTGAGCTTCAGCCCCATTCCCTGAGCCCCACCCATCCTGTGTGCCGGATGAGGCAAGGGTCCCGCCAGTTACAGAGCATATCACAACTCTGACACACAAGGGGGTCAAAGGAAGGTTACCTGGACAACTGCAAAACTGGCATTTTCCCTAGGGCTCTGTGCCCTGCAGGGTGTTCTTTCCTGCATGCAGCACTGCTGGCATGTAAGACATCATGCAGACATGAAGAATCGGAGTGGGGCTGTCACTCCACTGACCAGCCGCACAGGAGGGCAGAGGTCCAGATAGCTCAGCTCCCAAGTGGCAGCCGCACTCAACTGCCTCCTGTTACTGGTACGTGGTGGCATGCTGCTCAGCTCCTGTTGGTGCTGGGACGCTGTCTCGGCCCGAGAAGCTCCCATGATTCGGATCATGCTGTGGAGGCTCTGCAGGAGCTTGCAAAAGCCCAGCCCTTCCCCAACACAACACATGGTTAGAACAGTCCCATGTTCCTCTCTGAGCCCAGCCCTGCCACTATTCAGGGAGCATGCTCAGAACTGGCCCGGCCACGGCGCTCTTGGGCTAAGAGCTGACAGGGCTGGCCCTGGGACAGCTCTGTCTGCAGCCGTGCCAGGACAGTCATCCAGCAGCGGGGACGTGGGAGCTGCTCAAAACCGCACAAGGGAGAAGTGATTCCCTCACGCCAAGCGGGGAGAGCACCGGACTCTGGGCGGCGCACAGGATTTGCCCCTCCCTGATGTAGACAGGACCAAGAAGGTGATGCCTGCTCTCCACAGAACTCCCTTGGGTCTCAAGCTTGTCGACACTGGAACGTCCATTGAGATTAAGGCTGGGGGTGCGCTTAAAGCACATTGGCTTTTCCAGGACAGCCCCACATGCAGACAAGCCCGCAGGTCTCTCAGGATCTGTAGCTGGGCTCTTATCTCATTCGGGCACTTTTGAAACAACACTCAGTCTGTGTTATGGTGTATAAACGTGTGCGCGCTCAGCTGTTAGCACAACGGGCAGCCTCATCTTGCTCGGCTACTTACGTTCACTGTGTGCAAGAACAAACCAAACCAGACAGAAAGATGAGACTGAACATTAAATGTGTATTTCGCACGCACACACACACACACTGATACAAATGCACAGGCTCACACTACCACACACATACCAGGTCTGTGCACGTGACAACACACACATCCCATCACCCCAACGCACACAGGCTGGTTTGTGCACTATTTTCATCAGTTCCTGGGAATTGAACTAGGAACCTCCAGAGCTGCTACAACTTGAGATGGAGAACCAGTCTCCTTAGCTGGGGCTTTAATAACTCACATCCTGTGCAGATCAGCACTGAGCAAGACATGGACCATGCGTTCACCGGGGGTTACAGGCACAGTCCGACCCAAACACAGAGGTGCATATATTGTGTAGCACCCTAATGTGCACACACATATATATACACACACACACCACATTCAGCACACACCATACTTGTACACACACCACAGGGCACTTACCCCAACACACACACACACCAAGGTTGTGCACACACCCCGACATACAAACTTATGCAAACACTCAAATAAAAGAATCTCATTAATTGTGAACAAGTGACCTGTGTGAAAGTCTGGCCTGCAGAGGGGATACGGAGGGGTGGGCTGGAAGAGCAGCAGCATACAGTGGCTGCACAGCATGCAAGGGCGCACGGGCTGCAGCTGTCTTGAGCAGGGGCCATGGTGCCCTTGCTCCAGGAATATTCAGGGCCTGGCTCCACCAATATTTGGGGCACCCCCCCCCTGCACCCAACTTCCCTCCCAGAGCCCGCCCCCTACAACCCCTCCTGCACCTCTGCCCCAGCCCAGAGCCCGCACCCACCCCCTGCCCCAGACAGAGCCCACACCCAGCACCCAACCTCCCTCCCAGACCCTTAGGCAGGTGTGGGGGGGACGGCTGGACTTGGACCTGTTCTGGGCACCACCAAAAATTATACAAACCTGTCGCCCCTGGTCTTGAGTAGGGGGCTTTGTGTCCTAGGAGCAGAGGTCAGAGGTAAGGGTGCCTGTAGAATCTGAACTACAAATGTCCTAACTACTGGCTGTCTGCGGAACTACTGCTACTTCCAAAGGTCCGTGCCAGTTCCCTGATAGATAGTCACCCACTTGGCGCCCAGTCCAGGTAGCCCTGGATACAGCCACCCTTCGCACGGAAAGCAGGATTTTGTTTTAAGGACGCTGGCCAGGAGGGTGGGCAGTCAGACTTGTAATGTTAGAGGATTAGACACAGCACTAACCACCGAGCAACTCCCAGAGCTTTAGATCCCTGGGGAACGGGCAAGAGCACCCTTGGCTCTTCAGAACCGTCTCCACCACTTCCCTTTTGGGGCTGACATTTATTACTGTCAGCCTTAGCCCAAAGGGGAACCGCAGGGGCAAGTCAGAAGAGAAGCCGCTGAGCTTTTCAGAGCTGGGAAAACACAAGCCCAAGCTGCTGTCTTCTTTGAAGGCCATGTCTCTAGCAGCGGTCCCCCTGGAGCAGCTAGTGTTCCTGCGTGTGTGGTACGATCACGTAGTGAACACATGCTCAGGGCTGGGGAGCCGTAGGAACTGCAGCTTTTCACTTTGGGGGCAGGTAAAGCTCAGCTGTGAAGGAGGCCGGAGGTCGGCTTTTCCACGCAACACGGCTTCTAGAGCAGAAGGGTGCAGGGGAGCATTGCCCCGGTACCATCACCGCAAGCCAACAGAGCTTGGGTCATGGGTAGGGCTCAGCTATTGGCCGATGAAGTCACATGAGCCTATCGGTTAAAATGAAGCTGCCCAGAGAAGAAGGTAAGGGTGGAATGGGAGTAACAGCCTGGCAGGTCCCTATGACTGGGTCCGGGTCTTCCCTGGGCGGGTCCTACACAGTGTGAGAGACGTCAGCCCCTTGTCTTCAAGAACGTTCCCACCTTCGCCACCTCCAGGGAGCTGCCCCCAGGGGAGACCCCTCAGAAATAGGTCTAGTGGAGACAAGACTGGGAGGGCCCCACTCCCCTAGGGCAGGCATCCCCAGTGCTCAGGGTGGTGGGGGAGCGGTTTTGAGACATAGCTTCTCCCACAGAGCCACCAGACCATAAGCCATAAAGGGAAACAGAATAGCCCAATGCTAGGAGGAGGAGTCAGGACTCCTGGTGCTATCCCCACTTGTGCCAGTGACTCACCATGTGACCCTGGGTGCAGCACTTCACTCCTTTGTGCCTCAGTTTCCTCATCTGTACAAAGGGGCCCTTGACACTAGCTCCACAGCACGAAGAGAATGCAGGAACGCTCGCAATGCACTCTGAGATCCTCAGAGGGGCAGGGCTAGAGACAAGCAGGAAAAACCTGCCCCTGCAATCAGCAACCTGCCACACCGCTCCCAGAACCTTTCTCTTGTGTGCCCCCCACTGGCAGCATCACGCCATGGGGCCAGAGGACACCCAGGAGCCTCCTGACATGCCCAGCACCACCACAGACGTCTCCTTGCGAAAAGTGCCCTCCCTCAGCACCAAGCAGAGTCATTCCCTGTGGGCAGCACTAAGGAGCCAAGCTGCTATTCACAGCCTACCAGGGCAGCTGCTGTTAGCAGCCCAGCAAGCACCCAAGGAAGCCAGCATCCCAAAGGCCACGTGAAGCCAACATCCCAAAGGCAGTGAGCGAGGGTGTTTCTGAGCGAAATCTCCACCCCTGTTACTGGAGCAGGGCCGAGCCAGGCCCCCTGCTCCCCCTCCCCACCACATGGGAAGGTGTCTCTGGCAGGCCATGCAGAGCTGAGGGAGGGTGAGGTCCTGCTTCGAGCTGCAGAGCAGGAAGCAGCCTGCAAAGCCCGCCCTGCAGCTCGGAGGACAGGCTGCGTCCCACACAAGCACAGAGTCCTACCGGTAATTCTGCATTATGCAGGGAGGCGAGGCGGCTCGCCTGGGGACAGGAAACTGCACCCAGCTTACCAGGCAGAGTGGGCGAGCTATCGCATTCCCCAGAAAAGCACATGCTGGGCACAGAGAGGCTGCCAGGCTGGTGCCCTCTACCCCTAGACCTCCTGAAGGCCCAAGTAGCATCTCCATAATCACTGCCAACTACACACCTTCCAGCCGAATGTCTGCCACCTCCAGCACTGGGGGTGCCAGCCCTGCCCTGCAGAAATAACCCCCCAGCCCCACGCACATCCCAAGCAGTAACTTTTCCAGTGCTTAATTTGTGCCAGGGCTGAGCCCCAGCACCTCTGGGTTTGACAGTTGCTGCATCAGTTATCAATGTAAAAAACTGCTTGAGCCCCGGCACCTCTTTCATTACAAATTAAGCACTGCCTAACCCCAAGGGCTGATGGGCATAGCTGTTGCTGATGCACACGCATGCCATCGCTAGTGACACACGTCATGACTCACTAGTGACACATTGCACTCCTGAAATGTTCTGTCCCTCCCCGCCCAGCACTTCCTGCTCACGGCCCCTGGGATGGCACAGTGCACCCTATGCAGTCACAGCAGAGCCAGTGCTGCCAAAGTGCTCTCACCAGCCTGCCTGAGAAGCAGCTCCCAGACCACTTGAGTCTCTTCCTGCAGCCCCAGCACTGCAAGCGGCTGCATTGGCCATGCTCAGCCAGGCCTTGCAGCCCCACTCTCGCCTGCTGCTTGTGATTATCGCTCCCCACACGCAGCCCAGCTTCCTCCTCGGGTCCCTTCCCGTCCTCCCTGCTCAGCAGGCCTGTGAATTTCATTAGCAAGCAGCTCACTGTCGGATCCTTAACGAAGATGTTAAACAAGCCCTGAGTGAGCTCCAAGCAACCCCTGCAGCAGTTCACCAAGCGAATGCCATGCATTGCCATTAGCACTGTGCTGGCTTCACCCCACCTCTGCTGAGCCCTCATCTGCGCTCACAGGCCAGCTGATCAGACTCCATCTGCCAGAGCAGCTCTTCTCAGCCTGCTCCTGCTCCTTCTCCCTCACCTCTGAACCAAAGTCCTGGATCAGGACATAGCACAGACTGTCCAGGGCACCAAGAAACACTTCCATCGGCAGACAAGGAGGATGGCCCAGTGATTAATGCACTGCCCTGGGACACAGGAGTCTTGAGTTCAGTTCACAGCTCTGCCACACACATCCTGTATGATCTTGAACAAGTCACTTAGTCTCTCTGGGACTCAGTTCCCATCTCTGAAATTGGGACTCCAGCCTTGGGAAGCAGGATGGGGCTATGCAAGGGAGAATTCATAAAGACTGTGAGCAGTTCAGACACTTTGAGAACGTGGGACAGATAAATACCTTCCAGAAACAGTAAGTCCAGAGCCTTCAATGCATCAATTCCAAGACAGACCCTGCCCCCACCCAGGATTACAGTCACACTGACCTGAGCCTGCCTGCTGAACAGAGGGCAGTCCAGGGAGAAGCCGAGATGAGGCACCTGGCCACAGGCTCCATGCCAAGGCCCCATTCCCTGCTGGTTTCCCATTTCCCTTACTCCTGCTGATCTGCCTGGTGTCTCATCCAGCTTTACAGACTCTCCCTGCAGAGGAGAGAGAGTCGGGGTCAGAGCCCTGGGCTCAGCTGTGCAGGGGATCGGCCCACACCAAAGCATGTTCCGTGGTTTTGCCTTGGTGAGAAGCTGCCGTGCTGGACAGGTACCCAAGTGACCAAGCCCAGTGAGAGGGTCTGGAGTGACCCTATGGGGGAGTCCTGTGACTGGTAACACTGTGCTCCAGAGAGTAGGATTCGGGCAGGACCACTCCTCCCAAAGACATGAAGGAATCTCCCATTTCTCCTCAGCCCTAAGTACAGGTCCTAACTCCCAGTCCTCATCTGCAGACAGGGTACAGCAGTGAAAGAGCCGGTGGGGGTGCTGCGATCCATCAGAATGGATGGGGCAGCACTGATGCTGTGGGGGCGCATCACCGTAACTCTACAGCTTCCCAGAATCTGAAATCCGGATACTGTTTTCCTGCATTCCTAACCCCTTCTGGCTCCCGTGACCGACTCTGGCCCAGGAGTCACACCGAGAACACACTCAAACAGGACTTCTATTTAGAAATGTTCATCTGCGGCTTCTGACACGATATGCAATGACCCATGAGAGTCCTGTAGTGCCAGCACTAGCTGTGTGTTTCAATGCCAGGGGTCGCACACGAGAGCGATGGGAGGCTCTGGTTAATAAGAGCTTGTGATTGTACAGAAGAGGGGAAAGAGGTCGGAGACATGACCTGATGTTCTCCGGAGTCCCAGGCTGGAGCACCTTCCTGGGTGTTTGGTAGAGGAAGACTGGTCTTGCTGGCACTCACAGAACTCTTTGTGGCTACAAACCCCAGCTGGCCCTGCAGAGTCAACAGCTTTTCACTGTTTAGGTCTTGGAGCTGGTTCTTGGTGTCTGACACTGGATCTCAGCAAAGGCAGCGCCTTCCATGGGCACTGCCTTCTGCCGCCCTACATGGCCCCAAGAAAACAGCACAGGCAGCTGTAATTTAGAAAACAGATCTGGGGGGAGGGAAGGGGGCTATGCTGCATTTCAGGACCCCCTTGACCAAACAATCCCAATTCACACAACTCTCTGTCCCAGCCATTGGGCTGCCACACCAACTTGCTAACTGAAGCTGACATGCAACGTCGGATTGGAGTGGGGAGAAAATTGGGCTTTCAGCAGAAATACTGCTGCCTCCTTTCCTGCAGTGCCGCCACTGCTCCTGCTTAATAAACGAACCAGCCTGGGAAGGACAGGATTTCATTTTCATTCATGCACGCAAGAGACTTTTCCACTCCAATCTTCCAGCTGGTTTCTGGGTTTATCTACCCAGGAAACGCAGACAAATGGACCTCGTCCTAGAATATCGCCAGGGTCCCGCCCCCCTCACTCCCACAAGCAGGGGAATCCTACATTCTGCAGCAAGACTCCGCGGCATTCTGGGGCACCAGGCCTGGGAGCCTGTGGCAGGTTCATTTAAATCAAAATGTCAGGTTTTAATTAAATAGGAAGGTGAATAATGCAATCAGCAGAGTACCCCCTCGTGTTATTTGGATATTACATCGAATGCTTCTTACCCTGCGGCTCCCCACCCTCCAAACAAACAAACAAACAAACACACACACACACACCCTAACTACACTGCAGCAATTGTTATGGGGTAACCAGGGAGGAAGTTTAGCTGAATGTTTCTGCTACAATGACGAGCACTGAAATAGTTAACAATGGTGACAATTAATTTGTCATCTTTAGGTTAGAGACTTAAACTATCATGAGGCGGCTCCCCCGTCTCAGAGAGACTGTGTCAGGCTCTCTGCAAAGTCAGGCAGATGTTACTGAACACGTAGTACTCAGGGCACCTTGTCAACATTATCTTCACAACCAGGACTAAAAAGGGTTAGTCTATTAAAAAGAAAGCTCAGATTCGGGAGCACAACCTGTGATACCTGCAGTCCGAGCAACACTGCAGCCATGCCATCATGTGATACAGTCCTGCATGCGCTGACCTTCCAGTACAGCGGCAGCCTAAAACACCTCTGATCATTCACTCTGACTTCCTGCATCGAGAGGCCAGACAACCTCACCCAGTGAACTCTGTATCAAGCTCAACAGCTGGTGGGTGAGCAACAGTGGATCTTTAGTGAGAGACACTCAAACCTGCTGTAAAGACTCCAAGCGATCAAGAATCCACCACAACCCTACTCCCATGGTTAATTACACTCACCACTAAAAATATGCACTGTATTTTCAGTTTGACATTGTCTAGCTCAGGGGTCGGCAACCTTTCAGAAGTGCTGTGCCGAGTTTTCATTTATTCACTCTGATTTAAGGTTTCGCGTGCCGGTAATACATTTTAACGTTTTTAGAAGGTCTCTTTCTAAAAGTCTATAATATATAACTAAACTATTGTTGTATGTAAAGTAAATAAGGTTTTTAAAATGTTTAAGAAGCTTCATTTAAAATTAAATTAAAATGCAGAGCTGCCCGCCCCCAGACCAGTGGCCAGGACCCGGCAGTGTGAGTGCCACTGAAAATCAGCTCGCGTGCCGCCTTCGGCACGCGTGCCATAGTTTGCCTACCCCTGGTCTAGCTTCAACTCCCAGCCTCTCTCTGCCTCTGGCTGCTAGATTAAAGAGCCCTCTGCTAGCGAAAGTCTCCTCCCCGCACCATGAGTTAATCGTCTCTTATCCTTCTCTTTGAAAAGACAGACTGTGCTTTAGTCTCGCATTATAAAGCAGATATCCTTTGCTGAACGCTCTCCAATTTTTCAACTTTCTTTGTGAAGTGTAGCCCCCAGAACCAGGATCTAGTAATGGTCTCACTAGTGCCATATACAGAGGCGATCTCTTCTTAGTATTCTGTTAAAAAATCCACCCCTCTCCCCACAGATTCACATGGGGAGCTCATGTTCAGTTGACTATCTACAATGATCCCTAAGTCCTTTCCAGAGTCCCTGCTTTCCAGGACACAGTCCCCTATCCTGTTGGTATGGCCTGCACTCCTTCGTCCTAGAAGCACGATCTTGCATTTGGCTGCATTATAATGCATGCTGTTTGACTGCACCCTGCTTTACTAAGCGATCCAGGCGGCTCTGTCATAGGGACTGGTCCCCTTTGTCATTTACCACCCAACCAATCTTTGTCTCTGCAAACTTCCTCAGCAATGATAATTGGTAAAGAAATTGAACAGCCCTGGGCCAAGAACAGACCCTTGCAGTGCCCCACAAGAAACATCCCACTCATTGCTGATTGTTCATTAACAACCAATTAGCGAGCTCTATCAATTAGCCAGTTTTAGTCCATTTAAAATACACCCTCTGGATTTTGTAGAGTGCTTGTTTAATCCAAATGGCATGCGGTGCTAAACCCAAGCACGTTATTATATCAACACAGTTACCTCTATCAACCATACTTGTCATCCTGTCAAAGGGAGATATCAAGTTCATTTGACAAAAGCTGTCTCCCGTGAAGCTGTGCTGATTGTCTTTAGTTCCGTTTACTGGCGGAGATCCCGTATCAGTGGTTCCACAGTGTAGCCCAAGACTGGTGGCAGGCTGTCCCAGCTTCCTGTCCCATTTACCCTTCTTAAATACTGGCATGACTGTGGCCAGTCTCAGCAAGTCTCCTCCTGCCCTCTCTCAGGGGTTTGAGCTTCTCTCTTCCCCAGCCTGGGATTATTTCTCCCCAACCCAGCCTCTCTGCTCCCTCCCATGTTACCCCAGGAGTCATTCCGTTGCTCCTGCTGAGCCCCATGGTGCAGAGCAGGGACAAAATGATGGAAGCCTCATCTCCCTGTGCCCGGGCAGTCCCTGCAAGATCAGAGATAGAGGAGGCTGCCTTCCAGGCAGTGGCAACACACTGATAGGGAGCGTATGTAGAAGGAGGCAGAGTGAAGAGGGCAGGATAGTGGCGCTGTCCTGCCTAATTCCAATCCCTGAGGAACTGGCACAAATGCCATGAAGTTCAACACAGGACAAACTCCCCAACAATGTAGAGAATAAAGCTGTCCATCGCTTCACACCCTTGACGCCCTGCCTGGACAGAGCACTAACGCACCTGCCTGGTCAGGATCAAACACAGCCTCACCGCACCGGCAGATGGGGCATGACACAGATGAAATGGGGGAGCTCTTATGTTACTGAGCATAGATTAAAGGAAAACCAAAGTGTGACAGGCTGCTTGGCTCGCTGCAAGGGATAATGCTGACAGAGCTAACCGTGCAGCACTGAGCCTGCTGTAGGGTGTAAACCAGCACTCGGGCAGGGACAGTGCCCGTCTTTGCACTGAGTGCACTGCTGGGAACAAACAAGAATACAGTGGGGATGGAAACAGGGACCAGCACATGCAAAATCAGGGCTTCGTCTGCCACTGCACTAAGCCCAGGGGCCATGGGCCCAAGGCACTTGTATTTCATCCAGCACACTTGCCCTTCTGGGGAATCTACCTGTTTAAGGTGAGCCTGCCAGAACCGCCTCTGCCTCACACAGGGAGCTGCCGTTGACATTTGAGTGGCATGTTCTTGCTGTCAGGACAATGGATGGAAGGCGTGACACTTACAGCACTAGCTCACACATAATGCTCTGAGCTATTTCAGCACAAGTACAGCTCTTAATGAGATCTCAAACAATGGGAGGCAGCGTCCCTCTGTGGAAAGGCAGCTCTCAGATTGCCAAAAGGAACCCCACTTGGCCAGGAGAAGCCTCTCTGCCAGGGCAACAGCCCTCAGCTCAGCAGCTGAAAGAGACAAAGCCATACCCCCTCCACCACCTTCCTGTACGCCAGGCTGCGCTCAGCAGCATACAGCAGGCACAGGGGGCTCTGGCAGCTCTAAGTCCCTCTCGCAGCAGGCCAGGCAAAAACAGGCCTGGCCCCAAAGAAAATGAAGAGGTGTGACTGGTCAGTGACTCTGGAGTTAAGCCGATAAGGAGGGACTGTTGCAATCCCTTCTCAGACCCATCTTCCCGGGCAGACCTGTGCATCACTTCCAACCGCCAAGCCCACATGTCATCAAGCAATGACTCACTCTGAGCCCCTATCTGGCAAAACCCCTCTGTGCAAGATAAGCTCCGGGCTGCGGTATCAAGTAGCCATTAATGTCTTACCCATGTGTGGCACCTATCCCACTCTGCCCCTGCCAGAATAGACCCGTGTCCCTGGCGGAGCCTGGCTCCAGCGTGGGTACATGGGTGCTGGAACTGGGGGTGCAGCCGCACCCCATGGCTTGAAGTGGTTTCCAGCATATACAGGGTTTACAGTTTGGTTCAATGGCTCTCAGCACCCCCACTAGACAAACTGCTCCAGCGCCCCTGGTAGGTCGGTGGAGCTCCTAGGTCTTTGCTTCAGAGCGGCTCTGCCTGGCGAGCAAAGGGTTAAGCAATCCTGCCGCTCTTGCGGTCTCTGACGGGAGGCGGCCAAGTTAGTGGAGGGTCCCCGCCGCCCGGCCGTGGCGGAGCAGGAGCGCAGTAAACAAACGCGCAGAGCAACATGTGGCCTAGCCCGCGCCCCCAACTCGGCCTCCTTCCCGCAGCTGCCCCCGGCCGCGCACTGCAGCGGGGTCACGCAGGGGCGCTCGCTCGCTCGGCCCGGGTCCCGGCCGCAGGGCGCCGCGAGGGGCTCGCTCCCCGGGCACCGCGGGCTGGCTGTGGGAAGCCACGGGCGCCGCGCCCCGGCCAGGAGCTCCGAGCCGGCGAGCCCCGCTCCCGCACTCAGCCGCGAGCCAGCCGGGGACGGGGCGATCCCGGGCAGGACGCGGGGCTCTCACCTGCTCCGGGGCGGGCTCCTCGGGCGCCTTCTCCGCCGCGTCCACCTTGATGAGCCGGTGCTTGGGCGAGCCGTAGCGGGCGTCGGGCGCGAGCCCCCCCGGGCCAGCCCCCGTGTAGGGGTCCTCGAAGTCCCGGTCCCGCTGCAGCTTGTAGGCGGCCAGGATGTCGGGCTGGGCCGCGGCCGGGCAGAGCGGAGCGGCGGGGGCGCCCCCCGGTGGCGGGGGCGGCTGGGGCAGGCCCGCCCGGTAGTCGGGCTTGGGCGGCGCAGGCGGCGCGGGCTTGGCGCTGCGGAAGCCCAGGTGCTCCCGGAGCCAGCGGGCCATGCTGCCCACGCACTGCGGGGCCCCCCCGGGCCCGGGCCCGGCGCGCTCCGAGCCGGCAGCGGCTCCGCTCAGCAGCATCGGGACTGGCGGACTGAGAGCGCCGAGGCGGCGGCGGCGGAGCCCGGAGCCCGGCGCCGGCCGGGGAGGGGGGAAGAGCGGGGGAGGCGGCCAAGGGGAGGCGGCCAGTGCCACCTGCCGGAGCCGTGGCGCCTGCTGCACCGACCTGCGCTGCGCCCCGGTATCCCGCACAGTCCCCGGGCGCCCCTGGCTCCTGCGCCCCCCAGTGCCTCCTGCACTGCACCCTTAACACCCCCCGGTACTTCTCTGCATGCCATACTGTACCCCCAGGTTCACCTGTGCGCCACTGGTTCCTGCATGCGGTACACCCCAATGCACTCTCCTGCCCCCCTCCCCACATCACACCCTATCTATACAATTCTCATCTCTCACACTACCGCCTCTGACCTATAACCCTCCCGTCCCTATGTACCCTACTGTACCCCATCCTTGCATCCTCCAACACCCAGCTCCTTGTGCCCCCCTACATGCTCTGAACCCAAATACTGCTCTGCTTGCTCCCCCTGCCTGAATCCATATACACTGGGCACTCTGGCACCCCCTCCACATCTGCCCTTAACCCAATGCACCCCCAAATAAACACTGATTGGTCCAGCCCCGGCGCAATGGCCACTGGCTACCCAGGCCCACACAGGCCAAGGACAGTGCTAGGGGGTGGGGTGCAATGCTTTCTCTGCCGCAGCACCCCTCCCACTGTGTGCCCCATGCAGGGCAGCTGGCACTGGAGCTGCAATCTAAGGGTCCTGGTTCTGGCTGGGCCACTCCTCTGTCCCCTGCCCCTGAGGTGGACACTGTTACTCCACGTGCTTTTGCCTTGGGGAGCTGGCAGGGCTGGTGACTCAGACAAGACATGATGCTGTTCCCTAATCCTTGGGAAAACACCTGACTTACCCAACATGCTGGTGAGTGAGGGACCAAGAATGCAGATCTCTGAATCACATGCTCAGTTTGCACTTGGAAGGGCTTCTGTAACTGCTCCAGTGATGCCTACCTGAGTCTGCCAACGGCCTAGCAAGCACTGCCCTAGTCACCTTGATGGGCGTTCATTCTGAAACCTAACAACGGAGATGTCAGCAAAGTTAACTAGCAGTTCCCTGCAGAACACTACAGCAGAACACACTTCTCCCACAACCCCAAACAGCCTCCCCAGGGCTGCCCCCTGTACCACGCTGCACCTCAATGCACAAATCTGCAACACATTGAAAATGTGGGAGCAGCATCAAAATAATTGGCCTGAATATCAGATTACACCAGGGAGGTCTCACTGACTGCATCAGTCACCTGCATATTTAGTTCAACCACAACTTGTAGCTGTGGACTTGCCCAAATCTGCATGCTGTTTGCCGCACGGGGGGGAACCACAGAATATAGAATCCAGGGGTCCCACCACAAAAGTCACATTGGCCACAGAGTACAGGGGCCCTGTCTCCTCAGTTCTAGAATGCAGGAATCCTGGAGCATGCAAACACACGCACACACACAATAGCTAACTGCTTTGAAATGGGTTCTGTGGCCACATGCCAAGGCACACAGTCTTGCGGTGGGGCTCTGCAAAGGCACTGGCTTGCAGCAGAACTCCCTTGGGTGTGCCTCTCCGGAGAGCTGCCATAAAGTGCTTCTTGAGACGCAACTGAAGATCAGTTTGATGGCATCCTTCTGGTGTCTGTGCACAGCACAAGAATACCATTGTTTGCCACCAGTGGCACATGGCGTCTTCCCACGAGGGAGACCCAGAACTGAAACAGCAGATGTTGCAGAACTTAAGAGTAGAAATATGGGGCATCAGCAGCATTTTAGAGTTGCAGTGGGTTAGGGGGGGGAGGTTTGAGGGGCATTGACATAGCTGAGGGGGAGCCCAGGGCTGGAATAGCAGAGGGGATGTGGGTCTGGATTGAGGAGCACTGGCAGAGCTGGATGGATGGGACCCCAGGGCTGGAGTAGCAGGCAGGCAATACATACAGTGCAGAGATTAAGATAATTGGCTCAGGAGTGAGGAGCTGCTATTACAGACCCACCAGGGAAACTGGAACTCATCCTTTGAGTTTAATAAGTCCCCTTCCCTGGTCACTGTCCCTGGATTCAGTAGAGCTATTCCTGGATAGTTTGCACAGCCAGAGCCCCCTGATTCTCAGGAGAGGGGCTCCCAGCTCGAGTTGGGATCATACTGGGGGTGGCTAGCCCCTCCCACCAGCTGTGACACAGCAGCTACATTTCTATTTTTAGCATGCCAGCTCGATCAAAGCTAGTGGGTATATCTACTTGAAGTGGAAATTACACCTCCACCTCGAAGTGTAACCATACTGGCCTGGTCTGCGCTAGAAAATTAAATTGGCTTAACTATGTCACTCCGGGTATGATAAATCCACAGCCCTGAGTAATTAAACTGACCTAAACCCTTTTGTAGACAGCGCCAGTCAACAGAAGAGTTCTTCCATCCACCTAGCTACGGCATCTCAGTGAAGTGCCTTACCTATGCCAATGGGAGAACCCCTCCTGTCAGCCTAGATCCTGTCTACACTGAAGCACTGCAGCATTTCAAGAGTAACTAGCCCACCCTGAGACAGACCCGAAAGGTGCAAGGAAACCCCATGTGCAGGTGGCACTGTCACACTGCCACCTTGTGGCCAATTTCACTCAGCCCAGAGAGACTTTATTGGCTGCAAAGCAAGCTAGACAAGTGCTGCCAAAGCAAGAGACCCTCTGTCAGCCCGCTACCCCCATTTGGTCATTTGCTGCCCTTAGAGGCTGATCTGCTGTCCAGGTGTCACTGGCCCCTGTCCTTCACCTGGCAGCAGGTGACCCCCTAGTGCAATGCCACAATCCAAGGCTGGGTGTAGCTTTTCCTGCTCACTCTTTACTGAGACATCTTGCAATGCCTTGTGTTGGGATGCTGACTCTGTCTCAGTGGCCCTGCCTGCACAATGGCTCCCCTGGGCCCACACTGCACTTTGTGTCTCCCGCTCCCACCTCTGGGCGATGGCCCCTGAGTCTGTATCTGGTGAGTGCCAGCCTCAGTTCCACCCACCACTGGAGCAAGGTCTCTGCATGACAGCTCTGGGTAGTGACCTGGTGCCAGTCACTGCTTTGGATTTGTCCCAATTGACTCCTGCGTGGATGGCTGAGGTGCTAGCCTGGCCTGGCAAGCACCGTTCGGTGTTGCTTGCCTGCATCCTGGTTGGGGGCTGTGGGCCCCAGGGAGCGATCAGCGCTGATACAGGGATGGGTCATGTTTCTAGCTAGACTCAGTTTCTGATCCCCTGGGGGGAACTTAGCGGTGGAGGGGATGCGTGCAGCTCTGGCTGAGATGGTCCCAGGAGCCAGGGGAATTGATATGGCACAACCCACCCCACCTCAATCACCCTACTCCCAAATTCCCTCTCTGCTTTGCTCTTCCCTCCCTCTTTCCCAGCTGTGTATCTGAACCGAGAGGAGTGGGGGTGCAGCCAGGTATCTGAGCCTATGGGGAGGGGTGACTGTGTATCTGAGCCCCTGTGAGGAGTCCAAGGAGCCCCACAGTGGTCACCTTTTGCTGGGGAGGGTGACTGTTGGCACCAAGCAGTAGGCGTCACTGCTCAGTGAGACTAGGGGAGCTGGGGTCAGTGTGGGGTTGATAACAGGATAGCCTGGATTCCGATGCCCTCCCCACCTGGCTAGGATACTCAGGGACACAACTGCCAATGCCAGGGCAGTACAATTTCACCAGAAGGGGGAGGTGCTGCAGGCAGTGGTTCATTCCCCTGAAGGGGGCTCAGCTCTCAGGCATCTGGGTTACACTGTAGTAGCTCCCACTAACAGACTTGGCTGGAGAGAGAGAGTCTCCACACCAGGCTCGGAGCAAAAGGAAGTCAGGCAGGGCCTGTGGGGCGAGGCGGAGGGGCATGGGCCGGGTAATCAAGGGCTAGGAGGAGGCTGCCTGTGCTCCCTGCCCAACTCAGGAGCACTAATGCCCCAGTCAAGAGGGAGGGGCCAGGCTGCATTGACTGCAGAACCTACTTCCATCCTCTGCCAGGTCCAGGCATCCTTATCTGCACCCATGGGCGGCAAGTTATATACCCACGTGGTGCCCGGGCACCAGCAATATTCAGAGCCCAGGGGCTCAGCTCCACCAATGTTTGGGGCTGGGTGGTCCCACCTGCTGCCCTCCCCGTGCCTCCCCCAAGTGTCCCCCGGCTTCCCCTTGTTGGCCCTGTTCACATCCCTGGGCCCCGGAGGGAGCAGAGTGTCCCTGCCTCTTCCGTGCAGCTTGCCTCCCTGCAGCAACTGCTGCCGCATGGGTCATAGAATCATAGAATCTCAGGGTTGGAAGGGACCTCAGGAGGTCACCTAGTCCAACCCCCTGCTCAAAGCAGGACCAATTCCCAACTAAATCATCCCAGACAGGGATTTGTCAACCCTTTCCTAGTGACCCCATCTCAACTGCCAGGGCAGACTGACTCTGAGCCTGCCCTTCCCCCTCAGACCCTTCCCTTTTCCGGTGGGACCCTCCACCAGCACAGCACTCCCTCCCCCACCCACAATCACTGCTCCTGCCCCATGCTGGGCAAGGAGGCAACCCCATCCCCCACCCCCAGTGAGGCTACAGTCAGGGGCAACAGGAGGGGAGGATACGCACACTGCACCCCCTGGCACCCACCATGGGAGAGGTGAGGGAGATTCCTGGACCTGAAAGGGGCCCTAGGAGCACATGCAGTGACAGTGGTGGGGGTGAGTATGCTGCCGGGGGGGCAGGAAAGAGGGTCCCCTCCCCCAGAGCTCGCTGCTGCCGGCAGGGAAAGGGCTAGGGGGAGTCCTCCTCTCTGGCCCCTGTCCCAGAGCAGCCTGCCTACACCCCAAACTCATCCCCAGCCCTGCCCCACCCCAGAGCCCACACCCCCAGCCAGAGCTTTCACCCCCCCCACTGCTCCCTGAGCCATCTACCCTAGCCCTGATCCCCTCCAACACCACAAACCCCTCATCTCCAGACCCAGCCAGAGCCCTCATCTCCTCACACCCCAACCCTCTGCCCTAGCCCTGAGCCCCTCCCACACACCAAACCCATCATCTCCGGCCCCAGCCAGAGCCCTCACACATCCCTGCACTCCAATCCTCTGCCTTACCCCTGAGCCCCCTCCAACACCCCAAACCCCTCAACCCCAGCCCTAGCCAGAGCCCTCATCCCCCTGCACCTTAACCATCTGCCCCAACCCTGAGCCCCCTTCTGCATCATGAACCCCTCATCTTCAGTCCCACCCCACAGCCCTCACCCCAACCCTCTGCCATAGCCCTGAGCCCCCTCTCACACTCCAAACCTCTCACCCCCAGCCCCACCCTGCACCCCCTCCTCTCCCAAACTCCCTCCCAGAGTCTGTACCCCCTCCCTCCACACCCCTTCCCATCCCCAAACTTCCTCCCAGTGCCTGCACCCCTCCTCCACCCCAGACCTCCTCCCCCACCCAAACTCCCTCCCAGAGCCTTGGGCAGGTGGGGGGCAGAGTTTTTGGGGGGCAGAGTTTGAGCAGGGGCAGGTCTGGGCACCACCAAAATTTCTACAAACCTGCCGCCCATGTCTGCACCAGCCCTAGCCCAGGCAGAGGGCAGCTCAGTGCAGAGACTTTCCCCTGGGAACTGCCACTCACCACTCAGCCCTGCATGGTTATGGTCAGGGACTGTGCTTATGCATTGACAAAGCTAGCACCTCCACCCCCTGAGCAGAGAGAGGCCCTGGCTCACTGGCTTTGCTGGCTCCACGTGGGCACAGCCTGCTCCAGCATGGGACCTGGTGTGTGGCCATGAGCCAGGAGAAGGCAGTGGGGGCAGACTTGATGACCTCTCAAGGTCTGTTCCAGCCTTCCTTTTCGATGAATCTATGATTCTAGATGCTGAGAGAACACACCCGTTCCAATGCCAGCAGCGGGGGTGCAAACAGAGAGAAAACCATGCTACAGGCAGCTCTGTTCCCCCGGGCTCAGCAGAGGTAAGACTACAAAGGTCTCTGGAGCTTCGGTGGGAGGGAGGAAGGTGGGAGCAAGGTTTTGCAGGGCCCCAGGAGGCATGTATGTGGGTGAGGGAGCACACCTACCTTCCTGTTACTGCACCTCCCCCTCATCTTCCCATTCTCACATCATCCCCATCCCTTGAGAGACAGGCATTGGTCAGCACATGGCCGAGGACACAGTCCGGCTCACACGGGGCAAACCCGCTGCAGTGTGCGCTAGCTGGACCTCCCCAGAGCAATCACAGCAAAAGGTAGGGCACACTTGATATTTTGTTTTAAAAAACTAGAATATAAAATTAACAGCACACATTGAATGGGTTAAAAACTAGCTAACTGATAGCTCTCAACATGTAATGGGGAATTGTCATCTAATGGGTCTGTTTCTTTATCAATGACTTGGAAGAAAACATAAAATCATCACCGATAAAGTTCGTAGATGACACAAAAATTGCGGCAGTGGTAACTAGAGAAGAGGACAGGATCTGGATCACTTGGTAGATTGGACACAAGCAAACAATATACATTTTAACACAGCCATAAGTAAATGTATACATATGGGAACAATGTAGGCCATACTTACAGTATGGAGACTCTATGCTGGGAAGCAGTGACTCTGAAAAAGATTAAGGGGGTGTGGTGGATAATCAGCTGAACATGATCTTCCACCGTGATGCTGTTGTCAGAAGAGTTAATGTGATCTGGGATGCATAAACAGGGGAATCTTGAGTAGGAGTAAAGATGTTATTTTACTTCCATATTTATTCCAGTCCAACAGCTGTTGGAATAGTGTGTCCAGGTCTAGTGCCCACAATTCAAGAAGTATGTTAACAAAATGGAGGGGGTTCAGTGAAGAGCCATGGGAATGATTAAAGGATTTGAAAACTTGCCTTGTAGTGGTAGATTCAAGGATAGTGGTAGATAAAAAAGTCTGTTTTGCTTAACACAGAGAAGGTTAAGGGGTGTCTTGATCACAGTCTAAGTACCCACACAGGGAACAAATATTTAATAATGGGCTTTTCAATCTAGCAGACAAAGGTCTAACTCCATCCAATGGGTGGAAGTTGAAGCTAGACAAATTCAGACTAGAACTAAGGTGTACATTTTTTAACAGTGAGAGTCATTAACAATTGGAGCAACTTACTGAGAGTAGCGGTGGTGTCTCTATCACTGGCAATTTTTCAATCAAGACTGAATGTTTTTGTCAGAGATCTGCTCTAGGAATTATTTGGGGGCAGGTCTCTGGTCTGTGTTATACAGGAGGTTTAAACTAGATGATCACAATAGTTCTCCTGGCCTTAGAATCTGTGACTTTATGCACATGGCTGAGGAATTCTGCATGGGCACACTGTCCACCAGGGCCATATCGGCTTTCCCTGGGCTCTGCGCATCTTCTCTCATTCAGAATTCTGCTGCTTGCTTCCCCTCCCACCCACTGAGACAGACCCACTGCACACACACACACACAGTCCCTCTAAGAGCATGGCACACACCTCCCACGAGCATCCCGTCTCATCACATGTATCTGTAGTCTTTAAACCAGTCCTGGCCCTGGTCTCAGGCCATATCCCCAGGGCTTCATCCCAGGAGGCAATGGTTTCATCCTCTTAGTCAGTTCTGGCCCCAGCTCAGCCTCCTGACAGTTCAGTTCCTGGGGGTGGTGTTACCATTGTCCAATTGTAGGCCCTTCCTCAATGGCCTGGGGGGGGAGGGGGAGAAATCTAGGCCTGCCCACTCCTCTGGGTCCCAGCCCAGGGACCCTAATAATAGCAGCTGTGCACCACCATGTCCCCTTAGCAAAACTGCCTTCAGTTCCCTGGGTAGCTTCCCCATAGGCCCAGCCTTCACTGACGCCTTACCCTTAACTCTGGGCTCTTCTAAGCTCAGGCCCAGCAGCCAGCCAGGCACTCCCTCTTCACTCCCCTAGTCCCTACTAACACTGAGCTGTCCATTGCACTGCAGGTCCCTTTGGCCAGCAAGGAGCACCACCTGCACTACTCTAGCTCCCACAAGGAACTGAGTTTGTGTTAGCCCTGCAGTTCCTTTTTATAGGGCCCTCCTGGGCCCTGATTGGCTGCTCCCTGCAGCCTTTCTGATTAGCTGCTTCCCCTGCAGCCACTCTAGGCTGCCTGGAGGACCTCCCCTTTGCTCTATTCTGGGGCAGGGTAATGCAGGCCCCCCGCTCCAGCAGGGGTCTCTGGACCTAGTCTACCCCATCACACCCACCCACAGAACCACTAGGCTACTGCCTGCTTCACTAGCCATCCATCCAATCCCTCTCTCTCTCACTCACACACACACACACACACACCCCTGTATCTTTCCAAGAGCTAATGGGTGCCTTGACGTGGGCCTGATGAATGAGGGATATAAATAAGGACACACAAGAACATGTAGATGGCATCAGGGGGCCTCGATGCTGTACTGGAGTGACCAGCCTGCCAGGGCTCTGGACATGTGGGAGTTGGACGGGGCAGGGAAGGCCCCAGTCTTGCTGGAGGAAAATGCACATGTCCCCATTCTCCACAGTGACCAAACCAGAGTGGTGCACCCCAGGTGGCAGCTTGAGCAGGTGCGATCTAGCCATCTCCTTTGGAAGGGGATGGATTCCCTCTGGCTGCAGAGGGACAGAAGGGACATGGGAGCGTTGGACCAAACTGGCACAGTGGGCCAGGCCAGGGGTGCCAGACCAACCTCCTGACTCAGACAGCACCCCCCCTAGGGCCAAGTGTGCCATAGCCTGCTGTGGGGACAGAAAAGGGGGAAGGGGAAGAAGCGCTCTCACCAGCTCACAGCTGCCACCACTGTCCTCAGGGACTGGGCACGCCCCATGGCTTGGCCACCCTCAGCACTGCTGTCAGGTGTGGGGGGGTCCCCCCATTTGGCCTTTGAGAACATTGGGGTGTTCTTGCCTCATTGCTCCCTTCTACCTCTGCCCCATGGTCAGGCTTGGCTGCCTCCTGCCTACTCTGCTCCTCCCCCGCCCCAGGGCCAGAATCAGGGTATGGTGCTTCTGGTGGGATCCCTCCAGGGTAATCCACCCCACTAGTGGGAGCCCAGCGACTCCTGGCCCTGCCTCCTGGTGACTGTGACCACGATCTCCTTCCCCTACCCATCTCTGGCTTAGCTGCAGCCTCTGCTTGGATCCTGCATACCAGCCATTTGGGGTAGGAGATCCCACAGACTGTGTGTGGTTTGAGACCTCAGGCTGCACCCAGTTTGGAGCACCTCTGCTGCTTGAATAGGGCCCGATCCCCCAGTGTCTATGGCCTGGCTCCAGCGTGTCTGCCATAGCTCTGTTTCTGTCTGTCTCAGGCGTGGCCCACATTAGTGGCTAAGATCTGGTCTGGCTCACAAAGGCATTGGTGATGCTCATGGACCCATTCTGGGGCTCCTGGACTCTGGTTCCCTGCAGTCCCCAGTTAGATGCCCAAGGTGATGTCTATCAGCAGCCAGCCTTGCTTGCTGAATCTCAGGAAGTAGCGGTTGTATTTAGTGGCGGTGAGCACCGTACATGTAGGTCAGCTCCAGCAGGTAGGAAGGCTTGTAACTCTGCTGCATCTCGGACAGGGTTGTCGGCCCCACTAACAGTATCTGGCTGGCTTGTTCATTGCCATGTGGGTGGTACGTTGTTGTCCATAGCTTGGGCCTGCTGTGCAGACAGCACAATTCTTTGAACATCTGTGACTCGAAGGGGCAGCCGTAGGACTGGACAATGTAATGCCAGAAGGCTTCTGTGGTTGCTCTGGCCGTGAGCTCCCTGAGGGGTGCGGTGACCTGCTTGTCCTGACCTGAAATTTTTCCTATTTTCCTTCTTTCCTCCTTCTCACTTCCCAGTCCCCTACTTTTATTTTCCTCTTCTTTTATTTTACCACCTCACCTCCTACCCAGGCTCCCGTTCCCCTGCTAACTCAGCATCGATTCTTCTCCTTCTCAAACAGCTTTTTCCAGCTGCCCCTTCAAGTGGATTCCAAGTGCCCCCAGCTCGAGCTGCCTTCTCCTTGGCCGTCTCTCTCTCCCCAGGAGAGCATTCTGTGCTGCTGCATCACAGCTGCAGCAGGTGCTAGTGCCAGGGTCAGGGTTGCTACAGCTGACTGCCCCATCCTGGATCTCTAGGCCCAGCCTTTCCCTGTCACTGACTGCCCCATCCTGGATCTCTAGGCCCAGCCTTTCCCTGTCACTGACTGCCCCATCCTGGATCTCTAGGCCCGGCCTTTCCCTGTCACTGATTGCCCCATCCTGGATCTCTAGGCCCAGCCTTTCCCATTCAATGACTGCCCCATCCCAACTTTTGAATCTCCAGGCTCAGCTTTTTGGTCACTGACTGCCCCATCCTGGGAGCTCCAGGCCTGGCCTTTCCCTGTCACAGGCTGCCCAATTCTGGGGCTTCAGGCCCAGTCCCAGGCACCTGTAGGGTTACCAGGTGTCTGGTTTTCAATCGGATCATCTGGTCGAAAAGGGACTCTGGTGGCTCCGGTCAGCAGTGCTGACAGGGCCATTAAAAGTCCAGTCGGCGGTGAAGCAGGGCTAAGGCAGGCTCTCTGCCTGCTGTGGCCCCTCGCAGCTTCCAGAAGCAGCGCTATGTCCCCCCTCTGACTCCTACACATAGGGGCAGCCAGGGGGCTCCGCACGCTGCCCCAGCCCCAAGTGCCGGCTCTGCAGCTCCCTTTGGCCGGGAACCACAGCCAATGGGAGCTGCAGGGGCAGCACCTGTGGATGGAGCAGTGCACAGAGCTGCCTGGCCACACTTCCACGTAGGAGCTGGAGGGGGGACATGCTGCTGCTTCCGGGACCCACTTGAGGTAATCGCCACCCGGACCCTGCACTCACTTCCATGCCCCAACCACTTGCCCCAGCCCTGATCCCCCTCCCACCCTACGAACCCCTCAGTCCCAGCCCAGAGCCCCCTCTTACACCCCAAAGTCTGCACCCCCAGCTGGAGCCCTCACACCCCCCTGCACCCAAACCCCCGGCCCCAGCCCCGAGCCCCTCCTGCACCCCAAACCCCTCATCCCTGGCTCCACACCAGAGCCTGCACCCCCATCTGGAGCCCTCACCCCCTGCACCCCAACCCACAGCCCAGTGCCCCCTTCTGCACCCCGAACCCCTCATTTCTGGCCCCACCCCAGAACCCACACCCCCAGACCAGAGCCCACACCCCAACCTCTTGCCTCAGCCCGGAGCTCCCTCCCATACTCCGAACCCCTCAGCTCCACCTCCCAGCCCGGAGCTCCCTCCTGCACCCCAAACCCCTCCTCCCTGGCCCCACCCTAGAGCCTGCACCCCCAGCAAGAGCCTTCACCCTTCCCACACCCCAAACCCCTGAGCCAGCCCAGTGAAAATGAGCATGTGAGTGAGAGTGGGGAGAACGAGCAACAGAGGGAGGGGGGATGAAGTGAATGGGGGGCAGGGCTTCAGACATGGGGTGGGGCAGGGGCAAGGCAAGGGTGTTAAGTTTTGTGTGAGTAGAAAGTTGGCATCCCTAGGCCCCTGTTATCTGAAAGATGTAGAAGGACTGGCTCTGTGCCATCCTCAGCCACGTGCCATCCCCAGCCCTGCAGACTTAGAACACAAGTTACTGGTATTTGCAATTTATGCCTGTGTTATGTGTGTTCTATCTGCAGTTCTGCAAGCATGACATCCCTGGGGCAGAGGGCAGCATGAGGCCTGTGTACAGGACAGATATATTCCTAAGTGGGGCATGGGTTCTGGTCCAAGAGCTGCATATAGCTGAACCACTCAGTAATTTCAACCATAATGTAATTAAATGTAATATCCTTATAGATGGAAAAGGCCAAAGAAGCCCATCACAGTAGCATTTCACTTCAAAAAGGGGAGCTGCACAAAAATGAGGAAGTTTAGTTAAATAGAAATTTAAAGGAACAGTCACAAAGGTGGAATGCCTGCAGGTGGCCCGGAGACTATGTAAAAACACCATAATAGAGGTTCAAACTAAATGTATAACCCAAATGGGGGGAAAAAAATCAGTAAGAGGACCAAAAAAATGCCACCATGGCCAAAGAGCAGAGTAAAAGAGGAGACTAGAGGCAAAAAGGCATCCTTTAAAAATTGGAAGTCCAAACCTACCGAGGAAAATAGAAAGGAGCATAAACTCTGGTGAGTCAAGTGTCAAGGTATAATAAGGCTGGCTAAGAAAGAATGTGAAGAGCTATTAGACTCTATTAGGCACAAACTAACAGCAAAAAATAAATGATAATAAAATAAAATAAAAAATTTTAAAAAATGAAGTACATCAGAAGCAGGAAGCCTGCCAAAGAGCCAGTGGGGCTATTGGACAATGGAGGTGATCAAGGAGCACTCAGGGAAGACAGTCAATAGAAGGGGGACACCAGGATGCGCGACAGAGACTACATAGTGCTCTTTCTATAATCATTACTTTCATTAGTCAACCACACACTGCAAGCTGGCAAAGGAGAGTGAGACTAATACAAAATGCACAGTATTTGCATTGCTCACACCACGCCTTGCAGAAAAACTGGAAGTCTTAGTCATCATTCTCACCATCACTGGTTGTCACCCTGGCATCATCCCTCCCAAGGCAGGCAGGCTGGGATACAGATTTAATAATGTGTTATGCTGATGCCTTTTCCTTATTTGAATTTCCACACCCCACTGTTTTTCATAGGCTAACTCATTAATTCCCCTTATGCTCAGTAACATTTACCTCCCTTAATCATCATAATAATAGGCAGTTACCTCAAGGAAGTCTCCAACTTTTCACCCCATCTGCAAAGGACACCTTCTGGTGTCTACTGATCTCTAGTAGACATTATTATCCAAACTCAGCAGCTGTTTTCAAACTATCAACCTGTCACAAACAGACATGCTTAGCAGATATTAACTTAATTTATAGCTATAATATAGCTAATTTAGCCTAAATCCTAAAGCCTAATTTGGCTAAACTAAATATCTTACAGCACTAAGACCTCTAGGCCCTGTGTTACAACATGAATTAATACTTATATTTCACCTCTATCTCCTAAATATACCTGATCTCTTTTATCCTTGGCTATAAGTTGTCCCCCTTGATGGGCTGATTAGCTATAAAAAAGCCAATCACACATTACTATATTAAGGGCTGGTTGTTTTGTGATGGACAAATAGAAGCATAGGGATATACCTGATGAGAGAGAGAGAGAGAGAGAGTGTATAAAAATTACTTTGGGTTGTTTTTAGTGCTGTTGATTAATCACAGTTAACTCATGAGATTAACTCAAAAAAATTAATCATGATTTAAAAAATTAATCGGAATGAATTGCACTGTTAAACAATAGAATGGAATAACAATTGAAATTTATTAAATATTTTGGATGTTTTTCTACATTTTCAAATATATTGATTTCAGTTACAACACAGAATACAAAGTGTATAGTGCACACTTTATATTATTTTTATTACAAATATTTGCACTGTAAAAATGATAAACAAAAGAAATAGTATTTTTTCAATTCACCTCATACAAGTACTGTAGTGCAATCTCTTTATCATGAAAGTGCAATTTACAAATATAGATTTTTTTGGTTATATAACTGCACTCAAAAACAAAACAATGTAAAACTTCACAGCCTACAACTCCACTCAGTCCTACTTCTTGTTCAGCCAATTGCTAAGACAAATAAGTTTGTTTACATTTACAGGAGATAATGCTACCCACTACTTACTTACAATGTCACTTGAAAGTGAGAATAGGCTTTCGCGTGGCAATTTAGTAGTCAGCATTGCATGTATTTACATGACAGATATGCTAAACATTCATATGCCCCTTCATGCTTCAGCCACTATTCCAGAGGACGTGCTTCCATGCTGATGACACTCATTAAAAGCAAATGCGTTAATTAAATTTGTGATTGAACTTCTTGGGAGAGAATTGTATGTTTCCTGCTCCATTTTACCCGCATTCTGCCATATATTTCATATTATAGCAGTCTTGGATGATGACCCAGCACATGTTGTTCATTTTAAGATCACCTTCACCACAGATTTGACAAAACAAGATTTCTAAAGATAGCTACAGCACTCGACCCAAGATTTAAGAATCTGAAGTGCCTTCCAAAATCTGAGGGGGACAAGGTGTGGAGCATGCTTTCAGAAGTCTTAAAAGAGCAACACTCTGATGTGGAAACTATAGAAGCTGAACCACCAAAAAAGAAAATCAACCTTCTGCTGGTAGCATCTGACTCAGATGATGAAAATGAACATGCATCAGTCCATACTGCTTTGGATCGTTATCAAGCAGAACCTGTCATCAGCATGGACACATCTCTCAGGACATCCAGGCTTCTGCAGAGGAGGAACAATGTCACGAGGCACCTTTTGCTGTGAGCCAGTTCTGATTTTGGCCTCCTTGGAGTACCTTGGATTGTTGTTAGAGACCTGCAAAGACCTTGTCTTTTTCCTGGTACACCTCTACCCCGATATAACGCTGTCCTCGGGAGCCAAAAAATCTTACTGCGTTATAGGTGAAACCGCGTTATATCGAACTTGCTTTGATCCGCCGGAGCGCGCAGTCCCACCCCCCGGAGCGCTGCTTTACCGCCTTATATCTGAATTCGTGTTCTATCGGGTCCCGTTATATCGGGATAGAGGTAGAGATGGAGGTAGAGGTGTACAGCTTTAGTTAATTAGCATGGTAGATTTTATCCATCTCTCTTTTCCCACCTGTTCTTCTGAATGTATACGCAGAGGAACTGAGTTTATCAATGATGTGGTAAAGCCCTCTCCACTGGTTACATAGCCATGCTTTGGCACTAATGTGATAAAAGCATGACCAGATCTCCAACTCCTCACTGGTTTTTATCAAAGTAGGAGTTCACCTTGCTTGGATTTTCACAATTTTAAACAGCTACATACCAATGCACTTTGTACGCCCGCTTGTGCGAGGATGCAAGTATGTATCCATTTTCCTAATTTGGAAGTAACTGGTTTGCCATAATTCCATTTTTCTTTTGGTCGTCACCTCAAAAAGGTGATTGGTCAAGTGAGGCAGCAGGAGTTACTCTAAAAGCCATTAAAATGACAGGAATTCCAACACCCCAAATTGCCATGGCCATTTATCAGCTTTCAATTTGATAATTGGATTTGTTCTTTCAACTATCCCTGAAAATTGTCGGTGATAAGAGAAGTGGAACTTTTGTTAAATGATATTCTAACCAATAAAGTGAGGTGTTTTTTTTTCTTTGATGTCATTTTTGATGAGAAACCTCAGAGAGAAAACATCAGAGCCTTAGCAGTGGCAGAAGTTGGGTTAACCTTTAAGGGAAAAGCTTTTACTCACTTTGAAAAAGAGATCCACTCTCACATACCTTTTGTGTAAGAGATAGTGGTCCTACAAAATCAATTTGGAAGGTTTAATCGGTTCCCTGGTGTTTTTCAAAAGGAACATCTATACCGAGAGTTTTAACCGCCGAATTGTTTTTACAATATTTTTATTTTCCTTTTGCAGGGCTTTCAAATCAGGGACTGAGTCCTTTTGACTTCCCTTAATCAAAGTCTTTGAAATGGGAGTGATAGGCTGGCTCACAAATGTGAGAGCCTGTTTACGTCACATCTCCTACATCACTTTCTGGGCGCTAAATTAGCTTTATTGTTTGGCCATGTAGGCCCTGTGTTAAGACATTAGTTAATACGCTAGTTCACCTCTGTAGCCTAAATATATCTGATACTTCTGTATAGTATAACTGGGTGTGGCAAAGTGGGATTTTTTTGTAATATTTTTATGAATCCTATGTGTGCCTCAGTTTCTCCCCATTACTTTGCAATGCTACCCAGTGTGGGAAAAAGGATTACATTTGCTCTCAGGAAAGACTAAGGTTTTGTCCACATTACCAAGTTTTTTTTTGCCAAAAACTGACTTTTGGTAACAAAACAGTGAGTGCATACACACTGCAATGCGACTTTTGCTGGGAAAAATGCCATTTCGGTGACAAAATACTTCCACCCCTTTGAGAGACTTTTTTCTTTTCCCTTTCCTTTATTATTGACAAAGAGCCAGTGTAGTCCATAAATGGCTATTAGCCAGGATGGGTAAGAATGGTGTCCCTAGCCTCTGTTCGTCAGAGGATGGAGATGGATGGCAGGAGAGAGATCACTTGATCATTGCCTGTTAGGTTCACTCCCTCAGGGGCACCTGGCATTGGCCACTGTCGGTAGACAGATACTGGGCTAGATGGACCTTTGGTCTGACCCGGTATGGCCTTTCTTATGTTCTTATGTAGTCACCATGCCGGCTTCAATCGCTTTATTTGGCCTCCAGAAAGTGTCCCACAATGCCCATCCTGACTGCTCTGGTCAGCAGTTTGAACTCCGCTGCCCTGCAGCCAGGTAAACAACAATCCATCCTCCCTCTGGCAAACCCCAGGAATTTTAAATTCCATTTCCTGCTTGCTGGCTCGGCGTGGAGAGGTCTCATCGCATCTTCCCAGGTGACCATGGCACCAAACACTCTCCCGCCTGGACCCGCCCCCAGCCTCTTACCCCCGGCTCCCTCCTCACCCGGAGTCTCAGCGCCTCGCCGGAACAGCCGCAGCGTGTGGCCGGCGGGGCCTGAGCTCCGTCCCACTCAGAGCCGCGTGGTGAGGGGGCGGGGCTGGGAGCTCCACGCTGAGTGGAGGCAGCTGAGCTCAGCCCGGAGCTCCCAGCCCCGCCCCCTGACGACGCAGCTCTGAGCGGGGCGGGGCTCAAGGGCCCCGGCGGAGACTCGGTGTTTGATGCGCTGAGGCTCCAGGAGAGGGGCGGAGGCGGGAGCCCCCGCTGTTCTCTTGGGGGCCCCTGCGGAGCCCGGGCCCGGGGCAAATTGCCCCCTTTGCCCCCCCCCGGGCAGCCCTGGTTTTCGGTAGCATTTTGGCAGCGGGTCCTTCATCTGGAGCAACTGGGGGGAGGGATAGCTCAGTGGTTTGAGCATTAGCCTGCTAAACCCAGGGTTGTGAGCTCAATCCTTAAGGGGGGCCACTTAGGGATCTGGGGTAAAATCAGTATTTGGTCCTGCTAGTGATGGCAGGGGGCTGGACTTGATGACCTTTCAAGGTCCCGTCCAGTTCTAGGAGATAGGATATCTCCCCTGCCACTGAAGTGCCACCAAAGACCTGGTAGGGAACCATATGGTAAGTACAAGCCAGAGGGGGATGGTGTAAACAAGCTTTTCTGATTTTTATTAAGTCAACTTTTGGGTGTCAATATAAGTGTAGTCAATAAAACTTGGTAGTGTAGACAAAGTCTAAGGCATGGGTGTGTGTAAGCTGCCTCCATGTCTGGGTGGAATTAATAGAGTCATTAAAGAATTGGCTGAAACCAACCAAGATCAACAAGTGGTCCAGACAGACAATACAACCTCCAGTGAATCATGTATCAACACTCAACAGCAGGATGCTCTGGCCAAGGTGGGTTGTGAACTCAGCATGGCCCTGCCTGGAGAGCAAAGGACAGATGTGTCCAGCAGTGAAAACGTGGGCTCTGGAAGAAATAGGCAGCTTTCTTTTGAACTGACTAAGGGTATGTCTACACTACCCACCGGATCGGCAGGCAGCAATCGATCCAGCGGGGGTTGATTTATTGTGTCTAGTCTAGACATGATAAGTCAATCCCCGAGCGCTCTCCTGTCAACTCCTGTACTCCACCACCAAGAGAGGTGCAGGAGAAGTCGATGGGGGAGCGTCAGTAGTCAACTCACTGCAGTGAAGACACCACGGTGAGTAGGTCTAAGAATGTTGATTTCAGCTACGTTATTCACGTAGCTGAAGTTGCATGACTTAGATTGATCCCGCTCCCAGTATAGACCAGGCCTAAGGAAGTCAGAGGGAGACACAGAACTTGAAAATGAAGTTCACTACAGCTGCTGGTGAATTGCTCTGGTTTGACCAGAACGGCCTATGCTTTAACCTTCATTTCTCTATGCTAACCTAAGGACATCCAGTGCCATGTTCTAGTGGACTAATAAATCCTACTCTGTTTTGAAAACGGTGTTTGAGTATCACTGAAAATAATGGCTGGGTGCATTAGTCCCAGTGCTTAATTTGTAACAAAAGAGGTGCCGGGGCTCAAGCAAGTTTTTTTACTTTCGTAACTGATGTAGCAAGCCCAAAGGTCCCAGGGCTAGGAACTGCCAAGCCTAGAGGTGCCGTGGCTAAGCCCTGGCACAAATTAAGCCCTGATTCACTGGCACCAACTCCATGGGTGCTCTGGGGCTGGAGCACCCATGGGGAAAAATTGGTGGGTGCTCTGCACCCACTGGCAGCTCCCCGCCCCAGCTCACCTCTGCCTCCGCTCCACCTCTGCCTCTTCCCCTGAGCATGCTGCGCGTTCTGCTCCTCCCCACTGCCTCCCAGCATTTGGTGCCACGAAACAGCTGATTTGCACAGCAAGCCTGGGAGGGAGTGGGGAGGAGGGGAACGTGGCATGCTTGGGGGAGGAGGCGGGGCCGGGGCAGGGATTTGGGGAGGGATCCAATAGGAGCAGGGAGGGGTGGAGTTGGGGCGGGGACTTTGGGGCACTGGTGGAATCGGGAGGGGGGGCGGGGAGGTGAGCACCCACCAGTGCTGAAAAAAGTTGGTGCCTGTGCCCTGATTAGTCCCTGAAGAGTGTACAAGACTCTACCAGGAGTCTGTCTCAGCTGGACTTGCTGAACAGAGTTCATGGCATGAAGCAGAGATGCTGGAGCCCTATAGCAAAGTCTAGGAGCCAGCAAGCAGTGTGGCCTACCCTGAAGGAAGTGTAATACTCGGCACACTAAAGGGGTTCCTCTCAGAGACTGTTTAAAAACTGGGGCATAACACAGATCCTGTGGATCCCTGACATTGGGTTCAACAAAGAATTAGAGCAGTTCATGGAGGATACGTCCAGCAATGGCTAATAGGCAAGGTGATCAAGGCCACAACCCTGCTCCAGGTGCCCCTAAAACTTCTCACTACCAGAAGCTGGGGCTGGACAACATGGATGGATTTATCAAAATTGCCCTGTTCTGTTAATTCCCTCTGAAGCGTCAGGCACTGGCCGCTGTCAGAAGACAGGATTCTGGGCTAGATGGATCACTGGTCTGACCCAGTGTGACCGTTCTTATATCTGGGCTGTTCCAGGGGACAGAACAAAACCCTCAAAGTTCTAAGCTTAATCAGTCAGTTTGTACTGAAGCTAAACAAGGAAAAGTATGTTTTCCACCTATACCAAATGGAGCTTTTAGGACAGACAATAAAGGTAAAAGAAACGATTTCAACAGCTCCAGTTCTCAAGTACAATGATGTGAACTAACCCACAATTGTTGGTGCGGATGCAAGCAGCTATGGCCTAGGTGGTGTATTGTTGCAACAACATGGATCTGAGTGGAAGTTAGTTGCATTTTGCTCCCGCACACTCTCAGAAACAGAAATACAACATGCACAGATTGAAAAGGCGTGCCTAGCGAGCGTATGGGCATACATTCCATTTTACAGATATCTGTGTGAATTGGATTCCTTTACACTGACAACAGGCCATAAACTGCTTATTATCTTCATCAATGGAAAGCAGTGCTTGATCCAAGTCCTAAGATGCCCACGTCTATCAATAGGTTAATGTGATTTAACCCAATTGCTAGTTATGTTCCTGGGGAAAATATGGCAATAGCAGACATTGTGACAGCCCAACATTGTACTCAACCACTCATGAGCTCGAAGATGGCATGAAGACATATGGATGCTGTAGATGCATCCAGACCAGTGTCACAAGACACTATACCAGCTACAACAAACAACCTTGACACACAACTTCAAGAAGTTCTAAGTTACATTAGAGCCATCTGGCCCAAGTATCTAAAAGGCACTAAGGAAGTGACAATTGCAGTACATGGACAATTAAGCAAGTCAAATAGACTCATGATTAAAGGTAAGTGCCTCATAAATTTCAAATGAAAGGAGAAATCCTACACTTTATCCATGACGGACATCAAGGACTAACTAACTGCTGTGAACAGGCCAACCTGTCAGTATGGTGGCCAGGCATCAGCAAACATATAAAGAATCTGCAGGTGAACATTGCAGAAGTAACAAATCATCATAATACAAAGAACCTTTAACAATAACATCTCTACCAGACAGAAGTTGGAAGAGACCAGCTGCAGAAGTAAGTGAATTCAGAGGACATCATTACCTGAACATATTGGTCTATTTTTCCAGATGTATAGAAATCACATCATATCACAGTGTTATAGAGAAACTGAAATGCACTTCTGCTCATTTCAGTATTCCTGAACCACCAGTGACAGACAATGGACCACAATTCTTTGCAGTGGAATTTAAGTCATTCCAAATGAAATATGATTTTGATCATATTACTAGCAGCCCACATTACCCACAAGCAAATGAAGGGGCTGAGAGAGGTGTACAGACAACCAAGAAAATCCTACGACAGGAAGATCCATTCCTTGCTCTTCTGAGCTACAGATCAACACTGATAACAGCTACTGAGTATAGTCCAGCACAATTCCTCATGGGAAGACAATTTAGAACTACTGTTCCGATTTGGGACAAGAACCTCTCTCCAAAGTGGCCAGACATGAAGAGTGTAGCCAAAGAGAACTTATGAACACTTTTACAATAGACATCACTCAGTTAGAGAGCTGCTGGGTCTAGAACCTGGTGACTGTGTTCATGTCAAATTGGATGGAGAAAAGGAGGGAGAACACCAGCTGTTGTCACAAAGAAAAATAATTCATCACCCAGATCGTATGTGATTAAGACTAAGAGTGGAGACTTCAACAGAAACTGTCCACATCTACAGTTTATTCCTCAGAAAGAACCATCAGAGCAAACTCTACAGATGACGGATGCAGAAGAAGAAGACTCAAAGATTCCAAAATGACCACAGCCTGTCATTGCACCTAATGGTCGGCCAGATGACAAAGTTGTTACATGTTCTGGTTGTGTAATTAGAAAACCAGTATGATTCAGAGACACTTAATAGACTGATACATACTGAACTTCAAAGATAGCATGAGTGTACATTTTGAAAAATTTTGTAAATCGTAGGAATCATGGGCAGCAGGTGGGATGCGGCAAGCAGCGGGGCCTCGTGGGGGAAGGGGATGGAGGAGAGTAGGGATGCAGTGAGCAGCAGGGCCTCGTGGGGGAGGGGGGATGGAGGAGAGGAGAGATGCAGTGAGCAGTGGGGACCTCCAAAGGTGGGGGGTAGGGTGGAGTGGAGGAGAGGAGGGACTCAGCCAGGCAGCGGCGGATCCTTGGGGAAGGGGCGGAGCACAGACAGGAAGAGGCGGAGTGCAAGCAGAGCCACCATGGCCCCGGCAGCCGGTCGCAAGGGAGGCTTAGCCTCCTCTGGCCTATTATACTCGCCGCCTACGGTAGGAATGTAAAACTTAAAGGGGAAGATGTAATGGAACTCTAAACTGTATAATGCCATTCGCCACTAGGTGGAGCCCTGTGTAGCATTCCTTATCTGAGCTGCTCATAGCTAGAGCCGGCAGTGTGTTAAAGAGATCTTAAAGGGTAGGTCCACATAGCGATCAATCTATCGGGGATTGATATATCGCGTCTCGTCTAGACGCGATATATCGATTCCCAAACGTGCTCCCGTCAACTCTGGAACTCCACCAGGGCGAGCGGTGGTAGCGGAGTCGATGGGGGAGCCGCGGCCGTCGATCCCGCGCTGTGAGGATGGGAGGTAAGTCAAAATAAGATACGTCGACTTCAGCTACGCTATTCCCGTAGCTGAAGTTGCGTATCTTAGATCGACACCCCCTCCCCCCCAGTGTAGACCAGGCCAAAGAGAACACACCTTCATGAATCTTTCTCTGGGGTGGAAGCTCTGTTACATGACAACCTGCATTCGGCTTCACTCTTTGTTAACAAAATATGGTGGCAGCGTCTCAGCAGTGAGTTCTCAGCAGTGCGGCAGCAGACAACATGAGCCAGGGAACTTGGTGTAAAGCCCTGTTGGCCAGAGCCCTGGATTTTGCAGACACAAACCTAGCCCAGAAATGGTGGAAGCAGGGGAAGGAGGAGTTTGAGCTGTGTACAACCTGTGGCCAGGCAGGAGGACAACCACGTGGTGGGAATGTGGCTGACAGAGTCCCATTAGCCAGATTTCCTCTGGGAACAAAGCATGCAGGCTTTGCTATAATTGCTGCTAAACCTGGCTCATGCATGAAGGGATAACTGCTCTCTGCAAGCCAATGAAGGAAGCTTAATGCCATTCCTTGAGGTTCAAGATGATGGTTATAATTTGGATTAATTAGTAATAAACAGAGAGCTTCATTAATCATACTAGATCCACGGAGAGGTGACACTTTGATCCCCTAAACTGCAGGCATTGATTGGAGGTGTTCAGCTCTCTGCTTCCCATTAATTTCTCTCTCAAGGCACCTGCAAACAAATATGCCTGCAGCTAATCTCTCTCTTCTGAGGAGAACTGTGGGATTTGGAAGGGTCTCTTCACTCCTGTGTTCTGAAGGTTACTCCTGTGTTCTGACAGTTACAAAGCCCTCACTCTGATCCGTACAGGAGAGTAGTTAGGAAATTGTGAGCTTTACAGTATTCTGAGCTCCATAATCATTGCCACCGAGATTCACTGGCTCACGTCAGGCTGGAAGGAAGCAGAGCTTATCCAGGCATTGATGTAATGTGCCGAGACTTCCCAGCTAATTGCTGTGGAGTGCTCTGGGGATCCAGGATAAAAGCTCCTACAAAGGCAGAAACCTGGAGCTGCATCTCCTTTCACAGCTGTCCTTGTTGGTGTGGGTTGAACATGTGGGGAATACTCTAGGACAGAGGTCAGCAACCTTTCAGAAGTGTTGTGCCGAGTCTTCATTTATTCCCTCTAATTTAAGATTTCACGTGCCGGTGATACATTTAAATGTTTTTAGAAGGTCTCTTTCTATGTCTATAATATATAACTAAACTATTGTTGTATGTAAAGTAAATAAGGTTTTAAAAATGTTTTAAGAAGCTTCAATTAAAATGAAATTAAAATGCAGAGCCTCCCGGACCGGTGGCCAGGACCCGGGCAGTGTGAGTGCCACTGAAAATCAGCTTGCGTGCCACCTTCATCAGCAACATGCGGCTCCAGAGCGGCATGTGGCTCATTGGCTGCCCCCTTGCGGCTCTTTGCAGGCTCTGCCTGCCTGCCGTGGCCCCACACTGCTCCCCGAAGTGGCCAGCTGCTGGCATGTCTCTGCGCACCTCTGGCAGTGGGGAGGCAGCTCTGCACACCGCCTCTGCCCCCAGCACCATCCTCACAGTTCCCATTGGCTGGTTCCTGGCCAATGCGAGCTGCAGGGGCAGTGCTTGCGGGCACAGGCAGTGCATGGAGACCCGCTGCCCCCCTTCTCCCCAAGGGGCAGGCCGAGACGTGCTAGCAGCCAGCCGCTTCTGGGAGCAGCATAGGGCCACAGCAGGCAGTCAGCCTGCCTGAGCCCTGCTGCACCGCTGGCCAGAAACCGCCTCCCAGCCAGAGCCTACACCTTGCATCCTCTCCTGCACCCCAATCCTGCAGCCCAAGCCCAGAGCCCCCTTCTGCACCAATCTCCCTCCCAGAGCCCATGACCCTTAGCCTCTCCTGCACTGCAATCCTCTGCACCAGCCCAGAGCCCCCTCCTGTACCAAACTCTCTCCCAGAGGCCAGTTTATTCCATCATCTATTTTGTTTTTTTAAATCAGAATTTGTTTGTCACTTGCTCTATACCTGCTCTCTTTGTGTAAGTGTACAAGTAGCTTTGCATGTGATGCGGCTCTCAAAATATTTTGGTCAAAGACAAAAACAAAAACATGGCTCTTCTTCTTTGAAAGGCTGCTGACCACTGCCTTAGGGCCTTGTCCTGGTGCAATCCCAACAGCCAGCCCGGAACGCCTTCCCATTCCCCTGGGCCTCTACCAGCACTGCTCTGTCCAAGGTCCTGTAGCTCCCTCAGCCAGCCAAGCACACTATCCACTCTCCTCCAGGTCCAGCAAGGAACTGACCTCACCAGCTCTGCAGTCTTCTCATACTAGCCAGGTGGGCCCCTGTTGGCTTCTCCCTGCTGGGGCGGAGTGTGGCAGGGCAGTGAGGCCTCCAGCAGGGGTCTCTGGACCTAGTCGGCCCAGTGACATCATGGTTTAAAGACTTCAAGTCACAGAGACTCCACCATTTAAACTAGTGAAAACCTGCAAGTGACCCGTGTCCCACACTTCAGAGAAAGGCTAAAAACACGATGGTCCCCACCAGTCTGACCAAGGGGGAAATTCCTTCCCGACCCCAAATATGCCGATCAGTTAGACCCTGAGCATGTGGGCAAGACCCACCAGCCAGACACCTAGGAAATAATTCTGTGTAATAACTCTGAGCCCTCCCCATCGAGTGTCCCATCACCGGCCGTTGGGGATATTTTCTACCATCCGCTGCAGATGGGCCACATGCCATTGTAGGCAGTCCCATCCTACCTCCACTCCTTCGTCTTCTGTGCACGCACAGACCACCCAGAGACTCTCTACTGTGGTTTACTTACTGTTCCCTGCCGCCTTTGCAGCTGCTTGCAGCGCTTTATCTATGATAGCACATAATTCCTGTCCCCTTAGACCAAGGAGAGGAGGAAGGAGCGGTCTCCTGGGACTAGCTCTGAGATTCTGCCTCTCTCCCACCGCACCTTTTCTACTTTCTGGCCGAGCGGCTTACTGAGCCTCGCAGCTCTCTCCAGCCCATCTCCGCCCTGTCAATTAAGCACAACTGTCACCCTCAGGTTTACTCCCAGGCAGGGGTGGCAGAAGCTTCCTAAAAGTGGGGGGGCCACTGGCACCTGAACTGAGGTCCTGCCCCCCATGCCGCCTCTTCCCCCAAGGCCCCACCTTTGCTCCACCTCTTCCCCCAAGACCTTGCCCCCACTCTCTCCTCTCCGCTCCCTTCCCCCATTGCTTACCCGTATGGCCGGTAAAAAGTGGGAGGGCCAAGAGAGGGCCCCTGCTCCCAGGCACTCACTGGAGCTGCGGTGAGCAGAGTGCTGGTTCCTCTGCCACAGGGGAGCTTTTATAGTGAGCACTAGACAGAGCCCTAAAGTCACTCACGTAGGGCAAGGATTAGGGTGAGCCCCAGTGTCACATGGGGGCCAGTGCTGTGAGGAGCGGTTTCAGGGAGCATGGGGAAGGTCCATGGGTGAGCATGTGGCATGGGGTTGGGGGTGTATTATGGCATGCAGTGGGCCAGCTCAGAATGTGTACAGGCAGTGGTTTATCCTGAGCACGTAAGTGGCAGGTCGGATGGGTACGAGGTGTGAGGAACTGGTGAGCCTGCACCATTGGGATGTGGTGCTGAGAGGGTTGTGGGGGAGCAGAGCTGGTCAGAACAGGGAGTGCTCTTGGGAGCAGCAGAGGATATCTGTGGGGTGAGGTGTCTAGGGGAGTGTGGGGCAGGGTTAGAAGCATGGGGAGCAGCTGATGAAGAGCACTGGGACAGCAGTGTCAGGTGTGTGTGTGGGGAGCAGGATGGTGAGCACCTGGAAAGCTGTGGTAATGGAAGGCTGCATGGAGCATGTGCAGTGAGAATTGGGGAGCCCTTAGCCCCTCCCCCAGGGCTGCAGCTCAGCCATGACCTCCTGATCTGACTGCTCAGCCCTGACCCACAGCCCTCCCTTGAGATTGTGACATACAGCATTGCTTCTCCAATACGATCTAATCCCCTATGGAACCCCTACTTCTCCAGTCTGGGAGGAGTCTGCAGCTCACGGAACAGGCATGGGTCAGATGAAATCAGCAAAGCAAGAATTCTCCACAAACTTATGGGTAAAATAACTTTGAATAATGAGTCAAGCTGAGAAGGTCCTAAGGTGTCCTGGGTTATTCCTGAGCAGAAAGAGGTGAAATCCATCAGCAGCACCTAGACAGGTCCAGCCCAACCTGGCTGTGTGAGCAGGGGAGGTGATGTTACCTTCATATGCAGCACTGGGGAGACTGTTGCTGTAATACTGTATCCTGTTCTGGATACAGTACAAAAAGGAGGCTGGGAAAATTGGAAAGACTGCAGCAAACAGCCACAAGACTGAGTGGTGGGCTGGAAAAACAGCCTGCCAGGGAAAGACCAAAGAAGCTCAATCTATTTCACTTACCTAAGAGAGGGTTAGGAGGTGACTTGATCTCCCTCTGTAAGTAACTACACAAGGATAGGAATCCTGACAGTAGTCTTTTAACTTAACAGATTAAGGCATAACAAGACCCAAAGGCTGGAAGCTAAAGTGAGACAAATGGAGCTTGGAAATTAGGTGCACGTGTTTAACAACGAGAGTAATTAACCATTGGAATGATTTACCTAGGAGTGTGGGGGAGTCTCTGTCTTTAGCTCAAGACTGGAGGAGAAAAGAGCATGCTCTCATTCAACCAGGAGTTATGGGTTCGATGCAGGACTTACTGGGTGAGATTCTCAGGCCCATGTGATGCAGAAGGTAAGGCTGGATGACCATCATGGTCCCTTCTGGCCTTGGAATCTGACTCTGCTTGACAAACAGTTGGTGACCCTTTGTCTGAAGGAAGCTATATAAAAGCAAAGTGTTTCATCACAATCCAATTGCCAGATCCTGGCTAGCCCAACTCACGACAACAGCCCCCTTAAACTCAGTGTTGATGAGAGCTAGGGGAATGATGCACAGTCAGTGACTTATTATTGCTTGAATTCGGTCTATTTCTCTGCACACACAATCTCCACAAACTGATCACAACACTCTACCGGTTAGTTAGTTACTGATTCTTTTAACTGTGGGATAATTGTGGTGAGTTCTAAATTCAAACTTTTTGAGCTATATGGATTACCTGTAATTGAGTCTCTGTGATATGCTATACAGTGTGTCCTTCTCCCTTGACTTGGGCCTGATCTACATGTAAAAATTAGATTGACCTAGCTACATCGCTCAGGGCAGTGAGCGCTGTAGGTTTGTCGAATTAACCCCTGGTGTAGATATGGCACAGCTGCAGTGCCGTGGCTGTGTCGCGTAGACATGGCCTGGGTGAGCAAGCACTTCCACATGAATATAAGCAAGTGTTTCACCACCCATTCCAAGAATACTTGCATACGCAGCTTGGAAATGTGCTTTCCACAGGTGTTTGGGCCCGGACGATTCCACTGTTCTCAGGAAAGGGAACCCAAATAAGAGGCAGTCATACTTGAAGCACATTTATTTAAAAATTCAGGCAAATTCTTGTGGACATTTTTTACAGTCTTCCTCCTTTCCTGTCAACAGAGCTCATCACCCGTTTAAGCAAAACGATGCTAATCGCCAGACTGTAGACATGACCAATCACCAAAGACATCAGCCTGTTCCGAGCCAGATACATCCCATCCCCTTGGAATAACACTTTCCACCGTATTCTCCTCTCAGCACTACAGAATCAGCCGCTGTGCCCATGACCCTGAGCTTCAGAGCGACCGCAGGGTCTGATCCATCATTTCATTAGCACTTGATGAGGTGTGTAGAATTGTAGAGAACTTCATTTCCACCTGCCTAGCGATGCTGTGCTGGAAAATGGCTGGTCTGCATGCCCGCAAAGCAGAGATGACAGCTATGTAGGTGTGACAGAATATGATGTTTATGTTTTTATAAATGTGATGTGTAATATCAATGGTTACTTTTAAGCATGTTTTCTATTTTTATCTAGTAACATTTTCATAGTTATTGGGAATTATGGGGAGTTAAACAATATTTATGGAAAGATAGTAGATGTTACAATTTGAAAAGTTCAAGCTTTCTAACCTTTAAAACACAAATTGCCGACATCACATGTCCAAATAGACACTGTAAATATTCTTAAATCAAACTCCAAAAGGTTCTCAAGCAGCATTATTCCTTTGCCTAGCTATGAATTTCAACGATTATCGTGGAAATATTTTGTCATCAGTTTGTGTGTGTTTGGTGAAATCGGTGTTTACTGACATTGCCTGAAAAAACTGAATCCTTCCAAGCCTCCTGATACGACTAGGAATCTGTGCAGGGCTGACACAAATAACAGGGAAAGGCCTGTTTCTCCATCACACCAGCAATGTCAGTTTTGCCAGAGGGACATTTAGCTTATGAGCCCTGGAAGAATTTCAGAGGATTTGAATCTGCGCTGTTGGAAGGGGAAGAAGATTTGCAGGAATGTAATCTGTATTCAGTGCCCAAACATGTATGAAGCAGAGATATCCTAATCCGAGCTCCACGACATTTCTCCACTGTGCCTCCTGGGACTGCATGCCTGTGCACAAGAGCCCAGGGACAGACTGTGGTTGAAAATAGCCAGCTTGTCGCCCTGCTGACAATCTACCACGCTTTGCAGCCTGATTTGGGTTCGTGTTTTACAGCTCTGTCCCTGTGCTGAAGGCCATTCTGATCAGGTTTTGGATCGCTACTGTTGTGCTGGGACTATGCAGCCTCAGCATTGCTGCAATGGAGGTTAGGCCTTTAATAAGTAGATGCATCAGCATCAGGTTCCTCCCTTCCCTTGGGCCAGGGAATGTCTTCCTGGTAATAACATGAGTGCAAGAACACAAAGCTGACAAGCAGGCAGCATGCCACTTTCTATTGAGAGCTGGAAACTTCCTTTCAGCTCAGCCCAGCAGTGCCAGGAATGAGACGGGCCCAGCACACAGAGCCACCAGCACTGCACTGGCACGGGGCAGGTGTGGCGGCAGGGCCTGGCCCCAGCTTGGGCCAGGGAGACACATAAACTGCACAAACAGTGAAACCAGGTGCAGAGGGCATGGAGCCCTGCCACCATCTCACTCCTCTGATGAGTGTGAGCACACAGGCCCCTGGCTGCCCCTTGGCTCACAGCACTCCTGCTGGCCATGTCTCCTGGCTGTTGCTATCTGAGGCCTGGGGCACCTACCTTCTCTCCTGGGATGGCTGGTTGCAGGTGTAAAGGGATGTCCGATCTCATTAGTGCTGCCTCTGATGGGCATCAGAGCAAGGAGCCGGCAGGGTAGCTAAACAAAGGCTGTGAGAGGGACCTTGCCGAGAAGGTACTGGCAGGCTGGCTGCTCGCCCAAGGGCATGGTCTACACTGAGGCATGACACACAAAAGTGGAGAAGGTGCAGAAAAGAGCCACAAAAGTTATTCAAGGGCTGGATAAAATGTTGTACAGTGAAAGACTTAAAGCCCTTAATCTGTTCAGCTTATCAAAGAGACTGAGAGGTGACTTGATTACAGCGTACCATTACAGGGAGAAAATAATGGGTCCAAAAGGACTATTTCATTTAGTGGAGAAAGGCAGAACAAAGACCAGTGACTGGAAACTGGGGCCAGACAAATTCCAATTGGAGATAAGGCACAGATTTATACCAGTGAGGATGGGGCTGGAACAAACTCCCAAGGGCGGTGATCTCCATCTTTTGAGGTCTCCAGATCCAAACTGGATGCCTTTCTCAGAGATGCTTTTGTCAAACCCAAGTGACTGGGCTCAGTAAATGGTGACTGGGAGAGGTTCTCTGGCCTGTGACGCACAGGAGGTGAGACTAGAAAATCTAATGGTCCCTTCTGGCCTTAAACTCTCTGAAACTGTGAATGATTGCTGGGCGTTGACCTAAGTCTCCCTTTCTGTACAAACCACAAGAGACACCAAAAGGGAACCAAACAGCCCCTGTCCAAGTGGGAAGGGAGTTGTTAGCAGGGTGCCAGGCTGCTCCAACACACACTGGTTTTTAGAAAGGTGCCAGGTTCCAGATTCCCTGTTTCTTTAGCGTCTCACTTGAAACCAACTTGAGTTCCAATTGCTGGCTTCCCTGGAGGTCCCAGCACAGTCTGTCAGGTACAGCTACTCTTTGAGCTGGAGGTATAATTTCCAGCTCCCAACAGACATAACCATGCTTGCTCTTATTCAGCTAGCAGGTTAAAAACAGAGTGTGCCCACAATGGTGCGAGCAGTGAGTCTGTACCTGTCTGAGATGGTCGGTAGCTACTCGGCCGCTAGCCCTTCCTACCGCCTGTGCCGCCACAGCTACACGCTATTTTTTGTGCACTAGCTCCATGAGAGCTGCAATGAGTATGTCTTCTTCAGCTGGGAATGACACCCCCAGCTCCCAGGATAGATGTACCCTCTGGCTCTCAGCTCTGAGGCAGAAGGAGGAGGCCCCAGAGGTGCTGCTGTCCAAGTCAGCGGTGGATTTCTAGGACCTTTAAGACATGGAGGGGTGGGAGACGACCCCTCAGGTGTGAGTGGGGGAGCCATGTTCCAGGGTGAACGGGCCTGAGCTGTGGCCATCCCTGCTGTTCTCCCTTCTAGGCTGATGGAACGGGCTGTGCAGCCGTATGTGCCCGGTATGTTCTCTCTAGACCTAGCAGAGGCATCAGTCATGGCTGTCACCCTAATAGAGACCTCTGGGCTCTGTCTGCTTCCCCCAGGGGAGAGAAATGAATGGCTGCCCAAGCTGCGAGATCAGGTGCAGGAGCAGGAGAGCGGTAGTGGGAGTCGTGCTGTGGTTAATGGGGCTTGTCTCCACGCCGCCCCAAAGATTGATGTTCCCGCAGTAGAGTGGCTGCGTTTCAGGGATGCCACACAGTCTGCTGTTGTTCCCTCACTAGGATGCCTTTTAAATCTTGCCACATGCAAACTACAAAACTTCCAGGTCTTGGAGTAAAGTGACAAAGCCAGGGGAAAAGAGCAGGGGGCTCCCCATTGCTGGATGGCTGCAAGCTGCTCCGCACAGGGCTCTGTGTTAGAGACAGCGAGTGAGGCAGAGCTAGGTACATTCGTTAGCTTCCATGGCACCATGCAGAGGTCTGAACATTGCATCCCACCTGCCTTAGCTGTCAGCATACAAGCCCCCTGCCCAGGGGCAGGGGAGGCAATGAAGGGGGTGGATGTTGGGCTCGAGAGAGCAAAGGTGGTGCCTGACTTTTCAGCCAGGCTCAGGTGCCAGGGGCACAGCTGGCTAGAGAGGGAGGGCAGGAATTCTTGCATTTGCCTGCAGTGTGCCTTGCCTGTGGGCATGGAGCTCAGTGCCGGCTCTAGCTCTTGGGGATTCCCCAGGCTGAGAGAGGGATTCGCTAGCTGTCTCAGAACTGCCTGGGGTCAGACACTGCTTCAGTTTCTTTTCACTGTCATCCCCTGTTGTATTAATTTAGATGGAATATATGGGCCCAAAGAGGCAAAGATGTTACACAAGCCTGTGACTGTCTAGCATTAAAGAGTGTTACACAAAGTTTGGAGCTTATACAGAGACCCCAGCCCGCTTAGTCCAAAGGCAAGCACACTGTGAAACATCACTGGGGAGGGATTTTAAAGAAGCTCCCATCTGAAAGTCTTTTCGGTGGCCTAAAAGATGGAAATAACTGTACCATTTGGGGAAAGAGAAGTTAGTTGAGATGGGGTAGGGCTTTCATTGTTGCTGCTGCTGTTAAAATCTGCTCCTGCCTCCTTAAAGAAAGATAAAGACAAATGCACACAAAAGGGGAAAGAAGAGAACAGCCAAGACAGAAAATGCAGCTTCTGGCTCTGGTGTTGATTTTTACTTGCAACCTCAATTGCTGGAGAAACACAAGCCCAACACACGGTCTGATTGGCCACTCTGAGACCTGCCACACTTGTACCAGCATCGGGCTGTTTAGGGCATTGCCTCTTTCTAGCCCCAAGCTTACAGCAGTTGCAAACGTTGGCCTGCTAGGCTAGGCCCTTATTTGACACAAGGCAAAAGGAGAAGGATAGGAAAGAAAATAAGGTGGGGAAGGAAAAGGACACATCGAGTGTGGGTGGGGGTGACAGTCTCACATCCCAAGTGATGTTCAGGATTTAGCCAGAGACGGAGCAGGTGGTGACATCATCTGGGTCCTGCTCCTTGGCCCAGTCTGATGAAGACATCTCCCATGTTCTGGATGATGAAGGCCCAATTGTGTTACCGTGGATCCTGTGGCTTCAGAAGATGGTGGGGGTGGCACCCATGAAGGTGAAGCTCATTCCTCTCCTTCTTTCATCTTTTAACCAGCCAGAATTCACTTGCCACTTCCATCCATATTTCCCCCCAAAATCTCTCTTTAAAAATTAAAAATACCTCCAAAGGGTGTGATGGTTGGAACAGCCCATCCCCTCATTATTTTGTCCACCAGTTAGGCCTAGTTTCCAACACACTAGTTCTTGTCCATTGATTTCAGATCCACCCATCTCTTGTTTATTAGGCGTGATCTTAATACAGTCCTTGAGTTAAAGCAGGTGGCCTTTTTGGACTAAGTCGGCCTATCATACCTTTCCCATCAGCCTTTGCTGTTCTAGGTCACTGTGACAGTGTGTGGCGGGGCGCTCACCCCGCTCCGGCTCAGAAAGGGGTAATAGCTGGCCCTTGGAGAGGGCTGGGGCTGAAATCCGCCGAGGGAGGTTGATTGGGTAGGCAGCTGCAGGTGCAGCCACACCCAATTAGGGTCCAGCTGGTCCTGATAAAAGGGCTGGGAGCTAGGCAAGGGGAGTCTCACTCCAGTGGTGGAGTGGGAAGGACCTGGCTGCTGGCTAGAGAAGGGTACCTCAAACAGCGCAGTGCTGGGGAACTTTGGCCAGATGAGTCCCCAGGCTGAGGCTGTGCTAAAAGGGCCTGTGGTGGTACAAAGGCTGCAGCAGTGCAGCCAGGCCAGGAAAAGGCAGCAGGTTCAAACCCCCTTGCCAATGATGAGCGGCCATTTCAGACTACAGTTTGTCCCTGAGAAAAAGGGCTAGATGAAGACTGGCAGTCTGTCACTGAGGCAAGATGGGCTTTGGGGAATTGGGGTTCCCCAGGGAGGATCCCTTAGTGTGAGGGAACAGCTGCAGGGCAGTACCCCAGATAAGGGGTACCATGGGCCAGGAGGGATGTGGGGCCTGAACTAAAGGGTGGTACTAGAAAAGGGAGAAGCAGGCGGCAGCAAGGGAGACACTGGCCAGCAGGAGGCACTCCAGTGCTGGAAGAGCTAATTCCCAGACCAAGCCGCAGGAGGTGCCGTGCCGGTGAGCACTCCGCCGTGCTACACAGTGTATGAACGCACACTCACTTTTCACAGTTCAGCTCACAATACGGCTAACCGGGCAGGCCCAATGATCACAACCGCCCCAACCATTCTGGTCCAGTAAGCACAAACCCTGCAAAGCAAGAAAATGCCCTCTTAGGGCCATCCTTCCTTGGGCTGTATCCCCAAAGCACATGCACCCCCAAATCCTCTAGCACTTCTCCAGGGGGCAGAAACCTCCCCAGCCAAGTTTCCCGCACTCCCACTGCAGAGCCAGTGTAACGTGGGTATGTGCTAAGGGCAGCATGTGGCTGGGTGAGACACTATGAGAGAGAGTGAAGGATGGGGAGGAGGGAGGTTGGACGGGCAGCTGGAGCCCAGGAGGGGTGGGAATGCACAATGGCCTCTGGGCCATGCAAGCTATTGGCTTTATTGGCAGTTCCAAGAGCTCACTGCAGGTTAACTCCTTGGTGTATAGATCCAGAGAGAGCTTGTCCTGCCACTCTGTAGCTCCTTGCCATGAGATTCAATAGGAGCCTTGGCAATTAATTTCCCCGCCACCTGGCTCTGCTCCTGACACATCTCAGCCCATCTGTTACTAAGCCCGGCTGTATCCCAGCCCCGGAGCTCTTATAATGTGACAGCACCGCCGTGGCTGTGTGATTTCTCCAGCTGCCTGGGCCTCATGTCCAAGTAGCAGCACATCTCTGTCAGCGGCGTGGCCAGCACTTATCTCCATGTCTGCCTTCCACCTGCTCTTTCATTTCCACTGTTTGCCTAATTTCTCCTTATCGCTGTAGTGTGTATCTCACTGGCCTCTGTCCCAGTAACTAAGATCTTTCTTCAGCTTCCAGAAGATGTTCCAGAGACAGCTCTGCCCACCTGGCAGGCCTGCAGGGACAGAGCAACCAGGGCCCAGTAATGCCTTTTAACCATTCTGGGCCCAGTGTGAGGTTTGTATACCCACCACAGCCTGTTGCAGGACACACACCCACCCTGAGCCTGCTGCAGGCTCCCCCACACGGAGCCTCCTGCCACCACAGTGCCCCCCCCAGCCTCCTGCCACCACAGTGCCTCCCCCCTGAGCCTGCCTTTGCCACAGGGCACCCATGAGCCAGCCCAGCTGCAGGGCATTGTAATGAGTGGTACAGAGCTCTCCCCCACTCCATGTACTCTCTGATTGGCCAGGGGAAGGGGGAGGCTCCATCCCCTTGTAGAACTGCAGAATTAAATTGTTTTTAATTGTTCACTTTATTAATGTAGCTACATAAGTAAAGTTTTATGAATGAAATAACATTCATTCATAAAACCGTTTACCTCAATAACTAGCTAATTGACAATTAAGATGCTTGTTAAGAGCCATAGCTATTTAGCCAGTTGCTCTTGTAAATTTCACTATCAATCCAATTCCTGCTTAAATCACTGAGACTTGCACTGTTTCAGTATTGTAACTTCTGTTCACCATTCATTACACTTGCCTACATTGTAACTTCTGTTCACTGTTTGCCATATTGTAATTCAAACCCCATTTTAAAACAGCAAAGAGTCCTGTGGCACCTTATAGACTAACAGACATTTTGGAGCATGAGCTTTCGTGGGTGAATACCCACCCATTTTAAAACACTTACTCCATTTTGTAAAAGCTGGCTCCAGCTTTCATTTTTGCAAACCCTGCTGTAATCTCATTAGTTAAGTTTTGATGTGTGAATGGGGTATGTATGAATGGTGGAATCAACCTCCAGCACCAGCCTGTCCTGATGAAATAGAGTTCAAACACCAATTGCTGAAGATGCAGACAAGAGCCCTAACAAAGTAAGAAGAGTCCACCCTAAAAAGAAAAGGTACAATAGAAGGAAGCTCAAAGCCAGGTCCCAGGCTGAAAGTCACATCTGCAAAACACAGCAAGACCTATAGACTCTGGATTCAAACTAAAGCCTACAAAAAGGATGGGTGAGATGGGAGACTCTGAAGGGTAACATTCTGCTGCCAATATGGAAGGGCATCAGTGCATGCCCAACAGATACCCAGCTCATCCTTGTGCCCGGCTTTCCTGTCCAGTTAGCTGCCACAAGCTACGAACCCAAGCCACATTCAGGACTGGTAACTATCAAGTAGCTGCAGAACTTCTGATGGATGTGTGTGTGTGTGAATGTGTGTGTGTATATAGGTATTAGATATAATGTGTGTGTATAAGGATTAAGATATTAGTTATTGGTCATAAATCAAATTGTTATCATAATAAATGTGGCGTCTTTGTCTTGCCCCCTAAAAAGATCCTGTGTAGTTTTGTCTGCATAACACCCTGGCATTCCTGCCAGAACATTCATTCTATTATGGGGACCAGAGAACTGCAAGCAATTGGCCATGGAAGGCCCGACTTCCATTGGAGGGCTGGTGTTTGTGGAGGAGCTGGGACCCAGGACCCTTTCCCAGCCCTGAGAGCCTCCACCTGACAGTATGGTGTAGGCAGATGTGCTCTGTTCACCATGGGCAACCTGGGCCACCAGGGCCCTGTGATCTAATTGGCACGCACCTAGCTACAGCAGCCTTTAAAGCCCAGTGGGCTGCACAAGAGATATAACAGCTTGGGTGTGGGTCCTGCCCATGGGGCCAGAGGGGACTGAGCTGTGTCCCCAGGCCAGCCAGTCTGCTCCTCTCCTGCATGTGTGTTGCAGGTCAGTGCTATGGGGGCAGCCAAGCCCCACTTTGCACAGGGGGAGATCTACATGTAACGATGCTGGTTCTGGCAGGACCCAACTGAGAGTGCCAATTCAGGACAAATTGCTTAAACAGGGCAGTTACAGCCCAAGACTGGGGTTTTTCCACCTCTAAGCAAACCAAACCAGCCAGACAGAGAGAACTTTGGTTTTACCCCACTGGCTAACCACACGTCACAAGCAATTCCCTTAAGACACTCCAGTTTCCCAGTATCACCACCAGTGCCACTCGTTAGGGGGACAAATGGTTATGAAAACCAATGCCCCAGTAAAAGAAAAAAGTTTCTCTCAATCCCAAAGGACCAAGCCCCAGACCCAGGTCAATATACAAATCAGATCTTACCCACAAATCATGCTGTTGCCAATCCTTTAGAATCTAAAATCTAAAGAGTTATTCATAAAAGGAAAAAGGTATAGATGAGAGCTAGAATTGGTTAAATGGAATCAATTACATACAATAATGGCAAAGTTCTTAGTTCAGGCTTGTAGCAGTGATAGTACAATCAAGTCTCTGGAGTACATCCACAGCTGGGATCATAGAATGTCAGGGTTGAAAGGGACCTCAGGAGGTCATCTAGTCCAATTCCCTGCTCAAAGCAGGACCAATCCCCAGACAGATTTTTGCCCTAGATGGCCCCCTCAAAGATTGAACTCACAACGTTGGGTTTAAGCAGGCCAATGCTCAAACCACTAAGCTATCCCTCCCCCAACTGATGTGTCATCAGTCCTTTGTGTAGAGCTTCTGTTTGTAGCAAAGTCCCTAAGGTAAGAAGCAGGATTGAATACCAGATGGAGATGAGGCATCAGCCTTTTATAGTCTCTTGCCATGTGGTCTTTGATTTCTTTGTCCCAAGGATGGCTATCCAGCACATGGCATAGAAAAACCTTAGAGTTCTGTCCACAGGCAGGTCCTTGCATACCTTGCTAAATCACCAGGTGTGTCTGCCTTCTCTCAATGGGTCAATTGTATAGCTGATGGTCCTTAATGGGCCATCAAGCAGGCTAGGCAGAGCTGACACCAACTTGTCTGGGATGTCACTCAGAAGCACAGCATACGTTTGAAATACAGACAGTATAGAGCCAATATTCATAACTTTAAATATAAAAACGATACAGGCATACAGACAGCATAATCATAACCAGCAAATCATAAGCTTGTCTTAGACACCTTATTTGACCCCCTTTATACAAGATTTGGTGCCACTACAGGACCTTGGTTGCAGCAATGATCTATACGGTCCCAGTTCATGTCAGTAATGTCACAAGCCAGTCTGCTCCTCTCCTGCATGTGTGTTGTGGGTCAGTGCTATGGGGCAGCCAAGCCCCACTTTGCACAGGGGGAGATATGCATGCCGAGGAACACCCCCATGTGCTGGTCAGGGGTGGGGAAACAATTGGCCCCTGGAGATAAGGCCAGGCACATAGCACAGGAGGTGGTTCCAGTCTCAGCTGCAGCAGGAGATAGGGCAGCAAGGCGGTTCCTCAGCACAGCTGGCAGATCAGAGGGCAGTGGGTGCAGAGAGCATCCCCGTGGGAGCCCCTGCCTGCTGCCAAGGGAGCGGGAGCCTGGCTGTGAACACACTCAACAGCAAACGGGCTCAGGATCAGTTCGCTCAATACCCAGCCCCAGGAGTTCCTAGCTCCCCCAGGCCCCAGGGTGTGTATCTGATAGGCATCCACTGGCCATCTGTTATCACTCTGCCAGGCCTCCTGCCATGGGGTAGGATGGACAGATGGAATCAGGGAAATGACACAGACATGGAGCAGCCCAGCAGGCCAAAGAGAGTGACTGCAGCCATTGGTCATGCCCCGCAGGTATGGCCAGTGCCTCCTGGTGTCACATGCTGGCTTCCACTGTCATGGCAACACTGGGATACTGGTCTTCTGTCCCTTACACATCTCTGCTATTGCCGGAGCTGGGGAAGCAGCAGGCTGGATCCCCCATTAACCAGCCGGGCCACCCACTCTGCCCTGGCTTCCAGTTGCCATTGGCTAAGCTGCTGCCAACATATTCAGTGCCCTTGAGGTCGGAGCTTCTGCTTGCTGAGATGACTATTGTGGCAAACCCCGGCAGTGAGTGTGACACTGGGCAGCGGCACCTTTGAAATCACAGGTCATTAGCCAATGTCACCAATTCCAGAGAAGCCAATGCTAGTCCTGGTGCCCCAAACGAATCGTTAAAATGGTATCTGAGAGGCTCTGGTACCCCAAAATCCAGCACAAATCCGTTTGGAGGAAACAACAGCTCTGCCTAGGCTAACCTCTTTAGCCTGGGCACAGGGCAGTGCTCAGACAGGCAGGGTGGAGAAGCCCTCATACCTGCTCCTGATGATGCTGTCTAGCCCTGCTGTGCCCATGACTGGGGAAGACTGAGAAACTCCAGAGGGACCAGCCCAAGCGAGGTGAATGAGCAGCACCGTGGGAGGTGAATGACAGTGCTGATAGGTGCAGAGCAAAGCCCATTGGAAGGAACAATCTGAGCCACACCTTAGGGCTCTTAGTGAATAGCGTCAGCTCAGGGGGTGGGATACAGGATATGGCTGCCTGCGGGTGTGATGTTTGCATGGTGCAGGTGCAGGTGCATACCTTGTATGGGGAGCTTGGGGGTGTTGTGCTGGGAATTCAGCCTGGAATGATGCTGGCACTGAGACAGTCACATACACCTGCAGGGAAGGCACAATTAATGCATGTGTTCTGGTTATGAAAGGGTTACAAACGTGAGTAGAGAATGGGCTGAGGCTCAAATTGAGGCAGCTGCTGGGAAGTGACTGGTCTGTGCGCTCTGGCTCTGAAAGGGTGACAGCTGCTGGGGAGGGCCTGGGAGCAGGGATGCTGTTGCCTGTACTCCAGGGGGCAGGATGAAGCCAGGAAGGTCTGTGTCACTGGGGTGGGGGCTCTAGGACGGCCATTTGAAGTCAGAAGGGTTTGGCGATGGGAGCAGGGATGCAGACCAACTCCCCACCCATTCTGCTCCTCCCTCCTGGCCCGGAGCAGCCCAGGGTTCACTGCAGACGCCCAGCAACTGAACATTTCACAGGACCGCTGACAAGCCGCTGCTCCTGTGTTAGTTGAAGAACTTTATCAAAGGGGCTTCTGCACTAGAAAGGCAGGAGCTTCACACCTTTGAGCCAGGCAGATGCAGGCTCTCAGGCTAGTGTCAGGGCCTCTATAGGAAAGCCAGAGCTATGGGACCCGCTTACATCGGTAGGATTTGCATTACTGTGGCACCCACATAGGCCGCACCATGCCAGGCCCTGCACAGACATAGGCTCTGCCCATGTAAGCTTCCAGTCTCAATAACTGAGCCAGGACACAGGTCGGAGAAAGGACAAGTTATTCTCCCCGTTTCACAGATGGGGAGTGAAGCCCAGAGATGGATTTGCTCCCAGTCACACAGGGAGTCTGGCAGAGCAGGTGTAAGCGGGGGAATAGTCCTGCTATTGTGGGGAACTTTCCTGGCTTATACACTACCCCAGTGAAATGGGCTAGCGAAAGGATCTGAGTCCTCGCTCCCACTTCCTTTACCCAGAGGCCTGCCTGACCTCAGGGGCTCCCTTTCCACTCTCCTGTGTGGCAGAGTCCTTGTAACCCCAACAAGGGTGGTCCCAGGATTCCTGTGGGGCTCAACCCCCCACCTTGTCATGGTCACTTAAGGCAGGGGCTAAGGTGTCCCCACTCTGGGGTGCTTTCTCTGCACTGGACACTTCCCTAACCCACTGATCAGTGCGTAGAGTTCAAAGCAAATACAATGTATTAAAGAGCATGCAATTAAAAAAAAAAAGGGAAACAATGGGAAAGGTGAAAGGAAAACCTGTCACCCCGCTCTGCGGCATGGAGACATTACAACCAGCTGTGGCTAGCAGGGCGGATTAAGGCAAGGGCATAAGGGGCTGCAGCCCAGGGACCCGGCTCAAGGGGCCCCCACAAAAATAAATCACAGGCAGCAATCTCCAACTCCAGGCTGCTAGCACAGCGGGGCGCTCAGGCAGGCTGCCTGCATGCTGTGGCCCCATGCCACTCCCGGAACCAGCCAATGGGAGCTGCGGGTGAGTGCTTGCGGGCACAGCCCGCGCACGGAGACACACTGTTCCCCTCCCTCCAGGGGCCGCAGAGATGTGCTAGCAGCTGGCCACTTCCGGGAGTGGAAGCTGGGGCCACAGCATGCAGGCAGCCTGCCTGAGGCCTGCTGTGCTGCCGGCTGGGAGCCACCTGCGGTAAGCGCCTCCTGGCCAAAGCCTGCACCTTGCCCCCCTCCCACACCCCAACCCCCTGCCCCTCCTGCACCAATCTCCCTCCCAGGAAAAAGACTTGTCTACAGGGGCCCCACAAAATCTAATAGCCTCAGGCCCACAGGAGACTTAATCCGGCCCTGGTGGCTGGACTGTCAGGGCAGTTCACAGCTCGTTCCTCACACATCCCAGGCCCCTGCCCAGGCCCTGGCTCTGCTCCAGGGATGCTGCGGGTCAAACAGTTGCTCTGGCAGTGGCCACACGCCTTCAGGCTCCAGGTGGCAGGACCCTTCCCCCAGTGTCACCCCCCCATCGGGGTTACTAACCCCCTCCCCCCAGTCTGGCCTGCAGGGCCTCTTGGGTGGGGGTGTCTCCCTGCACTGGGCCCTCTGCCCAGGGTCCCCCCTGCTCTCCTCAGCTGCTCACTGCACCCAGCTCCAGCTCCAGCCCCACTCTGCCTCGGCACTGCTGCTGCTCTGCCCCAAAAACCTGGGCTGCTCCTCTGGCCCCTCAGGCTCCTGCTCTCTCCTTAGCTCAGCCCCTCTGGCCAGGCAGCTTCAGCTCACACAGAGGACGGGCCCCCCTGGCCTCCTGACTCCCTCATTGGCCTACCTGCTTGTCAATCAGGCTGACCTAGAGCATTGGCCTCTCTCCACTGGTCCTGGGGGACTGTTAGTTTCAGGGTCCTGATTTCTCATCAATCCTTCCCCTTCCTTTTGGCACTGGAAGAAGGCCAACCAAAACAAACCCACTAAGTTCCAGTAAGGGGCCATGTCTCTGAGTGCCACCCCTGTAGGGTGACCAGATAGCAAGTGTGAAAAAGTGGAACGGGGGGGGGGGGGGTAATAGGCACCTATATAAGAAAAAGCCCTGATTATCAGGACTGTCCCTATAAAATTGGGACATCTGATCACCCTACACCCCATCTCACCCTCCTACAGCCCGAGCCACTCAACTGGCTCTATCATTTTGCTCAATCTCACAACTAAACAAGGGACAAATTCAAAGCACTTGGCATTGGCTAACTCTGTCTCTGTTGTAGAGTCAGGCCAGCAATGAGACCTTCTGCAAATCCCACCTGAAATAACTGAATCCCACCTGGATCTTCTGACCTGAGATGAACCAGGAGGATGCTCCAGCCAGAAGGAGTTTTGTTTGCACAGCTGCTCATAAGCTAGTCCTGGGGACTCCCCACACAAGCCGTCTCACAACTGCCCCAGACAGGCCAGGGTGGGGTGAAGGGGAAGAGAGGAAAGTTCATAAGATGTCACAACAACCAAAAACAGCAAATGTTAGTGGGGAAAGGTACGAAAGGGAGACAAACAGACTGATTTAATCCAAGCAAAAAGGCCTCCTGGTATAACTCAAGGACTGTGTTAAGGTCATGCCTGGTGGACAAGAAAAGTGTGGAATCAGAAACCAGTTATACAAAATTAGTGTGGTAGAAACTAGGCCTAATTGGTGGACACAATAATAAGGGATGGGTTATTCTGCACATCACCCTCTTTGGGGTCCTTAAAGAAAGAGACTTTGGGAGAAAAAATTGGCTACTGGAATGAACTTCACCATCATGACTGCCAGGCCAGCCATCTCCTGGGACCCCGGAGCTTCACCATCCTGATCCTGAGAGATGTCCTGAGCAGACCAGGCCAGAGAGAGGAAGAATGTAGATGACATTGCCACCGCTACCAGTGTCGGAAGGTCACCAGGCACAGAGCTGAAAGGGAGAAAGTCCAGTTCAGGAGGGCCAGGAAAAACAGATAGTAGGAATAGTCACAAAAGGGCAGGGGTGCTGGAACAATTTGTGGTGGGGGGGCCGCTGAGAGCCATTGAACCAAATTGTAAACCCTGTATATAATGGAAACCAGTTCAAGCCAGAGGGTATGGCAGCACCCCCAGCATCCCTAGTTCCAGCACCTATGCAAAAGGGTCAGTGCCTGGAAAGAGGAAAGATAGCAGCATAAGGAGAAAAGAGGGGAAGTTCAAGGAAGAACAGTACAGTTAAACTAGAGGACAAATAAATAAAGAGTCTCTAAGTAAGCGAAGAAATTAGTAGAAAAACTTCATTAGAAAACTGCAAGAAGAGTAATGCAAGAATGAAATGTGAAGGAAATACGCTCTAATTAAAGAGAAACAGATTTAGGAAATAAGGAGGAAGTGAGCTGTAGTGAAATAAGAAATAGTAAGGCCTCTAACACAAACCATCTGGCAGCATCTTAAGGTACACAAGGTGAAGTGCAGGACTAGAGAAATTGTCAGACAGCAAATGGCTTGTAAATCAGAAAAGAGCTGGGGCTAATTGTTCAATCAAGAAACCAATACATCGCATCAAGGAATCCATGTCTTTGTTTAAGCTGGAACTCAAAACAGCCAACAAAGATTGCACAAGAGGATCGCTTGATTAACCAAACTAACTTTTCCTCCAAACTCTGGGCGTACAGAGGCTGAAAACTGAGAAACTGAAAAGGCAAAGTATCTCCGTTCCAGTGCATTGTATTATCTAATGTCAAAGCCTGTCATTTCATAAATGTCAATTGTTACCTACAAAGTGAGTTTTAATTAAGATATTATTTCATATACAGTACACAGCAGTAATAGTTGACAGTAGTTTACAGTGTGACCCTAATTAGCAGTTCCTGCTAAAACAACCAATCCTGATTTATGTGTGATTATTCCCCACCCCATTGATCTCTATTTTACCCCAACTGATTGAGATCAAACATAATTTGGCCTCTAGGTTGCCTCTGCCTCTCCTTATTGCTCTGATTCAGAACACCCCTCCACCAAGCTCCCTACACAGGAACTCCCCCTGCTGAAACCAATTGGCAGCAGCACAGGGACAGAGTCCACTGTGCATGGGGCCAGGGGCCACTCAAAACATAAACAAGTCCAGGAACCCAGGTAACATGCATGGCTGCAACCTGGCATCACAGGTTTCCTGGATGCCAAACTCGGGTAACACATGCACCCTCCGCCACAGTGCAGGCATTACACATCTGCACCAAGGCACCACGGGCACAGGCACCCACATGCCAGGCTGCAGGCAGCATTTGTACTTGTCTTGGGTTTCCCACACACAGCTCTGCCAGTGCTCCTCAATCCCAACCTGCATTCTCCAGCCATGGGCTCCCTTGCCAGCACAGCTCTGCTGCTGTCCCTCAGTCCCAACCTGCAGCTCCCCCACTATCCCAGCCCTGGGCTCGCCCCACATATGAAGCTGAAATATCTTCCTAACAGAACAGTGTTGGATCAGTGGAGAAACCGGCAGGGAGTTGGGCAGTGCCTGGTGACCTCAGCACCATCATGGACAGAAAGGAGTGGGATGTGGAGCCTGCAGGACAGCTCAGTGCAGTGCCAGACGCTGCTCAGTGGGTGCCACAAGAACTGGCATATAGTAGCGGCAGCTAGGAACAGCTCCTGCAGTCCTCTCCCCAGGTGTCTGGGAGGGGCTCCCCTTCCCAGCTGCATGGCAGCCCAGATGTGCCACGGCCAGGTCTCTGTACAGAACAGTATAGCCCTCGCTCAGGCCCTGGTTTAGCAGAGCACTGGGAGAGGAGAGGGCTGGAAGTGGAGTGGTGCCCTCCTCTGAGGTACAAAACCCAGAACATTTGGGCTGGTCCTGAGCCCAGGAAACTGGACAGCTGGACAGGGACCCCCTGTGCACAGGGACCACATCCATGGCAAGGGGCGGGCAGGGAACGGTGTGGACTGGCCAGCACCACACTCTTCTGTGGCCTGGTAACTGCTGTGTCAGTAACACTGTCCCCAACCTTGTAACAGGCTGGCCGTGCCCTGTATCCTCCAAACGCCGAAACAGGCTGACTGTGCCAGGCTGCCGCCCATAAGAAGTGGATGCTGCCTGGGCTCCAGGGTCCCAGTAAAAAACTCACAGAGCCCCCATGCCGTGCTATCGCTATTGAAGCGATGCCGTGACTCGGATTCGAACCGAGGTTGCTGCGGCCACAACGCAGAGTACTAACCACTATACGATCACGGCGAGCTACTGGGGCTCTACGACAAGCGCCTGGCGCCCGCCTTCTTCAGAGCGGTGCTGATGACGTCACCATGGAGCGGGTGGGCCATTAGCTCCGCCCCCTGCCCGTTCTAAGACCCATCTCTGGAGTAGATATTGCGCATGCGGCTTCCAAGGAGGCAGGGTCGTGCGCTATCCTGCGCGGAGCTCCCTGCAGTGACTGCGCATGTACGAAATAGGGGTGGGCGGAGCAGCAGAGACGAAACCCTCCCTCGGCGCGCGCCTGGGGTACTCGGGCATTTTTGTTGCTGAGAGTTGTGGGCGCGCGCGCGTGCGCGTGTCCCCCTTTAGCGGCTGGGCGGGTGCGTGTGTTCGCGGGTCCCACCTGCTGTTCCGCCGCCCGGGGAATGGACCGGACCGGACCCGACCCGACCCAGCGCTGGCTGCAGCCTGCACAGGACCCGCACTCACAATCACACACACTGCAGTCACATCCCCACACACCGTGCACTCGCATCTGCACACATTCATATCCACACACACATACAGGTGCACTCACAGACCTCCCTACACTAGTTTGTGCACTCACACGTGGGCTCACTCATCCTCCCCTGGCATCACACATGGGCACACTCACACCCACACACCATGCATTCTCACGTGGGCACACTCACACACCATGCACTCACATGGGCACACACATTCATACATACAGTGCTTACACACATGCACCCCACACACTCTCACATAGGCACAATGACATCCACACACACTCATACATCACATACACTTGCACACACTCACATCTGCAGACACATGCACTCACCTCCAACCCTTCCCTGCTGTTCTCTATCACCAGGAAGAACAAAAAGCCCATTTCTGTCTCTCTGCAGAATCCCTTCATCTTTGTGCTCTTTAAGCCCTTACCAGGCGTCCTCCACCTAAGCTCCAAGGGGACATGGATCATCCCCTCACCCCATCCCCACCGCAGATGAGGTAACTGAGAATCAAACAGGTTGCATGAGATCACTCCTGGTAGAGCTGAAAACTGAAACCAAGTCTTGTCTCTTTAGCCACACTGCCTTTTTGAATGAATGTATGCCACATCCATGTGCTTGGCTAGACTGTGAAACTGGGCTACTCCTGCCCACCTTCCTTCCTGCATAGAGCACTACAAGCCCACAGGGGAAAGCGCCCTATGTAAATGCACAGCGTACCACCCAGGAGCATAAGTTTCATGTCCCAACCACTCCTGAGACCATTCCCTTCCTAGAGCCAGGAATTGAGTCTGGGATCCCAGATTCCCAGCATTCTACTACTGCCTGACAAATAGTTGCACACAATAGAATTTTTCTGTTTATTCATTTTTCTTAAAAACAAAACCAAGGAAATTCTATGTAAAAACTATATTAGAAGAACATTATTAAATACCAAAATTAAGGGAACTGCTGCATGCTTAATTTAAACAGTATGATATGTAGGCCTTGCTGGAGCCCTAGCCGTAACTGAGTATGAACCAGAGTCAAGCTTGGCAGAGCAGTAACACACGAGGTACTGGCTAACCAAGTAAGCACATTCCTGACTGGAGAAGATGGCACAAGAGCACCCAGCATTCCCAAGTACCTACATAAGCAAATTCCCAGAAGATTGTACAGGAACACACCGACCCCTCAGAAGGAAGGGATGACAGGATAATGGATGAGGATGTTTTGTTCAAACTAGCAGGTACGAGATATAAAGGTGATAACTAAGGCTAAGATTTCCTCACAGGTATTTTTAGTAAAAGTCATGGACAGGTCATGGGCAATAAACAAAAATTCATGCCCATGACCTGTCCATGTCTTTCACTATAAATACCCTGACTAAAACTTCACAGCTCCCGGGGTGCCGCTGTTCAGGGGGGGCCTGCAGGCCAACCACTGGCCCGTGCTCTGGCAGCGGGGTCTGACTGCCCCCCACTGCCTGCTTCTCCAAGGCCCCCGTGGACTGCTGCTCTGACGGCCTCTGGGGCGGTCCCAGAGACCGCTGCTGCTCTGGCAGCCTCAGGGCCAGCAGTACCAGCTGCTGCTCAAGCAGCCCCTGGGCCAGTTGCCTGGGGCCACTCCAGCAGTGGCCAGTGCGACTGGCCCCAGGGCAACTCCAGCAGCTACCCAAGCGACTGACCCCTGGGCCACCCTAGCAGCGGCTGGTGCAGCTGGCCCCTGGGGTGCCCCAGCAACCGCCGGTGCAGCTGGCTCCAGGGCCAGCTGCTTGGGCAGCCCTGGGATCAGCTGCACAGGCAGCTGCGGCAGTCCCAGAAAGTCACGGAATCTGTGACCTCTATGACAGATTTGCAGCTTTAGTGATAACTAACAATATCTGCAGTGTAATATGTAACTTGTTTGTATCAGTGCATAAAAGGAGAAGTATTGGGACATCTTTGTATTGGCCAAGGGGACAGCATCCTGTTATGCTGACCGAGCCTTTACCTTGTCACTTGCATACATGTGTCAGTGTCCCTGTGACCCTTTGGACAGGGCGCTAGTACCGTGCATTGCTGACAATAAAATTGGCCAAGCACCTTTGCCATCAAACTGAGCTTGTGGTCTTTGTTTATGAATAACATCGATGCCTTCTGAACCAACATGATTAATTCTCTGCTAGTGCAGCTAATGCTGGAGCTCCAAGAATAGCAGCACTAGCAGCATTAACAACTCGGCTGCATCAGCAACACTCCGCAGCCCTAACAACACGATGCAATCTGTAATTATGTGATCATATCTACTTTTTTCCACAGGACCTCTACCTCATTCATTGCACAGGTTGGATTGGGCTCAGAGCACAAGGTAGCTGTGCGATATTTATTTTTATCTCCCTCATTCAACATGTGGCTCCTGCCTTATTTAATGCCCACCCTGCAAAGAATATGAACATTTTTATTTCTTCATGGCTTTTTGCTGGCACTCCTCCTCACAATGTCCAAACTGCACACAAATTAATAGATTTATCTTCACCTCACCTGAGATGTATTCTTACCCCCATTTTACAGATGGGCAACTGAGACACAGAGAGATTAAGACTGACATTTGCAGTGTCCACTCAAGTGGGATGCCTCAAGAGCTGAGGCTCAATTCCTCAATGCCTGCTGAGCACCCAGAGCTCCTAGTGCCTTCAGGGGGCCGGGGGGGGGGGGAGCTTCTCAAACTGGGCACCTAGCCATCAAGAAACTTAATTTGTGGTCACCTGGGAAAATGTTGGTTTAAGAGACTTGCTTAGCATCACATAGATGCTCTGGCAGAGCCTGCAATAGACACATGGCTGGTTCTTTCTTACCATAAGACCACACTTTCTCTTCTAGCAGTTATTTGCCTTGTTCTCTACACGCTAGCCTAAGGCCAAGTCTCATTGATTACAGATTCATTCACTTAGCTTTAAGCATGTGAGTAGTTCCATTGACTTTCTTTTCTCCACTTGGCTAATGGGTGTTTTTATAGTGCCAAGAAAGAATGTGTAATCCATTGTTTCAGTGTGGCTACATATCACTGTTAAGCTATTCTACAGTGACTCAAAAGCAGGGCAGACTGTTAGGAACCAGTGCAAAAACCCCAAACTGGTTGTGAGGTCTATTCTTGTATTTTACCAAACAATTATGAAGCTCAAGCACTATAACAGCCTAACCAGGGAGTCAAAGACAGTTCCCTTGGGTACTCCAATCTATCTTGCCACCCAGGTAAGCTTGCCTTTGTGATAGATGGTCCCTTACACCATAAATCACAACAATATTCGGGTCACTCCCAGTCCCAAGGACCAGTTACTTACCCCAGGTCAACTGCACTTTACATCTCACACCAAAGATAATGCTTGTAGACAATCCTATAATCAACTATATAAAGAGGTATTATATAGGAAAAGGAAACAGAGTTATTTAAAAGTTAACACGGGTAAACATACACACACAAATGAGTTACAATCTTAAGTTTAAAAAGTTAATAGAAACTTCTATAATAAGCAAGCTTTATGTGTCTCACAGGTTTAACCCAGGCTAAAATACTCGGGATCTCTTGCTTATGCCTAGAAAACCTTGTCCTCGAGAGTCCAAGCAGCATAAAGTTTCTCCTTGTCAAGGATTTTTATTCCCTTTCCCCCCTTCTCTGACCTTCCAGTTCAGTTGATGGAGGGAACTTGCATGTCTTCTCTTTGATTCTTTGCTGAGCAGGGGATAACACCTCCTGTTGGAGATTATTATTTCACACTAGTTAATGCTTTTCTCCTGTCTGGTGATTTACAGTTACAGAGGCTTGCAATGCAAACACTCAAATCCTACCTGATAACAGGTTTGTGACATTAAGCACCCCTGTATTCACACCCTACATACCATTGTAATAATATTTGTACAAAATATGCCTTATGATGTATCTTTTGAAATTAATAACTCACTGATCATTAATATTCTTGTGTGATGTTGTACACAACAGGTATTAAGAGTTATGACTATACACTAGAATTATAACTAAAGTGTGGGTGAATCAGGTATGTCGGAGGAGTTGTTAAACAAGTCTATCTTAAACAAAGGAATGTATGTTTACCCTCAATTTACCTAAAAGCAATAAACAGATCCATAAACAAGGGGTGGAAGCAAAGCTCACACTAACAAGCAAGGGAGAAGACGGCATGGCAGCTACACCCAGCAGGAGAGAGAATTTTGGTCTGGGTTTTACTTTTCAGAATAATCCATTTCAAAAGTTTACTGGTTTATAAAGATGGGGTGGGGGGCAGGGATGAACCTCAAGTGATAAGCAACTCAAACAACTGATTATGTACAATATTACTGTCTTATAAAAGTGTACAGAGTGAGGTCTTCTGAAAGCTAATGATGCACTGGTAATTAATATCATTGTGAAATGTCTGTGTTAACACTATATAAGGAATCATGGATACTCACCAATATTAGGCTGTACAGTCTGCCCAGACAGGAGGGAATGTCACAACCATCCACCTGTCTCCCATGTAAATCAAGCCTGGCGAAATCAGAAACAATGGAAGCCCAATTTACATAGAAATCATACAGGGGGATGGGAGGCCTGCAGGAAGGTAAGAGCAGCATGAGCTCATCCTGCTTCTTGAAACAAGCTCATTGAACTTTGGAAGATATAGGCAAGCACTGAAGCCATCTTTGGCATCCAGCACTAGATAGATAGGAGAACAGAGCCCCTGCAAGCTGAGAAAGATGGGTCCTTCAACCAAGAGGAGTTGAAGTCTCTGGAACAGAATGCAGATGAGAAACTTGCTTAGGCAAAGATCTTTCACCTAAGACGACACAGGAAGCCAGCACTTTGTACTTTTGTGGAAGATCCTAACTGAGGGAAAGTCAGTCATGGCTGGGAAGAATGACTGGAGCAAGAACCCATCTTGAACAAAGTCTGTATCTTGCTAAATTAAGTTTCAGACCTATAGAAATGTATTTTGTTTTGATTTACATGTAATACTTTCTCTCTTCATTCCTTATATTTGAACTTACTTAATCCTGTGTATGTTAACAAATGTATTTCATTTTTACCATAAGCCAACTCAGAGCTGTGTTTAAAAGGAAGGGTGTACTTATCCCCAGTTACGTTAATCATCTGTGATGTGTTTGTGTATCTATAAAGGAACACACAAACCATATAATTTCTCTGAACTGCCCAGGATTTGGCTGGACACTGCAGAGAACACAGTTTTGGGAAAATTCAGGACTAAGAGTGTGTTGGGGTCGTCCTGCAAGTAGTAACCCAGGTTGGTGGAAACCAGAGTGGGGTTGTAGATAGGCTGCTGGGGTCAGAGCTGCTGAACCAGGGCTGTCTAGCTCATACTCAGGGAGTGAGCAGAGGCTGCTTGTGAGCACCTCAGGTTGGGAGCTACAACAGCAAAGCATTTGTGAAGCACTCAAGGTTCCAGGGTAGGCGGTGACACAACCCCTCGCTGGTCTGGATTGCACCCCTGACTCTGACAATGGGATACAGATATTATAAGTGAGATTAATGCATGGGACAATGTGCAAGCATTCAATAAAGTCTAAACACTAAGCACATTTTATAATTCTAATACCTATTTTAACAATACTAGCACACAGGTGAACAAAATTAATTTCCGCTATGTGTTTGTCAGTATTCAAGTAAGGCATAGGGACCTTGGCATAAGATGACACCTGGTTTGCCAGCGTCACAGTCATAAGAGATTCTTCTGCTAGTTAAAGGAAGTACCCCATTAGCTCAAGGTGTAGAGGTCTGTGTCATGGGTTAGACTTTTGAAAACAGCTAATTTTGAAGCTGCCTTATCTTGGGAACCCTTTGTTCAACTGACTTCAAAATGTCCTTATAAAGTCTTGTCCGGCCCCTTTCCAGACATTCCAATTTGCACACAACCTGCCTTTGCATGGAATTTTAGAGAAGGTAAAAAATTCAGTTTTAAAAACAGAAATTTAGCTGCAACTTGAACTATCAGAGCTTAGTGTCCCTCTCAGTGTGCTATTGGCAATGTGCACGTACGCCCAGTGACTACTGCCATTGAATAGAGGATGTTTCAGTATTCCATGGGATGCGCAGATATGAATTTAAGAAAGTGGTATTTCACAGGCTCTGAAGACTGAAGGAAAAAAATGTGTGAGGTTATTATAGATGAAAGCCAGTGTGAGAACATACAACCAGACTGTTATAATTTGTAATGGGGGGACAGAGTTAAGATTGCATGTGCTAATTAGCATTTCCTAACTTGTAAAAGAGAGCTTAATCTATAACCTTATCAGCTTCAGCGTGTTTCATATTGAATTTATAAAAGGAAAGAACATAAGAGCCAGGGATAGAACTGCAGGATGTAGCATTGCTGTGTTTGCACCAAATGACAAGGTGTGTAAATTACAGAAACTTGAACTATTGGCTATGTGCCACCTGAGCCCCAATGCTGGGCATCTTAGGGGGCTGCAGCAGGAGGCTGCAGTGATCTTGCACCTTCTCCAGCAGCTTTGGTGCTTCTGTGAGGAGAACAGCTTTTATGGGAAGACAGAGATTATATCAAATTAAAATAGTATATTTTAAATGAGTTTCATATTGATAAGCTTCAAAGTAACTTTTCTCTATCAAGATGCAGATTCCAAAATATACATTGTTTGACCAATAGCCCAGATCTTGAAAGAATGTGTGTCTGTTTTTAGATGAGCAGAAAAGAATCTGGAAATGATTAAACTGATCAAACTTTAAAGTCATTTTTTTTCTGATGGATGAATGAATGTTGAGTGACAGGTTTTGTTGCTAGGGTTTTTCCACTTAGCTATTTTTTACAGGATTTTATACAGAGCTTTCAGTAAACTGTCACCTTACGACCCAATAAGACCATGCCACCTTCCTCAAAAGTGCTGTCATGGATTTTTGATTTTTTGGGGGGTCTGAGGTGGTGCCCCCTGGGGTCACAGACCTGTGGTGTGCAAAACACCAAATATTTTTGAAAATTGCTAATTTAAATGGGATTTTTCCAAGTTGACCATCAGTACAGATGACCTGAACATGATTGGACCAAGTCACATATTTCCAAGGTTGGCCTCGCATCTGATTTCTCCAAAAACCTTAGAGGGAGGTGCTACAAGGCAAAGCTGGTGAAATTCATAAACTGCAAGTACAAAGGAAGGCCAAGACGCCTCCTTGCCTAGTGGATCAACAAGCCATCCGAGGCCAGACTGATGTTCCAGAACTCCCAGGGTTTCCTTGGGGAAAGAAAGTCATGACATCAACAACCAGGCCATTCCAGCCATTGATCAGTCTCTTGGCACCTGAAGGAGGCCTGCTAATGTCGATATTCTGCTGGTGCAGCATTTCTCATCTGGCTCCTTGCCTGCAGCTCCACCCCCTATTCTACAAGAGTCTAGGAGACTATGAGAACTGAAGAGTTCATGAGCCCTCTGTTATCTGAAGTACCTTATTTTTCCTTTTTCTATATTTATTAGCTGCAAGACTACCCACCCTTTTCATATTCTTTAGTTTTGTGGAGTGAAAGTAAAAATGACTATGTGCATGCCATGTGCCTGGGATCACCCATAACATTTAGATGGGGAAGGTGCCAAAAAGAAAAGTTCCCCACAGCCCTAAATATTGTCCAATAAAGTTACTCTTTAATATGTGTTCTGTGTCCTAGGGTTAAAAGTCCTGAGAGACACAAAATTGTCATCTGCAGTGTTTAAGAGTTGTCAAACTTCTGGTTATCAAGAGCATTCTGTTAAAGTCTGTATTATAATATCTCCATTGGAGGTGTGGGTCAGGGGGTGAGGAAAATGTTAGCTACCTGTCACAGGGTACTCAACTCACTGCTGGGTGGTTCCCCCTTCTCGTGATTAGCTCCACCGCGTTCAGCATCTCCTTTCTTCTCTTCCACCATTGCTGCTCTCCTCAGGGGTGCCATTTCAGTTTTTTTGGGGTGCAAGGGGCAAATTTAACCACGATTCCAGAGGCTACTTGAGCACCTGAAAACTCTTGGTTTTTTTGCAGATAACTCAGATACAGTGTTCCTGTCAGGTAATAATTTCTAATTCCTACACAAAGAAAGAAAATTAAATAAATATTAGACCTACTCAGCTCTAATGCTAACATGTTCTGACATCTTGTGTCAAGTCACTTAAGGGGCATTGGTTAGGTTTAAAATTTTAATGTATATTCTTAATTTGTTACTAACTCTTGAATACAACAATTGAAACAATTGTAGAAAAATCTAGATTACTTTCTATCACTTTTTTGCAGTTCATCAAGCTTGGAATAGATCATTAACTTTTGGAAACATTCTATTAGGGTAAGGTTCCGTGAGTTTATACTGCACTACCTGGAGCACTAAGGGTGTTACCTCACTACAAATAATAGACTAGAAAATGACTTTAAACAGGAGTGAAACTGACACTTTCATAGAATTGCCGACCCCAAATGTTCAAAAATCAAGAATCACGCTCACCAACAATCATGAGATTAGCTTTAAAATAATGATATTATATAAAAATAATAGATGTGGTGGGTTTTTTAATTTACATTTTGCTTTTTGAGCCTTTAAGATGAACGGGGGGTCACATTTTGAAGCTTTCTCCACAGCCACAAGAGCTAGAAACTTCATTTTTCTTTAAGAATGAAGGCTGAAATCATCACATATCACTTGACTTCAGGAGCTGGGGCTTTAAGGAAAACAATAATTATGAGACTCATGACAAAATCAGAAGAGTTGGCAACACTGCTTTCACTTCTGTTTAAAGGCTAGTTAATTTTGAGAAGGGTTTTAAACACAACACTACAGTGATTGAGTTGCAGTTTTCACAGGAGAATATTTTAAATCAAACACCAAGAAAATTCCACATTTTAAAGTTGGGGAAAAAATTGAGACTTCTGAGGTATATCAGGGCCATTGCAGGCAGGAAAGGAAAATAAACAGGCACAGGTGCTCTGGACAGCTCTTCCTCTTGAAAGAAAGTTTGAGGGTCAAATCTTCTAGTCCTTAATCAAATAAAACATCTATTGCCATCAACGCCTCCACTCATAGATATAAACATCACAGTGAACATGTGATAACAACTGTGGTCAATAACTATACACTCCATACTTCAATATCTGACCCATCTGAGCCAGAGTTACACATCTTATATGCATTGGCTCAGAGACTCCATTTTCTGCCATATTCTGAACAGTGCTGAGCACACAGATCATGCCCAGTGAATAATACAAATCATGACAATAATCGTCAACTTCATGGACTCTGTGGATGCAATTTCTGTTCGTTGTTCTGGAATTGGCCTGAATACAGCTGAAACCCTAAGAATTTGATATATAATCACATCTGATACTCATACGACACTTTCTCGGTCTTTTCTTTTCTCAAACTCAGAACAAAAAATGACAAAACAAAATGGTTTTCATTTAAAATCTAGAATTGCACAGCAGACATGCTGTACAAGTCAGCCTGGGGCAGAATCTGCCACCCATCGGCGGTTAAGTGCTTTCCTCTCATCTGACTCTCATTCTTTTTCTTTCTTCATCCTTCCTGACCTCTGTGCTGCTTTTCATACTGTCAGCCATGACATCCTTCCCAATCACCCGGGACCATTGCTGGGGTCTCAGAGAACTGGCCTTCTTGGTTTTGCTCCCATCCATCAGAGGCCTCTTTTTTACAGTAGGCAGCAGAGAGAAATGCTGGTCCAGTGGATAGGGATCTAGCCTTGAGAGACCTGGGTTCTACTCTCTTTCCCCCTCCTGTCCCCCACCCCCCCCTGGAATTCCTGTATGATTTCAGGTCAGTGCCTTACGGACAGAGTTTCAAAGGTTTTTAGGCACCCAAAGATGCAGCTAGGCATCTGGTGGGGTTTACAAAGCAACTAACCTTCTAGGCTATTTTGAAAATCCTACTAGGTGCCTAAATACCTTTGAAAATCTGGTTGTTAGTCTCTCTGTGCCTCAGTGCCTCAGGGCCGGCTCCAGACCCCAGCGTGACAAGCACGCGCGTGGGGCGGCAGTTGTCGTCAGGGGCGGCAGATTGGGCCGGCGGACGTGCCGCAGTCATGCCTCCACCGGAGCCTCGGGATGACTGGACCTGCCGCAGGCATGACTGCGGACGGTTCGCCGGTCGCGCGGCTCGGCTGGACCTCCCACAGGCATGACTGCGGGAGCTCAACCGGAGCCGCCGGACCAGCCAACCGTCCGCAGCTGCGGGAGGTCCAGCCGAGCGACTAGCGGACCCTCACCAGTCAAGCCAGCGGGAGGTCCGCTGCTCCCGGGGCTCCGGGGCGTCTCCCACGCATGACTGCTTGGGGTGGCCGAATATGTAGAGCCGGCCCTGCTCAGTGCCCCATCTGTACAATGGGGATAATAGCACTGCTCTATCTCACCGAGGGGCTGTGAAGTGAGGTGCTCAGATACTACAGTGATGGGGCCACATAAGTACCCCAGGTAGAGTGGGCACTTCTCTATACCACTACTAGCTCTTCCCTGGGTTTTAGCCCCTTCTTTTCACTTATGCCCCTCACAGCTTCCTCTTTTCTGAATGTAACCTTGGCCCAGAGGGCTTGGCTGTATTTCTTCTGCATTCTCTTTTCAACCCTGCCCCCCTGCAGAGGGACTCCAGTTTTACAGATTCATCTAAGGACTTCCAGGCCCTTAATTTAATTACCAGCCTTTTCTTATCTTAATCACCCTGCCTCTGTTTGTAAACAGAACACTGACTCCCTGCCCCAGGGACAGAAACTGGGAGAAGCACCTCTCTGCAGAACTCACATGTGCAGTTAAGAGCTCCACCTGGGAGCACACCTCCTCTATGAAATTCAGGGTGGGGTAGCAGCCCCCGCACCCTACCTTATTGGCACCCTTGGCTCTCCTCCTGCTTTCGCAGTATGGCTGCTTCATGACTTGGCCCTCCATCCAGGTCACGCTGTGATTCCCCTTCCTGGGGAGTCTTTCGAAGTCTCTCTCCTCAAGTAGCATCAGGTAGTCTCATGCCCTCCACCCTATGTCATTCTCATAGAGACTCAGGCTCTCTTCCTATTCACTGCCCCAAAGCAAAACCTCTCTGCAGTGGCTGCTGGGAAACCCAGGCCTGTCATCTACTCTGGGTCCCAATCCAGGGCCCTGTAGTCATAGGCGCCAACTTTTCCCAGCAATGTGGGTGCTCGACACCCCCGCCCTCATTCCAACCCCTTCCCAAAGTCCCTGCCACAACTCCGCCCCCTTTCTGCCCCATTGGACTCTTTTCCCAAAACCCCGCCCCGGCCCCACCTCTTCCCCAAGCGCGCTGTGTTTCCCCTCCCTCCCAGCACTTGCCACTGCGAAACAGCTGTTTCGCGGTGGGAAGCGCTGGGAACTAGAGGGAGAAGCGGGGACTCGGCGTGCTCAGGGGAGGAGGTGAGCTGTGGTGGGCGGGAAGCTTGGCTGCCTGTGGGTGCAGAGCACCCACCAATTTTCCCCTGTGGGTGCTCCAGCCCCAGAGCACCCATAGAGTCAGTGCCTATACCTGTAGTAAGCAGCTAAGGTGGCGTGGGTCCGAGAGCCACATCTGGGTGGGGAAATTGCATGCAGGGCCATGAATGTAGGGCTGGTGCAGGGGGTTGGGATGCGGAGGGAATGCGGGGTGTGGGAGGGGGTGTGGTGTGCAGGAAGGGATTCAGGGTAAAGAGTTGGGGCAGAGGAGGGGTGCGGGGTGAACGAGGGGGCTCAGGGAAGGATGTTGGGGTGCAGGAGGGGGTGCAGAGTGCAGGAGGGGGCTCAGGGCAGGGAGTTGGGGCGCGGGGTGCAGGAGGAGTTGGGGTGTGGGTCCAGCCCGGAGCCGCTTACCTGGAGCGGCTCTGGGGTGGATGCAGCACGCAGCGGGGCCAGGTCAATGGGATCTTCGGGGGAGGTACCCACAGGTGAGGGCAGCGCGCGGAGGGAGCCTTCTGTCCCTGCTCCCCAAGGGGCTGCAGGTATGTAGTGCAGGCCGCTTCCGGGAGCAGCATGGGGCCTGCAGCACCACGGGGGTGGCAATCCCACAGGCTGGATCCCAAGCCCTGATGGACCGGTTCTGGCCCACGGGCCGTAGTTTGCCCATCCCTGAGCTAAGGTCTGCAGCTACACCAACCTTACTGCTCTTGCCCCTGTGGACTGCTTCCTACCGTGCTTCTCCATGCTTTTATTCTCCATTCTTCCTAGTCAGACCCTTCTCTTAGGCTTACTAGGTAAACCCTTTCTCAGGGGTTCCTATCCACCTTCCTTCTCCCTGACCTCAGGGAGAGAAACTACAGGCCTCCTAACTAGCAACCTCTACGCCAGGGGATCTCAACCTTTTTCTTTCTGAGACCCTCCAACATGCTATAGAAACTCCACAGCCCACTTGTGCCACAACAACTGTTCTTCTGCATATAAAAGCCAGGGGAGGCGCTAGGAAGTAGCAAGCAGGGCAGTTGCCCAGGGCCCCCATGCCACAGGGGGCCTCGTGAAGCTAAGTTGCTTCAGTCTCTGGTGGCAGGGCTCGGGGTCCTGGGCTTCAGCCCCATTCATTGTAGCTTTGTCTTTCTGCCCTGGGCCCTAGCAAGACTAATGCCAGCCCTGCTTGGTGGACCCCCAAAAGCTACTTGCAGCCCCCCAGCAGGCCCGGACTCCTGGTTGGGAACTACTGCTCTGCACAACCTGTCTCCTCAGTTTGCAGCTTAGTTGACTGACTGGTCCCAGCTGGCCAAATTCAACTCTCTCAGGGCCGGTGTGACACCTCTTCACACCACCGCGCTAGAACTGAAATCTAAAAAAGGAAGCTGTGACTGGCTCTGAAGTTGTGGTTTAGACATTAGATAATTTGGTTTCAGTATTAAACTATTTGACCAGCACCACACTAAAGATCTGCCTGACTTTGGTAAGATTCTTTAGTTGGGATTTATAGCCAAGTGGATAGCCACCTTAGATTCTTTCTTATAATAAGGATCAATTATTTGTAATATTAATTTGATGATTTAACTAATGATGATAGTGTGACTTTGATTTGATATGAATATTCTTAGTTTGAATTAATAGTAGCAGAGCTTTGGTGATATGTGTAACACTTCCTGGGGTACCCCATTATGTGGCATCTCGCTACCACCTGGCTTTAGCATGAGGCAGTCTTGCCAGTGCCTGCCAGGCGGTCAGCCCCCCAACTCTTCTGGCCATGGGCAACACTCCCTTCTAGGCCTCGCTCTTTCTCTCTAGAAGTTAGCAATAGGCACACCCCAATCCTCAAGCCCCCCCAAGCATCTCTCTGGAGTGTCCATCTTTTGGTCCACTGAACACTCACAGTATCCTCCCTTGGTGTTCACACCTCAACTGCTGGAAGAGGGCCTCACCCTCCCTGATTGAACTAACCTCATTATCTCCAGACTGATTCTTGCCAGCATATTTATACTTGCCTCTGGAAATTTCCATTACATGCGTCTGACGAAGTGGGTATTCACCCACGAAAGCTTATGCTCCAATACATCTGTTAGTCTTTAAGGTGCCACAGGACTCATTGTTGCTTTTTACAGTATTCACAGAGTCACTGCTCCAGCTTACTAGTTGCACCTCAGCTCACCGCCCTGCTTCACATAGCACTTGGATAGGTTTATAGTGAAAGTAAGGAAAAGTTTATTTAACAAAGATTTAAGTAATAGCACGTAGAAGCATTGGAAAGAAATGGTTACATATAAAATAGAATCATAACATGCATTCCAGAAGAACTTCGACTTAATTAACAAGCTATGCAATGCTCCCCCAACGTCCTTGCAGCATTTAACCACCAGGCTGGCTGGGACCTTCCTTTCATAAGACAAACATGCTGTTAGCTTATCTCCTTAGTGCAGGATCCCATGCGTTCCATCCTTTGTCTTTATTCATAAACAGGACATCCCCCCCCCCCCCCCGCTGATTTTTTTCCTGTAGATTTTCTCTCTTGTAGGTTTCTCCATCTTTTGACTGGTATCTGACTCAGTATGCAAACAGGTTTCCATTGGGAGGCAGACAATACACACATGGCCAGTCAGAGAGATAAGGGTCTGTTACCTCCTGACAGGGACATGTCTGAGGTACGTCACCTCCTGATGACCTGTGTTAACTCCCAGACCTTAAGAACACCATTTCCAGTACAGACACATATGTAGCCAATGATTTTAGTTTAGTATCCATTTATCATGTGATGTTATGATCAATATGTTATATTACATATATTTTCTGTATGTTAATTAGAGTTGATTTGTAGGATTATAAAAATATAAGATTGATCAATATATAGAGGAACTAGGTAGTAGACGTGAATAAGACAAGCTGAAATGCAAAAACCTGTAGGTCAAGGCCTGCAAGACTCTAGCTAAGCTATTTTAGGCCTTGGAGACAAGAAATGATGGTGCAAGTCAGTGACCCAGAGATAACCCAAAAGATAATGGGAAAGAGATACCAATTGGTAATATTGCGAAAGTATAGCTGGGAAGATTAAAGTTAAATCATAAAATTCTGTAACAACAAATATTGTCTCTAACACATGCCTTAACCGCAGACAAAGGTGGTATGTCAATGTTGACAAAACCTACTCAGCCTATAGAATTTGGGATCCCTTGTGTTTCCAGGGGACACAAACCAATAGGAAAGAGAGGGTTGACACTTTCATGTACAGGTTACTGGGAAGGGGGAACCCAGGCACAACCAGCCTCACAGTATAGACAGACTCACAGTATAAAAAGGAGTCTGATGGCACCTTAAAGACTAACAGATTTATTTGGGCATAAGCTTTTGGGGTAAAGTATATTTATGCTTATATCTGTAATTTTCAGTCCATGCATCTGAAGAAGTGTTTTTTTACCCACGAAAGCTTATGCCCAGATAAATCTGTTAGTCTTTAAGGTGCCACCGGACTCCTCATTGTTTTTGTGGGTACAGACTAACATGGCTACCCCTCTTAGACTTGAATATAAAAAGGGGTGCCCAGAGCAGGAAAATTGAACTTCCTATGGGAAACTCCAGCAGGAACCACTCCCATATTGATGATCAATTCATGAGAGGGCCAACAGACTCTAACACTATCTAGGAGGATGTGAGTAGGTATAACAAGTTCATTATATGTATCTATAGGAATTGTATATGCTATGACATTTATAGCTTTGTTGGTAACTTTAATAAAATTACTAAAAGATAGATGCTCTTGTAATTGTGTTACTTACCTATGCTCTCATGTGTTCCTATGAACTCTAAATCTAGTTGAACTTGAGACTGTAGCTGACAGAGCCGAACCCACTGAAATATGATTAACATTAAATAGAATAAGAGGATACACAACTCCTGAAATATTATTGGCACAGACACTTTGCAGTATGATGACCTCTGGGTGCCTGGCTCTCGGTAGTGACCTCACATGCCCCCCTTCTGTGAACTGTTATGCAGATATCTGATCCAGGGGATCACTGTTAATGCCTGTGCACCCACAGTGCTCGCTGCCAATTGGCACCCAGAGGTGGCTGGGGGTCACAAAATGTTTTCTTGGTTTTGTTTTTAAGTGTTTTAATAAAAGTTATGTTACATTTCTTTTGATAAGCAATGTGGGTCCAAAGCCTTTAAGGAGATGGCTGGCTATCAGCCAGTCACCTAAAAGCATGACCAGCTCCTCCTAATTAGTCTTTGGGTCTCACTCTCTGCAGCCACCACATCTATAAAACCTGAACCCTGAGGAAAAAGGCTGGCTGTGCCTGGGTTCCCCCTCCCCTGGTAACAGCCTGGCTGTGCCTTAGCGCCCTGCCCCCCCATGATGTGCTGGCCGTGACCAGGTGCCCCCCCCAACCAGCTGATCATGCCTGGGTTCCTCCTTCCCCAGTGCCAGGGTGCCCCTCAACCTTGTGCCAGGCTGCTGCACACAAGCGAGTGCTGCCTGGGCTCCAGGGTCCCAGTAAAAAGCTTGCAAGGCCCCCATGCCGTGCTATCGCCATTGAAGCGATGCCGTGACTCGGATTCGAACCGAGGTTGCTGCGGCCACAACGCAGAGTACTAACCACTATACGATCACGGCGAGCTACTGGGGCTCTGCGGCAGCCGCCTGGCGCCCGCCCTCTTCAGAGCGGGGTTGATGACGTCACCACTCGAGTGACTGCCCTGTCTAAGACCCGTCTCTAGAACAGCTACTGCGCATGCGGCCCCCAATGGGAAGGGGACGAGCTCTAGGCGGCGCAGAGCTCCACGCAGAGCGCCAAGCCAACGGATTGGGGAGAGGGAGGCGGGGCGAGCCGGAAGTGTCGTTAGGCGTGATCAGTTGGCGCGTGTTCGCGCTAGTCAGGCGCGCGCGCCCAGGTGCGGCCGGTTTTCTCGGCCGCGGCCTTCGCTGTCCCGCCCGGCACCGCCTCCCTCGCGCGGGGACCAGGGAGCCCCTCGGCCGCGCGCCGGGGATCCGAGCCCTGGGCGGGGCGGGGGTCTTGAATGAGGGGCGGGCTCCGCCCCCTGCGCGCCCCGGCCGGCGTGTCCGAGAGCAGCGCCCGAGGCCGAGTGGGGCCCCCGCGGGGGAGAAACCCCCATTCCCGCCCCAGCCCCGAGCTGGGCTTGGGTCCGCCCTGCGTGCTGCCGCCTCCTGCAGACCCAGCCGGGGCCTAGGCTGCCTGCTGCTGGGCCCCGCGCTCGCTGAGCCGAGACAGCGGAGCCCGCCCCTGTAAAGCAAAGCTATGCCCGGCTGCCCTCTCCGCACAGGCCTCCCCGGGACAGACCGTCCCTGCAGCAGCCCCAGCCCCAGAGGGAGCGGGACGCCTTCCCGCGCAGAGGTCAGCAGCCAGCTGGGGCTCTGCAACAGGCAGCTGCAGGGCAATGCTCGCCCCTGAGGAGCAGCCCTGACGGTTTCACAAGCTTGGCATGAAGATTGCTGGGGTCTGCTCCTGGTTTTCGGGCAGTGTAGGGTCTAGTGCTAGGGGTGGGCAAACTTTTTGGCCCAAGGGCCACATCTGCAAATAGGAATTGTATGGCGGGCCATGAATGCTCACTGTGGAAAGGGGTGAGGGCTCTGGGCTGGGGCTGGGGATGAGGGGTTTGGGGTGCAGGCAGATGCTCTGCGCTGGGATCAAGGGGTTTGGAGGGTGGGACAGGGATCAGGGTTGGGGTGTGGGAAGGGGTGAGGCTATGGTTGGGGGTGTGGGCTGGGGATGAAGGGTTTGGGGTACAGGAGTGTGCTCTGGGCTGGGATTGAGGGGTTTGGAGGGTGGGAGGAGGATCAGGGCAGGGGTTTGGGGGTGTGAGGGTTCTGGCTGGGGGTATGGGATGGAGATGAGAGATTTGGGGTGCAGGAGGGTGTTCTCGGCTAGGATCAAGGCGTTTGGAGGGCAGGCGGGGGATCGAGGCTGGGGTGCAGACTCAGGCCACGCTTACCTCAAGTGGCCCCCAGAAGCAGCGGCATGTCCCTTCTCTGGCTCCTATGTGGAGACATGGCCAGGTGGCTCTGTGCACTGTCCCATCTGCAGGCACTGCTGCTGCAGCTCCCATTGGCTGTGGTTCCCGGCTAATGGAAGCTGCAGGGGTGGCGCTTGGGATGGGGGTAGTGTGCAGCGTGGAGGCCCTTGGCTACCCCTACATGTAGGAGCCAGAGGTGGGGCCATGCTGCTGCTTCCGGGAGCCGCATGGAGTGGCCCCTGACCCTGCTTCCTGCCTGGAGCGCCGCAGCAGGAAAGCCACAGATCCCACTCTCCAGCAGGAGCTTGAGGGCCGGATTAAAACGGCTGGCGGGCTAGATCCGGCCTGCGGGCTGTAGTTTGCCCACCCCTGGTCTAGTGGTTAGAGACAATCTGGCCAAGTGTACCACCACCTGTTTCAGTCATCTGCAGGGACTGGATCTGGGCTCTCTAGGTCTAATAGTATGAGCCTCTCCCAGTAGAGCTAAAGGAAATTCTTGTTAGTATGGGGAGAGCAACAGACATCCTCTAAAGAGATGGAGATCTGTACTGGGTTACTGTGTATTACACTAGGGCTAATCTGGCTCATCTCACTTCCAAAAGGAGAGTGGCACAGTGGCAGGAGACAGGTACTGATCTCAGCTCTGCCTGACTTCTGCTTGTCTGACCTCCTCAGATGCATAAAATGGGTGAATGATTGTGATACAAAGACCTTGTATCGTGGCCCAAACACTTGGCTAATGCAGGGCTCCTGCTCCTCCATAACAGCAAGTGTACCTATACTGGAGCCAGCAAATACAGAGCTATGGTAAAATGAACTTAACCTCTGCAATGTGGGGAATGTTGCTTCATTGCTATGACCCCAGCTGTAAGGGTCTTCTCTGCAGAGGATATGAGGATTGCAGATATGAGCTGTACGGCTGGTATTGTGAACGGTCAGCTACTCCTTAATCCATAAGGAGCCCAGTTTTGCTGGGGCAGGCAGGTCTCAGGAGTGAGCTCAGCATGGAAAGCAGCAGAACTCCACAAAGCCCACACTGAGTTCACTTGGCCACATTCCCTCCTTGGGTCCAGAGTGCATCAGCCATCCCTTAGAGGGATTCCTGGACTTCCCCCTGCAGACTAGTACCTCTTGGGAGCAACTCAGCGAGAAGCCTCAGCACTCAGAACATGGTACTGCCCATTAAACCTTTCTGTGCTGTCCTGGATGTCCTGCTGTCTGTCCTAGCCTCATTCTCAGCATTTGTCCTGATAGCATTAGAACTGGGAGAGCCAGGTCCAGGTCAAGTCACCTGCCCTAGAGAGACCACAAGGGAATCTGAATTTTTCATGGAAAGAAATATACTTTCCCAACTGACCCATCCCAAAAACCTCTGCCCTTAGCTGGGGGAATTGGATTATGCTACCCCTTTGCCTGGAGCAGTTTACACCCCCCCACACTCAACTTATGCACCCCATGGGGTGGGGCTGGGTGCAGCCACTTGCCCCCTTCCTCCCCACTTGGCCTCACTCTGCCTCCATGGCTGGGAGCACAGGCTTCTGCTGTCCATCTGCAAAGGGCTGTGACAATGTGAACCAAACTGGATGCTGCAGAGCAGGCACAGAATTGCCCCAGTACACTGAGCTGGGCAGTACTGGGCCATGGAGAGGGGGCATTTCTTCTGGGCATCAACTGGGGATGAGCCTAGGACAGGTGTCTTGATAGCCCTGGGATATTCTTACCAGCTGGGATCGCTGGATAATGGGGAGGGGTAGAAACACAGAAAATTGATGGGGTGGCAGAGAGAAAGAGAGGAAGAAGGAATTGGTGTTTTACCATTAGAGGGCTTGATCCTGCTAGTGCACCCCTATGGAAATCACGGAATTCATTGTACAGTGTGTATGTGTGCATGAGGGCCATAGGCAAGCCCATCGTGAGAAATTTTAAGGCCCAGTATATCACGTTAGCTGAGGTCATACCGCCTCACATTTCACTTTGTTTACACAGATGTTACAGCTGTTTTGGGGGCCCCTTGAGCTCAGGGCCACAGCACAATTGTCCCTCCTTTCCCTATCTCTCATCAGCCCTGGGGATAGGCAGTGAAGCAGGATTATATCTGTTAAACAGACAACAAGGAAGAGAATGGATTGTGAGTGGCTGTATTTGTGAGGATGTGGCATTTGGTGCATATTTCCTCATGTGAGTGCACGTGTGTACATGCCTTCCAGTTCCTTTTCAGCATTAGAATCCAGATTAGGTACTAGGCATAAACATCAATCAAGATATTATATGACTCTATTGCATTTCAACTCTAAACCAGGCCTGGGTAAAGTTCTTAGTGGAGAGAGATGAGGCCATCCTGTCTATGGCTGACTGAGTCAGTTAAGGCAATATCTGTTCTTTCTAAGTACTTTTTATCATCTGTCCTTGAAGTGTTTAAGAAACACTACAGCAGAAAGTTCATTTATTTGGGTAAATAGACACATTTTTGGCAGTAGTATAGCTGCTCATCTAAGTATGTAATTCCTTGGCTTAAAAAAGCACCCAAACCAATACATATGAATTAGGAAACCCTATGCTCAGCTGTATGTTGCAGAATACTTTTTGGTATTTACTGTTTGGATTGCAGTAGTAGCTAGACACTCAGTTAAGTTTGGAAACCCATTGTGTTAGGCATTGTACATTACACAGATGGTCCTTGCACTGAGAAGCCAATAAAGGCATGAACCCCCAGGGTCCTTTCTGTCTCTCGCCTGTTCCTTTATCAAGGAGTCCTACCAAAGTCATTATGTGAAAATCTCGAAATTGGGCTAGAGATGAGTCATCCAGGATAAAGAAAGCAATCTCTGAACCATCAGTGATTATCTTTGAGAACTTGTGGAGGACAGGTGAGGTCCCAAAGGGTTTGAGAAGGGCAAACATAGTACCTGTCTTTAAAATGGGGAACTAAGGGTATGTCTGTCTACACTGCAATTAAAAACCTCCAGCTGGTCTGTGCCAGCTGATTTGGACTCTGGGGGCTTAGGATAAGGGGCTGTTTAATTGCAGTGTAGATACTCGGGCTCCAAGTGGAGCCCCGGCACTAGGACTCTGCAACTTGGGAGAGTCCCAGAGCCTGGGCTGCAGCCCAAGCTCACACACCTACCGGGGTGAAAGTAACTTACGGGACTTACCAGTACTGCCGGAGTCCTGAGGGGGCATGGCCTCAACCAGAAGGGACGTGGCCTCTCAAGATTTAAAGGCCCTGGGGCACTGGCTGTGGCTGGGAGCCCCAGGGCCTTTAAATCAACCGGGGGCTCCCAGCAGCAGAGGTCGGTGGGAGCCCCCGGGACAAACTAAAGAGCCCGGGGCTCTGTTCGCTGCAGAGCTCCAGACCCTTTAAATCCCCACCGCAACTCCAGCTGCCGGAGCCGTGGGCGGGATTTAAAGGGCTCTGGGCTGCCCGCAGCCGTGGTAGCCCAAAGCCCTTTAAATCCGGCCTCAGCCTGGCCATGGGAGCCGGGGGAGGGGGGGGCAAGTTAAAGGGCTCTGGGCTGACCGGCAGCCCAGAGCCCTTTAAATCCGGTCCCAGCCCAGCCGCCGGAGCCGCGGGCGGGATTCAAAGGGCTCTGGGCTCCCCGCTGCAGCAGGGAGCCCAGAGCCCTTTAAATCCCCGCCACTGAAGCCGGTGCAGTCCGGCACGCCGCACTGGCTCTTGCCGGTACGCCGGACCGGACCGGACCGGCTTACTTTCACCTCTGACACCTACACAACAGTTAAACGGCCCCTTGGCCTGAACCTGAGTCAGCTGGCAAGGGCCAGCTGTGGATGTCCAATTGCAGTGTAGACATATACAAAGAAGATCTGGGAAATTGTAAACCAGTCTGCCTAACTTCTGGAAAGATACTGCAACAAATTATTAATCAATTTATAAACACCTAGAGGATAATAGGATTATAAGGAATAGCCAACATGGATTTATCAAGAAGAAACCATGCCAAACCAACCCGATTTGATTCTTTGACAGCGTTATTGGCCTAGTGGATAATAGAAAGCTGTAGACATTATATATCTTGATTTTAGTAAGGCTTTTGACATGGTCCCACATGACAGTCTCATAAGCAAACTTGGGAAATGCAGTGTAGATGAAATTACTATAAGGTGGGTGCACAACTGGTTGAAAGATTGTACTTGGAGTAGTTATCAATGATTCACTGTCTAACTGGGAGAGAGTATCTAGTGGAATCCCCTGGGGTTAGTCCTGGGTCTGGTACTAGTCAATATTTTCATTAATGACTTGGGTAATGGAGTGGAGCGTATACTTACAAAATTTGCTGATGACACTAAGGTGGGAGGGTTTGCAAGCACTTTGGAGGACAGGATTAGAATTCAAAACAATCTTGACAGAGCCCCCCTGCCAAGCTGGCCAATCTGCAGGACAGTTGACCCCCCCATGCCATCCTTACGTTACCTCTGCCAATCATGCATTTTTGGTACCTCTCTGGCCTGTAGCCATTCCAGCCACACTGTGGTGCTGATTCCTATTTGCATTTTATTCAAAATGGAAATAGCTCACAGGAAGAATTGCCTAGCCTTTGCTTTCTCATTCATCACTCTCTGCTGCCACCATGTGGCCTTTTTGTGTCATTGAATTGTAAAAATGGAAATGCATGTAGAAGATTGCATCATGCTTATGCATCCACTGGACACTACACTCTGCCTGTACAGAATGTTTCCCCCCTGAGTATTAGCTATGATGTAACTAGCTTCAGTGTTTCCTACCAGATATAAGGTTAGATCAGGATTTTTATTTTAATGCCAAATTTTCAGTTGCTCACAACTTTCTGAAAATTACTCCTTTTAACTATAATAGGAGATCATTCATGATCTTTCTATTTCTTATTCTCCTCCTCGCCCCTCATCCGTCTGCAGATTTTTATACGTTGGTTAGTGTTCCTGAATTTCTTTGCCATATTTTTCAGAAGAAGGTCTGTCAGGAAGGAGCTGGACAGGTTATTTTCATGTTTTACTCCAATGACCTCTCATTTGTCACTTTCTCACACGCAACAAGCGAATATGACTCTGGTGGAAACGTTGAAATCAACACAATGGCAAGTTCATCACAAACCGTTTTTCAAAGCACACATCAAATTGGGAGGAAATACAGATTGACAAGAACAGAAAGCGCTTAATGTCCTAACAATTACAGTTAAAATGAAATTTCAGTACTGACAGGCTGAAATGTTCAAGTATCTGAGTCAGGCATAAAAAATCATGAGATTTTACAATATAATAACTGTTGTGTCCCTAATCGTTGCCCAGAACTTATGAAGGGGAAAGAACATTCATGTCCACGTCAGCTACACACACCAACCGTGGCTTTCACATGCCAGTGTATGTGAAGCTGTAATTGTCTTTAATGTCCCCAGGATGCAGTGGTAGGGATAGTGCAGTGACTCCTGATGCCACATGGAATGCTGAGGGAGGTATAGGGAGGTCTCAATATCGAGTTCTCAATGAGCTGCAGAGGGAGGCGACCATGAGATGGTTGAACCTGCAGGTCCACCAGAGTCTGTAGCATCTGTGTTTGCTGCCTCAGAAGCCCCATGATGTCTTGGTGCATCTCCCTCTCCTTTTCTGGCTGGGACTTCTGGGCCTCTCTCCTCTCCTCTCTTTCCTTCTGCAGTGTTCATCCTCCAGACCCTGTGCTCGCAGTCCGATACAGCACTGGCTTGCAGGATCTCCTGGAACATGTCAGTGTGCATCCTCTTCTTTCTCCTCATTATCTGGCTCCGGTGTTCTGGGTGTGGAAGGCCGCAAGGGCAGCAGCTGCAGATACAACACACAGAGGTACCCTTGTCAGCGTATTTACTACAAAGAGCAAAACTTAAGATGCAGACCTCACTCCCCTTGGTCCCCAGAAATTGTAAGCACTACATTCTTACTTCGGCTTGTGCATGCACCTGGCACAGCACCAGCCACAGTGAGTATGGCCAGCCAGCGGTTGGGAAAATGAAGAGGGAATTGCTCAGCCGCATGATTCTAGTAGTGCAGAGCAATTGCACTGAATACTGGCACCGTTTTCTACAGGCAGGGGTGATTTTAGCTGATAATCTCATTCCTGAGGGTAACAGAGGCAGAGTGAGCCTAGCTGCTGCTGATGTGCCAAAGCCACCCGGACCTGTATGCTGCTAGCCTTTGTACTGCAATGGTGCCTGATGAAGTTATCACTGAGCAGCATGGGAAAATGTCCTACTGCAGAGGAAGAAATAAGGCTGTCATTCCTAGAATCCTTCAGGAGAGGATTGTAGAGGACCTCCATGAAAGTTTCACAAAGATCTCAGGAGGATTAAAGGGACATTCCTGTATACCTAAACAAACAGCTACACATAGCCCCCGCGCCTACCTCTCTGTGCTTGCCCGTGTTGGACTGGCTGGACTGTGGTGGAGTCAAAAACAGGTCCTGGTTTTCTGTGCAGCTGGATCCCCTGGTTGCCTGTCCCCCGTACTCCTCCTCCACCTCTTCCTCATCCACCACCTTCTCCTCCTCACTGTTCATGGCATGGGCCTGGGACTTGGGCTCCTTGGAGATATCCGTGGTGTTGTGAGGGGTGGTGACTGGGTTTCCATCCAGGAGGGCATGCAGCTGTTTGTAAAAGCAGCTTGGCAACAGATCAATTGTCAGCCTCCCTGGCCTGGTGTGCCTGTTGCAGCTCCTTGGCTTTCACACAGCACTGCTGCTGGGGCCAGCTCCAGGGTTTTTGCCACCCCAAGCGGCAAGGGGAAAAAAAAGAGCCGTGATCACAATCGGTGGCACTTCGGCGGCAGCTCCACCGTGCTGCTTTCTTCTTCGGCAGCACTTCGGCAGCAGGTCCTTCCCTCCAAGAGGGACCGAGGGACCTGCCGCTGAATTTCCGCCAAAGACCTGGACGTGCCTCCTCTTCCCCTTGGCCACCCCAAGCACCTGCTTGCTACACTGGTGCCTGGAGCCGGCCCTGACTGCTGCTGGTCCCTGTTGTGCCCCTTCTCCTGCATCCCCCAAGCAATCTGCTCATAGATGTCACTATTTCTGTGGCTGCGCAGCCTCTTCTTCCCACAGGCCCAGGAGATCCAACACCTCCTGTCTACTCCAGACTGGAGTGCATCTGGAGTATGTAGCCAGCATTGTAAGGATAAGGTAAGGCCTTTTCCTATAGCCACATGGTAAGGCCTAAGGCCTTTGTCTGCAGCCATATTGGGAGAGCAGCAGCCATTAGCCAAGAAGCAGAAAGAGACAGCCTCACTTTCCATCTAAATTACATTAAAATAATGTAGCATCGGGCGGTTAAGAAGGAGAGCCTGTCCTAATAGCACCCACTATCACCAGATAAAGAAACACATTTTTAGATGGTTAAAGAAAACTTAGTTTGACAGCATTCTGTCTGGCAAGAAACCACTTGTCAATAAAAAGCGACAAAGAGTCTTGTGGCACCATATAGACTAACAGAAGTATTGGAGCATAAGCTTTCGTGGGTGAATGCCCACTTCGTCAGATACACTTATCAATAGTTGTGGTTGTGAAATTCTCATTTCTTTATTGTTTTGTCTTTATGGTCCCCACTTCCCTATTGTTCGTCTGTATGTGCTCCATCTGGTTCTTTGATTGTTTCTGTCGTACATAATAAATGTTGCTAGGTGTAAATTAATGAAGATAGTGGGGCATGATTGGTTACAGAATTTGATTACAATATGTTAGGATTGGTTAGTAAAATTTTAGTAAAATGATTGGTTAAGCAGGCCTCAAGTTTCACTATATAAACTGGGGTCCAAAAGGAAGTTCTTGGGAACCAGCTCTAGGACACAGCCCCAGGATCAGAGCTACCAAACCTCAACACTCTGCCAATCACACCGTGCAGAAACTGGAGTCCCCAGATGACCTGATCCTGACTGGCCAGCAGGGAAAAGTTCATTTGTCTTAGTGGGTGTGGGAGTGGTGAGCATTGTATGCATAGTGTGTGCATTATTTTATTTGTTTTGGTAATTGTTAATAAATAGAGGTTAAGTAGGATATTACTGTGTAAGGCTCTTTCACTAGTAAAAGACTCTGTTAACTCGCAAAAGATTAAGTCCTGAGTCCACAGTGAACAGGATGGCGGGAAGTGGAGTGACCCAGCCCCAGCCCTCTCCGCTCTGCTCCCCTGGCTCCCAGCCTTGGGGGTAGGGGGGAACCACCCCCCAGCACTCACGGGCAGCACAGCTCGGAGCTGGCAGACCAGAACGGGCTGGAGCCGGGTTCTCCACTTACTGCCACCTGGTGAGTGCAGGGCAGGCCTGACCCCGACCCCTGCTGCAGTCCCCAGGGGAAGGGGTGGAGTGGGGGCTGGGGCAGCTGTGTACTTTGCATATGGGTAAGGACGGCCCTGCTGCTAGGAGTGCTTACCAAGCCAGGCAATCAGGAAAAGGAATTTCAAAAATTTGCAGGGCTGTAAAGGGGAGCGAGGTGCTTCCAGTCTCCGTGAGCCCTGTGGTCACAATGGTGACCAGAGCCGTCAGCATGGGGCATTGTGGGACAGCTGCTGGAGACAGTTAAGGTCCACGTAAGTAACACAGTGTCTACACACACACACTGAGTCAACCAAGTACAGCTGCTCGGGGAGGTAGTGTTAAGTCAGTGTAATGGGGCACTTATGTTGACAGGAGCCAAATTTACGAGTAGACACATGCAGAACTAGGTCAACATAAGCTGCCTTGCATTGTCCTGTGTAGTGTAGATTAGGCCTACATCTGATACAGGGTCAAGGCACAATCTACTCATAGATGTCCATGTTTCTAGAGCTTGTTGAGATAGGGCCTTCAGTGGCTGAGCAGCCTAGCAGCTAGATCATTGGTTAGGGGCTGGAAGGGGGACCTGCCCTTTCCCTCAGGTCCTGGCTCAGAGTCCTTGGCCACTCACACCCCTAGACAGGGGAGATGGATCTTGTTCCCAGCCGTGTGTGGGGGGGGGCCTCAGGACCTGTTATTTGAGCTGTTCCCTGTGTAAGTCCTTTAGTTTGGGGCGTGGCCTTGCTAGTCCATTTCTTCACAGTTGGGGCTTGGCGGTAGATTCCCCTTGCCAGGGAAGACTTACTTGCTTCAGTGGCTGCGTTGGCAGGCAGGTTGCGTCTGTGCCTTCAGGCAGACACACAGAGAGCTCCTGCCTCTTCGCCAGTCAGCCCCTGACTGAGCCAGGCTCCCTTCTTTTCTCCCCATTCCAGGCCTGGCATTGGCTGCAGGTGTAATGGGGTGGGGCTAGCTGAACCCATAGGTTTTCTTTAACCCCTGCTCTGCCTTGCAGTCATCTCTCTGCTCCTTTACACTTGTCCATAGCTGTGCTTCACAGCTTCTTCCCTGCAGGCTCAGGAGATCCAATATCTCCTGCCTACTCCAGGCAGGAATGCATCCAGCATGGTTGATTGGGTAGATGCACACAACAAGGGAGAGCTGCTGGGTGTGCTCACTGAGGTGGGCCCTCAGCAAAAGGCATTTCAAAACCACGTGGGGAGTATTAAAGGGGTAGGTGGCTTCCAATCTCTGTGACCCCTGGATAGTAAAGTTTAAAATTTTGACCAGAGCAGTCACTGTTGCAGGGACAGGATCATTGTGGGACAGCTGCTGGAGGATTGTTAGGATCGACACAGCATGGTCACAACATGACAACACTTACCCTGCTTGAATCTCAGTAGGTTAAACATGGCTCCACATTGGCTGGAGACAAATTTGAGTGTAGACGCATCCACAAATATGTCAATACAGGATGACTTACATTCATTTTGGTGATGTTGACCAACCTAATAATTTCAAATTATGATTTGTAAGCAAAGTCTAAATGAGTTCTCCCTGACAGCTAGTGATGAGCTGTGGGCTGGAGGGAAAAGCTTCAGGACCAGATTGTATTTACATTCACACCTAATCTACCTAGGTATCCAGCAAATAGAGCTGTGTTGCCCAAGTGATAGATTTTGGCTGGGGTTGGGTTACAAATCACTTGACTGCTGGGGTAATGAAATGTTGTTATTCTTATTGTATGAGTAAAGGGCAGTAGAACTGTACTTAGCCTGTGCTGATTGAGGGCATCAAGAGGGAAGGTGGGGACAGGTGTTTTGCTTGGTGGTCTGCCTGAGTCACAACTACTATTTGTATCTGCCCCTCTCCACTGTTTAAAGACAGAGCTGATTAGGCTCCATAGATAGTCTTTTGTTTTGTTAAGTGACCACTGCAGCTGAAATCACTGATAATCAGGTCTAAGTGCTTAGACCTGCTGTGGGACAGTGTTTCTGTGGAAGAGACGGCCCAGTCTGCACTAGCAGCGAGGTTCCCCCAATGAGAGCTCAGCTGAGATCACTGAGAGCTGGATGGAACCTTGAGAGACCAACTCCCAGAGGTCACAGTGGCAGGTGGCAGCAGAAGGTGACGGTGCAGGGCCATTGGCAACAGAGTGATGGAGTGAACGGTGGCACAACGAACAACAGTGGCCAGAGTGAACAGTGAGCAGCTGGAGGAATGAGCAAGGTGCCTTCTTGCCCTTCTCACCTGGGAGGTGAACTCATGTGAAAGCACCTCTTAACTCCGAGTCTCCACTAACCAAGGACAACACCGGTGAGTGTTAATGAGTCTGTTAAGAATGCTGGAGACACAACACAGTTCATGCGAACAAACATGGTTGTGGCATCATATTTTCTATTTAAGCAAGAGATACAACACTCTACAAACTGGAGGCCAATGTCAAATGCATTGTCACTTCTTCATCCTGAAGTTGAACACTAGTTCCAGACAAGACCAGTAAATGCTCACTATCTTTCTGCAAGAAACTCAACTGACTGGCTAGAAGCATGTGGTGCAACAGTGAAAGATTCAACAGTTGAAAAAGTGAAGAACTCTCTCACCACATTCAAAAAATTTGCATACATGGCTGATGAATGCACTGATGCAAATGGGCATCAACTATTAAGCCATTGTGTACATTATCTTGATGTCAGTGGTAGGCCAGTAGATGCGTTTCTAGATGTTCAAGTTATAGAAGAAACATCAGCTGCATCTGTGACAACCCACATCTTAGAAGAGTTAAATGCTTGTCAACTGGACCCCAAACAGGTGGCTGCTTGTGCATTTGATGGAGCTGCAAACTCCTCTGGAAGACATGGTGGAGTACAAGCTTTGCTCAGAGAAAAGTGTAACCTTAATCTCTCCTATACACACTGCAGAGGCCATCTACTCCAACTAGCGCTAGTACGAGCTGCAGACTCTTCAAAAGACATTTTAAAAGCTATACATTTAATGTCTTCATTATATTCTTTTTTCAGCAAGAGTCCAAAAAGACTGAATATCTTGGAAAATGTAGAAGATACACTGGGACTGAAGTTCAAATTAGTCCAGCCTGGGAAAACCCTCTGGCTTTCTCATGAGTGATGTGTGCCTGTTGTCTTAAAATTACTCCAGCCATTATTACTGGCTTTGGAAAGTATCTACCAAGATGGGATGGATTTAAGTAGGCTGGTGGATTACTTTTGCTACTATGTTCAGAGAAGACTATTGCCATTCTCTCTCTTGCAAGTCTACTGTTGAAACTACTTGAGTCATTAAACAATGCCATCCAGGCATCAGCTACAACAAAGTAGTAGATCTTTGTCCAGCAATAGAAACTACATTTGGATCAATCAGAGAGCTATCCATTGAAAAAGTACTGAAAGAAGCAAAGACTTCAGTACAGATGTTGACTAATGAAGGCATTTATATTGAATCCTTAAGTAAAGAGGACAAGAAGTGTTTGTTAAGACAAATGAAAAAGTACACAGACTTGATTCTTAAAAACTACAACAGCGATTTCTAGATTCAACTCAACCTCCACATAACTTTTACAGATCCCTGTCCTATAAAACAATGACAGCTGACTGGAGTGAGGCACTACCAGCAATGAGGCTGCCATGTACTCAGGACAGAATAGAGAATTTGAACACAGAGTGGAATATCGTACGATGAATGAATGAAGATTTGACTTCAACTTCTTTTTTATCATCACTAGTGACTCAACCCGATCTCTGTGCTATGTTTCCCGGGATGAAAGAAGTAGGAATTCATCTCTTGCTACTCCTAGTCACAACAGCTACAGTTGAGTGTTCTTTTTCATCATTGAATAGAATTTTGTATTCTGAAAGAAGTCGCCTTGTGCCTGAACATGTGAATGAACTAATGAGCATTTCAATGGAAGGAATGGAAGTACAAGACACACGAGAAGCCACCAAAGATGAATGCATTGCATTCAAGAAGTTCATTAACAGTTGTGCAAAATTATAACAAGAAACCAAGAAGAATGTAGATGTAATGCTTCATAGAAGGCTTGAGTAGCCAACTTTAATTTGTGTGATGATTTTAAAACATGAGTTAAATCTAATAAAATGGTCATGAAGCATTTTTCAGCTTTTACTATGGTGCCATACAGTCCACCTTCACCTTCATGGTCTCACCCCTCATTGGCCCTGCCTCCCCACCCCGTAAATTCGAAACCCACCCCTCCATTTCAGTTCCTGGGGAAAACACTGTGGGGTGGTGATTTTACCTCTGTATACAGCGTTGGTGAGACCGATACTGGAATACTGCATCCAGTTCCAGTGCCGGGATTTTAAAAAGGATGTTGAAAAATTAGAGATGGTGCAGAAAAGAGCCACAAAATTGACTTAAAGAGTTGTTGTAGTAATTGGCACTGTGGCAAGGTCATAACATAACAATGGTCATACTGGGTAAGACCAGTGGTCCATATAGCCCAGTATCCTGTCTTTTCCACAGTACCCTGCCGGGCTCCCACACAAGAGCCGCACTAACAGGCAACTCTGCAAGTGACTCCCATGCCTCTCTATTTCCTGGGCCACATGTATTATGTCCTTTTTTCTGGCAGCTAGTCCAGAAATAGAGGACAAGAGCTCATTACTGCTACCACGGAGGGATTTGTTGGGTTGAGATCAGCTGGTAGAAGCAGGCAATAGCGACAGAATGTGAGACTTTAAGCTCTTAGAGTGACCTCTTACCTTTATAGACCTGCCCTTTAATCATACACCGCTATTTTAAAGTTGTGTGATAGTAAAGAGACCCATTTTAAACCCTTCACCACACAAGACAAAGCCCACAGTATTCATCATTAACTATTTATTTCTACTCTCCTGGCTCCCAAAGTGCTTTTCCTCCCTACTGCCGCCAGCCACCTTCGAGTTCTCCCTCTTCTCTCCCCAGCTGTGCTCACTTGATTGCAGCAGCTCAGCGGATGGTCCAGCTTTGCTCTTTCACTTCCATTCTTCACTTCTTTGGATGGCTACATTTTCATTTAGGAGCCTGATGGAAATACCTGAGTTCTCTGTCTGGGCACGCAGGCCCAGCAGCTAAAGCCACAGACCCACTGAGAGTAGGGGGAGGTTAGCCTGGATTGTAAGGAGTGGAGGCTTGGCCCATGGAGACTCCAAGCACTGCAGCTGCTGCCACCTACATGGTGAATCCTCCAACACATCGCCAAATGGCTCTTCCACATTCTGCGAGCTGGCCTCACTGGCTGACTATCTAGGAGAACAGAAACCCTTTGTTGGAGCAGGAGAACATAAGAACATAAGAATGGCCATAATGGGTCAGACCAAAGGTCCATCCAGCCCAGTATCTGTCTACTGACAGTGACCAATGCCAGGTGTCCCAGAGGGAGTGAACCTAACAGGTAAGATCAAGTGATCTCTCTCCTGCCATCCATCTCCACCCTCTGACAAACAGAGTCTAGGGACACCATTCCTTACCCATCCTGGCTAATAGCCATTAATGGACTTAACCTCCATGAATTTATCTAGTTCTCTTTTAAACCCTGTTATAGTCCTAGCCTTCACAACCTCCTCAGGCAAGGAGTTCCACAGGTTGACTGTGCGCTGTGTGAAGAACTACTTCTTTTTATTTGTTTTAAACCTGCTGCCCATTAATTTCATTTGGTGACCCCTAGTTCTTATATTATGCAAACAAGTAAATAACTTTTCCTTATTCACTTTCTCCACATCACTCATGATTTTATATACCTCTATCATATCCCCCCTAAGTCTCCTCTTTTCCAAGCTGAAAATCCTAGCCTCTTTAATCTCTTCTCATATGGGACCCGTTCCAAACCCCTAATCATTTTAGTTGCCCTTTTCTGAACCTTTTCTAATGCCAGTATATCTTTTTTGAGATGAGGAGACCCAGAGCCACCCGGGGGAGGAGGGGGGCGAGGGCAAGTGGGGAAATTTGCCACAGGCCCCCACAAGAATGTCTGAGGCTCCCCCCGCCTCCGCCTTTCCCCATCCCCCAGCGCCTCAGCGTGCCACTTCCAGGAGCGGCCCTGGACAGCACTGCAGCAGTGTGGCTTCAGGGGGACCTGAGCTCCTCCCACTCAGAACCGCCTGATAAGGGGGCAGGGCTGGAACTCCGGCAGGCTGAGCGGCAGGAGCTTAGGTCCTGCTGGAGCCATGCCACTGCAGTGCTGTTCAAGGCTGCTCCTGGACGCGGCTTCCTGAGGCTCCAGCAGAGGGGGGATGCGGGGATAAGCGGCATGGTAAGGGGCCGGGGCTGGGGGGGATTGGATAAGGGGCAGGGAGTCACAGTTCAAATTGCTCCGCAACACACGGGGTACATAAGGAATTTTTCAATTAAATACCTGTGACAGTTTGGATCACAGAAACCCCCTGGGATCTGCCACCTGATGTGCCCAGACTACTTCTAGCCCTGTGTTCCCTGCCAGCTCAGGACTCCAGCACCGTGTCTTGCTGAGCCGGACGCTCCCGTCTGCTCCAGCAAAGACCCAGGGTCTGAATTACTTGCCCCAAAGCTGCAGGTTTACCTGAAAGGAGCTCACAGAAGTGTTCCTGACTTTAACACTCAGATTCCTAACTCCCAGTGGGGTCTCAATCCAAATAAATCCATTTTACCCTGTATAAAGCTTATACAGGGTAAACTCATAAATTGTTGGCCTTCCATAACACCGACAGAGAGAGATGCACAGTTGTTTGCTCCCCCAGGTATTAATACATACTCTGAGTTAATTAATAAGTAAAAAGTGATTTTATTAAATACAGAAAGTAGGATTTTAGTAGTTCCAAGTAGTAACAGACAGAACGAAGTAAGTCACCAAGCAAAATAAAATAAAAGGCGCAAATCTATGTCTAATCAAACTGTTGCCGGCCCAAAGGGCCCGAGGAGGGGCAACAGCGGGGTTCGTTGTCCGGTGTGCGTCGCACTAATTAACACACCAGGGTGGAGAAGCAAACCAAGTTTATTTGAGCCCAAATAAGGTGCAAGGGAGAAATAGCCATCTCAAATCCTGCACACCCGCACGCAGGCGGGGTCCCAGCATTTATACCCCCCTTGTTTTTCCCCCTTCCTCCCTCCCCCTTGCAACAGTTCCACTTAACACTATAATGTAGCTTGTTAGAACTGTTCTCATTCGCATGTTTATCTATGGCCTTCACAGCACAGACGCAGGCAGACTTTCCTCCCCCTTTTCCCTCATCTTACTGCCGTTTTTTGCTGTTTCAAGCTATACTGCAGCTGCAAGCTAAGAAAGCTGACAGTTACACATTTTGCTTGCTGTTTATTAGCATCTTAGGCTGGTTAAAGTTCACAGCATAGGAGAACTTTGGTTCACTCAGGCCTAGAGTCAGAACTTTGGTTTACTTAGGCCTAGGGACACCAACAAAACTAAATACAGATAAGATCCTCACCAGTTCCAGAATGCTCCCTTTTACAGGCTAATCTCCTTTTAGCCTGGGTCCAGCAATCACTCACCCCCCTTGCACACTGTCCTTTTTTCCAGTTTCTTTCAAGTATCCTGGGGGATAGGAAGGCTCTCTCTTTAGCCAGCTGAAGACAAAATGGAGGAGTCTCCCAGGGGTTTAAATAGACTTTTTCTTGTGGGTGGAGGCCCCGTCCTCACTCTTATGCACAGTCCAGCTCCAAGATGGAGTTTAGGAGTTACCTGGGCAAGTCACATGTCCATGCATGACTCACAGCAGGGGTGAAAGTAACTTACAGGACTTACCAGTACTGCCGGAGTCCTGAGGGGGCGTGGCCTCATCCGGAAGGGGCGTGGCCTCAACCGGAAGAGACGTGGCCTCTCAAGATTTAAAGGCCCTGGGGCACCAGCTGTGGCTGGGAGACTCAGGGCCTTTAAATCAACCAGGGCCTCCCAGCTGCAGAGGTAGCTGGGAGGCCCCCAGAGCTCAGGGGCAAATTAAAGGGCCTGGGGCTCCGGCTGCCGTGGGGAACCCTGAGCTTTGCAGGGCTGGGGCAAGTATTTAAAGGACCAAGAGCTCCTGCTGCTGAGGGGAGCTCCAAGCCCTTTAAATCCTGGCCCCAGCCCGGCCACCGGAGCCGAGGCCGGGATTCAAAGGGCTCTGGGCTGCCCGCAGCGGCGGGGAGCTCTGAGCCCTTTAAATCTCAGCTGCGGCGGGGGTTTTAAAGGGCTCTGGGCTGACCGCAGCCACAGCAGCCCAGAGCCCTTTAAATCCAGCCCCAGCCTGGCCACCGGAGCCACGGGCGGGGGGTTTAAAGGGCTCTGGGCTGACCACCGCGGCGGCAGCCCAGAGCCCTTTAAATCCGAACCCAGCCCGGCTGCCGGAGCCACGGGCAGGGGGTATAAAGGGCTCTGGGCTGACTGCCAGCTGTGGTGGGGAGCCCTGAGCCCTTTAAATCCAGCCCCAGCCGGCCGCCGGAGCCACAGGCGGCGGGGTTAAAAGGCTCTGGGCTGCCAGCTGCGGCGGGGAGCCCAGAGCCCTTTAAATCCCGGCGGCGGGGTTAAAAGGCTCTGGGCTGCCAGCTGCGGCGGGGAGCCCAGAGCCCTTTAAATCCCCGCAGCGAAAGCCAGTGCAGTCCAGCACGGCATACTGGCTCTTGCCGGTACGCCGTACCGGCTTGTACCGGCTTACTTTCACCTCTGACTCACAGTTTTTACAGGTAGCATCCATTGTTTATATGCTACCTTGAACGTCCTCAAGTAGACTTCTTATGTGGATTGGAGCATTCCAAGATTCATTGTCCTTTAAGTGTCTCTTGATTAGGTACTTAACATTAACATTCTTTTCTCCAGGAACTGACCAAATGCTCTACTAAGGTTATTTAGAAATCAAGCCAGTACACAACCAATATTTATAACTTTGAATACAAAAATGATACGTGCATGCAGATAGGATTAATAGATTCAGTAGATCATAACCTTTATATAGATATGTTACATAGCATATGTAGCATAGATAGATTCAGTAGATCATATTCCAGTTATGTCATATTCCCATAAAGCATTATGGGGTACAGCATCACACTACCTAACAAAATGAAAGATACCAAGGAATTAATTTGTTTGCAGGTATCATCACATAATCAATGATTGTAGGGGTTATAAAAATGAAACATACATATCTTTCAGGATTTGAGAAGAGAAAGCAGAAGAAAGCTAGACAGATGCAAAAAGAAAAGGAAAAAATAACTCTTCACAAATTTCTTCAGGCACAATCCAAGTCAAGTCAGTTGACTGAGTTGAGTGATGCTGACATTCAAGGCTCTTCAGAGGTGGGAAGTGAAAGTGGTGTTGTAAGAGTAAAAGAAAAGGTGGCATGTGAGGAATCCAACATATTATCACATTCAGAAAACAGTGTTATGATTGTTGCAGAGGAAGAGAAGGAAATCCAGCCTCTTTGGATAGACAATGGAGAACACAGCGGTAACACTGCTATAACTGAGAAACTGGTACAGTCGACTAGTCCTGCTGCTGTAGATGGGAATGACAAAGAAGAGTTGTGCAGTAATGACCCAGCCTCTTGTAATTACCTAGATATAAAGAAAAGAGATCTTATTGTATTGAAGGGTCCACCACATAAGCCCGAAAACTTTCCTTGTGATTCTTTTGGCAGGAAATTGCCGATAACAGTTTTTTCTAAACATGTGAGTAATGGCGAATGTATTGAAAGAGACTGGATGGTGTGAAGTAAAGATGCTGCAGCAATATTTTGTTTTCCCTGCAGTCTCTACAGAAGTGAAACTCAAACTAACCAATTACATCATTCAAAATTTCTCAAAGGTGGAATTGACGATAATTGGAAAAAGATTTACGAGAAAATGAAGAGTCATGAAGAAAACACTTTACATTTGAGAATTACATTAAGGGGAAGGAATTATTTCAGACACTCAGTGATAAAAGAGGCATTGATGCAGCATTACAGCATAGTATTAAACAGGAGGAGGAAAAATAGAGTAAAATATTACCTGCTGTTGTTGACATAATTCTTTTCCTAGCAAAGAATAATCTGCCATTTCGTGGTAGCCATTCTACTGTTGATTATGACGACTGTGGGCTTTTCTTGTCAACACTGAAGCTTGTGGGCAGGTACAATACTGAGGTGAAAACATCTAGAGATGGTAACTCAATGCAGAGTCTGGACAGGCTCACTACCTGTCATGGCGTAGTCAGAATGAGTTTGTGAAACTGTGTGGGGAGAAAGTTTTAAACTCTATTCTTAAAGAGGTAAGAAAAGCCCGATATTTCAGTATTGTTGTTGATGGTACACCTGATGTTTCACACACAGAGCAGTTAGTTTTTATTATCAGATATGTGATGTAAAAAAACAGAAATTGGGATGTGCATGAAAGATTTGTTAAACTAGTAGATTTTGAAAAGAAGACTGGCGCATATATAGCGGAACAGATAAAGAGGTTTTTAAAAGAATGTGACTTAGAACTATCTTGGTGCAGAGGGCAGGGATATACAATGCCTCTAACATGTCAGGAAAATTTCAGGGAATAAAGACAAGAATTTTGGAAGGCTATTTTTCTCCATGCAGTGCTTACACACTGAACCTCTGTGGCACCCATGCTATGGAAACCAGTGTAGAGATAAAAACATATTTTGGAAATGTTCAGAAACTCTATAAAGTATTTGCTCTTAGCCCTGCGAGATGGAAAATTTTGCAGACCACTGCGAATATATCTCTTCACTCTGTATCTAAAACTAGGTGGAGCACAAGAGTTGATGCTGTTTGCCCCCTAATCAAAAATCACACAGGTGTGCTGGAAAGTTTAATTAAAATTGAAGAGGAGCTTCATTTACCTCCCAAAATCCAGGCAGATGTGGACTGTTTGATTAAGAGGCTTAAGTCATTTGAATTTGTACTTCTTACTACAATATGGTTTAAAGTGCTTCAGTGTATTGATGATAAGAACAAGGTCCTACAAAGCGCCAAATTAACAATGGAAGAGGGAGCTAAACACATGGGCAACTTAGTCAAGAAAATTCAAACAATGAAAGATTCTTGGCCAAATTTTTTTGAAGAAGCCAAACAAGTCGCTTCAAGCCTTGGCATTGACCCAAAAAATGAAAAGTGACTCAAGGATCTGGAAGAACAAGCGATTCTTTGATGACACAGGGGATGCAGACTATACGTTTGACTCTCCCGATATTCAGTTCAAAGTACAGGTGTTCTTCCTGACAATGGATTTGCTTCTATCAGAGCTAGGAGGTCTTGGCGAAAGAATGGCTGAAGTCTCAAATTTATTTTCACCCATTTTGTGTCCGCCAGCTAAAGTGGATGAATCTTCTATAGAAAATTTTGTTGACACTTTGGCCACAGCATATCCAAAAGACCTCCAGAGAGAAGATCTTAAAGAGGAACTTAGAATCTTTTACAAAATAAGATTCCAACTTAAGAGTTGATGGACATATAACCTCTGCACTTACACGTCTTAATGCTCTTCTTCAAAAAAGAGTTGGAAAATGTGTTTCCACAGATTTGTATTTGTTTATGCCTACTAACAGTGTTGCCAGTGTCAGTAGCATCGGGAGGTGGAGGTTGATGATCTACCTGCACATGGTGAACATGGTGCAGGACAGTGCTCAGGACATATGATTGCAGCTCCAGACCAAGGGGCAGCTTCCATTTGCTGTGTATGAGACCTTGCAGGTTGGGGGTAAGACCGGCACTAAGATAGGCATGGAAGTTTGGAGAATAGGGCAGAGGCCAGAGTTTGGCAGGAAGGGCAGGGACTTGGGAAGCAAGAGCAGAGGATCAAACACTTTCTGAATGTGGGTCAGGATTATCCTCACTTCAGAGAGGGGGAAAGTAAGGCACCATGAGGGAGCGGGACCTGGATGATTAGGCTGAGCATCTGAATAATTGCTACAGTGAAAATATAAAAGCTATTAAGTGTCAGAAGAACACTCATCAGGAAATGAGAGAGTTCAGGGCTGACCAGAAAATGTGTAGTATGTGGCATAAACCAGTATGCACTCTGCCGCCTCACTGGTCTTGGAGACGGGTACATCTCTTGGACGGAGGTGTTAGAGGATCTTTCTCTCAGACACACACCTGTCAATAGTTTGGAACAAAAACCCCATCTGTAATTTTGCTCACTGGCCCTGCCACAAACTCCACCCTCCAGCCATTGCGAATCAGGACCAGGAACACCATTCCACTCTCATGTCTACATGTATCTGCACACCTGCAGCCATTGTAGCTGGCAGATGCACTGGTGCTGGTGCTGTGACGTGAGCTGCATGAACCACTCTGCTGGCCCACATATCCAGCATTCGCTCCTTGAGCGATTGGTCCTGCTCCTCTTTTCTTCATCCAGAAACCACTGGAGCAATCTCTCTTTATGAACCATGTTCCTCTCCTCCTGGGCAATTTTGAAAGCAAGGTGCTTTTTGCTCCTCCTTCCCCTATCTCCAAAAGTTCCTGCATGGTCCTCCTCCTTTTGGCCCACTGCTGGCCACTTATAGCACCCACAGTCCCAGGCAGCAAGCTTGGCCCAGCAGGTGTGGAAGTATCTTCCAATGGAATGAAACAGAGGCTATATTAATTGTATTACTATGTAGGGAGAGGGGAGGGAGGGCAAGAAAGAATCCCCCACTTTGCTTTCTGTCTATCCACAAGGCCATGATTTGCAACATTGTGAAATGTTTCTATATCACTCTTTCATAAATTCTTGTGTACACTCCATCTCACTTCTGTCCTTGGAAGATTCACATACGCACAAGCCCACCCTATGCAGGTGTGTGATTAACACGGGTTTTACATAAGAGCATCAGAACGGCCATAGTGGGCCAGACCAAAGGTCCATCTAGCCCAGTATCCTGTCTTCTGACAGTGGCCAATGCCAGGAGCCCCAGAGGTAATGAACAGAACAGGTTATCATCAAGTGATCCATCCCCTGTCACCGATTCCCAGCTTCTGGCAAACAGAGGCTAGGGACACCATCGCTGCCCATCCTGGCTAATATCCATTGATGGACCTGTCCTCCATGGATTTATCAAGTTCTTTTTTGAACCCTGTTATAGTCTTAGCCTTCACACCATCCTCTGGCAAAGAGTTCCATGGGTTGACTGTGCGTCAACCTGTTGATTTTACTTTAAATCAATATAAAAAAATTAAGAAGCTGGATCTGGCTGATGCAGGATAGGCTGAAGTTGTGTTTCGGGGATATTTACCAATATTGGCTCTGACTTTGTTTGTAGTGGGGGAAGCCCTTAATATTTTAGAAATACTGGAAAATCTAGTAATTTTCCAAGCAAGTGGTGGGATCCCATCAAAGTATGCAGAGAAGCCATTTAGGGAAATGGTGCATGTTAGAAAAATAGGCCAATGCAAGCCTGTTAGCAAGACTAGGCCCTTAGCATGGGTAGACTCAAGGCCCTTAGCATAAGTAAAATCAAGGCCTTGAGATGCAAGCAGAGAGAAAAGCCTGTGTCAGCTATTATCAGCTTAATGCTTGGTTTGTACTAGTCCATGCTTATCAGCAAGGCCCACGCTTGGCGTAACATATGTGCAGCTGTCTTTTTCTGCTTATGGCCAAAAGCAGTTAGCCTAATGGGTCATTTTCTCATGCATGAAGCCAAGAGTAGTTAGTATGATAATATAAGGGGTTAAAGGGGATATCTTATGTCTTCCTTACAATGATAAATGTATCCGTGCAGCTGCACTGTTATCATGATGGATGTATCCGTGACAGTTATGCATATCTTGTTCCTTTTTGATTGATATATGTATTCTATGTACTTCAATATTCCCTATAGATACATTTACAGGACCTATAGGGTCAGCCAAGTAACGCAAATAAGACGTCAACAAAGTTGTTTGTTTCGGGGTATAAAGGTAAGCCCATCCGGCCATGTAAGGTGTGTCTCTCGGGCATTAGCCGACGAGAACACCCGCTCAGCTGATCGATCAATAAAGCTAATGGTACTCGTCTACCTGTTTCCGTGCTTCCTTGGCGTAATTGGGTAAGCTCCAGGGAGAATCGGGCCCTTTTGGCTAACAAATTGGCGACTCTGGTGGGACTTCTCTCCCTGTTGGGGGCGTTGACCGGCGGCCGAGGACGGCTCAGGAGAGTGGCCACCTCGAGCTATTGGTTTGCTCGAGCTCCGGGTCGCCACAATCGACCGGGACGGCTCGCCTCTATAGAGAACTCCAGCCGACACGGAAGCAAGACAGTACCAGAAGAGGGGAGTCCACCTGCCGGACGCGGCCACTCCGGGCGCGGTAAGTGCGTTTACCTCTTGGGTTTGAGGATTAACGCCCCCGAAGAGTGAGGGTTGGGACATTGGGCCCCTAATGGTAAAGGAACCCACAGATAGGAAGGTGTGTGGGTAAAAGTTTTCTGATAAGGTACCTAGGTTCAGGCACGGCAAATGTATAACTTTACTAACTCCACTGATTCGTGGACCGTGCTGAATGAGTATTGGAATGTAAATACTACCCTCTTGTGTTTGTTTGCGATAGTACTACTTGTGTTTTACATTGTACTGACAACTTGGAAACGCGGTTGCACTAGCCTGGTCTAGGACTTAAGCCAATTCTAGCCGCCCCAAGACTTCCGCGAGGGGAATTTCCCCAGGGACCGGAATATCTTGAAAGCAAGGGGAGTTGGCCGAACCCGTGACCAGGCTGATATCTAGGTGTAATGGGGTCCGGACAAAGCATGTCTACCCGGACGCCTAGGATGTATGTTAGAAAATTGGCCAGAGTTTAGACGCCAAGCAGATTATGGAATGGTACTGTGTAAAGATAATCTGGAAAAATTCTGTACCTTAGAATGGCCAACGTTTGGGGTGGGGTGGCCAGGGGAACACTCAAACTGGAAACAGTGCAGGCTACACATAACGTTGTCACTCGGGATGGGCATTGGGATCAATACCCCTATATAGATATCTGGCAGGATCTCGTGGCCAATCCCCCCCCGTGGCTACGGGAATGCAGAGCACAAGCTATCAGAGCCTTATTAGCCCGCGCCCCTGTTAAAAAGCCCTGTCCCCCTTATGATACCCCCCGTCCACCTGCCGTGCTTCCTTCTGCCCCTGACCCAATGCTTCCTCCTCCTGTATATCCTGGTCTCCCGGTCTTGGCAGCTGCAGCAGCTCCACAGGCTCCAGCTCTCGCTTCCCCTCCCTCGAAGGCGGAAGCCCCGGCCATGGTGGCAAAACCCTTGCCTGACACACAGGAGGCTGCAGGGATAGACTCGGCCATAGAGCTGGGGGATGAGCCGTCTGTTTCAGAGCACTCTGATAAGGGTGACTCAGTGGCAGACCGAGTTAAACAGAATCCTAGGACAGGCCTCAAGGTGCAGGGGGCAGGGAGCTCCACGCTTGTCGTCTCTTACAAGAATGCCCCAGAGGAAGCTACCCCAGTGTTTGAGGGCCCCTTACGGGAGACTATGCTTCCTGGCGGTGCTGGGGGTACTGGTGTCCTGACTATGGTATATGTCCCCTTCACCACCAGCGATCTGTATAACTGGAAACACCAGAATCCCCCGTTTACGGAAGACCCTGCCCCGCTGACTGCCGTTTTTGAGACCTTGGTTACAGCCCATAAGCCCACCTGGGGGGATATGAGGGTTGCCCTAGATACTCTTCTTACTGCAGAAGAGAGACGCTTAGTTTTCTCCCAAGCCCGTAAGTGTTTACGAGAATCGGGGGTGCGGGAAGAGGATTTAGCTAGACGGCTCCCTACTGCACCACCCAACTGGGGACATACAGAGGCTCCAGATATAACAAAACACCATGACTATGCCACGGCAGTGGTACAGGGAATGAAACGCTGTATTCGGAAAACCACAAATTGGGCTAAATTGTATAATGTGAGACAAGAGAAAAATGAAAATCCAGCCGCTTTTTATGAGCGCTTGTGCGATACCTGTAAAAGGTATACTGACCTCGATCCAGAGACTGCCAATGGAAGGCAGGTATTAATCCCCCTTTTCATTGGACAGTCCTATGAGGATATCAGAAGGAAATTACAGAAGCTAGATGGAGCTGCAGGCAAAAATATAGAAGAGCTCCTGGGGATTGCAGTGAAGGTTTATGACCGAAGGGATGACAAGGAGCAGAGGAAAGGGGCTCGCGTACTGGCTATGGCCCTGAGAGAAGGAAGAGAGGAAAAGGGGGGCAAGGGAAAAGGACGCTCAGGCTCAATTGGCAGGGGAAAGGGCTCCCGGTTGGGTCGGAATCAGTGTGCCTATTGTAAGGAAGAGGGACACTGGAGAAATGAATGCCCCCGCCGACAGGTTAGAGGAGAGGGACACAAGGATGGGACTTCACCCGTGCCTGTTTTCTATGGTGGCACGGGGGAAGGGGCTACCCTATAGGGAGGCCGGGGGACCCAACGGCCCCTCCTGGCAGCACAACCCGCCAGTCTGGATCCCACGGTAAAAATTAAGGTAGAGGGCCGCCCGATTACAGCCCTTATTGATACAGGGGCTACTCTTAGTTTACTACCCCTCGACACGGCACCCCGAGCCAGAGCCCAAGGGTGTGTCACGGTCCAAGGAATAGAGGGCAGCACATTACACTAAAGAAAACCCTCCCCTCTTAGTGAAAGTAGGGGACCGCCAAGTATCCCATCAATTTGTTTGCAGCCCTTCCTGCCCCATTGCTGCTAGGGCGAGACCTCCTCACTAAATTACAGGCGGAGATCTCGTTCACTAATGGGGCTATGGAGGTTAGGCTCCCAAAACAACAAGCTTCCAACTATCAGATGGCCCTACTTAACACTGCTGTAAAACCTGCCCTAGCACACCACGGGTTGACGAGGCTTCCTGCCAGGCATCAATGCCAGAGTTTGGGCTGAGGAGGGAGGTCATGCCCGTGCCAAAATGCCTCGCCGGTACACATCACCCTTAAGGAAGGGAGTTGCCCGTCCGAATCCGACAGTATCCTTAAGTTAGCCACTCAAATCGGGTTAAAACCTCTGATCCAAAAGTTTGTACAATGTGAGTGGCTAAGGGAGGGCACGTCCCCGTATAACACCCCGATAATGGGAGTGCCTAAGCCTAACGGACAATACCGGCTCGTGCAGGATCTAAGGCAGGTCAATAAGCTAATAGAGGCACCTTATCCTGTTGTCCCAAACCCCCACACGATTCTAGGACAGATACCCAAAAGCCATGGTTGGTTCTCAGTAATAGATTTAAAAGACGCCTTCTTTTCCATCCCCCTTGATCAGGAATCTCAAAAGCTGTTTGCCTTTGAGTGGGAGGATCCCGACACCCATTACAAAGCCCAATACCTCTGGACTGTTGTTCCGCAGGGGCTTACCTGTGCACCGGAAATTTTTGGGAGTCAGCTACGGAGGGACCTTGCTCCCTTCCTAGCTCGACACCCTGCGTGCAACGTAGTCCAGTACTGCGATGATTTACTTTTAAGCACTGAGACAGAGCAGACTTGTAGGGAACAAACTGTGGAACTCCTTAACTTCCTGGGGGCACAGGGATACAAAGCCTCTAAGGAAAAAGCACAACTGGTTAAACAGCAGGTCACTTTCCTAGGGTACCGCCTTAGTCAGGGGAGTCGAAGTTTAAGTAACGATAGAATCCAGGCTATACTCGACAGCCCTCAGCCCCAGAACCCCAGAGAATTGAGAGCTTTCCTGGGACTGACCGGCTTTTGCCGACTCTGGATCCCTGACTATGGGGGAAAAGCCAGACCCCTATATGAAGCCCTAACTAAAGAAGGTCTGCTGCATTGGAAGTGGACTAAGGACAAAGAGAAAGCATTTCAAGAGCTTAAAAGAGCTTTAATTCAGCCTCCTGCTCTGGCTCTCCCAGATCCACGGAAACCATTTACTTTGTATGTCCACGAAAGAGCCGGGGTAGCGTCTGGGGTCCTCTGTCAAAAGTCAGGACCGACCTGGAGACCCATCGGCTATTATTCCAGAGTCTTAGATCCCGTTGCCAGGGGATGGCCAGCCTGCTTGCGGGCTGTTGCTGCAACTGCTCTCCTCGTACAGGAAGCCGAAAAGTTAACCCTTGGTGGGGACACTGAGGTTGTGGTGCCTCACGGAGTACCCCAGATACTAGGAACAGGGGCGGGGGATAGACATCTGAACCCCAGTCGGCATACTAAGTATGAGGTGGGACTTTTACTAGCCCCGAACCTCACCTTTAAAACAGTCAGTTCTCTCAACCCAGCTACCTTACTGCCTGACCCTCAGGCTCCCAGTGGTGCTGTTGATCCGACCCATGACTGTGTCGAAGCCCTGCAGCAAGAGACTAAACCCCGTCCCGATCTTTCAGATTTGCCCTGGCCCAACCCTGATCTTGAGGCATATGTCGATGGTTCTAGTTATGTACTAGATGGAAAGCGGTACACAGGGGCTGCTGTGATAATTAAAAGCACAGAGGTGGTGTATCCCTTTAAACTCAGCTCCTCTCTATCCGCTCAAGCAGCAGAACTAATTGCTCTCATCGAAGCTCTTCGCTTGGGGGCTGGGAAGACCATAAATCTATACACTGACAGTTGCTATGCGTACATGGTAGTACATGCTCATGGGACCTTGTGGAAAGAAAGGGGTTTCATTACAGCCTCGGGCCAAAGAATTGCTCATGGGACCCTTATCAAATTGTTGCTTGAAGCCTTAATGCTTCCTGGTCGCTGTCATCCATGTCCGTGCACATGGGAAAGCTCCGGATGCAGAGCAGCGCAAGTATAATCGTTTGGCTGATCTGGCTGCGAAGGAGGCAGCACGCAGGGGAACTGTGTGGCTTCTTTTAGTTCAGGACACTGAGGCCGAAACTCCTGTCCCCCGTTACACGACAGAGGAGGTATCCTGCGCCCAAGCTGCAGGGGCCCAGCAAACCCCCTCTGGGTGGTGGAAACTACCCGGGGGAGAAATATTCGTTCCCCGTCCGGTGCTCCAGGAGATTCTCCAATCCCTGCATAAAGAGGGACATTTAGGATCGGGAGCGATGGTTGATTTGGCTGCCCGATCCCTTAGAGCAGTGGGTATGCATACAGAAGCCCAGAGAATTGTCAATAATTGCTCTGTTTGTCAGCGCACTAACCAGAAGGGATCTGGCCCCCCTGTTCCACTGGGAGGCCGACCCTGGGCTGCCTACCCCTTTCAAAGGTGGCAAGTGGATTTCGCTGAAGTACCCCCTTGCCGAGGCTACAAATACTTGCTCGTTTTTGTTGATCAGCTTACCGGGTGGGTGGAGTGTTTCCCTACCCGACACTGTCAGGCTCGAGCAGTTACTAAGGCCCTGCTACATGAAATACTTCCCAGATACCACCTCCCTGAAGTAATTGAGTCAGATCGGGGAAGTCACTTCATCTCCCAAGTGGTCCAACAGGTAGCGCAGGCCCTTGGTATCCAGTGGAAGCTGCATACTCCTTGGAGGCCACAAAGCTCAGGCCAGGTAGAAAGAATGAATAGGACTCTCAAAGATACTTTAACAAAGCTCTGTATAGAGTCTGGTTTAAAGTGGCCTGATGCCTTGCCGCTTGCGCTTACTCGCATTCGAAGGGCCCCCCGTAAGGGTCTGAGACTCTCACCCTTTGAGTTGGTTTTCGGGTTCCCTCCCCGAGTACTCATCCCCGGGTTCCGGGAAAATGTAAGCTGGGAGGTAGGGAATGACTCTTTGTGGAAACAGGTCTCTGCGCTGCAATCTGTCTTGTTTCAGCTACACCGATACGCAGCACCCTTCCAGGCCCTTCCCTTGGATCGACCCGTGCATTCGTTCCAGATCGGTGACCGGGTCTTTATCAAGAAGTGGAAGCGTGATCCTCTCACAGCACGGTGGGAAGGCCCACATACTGTTTCGCTCATCAGCCAAGCTGCCGTCAAGGTTCTTGGAAGCGACAAATGGACGCACTGCACGCGAGTTAAACGCTTTGTTGGCTCGGATCCAGAGGACGGATCACCCGAGGAGGACAACAGCCCTCTGCTCCCCCCGGCTCCGGACGCCCGGGGTGACACAGGTGAAGACTCTAACTGGGAGTATCACGGACTGGAGGGCTTAAAGGGACTCTTTAAAAGAAGGAAACAATGAAGTTGTTCCTCCTGTTTCTGTTTTGTTTCCTTGCTTGCTCTTATGGTTGGGAAAACAGGTTTCTGCAGTTAGGAGAGATAATTGCAAGTTCCTTTAACCTCACTAACTGCTGGGTGTGCGGTGGCCCAGGGGAATTGGATGAATGGCCCTGGGTAGCCCAGCCAGTGCAGCCCAAGTACTTGCTGAGTAACCTCAGCATCGTGCATAATGGCACGGAGCAATGGTCCACAGATAGTAGCCCTTGGCGGCTCTATTCCGCTGGCATGGGAATCTTTTGCCTTAATCGCACCCGGCGTGGGGGCCAGTATGTGGGGGAAAGTAAATGTAGTTGGACCCTATCCCGGGGATATGATTGCTACCATCATCCTGGCTGTCACACCTATGATTGCTCTAAATATCGAGGGCGATGGAACCATACCCATGTGAAATTAACCAATAGTAGCTGGGTTAGATGTTCCTTCCAACACCATACCGGTGAGGGTTGTAAGGCAGTGGGACTAGATGGGTTCTTTGATTCCCTCTTTCTAGCCTGTCAACGCGATAACACCACTAGTAAAAAGCATGTGATCCGGTGGTATCAGTGGGCATGGCAGCACTCCAATGGAACTCGGGTAACCCACTTCAGACACTTTTGGTCTAATACCGACAGGCCCAGGTCAGGTTGTAAGTGTGTGTGGAAAGCAGGAGCTGGAGCATGGAAATGTGAATACTGTGCTGCTGATGGGGTACCGTCCTCCGTGATGGGTGGGCCATTCGGAGGACCCCTAGGAACAGGCAACCACATATACTATGAACGACCCTTGGACCCCGATACCTGGGATGGCCCTTTTGCTAATGGGACTTGGGCCCTAAAGGGCCATTATTGGATCTGTGGCTCTTATGCCTATCGCAGACTTCCACCAAATTGGTCGGGGATATGTTATGTGGGGTATATTCGGCCATTGTTCTTTCTCCTGCCCCAAAACCGGGAAACACACTAGGAATTAGAGTGTATGATGATCTCGTTAGGGAAAAGCGGTTTGTGGACTCCACTTTAACTGCCGGAAGTTCCCAGGCCTGGGGAGCTCAGGAGTGGCCCCCAGAGCGGATCATCAAACATTATGGGCCTGCCACCTGGAATCCCACCGAGCTTGTCACGGGAGCTAGGGAACCAATTTACAATCTGAACCGCATTATCAGGCTGCAAGCTATCTTGGAAATATTAACCAACCAGACAGCTGCAGCGTTAGATCTGCTGGCAGATCAGTCAACCCAAATGCGAAATGCCATCCTCCAACATCATCTAGCTCTTGATTACTTGCTGACGGAGGAAGGCGGGCTCTGTGCAAAACTTAATGAGTCTAATTGCTGCCTGCAAATAGATGACAATGGGCAAACAGTGAAACAGTTGACCAAAGAAATGAGAAAACCACGTCCCAGTCCAAACCTGGGGTGGGTGGGACACAGACTGGTTCACATCCTGGTTGCCACAAATGGGATGGTTTCAGAAAGGCTTTTTGCTGTTTATGCTTGTTTTAGTTACCCTTATAACCTTCGCTTCACCCCTGCTTGGTCGCTATAGTTCGACGACTGGCTACCCACGTTACCTATCAGCAAATAATGACCTTATATCGGCCAGAGGATCGGCCAAAGGAAGCAGAGGAGTGGGGAAGTTTAAGCTCTTAAAATGCTTTAAGGGGGGAAAGCTGTTAGAAAAATAGGCCAATGCAAGCCTGTTAGCAAGACTAGGCCCTTAGCATGGGTAGACTCAAGGCCCTTAGCATAAGTAAAATCAAGGCCTTGAGATGCAAGCAGAGAGAAAAGCCTGTGTCAGCTATTATCAGCTTAATGCTTGGTTTGTACTAGTCCATGCTTATCAGCAAGGCCCACGCTTGGCGTAACATATGTGCAGCTGTCTTTTTCTGCTTATGGCCAAAAGCAGTTAGCCTAATGGGTCATTTTCTCATGCATGAAGCCAAGAGTAGTTAGTATGATAATATAAGGGGTTAAAGGGGATATCTTATGTCTTCCTTACAATGATAAATGTATCCGTGCAGCTGCACTGTTATCATGATGGATGTATCCGTGACAGTTATGCATATCTTGTTCCTTTTTGATTGATATATGTATTCTATGTACTTCAATATTCCCTATAGATACATTTACAGGACCTATAGGGTCAGCCAAGTAACGCAAATAAGACGTCAACAAAGTTGTTTGTTTCGGGGTATAAAGGTAAGCCCATCCGGCCATGTAAGGTGTGTCTCTCTCGGGCATTAGCCGGGACGAGAACACCCGCTCAGCTGATCGATCAATAAAGCTAATGGTACTCGTCTACCTGTTTCCGTGCTTCCTTGGCGTAATTGGGTAAGCTCCAGGGAGAATCGGGCCCTTTTGGCTAACAGTGCATGAGCACATCAATGAGTGCAATGGTTTATTAAGATACCAGGGACGGGGCTCTACAAAAATTCTTTCTACCCAGAAATCTGAAAAAGTCATCTAGAATTCATGGTCCATGAAAAACTTCCGAACATCACCTTCCAGGAGTCGAAGGAAATCAGGACCAAAATTGACAAACTTTTGGATGAGAATGCAGCCTTCTGCAGGCAGCAGAGTGGATTCTCCCCAACCCTCCTCTCAAGCCCAATAACAGAAAAGCCAGGAGGACACAGGGTAAAAGAATGCCTGCTGCATGAAGCATCATTTAAAGTCACCTTCCAAGGAGTTAAGGACAAACCAGGATATAAAAGGATTCAAAATTCACATTGTTACTGCTTGGTGGAGTAATAATTTGCTACCCAAAATATGCATCTGGAGCATTAGATCAACATACCCAATATAACAAAAAGCTCTACTTCCAAAAATAGGCCCTCAGGCCTGCTAGGCTTGTTAGTCGTTAACAGTATGGAAAGCTGTAACTTCAAGGTTTTTTCCCCTCTGTTTGGACTTATGATGGGGAATACAAACCTCACACTGGACAAGCAGGAGTTAAGGAGCTGCTCTGACCTCAGCGAGCCCCACCCCCACACATCTACAGAGGATGCACAGACTGGGGGAGGATTTAAAAGGGAGCAGAACAGCTCACTTGTGTGTAGATCAGGGAAGAGGAAGGACCTCTAGCTTGCAGGTCCTGAGGGAAGGCAGGATCTATCCCTCAGCAACTGCCTGAAGGTCCCTCCTTGAGGGAAAAGAGAACCTGCTTATGATATACCCAGGTAGGGAGGCATTTCCCCCTCATGCCTACCAACCAGTTGTTGGGTCTTGATTCCCTAGCTTTTGTTTATGGACTACCCTGGAAGGGGAGAAGCTTGGAACTGGCCTGGCTGGAGGGTCAACTCATGTGAAAAGGCAGCTGCCACCACAAGAGGGAGAGAGCTGCTTTGGAAAGTTAGCCCTTTCAATGCACCAACTGTAACTATGTCTGGTTGGGGCTGTCCTCTGCTGGGTCTTACTGCTTACAGTAAAGTCATGATCACTGGCCCCAGGGCAACTGCTAACATCCAGTCCAATGTGTTACCAGATTTGCCCGTTACTTTGGAGTGTGCTAATTTATTAGGGTTATTCTTCTGGGGGCAGGGGAGGGGGTTTCTGTAATTCTATCAATGTACTGCTTGTATCACTTGTGCTCTCATAGGGAGCTCTATTTCTCCCTTCTGCAAGTCCCCTCCCAGTGGAGCTATCCTGCAGGACCTAGGTTCCCCAGGGCTAGGTTCTTCCAGCCCCAGAATCAGACTGACACACTGCACACACACACACATTAACAGAGCGCATCTGAGAGGACCGGGTTAATCAGCACTCCCAAGCTGACCCCTTATATGTCCCTGGACTCAGCAGGATGGGTCAAACAGCACCTCCAAGCTGTCACCCTCCTATGCCATGGGCACCACACCAGAATAGAGCATGCCTGAGCAGGCTGGGTCGAGCAGCACTTCCAAGCTGCCACCCTCATATGCCCCAGGTTCAGCACATCCCTATCCTCACTTTCACATTACAATTGTTCTTGTCGTAACCCACTTGATGAGCAAACCCCAGGATTTTTGGGTGCTGCAGGGATCTTTAGCTTAGGTACGAGAAGCGTTGCTGCAGAGCAAATGGGGAAGCCAAAAAAACACCCACGAGGGGGAGAGAGAAAGAGAGAGGGAGAGAGAGCGAGAGAGAGAGAGAAGCAACTAGCTTAACCATGAAAGTTATTTATTGCCAGTGTGACAGGGTCAGGCCAGATGGCTACAAGAGAGTGGTCAAAGGTAGATACATTAGCTTCAGGTTAAGCAGGCCCCTTTTCCCTGGGTAAGATAACAGGGACTATTCTAGAACACTCAGGAACTTTCTAGAACTAATTAAGGCAGGCAAGCTAATTAGGACACCTGTAGCCAATTGGGAAGTTACTAGAATTAATTAAGGCTAATCAGGACACCTGGTATAAAAAGGCTGTCACTCCAGTTAGTGGTGTGTGAATAAGGAGCTGGGAGTGAGAGGACGTGCTGCTGGAGGACTGAAGAGTACAAGCATTAGCAGACATCAGGAGGGAGGTCCTGTGGTGAGGATACAGAAGGTGTTTGGAGGAGGCCATGGGGAAGTAGCCCAGGGAGTTGTAGCTGTCGTGCAGCTGTTCCAGGAGGCACTCTAGACAGCTGCAGTCCACAGGGCCCTGGTCTGGAACCTGGGGTAGAGGGCGGGCCTGGGTTCCCCCCAAAACCTCCCAACTCCTGATCCAACACAGGAAGATCTCTGAGGCTAGCAAAATCCGCCAATAAGCACAGGACCCATCAAGGTAGAGGAGGAACTTTATCACATCAGGTAATAATCATAAAAAGGGAGCCAAACAAACAAAACAGTTATAATAGTAAATCTAATTTAAATTTGGTTATAAAAGTCAGGTTTAGAAAACTATAACTGATCACACAAGTCAGGGTCAGAAGGCTGTACCTAGGGAGAGAGGGTTGGGTTCCCTGCCTCTTCCCCTGAGTGTGCCATGTTCCCACTTCTCCTCCCTCCCTCCTGGAGCTTGCTACAGCTATTTGGCGGTGGCAAGCTCTGGGAGGTAGGCAGAGGAGCAGGGACGCGGTGCACTCAGGGGAGGAGGTGGAGGCAGAGGTGAGGTGAGGTGGGGCAGGGCGCTTGGCTGCCGGTGAGTGCAGAGCACCCACTAATTTTTCCCCGTAGGTGCTCCAGCCTTGGAGCACCCATGGAGTCAGTGCCTATGCAGGTGTGGGTTCATTAACATCTGGAACAGCGATCTCCCATCATGCAGTGCTTCCCCACTCTTCTGGGCTCAGAGTTCCGTGTTGTTCTTGCCTTGGAATCTCTGTTCTCCATTCTGTATGCTAATGGAAATGCCTCCCTATCCCATCTTCGATGCAAATGAGGCTAGGGGAATTTCCTTAATCCTGTCACCCTTGTCTGGAGGGGTTTAGGTGGCCTTCCACTGCCTTTTCATTGCTTTTCATAAGTCTTTCTTCTGATTGGCTTTGGTTCAAGCAGAGGCTTGTGTGGGGGAGGTCTTTCATGAGTCAGACAGGCTGGACACTGCGTTCTAATTCCCCAAGAACACAGAGATGATATGTAACAAGTGATCTGTTCATCTTTCTCCACCACAGTGAGGCCCACAATAGTCACCCCTAGCTGGGTCCAAAACTTTGTGTTAGAAAATCATCTATAATTTTTTTAAATCTCCAAGTATGATTTACTACTGGCTACATGAGACCTCCCACATCTGTATCCCAATAGGAAGTGCTCCATGCGAACCCAATTGTCTTCCCACAAGTCACAGACAGGTGCTAAAGGAGAAACTTAACCTACTCTCTGGTTTGGATTCAATGAACTGTACCAGCCCTGCATTGGTACCCCTGCTGGGCTAAGTTAGTTAACAGATTGATCCCTGTCCATTCGAGGTCCTGGGGTTCTCTATAACCAAGAACTTTAAATAGGTAATGATGTTGTGATGTTACATTCCATATTCCTTATGGAAATATGCTTATGATATGGATCTGGCATAACTGAGATGTACTTTATGCAAGATGAGTCTTGTAAGGTATCATTGGAAAGGTTATGATTTATGGAATGTGATTATCCAATTTGTATGCCTGTTTCACTTCTGGATCTGAAGTTAGGAATATTTCAAATGGGCTACTTTAGGTGTCACCCCCAACTAGCCCTTCACATACAACCATGAGAAAGCCAGACAGTGCTAATGGCCCATTAGCAAAAACAATGGACTGTAAAAGAGGTTAGTCTTTCTGTGGAATCTGGAGACAGCCTACGAGTAATGGCTGCCACAGCCATGCAGAGACATGGGTCTGAGTCACCTGGTATTGGATACCCCTCCTCCCCTTTTGGAATGCCAGTGTTTTTCCACTGGAAGATAAAAGGTTCCCGCCTTACACAAAAGCTATATAAGGCAGGGGTGTGACATCATCGAGGGTCTCCTCTGCCTCCTCACCCAAAGAGACACTGAAAAACACCTGGAAGCAAGAGCTGAACTTCGGGGAGAAGGGTTGAAACAAACTTAGTTTGCATGTTTTGTTTTATTTGCTTAGTAATCTGCTTTGTTCTGTTTGCTATCTCTTTAACCACTTAACATTCACCTTTTGTAGGGCTTGTCTACACTGGCAAGTTTTGTCAATGAAACTAATATTGACACAGAAAAATCGACAAAAGCAAAGTCGCCAAAGTGAGTCTACATTTGTTCCCTCTGTCGAAAGATCACGTCCACATTCGGGGCACCATTGTCAACAGTATGAGCAATGCACCATGAGTATGTATCCCACAGTGCCTGGTGACACCATCTGTCACTAGGTGTTGCGGGAAGGCGAAAATGGAGTGTGGCACATCCTGGGACATGCAAAATGTCCCATCATGCACCACTTTGTGTCCCAGCCCTCCAATGGTTTCTGGCTTCCTTTCATGCCGTTTTTCCAACTGTCAGTCTTTGCAGTGCGCGCCAGCATCTGCGGTGAGAGAATGGATCCCGCACTTTTCTCCTATGCACTGTTAACTGTTGTGAGAACATTGCACATGGCAGCAGTTACTCACAGAATTACTGACAGAGGATGAATCGCAGACAGCCGAGTGTGATATGGACAGCAGCAACTTATCAGTGCTTTTGGCATTCACAGAGCAACTGCATTTGGTAGACCATCTCTTTTGGGCTAGGGAAACAAGCACTGATTGGTGGGATCGCATTGTCATGTAGGTGTGGGATGAAGACCAGTGGGTACAGAACGTTAGGATGTGTAAAGCCACCTTCTTGGAGCTATGTGCTGAGCCGGCCCTCGACCTGTGGCACAAGGACACCAGAATGAGAGCAGCCCTTTCGGTAGAGAAGCGTGTTGCAATCACTGTGTGGAAGCGGGTGAATCCAGACTGCTACCGGTCTGTTGCAGATCAATTTGGAGTGGGGAAGTCCACCGCTGGGGCTGTATTACTCCAAGTGTGCAGGGCAATAAATCACATCCTGTTGCAGAGGACCGTGACTCTGGAAAATGTGCATGAAACAGTGGATGGCTTTGCAGAGATGGGTTTCCCTAACTATGGCAGGGTGATTGATGGCACACACATTCCAATTTTAGCACCAGACCCCCTTGCCTCAGAATACATCAATAGGAAGGGATATTTCTCCATGGTATTGCATGCGCTTGGATGTAAGCAGAGTCAGGATGAGCTCTACCCTGACATCTGGTGGTGAATTATGGTGAGTGTGGAAAATAATTTCAGGGGCTGATCTTGTTTGCATAGGCACACCCACCCTGCCTAGCACGAGTCCACAGCAGCCCAAAATGGTCACTTTGACAGCTGTGGGATCCCCAATTTCTTGTTATTGCGGCAGGAGGAATAATGTGTTGTTACCCTGATTATGTGAATGAAGCACTATGAAACTGTTTTATGACAGAAGGTCTCACCATCAACTATGCAGCACTTGCTAGACAAGGGACATGGGTTCCAAAACCCAGGGAATGGAAAGGGGTTGGGAACTTGTATGTGTACCTGATGGTATGGGTGCCTTTTGAGGGCCTGGAACAACAGTTGCACCTCTTCCTCTCTCCACTGTTGAAGAGCAGAGCTAATTTTGATTCCATTAGGAGTCCATCTAGAGACTGTTGAGCTGAATTAACTTTGGGCCAATGGTGCACCAGCACTGGGGCTCCCCTACTACAAGCTGAAATCATTAAAAGAGATAAACTTACTGAGCTGAGTGCTGTGTTACCTAGTGGGGAGCCTGAAGATCTATTACTAAGTGGCTGGCAGAGCGGAGCAGTTTGCAGCATGGTTGGAGCAGCCCACGGAACAGTGAGTGGAGTGGAGCAGAGCAGAGTGGAGCTGAGCAGTTTGCAGGACGGTTGGAGCGGCCCATGGAACAGTGAGTGGAGTGGAGCGGAGCCGAGCGGTTTGTGGGATGGTTGGAGTGGCCCATGGAACAGCAAGTGAGTGGAGCAGAGTGGTTTGCGGGGACGGCTGGAGCAGCGCAGTTGATGGAGTGGAGCCGGTCGTGGTGAAGGCTTTGGCAGAACTCCACAGAGAGGTGGGGCAGTCAGCCCCGGCCCACATAAGGTGCCCCTTAACACCCTGGGTGCCCCTCCATTTCCACCCAGGCTGGGGGGGTAAAACTCTGCAGATAAACTTTTGAACTCTGGGGCGGCCCTTACCAGGGACAGAGACTTTTTGGTTGTTGGACTTTGGGGTGATTGGACCCTGAGGGGAAAAGGACATTGCCAAAACTTACTTGGTGGGTCTTTTGCTCATGGTTTATGTTATGAATCCTGTTTGTGGTGTTTCCCCAATATGATGCCACATTGTTTCCCTCCTTTATTAAAAGGATTTTGCTACACTCAGACTCTGTGCTTGTGAGAGGGGAAGTATTGCCTCCTAGAGGTGCCCGGGGGGGGGGTGGTATGTAATTGTCCCAGGTCACTGGGTGGGGCTCGAGCCGATTTTGCATTGCGTTATTGAAACGGAACCCCTGGATACTGAACCCGGCCCTTGTTGCTGCCAACTCAGAGGGGCAGAAGGGTTACATGTGGATCACCAGGGGCATTTCACGGACATAGAATCATAAAATCATAGAATATTAAGGTTGGAAGAGACCTCAGGAGATCATCTAGTCCAATCCCTTGCTCAAAGCAGGACCAACACAAACATCAATACAGGCTGGTCTGGAAAGGTGCATGATGCATGCATCTTCAGGAACAGTGGCCTGTACAGAAAGCTGCAGATGGGGACTTTCTTTCCAGACCACAAGATCACAGTGGGGGATGTGGAAATGCCCATAGTAATCCTGGGAGACCCGGCTTACCCCTTACAGCTCTGGCTCATGAAACCTTACACAGGGCACCTGGACAGCAGCAAGGAGCATTTTAACAGGATGAGCAGGTACTGCATGGTAGTCAAATGTGCCTTTGACCATTTGAAAGCTCGCTGGAGGTGTCTCAATGGCAGGCTAGACCTTACCAAAGATAATATTCCCGTGGTCATAGCCCCGTTCTGCACTTTGCATAATCTGTGTGAATCTAAGGGTGAAATGTTTGCTCAAGTGTGGAGAACTGAGACAGAGCACTTGGCTGCACAGTTTGAACCTCAAAGTGGTTCTTTGAGGAACCACTTTGATAATGAGGGGCACTAACACATGTCTGCTTTAGAGTTGCTTCCCTGGTGCATCCATGTACAGTTTTGGGGCCCAAGCTCCATGCAACAAAATGCTTTAGAAGCCTGTTCCTGAGAGTGAATTGATTGCTATACGCTTTTGTAGAACACAGAATAAAAACACTCTACTGTTAAATACCTTAGCCTTTATTTATTGTTAAAAAGCAGGGCCGCCCAGAGGGGGGGGGGCAAGTGGGGCAATTTGCCCCAGGCCCTGGACCCCGCTCCAGGGCCCCCACGAGAGTTTTTTGGGGCCCCTGGAGCGGGGTCCTTCACTCGCTCCGGGGGCCCCGGAAAACTCTCGCGGGGCCCGGGCCCCTGGAGCTTCTTCGCTCCCGGTCTTCGCTGGCGGGAGGTGCTTCCTCTCCGGGATAGAAGGACCCCCCCACCGCCGAATTACAGCCGAAGCGGGACCCGCCGCCGGAGTGCAGCCGGGTCTTCGACGGTAATCGGGCGGCGGGGGGGGGGTCCTTCCGTTCCAGGACCCGCCGCTGAAGTGCCCCGAAAACCCGCGGTGGGGGCTGCACTTCGGTAGTGGGTCCCTGCGGTAATTCAGCGGAGGGGGGTCCCCGCCGTGGGTCTTTGGGGCACTTTGGCGGTGGGTCCCAGAACGGAAGGACCCCCCACCACCGACTTACCGCCGAAGCGGGGCCCCTCACTGCCGAAGACCCCGGGCCCCCGGAATCCTCTGGGCGGCCCTGTTAAAAAGGCTAAAACTTCACAACTGTGTGTAACTCCAGCTATCATTGTTCAAACTGTGAGAGGGGGTGGAGTGATGGGGAAACTCAGGAGTGCTGTGAAGTGAAAAGGAATGTGTGATCATAGAGGGGGGTGGGGTTGGCAAAGAATTGAACATGTGCATGTGCTGCAGTGGAGGTTAACCACAGATCTGCTCAGTCTGCAGCTGTATCGAATACTTGTGCATCTCTGTCTGATCCTCCATAACTTTTATCATTTGCTCTGTCACTTGCCTAGCAAATGCTGCATTGGCTTCCCAGCACTCTTTGCATTCCCTGGTCTGTCTCTCATAGCTCTGCAGCACCTCCCAGAACATGTCTTCTTTGCTGCATCTTAGCTTCTTCCTTATCGGCTGAAGCCGGTCGGCAGGGGTGCGTGGTGTGTTCCTCAAGGTCTTGGCTGCTGTGGACATTTCACAGAAGAGGGATTGTTACATTCCAGCAAACAACTGAAACATTTCAGTAACAAGGGCCTTTTTCAAAGTAGCAATCACTTTCTCACTGACTCTAGGCAGGCACACAGCTCCGCGAGCACCCCAATCCTGGTGAGTGTCAGGAGTGGGGGGAAGGCGGTTGTGCATACGGACAAGTCATTCACAGCTTGCAGGGCAACTTTGCAGGGAACTCATTCTAAAATTATCTCACACTTTTTCACAGGCGACCAACCTGCTTGCTGACATCTCACTGCTGCAGGTGAGCAGGGAAGCCAGGGCACAACTACTGCATGCTTGCGGCTTTCACCCTGGTCTATATGCAGCTCAGTTATGTGCTGCTTTGGTCCCAGCTCTAGTTATTGCTAAATGGCATGGTACAGTTTCCTACAATGGGGGAACTAACAAGGCTGCAATCCCTTGGAATCTGCGGCAGAGGATTAACAAGTACCCCTTGGAAACTTTCCAGAGCCTCTCTCTGGAGGATTCCCTGCAGGTCTTGATGTCCATCAACACCCTGCTTGGCCATGCAGATTAGTTACACAGGGCAATGTCCAGCTCACATAAAACACTGCCTGCCTCCCACTTTTTGATTCCCTACACAAGCCACAGTAACTTACCCGGCGCCTCATCTGTTTCCTGCTCCCTGTAGAGAACTTCTGGAGTGGAGAAAAGTTCCTGTCTGCCTGCCCCACCAGGCGACCCCACTGGGAGCTCCACATTCTCTTCTAGCTCTACTTCTTCATCCAGAATTTCAGCCTCTGGGTTACCCGCTCTTTCTGCTGCCTCCGAAATATCCATGGGGCTATCGGCGATGGAGGTGGGGTCACCACCGAGGATAGCATTCAGCTCCTTATAAAAGAGGCAGGTCTTAGGTGCACCATTGGAGCAATGGTTTGCCTCCTGCACCTTATGGTACACCTGCCCCAGCCCCTTTATCTTCACTCTGCACTGCTGTGTGTCCCGATCATAGCCCTTTTCGCACAAGCCTTGAGAAATTTGCCTATATGTGTCCCGATTCCTATGGGTCAATTGCAGCAGCGACTGAACAGACTCTTCTCCCCATATACTGATCAGAGCCAGCAACTCAGCGATGGTCCAAGAGGGAGCGTGTTTGATGCAATAGCCAGCCATGCTTACCTGGGAAACTCACATGGGAAGCCAGTAAGCAGGAAATAAGATTTAAAATTCCCAGGGCTTGCAAGGGGGAGAAGCGGGTTGGCTGCAGGGCAGCGGAGTTCAAACCACTGACCAGAGTGGCAGCATGGGAATTGTGGGACACTTTCTGGAGGCCAATAAAATTGAAAATAAAAAAGACACGGTTGTTAGGATATAGATATTCAGGCCTGTCTGCAAAGGCCCAGACTTTAAGAATTTAGGTGTATTCTTATCACTTAGTTATAGAGGTACAAAAGAAGAATCAAAATCAGTCCACCTGTTTATAGGCCTTCTCTCACTATGATAATCTAAGGCCTCGTTCTTAGGCTAAGGCCTTTGGCTAAACAGCAGGGGCAGCCATAAGCTGGGAAGCGACCAGTCATGTCCTCACCAGTCACACTGAAATAAGGCATTTTGGGGCTTTTAAAAAGCTGATCCAATCTATCACCTCCAGAGAAAGGGAAGAGCCTAGAAGATTTAAAGAAAACTTAGTATGATAGCATCCTGTCTGGCAAGAACTCACTTATCAATAGACACAACTGGAAAACCCTTGTGTCTTTATAGACCTAGTTGTGAAATCCTCACTTCTGTATTGTTTTGTCATTATAGTTCCCACTTTGCTATTGTTTATTTGCATAGTCTCTGTCTGGTTCTGTAATTCTTTCTGTCTGCTGTATAATTCATTTTGTTGGGTGTAAACCAATTAAAGCGGTGGGATATAATTGGTTAGATAATCGTGTTACAATATGTTAGGATTGGTTAATTAAACTTCAGTAAAATGATTGGTTAAGGTATAGCTAAGCAGCACTCAAGTTTTACTATATAGTCTGCAGTCAATCAGGAAGTAAGGGGGGGATTGGAATAATGTTTTGCTAAGGGGGGAGAATGGGAATGGGAATGGAAACAGGGATGGGAAGGGAGACACTGAGGAACAAAATTGGAATCATTGCTTGCTGCAAGTTCACCCCAATAAACATTGAATTGTTTGCACCTTTGGACTTTGGGTATTGTTGCTCTCTGTTCATGCGAGAAAGACCAGGGAAGTGAGAGGGTGAAGGAATAAGCCCTCTAACATCTTGGTGCTGTGACTTGGATGCAACGCTTTGGACAGGTGAGTGGCAACCTGTAAGTCCCCCTCCCCAACAGTCCTCACAGCTGCTTGGAGGGGGTATGGCGAACTCTCGTGATGATAGTTGCAGGTTCTGGCAAGCTAGGGTAATGGAATTTTTGGATAAATGGATAAGGAAGAACCAGGGGCCATACCAGGTGCAGGGATCAACCTAGAATGAGATTAAAAAGGAAATGGAGGCAGTGTTAGGGGACCCAGAAGGATGGGGGGTGGCTGAGGAGCCCACTCTCCTTGGTATATGGGTAGTGGAAGAAGGTCCCTGCCCATGGGGAGTGGATGCCTTCCAGAGAAAGGAGGCACTTCAGTCCGCTTGTGAGAGGTTTGAAGTAAGGGCAGCATTATGGGAAGCTGCCAGTAATCTTTCAAGTTTGGTGCTGCTTCAGCAAGGGCTGCTGAAGGATTGTAAATTAGTTAGGGGTGGTTAAAGATGATTTGGCACAACAGGGTTTAGAGCAGGGGTAAGCAACCTATGGCACAAATGCCAAAGGCGGCACGTGAGCTGATTTTCAGTGGCACTCATGCTGCCCAGGTCCTGGCCACCAGTCTAGGGAGCTCTGCATTTTAAGTTAATTTTAAATGAAGCTTCTTAAATATTTAAAAAACCTTATTTACTTTACATACAACAATAGTTTAGTTACATATTATAGACTTATAGAAAGAGACCTTCTAAAAACGTTAAATGTATTACCGGCACGCGAAACCTTAAATTAGAGTGAATAAATGAAGACTCGGCACACCACTTCTGAAGGGTCCCGACCCCTGGTTTAGAGTCAAAATCAGAGTTAACAGACTATCTAGAGACTGGAGCTGGGACTTGGTTCTGGGGGAACAGAGGAAAAAAAGTTTCAAAGTGAAAAATGGTAGGGTTTGCAGGAGCAGGTAACAACCCCCACTCTTTTCCCAGAGCCAGAATGAAAACCGGGGGTAAGGGTTCCCAACTGTTTCAACCCAGGGAAGCCTACTCTTGGCTTGGAGCTAACTGTATCCTTTGCTTATTTTCCTTCTTCCTTTTCTCTGTTTACTTAATTTGCTGCTGGTAGCCTGTAGTTTAAACTGACCTGACAGGCTTGGTTGGTTTCTTTCCACCTTTTCCCCCTCCTCTCCCCCGACCTTTCCACACTTTTGTTTTTCTGAAGTTTTAATGGAGGGTACTTTGGATACTTATGTGAAATGTATTTTTGTTTGTTTTTTTTGGGACAAAGTATGATGGAGGTCTGCTGTATTCCACTGGAATTTTGTAGAGTAAAAGATCCATGGGCAACCATGGAAACAAATGTTTTACTGCCTTTTTAAACAGTCTCAAGGTAAAGACAACACAGGTTAAGGCAGCTGTTTGGCAATAATTGTACTTGGCTGAGTTGTTACAGACAAATTGCACTACCTTAAAGAACTAAATGTAGGAGTAAGTGATTTAAAGACGTGAGTTAAAAAAAAAAGCGAGTGAAAAATTACAAATAGCTTTTGCAGAAATTAATAATACAGGGTTTGGAGGAAAATAAACACTTGGGAGTTGTGGAAATGGTAAAAGATAACAGTTGTGGTGTTACAAGAAGGAAGTTTTTGGTTTAATGATAAAACCGTTATATGAATGTAACTGTATGTGCAACTCTGTGCAGTTACATTGGATGGAAACTTGGTAATTAAATTATACAAGGGGGTCAGGTAGAGTGACTACTACCACCACTATGCTTCTGTCCCCAGAAGCCTTTGCAGCCATTCTGAGAGGAAATGGGCGCTTTCCCCACAGAAATGGTCTGTAAGGGACTGCTGCAGGCAGCAGGCGGAAAGATAATCTGATCAAAATTATTTGACTACTGGGTAATGTAATCAAAATCACTAATGGAATGTCAGGGGTTTCTATTGAAACTTAACTTGTCTGCCCCTGGCTGTCTCTGGTTGTGCAAGATGGGAGTGTAATCTGGGTACAGTTGTGTAAAAAAGAATAATTTCAGTGCAAGGGATGTTAGGCAAAAGAGAATTGTGTGTGATTATGTAAGGTTTTAAGGACCTAAACTGATACTTATGGTTTGTAAAACTCTTGTTTTGTAGGTTTAAGATGAATTGGTTTGGTTCTGCTTTGTTGGTTTTTTATAATGCCACTGAAAATCCATTTAAATCATTTAAAGTGGCAAAACCGACAGACACTTTTTGCCAGACACAGATAACTAGTGTTGTTTGGCTTTGGCATTTAGCATTTAACCCTTAAGGTACCTCACTACTTTATAAAGTTCAAGACCAAAGTTATGGCTGTAGTAGGGGCAGCCATAACCAGGAAAATGGAGAGAGATTATGGATTCTTTTTATTTTTTTATGTCACAAAAGAAACAGTTAAAATTGATATGGCTAATATAACGTTATGAAGGTTAAACTATGGAAGGAATGTGTATTTTCCCAGCAGTGTATATTGGAGAAGGGGTAAAAGAAATGCAGACAAAACATGGTACTTAATTAAAATCATATTAGGGCTCCAAAAGCAATAATCTGTCCCCACCAGGGGTGTGGAAATTGTTTCTTTTGTTTTTCAGACTCTCTACAAGCAAGCTGGCGCCAGTGGAAGAATAACCCAGAATACCATGGATCTATGTTTTGTGGTGTTTGTCTGTAGAGGAAGTCGAAATGACCATTGTGATCTTGGGAAACCCTGCCTATCCCTTAATGCCATGGCTTATGAAGTGATACATGGGGCAATTTGACAGCAGCAAGGAGTGGTTGAACAACAGGCTGAGCAAGTGCAGAATGATGGTTGAGTGTGCTTTTGGCTGTTTAAAAGCCCACTGGCGCTGCCTCTTTGGGAAGCTGGACCTGGCTGATGATAATATTCCTATGCTTATAGCAGTGTGCTGTACGCTCCATAATATTTGTGAAGGGAAGGGTGAAAGCTTCACTCAGTGTTGGACTGCAGAGGCTCAGTGCCTGGAGGCTGAGTTTGAATAGCCAGAGACCAGGGCTATTAGAGGGGCAGAGCGGAAGGCCATAAGGATCAGGGATGCCTTGCAGCAGCAATTTGAAGCTGAAAGCCACTAATATTTGTTGCTATGCCCGGGATTGCAGTGCTTGTAATGCTAGGAGGCGATTGGTGTACATGATACAATTATATTAACCCTCCATATTTCATGTTACTTTGCAGGGCTCTTTTTGCTTTCACTTAATAGAATAAAGATTGCTTTCAAACAACACAATTCTTTTATTAAAAGACAACAATGGAAGGAGAGAGTCAAATGAAAAAATACATCAGCAGGGAGGGAGATAAGGGAAGGTCTCAGGAGGAGGGGTCATGGGACAGCTAAAGATTTGTGTATGTCCAGGGATCATATCTAATCTTCTCCTTTGGAGTACAATGCAATGGGTACCGTACTTCACAGGGCCAAACTGCAGAGGGATGGGTGTTGTGAGTAGTGGGAGTCCACAGTGCTGGACTGTGAGGGGACGGAGGAGTGGAATGCTGCGGGTAGAGACTGGAGCCAGGTGGCTGGTAAGAGTGTGTTGGCGGTGTCTGGGGAGCACATGGGAAAGAGTTTTGTGACAGCAGCTGCAGGGGAGGGCAGGCGTGGAGCTGCTCCGTTTGAAGAGCTTGTATCATCTGGAGCGTGTCTGCTTGGCGCCCCATAACCTTTAAGAGCTGCTCCATGGCTTCATTCTGGTGTGTCGCATTCTCCTTTCGGTCCTTCACTGTCCCGCCACTCCTTCAATTCCTGTTTCTCGGTGGCAGAGTGCATCATAACCTCACACAGAAAGTCCTCCTTAGTTCTTCTTGGCCGCTTTCTAATTCTGCGCAGCCGTTCAGCTGCCGATAACAAAGAGGGAGGCTGGGCTCCCAAGATCATCTCTGTGAAGTTTAAACACAGCATTTTACAGCAGCAGTATTGTTTGGAACACAGACAACACTGCTTCAGTGCTTTAAAACACAGCCAGTACTTTCACACCTGTCACTAACTGGCTGACCCCCAGGCAAACACACATGAGCCACAAGACCCCCAAAATGGTGAGTAACTGCAGGGGCAGAGTAAATCACTCTTCCCAGACCCTGCTGTACACTGGGCATGTGTCTTTTGGGGAAAGCCAGCACTGTAGGGGGAGCCTGATAATCATTCCTGTCCCCACACTTTCCACAGGATGTGATCATTATGGAAGATATCTCACTGCTGAGGGTGAGCAGGGAATCAAGAGAGAATCTTCTCCAAGCCTGCGGCTTCCACCCTGGCCCCCATGCAGCTCGCCTGTGTGCAGCAATGGTGTGTGTGTCCCCACCTCTGTGATGGCACAGTGGCACAGGAAAGTTACCGTTAATGGGGCAAGAAACAAAGCAGCTCTGCCAAAGAACCTGCTGCAGCAGATTGCCCAGTATCTCCATGAGAGTTTCCTGGAAATCTCTGAGGGAGAATCCCGTGAAGTGAGGGAGTTAATCAACAGCCTGTTCTGCTGCATGCAGTGGGAGACAAGCCTACTTTCTGTAACCCTCCTGCCCCCAACAACTCGCTTCAGTGATCCCCAAATCAGATCCACTTACCAGGGGCCTCCTCTCCTGTTTGCGCTTCGCCAGTCTCCAACAGCTGTGACTGGCTAGGCTCCTCTGGGATAGAAAATTGCTCCTGGCTGCATGCATCTCTGGCCTCTGACTCATCCTCTGCCTCTGGGGCTCATAGACTGAGCATGCTCAGTAACACTGCTGAAGCCAGTTGCCCTCACTCTGCCCTCCTCCCTCCACTATTGGCAGGCATGGGTCATCTCTGGTTATCTGTAAGTCAGGGAGAGACGCCAACTCATGTGTCATGTTCTTCTCTCCATTGGAAGGTGCCATGGGAGAAAGATAACATGTCTCCATGGCCACAGAAGCATAGGATTGCTTGCATTGTAGCATGCTGTCCAGGAACCCTCAAGCCTTCCGCATCAGCTCAGAGTCTGCATTGGAGCAAGGGAAATGCCTGCTTTCCACAGAATCCTTCCCTCACGGCTGAAGCATTTAGACCCAAAATCCCTGTGGGAGTTAATGTTGCTCTAAACAGAGCTGCCAAGGGGTGTGCAGCTTCTTGACACACCATGTAAAGTGATCAGTTTGTAGATAGGCATAAAGCCCTGCACTGATTGCTCTGAGAGGATTCTCCTGAGCCGTTGTGGGATGCAGGACCTTATTCCTTAGCTCCCTTGACAGGGCTGTGTGAGAGCTTATAGAGAGCCAGAGGCAGCTTTCTAGAGGGTTAATTCAGAAATTCCCCATGGAACCCAGGGGCTGCAGCTTACATCAGGAAGGAGACAGGTGGTTGTTGGATTGACTCTAGGAGGAATGCTATGGGATGGCTCTCTGCTCACCTCTTCACTCTGCTTCTTCCCACACCCACCCTTGGGGTAAGACCATCACCTCCTCCTTAGCCCTTGGCTGCTGTGTGTGGGTTGGAAACCAGATAGGGCAGTAGAGAGGTGGCCCACTCAGCCCGTGAATAGGACAATCCATTGCAGCTCAAGACCTCCTGCTTCTCAAAGCCCAGAGGAATGCATGACACTCAGACTGTACTTTGTGACATAATTAGTCTCCCACATGTGAGTGTGGCAGGAGAGGACACTTGTCTGCAAACAGCTTCTTCTGGACTGCTAGGGTAGAGGGAGAGAGATCAGATGCCATCTTGCTCCTTTGAAGCTCTGAGGAAGCTCTGAGATCTGGAGAGAGGTCTCTGGATCCTTAGAATGTGCAGGTTAGGAGACATGTGGCTCCTGCCTAGTCCACACAGGGGTGCCATTTAGGGGAGGTAGGGGAGGGCTCTTGCCCCTTGCTGTGTTTCAGACCAAAGGTCTGCTCACAGCACATGCCCTACTGCCAGACAGAGCTCCTAATTGCAGAGCAGCTTGAGTGTGTGTAACGGGCTGATGTGGCTCCCCTCCTCCCCTGGGAGGGTTAAGCCCCGGACACCAGAAGGGGCGGGGCTACCGAGCAGTGAGTCCGCCCCTCAGAGGGTCAGGCGGCGACCCGGAAACATAAAAGCCGGCCATCAGCACTCAGTTGGAGCCCAGCCACCACCGGGAGCAGACCTGCCCGAGAGGGCTTGCGGCTGGGAAGCCGCTGGGGGCCAGAGCAGTTGCCCGGACTGGCCGGAGCTTCCCCTCGCTCGCTACTGGGAGGACCTGCCGGAGCTTCCCTGCGCCACATACGAGGAGGAGCCGCCAGAGACTTCCCCGCTCCCTTGTTGTTACCCCGAGGAACCCCCAGAGCAGATTTGGCCGGACTTCCCCGAGGAACTGCTGGATCTACCGCCCAGCTCGGGCTGCGAGGAGCCCATGCTGTGGGACTTCTCGGGAGCGGACGCCGCGGACCAGGTAGGCCCCGAGGGGGAAATTGGAAGTGGCCCGGGGGCAGCTGACCTCAGTCAGGCTGCTGATCAAACAATGCCCATGTCAGTGTGTTGCGGTCAGGATCCGCACTGACCGTCAGCGGTCATAGCCGCTGCCTAGGGCCCCGGGCCAGGACGCAGTGGAGTGGGTGGGCCTGCATCCCCCCTGCCACCCCACTTGCAGGTGGCAGTTTTCCCCCTCACCCCAGTGCTCAGCCCCTGCACCTACGGGCCTGAGCCCTAATTGTTGCTGCCCCACCCTAATCCAGGGCCTGGGCCTTCCTAAACTGTTTACTGCTCAGCCCCTGCCCTAAAGGGCCTGAGCCACCCTGAACTGTTTGCTGCTCAGCCCCTGCCACAAAGGGCCTGAGCTTCCTGAACTGTAGTTTTGCTCAGCCTTGCAGCAGAAGGCCTGAGCCCTAACTGATTCTTGTCTTATTGCTCAGGCTTAAAGGAGCCGGACAGAATCCTCATAGGAACGACGGGCCGGTGTGGCTCCCGTCCTCCCCGTGGAGGGTTGAGCCCCGGCTCCCCACGATTACAGTGTGGAATGTGATAAGTTCTGTGCTGCTTCCAGCTTCCACCCTTGGGCCAGGGAGTTTGTTTATAAACAGTAACAAAGAGTCCTGTGGCACCATATAGACTAACAGACGTATTGGAGCATAAGCTTTCATTGTCAGATGCATGTGGTGGAAATTTCCAGAGGCCGGTATAAATATAAATAATACCGGCCTCCGGAAATTTCCACCACATGCGTCTGATGAAGTGGGTATTCACCCATGAAAGCTTATGCTCCAATACGTCTGTTAGTCTATAAGGTGCCACAGGACTCTTTGTTGCTTTTTACAGATCCAGACTAACACGGCTACCCCTCTGATACTTGTTTATAAACAGAGGCAAGGTGATTAAGATAACAAAAGGCTTGTCATTAAATTAAATTAAGGGTCCTCAGATGATCCTGAAAGCATGGGCAGCCACTCCAGTGAAAAGATACGAAACGAAGGGTAGGAATAAATAGTCAGTTTTCAGAATGGAGAGAGGTAAATAATGGTGTCCCCCAGGGGTCTGTACTGGACCAGTGCTGTTCAACATCTTCCTCAGTGATCTGGAAAAATGGATAAAGAGTGAGGCAGCAAAATTTGCAGATGATATAAAATTACTCAAGATAGTTAAGTCCAAAGCTGACTGCAAAGGGTTTGAATGACACAAATTCACACCATGTAGAGGTTAAGCATAGGAGTTTATTACACACAGCGCTGGCGGAGTGTTACCTTGCTTATTAGGCTCAGAGACACTGTCAATCAATTGATTACAATAGAATTTTCCATGGGCAGAGGAAAGTGACGGGGTAGGCAGTTCCACACCCTGGGATAGGTTTTGCAGAAAGACAAGATAGCACATTAGCCAATGGTTAAAAGGTTACATAATGTCTCCGCCCATGGTCTCAAGTTGGCAAGTTAACATTTAATTAATACTTTGATAAAATGTTATTAGTATAAAATATATATGTTGAATTCTGATTCTGAAATGGAGCAACTTCTTTGATTGTCCACCATGTACATTCCTAGGGATTAAAGCAAAGAAACAGTGAAAGTATATGGCAATAAAGATTGTCCCCTTTATGTCTTAAGACAGGCATTGGTCCCTGGGAAGCAGGGGCGGCTCTAGGAATCCTGCCACCCCAAGCAGGGCGGCGCGCCATGGGGCGCGCTCTGGCGGTCGCTGGTCCCGCGGCTCCAGGGGACCTCTTGCAGACACGTCTGCGGGAGCTCCACCCAAGCCGCAGGACCAGCGAACCCTCCACAGTCATGCCTGCGGGAGGTCCACTGGTCCCACAGCTCCGGTGGACCTCCTGCAGGCATGACTGCGGAAGGTCCGCCGGAGCCGCCTGCCGCCCTGCCGGCAAAATGCCGCCCCAAGCGCGCGCTTGGTGAGCTGGGGTCTGGAGTCGGCCCTGCTGGGAAGAGAGGTGGAAGGATGCCATATCTTATACTGACATGTGCCAACTTTTCATATACTCAAGGTTGGATCTGTGGGAAGAACGTTCCCTACAGAAGAGACTGACACAATAGGGACAGGGATCCTTTGTTCTATTTGCAACTCTGAATAAGACACAGCTTTTTAGTTCTTAGCTCCAACACCTGGCAATTTGCTGGCCAGGCCTATTTTAGCAAAACAAGATTATTTGTTTACCCCAGCTTTCTCTTAGCTAATCACTATTTGCTAGGCCTCTGGTCTCCAGACCAAACTCTGGACTTTGGGTCTGAGAAAGAGCTGGCACAATCCATATACCAGGTTGTTATAAAAAATGCACATGGATTTTAACCCTTCAGGTTACAAAGGGATCTCACAAAAGTGGGTGACTGGGTAAAACAATGGCAAATGAAATTCAGTGTTGATAAATTAACTGCTACCCATCAAGAAAGAGATCTTGGACTTATTGTGGATAGTTCTCTGTACACATCTGCTCAACATGCAGTGGTAATCAAAAAAGCAAACAGAATGTTGAGAATCATAAGAAAAGAGATAGCTAGTAAGACAGAAAATATCATATTGCCTCTATAGAAATCCATAGTATACCCACATCTTGAATACTGCATGCAGATCTGGTCACTCCATCTCAAAAAAGATATGCTGTATTGGATTTGGAAAAGATTCAGAGAAGGGCAACAGAAATGACTAGGGTGATGGAACAGCTTCAGTATGAGGAGAGATGAAAAAAGACTGTGACTTTTCAGCTTAGAAAAGAGATGACTAAGGGCAGATATGATAGAGGTCTATAAAATCATGAATGGTGTAGAGAAAGTAAATAAGGAAGTGTTATTTACTCCTTCATATAACACAAGAATTAGGGGTCACGCAATGAAATTAGTAGGCAGCAGATTTAAAACAAAATAAAGTATTTCCTCAGAGTCAGCCTGTGGAACTCTGCCAGGAAATGTTGTGAAGGCCAAAACTATAACAGGGTCCAAAGAGGAACTAGATAAGCTAATGAGAACAGCTCCATCAATGGCTATTAGCCAGGATGGGCAAGGATACAACAACATATTCTGCGTGTCCCTAGCCTCTGTTTGCCAGACACTGGGTATGGGTGACATGGGATGGATCACTTGATGTTACTTGTTGTGTTCATTCCCTCTGAAGCACCTGGTTTTGGCCACTGTCAGAAGACAGGATATTGGGCTAGATGACCATATGGCCATTCTGATATTCTTATATATAACTCAGTTGTATCTGTCCCCCATTGTAACCCACTAGACCCTACTCCCCTCCCAGAGCTGGGATAGAACTCAGGAGTCCTAATGGGGTCTCTCTCTCCACAGAGTTAGTAACAAAGTAAGAATAGACATTAAAATTTTAACCAGTTTCTCTTAAGTGACTTGCCACAAGATGTCAGAACACATTAGTATTAGAGCTCAGTGGGTCTAGTATTTATTTAATTTTCTCAGGGCTGGCCCACAACATTTTGGCACCTAAGGTGGGGCGCTCAAATGACGCCCCCCCCATTCCCCCTCGCTTGGGCCAAAACTTTGAAAGGTCTCAATTCTGCCTTCTTCTCATTCTACTCCTCTCATGGTACTCCTCTACTACCTATCCCAATAAAGGAGAACTAACAACTTAAAATGCCTTGTTCAAAAATTTTAAGTAACACTTAACTTTCAAATGCTTGAACAGCAAATGTAACTTTTCTTGTCTGCATAGTAAACACTGGCGTTTTTATCTGTTTGAATAATCAAAGTGGTGCTTTCCGTCCCTTCTTGGTTGCAAAGATTTGAACTGCTTCCTGAAGGTCCACAATCTGGGCCAGCTCATGCTCTATTGAGATGGTTGCAAGGCCGACCAGCATCTCCTGTGTCATTCTGGAGCGTAGATGTGTTTTTATTAACTTCAGCTTGGAGAAGCTGCATTCTCCACTGGAAACTCTTATAGGAAGGGTTAGAAGTGTTCCCAGAGCAACAAAAGCATTTGGAAAGGGGTTGGTCATCTTATTTGTGCACATATATTCCAGAACAGCCTTTGGAGTTGATCCTGCTGAAATGTATCTTGAAAGGGCTTTCAGTTCATCACCTAAATCACTCGCATCAATATCGCACATGTCATCATGTGTGAACACTGTCTCTAGTGCTCTGCATTGCTGGTGTAGGTCTTTTTCAGGTATAGTGAGGAGTTTTGGAATATCATACAACATCCCAAATATACTGCTGTGTTCCTTGAGCTGCATGAAATGTTCAACTGACTGTATTACACAATCTAGCACCTGGTTAAAGAATTCAACTTTGAATTGTTGTTTGGGGTCTCTTATGGGATTATCCTGTGCCTCATAATCAAAATGTCATCTTCTTCTTCTTCTGTGACTCCTGTATTCTTGAATGGGCAGAAAAATAGCTTCAGTGAGAAGTTCCTCTGCCAACGTCTGTGCACTCTTCAGAACATTTTGAAATCCCTCATCTGACCAGTAAGACTGTAGGTATGACTTTGCTTTGTCCAGTTGTTCCATTGCTCCAGATATATCGAGGTCAACACCATGGAGTCTCTTGCTAACAACACTTATTTCAAACAGTATGTCACGCCACAACACTAAGCCACACAGAAATATGAAGTTATGTATGTTTCTGGTGATTCCATTTCCCCCTGCCACCGTTCTCCCATGAACAGTTCCTGTGATAGCATTATCTTCCAGAATGGCAACATCTTTCTTCCCAATTTGGTGTTTGATAGGCTGTATTGCCGCAACTCAACTTTCCCATAGTATGGCACTCAGTGGTTTCAGTATCAGAGAGGATGGTCCCAGATGTTGCTTCAAAATTTGCCATTGATGAGTTGATGTGGAGAAAAATACATAGATATTTCGAATTACATTAAAAAATTCAGCAGCCTCACTCAGGGCTGTCCCTAGCTATTCTGGGGCCCTACGCAGCGCCCCCCCACGGGGGGAGTGTGTGGGGCCCCAGGCCTCCGTGAGGGTGGGGCTGGCCCAGGCCTCCGCAGTAGGGGGCTGGCTTGGAGAACAGGGAGGAACCATCCTCCAGCATTCACTGGTGGTGCGGCTGGGTCTGGGTCCCCGCGCTTCCTGCCGCTGGTGAGTGCAGGCCCCGCCCTGCTGCAGTCCTCAGGGCTGGGAAGAGGTGGGACGGGGCCAGAGCAAGGGTGGGAAGTGGCTGGGAGCCTGGGGAAGAGGCGGGGCAGGGACTGGAGCAGTACACAGCTGTGCAGGGCACCAGGAAATTTGGTGCCCCAAGTTTCCTGGTGCCCTATGCAGCTGAGTACTTTGAGTATGGGTAAGGATGGCCCTGGCCTCACTAGAAGCTGATGCTGCATCACTGACCACCAAGTTCAATGAATGAGAGCTGCAGGGGAGAAAAAAAGCTTGAGGTTTTAACTCTCGGATCCGTGTCTGCACTCCTCTGTTCTTTCCTCTCATGTTGGCACCATTATCATAGCCCTGACCTCTCATGTCAGCTATCACAATTCCCATATCTTCCAGCTTTTTAAGAAGCACATTTGTCATACCAGCTCCTGTAGTATCATCAATGTCAATAAATTCTAGAAAATGCTCTCTGACAGTCACCATTGCAGGGATATTTTCACTAGGTTCTGGTGTTGTTACAAAACACACCTTTAAAGTCATTTGTTCTGTATTGCTGATGTCAGGTGTGCAGTCCAGAATAACAGAGTAATATCTTGCTGACTTCAGATCTGCCATAATCTTCTGTTTGACTTTTGTTGCCAGTAACTGTATGATCTCATTTTGAATTGTTTTTCCAAGGTAGTGGTGTGTGCACATTTCTTGGGTGTGTACTCTTCTTACATGCTTCTGGAGTACAGCATCAAACTCAGCCATCAGCTCCACAGTTTTAAGGAAGTTTCCACTGTTTGGCACATACAGCTGATCTGAAGTGCCATGCAGTGGTAGGTTTTGGGTAGCAAGCACTGTCACAAGGGCAACGAGCCTTTTCAGAACATTTTGTCAGTAAAGAGACTCTAATGCAATCTTCTCTTGATGCTGAAAATCTGTGGTGGCCTTTAACCTTAGTCTCATCACAAGCCCTTTCCACCTATGGAATGCTCTCTGGTGATTTGCTGCCTTCTCATGGCATGCCAGATTTCTAGCCAGATTTTTCCAGTCCTTTGTTCCTGTAGAACCCAATGTGGCTAGAACATTAGACTGGGAGAGTTTGCAACAAAAACAGTATGCAGCATTCTGGGTTTTTGAGTACATAAGGCATGGCCCCTCCACTTTGTCACCACTGGGGATTTCACACCAGTAATGTGTTGGATGGAAACTTCTATTTTTATTGTTGTAACTTTAGCACCCTCGTGGCCAAGATGGAGTCTGCTCTGCAGGCAGCTCTGGCCAAGAGAAGGCGTGCGCAGGAATGCAGCAGGAGAAATCTCTTCCACCTCAGGGGCACCTGTTCCAAACCCCCCAGAGTGAACACTTCCCCCCCCCTCCCCAGGAAAAGTACAATGGATATAACAAGGGAAATATTTATTTACAGAGGGATGAGAGGAGAAAAACAACAAGGGGAAATATAGGGAGAGCAGTAAAGCAGGGCTGCATCCAAACCAAGGCCCCAGTGGGAGCACAGTCTGGAGGGGCAGACACTGAGCAATGTGTCTGCACACAGAGTTTAGGAGGCCTGAGCAAAGTTCCAGTCTGGTGGTGAGTCTTGGGTGCTCTGGTCGTCTTCGGTGCCAGTGAACTCTCCCCAGCAAACCCCTCCGGTGCCCTCCTGCCGCTCTGTGCAATGCCCCACAGAGCGACCACCTCCCCACTTAACTAGCTACAGCCTCCCTCCTTGTTCCCAGTGCAGAGTCACAAGCCCCAGAGCTCACAGCCCCATGCAGCACTGGGCAGCCGTGATACTGGGTCCAGCTCCAGCCTGTCCTTCTCGGGCGATTCCTCCCTGGTACCATGCTCCTCGTGGCTCCTGTCCTGGGCTGTCCCCGATCGGGCCTGTCCTCCTCAGGCAGGTTCTCCCTGCTTCACTTTTCCAGGGCCTGCAGACTGCCTCTCTCCCTCCCAGGAGCTCCAGCGCTGCACCCTGGAGTTTCCCTCCTTTTTTCATACTCTCCCCCTCCCCTGTGGGAAAAAGATTTAAAGGGGCCATGCTCTCTAAACCCCAAAGGGGTTACATTGTCTTTGGGGAACATGAAGTTTTTCACTTGCTGTGGCCCATGCAGTACAAGGAAGTCCCTCAGGCTACTGCTCAAGTGGGTCCACAGTTCTGGATCAACTAGACTTAAGGAACTAAACTCAGCAGCAGCTGTTTCTTGCACCTCCACCACACTCTTCTCTGATCTACACTTTTCTTCAGGAATGTGCATGGTTACATCCATTTGAGATGGAGATATGGATGCTGCAGTAGCTGCCAGGTCACCTGCACTCTGACTGGAAGCTCAGGCATCTCCTCACCACTCACATCCTCACTGGGGCCAGAAGGCGTGTCCGTGAACATTTGTGTCTATGTATCCCAGGAGAGCTCCTTCCTGCATAGATAGAAAAGCTTCCTTTGCTTGCTTTCTTTTTCTGAATGCTGCCCCAAAGGGGCGTTTTCTTCCTTCACTCATGACTGCTGTTCTGTGCCAGCTATAGTGACTCTCAACATTCAGTTGAAGGGGACAAATATGCAGGCAAGTAGCAGGGCCTGAGAGAGGGAAGATATCAGTGTCTTAAGGGCCTAACTCCTACTACTTCAGTTGACTGCCTGTTCTCCTCAAGTGGGTTCAGGGACGCAGCAGGAAACAGGAAGCTCCCTGAGGAGCTGGTGTTACTCAGTCCAGGCTCCTGGGGGTGCTAGAGAGGTACATAAGAGGCTCCTCCTCCTCCTCTCTCTCCCTGCAGCTCCTGCTGCTTTCTGTTATTCCCTCTCACCTTTTCTCCTGCCTGCCTGTTATGTCTCTTGTGCCCTCCTTCCTCCAGCGCAGCACTCCACCATTTCTGTGCATCTAGAGCAGAGAGAATACATATGCACCAGCAGCAGGCACAATTTTCTATACTCTGGCTCCTAGTGGCACCCTCCCCCCCCCACCCCCCACACACAGTCTGGCACCTGAGGTGGCTGCCTCAGTTTGCCTCATGGTAAGGCCAGCCCTGAATTTTCTTTCTTTTATATAGGAATTAGATACAGTGCTCCTGTCAGCTAATTGCTAAATTATCTTCCAAAAAAATAGAGTATTTGGGTACCTAAATAGCCCCTGGAATCATGGATAAATTGCCCCCCCCCCCAAAAAAAAGAAATCTGAAATGGTGCCCCTGTTTCTGACACTGGCTAATGCCAGGTGCTTCAGAGGGAATGAACAGAACAGGACCATTATCAAGCAATCCATCTGGTAGTCAGAGGCTTAGGGACACCCAGAGCACGGGATTGCAGTCCTGACTATCTTGGTTAATAGCCGCTGATGGACCTATCCTCCATGAACTTATCTAATTTTTTTTAACCCATCTATACTTTTGGCCTTCACAGCATTCTCAGGCAAGAAGTTCCACAGGTAGAGTGTGTGTTGTGTAAACTAGTACTTCCTTATGTTTGTTTTAAACCTGCTGCCTATTAATTTCATTGGGTGACCCCTCATTCTAATGTTATGTGAAGGAGTTTTATAGACCTCTAGCATATCCCCCCTTAATCATCTCTTTTCCAAGTTGAACCATCCTTTTAATCTCTCCTCATATGGAAACTGCTCCTTACTCTTGATCATTTTTGTTGCCCTTCTCTGTACCTTTTCCATTTCTCACATAACATTTTGGAGATTGGGTGACCAGAACTGAATGCAATATTCAAGATGTGGGTGTACCATGGATTTATATAATAGTAGTATGAGATTTACTGTTTTATCTATCCCTTTCCTAATGGTGCCTAACATTCTGTTAGGTTTTTTTAACTGCTGCTGCACATCGAGTGGATATTTTCAGAGTTCTATCCACAATGACTCCAAGATCTTTTTTGAGTGGTATCAAGTAATTTAGACCCAATCATTTTGTATGTGTAGTTGAGATTGTTTTCCAATGTGCATTACTCTGCATTTATCAAAATTGACTTTCATCTGCCATTTTCTTGCCCAGTCACCCAGTTTTGTGAGATCCCTTTGTAACTCTTCACAATCTGTTTTGGATTTAACTATCTTGAGTAATTTTGTATTACCTGCAAAATTTGCCACCTCACTCTTTACCCCTTTTTCCAGATCATTTATGAATATGTTGAACAGCACTTGTCCCAGTACAGCTCCCTGTGGAACCCCACTATTCTGAAATTCTCCATTGTGAAAAGTGACCATTTATTCCTACTCTTTGTTTCCTGGCTTTTAACTAGTTACTGATCCATGAGAAAACCTTCCCTCTTGTCCCAAGACTGCTTACTTTGCTTAAGAGCCTTTTGTGAGGGACCTTGTCAAAGGCTTTCTGGAAGTTCATGTACACTCTGTCCAATAGATTACCTGTCCACGTTTGTTGACCCCCTCAAAGAATTCTAAGAGATGGTAAGGCATTTCCTTTTTCAAGATGTTGAAACTTCCCCAACAAATCACGTTCATCTATGTGTCTGATAATTCTATATTAGCATTTCACACTAATTCTTTACTATAGTTTCAATCAATTTGCCTAACACTGAAGTTAGGCTTACTGGTCTGTAATTGCAGGGATTGCCTCTGGAGCCCTTTTTAAAAATTGGCATCACATTAGCTATCCTCCGGTCATCTGGTACAGAAGCTGATTTAAGTGATATGCAACCTACCACACTTAGTAGTTCTATAATTTCATATTTGACTTCTTTCAGAACTCTTGGGTGAATACCAGTGGCGTAGCCAGGTTCTAAGTGCAGGGGGAGCAAACATAAAAAAGGTGCCCCCCTTGGCTCCTCCTCTGGCCATGCCCCCCCTGGCTCCTCCAGCCATGCTGCATCCCCCCTCCCCCTTGGCTCCTCTGGCCACGCTGCAGCCATGCTGCGCCCCCCCTCCCAGACACCCCGCTCATTGGGTCCGCACTTACCTGGCTGCCCAGGTGCCTCTGATGAACTACCTCCTCCTCCCCCACAGCGCCAGGGCGCCCAGCTCCTGCTGGTTCCCGCTGAGTCCGGCACGACCTAGGAGCCGGCTCCCCATGGGGAACGGAGACCAAGCCCCGCCCGCTTGCCAGGGGCAGAATGCAGCGCCCCGCATGCCGCCCATTTACAAGGGCGGCAAACAACACCGAAGCGTGTCTTTACCTTGAGGTGCCCGCACTCCGGCTATCCAGTGCTGGCGGGAGAGTGGGAATGGGGAGGAGAGGGAGGCAGCTGCAGCTAATCCCCTGTTTGTGGCCAGGCTTCCCGCAGCAGCCATGCGGAGCGTGTTTGCCCCGCGTGGCAGCACGCAGCCCTCCTGGCCAGGCGCGAGCGGCTGCACTGGAGTCCTGCAACACGCAGCTCTGGCTGTGCCTGTGGAGAGGAGCTGGGAGGGAGACTCGCCACTTGCACACCCCCACACGTGTGTGCACGTTAGTGCTGCTGGGGAGAGGGGGAGGAGGCTGGAGCCCCGCGCTCCCTTGCCCACCCACCACAGCGGTCACTGCAGCCTTCACTGCTGCTGGCCCCTGCACCCGCAAAGCAGCCAGTACATCCCTCTGTGGGTGGCGCTGCTCAGGGGACACTTTGCACCCCACTGCCCGGAGAGCTGAAGCAGCAGCAGCACCTGTGCCCGGGCAGCGGCAGCGCCTCCTCCTGTCCCTCACTTTCTTCTCCCACGCTCCGAGCTGGGTGCCCTGCTGCAGCCCCTCCGTGCCGCGAAGCTGCCAGCACTCTGCCTAGTGCCGGAATGTCTTGAGCTGCCGCCACAGCAGCTTCCCCCTTCCCGCTGCTGAGCCGAGCCGCGCCGCACTGTGCAGGGACCCAGAGCTCCGGCAGCTCCCAGACCCCCCACTCAGGCGCTGCTTTTGAAAAATGTGCTGAGGGGAAGTGGCTGCTTCCCCTGCACCCCGCTAGCTATGCTACTGGTGAATACCACCTGGTCCTGGTGATTATTTTACTGTTTAATTTATCAGTTTGTTCCAAATCCTCCTCTATTGACACCTCAGTCTGGGACAGTTCCTCAGATTTGTTACCTAAAAATAAAGGCTCAGGTGTGGAAATCTCCCTCACATCCTCTGCAGTGAAGGCTGATGCAAAGAATTCATTTAGTTTCTTCACAATGGCCTGGTCTTCCTTGAGTTCTCTTTTAGCACCTCGATGGTCAGTGGCCCCACTAATGGTCTGACCGACTTCCTGCTTCTGATGTACTTAAATATTTTTTTAGCTGTTGGTTTTTGAGTCTTTTGCTAGTTGCTCTTCAAATTCTTTTTTGGCCTGCCTAATTATACTTTTACACTTGACTTACCAGAGTTTGTTCCTTTTTGTTTTCTTCAGTAGGATTTGACTTCCAATTTTTAAAGGATGTCTCTAAAAGTCTCTTTTACTCTGTTTAGCCATGGTGGCATTTTTATTATCCTCTTACTATTTTTTTAATTTGATGTATACATTTATGTAACCCTTCTGCCCCTCTGAGTTGGCAGCAACAAGGGCCGGGTTCAGTATCCAGGGGTTCCGTATCCAGGGGTTCCGTTTCAATAACGCAATGCAAAACCGGCTCGAGCCCCCACTCAGTGACCTGGGACAATTACATACCACCCCCTGGGCACCTCTAGGAGGCAATACTTCCCCTCTTGCAAGCACAGAGTCTGAGTGTAGCAAAATCCTTTTAATAAAGGAGGGAAATAATGTGGCATCATATTGGGGAAACACCACAAACAGGATTCATAACATAAACCATGAGCAAAAGACCCACCAAGTAAGTTTGGCAATGTCCTTTTCCCCTCAGGGTCTTAAGTCCAATCACCCCAAAGTCCAACAACCCAAAAGTCTCTGTCCTTGGTCAGTGCCGACTCAGAGTTCAAAAGTTTATCTGCAGAGTTTTACCCCCCCCACCCCAGCTTGTGTGGAAATGGGGTGGGTGGCACACAGGGTGTTAAGGGACACTTTACATGGGTCGGGGCCGACTGCCCCACCTCTCCGTGGAGTTCTGCTGCAGCCTTCACCACAACCAGCTCCACTCCACCAGCTGCACCGCCAGCTTTGCCGCTCCAGCAGCCAACCCGTGAGCCACTCCAGCCATCCCCACAAACTGCTCCGCTCGCTGTGCTGTGGGCCGCTCCAACTGTCCCACAAACCGCTCCGCTCACTGTTCCATGGGCTGCTCCAACTGTGCTGCAAAACTGCTCCACTCTGCTAGCTGCTTAGCAATAGAACTTCAGGCTCCCCGCTAGGTAACACAGCACTCAGCTCAGTAAGTTTAGCTCTTTTAGTGATTTCAGCTTGTAGTAGGGGAGCCCCAAAGCAAATTCATCTCAGCAGCCTCTAGATGGATTCCTACTGGAATCAAAATTAGCTCTGTTCTTCAACAGCGGAGAGAGAAGGCTGTGCAATTGGTGTTCCAGACCCTCAAAGGGGGCCCATATCATCAGGTACACACCCCAGCCTCTCTCAATTCACTGGGTTTTGGAACCCATGTCCCTTGTCTAGAGAGTGCTACTTAGTTGATGGTGAGGTCCTCTGTCATAAAACAGGTTCATAGTCCCTCATTCACATAATCAGGGTAACACCACTTTATTCCTCCTGCCCCAATAACAGAGAAATTGAGGATCCCATAGCTGTCAAAGTAACCATTTTAGGCTGTCGTGGGCTATGCTAGGCGGGGTGGGTGTGCCTATGCAAACACGATCAGCCCCTGAAATTCTTTTCCACATTCACCATAATTCACCACCAGATGTCAGGGTAGAGCTCATCCTGACTCTGCTTACATCTAAGTTGAGCCCGTATTATAGTGTTTTTAAAAAGTTTCCATACAGTTTGCAGGCATTTTATTCTTGTGCCTGTTCCTTTTAATTTCCATTTAACTAACTTCCTCATTTTTGTATAGTTCCTCTTTCTGAAGTTAAATGCTACTGTGACAGACATCACTGGTATTTTCCTCCCTACAAGAATGTTAAATTTAATTATATTATGGTCACTATTACCAAGCATTCAGCTATATGCATCTCTTGGACCAGAGCCTGCGTCCCACTTAGGACTAAATCAAGAATTGCCTCTCCGCTTGTGGGTTTCAGGACTAACTGTTCTAAGAAGCATTCTGTCTCCACAGCACCTCCTCATGGCCTGCCATGGCACCACTTTCCCTGCCTCAGTTTCACTTGCACCAGACTGAAGAGGAAACATCATTTAAAATGTCTGTGCCATGGCTGCGCCCCCTGCTGTCCAGCCATCCTTCCACCACTTTCTGCATTATCCCTCACCCATGCAGAATTATCACATAGCACCTGGCTGGAGGGAACTATGTGAAGGAGGGAACTTTCTCTCCAGCTGGGTTTCCGTTCTGAGATTGAGGCAGTTCACCACTAGCTCCTTTGAACAAACTCACATCAAAAGGGAGCCTGGGGCCAGAAGAATCTCTAGCAAACACTAACTGATTCTCAGTAAACATAAGGAATCATGAGTCAATAGAATGAATTACTTTACAACGTATGCCTGTAATTAGCACCATGTAGAAGTATAGAAGATTAGGGCTGGAAGAGACCACAGGAGGTCATCTAATCCAAACCCCTGCTCAAAGCAGAACAAACCAAACTAAATCATCACAGCCAGGGCTTTGTCAAGCCGGGCCTTAAAAACCTCTAAGAATGGAGATTCTACCACCTCCCTAGGTAACCCATTCCAGTGCTTCACCACCCTCCTAGTGAAATAGTTTTTCCTAATATCCAACCTAGACCTCCCCCACTGCAACTTGAGACCATTACTCCTTGTTCTGTCATCTGCCACACATGAGAACAGCCTAGCTCCATCCTCTTTTGAACCCCCCTTCAGGTAGTTGAAGGCTGCTATCAAATCCCCCCTCTCACTTCTTTTCTGCAGATTAAATAAGCCCAGTTCCCTCAGCCTCTCCTCATAAATCATGTGCCGCAGCCCCCTAATCATTTTCATTGCCCTCCGCTGGACCTCGACAATTTGTCCACATCCCTTCTGTACTGGGGGGACCAAAACTGGATGCAGTACTCCAGAGGTGACCTCATCAGTGCTGAATAGAGGAGAATAATCACATCCCTTGATCTGCTGGCAATGCTCCTACTAATGCAGCCCAATATGCTGTTAGACTTCTCGGCAACAAGGACACACTGCTGACTCATATCCAGCTTCTCGTCCACTGTAAACCCCAGGTCCGTTTCTGCAGAACTGCGCCTTAGCCAGTTGGGGAAGTGCTGGGCCTCCCTATCGCTAACTCCTCCCTTTGGTAAAGAACATTTAATCATTTTAAATGACTGTTATAAAAAAAACTGTAGAACTAGCATTTGGGGCCCAGGTTTCATATTGCCACGGAAACTGTTACCCAATATAACCTCAATGGTATCTTTGCACTTCAAGGTCTCCTGGCTGTCTGCAAAGGCAGCTTGGCGCTACAGTATGGAAAACAGTCTGGAGGCACGTTAGAAAAAAATCGATTTCTTTTTTCCTGGTAATGTCGCAGGGATTAAAGGTTAGATCTGTTGCTTCTGCTATCACTGCTACACACACACATCCTGTTTTGGCCCTTGTTTGGAGTTACTGCTATGAAACTGATTTTCATAGGCCAATCCCCTACATGCTAGGAGCTACCAAGAAAATGCCTTCATTGCTCACCTCCGAGATTTCATTCTATCTGGAAAGTCAGGCCTACCCAGAGCACGAGGTGCTTTTATCAGATCAGTGACACACTGCACGGGCATGATGTTTCACAAGCACATTCCCTTGAACTGGTGCACGTGCAGCAGTGCAGGCTCTCGCTATCGGCTTTGTTTGTTGCTATTCGTGAGCCACTATGCAGCCTCCAAGCACATCCCCCTGTGGTGTAGCATGCCACTGCAGTCCCCTGCCTCAGTTCACCTTCAGGTTCCTGCAAATAGATGCTAAATGGGAGTGAACAATGTAACACTGTTGCAAAAAAAGCAAACATCATTCTGGGATGTATTAGCAGGAGTGACAAATACCTGTCAGGGATGGTCTAGATAATACTTAGTCCTGCCAGGAGTGCAGGAGGCTGGACTAGATGACTTCTCGAGGTCCCTTCTAGTCCTACAATCCTATGATAAATCATTCACTCACCGCCAAGCTCTTTGAAAAAATATTCCCCCTTTCCTGGGCTCTAGTTTACTGAATCTCATTCAGTTCTCAGAAAAGGCTCCTCCCTTTCTACTCTCCCTCTCAGGTTTAGGTTCACAGTCCTCATTTCAAAGGCTCCTCATAGAACACCAGCTCAGAATTAAAGTCTCAGCCTGAATCACCAGTGCCAGCCATCCACACAAGTTTTGTACTGATTTAACTATTTCAGCTAGGGGTCTGGGTTTTTAAAAATCAAAGTAGTTTAATCAGCGCAAGCCCAGTGTGGACACAGTTGTACTTGTATAAAAGTGCCTTAATAATCAGGCATAAGCTATACTAATATAAGCCCCTTTATAGTAGCATAACTGCATCCAGACTAGAGGTTGTACCAATATAGCTATATTGGTTTCAAACCAATAAAGTTAATGCGATACAAAAACTGGGTGTAGACCAGCCCCAGTACTCACCAGACACTGGCCCCAGACATCTAAGGAGACATCTCAAACCTAGTTCTTCCCCTTCTTTGACGAAGCACAGCCCTACAGCCATGACAAAAGAGAGATGGTGGCCAAGGAGAAAGAGGTGAGGGCAAAAGGGAATGGTGAGGGAAGAGTAGGAGAGACGGGTGTGGGGAAAACAGGGGAAAGAAGAAAAAAAATACTAAATGAAAGTAAAATCATCTCGCCCCAGCTAAGTAAGGGGTAGGGAAGGAAATTTAGATTTGTGGAAATTTAAGGAGGAACTCGGGCACTAGAGTGATGGGGATGACATGATGTGATCCTAAAACCCCCTTAATGCCCACTGACAAAGGGGTCACTGCCATGTATCAGCAGCCTCTAGCAGGCCTGACACACTTACTACACCTAACACATTACTGTCACAGTATTTATCTGTAAAGCCTGTCATGTGAAGTGTCAAATCCAAGCTGGCGACAAACCGATCATTAATATAATTGCGTGATGCACTTACGGATGGTGTGTAAATGCATCACGCCGGAAACACTATCACAGTGTGCCGGAAACATTGGCATGTGGTGACCTTTTTAGAAAGATTAAAAGATTTTTTTTCTAAATGTACACATTACAATTAATAAACCGAATACATTCATTTTGGCAAATACTTGTAGTCAAATATAATGAAAGCTGAGACTGCACACATACATGGTTACCTCACTTTTCTACTGAAACTGAAAATCCATTTTTAAGAAACTCCCTGGTGACCAAGTTGTCAAAATCTTGTAAGCTGAGCAGATACCTTTTTGCTGGTCACTAAAGCTAAGTTGGACAGGCATTGGCCATGCTGGTGTTGGGTGTGAATGTCTTAATGCACTTTACAGTTGAAAAAGACTTTTCCACCATAGCCAGGGCATAGGGAATAGTCAGAATTAAGCCAGCTGACTTGTTGACCTTAGACCCTCAAGAATATAAATCTAACGTGAATAGTTCTATACAAGGCAAATGCACCTTCCCTTGCAGCTGTTCTGAGTTGTTCAGAACTCAGTCTATTAATGTCAAAAATATTTGGCCAACATGCTTCCAGAGATTTGAGAGCATCTAGAAAATGCATCTAGAAGTCCTTGAATCTTTTTGGATTCAGCAACTGGACAAATTCAAGTTTCTCTCCATTTTCAAACTTTACTGACAGCTGACAGTGTCAACAACCTCAAAAAGGAGACATTTTAATATTTCTTGGCCTTCTCTTGCTCTTTTTTTCTGAGGTTCATGTGCTCCTACCTCTACCACCTCTTTCCAAAACTCATCAAATGTTTGTCACGTTTGGTGAGTTTGCTATAATGTCTCACCAATCTGCTGAATAAAAAAACCCAATATTATACATCTTGGTTTGAAGAACATTAAACAACACTTCTGTCACTTCAAATGTCACTGTAGAGGCAAAAGAGAAGCACAAACTGAAACACATCAAGCATGGTCAGAAAACCCTTGGCAGAGGAGAAAGACGGAGCACCCCAATCTGCTGAGTTTTGCACCACACTTTTGAAGAGCTTAATCAGAGCTTCTCTGCTCTGCTTCACAGTTTGTACAAGCCTTGAATGAAAATTCCCGCCTTGTGGTACAATGAGAAGGCATTTAACTGTGCTTAGAAGTTCAGCCTCTTTTGGAGATAGAGAGAAAAACGCAGGTATTCCTTCTAAATTTTTTAAGAAAATCCGACATTTTCAGATACCCTTCGCTGCAAAACTGAGGACAAGATTTAAAACACAAGCATAGCAATAAACAAAAAGTGCAAGGGGGAACTTTTCACTAACCCACTCACGTTGCCTGCTATTACTGCTGCACCATTGTATGTTTGAGCTACCAACTTGTCACTGAATTTGAACTTCTGGCACACTGTTTCAACATTCTGGGTAAAAGCCAGCTGCAGTTTGGTTGTTACTAACAGCAGTAAAACCAATGAAGCATTCTGTGCCAGCTCCATTCTTAGTCATGTAATGCAGTACAGTTGAAAGCTGAGACTAATTGAATATCTGAGGTTTTGTCAAGTAAAATAGCAACAAACAGTGCTTCCTCAATTTCTTTGGCAATGGCATTAAGTTGGAAAGTACTTACTGCTTCAGTGAGGTCATTCTGAATTCTATTCTGTGTGCCAGAATAAAAAGAGAGTGGTTTCCAAATAAAGGATCAAACTCACTGACTAATTCTAAGGTATCTACATAATTGTCCCAGTTCAGGGAATCATCATCTGACTTGTTAATACCTATGAAACACCAGCTCTTGTTCTCTGAGACGACTTACCATACAAATTAGACCTTGCTCTGTTCTACTGGGGACCATTTAATTGTACACTTGAATGCCTGGTGTATTCAATTCTACACTTGCAATGGGAGTTTGTTTTGGCTTGGTCTCAGCTGTAGGACAGCACTGGGGATGAAAACACAGGTAACAGTGATTACCACCATCCCCTGCCTGGCCATACTGAATATTCTCTGGTTTTCCACACTTTTGTTTTGCCATTAATGAGACATCTATTATTCCAAATTGAGCTTTATACAGCAACCTGAATGTAAACTTTAATGTCTGCCTGAAGCTCTTACAAAAAATATTGTTTTGCAAAACAGTGGCTAGTGAGAGAGTATATGGCAGAAGAACAGAACAGAAGAACGTATGAAAGAGAAGCATATAAAAAAGGCAATTTTCAAGGATACACTTCAAAACAGAAAGAGTCAGGAGTGTTAATGAAGCAGAAACAGTAGGGGGGACATTTTGTTTTTAAGTACCTTAACTATTTAAAATGATTTCTTATTTTAGAAAATTAATTGTGTGTGTAATTATCTAAGAGCTTTGTTTAAAATGGCAGTTACATGTGTGCATATCATTTCTCAATAGTGTGCTCTATGAATGCTCTTGGAAAAGAGAAGACTGAGAGGGGACATGATAGCAGTTTTCAGGTATCTAAAAGGGTGTCATAAGGAGGAGGGAGAAAACTTGTTCACCTTAGCCTCCAAGGACAGGACAAGAAGCAATGGGCTTAAACTGCAGCAAGGGAGGTTTAGGTTGGACATTAAGAAAAAGTTCCTAACTGTCAGGGTGGTTAAACACTGGAATAAATTGTCTAGGGAGGTTGTGGAATCTTCATCTCTGGAGATATTTAAGAGTAGGTTAGATAAATGTCTATCAGGAATGGTCTAGACAGTATTTGGTCCTGCCGTGAGGGCAAGGGACTGGACTCGATGACCTCTCGAGGTCCCTTCCAGTCCTAGAATCTATGAATCTATGAATTTCCAGTTTCTCCTGTATACATAGTGGAACTTGGTCACCACTGACTGACCGCTGCTTACCTTGGTCCCTCCCTCCGGTGCATGCCTGGTGTCAGCGTAGCAGAATCTCCCTGAAACTGAGGGGACCACTAGTGTCTGACTTGTGGCCCCACCTCCCAACACCGCCCTTTCTCCCCAAGCCCCCCGCTCTCACACTGCTCCTTCTCTGCAAGCCCGAACCATGCATTGCCCATCCCCCTGAGGCCTCATCCTCACACTACTCCTTCTCCCCAAGCCTCTGCCCCTGCATACAGCCCATTCCCCGCAAATCCCCACCCCGCCCCTTCCCCTGAGGCTCCTCTCCACCTCCTCCCCTCTTCACTCCAGTAAAAAGTGATTGGGCCATGGGACCCTGGCTTCCCCTGTTCTGGCACCCCTGCCTTGTGTATTCAATTACACATTTGCATGCCTGACATTCCACAAAATGGCTTCCTACATATGGTGCGTGTGGGGTCATGCTGTTCAGAGGACATCATTTTAAAATGGCGTCCTCCATGCTCTTTCAGGGGCTGGATGGAATCTGCCAGCGGGCCCCCAGTTTTTTCTTCAGTGTGCGTTGCATGCACACATGGCATGTCCCTCTCTGGGAATATGTTCCTAAAATATTCATTGGAGGTGGATGTGATTAACAAGTTTGCCCTAGACAAAGGAATGTTGATGTACCTGTCTGCCCTGGAAACTGTTTTGCATCAAACATCGTTAAACCAGCACAAAGGATGCTTCATTTGCATTTTAGGTCAACAGATGAACAAGGTATCAGGAGGATGAACAAACAACATGGCGTCAGCTTCCTGAAGCACAAACAGCAGGGGAGAAAAACTTTATTTGGGGACACACTTCAAAATATATTTTTTCATTATATTACTGGACTATAAGAAGCAGGGGTGAGAATCCCTTAGTTACCCATCACTTAAGGGACCAGGGCTCCTAGAATCTGTGTGTGATGTTATTGATATAAATTGGGACCATATAGAACATGGGTTGCAACCAAGGTCCTGTAGTGGCACCAAATCTTAGGTAAAGGGGGTCATATAAGGTGTCTAAGACCAGGTTATGGGTTGCTGGTTATGATTATGCTGTCTGTGTGCATGTATCATTTTTAGTTGAAGTTATGTATATTGGCTCTATACTGTCTGTATTTCAAGTTGGTGATGTGCTTCTGGGTGATATCCCAGACAAGTTGGTGTTAGCTCTGCTTAGCCTGCTTGATGGCCCATTAAGGACCATCAGCTACACAATTGACCCATGGAGAGAAGGCAAACATGCCTTATGACTCAGTGAAGTATGCAGGGACTGGCCCATGTGACTCCAGACTCCATTTTGCTATAATTTTCCACAGTAAGGACAAAGAGGTTCTTACACCTGGAAAAGCCTATATAAGGCTGATGCATCATCTCCATCTTGTCTTCAGTCCTGCTTCTTACCTCTGGAGGGACTTTGCTACAACCTGAAGCTCTGCACAAAGGACTGAATGACCCATCCCAGCAGGAGATGTTCCAGAGACGTGATTTGAACCTGCAGTTTGTGCCATCGCTGCTGCAAGCCTGAACTAAGAACTTTGCCATTACTGTATGTAATTGATTCCATTTAACCAATTCTAGCTCTCATCTCTATCTTTTTCCCTTTATGAATAAACCTTTAGATTTTAGATTCTAAAGGATTGGCAACAGCGTGATTTGTGGGTAAGATCTGATGTGTATATTGACCGGGGTCTGGGGCTTGGTCCTTTGGGATCGAGAGAACCTTTTTCTTTTATTGGGGTGTTGGTTTTCATAACCATTCATCCCCAGGACGAGTGCACTGGTGGTGATACTGGGAGACTGGCGTGTCTAAGGAAATTGCTTGTGTGACTTGCGGTTAGCCAGTGGGGTGAAACCGAAGACCTTTTTGTCTGGCTGGTTTGGTTTGCCTTAGAGGTGGAAAAACCCCAGCCTTGGACTGTGACTGCCCTGTTTGAGCAATTGGTCCTGAATTGGCACTCTCAGTTGGGTCCCGCCAGAACCGCATCATCACACTGTGAAAGATGGATTCCTCAGCCATGTGTGTTAGGGACACTGAGAACTAACTGCAGGTGAGAAATTGCCTGAGGTCAGGATTGTGATTTGCTAAGTTTTAGACACTGGAAAGCAGGTTTTATTTTTGTTTTATTTGTGACCACTTCCTGTTTCTATTACCCTTGCTTAGAATCACTTCCAGCTCTGTTCTTGATTAATAAACTTATTTTTGGTTTTGCCATAAAATTATCTCAGGCCTGGTCTACACTAGGACTTTAATTCAAATTTAGCAGCGTTAATTCGAACTAACCGCTCAACCGTCCACACCAGGAAGCCATTTAATTCGAACTAGAGGGCTCTTTAGTTCGAATTTGGTACTCCACCCCGGCAGGTGGAGTAACACTAAATTCGACATGGCTAGCTCGAATTAGGCTAGGTGTGGATGCAAATCGAACTTAGTAGCTCCGGGAGCTATCCCACACTGCACCACTCTGTTGACGCTCTGGACAGCAGTCCGAGCTTGGATTCTCTGGCCAGCCACACAGGAAATGACCCGGGAAAATTTGAATTCATTTTCCTGTCTGGGCACTTTGAATCTGACGTCCTGGTTGGACATCGGGGCGAGCTCCGCAGCACCTGCAACGATGCAGAGCTCTCCAGCAGAGGAGTCCGGGCAATCCCAGAATAGAAAGAGGGCCCCAGCATGGACTGACCGGGAAGTCATGGATCTGATCGCTGTGTGGGGCGAGGAGTCTGTGCTCTCGGAGCTGCGCTCCAGCAAGCAGAATGCAAAGACCTTCGAGAAGCTCTTGAAAGCCATGAAAGACAAAGGATACAGCCGGGATGCGATGCAGTGCCGCATGAAAGTCAAGGACCTAAGACAAGGGTATCAAAAAGTCAGAGCAGCAAACGGACGCACCGGAGCCAAGCCCCAGACATGCCGCTTCTACGAGGCACTGCATGCCATTCTAGGTGGGTCTGCCACCACTGCCCCACCAGTGACGGTGGACTCCGAGGACGGAATAGTGTACCGGGACAGTTCCTCCTCAATGTTCGGCGATGGGGAAGATGAGGAATGGTCTTTGGAGGACGGCGCAGGCGACAGCGAACCCACTCCCGCTTTCCCTGACAGCCAGGATCTCTTCATCACCCTCACAGAGATCCCCTACCAACCGTCCCCGCCCGTTAACCCGGACTCAGAATCAGGGGAAGGATCAGGCGGTAAGTGCTACAAACAGGGAAACATTTATTTTTTAAGAAACAGGTATATAAAAAATAGAAATACTATATAAAAAATTTTAAATCTCAAACTATACAAAAAGTAGGTCAACACATATATAGGAATAGAGCAATAATCCTCTTGGGACAGTTCAAAAAAGCTCTCAGAGAGCAGCTCGAAAAGCCTCAGCAGGAGGTTCCTGGGGAGAGGTGCCTTATTGGGTGCTCCGTGGAAGCACACTCTTCCGTGCCAGGCCATCCTAATGTAAAGGGGAATCATCGCCTCGACAAGCATGGCAGCATATGGTCCTGGTCTGTGCAGGGCTTCTCTTAGCATCCGCTCTCTCTGACTCCGAGTGACACGCCTCAAGGTAATGTCGTTCTGGAAGTGCTGCATCTAATTAGGGGAATTAGTGTACTGTTACTATTGTGAATGGTAGACTTTTACTTTGTATAAGAATGACCCTCGCTTAACAGCCACGTGTTGGAGGCCACAGAGGAAAAGCATGCAGTGATCTTTCCCGTGCACTGCCGGGAGGGGCTGGAAAAGGCTCAGACTTTATGCTTTCCAGATTGCCTTTAGCGGGAGGGCACAGCTATCGATTAACTCTTAAGCAGACTCTACTGTAAGGCTTACCAGGACTGGCTGCTAGACGGATTCAGCTGTCCCTCCCGGCAGCGTCTCTCCTGTGCAAGACCGCAACCACTGAAAGCGTATTCCGAAATCTCGAACTTGGCCTGAGATCTCGTGAGACTAGGTGCCCTGTATGGTCTTGTTCACAGAAACTGACTAGACTGTGTTCACTGTTCACAAACATGTATCTGTTCAAGGAAATCACTTACTTTTTCCCATCACACAGCTTCGGCTCTTTCCCGGACTGCCCCGTCATCCACCTCGCAGAGGCTGGCTAACATTAGGCGGCGAAAGAAAAAGACTCAGGACGACATGTTCGCGGAACTGATGGCCTGCTCCACAGCCGAGGCGGCAGAGCAGAGACAGTGGAGGGAGACCCTGTGTCAGCAGCATCGCACACACATCGAACGGGAGGATAGGTGGCGGCAGGAAGACCAGCAGGCGACTCAAACGCTGCTTGGTCTAATGAGGGAGCAAACGGACACGCTCCGACGCCTTGTAGATGTTCTGCAGGACCGCAGGCAGGAGGAGAGAGCCCCCCTGCACTGCATCTGCAACCGCTCTCCAACGCCAAGAAGTCCTGTCCCCCCCTCACCCAAAGTTACAAGAAGGAGGGGCGGTAGGGGCCGTGAGAACTGTCACTGCACCGCAGCAGAGCGCTAATGTACAAGACACCTCTCGCGCTCTAAATTTGTAGAAGTTCTTCCCTTACAGGATCAACCAGTCCCAAATCCAAGTTTCAACCCCCCACTGTGTATAACATTATTAAAAGCGGTTTGCTGTTACTCTCTGTTTCCGTCACGTTTCTCGTGTCAGAAGACTTTGTGTGTGTGGGGGGGGGATTTTTAATTGCAGTGCATAGCCCACATTACCAGGGTACAGACTTGGGGGCAGGGTCAACTGCAGGGCACACACAGACTGCAGTCACTAGGCACCAGGGTCAGTCTGTGTGGTGTATGCTGCCCCGGGTCATTCGTTGATGTGTATGCTTGTCCAGGGTCCTGGCGCCTGCCATCCCCGAATGTAAAGGCAGGCTTCCCTTACCATGCACTTCGACCGTAGCCACGAGCCTCTCCGCTGCCCTGAGCCCCAAAAAGAGCCCTCATCCAGGGACAGATACTCACCCATCCCCCACACCCCTCACCCCTTCCAACGCCCAAACCCACAGCCCACAGCCATCATGCAAACCCCTATCCAAAGATGGCACCCCTCGCCCCTTCCTGCAAACCCACCCATTCCTGCAAACCCACCCGTACATGCACAATCACTGTAAACCGTCCCCCACCCCACAGACCTATGTAGGAGCAGGAGGCTGTCCGTCCTGTATTGGACAAGCGGTCTGTACATCAGTGCACACCGAACCCAGCACAGTATGCTTCCATGTTTCAACCCAGGAACAGAAATGCAAAGTCAACGAAAGATTTATTATTAATTACTGTTACATTTCATTAGTTTTAAAACGTGCTTTGGAAGTGGGGGAAACTTGGAGAACCAGGTTTGTGAGCTCAGATCTAACTCGACACATACAGACACAGGCCCATGATCAGGCTCTCTTAAAATCAAGTGGACAGTCACAGGTTACCCTGCTCTGCGAGGAAACTAGCTTTCAAAGCCTCCCGGATGCACAGCGCTTCCCGCTGGGATATTCTCTCGGCACGGGTGTCTGGCTGATCATAAACAGCAGCCAGGCGATTTGCCTCAACCTCCCATCCGGCCAAAAAGGTCTCGCCCTTGCTCTCACACAGATTGTGGAGCACACAGCAAGCAGCAATAACTACGGGGATATTCTTTTCACTGATGTCCGAGCGAGTCAGTAAGCTCCGCCATCTCCCCTTGAGACGTCCGAAAGCACACTCCACGACCATTCTGCACTTGCTCAGCCGGTAGTTGAAGAGTTCCTTCTTACTGTCCAAGGCGCCTGTATAGGGCTTCATGAGCCAGGGCATTAGCGGGTAGGCCGGGTCCCCGAGGATCACTGTAGGCATCTGCACATCCCCAACCGTTATTTTGTGGTCCGGGAAGAAAGTACCTGCCTGGAGGCGTTTGAACAGACCAGAGTTCCTGAACACACGCGCGTCATGAACCTTGCCCGCCCACCCGACGAAGATGTTGGTAAAACGTCCCTTATGGTCCACCAGAGCTTGCAGCACCATTGAAAAGTAGCCCTTTCGGTTAATGTACTCGCTGGCCTGGTGGGCTGGTGCCAGGATAGGGATGTGAGTCCCATCTATAGCCCCACCGCAGTTTGGGAATCCCATCGCGGCGAAGCCATCTATGATGACCTGGACGTTTCCGAGAGTCACTACCTTTGAGAGCAGTTGCTCAACGATTGCGTGGGCTACTTGAATCACAGCAACCCCCACGGTAGATTTGCCCACGCCAAAGTGGTTCGCTACTGACCGGTAGCTGTCTGGCGTGGCAAGTTTCCAGAGGGCTATGGCCACTCGCTTCTGCACATTCAGGGCTGCTCGCATCCGTGTGTCCTGGCGCTTCAGGGCAGGGGCCAGCAAGTCACACAGTTCAAGGAAAGTGCCCTTACGCATCCTGAAGTTTTGCAGCCACTCTGTTTCATCCCAGACCTGCAGCACTATGCGGTCCCACCAGTCCGTGCTTGTTTCCCGGGCCCAGAATCGCCGTTCCACACCATGAACTTGACCCATTGCCACCATGATCTCCACGGCGCGGCGTACCCTGCTTTCTGAGAGGTCTGCGCCACTCTCCTCACCGTGCTGCCGGAGCCTCCTCGCCCGATTTCTCAGCATCTGACTGTGGAAGAGGTGGACGATAAGGTGCGAGGAGTTGACAACGGCCATAAGTGCAGCGATGATCGCAGCGGGCTCCATGCTCGCAGTGCTGTGGCGTCCGCGCTGTAACCGACCAGAGAAGGGCGCGATCAGATTTCCCGCCGGCGCTTTCAGGGAGGGAGGGCGTGATTGACGGTTCAATGACGACAGTATCCCAAAACCGCCCTCAACACATTTTTTCCCCCAGCAGGCATTGCGAGCTCTACCCAGCATTCCAATGGGCAGCGGGGACTGCGGGAACTGTGGGATAGCTTCCCACAGTGCACCGCTTCCAAAGTCGACGCTGGCCCCGTGAATGTGGACTCAGATATTCGAATTTGTGTATTTAGTATGGATACACAAATTCGACTTCATAAGGTCGAATCCACAAATTCGAACTAAGTTGATTCGAAATAGTCTTGTAGTGTAGACAAGGCCTCAGTGCTGTGTATTGAAGTAATGTGTGGGTCTTCAGCTGAACTGATAGGCTGGGGTCTGCACTGTCTCTTTGGAGACAGTGGACTTGGTATTTCTGTGTGCAGCCAGTGAGGGGGCTGGATGCTGCAGAGGAATGGTCTTCCAGGGGAGTCAGGAACTGGGATGCACCGACTGTTACCTGCAAGGCAAACTTAAGACTGGCAGAGTCTTGAGAAGTGTACTGGGGAGGTGGACAGACTGGTGTGGCGGGGAGTTGACAGGCTGTTTAAGCTCCAGCAAAACTGTCTCTGGCTGAGGCAGAGGGGTAAGATTGTGGCTCCTGGTTCTAAGAAAGCATCCCACAGGGACAGATAGACAGGGCTGAATCAGCAGGTCAGGGCAGTGTTGCATGTTTGAATTTAATAACGATTCAAGTCTGGCAAATAGGCTCCAGTAGAATTATTTAATCAATCAGAGATCAGTACAGCACTATACAGAGTACAGAAGGAATAGATACATTACCACCCTTGGTGTCAGGTAAAGAGCTGGCCTCTATGTCTCTCCCAGTTTTTACTCCCCAACCTAATTTTCATGCCTTTTGTCTTTTATAGGGTGTGACATAGAGAAACTCCTTTTTGGAGGGAAAATTGTTTCCCATGATTAATTTCACCATGTGTTCTGTTTTTGACATTACTGATGGAATTTCTTTTATGGTGTTCAGTTTGCCTGATTGATGAGTAAAAAGGAATCTCTAATCTGGTTTCAAATACTGTAGAAACTGATGGTTTTTAATGAGTTAGAAACATCTTTCAATGGGTCATTATTTCATCCATTACAGAAAACATCTGATAACAATTATCCCTTATCAATCACCCAGTTTTTTTTATTACATACTTCTGTAGACTTTTTCAGTAGTTTGAGGGTGTCTTTTCCCTGGACACCTGGATTCCCACGGACCTGAAGATGCTGAGGATAATTAGATACAGCTCAGCTCCATAAAGATTTTTTGGCAAATTATCACTATGTGAATGAATTTAACATACAAAAAGGAAAAGGGGACTAAGAGGGTTAATATTTACTAACAATGGTCTTTCACAGGGCAAGGTGGAAGGGACAGGGCTACCCACTAAGATTCTTGGGTCTGAGCTTTATCTTCCTGTGTTTACTGTTAGCCAAAGTCATTAGGAGTTTAGCTGGAGGAGTGTGCAGGGAGGTGCAGACATGTATGGTACCCAATCACCTGGAAAGACGGAGTCCAATTCCTTGGACTTTTCTGTTAATTGATAACCTACTCCCTTGCCAGCCTGTGGCACAAAGAAATGGGAAGATTTCTGTGAGCACAAGAGAGCCAGGGAATCGATATTCAACCCTCACAAGAAGGACCAGGTGTCTGTGGTGAGTCACTTGCTAATGGGGTCTGCATGGGACTGGAGCCAATGGTGAATAGGGCCACTAGGGCTGAGGGTCGTGGGGCAGGGCTCCACCTCTGCTGGAGGGACGGGGAGGAAAATGGGAGAGAAGGGAATGGGAAGGGTGAGGATTAGAGCAGATGGCCAGGCTGAAGGGGCAATAGGAAAGGTCAGGGCAAGGGACAGAGGATGTGGAGGCTCTGGGTTGGTGGTGTTGTGAGGACAGGGCTTGGTTTGAATTTAGTGGACTCTTATGGGTTAGGTTGACAGTACAGAATGTGCCATTCTCTGGGTTTGCCGACATTTGAAAGGAATTTTGGATGAACTTGAGGTTTTTCAGGACAAACAGCATTGATAAACTTCAGGAAGAACCCAAATTTTCTGAATTATCTGGTGTCTCATTCTATATTGACACCATTTCTTTGGAAGCTCATTCACTCAAATTCAGAAGGTGTCATTGCATGCTGGGGTAAGCAAGGCTGCATCTTCTGTGCATGGTGGCATTGGGACGGCCTGCAGGAGAAGGCAAAGAGCTGGGTTCAGAGATCTGGCTCTATTCCCGGCTTCCCCCCCCCCCCCGTTATGACACTGGGACAGTCCCTTTTTCATGCTGTTCTATGCAGTGGGGATAAAGGCACTTAGCAGCCTGTCAGGGGCTGCATACATTGTGTCTGGCAGGGGTCTGGGCAGCCCAATAGACAGAGTCACCAGCCATTCATGAATACACAGGCAAAGTGTAAGTGAGTGCACGTGTGCATTAGTCAGCAGGGTTTCTAGCTTTTGCCATTTCATGGATTCCAAGGCCACAAGGGAATCTGTCTGCGCTTTTCCTCCAATACTGCACAGCCAAGGCTTCCTCAGCAGCAGAGTTGAGGGAGGAGCCGGGAATGGGAGAGGAGCTGGGGCTAGAGTCAGAGCTGGGCTGAGGGCAGAGAGGGACTGAGGGCAGAGCTGGGTGGGGGGAAGAGCAGAGGGTAGAGGGGAGCTGGAGGCAGATCTGGCCTGAAGGCAGAGCACGACTGGAAGCTGAACAGGATTGAGGGTTGGAGCTGGTCTGGGCACGGAGCAAGGTTGGAAGTATGGCACTCCCTCCCTGCCCCCTGTGGGGGCTGGCCTTGCCCCCTCTGTGAACCCCCCCAAACATTCCTCCATGACACCCTAGCAGGGTGCACACACAGTTTGGGGACCACGGATCTAGTCTGATCTCCTGTGTAATGCAGCCAAAGAACTTCCTCAAAATAATTCCTAGAGCAGAGCTTTTAGAAAAAGTCCAGTCTTGATTTAAAAATTGCCAGTGATGGGGAATGCACAATGACCCTTGGTTAGTTGATCCAATGGTTAGTTACCCTCACTGTTAAAAATGTACATCTTATTTACAGTCTGAATTGGTCTATCTTCAACTTCAAGCCATTGGATGGTTTTAGAGCTTTCATTTCTAGACTGACGAGCCCATCAGTAAATATTTGTTCCCCATGTAGGTACTTATAGCTTGTAATCTAGTCACTCCTTAACCTTCTCTTTGTTAAATTAAATAGATTGGTCTCTTTTAGTCTATTACTGTAGGACAGGGTTTCTAATCCATTAATCATTCTTGTGGCTCTTCTCTGAACTCTCTCCGTTTTATCAACATCCTTCTTGAACTGAGGGCCCCAGAACTGGACACAGGATTCCAGCAGTGGACATCTGAGTGCCAAAGAGAGAGATAAAATAAACTCTCTGCTCCTACTGGAGGTTCCCCTGTTTATGCATTCCAGGAGCACATTAGCTCTTTTGGCCACAGTGTCATACTGTTCAGCTGATTATCCACCACAAGCCCAAATCTTTTTCAGAGTCACTGCTTCCTCATAGATAGATAGAGTCCCTCATCCTGTAAGCAGTGGCAGATTAACAGATTTGCCACCCCTAGGCCCTCAAAAAATTGCCTCCTCCCCCGCTCCAGCTCATCTCCGCTCCCCCGCAGCAAGCCTGGGAGGGAGGGGGGAGAAGGGGACTTGTGGTGCTCGGGGGATGGTGGCAGTGGAGTGGAGATGAGCTGGGGCGGGGAGCGGTTCCCAGCCGCGCCCCCGCCCGGTTACTCCCTGCACCCGCGGGCCCCAGCTCACCTCTGCTCCGCCTCCTCTGAGTGCGCCGCTACTCACTTCTCCCTTCCTTGAGGGAGGTAGAAGGAGGGAAGCGCGGCGCGCCTGGGGGAGGAGGCAGGCCGGGGATTTGGGGAAAGGGAGGAGTTGGGGAGGGGGCGTGAGCAAATTTGCCGCCCCTGCAAATTTGACACCCTAGGCCTAGGCCTTGTTGGCCTAGGCAATAATACGCCGCTGCCTGTAAGTGTTGCCTGTACAGGGCCGGCTTTATGAATGGCAGGGCCCAATTTGAATACCTGGCGGTGGTCCAGGGCTTCGGCGGCACTTCAGCGGCGGGGAGTCCGCTCCAGGTCTTCTGCGGCACCGAAGGATCCCCCGTCGGCGAAATGCTGCCGAAGTCCTGGAATGGACCCCCCCACCACCAAAATGCCGCCAAAGACTGAGAGTGGACACCTTCCCCACCCCGCCGCCAGGGGAGTAAATAAATAAATAAAAAGACGCCTATAGCACGGGGCCCTCTTAGGCGCAGTGCCCAGTTCTGGGGAATCAGGGGAATCAGCTTAAAGCCGGCCCTGTGCCTGTATTCTTTGTTCTCGGATGTATACACTTACATGTAACTGTATTAAAACGTGTATTGTTTGCTAGTGCCCAATTTACCAAGTGATCCAGATTGTTCTGTATCGTTGACCTGTCCTCTTCATTATTTACCACTCCCTCAATTTGTGATAATTTTGTTTTCTTTCAAGTCATTGATAAAAATGTTACATAGCGTAGGGCCAGAAACTGATCCCTGCAGGGCCTCACTGGAAACACACATGTTCAGTGATGATTTCCCATTTAAATTACATTTTGAGACTACCAGTTAGCCAGTTTTTTATCCATTTTATGTGTGCCATGTTAATTTTATATTGTCCTAGTTTTTAATTAAAATACCGTGCAGTCAAATGCCTGGCAGAAGTCTATTAGATTCATACTATTATCCTTAGCAAGCAGACTTGTAATCTCATAAAAAAAAAGATATCAGGTTAGTTTGACAGGCTCTATCTTCCATAAACCCATGTTGATTTGAAATAACTACGTTACCTCCTTTACGTCATTATTAACTGAGTCCCATACCAGCCACTCCATTATCTTGCTGGGGATCAATGTTCAGCTGACATTGCAGAGAGATACCGTATGCACTAGTCCAGGGGTCGGCAACCTTTCAGAACCGGTGTGCCGAGTCTTCATTTATTCGCTCTAATTTAAGGTTTCGCATGTTGGTAATACATTTTAATGTTTTTTAGAAGGTCTCTCGCTATAAGTCTATATATTATATAACTAAACTAGTGTTGTATTGTAAAATAAACAAGGTTTTCAAAATGTTTAAGAAGCTTCATTTAAAATGAAATTAAAATGTTGATCTTACGCCGCCAGCCCGCTCAGCCAGCTGCTGGTCTGGGGTTCTGTTCACCTAGGCCGGCAGCGGGCTGAACGAGGCCTGCGGCCTGGACCCTGGCTGGCAGGGGTCCAGTAGCCAGAACCCCAGACCAGCACCGAGCTGTGTGGGGCCTGCGGCCGGACATGCTGTCCCGCGGGAGCACACAGCCCCATCCCTCAGAGCGCTGTGCACATGGCGGCAGAGCTCCAGTTGAGCGGGGAATGTTTCTGCCTCCCCGCGGAGCCAAACACTGCCCCGAGGGAGCGCGCAGCCCCGTCCCCCAGAGCGCTGCGTGTGGCAGCAGGGCTTCAGGGGAGGGGAGAAGGCGGGGGAGGGGCCGGCAGCTTGCTGTGCTAGGCCCGCCCGGAAGCGCGGACCTGGCTCTTGCAGCGCCGGGAGAGTGGGGCTATTTGCCCACCCCGTGCACACGGCTATGCTTCTGCTCCCTGCCCCTGTTTGGGGAGCAGAGGGCAGAGGAGAGCGGGCCGGGCTGGGCAGGATTTTTAATCAAAATACCATGCAGGCCCCAGCGTGCCATTAAAAATTGGCTTGTGTGCCGTCTTTGGCACGTGTGCCATAGGTTGCCAACCCCTGCACTAGTCAGTCTGCTCCTTGTTCCCCCTCTGTCCTGTGAGCCATGGGCCAGTCTGCTCCCTGCTCCCCTTCCCTCCTGTGAGCCATGGGCCAGTCTGCTCCCTGCTCCCCTTCCCTCCTGTGAGCCATGGGCCAGTCTGCTTCATGCTGCCCCCCTCTCCTCTTCTTGGCTGCAGGACCCAGGATGGAAAAGGAGCTGCCCCTGTGGTCTGCCAGGGGGGAGAAGAGGGCCCTGCTGCAAGTGCCCCCTCCCTAGATCCTGTGTTGGGGGGTGAAGATCCCTGGGAAATTCAGGGGGGCACAATGGATGTCTGTGTGGGGAGGGAGCAGGTGTGGGGTGGGGCAGGGATGGGGTGGCAATGGATGGCTGGAGGGGAGGGGAGGGTGTGGGACATGCAGGGAAGCACAGGTCTAGGGTGATTGGATGGCTGGGTGGGAAGGGGCAGGGATGGAGTGGCACTGGATGGCTGCAGGGGAGGGACAGGATGGGGCTGGGGTGACAATGGATGGCTGGGGGGAGGAGTGGGTGTGGGGCATGGAGGGGCAGGATGGGGCTGGGGTGACAATGGATGGGTGTGTAGGGAGGGGCAGGGATGGGGTGACAATGGATGGCAGGGAGCGGGGCGGGGTTCGACACAGTATGCATTGTTTACAAGGCTGGGGAAGCTGGAGGCTCAGCCAGAGTCCATGCAGCGGGGTCAAATCCCTCTATCTGTATGTTGGGGCTGTTGGTGCGCTGCAGCTGCCCCACATGCACTGGGCTGGTGGGCGGGGGAGGACACAGGGGGAAGTCAGTATTCTAAACCAGACCAAGCCCATGTTATAACCTTGTAGGAAAATCTCACTGTTTGGGGGCCAGCTCTAGGATTGTTGGGACTGACTAATGACATCTGAGCTTTTGGGGTTGGCTGCACTGTGTGAGTGCTGTGGAGGGGGAGGCACCTGCCCCCAGCCCATTGTGTGTGCTGTGGTCACCATTGAGCCCTTGGCTAACAACACCAATGTCAGAGCCCTAGGAAGTGACTCATTTTCCAGGGGGCAGAGCTGTTCAAATTTAATCTAATCTGGGACCACAAATTCTGTTCTGCACCAGTCATAATGGCGTTGTTACAGCATGGAGTCACTGCAGGGCAGAGTTATGGATGTTTGGGAGCCTTAGCTGTGCATTTCCACACTGTGACACGCTTGGGCTTCTTCTAAGTGTAACCCTGGCTCTGAATTTCCAGGGTTTGCAATGCTTGTTTTGGGGATTAGCCCAGCACTTATTTTTACCCTCAACCAGTTGAATAGAGTTTTTATCAGGGGTAGGGCCCAGGAAATGAGCTCAGGAAAGGGGCTGAATGTACCTTATAAACAGTGACTGTCTGTTTGCCTCCTGGCCCCCTGTGAGGAAGTTCTGGGGTAGGCAGGAATGTGGGGCTTTCCCCACTTCCAGTTGGAAACAAGAAGGCTGCTCAGGAATCCTCCCTTGTCAGGGGTAGAGAGGAGAGAGAGAAGCACTTGGGCAAAGAAGAGGAGAAGAGCAAATGAGCCAGCCTTGCACCCCTGAGCTCGCTGGCAGCTCTTCATTCATCTTATTGGTTCAGGAACAAACTCAGTGCTTCTCTGGACAGCAGAGAAATTCAGGACAAATCCTCTCTCAGGCCTGGAATCACAAAGCTGCTCCTGGCGTCTCCTGGAGGCTGATACAGAACCAGGAAAGAGCTCCCAGCTTCCCCTCTGTAACACTTTGGGATTCAACCCAGACCAGTGTGAGCTTGTGTCACCCCCTGCCCTGTAACCCTGGGTGCCGTAAATGCTCTCCCACTGTGGCTCACAGCCCGGACACCAACAGCCAGCAGACAAGCATGTAGTTCCCTGAGTGTCTATGTGCTGTGCAGCCCTCGCTCAGTGCTCTGACCCCAGCAGCCTGCCTAGAACACAGCAGCCCCTCCCTGGTCTCCTTTAACTGGAGCAAACAATCATTTCAGTTCAAACACAGCAAAGAGTTGGTTTATAGTCAAAATAGAGCCCGTTTATTAACAGAAGGACATAGGTTAATTGATATTGTGCAGGAGGGACTGAAGGTAGAATGGGTTACAAACAAACACAAGTAAAAATACGCTTTCTGATGACTAAGACCTAACTTAACAAGCTACAGATTTTGCTGTAGGTAATTTTCTCACCATCAGTCTTTGTCTAGCATGGCTGACCAGATCCTCTGGCCAGGACCCAATACACGGATCACAAAATGCTTGGTTCCTTTTGTCTTCTCAGGTGGAGGCTAAAGATGGAGTCTCTCTCTCTCCCTTATATCCCCAAAGGAATTGTCTTTGTCCTAAAAGTCAGGAAGGCCTCCTGGGGATTCAGGCTCCTCTGTCTTTCTGGGGTGCAGGAGCCATATTAATTCTCTGTCTCTCGACTTCAGACTCAGAATATCCCCACTGGTTTAGCTTGATGTAAGCTTTGCTTAATGCTAAAATATACATTAGGGTAAACCCACATTTTTTTTGTTTAGGATAAACCTGTTTATTCCCTTTATCTAGGCTTGGCTATCTGGCTCATAGAATCATAGAATATCAGAGTTGGAAGGGACCTCAGGAGGTCATCTAGTCCTGCCCCCTGCTCAAAGCAGGACCAATCCCCAACTAAATCATCCCAGACAGGGCTTCGTCAAGTCTGATCTTAAAAACCTCTAAGGAAGGAAAAACCTCTAAGGAAGGTTACATCGCACAGAGAGAATTTATAATTTCACATATAGAACCATAAGGTTAGAAGGGACTACAAGGGTCATCCAGTCTAATCCCTGCCAAGATGCAAGATTTGTTGTAGCTAAATGTTGTTACACATAGTTTACAATGATGTTATTCACTAGTGCATTAATCGTTTTCAAATGATAGCTCCCAAGGTGTATTTTAAACAGTTATCATTATGGTAGTGTGTAGGGTGTAAATAAAGGGGTGCGATGGTCACACTTTCCCAGCTCAGGAACCAGATGCCTAAATATAAATGGACACATCTAGGGACACAGAGTACAGGCCATACTTGCAGGTTGGGGACTCTATCCTGGGAAACAGAGACCCTGAAACAGATTTGGGGGGTCATGGTGGATAATCAGCTGAACATGAGCTCCTAGTGTGATGATGTTGCCAAAAGAGCCAATGGGATCTTAGGGTGCATAAACAGGAGAATGTCAAGTAGTAGATTATTTTACTTCTGTATTTGGTACTGGTGCTACTTGTGCTAGGATCCTGTGTCCAGGTCTGGTGCCCACAATTCCAGGAGGAGGTGGATAAAATGGAGAGGGGTTCAGAGAAGAGCCACAAGAATGATTAAAGGATTGGAAAACCTGCCTTCTAGTGATTGACCTATTTGAGTCTATCTATTTAGCTTAACAAAGAAAAGGTTAAGGCAGGGGTCTGGAGCCTTTCTGACAGGACCGGCTCTAGGTTTTTTGCCGCCCCAAGCAAAAAAGTTTTTGGCTGCCCCCCGTCCTAGACCTGGGGCTCCTCGCTGCACCCCCCTGCTGCCCCAGCCCTGGGCTCCCCCCACCCACTCACCCACACCCCCTGCCGCCCCAGCTCTGGGCTCCTTCCATCCCCCCCATCATTGCCCCCCCCATCTCCTGCCGCCCCAGCCCTGGGCTCTCCCCTGCCCCACCTGCACCATCCTTCCGCCGCAGCCCTGGGTCACTGCTAACTCGCTCCCAGGGCAGGTCATTCAGCAGGAATTAGATGTGCACAGAACACAGACAGGATTGGTTCCCATATGGTTACAGAACTGCAGTAAAGTGGAACAATTTTCAGCTTGTGTGATTGGAGAATATCTGGATGCATATTATAAGACTGTCCTCCATAAATGAGGAAAAGTTGAGGTGGCTTTATTATTCTTTTGTTCCACTCTTTCTATGGGGAATTTGCCAGTGCAATATCACTGTCTTCCTTTTAAACAAACAAACCAAAAAAAGGCAATGGCTGTTGAAAATAGCAATTCCAGTCCTAAAAACCACTGGGAAGCATTTCTTGGTCAATTTTATCCTACTTTTTCTACAGCAAGTTACAGTGGATTAGTATATTTGATTTGGGAGAAATGAAGTAACAGCTGCCCAAACTGAGCTTGAGCACTCCTGAATTTTGAGGTGTTCAAATCTGGAAGGCAGGTGCGAGGGAGTGGGGGAGGCTGTGGCTCTGTGGGGGAGCACGGCAGCATGTATGCAGCAGCATGTCTGGCACTGCGCAGAGCCAGACATGCTGGTCTGAGTGGCATGGTAAGGGGGTTGGGGGGTTGGAGAAGGGGTAGGGGGTTCCGGGGGGAGCAGTCAAGGGACAGGGGGGTTGGATGGAGTGGAGTTCAGGAGGGCAGTCAGGGGCAGGGAGAAGGGGGGGTTAGATGGGTCAGGGGTTCGGGGGGGGCAGTCATAGAATCATAGAATCATAGAATTCAAGATCAGAAGGGACCATTATGATCATCTAGTCTGACCTCCTGCTAGATGCAGGCCACATAAGCCGATCCACCCACTCCTTTAGCAAGCGACCCCTGCCCCATGCTTCGGAGGAAGGCGAAAAACCTCCAGGGCCACTGCCAATCTTCCCTGGAGGAAAATTCCTTCCCGACCCCAAATATGGCGGTCAGCTGAACCCCAAGCATGCGGGCAAGACTCTCCAGCCATACCCTCTGGAAAAGGTTATATCATATCATTGACCCATTGTACTATTTACCAGTGTGGCACTTAATTGACCTATTGACTAAGCCCGTTATCCTATCATACCATCTCCTCCATAAACTTATCTAGCTTAATCTTAAAGTCATGGAGGTCCTTTGCCCCCACTGTTTCCCTCGGTAGGCTGTTCCAGTATTGCACTCCCCTGATGGTTAGAAACCTTCGTCTAATTTCAAGCCTGAATTTCCTGACTGACAATTTATATCCGTTTGTCCTCGTGTCCACATTAGCACTGAGCTGAAATAATTCCTCTCCTTCCCTGGTATTTATCCCTCTGATATATTTAAAGAGTGCAATCATATCTCCTCTTATCCTTCTTTTGGTTAAGGAAAACAAACCGAACTCCTCAAGTCTCCTTTCATACGACAGGCCTTCCATTCCTCGGATCATTCTAGTGGCCCTTCTTTGTACCCGTTCCAGTTTGAATTCATCCTTCTTAAACATGGGAGACCAAAACTGCACACAATACTCCAAATGAGGTCTCACCAACGCCTTATATAATGGGACTAGCACCTCCTTATCCCTACTAGAAATACCTCGCCTAATGCATCCCAAGACCGCATTAGCTTTTTTAACGGCCACATCACATTGCCTACTCATAGTCATCCTACGATCAACCAGGACTCCTAGGTCCTTCTCCTCCTCTGTTACTTCCAACTGGTGCGTCCCCAGCTTATAACTGGGGGACAGGCAGCGGTTGGATAGGCATGGGAGTCCCAGGGGTCTGTCAGGGGACAGGTAGGAGGTGGGGTCCTGGGTGGGAAGTTGGGGACAAGGAGAAGGGAGGCTTAGATAGGGGGTGGGATCCTGGGGGGCAGTTAGGGGCAGGGGTCCCAGGAGGGGGTGATCAGGGAGCAGGGGGAGTTGGATGGGTTGGGGTTTCTGTGGGGGGCAGTCGGAGGGAGTGGATGGTGGCAGGGTGGGGCTACCCTCCCTCCCCATGGAGTGTCCTGTTTTTGAATGATAAAATATTGTATCCCTACCCTTCACAGTGCAGCTCTCCACTCACAGCAGGATGCAGCATGAGGTCTCAGCTACCTCACTCCCTCCCCCTCCCTTTCCTGTTGGTGGTGGCCAAGGGAATGCTGGGAAATGTAGTTCTTTCCCTGCTCCAGGGCTGGCTCTATATGCAGGGAGCTAACCAAGGAACTACAGCTCCCAGAGACCCCTGTTGGTTCTCAGCTCCCAGGCTGGATCCCTGCCGCCCCTGCAAATGGGCTGCCCCAAGCACGTGCTTGCTTTGCTGGTGCCTATATATAACTAAACTATTGTTGTATGTAAAGTAAACAAGGTTTTTAAAACATTTAAGAAGCTTCATTTAAAATTAAATTAAAATGCAGATCTTATCAGTTTAGTGCAGTGGTTCTTAACCTGGGGTGCACACACCTTCCTGGGGGTGCAAGATGCACTTTCTCGGGGGTGCAACACATGCAAGATTTTTTTAGAAGATAAATAATCAAAAACACATTAAGCACAGGCACATAAGTACAACTACTTTGTTTCATCAAACTTATTTATTTATTAACATTATACATGTTTTAATGATTACTGTAATGTACAAACAAAGTTTTTAAGTTTTCAAGTTTTTAAGCTAATTGTAGTGTAATTTTTATAAGGGCTGCAGAGAGCTGGGACCAGGCCCGGAGCAGAGCCCTGGGCTAGCTTCCAGTACCCCAGGCAGGCAGGAGGGTTGAGCATGCCAGGGGGCTGGGCGGCTGGAACTCCAGACCAGCAGTGAGATGAGCGGGGTCGGAGGCTGGTATCCCAGGCCGGCAGCAGGCTGAGCGGGGCCAATGGCCGGGACCCCAGCTGGCAAGGGGCCGGCGGCCGAAACCCCAGACCAGCAACGGGCTGAGCGGCTCAGCCTGCTGCCGGTCTGGGGTTCTATCTGCCGGCTCCTGCCAGCCGGGGTCCCGGCTGCTGGCCCCACTGAGCTGCTGCTGACCAGGGGTTCCATTCACCCAGGCCGGCCGGGGCCCAGGATCCCGGCTGGCAGCAACATACCAGTAAAAATTGGCTTGCGTGCCGCCTTTGGCAGGCATGCCATAGGTTGCCGACCCCTGGGTTAAGGGGTGAGTTGATCACCGTCCATAAGTACCTACATGGGGAACAAATATTTAATAATCAGCTCTTCAGTCCAGCACACATGTGTCAGTGGCTGGAAGCTGAAGCTAGACAAATTCAGACTGAAGTAAGGCATACATTTTAACAGTGAGCGTCATTAACCATTGGAACAACTTACCAAGGGTCATGGTGGATTCTCCATCACTGACAATTTTTAACTCAATATGGGATGTTTTTCTAAAAGATTTATCTAGGAATTATTTCAGGAAGTTTTCTGGCCTGTGCTATACAGGAGGTCAAACTAGATGATCAAAATGGTCCCTTCTGGCCTTAAATCTATGAGCTCTGGGCTTCTGTCCCTTGGGTCCAAAACAAGGAAGCAGCTCAGGGTTTCCCCACTCTCGGGAAGCAAATGGCTATTGCCTCCCAGCTCGGGAACCAGATGGTGCTCATGGCATCATTCCTTCACAAGATGCGCTGTTGCAGGGCCATCCAGCTAATTCCTGAGTTTATGTTGTAGCGGGAGCACATCTAGATATGGAGGATGTCAGAATTTCACTCGGTGACCTGGAGAAGGGCTTGGAGAACACGGCTTTCGATTCCATGGTAAATCTTCCCTTCTCTTCTGCACTGGCCTTTGGACCTGCTCTGAGAACACTGACCTACGGGATGTTTTATAGGAAGAAGAGGGACTCCCTGAGGGAGCACAGAATCTGCCTCCTGAGAACAACAGAGAGGAGAGAGCTGAACGCTCCACCTTCTGGAGGTATAGTAACCCCAGGAAGTGTCACTTCTCCCCTAACAGCTCCCATTAACCAAAACACACACACTACAAATGCAACAGTAAACCAGAGATTAGCACACAACCACTTTGGATATGTCTACACTGCAAGGTAAGCCCAGGCTCAGACCCTAACCCTTCTTCCATCTACACACAAATCTCTTGGCCTCAGGGCCATGGTCCTATGACCCCATGAAGATGGACGGTCTGAGCTGGAGTCAAGATGGGGCGCAGGGTTCGAGGCCTGTCGTTTTGCAGTGTAGATGCAACACTCCTTGGACTCGGGTTCTTTGAGTCCACCAAAAGTATCCCACAATGCTATGGGCCGACTTCCTTTGTCCTCTCTCTCCCAAGAATCATTAATTGACTACAGGGAAATGGAAGCACCTCCCCTTGTTCTAGTACAGCAGCTTTGTGGTTAACCCTTTTGTTTTATTCTGACTGCCAAGCTGCAAACACACCTTAGGAAAGCACAGAGCAGTCTGTGTTTGCAATGGATACCAACCAGCGAGTGCACTGCAACATGGTCGCAGGAGACAGCCAGAGCCAGATCTTGGTCTCTGGTGCTAGGCCTGCAAAGCAACTGATTTTAGTAAGAGTTCTGGAATGCCCACATATACCAGCAAATAGCAAAGAAGGTGGTAGTGCTGGAAATTTACCGACCAGTGACCAGTGTGGGGAACAGATGAAGGGGCTCATGAATGAGTACTACTACTATGAGTACAGGACTACAGCTGTTTGTTTAGTTTGGAAAAGAGAAGACTGAGAGGGGACATGATAGCAGTTTTCAGGTATCTAAAAGGGTGTCATAAGGAGGAGGGAGAAAACTTGTTCACCTTAGCCTCTAAGGATAGAACAAGAAGCAATGGGCTTAAACTGCAGCAAGGGAGGTTTAGGTTGGACATTAGGAAAAAGTTCCTAACTGTCAGGGTGGTTAAACACTGGAATAAATTGCCTAGGGAGGTTGTGGAATCTCCATCTGTGGAGATATTTAAGAGTAGGTTAGATAAATGTCTATCCGGGATAGTCTAGACAGTATTTGGTCCTGCCATGATGGCAGGGGACTGGACTCAATGACCTCTCGAGGTCCCTTCCAGTCCTAGAATCTATGAATCTCTGGCAACTCGCCGGCATCATGCCCTTCTTATGATGAGTTTGAGTATGATGGGACCGTTCTGAGCACTGAGCCACCACTGGTGCTCGACAACCTGGTCATCTGGGAGGAGACCCCATGGCCTCAGAAGCCAGCAAGGGAATCGTTGAATGAGGCAAATGAAGTGACTCTGCTGATGAAACTGGTCCTAGAGGAGGCTTTGCCACAGGAGAAGCTGCAGCACGTACTGGGGCCATACTCAGAGGCGCTTTTTGATGCCCCCTGGAGGAATAGCCCACCATGGAGCTGGCAGCAGAAACAGAAGAGGGATAACTGCCCCAGAGTCTGGTAAGTTTCTGGGTTCATTTTTCTGTTTATTAATATGGGAATGGGAGGGATTTCCGCTCCATGAACCAGGGCCAAAAGATTATGAGCCTTGGGTAGCAGCATGTAGCTGCTAGTAGCGCATTGTTCCTGCCCCCTGCCCCCACCATGGAATTCCAAATGGAGACCAGGAAATGCCAGCAGTAAAACAGGCATGTCAAAGTGACTCTCTCCTGGGGAGGTGCACATTTTTGCTAGTATTTTCTAGTTTGTTAAAATAAGAATTGTATATTACCTTCCCCATATGTACACCACTCCACTTACAACGCCATGGTGTAATGAGCTGCCTGAAAAGACTGAATTGTATGGTTGGAGGGAGGGGGAAGTGATCTAAATGTCTGTTTTCATATGTAGTCCATTTCTATTAAATGTAGTCCATGCATTTCATGGGTGATGAAATCATTAATCCCAAATGTGACTAAGCATTTGAAGTCAGTTCAGAAATTTGCCAGGGGGAGAAGGGGGATGGCTGTGGAGTTCTCGTCCAGGTGTTTGCACGCCATCCTACCAGGCTGCATCAGAAGCCTTGGGGAGGAGCTAAACCATGCATATGCTAATACAGCACCCTGTTGATTCGCTCATGACTTCTTACCCAATCCTAGGGGCTCATAGCTGCAAACTTTTCATGTGGCTGGAACTCCACATCTGTAGTCACATTGCGGGCAAGGATGTATTTTTCAGGGCTACCTTGGTAGCTCGCCAGCCCACTCCACTCATAGATGTGCTGTTCATTCACCATACATCTGAACACTTCAGAGGCATGCACACCTGGTTTCCCACCAACAGCCTGGCCACCAACCTCCTCCCAAATTCCATTTAAAAAAATATTTTTTTAAATGTTGTGATTTTTAACTTACCATGCTTTCAGCATAAGATTATAAGAACGTAAGAATGGCCCTACTGGGTCAGACCAAAGGTCCATCTATCCCAGTATCCTGTCTTATGACAGTGGCCAGTGCCAAGTGACCCACAGGGAATGAACAGAACAGGTAATCATCAAGTGATCCATCCCCTGTCGCTCATTCCCAAGCACTTCTTGCACTGTGATTAACTCGGCTGTGTCTAGGGAGCTTCTGTGGGCTGAAGCAGCCTTCTGTCAATATATTGCAGTTCACTTTCAAAAAGTAACGTTTTCTGTCCTTGAAATTCCAAAATGAGTTTTTGTTCTCCTGCACCAAGCTATTGGAGACAGTAACCCTCTGTGTCTTGTCCTATTCCAGGCCCCTCGACCTCTATGAACTGCAGTATCTCCACAGCTCGCCCACACTGCAGAAGCCTGGACCAACATACCTTCATGCACTGTTCCAAGAGGAAGCATTTGTGTGAAGAACTTATGGTTGAAGTTCTGGACAGGCCAACAAGCAGGTCGAGTACCAAGGGGAAAGGGGCTTGCGACCAGAGGAAAGACATGCGGAGAGGTGAGCAGAAAATCTCGAGCTGGCTGTATAGCTGGGGACAGGGTAGCAGCACAGGAACAAGCACTTGATTCGCAGATCCTGGAACAGGAACAGCTTGGACAACTCCACGGCTGGGTGGCTCATACGATCAGATCATATGAGAGGTTGGACATGGCTAGTGTGTCCCATGCAGTCCTCAGTGCTGAATCCCTTCTCTGTGTATGCCTCCACTCCCATCTCAGTGCCAAGCGCCCAGCAAACATGGAAGGAAGGGAAAGGAGAATGGGGGAGGGAGGGCAGGGGACATGCAATAGTGTGGGAGGCGTGTCTCATACACAGTTCAACTGATTGCATTTGTTGATGCACTTTGGTCTTGGTTACTTCTAAAGCTTTTGGTGTTGCTGGTGTTTTGGGGAGCTAATGGCAGCTGGCCTGGCAGGCAATGGTTTCATATTGTACTTTTCCAATAGATGTGTAAAAGTAAAGGTTTTTATTTTATAAAGAAATGTTAGGGCCATCACTGCAACACATCAGATAACGTGTATATCAAATAATAACGGTGAACACATGATCAGGGACAGATAAGAAGTTTTATGCAAAACCCATCTCTCAATACAGCTATTTGCATCAATCCATACATCAGTTATTTACATCAATCCATACTGTTTCTCCTCCCGGCTCCATTTTATATGCAGTCATGTCAGTCAAAAATGCATAACAATCAACGCCCCCTCCACTGCCCAGAAGCAATCAATGCCCCCCGCCCTCCAAGCACATTCGTAAAGATACTGTCCTGCCTCTTCCACTGGGCCATGCAAGTCCATCCCTGATTTCTGTTGCCTGGGTGCACCCAGCTCCAGCTGCGGTAGGTGCCCTCTCTGGCTGAGTGTGCTGGTTCAGCGGCACTCACTGTCATAGGTCCATTCAGGGGGAAATGACTTCACAAAGGTTATGAAGAGCACAGCAAGACAGACTAATGCAGGCAGCATTGATGACACTGGCATCCAAACAGGTCTGTAAACATCACCAGTGGAATTTCAATCAGCCAAACACACATTCATCCACTGTTCTACACCTGCTGAGGGTGTAATTCAACTTTATTTGGTCAGGGCCTTGGAGATAAGGGTATGGTTTCATAAGTCAAGGCAAAAAGGGGATGCGCGTGGGCTTTCCAAATAACAGTGGGGACAGTAACTCCATTTATGACAACATCATGTGGTGGGAATAGTGTCCCAGCTGGTCTATGAATGTAGACTCCCGGTCAGCGGAAAACCCTGGCATCCAACTTTTGCAGTGCAGCCAACACTGATGTTCTTAAATTGGCCTCCATAGTCCATGAGGGCCTGCATAACTATGGAGTAGCACCCTTTGCAGTTTATGTACTCATGTGCTCCTTGAGGAGGGCAAACTATGGGCACGTGGGTCCCATCAATGTTCTGGCACAATTTGGAATCCCCATTCTCTCAAATTCCCTCAGGAATATCTTTCATGCCTGTCACCTTGGGATAAACCACACGCCTGACCGCCTCAGAAACCTCCGCCACCACTTTATCTGCAGTCAACTATCCAGCACCAAACTGGTTGGCAATGGACTTGTAGCCACCTGGGGTAGCCAGCTTCCATATGGGAACAGCAACCTGCTTCTGGACTGGCATGGCCACCCTCACGCATGTGTCTTTGCATGTGAGAGTCGAGACAAGATGCTCCCAATGCTCCAGAAATGTGGCTTTCTTTATGCAAAAGTTCTGGACCCACTGCTGGTCATCCAAGTTCTGCGTGACAATGTGGTCACGCAGTGGTCCCACCAGTCTGTGCTTGTGGCCCTTTTCTGGTCTATGTAGGGAGCATAGGCTGTACCAAGTGTCATGAGCAGCATCAGTCAGTTTGAGTCCGCCATATCTGTGTCCTCCTCCTCCTCCTGCTCTGTCACTAGCTCTGTCAGACAGAAAACACCACTGAACTGCCCAGCAGCAGCTCACAGAAGCTCTATCTGTGTCCTGAAGCAGAAATAAAAGGCCACACAAGAGAAGTTCTTAAAGTGCCAACTCCTCCATGTTGCTGGCTCTGATTGCAGGGAGCATGCGGACCAAAATGACAACTCGTCGGGATGTGCTGGAAGGCTGTTCAAACTTCCCGTATGTGCGGTGTGGACCGTTAAGTTTTCCCATGCTGTACCATGAACAAAGGGCTAGGGCGGCCACATTTCAGGAGGGTGCTAGGAAGTCTGGAATATGGTTGGGTGGACTTGCGGGGCTGTGTACTGCTGTGTGGATGCTGGATCCCCAGGTCCGGGCCTGGGTTAAAAAATTCTTAACCTAGGGTTGGCAATCAATGTAGATGCTCAAGCCTCGGGTTCTCAAACCCAGGGTCCGCTGACTCAAGTCTCACTAACCCTGGGCTTCCATTGCAGTGTAGACATCCCCATGGTCTTCTGCACACACTGCTTTGCAACATAGCATCACTCCAGCCGCCACCTCACACTAAGGGCTTGTCTATGTTTGGAACATTACAGCTGCATCAAGAATCCTGGCTTCTCTTCCTGGCTCTAGGAGTAGATTGTGGTCCAGGATAACAGATAGCACAGCGTCCCTGTCTGGGTCATCTGTGGGGTGTGAATTGGGGCTCTCTCGATATAAAAGCATGAGCCTCTACCACGTGAGCTAAAGAGCCGTCTCTCTTTGTTCTGGGGGCAGCAGCACTCATGGATCTCTAAATGTGGTCTATCGGCAACAGGTTGATGCCTGTCACAGAAGCAGCTGATTTGGCATGTTCCTTCCAAGGGGCTGTATGGCAAAGCTGCTGGGACTTTGTTCTTTTAGGGACAAAAAGAACTTCTGCCTGCAGTGGCCTTGTACAGGCTCCCAGCTATCTTATCAGTAACACAGATGGATGATAGCTGTCCCCCACCCACGCTACAAGGGCTTGGCTTGCCATAAGGGATGTGAAGGGCTGTATTAACCTCAGTCAGCGGAAGAGCTCTGCTGAGCTTGCAGTGAAGGGCACCAGAGGTGCCGACTTTCATTTTTCTGGGTGGGTGCTCCACCACGAGGCCCCGTCCGTACTCCACCCCTTCCCCCAAGGCCCCACCCTCGCTCCGGCTCTTACTGTCTCCTCTCTACCCCCTCCCACATGCCACCGAACAGCTGATTGGCGGGGCCTCCTGATCAGGGGGTGGCTGGTGGGATCTGAACACCCACTATTTTTTTTCCGTGGGTGTTCCAGCCCCAGAACCCCCAAGGAGTCGGCGCCTATGGAGGGCACTGTTCTCTGGACTGCAGGGCAGTAGTGGGGAGGCATCTTTCCCAAAATCCCAGAAAGGCTGGGAGGCTAGTTAGGATAAATGGGTGTGAATAGGCGGCACCAGATCCTGCAGTTCCTGCTGGGCACAAGTGGCTCTTGAAGCAGGGGAGCTTTGCTTGGCCAGGACCCTGCTTGCGCGTCGGTATCTCTGTTTGCATCTCCCCAGGCGTGCAGCACAGCCCGTGTCACAGGCCAGAAGGGTGTGTAAGGCTCACGCCAAGGTGCTCCGGAAGGTCTTCCTGGGCCTCCTGTGTGCAGGTGAGACTGTCAGGCCCTCTCACAACATGTGGGTGATCTCCCTGGGAATCAGAGACGCTAGAACCAAGAACCCCTCCTCAGCCAAGTGGACTCACCCCCTCAGCATGTTGTCCAGGCCTCGGACTAGTCTGGATTTCCGTGTCCCAAGCAAGGGGGGTCCACCCCTTGTCACAAAGGTTGCACCTGAGCCCAGTCCATCTCCCATCTTTCCAGCCACAGTGGGCCTGTGTCATTCTCGCCCTGTTGATCCCGGTCAGACCTTCTCCTCACGGTGGGTTTAGGCATCTCTAGTCCTGGAATAGCATGACCCTGTCCCCCCCACCCTGCCTGGTGAACATGCAGAGACCTCTACTTCTGCCTTCCTGTCAGTTCCTCCAGCCCCCAGGAATGGGCTGGTCACTACACGCCCATGAGCCAGCTTGCTTGACTGCTGTGGGATTGCTCTGCAGTGTAGGGGTTGTGTGGTGAGGGATGAGGGAGGAATAGCTGGAGGCAAGGGAGGGTTTGTGAGAGCTGAGTCTGCCCACAGGCCCCTGAAGCTGCTCACTGCCTCTGCCCTGCTTCTCCTCAGCATACTTGGCCTATTTCATTGCGGCCTGTTGGCTGGATTTCCAGCGAGCCATCGCCTTGGTAGTTATTACTGGTCTGGTCATCTTCTTTGTGGGCTGGGGCCTCATTCAGAAACACTGTGGAGCAAAGCTGACGAAGCTTCTGAGCCCCTGTCGGAAATGTTGCCTGAAGTCCTGGCCGTGGCTAAAATGGTGAGTCTGGCAATAGGCACGTTATCCACCGAAAGCAGCTTTCTGCTGGGCTGCATGTTTCTCCAGGTGCATTGGGTCTCCATCATGTCAGTGCACACACACCCCCAATGGGCATGGGACAGCTGGGCTGGTGTGCACACACAGAGGTTCTCTGTGAGCACGCACTAACTGGGCCTGCGCTGGACTCCAGGGCTGGGGGCTGTGCTGAAGCCGGCAGACACATGCTGGCATACACTCCCACACAGACATGGCCCTAGAGGCCTCTTTGGGGAGGGATCAGACAGCCATTCAAAGAGCAAACATCCCACCTTGGTCCCTGTGCCCGGGGTAGTATGGGTAATTCCTGGACTTTCCTGCCTTGCTGTGAAACCCTCGCTCACACAAGTGGCCCTGACTCACCCCAGTGGTCTCACTGGCTTTGGTCAGGCTACTTGTCCCCATGTAGACACTTACAGACTGTGATCAAGTCACCTCTTAACCTTCTTTTCAATGAACTAAATAGACTGTTTCTTTAGTCTCTCACTGTAGGGCTGATTTTCCAGACCTCAGATCATTCCTTTGGTTCTTTTTTTAACTCTTTCCAATTTTTCAATATCCTTTTTGAAGCATGGACACCAGAACTGGACCCAGTGTCCAGCAATGTCATACCTCCTCCGTGCCATATACAGATGTCATACCATGTCTCATTTGACGTTACCTTGTTTATCCATCTAAGAATCACATTAACTCTCTTAGCCACAGTATTGCACTGGGAGAAATTTAAATTTAACCAGAAAAAGGCAAATGCTTATTGGGAATTGTTTAAGAGCAGCTTACTAGAGACCCCAAAACCCCACAATCCCATCACTGAAGAAGGCCATACTGGTTAAAAAACTGATGTAGTTTAGAAGGGTAATGAAGGCAGATAAAAATAATAGATAGATAGATAGAAGAAAGGGAAAGTTGATGATAATAAATATAAATCAGAACCTAGGAAATGTAGAAAATTGATAAGGGAATCAAAGGGACACAAGGTGAAAGCACTGGGAGCTCATGTTCAATTGGTGCCCCTACATCTGTGCCCCTACATCCTTTTCAGAGTCCCTGCTTTCCAGGACTTTAAAGGTGCTATAAGTTCTTTGATCTAATATTTATAACTTTGCATTAGGTTGTGTTAAAACGCTTATTGTGCAAATAAGCTCACCTTACCATGTGATCCAGGTCACTCAGGAGAACTGACCAGTCCCCATCATTATTTGCCACTCCACCAATTTTTGTGTCGTCTGCAGATTTCGCCAGCAATGATTTTATATTTTCTTCCAAATCATTGATAAAATATTGACTAGCACTACACTGAAAACAACAGAAATACCCTCACTGGATAACAATTTCCTTTTTACTACAGTTACATTTTGAGATCTACTCTTTAACCAGTTTTTTAATCCATTTAATATGTGCTAGGCTTTTTTATTCAGTATTTCATACAGGACTTGGTCAAATGCCTTACAGAAATCTAAGTCTATTATAGGCTGACCAGACAGCAAGTGTGAAAAATCGGGACGGGGTGGGGGGTAATAGGAGCCTATATAAGAAAAAGCCCCAAATATTGGGACTGTCCCAATAAAATTGGGACATCTGGTCACCCTATTCTATTATGTCAGCCCACTTACCTTTATGAGCTAAATTTGTGATCTCATCAAAAAATAATGACTAGTTTGTTTGACCAGATCTATTATCCATAAAGACATGTTGACTGGTATTAAAATAGAGTGTAGAGAACTTATTTAGCACAGAATCAAGATGTTGAGAGCAAAATTAGTCAAGGATCAAAGAACATGAAGAGAAGACATTCTTAGATTACCTTATAGACTAACAGACGTATTGGAGCATGAGCTTTCGTGGGTGAATACCCACTATGCTAGGAGCCTGGGTAACTAACAAGAGGAGCTCATTTATGAACATAAATTGCATGAATTGCTCATTTATGAACATAAATTTTATTTTGTTGGTATTGCTCAGACCTAGTGGGATGATTCCCATGGTTGCAATGTGAAAAGCAATGATTATGGGGTGGACCAAAAGGGAGGGTAAGTGGCCCTCTATGTCAAAAATGCCATTACCTGTTTCCAAGTCACTGATAACTCAGAAGAAAATTATTTTGAATATGTATGGATGAATATCCTAATAGATAAAACACAAGATGGGATATTAGTTGGTGTCTGCTACAGACCACCAAATTACTAGGGAATAGAATGACTAGCTCTTTATGCACCTATCTTCAATGTGTAGGAAGAAAAGCCAAGTGATCATGGAGACTTCAGTTTGAGTGAAATATGCTGGAGGTCTCATGCTGCCAGTACTAAACACCTTTGGAATTTCTAAACATTATAGATGCCAGTTTCCTAACTCAAAAAGTGTTGCAGCCAACATGGGGGAATTCTTTATTCAACCTTGTCTTGACAGGTAAAGAGGAACTGATCACAGAACTGAAAATTGATGGTACTTTAGACAAGTGATCATGACTTGATCACATTTATAATGTGCAAGCAGAATAAAGTCCAAACGAGTAATATATATACCTGGTGCTTTAAAAGGGCCAATTTCACAACACTGATTAAACAATTATGAGCCAAATCAGTTGGGAGAAATTTAAATTTAACCAGAAAAAGGCAAATGCTTATTGGGAATTGTTTAAGAGCAGCTTACTAGAGACCCCAAAACCCCACAATCCCATCACTGAAGAAGGCCATACTGGTTAAAAAACTGATGTAGTTTAGAAGGGTAAGGAAGGCAGATAAAAATAATAGATAGATAGATAGAAGAAAGGGAAAGTTGATGATAATAAATATAAATCAGAACCTAGGAAATGTAGAAAATGGATAAGGGAATCAAAGGGACACAAGGTGAAATCTATGGTCAGCAGAATTAAGGATAATAAGGAGTTTTTAAAGTATATCAGGAACAAAAAGAATCCTCACAATGGCATTGGTCCATTACTACATGGAAATGTAGCATTATCAATAATAATGCAGAAAAGGCAGAAATGTTAACTAGATATTTCTATTCTGTATTTGGGAAAAAACAGATGAGATAGGTCTAACATATGAGGATGGTGATGATAACACTCTTTCCAATCCACTACTATTTGAGGAGGATGTTAAGCAGCACTACTAAAGTTGGACATTTTAAAATCAGCAGGTCCAGATAACTTGTATCCAAGAGTTTGAAAAGAGCTGGCTGAGGCGCTTGTTGGACTAATGTTGATTTTCAGTAAGTCTTGGAATATCGGGGAAGTGCAAGAAGACTGGAAGAAAGCTAATTCTGTGCCAATATTTTAACAGGATAAACAGGATGATTCCCATAATTATAGCCCTGTCAGCCTGATGTTGATCCTGGGCAAGATAATGGAGTAGCTGAAAAGAGACTTGATTAATGAAGAATTGAAGGAGAGTAATGGAAATTAATGCCAATCAACATTGGCTTATGGAAAATAGATCCTGTTAAACTAACTTGATTTTATTTATTTATTTATTTATTTGCTGAGATTACAATTTTGGTTGACAAAGGTAATAGTGTTGATGCAATATACTTAGACTTTTTAAAGGCATTTGACTTGGTACCACATGACATTTTGATTAAAAATCCTAGAAAGATGAAATTCAAATGGCACTCATTAAATGGATTAAAAGATGGCTAACTGTTAGGTCTCAATGTAAATGTAAACAGAGAATGACTTGGAAGTAAACATAAAATCATCACTGATAAAGTTGGCAGATGGTACATAAACTGGGGGAGTGGTAAATAACAAAGAGGACAGGTCATTAATACAAGAGCGATCTGGATTGCTTGGTAAACTGGGCACAAGCAAACAATGTGTGTTTTAATGTGGCTAAATATAAATGAATACATCTAGGAATAAAGAATGCAGGCCATACTTACTGCATGGGAGACTCTATCCTGGGAAGCAGGGACTCTGAAAAAAATCTGGGAGGTATGGTGGATAATCAGCTGAACATGAGCTCCCACTGCGACGCTGTGGCCAAAAGGGCTAATGTCATCCCTGGATGCATAAACAAGGGAATCTTGAGTAGGAGTAAAGAGATTATTTTACCTTTGTCTTTGGCACTGATATGACAAGTGCTGGAATACTGGTTCCATATTTCAGGAAGGATGTTGATAAATTTGAGAGAGTTCAGAGAAGAGTCATCACACTTGTTAAAGGATTAGAAAACCTGCCCTATAGTGAGAACCACAAGGAGCTCAATCTATTTAGCTTATCAAAGAGAAGGTTAAGGGGTGACTTGATCACAGTCTATAAGTACCTACATGGGAACAAATATTTAATAACGGGCTCTTCAATCTAGCAGAAAAAGGTCTAACACCATCCAATGGCTGGAAGTTAAAGCTAGACAAATTCAGACTGAAAATAATCTGTAAATTTTTAATAATGAGAGTAATTAACCATTGGAACAACTTACCAAGAGTCATGGTGGATTGCCCATCACTAACATGTTTTAACTCAAGACTGGATGTTTTTCTAAGAGATCTGCTCTAGGGATTATTTTGGGGAAGTTCTGTGGCCTTTGCTGTACCAGAGGTCAGACTCGGTGAGCGCTGGCCCCTTCTGCCCTTGGAATCTGTGAATCTATGAATTAATTATACTGCCACCATTAACTTTTTTACTGAGTGCATCCCATATCAACCTCTCCGTGATTTTGCCTAAGGTCTATGTCAGGCTAACCAGCTGATAGGTACCTGAGCCAGCGTTGGAGTCCTAAAAACACAAGTGCTGGAACGCAAGTCAGTGGGAGGCCCCGGTAGGGAACAGAAGCTGGATGGTAATAGGGGAGCTGGGCAGAGGTGGGGATAAGGACAATGCAGGGTGCTGGGAGAAGCCCAAAGGAGCAGCATGACTCCCCACAGAGCACATCCCATCCCTGCATCCCCCCTACCTTTGCGTGACTCCTACTCCCTGTGAGGGGTTCTGCTGTCCAGGTGCCCCCACTACCCAGCTCCCGACATTGTCCAGCACCGCAGTGAACGCCCCGTCCTGGCCGCTGCATCCTGGCTCCCTCTGTGCTGACCTACCACTGAGCAGCCTCCACCTGGGCCTGGCACCCACACCTGACATCTTGGAGGATGCTCTGCAGCGATGGAGGGAAAGGACCCACTTGGACCGGGTCCAGCAGAAGTATCACAATGCCGTTCCAAATCTTAGGAAAGCGCCAACACAGTATTCTAGCATGACTCGACGCTGACCTGAGCAGGATCTTATATTGCTGAGGCCAAGTCATCATCTGCCAGGTTGGGAAGGAGTCTCCTTACCAGCCATGAGTGTCACCCACGGATGCTGCTGTGAGAGCTCAGTGATAGCGAGGCACCCAGGAGTTGTCTACACTGCAGACTGACCAACTGGGGGTCTTTGTCTCCAATGAAAGGAGATGGCAGGCTCCTGTAGGAATATTCCTCAGCCATTCAGCATGACCTCCCTCCTCCTTGGGGCTAACTTCAACCAGCCGCTGCCACTGGGCCAGCTTGGGGACAGGATGTGATTTTGTGTGGTGAGGGGCAAGTAGAGTGTCAGCGGCATATTGCTGGCACTGAGCCCTTGTCATCTCACTGGAGGAGGAGAACTGATCCTCATGCTCCCAGGAGTTCCTGCAGCCACGTCACCTGGCCAACTTGCTGTCTGGTTCTTCCCCTGCAGGGTGTTCTGGCTGGCCATTCTGGTTGGTCTGGTCACATGGCTGGTTCTGGACACCTCCAAAAGGCCAGAGCAGCTGATTTCATTTGCTGGCCTCTGCGCGTTTGTTCTGTTCCTCTTTGCCTGCTCCAAGCACCATGCTGCAGTAAGTGGATGTGTTTCCTTTGGCTGGGCCAATGCTGCAGATGCTGCTTCTCCAAGGGAAGGTCTCCCTGACCAGCTCAGCTCTGGCTTGTCCTAGGGGCTGAAGGCAGAAGTTGTCTCTGGGAGCATGCACTTGTACTGTTTGCATTTGTTATCTCCTGGTGCCCCATAGAAGAAGCCTCTGGGGCACCAGCGGAAAAGGGGGAGGGCGTGCAGCTAGCAGAGCTCACTGGCAGAGATCAGAGAGGCAGTATGGCCAGAGAACAGAGCATAGGCCACCCACGCCTCTGAGCTTGGGCAATAAGTTCACCATCAACCTCCACCCGCAGTGGGGCCAGAAATACTGACCTAGGGCCAGAGTTACAAGGAGGTTCGGGCAGATAGGCACCTAGTGGGGTTTACAAAGCACTGAAGTGAGTTCAGCACCCGACTCCCATTGACTTTTAACCTCACCTGCGTGGGTAATCTTGAAAATCCCACTGGGTGCCTAGCTGAAACGTTAGATGCCTAAATACCTTTGTAATTCTGCCCCTCCCCCCACCCATTTCTTGTTCAGTGGGTCAGGCTTTGCTCTGGGTCACAGTGATGTAGGGCCATTGACAGCAAAGTGCCTCTGAGAGTGAGCCTGGCATGTGTGCAAAGGGTGATGTGTCCTTACATAGAGGGATTGTTCCCCTGGCACCCATTCCCTGATTTGCACCATCTCATTGTCTGTCTCCCTGGCCCCTTCCTCTGCTCTCTCTCTGTCTGCTCCTTGGTTTCCTCCCATTCCACCTCCTTATCCCGCTTTTTCAGAATGCACAGAATGGGATATTCAGAAAGCCCTGCCTCTCACTGGCCGGGGCCTGGTCAGCCAAACAGAGGTGGAGGCTCACTCTGGACTGGAGGGATCCCTTCAGAGAAGGGGGGAAGTGCATCTTGCAAGAGGCTCCCTCAGCCCAGCATGGTGGGTTCAGTGCTCAGATCCCTCACCTGGTCCTACCTGCTGTCTGTCTGGGTGTTTCTATGACACCCACCACCATGGCAGCTAAGTGCCTGCTGGCTCCTCCCATGAAATGACAGTGAGGCTTAGAGTCTTATATGACTAACAGAGGCTAGAGGCTGGAGTGGGAAGACGATGGGACTCAATACATAGAGCACTGTTTTGGTCTTGGTCCCAGGTGCCCTGGAGAGCCGTCTTCTGGGGCCTTGGCCTGGAGTTTGTTCTTGGGATCTTTATAATCAGAACGAATCCTGGATTCGAAGCATTCCAGTGGCTTGGCAATCAGATCCAGGTACTGAGTGTGCTGCTGCCAGACGGTAGGGGAGGTTTGAGATGGAGCGGGAAGAGGGCATGGAGGTGAGGTGGGACGGGCGTGTTTGGAGTCAGTGGAGATGGGTTTGGAGGTGGGAATGGGGTGGGTGTGGTTGGGGGTGGAGGTGAGGCTGGGGTGAGGTTGCGTATGGAGGTGGGGCTGGGAGGGTGGGGGTGGAAGATCAAGGTAGGGCTGGGGCTGGGGTGGAGGATGGGGGTGGGTCTGGAGGTGTGGCATGGAGGTGGGGCCAGGTGGGCGGGCATGGGGCTAGGTTCTAACTATTCTTTATTGCTCAGGAGATGGAGGCTTCAGCTGGTGTTGGCCAATAGCCTGCAGGCCAGGCCGTCACAGGGGACCTGGCATGACAAGCTGTTCCTCTATCTGTAGCAAGAAGCCGGGCAAGGAGTGGGCCTGGCTTTGGGCAGGAGCAGTGCAGAGAAGCAGAGGGAGGCTGAACAGTTCTAGGGCTAGGGCTAGTAAAGTTCCTTGTTCGGTGTTAGCTGAAAACGGCTCCCTCTGTCCTGGGGCCCCACAAGCTCTGGCCATTCTCTCATGTTGTTGGTTCCCATAAATTTGTCAGTAAGTGGGGGCTCCCCAACTCCTGTAGCCCTCAGTGTCCTGGCACCCAGGAGGCAGCCTCCCACCCCGTTCCCTTTATCTGGGCCTGACTCCTTGCCACAGAGACCCCAATGCTGCCATGAAGTCCCTGGTGGCTGCTGCAGCCCTTGCCTCCAGATCATTTGTCAGGCCGCTGATACCTCCCTTACATTCCTGGATCTCCTCCAGTTCCCCCTCCTCCACTCTGTCCAGGGCAGGGGCTCTAGAGGCTTCCCCATGCCATGCAATCCACACTGGGGCAGGAGGGATTGTTGCTGTGATCCCCAGGCAGGGCTAGAGCACTGTGTGAGGGAGGGGGTTTGGGGTTTTTTCCCATGACGGTCGTGACTGAAGAGGCCTTGTGGCATATTCTCCGTAGCACTGCTCCCCAACATGTACCATCTCCCCACACAGATCTTTCTGAGTTACACCACCGCTGGCTCCAGCTTCGTCTTTGGGGACAGACTGATCACGGAGGCCTTTGCCTTTCAGGTCAGCACGTGGGTCACGGGGAGGACAGTGGGTGTTAGGAACTAGCTTTCCTTTGGCCTGGGTCATCCTGCCAGGCCTACGAGGGGAGGCCATTGGCACCGCTCGGGGAAGGGGGAGCATGAGGTGCAGAGCAGCCCTGGCTCTCATTCTGCCATTCTATGCCTGCAGCGAGAGCTGGTACCATGAGATCCTCCTTCTATCTGCCATGCAGCCCTGGCACTGCCGGAGCCCCAGGGCTCATGGGCCATCCTGTGGACTATTCTGTGCTCTGTGATTCTGTGCCATGCCATGCCCAGCTGCAGGCACTGGGGCAAGATGTGGGGCTTCAGCCTGTTCTCTGCCACAGGCTCCCAGCAAGCCCTGCTCAGCCCCTGTACTGACCCTGTGCGCTGCTGTTCTGCCTGCAGGCTTTACCGATTGTCGTGTTCTTCAGCTGTGTGATGTCCATTCTCTACTACGTTGGCCTCATGCAGTGGCTCATCCTAAAGGTAAGGCCAAGCCCTGGGTCTCGGGGGATTGCAGCTCTGGTACAAGGGGGGATTGATGGCAGAACCTGCTCCTCCCGCATGTTGCATGGGGCTGTACAGGTCTTTGTGCCCCAGTGTTCATGTCACTACCCAGTCTGTCCCCCTGTCCCCCCTTGAACTAACCTAGACTTTGGCAGGTGGAGCCCCTGCCAGGGTACTCGGTTTAGCCAACTTGCTGGGAGCCCCAGCTCGCAGTGTGGCACCCACACAAGTCCCAGAAGCTCCTGGCACTGGCAGGCTGGGGCAGCAGGAATCCTTACGAAAGGGGAACACCTGACTGGAAGCTTTGTATTAACATAGGACTCAGCCCCAGAGGGGCTGTCCTGAGATCTCAGGAGCTCCCGTGGGGCTGTGCAAAGCCCTGGTACCAGAGCACTCATCCCTGGATCTCTGCCTCAGCCACACGTCTTGGATCTGGGCCCTCAGCCAGGCAGGGTCTGACCTCTGGGGATAGAGCCTTTGTGAAATGTCCTGGATTTGTCCTGAGGCTGAGCCCTGCCTGCTTCCCTGCAGATCTCCTGGCTGCTGCAAATCACCATGGGTACTACGCCCACTGAGACCCTCAGCGTGGCAGGAAACATCTTTGTAGGACAGGTAAGAGCTGCTGGGAGGCAACGTAGCATCCCTCAGGCAGCACCATGACATGACCACCAAGCACCTCACACCCCCCACAAAGGGCAGAGTGCCCCCCGCCCTCCGTACAGAGCCATGCCCTGCAGCAGGGAGCAGCTGCTGTGTGGTGTTTCTCCTGAGCCCTCACAGCCAGGAAATGCAGAGATGTCAGGGCCCTCTCCACAGCCTCTGGGTCCCTTTGGAGATGCATGTCTCAGCCCCATGATGGAGGCCAGGCCCCTGGTCCCATTTCCCAGTAGCGTAGCTAGCGGGGTTCAGGGGAAGCAGCCGGTTCCCCTCAGCACATTTTCAAAAGGCGGTGCTTGCTGGGCTGGTGCTGGTGGCAGCGCAGCCGGAGAAGCCATGCGAGGGGGCGGGCACAGCCGGAGGGGCGAGGGGGCCAGCTCCTCGGTCATCACGCCCCACGCTCAGCGCGGCCCCAACATTGCCACAGCCACCTTCTGCAGCGGCGGCTCAGGGCTCGGCGGCCAAGCGCTCCCTGCCCCTTGCTAATGTGGCGGGGGGAGGCGAAAGGGCCCCTGCGCCTTTAAGGCCGCCTGGCTGATGAGCCCCGCGTGGAGCTCACCGAGCGCTGGGAGCAGGCTGGGGACAGGCGGCGGTGCAGGATGGAAGGTGAGCAGCGGGGGTCCGGTGCCTTACACTAGGGGGTCCAGGCAAGGGGCTCCCCAGGGCCGGGCCCGCAGGGCAGGGGCACAGGCCGTGCTGTCTGGATGGGGGGCCCTGGCACGGCGAAGGAGCCTGGAGCCTGGGTGGGGGGGACGGGACCCCGTGGGTGAGGCCGGGCGACACAGCCTGGCGTGGGACACCTGCAGAGCGCGCTGGGCAGCAGAGTCTCTCCTGGGGATGGGGGGGTATCCGCACCCCTGGGAAGCCCGCAGGAGTCCTGAGCTGGCCCCGGGGTTAATCTGGGGGGGAAACGGGAGGAGTCGCAGGGCGTGGCCAGAGGAGGAGCCAAGGGAGGGCTCCTTTTTTATGTTTGCTCCCCCTACACTTAAAACCTGTGCTATGGACCAATCTAGCCTGCTCACTGCTCCAGAGGATGTGCTCAAACTTCCTCCAGATCCCTGAGGAGACATGAGCCCCGGGGGTAACGCTGTGGGGTGAACCCCCTCTGCCCAGGGCACAGCTGGCCAGGGAGGCATCTCTTGTTCTGTGAATTGGCTGGACCCTCATTGCCTTTTACTCTGGTGCAGACAGAGGCCCCGCTGCTGGTCCTCCCCTACCTGGCGGACATGACGCTCTCAGAAGTCCATGCAGTGATGACTGGAGGCTTCGCCACCATCGCCGGCAGCGTGATGGGAGCCTACATGTCCTTTGGGGTGAGTGCAGCAGTCAGCACCCAGACTCCCCTGCCTCAGTGCAGGCAGCGATATCCCGGTTGGGCTTTACCTAGACAGGCTGGCTTTTGGCTTCTGTGTCTGGGCACCATTTAGAGTGGCCAGGTGTCTGGTAAATGGCACCTGAACAAAAAGCCCGGTTCCCACAGGGTGGGGAGAGGTGCTGGATCAACCTGCACCAGCCCCTGCTCAGCTACAGCCACCTCCTACCTGCAGCCAGGCTCCTTGAGATGATGCAGTAAGCAACGGAGGGAGGACCTTGGGCGCAAGACGTGGAGAAGGGGGAGGGACCTGGAGGAAGACGCAGAAAAGGGGCGAGGCCTTGGGGGAAGAGGTGGGACAGGGATGGGGCCTTGGGGGTCCGGTTACCAGCAATTAGAAAGGTGACAACACAATATCTGGACCTAGGCTTCTCGCAGCTTGTATGCCACAGGGCAGGGGTGGGCAAACTTTTTGGCCCGAGGGCCACATCTGGGTATGGAAATTGTATGGCAGGCCATGATTACTCACGAAATTGGGGGTTGGGGTGTGGGAGGGGGTGAGGGTTCGGGCTGGAGGTGCAGGCTCTGGGGTGGGGCCAGAAATAAGTTCATGGTGCAGGAGGGGGCTCTAGGCTGGGGCAGGAGATTGGGGTGTGGGGGGCGGGGTGAGGGCTCCAGCTGGGGGTGCGGGCTCTGGGATGGGGCTGGAGATGAGGGGTTGGGGGTGCAGGAGGTTGCTCCGGGCTGGGACCAAGGGGTTCGGAGGGCAGGAGGGGGAATCAGGGCTGGGGAAGGGGTTGAGATGTAGGAGTGGGTCAGGGGTGCAGGCTCCAGGCAGCGTTTGCCTCAAGCAGCTCCCAGAAGGAGCGGCATGTCCCCCCTCTGGCTCCTACGCGGAGGCGCAGCCAGGCGGATCTGCCCGCTGCCCTGTCCGCAGGTGCTGCCCCTGCAGCTCCCATTCACCGCGGTTTCTGGACAATGGAAGCTGTAGGGGCGACGCTTGGGGCAGGGGCAGCGTGCGGAGCCCATTGGCTGCCCCTACGCATAGGAACTTGCACCACTCCATGCTGCTTCTGGGAGCCGCGCTGAGTGGGGCAAGCCCCCAACCCTGCTCCCCAGCTGTAGTGCCGGACCGTGGCAAGCCCTGGACCCCACTCCCCAGCAGCTTGAGGGCTGGATTAAAACGTCTGGTGGGCTGGATGCAGTCCCCAGGCTGTAGTTTGCCCACCCCTGCCATAGGGTCTGTGCAGGGGTCTTAGCACATAGGGGGACTGGCACAAGAATTGCCATGGGGAGGCAAAGGGGCTGGGGGGCAGGTAGGAGACAGACCTGCCCTCAGCCAGATGTAAAGTTCCCCAGGATGCACCCGAATGGCACCCATCCACAGCCCTGCCATGAGAGCCAGCAAGCCCATCCCACGGGGACATTCCATGGATTTCTTTGGCTCCTCTCAGTGTGGGCTCAGCCCTGGGGATGGGACGGAGGCTGACCACTGGGAATGTCCCCATTGTGTGTGCTGCAGATCGACCCCTCCTCACTGATCGCTGCCTCTGTGATGGCTGCGCCCTGTGCTCTCGCCATGGCCAAGCTGGTCTACCCAGAAGTGGAAGAGTCCAAATTCAAGAGCAAGGAAGGCGTGAAGCTCGCTAGAGGGTGAGTGGTGCGGCGCTTGGGGCAGGAGGAGCTAACACCCAGCTGGCACAGGCAAGACTCCCTTGCTGTAGGGGCAGGTTGCAACAAGGTGACTCACAACCCTGGGTGCCCTGAGAAGTGTCACAGCCCCACACTACACTGCCTGGCCCTGCCCCGCCCAGCCTGACCTTGCCCCCAGCCCTTCCCTGCCCTTCCCCACCCCATGCTGCTCTTCCCTGCCCAGCCTGGCCCTGCCGCACCCCTCCTCTCCCTTCCCTGCCCTGCACTTCCCTGCACTGCCTTGCCCTGCTCTGCCCAGCCCTTCCCTGTGCTGCCTACCCTGCCCCATATTTCCTGCCCCACTCTGCGCTGCCTGCCATATCCTGAATCCGGCCATACCCTACCTTGCCTTGCCCTGCCCCGCCATGCCCAGAACCTGCCCTACCCTGGCACGACTGGCCTGGACCAACCCAGCCAGCCTGGCTCTCCCCACCCTGCAGACATGCCACTCCCATGCTCTGCTTAGCCCTGCCTCAAGCCCTGCAGTATGCGTGCCTGCAAATGCTCCCTCCCAACGCACCAGATAATCACTGAGACGGGTTGGATCACAGAAACCCCTTTGGGGCTGCCAACCGATGTGCCAAGATTACTTCTGCCCCTGCTTTCTTGCCCTGGCAGCTTGGGACTTCAGTGCCCTGCCTCATTTGAACCCGACCCACTAGCCTGCTGCAAACACAGACCCAGGTCTGAACCATGTCTCCTAACAGCTGTAGGCTTAATTGAAAGCAGCTTAAGAAGTGTTCCTGTCTTTAACACTCAGATGCCCAACTCCCAATGGGGTCCAAACCCCAAATAAATCCATTTTACCCTGTATAAAGCGTATACAGGGTAAACTCATAAATTGTTCACCCTCCATAACACAAATAGAGAGAGATGCACAGCTGTTCCCCCTCCCCTCCGCAGGTATTAATACACACTCTGGGTTAATTAATAAGTAAAAAGTGATTTTATTACATACAGAAAGTAGGATTTAAGTGGTTCCAAGTAGTAACAGACAGAACAAAGTGAATTACCAAGTAAAGTAAAATAAAATAGAACATGCAAGTCTATGTCTAATACAGTAAGAAAACTGAATACAGATAAAAACCTCACCCTCAGAGGAATTCCAATAAGCTTCCTTTTACAGACTAGTCTCCTTCTAGTCTGTGTCGAGCAATCACTCACATCCCCTGTAGTTTACTGTCCTTTGTTCCAATTTCTTTGGGGGTGGAGAGGCTCTCTCTTTAGCCAGCTGAAGACAAAATGGAGGGGTCTCCCAGGGGTTTAAATAGACTTTCTATTGTGGGTGAACTCCCCTCCCTCCCCCTGTGTAGAATCCCAGCTACAAGACGGAGTTTTGGTGTCACATGGGCAAGTCATATGTCCATGCATGACTCAGAACTTACAGGTAGCAGCCATGGTTCACATGCTACCTTGAACGTCTTCAAGTAGACTTCTTATGTGGATTGGAGCCTTCCAAGATCCATTGTCCATTAAGTGCTTCTTGATTGGGCACTTAACTTGCACATTCCTTTCTCGAGAAGCTGACCAAATGCTTTACTAAGGCTACTTAGAAATCAAGCAAGTACACAGCAAATATTCATAACTTCGAACACAAGAATGGCACATGCATACAAATAGGATGAATAGATTCAGGAGATCATGACCTTTACCAAGATATGTTACATGGCATATGTAGCGTAAAACATATTCCAGTAATGTCATATATACATTCATAAGCATATTTCCATAAAGCCTTAAGGGGTGCAATGTCACAGCCACCTCATCTGCCCCTTCAGCCTGCACTATACCATGAACACCGGGTTCTGACTCAAACTCTCTCCTCTGGGCTACACCAGCCCTGCCTTCGCCCTGCAGGTCGACAATCGATACATCCCAGCCCCCACCTCCTTTCAAAATGTCCCCCTGTGGTGTCCAGTCCCTGATCACTGGATACTCACAGAAATCCCAGACCCTCTGGTCCCAAAGGAGCAGTGTCCCCTAATCAGCCTACCAGTCCTGTACCACACACAGCACTTGAGGACAAATATAGTAAAACAAAAGGAAATGTAACTGAGAGAAAATAGAGATTCAAACAGAAATAAGTGTGAGTGATAGAAACTAGTGGTTACAAACAACAAAATCATAACTGTGACCTCGGGCCTACACTTGCGAAGAGCTCCCTTTTCTAGGTTCCCACCCCAAAGTTCGGTCTTGTGCAGCACTTGCTGGCCCCAAGCAGGGGCAGCTCTAGGAATTTGGCCGCCCCAAGCAGGGCGGCATGCCGCAGTGGGCGCGCTGCCGGTCCCACGGCTCCGGGGGACCACTTGCAGACGCGGCTGCGGAGGGTGCGCTGGGAGGACGGCAGGCGGCTCCAGCAGACCTTCCTCAGTCATGCCTACGGGAGGTCCACCCGAGCCGCCGGACCAGCGAACCCTCTGCAGTCATGCCTGTGGGAGGTCCGCTGGTCCCGCGGCTCCGGTGGACCTCCCACAGGCATGACTGCGGAAGGTCCGCCGGAGCCGCCTGCCGCCCTGCCGGCAAAATGCCGCCCCAAGCGCGCGCTTGGCACGCTGGGGTCTGGAGCCGGCCTTGGCCCCAAGGAGGCAGGGCTCAGTACAGGAAGCATCCCGCTCGTCAAGGTACCGTCTCAGTGAATGGATGCAGAGTCTTTCCCCACCCTGTAATACACTGACTCAGCCCTTTGTCTCTGTTCCCAGACAGGCCCAGCCCCTTGCTGCCCTGCTGTTCCTGGTCACTGCCATGTGGTTGCTATGTTTGTAGTTTGATGGTTTTCCATTGACTTGCCTGGGTTGTTTCAGCGGTGCAAAGCTGAGACATATCTGACGTAATCAGCTAGCCAGGGAGAGGCCATCGCAAGAAATGAGAGTTCTTGGTGACTCTCTTTCACTGCAAGACCATAGGGATGTAATTTTCAGTATAGTTACATTAGTCCTTCTCTATTACCTGTACACACATCTCATAGTGATTCTGAGTGCCGAGAAGTGACCTCACATGCTGCCTTTTATGGATTAGTCCCATGATAATGGTATATTATTAGGAATAGTGAGTTTGTCAGGTCTTACATGAGCAGCTTTTAAAGAACATTGAGCTCTCTGCCAGCTGGCACCACAGGGGTCCCTCGCACTGACCACTCTCCTTGTACCACCAGGGCTGAGCAGAATATCCTGGAAGCTGCCAGCAATGGTGCCGCTGCCTCCGTGGGGCTGGTCGCTAACATTGCAGCCAACCTGATCGCCTTCCTGGCTGTGCTGAAGTTCATCAATGCTGCCCTGTCCTGGTTCGGGGAGATGGTGAACATCAAGGATCTCTCGTTCCAGGTACTGCCATGCCGGGCACCTGGGGGCAGCCCCACACTCACATGGACTCGCCCCATTCTGCGCTCCCGGTTCTGCCCTCTCCCGTGCCCACTGCAGTGCTTCCCCTGCGCCACAGCCATTGTGCCCCTTTCTCCCACGGCCTTCACCTCCCCCTGAAAGCACCCCATCCGCACTCCGCATGCCCCCCCAGCTCAAAGCAGAGCAAGAAGCTGCCCCTCCTCCCGCCTAGGGTTGCCAACTTTCTAATTGCACAAAACCGAACACCCTAGCCCCTCCCCTTCCCTGAGGTCCTGCTCCTCCTCTGAGGCTCCATCCCCACCCCCTCCTGTCGCTTGCTCTCCCCCACCCTCACTCACTCGCTCATTTTTACTGGGCTGGGGCAGAGAGTTGGGGTCCAGGAGGGGTTAGGGCTCTGGGATGGGGCCAGAAACGAGGGGTTCAGGGTGTAGGAGGAGGCTCCAGACTGGGGCAGGGGACTGGGGTGCGGGCTCTGGAGTGGGGATGGAGATTAGGGGTTTGGTGGAGCCGAGGGATTTGGCGTGTGGGAGGGGCCTCCAGGCTGAGGCACTGCGGTTGGGGTATGGGAGCAAGTATGGGCTCTGGGCTGGGGGCGCTGGTTGTGGGGTGGGGCCAGAAATGAGGGGTTCAGGGTGCGGGAGAGGGCTCTGGGCTGGGGCAGGCATGTGGGGGGCGTTCAGGCTCCAAGAGGGCTTTTGGGTGTGTGAGGGGATCCGGGGTGCAGGCTCAGGGAGGGAGCTTGGGTGTGAGAGGGGCTCCAGACTGGGGCAGGGGGTTGGGGTGTGGGAGGGGGCTCAGGGTTGGGGCAGGGCATTGGGAGCGGGTGCAGGCTGTGGGAGAGAGTTTGTGTGCAGGATGGGCTGCAGACTGGGGCATGCAGGGGGGAGGGTGTGGGCTCCAGGTGGTGCTTACATCAGAGGGCTCCCCGGAAGCAGTGACATGTCCCTCGGCTCCTAGGCATAGGGGAACCAGGTGGCTCTGCGTGCAGCCTCCGCCCACAGACACCACCCCTGCATCTCCCATTGGCTGTGGTTCATGGCCAATGGGAGCTGAGGAGCCAGCACATGGGGCGGGAGCAGTGCATGGAGCCTGCCTGGCTGCCTCTGCACCTTGGCGCCACAGGGACATGTCACTGCTTCTGGGGAGCCACGCAAAGCCAGCTAGGAAGCCTGCCAGCCCTGCCACCCAGACTTTGCCCTCACTGGTCAGGCCTGTGCTGGGATCCCCACCATGGCCCCACTCTCACGGCTGTCACCACCTCCACTTGGTCAGATCTCAGGTCTTCTGCTCTGCCTGCCTCCTCAAATCTCCTGATAGCACCAGTCCTGCTCCCCACTCAGCCTGCCCTGGCTCGTCTCCACCTCTTCTCTCCAGCCTGGCTCCCCCAGGCTCACATCTGGGCCCATCTCCCAAGCTCCTCCTGCTGCCCCATTCTGAGCTCCTGGCTGAGAACGTCTGCTGGGGAGGGGACTTTGCATTGTGTCCAGTATCTCCCTTTTCCCCACAAGTCCATCTCAGAGGCTCTGTCCTCTGAAAATCTGCATACCCCCCGACAATGACCCACTCCCCTCAGATACATGCCCCAATCCAGCCTCCTGGCAGTGCCAGTTCTCACTGTACTGTGATCTGCACACAGCCAGACAACCCCCATCCAGTGTGCTGGAGCTTGTCTTATGCCGCATGCAGCCGCTGGACATGGGATGGGCCTGCCTCCCCACTCTCCTGGCTCGGTCTGAGTCCTGCTAGTGCCAGGCAGCCTGAGAGCGCTCACCACCTTGTCCACCCTGCCCATTTCAAAACAGGCCTCAGGACAGCTCTAGGCCCAGCAGAAAAGGTGCCAAATTTGTGACAGCTGTGTTCTCCCACTGGGCACTTGGTCAGCTATTGGGGGGCTCTGGCTGAGAGGCAGAGCAGGGTGCAGAGCAAAGATGGGGTTAGGAACCTGAGCCTTCCCCAGTCCTGCCTAGGGTTCCCAACTTTCTAATGGCAGAAAACCGAACACCCTTGCCCTGCCATGCCCCTTCCCTGAGGCCCCGCACTTGCTCCACCCCTTGTCAAAGGCCCCACCTTTGCTCACTTTTGCTGGGCTGGGGCAGGGGTTTGGGGTTGTGGGAGGGGATGAGGGCTCTGGCTGGGGGTGTGGGCTCTGGGGTGGGGCCGGGAAGGCAGAGTTTGGGGTGCAGGACGGGGCTCCAGGCTGGGGGGCTGGGGCCGAGGTGTTGGGAGTGTGGGAGGGTGATCTGGGCTGATGCAGGGGGTTGGAGTATGGGAGTACAGCCTGTGGGCTGGGGGTATGGGCTCTGGGGTGGGGCCTGAAATTAGGGGTTCAGGGTTTGGGAGGGGGCTCCTGGCTGGAGCAGGGGGTTGGGATATGGAGTGCAGGTGCCGGGGGGGGGGGGGGGGGGATTTGGGTGCCGGAGGGGGCTCAGGGCTGGGGTAGAGGGGTTGAGTCTTAGGAGTGGGTGTGGGCTCCAGATGGCGTTTATCTCAGGCAGCTCCTGGGAAGTGGTCACATGGCTCTTTGGCTCTTTGGCTCCTAGATGGAGGTGCAGCCAGGGGCTCTGTGTGCCCGCAGATGCTGTCCCCACAGCTCCCATTGGCTGCAGTTCCTGGCAGCGCTCAGGGCAGGGGCAGCGCGCGGAGCCCTCCCGGTCATGCCTCTGCCTAGGAGCCAGAGAGACATGTGGCTGCTTCCCAGGAGCTGGGCACAGAGGCTGCCTACGCCACCAACCATACTTTTAACAGCCTGGTGAGCTGTGCTGATCAGAGCTGCCAAAGTCCCTTTTCGACTGGGTGTTCCAGTTGAAAACCGGACACCTGGCAAGCCTAGTCCTGTCAGGTGAGCACAGAGAGGCTGTTGCCCCCTAAGCCATGAGTTGCCTAAGATAGCATCACCCCTGTTTGGCTCTTTCTCCTGCTCCCATTAGGGGTCTGCTGCAGCACAGCACTGCCAGGAGCCCAGCACAGGCTGGCGCTGGGCAGGAGGGTGATATGCAATGGAGCAGCTAGGGGCGGGTTCTGGCTCAAACACATGGGTGTTAACCATCTCTGGGGGGCTCTGTCCCAGATAATCTGCTCCTATATCCTGATGCCTGTGGCCTTCCTCATGGGGGCAGACTGGGCAGACTCACCTCTGGTGGCCGAGCTGCTAGGCATCAAAATCTTCCTGAACGAGTTTGTGGCGTATGAGCAGCTGTCGACGTACAAGAAGAACCGGCTGTCGGGGCTGGAGGAATGGAGCGGGGGTCGCAAGCAGTGGATTTCGGTGAGAGCCATGAGCTGCCACGCTGGAGAATGGGCCAAGCAGTTCGCACGGCAGCACCAGGCGTGAAGGGCAGCGAGCTGAACTGGGGGGACTCTGTGTCTGGGCAGAGGGAAATATTGGGGTAGCCTGTAGGGAGGAGGGGATGGGGGGCTCAGAGCATGGCTCAGAAACAATCTGCCAAGCATCTCAGACTTCCTTGCCCAGACAGGGCCAGCCTGGCCCTGCATCAGGCTTGAGGCAGAAAGAGAGCCAGGGCTGCCCGGCGAGGGCTGCAGGGACAGGTGTCGCTGATTGCTCCCAACACGAGTCCCCACACTCTGGCTTGGCAGGTCCAGGGGCCACACAGACAGTGCAAAGGCTGCCTCCGGACTCACTTGCCTTGGCAGACAGGTTGGGGCCTGAATGGCCAAAGAGAGCAAGCCCAGGGTGAGTGCTGCCACGCACGGTGCTGTTCCTCCATGCTCAAAGAAGATGGAAGGGCCATTTGGCACCATGGGTTTGCTCAGGGTCAGCTCCGGGGCCTTGGCTTCTCTGTGCTATTGCCCTGCAGGGACTCTTGACTGTCTCACACAAGCTGAGGCCAGCAGGGTCAGTGTGTGTGTGTGTGGGGGGGGTGTCACAGGGAGTGGCTCCCCTGGGGACACATCTCCACGGTGCCTCTCACCTGCTGTTGTGTTGTTTAGATGCGAGCTGAAACCATCACGACCTTTGCCCTCTGTGGATTCGCCAATCTCAGCTCCATTGGGATCATGCTGGGAGGACTGAGTGAGTTTGGTGCGCGACGGGACAGGGAATTGAGAGCAGGGGTGAAGCCTGCAGTGGTATTCCTGGGGGAAGATCCCCTGACCGAGATCAGGGCTCCATTGTGCCACATGCTTCACCGCTCCGTACCAAGAATCAGGGCCCCATTGTGCCAGGCACTGCACAGACCCCAATTGAGATTGGGGGACCCTGTCATTCTGGTGTGGCACAGACACAGTGTGTTCCTACCTCAAAGAGCTCACAATCTGCATGAACAAGACAGACTGGTGGGAGGAGAAAGAGATGTCGCAGTGACTTACCTAATGTCACCCAGCTGCGGAACTGGAATTTATCAAAATCTCCTGACGCCCTGCGCCTAGACCCCACTCCTCCCCTTTGTGTTTATACTGGACAGGCCACACGGTGCCTTTCTGTCCTGCTGGGGGAGCTCTGCACCTCAGCCCATTGGGGGTAGGGATGGAAAGGGTAAGGTTTAGATTGTTGAGCACCAAGTAATTGTATCCTAAAATCACTAAAACCATCTAATCCAGAGAAAAAAGAAATGGGAGGCCAGCCCTTTCCCACTGTTCTCATGGCCAGTCCAGGGCTCTGACGACTACAACCTAGTCCCGGGGGCTCTTTTACATACTCTAGGTGATACCACAGTTAAAACAAAGCACAAACATCCCATTTATTAACCAGGGTCATTCTATTACTTCAGAAAGGAAAAGAAAACATTAAACAGCACAAAACAGAACATAAATGATCATGATAGTGCCGGCTGCATGCTCCAGACATGCTCCGGCCTGGAGTAAATAGGAGATATTGGGTCTCCTGGGTCTGTGGGAAGAAGAGGCTGTGTAGACACAGCTCCGAACCAGCTGCAGAAATGATTGACATCTGTCAAGTTTCCCTCCCCACTCTGAACTCTGGAGTACAGATGTGGGGACCCGCATGAAAGACCCCCTAAGCTTATATTCCACCAGCTTAGGTTAAAAACTTCCCCAAGGCACAAATTCCTTTCCTTGTCCTTGGATGGTATTGCTGCCACCACCAAGTGATTTAAACCAACATTTAGGGAGGGGCCACTTGGAGCCATATTCCCCCCCCCCCCCAAATATCCCCCCAAACCCTTTCACCCCCTTTCCTGAGGAGGCTTGAGAATAATATCCAAACCAATAGGTTAACAAGGTGAGCACAGACCAGACCCTTGGGTTTTTAGGACGCTAAAAACCAATCAGGTTCTTAAAAAAAGATCTATATTATAAAGAAAAAAGTAAAAGAAGCACCTTGGTAAAATCGGGATGGAAGGTAATTTTACAGGGTAATAAAAAGATTTAAAACACAGAGGATTCCCCTCTAGGCTCAACTTCAAAGTTACAAAACAGAAATAAACCTCCCTCTTAGCACAGGGAAAATTCACAAGCTAAACCAAAAGATAAGCTACTGCATTTCCTTGCTATTACTTACAATTTCTGTAATTTTAGATGTATCATTTCAGTAGGAGCTGGGTTACCTGCTTGGTCTCGCTCTTTGTCCCAGAAGGGAACAAAACAAAGAGCACAAACAAAACCTCTCCCCCTCTCCCCCAGATTTGAAAGTATCTTCTTTCCCCATTGTTCCTTCTGGTCAGGGGTCAACTAGGTTAATTGAACTGATTAACCCCTTGCAGGTAAGTGATTCTGTACCTTTGTCTAGGAGGGATTTGATGTTACTGCATACATAAAGGTTGTTACCTTTCCCTTTATATTTATGACAACATCTATGAGCAGATTGCTCAGGGGATACAGGAGAAGGGGTAGGACAGGGACCAGCAGAAGTGCTGCATGAAAGCCAAGGAGCTGCAGGAAGCATACCAGAAGGCCAGGCAGGCCATCCATCAATCCAGTGCTGAGCTGCAGACTTGCTGTTTTTACAAAGAGCTGCATGCCAGCCTTGGCGGACACCCCACCACCCACAACAGCACCATGGATACCTCTGAGGAGCCTGAATTACAGGCCCCTGCTGTGACAGGAGGTGGTGGATGAGGCTATGGGGGACAGGCAGCTGGGAGATCCAACTGCACAGCAAGCCAGGACCTGATTTGACTCCACTACAGTCCAGCCAGTCCCACCAGTTGAGCATGGGCAAGTCCAATGCAGGAGAAGGAACCTCAGGTAAGCACCCCATGTAGATACATTTTCAATTACAGGGATGCCTCCCAAAATAGCAGGACACCATCTTTTGACTTTTTGTTTGTAACTAATTGCTTTTCAGTCCTCTCTAGAGTTTAGAAAGGGGAGCCATGTGGCGCTGTTTGTTTATGTACACAGGGATGTCCCTTGAATCCTTCTGAAATCTCGATGACATTTCCATGGAGGTCCTCTGCAATTCTCTGCCAAAGGTTTCTAGGGAGGGCTGCCTTATTTCTTCCTCCGTGGTAGGACACTTTCCCATGCCACTCAGCAATAACTTCAGCAGCCACCATTGCAGTATGCAGGCTAGCAGCATATGAGCCCGGGTGGCTTCGGGACGCCAGCAGCAGCTGTGAGCTTTATGCCTTTGTCACCCTCAGGGGTGAGATATCAGCTAAAATCACCCCCGCCTGTGGAACACAGTGTCAGTATTCAGTGCAGTTGCCCTGCACTACTAGAATCATGTGTCCGAGCAATTCCCTCCTCATGTCCCCAGCTCCCAGCAGGCCACACTCACTGTGGCGGTGCTGTGACAGGTGCCGGGCACAAGCCATCTCAAGCCGAAGTAAGAATGTAGTGCTCACAACTTTCAGGGACCAAGGGGAGTGAGGTCTGAATCTTAAGTTTTGCTTTTTGTAGTGAATATGCTGACAATGGTACCTGTGTGTGTTGTATCTGCAGCTGCTGCCCTTGCGGCCTTCAGGGTCACCCCCTCCACACCCACAGAACCAGGGGCGGCTCTACAGTTTTGGCCGCCCCAAGCAGTCATGCGCGGGAGGCGCCCCGGAGCCGCGGGAGCAGCGGGCATGACTGCAGAGGGTCCGCTGGTCCCACGTGGCCCGGCTGGACCCCCCGCGGCTGCGGACGGTTCGCGGATCCCGCGGCTCCGCTTGAGCTGCCGCAGTCATGCCTGCGGGAGGTCCAGCCGAGCCGCGGGACGAGCGCTCCCTCCGCAGTCATGCCTGCGGCAGGTCCGGGCGCCCTGGCTCCGTGGACCTCCCGCAGTCATGCCTGCGGCAGGTCCGCCGGCGCAGCCTGCCGCCCCCTAGATTTGGCCACCCTAGGCACCAGCTTGTTTTGCTGGTGCCTAGAGCCGCCCCTGCACTGAACACCCGAGCCCAGATAAGGAGGAGAAAGAAGATGACTTGGGATGATACATTACAGAAGATCCTGTAAGCGAGCGCTGCATTGGACCATGAGCGCAGGGTCTGGAGAAGGAACATTGTGGACAGCCTGGAGAAGGAGAAAGTGGAGAGGAAAGAAGCCCAGGAGTCCCAGCCATAAAAGGAGAGGGAGATGCACCAAGACATAGTGGGGCTTCTCAGGCAAAAAACACAGATGCTGAAGACTCTGGTGGACCTCCAGGTTCAACCATCCCATGGTTGCCTCCTTCTGCAGCTCATTGAGAACTCGATATTGAGACCTCCCTATACCCCTCTCAACATTCCACGTAGCACCAGGGATCACTGCACTATCCCTACCATTCCAACCCGGGCACATTAAAGAAAGTCATAGCTTCTCATACGCTGACCTGTGAAAGCCACGGTAGGCGCATGTGTAGCTGAAATGGACATGAATGTTCTTTCCCCTTCATAAGTTCTGGTCTCTTAATTTATTTTTTAAGCTTTCAATGAGATTTGTTTTAAAATTGAATGTGGTTTTGTTTTTGCACTGATTTTGTTACAGAGTAAAATTATATTAGTTGGAACTTGATTCATGTCTGTTAGTTCACAACATATGCTGCTGACTGTTCAGAAGTTCTGAAAGTGCCCAATTACTTGTTACTGCGCGGTGTCATACAACTCATTCAGAAACAAAATTAATAGGTGCATTGACAATGTTATATTCCTACATGTACAGCAATGATTCCTACCAGGCCACAAAAGAGCAGGGCCAGGTAGAGCACATTACAACACCACAGCACTACTCTGGCTCACTGTTAAAATGGTCTTTCAAAGCCTCCCTGAGCTGTATAGCTCTGCGCTGAGCTCTTGTAATAACCTTTGTATCTGGCTGTTCAAATTCAGCAGAGAGCTGCTCCACCTCCACCCCCAGCCAAAACTTTCCCCGCTTTGCTTCACAGATATTATGCAGGACACAGCAGGCAGCTATAACAATTTTTTCATTAAGGTCCTGTCTCGTGAGTAAACAATGTTAGCAACCCTTCAAATGACCAAAAACATATTCGACTGTCATTCTGCACCTGCTGAGCCAGTGGTTGAATCGTTCCATGGTGCTGTCAGGTGGCCAGTGTGACTTCATGAGCCAGGGGAGCAAGGGGTAGGATCACTATTCGCATTTCAACATTCCCAATGGTAATCCATCGGTCAGGAAAGAAAGTCCTGGCCTGCAGCTTTCCAAACAGTCCTGTGTTCTTATGGATGCGAGTGTCATGCACCTTCCCTGACTAGTTCACACTGAAGTTGGTGAAGCGTCCCTGGTGATCCACCAGCATTTGCATAACCATAGAAAAGTAGCCCTTTCTGTTGATGTACTCCGTGGCAAGGTGGTTTGGTGCTAAAGCAGGGATATGCGTGCCATCTATGGAGCCACCGCAGTTCGGGAACCCCATTGCTGCAAATCCATCCACTATGTCCTGAACATTGCCCAGAGTCGCAGTCCTGCGCAGCAGGCGGCGATTAATGGCCCTGCACACTTGCATCACAACGCCCCCTGAAGTGGTTTTCCTGACTCCAAATTGATTTCTGACTGACCGGTAGCAATCTGGTGATGCAGATTTCCACAGTGTGATTGCCGCTTGATTCTCCACTGTCAGTGCAACTCTGTTTGATGTCCCTGCACTGGAGGGCTGGGGCGAGCTCAGCACACAGATCCAGGAATGTGGCCTTGCGCATCCAGAAGTTCTGCATCCCAAACCTGCATTGCGATGCAATCCCACCAGCCAGTGCTTGTTTCTTGGGCCCAGAACTGGTGCTTCACTATCTGCAGCTGCTCCTTGATCACTGCCAACAACCTTGAATTGGTTCTCGCTATGTCTCACAGCAATCTGTCCTCCAAGGAATCGTCACGTTCCCCACTCATTCAGTCCTTGCAGCTCTGCAAATACTCCAGGATCATGCGTTCTGTGCTTACAACACTCATGACAACAATGCAGATGTATGCAGGTTCCAGGCTTCTGTCACAGGTGGCAAACAGTGAGGAGGGCCATGCGGCTTTGTGGGATTTTGAAAAAAGGCACAAAAATTATGGGATACAGATAACATTATGGGATGGAGACAGTTGCAAACTGGGCAGTTGACCCCATGCTCCCAGTCACCCCTGCGAAACTCATTTTGGCTCCATCGTGCACTGCCAAATCCTCCCAAAAGACAACATGCTGGACAGTGGTGAGTTGCACATTGGGATGCCTATCCATGGTGCACTGCACTCTGCATCGATGCAAGCACTCCTGGTGATATGCACATCACGGACACAAGCAGCCAAGTATACACGTGCACAAGCGATGTACTGACTGCAGCCGCTGCATGCCAATGTAGCATGAGTCAATATAAGTTTGTGATGTAGACATGGCCTCTCTCCTCTCCAGGATCGTGTGGTCTTACTATTTGGTGATTAACAGGAGAAACTGTGAACTTTGTAAGTTACTACAGCATTTCCATATCCCAATAAAATCATTACTGGAAAGTTTAACTCTAACCCCTTGGCAGGATTTTTGGCTACTTCCATCTCATCATGTTGAAGTTTTGGTTGTCATCAGGCTGGTGCCTTCTTGAATCTTCCCAGTTCTTAGCTGTCGTTTTTCAGCTGCAGTTTTTTTTACTGTTCTGAGTGTGCGTTTGGAGGTGAGAGCAGAGAGTTTGGTTCCCTTTTTCTCTCATAAGTTTACAGGAATGACAAGACACACCTTCTTAGAGCCGGATTGGCTTTCAGTATTCTCTGCTGTCCTTGCACTGGTTCAGCACTTAATGGGTTGCTTTTGGTGATTCTGTCAGCTCCTGAATATGTGTCTGTTTAATGAATATACAACGCAAGTCTAGTTGCCTTTGTTCGTTTCTGGCAGAAAAGTCTCACATAACCTTAAGGCCTGGTCTACACTAGAAAATGAGGTCTTCACTGGAAAATCCACACCCCTGAGTGGCGTAGTGAAGCCGATCTAAGTCCCTCTGTAGACAGTGCTAGATCAACAGAAGAATTCTTCCATCAACCTAGCTACTGCCTTTCATGGAGGTGGATTACCTACGGCCACAGGCACAGGCGTCGACTTTCCAATGTGCTGGGGAGGGATCGGCCCCTGGCTCTGCCCAGGCCCCGCCCCCACTCCTCCCTCCCCCCAAGACTCCACCCCTGTTCTACCTCCTCCCATCCCCACCTCACTCCTTCTCCCAAACCCCACCCTGCCTCTTCCCACCCCTGCTCCGCCACGCCTCTTCCCACCCCATTCCACCCCCTCCCCTGAGCATGCAGTGTCTCTCTCTCTCCCTCTCTGCTCCTGCATGCTGCAAAACAGACAGCAGCAGCAGGGTGTGGGGGTGGGGGGGAGGGAGGGATCTGGATCTTTGGGCTGCTGGAGCAGACAGGAGGAGGGGGAGGGGAGGGGAGAGCTTGCTGGGCTGTGAGTCAGCACCCACACCACTTTCCCCCATGGGTGCTCCAGCCCCCCCAAGAGTTGGTGCAGTTGCCCCACAGTACCCCCCACAGGCCCCTCCAGAAGTGTGGCCCATTGTCCCACACTTTGAAATGCTACAGTTCTCTGAATTTTTTGAATGAATTTTTAGTGTTTATAAAAGAAAAAAAGTTTTTACTCCTGGTTTATGGTTCTGACAAGACACGCCTATACATGACATCCCTTTTTTGGTCTCAACACCCCTTTGATGTCAGGACCTAAATAGCTGCAAGATCTGCTGTTTCAGAATAAACTATATTTTTACAGTTTGCATTCAGAGATGCCTGTGGAATGCTCCACAGAATGCATGTCACCACTAGACCCCCCAGCCCCATCCTGCAGATCGCAGGCCAACAGCAAATCACATCGAATATCAAGCTGCAGTCCAAGGGTCATAAACATGATGCTCTCTCCCTTGACACTTGGCTTGTCTCCGAGGGGCAGAAAGTAGGAGCCTCCTGGAATTACTTTGATTGGTTTGAACATCTCACAGCACAACTAACTAACAACATAAGCATGTAGTGGAATAATTAGGGCTGTCAAGCGATTACAAAAATTAATCACAATCGTGCAATTAAAAAATTAATTGCGCTGTTAACAAGAGAATATCATTTATTTTAAATATTTTTGGATGTTTACTACATTTTCAAATATATTAATTTCAATTACAACATAGAATACAAAGTTTATAGTGCTTACTTTATAGTTATTTTTATTACAAATATTTGCACTGTAAAAAATAAAAAAACCCTGTTTTTCAATTCACCTCATACAAGTACTGTAGTGCAATCCCTTTATCATGAAAGTTGAACTTAAAAATGTAGAATTATTTACAAAAACCCCCTGTATTAAAAAAGAAAACAATGTAAAACTTTAGCGCCTACAAGTCCACTCAGTCCTACTTCTTGGTCAGCCAATCACTCAGACAAACAAGGTTGGTTACAATTTGCAAGAGATAATGCTGCCTGCTTCTTTTTTACATTACCTGAAAGTGAGAACAGGTGTTTGCATGGCACTGTTTTAGCTGGCATTGCAAGATATTTACGTGCCAGATGCGCTAAAGATTCCCTTCATGCTTCAACCACCATTCCAGAGACTATGCTTCCATGCTGATGATGGGTTCTGCTTGATAAGGATCCAAAGCAGTGTGGACTGACGCATGTTCATGTTCATCATCTGAGTCAGATGCCACCAGCAGAAGGTTGATTTTCTTTTTTGGTGGTTTGGGTTCTGTAGTTTCCACATCAGAGTATTGCTCTTTTAAGACTTCCAAAAACATGCTCCACCCCTCGTCCCTCTCAGATTTTGGACGGCACTTCAGATTCTTAAACTTTGGGTCGAGTGTTGTAGCTATTTTTAGAAATCTCACATCGGTACCTTCTTTGTGTTCTGTCAAATCTGCTGTGAAAGTATTCTTAAAACGAACATGTGCTGGGTCATCATCTGAGACTGCTATAACATGAAATATATGCAGAATGCAGGTAAAACAGAGCAGAAGGCATACAGTTCTCCTCCCAAGGAGTACAGTCACAAGTTTAATTGATGCATTATTATTTTAACGATCATCATCAGCATGGAAGCATGTTCTCTGGAATGGACATACGAATGTTTAGTATATCTGGCATGTAAATACCTTGCCATGCCAGCTACAAAAGTGCCATGTGAATGCCTGTTCTCACTTTCAGGTGACATTGTAAATAAGAAGCAGGCAGCAGTATCTCTCATCAATGTAAACAAACTTGTTTGTCTTAACAATTGGCAGAATAAGAAGTAGGACTGAGTGGACTTGTAGGCTCTAAAGTTTTACACAGTTTTGTTTTAGAGTGCAGTTATGTAACCAAAAAAAATCTGCATTTGTAAGTTACACTTTCACAATAGCGATTGCACTTCAGTACTTGTATGAGGTGAATTAAAAAAATACTATTTCGTTTATCATTTTTACCATGCATACATTTGTAATAAAAATAATAATATAAAGTGAGCCCTGTGCACTTTGTATTGTAATTGAAATCAATACTGAAAATGTAAAAAAAATTCAAAAATATTTAGTAAATGTCAAGTGGTATTCTACAGTTATAAGTGTGATTAAGCGCGATTAATTTTTTTAATCGTGATTAATTTTTTTGAGTTAATCGCATGAGTTAACTGCAATTAATTGACAGCCCTAGTAATAATAATTTAATTCTACCCATTTTTGCATCAGTCTTGACATTTCTCCCGCATGGAGGCAGAGGCTGGAGGGGCAGCACCCCTTCCCCCCTGCCCTTGCCGCAGCCATACTGTCCCACATATATTTCCAGATTTCTCCCTTGCAGTAACTACTTTCCATGGCACAAGGAAACATTTTTTGCAGGTACTTTCTACTTCCAACGTGTTTTAATAGATTTTAGAGACACTATAACACTGTAGAACTAGCCCCACCAGTTGGGCATCCTGGGTTATATGGGAGATGGAAGGGCATGCCTGGCACCAGGCTGAGGGATCATCCCGGGCTAGCGCTGGGCAGGAGCTATAAGTCTCTTGGTGGCTGCCTGCCACCTGCACAATCCCATCCAGGGCACAACAGGCAGATGAGCCTTTGCCTCTCTGAGCGCAGGGCCTTTCTCACCACACTCTGTCCTCTGCTCCCTGCAGCGTCCATGGTTCCTCAGCGGAAGAGTGAGTTTTCTAGCATCGTGCTGCGAGCGCTGCTCACCGGGGCCTGCGTCTCTATGCTCAACGCTTGTGTCGCAGGTACGGCCCCAGCTAGATTTCACTGTCCCAGGCGCCCGCTGGGATGGGCCCCTGAAGGGTGGTGGGAACGAGGGGTGTCTGGAGCTCTGAGAGAGCAGGGGGAGACAGCTGCTTAGCAGACTGGGGCTTTGGGAAAGTGAATTGAGAAACTGCCATTAAGGGGGGCAGATAATCTGTTTGAGACCCCAGCTCAGTCCCTGAGTTACAGTGAGGGAGAGAGATGGTGGTTAGGCTCACACTGGCAGGGCCAGCTCTAGACCCCAGCGTGCCAAGCGCACGCTTGGGGCGGTCTGCCGCCGGGAGGGCGGCAGGCGGCTCTGGTGGACCTCCCGCAGGCATGCCTGTGGATGCTCCACCGGAGCCGCGGGACCTGCGGACCCTCCGCAGGCACATCTGCAGGAGGTCCACCGGAGCCGCGGGACTGGCGACCGCCAGAGCGCCCCCCGCGGCGTGCCGCCGTGCTTGGGACGGCGCAATTGCTAGAGCCGCCCCTGCACACTGGTATACGCTCTCTGCTGGCTGATGCCTCTCTCTCCCAACATGCAGCCTCCCTGGGAATCTTCAACAAGGACTAGGCTGAATCCCATCAAACTCACTTTCATGTGTGACCTAAGCGTAGGGTTGCCGGGGTTCTGGTTTTTCAACCGGAAATTCCAGTTGAAAAGGCGACCTGGCAGTGTCCAGTCAGATGTACTGAGCAGACACCAAAAGTCTGGTTGCCAGAGGTCGAGGGGGAGGCTCTGTCTAGGTCATCAACCCGTGCCAGCCCCTGCTCTGCTGGGCTGCCTCCTACCTGCATCCCATGGGCAGGCAGGAAGCAGGCTCCGCAGCAGACTGCAGCTCCCAGCCCAGCCCTGAAGCAGAGCGAGCCCAGCTGTGGGCGGGGGAGGTGGAGAGGATTAAGCGATAAGGAGGGAGGGAGGGGAGAGAACTGCAAGTGATGGGGAGGGGAAGAGGAGTGAGCGGGGCACAGGCCTTGAGGAAAGAGGTGGGGCTGGGGGCGCGGCCTGGGGAAGAGGCAAAGCAGGGACAGGCAGGGTGACCAGAGGGCAAGTGTTAAAAATCAGGACAGGGGTGGGGGGTAATAGGAGCCTATATAAGAAAAAGCCCCCAAAATCGGGACTGTCCCTATAAAATTGGGACATCTGGTCACTCTAGGGGCAGGACCTTTGGGGGGGAAACACGGGGCAAGGGCAGGGCCTCCGGGGGAAGAGGTGGGGCAGGGAGGGTCTGGTTTTTAGAAATTAGAAAGTTGGCAGCCCTACCTGAGCCAGGATTGGTCCCCCTGTCAACAGAGCAGAAAGGCCCAAGTGCTAACCCACTGCCATTGGCCTCTGACCTCAGCCCAAACCTTGTCTGTGCTAGGCAGAGCGACAGCAGGGTCAGCCCCAAGGCGCAGCTGCCCTAGTGCCGACCAGTGCCCCGGCTTGACCACGAGGTGCTCCCTGGTGGGCTCTGTGCTGGCTGCCGGCCTGCAGCGTGGTGCAGCTGGCTGGGCGTGGCTCTGCACAGGCAGATTCAGTGTCTGCCCTCTCCTCCCTTTCCAGATCCATGGCTGTGCTCAGAGTCAGGCCCTGCTCTGGGCTGCTTTCTGTCCAGCCCCTGCCCCTGAGGACCCGGGGAACAGTGCTGCCTGGTTGGGGGCTGGAGGATTAAGCCCTTCTGGTAGAGGCTTTGAGGTCTCTCTGCAGCATGCATTCTGCCCAGACCCAAGCAGTGTGGGGCAGGAGGAGAAATGAAGCCTGCTGCTGGCCCCCCTGCCTCTGGCCAGCCCTTCTCACCCCTCCAGTGGGATATATGACCCGCAGCATCCCCTCCCCACACAGCAGTGGGAGATGCAGCTCAGGGCACTGCCCTTGGGTGACATCTTGCCAAGGTCCTGGCAGAGGCCTATGCAAAGGGCCAGTCGGAGAGTCCTGGTTGGTCTGGGACATCTGTGCCCTGCGCAGGAGCAGCAAGGGCAGGCGGCCCAGCTGCTTGGCTCAGCTTGGCCACCCCATAGAGCAGGGGTGGGCACAGGGGCGGCTCTACCTTTTTGGCCGCCCCAAGCAGTCATGCGCGGGAGGCGCCCCGGAGCCGCGGGAGCAGCGGACCTCCCGCGGGCATGACTGCAGAGGGACCGCTGGTCCCGCGTGGCTCGGCTGGACCTCCCGCGGCTGCGGACGGTTCGCGGGTCCGGGGGCTCTGCTTGAGCTGCCGCAGTCATGCCTGCGGGAGGTCCAGCCGAGCCGCGGGACGAGCGCCCCCTCCGCAGTCATGCTGCGGCAGGTCCAGTCGTCCCGGGGCTCCGGTGGACGCAGGTCCACCGGCCTAGCCTGCCACCCCCCTCCCCCGGCTGCAGGGGACGGGCCGCTGGGGCCCCAGGATGAGCCTTTTGCCGCCCCCTAGATTTTGCTGCCCTAGGCACCAGCTTGTTTTGCTGGTGCCTAGAGCCGCCCCTGGGTGGGCAAAATTTTTGGCCCAAGGGCCACGTTGGGGCTGCAAAACTGTATGGATGGCTGGGTAGGGAAGGCTGTGCCTCCCCAAACAGTCTGGCCCCACCCCCTATCTGACCCCTCCCACTTCCTGCCCCTGACTGCCCCCTCAGAACCTCCAACCCATCCAACCCCGCTTCTTGTCCCCGACCACCCCTCCTGGGACCCCCATCCCTAACCGCTCCTCCGGGCCCCCACCCCCCATCCAACTTCCCCGTGCTCCCTGTCCCCTGATTGCCCCGACCCCTAGCCACACCCCCGCCCCCTGACAGGCCCCCTGGGACTCCCACGCTTATCCAACCCCCCCGATCCCCACCCCCTGACCCCTATCCACATCCCCGCCCCCTGACAGGCCCCCTGGGACTCCCACACTTATCCAACCCCCCCGATCCCCACCCCCTGACCCCTATCCACACCCCTGCCCCTGACAGCCCCTGGGACTCCCACACTTATCCAACCCCCGATCCCCACCCCTGACCCCTATCCACACCCCCGCCCCTGACAGGCCCCCAGGATTCCCACACTTATCCAACCCCCGATCCCCACCCCTGACCCCTATCCACACCCCGCCCCTGACAGGCCCCGATTCCCACACTTATCCAACCCCGATCCCCACCCCTGACCCCTATCCACACCCCGCCCCTGACAGGCCCCAGGATTCCCATGCGTATCCAACCCCACCTGTTCCCCAGCCCCTGACCACCCCAGAACCTCCACCCCATACAACCGCCCCCTGCTCCCTGTCCACCCCCCGGGACCCCCTGGCCCTTATGTAACACCCCAGCCCCGGCCTCCTTACCATGCTGCTCAGAGCAGCATGTCTGGCAGCCATGCCACCCAGCTGGAGCTAGACACGTTGCTGCTTTGCTCAGGGCTGCCCAGAGGGGGGAGAGTGGGGCAATTTGCCCCAGGCCCCAGCCCCGCAGGGGCCCCGTGAGCTGCTCCGAGTTTTCTGTGGCACTTCGGCGGTGGGCCCTTCAGTGCAGCGGAAGACTCGGAGCGAGTGAAGGACCCGCCGCTGAAGTGCTGCCGAACCCTCGGAGCGCCGCCTGGTGAGTACAAGCACCGCAAGCAGCAGAAAAAAAAAATAAAAAAAGCACTGCTCTACCGCCGCCGCTTCATTCTTCGGTGGCAATTCGGCAGCGGGTCCTTCCCTCTGAGACGGGGGAGCTTGGCTGCAATTTTACAGAGTCAGCGCCTCCTTCCCGCTCGCCTCCTTACCTAAATATTGGGACAAATGGCGTCCGGATCATACATTGATCGGGACACAGGGTTAAATATCGGGACAGTCCCGATTTTATCAGGACATCTGGTCACTGTAGCCAGCGGGCCCATAGGTGGCATTGTGACTGCCCAGGTGTAAGGGGAGGGCCGATGTCACTGTGTGGGCGGGGCTATGCTGATTGCCAAGCATGCTCACTGAATGGGTATGCAGAGGCCTGGCGCAGACTCAGGCTGAGCTGGATGCTCCATGGGGGTGCTGGGCCCTTGAGTGTGCCTTGCACAGAGAGGGGTTGTGCTGGGGGCAAAATAGCCTGGCCCGGGGCCCACTGGAGCTTCCCACTCCACAGCCGCAGCCATGGGAAATAGCCCACATCTACCACCCCCCCATACTCCCGGCTCCGTGTGTGCTTCCCTGCCCTGTGCATGTGGTGCACCCCAGCCCACTTCCCCACACAATCCCAAAGCACCCCCCGCAAAGACTCACTCCCCACTGGAGCCCTGTGGTGGTGGGAGGTACAGTCCCTGCTTTCCAGCTCCCTAGGATGGTGCTGAACCTCCAGGAGGGCTTGGGCCGAACGCAGCTTTATGCCACCTTTGCTCCTCTGCGGCTGGTTCTGGGCAAGTGTCATGCCGGTGCTGGCTGTGCTCTGACTGACAGCACTGCCCCACAGACCCCAGCTCTCCCATCTGCCTGCTGTCTGGCAGGATCTCCTGGACACCTGGCACATTTGGGGTGGGGCCCAGAGCCTGGCTGGCCCCATAACACCTGCTTGCAGAGCTGCCATTGTCGGCTTGTGCAGCCACCCGGGATGAACCTTGGGACCATTTCAAAGACAGGCCCAGGTGCTTCTCTCTGCCTCTCCCAAGGGCCACATCGCCGAGGCACCATCTGCTTAGACAGAGCACACCCAGGAGATCAGAAACGCAAGGAGGCCAAGCAAGCCACGTATGGCTGGGATTAACTCAAAGCCGCAGCAGGGTCCCGACTGCTGCAGGTCCTGCAGGCTTGGAGAGGCTCCCTTAGAAGGTGTTATGCTGCTTCCCGCTCCAGGCCACTGGGTCACTGGCGTGAACACAAGGCACCGCTAACACATGCTGGCCATGTCTGAGCTCAGTAACACCCCGGCTAACGAACTCCTTCTCCCTGCCCCCAGGCATCCTGTATGTGCCCCGAGGGGAAGTGGCCGACTGCTCTGCATTCCTGAATATGACAACCTTTAACACCACCAGCTACGACATCTACATGTGCTGCCGGCAGCTGTTTGCTAAGTGAGTTTTTTGTCTTTGTTTGTGTGGCCTGGCCACACTGGCTGGGTGGGGCTGTTGCCTGGCCTGGGTCTGCATCTATGTGTGTGGGTGGGGGGCAGCTGGTCCTTGCAGGCGGCTCTAGAAAGTAGGCTGCCCCCCGCGCAGAGCGCTGCGCCGCGCCGCCCTTCCCCCGCGGGGTGGTCCCCCTGCGCCTCGTCCCGGCGGTTGCGCCATGCCCCGGCAGGGTCCACGCAGCCCCGACGAACGGGGCCGGCCAGCCGCGCGCCCGCGGAGCTCAACCGAGCCGGAAGACGGAAGGACCGCCGCAGTCATGCCCGCGGCAGGTCCGCGTCCCCCGGCGTGACCTGCCGCTTGCAGGCATGCCGGGCGAGCTCAGCCGAGCCAAATGAGCCCCGAACCGCCCCGCCCCGCTGCCCTGCTTGCGGCAGAGCTGGGAGTCTTTGGGAGCTAATGGGGCTCAGACCCACCACCACCAGTGCAGTGTGGCATGGTGCAGTACCCCCTGTTGCCACTGGGGGGTGCGAACTTCACTTAAAGGGCGCAGGGAAAAAAGCAGGGTCGCCGGCGGTGTCCCAAACAAGAGCCGACGGCTCCGGTTGGCAGGGCTCAGAATGGGCCCAGCTTGAGGGGCTGCGATGGCACATGTTGAACTAGTTCTCAGAAGGCCCTTCGTGCTGTAGTCTGGCCCGAGATCCCAGGTGGGACAAAGGGGAGATTTTGAAACCAGTTCCAGGCATTGGCATCACAGCGATCACTGACCATTTTGCAGGCCAGCGCCAGTGCGGTGACGGTTCCTCCTGAAACTTTTTGGTTTTGAAAAAAGGCTGATGGCTTTGAATGAAAAAAATGTGCAAAAAATGTCACCTGGCCATAGACAAAAAATGCAGCAGCAGCAAGAGGCCTGTTGCAGGGAATGCAGGGGTGGGGCCTGACCCTGGTAGTGGGTGTCTGGGGGGGAGAGGGCTCTCAGCAGAGGGCAGTGCTGAGCTGTGGAGAGGCTGCATAGGGCGAGGAGGGGTTCACAGCCTGGGGAAGTGGTGGGACAGGTGAGGGTTGGATGCAAGAGGCTGTGGTGTTCATTGGGCATGTGGGGAGTGGCAGGGTAGAGCTGGATGGATGTGGGAGAGGTTCGGACTAGAAGACAGTGTCACCAACCCCAGCCATTCAAAAATCATGACTCAGGCCCCAAACTATCATGAGATTTTTCAACTAATACAACTGGGTCTGTGTTTGCCTTCTGCTGGCAGAGCCATTGGTGATCACAACTGGGAGAGCTAGACACTGCCTTTTTCCCAGTGAAATCCCAGAATCTCTTGTAATCACCTGACTCCAGGAGCTGGGGCTGTAAGGAAAACCTCCACTATCACTGGGCTCATGATAAACTCTCTTGGCTGGGCAGCACTGAGGTGGGGGAGGGCATTAAGGGGAGCCAAGCCATCCCAGCCAGACGGGCCGGGGATTCGAGGCTCTGCGCCTTGGGGAGAGGAGACCCGTGGAAGTGGGTGGGTTGGTGGGAGTGGGGAGGGGGTGCTGTCCTGTGTGTGGTGTCAGGCCATGGCGTTCCCAGGGATTGATTCCATGGCAAGATGTTTGTCTGGTGCAACTGACCCTGACTGCACTCTCCCTTCCAGCACTGTGCTCAGCAACAATGGGACCCTGTCCTTCACCGGCAGCTGGGTGGGACTCGAGTTCAGCATGGCCTCTCTGACACAGTGCTGCGGGCACTACAACAACACAGTCTGCGCTGGGCTGCCCTAGAGGAGATGGGCAGCCACCCAAACCAGCACGCATCCTCGGTGCCAGCTCCCAAAGCCCAGTTGCATCCTGTGTGAGAGCAGGGCATTAGCCAGGCACTGCTGGTCCATGGCTAACCCTCTCCAGAGCACAACCCCATTGGCCTTTCCTCCTCTACTCCCTTTGGCTGCACTGCCCAGGAGCTGGGAGATGCTGTATTTTTGGCTCGACTCTCTACCTCCCTCTAGCCCCATGAACCTCCCAGACGACACAGGACAGAAAACAGCCAGATTGCTCCAGCTGGGGATTTCCTCTGCCAGTCCCCTGGGGCTGTGCGGCTTACAGCAATCGCCTTGGGGCTGGCCCCAGAGCCAGGGAGCACCAGCAGGTTCCTGGGTGGCTCCCCAGGCTGGGCCCTGTTGACAATCCAGGCCTTATCTGACCAGGCCCTGTGGGACTTGCTGTGTCTTTGTGGTTCTGGTGTGTGCCATGGTGTTTAATGCCCTGCAGGCTCCCTTCCTGCCTAGCTGCTGGGCAAGGGGCCTTGTCCCACACATTCAAGGAGGCTTAATTTATGTTAATACAACCTATAATAAAAACATAGAGAGCCCCGGGTGTCTCCAAGCTCCTTGCAGTGCTCCTGACCCAGCCCTCCTGGCTGGACTGTGCAGCAGCCACTCATTCAGACAGCGAGAGGCCACCCAGCCTCGCCCTGGGCATTTAGGCCAAATTTTCAGACGGGCTCAGAGCTCATCGCCCACAATTGGGGCCTGATTTTCAAACGCGCTCATGCCCCCTTCCCTCTCCCCATCTCCATGTGCGAACAGGGGAGCTGGGCTCTTTGGACAATCTGGCTCAAGCTGGGGGGCAGGGGACGCTGAGCCCTTCTGGAAACCCCAGCCTTTTTTCTGCCCTTTCGCTTGGATCCGCTGTCAGCGCTTTCCCACCATGCACCTCACTGGCGTGCCACTGCTCCCTGCCAGCCCCCATCACTACAGCCATCACTATTCCTGTCCCACTGTGCTTAGCCCTGTTCAAACAGGCAGACAGACAAGATCTCTCCCTGCTCTGTCACAGCAGGTACTTTTGGCTCTCATCCCCAGCTGAGCCCCTCAGCACCTTTGTGCTACTGATCCTCACAACACCCAATGAGGTAGGGCTGCTGCTGGCCCCATTTCACAGGTGGGGAACTGAGGCACAGCAAGACAAAGGCCCAGATTTTCACTGGTGCTTGTCACTCCATGTAGCTTTGCAAGGCCTAGGTGACTTTGCTGGCTGAGTCCCATTTGCCAAAGGGACTATGGGCTAGCTCCACAAAGGGACTAGACTCAGGGTTGCAGCACCGAACCCAGAGTGGAGGCTGGTCCTGTCATCAGAAATACTTAACTCGTCACTGAGATGTGGGTGCGGCAGCTTCAATCCCTGCTCCAATAAGGAGACATAATGGAGCAGCTTCACCAAGGAAGGGGCCAGAACCCCGCCCTGGAGTACACCCTAGCCTGGGGGGCAGGGCAGTGGCCTGGAACATCAGGGACGTGGCCCTACTCTGCATCAGGCAGAGTGGGGATTTGAACATGGGTCTCTTGTCCTGGGCGAGTGCTCTGGTCATGGGACTATTCGGGATAAGGGAGGCACCTCCACCTCCTGCTGTGCTCAATGCGGGCTGGTTTGTTGATGTTCCCCAAGGCAGCCTCTAGCACCGCCTGCCATTGGGCCCCGCAGGAGAGCTGAGCTGGGGACATGACTCGTGTGCAAATCCTGCTGGGGCTTAGGAGCAAGCTAGACACTAGGCATCAAGCCAGAGGCAGCCATGGATATACCCCAGAGTAGAAAGTTAAGTGCCTACGGGACTTTACCAGTGCAAATCTAGGCACCTAGGGGGTTAGGTGGCCACTGAGCAGGAGTTTTGAGGTTCTACATTTTGGACTTTGGCACCTTAAGTGCCAGGCACCCAAATCCCATTGTGGATCTAGCCCTTTAGGAGCCTCAGTCCTATTGTATGTCGATGGGATTTAAACCTAGACCTGGCCTTGAGGCTGGGAAAGAGGTGTGGGGAACGTGCCTGCAGTTGGCCCTCAGGGAGAAGTGAACACTGAGATTGTGGGCGCAATGCACACGCCTGGCCCGGGAGGGTTCGGCTGCATTGCGGCAGGGAGGTGTGATGCCGCGGAGCCAGACTCACACTCACTCAGCTTGAACTAGCATGCTAAAAATAGCCGTGGGGCTGCTGCGGCACAGGTGGCAGCTTGGGCTAGTCGCCTGAGTCCATGCCTGCCCAACCATCAGGGGCCAAGCACAGGCAGCCAGCCTGACCTGTAACAGCCCCAGGGCTGTTCTTAGCTTGCTAGCTCACGCTGAGCTACTGCCAGTCTGTCTGCCTGAGCTGGGACCACATCCTCAGCTGCAGTGCAGACAGACCCGAAATGCACCTGCCTACATGGCACTCTGGGAAGCAACAGGAGTCATGAACTGCTACGGCCACTGCGCTACCTTCCTTGGTGTGGGCTGCACCTTTGGGAGCTGGCGCAGAGCAGCAGGTGGCCTCCACTGCCACCAGCTCGTTCCGGGAGCCAGAAAGAGACCTCTGGCAGGAGATGGGTTCCTGACCACAGTTAGTAGCTCTCAGCAGTGTTAGCCATGCTCTGTACCAGGTTGTGTGGTCTCTGCTAGATTTCATCATGGTTACCATGGCCTTCTACCCTGGGTCCATTCCTGGGGGGGGGGGGGGTGACAGCTTCCAGAGAAGGGCAGAAACTGCTTCTATGTTGTATTGCAGTGATGCCTGGGGGTCCCAAGCAGAGATCAGGGCCCCATGGGGCAGGGCTCTGTAACAATCTCAAAAAGTCAGTCTGCCCCACAGCGCTCACAGATTTATGGAGAGCCCCAAGGCCCAAGTTGGGGAGGAAGGCAAAGGGAGCAATGAGAGAAGTTGGTTAGCTAGCAAAGGCAGAACAAGAACCAGTGGCTGGATGCTGAAGCCCTTGGCACAAGCTACCAAGGGAGGTGGTGGCTTTGCCAGCTCTTGATGTCTCCAAATCCAGCCTGGATGCCTTTCAGGGAGATGGACATTGCCTAAACCTGTTATTGGCTCACTCCAGGGGTAAGCGGGGGAAGGGCTCTGGCCTGTGGTATTCAGGTGGCCAGATTAGATGATCTAATGCTCCCGTCTGGCCTGGAACTTTAGGTTTTTGCATGTTGATCATTAGCTTGTTAGGCACCTGCCTCCTGGGTCACCAGTGCCAAAAATCAGACTTACCCAGGTTGGTTTGTAATAACAGGTCCTTCCTCCCTGGCCCCCAGACCCAGCTGCATTGTGAGACTGGGCTCTTTATTGCCTCCAAACCTAGACATATCTCCCTAGGGAGCGCCTAGCCCCTGCGCCCTCACAGTAACACTGAGCATCTTAGACCTCAAGCTCCAATCTGCCTCATGCACCTGATAATCCTGCCAGAGCAGGTGGGGCACAACAGCGGTAGGGGGAGTCCATGCCTGACCAAGCCAACAGGGCTGCTGCAGACTAATCCAGGCTGTGAGTCTGGGGGAGAGGCAATGCAACGGTAACAGCTGAACAACTCCATAGCGGGTGCATGAGTGGTCCCAGGGGGCAGCCCTGAGAGTTATTCAGAAACTTGTCTAGCTTCTGACCTGTGGCCCTTCAGGGCGGGGTCCGTCCCAGCACCCAACCTGCACCATCCCCACTCAGGCAGATCAGTGGAACTTCCAGAAGTCCCTTATGCACCAGAGTGTTTACGGCAGGGGCTCAGGCATAGCTGCCTCGGTGCAGCCAGGCCCAGCTGCTATTGCACTGCCACATACACCCCTGCAGGTTACCCCTGCTTGGAACAAGGATCAGCTGCACAGGTGCAAATGGCAGCATACGACAGCTTTGCTCTAGGGGGTGGCAGCTACACTGGGGTAGCCCCATGGCTGTAACCAGAGCAAACAAGGCCCACATCATCCTAGGGCAAGAGGTGAAATCTATCAGGCCCCAGAAAGGTCGAGTTCCATCATGGCAAAAGGAGAACAGGAAACTCAAGGTTGCGTCTTAGGGCTCGTGTGGCTCAATATGTTTATTAATGAGCGTTCAGAAGGCACAATGGTATTTACGCTAGTCAAGCCCAGAGAGGACTGCAAGGCACTGCTGAGGGACCTGATCCAGCAAGGTGAATAATACAGTTTAATACGCCTTAGAGGGAATCCTACTACTATGCATCCCAGGGGTCTAATTTATCTGTGTGGCCCCAGAAAAGGGAGCTGGGCGTCCCTGTGGGCAGCTCAATGAAAGCCTCTGCCCAATGTGCAGCACGACCAGTTACAGGCGCCAGCAACGTGTTTAGGTGCATAAGGACTGGGATTGAGAAGAGCAGTGAAAACACGATTGTGCCGTTCTCTAAACCGCTGGTACATTCTCTCCTAGCCTGCCGTGTTCAGGTCTGGTTACCCCAGCTCAGAAATCCTGGTGGCCAGAGAGCAGGTGCAAAGATGAGGCAGAATACAGCTGGGGGAAGGTTTTCCTGTGCAGAGACTGAACAGCTTAGCCATAGAGAGTTTGGAAAAGGGGACATGGAGAGATATGTAAGGTTAGTTTGGGGCTCTTGTTTACACTCCCAGGCAAGCAGCCCAAAGGGAAGCTCAGTGAAATTGAAAAGCAGCAACTTTCCAACTGGAAGAAGGGGACTGCTTTTAAACACATTATAGTTTATAAATGGAACCTGTGGAACTCCCTGCCCCAAGCGCTGAGGGTCAGAGCTCAGCAGGCTTGAACACAGAATGAGAACTGGATTTCAGAAAGGAATTCATTCAGGGACGTTCTCTGGTCTGCGTTACACACACGGGCAGCAGGATGGTGAGCATGGTCCCTGCTGGCTTTGGAATGTATGATCTGAAGAATGAGAAGGGATGCAGCTCCATGAGAGAGAAGGAAGATTTCAAAGGGCTCCAACCTTTCATACGTCAGGGCAGAAGCCAGCCCCGCTTGATGGCTCAGGAACCAACGTCACTGCAGCCATGTGAGTGGGGGTTTCACATCGCTGGCCAGGCTCTGGTGTAACTCACCGGCAGGCAATGGTGTTCCAGCAGGGATGACTGGGATCCATTGGGTTTCGTCACTGCACTCCCCAGAGTTTGTACCTGCCTTGGGATGGGGGCTGCAGCTGTGCCAGGGAGGTGCTGGCTGAGGCACTGGTCTCACGACCCAGGCGGTGTCGCCTACCCTACACCTGGGAGTGGGTGCAAACAGACTAGAAAAATGAAACCCCTTCTCCTTTGCCCCCAGCACCACACACAGTCCCCCTCCTCTGCCCTGGAAACAAACACCTGCTATGCTGAGCTTTGGGCAACACGCTGCTAGGCACCATATCACCCCACAGCTAGCGGAAGAGCAGGAAGGAGGGGTATCTCAGCCCCTCCAGCCGGGAGAGACGCACTGGAGAGCAGGCCAGTCCATCGCGTTTTATTGCACTCGTGCACACCCAGTTGCCAATACACAGACGAGTATGTACACGGTTATCTTACAACGGGCTGACTGAGAGCAGGAAACGGCCCTGGCAGAAGGGCGAAGCGCAGCCGCAGCCACGGAGTGCGAAGCACCAGCCGGGCAGCTCCCTATCCCAGGCAGCTGGGCCTGCAGCCTTGGCTGGGCACCCGGCGTTGTATCACCACAACACTGCTGCTGCCAGCACCAGTCACCTCCATTGGGACTGAAGTTCTGTGGCATCCCAGTCCCACGCCCCATGGTCACAGCTATTCTGTGCTTTGAACCCAACGGGACAAGGGCTCAACAGCTCCCCTCCCCCTGAGCCGGCCCAGACTGACCATTAACAGCACTAGTGGGCGGCTCAGCCTGCGGTCACTGCTAGAAGAGGGGAGTTTTTACAGTGAGTTAACAGGCCTCAGCTAGCTCCTGTGGGATCCTAGTGGAGACAAGGCAGGGGCAGCTTTAACTGCAGTGCAGCTAGGCAGGGGCACCTGCAGGGGGTACAACACTGACCTCCCCAGCTACACAGCAGGAAAAACTGCTCCCTGTGCCTTGGCACTGCTAGGCATTCACAGCAAGAGAGCTACTGTGTATTCCCTCTCGTAACACACAGCCCAAACGGGAGCCCTCCCTGCCCTCCCGCGAGCAGGGATCAAGAGGGAGAAGGAAATCGAGCTGCACTTGTTACTGCACTGGGGCATTATATCAGCTGCTGGCGGTACCCGAGCAGGAGAGCAGGCAGGTTAGCAAACCAGACTCAACCCTAGAGCAGCCAAGGCAGCGTGTAGCTTTCACACAAAATAGCAGGTTGAGATAAGTCATGTGAAAACTCCCCCCAGCAATGTCTGCACTAGGGCTTCCCCTCCTGTCGGCTGGCCTTTCCTGGCGAGGATGAGGCCTATCGGGGGTTGCAAACCCGGGCTTTCGGCAACTTTGTGCGGGAGAAGTGGCGGGGGGTGGTGGGGGGGGCTGGTTTGTTTCCAAGGTTGGCTCTGCTTGCGCTTTCCCTGCAGGAGCAGCCAGAGGCCGTGTCTGCGCTGTGGGGCTTTGCCCTGCCAGGGCTGTTGGGAAGACTCAGGCTGGCTGCTGTGAGCCCATAACCCGTCACTACAGGGAAGCCTTCCCTGCTCTGGGGTCCTTAGCACTGTTACCAACACACCAACCAAAGGGCACCGAACAGCGGCTCACACTCACAGAACGGGCTTGTCTCCACTAAAGTTTCACCTCCAGTGACCTGCTTGCCTAGGCCGAGCCCTGGGGTGAGCCACAAACACTGTGGCAGTGACACCCCCAGGCAATAAGCAACCAACCAACCTGCGGGCAAATCGCTAATGCAAACAAGCCCCTGCTGCTCGGCGGCTGTGATGCCCTCACTTCACCGCTTCCCCAGCCCAGATAGGACCTGTATTCTAATGGAACCAGCAGACAGGGCATTTTCAGGCCCCCAATCCCGGCCACGAAGAAGCAAGAAGAGAGCACATGGCCCATGTCTGCCCCTTTAAACAAGGCCACAGCCCCGCTGCCAGCCACGCTGGGAGGCAGTAGCCAAGAGAACTTGTGCCTGAGCCAAAGTCTGGCAGCATAAGCCACAGGCACATCTTGCTCCCTGCCCCCGGCGCAGCTACATGCCAGCACTGAAGCCACGAGACCTAGAGACAAACCAGAAGAATGGAGGCCTGTGGGGGCAGGGCTTACAGGCCTGGGGGGTGAGAGGCACGCAGGGCTGGGGCTGTCTCTGGGAGGCAAAGGAAGGGCTCGCCTGTTGATCCCAGGAGCGGGAGGGTGTGTAGAGGCAGGGCAGAGCCGACAGGGCACAGCTGGGAAGGTGGGTTCGGACCCTCCCTGGATCCAAAGGGGTAAGCGATAAGACCAGATGAATGCTAAATTACTGGGCTAGATGTCCAGGTGCACCAAAGCAGCTCTTGGCATACAGGGGCGATAGGGAATGTGCCATCTTTCCACCGCTGAGCCTGGGGGCTGAACTGGCACCCCCAGCATGAGGTAGAACAGCCTTGAGGTTGCACTAACTTGAACAAGCTCCCAAGAAGCCTCTCTTCCTCTCTTTCGGAGGAGCAGGAGGTTTGAACTCAGTGTTTCTCCCCGTACCCGCCCCTCTGTGCTGGCAAGACTAGCACCCACTACCACTGTGATTGGCACATTACAATGCAGACACCCCAAGCACTTCCACTACCATAATTGACAGGGAACTAAATGGTGACATTTTAATTGTGCCCGGTAGACTCCAACGTTAACACTCCCAGCTGAGAGGCCCCAGGCAATGACTCGGGCGGACAATGCTGCATTAGTAACACGTGACACACACGTGGAAGATTGGCTTTGCACCACTTTGCACCAGGGAAAGCGAAGAATCTGCCACATGGTTCTGTAGCAAGCGCTGGATGCTGCCAGACTTTCCGGGCCCGGAGAACCACCGAAAACACAGGGCCATCCCCACGGGGCAAAGAGGGACCAAGCAGGCTGTCTAGTCATGCTCCCCCTACAGATTAGTGAGTAGGTAATGGGCATGGGGTGGGACCGGAGAGAGGTGCTGAACTAGCCGGGCTCAGGGAAGCTACAGCAGAGGTTAGTAGGGCCTGTGTACGGCCTATGAGGGACCTGGGGTCAGGGATTTCCACTGGGAGGAAAACACCAGGAGGTGCTGTGAGCCAGGGGGGACCAAAGAGCTACCATGCCTTTGTGGCACACATGCCCGAGCGGGGTCAGTGCACTGTAGACAGCTGCAGGCTGGCAGGGTAGAGCGGCACATTCCTAGTGGCACACCAAGGAGCACCAGCCTGCTCGCTCTCCTCCAGGGGTCGCCAGCAGAGAACACCAGGGCCAGGCGTCGGAGCAGAGCCAGAGAAAAGCCAGCACAGTCTAAAGGAGGGGTTGGGAAAACGAGCCTCCGGGTCACCATCAGGCAATGGCCAGTGCCCCCTGGTGATCAGGCTGGCGCACTGCCCCAATACCCTCTACACAGGGCACTGTGGCGCCTGCATGGCCCTGGCAGCTGGGGCTTCTTGGCAGGCTGGCCGGCCTGGATGAGCTGTTGCTTTAAAGAGGTAACAGAGATGAGCTGCCGTGCTCCCTGCAGCGGCTGTGCAGGCCCTGCCGTGCACCGAGCCAGCTCCGGACCACTAGGCTACCCAGGGCCCCCCGGCACCGGCGCCAGCCTAGTCACTGCTTCACTCGCACACCACACAGAGCGCAGCGCGGGGGGCGTGCTGGGAGCCACAGGAAGCGGCGGCGTCTGGGTCCCCTTTCCAGGTGTGCGCGGCGGCATACTGCCTGCGTGGCTGCACCAAGGCTCTGGCTACTGCAGCTGGCTGGACCTGTCGCTCTCCAGCCCTTTGTGCTTCGGGGCCGGCTGGGCCTCCCCAGCTTCAGTGGATTTCCGGGAGGCTTTGGGGCTCACGGTGCCCTTCCGGGTGCCCTGGGGGCTTGCCAGGCCTTTCTTCTGCAGCTGGGGGCTGGACTGGGCTGAGGGGGCCTTCCTGCCCAGGGAGGGGCTCTTGGAGCCCTTGGGCTTGGCTGGCTGCTGCAGGCTCTCCAGACTCTTCAGGCCCAGGATCTCACAATAGCGGTTACACTGGTGAGCAGCAGCAAACTGGTCCAGCAGGGCCGGGAAGCAGCTCTCCTTCAGCCCCTGGTACCTGCCAACACAGCCACACTCAGGGCCAGCGCCCTGCCAAGGGGGTTCTGGGCCAGGGCGCCCCTCTCCCCACACAGCCCCAGGCACGGCGAGCAGGGAGACAAGACGCCTGGGCTGCTGCCCTCTGGGCACATAACCCTTTCTGGGTGGTGGGTGGGGACGCTGACTTTCCACCGGGCTCCCACCCTCTCTAGGGCATTGCTGCAGGTGCTCACTGCATGGGCCATGGCACTGCAGCAGGGGGCAAAGCAGCTCCTGGACCCACCATTGTGTCCCCCCTGCCCCAGACCCAGCCTCCCTCTTGCAGCCCCCTCTTGCCATCACATACCCCCGCCCCCCTCAGTCCCCCTTCACTTCCCCTCCCACCTGCCATCACATACTAAGGAACTGAAGCGGGAAGAGGAGAGCAGCAGAGACAGGCCTGGGGCTGAACCGTGCAGGAGGAGGACAGTGCTATGGCTGGCCGAGTGATGGGGAAGGAAGTGGGGGGGGCAAAGTCACCGCAAGCCCTGCAGAGAGGCTGGGGCAGCCCCATCACGTGGCAGACACAGTCTGGGGTAGGGCAGAGCCCCCACAGCCCCTCTGAGCAGCAGGGGGTCTGCCAGCTCTCTGCCTCGGCCCTGCCGTCACTTACCCTTTCAGCTTTGTAGCTATCCTCACGTTTGTGATCCTCCACCCAACGCCTGCAAGGGAAGGGAACAATCACCAGCCTCAGGCCGAGCCCAATGCAGCTCCCCCGGCTGCCAGCAGAAGCCTGGCCGCTAATTGTGCCAGGACAGCAGGATTTGGCCCAAGGAGTCTCCTGGTTGGGGTCCAAGTCACTGAGCCCACCGCAGGGGCAGGGTGGGCATGAGAGACACCGGGGGGGTCCCTGTCACCCCTGCATGGGCAGGGTGGGCACGAGGGGCATCAGCACAGGGTCCCAGTGTCCCCTGCGCAGGCAGAGTGAGGAGCACGGGGGCAGGGGGGTCACCCCTTCATAGGCTGGGTGGGTGCGAGGGGCACCGGCACGAGATCCCTGTCACCCCTGCATGGGCAGGGTGGGCATGAGAGACACCGGGGGGTCCCTGTCACCCCTACATGGGCAGGGTGGGCACGAGGGGCATCAGCACAGGGTCCCAGTGTCCCCTGCACAGGCAGGGTGGGTGCGAGGAGCACGGGGGGGGCATCACCCCTTCATAGGCTGGGTGAGTGCGAGGGGCACCGGCACGGGGTCCCAGTCACCACTGCATGGGCAGGGTGGGCACAAGGGGTACCGGCGTGGGGCCCAGTCACCCCATAGCAGGCAAGGTGGGTGCGAGGGGCTCCGGCGCAGGGTCCCAGTCACCCCTCCAGGGTCCCAGCAAATCACGTTTAGGCCCTGAGTTGCCCGCTTTTCAATTGAATGCGCCTTTAGCTCTGTCCCTCTCTGAATTCCCTCCTTCACACAGGCTGGCAGGGCTGCTAGTGGAGTCACAGAGAGCCTGGGGAGGGGACAGTCCTACCAGGAAAGGAGCGATGAGCAGTGACCAGCCTGCAGAGCCCCTCCATACAGAGACCGCAGCAGCCCCCACCAGTGTCGCCCCATCATCCGGTGGAGCAGAGGTGGAACAGTCCCCATTTCACACCTGGCTCAGAGAGGTCACAGGCCAGGGCTTTGCGTGGGCTCTGGGTTTGGGTGCCCTGTCAACACGCTTTCAGCCGCTGGCTCCAGCTGCCACTGGGCATTCTCTGCACCTCTGCAAATCAGGCCCCAGGGGTCTGGAGTTGGGGACCATAGAGGAGAGGCTCTTTCTGAAAGCCTGAGGCCAAGGCCCTCAAGCCAGTGGCTGGCAGAGACAGGAACAGAGGCCAGATCTCCCGGGTTCCCACCTCCAGGTGCCAACACAAGCTGCCATTCCAGTACATCCTTGGTCGATGCAATGCTATGGGGGAGAGACTACTAGGGAAATGCCCTGCCTGCCACCATGCCTGGCAGATGGCAGGGGGGTGGCTGGAGTCCTTGGCTGAAGGAGATTTTCCCATCTCCTTTTTCCAGCAGCCACCACTCCCTTGCTCTCTCTCAGGAGCGGGGCTGCCCGGACACAGTGCTGGGTGGTGTGTCGTAGGGGCACCACTGCCCTGGGCCCTGTGGCGCTGTGCCAGAGGAACCAGGGACTCCGCCCTCACCGAGGACTAGACAGCCGCCTCGGCCCGTACCTTCCATGTCAGTCACAAGGATATTTCCATTTGTCCACTGGTAGAGCCAGTGCTGGAAGGCGCAGCACTTCTGTGCGATCTCTGAGCTGCTCTGCACAGCCAGGTTGCTGTCCCGCTCCTTCACGCAGTACCGCTCAAAGGGCCCTGCCAGGTCCTCCTCGATGGTGGCGTATGGGACAGTGTTGGCAGGTCGGTAAATGAGATACAGAGGGATGATCCTGGACAACAGTAAATGGCCCGGGTCAGCACAGGGCAAGCCAGAACGCAGGCTGACGGGCTGGCTCTGTGACTAGCATGCAGAGCACATGGCGGACCCCAACCCAGAGCCCACCACCCTGAGCACCATCCCCTGTCTGCAAGCTGCCCCCACCTCAGCCATGATAGCAACTGGACCTGCTGACGTTAGCCCAGGCCCTGGGCCCTTCCCACACAACGCTCCCAATTCGGCTCTGAGTGCACCTGTTAATGAAAATGGGCCACCGGATCCCTGGAGCGATGGGGTGGAGGAGGCCATGCCGGTGCCGCCTACCCCGGATCCTCCCTCCCCTGGCCCAGTGATGCTCGGAGGCCATGCTGCCCTGTGGCCTCTGCATGCTCAGGGTGGCGGGCAGAGGCCCAACTTACTCGGGCACCGCCCCGAAGTCTGGGATGGCCCGTGCTTCAGCAGCAAAGATCTTGCAGTACTCCCGGCTCGAGTTCTGGATTTTGCACTCCTGGGGATTCAAGCAGAGTCATTATCCCTTGCCCTGCCCCCTGCCAGCAAGTCAGCTTCAGACTGCATCCTGCTCCTCCCGGAGAACTCAGACGGGCACCGGGATGTATCCTCGCTGGCAATCACGGGACAAAGGGCAGCTCAAACCACCAGAGCCTCCCCACCACGCAGTGTGGGGGACAGCAGGCATGATGGGTGAGAGCACTGGACAGCCATGGAGCAGACTATGGGTGCTGGCCCCTGCCCCTCAGGGCTTGTGTGACAGCAGCTAGCCCAGGAGCAGAGAAGCAGGCAGGACGCAGTCCAGGGCTGGGCAGGCAGCACAAGGGACAGCTCAGGAGAAGCAGTGGCAGGAGAGCAGAGGTCAGGGGGTAACTGGCCAGAGGGGCCAGCAGGCCAGGAGCCGGTGCCCAGGCTGTGGGAGGCTGTTCCAGGCACTGGGATGTGCATGAGGAAAGGCAGAGGAGGGAAAGCGGGAGGAGAGAAGAGGAGTGGGGCCAGGGTTGGACAGGCTGGCGGGTGCAGGGGGGCGCTGAGGAGTGGCAGTGAGCTGGGTAGCGAGTGGGGAGCAGGCCGGGCAGGAGCAGTGTGCCAGGTGCGGGGAGGGACATACGAGATAGGGTGTGTGTGTGCAATGCAGGCAACAACAATCAAAGCACTGAGCCAAGTCAGGGTTTTCAGGCTGTCCCCATACTGCAGGAACAAGGGGGTGTGGCCTGGGCGCACCTGCCAGGGAGCATGGAGGGAGGGGGCGTGGCTGGGAGGGGGCGTGGCTTGGACCCGCCTGCCGGGAGCATGGAGGGAGGGGGCAAGGCCGGGGCCCGCCTGCCAGGGAGTGTGGGGGGAGCGGGCGTGGCCTGGGCGTGCCTGCCGGGGGGCCTGGGCCCACCTGGATGGTGATGTCGTAGTTCTTCTCGATGAGCGTGTTCTCGTTCTTGGTCCCGAAGACGATGAGGTTGTGCACTTTGAGGATGCAGGTCCGGCCGGACTCGAAGACGGGCTCCAGGCCGTAGATTGTCCTGGCGCGCCAGGCTTTGCGCAGGAAGCCGGCGCCCACCTCCATGTCCTCGCTCACAACGCGCCCAAAGAACTTGTCCCCCCAGTAGCCTGAGTCGGCCAGGCCCTTGGCGAACACCATGGGGGTCATTTCGATCTCCTCGCCGACTGGCAGAAGGAAAGCAGCGAGTTAGTGGTGGCAGGCGCTGCTGGGAACAGGGCAGCTGAGCAGGCACTAGGCTCTCCCTGCCGGAGTGTGCAGCAGGGGCAGCAGGTTGGGCCCCTAGTGCAAAGAGAGATAGGGAGGGCAGCACACTCAGGCCCAGGAGGAGGAGGGTGGGGAACAGCTCCTGCTGCATGTTAGCGCCCTCCCTGGCTGACTGGCAGCATGGAGCTGGAGGAGCCCCTCGCTGCAGGGCCTTGGGAAGAAGCTCCAGGTCTGCAATCAGTGAGCTTGACGTCTGGCTGGCATTAGCCAGCTGCCCAGCACAAGGCCTGGCACAGAGACACCGGCTCATTAGGGAGGAATGGCTGGATCCGGCCATGCCGCGCTTTGTGGTCACCCCTCCCACTGGGCACCCTGCCCCACCCCGGCCCAGCATCAACACGTGCCATGAGGGGGCACTGGGCTTACTCTGAGCCCAGCAGTAAGGGCCTGGCCAGCACTCACTGCACCTCTGGCTGCTCCCACTTTACCTTCAATTTCTTCTCTGGAGATGAATCCCGACAGCACTAGAGGAGAAACAGAGCCCTGGCTGTTAGTGCCCTGAGGTGGCTGGGCCTGACTATCAGCTGTTCATCCCAGCCCCCTCCCTGCCCCCCCTAGGGACAGCCAGACCTGAAAGTGCCCTGGCAGTGCCCGCGCACGCCTGCACCGGCGTGACACAGTAACTACACCGAACGCTGGGCCCTGCTGCGCCCTCGCTCTCAGGGCCCTGCTTGCAGCTGGGCCAGACGCCGGAGGGAGGAGCAGTGGGATAGGGCCCCTAGGCCCAGGGCCGCCTTGTCAGAGAGACCAGCAGACAGGCCAGCTTCTACCCTTCAGGAGAACAGGCCAAGGCCCAGCCATTGGAGGGACTCTCGGCACAGGGCTGGATTCATTCCCTGCCCCAGGTTCAGATTGCTGGGTGATGGAGCATGGAGAAGGCTCTTTACCGCAGGCCAAGAGTTGCTCACATTCCCCTCAGGAAGAGCTTGGAATCGTAACCTCTCGGCTGCCACAGCTAAAGCGCCGTTCCCAGCCTGCACAGCCGGGTACCCCCTGGTGCCCCCCGGCCCCCCATACCCCACCTGCTCCCATTTCCTCATCATCCAGTACCCAACCAACCCCCTGCATCCCTGGCCTCCCATCACCCAACTCGCACCCAGCGCCCCTGGTCCCCACATCACCCAGTACCCAACCGGCCCCCTGCTCCTCTGGCCCCCCGGTTAGCAGTTACCCAACTCGCCTCCCCAACACTGTCACCCAGTACCCCTCCCAGTCCCGCTCTCCTGTCCCCCAACTCATTGACCAGTATGCAACCCACCCCCTCACTCCCCTGCCCCCCATCACCTGGTACCCAGCCCATCCCCCTCTCCCACCTCTTGTCTACCCTATCACACAATACACAATGGCCATTGCCCACTCCTGATCTCTCTGCCCTCTCCAATTGCCTGGAATCCAACCTGCCCCCGCTCCTGCCCCCATTGCCCGTTATCCAACTCATTCCTCTGCTCCCACCCCCGACGTCCAGTAACCAACCTCCTCCTCCCCCATGCCCCATACCCAACCAACCTCACCTTCTGCGCTGAGTAGGAAGTCGGTGGAGTCGGTGCCATACTCATTCTCGATGGTGCACTGGTACACGCCACAGTCCTTCCGGGATGCCTGCACAATGGCCAGGGCTGCCTGCCCCTCATCACCTGAGCTGAAAGACAATGGAGCCAGCCTGGAGATTAGTGCTGGGCAGCCCTGTAGTATCTGTATTGTGGTAGGGCTTATGAGCCCCAGCTGTGGACCACAACCCTACTGTGTGAGGAGATGTACATACCCACCCAGCCAATGAAAGGACAGGCCCTGTCCCACAGAGCTTTCAGTCTGACTTCAGCCCTGCAGTGGGTACATGTGAATTGAAAGCCACGCGAATGCTACCAGGAGTGAAGTATGCAGCACATTGGGAAAGGGATCATCCTGTGTGATCCAGCGAGACACAACCCAGGGGGTCTCAGGAAGCCACCTTGCTGCTTCCTGATACTCAGGAGCTATGGGATTATTATGATTTCCTGTAGATTGTACTTGAGGAGAATGAAAAAGAAAAGAGACACGACCCCTTTCCCACAGCAGTCCCCTTAAACTCCAGCAGGCTGGGAGGAGGACAGTTTCTCAGATTTGAGTCCTTCTTTTTAGGGGACAAAGGTGGGAATCTTCCTCACATTCTCTGTAGTGAATACAGATGCAAAGAATTCATTTAACTTCTCTGCAATGGCCTTGTCTCCTTGAGTGCTTCTTTAGCATCTCAATTGTCCAGTGGCCCCACTGATTGTTTGGCAGGCTTCCAAATTGTTTTGCTGTTAGTTTTTAAGTCTTTTGCTAGTTGCTTCTCAAATTCTTTTTTTGGCCTGCCTAATTATAGTTTTACATTTGACTTGCCAGAGTTTATGTTCCTTTCCTGGAGCTGGCTTTGCTGTTGCTAAATCAAAGCTCGTTTGGGTATGTCTACATAGGCTGCAGTCACACCTCCTGGATGCAGTGTGGATACACCCTCAGAGTGGCAAGGCTAGATTTAACACATCAGCCACAGGATATGCACAATGAGTAAAATACAGCAAAACTGGCAGATTACCTCCGTCTGGCTTCTGCTACAGGGAACTCGTCCTTGTACCACGTCAGCTTCGAGTCACTCAAAATATTGAAGAACTGGCACCAAAGTTTCAGATTTCCTGATGCATCAGAAAATTGTTCTGCTCTGATCTTACGAATTAGCTGGGGGGCTAAGGACAAAAGTGCAGAGACGGGAGTGGTGTGAGACCAACAACATACATATCAGTTCCACTCCACAGACTAGCCCTTGGTCATTCAGTCTTGTTACCAATCCCTGGGATTAGCATACGCCCGTAGCACAGCTTTCACCAGGCAGGCTTTCAAAGTGCTACACAAACAGATACAAACTATATAAAAGGAGGAATGCAGCACAGCAGCTGTTCGCAACAATGGGAAATGAAGAAAAATACCAGATCCAACCTGAAGTGCCGAGGGAACTCAGGGAGGCAGAAGGCATTCACCAGAGTGGGAATTTTTGCTGTACACATCTGCTTTTTCCCTTGGATCTCAAGTGGCCCCGAGGAGATATCTTCAGTTTTACAGCTCATCTGAAGGCTAGTCTCTTACTTCCTCCCCACAATGCCTTCAGAGACCCCAACAGCACTGACCACGAAGGTGGAGCGCCACCTATGAGTCTGCACCACCACTTCCTGCACCACCAGTGTAGTGAGTATCTCCCATCCTCCTCCGAGCCACCCTGACCTAGCTTAGCTTGTCAGGTGGCAGATCTCGGCACTGGGTGGTCAATGGCACCAAACCACTCTTGTTTTGGTGGCCTTAACAGAAATTTGATATCAACACTTTAAAATATGTAAAATATGAGACAGGAAACAGATCGGCCAGTGCTGCAGTGGGACCGAGGACTGCTCAATGCTCTCCAAACTTTACTTACTGCATAATCAGGTTTGTATCTTTAATGTGGGGGAGTGGAGGGGAAAGGTAAGGCAGCCTATACCAGGCTTCCTCTGTGTGTGCAGCACAGCAGAGACCAGGACAAGTTTTCAGATAGCCTTCACTGATGTAAGCAGAGTCTGGATGAGCTCTCCCCTGACACCTAGTGGTGAGCTGTGGAAAAAGACTTCAGAAGCTGATCTTTTTTGCGTAGGTGCTCAGCATGATGGGATTGCTTATCCAAATGATCAGTTGTGGCTGGTGTTGGATTCCCCAGTCTCCTTGTCATTGGGGCAGGAGTAATAAAGGGTTGTTATCCTTGTGTGTAAACCGAGGGCAGTAGAACTGTACCTGGCATTTCCCAATGGAGGGACTCACCCTCAACTGAACAACACTCGCTAGGCAGGGGACATGGGTTCCAAAGTATAATAAGTTGACAGAAGATGGGAGCAGATCTTGATAGTGGGTGGTCTGGGTCTTGTTTAAGGATTATAGACACTATTGGATCTTGTCTGTCTCCATGATATAATAAAAGTACTAATTTAGATTAAATTGAGAATCTTGTTACATACTGCAGAAATGAAATCACTGATATCTAGATCTAAGAATTAGATTTACTTTGGGAGTGATAGGGAAAATTTGCCCCCCCTGTCCAACCTAGGTTATTATTTGCTTGCAGCATTTATTGTATTAGGCCCAAAGGCCTATAGTAGTCCTGTTATATATATATATAAAGTTTGCATTTGCATTCTTTTTTTATGTTTATTATCTGTACAGAGGGCATTCAGGGAAATGAAGAACCAAAAGAAGGAAATAAGAAAGGAGTGTTCTTGTTTTTTTTTTTTTGCTTTATGAATTTTAGCCTGTGTATAATGTAAAAGAAAGAAGGGAGACTGCAGACCACCCACACAAACAAAAAAAAACAATAGAAACACATATGGGAAAAGAAATATGGAAAACTGAAAAAGCTTGTGTGATACTCTCAATTATAACTCCCAAAAATAAGGGAATTTGCTAATTTGCTAATTTATTTTAAAACTTAATTTGTAAAAAAAACAGGCAGAGGGGGGAGAGCTTCCTCTGCATCTACTGCATGCATGTGCCTACTAAAGTACCTCCGCTGCCCTGATCAAAAGGAAGGTGTGGTCGATTTTTCCACAACAATTTCCACAGATGGGGGATCCACAGATGGCATCCCTGGATCATCCCCTGGATCGAGTTCCGCTGGCGGTTCCCCCCAGACAAGGTAAGGAAGGATCTGAAAAATCTGGAGGAGGGTCTGGGAGGCTGAGAGGACTGAGGAGGGCAGGCTGAGAGCTCTGGCTGGATCTGAACTTTTAACATCAGGCAGCCAGGCGGACGCCTTCTTGAGGTTAGTTTGACCGTGTAATTCCCGGTGTGGTAGGTCCTCCGTGTTGTGTGTGTGTTTGGTTTTGGAAGTGTTTGGAAGTGCCTCGAAGCCTAAGCCAACCGGCGGCCTCCGCGCTTTTCGGGTTCTTTCTTTTCGGGGGTCAGGAGGGGGGAGGGTCCCAGAGCGGTCAGTCGCCCAGGGCGCGTGCCGCAGGAACGTGTGTGTGTGTGTGTGTGTGTGTGGTGTGATTGCCAAGCGGCCAGTGGCAAGGTTGTGGCAAAAGCTAAAGACGGTGGAGAAGGCTAGTGAGTGACCGGGAGTGCCCAACCCTCAACCCGCAAGGAAGAGACTGTGGAACTGGCTCCTGGCAGGCAGTGGCAGGAGTGGCTAACTGGTCGTCCGTCACCAGTCCCCCCGCCCTTACCGCCCCCCTCTCCCCGCTCTTTCCTGTGACGCCCCCTGAGCACTGCCTTCACCTTGCCTTCCACCGGAGCTATTCCCCACCCCTTCCCTTCGATAAGCCTCGGCCCTTAGGGAAGAGGAGGGGAAGCCCAAGAACTGCACCGACCGCCGGAAGCTACTGCAGCACCGTTGGTTTGAAGGCTGGTGGCTGGGCTGAGAAGAGAGGAGTGCCGGCTTTTCTGTTAGCCCCCCGCCCCCCGCCGGCTACCCGCCGGCAGAGGCGCGGCTGCGGTCTCGGAACCTCTGATGTGGCGGCCACCTGTGCACTAGTGGCAGAGGTCCACTGGCCATAGAATACGGCCGTCGGCATTCCATAAAGCATTGGCATTGCTTGATGGAAAACTGGAGAAGAGGGGTGAGCTGAGGGGGGGAACCGAACCCAAAAAGACGCCTGCCACATATAGGTATTTAAATTATAATCAGTCGATATATAAATACTAATGATAAAAAAATAAAGAATAAATATTGGTAGAAATGAGATGATCCAAAGTTTCAGTTTCCCTCTGAGAGAGTTGATGAGAGACAAGATTGTACACTCAGGGGGCCCACTCCTGTGTTGTGAAGGTTGTTTTGTGGTGGTTTTGTGTTTGTTGTTATGTGTCCCCAAGGTTAAAGTTTAGGAACTAGAAACCAACCCTAACTGGGATGACCCTGGGGAAGAGTGGCCCTAGAGATGGCCCTAGCCATAAGTCAGCAGGCAAAGGAGCAGTCAAATAGGCCAAGAGTCCTAATTGCCGTAAATGGAGCCCCACAGCCTAGGAATGTGCCAGTGAATAATCAAAGTATTAGAGTTACACCTGACTGATGTGGTGTGTTTTGTTGTTGGTTTGTGTGTGTGGGCTAGCCTGTCTGTTAGGTGTTTTATATTTGGTGTTATTTTGTTTATATTTAGTGGGTTGTACTTCAGCTGGTTGTGTCCATACAGGGGCATGGGTGTACGGGGGGGACGGGGTTCATGCAGGAAGTGAGCAGATCTAATGGGAGAGAACCACAAGAGAAGGGCTAGGAAGTAGAACAAGAATACCAAGAGAGAATAGATAGGAAGCTGCTGCCCAGCCGAGCTGATGGAAAGAGATTGAAATGGTGGTGAAATCAAATTAAATTAAATTTGTGTGGAATGGTGTGTAATCACTCTGGTGTAATCCTGGCCGTTCACAAAGAGGGATACAGAGCAGATGCAGGCACAGGGACAGAGACAGAGACCGACCTGAAGCCTTCCCTGTTTCCTTCCTCTCCCCTGTACCTGTGAGCACCCTCCCCTCCAAGCAGGTTGAGCATTTGTGGATGCCAAACTGCCTGAAATTTTGCCTAAACTAAGCAAGACCATTTCCCAAGTGTAGAACCAGCAAGACCAAAAGTTGAGGGAGAGTAGTCTCTCCCTTTATGCTGTTAAGAAGGTTTTTATTTTTTCTGTTTGTGCTGTTGTTTTCTTTCCTATTCTTATGTCTGTAGCCCTGCTATTATTCTTCTTATAATGTAAAAGGATGTTTGTTGTTAGAATTATCAAGAGAAAATTGTTGAAATAAATGAAACAAGTCACGTTGTTAAAAAATAATATAAAATAGCTGTATATAAATAGATAAATGGGGGGTATATAAAAGGCCCACCCTAATAGATAAAAAAAGTTCAGTCCCTCCCCACTAAACCTTGCTAAATAGTGCCGTAAAAAATGAAAGGAACTAAAAGAAAAAAGCGGCAAGGCAAAAAAAGGGAAAGCAAAAGGAAAAGTAAAAAAAGTAAGTTGAGGAAAGTTAAAGAAGGAAAGTAAAACTGTCTGTGAATAATTATTGGAAGATTAAGCAATAAGACTAAATGTGAATAAATCAGGCATAAAATCATTTTAAAAAAAAATCATTTGACTATAAAAGATAAAAATTTTTGTTTTTACAATCTTTGTTTTAAAAAAATAATTGTTTGTTATTTAATTAATTTGTTTTGGAAATTTGTAAAACAAACAAAAAGTTAGTGTTAATTTTGGAAAATTTTAGTAATTTATAAAAAATTTGGTAAATAAATTAATTATAAATAAGGTAGAAAATGATTCAATTTAAAAACAGTAAAAAAATAAAATATGTCTGTAAACCCCACACAGCCTAAAGCCAGGTTAAGTTAAACAAGATTTTAAAAATCAAAAAAAAGAAAAAAAAAAAAAAACAGAAGTTAAAAAAAAAAAAACATGTATAAAAAAAAAAAAAAAAAAACAAATAAAAAAATAAAAGGAATAAATTGGGTAAAAACATTATAAATATAGAATTTTATAATTGTAATATTTTAATACCTTTATTAAATTATATTATTATTTATTTAAATGTAATTAATTAAATAATTGTTTAAATTTAAAGTAAATGTTTGTAAGTATAAATTAATTTTTGTAAAAATTTTTAAACAACATAAAATGTAAAAATAATGCATAACAAAAACATAAGTGTGGTGTGGTAACAATATTGTAAAGGCCACAATGTTATGTGTACAATGCAAATTTATGCACACTAGCCTTTCTAAGCTGGAAACCAATTTTTAGGCAGGCCACTCCCAAGCTACAAGCTTTAATAAATTTATTAATGTAATACTCAATAGGGCACCTAATGCAACTATCAAAATGACATTGCTGTAAACTAATGCTTAATAATTTTATGTTAATATATAGATGAAATGTGGCAAGAGAATAATGAATGTAAGCTCTTTTTGCTATATGCCAAGAGCTGATTGCTGCTGGAGTCCAGAAGGAAACTACTCTAAGTACTCGGCCTCTGCCCAACACCTCCACCCTCATCTTCCCATGAGAACTGCCCACATCTTCTCATTGACCTGACTAAGTGCTCATGCTGACCACTCGGTCTGCTGCATGTTTCTTGATGTAACAACCTTTCCTTTGTCCCTTCCGAAGATGTGGCAACCTTCCAGTGCTACTTCTAAACAACAGAAGAGGTGGACAAACTGAAGCTTTAACCCTTACTTTCTTGGAATTGACAACTAAGCACAACCTCCTTGCCTCCAATCCGAGCAAGTGACAAGCCTCCAAGCCTCTCCAAAAGCCAGGTGAGTGTGGCTGTAACCTCTCTGCAAAAAACTCTCTGCTGAAGAAACAAGCTAAAAGAACCTGATTAACAAGGTGGAATGAAACTTCTGGAAATAATGGCCCTGAAAGAACATGCACGAAACCATGATATCCTAAACAGCCAGAAGTGCCAGTCCCTCGGGTCAGACTCCCCAGTGCACCCGCCAGAGACAGGTCAACCAGCCTCCCTCTCACCTGGTGCTGTTGAGGCGGTCTCTGGCCTGTCAAAGACCAGGGGTCCTGGCCTGGGGGACACAAACTCACGAGACCAAGGTTACTCCCTGCGGCACCCCCACCACCTGACTCCCCGCCTACCCCACCTTTCCTGAGCTTCACTAAACCCCAATAAAGAGAGGGACTATAATCAGACTAAAAAGGACTATAAGGGGGAGAAAAAATTCTGGAGGGTTGATGCTAAAAGAAAATTGTTGGAATGCTTAGGATTGTATTTTTATGGACAAATCAATAGCAAAAGCAGATTGGTACATTGGGACAAGTTAAGAGATTTATTTTCGCACAACAAGATTGGTCGGGGCGGGGGCGGGGAAGAACAGATTTAAAGCCGGCTGGGTATCATCATCAGGTGTTCAGCCAAGTGCATGATCGTGTCAGTCTGAGATGCTGAAGTGATTAGTGGATGGGATCAGGAGTGGATGGCGGGGGGATCAGAGTGACCAGTCATGGGCCAGGAGAGGTTCCACCAGACATGTCAGGCAGAGGCACCCATTCAGGTTTTCTCAGAGGTCCAGCTGACCTGTATGGGCCTGATAATTATGGACATTGGAGGCCTTCTGGTGTATGAACATCTTCAGAGAGTGCACATTCTGCATAAGGAAGGTCCTGCCAGGCCTTCCACCCAAGTGTTTGTAATGCCAGGAAGCCTGCCAAGCACATGTAAGATTGGGTGATTCACCAAGACATTTGGGAAATCAAGCCACCTGATATGCCTAGCCAATTCATAGTTAGAAATTCAAAAAATATGTGTATTGAAAGAACCATATGGACCACCGCTATTAGAACTAATGAAAGCTTTGTGGATAGTAGTATAAATGGAAAGATGATGCATGTAGACAGAAGTTGTAACAAGTTTGTTAAGTGTTTAGACCAAGAGTAAGAGACAACAGGACACCTAATTCTTGTACTAAACACCTTTGTAGATATTGTAGAGACCACCATTTACAAGACATACACACCAATTTACCAAACTGTACTTTTGTTTGGCCCATTGCCTTTAGCTACCTTATAGTATTTTTGTCCTAATCCCTTGTAATTAGCAGTCATATATTATCTAGTGCCTGAAAAGAGTAGAATTTGTTTGTAGTCTTACCAAAATATTATTTGTTCTATATATTAAATAGCAAAATTACCTAATTTCAGAATATAATTATAATTTATATAATGATTTATATATACACAATTTTTTATTTTTATAAGCCTAATTTATTTGTTTTTATTTATATTAATATAATGTTATTTATTTTATTATTATTATGTTTTTTATTATATATTATTATTATTATTGCTTTATTGATGTTTTAGTTGTTATTGTTTGTAATGGATGCATTTATTATTGTTTGGTATGGTTAATAGTGTAGCTTTTAATTGTAATGATAGTTATGGCCTTGATGCTAGTCTAAACCCTTGTCCTAATAAATTATAGTTCTTAGAGCTGCTTTTAATAAATGATGATTTAGCCCTTCCTAAACGAAAAACTCCCCTTTTAGCCCTTGTTAGAAACAAGCCTTCGTTTATTTGAAATGATCTCTGAAAAATTCCGAAATCAATAATTGATTGCCAATTCAGGAATTAATAAAATCACAAAATATAAAGAAGATTTCGCTTGCAATTCAAATTCCATTAAAGCAAATTATTTAGAAAAAATTTTTGAAAAAAATCCCTAGGTTAGTATTAAGGATTATATGATAGGGAATATTTAAAGGCCATTAAGCCATAGTGTCTTGTTGCTTTATATATTTATGCAAGGGCATTTATTCTCCAGTTATATATTAAATCTGTAGAGAGGGTTTCAGATTGCTTTAGAAATTTTAGAAGTTTTAGCCAAAGAGAGAGGGCACCAAGGAAAAGATTGCTTTAGAAATTTTAAAATAAGAAAAGTGTGTCAGTAACAAAAAACAAGACACTTACTAAAAAAACAATACATATGCAATGGAATAAATAAACTGGAAAGATGGAATGAAAATTTAAAGTAAACTGCCAATTGATACTCCCAAATAACAGGAGAATGTGTCTCTTGCAAGAGACTACCCAATATGCACCGGCAGTGAGACCCCCCCTAAATAGCTGAAATCACTAAGAGCTGTGATAAGGAGGTGGGGGCCTGAAGACATCTTAGTGAGTAGCCTGCTGGGTGGCTAGCAGAGAGGCGTGGTGAGCAGCGAGCAGAGAATCTGGTGGAGATGGCCAGAGCAGAGCCCCACAGAGGCATGGCAATCGGCTGTTGGGGCAATGAGCGAGTGCCTGAGCAGTGCAACGTGTAAGGTGCCTCCTTACCCCCTCCCCCCACCTTTCACACAGGGTGGGAGATGAACTCTGCAGATGAACCTCTGAACTCTGGGGCTGCACTGGCCAAGGACAGCAACTGTGAGTGGGGTACAGAGAAGGGATAAAGCACAGTTAAAGGGACTTTTGGGTTGCTGGACTTAAGACCATTGGGGAAAAGGACACTGCCCAACTTACTTGCGGGTGGGTCTTTTTGCTCATGGTTTGTGTTTATGAACCCTAGTTGCAGTATTTTCCCAAATTAATGCTGAGTTAATTCCCTCCTTTTATTAAAAGTTTTTGCTACACTCAGACTCTGTGCTTGTGAGAGGGGAAGTATTGCCTCTTAGAGGTGCCCAGGGGGTGGTGTGTAATTGCCCCAGGTCACTGGGTGGGGGCTCGAGCTGGTTTTGTGTTGTATTGTTGAAAAGGAACCCCTAGATGCTGAACCTGACCCTTGTTGCTGCTGGCTCCACCTGGCAGAAGCGTTACACTTAGATCCCTCATGACACAGAGATTGGGCAAGTCCCATCTCTGGTAACTCAAGTGATCACAGCATCATCGCTCTAACACCGAGAGCCTCACAGTGAGCTACAATGTGGTCTACAGTGAATTCTCCTTTGGGGGCTCTGCAGATCCTTGGGTCCCAGCCCTTACGCTAATCCTGGCTCTGCTCCTCCTAACCCTAGAAAGCCTCAGCAAAGCCTGTCTCTCTAGTGTTGCTGGCGGTGGGTGTCTCCTGCTCTTGGTATTGTGTGTGTTCCGGATGCATACTCTAAACGGGGGGGCCTGGGTAATTACTTAGTAACTGTACAGGCTTTGGGAACGTGAACTGCTCATGATTCTGCTCTGCTTTCCAAACTACACAGAAAAAGAAGTGGATCCTTCCCCACCCGGGCTGAGAGAAGGGGACACTGGTATCTGAAATGGCAGGGTTCTTTACCCTGGTGTGACTTCTCCATTCACCTGCCTTCAACGGGAGCCCCTTCAGGCTGGCCTGTACCCATGTCAAAGGAAGGACAGGCATGGGTAGGTCTGGAAACCTGTGGAGATTTCAAATTCTGCATGTTACCCATTCCCAGATGTCCTGGTGGCTCCCTGCTACTGCAAGGACTCGTCACTGCTTCGTGCTGCTGTCCTACGTACTCCCACAGCAACCCCTCCAGGCTCTCAAACTCTGGGGGTTAGTGTGTGCCATATGCAGGGGGTGGGGGGGGGTAGAGTGTGTCTGCATCTCTCCTACCTGGGGGTATCCCATGCTGTCCTCGCCTCTCATGCTTTTCCTACCTTTAAATGGATTGTTTGTTTTCCTCGACTCCCCTGCCTGTCCTTCCTGCTTGGTAACTTCAGGGCCTTCAAGGGTCCTACTGATTTCCTCTGAGGGCTCCTCGTACGCCTTGGGAACTTCAAGTGTCGCCATCTTTCTGAGAAGGGTTGGGGAGTGTCGGTCCATAGGAGGAGACAGAGTTGGGACAGGGGCTTGTAACAGAGCTGGGTTCTTCCTGGACTGTCGGGGAGACACAGTGGGGCTGTCCCTCTTCAGATGCACTTGGCTCTCTGAGGCTGCAGCCTCTGCCTCCTCCACCTGCTTGCTTTTGGCCAAGTATATCTTGCGTCGAGCCCCGGAGGCAAGCTCCTCTGGTGTGGCACAAGGTAATGCTGCAACCAGGTCACTGGAGTTCTCCTTCGTGCTGCCTTCAAGATGCAGATCAGAAAGCCCATCATCTGCCTGTCCTGTTCCCTCCAGGGGCACGTTACCCACCACGATAGAAGGGACAGAAAGCAGGGCAGACCCTTCTGGTTCAGAGGCCTCCCTAGCTGGCAGTGTGCTACATGCTAAAGGACTGATACCCAGAGCCTCTTTGCTGGTAACTAACTCTTGGTTAATCATTCCCGTGAGCCTTCTAGACGTTCTGGGGCTTAAATGCAAGCTCTCTGCACTTTGGAAGAGTTGGTTATTTTGCACCCTTTCTAAGATTTTCCTTGATGTGCCGGGGCTTAGCCCTGCAATGCCCACTTCCAACAGTGCTTTCTCCTCCCCAGCAGGCTGGCTCTCTTTCTCTTCAGTCTCAGTGTCCTTCTTTGTGGGGCCCTTACTTTTATCCGGCTCCGACGAGGACATTTTTAAAAGCAGAAGTAAATAATTCTTCAAGGAGGACACTAGGTTTCTGTGCTGTACTTTGTGCTCCAGGGATACCTCCCCATCCGGAGTTCTCTCTTCAGCCCGCGGGGTGAGCAGCACCTCCATTTTCAGTTCAGATGTACCTGTAGAGGTCATGCTGTTTCTCCCAGCTGCAGCCACTGGCTCTTTGCCTGGAGTCACAGCTCTCTGCTCACTTTCCTCCCCACTCTCAGGAGTCAGTGACACAGGTGCCAGCTTGGCACTGCGCTCCATGGCAGGGCTGACTGGAAGCTGCTCGCGGTGAGGCATAGCAGCTAGCGTTAGTGCAGATCCATTTGTTTTCCCAGTCTCCATTTCTCTTTTCACGTCACCTGGTGGCTGGGCTGCCGATTGTTTCCCATCAGCAGGGGCTTCTTTGACTGGAGAAGGGGAAGCTGAGCCTGGTGCTTCCACAGACTCGGAGATCTCTGCAATGGCAGTGGGATGCAGCTCTTCCTTACTCACCTGGGTGGAGACCGGAGTTGCCTGTTTAGGTACCCAGGACACCCCACCCACCACTCCACCTGCTTGCTGTGAGGTCTCATGGAAGGGCTCCACAGGGTTTTCCTCTACCTCTGTGCAGGACAAGCTGTCCCCTAGCCAGCTTCCAGCTGGCTCGGATTCTGCAGTTAATGGCTGAGCAATCTTCTCACCCTCCCCCATTCCACTCCAGCAGGCACCTGGTTTAAGCAGGGCTTTGCCTCCAGGCATATGACTTGCTTTCTTCAATGCTGACCCAGCTGTAGCTAGCTCCTCATTCTCCTCACTTGGAGTTGGTCTTTGCTGGGTCTCTTTGCCTGGGAAATTCAGGGAATGCCCTGCTCCCTCCTCTTTCCAAGGTGGATGTTCCTCCCAGCTGGGCTGTGTGAGGCCAGGAGATCCAGCAGGAGGCCTCTGGGAACTCTCTTCACATATTTTCAGCATCCCTGTTCCTCGCGGCCTGGGGCTGGATGGCTGTTTAGACTGCTCTGTCTCTCTCTCCATGCAGATGGGCTTCCCTCTTGTGAGCTCCTTTAATTGGCTGCCTCGAGGATTAGTGTCCTCCGTTGGCTCCAGCGCTGAATGTTTCAGGTCACTGGTGGACAACACTACCTGCTTCACTGCCTCCCGAGCCTAGGAACAAAAGGGAAACCATGATTATGTTATTGCCTGGATTCACTTGGTGTTAACTTAGCACCCTGGGCCCATCTACACTACACTGCACGGGGTCTGGATACCATATTGGATCATGGTCTGGTCTTGCCTCTGTGGATAGGACCAAACAGGTAGGGCCTGATTACAAGAGGGGTTGAGGGACACTAGATGGGGAGGCCCTGAGTTACTACAGAGAATTTTTCCCAGGTGTCTGGCTGGTGGGTCTTGCCCACTTGCTCAGGGTCTAACTGATCACCATATTTGGGGTCGGGAAGGAATTTTCTCCTGGGTCAGATTGGCAGAGACCCTGGGGGGTTTTCACCTTCCTCTGCAGCGTGGGACATGGGTCACTTGCAGGTTTCAACTAATGTAAATGGTGGATTCTCCATAACTTGAAGTCTTTAAACCATGATTTGAAGACGTCATTAACTCAGCCAGAGGTTGGGGGTCTATTACAGGAGTGGGTGGGTGACGTTCTGTAGCCTTCAATATGCAGGAGGTCGGACTAGATGATCACGATGGTCCCTTCTGACCTTAAAGTCTATGAGTGCCCCATGCTCCCACTGATTGCAGTTGGACCTGTGAGGGTTCAACACCTCTGAAAAATCAGGCCCTTACTTGTAACTATGCTCCTGCCATGCAAAGACCATGGCTGCAACACAGCTCCATCACATTCAATTCTCTTCTCTACACGTTCTCATACAGCACTCAACACCGTAGCATTGGAGCACCTTCCAACAGTGCATTAATCAACATGACTAGCTTCTGTCATGTGGTGTTTGTTCTCCCAGCATCTCCTCAGGAGGAGACGTGCGTGCAGTTAAGTGTCTTGTTGGATTTTTTAACGTTATTGTTTTAAATGTCCATGCTCCTTTGTGCTTATGTTAATGAAGGCAAGATCAAGGAAACATGCCTGGCACTTGGAGCCGAAAACAGGGAAGTTTCTGATGGGGAGTTCACGCTGCAGTCTCAGACCAGCCACTGAGGAAGTTGTGTTTCCCTCACTGATGAGCTTATCTCTTATTGCAGAGTGCTCCATGGGCTGGAGGAGCGGAGTTGCTAACCGGAGTCTTTGTGCCAGAACTTTCCCTTTGCGTTACGCAATTGTAACATGTCAAGAAATGGCACACACAAAGCACATAAGCCTGGGGATGCCCATTTCCCAGTAAAAGTGGTATGTTATTGCTGACTGCAAATCCCAAAATGTAGATGTCATGATGAAACAATAGGAGAATCACTCTCTCCCATCTCTCCTTTAGCAATTCATAACATTCATGTGAAAAGGGCATGGGGATGCCAGAACAGAGGTTCTTCTACCCCAGCGTCACTCTCCAACAATGATCAGTACAAGAAGCTGCAAGAGACCCCTCAACTGGCAAATATGGGATAATCTCCCCCCTGTAAAGGTCTCATCCTAACCCCTAATAGTGAGAGATCAGTTTAAAGATGGAAGCAGGAGGTTTTATCTCCTTTCCAAAACTTTTTTAAACATCAACTATTATAACTAGATATTTCTGATATCCATATAAACATCCGGTCTCCCTCTGCTAAATTCTTGCTACATTCTTGACCACTCTGATGTCCTGTGGCAATGAATTACACAGTCTAATTACATGTTGTGTGAACAAGTATTTCCTTTTATCAATATTGACTTTGCCACCTTCCAGTCTCTTGTGTCTTATTCTTGTGTTATGAGAGAGGGAGAACTGAAGACGTTTCCAATTTACCTTCCCTAGGCCAGTCATTATTTTATATACTTTTATCATGTCCCCTCTTATCTATCTCCTCTCCAAGGTAACAATCCCAATCTTTTATCTCTTTGTATGAGAGTTTTTCTAGCCACTAATCATTCTTGTCACCCTTCTTTGAACCCCTCTAGTTCCTCAATATCTTTCTAGAGATGGGGTGGCTAGTGCTGCCCATGGTATCCAGATGAGGCTACTCCATTGATTCACATAAAGGCACTAGTATATTCTCCATATCATTCACCATCCCACTCCTTACACAGCCTAACATTCAGTTTGCTTTTCTGACCTCAGCTGCACATGGAGCAGAGGTTTCACTGAGCTGCCTGCAACGATGTCCAGAGCTTTTTCCTGAGTTGCCAATTCGTTCAGAGCTCTGTAAGGTGTATGAGTGGTTCAAATCATTCCCTCCAATGTACATCACCTGGCATCCTCCCCTCTTCCCTGTGGGGCAGTAGCCTTCCCCGGTCCTTCCATTTGGGCAAGATGAAGTTCAGGGTCACAGCAGCATCACTGCTGATGTGCCATGTGGCCATGCGATCCTCAGCCATTACCCTTCCCTCTCAGTACCACATTAGCAGTGGGGTTTGGCATCCACAGCCATGTATTCTTGATGGAAGAAGGTCACGGCTCAGAGTACAAGTTCCCCCTCCCTCACACAAAGCAAGACTCTCACTTGTGCCTGAGCCCACACACTGCTCCATATCACCTAATATAGTCAAGTGACAAGCAGCCTCCACTTCAGCCTTGGTGATGCAGAGACCATGTGCTTCTGAGTGCTGAAACCTCTTGAAAAACCTGATAAACCACTTATGTGGCATCCGACTATGGGCACGGAGGAGGCCCTAATACTCTCCATTAGCTGAACAGAAGTGCAAAAAGCTGTTTCCCTGAGTCCCCGTTAGCAAATCATCTGCCCTGCAGGGCACTCAGAACAGTCCCCAAGAACCTCCAATACACTCACTCCTGAGCTTCCCCCAAGAGAGGAGGAGCTGAAATCAGAAAATCCCTAGGAAGCTGTTAATAAAGCATTTCCCGCAGAAAGGATCCGAGAGAACTGGCCTCTCCAGCAGTCATATTAACCCACAAACCCTTTGTTACCATGGAAGGCCGGTTGCAGGCACTCACCCTGCCCTGTGTCCTCCAGCTCTCTCGGAATAGGAGAGTTGAGATTCGAAGGTTAGAACCCCAGCGAATGCAGAGCTAAGGTCCCTCACACCCCCACTTTACAAGAGCGTTAGCTAATACCAGCAAGCAAAACACAAACGTTAGAGAACCAGGAAACAAAGAGCTAAGGTGACATTTCCCACACAACCTCAACTCTGCCCTACATCCATGTCCAATGGAATGGTACAGCAGGACTCTGATTCACACAGTTCAATGGGCAATCGGTGTAGCCAGTTCACCTCCACTGGCCATGGGGTACTTGCTACTGTTTCACAGGCATCACCAGAGACCCTCTGACCTGCCTCAAAAGAGGCTCACAATACAGAACAGGATTTCCCAATATTGTCTTTTCTGGAATTGCCACAGGAGTGTTCTCAAATTCCAAAGGGGAGAAGCAGCAGGAGAGGTGACAGCATACGGCAGCGAACTTTGTAACAGCATGGCCTGTGTGGTATGAGAGAGAATGAGGGATGGACAGCCTATAACCACTCCTCCACCTGTGCATCCACATAGGGAAGCGCAGGTCTCAGTGTCACAGGTATGTTGGCAATCAAGAAGAGTGATGGGTGTGCGGCTGTGATTAGCTAAAGCAGTTCTGGCTGCCAGGGTCCAGGTTACAGCACAGCTCCAACTGATTTGAAAGTCTCTTCAGCTGGGCTGTGACGGGCACACACTCAGGGAGAGTCGCTTCCACTGCTCGTGCTGCTGCAGCTACATGCTATTTTTATTGTGCCAGCCCGATGAGAGCTAGTGCTGGTATGTTTCCTCCAGCTGGGAATCACACCCCCAGCTTCAAGTGCAGCCATGGCCATTAACAGTCAAAAAAGAGGATCAAGGACACTAGAAGAGAAGAAATGTTACAACAAGAATGGCAGGCAGGTACTCCCATCGCAAAGTAAGTGAGAATGTTCAGATTCCAAAGAGCAAACACCTGGCAGTGTGACCAGGTAACATCTACACCATCTCCATCACAACCACCCTTGAGGGGCTGTGCCTGCAGCTGCAACACAACACTGCTAAGCAAAACCCAGCTCTGTTTCTTGATATGACTGACAGTGCTGGTGTGCTGAAAGAAGTAGCATGCTTCACTGACAATGAAGAACTTGAGGAACAGCAAATACAGGATTCAGGTGGTGAATTCACCTAAGCAGCCCCCTGGAGAAGGAAGCCCTGGAGGCTCGGATGCAGTCACTAGCGTTAGCCCGTAGCTATTCATTAGTCTGTGGTTATTTTTAGCTTGTGTGTTTTATTCTCCTTTGAACAAAAGAAAAACAGGGTGGGGTGGAAAGATGTAACAGTGACCCCTGGAGACAATGGATACAGACCCTGTCATGGGAAAGGATACTAACCTTGTCATCCCAACCCCATCATGCGACAGACTAGGCAATAAAGTACAGTCTCTTTCCAGCTCCTCTCTGTCAGACTGTTATTACAGTGCATACAATCTTTGAGGTGAAAGAGATGGCCATGGCTTGGACTACTGGGGATGGGACTGGAGAGGAATGAGTCAGTTATGGCAGTGTAACAGAGGAAGACCTGGCAGGCTTGGCAAAGGTGTGGATGAGGGAGGAGACAACTCATGTGACCCCAAAGTGCAAGCCGGGGGATCCAGAAGATGGTGGAGTTACAGAGTGATGGAGGGAAGGGGTGTGTCTGGATGAGTGAAGAGGAGCTCAGTTTGATGTGCTGGCAGCAGACACCCTGGAGGAGAGATCCCTGAGGCAGGCAGACATGCAGGACAGCAAAGACAGGGCCAGTCAGGATGTAGCAGTAAATGTAATCCATGACAGAGGAGATCATCCCATGGGTTGGTCTAGCAGGAGAAGAGCTGGCAAACCTCACAGAATTTGCAACATCTCACAGAAAAGAGCTGCCTTGGATGAGCTTCAATGTACACCATCCTCCCAGAGCTTGTTCATGTCAGCACAGCATGACAATGTCAAGTCAAGGCCTTGTAGTGTGGACACCTTATTAGACCCACGCTGTGAGGCCAGGTGATGGAGCACAAATTCCATTTAACATCAACTGATTAGAAAACTGAATGTTGTCAAAGTATTTCGTAAAGATGCTCCACAGCAAATATAATTAATGTCTGTTATCTGTACTGTAGCAAGAGCACTTCTTATTTTATGGCATTTACACCATGGGCAGAATGAAGAGGAGCAGTTAATTCAGAACCAACTTCTCTGATCTTTGGGTCAGAAGTGGATCAGACTTTGGCTCCACTTTTCTCATTACAGCCAAGCTCTGCTCAGAGGGAATCTATTTGAGATGGTGCTGATGTCAGTACTGGAGCCTGGAAAACACTGACACTAAGGCCCTGTCCAGACCAAGGGAAAGATTTTTGTTTTAAAACTCATGACAGTCAATTAACACATTCTAACCACCACCTAGTACCCAGTGTAGACGAGTTTAACACCTTTAGGAATGCCTTCGCTAGCATAGTTCCAATAGCGTTACTATGACCAGCTAACGTTCCAGACATGACTGTCTTTATCTACACTAGGTGCGAGATGGCATTTATCCACTTGTTCGTTAGGGAGCATGTTTTCTAAGAGGATGCGTTTTCCAGTGTAGACAAAGCCCTAAGGATGGCAGGACATGACTGGTGCCAGACACCATTCTGCTCGGGAGCAAGCAGCACAAAGCCAAGTGGCAGGCAGCGAAGCTCAGGAGCAGTGCTGCTGTGGATTTTTGTGGCACGGCAGGGATTAATGCAGCAGCTTGATGGTAAGAGAAGTGATATGGCCCATGGGGGCTGTGCAGTCAGCTTAAAGAAGGGTCCAGGGGACTGTACTGGGATAACTGCAGAGGACTCCAGGATACAGAACCTCAATTCTTTGAGTGCTTGTTCATGACAATTCCAATCAGGTGTGCGCGCGTGCGGGTGCACAGCAGCCGGAAGATTTTCCCCCTAGCAGTATCCATTGGGTCAGTCTGGGCGCCCACTGGAGTGGCACCATCATGGTACTCAGTATAGGTCCCTACCAGCCCCCCACCCCCTCAGTTCCTTCTTACCGCCAGTGACGGTTAGCTGGAACTTCCCTTTGCTCTTGTCGTGAGAAGCGCATTTGGCAGTCTGTATATCGTTCTCATTAGTTCCATCGTTAGTGTTAAGTAGTTAGTAGGTACTTTATTTAGTTCTTAAGTTTCCTTTGGAGGGGCTTCCCCTCAAGCGCTATCCCAGTGCAAGGGCATGCTGTGGTCTCCTGGCTTCAAAGCCTGTGAGGTCTGAGGCAAGTGTATGCCCAGACGCAATCCTCACACTTTGTGTTTGAAGTGTTTGGAGGAGAGCTGTCAAAAGGATCACTGTAGGATCTGCAGGGGGGTTCACCCCAGGATACTGAAAGACAGAGATCAGCGCCTGAAGATCCTCCTACTGGAAGCAGCACTCCAGCTCCAATGGAACCCCAATGCCAAGTAGGGATTTCCCTACACTGTCCCTAGTGGGGGTGTACACTCCCCTTGAATTTCCCCAACACTCCCCCTCAGTTTTGTGAACTAGTTACATGCAATGTTGCCAATTTAGTGATTGTTTGGACATTTGAATTGAAATTGAAACATTAAGACACACTTTAAAAACATATAAAGAGTATGATAAAATACATGTATCTGAAAAAAGTATAATAGATTTGAAAAGTATGAACATAGACTATCTGCCTTATACAGATGTAGTTTTTTATGACAATGTCAGTGCATTCATTTTGGTGATGTTGGCCAACCTAATAATTTCAAATTATGATTTGTAAGCAAAGTCTAAATGAGCTCTCCCTGACAGCTAGTGATGAGCTGGAGGCTGGGGGGAAAGGCTTCAGGACCAGATTTTATTTATATTCACACCTAATCTACCTAGTTATCCAGCAAACAGAACTGTGTTGCCCAAGTGATAGATTTTTGGCTGGGGTTGGGTTACAAATCACTTGAATGCGGGGTGTGTGTGTGTGTGTGTAATGAAACGTTGTTATTCTTATTGTATGAGTAAAGGGAGGTAGAACTGTACTTAGCCTGTGCTGATTGAGGGCATCAAGAGAGAGGGTGGGGACAAGTGTTTTGCTTGATGGTCTGCCTGAGTCACAAGTACTATTTGACCTGCCCCTCTCCACTGTTTAAAGACAGAGCTGATTAGGCTCCATAGATCAGGGGTGTGCAAACTATGGCCCAGGGGCTGCATCCAGCTCTTCAGACATTTTAATCCAGCCCTCGACCTCCTTCCAGAGAGCGGGGTCGGGGACTTGTTCTGCACAGCTCCCGGAAGCAGTGGCACATCCCCCCTCCGGCTCCTACGCGTAGGGACAGCCAGGGGGCTCCGCATGCTGCCACAAGCGCTGCTTCCACAACTCCCATTGGCCAGCAAACAGGGCCAATGGGAGGTGAAGAGGTGGTGCCTGCAGATGGAGAAGTGCGCAGAGTCACCTGGCTGCGCCTCCGCATAGGAGCTGGAAAAGAGACATGCTGCTGCTTCCGGGAGCTGCCTGAGGTAAATGCCGCCCAGAGCCTGCACCCCTGACCCTCTCCCATGCCCCAACCCCCTGCCCCAGCCCTGATCCCCCTCCTGCTCTCCAAACCCCTCGGTCCCACCCTCCTGCAACCCAGAGCCCTCACTCCCCACCCACACCTCCACTCCCTACCCCAGCCCAGAGCCCACTCCCACACCCTGAACTCCTAACATCTGGCCCCACCCCAGAGCCCATACCCCCAGACAGAGCCATCCCTCTGCCCCACACCCCAACCCCCAATCTTGTGAGCATTCATGGCTCACCATACAATTTCCATACCCAAATTTACCCACCCTGCCATAGATAGTCATTTGTTTTGTTAAGTTACCACTACAGCTGAAATCACTGATAATCAGGTCTAAGTGCTTAGACCCTGCTGTGGGACAGTGTTTCTGACGAAGAGATGGCCCAGTCTGCACTAGCAGCGAGGTTCCCCCACTGAGAGCTCAGCTGAAATCACTGAGAGCTGGGTGGAACCTCAAGAGACCAGCTCCCAGAGGTCACAGTGGCAGGTGGCAGCAGAAGGTGACAGCGCAGGGCCATTGGCAACAGAGTGATGGAGTGAAAGGTGGCACAACGAACAACAGTGGCCAGAGCGAACAGTGAGCAGCTGGAGGAACAAGCAAGGTGCCTTCTTGCCCTCCACCTGGGAGGTGAACTCATGTGAAAGCACCTCTGAACTTGAGTCTCCACTGACCAAGGACAACACCAGTGAGTGTTAATGAGGCTGTTAAGAATGCTGGAGACACAACACAGTTCATGCGACCAAACATGGCTGCGGCATCATACTTTCTATTTAAGCAAGAGATGCCACACACTACAAACTGGAGGCCAATGTTAAGTGCATTGTCACTTGTTCATCCTGAAGTTGAACACTGGTTCCAGACAAGACCAGCAAATGCTCACTATCTTTCTGCAAGAAACTCAACTGACTGGCTAGAAGCATGTGGTGCAACAGTGAAAGATTCAACAGTTGAAAAAGTGAAGAACTCTCTTACCACATCTAAAAAAATGTACATATATGGCTGATGAATGCACTGATGCAAATGGACATCAAGTATTAAGTCATTGTGTACGTTATCTTGATGTCAGTGGTAGGCCAGTAGATGCATTTCTAGATGTTCAAGTTATAAAAGACACATCAGCTGCATCTGTGACAACCCACATCTTAGAAGAGTTAAATGCTTGTCAACTGGACCCCAAACAGATGGCTGCTTGTGCATTTGATGGAGCTGCAAACTTCTCTGGAAGACATGGTAGAGTACAAGCTTTGCTCAGAGAAAAGTGTAACCCTAATCTCTCCTATACACACTGCAGAGGCCATCTACTCCAACTAGCACTAGTACGAGCTGCAGACTCTTCAACAGACATTTAAAAAGCTATACATTTAATGGCTTCATTGTATTCTTTTTTCAGCAAGAGTCCAAAAAGATTGAATATCTTGGAAAATGTAGAAGATACACTGGGACTGAAGTTCAAATTAGTCCAGCCTGGGAAAACCCTCTGGCTTTCTCATGAGCGATGTGTGCCTGTTGTCTTAATATTACTCCAGCCATTATTACTGGCTTTGGAAAGTATCTACCAAGATGGGATGGATCTAAGTGGGATGGATGGATCCATTTCCGAGGAATGGAAAGCCTGTCGTATGAAAGGAGACTTGAGGAGCTCGGTTTGTTTTCCTTAACCAAAAGAAGGATAAGAGGAGATATGATTGCACTCTTTAAATATATCAGAGGGATAAATAAAGGGAGGGGGAGAGAGATATTTCAGCTCAGTGTGCTAATGGACACGGACGAAAACGGATATATATTCAGTGTCAGGACATTTATTTAAAATTGACGAAGGTTTTTTTCTATCCATCAGAGCAATTCTGGAACAGCCTCAGCCAGGGAAAAAGGACAGCTGAGGGAAGGGACCTCTTTAAGAAGCGCGATTTAGCGAGATAAGTTATGTTGATGGATGGTATGATAGGTATAATATGCTTAGTCAATATATTGCCACACTGCCACACTGGTAATTAGTAAATATAACAATGGGTCAATATATTTTTAGCCTTTTCCAGAGGAGAGAGGCTGGAGAGAGTTGCCCTGAGCTGACCGGGATATTTGGGGAAGCCGAATTTTTTTCCAGGGGGAATTCCAGGTGGGTGGCTGAGGTTGCAGGCCTTCTCCCTTCTGGGGGCAGCAGGGGTGGGTGGGGGTGCAGTGTGGGTGAGTGTGTGATCTGCAGGAGGTCAGGGAGCTTGTGCATCTCAGACTAGATGATCATAATCTGATCCTTCTGATTTCTAAGTAGTGAGGCTGGTGAATTACTTTTGCTACTACGTTCAGAGAAGACTATTGCCATTCTCTCTCGTAAGGCTACTGTTGAAACCACTTGGGTCATTAAACAATGCCATCCAGGCACCTGCTACAACAGTATTAGATCTTTCTCCAGCAACAGAAGCTACATTTGGATCTATCAGAGAGCTATCCATTGAAAAAGTACTGGAAGAAGCAAAGACTTCAGTCCAGAAGTTGACTCATGAAGGCATTTATATTGAATCCTTAAGTGAAGAGGACAAGAAGTGTTTGTTAAGACAACTGAAAAAGTACACAGACCTGATTCTTAAAAATCTACAACAGCGACTTCTAGATTCTACTCAACCTCTACGTAGCTTTTACAGATCCCTGTCCTATAAAACACCGACAGTTGAGCAGAGTGAGGCACTACCAGCAATGGGGCTGCAATGTACTCAGGTCAGAATAGAGAATTTGGACACAGAGTGGAATATCATATGATGAATGAATGAAGATTTGACTTCAACTTCTTTTTTATCATTACTAGTGGCTCGAACCGATCTTTGTGCTATGTTTCCTGGGATGAAAGAAGTAGGAATTAATCTTTTGCTACTCCTAGTCACAACAGCTACAGTTGAATGCTCTTTTTCCATCATTGAATAGAATTTTGAGTTCTGAAAGAAGTCACCTTCTGCCTGATCACATGAATGAACTAATGAGCATATCAACTGAAGGAATGGAAGTACCAGACACATGAGAAGCCAGCAAAGTTGAACGCGTTGCATTCAAGAAGTTCATTAAGAGAGTTGTGCAAAATTTATAACAAGAAACCAAGAAGAATGTAGATGTAATGCTTCATAGAAGGCTTGAGTAGCCAACTTTAATTTGTGCGATGATTTTAAAACATGAGTTAAATCTAATAAAATGGTCATGAAACATTTTTCAGTTTTTACTATAGTGCCATACAGCCCACCTTCACCCTCACGGTCTCACCCCTCATCAGCCCTGACCTCTTCCCCCCCCCCATATATTTGAAACCCCCCCGATTTCAATTCCTGGAGAAAACACTGGTGCCAAGTACCTCCTCCTCAGTACGCAGTGCCCCGGTACCGTTGGCATGGAGATCGGTGCCAAGTAAAGACAAGGATTCTTGGCACCGTCATGGCTCCACTTGTGGCTCACTGCCGCAGGCAGGCACTGGTCTCAATCACCGGTACCACAGAAGAAGAGAGGCCAGAGAGGGGTCGTTCCCCATCCCCCCCGGCTAGACCCAAGGAGCTGGCCATTACGAGACCTGAGTCGGGCCACACTACTTCGGCCTCACTGCCACAGATGGTCACGTCGACTCTTGCCCCCATGGTAGGGCGGTCGAGAATGGACCCTTCTCACTCGCCGAGGCCGAGCCAGCAACTACACCTCCCATCGACTGCAGAGGTGTTTGAGGCAGCATGGGATCTACTCCAGCTCACGGCACCATTCTCCCTACCTAGATGGGAGAGGTCATCAGTACCAGTTGCTCTCCCGGCACCGTCAAGGGGAAAGCCCATAATGATGGCCCGGCGGTCTCCATCCCCAGCACACCACAGGGTCAGCAGCCTCATCAGTCACTGAGCCATCGGCCCAGACACGCCATGCCTCGAAGTACTGCTCCTCCATGGTCCTCCTTTTCTGAGACCTCAGAGTTGGCCTCCTGTCAATCTCATAGGAGCAGAAGTAGACGGTGCAGGTCATCACGAGACCGGCACCCTTACCCGGCACAGTGGCCCATGCAGTGGCAGCCCCCGGCACAGTGTCTCTTTTAGACTCCCTGGGCCTTTCACCAAGGCCAAGGGCAGAGCCAAGGGTCGCATTCCAGGGAGGTGGCGGCCTCGGCCACTTTTGTACTGCCTCTGGCACCGTCAGCATCAGCAGGATTGGGGGTAGCTCCACTATTCCCTGATGCCACTATTCCAACCCCTGCAGCACCGGCATCGTCTATGCCAGCCCCAGTGGTTTCAGCACTGACGTCCTCAGCACCGACAGCCTTAGCACCATCACCATCAGCCTTGGCACCGATGTATACACCTCCGGCACCGAGGGCCACAGCACCATTCACATCGGCTCCAGCCCACGATCCCCAAGCACTGCAGGACTCCTTGGGCATGGAGAGAAGAGAGCAGCCACTCCTTGCAGGGGTCTCTTCCTCTTCCTCTCCAGATGAAGCGCTGGTGGGCACTTTGGTAGCCCCGGCCCTGGAGGACTACAGGGTCCTAGAGCAATTGCTGATGAGGGTTGCCCAGGGCCTGGGCATTCGGGCGGAGGAGGTAGTGGAGGGCGCAGTGGTGGATATCCTCGCCCCCTCTGGACCTGCTCATATTGCCCTACCCCTCATAAAGACCATTACAAACACCACCAAAACCGTGTGGCAGACCCCGGCTTTGTTGCCTCCTATGGCTAAGCGCAATGAAAGACGCTATTTTGTGCCATCGAGGGGTTACAAGCACTTCTATACCCATCCTCCACCAGATTCTTTGGTTGTGGATGCTGCTGACCAATGCAAGTGCCAGGGCTACCAAGGCCCCTCCCCAAAGAATCGGGAGGTGAAATGACTCAACCTTTTTGGGAGAAAGGTCTACTCCACTGGCAGCTTGCAGCTCTGCATTTCTAATCAGCAGGCCATTGTCAGCAGGTATTGCTACAATACATGCGGGGCAATAGCAAAGTTCACAGAGCTGCTGCTGCAGGACTCCCATGCCAAATGGAGGAGGGCAAGCTCATTTTCTGAGCTTCATCACAGGCCACTCTGGATGGGGCTGATGCGGCCATTCGGGTGATGTCTACTGGAATTGCCATGAGAAGGGGCTCTTGGCTGCAGGTATCAGGTCTGCCATACGAGGTCCAGAAGACCATACAGGATCTCCCCTTTGAGGGTCTGACTCTATTTTCCGAAAAGACGCATAAAAGACTACATAGCCTAAATGACTCGAGAGCCACCCTCAAATGACTGAGCCTCCATACCCCCGCCATGCAGCAGAGGCATTTTACTCCGCAACCTCCTCCACGGCTCTATCAACCGCAGAACTGGCAGGACGGCTCATGGAGGAGAACAGGAGTGGCAAGAAGAGGCTGCACCTGTCCTCAGGCCAGGGCTCTGGCCCATCCAAACCTTCATCTGGCTAGAAGCAGGCCATTTGAAGGTGTGAAAGAGGACAGCACACCAGCACTTGGACTGGATCCAACCTGCCTTACCTTCTCATCCTGACTATCCCCTTTCTACCCTGCGTGGGTTTGTATCACATTGGACCGCTGAGTGCTCCGCACGATAGAGGGGATACTCCCTCCAATTCTCTGCCCTCCCGCTCTTCCACCCCCGCTTCTCCATCCCGCTTCAGGGACCCTTCTCACGAGCAAATCCTCAAACAAGAGGTGCACTCGCTCCTATCGCTAGGGGCAATGGAAGAGGTTCCTCAGGAGCAGAAGGGCAAGGGTTTCTATTCCCTGTATTTCTGATACCGAAAGCCAAAGGCAGGCTCAGACCCATCCTAGACCTGTGGGAGCTCAACAAGTTCATGAGGAAATGGAAACTCCAAATGGTCTCTTTGGTTTCCATCATCCCTTCCTTGGATCCAGCGGACTGGTATGCCATCCTCAACTTGAAGGATGAGTACTTCCATATAGCAATTACACCGTCCCACAGATGGTACCTCAGGTTTGTGGTGAGCAACAAACACTACCAGTTCACAGTCCTCCCGTTCGGCCTGTCAGTGGTGCCTTGTGTGTTCACCAAGTGCATGGCAGTTGTGGCCACATTCCTACGCAGGCACCTGGTACAGGTGTTCCCATACCTCGACGACTGGCTGATCAAGGGCTGCTCCAGGGCTCAACTGGAGGCACAAGCAGACTTCATAAGAATGACGTTTGACGAACTGGGCCTTATCCTGAACTTATCCTGGGGAAACTGACTCTGTCCCCAGTTCAGCAGATAGAGTTCATAGGGGTGGTGCTGGACTCGACACAGGCCAGGGCATACCTCCCGGAAGCGAGGTTTTGGGCCCTGGGTGACATCATTCAAAGTCTCAGGCAGTTTCCCACTACCACAGCAAGGAATTGCCTGAAACTTCTAGGACACATGGCCTCTTGTACCTATGTGGTGCAACATGCCAGGCTCAGACTCCGGCCTCTCCAATTGTGGCTAGCCTAGGTGTATTGGCCAGCTCAGGACAGTTTGGAAAGAGTCGTCACTCTGCCTCGCCCAGTCCTCAAATCCCTCCAGTGGTGGCTTGACCCACAGGTAGTGTGTGAAGGGGTCCCCTTCACCGGTTCTCAGCCATCCCTCTCGCCAGTGATGGACGCATCAGCCTTGGGCTGGGGAGCACATCTGGGAGACCTCAGGACACAAAGCCTCTGGTCTCAGGCGGAACTAGCTCTCCACATCAATGTCAGAGGGCTGAGAGAGGTGTGTCTGGCATGCCAGACTTCCCAAGCCCACTTGACAGGGAGATGTGTATCAGTCATGACAGACAACACCACGGCGATGTTCTATATCAACAAACGGGGGCGGGGGTGCACTCTCCTCTCCCCTGTGCCAGGAAGGCATCACGCTATGGGACTTTTGTGTAGCTCATTTGATACATCTGCAAACATCGTACCTCCCAGGAGTACAGAATGAGTTGGCGGACCATCTCCGCAAGTCTTTTCATGGCCATGAGTGGTGCCTACACCCGGACATCACAAACTCCATCTTCCAATGATAGGGTTTTCCCCAGATGGACCTGTTCAACACGTGACACAACAGGAAGTGCCAGCAGTTTTGCTCCTTCCTGAATCACAGCCCAGGCTCCTTTGCAGACGTGTTCCTATTCCCATGGAGAGGCCATCTCCTATATGCGTTTCTGCCTATCCCTCTCATTCACAAGGTGCTCCTCAATATATGCAGGGATGAAGCTTCAGTGATATTGAAAGCTCCTGGCCCTGCCGACACTGGTACACATCTCTCCTGGAAATATCCGTGGAAGCCTCAGTTACCTTGCTGTTCCTCCCGGACTTAATAACTCAGTATCATGGCGGTCTCCAGCACCCAAACCTCGAGTTGTTGCACCTCTTCTGCTCAGACAAGTCCTCCTGGGCAGTAGGAAACCCTCCACCAAGGCTACCTACCTTGCCAAGTGGAAAAGATTCTCAATCTGGTTGGCACAGCATCACTCGTCCCCGACACTCGCCCCTATACCACCCATACTGGGCTACCTTCTCCACTTCAATCAGCAGGGACTGTGCATGTCATCAATAAGGGTTCACTTGGCCACCATCTCTGCCTTCCATCCAGGCTCAGAGGGCCGGTTGGTGTTTGCCAACCCTATGGTCAGCTGTTTCCTGAAAGGTCTTGACAGGCTATATCCGCACATCCAGCAACTGGCCCTGAACTAGGACCTCAATCTGGTCCTTTCCAAACTGATGGGTTCGCCCTTCAAACAACTGTCGACTTCTTCCCTGGTCCACCTGTCATACAAGGTGGTGTTTCTGGTAGCGATAACCTCAGCCAGGAGGTGTCTGAGCTCAAGACCCTAACATCAGAGCCCCCTTACACTGTGTTCTATAAGGACAAGTTTCAGCTTAGGCCATATCCAGCTTTCCTCCTGAAGGTTGTCTCCCGGTTTCACATCAACCAGGACATCTTCCTCCCAGTGTTCTATCCTAAGCCACACTCGAGTGGCAAAGAGCAGAGGCTTCACTAATTGGATGTCCGCAGAGCACTAGCCTTTTACACTGAAAGAACAAAACCATTTAGGAAGTCCATTCAACTGTTTGTGGCTGTGGCAGACAGGATGAAGGGTCTTCCAGTCTCCCCCCAATGCATTTCCTTGTGGATCACGTCCTGCATCCGTGAATGCTATAACCTGGCAGAGGTGCCTGCCCCTCCGCTCACTGCACACTCCACCAGGACACAAGCTTCTTCAGCAGCATTCCTGGAGCAAGTCCCGACCCAGGAAATATGCAGAGCGGCGACATGGTCCTCCATACATACTTTCACCGCACATTATGCGATTACCCAGCAGGCCAGAGACAATGCAGTAGAGCTGTGCTCCACTCAGTGGAAGACTCTGAACCCACCTCCAGAACTTAGGCTTGGGAGTAACCTGATTGGAATTGACATGTACAAGCACTCGAAGAAGAAAAAATGGTTACTCACCTTCTCATAACTGTTGTTCTTTGAGATATGTTGTTCATGTCCATTCCAATACCCACCCTCCTACCCCTCCGTCGGAGTAGCCGGCAGAAGGAACTGAGGGGGTGGCGGGTCGGTAGGGCCCTATATTGAGTGCCATGATGGCGCTACTCTGGGGGGCGCCTGGACCAACCCGATGGATACTGCTATGGGAAAAATCTTCCAGCCAACGTGCACGTGTGCATGCACACACCTGATTGGAATGGACATGAACAACACATCTCGAAGAACAACAGTTACGAGAAGGTGAGTAACCGTTTTTGGGTTTTTTTGCGAAGCTTGTGTCCAGAAGAGTATCTTGACCAATTCCTTAACATTACAAGGCTGTGCTTCCAGCTACAGCTGCACATCAGCAAGGAAATCTAGAAGAGGAAGGCAGGTGCCAGCCTTGGGAAATGCTGGAACACCTGGCAGTTCCAACTTCCCATCACAGTCAGTGGATGTATTACATTACCAGCCAAGTATGTGGTATGAGTGACAGCTATGCTACGCTCTGTAAATTTGGCTATGCTCAGGCAGGAATAACCCCTGCTCAGAAATACGGTACTCCTCTTTGCTGGTGTAGTAACAACAGTGTACAAGAGATGGTTTCAGAGAGCAGAAGCAGGTCACAACTAGCTGGCCCAGGCCATCACAATGCTATACAGGTGGGAAGTTTGGGCTTTTTCCAAACTTCTGGGGGAACTGGAGAAGGAAACTGAATCCACATGAACCTGCAGCTCTCTATTCTCCTGGCAGTGGGGCCTCAACTCAATCTCTTTATTCATCAAGATCTGTACTGTAATTACCCCCCTGCACATTGATGTCATTGTTCAGATGTAAAATCCCAACTGGACCCTGAAATCAGGATCACAGGATGTTGGGCCGTGAAATGTGTTAATAAGGAAACATGCAACCTCCAGCCCAATACTGCATTTCATGGAAAACACTTCAGATTAAGTGACAAAAATAGATATGGACTGAAAGGAACTGGTGACGGTCAGGAACAGATGCAATGCTCCAACTCGGCAGCCAGCAAAACAACTCATCAAAAGCATTGTTCCAGCAGGGCAGATGGAGCCAACAAATGGCCAGATCTACTGTATGTATGTTTCACTGTAAACAAAATTCCACCCGCTGCCCAGTGGGGTTCACAAAACCTACCTGGCATGTCTGTTTTTCGTTTACATAATGACTTACTAACTGTGTCACTTAGAAGCCGAGGCTCATTGCTAAACTGAACAGATGTCATCATGCTCTCTGTCATACACATTCAGCATTCCCAGTTGCCGTTTATAGCTAAGAGTGATCTGTGCTCACTGCTTAGCTGATTTGGAAACATTTGCCTGAGGTCAGCCTACCAAAAAAAAATAAAAAAAAATAGAACTTACATTACCTCACACGGCACTTTGAAGACCACCTGTTCTTCCAGGGAGCCCTGAAGCAAGCTTCCTCCTGCCTCCTCTCTCAGCTGAGACACATCCAGACACAGGGCCCCTTGATTCAGAGATGAGGTAGTATGCTGAAGGGGCTGCTTGGTGTTCAGTTGTACAGAGTCCAGCAAGTCTGTTTCTTGGACATTTTTGCACGAGGAGATGCAAGAAGTCCCTGATGCATTTGCCATTAGGAGGGAGTGCCGCATCTCAGAGCTCGGTTCCAGGGTCCTGCTAGGAGGCTCAACTCTCTTCTTGTTCAAATTCCCATGCGGTTTACTTTCCTTTTTGGTTACCTTAGTACCTATGGCCTCATTCTCCTCTAGTTCCTGTTCCACAGGTTGGCCTTTTTGCTCCTCTCCTGCTACAGCCCCTACTAGGAACACCTCAGATGCTGGTGGAGGAGTCTCTCTTTGCCTGTTAATGCTCACAGCCGGAGACTGCAACTGAGTCCCATTCTCGGCTTCTTCTGGAGTTTGTGGCATCTTCTCTTCCATTACATGTTTTGCTCCACTCTCAAGATACATCTCTGTCAAGGGGAAGTAAGTGTCACCCCTGGAAGGTGGGGAACATGGCTGAGGTATGCCAGTTTCAGCATCCTGACTGCTGGGCGTTCCAAGTTCTTTGACTTCTGGAACATCTCCCACCAGCTGGCTGACTGCAGCTACTGACTGCATGCTCCCCGGCAGGGCAACAGAAGGGGAATTTCTTTGACTTTGGGAGAGATTTTGGCTCTCTATCAGCCCATTTTCTTGACTTGAAACTTCCTGTTTTGCTGCCATTACAGCAGCAGGCTCTTCCCCTTTCTTTTTCTTCTTTTTAGCAAAGGACTCTCTGGTGGTGGGCTTGGTAGTTATTTCCTCCACCGTCTCATAGATGTATGTGAAAAAGCTATTTCCATTTTCCTCCCCGCTTTCCATAGAGGAGTCTCCATTGGTGGTCACCTCTGCATCCTGAGGCCTTGTTAGGAAGTTGTTTGAAAATCCAGCGGTTGCATTTAAGGACGGCTCCTTGGGCTCTGCAACATCTTCCCGTAACCTTGACTTAGGATCCACAACATGCACCTTTGCTACAGCTTCCTTGTCCCATAGGGAGACACCTGAACGCAGGTTCAAATCCCCAGTCAGCCGGCGCTTTCGCTGGAATCTTTCAGGACTTGTCCTCCTCAACTTCTCCACCTCCATGTTTTCTTTCCCTCTTTTTCGGCTCTGCTCTATTTCATGCAACTTGGCTTCAGCCTTTTGCTTGAGTTTGGCAAACCACCTCTGATGTATTTTATACTCCGTCATGGTTCCCACTTCCAGGACACCGGAACAGGACACAATGCCTTTGGTATTCCTAGCAGAGGCCTGGTAAATGGCCGCATCATCCTCTCTGCATCTGGTGACCAAAAACAACATTGTGAGACATACCTGTCCCCCTCAAGGCACTTTTTGCACACACATGAATACACCCACACACACGTGTAGTGAGAACAGTTCAGGAGAAGAGTCCTTTCTACAGCTGGTCAAAGAGTAGCCACCAGGTACAACACTCAGGAAACTGGGGATATTTTGGTATCACCATTATTTTCAAGTCTGTTCGCAGTATAAAAATATTGGTCAGATGAACAAATGGCTGCCTATGGAGATAGCTCAGGGTATACAGGACTGGTTGACATCTGAGCTTGCAGTTGGTCACTGAGGAGTTGTATACATGTATTTAATGTTGAACACAGGTGTTCAGCTGAACCCTGCACAGCAGTCTCGGAGCTTTATGACATCACAAATACTAAAGGGCTCAAATCAGGCAGAGTCTAACCAAACCCCAAGTGCTTGTGAAACTGCCGTGAATTTGTCAAGGTAAAAAGACTAAGAAAAAAACATTCTGAGAAGTGGTGACTGTTTGGCTGAAGTGAGAGTTACGCTGAAACTTTGAGCTTTCCTGGCTGGAGGGTGCTGCCCAAGCACGGGTACCTAGAGGCACTGATTCACCAGCTCCAGTGGTGCAACCATGCATTCCCCCTTCTTGTGCCACAGACACAGGCGAATGCACAGGGGTGAAGCCGTAGTTGCTCATATGCCCAGCTGGGTCTGGAGCACTACAATCAGTGCCAGCCTGCTTTCCCCACACCCAGTGCTCCTAGAGCACTAGCAACAAGAGGATGGATGGCTGCCCCTGGAGCAGGTGGCTTGTCAACACACCCCCTAACATATGCAAGGCAGCCACAATATGATCCTCAGTTTCCACATGCAGGAGGCATAGGCTGAAATATTGGCACTGGCCTAAACTGGAGAGGATTGTGGTGAAGAAAGAACAGCTAGCACCAAGAATTCTATTGATTCCACCCTGATCGAATGAATCCCCAGGCAGGGTTCTTCTCTCAGGCTCTGACGTGCTCCATCTAACTCTGCTTCTTGAATTTCCTCCCCTAGCCTTCCCTTCTGCCACAGGAAACCGGTCTAATGAGATACTCCTCCGACTCCACCTCACCTCACATGCCTATGCCCAGTAGCTGTTTGAAACACACCTCGATCAGCTGTAACAAGGGGGGCCTAGCAGGCCAACTCCATTTATGAACCTCACCATGGGAAAGTGGATAAAAGTTCATAAAAGGTTCCGGTCACCTACAACAACCAAATGGCCTCCTGATGTGTCAAGGACTGTTCAAATCATGTCTGGTAAACCAGAGGAGGGTGGGACAGGAAATCTATGAGCCAAACGTAGTGCATTGGAAATGAGGCTTAATGGAGGGGTAAAATAATGAGGGGATGGGCTATTCTACCCATCACTCCCTTTGGGGGAGAGGTTCTTAAAATTAATCAGCTGGCCAGCTGAGAGATGGGTGAACAGGAAAGGAGTGAGCTTCACCATCATGGCTGCCACCCCCACCATCTCCTGGGATCCACCATGACACTGCTGGGCTTTTGTCAGCCTGATCATGACAGATGCCTTCAATAGACTGGACCAGAAGGACCCAGATGGACGTCACCAGCTCCACCGGCTCCAGCTAAATCCTGAACACTGCCTGGTTCCTGCCATCACCCCTTCCCCTCAGTGGCGTAGCCAGGTTCTAACAGCAGGCGGAACAAGCAAACATAAAAAAGGTGCCCCCCTTGGCTCCTCCTCCAGCCACGCCCCTCAGCTCCTCCGGCCACGCTGTGCACCATCCCCCCCTTGGCTGGCTCCTCCAGCCACGCTGCGGCCATACTGCGCCCCCCCAGCCACGCCGCCCCCCCCATTGCTGTACAGGGAGGCTGGCAGAGGACGGAGGTATGAGGGGAGGTGAAGGGGAGGGAAAGGCAGGGGCACAGGGTACATGGGAGGGGTACACGTGGTATGGAGTTTGGGGAGGGGTTACTGGGGATGGGAGTGGGCTGGGGTCCCCGGGACCGAGAGAGCTTGGGAGGGGCTCACCGTGTGCAGCACCAGCCCAGGCTCAGCGCTGGCCCTACCCCTTGGGGGGTGGGGGAAGAAGGCAGTGAGCCCCGCCAGGCATGGTCCGAGTGAGCTGCAGCCCGGCTCGCCCGCTCAGCCCGGGAGGGCGCTGCCCTGCCCAGGGCTGCTGGCGGAGCCTGGCTGTGGGCAGGTCGCACTGACAGGCCACAGTGGGAGGGGGGAAGCACTCTCCCCTCCTCGGGGGAGTTTTATTCCGGTGAGCTGCGGGCGGCGCCGAGGCTCCTGCTGGGAGTGACCGGCCGCAGGTCTGCCCGGTATGGCTGCCATGAGCAGCACAGAGCCGCGGCATCTGCTCCTCCAGCATGCACGGGCTCTGCCGCTGCCTCTGCTTTGCGGCCGTGCTGGTGGGGCTCTCCTGGGCCAGCAGAAGCCACTTCCGCACCTGCCGCCCTGAGGGGAAGTGGCTGCTTCCACTGAACCCTGCTAGCTACGCTACTGCTTCCCCTGTGTCTCCTTTTCCTTCCCCATTTTATTTCTTATCCCTCCTATCCCTGTCCTTCTGTCTTCTATCTAATGAGAGTCTAGCTCATCCGGCCAAGATTGTACAAGTGTTAACCCTGCTGTGAGTCTATAGCAGAGAGGCAATGCCCTACACCAGAGGTTCTCACCTTGGGGGTGTGGGTGTCAGACTTTCTAGATGCGTGCGGTGAGCCAGGCCAGTTTAAGAAAATGGCATTGCAACCTGGCCCACAGGGTCACACCACCACTCAAAGTTGGCCCGTCTGTCCCTCTGTCATGATGGAGGGGCAGCATAGGTAATGGCGGCTAGGGCTGGAGGTTGCTCAGCTCCCCCAAATCTAAGCCACCCCGCTGCCTGCATGCACAGCCCAGCTCGGCAGGCAAAGCCCACCTCCAGGGGTGCCAGGGCCAGCACAGTGCTAAGCTGCCCAGTGGCAGGATGAGCAGGGAGAGTCCCCAGAGCCCAGTGGTGGGCATCAGTGGGAACCCCACATAGTGCTGTGGGCAGAGTCCATCCAGAGCCCAGCAAACCAGCCCCATCCCTGCTGTGGCAGAGATAAGTCCATCCCTTGCAAGTGCCTGAGAGCACAGTGGGAGGAGAGGAGATGGGGAATGGGCTGCAGAGGATGGAGCCAGCCAGAGCTAGCTGTGGTCACTGACACAATCACACAGCTCTCTGCACTCCCTGCACCCCACCCCAACATCACCAACAGCTCCCAAACCTGTCCCTCCCACATCTCCCATCCAATCCCCAAATAACACCCCAGCCCATGCTTAAACCCAATTAAAAATAATGCCAAGGTGGGACAGGAATTCAAAAAATGGTTATGAACCCCTGTTCGAAACAGGCAGATGCTGGTACAAGTTTGCCAGGTCTCAGAGTGGCTGATCAGACTGTCTGCTGGGCCTGTGTTTCTCCACCAGTGAGGTTACAAGTACAAGCCAGCCCTACAGAAAGAAGCTACGTTCTCTCTCTTTGCTGTTCTTTTTTCTCCTCTTTCGTGTGTTTGTAGTGATTTGTCTTCTAGGAAGTAAGATCAGACTTCAGCCACAACAGCTACGACAGCTCCAGCCATTTCAACAAACTTCTTTTCTTCTCCCACCTCCCCCCAAAGGGCAGTTATTACCATCTTTAATACCATCAGACAGGGATTGGTGTCCTAAAACCTCTCTACCACTAAAGGGAATAAGGAATATCATTAAAATGAAAGCCCTACTTGATAACTTTACCTTTCAAATTTATCTCACTGCCCCCCCTCACCCCCATTTTTTTCTGTTTCTTTAATAACAGGTTTAAAAAAGATTTGTGATGGGCTAAGCAGGCGGAGGTCTCTGTATTCCATAACCCTGAGCCTTGTTTAATTGTTTAATGCTGTACAGTGAAAAGGTTGTGTGAACACCTCTGACTCTCGGGGCCAACATATTCCATCAAGATTAACACAACAGACGCTACTACGCAATCTCTCTGCCATCACAGCTCTAGGGCTCCTCTCAGACAGAGATCCATAAGGCTTGCTGCTTCTGCGAGATGAAATGGTTACTTACTGTGACTGTGGTTCTTTGAGACATGATGCAGACATGTTTCCACTTAGCTGTGTGCATGCCCAGCATGCTGGAGCCAGAGAATTTTGCCTAGCAGTACTTGTAGGAGATGGTACTCACACTTCATGGCCATAGACCCTCCCCTGGCTAAATGGGGTACTGCCAGTCTGACCCTGCTTGGTTCTCTCTCACTGAACGCCCAGAGACGAGACTCCAATGTCTTTGAGCAGATGCAGCCATGTATTCCACATAGGTGGCTCACAAGCATACCCCCTCCACCCCTGCAGGTGGGACTCTATCTAAATAAGGACTGCAGGACCACTCTACAAAAACTTGCATCTGCCCTGGAAGTTGCAGTGATGGCGTAATGGTTCGTAAATGTGTGGACACCCACATAGCAACCCTGCAACGTGTCTAGGATTGGGACGTCCCAGAGGAACGCTATTGACGTTGCGCTCTCACAGAATGAGCTTGCGCCCGCTGAAGGAACGTAGCCAAAACTATTTCATACGCAGGCTTAATACAGGATGTTATCCATTTAGAGGTCATCTGCGAAAAGACCTCCTGTCCCTTCATATGGTTTGCATATAACACAAACAGATGAGGCGAAGCACAAAACAGTTTAGACCTGTCCAGGTAAAAGGCCAGACATTGCCTGACATCTAACATATGGAGACACTGCTTCTTCAGAGATGAATGTGGCTTAGGAAAAAAAGGCACGGGTAAACATACCACCTGGTTCAAATGAAACTGAGAAACCACTTTAGGCAACATTTTGGGTGTGGTCATTAAAGTCACTTTGTCCTTGGAGAATTGTGTATAAGGAGGCACTGCCATCGGAGCCTGAAACTCAACTCTCCTAGCAGATGTTATCACTACCAGGAGTGCAGCCTTCTGACCCAAAATCAGAAAGGGACAAGATGCCTGGGGTTCAAACAGAGGTCCCATCAAAGCCACTAGGACTGTGTTAAGGTCCCACAAAGGGACCGGCTCTTGGTCTGGAAGACAGAGACCAAGAAGCCCTTTTAAGAATCTTGCTACTATGGCATTGGAGAAGACTGATCTTCCCTGGATGGGAGGATGAAACACTGATATCACCACCAAGTGAACCCTCAATGAACTAAGTGCAAGTCCAGATGACTGATGGTGCAGCAGATACTCCAAGATGTCTTAGACAGAAGCCTCCGAACATCGCTCTTCCTCGTCACTCAGCCATGAAGCAGCCATGCCTGGAGATGCCGGGAGCTGAGCGTGGAAGGCAAGGTGTGACCGTGATTCTGAGCAAGTAGGGAGGGAGAGGAAGTGGTATGGGAGGCTGAATGGACAACGCAAGAAAGTGGGAGAATCAGCAGGGCCTCAGCAATGCCTGGGCAACGAGAATGAGCTTGGCCCAATCTGCCTTCTGTGGGATGACTGGGGGAAAAGTGTATAGGAGAGCTGACTGCCAGCTGAAAGTATCGGACAGGGAGCCCAGTCTGAGGCCCTCTCGAGAGCAGAACAGATTGCATTTCCTGTTGTCCCTTGTAGCAAATGGGTCAATCGTTGGGATGCTCCCAGCTGCGAAGATGACCTAGAGGATGCTTGTCTTCAGAGACCATTCATGACTCAGGGAAAAATTCCTGCTGAAATGGTCCACAAAATGATTCTAGACCCCCGGCAAATGGTCAGCTATTGGAATAATGTTCTCCTCAATGCAGAACTGCCACAACCTGATCACCTCTAGGCAGAGCGTCCTGGAGCGTGCTCCCTCTTGCTTGTTCACATAATACATCACAATGGTATTATCGGCAAGTATGTGAACCACTCCCTGATATGGTCCACAAAAGCGTGACACACATTGTAGACCCACTGTGACCACAGACCTTGGACCTTCAGTGACCCCAGATGTGCTCCCCAACCCATCAGGGAGGTGCCAGCAACAACAGACCTGGCCGGCAAAGGCTGGATTGTCTGGACGCATCCATCACTGCCAGGAGACCAGGACGAGTTGAGGAAGACGGACCAATCTGTCCAAGGGGTGAAGAGTCAGACGATAAACCATCCTGAACAACATTTGAGGGAGATGAAGGTGCAATCTTGCAAACTGGACCACCTGCGTGCAAGCAGACATGTGGTCCAAGAGCCTCTGGCATATGCAAATGGTTGTTGTAGGTTGAGACTGCAGACTGAAGCAAGGCGGTGAATCTCCTGAAAACAGTCAATCGAGAGAAACGCTCTCGAACTTACAGAATCTGTTAGGACCCCAATGAACTCTATTTTCTGAGTGGAAACCAAAGCTGACTTCTCAGTATTTAGGCTGAGACACAGATGGTCAAGCAAGCACACTGTAGTGTTGATCAGAGCAAGAATTTCCTCTCTGGACCTATCCCACAGTAACCACTTCTCCAGATACAGGAAGATGTGGATTCCTTTCTTTCTAAGATACGCCATCATGATGACCTTGCATTTGGAAAAAACCCAGGGGGCAGAAGAGAGGCCGAATATAAGCACCATGTACTGAAAATGACGCACCGCCAGGACAAATGGAAGGAGTTTCTGTGACCCAGCAAAATTGCCACATGACAGTAGATATCCTAAAGGTCCAGAGCAGCAAACCAGTCGTTTTGAGACAACGCGGGGAGAACAGTCGATAAAGTGACCATTCAGAACCTCATGTATCTCATAGATTTGTTAAGGTCACAAAGACTGAGAATGGGTCTTACCCCTTCCTTGGATTTGGGCACTAGAAAGTACCAGGAGGAGAAACCATGACCCTGATGTTCTGGCAGAACCTCCTCCACTGCTCCTAAAGCCAGCAGAAAATGGACTTGATCAAGGAGCAGTATCTCATGAGAGAGGTCCCTGATGAGGGGTGGGGAGGGTGACCTCTGATCTGATGAGGGCCTCAGTGCCGAAGCAGGCCGCACAGCCCGTTCAAGCAGGTGCCGCTTCAGATGAAGATCCCTCACCACTTAAGTCTGTTTGGTGAACAATTTGCAAATCAAATCTTGCTCCTTGATATGGGCCTTGCCTTAACACAGCAAACACAGCGTGTGGGGATCATTGCTGGGGATCGGTCCCCCACACGACAGACAATGTTTGAAGCCTAGGGAGGATATCACCAGGGAAACACAAACTACAGCTAACTAACTAACACTAATTAGCTACATACAACGAGAAAAGTCACTACATAGAGGATTGGGAGGTAAAAACCACACAGAGCTGCAACTCGAGTCCTGGGGGGTAAGAAGGAACTGAAGGGGATACAAGCAGTGCCGCTTCATATAGTCCGGGGAGGAGCTATGGCCATGAGGCACAACTGCCACTCTTCTGTGGGTACTTCAGGCAAAATTATCTGGCTCCAGCGTGCTGGATGTGCACACACCCAAGTGAAATACACAGCTGCACCTACTCAGGCAAGAAGTTCACATGTTTACTGTTACACTGGTATAAACCAGGAGTGAGTGGGAAGTCAATGTATGCCAGCGTAGCAGAGCTGAACCTCCAACGGTGAACATCACAACATGAGCTATGAACTTTAGGGAAAACACATGCTGGTGTCAGTGGCTATATGCCACCCTTAAACACTGTCCTCTCTCTCTAATTCTCTCTTGTCTCCAAAACCTAGGACTCAAATTGGGCTGGGATGTACTGAATCAGAACTCTGAAGCTGCCAGCCAGAATCTCAGCTTTCATTTTAAAAATGAGTTAGTTTCTACACGGGTGGTTGTGAAGAAAACCTTGAAAATGTGACCTCAGCACAAGCAGTGAAGCAACAGCTGCCTCAGAGAGCCTGAAACAATGGCTCTAAGAGGTGTGGCCTGCCCCATGCATCGCAGTAAGGTATTGACTCTCGTGCCCAATTACAGTAATTTGAACGTCAACATTGTGAGTTCTTTCATTGCTGATCACAGTATGCCAGAAAGGAGAAGGGCAACCATATTATGAAGAGTTGCACAATCTGCTCAGAGAGTAATTTCATTTTGGTGTCACAAATGGGTGGCACCTAGGAGAATACCAGCACTTAGAAACCTGCAATGTGGACTAAAAATAGTTTTTAAATCACCATGTGACTGGGATATGGGGCCTAGCATATGCCAATACCATAATCCAGCCCTGGCCATGGGAACAGCAGAGTCCACATGACCATGATTTGACCATCTGTAGAGTCTATTGCGAGCAGCGTCATACACTGGTGTCAAGCAGGTAGAGCTTGGTTTGTGGGCAGAGTTTGGGAAAACCCTGCTGTTTATTCTAACTGCCTCAACTTCCTCTGATCCAGCTCTCCTCCTGACCTCCTCCAATCTGGAGTCTGTCCTCACCACATCATTGACTGTGATTTAACCAAGGTTGCCAAAAGCCACTCTGGGACACTCCTAAAAGGAAGCTCCAGCCTCATCCTGTCTTATTTGTCTGCTGCATTCACCACTATTGTTCACCATCAGCTCCTTTGCCTTTTCGTCTCACGGCTCCCATCATTCTGTAGGGGATCCTTCTCCCATGCGGACTGAGACACATGCTGCTACCAGAGTTAATATACTTAGAAGATATTAATACCCTCAACCTGCTGCTTTCTGCATTACACCAGAGAATGGCTGCAGTAGTGGGGGCTCTGGCCGAGGCCCTGGGCCGGCAGGGTGGAGGTCAGATTAATAAAGGGGGTGACAATAACCAGAATGGGGTTGAATTAGGGACAAGGTGATGGAAAGTTGGCACATGCTGCAAACTGAACTGATGATGATGGCTGCCATTGATAGTAATGGCCATATTAGGCATTCAAAGCTCAGGATTGTGAATGGATGGTGGGGGTGAGGGAAGGCAGGACTGAAGTGTCTTTCTCAAACTGGCATTCACACAATTAGAAGCAGATAGCTCAGGCTGTGCTGAATAATCTGTATTCTCTCTGTTAAAACAAGCTATATGGAAAGGATTCCTCCAGCAAACTCAAATGTTCTCTGACTTTCTTACTTGTATAACTGCAGGGTGTGGCGGTTTCCATGCCGGAAAATCTCATACTTCGGTAAGCCGCAGTATCGGTCCATCTCCTCATCATCCTTATACCAGGTCACTTCTGGCTGGGGGTAGCCTGGATAGGAAATTGCATATCAGCATAGGGGGCATTACAATGAACATGAAAGGAGGGCTGCAGATCTCGTTCCCAGAGATATAAAAAAAATCAATAGTAAATTAAATCTCAGCCAGTCTCTTTCCCCAGGCTCATCCCAACCTGCAGGTCACACAGTGAGAGAGTAACACATTTTGTAATCTTGTCATTTACGCTAATAAGAATCCAGCTATTTGTGAGCAAAAATCTGAGCCCTTCGTTCCTGAGCGGGCAGAGTGGACCATTAGACCACATTCGGTCACATTGGCTATAGCCAGGAGGTGAGAACATTGACACTTTTAGACGAAGCAGGCATGTTTGGACTGGATTAAGCCTAAGGTTAAAAAACAGACACTTGGTTCTCCATGGAGCTACCAGCTCTTCACAACACATCACATTCTGTAAACTGAGCCCAAAGTTTCCATTGAACAGAAACAACCCTAATTGCATCACAGTTGGTTTGTGTCCTACAAATGCTATTTGACAACAGATGTTTCCTGCCTTTTCAGTAGAATGACATCATGACACGCGTGACTGGCTGGTCTCTGAGCCAGGGAAACAGATACATTCCTACCAGGATCAGCTGTGGCAAAAGAGATCAGCAGTCAGCAGGTCTGCCCCAAGCAAAGCCGAGTTAGCTGCCTGCTCTATAAAGCAGCTTCCTGTCCAGACAAGGGGTGCACATGGCAAATTCAGGAGAGCTGCTAGTGCAGAGATCTCTCTACTGTGAGTTCCTGTGCAAGGGGAGGTAGATTTAGGATATCTATCTCTGCTGCAGAAACAAGACAAATTATCATGCTTCAGTTAGTTTTGCAGAATGCTAGATAGGTCATTTATCTATGAGTGTATTGGGATGGGAAGCACATCCTACTCCATGTGTATTCCTTTAAAACCTCTCATTTTCTGTGCAGTATGTGGCAGAATTGCATTTGGGTGCTTGTTACAATGTGCAAGATTTCCTTATCAGCTCCCTATGGTGTTTTTGGATATGCTCTTTCCTCCAATCAAAGCAGTTCTAATTCTGGTTGTGATTAGCCTCCTCCCCAAGGGGAAACTGCTCTAGCAAGCGGCCCTTGGTTAACATTCAAAACATTCAAAAACCAATAGGAGAACACTTCAGCCTCTCTAGTCACTCAGTAACAGACTTAAAGGTGGCAATTTTGCAACAGAAAGGCTTCAAAAACAAACAGACTCCAATGAGAAACTACTGAACTTGAATTAATATGCAAACTAGATCCCATTAATTTGGGCTTGAATAGAGACTGGGAGTAGCTGGGTCATTACACAAATTTAATCTATTTCCCCATGTTAAGTATCCTCACACCTCCTTGTCAACTGTCTGAAATGGGCCATCTTAATTATCACTACAAAAGTTTTTTTTCTCCTGCTGATAACAGTTCATCTTAATTAATTAGACTCTTAGAGTTCGTATGGCTACTTCCACCTTTTCATGTTCTCTGTATGTATATATATCTTCTTACTATATGTTCCATTCGATGCATCTGATGAAGTGGGCTGTAGCCCATGATAGCTTATACTCAAATAAATTTGTTAGTCTCTAAGGTGCCACCTGATTCTGGAGCCTGTGTTCAGGACTCCAAGTGCAGACAGGCAGAGACTCTCACTGCACAAGCTGCAATGACCAAGTCACCTCCCAGCTTTAAGGAGGTTTCCATCTGACAGTGATAATTACAGCTCTAAATCCCAAGCTATTAATCTAAGACTCATTTCCTGCAAACATTCCAATCGGTTTTACAGGATGCATTTCTGTAGAAGCAAAGTGGCTAGACAACCATGCACTGTTCATTTGTTTTTCCTCTGCATTGTCCCAACCTGCCCCAGCCCTGCTGCATGCTGGAGGACGGGGTCTTCCCCTCCCTTCATAGCCCAGGAAGCACTCCAGCCAAAGGTCACATGGAAACATCCAGCATACCATCCTTCACACAAACGCTGAGCAGCCTGGAAAAGGCCATGGGCAACTCAGAGCCAGAAATGACCATGATTATCATCCAGCGTGACCACCTGCATCACGCAGACCACAGGGAACCTCTCTCAGTGAGCCCCGCCTTGTGTTTGAGCTACAGCAGGGTTATTCTGTTGGGGAGGCTATGGTACCCTTTAGTTAGAGTCTGGGGGACAGGAGCAAGAGGCTAATTTTTGGGAATGTTGCACTGCAGACCGGGTCTCTCCAGTTAAGTCAAACACTGAACAGAAAGGCAACAAAAGACTTTAAAAGATCAACAAAGGCAGTGGTGGCCCCTCCCTACCTACCCCCTCATGGGAGACATGCTGTCACCATCCACCTTGCTCCCCGTTTTGAGGACACCCCCACCACCTCTCCTGCTCTGTTCTCCCTTGCCCCTGTGCCTCTGAAGGATTCTCTCCACCGCCTTGGGGGATTCTCCATCTCTGCCTCCCCTCCACTGCTTGGGGAACCCTTCCTCTGGGTCCTCTTTCCTGGAGGCAGCAGGCACTGGGGAAGGAGCTGCTTCCCTGAGCTGGGTGCTGAGGGATGCAGTGGCAACAGGGACTGGTGGAGAGGAGACCTGCTCTACAGGGCTCAGCAGAGACGAAAGGGGAGGCTGGAGAATAGCCTCTGTATGCCAGACTTTGGCCTGTTCCAGCAGCAGCCAAGGGAGAGAGAGTGGTTGAATCTTGTTGTTTCAGTTCCTCCTCCACTCAGTGGGGATAATCCGCTGCCTTCATGGGGGTGACCCAGAAAAGCCATTGATGCTGCTGTGGAGCTCAGATACTGCAGTCATGGGGCGACACACCACAGATACATAGTTAGAACTTTAGTTTCTTGGAACTGCTTTTGCAGTAGCTGGCTGTGTGTTTGGCTCCATGTGTCTGGCCATGAGCTATTGCCATTCCCACGTGAAGCTAGGCCAGGGATCGGCAACCTTTCAGAAGTGCTGTGCTAGGTCTCCATTTATTCACTCTAATTTAAGGTTTCGCGTGCCAGTAATACATTTTAACGTTTTTAGAAGGGCTCTTTCTAGAAGTCTATAATATATAACTAAACTATTGTTGTATGTAAAGTAAATAAGGTTTTTAAAATGTTTAAGAAGCTTCATTTAAAACTAAATTAAAATGCAGAGCCCCTCCAGACTAGTGGCCAGGACCCGGGCAGCGTGAGTGCCACTGAAAATCAGCTCGCGTGCTGCCTTCGGCACCCGTGCCATGGGTTGCCTACCCCTGAGCTAGGCCATGCCTTGGTTGGCTCTGCCCCTGGAGCAGACACCCACTCCTTTACACTTGTAAAGAGAGAAGAGCTGCTTTCCCCTCTTTTGCTTCTCAAACCCCACCTCCCCAGTTCAGATGTTAGCAGTGCTGTTCCTTATCGGCTCCTTCCCTGCATGCCTGCAAAGGCAGAGAAGTTTGTCATATCCCAGTAGGTGGGCACCTCTAGGACACCTGCTCTATGGGAGGGGTGCCAGACACGTCCCTCCCCTCCTGAAGTTCCCTTTGCAATTTACCAGCCAATGTGGCTTGATCAGGACTGGCGTGGGCGGAGCTGAGCGCCTGCGTCCGAGCTGTGGCATTCACGCCATGTTCCTCCCTAGCTTGGCGTGCAAGAGATGCAAGAACACAGACTGCAGTCAGGAACCCTCAATATTCATTTAGAATGAAGGGAGGAGGAGGGGGAGGAGAAGCTGGAGGAGCTTCAGCAGAGGAGGCGGAGTGAGGTGAGTTGGGGCTGGGGAAGGGTAGAGAGCTGCTAGAGCTTTAGTTAAATTTAAAAGCCCTTTTGGAACTAGTTGTCCGTCCAGGACTCCCCGCCGCTGAAGTGCCGCCGAAGCCCTGGACCACCGCCAGGTATTCAAATTGGGCCCTGCCATTCATAAAGCCGGCCCTGTACAGGCAACACTTACAGGCAGCGGCGTATTATTGCCTAGGCCAACAAGGCCTAGGCCTAGGGTGGCAAATTTGCAGGGGCGGCAAATTTGCTCACGCCCCCTCCCCAACTCCTCCCTTTCCCCAAATCCCCGGCCTGCCTCCTCCCCCAGGTGCGCCGCGCTTCCCTCCTTCTACCTCCCTCGAGGAAGGGAGAAGTGAGTAGCGGCGCACTCAGAGGAGGCAGAGCAGAGGTGAGCTGGGGCCCGCGGGTGCAGGGAGTAACCGGGCGGGGGAACCTCCAGTAGGAGCAGAGAGTTTATTTTATCTCTTTCTTTGGCACTCAGATGTCCACTGCTGGAATCCTGTGTCCAGTTCTGGGGCCCTCAGTTCAAGAAGGATGTTGATAAAACGGAGAGAGTTCAGAGAAGAGCCACAAGAATGATTAATGGATTAGAAACCCTGTCCTACAGTAATAGACTAAAAGAGACCAATCTATTTAATTTAACAAAGAGAAGGTTAAGGAGTGACTAGATTACAGGCTATAAGTACCTACATGGGGAACAAATATTTACTGATGGGCTCGTCAGTCTAGAAATGAAAGCTGTAAAACCATCCAATGGCTTGAAGTTGAAGATAGACCAATTCAGACTGTAAATAAGATGTACATTTTTAACAGTGAGGGTAACTAACCACTGGATCAACTAACCAAGGGTCATTGTGCATTCCCCATCACTGGCAATTTTTAAATCAAGACTGGACTTTTTCTAAAAGCTCTGCTCTAGGAATTATTTTGAGGAAGTTCTTTGGCTGCATTACACAGGAGATCAGACTAGATCCGTGGTCCCCAAACTGTGTGTGCACCCTGCTAGGGTGTCATGGAGGAATGTTTGGGGGGGTTCACAGAGGGGGCAAGGCCAGCCCCCACAGGGGGCAGGGAGGGAGTGCCATACTTCCAACCTTGCTCCGTGCCCAGACCAGCTCCAACCTCAATCCTGTTCAGCTTCCAGTCGTGCTCTGCCTTCAGGCCAGATCTGCCTCCAGCTCCCCTCTACCCTCTGCTCTTCCCCGCACCCAACTCTGCCCTCAGTCCCTCTCTGCCCTCAGCCCAGCTCTGACTCTAGCCCCAGCTCCTCTCCCATTCCCGGCTCCTCCCTCAACTCTGCTGCTGAGGAAGCCTTGGCTGTGCAGTATTGGAGGAAAAGCGCAGACAGATTCCCTTGTGGCCTTGGAATCCATGAAATGGCAAAAGCTAGAAACCCTGCTGACTAATGCACATGTGCACTCACTTACACTTTGCCTGTGTATTCATGAATGGCTGGTGACTCTGTCTATTGGGCTGCCCAGACCCCTGCCAGACACAATGTATGCAGCCCCTGACAGGCTGCTAAGTGCCTTTATCCCCACTGCATAGAACAGCATGAAAAAGGGACTGTCCCAGTGTCATACGGGGGGGGGGGGAAGCCGGGAATAGAGCCAGATCTCTGAACCCAGCTCTTTGCCTTCTCCTGCAGGCCGTCCCAATGCCACCATGCACAGAAGATGCAGCCTTGCTTACCCCAGCATGCAATGACACCTTCTGAATTTGAGTGAATGAGCTTCCAAAGAAATGGTGTCAATATAGAATGAGACACCAGATAATTCAGAAAATTTGGGTTCTTCCTGAAGTTTATCAATGTTGTTTGTCCTGAAAAACCTCAAGTTCATACAAAATTCCTTTCAAATGTCGGCAAACCCAGAGAATGGCACATTCTGTACTGTCAACCTAACCCATAAGAGTCCACTAAATTCAAACCAAGCCCTGTCCTCACAACACCACCAACCCAGAGCCTCCACATCCTCTGTCCCCTGCCCTGACCTTTCCTATTGCCCCTTCAGCCTGGCCATCTGCTCTAATCCTCACCCTTCCCATTCCCTTCTCTCCCATTTTCCTCCCCGTCCCTCCAGCAGAGGTGGAGCCCTGCCCCACGACCCTCAGCCCTAGTGGCCCTATTCACCATTGGCTCCAGTCCCATGCAGACCCCATTAGCAAGTGACTCACCACAGACACCTGGTCCTTCTTGTGAGGGTTGAATATCGATTCCCTGGCTCTCTTGTGCTCACAGAAATCTTCCCATTTCTTTGTGCCACAGGCTGGCAAGGGAGTAGGTTATCAATTAACAGAAAAGTCCAAGGAATTGGACTCCATCTTTCCAGGTGATTGGGTACCATACATGTCTGCACCTCCCTGCACACTCCTCCAGCTAAACTCCTAATGACTTTGGCTAACAGTAAACACAGGAAGATAAAGCTCAGACCCAATAATCTTAGTGGGTAGCCCTGTCCCTTCCACCTTGCCCTGTGAAAGACCATTGTTAGTAAATATTAACCCTCTTAGTCCCCTTTTCCTTTTTGTATGTTAAATTCATTCACATAGTGATAATTTGCCAAAAAATCTTTATGGAGCTGAGCTGTATCTAATTATCCTCAGCATCTTCAGGTCCATGGGAATCCAGGTGTCCAGGGAAAAGACACCCTCAAACTACTGAAAAAGTCTACAGAAGTATGTAATAAAAAAAAACTGGGTGATTGATAAGGGATAATTGTTATCAGATGTTTTCTGTAATGGATGAAATAATGACCCATTGAAAGATATTTCTAACTCATTAAAAACCATCAGTTTCTACAGTGTTTGAAACCAGATTAGAGATTCCTTTTTACTCATCAATCAGGCAAACTGAACACCATAAAATAAATTCCATCAGTAATATCAAAAACAGAACACATGGTGAAATTAATCATGGGAAACAATTTTCCCTCCAAAAAGGAGTTTCTCTATGTCACACCCTATAAAAGACAAAAGGCATGAAAATTAGGTTGGGGAGTAAAAACTGGGAGAGACATAGAGGCCAGGTCTTTACCTGACACCAAGGGTGGTAATGTATCTATTCCTTCTGTACTCTGTATAGTGCTGTACTGATCTCTGATTGATTAAATAATTCTACTGGAGCCTATTTGCCAGACTTGAATCGTTATTAAATTCAAACATGCAACACTGCCCTGACCTGCTGATTCAGCCCTGTCTATCTGTCCCTGTGGGATGCTTTCTTAGAACCAGGAGCCACAATCTTACCCCTCTGCCTCAGCCAGAGACAGTTTTGCTGGAGCTTAAACAGCCTGTCAACTCCCCGCCACACCAGTCTGTCCACCTCCCCAGTACACTTCTCAAGACTCTGCCAGTCTTAAGTTTGCCTTGCAGGTAACAGTCGGTGCATCCCAGTTCCTGACTCCCCTGGAAGACCATTCCTCTGCAGCATCCAGCCCCCTCACTGGCTGCACACAGAAATACCAAGTCCACTGTCTCCAAAGAGACAGTGCAGACCCCAGCCTATCAGTTCAGCTGAAGACCCACACATTACAATACACAGCACTGAGATAATTTTATGGCAAAACCAAAAATAAGTTTATTAATCAAGAACAGAGCTGGAAGTGATTCTAAGCAAGGGTAATAGAAACAGGAAGTGGTCACAAATAAAACAAAAATAAAACCTGCTTTCCAGTGTCTAAAACTTAGCAAATCACAATCCTGACCTCAGGCAATTTCTCACCTGCAGTTAGTTCTCAGTGTCCCTAACCCACATGGCTGAGGAATCCATCTTTCACAGTGTGACGATGCGGTTCTGGCGGGATCCAACTGAGAGTGCCAATTCAGGACCAATTGCTCAAACAGGGCTAAATCACTGCTGTGCCTCAGGGAACTCGGATGCAGTGGTCAGGTAAACAGGAAAAGCCCGCGAACTTTTTTATTTCCTGTTTGCCCAGCCAAAGAATCAAATGGACGCCATGGACTGGGAGGAGGAAAGCTCCCACAGTTCCTGCAGCCTCTGAATTATTTGCATTTGCATTCTGGGCTCCAAATGCTTCTAGGGTCAAACAAGTGTCCAATCCTCTGACTCTTTTACATGTCACCCTATCTTTACTGAATGCTGCAGTCATCAGCATCAGCTGATCATGCAAAAGCTAAATCCATCCTCATGATCAGCTTCAGCTGATGAAAAGGACCACCCCTGTGAATAGCATACAGATAATTTCTGCAGGCTCTGACACAGAGCAGCTGTGCTCCTCTGGTCTATGATACGGTGGTCTCTAGTACACACTTGTATATATTAGCAGCTGATTCTATTCTTTTTTTAGAAAAAAAAGGTAAGGTATCCGTATCCCCGTCTCTATCACCCACAGTTCCTGCAGCCTCCTAAAATTATTGCATCTCTTGGCTGCTCCCAAATGCTTCTAGTCAAACACAGTGAACAATCCTCTGACTCTTTACATGTCACTATCTTTACTGAATGCTGCAGACCTATTGGCCTAATTTTTCTGGTGGATGGATGGTGCAATATGGTAACCATCCCCTCATCACAACAAAGATTCAGTTGCCCTGGACTAGCAGTGGGATGCTGGGCTTCTCTCCTACACACTGCTTAATGTCCTGTCTGACTACTATAGCGCAGCAGCTGCTTCCACTTCACATTCTCACTCACTATAGTGTGTGTGTGTCCTGCATTCTTATTAATTCATCACACACAGTGGGGGGGGGGGGACAATAAGCGGCCAAGAGAAGAACGGAATGGCTCTGACACAGAGCAGGTGGTTCTCTAGCACACTTGCCTATATTAGGCAGCACAGATTCTTTTTTTATACCAAAAAAGGAGGGATTGGAGTCGACTGGTAGCCATGATCATCCTCAGTTCCAATTTATGGAAGGGTTTGGATGGTGCAATATGGCTAGTAACCATCTCCTGCTGTCAAAAAAAAAAAGCATGTCTGTGTGTAGCTGCGCCTCTGACATTTACCCAGAACCACCAGCGACAAATGATTTTGCCCCCATCAGGCACTGGGATCTCAATATGGGATAGCTAGGGAATAGCTACCCACAGCACACCCGATTTAATGTGTTTAGTGTGGCGCGCGCACACTGATTTTATAAATCTGTTTTACAAAACCGGTATGCCCTCAGTCTCCTTGTCTGTAAAATAGAGCTTATGACATGCTCATGTGTGAAGCACTTGGCTCTTCCCTGGGGCCCACTGCAGTGCTACCCCTGCGCCACAGCCAGTGGTGAGCTGCAGCCGGTTTGCACCGGATCGCGCGAATCGGTTGTTAAATTTAGAAGCCCCTAGTGCTGTAAATGAATATCCCCCTCCCCAGCTTCCCGCGAATCAGCTGTTCGCGTGGGAAGCTGGGAGGGCTGAGAAGCAAGCAGCGCGACTCTGGGGTCGGGTGGCTGGGCTCCTCCCCCAGGGTCCAGCTGCGACCTCGGCCGGGCAGCACGGCTCCTGCCCGGGTCCAGTCCCCAGGTCCGGCCGGGCAGCATGGTTCCTGGCCGGGCCCTGGCCGGGTCCGGGCGGCGCGGTTCCTGCAGGTGAGCTGGGGCAGGGTGGGGCGCGATGAGGACTCCAGGCGCTGCCCGGCCCTACTCCAGCCACTGCCCGGCCCCGGCCCAAACTCCGGCCGCATGGCGCGGCTCCGACCCTAGCCCCGACCCGGCAGGGGTAAGAGGCCAGGGCCAGGGCTGGGACTGGGGCGGGGGAGGAGGGGTTGGATCGGGCAGAGGTTCTGGGGGGGCAGACAGGGGATGGGGAAGGGGAGTTGGGTAGGCGCCGCGTGGGAGTTCCTGGGGTCTGTTGGGATGGTGGTGGATGGAGTCGGGGCAGTCAGGGGACAGGGAGCAGGGCAAGTCTGGCAGGGGGTGGGGTCCTGGGGGGGAGTTAGGGTTGGGGGTCTTGGGAAGGAGTGGTCAGGGGACAAGGAGCAGGGCAGGGGGGGTTATGTGTTGTGGTTTCTGAGGGGGGGCAGGACGTGGGTGGGGGGTGTACTCACTGGGCGGTTCCCTACCGGGTCTTCGGTGGTGGGTCTTTCAGCCGCCGGAGCCGTGCCGCCGAAGACCCAGTAGGGAACCGGTTCCTAAGATTTTGGCAGCTCATCACTGGCCACAGCCACTGTGCCCCTTTCTCCCACGGCCTTCACCTCCCCCTGAAAGCACCCCAGCCGCACTCCGCATGCCCCCCCCCGGCTCAAAGCAGAGCAAGAAGCTGCCCCTCCTCCCCTCCTCCTGCCTAGGGTTGCCAACTTTCTAATTGCACAAAACCGAACACCCTAGCCCCTCCCCTTCCCTGAGGTCCTGCTCCTCCTCTGAGGCTCCACCCCCACTCACTCCATCCCCACCCCCCTCCTGTCGCTTGCTCTCCCCCACCCTCACTCACTTGCTCATTTTTACTGGGCTGGGGCAGAGAGTTGGGGTCCAGGAGGGGTTAGGGCTCTGGGATGGGGCCAGAAACGAGGGGTTCAGGGTGCAGGAGAAGGCTCCAGACTGGGGCAGGAGACTGGGGTGCGGGCTCTGGAGTGGGGATGGAGATTAGGGGTTTGGGCTGCAGGAGGGGGCTTCAGAATGGGGGGGTGGAGCCGAGGGGTTTGGCGTGTGGGAGGGGCCTCCAGGCTGAGGCACTGCGGTTGGGGTATGGGAGCAAGTATGGGCTCTGGGCTGGGGGCGCTGGTTGTGGGGTGGGGCCAGAAATGAGGGGTTCAGGGTGCAGGAGAGGGCTCTGGGCTGGGGCAGGCATGTGGGGGGCGTTCAGGCTCCAAGAGGGCTTTTGGGTGTGTGAGGGGATCCGGGGTGCAGGCTCAGGGAGGGAGCTTGGGTGTGAGAGGGGCTCCAGACTGGGGCAGGGGGTTGGGGTGTGGGAGGGGGCTCAGGGTTGGGGCAGGGCATTGGGAGCGGGTGCAGGCTGTGGGAGAGAGTTTGTGTGCAGGATGGGCTGCAGACTGGGGCATGCAGGGGGGAGGGTGTGGGCTCCAGGTGGTGCTTACATCAGAGGGCTCCCCGGAAGCAGTGACATGTCCCTCGGCTCCTAGGCATAGGGGAACCAGGTGGCTCTGCGTGCAGCCTCCGCCCACAGACACCACCCCTGCATCTCCCATTGGCTGTGGTTCATGGCCAATGGGAGCTGAGGAGCCAGCACATGGGGCGGGAGCAGTGCATGGAGCCTGCCTGGCTGCCCCTGCACCTTGGCGCCACAGGGACATGTCACTGCTTCTGGGGAGCCACGCAAAGCCAGCTAGGAAGCCTGCCAGCCCTGCCACCCAGACTTTGCCCTCACTGGTCAGGCCTGTGCTGGGATCCCCACCATGGCCCCACTCTCACGGCTGTCACCACCTCCACTTGGTCAGATCTCAGGTCTTCTGCTCTGCCTGCCTCCTCAAATCTCCTGATAGCACCAGTCCTGCTCCCCACTCAGCCTGCCCTGGCTCGTCTCCACCTCTTCTCTCCAGCCTGGCTCCCCCAGGCTCACATCTGGGCCCATCTCCCAAGCTCCTCCTGCTGCCCCATTCTGAGCTCCTGGCTGAGAACGTCTGCTGGGGAGGGGACTTTGCATTGTGTCCAGTATCTCCCTTTTCCTCACAAGTCCATCTCAGAGGCTCTGTCCTCTGAAAACCTGCATACCCCCCGACAATGACCCACTCCCCTCAGATACATGCCCCAATCCAGCCTCCTGGCAGTGCCAGATCTCACTGTACTGTGATCTGCACACAGCCAGACAACCCCCATCCAGTGTGCTGGAGCTTGTCTTATGCCGCATGCAGCCGCTGGACATGGGATGGGCCTGCCTCCCCACTCTCCTGGCTCGGTCTGAGTCCTGCTAGTGCCAGGCAGCCTGAGAGCGCTCACCACCTTGTCCACCCTGCCCATTTCAAAACAGGCCTCAGGACAGCTCTAGGCCCAGCAGAAAAGGTGCCAAATTTGTGACAGCTGTGTTCTCCCACTGGGCACTTGGTCAGCTATTGTGGGGCTCTGGCTGAGAGGCAGAGCGGGGTGCAGAGCAAAGATGGGGTTAGGAACCTGAGCCTTCCCCAGTCCTGCCTAGGGTTCCCAACTTTCTAATGGCAGAAAACCGAACACTCTTGCCCTGCCCTGCCATGCCCCTTCCCTGAGGCCCCGCATCCTCCTCCATTTCTGGGGAGGAATGTATGGGCCACTTCTTTCCTGCTGTTCCCCACCTCCCCTGGTCAGCTGGGCTCCACCCTCCCTGCTGCATTATTCCCCAGTCAGGTGAACAAATCAAAGGCACCAAGAGAGGAATGATTTGCCCGAGAGTTGGCTGGTGAGCAAAGGTGGGGCCTTTGACAAGGGGTGGAGCAAGTGCGGGGCCTCTGAGACTTGCTGCTTAGAGGTGTTGTTTTTGCAGTGTAGACATACCCTGAGTTTCATGGATGTGCAGGAGGGAAGAAAATACTCTTCACTGCCCCAACCACTGCATTGTGGGTAAGTGACCTATGCAAGAGGTTTTTAAAAACCTGTTTGTGACTCTTCTTGGTACTTTTGGTTGCCAATGAAAGAAACTGACAATGTATTCCTGCTTCCCTGCCTATCAAGTGTGGTTGGGCTGACACCCATGTTGGGGGTTTCAGATATGGAATGGAGCTCTTTCATGCTGTCATTGAAGGGGTGGGGATGTTGGCTCTTTACCAAGGAGATCTCTTCTTCAAAGTCTGAATTAGCACCTAGTTAGCTGCACTATCTAACAAAAACAGCCTTTCCAGCACTCTCCCTGCAGAGTCCTCTCCCTCTCCGTTTTCACAACGCACTAGTTCCCTAGACATCCATTTCCCCTGGAACATCACTGGATCTGATTTTTAAATGTACAACTCCAAGCAGCCACACACCCATTTTGACAAAAATCTCTTTGGTTTCATTTTTCCATTATCTATTCAATCGAAGTGGGAACGGGCATTCCTCCCACCAGCCCTTTGCTGTGCCTGTATCCCTTTTATAGGCCTGGTTAATCCAGCTGGTTTGTACCCAATGGCAGTTGTGTTTCTTGGCGCAAGTGCTCCAGTTTTCTTGGGATAAGATCTCTTGGATGTGGATTGTGCTCGCTACCTCTTGGGATCTTCTCGAATTGAGGGTCACAGATGGCCCTTGCTTGAAGCTGTGGGATGCTACAGCAGGGGTTCTAAAACTTGCCCATGGTACAGAGCAAGTTCTTACAGATACCGTAGGTGCCACAAGACAATTGTATAACATGCTGGTGGCTATTGTACACATGGGAAAATGTCTAGTGAAGAGCTAGTCCTTTAATGAAAGTAGAAGAGCCAGTAGCCAGCCAGCGCTCCATAGACCACTTTTGAGGAGGCTTTGTGCTAGGGGCTGTGATCAGGGTTCCAGACCGTGTATGCTGGAATTGATTGATAAGGACGGCCTTCAGGAGGAGGGGCTAGACCTGGCTTGGAACTGTCACTTGCCATCATTTTGCCCATTTCTGGGGCACCAGGAAAATTGTGATGTTTGCATATAGGTAAGGACAGCCCTGGACACGGCTTTCAAAATTCTCCAGCTCCGGGCGCATGGCGCACATGCATAACCACAGTGGAATACGCATAGAGACCAGCACTCTAGTCTCTAGCAGGTCTTCACTACCAGCTGGATCGGCGGGCAGTGATCGATCCAGCGGGGATCAATTTATCATGTCTAGTCTAGACGCGATATATCGACTCCTGTACTCCAGCGCCACCAGAGGCGCAGGCAGAGTCGACGGGGGAGCAGCAGCAGTCAACTCACCGCAGTGAAGACACCACGGTAAGTCGATCTAAGTACGTCAACTTCAGCTACGTTATTCATGTAGCTGAAGTTGTGTAACTTAGATCCACCCCCCCACCCTCCCAGTGTAGACCAGGGCTAAGAAGCACAGGTTTTCCACTGGCGCAAACCCATCTGTGCTCTCCCTGGGGGTATGTCTACACAGCAAAGAAAAACCTGCGGCTGTCCTATGCCAGCAACTCAGGCTCCTGGGGCTCAGGCTGTGGGGCTGCTTCATTGCTGTGTAGATGTCTGGGCTTAGGCTGGAGCCCTAGCCTGGTAGTCTGCACAGTAATGAAGCTGCCCCACAGTCCAAGGCCCGCAAGCCCAAGTTGGCTGGCATGGGCCAGCCATGGGTTTTTCTTTGCTGTGTAGATGTACCCTGTGTGAGATCAAATGCGAGAGTCAAAACAGGCTCTCTAACAGAGCAAGATTCAGCTGCAAACTACACATTCCTGAGATAGCAAACCTCTGAGAGGCTACTCAAGAAAATAGTTCTATTATGGCCTTCCCAGTTAGTAACCAATGCCAGCTTCGCTCTGGTGCAAGCTTTTTATTGTAAGCGATCAGTGAGCAAGCTGCAGTATTAACAACCCCAAGAATTCTACACCGATAAATCACCCCCACTCCTTCCTCAAATGTGACTTTTTAAAAATTGATTTTAAAGTTATTTTCATTTGTCTTTTGGACTCATTTGGGTCATGTTTTCAAGCTGTTCTCATGTAATCACTTGTCTCCAGCAGCTGGAGGGTTAGCAGAGATATCATGTAGAGAGAGAGAGTCAGATTTCAAGGCCAGAAGAAACCACTGTTATCTAGCACAGCAGTTCTCAATCTGTGGGTCATGACCCCAAAGTGCGTCATGACCCCATTTTAATAGCGCTGCCAGGGCTGGCTTAGACTTACTGGGGCAGAAGCCCAAGCCCCACTGCCTGTGGTAAAAGCCAAAGCCCAAGGGCTTCATTCCTTGGCAGCGCTAGGGTGACCAGATGTTAAGGGGAAAATATTGGGACCGCTGCAGGGGGGAGCGTGTTTTTTTTTTCTTTTACACTCATCCGTCCGGGAGTTCGGTGGCAATTTGGCGGAGAGCCCTTCAGTCGCAGACGGTCTTCGGCGGTATTTCAGCGGGGGGTAATAAACCTTGCCGCCAAAGACAGAAGCACCCGCCACCGAAATACCGCCAAAGACCATCCGCGACTGAAGGGCTCGCCACCAAAGACCAGGAAACAAAATATCGGGACAAATGGCGTCCTGACCGTACTCTGGTCAGGATGTGGGACAAACTCTTCAAAATTGGGACAGTCCTAATTTTATCGGGACATCCAGTCACCCTAGGCAGCACTCAGGTTACAGGCCTCCTGCCTGGGGCTGAAGCCCTTGGGCTTTGGTTCCTCCCTACCACCCCCACTTAGAGCAGTGGGCTTGGGCTTTGGCCTCCCCACCCGGGCAGTGGGTCTCAGGTGGGCTTGGGTTTCAGTCCCCCCCAGCTCGTGGGATCGTGTAGTAATTTTTCTTGTCAGAAGGGGGTCATGGTGCAATGAAGTTTGAGAATCCCTAATCTAGCACAAGCCTGAGAAATTCCAACACTAATTCCTAGAGCAGATCTTTTTGAAAGATCTAATCTTGATTTTAAGATCGCCAGGGATGGAGAATCCACCACAATTCTTCGTAAACTGTTCCAATGGTTAATCACTCTCACACTGTTAAAAGTTTACACCTTATTTCCAGTCTGAATTGTCTAGCTTCAACTTCCAGCCATTTAATGAAAATGCATCTTCCAATAAAATTGAGCGAGTTGGCAACACTGTATTTCTCCCCCACCCCCCTTTTCTTTTCTTTTTTTACTACTATTAACCAGGAGCAGTAATGGATCGGGCAGGGGTGGGTCACTCCACTGATGTCATCATTACCTGTTACTGTGCATGTGAATTTGGCATCAGAGTCCTCAGATACAGCACGAGATTTGAGGGTAGTTTCAAACTGTGGCTGGGTCTCCTCAGTCAGCTGAGCAATGATTGTGCAGAAGGTGCTCCTAAAAGAATCAAGAAGCAATTCTTAGAGCTCAGATTAGGTTACTAGAAACCAAGTAAAGGGTTCTCACCCCAAGATCAAATAATGTGCTTGGCTGGCTGGTTCTTCCTTATATGCTAGGGTCTAACAGATCGTCATGTGTGAGGTTGGGAACAAATTTCTCCGTCAATCAGATTGGAAGTAATCTTGGTTGGGGGGTTCTACTTTTTTCTGCAGCATGTGGGTGTTGGTCACTTACCAGGATTATCTGGATATCTCACTTAATTCCCTGTCATTGCAGGGCCTCAGCCATTGGTGCACCTTGGTCCCTTCTAGGCTTTGTCTACACTGGCACTTAGTTGGCTAAACTTTTGTCGTTCAGGGGTGTTAAAAAAACAACTCCCTGAATGACAAAAGTTGTACTGAGGAAAAGCGACAGTGTGAGCAATGCTTTATGGGCAGGAGTGCTCTCGAGCTGACAAAGCCACTGCTGCTTATGGGGCGTGGACGATTTTTGCCAGCAGGAGAGCTCTCTCCTGCCAACAAACAGCAGCTACACTGCACAGCTTTTAGCAGCTGTAGCGGCACAGCCGTGTTGCTAAAAGCTGCGTAGTGCAGCCATACCCCTAGTCTCTGGCTGGGGCACAGAACAGTTTAGTTGCTTCAGGGCTGTAATGCTTTCTTCTAATTTTGGTTGCTGGGTTTAGTCTGCAGGTGCTGGCAGCCTGTGATTTACAGGAGATCGGATCAGATGATCTGGTGTTCCCTTCTGGCTTTAAACTCTATGACAACCCAACACCTGCCTTCAGATGTCCCTCCTTGCCTCTCACTGGATTCTAATGGTCTCATTTTAAATTCCCTCCCAGGCACTCTTACCCTGGTTGGTACTTTGCTCAGTCATTGCTGCATTGCTAGAGCTATGAACACTGTAACAGAGAAACAATTCTGAAAAGCCCGTTCACGTCTCACTATTTATGCCTTATGTTTACTAGTTGTGTTTCTTATTGAGACAATGAAATAAAAGAAACCAGTGATAGCAGCCGCACTTTTAGATTGCCGGTGCTGCACTGAGCGGGTGTCTTGCACTGTGGGGGAGGAAGGGAGGCACCTCTTTATTAGAATTCTATTTTAACTGTGCACGGTTTTTCATTGGTTTAGGATTTACAGAATAGGCAAGTTTTAATTGACATGGTCCCTTTGACAAGTACATGCTCCTTATTTCAAAGGCTTGAGTTAATAGTAAAAAGGCCTTTAAGGGCATCATGTGCCAGTGATAGCTCCTTATTCCTACATACCCACCCTCCTACAGGAGGTTCTGAGCCTGGCTTATACCTCTCAGAGCTAGGGAACTGTCTGTGAAGCTGGCATGACCTCTTTACTTCAGCTCCTGCTACAGCATCTAGGCATTAGGGACCATACACTATATAAGCTCATGCACTGTAATGTGTGAGCATAGCAAGTTCAGACTGAAGCACTAGCCTGAACTGTCCAAGGAGCTACTAGACTCTATGAAGTTCATAAGATGCATCTTACAGCTGTTTGAGTGCTATTAACGTATGGCACTGAATGGATACAGTGTGTATCGATTCAGTATTGCTAATCTCACACAGTCAAAAAAGTTTTTAGTCACGTCCCCCAAAACCATGAGATTTGCTTCAGTCCTTTTTTAATTTCCTGGCATTTTTAAAATTTGGATCTTTGCCTTCTGCTTTGGGGGGCCTTTAGGGATCATATTTCCAGGTTTCTCCACTGCAACCAGAAAGGATAGAAAGTTACTCTTTTTTTAAAATGTGAAATTCTCATATCATCACAGGACTCCAGGAGCTGGGGCTCTAGGAGAAACACCAAGTACTACCATACAGTTGGCAAAACTGTTCATGCAGTACCATCTGCAATAAGGAAAGGCTTAATTAAAAACAAAGTGTCCAGCTTCCATAAACATGCAGGAGAAGTGTGGGGGCAGGGGGTGGAGATTCATAGAAACGGTTACTGACAGCTCCGTGACTGGTGCTAGCTGGCCTCAGTATGGGCAGTATCAGCAGGTCCCAGGAGCCTGTACTCCCCCGACTCTTAGATGGGTCCCCCTAGGTCACAGGTAGGCACTGCTGCTGACCTGTTCAGTGAGCGAACTTCAGCCCTGAGGGCTGAAAATTCAGTTCCTTTCATCACCTACACTCATGTCATTATATTTTTAAAGAGTAAATGGATACGCAGAGCTTGGACCCAGAGCTGAGCCCTCTGTCAGGACTCTGAGCTGTGACAGCTGCCTACGCAGCTCCAAAGGCAACAGGGACCTACATCATCTACAGATTTAGCAGGAAATTCATAGATTCCAAGAGTAGACGGGGCCATGGTGAACAGCTAATCTGTCCTCCTGTAGTCCTGTGTCACTCAGGCCATAGAACTTCCCCAAAGTAATTCCTAGAGCAGATCTCTCAGAAGGACATCTAATCGGATTTAAAAATGGTCAGCAATAGAGAATCCACCATGACCCTCAGTAAATTGTTCCATGGATTAATTACTGTTTAAAATTCATACCTTCTTTCCACATTGAATTTGTTTAAGTTCAACTTCCAGCCATTGGCTCATGTTATACCTTTCTCTTCTAGATTGAAAGAGCCCATTAGTAAATATCTGTTCCTCATATAGGTACTTACAGACTAATCAAATCACCCATTAACTTTCTCTGTTAAACTAAATAGATTATTCCTTATAGTGATACACTCAATAAGCTCAGTGTCTAATCCTTTAATTAATTTAATCAATCATACTCCTAGCTCATCTCTGAACCCGCTCCAGTTTTCCCAACATCCTTCTTCAGCTGTGGAAACAGGATTCCAGCAGCAGTTGCACGAGTACCAAATACAGAGATAAATTACCCTCTACTTCTACTCAAGATTCCCGTTTATGCATTGAAAAATTAAATTTTTGGCCAGTGTCACACTCAGAGCTTACGGTCAGCTGATTATCCACCATGAGCTCCAAATCGTTTGCAAGAGTCACTGCTTCCCAGGACAGAATCCTCTACCCTACAAGTACGGCCTACATTTTTTGTTCCTAGAGACATACATTTACATCAGGGGTCCCCAATGCGGTGCTCGCAGGCGCCATGGTGCCCGCAGGGGCATCTAAATGCACCCGCCTCCTGGCCAGCGGTGGAGCATCCGCCGAAATGCCGCTGAATTTCTGTGGCATTTCGGCGACACCGCCTCTTGATGATGCTGCTTGCCGCTGACAAGCGGCATCATCGAGAGGCGTCGCCCCCGAATTTCTGCGGCATTTTGGAGGCGACGCCTCTCGATGACGCCACTTACCGCCAACAAGTGACATCATGGAGAGGCGTCGCCGCAGAAATTCGGCGGCATTTCGGCGGGTGCTCCACCGCTGCCATGGTCCTTCGTCTGGCACCCGCCAGACGAAAAGGTTGGGGACCACTGATTTACATTGAGCCGTATAAAAATGTACACTGTTTTCTTGCGCCCAGCTTACCAAGCAATCCATCACAACGCTGCTACGTCCCTTTCCATTCTTTTGCTTCCTGCTAAGGGCAGTGTGCAGGAAATCCAGGACTGTGAATACCACAAGCACAAGGAAGAGCTCATGGCGCTACTCCCACTGCTACAGGGCAAAGCAGGCAATCCTGCCTGAAGACAATCATTGGTGGGGGTTTAGTGGCCTTATTATGAATTCATGTGAGTGTTGTCTTAGTCCCGGTCCCAGCCCCAGGAAATGCTCTCTAAATTCATGTAGATGAAGTTCAAAGAACTTCCCAAGCACCAGTGCGGCATTTCATGTAGCAGCAAAATAAACAGAGTGCCAACTATACAGAATCCTCCACAAACCAGTGATGCATACACTGAAATATACAGCCAAGTTCAACCCTTGTGTAACACCACTGACGTCAGTGGGCGGCACCAGGGATGAACTTGGCCCATATTGTGCAAACTCCAGAGCCAGAGGTAAAACTCCAAAGACTGCTGATTAAAAGGCAGAGTACTGGAGACTGGGCCTCAGACAAGACGTGTCGCTAGCAGCATGGCCTTGGGTGACCCGTTTAATCTTCTGCAGAGGAGCAAGAACCACAGTTGCCATTGGGTAAATGTTGGAGACTTTTGTTAGAGGCTTCCAGTTTTAGGTCATTTCCCCAGCAACTCCTTAAATCTCTGAAAGTGCTGCACTATCCCTTATCATTTGGCCACAGCAAAACTTGTCTGATTCAAGCTGCTTCATATATTGGTGTACTTGTTTTCTGAGTGCTCCTGAAATTTTGCAGAGTGTAAGTGGGAGCTGTTTGCTTTTCAACCTTCCCACATCTGTATGTTGTTTGCAGCAACAGATCAGAAGCACATAAATTGAGCAGATTCTAGAAGGAAGTACAAAAGGATGGCAATTCAATAGTCTTTTTACATTAAAAAGGAATTTCTGTACTAGGGAAACCTCTGGACAAAGCAGACTTGAAAAAAATCTCTTCGCCTTTCCTGTGGCTCTTGCAGTGTTTTTTCTTTCCTCACCCTTTTGGCAGCAATCCTGGAAGCTAGCAATCACTCTGGAAGGACCTCTTCCCCACCAGCTCATCCTCACCTACTTGTTTCTGCAGGGAAGCAATAATGCCAGCTTTGACTTTACAACAGTCTATGTTGACAATTGATCTATGGCACAAATATGGCTTCACTGCAGTCTGGCTAAGGAGAATCCGGGTTGCAAGGGCAGCTTGTGGGGAAAGAGAGCTCTTATTTGGACAAGGTGACATGTCTATTTTTTAAAGCATATCCCTGTGTGAAAGTCTCTCTTTAATAGTAAGAAATAGCTGAATAGTCCTTTCCCCGCCCCCACCCTTTCAGTGGTGAAGATGAATAGTCCTTGCATCTCCCAGAAATGTGTGTGATAAACACCAGCCTGTTTGCACTTCAAGCAAGCAGTAGAGACTCAAGCATGCAGAATCTCACGCGTGCACATTATACAAGTGCCATGCTCTCTTCAGCTAGTACCAAAGCACTAAGGTTAGTCATGCCGAGTCACAAGTCCTGGAAAGGATTTGGTCAGAGAAGTTTAATAGAATATAGGTTTACCTTCTAAAGCTGGAGGGAGATAATCGGTTGCCTGATAAGCTAAGCAGAAACAGCAAACAAAACCATTAGACCAAAAAGCATGGAAAGAAGCAGAAATTAAACCGCTTTGTTGACAGATTAATGATAAGTCATCTTGGACAGGTCTGAGTTTCTATTAAAAGTCCACAGCTGCCTTAGTCTGCCTGCCAGGATAAGCGAGCTACATTGTAAATTGTAACCAAGCCTGTGAAATGAAATGGTCATTAACAGCAGAAATGTAAGAACATTTTATGTGGGTCTGAAAGGCTAGATTTAAAAAAAAAAAAAAAACAGCACTTGAGTGGCCCAGGCACTCTCTACAGCTGTGTGAGCAAAGCAGGAAACTGCACTCTAGAGGGTGTTCTGATCAGATGGCACTTGAGACCTTGGACCCTACTGCTTGCCTTGAGGAGCAGGCCTGGGGCCTGCCCACCTACTGATGGGCAACAACTTCCGACAAGTGAGTTTGCAGCAGAGTTTGACACAAAGTGCACTTCCAAGCTCAGAGGCGGGATTTGCATGTTAAAGGAATTCCAGGAGGCAGAAAATCTCCCTGCTTGTAGCTTCACCAAGGCACTGTGAGAGCTGAAGGTAAGCACGTTTCACAAAAGCTTCCATGGTCTCCATTCCCTTTGTGGTAACATGTTACAAGGCTAATCATTTCATAAAACACACTCAAATGCTAACACCTTTATCTGATGGGCACAAGTGAGTTACCTACCAAGAACAGAGCCTGTTCTCCAAACACTTTGCCTCCAGGGAATCATGCACCTGCCCACAGAACCATTTTGGAGCAGTATTTGGCAGCTATGGGGCATGTGCCATTCCCTGGAGCCTAACACGCCACACAGACTAAAGGCATGAACGCTTCACCTGTCCAACCTTCCCTCAGCTCCATATTTGAGAGATGCCTAGGGAGTGGGGGGGGGGCAGTGCAGCTCTGAGGCTGCAGCACACTTGGAGAGCAAGAGCTACTGTTAGTAAGTGAGCCTTTCTTCCTCTCCCCTCCCCTCCACTGCTTCCACAGAGCTTCACCATAGGTGCCTGGTCACTGGGACTTCCCTTAGCAGGCAAACAGAGGAAACCTAAGAGCTGAATAGCAATTGAAACCCCGCCCCCTCAAAACCATCATCTGCGCTTGCTGGACTATCCAGAGAACAGTGATTTGCGAAGGTGTGAATACAACTCCAGGTAGCAGTCCTATGGACTGCAGATTGGGGAATGCTGCAAAAACATGCTACCACTTTAGCCAAGTGATCCTGGAGGCATTCAGACACAGGACGCCTACTAGCTCATAGCGCAGGGGTCAGCAACCTTTCAAAGTGGTGTGTCGAGTTTTCATTTATTCACTCTAATTTAAGGTTTCGCGTGCCAGTAATACATTTTAACATTTTTAGAAGGTCTCTTTCTATAAGTCTATAATATATAACTAAACTATTGTTGTATGTAAAGTAAATACATTTTTTAAAATGTTTAAGAAGCATCATTTAAAATTAAATTAAAATGCAGAGCCCCCCGGACCTGTGGCCAGGACCCAGGCAGTGTGAGTGCCACTGAAAATCAGCTCGAGTGCCGCCTTTGGTACATGTGCCATAGGTTGCCTACTCCTGACACAGCGTAGCTAAGCACAGTCTCTTATCCACAGTAATAGACTTTAAACTGAGATGGCATGACGTTCAGAGTTTTCTCCAAAGACCCCATGCAGTCAGTTCCATCACTACCAACCAGAGCATGTAGCCTCCCTTCCCCTGTGTGGCTTTAGAGAAGAGAGTCTCCATCACAGCCTGGTCAACAAAAATCAGATGCAGTTTTGTCATAAGTCAACAGTGAAGCATGGCCAACCTGCTGTGTGTGGAACACAGCATAAATTGGTTGGCTCTAAGTGCATGCAACTCAGACCCGCCTGGCCAAGTAATGGCTCTAAAAATGAGATCTTCAGTGAGAAATGGCAGAGATTGCAAGATCCCAGGGTCTCAAGAGGGCTGCCTTGGGTTTATTCAATGACAGGTTACAGTCCCAGAAGGGCAGTTTGAGACATTCTTTAAAAATGGTTTTACTAGGGGATGGATGAACACTGTGGACCCTTTTGCAGGTACATGGTAGATAGAACAGTCACCAGGTACATCTTAAGCATATTTGGGAACACAAGCATTCAAGTCAAGGTCCCTTGCTTGAGCAAACCCATTTTCCAAACTCTTTTGGGCAAAGCCTGAGGCAATACAAAAAAGAAATATAATCCAATGCAGCAGCCTAAGTTCAACCTAAAGTGTACAGCGTAGACCAGGGGCGGGCAAACTTTTTGGTCTGAGGGCCACATCGGGGATCCAAAACTGTATGGAGGGCTGAGCAGAGAAGGCTGTGCCTCCTCAAACAGCCTGGCCCCACCCCCTATCTGCCCCCTCCCACTTCCCGCCCCCCAACTGCCCCCTCAGAACCCCTGACCCATCCAACCCCCCCTGCTCCCTATTCCCTGACTACCCCAACCCCTATCCACACTCCCGCCCCCTGACAGGCCCCCCGGGACCTCCACACCTATCCAACCACCTCCTGCTCCCTGTCCCCTGACTGCCCCTTATCCAACCCCCCCACTCCCCACCTCCTTACCATGCTGCTCAGATCATCAGGACTGGCAGCCATGCCACCCGGTTGGAGCCAGCCATGCCACTGCGCTGCCCAGCAGGAGCTTGAAGCCCTGCCGCCCAAAGCCCTGGCAGCACGGTGAGCTGAGGCTGCGGGGGAGGGGAGACAGCAGGGGAGAGGCGGGGGGCTAGCCTCCCCAGCTGGGAGCTCAAGGGCGGGGCAAGATGGTCCCACAGGCCGTAGTTTGCCCACCTCTGGTGTAGACACAACAGTGACACTGCATCCCATATTCTTCAGAGAGATATTATGGTATGATTATGGCATAAGTATGGCGTATTTATACAAGATAGGTCATGTGAGATCATTGAAAAGGTTATAATTTACTGAGTATGATTATCCTATTTGTATGTATGGATCATTTTTGTATCTGAAGTTAGGAATATTGATTGTGTATCTGTATTACAAATATGTTTACACCTGGGGAATGCCCACTAGGCAGAATACACTCAGTCTAGATGGCTGGCTGGGAAGGGCCATCAGAGAAAACAACAGACCTTAGAAGAGGCTAATCTCCCACCGGGAGGCCTTCCTGAGGATGCTGTAAACTGCTTCTGAGTCATGGCTGCCATGACACTACAGGGGTATGTGACCAGATCACCTGGTACTGGACTCCATATTGGAATACCAGTGTTTTTCCACTGAAAGGCACTGGAATCAAACTTTGAGACAAAGGGTTCCCACCCTATGCAAAAGCTATTTAAGGCAGGGGAGTGACATCATTGTGGTTCTTCACTGACTCCCCGCCCAAAGGAGACTCTTGGAAAACACCGGAGGAACAAGAACTGAATGGGTGGAAGTGTTGGAAGTGCAGCTTGCCCCTTAAAAATCTCTGCAACTGGCTTAAATCATCATTTAGGGGTGAAAATTTGCTACTCATATCCAATTTCTTTAGTATGTTAAGCTTAGATTGCATTTTTGTTTATTTGCTAGGTAATCTGCTATGATCTGTTTGCCATCCCTTATAATCACTTAAAATCCATCTTTTGTAGTTAAATTTGTTTTTAGTTTATCACAAACCAGTGCGTAGGAGTTATAACTTGGGGCAGAAAGCTGGTGTATATTTCCTCTCCACATTGAGGGAGGGGAGGAATTTCATGAGCTTATGCTGTACAGATCTCTGTGCAGGGCAAAACGGTATAATTTTGGGTTTACACTCCAGGGGGCGGAAGGGGGGCACTTGAGTAGCTGGGCAGGTCCTTAGTTGAAGCTTTCCCATGCAGAGCTGATTTCAGCATCTGTATGTAGCTGTAGCTGGGTGTGTCCCTACCTGTATGTGTGCTGGAGGGGGGTTGAGGGCCTGTCTCAGCAGACCCCGGATGACCTGTGCACAGGACAGAACTCACATCCACCTCTTTCCCCCCTCCTTCTCCTTCTTTGTACGTTACTCCCAGGCTTGGCCAGCCCCGGGTAGTGTGTGTGAGAGTATGAAAGTGGGTTAGGGCTTAGAGCACTAACACTTTCTTCCTTCCTTTGAGTGATGTGGGGAACCCCCAGCACTCACCGCTGTTATTTTATTAATAAAGCTTTAAAATTTAGACCCTTGGTGTGATCCTTCATCTCCTCCCCTCAGCCTGATTACCTGACGCCTCAGGCAGATTGGTAACAGAAATCTGTCACACTTTGACAGGGATGAGAAGGCTGACCATACAGAGCCATTTTATGTAATGACATCATCATCCATATAGAAAGAAACCAAGAGAAGCAGAAGCTTTGTCCTACTTGAAGGGTATCAGATACAAAGGATTCTTTTGCCAGCTATTATCCAGGAGGAATTTAGGGAATTAGGAGACAAATTAGTTCACATGTTAAAGCAAACTCAGTTGGCCTCTCATTGCTCCTACTTTTCTTGTTTCCAAAGGATATTCAGCAGACCATAGTACAGGAGCAGTCAGCTGCTGTAGTCATGTTGCAAATGGCTACACAAATGGATGGAGATACGTAAATGAGCAAGAAGGCACTAATCCAGAGATTGATTGTTGTTTTTGTTAATGCAGAAGGACCAACATCATCCAGTCTGACCTCCCACAGAAGAGAACCTCACCCAGTGAGTCCTGCATTGAGCCTAATGACTTCTGGCTGAGCTAGAGCAGTGGTTCTCAACCAAGGGTACACATAACCCTGGGGTACGCTGACGTCTTCTGGGGCATACAGCAACTCATTTAGATATTTGCCTAGTTTTAAAATAGGCTGCATAAAAAGCACCAGCTAAGTCAGTACAAATTAAAATTTCATACGACTTGTTTATACTGCTCTATATACTGAAATGTAAGTACAATATTTACATTCCAATCTATTTTATAATTATATGGTAACAATGAGAAAGGAAGCAATTTTTCAGTGATGTATTTTTATGTCTAAGTGTCACAGCCACATTGATTTTGTAAGCAAGTCATTTTTAAGTGAGGTGAAACTTGGGGTTATGCAAGACAAACCACACTCCTGAAAGGGGTCCGTAGTCTGGAAAGGTTGAGAGCCACTGAGCTAGACTACATCTTTCAGACAGATCCCTAATCCTGAGTAAGTGACAGAGAATTTTCCAAAGCCCTAAGTAAATTGCTGCAATTAATATGTGCTTTCTTTCCAGTCTGAATCCATCTAGCATCATCTTCCAGCCACTGGATCCTATTCTGCCTTTGTCTGCCAGACTAAGGAACCCTTTACTATCAGGAATCTTCTCTCAGCGTAGGTACTTGTTAACGGATCAAGTCAACTCAATCTTACATACTTCGGACCAGGACACAACAGACAAAAAAAAGCTTCCCCCTTCATTTTAGGAAGATGCTATGATGAGGGAACAGTGCAATTAGGAACAAAAATAAGGTTCAAAACCATCAAGCCTCCCACTGAGCTTCTGAAATTATGTCCGAGAGACCTTATGTCCCTCATAGCACAGAAAGAGGCACTCAAAGTCTAGTGCTAGCAAAGTAACACAAGACAGCCTCTGAAAACTGCACCTGGCAAGCCTGCCAGTGTTTCCATTTGCAGAGGTAGAGCCCCTAATCAACATGAGCAAAAATGGGAACAAAATCCTTCAACTTACAGGTCACTTGCTTTTGCAAATGGCTGCACAGAGACTTTTGACAATATGGCAAATCAAGAGGTGACATTCCCTTGCACACAAGTGGTTAGCATCTGCACAAGACACTCTCACTACCTAGGGTTAAAAGGTCACAACTTGAAAATAAGTTTGTGACTGGAAATTTTGTACCTTCCAAGCAGCCCCAAAGGTCATCAGCAATGAAAGCAGGTGGGAGGAAATGTTTTCTGTTGTTCCCTTTGAGCATTTGACAGCACTCTGTGTAGAGTCCAGTTCCCTGGCTTTGCTGATGTCATTGGCACTAATCTCATGGATTAGCATGACAGCTCCACACATAGAATTGCCAATTCTGTAATATTTTAAAACTGGACACACTAGCAAGAGTGCTGGTACCTCCCCCATGCCACCCCTTTCCCCAAGGCCCCACCCCTGGTCGCTCCTCCCCCCTATCCTCTGGTTGCTCACTGCTTTTCCTCTTTTCTCCCCCCTGCCTGGGTCAGAAGGGACCAGCCTGTGCAGCTGGGACTGGGAGCTGCTGCCACCAGATGCAGATAGGAGGTGGCCCAGCTGAGTAAGTAACTGAGTCCGCAGTAACTGGACTTTAGGTGTCCGGTCAGTAGATCTGACTGGGCACTGGCAGGTCCTCTTTTCAACCAGACTTTCTTTTTGAAAACCAGACACCTGGCCACCCTAACCCTGCAGGGCAGAACGCACAAGTTTTCCAGACCATGTTCTGAGGTGCGGGAGCTCATGTACATGCCAGAGGGAGCACCATCCGTCAACACAGACCGTTCTACATCTGCTCAGACCCTTGACCCCTCCAGAGACAGGCACAGGGTAGCTGGTTCCTATAGACAAACTAAACCCAGCTCCCCTGGACCAGAGCAGGTAAGCCCTATCCAGCTACTTAAAGAGGGCTGGTAGCAGGCCTGAGACAGGCTGAGCCCTGGGAAGGGAAAGCCACACCAGAGGGGAGCTAACTATGGTGGGTCCCTGCAGCAAGGGGCCAGGCAGGCAGCCCTGCAGCTGCTGCTCCAGGAAGGGAGCGGAGCTGATGGAGGCTGCCAGCAGCTGGTGTGTCAGAGACCCCTCGGAGGTGTGGTTCTGGGGCAAAGGATGCAGAAAAGACTGTTTTCTCTTTGAAAACTTCTGTTAAAGAAACAAACCTCTTTGCTTGAGACAGGGCATGGCAGCATGTGCCTCGGAGCCAGGGAGAAGCCTGGTGCTGGTTAACACAACCAATGAACTTTACAGGGGGCTGCAGCTTCAGACTACTTGGAAGCAGAGGCAAATCCAGAAGGCAGCACCTCTCTCATTAAGCGCAGCAGGTAACATAGATGCTCTGGGAACGGCACTGGGTGAAGTGATGTATTACTGACCATCACTTGGGATTAGGATTTCTGAGGAATGTCTCTCCTCCAGCTGTGATCTAGGGTTTGCTTTCCAGGAAAGGTCCCACTCTGGAATGTTGTCTCTGCTGGGTCCACCAGAACCCCAAAGTTAGGACATACTGTGTCAAAGTCATAGCTTTGGAAACCATGTCTCTCAGCTATGTTACTAGCCCCACTCAGAACCCTTAGTCACATCAGTGTGGGCCTGTCAGTCTCCTGTGCCACAGCTTGCTTTGCTAGCCAATTCCTCCACAGGATGAGCGGGTTTGTTCACATACCTTGGGACTTGCTGCTCAGACGCCTCACAACACATACTCTGCAAGCCACACGTTCTCTCCCAGGGTAGCATGCGGGGACAGCCTATGTTAGAGGAGAACACAGTCATCTCCTCCACCCCCACCACACAAACCCTTCCAAAATATCTAAACAGCTCACCCCTAAAAGCAGGGAACTCACATCCTACTACTTCTTTTCCCTGTCTCCTCCTCCCCCATTGATCATACAGAGGAGAGGTGCTTCAGGCTCCCCATTCTCCATGGCTTCCCCCAGATCAGTTGTCCAGGGAAGGAATGCAGACAGCAGAAGCTGCACAGATGTGGAGTGTCCTCAAGCAGCACATCTGTGCTCTGGGCTGCCCCTAGATGGAGCTGTTTCTCTAAAATGTGTGTTGCTAGGCAAAGATGCAGAACTAGGAGAACAGTGCTCCGGGACAGGGATGTGAAAGCATTTAGTCACTTTGAACTGGGATTCTGTGGCCCTTTGACCTTCCAGTCTGGCTTTTTCTCTTGGGTAGTTGAGAAAGACTAGAAGATAGTATTGGCAAAAGTGGGAAGTGCACAACAGTGGCTTTTTATCACATACAAAAAAGCAACATTAAAAATTGTTTTTTCAGGTTGTAAAGTAAACACTCAGAAATTCGGAAGTGCCACAATTAAGGCTCCCTGTACAACCACAGCCCTTGTGTGTACACATTATGGTACAGCCTAATTACACATTTTCTACAGAACCCCTGCCTCACTCAGTGCACAGGATGGACAAGGCTAAAGAAATGAAGCTGCTCAGTTATTTGTTTTAATCTTTGACATGTAATGTGTGGCCACTGCTTTGTTTACTGAACCCTCTATGAAGCCTGCACAGAATATGGGATTGTCATCCATTGTGTCTTGGGCTTTTCTGTGTTGTTGCTCATCACTGAAGGATCTGAGCAACTCAAATAACAGATGTAACTTCTCAATACCCCTGCGAGGAGTGGGCGTCGGGGTCCTACAGACAGGACACTGGCACAGGCAGATTCAGGCCAAAATTTGAAAGACTCCACTAAGGCCTTTTCTCCACACAGATGCACCAATTTAACTAAGTTAAACCAATTTAAGCATTTCCACACAAGGGGATCATCAGCAGTTTCTAAACAGATTTAGTTCAATTGGTACAGCTTATGTTTAGACAAGGCCTAAGTTGGGTGCCTCAGTGACTGAGCAGAGGCAGTCAAAAAAGCAAACAGCATGTTAGGAATCATTAAAAAGGGGATAGAGAATAAGACTGAGAATATATTATTGCCCTTATATAAATCCATGGTACGCCCATATCTCGAATACTGTGTACAGATGTGGTCTCCTCACCTCAGAAAAGATATTCTAGCACTAGAAAAGGTTCAGAAAAGGGCAACTAAAATGATTAGGGGTTTGGAGAGGGTCCCATACGAGGAAAGATTAAAGAGGCTAGGACTCTTCAGCTTGGAAAAGAGAAGACTAAGGGGGGATATGACAGAGGTATATAAAATCATGAGTGATGTTGAGAAAGTGGATAAGGAAAAGTTATTTACTTATTCCCATAATACAAGAACTAGGGGTCACCAAATGAAATTAATAGGCAGCAGGTTTAAAACAAATAAAAGGAAGTTCTTCTTCACGCAGCGCAGTGTCAACTTGTGGAACTCCTTACCTGAGGAGGTTGTGAAGGCTAGGACTATAACAATGTTTAAAAGGGGACTGGATAAATTCATGGTGGCTAAGTCCATAAATGGCTATTAGCTAGGATGGGGAAGAATGGTGTCCCTAGCCTCTGTTCGGCAAAGGATGGAGATGGATGGCAGGAGAGAGATCACTTGATCATTGCCTGTTAGGTTCACTCCCTCTGGGTCACCTGGCATTGGCCACTGTTGGTAGACAGATACTGGGCTAGATGGACCTTTGGTCTGACCCGGTATGGCCTTTCTTATGTTCTTATGCTTAACCTGCGATACCTAGGGCCCTATTTTTCAGAGTACTATAGGACTTTACAAAGCCCTCTACTGACATTAATTAATCCACAACACTCTGGCAGGAGGTGGGTAAGTCTCCAAGTCACTTGCTCAAGGCCAAAGAACAGGCCATTGACAGAGGAAAGATTCAAACTCAGGGTCTCCTGAGTTCCCTGGGGCAGATCCTCAGCTGATCCAAGTTGTCACAGATCCACTGATTTACATGAGGGTATGACAACTTACACCAGCTCCTGCTTACTCCTGCGGACCCTGCTGCCTGACTGCCCAAGGTGGGAGCATCTACAGCCCCCATGGATTTCAGTTGCAGTGGAGTGTTCAACTTCTGAAAATCAGGCCTCAGGTTTATTGAGTTGGTCACTAAGTGGCTTAACCAGCATCATATTCAAATTATGTAGCAGAGGAAGAGATGGAATTCAGTTTTTCTCTGTGGCATTCACCTGTCGTAGCTACATGACTATCCATTCTCTTCCTGCAATCTGTCTTGTGAACTACACACCTTCCAACTTCTGCAACAAATCAAGAAAGGGTCCTACAGATAACAGCCTCCTCTACAGATAATAGCCTCCTTTGCTAAATAAACCAGATTCATCCCCTAAGCATCATCTGCCCTATATAATGCAGGGATTTCTTGCCTTTAAGCTGGGGGCGGGGGGAGAGCCTTCGGTTATGTGCAACTAACACTTGCCAAATTTCAGTCCTCTTGCAAGCCAAGGAGGCTGAGCAATTGACAGCACTCTATTTTTATAAAAGACAACCCTGGACGCGCGCGCGCGTGTGTGTGCGCGCCACTCCCCAGTCACATTTTTTGCATAAGATTTTTGTTTAAGATGCAATTAATTGCACCTGATACTTTAAAGTCCTCTGATCAAGAAGAATTTCCCCCTCCCTCCCAAAAATATCTGCCTTCACCTAGTCCCTGCCATTTATTGAGTTAAATGTCAGCATTCTCCTTCCTGGTCACGCCTACGTACTGGACTGGACAGAAGTTGGTGAGGGGATACCTGGATAGCTTGGCTCCACACATACATATGCAAATACACACTATACCTGGTTACCGAGCTGCATGTGTTCTAGCAGACACAGCAAATCATTAACAAATTTTAATCCTCAGTTCCCGCACAGTAGCTCATTTAAGCTGCCTCTGAGAAAGGGGGGGCGGGGAGGCACGCCATTGGCCCACAGGTTAGAAGACTGGAGTCAGGCCCACACAAAGTGAAGCTAGGATTTCATTCTTTCTGGCGGCAGAAGGTGGGATCTCCTGGCACTTTATTGCTAGACATTGTCGGATCTGTTTTACTGCCCTCTGACATAGGATACTGCTTGGCACATACAAATGGCTTGGTTTAAGATTTCATTTGAACTTTTCTGCCGGCAAGGTTAACTCTACTGGAAACAGAAACATAGGATCAAAGAAATGTAGAGGTGGAAGGGACCTCTAGATCCATGAGTCAGATTGAACATTTTCTAATCTCTCTACTGCCCAGTAACTACCCTGGATTTTTATTTTTTAGACACAAGGTGGGTGAGGTAATATCTTTTGCTAGAGCAACTTCTGTTGGTGAGGGAGAGACAAACTTTCAAGGCATACAGAGCTCTTCTTCAGCTCTTGGAAAGGTACCCCACAGGTCACAGCTACAAGGTGGAAAAGATTGTTTAGCATAAGTAGTTACCACATATTCTAAGGCAGTGGTTTTCAAATTGTGGGTTGCAACCCAGTACTGAGTTGCAGCTCTAGTCAGCACCACTGACCTGGCCGTTAAAAGTCCCATCAGCGGTGCTGCCCGGCTAAGGCAGGCTGGTCCCCACCCGTTCTGACACCGCACTGCACCTGGGAAGCAGCCTGCAGCAGGTCCAGCTCCTAGGCAAAGGGGCCACGGGGCTCTGTGCGCTGGCTCGAGCACCAGCTCTGCACTCGTGTTGGCCAATTCCCAGCCAATGGGGGGGGGGCAGTGCCTGCATGCCTCCCCTTAGGAGTCGGACCTGCTGCTGGCTGCTTCTGGGGTGCAATGTGGTCCCAGGACAGAAAGGAAGCCTGCCTTAGCACCCCTGCTGCACCGCTGACCAGGAGCCACCAGAGGAAAACCCATGCTCCAATCCCCAGCCCATAGTCCCCCCCGAAAACCAGAGCCCCTTCCTGCATCCCAAACCCCTCAGACCCCCCCACCCCAGAGCCTGCACCCCCAGCCCAGAGTCCTGACCCCCTCCCGCACCCCAACCTCCTGCCTCAGCCCAGAGCCCCCTCCCACACCCTGAACCCTCATTCCTGGCCCCACCTCACAGTCCTCACTCCTGCCCCCCAACCCTCTGCCCCAGCCCTGAGCCCCTCCCACATCCCAAACCCCTCATCCCCAGCTCCGATGGGGCACAGGCATCAACAATTTTCTTCAACTGGGTCACCAGAAAAAAAAATTAAAAACCACCGTTCTAAGGGATCATTCAAGATAGAGTTGCTCATTAACACCTCTGCAGTCATAGCACAAGAGGGGTTTAGTGGGTTACAGATTGTTGTAATAAGCCATAAATCTAGTGTCTCTGTTAAGTCCATGATTTTTAGTGTCCAGCAGAGTTATGAATTTAAGCTCCCAGGCTCATCTTTTGAAATGTTGCAGGGGTTTCCTTTGAGGATGAGGACTGATAGGTCAGATATAGAGTGATTGCTTTGTGAAAAGCGACATGGTATTTGTTTCTTATTTTCTTGTGTGAGTTCATTTGAGAGTGTAATGATTGTCTAGTTTCACCCACATAGTGGTTATTGGAGCATTTAGTGCACCAGATGAGGTACACTACATGTTGTGATATACATGTGTAAGATCCATGAGACTCCTGAAAGGTGCATTGTGGTGGGTGTGGATCATTGTAGCAGTGGAGAGCTGTCTGAAGGTTTTGCATCTGTTGTTCTGGTGCCGCTTTGAGTGGGTGTGTCCTGGTCTGTGGGGAGCTTGTTTCTGATGATGAACTTGCCACTTGGAGAGGTTGTGGGGTAGTTTGAAGGCCAGAAGTGGGGGCTCAGGAAAGATTTCTTTCAGGATAGAGTCCCCACTGAGTATGGGTTGTAGCTGTTTGATGACACCCCACAGGGGTTCCAGCGTGGGGTGGTAGGGGTGTGTGGTCAGAGGGGTTTTATTTCTGTATTGAAGCAGGTTCTCTCAGGCTATTTAGATAGACTGACCAGATGTCCCATTTTTATAGGTACAGTCCCGTTTTCGGGGACTTTTTCTTATATAGGCACCTATTATCCCCTACCCCCTGTCCCATTTTTTTCACAGTTGGTATCTGGTCACCCTATATTTAGGTGGCCCATTCCATGACGCAACCTACTTCTCTGGTTGAGTGTCCTTGTTTGGTGAAGGTGGTTTTAAGTGTGCTAAGGTGTATATCCCAGACTTTCTCCTCAGAGCACTTTCTGTAGTATCTGAGTACCTGGCTGTAGATAACCAATTTCCTTGGTTGGTTTGCAGTAGTTACTGGCCCTATGAAGGTAGGTGTGGTGATCCAGGTGCTTCTTGTATATGGTTGGCTGTAGGATTCCATTGTTGAAGCTGATCATGGTGTCCAGGAAGTTGATGCTAGTGTGGGAGCATTCCAGAGAGTTTAATGGACAGGTGGTTGTTGAAGTTGTGGAACTCTGAGGGAGTTTGATTTTGAGTTGATTTTGTTTGCATTTTGAGTTTAAGACCAAAAAACAATGAAGCTATCCCATGCATGTTGTGATCTTAGTCTGCTTTCAAGTATTTCCTGTAATACAGTATCCCACTCCTTACCAAATATCATGCATCAGCATTTATGTCACAAGTGTGTTTACTGCTTCATGCAGAGTAGTAGTAATTAGTATGGGGCACTACTTTATCAGTAGAATACTGAGAGCTTTACAGTATCTTTTTTAGTAGTATCACATCATTTTATGGACTGGAAAATGGATGCACAGATGGGTTAAGTGACTTGGCTAAGGTCACAAAGGGAGTGTCAGAATTAGGGCTCAATGAGTAGTAGGAGACATTTTCTGCAGAAATTATTTTCAATTCAAAGAGTGCGTAGTGTTTGGTTTGCATCTGACAATTTAAAGTTAAGGTTACTGCAAAGGCTGGAACGGACTCTTGACAGAACACTGCACTGCTACAGGAGCTGCACATTTCAGAGACCATCCTGCATCCCTCCATCAGACAGGAGAAGCCCAAGTGCAGGACATGTTAGAGGAATTCATTCAGAGTCTGTGGCCATCACTTTATTATCGTCCCAAAGGAAGACTAAAATTCACACACACAGGTTGAACAATGCTAGAAGAGAGATGCACAACCAATTAATAATAATACCTAGTTCTTATATAAAGCTTTTCATCACTAAATCCCAAAGAGCTTTATAAAGGAGGTCAATTTCAGTCTCTTCCAACAAACTGATTCTGGACCAGCTCACAGGTGTTCAGCACTTGACCACTCAGGATGTAGCTAGTGGATATTGGCAGGTCTCTTTGGAAGAGGCCTGAAAATGCAGCCCAGTCATGGACCAGGGCCTCCTTGTGCTGGGTGCTACACAAACCCAGAACAAAAAGAGGTCTCTGCCCCAAAAAGCTACAGTCTAGAGACCGTCTCATGAAGAGTTATTTATGCATGTGGAGTGATTAATGGTCCCGCTACCTTTCCGAGATTGGGAGACAGACAATGTCCAGACAACGTCAGCACACCAAAATCCCCACATCCCATAATAACAAGGATGTTAAGTCCTTCCTTGAGTTGGTTTCTTAGCAAATATTTATTGACAAAGCAAACTCCTGTGGGAGCTTACAAAAGCCAAACCATCCAAGAAGGAACTTCTAGAAAATAAGGAAGCGGAGCATGCTTTTCAGGAACTAAATGGACGCCTGTGTTCTCAGCCTGTTGTATTACAGCCAGATCTTTCACCTTCACTTTATAGTATATGCTGATGCAAGACATGTAGGTCCGGAAGCAATTCCTGGTCAGAAAAGCAGAGAACTTAGAAATTCATTACACATGCTGGATGATAGTAGCACCTCTCTGAGCTGGTCTACAATGGAAAAGAAAGTTATCCAAGACAAGGTTAAGAGGAGCTAGATCCACAAAGGGACAATGCCAAGTGCCAACTCCTATGCACTCTGCCACCTACTGGTATTGTCAGCCCTGAGTTAGGCACCCAGATTCCTCACACAATGCACAGGGAGAGTTTACATGCTGCCACCAGTGGTGTGCAGTGTAGAAATAGAGTATTCATAGCTACCTGCTGCAGTGAAAAGCGGGCTGCATCCACCCTGCGGGGTGTAGCTGGCTACACACAGCAGTGAAAAGCTCTTGCAGGAGGGAAGCAACGGGGAGCTGTTGGAGCCTTTCCCCACTGCCAGAGTCTTTCCCTTTGGTGGGAAAAGGCTCTGGCAGTAGGACACTAGACTTATAAAAATAACAGTGTAGGCGGGGGAAGCACTGCTTGGGCACGTGCAGAGCAGTATAGGGTACATACCCTAAGGGTTCAGACGCATCTTTAATCTCCTCAAACTAAGCAGTGCCTCACCATCTACATTGCTATTTATACCCATGGTAGTTGGTGTGCTGTCTAAGTACTCTGCATGCCACTGCAAGGCTTGTGCAGTGTGGATGTACCCTTGAGCACCTTTCAGGAGCCAGCACACTGACTGGGAATCTGTCTAAGCCAGCCAGGAGTGATATGCAGAGAAAAGGGTTGGGGCTTCAGTCCCAGATGCACAAAGGTGCTTAAGTGCCTGCCTGACAGGCTGGAGGGAGACCCCTATCTCTGTCCAGGATTCTTAGCCATGAACCCTCTCCTGCTGGAAGAAATCTCAGCTAGGTCAGCCCTTTCTCACAAACCTGAAAGGGGCACCCCCACCCTGATACAACCAATAGCCCAGTGCTAGGGCACTCAGCTGGGATGTAGGAAACCCGTATTCAAATCCCTGCTCTGGCTGATTTGGAGCAGGGACTGGAACCAGCCTAACCAGTGGGCTACAGATTCAAACTTTTTCTTGCTCTCACACAATGAATATTTATACAGAGTTGAACAGCTTCAACCAGAGAAACAGAGCACCACCCCAAAATACCCAATAGCCTGGTAGTCAGGGTGCTCACCTGGGAGATAGGAGACCTGGGTCCAAGGATTTGAATCTGGGTCCCACTGCCCAGGTGAGAGCTCTAACCACTGAGCTACTGGATATTCTGGGGACACCCACCCACCTAAATATTCCCAGCCTCTGAGGCCTGATCCAGGTCTAGCCCTTCTTAATACTACAAATCACTTGGCTTTGGCGATGAGTGAGTTAACTCCCAAATAAATAAGTTTTACCAGTTTTAAATGTGCTCCCTTTAAGTTTCACGTGACGCTCCCTCGTTCTTGTATTGTAAGAAAGGTCAGAGAATACCCAGGTTATGTCTTCACTTATTCATCTCTTCTAAAGTAAGCAGTCCTTCCCAGTCTTTACTGATGTAGAAGTCTGTATGCATCTAATCATCTTCACCACCTTACTCCCCTTCTAATTCTCTTGAGCGAGGGTGAGAACTGCAAGCAGTGTTCCAGGTGTAGGGACACCACTGATTTATATACAATGGTATTGTATTGTCAGTGTTATTTATCACTTTCTTTAAAGCATAACATCTAGTGCTTTTTTAACTACCACCATGCAGTTACCAGACATTTTCCTTAACATTGCCACCGTGATGCCCAGGGAGTCTGCCTGAGTGCCTATGGTTAATTTAAAACCCAGATGCGTAGATCAGTAATTCAAAAATGCATTACCTAGCATGTGTCAATATTGCATTCCTTCTGCTATTTTGCTGTTCACTCACCTAACTTTTTAGGTCCTTCTGAAGTTCCTCAGTCTTATCTAGATTGGACTAACCTAAATAGCTGTCATTTACAAGCGATACAGCATCATGCTTCACTCCCTTTTCAAACTTGTTAGGATATAGTCTTTAATTACATGATCACGAACTACTTGTTCCCCACAGTACCTTGCTTCATTCAGGCTCTGACCCTGCACAATAGAAGGCAAGGGAATTTTGCGAACAACTTCAGTGGGAACTAGATCAAGCACTCAGTGCACAGGATGGACAGTGCTTAGATGAATCAGGGCTGTACAGTGAGGGAGTCTGTTGGCTATAGGATCTCTGCCTCATTTCTTGCAGAAATAAGGTGTGTTGGGAATGAAGCAGGTGATTGCAGGGAGAAAGGATGATTTTGTGGTTGGGGCAGTTGAATGCCACCAGCAGCACTGGATTCTCTCTCTGCCGCAGAGTTCCTATGTGATACTGGACAGGCCACTTAAACCAAAGTTTTCCCAAGTGGTCACTAATTGTATATGCCTCATTTTCTTAGGTGTCCAACTTGAGGCCTAACTTTCAGAAATGCTAAGCAATCACAGCTGCAAAAGTTGACTGGAGCTGTGCTTTGAACATACAAAGTTCTCTGAAAAAAATCAGGCCCTAGGAACCTCATATTGGGCACCCAAAAAAAAAAAAATCAAATAAATAAATCAGTGAAAGAAATTATGTATAAATCAATTTCCATCTCCCGTCTATAGAATGAGGATAATATCACCACCTCATTGGGGTGGTGTGAAGAATAAATTCATTAATGTTCCTGATGCATTCAGATACTATGGTGACAGCCACTATAAAAATTAAGAATTCTGTATTTAGGTCTGGTTTTGGATAGTGTGTGATCTATCTGGCCTGAGGTCACACTGAATGATGAGAACAATAAATGCTGAACAGCTAGCAACTCTGTGAGCACCATCTGTCCTGTGCACTGGGTGAGGCAGCAGTCTTGTGGAAATAACAGCATGTGATCATGTAATTAGAGACTGCATCCTAACACAAACTGTGCAGAGTAGGGGGCCCAGGCAACCCTAATACTGACACTTCCCAACTTTTGAGCTCCTGACTGTCCAACCTTCAGGTTCTTTTGACCTTTCTGTATGTAATTGGTAGACATTTACTGCCGCCAACCCCAGAATCCTTGGGGCACCATTAGCCATTTGCCATGCTGAAAACTGGCCGTTGACCATGTCTCTTCACTAGAAATAGGTGTGTTCTTAACTCACATTAAAATCCCAGTTAACGCAAGCAAGTCTGTAGTCTTCACATGAATTAAAGTTTACCTTGACATGCTCCTGTGTGAAAACTACCCATAGCCTTGTCTTCACTAAGAATTACCTCAAGTTAGCTATCTTGAGTTAGCTAGCACAGGTTACACACCTTTTTTCCTAGTGAAGAAAAGGTGTTAGTCCTATTGTTTTAGCCCATTTCTAATCCAGGACAGTAGTTTACATCTCTCATCTCATGACTACCTAGGCTATGTCAACACCCCCTTTTAGCAGTAAAATTACAGTGAGATGATCACACACACACACTCCCTGTGAAATCTTAGTGGAGACAAGGCACAGGTAGTTAACTGAAGTCAATACTGTCTCCCCCTCCACCCATAGTTGTCCTTACCTACCTATACTGCAGTAAATTGAGGGCATGTGGCTTATGTAGTTGCAGCTTAGGGCTGGGAGAGAGCTCTCCCAGTGCTATAAAAATAAACAAACCTCCATTAGGGGAATAGCTACCAGTGCTGGGAGCACAGCTACCAGCACTGGTGCACTGTCTACACTGGCACTTTACAGCGCTGAAACTTGCAGCACACCCCTGAGCAAGACAGTTGCAGCACTGTAAAGTGCCAGTGTAGACAAGCCCAAATAGAGAACCTTGTCTCCATGAGGGATTTTACAGAAGATAACTATCTTAAATCAGCTCAACCTGTAAAACCACACTTTTGACAAAGAAAACCTATCCCTAGTCTTCTTACTAGTGATTGTGAAGAACCGTCAAAGACTTTTTCACAGTCCAAATACCTTAGAGCAATCAGCTCTCCTTTATCCAGTAAAGATAAAGTTGAAAAAAATCTAGTAGACTGCAAAGGCATGACTTTCCTTTATTTTAGTTATCACACCAAGGGAGACTCACAGATCTGTAATTCTCAGATCTCCCTTAATGCATTTTCTTCCACATTATAGAATGAAAATAGTATACCTATTTCTCTGGTATAGCAACTGTTTTAAATGAGACTGCAAATATTTGGGAACAGCTCAGCCACTTCATTCTTAAATTCATTCAGAACTCTGGCATGTATTATCTGGTTTTGATGACCTGTTATTCTGCTATTTATGACTTTGTTCCAGCACCTCCTTTTGACACTTCATTCTCTTAGTACCTCTATTACCCAAAAAGTATAGGTTTGAGGTAGGTACCTCTAGCATCCTCTGTGGCAAAGGCTGATGCAACTTGTCTTCTCTGCACTGTTCTTATCGCACCTAAATGCGTCTTCACTCCCTGTGATCTATCTTCGAATTCTCACAAGCTTCCTGCTTCGAATGCATGAGTTTGTTTTTATGTATAAACAATTGCTCTTCAAATTCCCTCGTCACCTAATTTTCAACTTGTATTTTTACTCCTGTAAAATGTAGCGAACAATTTTTTTTCTTTCTATTAAATTAAGACAATTGTTTGCCAAATTCTACTGGCCACATCATAGCATTCATAGGTTGCAAAAATGAGATTTAATGCATAATTTGGCCTGCAGGATATTTATTACAGTCTGGACACACAAGAAGCAGAGAATCCAGTGTCAGTGTCAGAGCCCAGGTTGAGTTTGTACGGATAGTAGATGTTTTTACCTGTAAGAAGGGCAATTTTGACAGTTATTGAGAGAGAAATCACCAGAATGTCATGACATTTTTCACTCTTCTGAAAAGAGCATTTAAGGACCAATTACTGGACACAACCAGATTTCCAATTCAGTGTCTAAACTGCCATTTTTTGGAAAGATTCAAGACACATGCGGCCGCCCAGAGTGGGGGGCAAGTGGAGCAATTTGCCCCAGGCCCTGGGGCCTGCAGGGGCCCCCACAAGAGTTTTTCGGGGCCCCTGGAGCGGGGTCCGGGCCCCCGGAGCTTCTTCTGCTCCCGGTCTTCACTAGCAGGGGGTCCTTCCCCTCTGTGGCGAAGGACTTTTCGCTGCCGAATTACCGCTGAAGCGGGACCCACCGCCATCGGGTCTTCGGCAGCAATTCGGCGGCGCGGGGCCCTTCCGTTCCGGGACCCGCCGCCGAAGTGCCCTGAAGACTTGCGGCGGGAACCCCCCGCCACCAAATTACCGCCGAAGACCCGACGGCGCCGAAGCGTGGGCCCCCCACCGAAGACCCCAGGCCCCCAGAATCCTCTGGGCGGCCCTGCAAGACACTTCTAAAGAGCCAACTCCAGTAGTAGCTGCCTTTCACCCATGTACTGGAGCCCTCTCCCATGGTCTGTAGGGTAGGACACAGCTCTGTGATCACACTGATCTCCTCAGCCATGGGCAACAGGCAGACCTCTATGCTCATTACCGGACAAATGTACAACATTTGATACTGTGGACCACAGATTGCCACAAAGTCCCTAAGATTGCATAGTAGTATACATGTATCACTCCACCATATATTGGGCCCAAGCTACCCAAGGAATCTACTCCTTTCCACAGAAGCCTTGCAAGAAAACTGCACCCCTCAGATACAATGGAGCTATAACAACAAGACTAGGGTGACCAGAAAGCAAGTGTGAAAAATCAGGACAGAGAGTGGTGGGTAATTGGTGCCTACATAAGACAAAGCTCCAAATAGTGAGACTGTCCTTATAAAATCAGGACATCTGGTCACCCTAAACAAGAATGAGATTCCAGAAAGCTGGAGGGAGAGCTTTATTCCAGATATAAATGCAAGCCTCCTGCTCCTTAGCTTTCCACCAACAATAAAACCAGAACACCACTCACAGGAGTTACCCCTCCCAACCTGAGACTGAAGCAGAGGGCAGCAACAACGCCCTTGTTTCTCTTCTCATAAGGAGCACAGATTCCAAGGTTATGTATATGAGGCAGATTGGGTACCTAAGTTTGCAAAGTGAGCCCTCGGTTTGTGTAAGCGGCTTGCCCAGTCACCCAGGAAATCTGTGACAGAACTAGGATTGTCACACCAAATACAAGCTCATTCTTCCTCTCTTGAGGATTACTGCCAGCCAGTGCCGTCTTGGCTCCTGAGTACAAAGCTATGTGTTACTCCAAAGGACTATTCTACCATTCAGAAACAAGTGCCTCATTGGGACAATGCCTCTCCACTGTGGGCCCTAAAGTGTCGTTCTTTTCATCTAGGTATAAGTCATCCATCAAAATATATTACTAGGTGCTTATACAAGAGTTACAGCAAAGCTGCCCAAGCTCCACACAAACCCAGCAACTGTTTGAGGATCAGGGGAGTGGGGGAAAGGGACCCACTGCAGGTAGAAGTGAAGCACTGTGCTTTTTGGCCTTTCTGCCTTTACATTTCCCATTACAGACAGAAGTGTGCTACTTGTCTTCTGCTTCCTACAATATTCATTGCTATTGCCCACTGATGCCATTTGTGTTTCTGTGTTAGTTACCTGGGTGTAATGCACAGTATGAGCTCACCCGCACTTCAGTGCAAGCCTTGGTAATAGCATTCCCTAGGGACAGTACCTAAACTGGCTGCCAGAATGGCTGGCAGTTACACAAATGCACCCAGGGAAATAAACTCACAAGGGGAGAGGTGAAATGACCCAACACCATACATAGGGCACACATGCATCAGATCAGACTGTCTGGATTACCCATTCCTACACACAGGCCCAACTCTCTTCAGCCGGCTTTAGCCCCAATCCTGCACCTGGGACAGTTACCAATGGAATTTCCCTAGGGGGCAGGCTCCAACTGTGCCCTGGCTAGTCCAGGCTGGGCTGGGAGGCCACAGGTGCCCTGGAAGAGACAAAGCACTGGGGTTTGGCCAGCACCCTGACCCTGGATCCGAAACGTGGGCTCTCCACCGCGGGACCCTTGGCTGCTGCCCCACGTGCCAGGGACCAGACCGGCAGCCCCTCCACCCAGCGTCCTTCAGGCCGGAGCTGCCCCAAGCTGCAGCTGCGGGGCGCAAGGAGCTTCAGGGCCAAATGCCGAGGCCTCCCCCGCAGCCACAGCGCCCGCCCGCGGGGCCCCCGCTGCCCCCACCGGTCTGGCCTCCAGCCCCGCTCTTAGGCACCCCCAGCCCGGCCCCGCAGACACCCGCGGCCCGGCCCCCAGCCCCGTCACTCGCCGGGCACTGCTGGACCCAGCCCCGCGTCGGGCCCGGGACTTCGGGCGAGCCCAGCGCCCAGACCCCCCGGCCGGCCCCACCTGTTCTCGGGCCGGATGCTGAGCAGGTAACTGCGGCTGTCGGGCCGGGTGCTCCAGCCGGGCCCCTCGCCCTCCTCGCTCTCGGCCCCGGGGCCCGGGGCGCTGCTGGGGCTGTAGAGCGAGTAGCGCCCGTTGCCCGAGTAGGAGCGGCTCAGGGGTCTCCGGCGGGAGCCCATCTCCACCCGGCGGCGCCTGCCCGCCCGGCCGGAGCCCCGACGACACGGGGACTGCGCGTCCCGGGGCCGGAGCGCACTGGGGGAGCGGGCTGTCCGCGGGGCGGTCCCCGGCCTGTCCTGCGCCCCCAGCTCAGCGCCCGCCCCTCGCCATCAGCGGCTATTTATAGCACCAGCGCCTCTGTCAGCATTTCCAGCCCCCGGGCGCCGCGCCGCGCCCCGCCGCACATGGTGCTGTCACTCACTCGGAGCCGGACAGCCAGGGGCACCCCCCTGGGACATTGGGCACCAGGACCCCCTGCCTGGGACCCCCGAAACCGAGCACCTGGACACGCGCAGTGGGCACAAGGATACCCTGCACCAGGACCCCCGAACCGGGCACTGGGCACAAAGACCCCTGCACTGTGACCCCCGTACTGGGCACCGGGATCCCCATACTCGGACACTGGGCACATGGACTGCCCGGGACCCCCCCGGCTCCAGAACCCCCTGTCCCCCAGACTAGGAACCTCCTCAGACAGGCCATCAGGAGCCCCTCACATCCAGGACCAAGACCCTCTCAAAACTCAGCAGGCCACTGGGACCCCCAGGCACTTCATCACAACCTCCTTTCCATAGCCCCATTCACCCCAGGCACCATGACTCCCCTCTTTCACCACAGCACTGGGATCCTCCCAAATACATACTCCCAGCCCTGCCTGCATGCCAGGCTCCACTCACATTCCTCTAACTGCCTGGACACTAATATCCTCCTTCCATCCCAGCCCCGGGAACTGGGACCTCTCCCCACCCATTCACTGCTTTCCACCACTTCCTGCCCCTCTCCCTGTCTGTGCCCCAGGATTCCTCTCCCCCACACACACACACCCATCCCTCCCTCCACCTGGGCCACAGGATCACCCTACTCCTCCTCTCTGCTCCCCAGCACTGGGGATCTCCCATGACCCTCCCCATATAATAAGGGTCTAAGGCTGAATTGCATTATCTGGTCCCAGTCACATAACCTGGTTGGAGTGACAAGGTTATTACCCATCACATGGCAGGGTCAGTGTCTGTTGTCCCCAGGGTTACTGTTACATCTATCAAATGAAGCTAACGCGTAATGCCAGCTAACCCAACCCCAGCTAGCCAGCCAATGACTGCTCTCTGTGAGCCTCCCTGGCTTTCTGACCTCTGGGCCACTTCTCAAAACAGTGCCTTCTGCAGCAATTTGCAGGGATTTCCCTACACACACCCCCAGTGGGGGTGTAAACTCCCCCTGAATTTATTAAGTAAACCAATTTCACCTTCGCTTGCTCCAGTTTTCTGTCTGGGACTGATGTTCACTCCATGCAGTAACAAGGCATGGATCCAAATCAGAGGAACACCTCTACCAAATGTTGGCACTATTACAACTCTAATTTTGTCAAGAGGAGGAAAAACGTGCATGAGTTCTGGTGGCATTAATTTTGGCAGCAGCTTGGCCCCATGAGAAAGCAATTATATGCTTTCTTAAGGAGAGCATACAAGCTGAATGCAGAGGTGGAGAAGTGGAGACAACTGATATAGTTTCTAATGGTGGAGGAATCCCCCTACACTGAGTAGTAGTTCTGGACCAGGTCCACAAGCAATGCAGACACGGGATGATCAGCAGTGGGCCTAGAATCATAGAATCAGTAATGTAGGGCTGGAAGGACCTCCAGATGTCATCAAGTCCAGCCCCTGCACTGAGACAGGACCAAGTAAACTTAGACCATCCCTGAGAGGTGTTTGCTCAAACTGTCTTTAAAACTTCCAGTGATGGGGATTCCACAACTTCCCTTGGGAGCCTATTCCAGAGCTTAACTACTCTTATAGTTAGAAATTTTTTTCCTAATATCTAACCTAAATCTCCCTTGCTGCAGATTAAAGAGCCCATTGCTTCTTGTCCTACTTTCATGGACATAGAGAACAATTGATCACAGTCCTCCTTATAACAGCCCTTAACATATTTGAAGACTGTTATCAGGTCCAACCTCAGTCTTCATTTCTCAAGACCAAACATGTCCAGCTTTTTAACCTTTTCTCATAGGTCAGGTTTTCTAAATCTTTTTATGATTTTTGTTGCTTTTCTCTGGACTCTCTCCAATTTGTCCAGATCTTTCTTAAAGTGTCGCACCCAGAATTGGACACAGTACTCCAGCTGAGGCCTCACCAGTGCCAAGCAGAACAGGACAAGTACCTCTGCTATCTTACATACATCGCTTCTGTTAATACACTCCAGAATGATATTAGTCTTTTTTGCAAATGCTTCATATTGTTGACAAAAGAACATAAGAACGGCCATAGTGAGTCAGACCAAAGGGCCATCTAGCCCCAGTACCCTGTCTTCCAACAGTGGCTAAAGTCAGGTGCCCCAGAGGGAATGAACAGAACAGGTAATCATCAAGTGATCCATCCCTGTTGTCCATTCCCAGCTTCTGGCAAACAGAGGTTAGGGTCACCATCCCTGTCCACGCTGGCTAGTAGCCACTGATGGATCTGTAGTTCTTTTTGAACCCTGTTATAGTCTTGGCCTTCACAACATCCTCTGGCAAGGAATTCCACAGGTTGACTGTGCATTGTGTGAAAAAAATACTTCCTTTTGTTTGTTTTAAACCTGCTGCCTATTAATTTTATTTGGTGGCCCCTAGTTCTTGTGTTATGAGAAGGAGTAAATAACACTTCCTTATTTACTTTCTCTGCACCAGTCATGATTTTATAGACCTCTATCATATTTCCCCTTAGTCGTCTCTTTTCCAAGCTGAAAAGTCCCAGTCTTATTAATCTCTCCTCATATAGCAGCCGTTCCATACTCCTGTCATAAACATACAGCTAAGGGTAACATAAAATCCCTCCTTTACCTGTAAAGGGTTAAGAAGCTCAAGTAACCTGGTTGGCACCTGACCAAAAGGACCAATGAGTGGAGAAAATACTTTCAAATCTGTGGGGGAAGGTTTTTGTTTTGTTTTTCTTTGTGTTTTCTCTGGGTCAGCGAGGAATCAGGGTAGGGAAAATATATCTCCCAAAGCCATATCTGAACTAAAGGCCTCTAAGTTACAAATTGTAAGTAATAGGAAGGAAATGCATTAGATTATCTTTTGGTTTAGATTGTGAATTTTCCCTGTGCTAAGAGGGAGGTTTATCCCTGTTTTTGTAACTTTAAAGTTTTGCCTAGAGGGGAAAATCTCTGTGTTTTGAATCTTTTTATTACCCTGTAAAGTTATCTTCCATCCTGATTTTACAGAGGTGATTCTTTTTATCTTTTTTAAAATAAACTTCTTTTAAGAACCTGATTGTTTTTCAGTGTCCTAAAGACCCAGGGGGGTTGATCTGTGCTCACTTTGTAACCAATTGGTTAGGATATTATTCTCAAGCCTCCCCAGGAAAGGAGGTGTTGGGGCTTGGGGAGATATTTTAAATCACTTGGTGGTGGCAGCAGTACTCATCCAAGGACAAGGAAGGATTTGTGCTTTGGGGAAGTTTTTAACCTAAGCTGGTAGAAATAAGCTTAGGGAGTCTTTCATGCGGGTCCCCACATCTGTACCCCACAGTTCAGAGTGGGGAGGGAACCCTGACACCCCTAATCATTTTTGTTGCCTTTTTCTAAACCTTTTCCAATTCCAATATATCTTCTTTGAGATGGGGCGACCACATCTGCACGCAATATTCAAGATGTGGGCGTACCATAGATTTATATAGAGGCAATATGATATTTTCTGCCTTAAAATCTATCCCTTTCTTAATGATTCCAACATTCTCTTCGCTTTTCTGACTACCACTGCACTTTGAGTGGATGTTTTCAGAGAACTATTCACAATGACTCCAAGATCTCTTTTTTGAGTGGTAACAGCTAATTTAGACCCCGACATTTTATACGGATAGTTGGGGTTATGTTTTCCAATGTGCATTACTTTGCATTTATCAACATTGAATTTCACTTGCCATTTTGTTGCCCAGTCACCCAGTTTTGAGAGATCCTTTTTTGTAGCTCTTCATAGTCTGCCTGGGACTTAACTATCTTGAGTAGTTTTGTATCATCTGCAAATTTTGCCACCTCACTGTTTACCCCTTTTTCCAGATCATTTATGAATATGTTAAATAGGACTGGGCCCAATACAGACCCTGGGGGACACCACTATTTACCTCTCTCCATTCTGAAAACTGACCATTTATTCCTACCCTTTGTTTCCTATCTTTTAACCAGTTACCAATCTGTGAGAGAACCTTCCCTCTTATCCCATGACTGCTTACTTTGCTTAAGAGCCTTTGGTGAGGGACCTTGTCAAAGGCTTCCTGAAAATCTAAATACACTATATCCACTGGATCACCCTTATCCACATACTTGTTGATCCCCTAAAAGAATTCTAGTAGGTTGGTGAGGCGTGATTTCCCTTTACAAAAACCATGTTGACTATTCCCCAACAAATTATGTTCATCTATGTGTCTGACAATTTTGTTCTTTACTATAGTTTCAACTAGTTTGCTTACCAGCCTGTAATTGCTGGAGTCACCTCTGGAGCCCTTTTTAAAAATTGGCATCACATTAGCTATACTCCAGTCAGTTGGTACAGAAGCTGATTTAAATGATACTACAGTTAGTAGTCCTGCAATTTCATATTTGAGTTCCTTCTGAACTCTTGGATGAATACCATCTGGTCCTGGCAATTTATTACTGTTTAGTTTATTAATTTCTTCCAAAACCTCCTGAGCTTTGTCACCTAAAAAGAATCACTCAGGTTTGGGAATCTCCCTCACCTCCTCAATGGTGAAGACCAATGCAAAGAATTCATTTCGTTTCTCTGCAATGGCCTTATCGTCCTTGAGTGCTCCTTTAGCATCTCGATCGTCCAGTGGTCCCACTGGTTGTTTAGCAGGCTTCCTGCTTCTGATGTACTTAAAAAATATTGCTATTACGTTTTGAGTCTTTGGCTAGCTGTTCTTCAAATACTTTTTTGGCCTTCTGTAGCAGCGTGGTCACCCCGCTCATGCCCTGAAGGGCTTAAAACAGCCCTGGGAGAGGGCTGGGGCAGGGGAAGAGCTAGGCTGATTGGGGGAAAGCAGCCACAGGTGGGGCCATGCCCCAATCAAGCCACGGCTGGCCCTATAAGAGGGCTGAGGACTGGCCCTGGAAGAGACTCTCTCTCCAGCTTCTGAGAGAGAAGGACCAGGCTGTCTGGGAGTGAGAAAGGTACCTGAGGTGGAGCAGTGCTGGGGAAGGGCAGAGGGAGCTGGGGAGCTCCAGCCTGATAAAACCCCAGGCTACAGGCCTTGCTAAAAGGCCAAAAAAGGTACTGGGGCTGCAGAGGGGCAGCCCAGAGATAGGCAAAGGCAGCAGGTCCTAATCCCCTTGCCAGTGATGAGTGGATTACAGACTCCAGTCTGCCCCAGTGAGTGGTGCCTAGATGATGACTGGCAGTAGCCACTGAGGCAAGGTGGGGATAGAGGGTTGGGGGTTCCCCTGGAAGGGGAGACCCAGATTGTGGGTTACTCCTGGGGGCAGCCCCCCAAGGTAAAGAGCACTGGGGTCCGGGAGGGACATGGGGGACAGCAGCAGGTGAGCCACCAGCCAGCAGAGGGTGCTTTGGGCTGGAATTGAGCTAATTCCCAGGATAACCAGCAGGAGGCGCCACACCGGTGAGTCTTTGCTCCACCACACCTTCCTAATTATATTTTTACACCTCATTTGCCAGAGTTTATGCTCCTTTCTATTTTCCTCATTAGGATTTAACTTCCACTTTTTGAAGGATGCCGTTTTGCCTCTCACTGCGTCTTTTACTTTGTTGTTTAGCCAGGATGGCTCTTTTTTGGTTCTCTTACTATGTTTTTTTTAATTTGAGGTATACATTTGTGATAAATGAAAGTGGGGGGAGCTTCCTTTTATGGACACCCAGCCAGCCAGTTAGCTATAAAATCCCTGTTAGTAGCTGTTCTCTACTTGCTTTACTTGTAAAGGGTTAAAAAGTCCATAGATAAAAGGAAGGGAGTGGGCACCTGACCAAAAAAGCCAATGGAAAGGCAAGAACTTTTTTAAATTGGGAAAAAAACTTCCCCTCTGTCTGTGTGTGTTGTTCTCCCAGAGAGCAGAGACAGGGCTGGAACTATGCTGTAAAAAGCTTTGGGCCAGGTATGAAAAATCTTCAGATCATACTTAGAAACTATTCATTTGAAACCCCAGATATGTAAATAGGTCAGGAAATGTCTAGGAATATGCAACTAGGTTTATCTCTTCTATTTCTTTATGACTTGTGGACTCCTCTGTGCTAACCCCAGGCATCCCTTGGGAGTTTAATACAAGCCCGGAGTGGCCAGTAATAATGTTTAGAATCCTTGTGGGCCCCCACCTTCTGCACTCAAAGTGCCAGAGTGGGGAATCAACCTTGACAACATTTAAGTTGAGCCTCTATTATGGTGTCTTTAAAAAGTTTTCATTCAGCTTGCAGGGATTTTACTTTTGGTGCTATATTTTTAATTTCTGTTTAACTAACCAATTCATTTTTGTGTAGTTCCCCTCTCTGAAATTAAATGCTACAGGGTTGGGCCACTGTGGTATTTTCCCTGCCACTGGGATGTTAAATTTAATTATATTATGGTCACTGTTACCAAGTGGCCCAGCTATATTCACCTCTTGGGACCTTACCTACCAATTCTCTGAGTTTGTCAGAGTCTACTTTTTTTTGAAGTCCATCGTCCCTTATTCTGCTGCTCTCATTCCTTCCTTCCCTTAGAATCATGAAATCCATTGTTTCATGATCGCTTTCACACAAATTGCCTTCCACCTTCAGATCTACTACTAATTCCTCCCTGTTGGTCAGAATCAAGTCTAAAATGGTTGTCCCCTGGTTACTTCCTCTACTTTCTAGTGTGTGTGTGTGGGGGGGGGGGGGGGGAGTTGTCCCCAGTACATTCCAAGAACTCTGGAAAATTTTGCCTTCTTACTTTTCCATGTCTAGGTAGTTAAAGTCTCCCATTACTACCAGGTCTTGTGTTTTGGATATTTCTGGCATTTGTTCTAGAAATGCCTCATTTCACCTCCTCTTCCGTATCTGGTGGCATATAGTATGCCATGATATCACCCCTATTTTTTTACCCCCTTCATCTTTACCCAGAGACTTGGAACTGGCCTACCTCCCACTTCCTTCTCGACCTCAAAACAGGTGTATATATTTTTAATGAATAATGCAACACCTTCTCCCTTTCTATCCTGCCTGTCCTTCCTATACCCCTCTATACCAATATTCCAGTCATGAGACTTTTCCCACCAAGTCTCTGTGATGCCAATTCAGTCACAATTTAGCTTACGTACTAATACTTCCAGTTCTTTCACTTTATTCCCCAAATATCTTGCATTTGTGTATAGACATCTAAGAAGTTGAGCGGATTCCCTCTGTGACTGTGCTTCCCATAAGGCTTTATGGAAATATGCTTATGAATGTATATATGATATAACTGGAATATGTTTTATGCTACATATGCTATGTAACATATCTCTGTAAAGGTTATGATCTACTGAATCTATTCATTCTATTTGTATGCATGTATCATTTTTGTATTCGAAGTTATGAATATTGACTGTGTACTTGCTTGATTTTTAAGTAGCCCTAGTAAAGCATTTGGTCAGCTTCTTGAGAAAGGAATGTGCAAATTAAGTGCCCAATCAAGAAACACTTAAGGAACAATGGATCTTGGAAGACTGCAATCCACATAAGAAGTCTTCCTAGAGACATTGAAGATAGCATGTGGGCAATGGCTGCTGACTGTAAAAACTGAGTCATGCATGGACATGTGACTTGCCCATGTGACTCCAAAACTCCATTTGGAGCTGGACTTTGCATAGGAGAGAGGAGGGGGTCTCCACCCACAAGAGAGAGTCTATTTAAGTCTGAAGAATAATGCAACTGAAGAAGTGGGTATTCACCCACGAAAGCTCATGCTGCAGAACGTCTGTTAGTCTATAAGGTGCCACAGGATTCTTTATTGCTTATTTAAGTCTGTGGGAGATGCCTCCATTTTGTCTTCAGCTGGCTCAAGAGATAGTGTCTCCACCCCCAAGGATACCTGAAAGAAACTGGAACAAAGGACAGTAACTACAGGGGGTGTGAGTGATTGCTGGACCCAGACTAGAAGGAGACTAATCTGTAAAAGGAAGCTTACTGGAACACCTCTGATGGTGAGGTTTTATCTGTATTCGGTTTTCTTACTGTATTAGGCATAGATTTGCGTGTTTTATTTTATTTTGCTTGGTAATTCACTTTGTTCTGTCTGCTATTACTTGGAACCACTTAAATCCTACTTTCTATATTTAATAAAATCACTTTTTTTACTTATTCATTAACCCAGAGTATGTATTAATACCTGGGGGAGCAAACAGCTGTGCATATCTCTCTATCAGTGTTATAGAGGGCGAACAATTTATGAGTAAAACAGATTTATTTGGGGTTTGGACATCTGAGTGTTAAAGAAAAGCACACTTCTTAAGCTGCTTTCAATTAAGCTTGCAGTTTGTGGGACGTGGTTCAGACCTGGGTCTGTGTTTGTGGCCGGCAAGCGTGTCTGGCACAGCCAGGCAGGGCTCTGAAGTCCCAAGCTGGCAAGGAAAGTGGGGGCAGAAGTAGTCTTGGCACATCAGTTGTCAGCCCCAAGGGGGTTTCTGTGATCCAGCCTGTCACAGTGGCCTAGTCAAGCAGAGTCTGGGCACAGCTGATTGCTTTGAGATACTGGTAGTGATTTCAAGTGAGTTTTGGGTGTGGCGGCTTGAGAACAAAGTGGTTACTGGTTTGTTATTTTCTGTTGCTTATTTTGGGGAAGGGAATAGAGGCAGGAAAATCAGCAACATGAGTGAGAGCGAGGCTCAGAAAAAGCTAGAACTGCACAGGTTGCAAATGGCTGAGAAAGAAAACAAACATAAAAGACTGATGGAATTAAAACAATTAGAAATTAATGCAGAAACAGCCAGGAAGGAGGCTGCTCACAAGAGCGCTATGGAGGCAGAGGCAGCCAGGGAGGGGGCTGCCCACAAAAGAGCCCTGGAATTAAGAGACAAAAGAAATACAGGCCCAGATTGAGGCCCAGAAGCATGAACTTGCTGTTATGGAGTGGAAAAGACAAAACCCTCCAGCTGCTGGCTCCACTTCCCCAAAAATCCACAAATGGGAGCGATTATGTCCACAGTATGATGAATCCAGAGATATTGCCAAATATTTCATCACCTTTGAGGGACTGTGCACCCGCCATGCAAGCCCTGAAGATCAAAGATGACCACATTGATAGCAAAATTGACTGGCAGAGCTCTAGACATATTCAATAAGATGCCTATTGATGATGCTTCAAACTATGGTAAATTTAAGGAGCTGGTTTTGAAACAGTATCAGGTTACACCTGAAACCTACAGGGTTAAATTCAGGAGTCTTAAAAGGGGATCTGGATTGAGGAACGTGGCTTATATAAATAAAACGAGAGACTTGGTAGACAAGTGTGTGAGGGGAAAGGCATTACAAGCTTTGAAGGAATGTGTGATTTGGTTACTCAGGAACAATTCCTGAATATGTGCAGTGATGATGTAAAACGGTATTTGTGGGACAAAAAGGTGAATGACGTGGGTGAATTAGCTGGGTTTGCAGACTCTTATGAGCAAGCACGAGCTGCAGTTAAACATAATCCACTGGCAGAAGGGTACAGGGTTAGGGGAAAGCAAAACCACCATTTTACCCCTGGGGAAAAAGAAGGCTGGGCATTCACCTCCCCATTCCCCTGTTACTCATCCCAAATCTCCTGTACAAGCAGAGGAACCCAAGAGGTGCTATAATTGTAAGTCCACTGGGCACCTGAGGAATAAGTGTTCCTTGCTGAGGGGAAACAGGCAGCAAGTAACACATGAAGCTGCTGCTTCTCAGAGCCCAGCTATTGCCTCTTTCCACACAGGATTTGTAAAGCTTGCTTCTACATAACCAAGCAGTGAGCATGTGCATGCTGTTAAACTGAATGGAAAAGTGCTTCTTCGATTGAGGGACACGGGGGAAGAAATTTCTGTGGTCAGGAGGGACCTGATCCAGGAGAAGGATTTGTTGCCAGGGAAAATGGCAGAATTAGAACTGGTCGGGGGGTTACAAAGTCCTTGCACCTTTAGCTAAAGTACACATGCAAACTAGTCATTTGCCGGCTGAACTGACTGTTGCAACAGTGGCACATAATTTTGCACTGTTTCTACTGGGGAATGATTTCTTTAATGTGGCAGACTCTGTCCCAGGGTTGGTTGGCAGCGAGAAGGAATCTTGTGCTAAAAGCCCCGGAGTGGGGGGTGAAGTCACATAGACTGCTGGGGAAATAGGAAGGTGTCTCTTAGATTCCGCTGTAGCAGTAAATAATGCAGCTTTGGGGGCATGGATGTTGTAGCCAGTTCCTGTAGCCCCATGGCTCAAGGCAAGTTCCAGAGGGAGGGGCTGGACAAAGCCAGCTCCTGTCCTGTGATCATCTGCCCAGGGGAGGGGAATGTTCCACCTTCTAGCAGGAGGGCCACCCCAGCTGCTGACTGCCAGGAAGCTACAGGTCAGTAGGGGGCAGGGCCTGCCCTGGGGTGCACAGAGATTTGTGTCCCAAAGGTGGAAGTTGGGGTCCTGGTGACCACTGCGGTGGGAACAGACCCCAAGGACTCTGTAGCTGGAAGCAAGCCCAACCTGAGGGAAAGGGGGGCGGGGGTTTGTTGGCCAGTGAAGGATCTATCCTAGCTGGTAGCTGTGAGCCCGCAGATGGACCAAGATCACCTTCCCTTTTGTAGGACACAGGAGTGTCTGACCCAGAGTGGAGTCCAGAGAAGGAAGTCCAGACGGAAGGTGAGGGAGGACGGGAGAGTCTGCCCACCTTTTTTAGGGAGGATCTTTCCCAGGAGGAGGGTGAAAAATCTGCATTTAAAATGCCAGACCCCTCTCCTGTGGATCAGGTTTTAAGGGGAAACTGGGGGGTCAGATCTCCTGGAGGGGGGAGTCCATCCAACTGACTGTTGGGAACAGAAAGTGGAGTGTCCAAAGGGATCTTACCAATCCAAAGCACTCCACTGAAAGATGTTCCTGCTATGCTTGTAAGAGATAGAACTGTCTCTTCAAGGCAGGAGGAAGAAAATCTCTGCATGGGTAAAGCTTCCCAAGGGAGTGGGGTCCAGCCCAGAGAAATTCCAGAGGGAGGGGCCAAGGGCAGGCATAGTTGCAATACACCCTTTCCTTGCTCTTGAGCAACAAGATCCAACATTCCCTCAAAACTTGCCACCTCTTTACCCCTCACCCATTTTCCCAACAAATCTTTTATTTTGTTTACATATTACTCATACCAATATCCCTCTTAAGATTCCTTAATTTAACGCTATATGTTTCAGGGGTACTCTGAAAACTTCACAAAACGGTATGTTTAAATTTACAATAGTCTAAAGCATCTTCAATAGGCATTCCATTGAATACATTTTGAGCTTTACCAGTTAATTTTGCAATCAGGGTAGGAACTCTTTTATCATTAGGGATTTCATGTATTACACACAACCTTTTGAAGGTACTCAGATATTCAGCAACATCATCCTCTTCACTGTATGCAGGACATAAGTGTTCCCATTTGTGGATTTTTGGAGTGGTCATGAGCCTTCCGAAGACACCCAAAATGATAAACTTTGCACTGGATACCACACAATCATTTTATAAAGATGAACATGGGGGTGTGTAGGGTGTTCCCCCCACCAGGTACAGAGTGTCACAAGTATTCCTATGGGTAGGCCACTTGGAGTTGGGGTTAGGATTCCTATTGGTAGGCCTCTTGGAGTTAGGGTTCCCATGGGTGGGGCTCCCCGTCCTAGCATTACAGTTCTCATGGGTAGGGCTCCCCACCCTAGTGTTAGGGTTTCTATGGATAAGGCTCCCTGCCACAGGGTTAGGGTTCCCATGGATAGGGCTCACCTCCCTAGGGTTAGGGTTTCTTTGGATAAGGCTCCTTGCTGCAGAGATAGGGTTCCCATTGGTGGTGCCTTCTGCCCTAGGGTTAGGCTTGGAGTTACGGTTAGGGTAGGCCACTTGGAGTTACGGTTAGGGTTCCTATGGGTAGGCCTCTTGGAGCTAAGGTTAGGGTTCCTATTTGTAGGGCTCCCCACCCTAGGGTTAGGGTTCCCACAGGTAGGACTCTCTGCTGTAAGGTTAGAGTTCCCATTGGTAGGGCTTCCCATCCTAGGGCTAGGGTTTCTGTGGACATGCCACTTTGAGTTAGGATTAGATTTCCTATGGGAAGGGCTGCCATTCCCAGGGTTAAGGTTCCAGTGGTTAGGTCTTTCCACCCTAGGGTTAGGGTTCCCATGGGTGGGGCTCCCCATCCTAGCATTACAATTCTCATGGGTAGGGCTCCCCACCCTAGGGTTAGGGTTTCTATGGATAAGGCTCCCCACCATAGGGTTAGGGTTCCCATGGATAGGCAAGTTGGAGTTAGGGTTAGGATTCCTATGGGTAGGGCTCCCCACCCTAGTTTTAGGGTTCCTATGGGTAGGGATCCCTGCCTTATGGTTAGGGTTCCTATTGAGAAGACTCCCTGTCCTAAGGTTAGGGTTCCCATGGGAGGACTCTCCACCCTTGGTGTAGAGTTTCCATGGATAGGTCTCTCCACCCTAGCGTTAGGCATCCCAAGGGTAGGGCTCTCTGCCCTAGGGTGAGGGTTCCCATGGGTGGGCCACTTGGAGTTAGGGTTAGGGTTCCTATGGGTAAGGCAACCCTTCCTAGGGTTAGGGTTCCCATGTGTAGGCCATTTAGAGATAGGGTTCCCATGGGTAGGGCTCACCATCCTAGTGTTGGGGTTCCCACCGCTATGGCTCCCCCTCCAAGGGTTACGCTTCCCATGGGTACGACTCCCTAACTCCTAGGGTTAGGATTCCTATGGAAAGGCAAGTTGGAGTTATGGGTAGAGTACTTGGAGTAAAGTTTAAGGTTCCTATTGGTACAGCTCTCTTCCCTAGCATTAGGGTTCCTATGGGTAAGCCACTTGGAGTTAGGGTTAGTGTTCCTATGGGTAGGGCTCTCCACCTAGGTGTAGGGCTCCCATGGGTAGGGGCCCCCATCCTAGGGTTAGGGTTCCTATGTGTAGGGCTCTCCATCCTAAGGTTAGGATTCTATGGGTAGGCAACTTGGAGCTAGGGTTCCCATGCATAGGGCTCCCTGCCCTAGGGTTAGGTTCCCATGGGTAGGGCTCACTGCCCTAAGGTTAGGGTTTCTGTGTGTAGGGCTCCCCGCCCTTACATTAGGATTCCCCTGGGTAGAGCTCCCCAATCTAGGGTTGCAGTTCCTATGGGTACGGATCACCGTCCTATGGTTAGTGTTCCTATAGGTAGTGCTCCTCACCCTAGGGATAGGCTTTTTAAGGACATGGTTCCCCGCCCTAAGGTTAGGGTTTTCCATGAACCCCCAACATCTAGCCCTGTATGAAGGTTGTCTTTTTTAATGCTTACCTGTGGGCTTTTGTCACCTGCCACCTTTGAACCTAGTTTAAAACCCTCTTCACTAGGTTGGCAATTCGGTGTGCCAAAGATGCTCTTCCTGTTTTTGGTCTGGTGGACCCCAACTCTTCCCAGCAGACCTTCTATCTAGAACAGCCGAAGCCCTCCATGTGCGCAGCCATGTGCGCAGCCATGCATTCATCTCCAGGATGTCTCTCTCTCTGCCGGGGCACTTACCTTCAACTGGAAGGATGGACGGGAATAGAACCTGCACCCCGAATCCTTCATCTTTGCTACCAGAGCCCTATAGTCACAACTGATCTGCTCAGCGTCATATGTGACACTAGCATTAGTGCCCATGTCAGCATGGAGTAGAGATCAGAGGGATGGATGGGCCTTGGCAACCTTTCCGTAATGTCTCGGACGTGGGCACCAGGCAGGCAGCACACTTCCCAGGACATCATGTCAGGGCAGCAGATGGATGCCTCTGTTCCACTCAGTAGGGGGTCCCCAACCACAAGCATCCTACATCTTCCATGAGAGAGGCCACATTCCTGGAGCTATTTGAGGAGCTCGCTTCAGCCCTTCGTCTTTTGAAGCAGGTTGCTATAGTCGTATGGAAGCTAGCTACCCTGGAGTTTTACAGATCTGTGGCTAAACAGTTTGCTGGTATCAAGTCAACTGGCGGTTCAGTAGTGATGGATGTTTGCCAGGCAATTATTGTTGTCATTCATTCATAGGTGGCAAAGGTGGCCAATGTTCCCAGAATAATCACAGGTTTTCATTGGATGGGGTTCCCAAATTGTGGTGGAGCCAATAATAGCACACACATACCCATTGTCTTCCCCAAAGGTGCACATGAGTATACAAACAGGAAAGGATATTACTTGCTCCTTACACAGGCCTTGGTGGATGATAGAGGGAGGTTCCTGGACACCTATGCTGGAGGCACTGGCAAAGTGCATCATGCAAGATTCTGGAGAACCCATCTATTTGAATGTGGGAAGCAGGTACTTCGTTCCCACCAGATAATATGGATATCAATGGGGCATGCATCCCCACCTTAATTTTAGCAGACCCAGCCTACTCTCTAATTCCTTGGGTCAGGAAGGCATACCCTGATTTACCAGCACATGGCAGATGACTATACTCTGATCAGATATAGGATGCTAGTGGGATGTGCTTTCAGTTGACTGAAGGCAAGATGGCTGTGCGCATCTGGAAATGAGGGCTGGGTCCAGGTAAATAAAGGACAACACATGTTCTTACATCCTTGGTTTGGAGGTAGAGATGTTGCAATACGATAACAACATTATTACTTTCTAGGTGTATATTTGATGTTAATATGACAGGTGAGGGTAGGTGGAGAATTGTAATTCCTGCATTGGCTGGCTCTGTGCCATTGGCATGAATTTTAAATCTGAGACTAGTACATTCTTTCTCTATGTGAATGTTCCACATGTTATATTTTGGAATGCACACATTAGAGGAATGTTGTCCAACCTAATTTATTATAGGTTTATAACACAGTCAAGCTGCCAAAAACTAAAATGTAAATTCAAGAAGGCACAACAGGTGCCAATCAAAAGCAATATTATCCCAAACGAACAAAACTGAAAACCAAAAGTAAAAATTAAAACTGCAAAAAAGAAAAGACATGGAAATGCTATGTCACATGTAATGGGACTGTACCTCATCAGCATATGTGTTCTTTTTACCCCAGGTTGGCATGGGGGTGGAGTGCACTGGGTGCTGCTGACTGTGTGTGTAACCCACACACTTCCTGGTGTGGTATTCCGTCCTCTCTAGTGGCACCGAGACCACTTAGAGATTAATGAGTCTGCTACAGCCTTAGCTAAGAGCAATGTGGCTTTTAGCTCATGCAGTAGAGGCTCATGCATTTAGCTCCAGAGGTCTCAGGTTTGATCCTGCCTGCTGATAACTAGTGTCTTGTCAGTGTTACATGTTGTCATGAATAGTTAGTAAAGGGTTAAAGCATAGTACCTGGTGGGCACCTGACCTGAGGACCAAAAGTTCCACCTTTCTGAACTAATTTCTTCTAGTCAAGATTATCTAATAATCCTATGTTTGCAATTCTGTGTGTTTTGTATATTTTTATCCTTATTTCTGTATATACTGTTGTACTGAACATGTGCATCTCCATTAGGCATGGGCTGGCTCAGCCTCCATGCTGAGTATCCCATTGGCTGCATTGCATAGTAAGTAGCATGGTAGCAAAGCAACTGGAGTGGCCTTGACTGGCTTGAGTTCATAGTGGGTGCATCCTGAGATTTTTGGGAAAGCATTTCAGAGTTTCTCAAACATTCCCATGTTGTTCCCTATCTTTCCTTCATTCCCCAGTTTCTCCCCTTCATCTCTCAGTCATGTTGCAGGTAGTCCATTGCCATCTTCTCCTCCCTCTTCAGCATCTTCTCTGCTGTGGCCAGTTTTTCAGCTCCAGTTCCAAGCCTGTCCAACCTCCTGGCAAAATCCCTTTGCATTTCCTGCAGCAGGTTGTGCTGACTCCTTTGCCAGTTCCTGCAAAGATTCAGCAGTCGTGGCTCACCATAAGTGACTTCTGCTGGGGCAGCTTGTTCTCCATTGGGGTTGAGGGCCCTGGAAAGCAGTGAGATAATACATTATTTTTTTGTTCCTGGACAAAAGTTAATTCCATTTCACTCTGTGTCATAGCAAAGCAAAAATTGCAACTTTTATCTCACATTCAATTTTGTCCCAACACCTCCTCACTTGGTGCCTGCTGCATGACAGGGTTCCTGCTTCCCAGCAAGACAATGGCAAGTGTCTTCTGTACCTTTATCTGGCAGATTTGGCACATTTGCCAGAGCTGGCAAGGGCTTTTGCAGGCCTGGGGGGAAAGGGATGGGAAGCAGAAAATTGCTGTTGATGATTTTTAAATTGTTTCAGGCTGTGAATCATAGAATCATAGAATCTCAGGGTTGGAAGGGACCTCAGGAGGTCATCTAGTCCAACCCCCTGCTCAAAGCAGGACCAAACCCAACTAAATCATCCCAGCCAGGGCTTTGTCAAGCCTGACCTTAAAAACCTCCAAGGAAGGAGATTCCACCACCTCCCTAGGTAACCCATTCCAGTTCTTCACCACCCTACTAGTGAAAAAGTTTTTCCTAATGTCCAACCTAAACCTCCCCCTCTGCAACTTGAGACCATTACTCCTTGTTCTGTCATCTTCTACCACTGAAAACAGTCTAGATCTATCCTCTTTGGAACCCCCTTTCAGGTAGTTGAAAGCAGCTATCAAATCCCCCCTCATTCTTCTCTTCTGCAGGCTAAACAATCCCAGTTCCCTCAGCCTCTCCTCATAAGTCGAGTGGTGGCATTGGAGGATGTGAATCTGCTGGAGATCCTAAATCGGAAAAGAGAAGTTGTTCCAGGCCTCTGATAGAAAACCATCCACCTAGGTCATAGAAATATTTCATTGTCTGAAAACAGATGAGCATATCAATGATTGGAGGAGATTACTGAACAACCAGAGTAGGCATGGAACATTTGCCTTGCCCAGAAATCTGACTGACCATTTGAGGTTTCTATTGAATGAAAACTTCCCCTGCATCATTCCACAACAGTGGACCAACATTTGAACCAATATAAACTGGATGCAGAGCTATTGGTTCCATTCAGTTGCATAAAATAGATGTCTTTGCAACAACTCCACCCACCCATCCCTGCAATCTGCAGCCTAACTCTTTAGCACCATGAGACTATGGTTGTTTTTGTATGTTATCCCTATGCCAGCAGTATTTTAGTTTTGCTTGCTTCAGAATATACAGTTTTGCTAGTGCCAGTGTGAGACATATCACACAGATATAGATGCCTGCTGCAGTCCTGCTCGTGCAGGCCACCCTGATTCCTGCATTTGCTGCGGTTGTTTGACTTGTAATAATACATACATGCTGTTCGCATGACTACAACACTGCTTGCCCATGTGAAATAAGAACATCAGAACACCAAACTGGAAGGGACCTCATGACTCACTGAATCCCACCTGCAACCCGTCATGTAATCCTGTTTGGAACCTTGTCAAGCTCCATTTTTAAACCAGTTAGTTTTCTTGCCCTCACTACTCCTACTGGGAGGATGTTCCAGAACCTCACTACTCTGATGGTTAGAAACCTTCTAATTTCCAGCCTCAGTTTACCCATGACCAGTTTATATGTATTTGTTCTTGTGCCAATGTTGTCCTTTAGCTTTGGGTAGCTCATCTCCCTCCCTGGTGTTCCCTCCTGATGTATTCATAGAGATCAATCGGATGTCTTCTTAGCTTTCATTTTGCTAGGCTAAACCAATTTCAGCTCTTTTAGCCTCCTCTGACAATATAGACTCTTCATTCCCCTGATCATCCTAGCAGCTCTTGTCTGCACCTGTTTCAGTTTGAAATCAACTTTCTTGAACATGGGTGATCAGAATTACACACAGAATTCCAGATGAGCTCTTACCTTGTACAATGGTAATAACACTTTCCTATCTCCACTGGAAATATCTTGCCTGATTCATTTTAGGATTGCATTTGCCTCTTTCACTGCTCCATGACATTGGTGGTGGCTCATTAAGGCTATGATTTAGTCACAGAGGGCACAGCAGTCACAGATTCCATGACTTTACCAGACCTCTGTGACATCTTCCGCTTCAGCTGTCAGCAGCTGAAGCCAGGGCTGGAGGCACGACAGTGCACTCCTGCCCTGTAACTGGGGCTGGAACTAGTACCCTTCAGCTCCTGCCCTGTGGCTTGGGGGGTGGGGCGGCTGCTGCAGCTGGGCTGTAAGCCCCTGTCCAGGAGCTGCAGCCAGCTCTGGAGCAAGAGCTGTGCACTCCCCGTGGCTGCGTCCCCTGCTGTGTCCCAGCTTCGTGGCTTCTGCTGGGGGCTGCAGCACGGGCTGTGTGCTCCCCTCACGGTTTCCCAGGGCTATGGCCAGGGCTTGGCAGGAGCCACAGCTGGCGCTGTGCACCCCATGCAACAGCCATGGCCAGCTCCGGAGCGGGGGCTGTACCCCCCACTGCGTCCCAGCCCTGCAGCTTCCACTGTGGGCTTCAGTGGGGGCCATGCGACCCTGCCTGGCAGCTGCAGAGGGGGCCCTCATGGCTTCGTAGGACTGCCGCTGGAGCTTGGGCAGGGTTGCAGCTGGGGTCATACACCCCTGTCCTGCAGCAGCAGGGGCTGTGCGCCCCCATGGCTGTGGCCCCCCCCACTGTGGCTGTTGGAACAGGGATGTGACCCCCATCAAGACGGGGGGCTCGGCCAGATGGCCCCCCCACACTCCATTCCTCTCCCCTACTTAGCCCTGACCCCAGTAATTTTTAGTAAAATCAGGGACAGGTCACCGGCTGTGAATTTTTGTTTATTGTCCGTGACCTGTCCATGACTTTTACTAAAAATAATGACAACAAAATCTTAGCCTTACTCATCATCATCCTGCCATAGACTAATACACCCAGGTTTTTCTCCTCCTCTGTCATTTCCAAACGATGAGCCCTCAGCTTCTAACAGAAATTATTGGTACTAGTCTCCAGGTGCATTACCTTGCACTTTCTTCTATTACATTTCACCCCATTTCTTTTATTTCAGTCCTCTAGGTCATCCAGTTCTTCTTGTACGATCCTTCTCTGTGTTGATAACACCTCCCCACCTTGTGTCATCAGAAAATTTCATTAGCATACTCCTGCTTTTTGTGCTAAGGTCACTAATGAAAATATTAAAGATCCGTCGGCTCTTTAATAGACTAGTGCCGTGAGGAGCTCCACTAGTAACCTCCCTGCAGCTTGATCATTTCCCTTTCAGCACAACCCACTGTCATCTCCCTTTTAGCTAGTCCCATACCCACTTTCCAATTCTTGTACAAATCCCCATATTCTCTATCTCAACTAACAGATTCCCTTCTGGCGCTGTATCAAATGCTTTACTGATGTCTAGATAGATTGGCTGTACCCTGCTTGGAATTCATCTTGGAGCATGTGGCTGGGCAGCGAGGCAGAGTGAAAGCAGAGGCTATTGTAAGCTAGGGCTGTGAGGGACATGGGGTGTCAGGTGCAGGATCTGGGGGAGCTGAGAAACAGAACAAGGAGTTATTGTAGTAATTCAAGTCTCCATGGCAATAATGAGAAAATGTTGCTTTCCCTTCAGTTTTGGAATACCATTTGCATGGTCTCCTCCAGTCTGGGGAGAGCTTGGATCTGCCAAGGCATTTTCCACCTTACTTCCCCTTTGCATGGGAATTTTTACTGTTGGTGTGGTGGATGGGCATAGGCATCAGGGCTTGTGGTTTGTTCTAGGGATTTTGAGCTTGGAAGCCAGGTGTGGGCAGCAGGGTTTCGAGGGGTTGCATGGGTAGGGGGCTGGGGGTTTGAAGGGTGCAGGTTATTAATTTCATGGGCACCTCTGCAGGCAATCCTTACATTGCATGATGTCATCATGAGATGGGCAGAGAAGGGACTTGTTCAAAAAAGTGTTGGACCAGAATGGTCTCCCCAGAATTGCTGAAAGATTAGGGCATAGTGGGGACACCCATATCCTCCCACTCGTGGCCCCTTGTTGATGTCTCTATGGTCCGAGAGTGGTGTTCATCTTGCCCAGAAGAGTCCCAATCCCGTTAACCTGACCCAGCCCCTCAGACCAGGATTCTGTCTGATGGGCTACAGAAGCCAGCATGTGGCCACAGCACTGTTGGGAGTGGTGACAGCTTGGGCCAAGTAACCCAACTCTGATATGCTCATGGAGCTGACTCATTTCAACTTATTGAACTGCAGTATGCAAATTAGCTAGACCTGAGCTATTGACAGAGCCCTGGCTCTCGGCTACAATCCGAACTATGAGATATACTAAGATGTTCACTCTGGTTGTAACTCCAATCAAGTTTCTTCAGATACAACCTACAGGCAGGATTTCAGAGAGTTTCAGTAACTACATGGGAAGTTTGAGGAGTCGGTTATTCCGCTATTGAGATCATTTGGGACAAAAAATAGACTGACATAGAGGGCTAAATTCCCTTACAGACCCATTTAAAAATGAAATTTAATTCCTAAATGAATTGCTAATTAACTTGCAAATTCTCAGAAAATTCATTCTGTGCCTGTAGACGGGTTGGGCCTCACCCCTGCGGCGCCTCCTGCTGGTGACTCCGGGAATTAGCTCTGTTCTCCAGTCCGGAGCGCCCTCTGCAGGCCGGTGATCCACCTGTCCTCAGGCCCTCGTGTCCCTCCCTGGACCCAGTGCCTTTTCACATGGGGTGCTGCCCCTGGCAGTAACCCCTTTCTCTCTGGGTCTCCCCTCCTTGGGGAACCCCCACCCTCTATCCCCACCTTGCCTCAGTATTGGCTACTGCCAGTCATTGTCTAGCCCCACATCCTGGGGCAGACTGCAGTATCAGCCTATTCATCACAGGCAAAGGGGTTTGGACCTGCTGCCTTGGCCTACTCCTGGGCTGCCTCTGCAACCCCTAGTACCTGTTGCCCTATGCTAGGCCGCAGCTTGGGGCTTTCTAGGCTGGAGCTTCCCCAGCTCCTCAGCCTTCCCCAGCCCTGCTTCACCCTAGGTACCTTGTCTCAGTTCCCTGCAGCCAGGCTCTTCTCCCTCTGAATGCAGAGAGAGACTGTCTGGGCCTCTGGCCTCCCTGGCCTTTTATAGGGGCCAGCTGTGGCTCAGTTTGGGGCATGGCCTCACCTGCAGCCACTTCCCCAATCAGCCCAGTTTTTAGAGCAGCAGCTCTCAAGCCCTGCCAGGCCACTTTTAAACCCCTCAGGGCAGGAGCAGGGGCCGGGGCTGGGGCCACCCTGCTACAGTGCCCAAAGAGTGAATGCTGGGATTTGGGGAGGATACTTAGCTGAGAGGTTGAATCCCTGCTTTAATTGAACAACTCAACTCACCCTTAATTCTGAGGTTGAGACCAGGGTCAGATTAAGGCATAACTAGGTCCAGAGCTCATGGAGTGACATGATTACATCATCATCTCATCTCAGTTTCATTTTTTAATAGTTTCTAGCACCTATGGTTGGGAAAGACTGTTTGATGACATGGCCTGAAGGTAACTGCTGTAGCATCTGCCCGAGTCTGCAGAGAGCTTGAAACAATAGCGCTGAGGGGGTGTTAACTCTGAGGCCTACTGCTCTGGACAGCCCCACCAGCAGCATCACCCCAGCACAGGACTCTGTGTGGCAGGAGAGAAAGAGTGCAGCAGATGGCTCATCTTCCCTGGCAGATATGCCCTGGCAGCTGGAATAAACACTGAGGGCCTCCCCTGTTCCTGCCTCTGTTTCTCTCGGGGGAAGGAGGTCCCCTTCCACCAGCCCTCCAAAGGAGGTGTGTGAGACCACAACCAAGTCTGGGCTGGAGGAGCAGAGCTATGGGGCATCCCATTTTTGGAGGAGCCTATGGCCCCTGATTGCTTTAAACTAGACGTAGTCACAACTAGTTCCTGAATCATCTCCAGATTCTGGTGATTCATGCTTCCCTTTGATGTTCCCATGATTCTTAGGGAAAAGTATGATGCAGCTGTCTCTGGTTCTTTTTCTGGCTTGGCCTCTCCCATCCCTTTTCTGAATCCACACACTCCAAAAGCTGCAAAATAAAAGTACTTTAAGAAGAGAGATGATGGTTTCCCCCCGTTTAACCTGATTATCTGGCAGCAATGCTGGCTTAGCTACAGGGCAGCTGTTTGTGGTGGGCAGGAACAGCAGAGAGGATGAACGTGTAACGGTTGTGAAGAGAAAGGAGCAGTACTATGACTAAAGGCTGCTATTGCTCCTTTAAGAAATACTGGAGGAAGGAAATCTGAGAGCTGACTCATAGGCAGGCTGTCATGCTGTCTGGGAAGTCCCCTTCCAGGGAAGCCTTTGGCAGGAAGATTTGTTCACCTTGCCTATGCTGAGATCTCTGCTTGTGTGGGACCAGTGCTGGTAGCAGATCTGTTTCCTCAGCTCACATGTCTCAGACTCTCACCAGGAGGGAGGAGACTCACTTGCACTCAGAGAAGTTTTTTCCCAGTTTCACTTTCAGGGCTTGGACTTGTTTTGGGATTGGCTAGTGACTCAGCCTGTTGTGCTGGTGTGAGACTCCTCACCAAACCACTGCAGAAATGAGGAAGTGCTGGATCACTGTACAGCCAGGAACTTTCTGAGCAGCAGGTTGCGAAGTGGCTCTCCCGCAGGTTACGAAGCCGAACACCTGGTAAGTTTCCTGGCGTTTTCCCCAGGGGAATCACTGTCCTTTTTGACATCTGTGGGTCTTTTTATTTTCTTTTGTGGTGAAGGTAGAAAGAGGCACAAAGGAGATTTCCATGATCCCCCATGCAGCCTGCCATCCTGGAAATTGCCAGCTAAGCTAGAGTTTGCTTTGTTCTGACTTGGTGACAGTCACAAGACTCTGTCTTTCTGCCAAAGGGCTGAATGGGGCATCTGGGCTCCTCTAGCAAAGTTTTGAAGCTGCACATCTAATAGGAGGCTGAATGCTGGTATCTTCTGAGCCTTAAAAGGGATGTGAAAGCATTAATATGTGAGAAATGATACTTTCATTTATTGGGTGGAACCAGCGTCACACATGCTCTGCCGGGGCCTGAGGCAGGGCGAAACCTACAGGTCTGGTTTTAAATATTATTCTTAGGATTTTATAACCAGCTAAAGCAATGTTTCTTTCAGCTACCCATGCCACCTGGCATTGTCTAGAGCAGGGGTCGGCAACCTTTCAGAAGTGCTGTGCCGAGTCTTCATTTATTCACTCTAATTTAAGGTTTCGCGTGCCAGCAATTTTAATGTTTTTAGAAGGTCTCTTTCTATAAGTCTATAATATATAACTAAGCTATTTTTGTATGTAAAGTAAATTAGGTTTTTAAAATGTTAAAGAAGCTTCCTTTAAAATTAAATTAAAATGCAGAGCCCCCCGGACTGGTGGCCAGAACCCGGGCACTGTGAGTGCCACTGAAAATCAGCTTGCGTCCCGCCTTTGGCATGCATGCCATAGGTTGCCTACCCCTGGTCTAGAGCAAATTACAGGCGGTGGTAAAGTAACAGTCCTACAGATTAGAAGGATCCCAAACACTAAAGATTTTATTTTCTCAACATACGCAAAAGAGTTGTAGAGGTTCAAGAAAGCAGCTTGAGTAAGGCCCATCCATAAGTCACAACCTTGCAAACCTCTAGGCTCACCAGTAATTTCATGTACATGTACATAGTCCCTTTGAGTTCACTGAGACTATTCCAGTGTGTCAAGTTATTCACATGCTTTTATATTTGCAGGATCAGGGCCATCGTTTGTTTCATGTGCATGTGTGATCTGGCTAGGTACTTGCTGTGGGCCCAGCACCATAGCATCTGAGTACCTTAATGAGGTGATGCCCCTGGCAAGACTTATCCTACAGTGAGGCTTACAGTTCTCCTGGTAAATTTCATATGTTAAAAGCCACAATGCCAATGACAGAGGATTTTCTTCCTATGGACGCAGTGCTGAGCACAGCTGGGATCTGGGCTTTAGTAAGATTCAAATGTGAATATGAGGCTGAAGCTCAGAGTCTATGCTGGGGTCCTCCACCCTGCGCCCTGGGAGTGTTGGTGGAAGGGGTGCACCTAGAGAGGCCAGGGCAGCCCTCACAATTCATCCCTGCCGCTTGGATGTGTCGGGTTGGGCCAAATGGGAGTTTTGAGAAATGTACCAAAATCGTCAATGAATAAGAGATTTCTGTGTATTTCTACTCCTGGAACATGCCACGTGGATCTGTGGTGCTACCAGCAGCAACCACTGTTATCGTCACATTGCTGCTCATGTCACACTGAGCCACACACTTCCCTGGAGAGCTTCCTCTGAAACCAGGGAGTTCCCCACTCCACTGCATCTTCCTGAAAGCTGTTATCACTGCTACCATATCCGACCAGCCCTCACCTGCCACGCAGACTGTGCCCTCATGGCAGTATGTGGTGTGGGTAAACCAGGAGATCTGCCAGCAGCAGACACCCCGGCACAGTGAGCGTGTCAGGGATGTGCCTGAAGTGCCGGTGCAGTACGGCTGCTCTAAACTACTCCACAGATCAGACAAAACGGACCTGGGACTGGGGAGCTGCATCTGACTCCTTTGTAGCCCCCCATCCCTCTCAGCTGGACTCTGACCCTATATTGCAGGGTGGAGGAAACAAAGGGGGGAGGGGAACAGGTGGGGCAGCAGGGAGTCCTGGCTTCCAGTCCTCCAGGGCTTGTCCTGTTGAGGTCTGTGAATGGCAGAGGGATGGAGCTGAGCGGAGAGGGGGGGCAGGGCAGAGATTGTGGGGAGAGAAATGGGGGTAGAAGCAAGGCTATGGGGGGATGAGCAGGGGGAAGGAAGCCCTGACTACCCAGCCCACTTCTTTGAATGGTTCCCTGACATCCCTCTGTCCAAGCTCCAAAATTACCAACCCTCCTTTAGCATCTGCTCCCCTTGGCAGATATCAGGCAGCCTCTCCACTCCCCTGGGAGAGCACAGGCCCGGGCCCCTCTCCCTCTGCACAGCTCTGGTGCCCCCTCCCTAGCTGGGCACAGCTCTGGGGAGCCCTGGCTGCTCTCAGCCCCCCATTTCTGGGTTCCCCAATCCCCCACCCTGGCACATTTCCAACTCACCCCATTGCCCCACCCTCCAAGCACAGCACACTCCCCACCCAGGAAAGCTAAGGCCCCTGACATCCTGCAGTGCCCCTCACCTGCCCCTGTTCTACCTTCTCCTGTCTGGGGGTGGGGTGAGGGTAGAGGGAGCATGTATCTGCTTTTGTTACCCCAGCATGCTGCTGCAGCAACAGGCCACCAAAGGAACAATCTATGTGCAGGTTACTAAGGACCCCATGGTGCACAGTTGGCCTGTGGGCCCTTTGTGTTGGGTAACATGGCAACAGCCAGCTGCCTCTCTGCTTTGATATGCTGGCATGTGGGCCAGAAGTTTCCTTTCTCACAAAGACCCTCTGCCTCTTTCCAGGGAGGTGCTGCTTCTTAGCGGGAAAGTGGCCAGGAAGTGAGGCGCTTAATTGCTGACGCCAGCCTCGTGCCTATGCCCGTGGAAGACCAAGCTGCTGATTAAGCAATGCCAAAAGGTGAGCGGCGCTCAACCATGTTCAAGGGATAGGGCTCCCTTCACTGTGATCCATAGTAGTTATTTCTCTCTTCTGCCCACCCCCAAAGCGCAACAAATGAGTTTAAATACACATCTGTATTGCCGTGCTGCAGGTGTGGCACACAACTGTGGGTCACACCCTTTGGCGCTTTTCCCATAGCCCCAGCTGCTGGAATCATGTGATTATGGGAGAATTTCAGGTTCCATTTAAAACAAGAAACCAAGTTTCTACCCCCCTGGTTTGCAGAGAAAAGCTGGACAACGCGAGCCAGGAATGCTCCAACACTAGAAAGCAAAGAAAAATAACACTGAATGTGTTTTGTTGAAATCTCACAATATTTAAAATCATCTCATGTTTTCTGGGGCTTGACTCATGATTTTTGAATGTTTGGGGTTGATGTTACTGTTATTTTTCTCCCAAAACTTAACTGACCCTTAATGATGGAGCCACCACTGGTGCTTCCAGGAGAGCTGTTGTATGGTGCTCTGCTAATTAGCCAGATGTAATGGAGCATTTCTGCAGGCCATCTTTATTAACGACACTCGATGTGCAGTTGCAGTGTATCCTACTGTTCAAAAGATCAATATACAAATTGTAGAGCTCTGAGCGCTGTGGCCCATAGGTTTAAACACTGTAAAAGTGGTGATGGCAACATGTCAGACCCCAGCTGCTGAGAAGGCATACCAGCAGTTCTACAGGTGAGGAGCATCAGCCTGAGCAGATGGACACAGCCCCTTCCAGAGCTTCTCAGCACAGTGCAGGAGCACCCTTCAGATGGTGCAGCATCATGTGCCTGGCCAACTGAGTGAAGTGGTACAGAGAGGGATGAGCCCAGGGCCCCAGCCTACCCCCGTGGAGGTAGCTTCTCACCCAGGCGTCTATGGCATCTCAAGGTCAAGAATTGCGTGGGGCACAAGATGAGGGAGGGATCCAGTCACCACCCTTCCCTTCCAGCCCTTGCAGGGCCAAGGCTCAATCTAGCTCTACAGATTGGCCTGGGAAAAGAACACCCTGCATCATGCTGGGCCATCCAACTCCAGGGAAAACAGGTTGAATATTTAGGGCCCAGAGCACCAGGCCACTTTGCTGCTCCTCTCTCTGTTCCCTTGGCTGCCATTAACACTCTGCATCTGCTTCTCTCTAGCTATTGTGATCACTGAGCAGCCGGCCTCCGCCTCCGTCCCTGTTGGTTACTCCCTCACGATGCGATGTAGGGCCACAGCCTGCACCTCCCTACAGTACCAGTGGTTCTACCAGTGCCAGGTAAGGCCAAGGGAAAGCACATCTGCGACTGCAAGACAGAGGCTCCCCTCCCCACTCCAGCCACTGTGCCACATGCATCAGTTACACGGATGGGCAGAGAACCCCCCTCAGCCCTGTCAGTACAAAGCTGCCATGTCTGAAAGACTGAGTGGCCAAGAGTGGGGAGTGGGCTGGATCCAGGGGCCATGTGCAGGGGCTGAGGGAAGATGTTTGTGCTAGCACTATCTGTAAGGAAGCTGGTAGAGAACAGAGAGGGGCAGAGGGTTGGACCCGGAGCTGAAGGTAGAAGAAACGGTGCTGGTGACTGGAGGTGCAGGAGCAGTTCAATGAGAAATAGATTTGTTTAGCAAGGAAGGCAGCAGAACTGGAGGGAAAAAAGCAGAGGGGGAAATCCCCAGCTGCTGGCTTTTCTCCAGAGGTGCTCAGCTCAGGAAGAGGTGCTTGCCAGAGGAGCGTAAAAGCCTGGGGGTGGAGCGGAGACAGCGGAGTGAAGAGGAATGAGAGGGACTGAGGGATGAGAAGGAATGTGCAGGCACCGGGGGAACAGAGAGCAGTGCTGGGGGTGGGGTGGGGGTTGCCTGTGTCTTGAGAGGGATTAACGCATTGGCCCAGTAATTGCAGGCAAACAAGGAAGCAGGGAGAGGAAGGGAGGCAGCAGAGCTCCAAGGACAGCAGGGCCAGTGAAGTCACTTAGGGAGGAGGAGCCAGGGGGACAAGATATAGCCCTCCAGGGGAGAGGCAACGAGAGCTGGACCAAGCCAGCTTAGAGGAGAGAGAGGTGTGTGCAGGGGAAGTGGGAGGGTATGAGACAAGGCACAGTAAGGTTCACTGGTGGGCCTAGTGACTGCAGGATGGCAGCCTCTTCTCTTGGGCATGTAACAAGAGACCGGGAGTCTCTGCTCTCAGGGCCTGATTCTCCATTGCCTGGCATCTGGAGTCAGTGCTCCCCCTGGGCACAGCGCCCAAACCAGTCCCCGCTGCTCACTGCCACAGGGGTAAGAGCCTGAGGCTGCACAGGCATCAAGTGACATAAGGGGCCAGACAGCAGCAAATCAGGCCCGCAATGATGATAAAGCAGAGCAGGGCACAGGTGCTGAGAACCAGGTGGAACAGTGACACTGCATCCTCTTGGGCCTGGGCTTGCTCCACCCTCCCCGCGGGCTGCTCTGCTACACTTACCATTAACATCTGATTTCAGATTAAAACACTGGAAACAGCCACTCTTCCTGCAAACCCCATCCACCAACATGCAGACATGTGCACATGCACACCTTTCCCTTTGGCATTCACATCCACCTCAGGCAGGCTTGTTGTGCAGTCCCATGCTCACCCCAAATGCTCGTCTTGGTGCGGGAAAGGAAGCCAGTTAAATGGGGCAGTTTAGCTCAGCCATCTTTGCTAGGATGAATCCTGCTGCTCGGACAGGTTTGACAAACACACAGGAGAGCAGGAATAGGAGCCCCCCCGTCTCTGCATTCACAGCAGTGCAACCAGAGGATGCATCCATGCAGCCTGGGAATCTCAGCTCCATTTCTCTACCTGGCAATACTTGACTGCATGCTCTGCCTTCCTAGCTCATTCTGATCCATTCTGTCACCAGGACAGGGCTGCTTCAGCCTGCCCTACTGCTTACACAGCCATGGTATAATAGAGATGGTCCATTCTGGAGCCGGCCAGGTTTGGAACCAGGAGGCTAGGAAACCAAAAGCAAAGAGAATGGGGGGAAGTGGGATGTGTTTGCTTATTCAGACCCATGACACATCAATGGCAAGTTGCTGCTGGGAGCTGTCAAATGAGCTCCTCTTCCCTGCACCCACCTTTGCATCATCCATCAGTCTGGTTAAAGGGGCTTGAAACAGGGAGATTCTGCCATGTCTCTAGGGTAATGTCTCTCTCCAAGAGCTTGCTGGTGCCTTTGGGTTACAAACGTACTGGTGAAGAGAAAGGACTTTGTGCCATGTCCTCAGGTTGTGTTTTCTTTTCAGTCTGCTTGCTGCCAGATTATGGGGGCCACAGAGCCAGATTTGCTCATCACTGCAATGGAAACCCGACTGTACATCTGCCGAATCAATGACCTGCACAAAAACGTCACCTTCTCTAACTGGGTGAGAGTAGAGGTCCATCAGCATATTGCCAAAGGTACAAGCTCTTCTTTCCCCCACGTACACAGCCCGTGTGTTAGAGGGACCATTCCTTTACCTTTTCACTTCCCTGGTCCTTCTCGCATGAACAGAGAGCAACAATGTCCGAAGGTGCAAACAATTTGATTTTTATTGGGGTGAATTTCCACTAAGCATGATTCCAATTTCCTTCCTCAGTGTCCCTGTTCCCAGCTCTGATGCCACAGAGCCTTGCCTGTGTCCCTGTTCCCATTCCCCCCTTAGCAAAACATTATTCCAATTCCCCGCCGTCCCGAGCCTGACTGACTGCAGACTATATCGTAAAACTTGAGTTCTGCTTAGCTATACCTTAACCAATCATTTTACTGAAATTTAACTAACCAATCCTAACATATTGTAACATGATTATCTAACCAATTATATCCCACTGCCTTAATTGGTTCACACCCAACAAAATTAATTATACAGCAGACAGAAACAATCACAGAACCAGACAGAGTTTATACATACAAACAATAGGGAAGTAGGAACTATAGTGATAGAACAACAAATAAATGAGGATTTCACACCCCAGCTATTGATAAGTGAGTTCTTGCCAGACAGGATGCTATCAAACTAAGTTTTCTTTAAATCTTCTAGGCTCTTCCCTTTCTCTGGAGGTGATAGATTGGATCAGCTTTTTAACAGCCCCAAAATGCCTTATTTCAGTGTGACTGGTGAGGACGTGACTGGTCGTTTCCCAGCTTATGGCTGCCCCTGCTGTTTAGCCAAAAGCCTTAGCCTAAGAACAAGGCCTTAGACTATCATAGTGAGAGAAGGCCTATAAACAGGCAGACTGATTTTGATTCTTGTTTTGTACCTCTATAAGTGATAAGAATACACCTAAATTCCTAAAGTCTGGGCCTTTGCAGACAGGCCTGAATATCTATATCCTAACACCACGTCCCTCTAGTGAGAGCTCACCTTCCCTTAGAACACAGAGACCCTCCAGAGGATATCCTCAGTGGAAGCATGCCAGGCCAACCCATCACATGGTATCAAGCGAAACCATGCTCCAGCGATGTGATCCTTCCAATCTGCCCAAGTCAGACAGCTGTCTCTGTGCTCCCAAACCATTTAAATCAGTGTCAATATCCCCTGAATGTGTTGCTCTGGATCTCCATGTCTCCTGTTTATAACACTCACTCCAGAACTCCCAGAGAGTCTTACCCTCTGGGCTGTGTGCCCGTATTCAGCAAAGGGATTTGGATAATAGAAAGTCTCTGAAGCTGTGAGAGAGGGAGCAAAATTAACACCCCGAACTAACAGATAAAGCACAAATGGGTTACTAGTTAGTGTCTGCCTAATCACCAAATCACAATAGGGAACAGGATGGCCGCCTTACGCACCTATCTACAATGTGTAGGGAAAGAAGCCATGCAATCATGGGGGACTTCAATTTGAGTGACATATGCTGGAGGTCTCATGCTGCCAGGACTAAAACATCTCTGGAATTTCAAAACATAATGGATGACAATTTCCTTACTCAAAAAATGTTGCAGCCAGCATGAGGGAATTCTTTATTGGACCTTGTCATAACAGATAAAGAGGAAATGATCACAGGACTAAAAATTAATGATAGCTTAGCTACAAGTGTTCATGACTTGATCACATTTATAATGTGCAAATAGATTAAAGTCCAGACCAGTAATATATATATTTGGTGCTTGGGCCAATTTCCCAAAGCTGAAAACAATTATGAGCCAAATGAGCTGGGAGGAAGAATTTAATCAGAAAAATGTGAATGATAGTTGGGAATCATTTAGAAAAACCTTACTAAATCCCCCAAAAGCCATAATCCCACAACTGAGGAAGAAGGCTGTATTGGTTAAAAAAACAGCCTGGGTTAGAGGGGAAGTGAAGGGAACTGTAAAAGAAGTTAATATATAACAAATGGAAGAAAGAGGAAATTGATAGTAATTAATATAAATCAGAAGTTGGGAACTGCGGGAAACCAATAAGGAAGCAAGAGGACACAAAGAGAAATTTATGGCCAGCAGAATTAAAAAGAGTAAGAAGGAGTTTTTTACATATATTGGGAACAAAAAGAATCCTGACAGTACTATTGGTCGAATACTAGCTGGAATCAATAGAATTATCAATAATAATGCTGAAAAGGCAGAAGTGTTCAATAAATACTTCTGTTCTGTATTTCGGGGGGAAAAAACAGGTGATGCAGTCTCATCATATAGCCATGAGAACACACTTTCCATTCCACAAGTATCTCAGGAGGATGTTAGACAGAAGCTACTAAAGTTGGCATGGCTACACTTGCAGATGTAGAGCGCTTTGAGTTAAACCAGCCTTCATAGAGCGCAGTAGGGAAAGCGCTGTAGTTTGTCCACACTGACAGCTGACAGCTCACTGGCGTGGCCACATTAGCAGCTCTTGCAACAGCCACAGAGAGCAGTGCATTGTGGTAGCTATCCCAGCATGCAAGTGGCTGCAACATGCTTTTCAAATGGGGGCTGGGAGGTGGAGTGTGACAGGGAGTGTGTTTTGTGTATGTGGAGGGAGAGAGAGAGGGTTTTGGGGGGTCTGAGAGCATGTCAGCATGCTGTCTTGTAAGTTCAGACAGCAGCAGACCTCCCCTTCTCCCCCGCCGCCTCACCCTCTCACACACAGCATTCCACACAGTAGTGGTTGCTTTGTCTTGGGGCAGATAAGCATGTCGGCTGTAAGAAACGGAGCTTTCAAAGGGCATATCCAAAACAATGACAAGAGTGGCCACTTGACTTAAACGGATTATGGGACGTTTCCGGAGGCTGATCAGAGCGCAGTAATGCAACACCTCGTTCTCACTGACGCGGGGCACTCCAGCGGGGGTGCATAAAAGGTTATTTTACTCGCCAAGGTGGAGTACCAGGAGCACTCTAGCCTTGGAGTCAGAGCGCTCTACGTGCCTTGCCAGTGTGGACAGGCAGTGAGCTAGTGTGCCCAGGGCCCCTTTAATGCGCTGTAACTTGCAAGTGTAGCCAAGCCCTTAGACATTTTAAAATTAGCATGTCCAGATGACTAGCTCTTTTAAAACTCTTGGATGCAAGTTAAGGAGTTTGCTGGACAATTAATGTTGATTTTTCATTGTCCGGGAGCACTAGGAAAGTTCCAGAAGACTGGAAGAAAGCGAATGTTGTGTCAATTATTAAAAAGGGTAAACGGGATGACCTAGGTAATTATAGGCCTGTCAGCCTGACGTCGATCCCACGCAAGATAATGGAGCAGCTGATACAGGCCTCTTAATAAAGAATTAAAGGAGGGTAATATAATTAATGCAAAAGTTTGGTTGTTAAAGGTAATAATGTTGACATAAAAGACTTCTGTAAAGCATTTGACTTGGTACCACCTGACATTTTGATTTATAAAATTAACATGGCATCCATTAAATGGATAAAAACTGGCCAACTGGTAGGTCTCAAAATGTAACTGTAAGTGGGGAATTGTCATTGAAAGGGTGTGTTTCGAGTGGGGTCCTGCCAGGATTGGGTCTTGGCCTATGCTATTTAATATTTTTATCAATGTCCGGGAAGAAAACAAAATCATCACCGGTAAAGTTTGCAGATGATACAAAAATTGGGGGAGTGGTAAATAATGAAGAGGACAGGTCAGTAATTCAGAGTGATCTGGATTGCTTGGTAAACTGGACACAAGCAAACAATATGCAATTTAATAAGGCTAAATGTAAATGTTTACATCTAGGAGCAAAGACTGCAAGCCATATTTACAGGATGGGGGCTCTGTCCTGGGAAGCAGTGACTCAGAAAAAGATCTGGGGGGTATGGTGGATAATCAGCTGAACATGAGCTACTAGTGTGATGCTGTGGCCAAAAGAGCTAATGTGATCCTCGGATGCATAAACAGGGGAATCTCAAGTTGGAGTAGAGAAGTTATTTTACCACTGTATTTGGCACTGGCAGGGGCGGCTCTAGACATTTCGCCGCCCCAAGCACGGCGGCATGCCACGGGGGACGCTCTGCCGGTCCCGCAGCTCCTGTGGACCCTCTGCAGGCACATGGACCCCCCACAGGCATGCCGCCGAAGGCACCCTGCCTGCCGCCCTCCCGGCGACCGGCAGAGTGCCCCCCGCGGCATGCCGCCCCAAGCACGCGCTTGGCGTGCTGGGGCCTGGAGCCGCCCCTGGGCACTGGTATGACTACTGCTGGAATATTGTGTCTAGTTCTATTGCTCACAATTCAAGAAGGATGTTGATTAATTGGAGACAGTTCAGAGAAGAGCCATGAGACTAATTAAATGATTAAAAAACATACTGAATAGTGATAGATTGTAATCAAGTCACTCCTTAACCTTCTCTTCGTTAGACTGTAGGAGCTTGATCTGTTTAGTTTAAGTATCTACATAGGGAATAAATATTTACTAATAGGCTCTTCAGTCTTGCAGAGAAAGGTCTAACACCATCCAATGGCTGGAAGTTGAAGCTAGACAAATTCAGGCTAGAAATAAGGGGTGTGGAAGTACAGAAAGAACTGACGGGTAAATTTTAGGGGTGTCAAGCAATTAAAAAAATTAATCAAATTTTAGGGGTAGCTAGAGCATTTGAGAGGCATGGCACGCCTTAGAGGGGAAGCGAAACACATGGGGAGAGTTCAGCATACTCCTGATTTGAGGAGCCATTCATCCTCTTTCATCACACTGTAACAAAGAAATGCTCTCTAATTCAGTTGTAATGTTGCTTTCCAGGCCTGCTCCCTGAGCTGTGGCAAGGAGAACCTGTCGTCATCCTCAATCCCACTGCACCAGAGGTAAAGGTGGGCAAGCCACTTCAGCTGCAGTGTGCTGCTCTGGGGGTGCCAGCCCCACACTACCAGTGGTACCACAACGGGACCCCCATGAAGCATCAGAAGAAGAAACTCTTGGTAACATTGTCTTTAGGTGGTTCATAAGCTTTGTCTTAGTGTAATGGTGCAGGGAGGGGAAGAGGGTGTTCATGGCAGGGCTCTGAGCAGGAGAGAACTTCCCCCATCCCAGTCAGCCACAAGAAAGGTTCCTGGAATAGGCATGAATGACCTGTGAGTGACTGATATCCTAGTGTCATCATCATCTTGGTTACTGGAGCCCCAGGTGACTCTGCTTTTCTCCAGCCATATGGGACATGTCTCACAGGGTAGCTGGGACATCCCTCAGCTTCCAGGGCTTTAGTTTATGCAATCAAGCAAAATTACAGGCAAAGTCACCACACCCTGCCTTTTTGGCCTTAGAGAAACCACCTTGAATTGGGTCCGGTTTCCCTGCAAAGCAGGCTGTAAGCTCTTTGCCCTGTTTGGGTCTCTGTTGTTGGGTGGGCACAGACCAGGTACCCCCTCTATCCCTTGGGCGGCTGTGACTTTGCAGAGTCTGTGTCTGAGTACAGGAGAATCCTAGAAATGAATAAAGAACTCTGCCAGGCACAGAGGCAACAATGCACAGCCCTCCCAGGGGAGCAATAGAAACTGTCACATTAAACGGGAGCTAACTTACTCCCAAACCACTCCTGTACCTGGAGAATCTGAGCATGGGGGCACTGCACTGGGGGCATGTCACAGGGTCTGCTGCTGCACCTCCTCCTGGTCACTCTGGGGATTAGCTGATTCCAGGTCTGATGCCTCCATTCTGCCTCTTGCTGCACACCCTGCCTTCTCTTCCTGGCTCACAGAGAGGCAAGACGCTCTGTGTTTGTGGTTTAGCCCTCTGGCCAAATCACATGTCCTCCCCTTCCAGGGTGTCAGAGTCTCTTCTTATGAACAGGCTCAGGGAGCCTGTCCATTCACTGCCCAGCCAGTGTCACTTCCCCAGTGGCTGGCAGGGGAAACTAAGCCTGCCTTCTACTCCAGCTTAAGGACCCTCTAATCAGCAGCCATGGGGTCTGTTCCATTCTGACCCTTACTGCTTCTTTCCTAACCTGCTGGCTGGCTCCCTCCTCTGTGGTTACCAGCCCCCAAACTCCCTCCTTCCAGGGAATGACTGTAGGCTGCTTTGGCTCTGTACTTCCCAAACACTCCCTCCCCTCTTCCCAAGAGTGACTGCAGCCTCTGGTTTCCTCTCATCTGCCAGCTTCCTGTCTTTATAAACCCCACCCAGCTCATTCCTCCTCAGCTGGGCTCCCTCATTATTCAGTCAGGGGATTACTTAAGCCACTTGATTCACCTCAGTTGTGGCCTGTCTGGTTAATTAGCCCCTTCTTAGCCTACATTAACTCCTTCAGGGCAAGTATGGGGTGAACAGGGCAGGACACTGTCCTTTCTTTAACCCTTTTCTAACCAGGCTCTCTGGACAGATAAGCAAAAGTGGACACGATTTTGGGGTGAGTCAGTTACTGGGTGCCCAATTTAAGAGACACTTTGGGCCTGATTTTTGGGAGGTCCTGAGCAGCCAGGAGCTGTGGGTGTTCAGAAACTCTGGCAAGTAGGCTGGTCTCCTGCGAATTCTGTCCATTCCAGGTAGTACAGGTTTAGAATCAGGCCATCAATGTATCTCATTGTCCTTCTAGTCTGAGTAGGAAACCTCCCATAATTACAGCTTGCAGACATGCATGAATCTCCCTACCAGTGGCCCTGGAACACTTTTTATAGTGAGGATGCTGGAAGTCAGCAAAACTGCAAAGCAGTGGTCCCCAAAGTTCTTACCTCATGCCCCCATCATCTTTACCCCTGTCTGTGCCTCCTCTCCCCCGCTGCCTCTAGAGCTCGGGCTGGGAAAAGGGCCAGGGCTCTGAGAGTGGGGGATGCAGACAGGGAAAGGGGGCCAAGGCTGGGGCCACAAGTGGGGGCAGGGGCGGAGCTAGCAGCTGGGACTCTGAGCATGGTGGCCAGAAGCAGAGCCCCAAGCAAAGCACCAGGAGCTGAGCCCTGGGTGCGGGACCGGCAGTGGGACCCTGGGTGTGGGGCCAGGAGCTGGGACCGCACGTGTGAGGTTGGGAGCAGAGCCCTGGGTGTGGGACTGGCAGTGGGACCCTGGGTGACTGTGTGGGCCCAGGAGCAGAGCCCCAGGCGTGGGGCCAGGAGGTGGGACCCCACATGCGAGGTTGGGAGCAGAGCCCTCGGTGTGGGACCAGCAGCCAGGATCCCAGGTGTGGGGCCAGGAGCAGAGCCCCGTGTAAAACCTGGGGGTGCTGCAGCTCCCCACCACACCCCTAGTTCTCACACCTATGCTCCCCATTACAGAATGTGGCTGTGATAGTGGGTCTTAGCGAGGCAGGATGGGCTTCGTTTGAGGCGATAGCACGGGACTCAGGAGATCTGCCTTCACTCCCTGGTTCTGCCATAGACTCCCTGTATAGAGGTGGCCAAGTCTCTGTGTAATTCTCCCTTGTCTATATGGACTACAGGCCCTTTGGGACACATACACTATGAGTAAGGCTGTGAGTTTGTTGCAGAAGTCACGGCAGTCACAGATTCTGTGACTTTCTGTGACCTCTGTGACTTCTACAGTGGCTGGTGCACCTGGCTCAGGGGCAGTTCAGGCAAGCCCCTGCACCAGGGACACCGGCACTGATGGGGCAGTCTTGGGCCCCCACGGCAACCCCCCCCCACCCCCAGCAGCAGAATTTGGGTGTGGGAGGGGGCAAGGGTTGGGGCATGGGACAGGTGAGATGGGATCTGGGCGGTGCTTACCTGGGGGGCTCCCCGGAAGTGGTGACATCCCCCTTGCTCAGCTGCTAGGCGGAGGCATGGCCAGGCAGCTGTGCATGCTGACTTCACCCAGAGCACTGGCTTCGCAGCTCCCATTGGCCGGGAACCACAGCCAATGGGAGCTGCGGGGGCAGTCCCTACAGGTGCCAGCACCAGTGGGGGTCCTGGACTGTACGCTGCCAGCCGGCCTCCCCCACCCCAGCAGCCAGGCTGCCGTCCCCCAGCACCTGCGGTTCCCGGGGCAGTCCCCCCCACACCCTCCAATTTTTATTCCCTGGTATTTTAAGTAAAAGTCATGGACAGGCCATGGGCCGTGAATTTTTGTTTACTGTCCGTGCCCTGTCCGTGACTTTTACTAAAAATACCCATGACTAAAATGTAGCCTTAATTTATGAGGCCTGATAAGTAATAGTGAGAGGCTTTGGGGCAGTGGGTACTTGGCAGCTGTAATCTGAGGACACAAACTCCAGGTGAAAACGATTTGATGTTACCGTCAATCTCTTCAGATCAACTCTGCGAAGCTGAGTGACTCTGGCACGTACCTATGCTGTGCAGCCAATGGCCAAGGGGAACACTGGACTGAAGCCCTGGAGATTCACGTAGGTGAGCAGATCTAATTCACATCCTGCTGTGTTACAAATGGGTGTTCAGTTTGAAAGATAATAGGAGAGGCTGGGTTTCAGAGCAGTGACCTGGAGGGGACCAGTGTGTTATCTCGGGGCCAGCGTCAATGTGGCCTATGAGGGTAAGTGTAGGACTGAGCGCCATGGGGTTGGGTGATCCAGCATGTGGGCTTTGACACTGACTCCCTCTCTGGCCTTGGGTGAGTCAGGTTGGCCAACATCAGCAAAAGGGGCTGGTAATTCTGTGAGCCCAATTTTAGACTCTTTATGCACGCCTGAAAACAGGCGTCCCAGAAATCAATGGCCACTGTCGAAACTTCGGCTTTTAACTTCTCTGTCTCAGTTTCCTGATCTGAAAAATGTGGATGATGCCTATCTACTCCTGGGGTCCTGGGCAGATAAGACAGGGTTTGGAGTAATATCAGGGCAACTCTTGCTGAACCAAGAATTCTCTTTGAAGCTGTAGCAACTTGACGTCTCACGGGCCACAGAGAATTCAGAGGTGTCCTGGCAAAGCCTGTCACAGAGACAGCCTGTAGAATGGTTTCTCATGCCCAGTAAATACCTTGACTTGAAGCAGTTGCCTCAATGGAGCAGCGCCAGCTCATTCGAGCTGAGAAAGTAGCTGTCTACCAGCCGCTGCTGACAAGCCACTCAGAGCAGCGATAATGGCATTCCTGGAATTCCATGAGAAGGGGAGAGTTTTAAATTTAGCCCAGGAAGTGGAATCTATAAGGGGGGAAAATAACGTCTGTGCTGCCACTCAGACAAGGAGTGTGCCTCTTAGTCCAGTAACAAAGAGATTGAAATGCAAAGGGTTGTCCTGTGCACTTATCCTGCAAGACTCAGAGTTACATACAGCAGTCACATGAAATTCCTTGATAACCCCAGAGAAGCAGCGACTTTGTCGAATCAACCAGAGAACTGAGCTGGGTCTAAGCAATTCATTCACTAGCCCTGCAGATCTACTCTACCCAGAGAGCTCAGGTCAGGAGAACAGCTGAATGCTAAGAGCTTGGTCAAGTGTTTTCTGTCAGTATCAGATTTTTAAAAAAGGAATTGTTTCTAAGGAATCCCTAGCAGTGTCATAGAAAAGCTGTTGCATTATAATGTGCTACAAGATTCTCACTTTGATATTCTTGGTCTACAGAGATGTGGATTTCATAGCTCTTACCCAGAATAATCTTCGATGAGAAGTATTGAGTTTGCACTGCAGGAACTAATCTTAGGAATCTAGCATACCACACTAGCAAATGCTGAACACACATTGCTGGTAAAAATGTCAGGGATACATATGCTATAGAGACATGGAAGTCAGTAGGCCCGATTCCTGGGTCTGGCCAAGCTGTGCTTGTCTTGGGACCCAGGACTCCCGGGCTGGGAGGATGGGGCAAAGGCAGGGGCACTGGAACTGGGGGGGACCAGGAGGGCCATGCCTGCCAAACGAAGTCGCGGGACCTCCTGGTCAACCTCCTCCTCGCCCTGGCAAAAATGGCCATCTACGTGACCAGGGAGAGGCGGTTGGCCAATGGAGACTCCTGCGACTGTGGGGCCTGTTTCCGATCCTTAGTCCGTTCACGTCTCCGGGCGGAGTTCCTCTGGGCGGCGTCTGCTGGCTCCCTTGATGCCTTCGAGGAGCAGTGGGCGCTGTCCAGGGTTCTCTGCTCGGTGTCCCCGTCAGGCTCCCTTCTTATGAACCTTTGACCGCACTCCTGTCCATGTTCTTTTATTAGTTGTCCCCCCCAATTAGTGGGTTTCTGAGGCCCTGTGGAACCTCCCCTTAGGCTGGGGGGGGATCAGTTAGCATGGGGCGGGCTCCGCCCACCCCGTTTCCCAAAAAAAAAAATTTTTAACATGAGCATAGTTTGGCAGGCAGGGGGCTGCATTGTCCCCCGAAACTGCAAACCACGGGCAGGCACAGAGCGGAACCGGCAGGGGCTGTGCTTCATGGCAGGGGAGCTGATAAACTGATCAGCTCCCACCACTGGGAAGCATAGCATGTGCCAGTGGCACCAACCTCTTCCTGGTGGGGGTGGGGGCTGAGGTGGGTCTTAGCTCCTCTCCGTGACCCCAACCCTGCTCCTCCTCTTCCCCCAGAGGCCCCGCCCCCTGGCCAGGCCGCAAGCTCGAGCCGAGGGGTAAGAGCTGCCCAGGGAGCCCAGGCCACTGTGGGGAGCCCTGAACCCTCCACCTGTCCTGGGTGGGGTGTCAGGGTGCCTGAGAGCAGCCCCTGGCCCACGTCTCCACCCCATAGCAGGGCCTCAGGGGAAAGATGAGGAACAGGGCGTGGGGGCACAGAGAGGGGTGGGGCCTCAAGGGAAGAAGAGGAGCAGGAGTGGGGCCTCGGAGGGAAGAGGAGGAGTGGGGGGCCCCCTCATGGGCCCCCCACTTCTACTGAGGTTCCGTTGCTGTTGGATAGCTCCCCAATTGTGGGGAAGTCCAGGAACTAATTTGTATCGACTGTAACTCAGAGCAGGCTCACCGCTGAACTGGCCATGCCCTAGCCAGACCCCTGGTGCTGGCCATGCCTTTTGCCTGGGGGTTTGAAGCAGTGGTGCCATAAGGATGGCTATGCCCGATCTGCCTCAGCTGGGGAGTCTCCTATGCTGGGGGAGTCCTGCCCCTTTGCAATGCAAATGGGCAGACTATGGAAGCTAGCCCAGTGTCCCCACCATCTCAGTCACTGGTGGAGCCGTCACAGGGTGCAGGATGTGGTGAAACAGAGCACTGCACGTATTCAAACAAACGGAAACAAGTAACAGCTGCCCTAACCTACATGACAGAGCCCGTGCCCACAAGATACAGACTGCCAGAGGGAGATGGGGACAAATGGGCTATTTCAGAGGGAAGTGAACGGAGTCAGACCCCCACCCCATAGAATTAGAATAGTCACCACCCAACACGTTCAAACTCATGAGTCAGTCCCCCCACCCCCAAAAAAATCATGAGGTTGGCTTAAAAATCATTTATAAAATAATTTACAAAATAATAAATGTGGTAGTGACTGAACGCACCCTGTAGTCATACCCTACACGCTATGGTAATAATCTCTGTACAAAATATGCCTCATGAGGTATCATCTGAAAATGGTGTGTGTCAGTGAGTGAGGCGTGCTATCCTGCTGGGTTCAGATTATCATTCTAAACCACGTGACAAGATGGTCACCAAATAGCTACGCCAGTATTTGTCAACCAGTGGGTCGCCCCCCGGTGGGTCACTAAAGGCAGTTGTGGGGGGCACAAGTCTAAAGCAAAGAAAATCTCCCGCTCCCTGCCCCCCTTACCCTGCACGGTCGAGTGCTCCCCATCAGCCTCTCAAAACACAGACACAACTCAGTTATCTAGGCTTATTCTTGTTAGCACTGGAATCCTTTTTTTCTCTGACTTTTGTAATAAATATGAGGTGGTCAGGCACATTTTTTACTTTGAATACAGGGTTGCCAGCCTGAAAAGGCTGAGAACTGCTGGCCTGAGTGATTCGGGCTGGAGGCTGATGTGGTTGGAGATTTTGATTTTGTTTTTCTTTTCCTTTGCCATTCGGGGAGCAGATAGTTGCACAGGCAGAGAGTAGCAGCCCAGGGGCAGGGGCAGTTCCTAGCAGGATGCCCTGAGTATGGAGAAGCGCTAGACTACAGGCTCCTCCCCTTCATCCTGCCACCTGCCCCTCTGCCATTTCTAACCTTCCACCCACAGCCCCCTCCTGCCCCTCTTCCGACCTGCTTTCCAGCAGACTTACCAGGCTGCTGCCACCAACCCCTTGTCTCCCTCCCTCTCGGAGTCTGACCCTGCTTTTCTGCCTTCCTTGCCAATCCATCCCTGACCTTTGTTTTGCGGGGAATTCAGCTGCCATGCACCCACCTTCCCACCCTCCCCTCCTCACTTTGCTTCACACACCACAGGGGGACTGGTTTTCAAGGAGTGAGTACTCGGCCCTTGCTGGAAACCAAGCCCCTTTCAGGATGTCCGCTGAATATCCAAAATGCCCAGTTACGTTTGAGAAGCTAGGCCAGTATCTTTAGGGCGAGGCTGGTTTGCTAGAGGGCCTATGCATGGGGCAGCAAGTAGCTGCTACCCCTGGGGCAGGGCAGGGAAGGAATGGTGCTCTTGGGAGGCACAGTTCCGCCTGCCTTCCTCTTGTGCCAGGGGTAGTAATGTTCGATGATCCCAGCAACTTGGAGCTATGCTGGCTGACATATTGGGGGTAAAGCTGGGCCCTGCCCCACCCGTCCCCTTGGTGCAGAGTAGCAGGCATCACTGCCTTACTCCTGTGTAACCTGAAAGCTCAATGCCTCCAGCCTGGCCTTGGGCTTCTCACCCCTTCGCTGTTCTGTGTCAGAGCAGAGTGTGGAGCTGTTAGACCCAGCGTTATATTGGGGAAAAGGGGCTGTTTAATCAGGGACTGTTGGTGTTAGACGACTTTGTGCTTGGGGGTTGATTTCTTCCCTGTCTTTTTGCAGGTACGTGTCTGGCAGATCCATTTTTCGGTGAGTGCTGTGTTTGTCTCTTCCTGTCAAAACAAACCTGTGTCCAAAGTGCAATGAAGCTGTAACTTATTTTGATTGAAACGCTCCTCCCAGAGGACCCAGCGCCTCTCCTCTGCTCTAATAGCGCCTTGGTGCATTTGTCAAATACAGCTGTACAAACAGACCGTGCCAGGCACCTCTCCCCCATAGCCAGCATGTACCATCTCACACCACAGTCTCACAGATAAACTAGGAAACGTCAGTTCTTTGAGTGACTGTACATGTCCATTCCACTGCTGGTGTGCATGCTCCCCACGAACCAGGGCCAAAGATTTTTCCCTTAGCGGTACCCATCAAAGTGGCACATGCGTCCTCAGCAATCTTATGCTGTTGCACAGTGATATAAAGGGTGGAGCTGCCTCTGACCACTCTAAGTTCCTTCTCCGCACCCATGATCAGTAGTCAGAGCGCATGGGCTTGCTACTGCAAGTTTCTCCCTTTATAAAGTTAGTGGTATTCATTAGTGTTAGATTAGTGTAGGTTTTCTGAGTTATTTTTTCTTGGAGCATGGGTTCTCCCTTACTCATAGGGTACTGATGCCTTGTACCAGGGTATGCCTCAGTTGTGGTGCATGTGTAAAGCCTTCTCCCATGTTCCACCTACCTGAAGTGCCTCAGTGAGGGGTCATATTCGAGGCCACTTCCAGATTTGCAGGGACTTTAAACCCTGAACTAAAAAAGGCACGGTGGTGAGAATGTATTCCATCCTCCTGCAGGATAGAGGATTTTATCCTGCATACGCCTGCACTATGATGTTGCCAAGGTGCCCTCTCCATGCAGTGTGGCAGCACTCTGCAAAATCTCAAGCAGCTTCCGCAGCTTTTTTGGACCAAGTACCTAGAGCAGACATTTGTAGAGCTGCAACTTGGTCATGGGTACATACCTGTATTACTCATTGTGCTATATCTCAGCATTCCAGAGACAATGCCAGGATGTGCAGAGCTTTAGTCATTGTTCAGGTGACTTCGATTGAACCCACCTCCAGATTGAAATGTGTGAGAGTCACCTGAAGTGGAATGGACAGGGGCAATCACTCGAAGAAGGAAAAAATGGTTATTAACTTGTTCTGTAATTGCTGTTCTTCAGTAACTGCTGTCCATGTCCATTTCATGACCCACCCTCCTCCCCCTCTCTATTGGAGTCTGTCTGGTAAGAAGGAACTGAGGAAAGTCCGGGGTGGCTCTACCCACAGCAGTATGAAGAGGTTGAGGATGTGTGCATTGCCCTGACAGATAGAGCTAAGGGAAAAATCTCTGATTCTGGTGCACTGGGCACGCACACGCCTGAAGTGGAATTGACACATGCAACACATCTCGAAGAACAACAATTACAGAACAGGTTAATAACCCTGTGGGGCAAATCCAGAGCACAATGGACAGCGGAACTAGATGGGTCAGGCCCTGGGGTAGATGCATGGGGCAGGGTGCAGGAGTCTTTCCCCTGTAGAACCCAGTCTGTGGCCTTTGTGCCCTCACCTTTCCTGTGGCTTCTCTGGCCTTTTTCCACTCTATGTGCTGCCATGCGGGAGGAGAGTTCTGGGCCATGCAGGGAGTTCAGTGTACCAAATCCTACCCTCCTTATGTAGTGGCACTGTCCCTGTTCAGCCCTGACTGGAACGGGGCAGAACATGTCCCCAAAATGAGCAATTAGACCTCTGCTTCCCCCACCCCCCTTCCTGGGATGCTTCCTGATCAAACAGCCTCGAGGAGTCCTGCAGTTTATGTATAACATTGATTAACCAGCAGAACCCATTCCAGGAGCTTTGGATGCTGGTAGATTAATCAAGGGCCTTGCTCCTTGCTTAGACACTTACATCTTTGCTTGTCACTTGATATTTCTGCTAGCAACAGACAAGGTCGCACTTTTGGTGGGCAACAACCATTACTGGAATCATCCGCACCTGATGGCTCCCATCACTGATGTGTTTGAACTCAGCCTTCTCCTAAAGCGACTGGGATTCCGGGTGGTCTCCCTCCTGGACCTGAACAAGGCGGAGATGCTGATAGCTGTCAATCAGTTCCTGCAGCTCTTGGGGAAAGGAGTCTATGGTAAGTTGCTACCTGAGAAGCATTCCAAAGCCACCTTCACCGAGTACAGGCCAAGCAGACAGCCACCATGGGCAGCAAACCAGAGAGCAATTAGCGGTGGTCATTATTATTGCAGGGGGTGTGGCAGTGAGCCCTGTGTTAAGGTTGCCTTACATTTTCTTTATACAAATTGTTCCGATTGTTGGGTGGTTTTTTGTTTTTGTTTTGTTTTTTAAAGCTCTAGATCCTTTATGGTCTGCAGCAGGACTTTCTCCCATCAAATTACCCTTCGGCCCAGGGGAAGATGCACTGGGCTGGGAAGCTGGGAAATCACCATTCTTCTACAGATTGGTGTTAATCACTGTGCCCTTGTCACGGACTCACAGGCCCTGTGCTCTCTCGACTCCGTATGGTCCCTGGGAGGCACCCCCTTCAGTGTGACAGCCCTTGTCGGGGGTCACACTCACTCTTGGGGGTTAAGTCCTGGGCTCCACTACTTCCTGGAGCTGCACCTCTCTGAGCTTTCAGCATGCCTGTCTCTCCGTGAGTCTCTTCAAGGAGTCCACTCACTCTGCACCCTTGAGGTGCACACCCAGAGGTAGCAATGCAGCCCTGATCTGTAGACTGCAGTGACTCTCAGTCATCGTAAAACAGAAGCATTTACTGAACATCTGAATGCAGCACAGGAAGTTCTCAGGGCCGTTGAGCCTAGAAAGTCCCAGTACCATCCAACTGGGTCTGTCCCAGTCCAGGTGGGCTCAGGCTGCTCTTTGACCCCAGTCCAGAAGCAACCTCCTTCCAGCCAACCATCCTATATCATCTTCCCAACAGCCTCTCCTACATCCTTTGTCTTCTTTCCTAGACAAACAGATCACTGGGGCCCTCTCTCCTCTGCCCTTTGTCCTCCCACTGGCCAGAACCAGCTGGTTTCCAAGCTGGGGTGGATCTCTGGGTCACCAGTTGCTACATTCCACTGTGTCCAGGTGGTTGTCTGGGGTCCAGGCTGCTAGGCAAGGTCACACCTGGTCCCCTGCAACAACAAATACCCTCTCCTGCCACCTCATTAAACATGCAGCACACATGCAAACCATTAAAACAATTCCCTGCTTCATCACAGCCCTTCACAAACCTATGCCACTGAGAAGTTACATGAGCTGGGAACAGAACCAATTCTCCTATGGAAGCCCCAACTCTTAGCCACATTTTTGCACTTGGCTATACTGTCAGCAAAACAGGGCTAAACATGCATATTTAACCCACTAGTGGCTGGTGCACAAAGTATAATAGTGGTCTGCTGCTTGTTGATGGAGGTAGCCCTTTAGCTCAAGTCATCCAGCTCTGTGGTGCAATGTTGAAAGTTGGGGGAGCAAACGCTGCTTATAATGGGATGGGGTTTGTGCTGTACAGGAGATCAGACAAGATGGTCACAATGGTCTCTTCTGGCCTTGGAATCTGGGAACTCAGCCCCCTTGTGTGCATGCATGATGATACAGTTTCTAAATATATGATCACAGACTATGTTTTTCAACAGACCCCCTGCCTCATTCAGAGCAGCCTGGAGCTGCTCTGGGGATGAATTAGGGCAGTGTAACGAAGGAGGCTGTTGACTGTAGGATCCCTGCCTCATTGGTTGCAGAAGTTGAAAGGTGTGTAGTGAATTTAGCTATGCTGTAACTACTACCCAGAAGAACTGGGATTTATTGCCACCTTTGCCACAGAGCTACTGTGTGGTGCTAGGAACTCATTTAAACCACAGTTTTCACAGCTGGACACTAATTGTCAGTTCCTCCTTTTCTGGGTGCCCACCTTGAGACACCTGATGTTTGGTTTGCAGAAGTGCTGCAATTGAAGTCAATTGGAGCTGCTCTTTAAAGCTGTAAAGTGCTACAGAAATGCTCAGACCTCGGGAAATGCAGTCCTTTGGTGTCTCAGTTTGGGAACCCAAAATTAGTGGACACTTTTGACAATTTTGGCTTTAACCCCTGTATGTCTCAGTCCCGCATATGTAAATTCATGCTGTGTTATCTCATGTGAGGGCAATGAAGATAAATGTATTCATGTTTGTGAGGCTGTCACTATGGTGATGATGAGCTCTAGAAAAAGGCCCATGAAGCAGCTTATCATTCCATATTCCGTGCAGGGTTTGCAGGGTGTGTAGTAAATAAAGCTGGGGCCACATATTAAATGTTGAGGATAAAAGAAATAATGAACGGCTGTCTCGTTCCCTGAGCCCTGTCCATCCCGTGCACTGAATGAGGCAGCAGTTGTGTGAATTGGATGTTATGTGATTGCCATAGTTACAGGGCTAGCTGAGCCACTGTCCTCTGCCGGCTTTCCCTGAGTGCACCCCGTCATGTGTCAGGCCTCCTGCCTGCACCTCTCCTGGGGCAGTTCTCCCATTCTGGGCCCCAGGCTACAGAACAGTGTATCCACAGTGCTTACCCAGCAGGCTGGACTGGGTTTGGCACCTACAGTTCTTCCCTTTGGGAGTCTGTGACCTGTGACCAGACAATCTGCTTACACCACAGTGGTGTTTATTTTAACAATATGAACAAAGCATTTAGAGAAAAGGGATTATAAAACAACAAACCATTTACACATATCTATCTTACCTAGAGGCTTCCCAGCCTCACTAGGTCACTGTGTCTCTGTCTGGTCCCCCCGAGACAGAGATCCTTTTTAAGCTGCCAGAGTTCCATTATTTTTCTGCCCTCCCAGATTTTTGGCCCTAATGGACAAAACTAGTTTTTCTGGTTGGTTGGGGAGGAGGAAAAATCTTCAAGCTCATAGTTCAGGCTTTGTCCCTGATAAATCTCCTAGTGTTTGCTGAGGGGTGGCTTATCCTGAGTTACTCATTCCTCTGCCTGCTTGTTTTTTCCTTACAGCCATAACACTAACCCATGTACCAATAGAGTCATACCGTAACATCCCAATAACCAGGTCAACACACAGTATTCATCCATTACTACAGAACAGCTCCAGTCCATCGCTGGGATCATGTAATTAAAGACTGCATCATAACTGAGAGGAGCATAGACTTATTGTGGGGAACTGGTCAACCTTTAGGTTGACTGGCTCATATCCACTGCCTTCCAAGATTCTGGATCACATGGTGCTGATCGAAAGAAATGATCAAATACAAAAATGAACTTTCCCTCAAAAAACAGCAGTGTTCCAGTTCGGGTACCAGCTATGGTCGGGCTGTAGGAGCAGGTCTATGCACCACCACCAGGGAGGTCACAGAGTTACCTTCACTTTACAACCTGATTTCTGAGAAGGAAACATCCAAACCAAATGTCCCAGTTTTATGTGTTCTATTAGCTAAACTAAATAACTTAGCAATAGCATAAATACATATAAACCAATCAAATTACAAGAATGTGAGTTAATTCATATCGAATGAATCTAATTATCAGGTTGATTAAACCATGTGAAATAAACAATTCCTTATAAACTCTGTGTCATAATTTGGAAAGGCCACAGTCTTGTTTAACTATCAGCTCCAAAGTAACAGGGCATTATCAGTGTCAATGCCAATAATCAATATATTTAGGTTCCAGCCGAATAACTAATACAAAGAGGGTAAAATCACTGCAATTCTGATGCCAATTAAGGTTGCCTGCCCAACTTATTGGCTATCCAGTCTCCCCACACACAACATAAGGTTACAATGAAATATTCCAATACAATTCAAGATGACTCAGCTTGTTACATATAATGTTCAAATGACAAATTTAGGTGAAAATAACATTTCTCAGGATTAAACATACAACTACTAACCCCTGAAATATATGGATGTGTGATCTTTTAGGCAGCAAGGTTGTTTAACCTAGGGCTGGTAGGTATTTGAGGAACTATTCTATAGGCTCCATTCTCAAATAGATTCTATGGGTTCTAGCCACACACACAATGCTCACTACTAACCATCTGCTGGAGTTTAAAATCAAGTGGAGGAATGCTGAGGTAGAGGCGTCCCGCTACTGCCAATGTGAAATAAAACTAAACCTAAAAGATTGACACTTAGGCAGGATGGTTTCACGACTTGTGGTTTTGATCAGCTCTAAGAAGCTGGTGCATGGTTGAAAAGATCAGCAGGTGGTCTTATTGGCTCCAGTGTTTAATATCAGCAGACTTGTGGGCTGGTTAGAGGTCATTTGCTTGTAGTTGTCAAATCTTAGCTGTTGCATGTTACTGGACTCATATGCATGGAGGGGTGAAGAAGGCAGAGGTTTCTTTGTCAGGTGTGGTCCCATTGCATAGCCAGAGGCCAGCATCCAACAGAAACCAGAAGCAAGCCAGCAGCAGCATCAGGGCTTCTTCCTTTCATTCAGTTTTTGAAGATGGTGGCCTGGCTGGTTCCTCCCCCTTGAAACTCTTCTCAGAAGCTTCTTGGAGAATCAGAATGGGGCCTCCTCTGCAGTAGTAACTGGTATCACCCAGTGGGGTCTGATTAGGTCCCCTTGTTCCAAATGAGGAATCTCCCCATTCCATTGTGAAAATATATCTCAAGCATAAAAACTACACTCAGTAATTGCAAAAATAAAGTTTCACATTCTTTTAAACATTTTGATCCAAGCTCAAAGCAAATGAACATTAAACATCAATGATTCTCGCTTTAACCCACATTAGTACAATAACTTTAAAATTAAAAAAAAAAGTGGAATATTTTTTAGTGATTAAGAAACTGGCCAGGTCCTTCAAAGGATATACTGTACATATAGCAAAGACCCTAAGCATCAACAGTATATTCCAGCCAATATACTGGAATATACTGTTGGACTTGGAAAATGCACAGACCAAAAATCTACCGTCAGTTAGTCAATCTGCAGGTGTGTAGGTATTTTGAGATGTTTGAGGTCATTGGCCAGTCTGCAGGCATTATCTCAGCCATCCTAAAAAAAGCCCCAACTCAAAGATAATTTCAGAAATACAAAGATAGCAAAATGTTGTAAGTGATAATACAGGAATGCACCAAGCATACGTATACTCAGCCATGGCCAGAGAGGGGCAGTTCCTGTTTTACAAACAGATGCTTGTAGCTTCCCCTTTATATTTTGGTACTCAGCAGCTCATCTTAGAACAGGATTTTTTTGACACACAAAATCTGGGAGAAAGGTTAGACTTTAACTTGGGTAGAGTAAAAAGATATTTTCTTCCTAAAATCACAATTTTGGAATTCAATTTTTATATGCAGGCATATCTGCCTCACATAATGCATACACACAAGGCAGATGAATTACAGTTGCATGGGCAACATAAATCTGGCAGAAGGTTGATTTTGCAACTTTAATACCATTAATGTAATGTTAGTTTATATTTATATATTATATTAAAACACATTAATGTTAAGGTTGCAAAACCAAGCACTCAGAAGTTAGGAAATGCCAGAGTCCAGGTTGCCTGTGCAAATTTAATTCACCCCCTTATACATATGCATGGTGGTACAGTCTTTAATTACATGATCATGTACTGTGTTTTCCACAGCACCCCTGCCTCATTCAGTGCACAGAATGGATGGTGTTTACTGAATGGGTAATTCAATATCTCTGTTTAACCTCATATTCAGTTTGTGGGCCCCTTCCTTATTTACTGCACCTGATCCACAGCTTTCACCGTATACATTATTCATTTCCTCATGGGCTATCCAGTGGTTCTCTCGTGGTCTCTGAATTCTTTACAAACATTAATGCATTTATCTTCACGACACCCCTGTGAAGTGAGGGACTGGTATTATCCCCATTTTATACATGAGAAACTGAAGCACAGAAATTAAAGGAAAAAATTGTCAACTAATTTTGGGTGCTGAATTTGAGAAGCCTACAGCTTTATGTAGCATTTTATATCACTTCACATAATCAGAGCACAACTCCCATTGACTTCAGTTACAGTTGTGAGTGTTCAATACCTCTGCAAGTCAAACCATCGGTGTCTCAAGTTGGATACCCAGAAAATGAGAAACACACAGAGGCCACCTGTGAAAATTGTGGCTTAAGTGACTTGCCTGGCACCATGTAGGAATTCTGTGAGGACAGGAGGCAATAGAATCCAATTCTCCAGGGCAGCATTCAGCTCCCCTAACTATGAGCTCATCCTTTCTGCAGGCCCCTGCCTCATTCACTACACACCTTTCAACTTCAGCAACAACTGAGGCAGGGTCCTATATAGACAACACTGGCAGTGGGAATGAGGAAAAATGGTGCAGGGGTCCTATGGAAAAAATTGTGTGTGTGTGTGTAATTATAGACTGCACCATCATGCATCTGCACAGGGGAGGTGAATTAAAGATACACAGGCAAGCTGAATTCTGGCATTTCCTATCTTTTGAGTGTTTGACTTGCCAAACTTTAATAATGTTCTTTTAACACAGTTTTTAATATAATTTTCTAGGTTTTTTAAAAACATAAAAATTGAAAACAAAAATTCCATCCCATGGAATGATGCTGACCCCCTCACAGGTCATCAGCAGTGTTAGGATCTTGAGAGCTAAAGCACAGTTCTCCTTCACTAGAGCTAATGGAGTAACTGGGAGCAGTAGAAGGCTTTTATCTTCTCTGTGGAGCAGCCACTAGAGAGGGGTAGAGACATGTTTTGCTGGTGGGCTTCACAGCTATATGTTGAGACTCAGGACTAGTGGGTTCAGTTCCAGTTAGGGTAGTGTTCTCTAGTGGTTATTAGGGTTGACAACATTGTATTTCAAAAATACAGGACAGACCTCAGATGTCCCCAGTCTTAACTTGAACCTCAGGGTGAGTTCTTCTCCTCCTTTGTGCTTCCTAGGGAATCTCTCTCTTCAGCTCTGGTGCTGCAGAGAACTCAGGGCCTCAGGTACTGGGCTGGGCAGCCATTGTGGCTTCTGTCCACATTCTGTATGGGGCGCAAGCTGAGTCAGCAGCTGCAGTTGCTGGTTTCCACCTGCTGCAGTGCTGTGCACTGCCAGGGTAAGGCTGCAAGAATGTGTGTGGACTCGGAAGGTACACCTAGAGGAGGCTTCGCTGGGGGTATGTGTGCAACTTTCAGCAGGGCCTAGAGATGGAGGGGGAGCTGGGCCAAATCTGAGTGCTGGCAGCACTTTGCAAAGAGAAGTACTCAATCCCTACTCCGTCAGAGATTCAGGTGCCTGAACAGTGCTTCAGACTACTCAAGCAGCAACTCACCCCTGGTGGAAATGTTGGCTAAAAGGCATCCCAAACTGATTTAGTACAGGCCAGGCAATTTTTTTATTTAAATAAGGGCTGACCCTTATAATACGAGATTGTTGGCAACCCTACGTGGTTACAGACCCTTCTGCCCCTGCATCTCCAGCCTCTTCCTGTCCCTTTCTGGCCCTATTCCATCATCCCCACTGCTCTCTCCCCGCCCTCCAGCTCCTGCTTCTAACCCTCCTCTTTCCCCAGCTTGTTTCTGCCCAACCCCCAACACTGCAACTGTTCCCCCTCCTTGCCTCCCCCTGACCTCACTCTTCTTGTGTTTAAGTCAGGGGGCTTCCTCCTTCTCCTCCCTGCTGTCTGGGGGCCAGCAGGCAGAGCATTGAGAGGATAGGAAAGTGGTCTCTCTGCTCTCAGTTGTAGTGCCTTCTGTCATAGCAGCCCCCTCCCCCACCCCCCCAATTGTAGGGAAAGTCCAGCTCAGCCCCAGCATGGCGTCATCTCAGTCGCTCTGTGAGGATGGGGCATTTGCCATCTGGTTGGCACATAGACTCTGTGACGGGCTGGAGTATGCACTAGGATTACTTTGGGGAAGTTCTCTGGCCTGTGTGATGCAAGATGATCACAACAGTTCCTTCTGGCCTTGCAATCTACAAATCTATCCTCCAGGCAGACAGAATCTTTGGTATGTGCAAACTGATTTTTAAGACACTTAAACTGAACAAATGTGAGTAGAGTCTCATGAGGGCAGCAGAAGGCACCTCCCTAACACCAAGCAGAAGGCACCTCCCTAACACCATGTGCCAAATTGTCGAGTCCCTGCTGCAAAGCATGGAGGTGCTAGAACTCCTGAATGAAATGGTTGTAATCATTTTTTTTAACATGGGAAAAACAATGTGTTTTTCTGCAGCCTCATTCTCAGAAACAGCTGAACCATTTTAGCTGAATCTTCCCAGAAATATTCAGCTTGAGGCAAACACTTGGCATGGAATATTTTAGCCCAGTTATTGGCAAAGTTATAAGCAACTGAATACAGGTTCTGATACTGAGAAGTGTTGGGCAACCTTAACTATAGGCAGAGCTGCCTATTATCTGATACACAGAGCTGTAATAAAGAAACATTAAGGATGCAAAATTAATTTAATTCCAATTTGCTACATAATACAGTGGCCCTCGCTTAAAGGCAAAGGTTAGTAGAGCTGATGTGCTAGTTTCTCTCCTCCACCAAGATCCACTCAGCACAAGAGGTGGGGAGGGCACCACGCATGAACTGGGTACAGCTCCCTGATTCCCAGGTGCAGCTACTCCAGCCCCACCCCTGCAGCTCCAGAAGTTCTACTGAACTGAGGAATGAAGTGATGAGAGGTGACTGCTTTCAGGTGCTCAAGTCCCCAGAAGGGAGCTGCAATCCATGGATGGATTTGTCCAGTCAGGAGGAGCCATGATGAAGGGTGTCAGCAGAGACTTGGTGAGGACAGGTTTAGGCTGATACTAGAAAGGGCTTCTCTCAGAGTTGTAGGACTTAGGACAATTGACCACAAGATGGTGGGGGAGCAGGGTAGGTTAGACCGACAATCAAATGACAGCCGGGTTATCGTCTGTATAGTGAAGTGTCACCTCCATTAATGTGGGGGAACAACACACTTGATTTGAGGCCTCACAGAACCTCTGAGGAGGGGGGTGAATTGCGTTGCTACGTACCCGTTCTGAGGTGTTGCAATGCCAGGGAGGAAGAGGTGGACTCTGGTGTAAAACACCTGCTCTGAGATAACATAGGACCCCATGAGGAGGGGAGCGGGTTGCCCTGGTAATGAACAACACCCTGTGTTTTCCATGCCTCTTGGCGCAAAGCCTGGCCTCTTCCCATAACTCTCCCTCTCTTGTCCATGGTTTGCAGCCGTATTCTACTATGCTGGGCACGGATACGAACATTCTGGGAGAAACTACATGGTCCCCATTGATGCCCCACAGCCCTACGCCCCTGAGAACTGCATCAGCGTGCAGAGGATCCTCCAGAAGATGCAGCAGAGGCGGACGGCCCTCAACCTCATCCTGCTGGACACCTGCAGGAAATGGTAGGCTCTGTTCCTTTCCCCCACCTCCCAGGGACAGCGGGGTTAGCAGTAATTGCGTTCGCAATCCAGAGGGGAGACAGGGAAAGAACCCATGACTTTGGCCCAGTTCAGCTCACTCTTTTGGCATGGGCCTAAAGTTCATCGTGTGAGAGGTGGCCATTGGCTTCTAAGGCACTGATCACATGATTAAAGCTACCCACACTCAACTACCGTGCTGAATCAAGGCCTTAATTAAGAGATAATGACAGTGAGCTCAACTCCAGGCCCGTTGGAGCCCAGAGACGCCTCTGGCGTGAACCCTCAGCAGGAGAGTAAGCTGGACAGTGCCTTGTCGAGCAGACCCCTTGCCTGAGCATTTTGTGAGGGCAGGTGCTGGGCAGGAGCTGTAGCCTCCCATGGGTGTCACAAGCCCTACCATCCTCCCCAAGACTGTAGCACATAGTAAAAAAGAGGGACCATTAAGGCAAGCACTGATTTTCCCTTCGGCCTCCCAGGAGGCTGCCCAGATCCGGGAGGCTGGGTCTTTCCCTAACACCAATAATCGTGCCTTTCAGACTGATGCATTTTAGGATTTATGTCCCAGATTAGATTAAATGGAGCTTTAAGGACACATTAGGTTGTTTGTTTCCCCCTATATCTTTTCCCGCCATGGCAGATGACCAGTTCCTCTGGCTGCTTAGCAGCGCACCTCAGCATAGCGCAGTCTCACGCTTCACGCACTCAGATTCCTGTGGTGAGATGGGAGCTGCTCCACACAAATAACCAGCAGCAGCCTCCAGCAAACAGCAAAAGGCTGTGGGTTTATTTTGCCATTGGTGGGTAATCAAACCCATGTAATGTGTCAGAGGTGTCATCAAATAGGTCCTTTGTTTACTATGTGCTTGGACCTGGCTTAGGCCTGATGCCCTCACTATGTAACTGCATTAATATCTTTCGATTGTAAGGTTTCCTGAGGCTCCCGTTGCCATACTATCTCTGTGCTGCTCAGCAAATTGCTGAGACTTTTTCTGCCCTTTTCCCTCCCCTGGCTGGCTGTAAGCAGTGATGTGTGTAGTGCTCCTCTCCACCGGATTACCTCTTTTAGCACCAGTTTCCTTCCAGGTTTTGATAGACAGGCCTGGGTTCTTCTGGATCCCACCTCCAGCTCAGCAAGGTGGAACTACTTTATTTTCTTCCCATATGCAATTATTTGATGGTGCCTCCACCCCTCTCGCTCCTTCCAGGCTGGGTCAGTAGGGCAGCTTGGGAGGAAAATTGTAACCGCAGGGTAACCTCCACTTACATGCCAGATAGTTGGAGACTCCCAAGAAATAACACAAGCACACACAATATCTTCAACGCAGTAATTATATTAAATAGGAAAGAGAACAGGGTAAAACAGGGTTACCGGTGCCCACACTGATAATACCTGCGAATTTCCCCAGTCATGAGACCTGATACAGCAAATGTAAACGTTAGTGTCCCATTGGTATGCGTACTTGTAGGGGTCCTTGATTACCTGTGAAGGGCTTTCGTGCCTTCATGCTTCGGAGCAGAAACATGAAATTTGGCAAGGGGGTGGTCCTGGGGTTAGAGAAGAGTCTTGTGTTGTCTCCATGGAAATCCGTCCAGATCTGGCCAAGTTGTAAGCCACAGAAAATCACCACGTGCACATTTGAAGTAGAGCTTGTTAGAGGCTTGTTGTTAAAATCTGTGATCATTCCATCTGCACTGAGCATGCTCCCTAGCAGGGCCAGTGTTAGACTTGCTGGGGCCCAGGACAGAAACTAAGGAGTGGGTCTCCACCCCGCCTCCCTTACCTGCTCACACATTGGATTTCTGCAACATTTCTGAAGCTGAAGCCCTCCTCCTATGTGTAGCAGCGTCATAAATAGTACATTAAAATGAACCTTTTGGTAGCTGCAGTTCCCATTTGGGTTTTCGCCTGTACGCATCACTGAGATATCTGAGCACTTTGGGATCTTGGGACTATGGGGACCAGGACAAAGTGATCTGTGTCTGGGGCTGTCACTATTGGGCTACCTTGCGTCAGATTCCAGTTGTAGTTGCACCTGCTTTACGCAGGTATCGCACCATTGAATTCAGTGGAATTGCTCCTGGTTTACCCCCATGTGAGAACACAGTTATTGTCTTGTTGGAATTTCTAGGGCATGTTGCCTAAGACAAATGGACATAAATCTCCTCCCACCTACATGGCATGTAAATAATTGAAGCCAGTGAGCTACAGTGATGTAAATGAGATGAGAATCAGGCCAGGGTCTGGGCGCTGACCCTGCCCATCATCTCCATTGCCAAGGATGTCTCTGTTCCGTCATGCTCTGGAAACATGTTCCAGCTGAGCCTTGTCCTCAGTTGGGGCAAACAAACCAGAACCGATTTTTCCATTCCCATTACTAGGCTGGCTGTTCTGTAACTGTGTGCGTGTGTGTGTCTCTCTCTCTCTGTTGCCATCTGCAAGCTGCTTTGCACCCGAGCAGCTGAGTGTAGCCCATGGATTAGACGCACACTGCGCGCTGTTTGGGGCCAGTGAGGGCTCTAGCCTATTCTGGGATATGACGTCTTGTTGTTCCTCGTGTCTGGAATCCTCTAGCCGCTCATGTGTTTGTCTGGAGCAGCTGAGGGCAGATAAATCTATCCATTCATTGATTTTATTTAGAAATGTACCTCATGCCTGTCATTGTCACTTCTGGGTGTGTTTGAAAAGTAGGTGCAAGCCAGACAAACATTGCCATCCAGTGGCCCCCTTGTTCCTGGTCACAAGTTATAAACAACCAGCCTGCTATCTGCTGCTGACTCTATGAAACAGGAACATCTGTACCTCCTCCTCAGCAGGCCAGATCACAACGGAGCAGATAACACTGCTGCGGACAATACTCTGGGCCTGGCTCTGATCTCAATTCCACACATGCAAACTGGGAGTGACTCCGCTGAATTGATGTAAACCTGGTGTAAATGAGAGAGACCCAGGGCCTCCCTATGCACAGGTATCTTCAGTGCCCAGAGATATTGCATAAAACTAATTCTTCCCCAGTAGACTGCAGATAGCAACCTCCTGTGCAGACCCCGTGACTAACGCCATGCACAAAGGATCTCTCAGGCGCTTTGTGGTGGAAGTCAGGCCTTTCACACCAAATCAGCCCTGACACCCTTTACCTGATCTTGGAAATTATGGGCCAGCTCCTTGGACACAGCAAGGTCACTTTGCACCAGGGCCGCCCAGAGGATTCAGGGGGCCTGGGGTCTTCGGCGGCGGGGTCCCGGGGCGGAAGGACCCCCCCGCCATTGAAGTGCCGACGACGACCCGGAGCAGAAGACGCTCTGGGGGTCCCGGCCCCGCGAGAGTTTTCCGGGGCCCCCGGAGAGAGTGAAGGACCCTGCTCCAGGGCCCCCGAAAAACTCTCGTGGGGGCCCCTGCAGGGCCCGGGGCCTGGGACAAATTGCCCCTCTTGCCCCCACCCCCATCTGGACAGCCCTGCTCTGCACTGCGGTGGTGGCAAAGCAGCCCTAAAGCTGCCCTAATAGGACAGTGGGGGATTCCTCTGCATTGCAGATGACAGGCTGGCTGGCCTAGCCAGCTCCCTGGGGAAGAGAAGACGTGTGGGTTCCAGCAATCCTCACCAGTGTAGTAGTCCTGGGGGGCCAGTATGAACCAGTACATGAGCTGTTATGAGTCCTGATGCAGCTCTACACTATGCTGGTGGAAAACCAGCCCCAGGATCAGAGCCCCAAATGGCTGCTTTCCAGCTGTACCCTCAGCTCCACCCAGGAGTCAGCCCTACAGATTTCAGCCAGACATTTTCCCCTTTGCTCAGCCCCGGCAGCACAAAGAGCCCAGGGTCTGGCTGGGCTGGGGGAGCTCTCAGCTGTTGAAAAGACCCCATGGCCATTGCTACACCATCCTCCATGGCTTTCCTTGCAGGTAAGTGTTTGGAAATTGGGTCTGATGTAATTGTCAAGTGCATTGCTGTCACTCAGCAGACGCCATTGCGTTGAATGTATGGGTTCTGTTTGTGTCCAGGGACGGGGCCATCCTGTACGTGTATGAAAGTGAATCCCCCTTCACCCAGTTCACATTGTTACATCCTTTCATGTCTAGGTACAACCCGCAGTGTGCGCTGTCACAGGTGCAGCCGCTGGAGCCCTGGGGGAATACGGTTTATGGCTATGCCACGTAAGTATCTGTTGATTGCTCATAGCTGGAGACCTTTGGCACTTCTCAGCACTGTGGCTTGAGGCTCTTGCTTCTGCGGGGCTGGAACTCTGGCCATCAGATCAAGTGTCATTGACAGGGAGCGGTGCTGAGAATGCCAGAAGCCGCAACGGCCATGTCTCCATTTGCCAACTAGTACTGCTGCTGCTGGACATCCCTAGTGCAGACAGGGCCTGTCTCTGATCTCTGGTTCTCACACTTTCTCTCTGGCTTTCCTGATCTGTACCCTCATCTCTCCCTACAGCCCTGTGCTGGCAGCAGCTGCGGCTGATCCACAATTAAGATAAGTATCAGGGGTTTGCCGTGTTAGTCTGTATCCACAAAAACAACAAGGAGTCTGGTGACACCTTAAAGATTTATTTGGGCATAAGCTTTTGTGGGTAAAAAAAACCACTTCTTCAGATATGTGGAGTGAAAGTTACAGATGCAGGCATTACATACTGACACATGAAGAGAGGGGAGTTACCTCACAAGTGGAGAACCAGTGTTGACAGGGCCAATTTGATCAGGGTGGATGTAGTCCAAATAATGTTAAAGCCAAAATAATGGTGTTAAATTTGCAAATGAATTTTAGTTCTGCAGTTTCTCTTTGAAGTCTGTTTCTGAAGTTTTTAAATCTGTTATAGAATGTCCAGGGAGATTGACATGTTCTCCTACTGGCTTTTGTATGTTACTATTCCTAATGTCCGATTTGTGTCCATTTATTCTTTTACATGGAGACTGTCCGGTTTGGCCAATGTACATGGCAGAGGGGCATTGCTGGCACATGATGGCATATATCACATTAATAGATGTGCAGGTGAATGAGTCCCTGATGGTGTGGTTGATGTGGTTGGGTCCTCTGATGGTGTCACTAGAGTAGATATGGGGACAGAATAGGCAACGAGGTTTGTTGCAGGGATTGGTTCCTGGGTTAGTGTTTCTGTGGTATGGTGTGTAGTTGCTGGTGAGTATTTGGTTCAGGTTGGGGGGCTGTCTGTAAGCAAAGACTGGCCTGTCTCCCAAGGTCTGTGAGAGTGAGGAATCATTTTCCAGGATAGGTTGTAGATCGTTGATAATGCGCTGGAGAGGTTTTAGCTGGGGGCTGTACGTAATGGCAGTGGTGTTCTGTTATTTTCCTTGTTGGGCCTGTCCTGTAGTAGGTGTCTTCTGGGTACCCATCTCGCTCTGTCAATCTGTTTCCTCACTTCCCCAGGTGGGTATTGTAGTTTTAAGAATGCTTGATAAAGATCTTGTAGGTGTTTGTCTCTGTGGGAGGGATTGGAGCAAATTCAGTTGTATTTTAGGGCTTGGCTGTAGACAATGGATCGTGTCAACACTGGTTCTTCACTTGTGAGGTAACTCCCTTCTCTTCATGTGTCAGTATATAATGCCTGCATCTGTAATTTTCACTCCATGCATCTGAAGAAGTGGGTTTTTTACCCATGAAAGCTTATGCTCAAATAAATCTGTTAGTCTTTAAGGTGCCACTGGACTCCTTGTTGTTTTTGTAGTTAAGATTGTAACACCCTTTTGTGGCCTAAAATCAGTGAGTATTTGTAATGGAGTCTCTCCCCACAACCCAGGACACATCCAGCCTGAGCCGCAGTATCCTAAAGTTAGACACAGAGCTGGCTATTCTGGATGGCAGCACCTCCTTCAGGGCTACAGTTGGATAATTCAATTGACACACCCTGCGGCAGTGCACAGGGCACCCCATGCGTCACAGAACTTTTTCCAAGGCCAGGAGATCATTGTGGGGGAGATTTTCAGAAGTGCTGAGCTGTCCTAACTCTGCCCCTGAAACAGTACAATGCAGTTTCATTTTCATTAAAACAAGCCTCTGTATTACACTAAAATGCTGCAGATACGCCCAGTGGCTCACAATGCAAACAGCAACAGAAACTACAGGAAAGCCATCAGTTCGATGCAACCTTAGAATTAGAGGACCAATACTCTGAAGCAAATACAGGTGCTCATGTTCCTTCATCCAAATGAGCAGCATATATTACTCCAATTTTTCAGCCCCTTGAGTTTGCAAGGATTCTGTATTGTTCCTCCAGAATTGGCAATTGACTTTCCAGGGTCCTTCTTAATATGGCCAAAGCAATAACTCGGCCAACAGAAAGGGAATCCTGAATCAAAGTGCGTCTGTGGGGTTTCCGGGTGCTCCTGCGCCATGTCAGTGTGGCAAGCAGCTGAGGGTCGTGTGCTTGCCTTCGAAGGAGTGAAGATGCCGAAGCCTATGAAGTGCAGGATGGGGAGTTCAGCTCCGGGATCTTCATGAAGTATCTGAAAAAGCACATTCTGCAGGAAAAGAAAGTGACCCACGTGCTGGAGGATGTGTTGGAGGGTAAATATTGCACTGGAAACTGTTTAGTTAAAGCTGGAAGCTACTTGTTCCAGGTAGTAAAGGTGAGGTACAGTCATTGAGGATTCAAAGGAAGAGGAGATGGAACAGACAGACAAATGAAAGGGCAGTGAGTCTCCAGCCCGGACAGTGTGTCCAAGAGCATCAGAGTGAAGGGGCTGAGCTACTAACAAAATCCCTCTCTCATTAAAGATAGTGAATATGCAGGGAGTGGCCAATGTACCTAGAGGTGATCCTGGGCATTGGAGGCCAGGGGGCCTCACGTACATTGATTTCAGTAGAATAACAAACCACCTGGGTGAAGCTGGCATTCTGGGTATAAACCAGCACAGCCGCTGCAAGCGAAAATCCTGCCTTTGCGGTCTACTACAATTCTCTAATCATGGCAACACCAAAGCAGGGGTGAAAGGAGAACCAGCTGATAGCATTTACCCAGTCCTTCAAAAACCCTTGGCAAAAACACTTGCAAGAGGCTATTAAGAAAATTCATTAATTGGGTGTAGATGTGACAAGTCAGAAACAGGCTGAGACAGAAGCAAAGCATAACAAGGAATGGTCAGTATTCCTCAAGCCACAGGGGTAGCAGTGGGGTCCCCATACTAAGTCTGGTGCTGTTTGACATATTTGTGAATAATCTGGAGAAGTGAGGTGGCAACGTTTGCCAATGACTCAGTGGCAGTTGAAATCCAGTGTGACAAATGTGAGGTGAGGAGTGATCTGAACTCTTCATTCACATTGCCGGGTTCTCAATGGACTGAATTCACTCGGGACAGGAACCTGGGGGTTGCTGCAGGCAGCTACATGAAACCTCTGCTCAGTGTGCAGGTGCGGTTCAGAAACCAAACAAGATGCTAGGATGTGTAAGCAGGGGCAGCTCTAGGCATTTTGCCGCCCCAAGCATGGGAGGCAGGCAGCCGCGGGACCAGCGGACCCTCCGCAGGCATGCCGCCGAGGGCAGCTTGCCTGCTGCCCTCGCAGGGCCGGCAGAGCACCTCCTGCGGATTGCAGCCCCAAGCACGCACTTGGCGTGCTGGGGCCTGGAGCCGCCCCTGTGTGTAAGGAATGGGATGGTGAATATTCCAACAACCTAATATTCCACCCTTCGCTTGGCTCATGGGTGCAGTACTGCTCAGTAGCTCGTAGAATACACAGTGTGGGGTTCTGAGTTGGGCCAGGAGAGTGATGGGGCGCAGCAGGAACTGTGTACGTGGAGAGACTAGAATGGTTGCAGGCATGGTGTGAGCCAGGCCTCCAATTTAGGGGGGAAATTCAAAGGCACGAAAAGGAAGTGGGCTCAGTGGGAGCTGGCTGCCTCAGCACCCTTTGTGCCTTATCCCTTTGAACCATTCCTCAGGCAGCTTTTTCTCCCCCAGACATTGGCCGGGACCCCTTGGTAACTGGGAAGCAGGTGATGGAGATCAAGCACACTCTGAAGGAAGCCCGGGCACTGACAGACCCCGTCTGCACCACTGGGCCGACTGCGGAGCTCTGGGGACACAGCCATGGTAAGAGACCAGTGCAGAGCCCTTAGCCACACTGTCTCAGCCCCGGCCTGGGGGTCCCAGGCAAGGTACATTAGCATCTGGCCCTTTAAATACATCTTACATCAGTAGTTCAAAATGTTGTATTTGGGTTTCCCTGCTCCTGCTTCATGCTGCGCCCTGTTCACAGTCACACTGCCCCCCATAAGGGAGCACCTCAGGGTGCTGCTTCTCTGCCACCCACTCCAGGAAGCGGTCCAGGCCATGGAGAGGGCTAGCAGAGCTGTGGGAACCATTTTGGGAAGGGGTTGGGGTGGGTGAATCCAGAGGGGACTGCTGCTGGGTCTGGGCCTACGGCACGGAGTGAGGTGGGGGCCTAAGGGTCTCTTGCCATAAGAGTCAGATGGGGGAGAAGGAGCAGCAGCACCCAGGGTGTGGGGAGCAGCAAATAGAGGGAGGTCCCACTGCCACTGTTGAGCAAGAGGCTTTTCGTGGCAGGTTCAGGCCCTGCTGTGATTGAAGCAGGAAGCTTGTGAAGAGGTGACTCAGCTGCTGGCCGAATGCTGAAGAGATTCCTGTCCAGGGAATTATAGTGGAAATAATGGGATGGGGAAAAGAGAACAGCAACAGCAGGGAATTTGCAGAATGGGAGTGACAGGCTCAAAGAAGAGATCAATCCACAGGTACCCAGCATAGCAGGCTGGGCCAGGGCAGGTCACAAGGAGTCTCCCAGGGATCACTACCCAGCCATGGCCTCGAGCCAGCAATTTACAACTGTACTTACCTTCCCACACTGCAGGAGCAACTCAAGCACTGGAGGCAGAAGGGGCACCCTCTCAAAATGTAATTGTAAACAGGGAATCATCATAAAATGGGTGTGGTTCTAGTGGGGTCCCACAGGGATCAGTTCTTGGCCCTATGCTATGTAACATGTTTATCAATGATATGGAAGAAAACACTGATAAAGGTGGCAGATGACCCAAAAATTGGGGGGAGTGGTAAATAATGAAGAGGACATGTCTCTGGTACAGAGTGATCTGGATTGCTTGGTAAACTGGGCGCAAGCAACCAGTGTGCATTTTATTACAACTAAATGTAAATGCATAGTGTGACATACCAGGGTACAATCCAGACTAATGAGCAGCTGTATCACCCCTGCCTTGCAACCCCTGGGTGCCTCTGTTTGCCAGAAGCTGGGAATGGGCGACATGGGACGGATCACTTGATGATTACCTGTTCTGTTCATTCCTTCTGGTGCACCTGGCATTGGCCACTGTCGGAAGACAAGATACTGGGGCTAGATGGACCTTTGGTCTGACTCAGTATGGCCATTCTTATGTTCCTACAATGCCTTGCTAAAGTATCTCCCACCTGGGCCGCTCACAAACAGCCTCCAGCATGGAAGTCACACCCAAAGTATGTGTGTGTGTCTTCAGTCTGCCAGCCATACTTGAGTTATCCTCTGGCTCTCACCAGCCTTGGTTATACCGCAGGGTGACCCCAACACACCTTCAGACCCAGATTTCCCTCCAGAAATGAATGTCATGTTCTGCCTAGCCCTCTTGTGGGCAGTACAAAATATTTTAAGTCCGTTATTCCTTAAAGAGAATAATGTGCCAGGTTATTATCTCAAATAGTTATTCAGACACTTCAGTTTAAACGTACTGGATTAGATAAAGCAGTAAAACAAGTTTGTTAACTACAAAGAGAGAGATTTTAAGTCATGAGGCATAAAAGTCAGAAATGGTTACAAGGAAAATAAAGATAAAATGTTTCCTAATACCTAACAAACTATGTCAGCTTCATGCAAAATTTCTTACCATGTGCTTTCTTTCAGCAGTCTTACTGACCAGTACCCATCCGCCAGAGCCCAACGACTGCTTCCTTTGTTGCTTCAATTGCAATGAATGTCATGGGCAGGCAAAGAGGGGGAGGGTGCCTTGGGGTATTTGTCCCTTCTTTTTAAAGTTTCAGTCCCTCTCTTGAAAAACATTTCCGGCTTGGCACAAGAAGGCAGAGAGACTATGTGGAAGGATATTCCCTTTTTCTTACCTGTGAGCGTCCTTTGTTTCCCTTCATCTTGATGGCTCTGTTTACATCTTAAGGCAAATTAAGCAGAGCACACATTCCTTTGTTTAGGACAGACCTGTTTGCTAACCTCTGTTTGAGCAGGGCTGTGGGGTTTGGAACATGTGTTAATAACATCATACAGGGAAATGTATAACTTTACTTACAGTGTTGCCACACATATTTTATCAGGACGATACTGACCAGCAAATTATGAGTTTTCAAATTATATCTTATAAGGCATAACTTGTACAAAAATTATTACAACATGTAGGGCATGAACACCCGAGTATAATCTGTCACACATGTCTAAGAACAAAGAATTTAGCCCATACTTACAGGATGGGGGATTCTATCCTGGGAAGTAGGGATTCTGAAAAAGATTTGAGGGTCATGGTGGATAATCAGCTGGTGCAACACAGTGACCAAAAGGGCTAATGCAATCCTGGGATGCATAAACGGGAATCTCAAGTAGGAGTAAAGAGGTTATTTTACCTCTATATTTGGTGCTGGCGTAACTGCTGCTGGAATACTGCATCCAGTTCTGGTGTTCACAGTTCAAGAAGGATGTTGCCAAATTGGAGAGGGTTCAGTGAAGAGTCATGAGAATGATTAAAGCATTAGAAAACATGTCTTATATTGATAGACAGAAGGAGCTCAATCTATTTAACTTAACAAAGAGCTGCTTAAGGGGTGACTTGATTACAGTCTGTAAGCACTGTTGTATTAATTTAGATGTAAGGCTAAAGGCATTAACATAACCCAGTCACTGTCCAGCATTAAAGAGTGTTAAGGCTTGGGGTTTGGTCTACAGAGACTTCAGCCTACTTAGTCCCATGGCAAACACCATTAAAAATCCTTTTAACCTTTTATTAAAGATAAAGAAAAGAGGGGGACACATTTAAAGCCTTTACAATATAAAGTATTAAATAAGGCTTTCCTTTTAACAGCATACTTTGTTCCCTTTGTTAGCTGGAGAGAGTTTTTAAAAGGAAGAATCCTCATGTCTGACAGTCTCTAAGATGGTATCAAAGCTGGTAATAACTGTCCTTTTGGAGAACAGAGAAGAAGTTAGTTGAGATGGGCTGGAGCTGTGATTATTATTAAGATCCAATCCCATTTCATCCCAGGTGGTGGTTGGGAAGCAGCTGGAGCTGGTGGATATGGTGATGTCATCTGGGTCCTTTTCTCTGGCCCTGTCCAGTCAGGACATCTCTCAGGATCAGGATGATGAAGGCCTGGGATCCCAGGAGATGGTGGGGGTGGCAGTCATGATTGTGAATCTCATCCCAGTAGCCAATTTTTCTCCCAAAGTCTCTTTTCTTCAAGGATCCCAAAAGGGAGTGATGGGCAGAATAGTCCATTATTTTGTCCACTACTTAGGCCTCTTTTCCAAAGCACCAACTTTGGTTCACTAATTTCTGGTTTCATACTCAAGGACTGTGTTAAAATCATGCTGGTAAACCAAGAATGATCTTAACACAGTCCTTGAGTTCGGACTAGCTCAGTCTGTTTGTCTCCCTTTCATGCCTTTCCCCACTAACATTTGCTGTTCCAGGTTCCTGTGACATCTTATGAACTTAAGCTCACGTCTTATAGTTGAACTCACAAATGGTAATGCGGCCTACAAGTTTACCCTAAAACAGTACTGTGGGGGGAGGGAGGGACAACTCACTGGCACGGCGCCTCCTGCTGGTCATCCTGGGAATTAGCTCTTCCAGCTTGGACCACCCTCTGCAGGCCAGTGTCTCCCTCCCAGACCCGGTGCCCTTTGCTCTGGGGTTCTGCCCCAGCAGTAACCCCCAATCTGAATCTCCCCTCCCTGGGGAACCCCCAACCCTCTAAACCCGCCTTGCCTCAGTGGCTACTGCCAGTCATCATCTAGCCCCCGCTTCCTCGGGCAGTCTCTAAACCACTCATCATCAGCAAGGGGGTTAGGACCTGCTGCCTTTGCCTATCTCGGGGCTGCCCCTCTGCAGCCCCAGTACCTTTTAGTAGGTCCTTTTTAAGGCCTGCAGCCTGGGGCTTTTCTAGGCTGGAGCTCCCCAGCTCCCTCTGCCGTTCCCCAGCCCTGCTCCACCTCAGGTACCCTTCTCTCTCCAGCAGCCAGGTCCTTCTTTCCCAAGAAGCTAGAGAGAGTGCCACTTCTTCTGGCCTACAGCCCTCTTATAAGGGCCAGCTGTGCCCTGATTAAGCTGGCCACAGCTGTAGCTGCTTTCTCAATCAGCCCACCTTTCAGAGCTGCAGCCCTCTCCAGGGCTGCTTTTAACCCCTCTTTACTGGAGTGGGGCAGCCACCCCACTACAAGTACCTACTTGGGAAACAGTTCATGATGATCTCTTCAGCCCAGCAGAGAAAGGTCTAACACGAGCCAATGGCTGGAAGTTGAAGCTAGACAAATTCAGACTGGAAATACTGCATACACTTTTAACAGTGAGGGCAATTAACCCCTGGAACAGTTTACCAAGGGTCATGGTGGATTCTCCATCACTGACAATTTTTCAGTCAAGAGTGCATGTTAGGTCTGCTCTAGGAATTATTGTGGGGCAGTTCTCTGGCTGGTGTTACAGAGGTCAGCCTAGGTGATCACAGTGGTCTCTTAGAATCTATGAATCATTCCCATCTGCTGGCAGTGGCACAGCAATGAGACAGAGAGCGCTTGGTGTGCTGTGTGTTCTGGCCTCTGCAATGACCACTCCTCTGATTTCACTTGCAGAGTTGCTGAAGGAGACACTGACTTTTCCATGTGGCATCCAAGTGGAGCTACGCTTCCAGGTGGTTTTCTCTAACGTAATGCACGTGAGTGCAAAGCTGCAGGCTCCCCCTCCGCACGTCACCGAGATCCGACTCCTGCTCTGCAGACCCACGGTGAGCTCCTTCATGTCTTTGGCTGGGGACCTGAGGCCAGTGTCCTGAACTTCCCTTCAGCAGGATTGAAAAGGCAGCAGAAATAGTAATGCCAGTGGTAGGGCAGGAAGGAGGAACAGTGTGCAGGTGGAGGTTATGTAGTGTGGGTGGCGTGTGTATAGTGTGGGTGGGGGTGTATGTTTTGTGGGTAAGGTCAGTAGCGCAGCTAGTGGGATGCATCAGAAGCAGCTGCTTCTCCTCCCCACATTTTAAAAAAAGCGGTGCCTCAGGGGCTCCGCTCTGAACGGCCTGCCCGGCTTCTGCCCCGCTCCCGCCGATCAGCTGTGTCTCCCAGCAGGAGGGAGATAGCTGATCGCGGAGCGGAAGCAGCGCCTGCCGGCCATCACTGCCAGCAACACAGCCAAAGGAGCCATGGGGCGGGCGGCTGCGGGAGGCCGGTGCGGAAGCAGCTCGCTCGGAACGCGCCTGGCGGGGCTCGCTGCCATCTTCCCCCACCCCCCAAGAGGTAGGGCCAGCGCTGAGCTGGGCTGGTGCTGCATGCGGTGAGCCCCTCCCAGGCTCTCCCGGTCCCGGGGGCAGCTCCAGCCCCCTCTGCACAGAGAGCCCCTGGGACTCCAGCCCACTCCCATCCCCGGTAACCCCTCCCCAAGCTCCATACCACGTGTACCCCTCCCATGTACCCCGTGCCCCTGCCTTTCCCTCCCCTTCACCTTCCCTCATACCTCCGTCCTCTGCCAGCCTCCCTGTACAGCCATGGGGGGGGCGTGGCCGGGGGGGGCGCAGCATGGCCACAGTGTGACCGAAGGAGCCAGCCAAGGGGGGGAGGGGGCACAGCGTGGCTGGAGGATCCAGGGGGCGTGGCTGGAGGAGGAGCCAAAGGGGGCGCCTTTTTTATGTTTGCTTGCTCCGCCTGCTGTTAAAACCTGGCTACGCCACTGGGTAAGGTTTGGGAGGGGGTATATGTCCAGGAGAGGCTGAGGGGCTCAGTGTGTAGAGAGGGTGGGATGTACATTTGGGATGGTGGGGAGGGGAGCTGGGAGTGTTTGGGCGGGTGGGTGGAAGCCTGGGGTACTGCTGTCAGGGTAGGTGTGTTCAGGGGCCAGGCAAGGGGAAATGTGTGTTGAAAGGTAGGTTGGGAATGAGCTGCAGAATGGGCATATCACTCTGTTGCCAGAGTGTCTGTCTGGCAACCCTCTGGGGAATTGCATTTCTGACCATCATAAAGTGGAGAATCTGGGTGTCTTTGTTCTGCCCAAGGACGCTCACTCAGTCAGGAAGAGAGTCCTGCTTGGGATCCTGTAGCCAGCAGGAATCAGCCATGCCTGGACCCTACTTGCTCCAGCATGGGGACAGAGCACCACAGACTGGCTTGATGCTGTATCCTGGGGACAGAGACACTGGAGGGATGTCAGATGCTGTTGGAGACAGCTCAGTGCCATGCCCTTCCCTGAGGGAGGAGCCTGTGTGGGCTGAGTGACAGTGCATGAGCAGGGGCTGAAGTGCTGTGTGGGGAACATTTCCCAGGAGAGTGCTCCCGTTGTGGGAGGCGCTAGCCATCTACAGCAGCAGCAGGCCCAACCAGCACCAATACGGGCCCATTTCACACCTACTGGGAGGGATGGCCCTCTGCTCCTCACAGCAATCAGGATGGGTGACTCAGGGCATCCCCCTGAGGCTGTTCTGGGTTCCCTCAGAGCAAGCCACAGAACAAATGTTCTAAATGCAGAGGTGACGTGCAATGCCAAGGCTTTGTTACCTTTTATGTAAAGTGTTTCCAATGTCTCCTGATTTACCTCGGAGTCACATTCAAGCAGGTGAAATTACATTCTTCTTCAAGTGATCGCCGATGTCCATTCCACTGTAGGGCTTTCTGTGCTCCCATGCACAGTTGTCAGAGAGTTTTTACCCCTAGCAGTACTTGCTGGGACAGCTTGAGTGCCCTCTGCTACCTCACATACATCGTGTAGGCATAAAGGGCCAAGCTACACCAGACCCTCCTCAGTTCCTTCCTGTCGCCAATGATGGTTGTTGGAGCTCCCTGGCCTTACTTCTGCTAATCTTTCCTGTTATCTGCATATAGCACCTGTGTATCATTAGTGTAGTTAGTCAATTTCTTAGTAAACAAAAATTTGTTTTTGTTGTTTCTGTGGGTTCCAGCACTCAGTGTGGGGGACTCACCCCGGTACTAGATGTAAGCCACACTTTCGGGGTTTCAAGCCCTGACACTCAAGGCTATGCTGAAAAGTGACCCACACCCCAGCTTCCTTAAATACTTGGGGGAGGCTCATGTGAGTGTAGTGACGTGACAACTCACTGGCGTGGCACCTCCTGCTGGTCGTCCTGGGAATTAGCTCTCCAGCTCCGGAGCGCCCTCTGCTGGCCGATGTCCCACTGGCCCCTGTGTCCCTCCTGGACCCCAGTGCCCCTTTACCTTGGGTGCTGCCCTCTAGCAGTACCCCCACTCTCTGGGTCTTCTCACCCAGGGGAACCCCCAACCCTCTACCCCCACCTTGCCTCAGTGGCTACTGCCAGTCATCATCTAGCCCCTGCTCACTGGGCAGACTGCAGTCTATACCACTCATCATCGGCAAGGGGGTTAGGACCTGCTGCCTTTGCCTATCTCTGGGCTGCCCCTCTGCAGCCCCTGTACCTTTTAGTAGGCCCTTTTTAAGGCCTGCAGCCTGTCCCCAGCTGTGGCTGCTTCCCCAATCAGCCTAGCCTATTGGCTCCCAGGGGCAGCCCTTTCCCAGGGTTGTTTCAACCCCTTCAGGGCCAGAGCAGGGTAACTGCCCCTCTACAGTGAGTGAGAAGTGCAGCATTTGTAAGGGCTCTAGGCCCCATTGGAAAAAAGACAGAGCAGCCAGATTAAAATATCTGCTCTTGGAGTCGGTGCTGCAGCCTCCATTTGAGCCCTCTACTCTGGGCTCTGAGCACCTCGGCGTTGGTCAGTAGCACACCTCTGACACTACTGGTACTGAGGGGTAGATCGGCATCTCCGGTACCGAAGAAGAGGCATTGGAAATTGGATTCAATATCAGGGTCATTGTGGGATTCAAAGAGGTTGACTCTGCTAAGGACTTGGGAAGGCATTCTACGAGGAAGCACTCCCCACAGCACGCCTCTAACCAGGGGAGTTCATTGACTCCAGAGCCCAATGGGTCCTGTCAAGACCGGCTCCCAATGGACTTGCCTCAACATCTCTTCATGTTCATACTTTTCATACTGCAGAGTATCTTCCCAGTATCTTCTACTCCTGAGGCATTTGAGGATGCAAGAGAGTTGCTGAACCTCTCAGTGCTGAATCTCACCTGGCACCAGTGTCTGGGGTACCACCTCTGACGCCTTCATCTCCACACTGAGCACCTCCTCCAGATGTGGCTATCCAGGTACCAGTGAGGCTGGCACCGTCTAGGGGAATACCACCGATGATATCTCCTGCTCCCCTTTCTTACTCCTGAGAGAACTTTGTGTCACTGTGCGTTCGCAGAATTCATGTCAACCACAGATATTTTTGCTTACCCGCAGAAAAATGACTTCTGACAGGGAAGCAAAGGGAAAGGCACAAGTCATGTGCCCATCCCCGGCAGCGCAGACAAGTTTGTTTGGGCACCCAGAGCAGCTGACAGAGATGTAAATCACCTCCGGGGGAGGGCGGGCAGTCGTATGTGTGTGTGTGAGAGAGAGACAGACAGACACACTGTCCCCCTCACTCACTATTGCAGCACACTTGGCATGGAGGGGAGAGCTTCAGGGTGTTTCTGAGAAGGTAAGCATGGGGCAAGCTCTGTTCCCCTCAGAGCACAATGTAGCAGCCTGCCTGCTTAGTGAATTGTTCCCATTGTCTTTGTGAATTCCCCCAGAAGTATAAAACAGGTGTAAAAGTTTTAAGGCCAGAGTGGCGTAAAGGACAGTATGGCCTTATAAATGCTTATGGTGCTTTAGTGATTAGAACTGGTAGAAATTTTTGGACTGAAAAAAATTCCTATCAAAATATACTCCATGAACTGTTTGCTACTGACCTTTCTGGAGATGATCAGTAGCCAGTATAAATTGTGAGTTTAATTCCCCAGCCCTCACTTGCTCTTCAGTTGCCTATGATTTAACACTGAGCATATGGCTGCATACATTTGTTGATTAATAATTAGAAATAAAGGGTCAAACCTATCTACATTACTATTAGGCAAGAGGATTTGGGGATTTCCTCCAATGCTCCCCACTCCCATTCTCCATCCATTGTATTGTAGTTTAAATAAATTAACAACATAATTGAAACCAGAGTAATTGCATTATTTTGACAAATAAAATATGCAGAATTTTACAGAATTTGAAAATACGGTGCGCAGAATTTTTAATTTTTTGGTGCAGAATTCCCCCAGGAGTACCTTTCTTCAACGTCTGAGCCTTCTCCAGTACTGACAGGTATGGCGCCACCTTGGTATCAAGAAGAAGCATCTTCTTAATCAGATTCTGAAGTGGGGGTGGGGGGTCTACGTATCCCAGTATAGCCAGTCTCATCAGGAGGGTTACGCCGCCTGCCTGCCCGGGTTTCCATCTACTGGGTGTCAGGAGCATCATCGCCACAAGCATCGTATAGTCGGTACCAAGCATGGCTCCGAGCAGAGTCAGGATCCTTCTCACAAGCAACTGCAGGAGGTCCATTTCCCAGCTCTTGGGAACTCCCCAAGTGGATTTGCTTGTAACAAGGGACAACAAAAATGTCACCAGCTCTGCTCCAGGGCAGGACGCAGTTGGGTTTGTTGAGGGCTCTGGCTGGGGGTGCAGGCTCTGGTGTGGGCCCGGGGATGAAGGGTTTGGGGTGCAGGAGGAAGCTCTGGGTTTGTGGGGGCTCAGGGCTGGGGCAGAGGGTTGGGGATTGGGGTTGGGGCATGGACTTACCTCGGGCGGCTCCCGGTCAGCGGTGCTGCAGGATAAGGCATGTTCCCCGCCAATCCTGGCACCGAGCTGCACCCCGGAAGTGGCCAGCAGGTCTGGCTCCTAGGCAGGGGGGCCAGGAGGCTCAGTGCACTACTCTTGCTCACAGGCACCGCCCCCCAAGTTCTCATTGGCCACGGTTCTCAGCCAATGGGAGTGCAGAGCCGGTGCTTGGGGCATGGGCAGCACGCAGAGCCCTGTGTGCCCCATACCCCCTCAGGAGCCGGACTTGCTGGCTGCTTCCGGGGTACAGCATGGAGCCCGGACAGATAGGGACTAGCCTGCCTTAGACCCGCAGCAGCGCCGACCGGACTTTGAAAGGCCTGGTCGGCTGTGCTGACCTACCCATCAACACAGGTTTTCTCAGCTTTTGGACCTATCAATCTGTCTCCCACTATTGCTCCGACTTCCCACAGACCTAGTTTTGCAGAATCATGGCGGCCTCCTCTACCCTACCCTTGAGGCTCTCCACCTGTTGGCCTGGAGGCTTCATGGCTAACATCAGCAGAGGAATCCTACTCAAGAGAGGTGCAGGAGGTAGTGTTGAATAGTAGAAAGCCATCAATAAGGTCGACCCATCCTGGCTGAGTGGAAAAGATTTTCCATCTGATGGAGGCTGAAGGGGGGGGTCTTCCCCATTCTTGCTTCTGTTCAGCATGTGAAGGACTATATTTTGTGCCTGAAACATCAAGGATTAGCTTAACTGGGACACAGCTAGCAGCTATATTGACATTTCACCTTCTGGTGGATAACTGCTCCCTTTTTTCCAACCCATTGGTCATAATGTTTTTGAGGAGCTTGGACAGGATGTTGCTGCAGGTATGGAGTCCTACTCCACACTGACGTCTGAATTTACTTTTATCAAAGCTGATGGGTCCCCCCACTTTTGAGCTTCTAGCAACTTGCTCTTTGTTAACCTTTCAACAAAGGTAGCATTTATAATGGCTATTACATCAGCCAGGAGAGTAGGGCAGTTCAGGGCGTTCTACCCCCAAGGGGCTGTAGAGGTCTCATCAGAAATGGAAGACAAACTGTGGCACTTGGTCTGACACAATGCCAGTCAATAGTCCGTGGAGCCAAAAGATGTGTTCAAGAAAGAGGTGGGTGGTTTCCAGGGCAATGGGAACTGCACAAGAGGGAATAAAACATGCCACTTTGGTCAAGTAATCAACGGCAACCAACCCAATTGTACATCCCTGGGAGTGGGGAGTTCTGCTATGAAATCCAGGGACACAGTAGGCCAGGGCTGAGAGAGTGTGCATATGGACTGAAGACCAATTGCCTTTCCACAAGGGTTCTTGGCCCGGGAACACAGATCACAGCAGGAGTCAGTGTATTTCCTGACATACGAGTCTATACCCAGCCACCAGAAATTTCACAAAACCAAGTTCCTGGTTTTAGTTTGGTGAGCTGGGACTCATGACATACTTCGAGACCTTTGTGTCTAGGCTGGCGGTCCGGAACAGAAATGCGTCCTCCGCAGTACAGAATTCCATCCTGCAACCGCAACTCTGAACTGGCCTGGGGTCCACATCACCCAAGGGCTGGCGATCTGGGTGGCAAAGGGGTTGTGAGGCAGCAGCGATTAAATGAGTGACATTAAGTCCCTGTCCATTGGTCCCAGGACAAAGGGAGATGGCATAAGGATGGTTGAATGTGGTGTTGTGCATGGGTCCACAAGTTCATCCATGTGGAACAGGGCATCTGTCCACCTGCTTCTTGCACCTGGATAGCACCTGGATTTATCCTGCATAGCAGGATAAATAAAAGTTTGTGAAACTCACTTTCTGTTGCAATGAGGGAACAATGATATGTCCTGATACTGACAGTTTTCCTGTCTACTTAAGCCAAAGCTTACTTCAGCTAATGCAAAGTGTTATGGGATACTTAGCATAAGTGAACAAGATTATAGTATTGGCCAGTTTAGGCTATATCGCTGTTACAATGTTTGTGCTTAATATATACTTATATGCATATGGTGTGGATGATACATGTTATTAATATATTTATATGGTAGCCAGCATATGTTAGTCAATACAACCATGCCTGTAACTGTTTCCATCACTCTGCACTGCCTCAGCTGTTTGCGGCTTCAGAGTGACTCCCAGACAAATCCTGGAATCTGGTTATATAGATTCTAGCAGTGCCCACAGTATAATATTTAGCCCTTTTCATCAGTCGCTCTCAAAGCACATCCTAATCTTTAACGTCGTTATCCTTGCTGCCCCGGTGGGTTAGGGCAGTGCTGCTATCCTCCATGTACAGCGAGATTAAATGGCTTGCTCACGGGCACGCAGGAAGTCTGTAGGAGAGCAGGGGATTGAATGATGGTGTCTTTAGTCCTAAACTGGGAGCCTACTCACTGGGCCATCTGTTGGGCACTTTACAAACACAAAACGAGGGACAAGCCTTCCCCACAAGAGGCGACAGACAGACGGACAGAGGATAGGGAAAAGTGGTGCATCATGTAAGTATAGGGGTCAGGGTTGTGATTGTTCATGTCTTGGGGATGGAGTATCATCATCTTTAACAGCTGGAAGATTTATGATGTACAGCGAGGCTGTCTGCTAAGGGTGTTTGTTAGATTGCAAAGCCAAACACTCACAAGGTAGCCATTACAGACTGGGTAATGCATGCCAGCAAGGGAATGGCAGGGAAGGGCTGCCTGGAGAGACACTGAAGGAAATGCTGGTGGGGAGGGAGGAGGGCAGTGAGCCAGGAGAAGGCAGGATTACAAATGGCAAGGGAAGAGAAGATGATAACATGTGAAAAGCAACAGCGAAGTTGAGGTGAAGGTGGCGCAGAGGCCTTGAGATCTGACCAGAAACTGATCATTAGAGACCTGGGCAAGAGCAGCTTAAGGATGGGGGTTCAGTGGGAGGGAGGGAGGTGGACGCAGTGGCTGTGAAGTGCAAATGGGCTGTGATCGAAGGAGAACACGTGGGGTGGAATATACCTTTTGTTCTGTTCCAGACTAACAGCCTGTCTTCACAGTAGGGTTAGCTCCAGGTATAACTCTGCTGTTACCCCAACCAAACTGCCGTGCACACGGACAAATCTCTAGTTTGAGTTCAGTGACGCTTTAAACTGGCGTGACCTAGTCCATCAGGGGTTGGGGGCTGGAGTTCGAGCGCTGCTGATGCTGGAGCTACTAACGCAGTGCAGATGCAGCTACTCTGTGCTTGTCATACAAATACTGTGTTGCTAATCCAGTCGCTCTGTGCAGCTCCAGTGCTGGGTCACAGTGTGGCTGCTCTCGCTTGAGCAAAGCTAACAAAGAGTTAACTTGAGCTAATTCAGCAGAGAAGACGTAGCCTAGTCACCTTCCACCTGAGACCAAATACAGAACAGTGCAGCCCCAGGAACAATTTCAGATGGTTTGAAGTAACTGACCAGGGGGTTGGACTGGGCGTGGAACTCCACCCCTTTACAATGCTATGCTCTCCACTCACCAGCAAGAATGCTGCCCTTTAATGTTTCCTCCTAACTCTTTGCCTCAACCATTGTTGCTCTTTTCTGAGCTCCCTCCCATCTGCATGTCTCTGATGCACCAAGTACTTGGAAATAGACGCGTCTTCAGGTCAGGTTGGTTTGTACAAAAATACTCCAGTCTCCAAGGTATTTGCATTTATCCGCTTCCTCCATAAAGAAGCCTTAATCACGATAATGGAAGCTGGGTCACCGATTGCTTCTGTTCATGCAGCAAAGCCTCCTGCTGTCGCTAGCCCTTCACGCACAGACATGCCTGTTAGCAGCAAGGACTGAACTCAGAAGCTTCAGCACCCATGCACCAAGCCCTTGCCAAGACTCCAAAGCTCCCCACCTGCACAGATGAGAGATCAGAGCGGATGGGAAAGTTGGCGTGATATGCCCACTTGTTCTGTCTTGCTGCTAGTGTCACTTTTTACACACCCTGCTCCATTCTGAGGGCTGTTCTGCAAAGGCCACATGGCATTGAACAGCTAGGCTGGGGTCAGTGCAGTGTCAGTCCCATCCCTGTACACTGACTGCAGGGGGCTTTTGTGGGGAACAAGCCCATACACCAGCTGTATACCACAGCCATTCAGACTTGGCTCGGGGGAGATTCCCGGGCCATTTGGCAGCTCTTGCAGCCAGCCAGCCAGCACACCTAAGGATCTGGCCACGCCTTTTAGGGTACCTCTACGCAGCCCATGTCAGTGAGCTTCCCAGCCCAGCTTCGACAGACTCAGGTTAGTGGTGCTCACACTAGTTCTCTAAAAATAGCTGTGCAGACAGCACCTTGAAGTTGCAGCTTGGGCTGGAGGTCAGGCTCTGAAGCCCAGGGAGTGGGGTGGGCTTCAGACCAAGCTGCAACATCAAAGCACTGTCTACACAGCTATTTTTAGCACACAAGTGCAAGCCCTGCTAACCTGGGCTGGGAGGCTTGCTGGTGGGCTGCGTAGACATTACTCATGAATCTGGAGAAAATAGCAGGCTGTTGTAGTTGCTGGAACGTCCCACCAGAGGGCCTCATGATCCCTCATAGCAGGCCAGCGTATTACAGACACCCTGTTACAGGAGGACAGGTAACATCAAGTAGGGAGGTACTTTTTTTTTTTTTTTTTTTTTTTTTTTTAAGATATTTATGCTGGCAAAAGCCCTATAGTTCTCTGGCTGCTTTGTGCCACCAGAACAGCACAAAAGTGAGTGCTCAGAAACTGTCCCTGTGTTCTTACAGTTCCCATTTGTATTAGGAAATGCAGGATTTACCTTAACCAGAGCTCTCTGGGCAAGGCCAGCCCCAGATACTGCTGGGTTTGAGTAGCCAGGTGTGTGTGAATTACTGGCTTGTGCTGAGAATGCTTTTTTGTTTATTCTTGTCTGTCTGCTCCAGGAGGTGCAAGAACTGGCCATGCTGACTGACTGCCAGTCTGACCGGGTGGTGTCACTACTTGTCTCACTGTATGAGCAAGAGGAATTGGACTGTGTGCTCCGGCTCTGTGGCCTACAGAAAATTCAGGTAAAAAAGCCACCCTCTGTGGAAATCTCACTTCGGGCTTTACTGCCCCAGAGAGCAGCAGGTGCCTCCCAGACCATCCTTGCAGGAGACGTCCACCATCCTCAAGCATTCCTGACCCATGTTCCTGGGTGTGAAGGGAAACATTGGCTCAGATATGGCCATGGTGCAGCGGCCTCTCCCTGGGCCTTGAACTCTCCTGTGGCTGATTAATGACCAAGCCAACACTGCTGCTATCGGGGCAATTCACTGCTGGGCCACAAAAGATCTGTCCCCTTTGTTCACACTTCCTTTCTAGCCTCAGGCCAGAGAGCATGTTTCTCCAGGCCTTTCAGTTTCAGACAGATGGCCGGGCCACAAGCAAAGACCAGGCCCATCTCTAGTGGCTTACAACATTTTTTAATTCCATCAGGGGACAGTTACCTAGCCCATAAATCAGTGGTTCCCAAACTGGGATTTGTGAACCCCTGGGGGTTCATCAAATGTTACAGGGGGTTCTTGGGAAAAAATTCCCTAATGGCGGACAGAGCTCTCCATAGGGACCCCAGGCAGCACGGAGCCAGCAGCCCGGAGCCCCTGGACTTCCAAGAGCTAAGCAGGTCAAAGCAAGCATATCTATCACACTGAGGAGATTTAAACTTCAAGACTCCTTATAAGAAATGGAAAGGGAGGTGGATATTTGTTGCTGTTTTTAAAATTAAATAGGCTGCTAGTGTTGTTTTTAAATTATTATGAAGAACAAGTTTAAGCTTTGTTGCAATGTGCATTGTTGCTCAAGACCTGAATGCTTGTGTAGGAGGAACTCTTTGAGCTGGCTTCTTAAATACCTTCATGCTGTTTCACATCTGATACTCTTTGATGAAACATAGGAGTCAGAGGCGCCAGTACGGGGGGGGCGACGAGGATCATGTGCCACCCCCGCATCAGCACACCCCTCTGCGGGTCCCTCCCCTTGTTTTCTGTGTCTCCTGCAGGCCCCCCCCCTTTTCTGGCGGTGCCCCCCCAGGCCCTAGGGTGCACGGGGACTTTGCCCCCACACTCTCTTTTTTCTACTGGCGCCTCTGATACGAGCCTTGTCTTTATTCTACTGGCTGTTACGAGCCTTGTCTTATAACAGGCTTAATTGAAAGTGATATAAGCTACAAAAGTGAGACCTTGGAAGAGTTGCCGTTTTCATAATGTAATAAAAATACTGTAATGATAACTAATAATTAATCAATAGTGTGTAATAAGCATGTCATAAAAACAAATTTTACATTTCCAAGATCACTGCTTTTATAATTTATGTTGCGTTAAGGGAGAAAATCCTTGGAAATATTCATTTTTAGGAGGGGGTTCATGAGACTTGACGTTTTTGTGAAAGGGGTTCGCGGGTTGTTAAAGTTTGGGAACCACTGACATAGATGGACGAGGCTGCTCATTCAGAGAGATTGAGTGATAAACAGCAAGGCCAGAAGGAGGGATCATTTTGGTTATCTAATCTGACCTGCTGTCTAGCATAGGCCAGAGAGACCCTCAGCCGGTCAGCCCTGCAGTGCTGAGACCGGTTCTTCCCTGCTACCTGAGGGCCCAACACTTTGCAGCTGAGCCACAGTGTATGCAAAAGCATCCAGACTTGGTGTGAAAACTCCAGGAGATGGAGAATCCATGAAATCCCTCCATAAGCTGGTGCCAATGGATAATCTCCTCATTGTTACAAAATTGCACCTTATTTTTAATTTGAATTTTTAAGATCTAACTTCCAGTCACGGGATCTTCTTATTCCTTTATCAGCTAGATTAAAAGGCCCCCTACATCAGATGTCCCTTCTCTGCATAGGAATGCAAAGGGGAATGTGTCCCCCTATCCTTTATTACCAAAAAAACTGCTCAGTCTCCTTTTTTTAGTGTGCATTCCTTATAATTTATTCAAGTCTGTTCCCCCCCCCCCCATCAACACCTATAAAATACAATATAACAATTCTAATACCCTATTGCACTATGACCGACAGCCCCTGTTCATCACAGCCCTGGAAGGAAAAGAGATCTCCCTTCTTTGGGATTAGCTTCAGTCTGAGCACAACTAGCTCTATCCTCCCCCTTTTCCCTACTAACTCTGCCTTTTATCAAGCTAGTCAGATGATGGACCAATTAGTTCCTTCACCCAGCTACCCAAATCTGATTAGCTAATTTCTCAATCAACCATCACTGGGGAAACTCACTGAGGCCGCAGTGAGCAGAGTGGTGACCCATCTATTAGACCTCAGCACTCTGTCACACACCTCCCCCTTTTACCTAAGAGTGGGTTTTTTGTGGGGGTGGGGGGTTGCACCTACCCCTTTTTGTAGGAGGTTCTTGCCTCTATACAAGCCCGTTTGCCCCACATTGGTCTTGTAGGGTCCCTTTTCTGGGTCGTTCCATCCTCCACCTGCAGAAATTGCTCCCATAATTCAGTCTTAGCCCACAGAGCTTCACACCTACAGGCCCACGCTCCTTATCTTCTTTCACCTTGTCTCCGGGTAGGGCCTGTTGTCCCCCTTTCTCCTCTTTCTCTAAGGCCTCTGGTTCTCCCAGTCCCATGAACTGGCCCCTGGGTTCCTCCCCTCACCCTTTCTGACATCCAGGTACCTGGGACTGTCCAACTCTTGGGCTTGGACTCTTCTCCCCCGAGCCTAGTTCTGCCTTTTCCTTTTTCTCCCTCTTTTCCTCTGGAGCAGTTCAATTTTTGCCTTGGCTTGTATCGTTCTGCGCAGGGTGTTCTGATTCTGTTAACTCAGGCCATTCCTCAGTTGCTTCTTTTTCTGGCATGTGGGGCCATGGCCACTTGCTTTCTTTCTATAGGGGAAGGGGCTCAGTCCGTACCCTCTGCAGCCAGATGGGGTAGCCTCTCCGTTACTCCCACCTGCTTCCATCTGCATTTCCCCTTTACCTCTAGGGGTACCCTGCCTTTGGGAACTTTCTTCTCCCCTTGAATGCATGTTAACTCTACCTTCTCCTCTGAGAGCCTCCAGTGGGGCTTCACTAAATCCCCCCAGATCAATGAGCATCCTGAGGCAGTGTCCACAAGCCCCCTTCTTCCCATCTCTATAGGGACAGTAGGCATTTTCCTTTTCCTCCCCCACCTGACAGTCCCAGTCCATCCACAGAACTCTGGGAACCTGCATTGCATCCTGGAGCAGTCCCGCTTAATATGTCCCAACCTTCCACATTGTTAGCACACTAGTCCCCGATTCCCTGAAAGAGTTCCTTTTCCTTCCTCCCTTTTCTTCCTGGGGCTTTTCAGTTCCCACCCCTGGCTCCAGACCCATAAGTAGCTGGACCGCTCTTCTGGGAAAATTGGTTTCTGCAAACTCTTTGGAGAGTTAAATTGTGACCTCTAGGATGCTGGGCTGGTGCCTCCTTGCCCTGGCATTCTCTGGGAGGCTCTGGGAGGCTCAGGAGAAATTGGTCCAGTACTACCAGATCTGTAATTTCCCCCCACAGTTCCAATACCTGACTTCAGACAGTGGGCAGCCCAGGCTGTCCGCTTTTGTGCATATGCCCTGGGTCATACCCCTCTAGTGACCCAAAATTTCTGATGGTATTTTTCAACAGATAGCTCCACCCAGTCTAAAATGGTGGCCTTCATAACATCTTAGTTCTGGGCCTGTTCCTTATTCAGGGTCGTTAAGCCACAGAATTTACCCAGTGAGATAGAGTGCCACCCAGAGGGCCCAATTTCCTTACCCCACCTGGCTCCGGTGGCTCCCCTCTCAACTGTTACCAGGAATGAGTCCAGATCGTCAGTTGGGCCCACTTTGCATACAGTCATAACCGGGGTATGACTCCCAGCCTCTGCACTGGGACTCACTAACTTCTGTACAAACTAATTTCAGAGTCGTAGCCGTGTTAGTCTGTATCAGCAAAAAGAACAGGAGTACTTGTGGCACCTTAGAGACTAACAAATTTATTTGAGCATAAACTTCCGTGGGCCATGCAGTGGAAAATACAGTAGGAATATATATATACACAGAGAACATGAAAAAATGGATGTTGCCATACTAATGAGAGGAGAAAAAAAAACTTTTGTAGTGATAATCAGGATGGCCCATTTCCAACAGTTCACAAGAAGGTATGAGTAACAGTAGTGGGAAAAATAGCATAGGGAAATAGGTTTTGCTTTGTATAATGACCCATCCACTCCCAGTCTTTATTCAAGCCTAATTTAATGGTGTCCAGTTTTCAAATTAATTCCAATTCTGCAGTTTCTTGTTGGAGTCTGTTTTTGAAGTTTTTTTGTTGGAGTATTGTGACTTTGAGGTCTGTAATTGAGTGACCAGGGAGGTTGAAGTGTTCTCGGTCTGGTTTTTGAGTGTTATAATTCTTGATGTCTGATTTGTGTCCGTTTATTCTTTTGCGTAGAGACTGTCCAATTTGGCCAATGTAGATGGTAGAGGGGCATTGCTGGCACATGATAGCATATATCACATTGGTAGATGTGCAGGTGAACAAGCCTCTGATAGTGTGGCTGATGTGATTAGGTCCTATGACAGTGTCCCCTGAATAGATATGTGGACAAAGTTGGCAACAGGCTTTGTTGCAAGGATAGGTTTCTGAGTTAGTGTTTTTTTGTTGTGTGGTGTGTGGTTGCTTCAGGTTAGGGGGCTGTCTGTAAGCGAGGACTGGCCCATCTCCCAAGATCTGTGAGAGTGAGGGATCATCCTTCAGGATAGATTGTAGATCCTTGATGACAACTGACTAATTTCTGCAGACTTTTCTGCTGCTTCGCTTGCCACGCCAGTAGGGATTGACATTCAAATCGGTGGGAGTGCTGGAATGTCTGTGTAAGCAGAGTCAGAATGAGCTCTACCCTGACATCTGGTGGTGAGATGTGGAAAAGGACTTCAGGGTCTGATCTAGTTTGCATGGACACACCCACCTTGCCTAGTATGATGGGACTGCTTGCCCAAATGGTCACTTTGGCTGCTGTGGGATCCCCAGTCTCTTTGTTATTGGGGCAGGAGTAATAAAGTGTTGTTATCCTGGTTATGTGAATCAAGGACAGTAGAGCAGTACTTGGCAGTTTATGACTGAGGGACTTACCCTTCACAAAGGAATACTTGCTAGGCAAGGGATTTGGGTTCCAAAACTCAATGAATTGAGAAAGGATGAGAGACAGGTATGTTTAGTGGGCTATAAACAGCATCTTGATACTGATTCCTTCTGGAGTATAAAAAGAGTTAGTTTTGATTTTGCTAGGAGTCTAGTTATGTGCTGCAGAGTTGAAATTTTTGGTTTCTAGGTCTCAGTATTAGACCAACTTTTAGATAGTGGTTCTGAGTGTGCTAGCATGGAGGGTTGCCTACTAACAGCTGAAATTGCTGACAGCTGTGTAAATGGTTTTGGGGGTGGGGGGCTGGTGGAGAGGTGTGGCTTGTGGTGAAGACTGCAGCAGAACCCCATGGAGAGGTGTGGTAATTGGCCATTGACCCATGCAGGGAAGCATGTAAGGTCACCCTGTTCTTTCTCTTCCCCGCCCCCCCGCCTTCGACTCAGGCTGGGAGGTAAACTTTGCAGATGAACTTCTGAACTCTGGGCCTGCACTGACCAAGGACAGAAACTGTGGGTGGGGTGACTGTGGGGTTGCTGGACTTAAGACCCTGAGGGGAAAAGGACACTGCCAAACTTACTTGGGGATGGGTCTTTTGCTCATGGTTTGTTTTATGTATCCTGTTTGTGGTGTTTCCCCACATAATGCTGCATTGTTTCCCTCCTTTATTAAAAAGCTTTTGCTACACTCCGACTCTGCTTGCGAGAGGGGAAGTATTGCCTCTTAGAGGCACCCAGGCGTAATTGGCCCAGGTCACTGGGTGGGGGCTTCAGCTGGTTTTGCATTGTGTTATTGAAACGGAACCCCTAGATACTGAACATGGCCTTTGTTGCTGCCAACTCTGACGGGCAGAAGGATTACATCTGCATAGTGTTTTGCAGCTCTTTCTGCTCCTCAGCCAACCACGGCAGAGTCTGCTCTGTGTCTGGATGCTGAGCCTTCACACCAGCTCCCCCCAAAACATTTTCAGTCACCCCTGCAGGGGAATCCATATCCCAGACAAAACCCACACTTATAACAGGGTGTACATCCCCCCAGTCCTTGATCACTCCAGAAACCGCTCACACTCTCTTCTTTTAGTGTCTGCTCCACATAATTTATTCAAGTCCCCTCCACCAACACCAATATAGGGCAATGCCACAATTCTAATACCTATGACCCTAGAACAATCAACCTCTATTCAGCAGGGCCCTGGGAGGAAAAGGGATCTCTCTTCCTTGGGATTACCTTCAGTCTGGACACAACTAGTTCTGTCCTTTCCACTTTTTCCCTGCTAACCCTGTCTTTTATCAAGCTAGTCAGCTGATGGGCCAATTAGTCCCTTAACTCACCCAGCTTCCCCATCTGATTAGCTAATTCCTCCCTATTTCCTCAATCGACCATCGCTGGAGAAACTAAGTGCAGCTACAGTGATCAGAGTGCTGGCCCATCTATTAGACCTCAGCACTCTGTCCTTATAAACTGCGATCAAATCACCCCTTATCCCTTGCTTCAATAAGGTAAATAGATTGAGCTCCCTTAGTCTCTCATTGCACAGTATGTTTTCCAGAATCATTCTTGTAGATCTTTTCTGAACCCCTTCCAACATCTGTTGGTCAGCATCTGTTTTAAGTGTGGATACCAGAACTGGACACAATATTGTAGTAGTGGTCTTGCTAATGACTTATACAGATGTACTACCATCTCCCCATTTCTGTTCAGTGAACTGCTTATACATTCAAGGACTCTATATGCTTTCTTAGCCACCGCACTGCACTTATGTTTATCAGTTGTTTATCTGTCATAACCCCTAAGTCCTCTTCAGAGTCGCTGCTTTCCAGGATACAGTTGCCTATTCTGTAAGTGTGACATACATTCTTTCTTCCTAGACAAATGATCTTATATTTGACTGTATTACATGCATGTTGTTTCATTGCATCCAGTTTACCAAGTGATCCAGATTGCTCTGTATCAGTGATCTGTCCTCGTTACCTATCACTTCCCCAGTTTGTGTCATCTGCAAACTTACCAGCAATGATTTTATATTTTCTTCCAGATCATTGGTAAAAATATTGAATAGCAATGGGCCAAGAACAAATCCCACTAGAAACACTCCCATTCATTGACAGTTCCCCATTAACAACTACATTTTGAGGTCAGTCAACTTTTAATCTCCAGAATGTGCCGTATTTAATTCATTTTGAACCGTAATGCCAGATCTGCCTTCCCTGATGCCTTCACCTATGGCCAAGAAGACTGATTCAAAACAACAACATTGCAACAATTTTATAAGAAATCACAATCCTCACCGTAAGAGGAGCAGCCTCCCACAGAGCCCCTGGCTCCACTTAGCCAAACTCCTGTCGTGTGTTGCGAGTGACAAAGGGTACATCCCAAGCACAGCTTATCCTGTCGCCAAGAGAGCTCATTTCAGTGGAAGCCAGGAAGTCCAGTAGGTAGATAATGGGTCAAATTCACTGCTAGAGTAAGTAGATGCAATAACACAGTTAGCTAGTAGTGAATTTGTCCCGGTGAAGTTTGTCAGTGACCTGGGTCTCCTGGCCAGAGTTACGTGCTGCAGACAGTGTTTGGGGGCAGTGAGCTCTCAAGAGCACCTAGTCCAGCCTTGCTCCCTTGAGGTGGTTGAAATGAACCTGCTTTAGGTTTTCATCTCTGATTCCCTTTGTGTCCTCTGCTCTTCCCCCAGACCGATGTGCTGCTGCAGTTGGATTTGCATTACACCCAGCTTGGCACCAAGCAGAGGGCTTGCGAGAGTCTGCAGAAAACACTCCAGAAATCTCTGCTAGCAAAACTGTTCAGCCAGAAAAGCTCTGCAAACCCATCCTGCATGGCGGGGCAAAAGGATGCTGCCACCATGTGCCCCAAGGATGCCCCTGCTGTGAATGCAGCCCATGAGGGGCCCAGCTCTCTGAGAGCAGAGCCCAGACACAGCTGGCAATGTAGCAACCAGTCAAACATATGCAGCGAGCCGGAGGAAAACGATGAGAGTGACTTGAGCAGCCTCTGCTCAGCCCTGCAAAGGGCTGGCCCAGGACAGGATTGTCCTTGACATGTGGGGGAGTTCAGCTCACTATCAGCAGACTGTATTTCAAGTTACAAGCCAGACAACTCCCATAATCTGTGTTCTAGTCTGAGCTCTTCTCTAGTCTGGTGTGGATCACATCCAGATGGTCAAGGCTGCTATTGAAAGGGTTTCTCTTCTCAACCCACTAGCAGGGAGTCCTAGTGAGCGTTATCTGACTCACAGGCAAAGCTATAAGCTGTTTACAACAAGGGCCTCCTGCAAAGGGGTGATTTTACAATCCACTAGACAGTGTGACTGACATGAGTCATCACATTCCCCAACAACAAGCGTCATTCATTTACAGCCAGTGTTGGCAACTGAGCTGCTTTGAGAGTCTCACTTTAATATGCAAATGTCTACAGTTTTGTCAGTGCTTGATGTAAGAAATGATAAGTGAAGAGACCCAAGAACCTTGCAGGCACGTCTGATACAACCACAGATACAATTAAAAAAACAAACAATTCTCTCAACTCTATAAATATTACAAAAAAATTAACAAAAGATGAATGTAAAATTGTATGAATGTGTAGCTGTGTTCAGTATGTGGTGCTGAAATAGTGTTAGGCTTTTCTATCTAATAGGAACATGCAACAAACAATTGTACAATAACGTATATTTGTGTTTCTAAAGGATATATTTGAGCTTTGTATTTAGGATTGTGTTCATTGTTCTCTAAACCACATTCTGATATCATTTTGGGAATGCACATAATTTTAATGTATTTTAACATATTTATTACATTGGTTCTACCATGGGTCAGAGTTAAGGGTTTTATTATGTTCGAAATTACAGTGTTTGTGGGATGCTTCTGATGTAGCTGGATGCTTTAACCTAGTGTTCTCTACTGTCTGAGTGGTTTTAGGCATCTGTGGGTGAGATTCACAAGGGGGACTTAGCCATCTAACTGCCACTGTAGGTGCCTAGGTCCAACATTTAGGCACCACTGGTATTCACAAAACTCCTTCTCAGCTATCACCTAACCCTGGGGGTGTCCATTGCCAAAGTCCCTGAGGTGCCTAAATTTCAGTGGATGGGCAGGCACACAGATTGTGTTTTCTATTGAATATTCTTTGGAGCAAGGGACTGGCATGTGGATCTCCCTCTTCCCAGGTGGGTACTATAGCTACTGGGCTATAGAGCAGAGGTGGGCAAACTATGGCTCATGGGCCACATCTGGCCCATAGGACCATCCTGCCTGGTCCCCGAGCTCCTGGCCTGGGAGGCTCATCCCCGGCCCCTTCCCTGCTCTCCCCCGTCCCCTGCAGCCTCAGCTCGCTCACTCCGCTGCCGGCGCAATGCTCTGGGTGGCGGAGCTGTGAGCTCCTGGGGCAGCACAGCTGCAGAGCTGGCCTGACCCGGTCTCTGTGCTGTGCGGCAGCATGGCCCAGCTCCAGCCAGGTGGCGTGGCTGTAGCGCCACTAGCCACTGGTGCTCCAGGCAGCACAGTAAGGGGGCAGAGAGCAGGGTGGTTGGATAGAGGGCAGGGGAGTTCAGGGTGGTGGTCAGAGGGCAGGGGTGTGGATAGGGGTTGGGGCAGTCAGGGGAGGAACCAGGGGGTTGAATGGGGGCGGGGGTCCTGGGAGAGCAGTCAGGAAGGAGAGGGGGTTGGATGGGGTGGCAGGGAGCAGTCAGGGGCAGGGGTTCCAGGGGCAGTCAGGGGACAGGGAGAAGGGGGTGGTTGGATGGGGGCAGATACAAGGTGGGATCCGGACCACAACCCCCTCCCCTCACCGGCATTCTATACAATTTACGAAACCCAATGCAGACCTTAGGCCAAAAAGTTTGCCTGCCCCTGCTATAGAGTTATTCTCACTCTCTGGCCCACTGAATATCTAACTATTCCTCTTTGTGACTCCCACCCCATGTATTAAGGTGTGGATAATGTGACTGCAGCCTTAACTGTAAATTGTCAGTTTTCCTGGTGTGGGAATTGCTTGGGGTTTTCTTTTTGAAGAAATGAAGGACCCTGCCAGTGTAGACTGCACTGCTGTAGCAAACGATTCACCTAGAGAGAAGCTCCCCTGTGCAATGGCTGTCACAGACTGAAGACACCAGTTAAATTTCATGTAAATCCTATTTTGAGGACTGAAGAGATCCATAGGCCTTGTGCTGCCCCTCTGCAGAAGAACAAGGGGTGGATGTTCAGCTGCTATATAGCTCCACTGAAGTCTGTGTGCTGAGAAGAGAGACAGGAACCAGCCTTTGTGCACTGAGCAGCGGCGGTGAGAGGAGCTCTGCTGGAGCGCACACTCAGAGCATCATGCACAATGCCTGCCACAGTGTACAGCCGTGTCTTACCAGGGTGGTGGCAGTCACCAAGCCCCTCTCTCCCTCCCCAACTCCACTGAGTCTGAATGTGGGCCTTCAAGAGGCTGCCTCCTGCAGCATGTGACAGTAACTTTGTAACGTGTGGATAGCATCCTGGAAAGCAGCTCAGCACATCACAATACCATTGGGTGTGCAGGCATGTCTGGCTATCTGGTGTAGTTCCTTGGGATCTGAAGGCTGATTAGATATGTTGGGCCACAGCAAGCTCCATGCCAACATCTGCTGCTTACATACCAGAGCATGAAAAGCCCGAGGAATTATTGGGTGGGGTGGGTAGGGTTGCAGGATGTTGGAAGTCACATGACATTAACGGTAATTGGGGTTCGGAGTTCTTTTGCCGATGACTCAGTTTTGCTTGTCAGACACCAAACTAATAGTAACTTTAAAACATTAATTAGCCCCCTGTAACGAAAATGTGCAGAACCTGGCCCTATGACTCTGTGCTAAAGGTGCAATGTTTCCTGGGGAAGCTTGGCCGGGGCTCCTCCGGCCACAGTGCAGGGCTTGTGACTCCGGTGAGTGAGGGGGGACAGAAGGACCGTGGCTGTGGGACTAGCCTCCCTGAAGGAGGAGTTCATGTGCCACCTATGGGAGTGGGACATCATGCCACCACAGCTACCCTGAGCGTGCTGCTTCCTCAGCCTGCCATGTGTCTCTGAGGCAAGTGCCTGTTCTCCTGCCCTCCATCACTGCCAGAGCTACCTCTGTTCCTGGTGTACACCCCTTGTCCCAAACCTCAGCACCCCTGTCATAGGTTGTTTCTCCAGTCTGAACATTAGAGTACAAATGTGGAGACCTGCATCCTTCTAAGCTTAAATCCTAGCTTAGATCTGGTAACACTGCCACCAGCCAGAATTTAGTGTCTGGCACACTCTCTGTTTCCCCAAACCTTTCCCGGGGGGAACCCAGATCCAAACTCCTGGGATCTTAACACAAAGGGAAATAAACCATTCCCCCTCCCAGACTTTCCCTCCCTTGGTCGTCAGGGAAAACTTCTTTGATTCAAACTCCTTGAATCTAAAACAAAGAGGGATTCACCTTCCCCCCTCCTCTTCCCGCCCCCCACCTATTCCTGGTGAGTCAGACTAATCCCCTGAGGTCTCAACCAAGGGAAGAAATCAATCAGGTTCTTAAAAAGAAAAGCTTTTAATTAAAGAAAAAAATAAAAGGTAAAATTTAGCTCTGTAAAATCCAGATGGAAGTTTACAGGGTACAGCTTATGAAACTAGAGAGCTAGCATCAGTACAAATACAGCAAACAGAGGTAAAAACCCTACCAGCAAAATATACATTTGCAAATACAGAAATCAATTAAAAGACTAATCCGCCTTTTCTAATACTCACTATATTGAATAGAAGAGAATATTTCAGGAAGCTTGGAGAGCCTGGATGTACGTCTGGCCTCTCTTAATCCCAAGAGAGAACACCCCTCAAAACAAAGAACACAAACAAAGACTTCCCTCCACAGAGATTTGAAATTATCTTGTCTCTTGATTGGTCCTCTGGTCAGGTGTCCGTCAGGTTCACTGAGCTTGTTAACCCTTTACAGGTAAAAGAGACATTAACCCTTAACTATCTGTTTATGACAACCCCCTCTGCCACCTCTGAGCCAGAGGGTGAGGGAGATAGGAACCAATGCAGGAAGGCAGAACCCAAAGGCTGGGGAAGGGATTGTATAGCAGCACACAGGCAGGAGTCAGGGTGGAGGTGGGGGTTGCATAGGAGCAGAAAGAGAGCCAAGGGGACATGCATGGGCTGAAGGTACATGGACGAAAGAGTCTAGCCCACTACAGCACTTTGCCCTCCAAAATATGGTATTGAACCCAGGATTCCTGAGTCTCACCCTTCCTCTGCTGTTAGCAAACACCTTTGAAACCCATCAACAAAGTGAGTGGCTCATTGTAACATTCCCCTGGTTTTATCTGGACTGGTGATCTAGGTCACTCCAATCCTTGACTCTGGGAGCCAGCCTTACCCTGCTTCACTGTGAGAACCCCTACTCCTGGGCTGTTCACGCACAGCCTCTGACATGTAAACTGCTTGGATTATGCAACCGAATGACACTAGCCAATATCTCTGGTCCCAGACACAACCCTAGGAACCTCTGTCTTGCAGTGTCCAGTTATGCCTGCTGGACGCTGCAAGTTTATATGAGATCCTCAATTTAACCAAGAAGTTGATATGCACCAGGCTTGTTATCCCAAGGGGAGTCTCTGACACACTTCAAACCAAATGCACTGCTTCAGGTAGAATAAACAAACAAATGTATTAACTACAACAGATGGATTTTAAGTGATTCTAAGTCAAAGCACAAGAAGTCAGATTTGGTCAAATGAAATAAAAGCAAAACACATTCAAAGTTAATCTTAACACTGGTATTTCAAAGCTCACCACAAGTTTAACACAAACAACTCTTCTTTCTCCTGATCGCATTCTTTGTGGTCACATGCCTTGGCCTATCACTCATGCTAATATCCAAATTTAATTTAAAACCATATTTCACCCAAGTTCGATGTGGGCCTATCTTCCCAGATAGGATATTGTTTTACTTTTGATGGAATAATAAATGGACCCAGAAACTGAAACATGACCCTGTCACTTACAACACTAAACAGTTAAAGTTCAAGAATACAGAGACCTTGACCTGCTTAGTCCCCTTAATCTTCCTACTCTTTTATTAAAGGTACAGAAAAAGATATCAAAACAGTTAAAGCATTTGAAATGTAAAGTAACAAGACTATCATTTTAACAATATCCTTTATTCCCTTTCCCTTTAGCCATGGATAATTTTTAGAAGGAAAACACCACTGTCTGACCATCTTTTAGATGATATTAAAGATAGTAATAACAGTCCTTTTTGGGGAAAAGAGGAAAAGTTAGTTGAGATTATTCATAGATTAATAGAATCCAAGGCCAGGGGGACTATTATGATTATCTAGTCTGACCTCCTGTAGAGGGAAGGAGCTGAAGATGTTGCTGCTGCTGTTAAAGTCAATGCTGTTTCCTACAAGATGAGCATATACCAAAAGGGAAGAGAAAAGAAGAGCAAAGAAAGAAAATGCAGCTTCTGTCTCTGGTGTTGACTCTCACTTGTAACCACACTTCTGGAGGAACTCCAGCACAGCACATGTCTGATTAGCCACTCCCAAAACATACCAAACTTCTACCAATGTCTGGCTCTTTAGGACATTGCTTTTAGCTGCCTTTCTGGTGACAGGCTCACAGCAGTGTTGCAAAATATGTAGCCTTGGCCAGCTAATCCAGACTGTCATTAAACAGTAGGCAAAAGGCGAGGGATAAGAAAGAGAAGAAATAAGTTGCCGAAGGACACACATGGGAGTGGCGGAGAGGCAGGTGATGGGGGAGGGATAGCTCAGTGGTTTGAGCATTGGCCTGCTAAACCCAGGGTTATGAGTTCAATCCTTGAGGGGGCCATTTGGGGATTTAGTTGGGGATTTGGTCCTGCTTTGAGCAGGGAGTTGGACTAGATAACCTCCTTAGGTCCCTTCCAACCCTAATAATCTATGATTCTATTAAAGTCTCAGATGGTGTTTGGGATTTATGTGGAGTTGACAATGTCATCTAGGTCCCTCTCTCTGGCCTGAGCTAGTCAGAACATTCCTTAGGATAAGGATAATGAAGGCCACCCCAAAACAGAGTAGCAAAGTCCTTCCAGGCAGCCTTAAGTGGCTGCAGAGAAGCAACCAATTAGGGGCCAGAAGGGCCATATAAAAGACAAACAGCAGAGCAGAGAGTTCAGTTCCTGCTTGAAGAGGGAGGACCAGGTGCCTGGCTGAGCAGCAGGACTGGGAACAGGTCAATGTGGGCAGCCTGAGCCCAGAACCTGGCCTTACCAGACAAGGGCACCAAGGTAGGCCGAGCTGGTCTGGTTGCAGACTGAGCCCAGGGAGGACTGCTGAAAGGACCACAGCTGCAGGTACCAAGTGTGATAGTGTTCTCCATAAGGCTTTATGGGAATATGCTCATGAATGTATATAGATTTAATTTTTTTTAGAAGATTTAAAAATAACTGGAATATGTTTTATGCTACATATGCCATGTAACATATCTCTAAAGGTTATGATCTACTGAATCTATTAATCCTATCTGCATGCATGTATCATTTTTGTATTCAAAGTTATGAATATTGGCTGGGCACTGGCTTGATTTTTAAGTAGCCTTTGTAAAGCATTTGGTCAGCTTCTTGAGAAAGGAATGTGCAAATTAAGTGCCCAGTCAAGAAGCACTTAAGGGAAAATGGATCTTGGGAGGCTCCAATCCACATAAGAAGTCTACATGCAGCAGCGGCTCCAGGCACCAGCACTCCAAGCGTGTACCTGGGGCGGTAAGCCGCAGGGGGCACCCTGCCGGTCCCTGCGAAGGCAGCAGTCAGGCAGCCTTCGGCGGCACACCTGTGCGGGGTCCCCCAGTCCCATGGATTCGGCGGCAATTCGGTGGTGGGTACACCGAAGTGGTGGGACCGGTGGACCTCCCGCAGGCAAGCCGCCGAATCCATGGGACTGGGGACCTCCTGCAGGCAAGCCGGCCTGACTGCCATGCTTGGGGTTGCAAAAAAGCTAGAGCCGCCCCTGTCTACATGAGGCGTTCAAGGTAGCAGGTAAGCTATGGCTGCTGCGTGTAAAAACTGAGTCATGCGTGGACATGTGGCTTGCCCATGTGACTCCAAAACTCCATCTTGGAGCTGAACTTTGCATAGAGAAAGTCTATTTAAACCTGTGGGAGACCCCTCCATTTTGTCTTCAGCTGGCTCAAGAGATAGCGTCTCCACCCCCAAGGATACCTGAAAGAAACTGGAACAAAGGACAGTAACTACAGGGTGTGGGGGTGACTGATTGCTGGACCCAGACTAGAAGGAGACTAGTCTGTAAAAGGAAGCTTACTGGGTGAGGTTTTTATCTGTATTCAGTTTTCTTAGACATAGATTTGCGTGTTCTATTTTATTTTGCTTAGTAATTCACTTTGTTCTGTCTGCTATTACTTGGAACCACTTAAATCCTACTTTCTGTATTTAATACAATCACTTTTTACTTATTAATTAACCCAGAATATGTATTAAGACCTGGGGCGGAGGCAGCAAACAGCTGTGCATATCTCTATCAGTGTTATATAAGCTTTATATAGGATAAAACGGATTTATTTGGGTTTTGGACTCCATTGGGAGTTGGGCATCTGAGTGTTAAAGACAGGAACACTTCTGTAAGTTGCTTTCAGTTAAGTCTGCAGCTTTGGGGCACGTGGTTCAGACCCTGGGTCTGTGTTGGAGCAGACTGGCGAGTCTGGCTCAACAAGACAGGGTGCTGGAGTCCCACGCTGGGAGGGAAAGCGAGGCAGTAGTAGTCTTGGCACATCAGTTGGCAGTTCCCAAGGGGAGTTCTGTGATCCAACCCGTCACACCGAGATGGGCCCTGGTTGGGTTGTTTAAAAAGGCAGGGCCAATAGAAAGAAGCCTTAGTGCTACGGCTCCACACCAGGACTGGGAAAAGAACCCGAGACGGTATATCCTGGAGGGGGGGTGAATGTGGCTCAGTCAGAGGGCTGAGTCGATGAAGACCGGTCAAAAGAACTGTGATTGCAGGTACTATCGGCCAGGGAAGGGGGCGCTCATGAGAGGCAGACCCCATTACACCTTGATATAGCATTTTAACAGTTTTTTAAATGTAATTTCTTACATATACCAATAGGATAAAATTATTTAGGAGGATTATGATTCAAGGCATAAGCCAACCACTAATTTGTAGAGTTGGGAGAAACTTCTTCTCTGAGCAGGTTATAAAATTACTGGGGGTTCTCATGCCTTCCTCAGAGACAAGGTACTGGACAAGATGGACCATTGGGTTGATCTGACATGGCAGTTCTTATGTTCCTAATATTTTTCTTGACACTTGAGGAATGGATTTGAACACACTGAAATACCAGGTAATGGTAAATTATTCCCTATGGACACATAGGGCCCAAGGTCTATAAAGTGTGGAACTATCAAATGTGGACCTTAATCCATCACATTTGCACATGAAGACCCAGCAAAAGGACATGTTTATGCAGTCTTGCCAAGTGTACTAGTGTATGTGCATTCTGTGTAGCCCTGGCACTGCAAGGAGCTTTGGAAATGTCAAATATTCCTGTTCTCATCACAAAATGAAAACAACCAAAGGGATCTTTTTGAAGTTATACCAAACTAAAGCTGACTGTGGGTTTAGAAAATGGGGGAAAGGTCATGAAAGTCAGCGTGGTTAGAAATGAGAGGGAACTGAAATGCAATCCTACCAAAGTACGCTCTAGCAAGCAGCTCCTACTACAATGTTGAGGGCCATATGCCAGTCTAAATGCACAGAGACAGAAGCAGTGTTTGTGCCATGTTGAATCGTGTAACTTATGTTTTATTAATGAACAGAAATGAAATTATTGATAACGCTGTCTCTTAATACGGTTCCACGATTCTTAACTTCTTTCAACAGTTATTTCACATCCTGTTCTGCCGTTGTTATTAATCACTTGAAATTACCTCAGCGATGTTGTATCTCAGAAAAGAAAAGTATTTCGCAAAAAGATGAGACGTCATGAAACACTTGAGATTTTTCTCTCATCTTCTGAGATTTAGACAATTTTATTCCTTATCAATGACAATTTCAAATATAATGGTCATCTTACATCTTGACAAAGGATGAAGACACCCTTTGAAGTTATCGACCAAACTTCATATGCACAAAAAGCACTGGCGTGACATCACACATAATGATTAAGAGCTAAAATCTCTTTGATAATTCTGCCTTTGCTGAGTTTGAGTTTCTTGCCACAGTGTCAAGTTGATGAAACAGATGTGTTATTAAACCTTACAAATAAACAGTGATTGTAGAGGCAAGATAGAGATTTTGGCTATGACTTTCCAGAACCTTGACTCAAAGAACAGACTAATAAATTACATTTCTGCAGCCCAGCATCTCCCACAATTCTTGACATTTGGGCAGCTCTCCTCTCTCTACAGCTTATGGAAGCAGATCAGAGTTTTGGAGCCACATGATCTGGGCATCTCCCCTCAGCTCCTGCTTGCTTCCAGTGAGTGGATAGTGGTTTTTAAAGCTCCCACCTTCATATCTGCCTAAAATGTGATTTTTTGGGGGGGGGGACACAAATTTTGGGGCAGTGATGAGCAGTGACCTCCCCCACAGCCTCACCTCCCCCCGTGCCAGTTTTGGAACTCCCTGGAGCCTCAGCTGCAGTGCCTCTCTGCTGGCTCCTCTGCACCTTCCAGCCAAAGCACTGAATGAAATCCAGATGTTACTCCATCTGTGAGACTGCCCTCTGAGACTCAACAGACAGTGGGTAACTTGTGCCCAGCCTGCACCCAGCCGCCCATCCCTAACTTGGTTAGGTCCTATGAGTTGGACAGGCATGTGGCATCTCATACCCACCAGAGCAGCTGTGCCTCCAACGTGGGGAAAATGAACCAGAAGTCACAGGGCAGAGCAAGGAGTGGCTCCAAGGACAAGGAGGACCCCAATCAGCTGACTCAGAGTAAGTCCCAAGGAGACCTTGGAGAACAGAGAGGCAGACTTATGGAGTCACAAATCCCTCCCCCTTCCCCCCAAATCCTAAAATGGGTCCTGAACACCCTAGGGAAAGAAGCAGGTCTCATATGCCAGCCCACACTCCTTCCCAATTTGAACAGTGGGGTCCTGAATGTGTTTCCCCTCCCCACTTCCCTGGGGAATCTGAAACTGCAGGCAAGAACTCAGACAGAGATCCCACGAGAGGACTTCAGGCCCTCAGCAAGACTAGCCACACAAGGCCTCACCAGAGCCGCGACAGAGCACATTGCCTAAGTGAGCAAAAAAACCACAACCGCCCCCCCTTGCCACAAAACACTAAAAAATTATCAAAGCAAGCAAAAAAGGGGTCCACTGGGTCATGGCGTGTGTGGAATTGTAGGCAAATTCGGCATGGGGGAATAAGTGCCAGCCAATTGTCCTGGTTGTAATTTAGGAAGCACTGTTGATTTTGCTCCAGGACCTGACTGACCTTCCCTGCTTGACCATTGGTGCTAGGGTGGTAAGCAGTTGAGGTACCTACGAGGTATAGAAATTCCCTCCAAAGTGGGAAATGAACTAGGACCTCCAGTTGGATACTATGCTTGTGGGCAACCCATGAAAGTGAAGGACATTGTCTTTGAACAGGAAACAGGCTGTTTTCTGAGCAGTGGGGAGGCAGCGGCATGATATCAGATGTCCCATTGTCATCAGGAGATCAACTTCTACTAGTATCATGGTGTACCCTTAAGAGGTGGTAGCTCCATGTGGTGTTCATCAGCACAATGCCCCGAGGTGGAGTGGGCAAGGGCTGAAGGAGGCCCAGCAATTTCACAAGGAGGGTTTTGGTCTGGGCACAGAGGTCACAACCAAAGCAAGAGCCAGCCACCAGAAACTCCTCGACACCGGGGCCTGGATCTTGAATCGACCAAAGTGACCAGCCAGAGGAGCATCATGTAAGTAAGCAGCAGCTGGCGGGACAAGACCAGACCATGAGGCTGCAAAACTCTGATCTGTCTCCTTGAGCTGCAGGAAAAGGAGGGCAGCCTAGAAGTCAAGAACTGTGGGAGATGCAGCTAGCAGAAAGGAAATCATCAGAAAGACATTTTCCGTTCTGGCTGGAGGTGAAAAAATGAGGCACTTACACAACAGCTGAGGCAGTGACATTACTGCTGTTGGGCTGGCCTCAATACCCACCACTGTCTCTTGGCCCCCATGCCAGTGCTTTATTATGGAGAGGCAGCAATCCATTTAGATAGTTAAGATAGCAACCGATTCAAAGCACTTTAGCACATTCTTAACTGCAAGCTCACGATCAGTCCCACTGAAAGGCCCCTGGAGATTGTGGCAGTGGGTTAGAGGGCAGTTAGAGTGTATGGCACCTCTGGAGGCACAAGAGGGCTTGGCATTATGGGATGAACCCTCTAGTGGGGTGTTTCTGGTAAAATATTGTATGCAGTATAGTTGTAGCCAGGGCCAGCTTTAGGCCGATTCTCCCGATTCCTCAGAATCGGGCTCTGCGCCTACGAGGACCCCACGCTGGTGCCTTTTTAATTTTTACTCACCGGGTGGCACTCTGGGCGGGGGGGGGGGGGTCCTTGAGTGCTGCCAAAGACCTGGAGCACCGCCGGGTGAGTACAAATTGGGCCCCGCACTTGCTAAAGCTGGCCCTGGTTCAGGGGCGGCTCTAGGAATTGCGCTGCCCCAAGCAGGGCAGCACGCCGCGGGGGGCGCTCTGGTGGTCGCCGGTCCCACGGCTCCGGTGGACCACGTGCTGCGGGACCAGGGGACCCTCCGCAGGCATGCCTGCGGGAGGTCCATCGGAGCCGCCTACCGCCCTCCTGCGGCACGCCGCCCCAAGCATGCGCTTGGCGCGCTGGGGTCTGGAGCCGGCCCTGCCCTGGTTGTAGCCATGTCGGTCCCAGGATACTAGCGAGATAAAGTGGGTGAGGTATGAAAGCTTCTCTCTCACCAACAGAAGCTGGTCCAATAAAAGATATTATCGCACCCACCTGGTCTCTCTGATAAAATGATCAGTCATGAAATAGCTAACAATGGTGACATTTAATCTTTACTTTTCAGCGTGAACCCATTCTTCCAGGCTTTTTGCAAAGTTGGGAAGACAAGTCTGCATCTCTTACACTCAGCTCACATTTTCAAGGTCTGCTTCACTAGCGTAAAGGCCAGAAACATATATTGTAAATGACATCTTGGGCTCTGGAGCACAATTCCTCAGCAAGGGGTGGATTCCACAGCAGCCATACATGGCATGGTGGCTATGGGCACTATCACTACTGTTATTTCGGGCTCTGCATCACTGAGAGGATGAGAGTGTGGACAATTTCACACAATCTTTAAATCAAAAGAATTCTCTGCATTCACATGCACGTAGACACACACACATGGTCACAGACAAATAGGTACTGCCACCCCCCATGGACACAGACACACACTATATGCACATACACCTACATAGATATACAGATTGTATAAACATAGTCACACACCTACATTTATACACAGATGGGCAAACTGCACATATACAAACACACTACATTCTCCCTATGTCCCAGGAGCTCAGTGCTATCAACACCTCCCAAATCTCTCTGATTCACCAGAGTTCAACTTTTAAATGTGACAGTGAGGGTGCATACATCTTTTCCTGAAGGAAAGGAGCCTAATCTCTTAGCCTCTTCTTGTGCTATGCAAACTGAACTGATAAAACACAAAGCAACACTTCAGAGAGAAGAATCTTCCCAACTCATAAAGAAGCTGCCAGCTGCTTCCAGAAGCTCATTAACATCTATTATAGCCTCACCAAAGGCTACTTGATAAGACTGAATGAGAAGCCTGAAGTGAGAGGCTTTGAAGATGCAAAGATCCAGAGTCTGTAAGTGAGGCCTCAGATTCTGAGAGATAAAAGCCATCATTAAAAAGGCATAAACAAAGGGCATCACAACTGTGCCACTATGTCTTCAGACTAAGGAGAAGGATGAAATAACCTTTTACATAATGCCATTAGCATTTCCAGGGAAAACAACAGCAGTTGAGGAGGTAGAAAAAATGTATTTTCTTATCATTCAGAAAGGCCAAAGGTATTTATCTGATTTAATATTTTATAATTGATATTAAGCAACCCAGAAGAACAGGCAGCAAGTCTTAAGTTGGCTACAACCGCCTAGTGACATGGAAGTATACTCTATATCCCACCCCTAACATACAGGATGGGGGTCTCACCAATAACACAGGCTTGTATGCCACAGCCTTCCTCAAGGCTTGTGCATAAATGGACTTTACTTCAGGTCCCATCATATCAGCTGCTCCAGGATTTGCAGACAGGCTCCTTCATGCTCATTAACTTACCCCACAACAAATATTCCACAATGACATCCCTGCTGTGCATGAGACCAGTAACAAACACACTATGCTCAAAAGGCCTTACAAACAAAAGAGAACTCTCCAGTCCTCAAGGGTCTGTCCCCAAGTCTCTTGTTGACAATGGAAGTCTTTCCATTGCTTTCAGCTGGCTGTGGATCAGGCCTGCAATGATCCCTGGGTTTTGTAAACTCATGTTCTGTGTCCCATAGACTCATAGGGCTGGTTTCTCTGGTCAGCTAACCCCACAGTCATATAATCCTTTTTGCCTGATGCACTTGTCGGTCCTCACACACCTATCCTAGTATGTTGGAGTAGAACAGCTGCTGATGCCTGACAACATGCCATTGTCTCTTTGGTAGATCTAACGTGAGTGCTGCAAGGGGGTGAAAGACACACATCCTTCTTTACCTTCAGAAAAAAGCACAGACCAAATACAGACTGTTATCCCAGATATGGAGAGAAGGGCCCCTCACTACAATCATGCCCATCATTCCCTCTGCAGAGCCTGATAAATGTTTATTTACACAGACACAAGGATTATTAGACTTAACAGAAACACTGACAAACAATGGCCCCAAATCCCTAGCTAGCCGCAGTCCTTGCACTATCTGGGAAGAGTCTTTTGTGCACCCTTATGGAAAAGGAGAGCTCAAACAGAAGTATGAAAATCTCACAGACACTCATCTCTGGGCACACAAGGCTTCACCCTGGCATGGAACACTCCTGCTACATTCATATGCCTCAGTGCTAGGAAGAGAGAGTCCTATGGTCTGCTCAGACTGTGGAGGTGGGGAATATTGTCTGCCCTAAACACAGATTGTTGTTCCTTATATATTGGAGCAGGGATTGGAACCTAGGTCTCCCAAGAGGCTGCACTAACTGCTGGGCTACGGAGTCAGTCTCACTCGCTCTCTCTTATGAATGAATATTTCATACAAAGGGGAACTGCGTGACCATGAGAGATTGAGAAAGACCTGCTGTAGAATAGCCCAGTGGCTTGGGCACTGGCCTGGGTGGGGCTGATCTTCAGCTTCCTGCTCTGCCTACTCTGCAGCAGAAATGTGAGTCTCACATGCTAGGTGAGTGCCAGAATCATGGAGTTTATCACCCTGTTTCATTCTCTCTCTGGGTCAATGAATATTTAAATATATACAAAGTGGAACAGCTTCAACAGGAGAAATTAAGGAAGCCCCATCCCATTATACTGTTGGTTAGGGCACTCTGCTGGGAAGTGGGAAACCTGGGTTCCAGCCCCTGATCTGAATTAGGCAGCAGGAGGATCTGAACCCAAGTATTCTACAGCCCAGGTAAGTGTCCTGCCCACTGGGCTACATAGCACACCCTCGTATGGCTTAGGCACCTAACTGCAGGAGAAGGCTCATAGCTGTGAATCCTGAATGGAAATGGCATTTCCTATTGGCTAGCTTAGGCAATTCACTTCTCAGCTTGCTGGCTTTTGAAGATCCCATTCTCAGATGCCGAACTTGCCCCTTAAGAGTGCCTAAAGTTAAGTACTGCAATGCAGAGCGTACGTCCTCTTTGTCGATCAACTTCCAAGGAGTTTAAGATTTTCAGAAAGTCAATAAGCCATGGGCTCCTAAGGGACTTAGGCACTTTTGAAATTTTTACCCTAATGTTGGTATTTTCAAAGAAGCCTTAGGTGCTAGGCACCCAACTCTCAGAGAATATCAATAGGACCTGGATGCCTAACTCCCCTGGACTCCTTTGAAAAATCTCAGCCTTAGAGGAAATGTCATCATTTTGTAAAGTGGCTGTCCTAAATTTGCCCTTTGCACCACAAGGCAGCAGTGAATAAATGGTGCCTAACACACATCCATGTTTACTTTAAATGGAATCAAAGTAGACAGTAGCCCAGCATAATCCAATAGTACTGTGTCTCCAGGGCAGGAATCTTGGAATCATTTAGGCTAGCAGGAACCTCAAGCAAGTCACACCCCACCATATTGATTTAATTGTTTTCTAACCATTCCTAGAAGAGAAGACAGCTTAGCAAAGTTATCCCTTCAAAAATCAAATTAAAGAGCATATGCTGTCAGCACAGATCTCCCTTAATAACCAAGGAGAAATACATGTGCCAGGGTCTCCTCCTCTGACCCCATTCCTGTCTGATGCTCCCCACCTCCTCTTTTCCTTGTTCCCCACCTACTGTCTTTCTCTCTCTTGAGCCTTTGCTTCCTGAAAGTAGATGAAAAGGAAGACAGGACAAAGACCCAAAAATAAAAGGTGCAAGACAAACAATGGTGCAGACAGAGTAAGACAAAGGGGCCTACATAGCTTGGAACACTTTATTGCCTCTGCTTCCTGAGAAGTATTTCTGATTTAAAGAGTTTGGAGGAATAAATGGGAGAGAATTCTAGGCTGGTGGACAGGCAAGAGAAATCTGAGCCAGGAATGAGGACAGCTGAAGGGACTTCCTATCATGGTAACCTGTAGGAGTCAGAGCTGTAAAGGGGCAGTTAGGTCACCCCTGGGGGCCATTGCAGGATTGATTCCTACCTTCTGGTTTTAGTGCTTTGTCCAATATCATATGAAATGTCTTAAGTGATGAGACTTTCATAACTTTCCTATGGAGACAATGCCAAACAAAGCCTAATACATCTCACTATCAGACGCCTACACTTCCCTTCTCTAATGCCATCCCAACATCCTACTTCTTGGATTGGAAACTAGCTGGTGGATTGCAGACCTCTTAGAATGAAATAGTGAGGACAGGAACACTGTCTTAATCTCTGTTCAGTACCTCACTAAGCACACTGTTGGCTCTCAAAGTCATTGCCATCATCTCAGCAAGGGCTCTTTAATCATAGGGCTGGAAGGGACCTCAAGAAATAATTTAGTCCAGCCCTCTGCACTGTGGCAGGACATAAGAAGTATACCTAGACCATCCCTGACAGGTATTTGTCCAACCCGTTCTTAAAAACCTCCAGTGATGGGGATTCCACAACCTCCCTTGGAAGCCTATTCCAGAGATTAACTACCCCTATAGTTTGAAAACTTTTCCTAATATCTAATACAAATCTCCCTTGCTGCAGATTAAGACCATTACTTGTCCACTTTATAACAGCCCTTAACATATTTGAAGGCTGTTATTAGCCACTCCCCCTCCCCACCCGCCGCCCTATTCCTCAAGGCCTAACATGCCCAGTTTTTTTAACCTTTCCTAATAGGCCAGGTTTTCTAAATCTTTTATTTTTGTTGCTATCCTCTGGACTCTCTCCAATTTGTCCACATCTTCCTTCAAGTATGGCACCAAGAACTGGACACAGGACTCCAGCTGAGGCCTCACCAGTGTGGAGTAGAGTGGGACAATTCCCTCCCATATCTTACATACAACACTGCTGTTAATACACCCCAGAATGGTATTGCCTTTTTCACAACTGTGTCTCATTGTTGACTCATATTCAATTTGTGATCCACTATAACCCCTAGATCTTTTTCAGCAGTACTACCACCTAGCCAATTTCCCATTTTGTAGTTGTGCATCTGATTTTTCCTTCCTATGTGAAGTACTGTACTTTGAACTTGTTTTTATTGAATTTCATCTTGTTGATTTCAGACCAATTCTCCAATTTGTCTAGGTTGTTTTGAATTCTGATCCTGTCCTCTAAAGTGCTCGCAACCCCTCGCAGGTTGGCATCATCTGCAAATTGTATAAGCCTACTCTCCACTCTATTATCCAAGTAATTAATGAAAATATTGACTGACCCCTGCAGGACCACACTAGATACCTACTTCCAGTTCGGCAGCAAACAATTCATAACTACTCTTTGAGTGCAGTCTTTCAACCAGTTTGGTACCCATCTTATAGTAACTCCATCTAGACCACATTTACTTAGTTTGCTTATGAGAATGTCATGTGGGACTGTCAAAAACCCTACTAAAATTAAGATATATCACATCTACTGCTTCCCCCCATCCACTACATCAGTAACCCTGTCAAAGAAGGAAATTGGGTTGATTTGGCATGATTTGTTCCTGACAAATCCATGGTAGCTATTCCTTAAAATCTTATTATCCTCCAGGTGCTTACAAATTGATTGTTTAATAATGTGTTCCAGTATCTTTCCAGGTATTGAAGTTAGGCTGATTGTTCTATAGTTCCCCAGTCTTTATTCCCCCTTGTGATGGGGTGTCCACCCCACACAAGGCCTGAACAAGTAAATTAGGCCAATTAGCCCAGGAAATGGACTGGAGGAAAGCCAGGGAATGCCAAAGCCTAATTTGCTGATGAAGTCCAGCTGTGGGAAGAGCTGGGCCAGGTTTATAAAGACAGGAAGCTAGCAACAAAAAGGAGCTGCAGGGAAATAGTCTGCAGTCACTCCCTGGGAGTATGGAGGTATGCTGTAAACTACAAAGTTCAATAGTCTGCAGCTCCTCCTTGGGAGGAGGGAGTTAAAGATGGAGACCAGAAGCCGTAGGAAGAAATCCAGGGAAGGAGCAACATGGTCTGAGAGAAAGTGGACAGAAGTTGCCAAGTATAGGGTCTCTGGATTGGACCCTAGAATAGTGGCCACAGCCCTAGATTCCCCAGCCAGCCATAGGGAAGACAGTGCATGCAGAGACTGCCTGAGACTGGTGATACAGAAAGACTTTAATACCCTGGAAGGGGAAGCCATGTAGTAACCTGGCTGGATGGCTGCGTCATGAAGAGGCAGCTGCATTTCCTGGAGTGAGAGATGGGCTGCAGAATGAAAGACAGAGAGAAATGGACCGCAACTGCTGGAAAGGAGTGTTGGCTGGGCAGAGCTAATCCCCAGAACCTCTAGGAGGAGGTGCCCCCCAGTGGTGAGTAGAGTACCCTATCACACCCTTTTTAAAGATAGGTATTATGTTTGCCCTTCTCCAGTCTTCTGGGACCTCACCTGTCCTCCAGGAACTCTCAAAGATAGTTGCTAATGGTTTTGAGGTTGCTTCAGCTATGTCCTTAAGTACTATAGAATGGATTTCATCAGGCCCTGCCAACTTGAATACATCTAATTTCTCTAAATATTCTTTAATCTGTTCTTTCCCTAGTTTGGCTTGCATTCCTTCCCCCTTGTTGTTAATATTAGTTGTATTGAGTGTCTAGTCACCATTCACCTTTTTAGTGAAGACTGAAGCAACCTAGGCATTAAGCACCTCCATCTCATTTCTAATATATTATTTCTGTCCTCACTGGTGTTCCCAACTCCTCACAGTTTAGTGTTGTGGATTTTTTTTAATGTTCTGTTTTCTCCCTCTTCCAGATCATTAATAAAAAGGTTTGATAGCCAAACAGCTCTAGATGCAAAATGTCCTTTGCCACCTACTACTGGGCAGGAGACTGCAACCCTTGGGTTAGATTCAAACTTAGCCAGACTGGCCCATACACTTGTGATTTGTGCTCTGCTCTCTACACTAGCTCCCCATTGAGTAGTTGATTAAATTGAAGGGTTTGGTCCTTGTCTTTAAAGCCCTCTATTCCCAAGTTCACCACAGGATGCCACGGCAGCTACATTCCATGGGAACAATGAAAGTCACCCTCAAGACTGAGACTCGGGTGTGCAGGAGACAATTGTGTCTTGGCACTCAGCCTGGGAATCAAGCGCTCAGTGCTGGAGGAGATTAGGATGACCATGAACTTCAGTATCTTCAGACCAGTGATGGGTATCTTGTGAGTTCAGCAAGGATCAGGTTTAAATCTATCTAAACTACATGGTGCTGGGTGATAAATGACTGACAAATTCAGGTGATAAAAAAGTTCCCTATGTGTCTCTCCCTCTCGTTTCCCCACTCTGTAGTCGGGATTTGTTTGTTTCATTATGTGGGGTTTTGTTACATGGGAAGGCAGGACAAGGAAGGGGGTTTTGCAATCTGTTCTGAAGATGCCGAGGTTCATGGTCCTCCTAACCTCCTTGGCACAAGAACAAATGTGTATAAATTGACCATGAACAAAGTCAGGCTGGATATTAGAAGGTTTGTAATCCTCAGACGAGTGAAGTTCTGGAACAGCCTCTCAATAGGAGTTGTAGAGGCAAGCAACTTAATTTAAGAGAGCTGGACAGATTCATCAGTGTCATTGTATGACAGGGTTGCTTGCGATAGTCAGGAGTAGGCTCAACAGCCCTGGGGCTCACTCCGGTTTATGTCCTGTGTTCCTAAAGCTCATGCTTAAGGGTTTTAGCTGGCCACTGGCTATGTTTTCCCCCTTATGTATTCTGTGAGGGTTTTTTATCTGCTTCCTCTGAAGCATTAGGGATGGCACGTGTGATAAGAGTGTGAGGGTAGCTCCCTTTTATGGACAGCCAGCCAGTTAGCTATAAAATCACTCTTGGTAGCTGTTCTCTATTTGCTTTACCTGTAAAAGGTTTAAAAAGTCTAACCTGCATGCATAGGTAAAAGGAAGTGAGGGGCACCTGGCCAAAAGAGCCAATGGGAAGGCTAGAACTTCTTCTTAAAATTAAAACAAGACTCCCCTTTTGTCTGTTGGTGGTTCTCCTGGAGAGCAGGGCCAGGGCTGGATTATGCTGGAAGAAGATTTGAGCCAAGTATGAAAAAACAGATCATACCTAGAAGCTACTTATTTGAAACTGTAGATCAGGAAATGTCTAGGAAGACATGATTAGGTTTCTTTTTTATTTCTTTATGGCTTGTGGACTCCTATGCTAACTCCAGGTGCTTTTGTTTTGCTTGTAACCTTTAAGCTGGATGTCAATAAAACCATTCTTGATGCTTTATTATATTTGCCCTTTTTTTAAATCTAGCAATAGCCTAAGTTCCAGATGTGTATTCTTTCTTTTTTTGGTTTTTAATAAAATTTACTTTTTTTTTTAAGAACTGGATTGGGCTTTTTGTGTCCTAAGAGGTTTGTGCTCATGTTGTTGTTGTTGAATTATCTGGTGACAACAGCTGATTTCCTTTGTTTTTTCTTGGCTCTTCCCTGGGGGGACGGGGGGGAGGTGAAAGAGCATGAGGGTACCCCACAGGGAGGAATTCCAAAGTGTACCTTCCTGAGTCTAAAGAAGTCTGGCTTTTTTGCACTTGGGTGGTGGCAACACCTACCCATCCAAGGTCAGAGAGAAGCTGTAACCTTGGGAGTTTAGTACAAGCCTGGAGTGGCCAGTATTATTTTTTAGAATCCTTGTGGGCCTCCACCTTCTGCACTTGAAGTGCCAGAGTGGGGAATCAGCCTTGACACCATGGCTGGAGATGGCCCACCCTGCCTAGTGTCCCAAGTCTCTGAGGTGGCACTGAGCATTCTCTCTCAGGTGCTTGGCTGTCTAACTTTTGCTAACATGCTCAGGGTCTAACTGATTGCCATAAGGGGTTGGGAAAGAATTTCCTCCCCAGATCAGATTAGCATTGGCCTGGGTTTTTTTAACCTTCTTCTGCAGCATGTGGGTGTGGGTCACTTGTCAGGATTATCTGGATATATCTCATTTAATCATTTCTCTGTCACTGGAGGGGCCTTGAGCACTGGTTCATTTCAGTTCCTCCTATTCTCTGCCTGTGGCACATAATAGTCTAGTCTCCTGTGGGTCTTATTTACTTTGGTCTCATTTTGATTGTTGGGTTTAGCATGAGGTGGTGGCCTGTGAGATACAGGAGGTCAGACTAGGTGATCTACTGGTCCCTTCTGGCCTTAAACTCTGACTGGGGCCCTAGGGGCGATGATGATGCTTTGTGAGGAACACTTAATTGTCTCATAGGATCTTCTTTGGTGTCCCTCATCAGTGTCTGAGCACCTCTCAAACATGAATGGATTATATTCACAGCACCCGCATTTTACCAATGTCAAATGAGGCACAGGGAGATTACAATCTTTTCAGAAATGTCCACTAATTTTGAATGCCTGAATAAACCTGACACCTTAGTCTTTTTAAATTGTGCTGAGCACCCATAGCGCCCAATGACTTCAGTAGTTGACCCTTCTGAAAACTTGGCCCTATGTGTGTCCAGCTGGGCACTCATTAGCATCTCCTCACAAAACTTGTTTGATGCCTTGTGTCATGTCACACAGGGAATCAGTGATACAGCCAGTGATAACCAAACTCTTCTTGGTTCTGCTACAGTGCTTGAGGCACAAGAATATCTTTCCTTTTTGCAGCTCCAACCTCATTCACTGTCTATCCTGTGCACTGAATGAGGTGGGGTCCTGTAGAAAAAATATTGAATGAGCATGTAATTCAGTAGTGTATCATTATGCATATGCACAAGGGGGCCAAATAAGGGTTGCCCAGGCATCCTAAATTCTGAAGTTTTGGCCCTTTACTTTTCTGGTCTGCTGGCAAAAAACACCAACTACTCCTGATTTTAGTGGCTATATTACATGTTTGACTCCTGGCAATTTGAATTAATTCTGAGGTTTACCTACTATGTAAATTAACACAACTATCAGACTATCTTAGCCTTGAGAACTAGACTAGATCAAGTATCAGAGGGGTAGCCATGTTAATCTGGATCTGTAAAAGCAGCAAAGAGTCCTGTGGCACCTTATAGACTAACAGATGTATTGGAGCATGAGCTTTCGTGGGTGAATACCCACTTCGTCGGATCCGACGAAGTGGGTATTCACCCACGAAAGCTCATGCTCCAATACATCTGTTAGTCTATAAGGTGCCACAGGACTCTAGACTAGATCAAGTTTTTTGGTAACTTTTTCCTCCTCCATACCCAATCTGACTCAATACAAAATCCTGGACAATAGTAGGTCCAATATGTAAAACGGGATAACCCATGGAACTATAGACTGGAGGTCAGGCTGGCAGTCATAGTGGTCCCTTCTGGCCTTGGAATCTATGCATCCCTGTTCAACCTTCCTTCATGGGTCATGTGGAGAATAAGAGTGCTTGCATTGCTCTCAACATGCTCATGACATTTGCAGCTCTGTATTAAGACAATGACTATAATCCAATCTCATGCTTCAGCCCATCACTGATTGCCCACCCCCAGCCCCTTGAATCAGCTAGATGTTTTCAGGTGTTTGTTTGTTTGTGGCTGGCAGTGGGACACTGGATGGGGTGGACCAGTGCTGAGGTGGTAGAGAGAATCCTTTTTCTTAGATGCAGAGGTTGGGGGGTTTTGATCACATGGTCAGGGTCAAACTGATCACCAGATTAGGAGTCAGGAAGGAATTTCCCTCCAGGCTAGATTGGCAGGGACCTAGGAGGGTTTTTGCCCTCCTCTGCAGCATAGGGCATAGATTGTCTGCTAGAAACATCTGGGTGTACCCTATCTAATTCCTTGCCATCACAGGAGACTCAGGCATTGGTGGCACATTGGGATCTCCTGTTCTCTGCCTGTGGTTCACAACAGTTTAGTCTCCATTACTACAGGAGGGATAGCTCAGTGGTCTGAGCATTAGCCTACTAAGCCCAGGGTTGTGAGCTCAATACTTGAGGGGCCCACTTAGGGATCTGGGGCAAAATCAGTACTTGGTCCTGCTAGTGAAGGCAGGGGGTGGGACTCCCTAACCTTTTGGGGTTCCTTCCAGCTCTATGAGATAGGATATCTCCAGATTAAAAAAAAAAAGATTTAAAGCATAACAGGCTTAAAAAAGAACTAGAGAAATTTATAGAGGACAGGTCCATCAATGGCTATTAGTAGGGCCCTACCAAATTCACAGCCATGAAAAACATGTCATGGACTGTGAAATCTAGTCTCCCACTGTGACATCTGGTCTTTTGAGTGCTTTTACCCTATCATGTAGAGATTTCATGGGGGAGACCAGCATTTCTCAAATTGGGGGTCCTGACCCAAAAGGGAGTTGCAGGAGGGGTCATAAGGTTTTTAGTGAGGCTGCAGTATTGCCACCCTTATTTCTGAGCTGCATTCAGAGCTAGGTGGCCAGAGAGCAGTGGCTAGTGGCCAGAAAGCAGTGGCTGGTGACCAGGCACCCAGCTCTGAAGGCAGCACATCACCAGCAGCAGTGCAGAAGTAAGGGTGTGTGATGGGTTGGGTCACAGAAGTCCCTTTGGGACTGTCACCTGATGGGCTCAGAGGTAGTCTCAGCACATCTTCCTTGCCAGCTTGGGACTTCAGAACCCTGCCTTGTTGAGCCAGATATGCTATTCTGCTGCAACACGGACCCAGGGTCCCAAAGCTGCAGACTTAACTAAAAGCAGCTTAGCAAGTGTTCTTGTCTCCAGCAACCCAGACACCCAACTCTCAATGGGATCCAAACCCCAAATAAATCAGTTTTACTCTGCATAAAGCTTATACAGGGGGAAACTCAAATTGTCCGCCCTCTATAACACTGATAGAAAGATGCATAGCTGTTTGCTCCCCCAGATATTAATCACTTACTCTGGGTTAATTAATAAGCAAAAGTGATTTTATTAAATATTTACACTCATAAGCATATTTCCATAAACATATGGAGTGCAATGTCACACTCTCCTCCTGAACTTACTGCCAGAGACCCTCCATGATGGAGGCACTACATGTAAAATCCGTTTGTCTCTGGTCATACCCTCTTCCAGTACCTTTAAGCCTTATGATGTCATTCATAGGTGTTCTTGCAGAGTTCTGGGTTCCTGGTCCCTGAGTGCATGAAAACATGTTGGGGTGTAGTATGGTTAACAGAATGCAGATAGCAATATCTGTTAAAGTGTAGGTGTTGCTTTTCAGTTTATCTAACAAATCAGTTATTTCATTTACATAAGCCACATTCCTCAATCCAGATCCCCTCTTAAGACTCCTGAATTTAAGTCTGTAGGTTTCAGGTGTGATCTGAAACTGTTTCAAAACCAGTTATTTAAATTTACCATAGTTTGAAGCATCAGCAATAGGCATCTTCTTGATTATGTCCAGAGCTCTCCCAGACAATTTTGCAACTAAAGTGGTCATTTTTTGATCTTCAGGAATCGCATGGAGAGTGCAAAGGTAACAAAATATTCGACAATATCACTGGAGTCGTCATATTGTGGGCATAATTGTTCCCATTTGTGGATTTTTGGGGAAGTAGAGCCAGCTGCTGAAGGATTTTCTCTCTTCCACTCCATTACAGCCAGTTCATGCTTCTGGGTCTCAATTTGGGCCTGTATTTCTCTGTCTCAACTCCAGGGCTAATTGCCTCTTTCCTTCTCCTCCTGGGCAGTTTTCTGGGCTTCAAGCTCTTTGTCTTTTAACTCCATGGATTTTTTTTGTGCACAGCTTTCTCTCTGGCTGCAGCTGCTTCTTTGAGCCTCATTTGAAACTCGCAGTCCTTTGCCTTTTCTTCTGCTTCCAGTCTGGCCAGCTCTAGTTTTGTAGCTGCCTCAGTGGTAGTCATTTTCCTGCTTTCTTGTGCTTATTTCCCTCACCCAAAATAAACAGAAAATAACAAACCAGTAATCACTTTGTTCTCCAACCACCACACTTAAAATCACTAAGGTCTTGGCTACACTTGCAGATTTGCAGCACTGCAGCAGGGTGTGAAAAAACACCCCCTCCAGCGCTGCAAGTTGCGGCGCTGCAAAGTGCCAGGGTGATCAGAGCCCCAGCGCTGGGAGCACGGCTCCCAGCGCTGTACGTTAATCCCCACAGGGAGGTGGAGTATGGACAGCGCTGGGAGAGCTCTCTCCCAGCGCTGGCACTCCAACCACACTCGCGCTTCAAAGCGCTGCCACGGGAGCGCTCCCGCGGCAGCGCTAAGTATAGCCATAGCCTAACAGTGTCTCAAAGCAATCAGCTGTGCACAGATCCTGCTTGACTACACCACTGTGATTGGTTAGGTCACAGAGACCCCTTTGCGACTGTCACCTGACTTGCTGGAATTACCTCTGAGACCATTTTCCACTGCCAGTTTGGGACTCCAGAACCTTGCCTTGTTGAGCCAGACATGCAAGCCTACTGCCACACAGACCCAGGGTTTGAATCATGCCCCCAGAAGCTGCAGACTTAACTGAAAACAGCTTAAGAAGTGCTCCTGTCTCCAGCTCCCAGACACCCAGCTCCCCATGGGATCCAAACCTCAAATAAATCTGTTTTACTCTGCATAAAGCATATACAGGGTAAACTCATAAATTGTCTGCCCTCCACAACACTAGAGAAATATGCACAGCTGTTTGCTCCCCCAGGTATTAATCACTTACTCTGGCATAATTAATAAGCAAAAGTATTAAGCATAAAAAGTAGGATTTAAGTGGTTTCAAGTAATAACAGACAGAACATTTATTTATTTATACCTGTCTCTGGAAATTTCCATTACATGCATCTGACGAAGTGGGTATTCACCCACGAAAGCTTATGCTCCAATACATCTATTAGTCTATAAGGTGCCACAGGACTCTTTGTTGCTTTTTATAGATCCAGACTAATATGGCTACCCCTCTGATACTAGACAGAACAAAGTAAGTTACCAAGCAAAATAAAACAACACGCAAGTCTACGCCTAATACATTTAAGAAACTGAATACAGGTAAATCTCATTCTCAGATGTCCAATAATCTTCTTTCACAGACTAGACACCTTCTCAGTCTGAGTCCAATCCTTTCCCCAGTACAGTTCTTGTTAGTCCCAGCTCAGATGATAACTAGGGGATTTCTCATGACTGGCAGGCCCCTTTGTTCTGTTCCACCCCTGTTTATATCTTTGGCATGAGGCAGGAATTCTTTGTCTCTCTCTCTCTCTCTCTGGGTTCCCACCCTTCCTTTTAAATGGAAAGTCACCAGGTTTAAGATGGATTCCAGTATCATGTGACATGTTCACATGTCCTGTGAGACTTCATAACACACTGGCTGGCACCCATATATACAGGAAGGTTTACAAGTAAACGGAACCATTTAGAACCAATTGTCCTAGTTAATGGGAGCCATTAATGGTTTCAAGCCACCATTAATGGCCCACACTTTGCATAGTTACAATAGGACTTCAGAGTAATACTTCATATTTCTAGCTTCAGATACAAGAATGATATATTCATACAAATAGGATGAACACACTCAGTAGATTATAAGATTTGTAATGATCCCTTACAAGAGACCTTTTGTATAAAGCATATTCCAGTTACATTATATTTACTCATAATCATATTTCCACAAACATCTAGAGTGCAACGTCACATACACTGTATAGTTTTCTGTGCAGTGCAAGACAATACAATTTTGAGTTTGCACTCCAGAGGGGGGTGTGCACTTGAGTATCTGGGCACTTCCTTAGCTGAAGCCTTCCCATGTAGGGGCTAGTCAGAAAGCCTGTTTGCATGTTACAACAGCTGGGTGTGTCCCTACCTGTATGTATGCTGGTGAAGGTGAGAGACCAGGAGCAGGTCTGCATTTTGTTACAGCAGTATAGTTAAAGGGAGCCCAGGTTGGTGGATCAGGTGGGCTCAGTGGATCCCCAGTTCAAAGTGGCACCCGGCGGTGGGGGGGGGGAGACCCATCACACCTATATGTTGCTACATTGTTGTGTCCTGGCCCAAAAAGCATGGGAGGGCATACAATTCACAATAGGAGGAGCTCAGATTTGTGATGTCACTATTTCACAGAAATTACACGAGTTGCTGATGGGACAGGGTGCAGCCAAAAGGCAAATTACATGGAGAAATAAAAGACAGAAGGTTGTTTTGTTGCTGTTTTAATTATTAGGGGGTCTTAAAAACCTGCCTGCTAATAACAAGCGAAGGCTGTGAGAATGATTCAAAAGTTTTGTAGGTAATCTTTAAAGCACACAAGAAAAAAGAGGGATGATTGTAATATGAAGATCTTCACCCTCTGAGGCTGGCACCTCATTGTGTCATCACAGTGTCTGGATGGAGCTCTTGAAAAGCACCCACTCCTCGCCTGAATTGCAGTCTCAGGGCCCTATATTCATCCCATCTTCAGGGTACACAGATACCTAGCCATGCTGTTGACTGACTGGGGAATTGTGCTTACAGTATTGAAGACTGGGGCTTTGCCGTCACTGCCACAAAGGTGGGTATTTCCGGGGAGGCCACACACCTGAGTAGTGCTGCTGGAGACAAGGCCCTGTGGTTTTCCCCGTGCGGTGAACGCCAGATGGAGGCATGAGGTACACAAACCACCTGCGCCTTACCTCCCCTGGGCCTTCTCAGCCCGGGAGCGGCTCTCGGGCCGCACACCGCTCGCCAGCGCAGACACCGCACCAGGCTCTGTGCCACAGCAGTGCGGGCAGGGGCAGAGCGCGGGCAGCGCACCCAGGTCCACCAGCTCCGCCACCAGCCAGCGCTCTGCTCCCAACGCCGGAGCCGCGTCCCCAGCACTAGGGCGCCTGCGGGACCGCGCGGGAAGCAGCGGGCAGCACTCCCGGGGCAGGGGCTGTGCTCTGGGGCTCGTCCCCAGGCCCAAGCCCAGGTCCCAGGCGCCGCGCTGGGCAGCCCCCTTTGGCGCGGCCCCCACCTCCCGTAACGACGGGGTGACTCGCCGCACCTGGGCCTCTCGCGGCCCGTAACACCCCGGAGCGGCTCGCGACCGAGCGATGGGGCACGGGGAGCCCCCAGACCGCCCGGAGCGCGCGCGAGAGGTGGGCGCGGAGGGGAGGGGTCCAGGGCTGCGGACAAGGAGGAGCGCGCGAGCGCGGGGCCGCGCCGAGGAGAGCAGCGAGAGCTGGGCCCGCGCGGACGGGGCGGGACAGGGCCGGGAGTCGCGGGCGGGGCAGTCCCTGGGGGAGCGGGGGAGAGGCGGGGCAGGGCAGAGAGCCGCGGGCGGGGCGGTCCCCGGGGGGCGCGGCAGGGAGCGGAGGCGGGGCCAAAGGGGCGGGGCGGGGCGGGGCGGTCTTCCCAGGCCCGGCCCCGCCCCACCGCCGCCATGTTGCGGCCGTTGCTGCCCGGCGCTGGGTGAGGCCTGTGCGGGCCCCGGAGGAGCTGTCTGCGCTGGTAAGTGCGGCTGGGCCGGGCCGGGCATTGACCCCCGCGGACGGACCGAGCCCCACGCGGACGGACAGCTCTCTGCCCTGACAGACGGACACCAACACCCCCGCGGGACTCGCTACTGCCCGCTCCCCTCCCCCAGTCCGCGGGACAGGCGGACACCCCCCCGCCGACCCTTGGGTGAGCAGACAGACAGACTGACGTGACTCTCCTGCCAGCCCCATGGGGCCGCACAGACAGACAGGCGGACTCCCGCCAGCCCCACAAAACACTTCCAGCCCTATGGACAGGAGACCGCCTAATCTGCCCTGCCCACGCTGTGGGGCGGGTGGACAGACTGACTGCACATCCCGCCCTAGGGAATGGCTGTGACTGTACCTTGGCCTGCCTGGCCCCATAGAGATCTTCCCTGGCCGGTGGGACAGGCACTGCTGCCTGCTGGGGGCAGAAGACTTCTCCCCTCTGCCTGCCGCCTGGGACGAAGGCCACTGAGCAGTGTGTGTGGCCTTCCCACCGGGATGGCCCATCTGGATCCTGGGGGTTGGCTTTAGCCTAACAGTATTGCTCTGGGGGTTAGTCTCTTTTTTTTTCTTTTGATCTTGAAGCTCTTGATGAAGGTAGGTAAGTGGGAGGTTCCTGCTTCATAGTGGGGGGAAACAGGCACAGAGCAGTTTTAGTGACTTGCCCAAAGGCACACAGCAAGTCACTGGCAGAGTAAGGGATAGAGCCCAGAAATTGCCACTTCCAGACCAGAGTTTGGTCACTTAGAGCAGAGGTTCTCAAACTTATTTTGTAGATAGACCCCTTTTCAAATACAATGTTAATCACGGCCCTCCAGCTGAGAAACTGCTTGGCAAAGGTATATGTGTACTTCATATAAACACGTACTGTTAGTAATGCTTTAAGAAAAAGAGTACAAGAGCACTTACAGGCATCAGTGAGATGGGTGTACCTGCTTCTTATTGGAGAGTCTGTCTATCCTTGGCGTGATGGTTGACATTTTGCAGACCCCATGTGCAGTTTCTAAGGACCCATGAGGTCCCTGGACCCTAGTTTGAGAACTGCTGGCCTAGAGCAGAACTGTCTACCCAGACTGTATGGTGAATGAACAAGCCACATTCACACCAAGCCATGTAAATTAAGTTGACCAAGGAGTTTGTTTTGGGGCCTGCCTACTCTGTTCTTTTACTCTGTGTCCTGTATTTTACTGTATATTAAAATTTTGAAGCCTGAATCCACCCCTACATGTCGTGGAAGCTTCCAATTTGACTCTCCCATCTGACTAATCTTTCTGTCCCTTTAGTATCTGAAAACCCACTCCCTCATGACATTCCCTTGACAAATGTCTCCTTTGACAAACTCGGCTTCATCTTCTACTGCCAGTTGTTGGAGATCAGGATCATGGACTTAGTAAACACAGAGTGTACACGAAGTCCATGATCCTGATCTCCAAGTTCTTTGAAGGTACTCTGCTGGCAAAGAGACTTTGCCTTCCCCCACTGCCCTGTCTAAAAATTAAGCCTGGCTTTTGGGCTTGAGAACTCCCATATAGAGCTGCCATTGGTTGGTATTTTTCTATTGTCCTTTAACTTGCACACTTCTAAATACTTAGCTTTTTAGGACTGTAACCTACCTTGGTACAACTGTGTTTTCATACTTTAATATTAGATGGCAATCTTGAACTTCCTCTTTGAACAGAATATTATATGTTGCTATAAAGTCTGCGGGACCTATTGCAGATCTCAAAAGGTCCACAGAAATAATGCTCCCAGTGAAAAGTTAGTGTAGTGTGCATGTGGGGCATTGATATTACAGTAACTCCTTTGGAATTCAAAGTATATTGGAGCTTAGATGTTGCAAAGGGCCTTGTGAGTTTACAGTTCTACCTGACCTACAGTTCCTTCAGTGCTCAAGAGTTTAAGAGCTAAGGCTATGGCTACACTTGCACTTCAAAGCGCTGCCGCGGCAGCGCTTTGAAGCGCTAAGTGTAGTCAAAGCGCCAGCGTTGGGAGAGAGCTCTCCCAGAGCTGTCCGTACTCCACCTCCCTGTGGGGAATAACGTACAGCGCTGGGAGCCGCGCTCCCAGTGCTGGGGCTTTGACCACACTGGCGGTTTGCAGCGCCGCAATTTGCAGCGCTGGAGAGGGTGTGTTTTCACACCCTGCTGCAGCGCTGCAAATTTGCAAGTGTAGCCATGGCCTAAGATCTTTGTCTCCTTTTGTTCCCCTGTGCCTTCTTGTTGAAATGTATATTCTTGCTTGTTTGGTTTTTGGCCAATGAAACGTATGCAGACTTGGTTATTGTGCAAGTAATTGTCATTTATCAGCCTGTATGATGACCTGTTACATGTCTGTGCAAATTTCTACTTCTTCCATTTTTTTAAGTTGTAATTTAAAAATTTCTGTGCCCGTACTTTTTTCACCCATTCCAGTGACAAGCAGTCACATTATATAAGAATGATAAATGTTTATTATTCAATAATGCAGAAGGTACAATAGAAACTTTAATACATTGAATTATAACTTGATTCTCTTTTCAGTATTTAGGAATACACAGAAATATTTGGCACTTTACTTCTCTTTAAACTTTTGGTTATTTTAAAATCTTTTTAACTGGAAATGTTCAGTTTTCTCCAGATTCTGAGTCTGATTCTGCTTTACTCTGAGAAAATATAACATTATATCATCTTACAATAAACTTTTATGAAGAAATATTGCAATATGAGCGAAGGAGAGACTTATACTCTGTACAACAGAGATAGTATATAAATTAAGCTGCTGTGGGACTTAAATATGTACACAGACTCTCCTGCAAACACTAGACTATTTCCCATAAAGCTTTAGGTGGTGAGTCCCGGTTCTTGTCCTACTCTAGTTATCTAGGACCAAATTTTTAAATGTCCCTAGGCACCTAAAGTGGCAGATAAGTGCTCATGTACATTTTCAAAAGCTTTTAAAGTGCTTTTGAAAATCCCAGTAGGTACCTAAATCCTTTTAAAAACCTGGCCCTTGGTCCCCTCTCTAGTTGAAAATAAGTCTGTAATCTTTGTCTGCATTGCTTATTAGGGAGCCCAGTCTGTGTAATGCTTCTGACATGTATGGAGCCAAATATAGTGCTCTGAAACATTCTAGTTTTCAGTACAAATTGGTGGACTGCAATCTGCAGATTTAGCTAAAGCTAGGAAAAGGAGATGCAACAGGCCAGGAAGTTAGACTGTGTACCATGCTGTTCATGAAATCTTTTGTTTAAAGTATTCAGTATATAAGTCTTGGTGCACTGAAATCTTTTAATCGTAGAAAGTTTTATGTGCTTTAGATGATGTGGTGATTTACTTTCTGTACATAGACATGGGTATTATGCTGTAAGGAATGAACAGTCTTCATTGTATAATTACTTGTGTGCCAGAAACTGAAGGATGTCTGGTCTTATCTTCCAGCTGCACAGACTTTTCCCTCCAAAAGTAAGGGAAGAGCCTACAACCATGCTTCTTGCCAGCAGCTGTAGTCCTCATGATGCATGATAACTCCTCATTGACTGGCACTGTTCTTAAGCACTGTATGGATCATCATCTGAACTTCCAAGGGCTTGTCTAAATACAGAATTACACTGGTTTAACTAAAGGTATGGTCTTAAACTGGTACAAACCCCTGTGTAGATGCTCTTATTTTGCTTTAGTTTAGCTCAGTTAGAAGAGGCTTAATCTAACCCAAAGTTAGCCACTCTTAAACCAAAAGAAGTATCCATAAAGCCTTTTCACTGGTTTAAACTACATTTTAAAACCTTTAATTAAACCAATGCTCTTTGTTTGTAGACAAGCCCTAAATTTAGTAAGCCTGACACTAAAATGACATTTTCCATTCTCATATTGTTCACTCTGCTTCTGTGTGATATCCCTTCCTCACCCTCACCCTCACCTCTGCCCAGTCTGTATCTGTCTTCTCTGTTTAGTTTTTAAGCTCTTTGGGGCAGGGACCGTCTGCTACTCAGTGTTTGTACAGAGTCTAGCACAATGAGGACCAATTCTTCATTGGTCCTGAGGCCCCACAATAATTAATGTGATTAATGATTAACTTAGTTTTGTCTCACTACAGAAGTGGTAGAGTGGGGTGAAGAGAGAGCAAAGACCATTCGGTATGTTCCATTGTTTTGTAACAAAGTGCAATGTTTAGTTGTCAGTTCACATAGTTGTTCCTTGTACCAGCTTTCTGGAAGGGAATATAAAAATGTTAAGTGGTGGCTTCTATGAGAAGGTGTTAGTCATTAGTAATGAAAAATGAAAACAACTTCTTTGTTTAATTTATCCATCTCCCCCCATCTCCTTGGGCAAAAGAACCCTCTGCACAAGTCATGTTGTGCATACAGTATGTACCAATTCTGGATTCATACACTTGCCATTTTTAAGTTAGATGTGGCTGAAAAAACATGAGTTGTCTTAATTTAAAAAAGGTCTCACTTTAAGGTATAATAACTCAAATATTTCATGAATTTACATGTACATGTACAACTACTGGGTGGGATGGGGAGGGTGAGGGTATTTAGTCCTTCTTAACAGTAATAGCAAATCTCTTGTGTGTTAGAGAAGGGTATAATGAAAACTCAGTTATAACGTTAATTGTGAAGCTGCAATCAATGCCTGTGTAATCTGTACCTTCCTTTGTAGACCGTTATAACCAAATAAATGCTCAGAAACTTTTGGTTTAGATTATGACTTCTAGGCATGATTCTTTATTTGTACTCAGGCAAAACTCCTCAATGATTTTATTAGCTAATTAAGGACTATAGGATTGGCCCTCTTACAGTAATCCCCAACTGAGTGCTCAAGGTGCTGTACACAACATACTAAAATATTTAGTAAAGACTTTTTTATTATTTAGGTTGTGCTGGCAGAAACCAGGGCTCTCATTTTTCAATGCTGTTTCTCTTGGGCTAGCCAATTGCTTCTGGCTTTTCTCCAGGTGATTGGCAGTACTAAATACTTCAGGTCTGGCTTCACTGTAACCTTTCCAGGAAGTAACAGCTTGTGTTATTTGCAGATCATACTAGTTTCTCTTTTGAGTTTGTCCAGAGGTATCCATTCTGTAATTCTTGAGGCCTTATGTTGGTGGTCCTTGAGGGTGACCGTGTTTGATCAATTGAAGAGTGCTCCTTGAGCCATGCCCTGTGATTTTTATTTTTTATACTGAAGTGTTTGGATCAGCCCTATACCTATGGAAGGAGGAGGTAGGGGGCACTGCCCTTCACAGCTTGTCCTGTAGCTCCAGGAGCAGCGGCTGCTGCAGCTACCCCACTGGCTTCCTGTGGGGTTGCAGGGGAGGGACAGGAGAGTAGCATCAATTGCTTCATTAGCTGCTTTCCCCTCAAGCTATGGGAGCCCTAGGGAGAGCAGGGTTGGAGTTTGACCGACTTTACCTGAATATAGAGGACACCTAGGAAAGAATCATAGAATAGAATATCAGAGTTGGAAGGGACCTCAGGAGGTCATCTAGTCCAACCCCCTGCTCAAAGCAGAGCCAATCCCCAGGCAGATTTTTTTCCCCCAGATTCCTAAATGGCCCCCTCAAGGATTGAACTCACAACCCTGGATTTAGCAGGCCAATGCTCAAACCACTGAACTAGCCCTCCTGGATGTGCCCCTCTCCTACACAGCCACCTAGGGCAGTATAGGAGTGGGGGATGGAGAGAAACTGAGAACTACCAACTTACAGCTCCCTGATTCTCTGCCCAAGCCCAGGTTAAGGCAGGCTCCCAGCTGTTCTAACTTGCACCAGCTGCCAGTAGTCCCAAGGAACCATACACCAAGTGGGGTAGCAGAGCACAGCACATAGCAGCTACACCCCTCCCAGCCTGGCACAGCTGTACTAGGGGAATGTAGGAGACAGCTGGATGCCCACTGAGGGCTCCTCTATGTTGGGAATCCAGAGCAGGGTATTTGCAGGTGGCTTATGCTGCCTGAGCAGTTTATAGGGAGCAGAACAGTAGAGGATCTTCCCCAGTCTTGATTGCAGCCCCTTGGCCTTTTAAAGTAAAACATTAGGCCCTGTGGCCAGAAAGGCTGAATGGCACTGAGTTAGTCCATCTACAAATGAACAATAAAATCCCACAGTGTTTAAACTGGAAGTTTAAGTGATAGCATGTTGAAAGTTCTCATCCTAGTTTCCCTGTAGTGGCTAGAGGCCTAATTTTTTTCTTCTTCAGTTAGAGTAAATCCAAGTAAGAGTTTAATAGACGTTTTTTCCAGAGACAAACTTTGATAGTGTGTTTTGCTTTCAGTTGCAGCTTTCATCATGGGCGACATGAAAACCCCGGACTTTGATGACCTTTTGGCTGCTTTTGACATCCCAGACCCAACTAGCCTTGATGCCAAGGAGACCATACAGTCAACTGGTGAAGAGAACGAAAATCACTTAAAGCCATCAGGAATTTGTATAGATGAAAATGTGTCCTTGTCCCACTCAGTGCCGGCGCCTGATACCCCTGTTGTGAGTGTTATTGTGAAGAACACAAGTCGTCAGGAGTCCTTTGAAGCAGAAAAGGAGGGGAATCACCTTGGAGCTGGCCTGTTACACAATGGGTTCCGTGGGTCTGATCTGCCATCAGAGGCTCACAACTTAGTGCACAGTTATGGGAAATTTGATTCTGCTTTTATTAATGGTGATAGTTCGAAAAACTATTCTGAAAAGCTGGACCAATCAAAGTCAGAACCTTTACCCACATTCAGTCAGTTCAGCCCTATCTCCAGCCCTGAACCGGAGGATGCTTTCAAAGAGAACAGTATTGATGATAAACCAAAACATGCCCAAACTCCATATTTCCCACCAACTCCAATATATATTCCAACTGCGGCTTCAGTTCTAGATTCACTTAGGAAATTACCAGAGCCAGAATTGAGTATGTTTGATCAATATTGTAAAAAAGAACAAAAGATGGAGATTCATAGCCAGCAAGAAAATAGGCTGGAATTGAGCAGAAAAGAACAAGACAGAGTAGCAGAGAAATTTGTAGAATCCAGCAAAGATCTAGTGGATACAAACAACTTCCTTGGAGAAGGCTTGGCATTTGGAAGCTTCCACAACAATAACTTGAAGGAAAGCCGAGGGTCTATGCCTGAGGTGAACTTCTCTTCATCAATCCCACCTCGCCAACGTCTAAAGCCAGCTCACTCAAAATTGTCATCTTGTGTTGCTGCATTAGTAGCTCTTCAGGCCAAAAAAGTTGCATGTATTCCAAAAGAAGATCAAACAAGTCTTACAAAAGAACCTTCTGGCCATTTTAAAGATGGCATGAAAGGAAGCCCCAAAATGCCTAAGTCACCAAAGAGCCCAAGAAGCCCCCTAGAGGTGGTAAAAAAGGCCAACAAGCAGCCTGAGAGTCCTCGGAGTGTATGCAGTGATAGTAGTGGAAAAGGCTCTCCCTCCATGGCAGCTGGCTCTCCGCCGGCTATTCCCAAAGTTAGAATAAAAACTATTAAGATGTCTTCTGGTGAAATTAAAAGAACTGTAACTAGAATCTTGCCAGAAGCTGAAGAGTTGGGCAAATCCCCTGAGGAGACATGTGCAGAAGGTTCGGCCACAGAAGAGTTTACTAAGTCCTTCCCTTCACCTGATACTAATGCAGTCACAGAAAATGAGGCAAGCAAGGATTCCACCAAAAATGCAGCTGCCACAGGTGTTCAAGTGTCAAATGTTGTGAGCCCCTGTATAGATGATGTGAAAACAGAGACTACTGACAACGGCACACCCAATGTGTCTTCGTCTCCCCTGCCAAACTGTGGCAGTGATGCCATAAAAATAGGTAATGTGGGTCAGCAGCCCAACAAGAGGCAGCAGCAGGGTACTGTGACGCAGCCATCTAACCCCCCCACTTCCAGCCTTCTTCCCAAAGCCGTACATCTAGCAAATCTCAACTTAGTTCCACACAGTGTTGCTGCTTCTGTCACAGCAAAATCCTCTGTGCAAAGGCGAAGTCAGCCTCAGCTAACTCAAATGTCAGTGCCACTGGTGCATCAAGTAAAGAAAACTGCTCCTGTAATTGTGGAGGAATTTAATAAAGTACTAAACAGTAACAATCTTGTGCCAGTATATTCTCCAAACCTCAGCCCACCACCTGACAGCAATATTCAGTTGCCTGCATCTGGGTATTGTTGCCTGGAATGTGGAGATTCATTTGCCTTAGAAAAAAGCCTAACTCAACACTATAGTAGACGAAGTGTCCACATTGAAGTCATGTGTACTCAGTGTTCAACTCTGCTGCTGTTCTTTAACAAGTGTAGTTTGCTTAAACATGCAAGAGAGCACAAGAGCAAAGGATTGATTATGCAATGTTCTCAGCTGTTAATGAAACCAATTTCCTTAGATGAAATGTTTTCACCTTCTCCTACAAACTCTTCAGTGTCTTTGGCCCCTCAGACTTTGCATTTCCCATCTCCTTCATGTAAACCCAGTGCTACATCAGGAAGTGGGACAGGAATCTCTATCAACACTCACCCAGCCATGCCTCTGTATGCAGACCCATTGAGACTAATCCGTCATGGACTAAAGTGTCTTGAATGTAACAAGCAGGCGCAGGATTATGTTGTTCTAGCAGCACACTTCCAGAGAATCTCAGAAGATAATGAGGGACTGGTAAGTAATTCTTTAAAATCTTAACTCCTTTAAATCCAATAGAAATGTAACTACCATTTGAAAAAGAGAGAAAATAGACAACATAGTTGAAATTGAATTATTTAAACTTGCAATTCTGTATTGGGGTCTGTATGTCAATGTATCTTGTGTCATAAATTTAAGGATGATGATGGAAAGTAAAATAGAAAGCAGCTGCCAGTGAAGTTTTGGGCTGCGTGCGCAACAGCACTGTGTCATGGACTGCAAAGTTAGTGATTTTTCTGTGGCTCTCAGGAGATCGCACACAAGTTTGGTCTTCAGTTCTGAGCACATGAATATCAGACCTAATGACTAGTTACTCACTGTCTATGCTTTGCAGGATGAGAGTGTAAACTGTAAGATGAATTACACAGATTAATTAGAATCATAGAAATGTAGGGCTGGAAGGGACGTTGAGCAGTCATCTAGTCCAGTCCCCTCACTGTGGCAGGACCAAGTAAACCTAGACCATCCCTTACCGATGTTTATCCAACCTGTTTATAAAAATCTCCAATGATGGGCATTGCACAACCTCTCTTGGTAACCTGTTCCAGTGCTTAACTATCCTTACAATTAGACAGTTTTTCCTCATATCTAAACTGAATCTGTGTTGCTGCAAATTAAACCATTACTTCTTGTCCTGCCTTCTGTGGGCATGGAGAACAATTGATCACCTTCCTCTTTATAACAGCCCTTAACATATTTGAAGACTGTTGTCAGGTCCCCCCTCAATATTCTATTCTTAAAAACTAAGCATGCCCAGGTGGTTTTTTTTTTTTTAGCCTTTCCTCATAGGTCAGGTTTTTAAACCTTTTATCGTTGTTTTGTTCTCCGCTGGACTTTCTCCAGTTCATCCACATGTTCCTTCATGTGTGGCACCCAGAACTGGATGCTGTATTCCTGCAGAGGCCTTGCCAGTGCCAAGTGGTGCAGTTACTTTGTGTCTGAAATACAACAATACTATTAATACTCCCCAAAATATTAGCTTTTCTCACAACTGCATCACATTGTTGACTCATTCAATTTGTGATTTATTATAGCCTCCCAGAGCCTTTTCAGCAGTACTAGCGCATAGCTAGTTATTCCCCATTTTGTAGTTGTGCATATGATTTGTCCTTCCTAAGTGAAGTACTTTGCACTTGTCTGTATTGAATTTCATCATCTTGATTTCAGAGCTCTTCTAATTTGTCAAGATCATTTTGATTTCTAACAGGGTTTTAAATTCAGAACCAGGTTGGGGAGTCATGTGATCATATTTAATTTCTGGTTTTTGTAATGTGTTGAGGTGGGTTTTGTTTGTGCAGCACTTTGAACTCTGGGACCCTGGCAACATACTCAGCCCAGCAAGGCATAAATAGAAAAGGAGAGACTGGAGGTACGTCCACACTGCAATTCAAAACCTGCAGCTGGCCCTTGGGGCTCCGGCTAAGGGGCTGTTTAATTGTGGTATAGGCATTCAGGCTGGAGCCTGGGCTCGAGGACCCTGCAGTAAGATGGTCCCAGAGTTTACACCAGAATTAAACAACCCTTAGCCTGAGCCCTGTGAGTCAGCTGGCACGGGGCTATCTGCTGGTGTCTAATTGCAGTGTAGACATACCCTGAGAGGTCAGGTGCAGTATCTGCAATAGCATCAGTCTGACAGTTGTGCCAGATTCTTCTTGGCTGTCTTGTGATGAGGCCCATGCCTGCCTAGGGCTTCTGGTGGGACATTAAAGAAGTGGCTTAGCACTTCAGTGCAGTCTGCTTCTCAGCAAGAGACTCAGTTTCCTACGTAATTGAAGACATTGCTGCCCTGCTCCTTTCCCCTGGGGTTCTTCCTTCTGAGTGATCACTAACCTCCAACTCTAAGGCATGCCACCCTTCAGAGCCTGAGAATCTGTGCAGTTCTACCTCTCCTTTGCCTGCCCTCCCCATAGGTACGAAGGAGAGGGGGATATTCCATTCTTGCACACCAAGACCATGCTGTCTGATTCTTTGAGGGTATGATCGATCATACAGCATCCTTATTAAATACTCACAAACAGCCATAGTTCAATAGGAGGAGAGAACCGTCCTTTCTTTCTCTTTAGAAAAAGGCAATGCCTTCCATATATTTTTGGCTGCCAGAATTACTAAATTGTATGTGCTGGTACGCCCCAGATATAATTCCTTTAATTAGATCGATAAACAAAGACTACAAGCTGTCAGGAGGCTCTGGAAGCATGGCTGACCATTCTTAGCATGGACACATTGAATGATCTGGAGTATACAGCTACAAATCTCTCATTAGAGTGTTCCGCCTAGAAATATTTTAAATTTAAAAAAATATTGCGAGCCCTAAACTGGAGTTTCAGACTTGCTCTGGCCCAGTATAGGAGCTTTAATTTCTTTCTTTCATTTTTTATTTTAATACCTCTGTTGCATGCAGGGAATGGATTACTTGATCCAGTGTTCTAATCTTAGACAAAGATTCACTGATTTTTAAGGTCAGAAGGACCCTTAAGATTGTCTGACCTGCATAACACAGGCCAAAAAACCTCAGTTGGTAAAATCTGTTTCAAACCCGTAACTTGGATTTGAGCGAGAACATATAAACTAGAAAGATATGAAGTCTTGATTCAAAAGCTTCAGGTGGTGAAGAATCCACTCCATCTGTAGGTAAATTGTTCCACTGATAAGTTACCCTGACTTAAAAAATTATTTCTAGTCTGAATTTCTCTAACTTCAACTTTCAACCATTGGATTAAAGAGCCATCTACTGTCAGAAATCTCTTACACATGTAAGTACTTGTGGACGATGATCAGGTCATCTTTTAACCTTTTCTTGGGTAAGCTTACACAGATTGAGCTTCTTAAGCCTTTTGGTCTTTGGTCTTTAAATTATTCTTGTAGCACTTTTCTGAATCCTTTGTAATTTTTCAATATCCTTTTGATGTGTGGACACAAGAACTGGACGAAGTATTCCAGTAATAGTCTCACTAATGCCGTATAAAGAGGTAACACCACCTCCCTACTTCTTGATATTTCCCTGCTTGTACATCCAAGGGATGTGTTTGCCCTCTTAGCTACAGCATTGTGCTGGGTGGTTGCTCATGTTCAATTGGTTATCAGTTGTTATCCCCAAGTCTTGTTCAATGTCACTGCATTCCAAGATATGGTCCTCCATCTTGCATGACCTACAGTCCTTGTTCCTAGATGTATGATCTTGCCTTTGGCTGTGTTAAAAGGAATGTTGTTAGTTTGAATGAGCTCAGCTTACCAAGTGATCCACTTTGGGGCATGTAACTGAATAAGCCCCATCTTTGTGTCATCTGCAGGTTTTACCAGCAATGATCTTATATTTTCTTCCAGATCATTGATATTTAATAGTATTGGTGGCAAGACCAGATTGCTGTGGAACCACATTAGAAACACTCTTGAGTAGTGAATTCCTGTGTACACTTACTTTTTATGAGATCTGTCAGTTAACTAGTTCTTAGCCATTTAATAGGGCTACATTGATTTTTATATAGTGCTAGTTTTATATCAAAATGTCGGTCAAATGCCATACAGAAGTCCAAGTATATTAACTTAGTTACCTTTATCTACCAAACTTGTGTACTCATCAAAAAATTCCAAAGTTTGTTTGACAAGACCTATTTACTGTAAAACCATGTTGCTTGGCAATAATTATACCACCATTCTTTAATTATTTACTGATTGCATTCCATATCAACCTTTCCATTATCTTGTCCAGGAATGACATCAGACTAACTAGCGTATACTTTGTAGATCATGCCATTTTACTCTTTTTAAATACTGGGACAATATTAGCTTTTTCCAGTCCTTTGGAGCTTCCCCAGTATTCTAGGACCATTAATTAACATTAATGATTCAGAGAGCTCTTCATCCAATTCTTCTAATACTCTTGGATGTAAATTATTGGGTCCTGTAGATTTTAAAATGCTTTATTTTAATAGTTGCTGTTTGTCATGTCTCATAGTTATTGATGGAATGGAAAGTATTTCATTATCCGTGTATGATATAAATATCATCCTGCTTGTATCCAAATACAGAACAGAAATATTAATTTCTGCCTATTTTGCATCATGTTTTGACAGTTTTACTTACCATCCTTATCTTGTGTTGGACCTATATCATTATGATTTTGTTTGTTCCTGATATATTTCAAGAATTCCTTCTTATTGGCCTTAACTCTGCTGATCTTTGACTTTTTTTCGTTGTGGCCTTTAGCATCCCTATCAATTGTCACCAGTCAGGAAATGCAAATTTGTATCCTTTGCTGTCAGCGTCCCTGTTTTATCTCTTATTGCTTCTTTCACCTCCTCTCTACACCTTCCTTCTTGATTGGAGAGTTGATTCTAATAAAGCATGTTTAAATAATTCAGTTTTTCACATTTCTGAGGGATAATTTTCCTTTTTTGGAGAGTTGCTGAAGCTGGTTAACTGCTCTTTTCTATAGTTAGCACTAAGGGTATGTCTCCTCTGCTGAGACTATACCAAAAGAGCTATGCTAGCATAACCCTGCATTGTAGATATAACCTTTATTGATGGAAGGGGTTTTTCCGTTAGTATAAGAACATCACCTCTCCAAACAAGGTTAGTTACATTGATGGAAGCATTCTTCTGTTGACATAGGCTGTCTGCATTACAAACTTTGCTGATGCAAGTTATGTTGGCATAAAGTTGTTGCATTTAGTATATTGCGTGTGTGATCTTTCCGTTAACGTTGCATATACTCCCCAAGAGTGCTTTTCTGCATGCACAGTGTGGTGCACCATGAGTAGGTATCCCAGTATGCAGATTGTCACCGTCCAATGCACTGTGTTTTGGGAAATTTTGGGGCAGAAACTGAAGATTGCCACAGACTCGCAGGGACGAAAGAAAATGCAGGCCTGTTATTTACCAGGCTGCACGTGGCAACAGACTATATTGGTAAGGGATGCAAGGAGAGTATGGGTCACGATGCAAACTGCAGACACACACACTAAAATTAATCAATTTAAAGTTTTATTGGGGATAATTACAAGGGGTAAGGGAGGAGCGTATGATTAGCTAATAGAGTTAATGAAACTTAAAACACACAATGACTAAAATATCTACTAACAATATTTATAAACAAAGATGCAGCATTTAGTAATAACTGATACTTACAAATACAAACCAGGCCTAAAGTACCAACTATGACATCATAGAAGTGTCAGGGGACGGGGCCCAAAACCTGTTTGTGTTCGTTTCTGATTGGCACAAGCAAAGTTTACACCAAGTAGGGGAGCAGGTGCCTTAAAGTCTGGCTTTGCCCCCAAAAGGTGAGGAAATGCATATTGTGTTAGAATGCGTTCAACACTGAATGACAAAAGAAGAGGCCAGGGCAATACCGGTATGGGCAAGTGTTACAGGATGCAGACGGGAACTCATCTCAACAGAAACAAGTGGTGCAAGGGGTCAGCTTCCCAGCATGCAACTTTCCCCATCCCATAATGTCATTCAAGGTCTGTAATTTTCGTGCCTTTTTAAAAAAATTCTGGTGAACGTGCTCTCCCCTCCCCACTATCCATCATCTCTGACAGAAGCATGGAATCTGCACAGCTCTGTACTATTGTTGTGAGCATTGCAAGCACAAGATGCATGATCCTCTGGAATTTGCAGAGTCGCAAGAAGAACCGCATCAGTGGAGAGCATGATGATTTCATGGAGGACAGATTGCTGTGGGGCATAGTGAAAACCAATTCATGGTGGGTGTTGCTGGAGTTGGTGGGCTTCTGGGGCCAAGAAACAATTACTGACTGGTGGGATTGCATCATAATACAGTAGTACCTCAGTTACGAGCACGTTGGGAACGGAGGTTGTTCATGCTCTGAAATGTTCGTAACTCTGAACAAAACATTATGGTTGTTCTTTCAAAAGATAGCATTCACATCCCTATTTTGGCACCCAGCTCATCTTGCCCCACAGTACATCAACAGAAAGGGCTATTTTTCTATGGTTATGCAAGTGTTGATGGATCACCAGGGACACTTCACTGACATCCGTGTGGGCTGGTCACGGAAGGTGCATGATGCTCACATCTTTAAGAACACAGGACTGTTAAGAAAGCTGCAAGCAGGTACTTTCTTTCCTGACATGCGGATTAGCATTGAGAATATTGAAATGCCAGTAATGATCCTGTGGAGCTCAGCCTACCCTTGGCTTATGAAGCTCGACAGCATCAAGGAAAGATTCTGCACCTGCTGAGCCTGTAGTTGAATGACCGTTAAATGTGCTTTTTTGGTAGACTAAAAGGAGTATGGCATTGGTTACTCACAAGATTGGATCTCTGAGAGAGAAGTATCTCCATAATTATAGCTGCCTGCTGTATCCTGCATAGGATCTATGAGGCAAAGGGAGAAAAGTTGCTGCTGGGTGGAACGCAGAGGTGGTGTGGTTCTCTGCTGAGTTTGAACAGTGAGACACAAGGGGTATTAAATGAGCTCAACGTGGAGCTATATGGCTGAGGAAGGCCTTGAAAGAGCACTTTAACAGTGAGCCCCAGTAAAGTGTTTTGATGGACTGTGTTCCTCCTTGCCCTGCAATTCTGGGGCCTATTAGGAATGGGGGGATACTTTGGTGTATGTCTATGAATATACACTGTCAGTGCACCTATTAATTTTGTGGTGCTTGCTGTACATTTATAATTATTGCACTATCTGTCACTAATCCTATGAGTTATCACACTGTACAATAACAAGGAAGTGGGTGCTTTCAATACCGCTTGGCATTCTGTTGGGAATTAAAGATTACTTTCCAAAAAATACAATTTTATTGAGTAACATAACCAGTGTGCAAAAAAAAGAAATCTGTACAAATTAAAAGCTAATACATTAAAAACTTAATAAATTAATGAAACAGAACTTAACAAGGGGAAAGAACATTCATGTCCATTTTGGCTACTCATACAACAACTGTGGCTCTCACAGGTCAGTGTATATGAAACTGTGGTTGTCCTTACTTTATCCTGCTGTGGAGTGGTAGGGGTAGCAGGATGGATTTGATTTAAATCATGATTTAAATCACTAGTCAGGAAACTCCATTTAATCATGGATTTCTAAAGTGCATTCTTGTTGGTTATTATAACCTTAATACATATTCTTCACAACTCGTAGATAGATGTAGGTTTCATTTTTAGAAGATACACACTATACATTTTTAGTGATTTATTTTGAAAACTTTTCAGATTAGTTTTACAGGTATATCAGAAAATGAATGATTGTTTGGTTATTTCATTTACTAAAGATAATTGAAGCACATACTTAGTTCACCTCCCAATGACTACAGATCTCCAATTCAACAGCTAATCATTAATATGTGGAGGATTTTCTTGCCATGCTGTATTAGGAGAACATCACCAGGCAGACATTTAAATTGTTTTATTTAACTAAAACAACAACGTTATGTATTCTGGATTTTTTTCTTCAACAGCAAACCTATAATATTTTAACAAAACAAGCATATGCATTTTTGAATTTAAACATTTGAGTTTTTTAAAACCAGGTTTATTTTTGTTAAAATTCTTAACTAAAATAGTTAAATGAAATATTTAAAACAAAAAATAAAAATTAAATTGACTGTCAGCCAGGTCAACATGAGAAACTTAAAATATTGGCTTCTACAGCTAACTCAGTCGTCTTCACCGTCATTTTCCTGTTTGTTCATAATCTGGAAAAGAAAAACAAGCTTTCCTGCTTTTTCAGGTCCCAAACGATTTCTCAGTCCAAAGGAAGAAAATATTCTTTCTACACCAGCAGAAGAAGCTACTACTGTTAAGTGAGATTATCACTTCAACAGTCTCTGAATCCAAGTGCTTAAGTGACTTCCACCAGTTCACTGGTGTGACTTTCTTTAAAACATCAGAAAACATATTTCTTGAGTGGTTCACCATTAGCTCTGAAGTTTATTATAGTTGACATTATGGAGGGATGATTGCTGGATGTCCATGTCATAGCCAACTCCTCTTCTTCAGCAGTTAAGATTTGACCCTAATACCAAGTATTGAGAATATTTGCAAGAAAATGAGCTAGAAACTGTGCTTCTCCCATTTTTTTTAATGCTTGTAATTTAACTCTCTCATTGCATATTTCTCTTTTTAAGATTTCACTCAGTTCCTTTCAAATTTCAGCATCGTCAGCACTAAAACAGCAGTTTCCCTGCATTTTGTTCAAGGCTACAGAAATAGGTTTCAGGGTACTCAGCATGTGTTCAACATTTGTGTTAAACCCAATGTTGAGAACTTTGGTTGTGACAGTGACGTCTTTTTTTTCCCACTATTTTGTTCACAAACTGTCATGAGATTAGGTCAGTTCTTGATATAGTGCTCAAAACAGTCCACTACTGAGTTCCATCGCACATCTTGTGGGGGAGTTAGCTTGGTTCCTTCCACTTTTTTTCAGCGCAGCTGCTGCAAAGTGGTATTTTGCAATTTAAACAACATTAGCCTTTATTTCTGGAACACTGAAGTCTTTGGCTAGGAGGAGCATCAAATGAGCACTGCAAGCATATATTAGCTTGGAACACTCTTCTAAATTTCTTTTGATTAAAAAGCATTTATCAAAAAAATCTGATTTAAATGTAAAATCCTTTTTTAATTTTTATCCACCCTGAGGGGTAGGGATGTGTACCTTGATGCCATGTGGAACGCTGAGAGTGTATGTGTAGGGAGGTGCTAAAATGGAGTTCTCCATGGACGGTAAAGGGAGGGAGGCTTGTGATTGTTGAACCTGTAGGCTCTACAAGAGTCTGCAGCATCTGTTTGTTTGCTTCTGGAGAAGCCCATTATGTCTAGGTGCAATTCCCTTTCCTGCTGTGACTCCTGGGCCTTTCTCCTGGGCCTTTTTTCTGGTCTTGTCTGCTCCTTCCTTCTCCATGCAGTCTGCAGTAGTCACCCTCCAGGCCTTCTGCTCATGGTCTGATGTAGCACTTGCTCTCATGATCTTGCTGAACATGTCACCTTGAGTCCTCTTCTTTCTTCTCCTTATCTGGCATGGTTGCAATGGCAACAGCTAAAGATAAAATACAGAGGTACCATTTTCATTGTAAGCACAATGGAAAGCAAAAGTTAAGGTTCAGAACTCCCTTCCGTTGCTCCCCTAAAGTCTGAAATAAAACGTACTTATTGACTCTTCTGCTTGGGAGTGTTTGTGCACAGCATCACCCATAGCATCAGTCATGGTGAATATGGCCCACCAGGGGTGAAGGAAGGAAATGGATCATTCTGGTCACAATTGTTAACTCCACTGCTTAGGGGTCACGGAGACCAGAAGCGGCCCCTCCCCACTTAAAAATCCAGCAATTTTTTTGCAATACCTTTTCCTGATTGTCCAGCTTGGTATGCACACATAGCAGCTCTTTTGTTGTGTGCAACTTCCTGGCCAACCATTCTGGCTACGCACTCCAGATACGCTCTGACCTGAAGTAGACAGGAGACACTGGATCTCCTGGGACTGTGGGGAGAAGAAGCTGTGCAGGCATAGCTATGGGCCAGCTATAGAAATGTGGACGTCTATGAGCAGATTGCATGGGGGATTCAGGAAAAAGGGTACAACAGGGATTAGCAGCAGTGCCATCTGAAAGCCAAGGAACTGTGGTAGGCACACCAGAAGGCCATGGAGGCCAACAGTTAATCCAGTGTCGAGCCACAGACCAACTCTTTTTACCAAGAGCTATGTGCAGTACTTGGCAGAAACCTCACCACCACCTAGACCATGGTGGATAACTTTGCGGGGTCTCAGACACAGATAGTTATCTGCTCTTCATTCCTCTGAAGAGTTATACAGAGCAGTTTTTCTGTATGCAGTGATATCCCTAGAATCCTCCTGATAGATCCCAATGAAATTTTCATGGAGGTCCTCTGCAATCCTCTCCTGCAGGTTTCTAGAGATGGCAGCCTTATTTCTTCCTTTGCAGTTGGATACGTTCCCACACCTCTGCATGAACATGAGATAATAAAAGGAGTTGATGAATGGATTCAAGCAGAGCAAGGTAGGTGTGGATAGAATGATGGACAAAGAAGATGGTCGTAGGCCCGTTGTACACTAGAAACTTTGCTGGCATTGCGGTGTTGGTTAAGGGTGGTATGTTTTTTTTGGAGGCGTGTATACCAGCAAGAGCCGCATTGCAAATGCAGTGAATCTGGCATAAAAGTGCCTTTGCCAGTATAGCGTATCATGTTGCCGAACCATATAACCTGTACAAGCACTCTTTAGCTGGTATAAGCTCTGTCTACACTCGGAAGTTTTGCTGATATAGCTTTACTGCCAAACCTCTTCTGATGTAGATCTGGCCTTAGTAGCCGTTGGAGGAGGGTGATGTGGCTGTCATAGAGGCCAGAAAGGATTACAATAATCAAGATGGCTTGATTATTGCAACTTTCTATACTTAGGAGTGAAATCCAATACCCTGAGGAGGCTAAATTGGTCCAGAATGTAACGATTTGTCTGCTCAGTAATGCAGAATACCAAGAACACATCATCCTAAATCATAGCTTCCCACTCTGGTTCCCCATTGGACACAGTTCAGTTCATTTTCACTGTACTGACTTTTAAAGCCCTGCTTGGTGTTGGTGATCTTAGGTAGTTCATGCCTTTTCTATGGTGCTGAACCTCCCATGATGGCTTCACATAATTAGAAAAATGAAACTATTACCAAATTGGGAAAGACTCCTATATGCAGGTGAAAAGTCTTACAGGAGCCAGATGAAGGCTATCTAGCTTGTTTACAGACTAAAAAAGAATTAACTCTGCCCTGTCCAAGTTCAGAACTAAATGCAATAGCCCTCATTTCAATTTGGCCGCCTTTTGGTAACAATCATAATGCAGCAGCATACTTGCATCTCACATTACATTTTTTGGAAAAAATAGTCTATAACTGGTAGGTGCGGAAGAGACTTGTGTTAATTTCTTTGTGGAAGATGTTCTAATACTACAGTGATGGTCACTCTTGGAAAAACCCAGCCAGATAAATCCTGAGGGCCTAAATGAGTTTCACCTGTGTGGACCCAAAAAAAAAAAAAAGGCAGGACCTTAACTGTTCTGGAAATGGCAGCAGCAGGATTTGGATACAGCTTAGATGGGAAAAGAAAATGAGGGAGAAAGGAGTCTGAGAACTCCCATCTTACAGGCTGACTGAAAGTGGGGAGTGGAGAGGTTTTTGGAGAAATGATCAAGTGTTTTTATGCCATGTTGAGGTTGACAGAAAAATATATGTAAAAGCCTGTGTCCGAAGTTGTCCAAAGTATGTCAAAGATGATAAATCCAGTTTGACCTGTTACATAAAATAAGCAAAAGGCAGACTGTTACTAAATGGATGTGTATTGAGGTAAGAAAACTGACTAGAGGTCTTCAAGTTTCTGCTGTGGACACAGGTTGGAATAACAGTTAGCTGAGAGATTCCAGAAATAGAAAGAAGTGGACATAATAACTGAATTTGTCGTTTGATTGGGTCATCTTAATGGAGTGAAGTTGCTGCTACTTTTTCTGGGAGTCACTTGGTTATTTGCATAAGCTTTTGGATTGAATAGTTTTGAAGGAGGAACTTATTTGCAGTAAAGGGAACAAGCTTCACAGCACGATTGCCACTACCTATTGGGAACCAGGAATCAACCCATACCACTACTAGGCCTCTGGCTGGGTTTGGGGTAGTGAGTGTGGGAGCTTATAAAGGTGCAGAAATAGTGCTGTTTAGTGAGGAATATATCCAAACTGAAAGAGTTGTACAATCTCAGGAGTTTCCTCAGAGGCGTTCAGGGATCCGGAGCAGAAATGGAAGTTAGAATGAGCTAGGTTTGGGGGGGTCTTAGGATGGACTTTGCAGTTGGACAGAAGAATAAAAAAGCAGGAGGGTAGAGGAAAGAGTGGAGTGGAAGGATTCAGAACAGTCAGAAGAAAGTATGGGCAGGAACATACTGAGAGTTGCATGGAGTAAGTGGATTGGTGGTCACAAAGGGGTAGATTTGGGGCATAGCCAAAGCGGATGAGGTGGTGAGCAGAGTGGGAATGTGGAAATCAAGAGGTTAGAGAAGCAGAGTTTAGTGAATATGGTCAAATGAATGACTGACTATTTTAGCAAACAGAATTGTTGACCTAGGTTTCAGGGTGGTGGGAAGCTAAAGGGTCAGAAGGCTTCCATGATGTCCCAGTAATGGTTGAGGATTGTGAGGAGAGGAAGAGGAGGAGGATGTAGCAGGAAATTCAGAATTATGGCTGTTGGAGTAGTAGAAATGCCTGTAGTTAGGAGTGCTTTGAATTTCTTTCTCCGTCAAACTTCAGCCTTTTGTGCTGAAACTTAATTGGTGTTACTCCCTGGAAGTTTTCTGTCAGTGTAGGAACAGCTCTTCCCCAAAGGACATTAGCTACGTTGGCACATACAGGGGCTGGGGAAGAGGGGTGTTGGCATATTGGTTGATCGGGGTGGCTTTTTTTTCCTACACTCCTGACCAACATAATTATGCTGATATAATTTCTACATTGAGACCAAGCCAAAAATACCCTTGTGCAATCTTAATTCTCAGTTCATGAATGAATGGCTTTTGTAGCGGGCTGGTGAATATCCTTGTTTTTTAAAAGTGAGAGTCTGGAGGGGTTAATGTTGGGCAGGTGAGGAAGAATAAGGGAGGCAAAGGGCCATGGAGGGCATTGGGAAAAGGGACATGGGTAAGGCAAGTTGAGTGATAGGGTTGTGGGAAGAAGGGGCCACGAAGAGATGGAAAAATGTGGAGGATTGTGCTCATGGGAGGGCAGAGGAGTGAAGTGGTAAGGAAAAAGACAGGGTGGTGGATGGATTAAGAGTGTAATGGGAATACCTATCTCATAGAACTGGAAGGGACCTTGAAAGATCATCGAGTCCAGCCCCCTGCCTTCACTAGCAGGACCAAGTACTGATTTTGCCCCAGATCCCTAAGTGTCCCCCTCAAGGATTGAACTCTCAACCCTGGGTTTAGCAGGACAATACTCAAACCACTGAGCTATCCCTCTCCCCTATATACTTGGTGGAGGGGAAACTGGAGTAGGTGTTGGGAAGTGTTAGGAAAGGGGTTCTCAAATTGGGGGTTGGGACCCCTCGGGGTCGTGAGGTTATTACGTGGGGGGTTGCGAACTGTCAGCCTCCACCCCAAACCCTCCTTTGCCTCCAGCATTTATAATGGCATTAAATATATAAAAAAGTGTTTTTAATGTATAAGGTGGGTCGCACTCAGAGGCTTGCTATGTGAAAGGGGTCACCATTACAAAAGTCTGAGAACCCCTGTGTTAGGATAAGAGATTGGGTGGGGCAACAGATTGCAAAGGGCAAATGGAACCAGTTGGAAAGAAGTTCCGGGGGGGGGGGGGGGGAGTCCACAGCTAGGAAACTTCCCTCCAAGGGCTGAGTTTCTAAGTTCTAGGGAGTCCCTGTAAATGTTCTGTGGTGATTGCCTTGCACAGGAAGCCTCACATCCTTGTGGGAATGTTTCAGATCAGAGTAGTTTTTGTGGGTTTTTTAAAAGCATCTTCCTACACCCGAGTGTGTAATTGTATGGAATAAGGGTGCTAAGTAAGAACTGAGTGGGATAAAATAATGGCGATTAATGACCAGGGTTTCCATATATATTGTAGCAGCAATGTTTGATACGGAAACTATTTCTCCCCTCAGAATTGTCTGAATCTAAGCTTCCTTTTCTTTAAGTGCCTAGCTCCTGCTGCAAAGAAGTGTGTGTGTGTGTGTTTTTAAATTCCGAGTATGCACTGAATGTAATTAATACAGTGATATATCTGTGATGTTATGATTGTGATATATCATCTCATTGGAAGGTGACAGGGCCAGAAAGAGTTAATTAACTCTCAGACTGACCTGACCCATAGGTGAACCTTAAAGACTGGTTAGGAAGATATGTAAATGAATAGAGCTTTGAAATGCAAGTCTGCATTGTTAGAGGTAGAAGGGTAGATGTTTGCTCAGGGCTTGTGATGTAAGCAAACATGTCTTGTCTATTGCTATAGTTTAAATTCAAAGATCAAAAAAGGAATATTAACATTTATAATGATACTTGAGTGAAATAGTGTTATTGTCTATATGTCTCTTTGAAGGTTGTAGTAACCTGTATCTGAACTGTTTAATGGATAAATTACCCTGTGCTAATTGCCAGGATGTTTGGAAGAAGGAGAGTTAGGCCTTTTGTTTTCTCAGGCAGAAAGGCCGCTGGAAATGTATAAGAACCCTGGGACGTGATTCTACTTCATCTCAGATCTGCTTTGGGTTTCAAGAGGGGGAAACCTTAAGCCATAAGGATTGAGATCCCCAGTCACTGACTGGAGTCACCCTGAATATGGGCATTGGACTATAACCTATAGACTATATCTAAAAGGACTTTTGGCAACTACAAGCTCACCTCTGCTATGCATCTGAACCTCAAGAATTGAATTCAAGTCTGTATGTATGTTGATCTTTTAACCAACACACTCCCTCTTTTTTCTTTTTTAATAAATTTTAGCTTAGTTAATAAGAATTGGCTATAAGCGTGTATTTTGGGTAAGATCTAAGTTATAATTGGACCTGGATATGTGGCTGATCCTTTGGGATTGGAAGAACCTTTTCTTTTATATAATGAGATAAGATTTTCAGTAATCATCATATCTGACAGGTGTGTCTGGACGGATGCCTGAGGCTGGGTACTTTAAGGGAACTGCGTTGTTTGGACTTCTAAGTAACCAGTGAGGTACTATAGAAGCTGTTTTGTTCTGGCTTGGTAAATCTAAGTATTGGAATAACCACCAGCATTTGGGATTTGTCTGCCTCGTTTTGTTTGCAGTTCACTCTAATTGAGTGACCTCAGCTGGCTCCCAGGGGCAGCAGTCACAATCTCCTTGTCTAAGTGAGGCTGAAACAGTTACTCTGAGGGGTTTGAATTGCTTCTGTTCCTAGCAGTGGGGTGGTAACTGAAACCTAATGATGTCAATTTAAAATGTCAACTAAATAGCAATCGACTGCTAATCTCCATTCCACAGTTCCAAACTGCCCGTGATGCCTTCTTGGAGACTGAAAGTCTCAGGTGTCCTTTAGGACCTGCCTAGACTCACTAACAACCCACATGTGAAGTAGTGCTGTGCTGTTTTGCAGTTTTAGTGTTCTTTTTAATGTAATTTTTGTGTATATAGTTTTGTCAGTGACGTGCTTTCACAATACACCTGCATTCCAGAAACACCCAGCTCTTTATTCCCTTTCTGCTGACCCACTCTGAGTCTGGCATATCTTGTTCTTCTCTACTTTATATAAGGGCTGGGAAGGCCTTACCGTAGCTTCCTTTTTCAATGTTTAATGTACTTCAGGTGCTGCCTGTGATGGGGTCGGTCACAGAGACCCCCTTGGGACTATCACATGATGTGTTGAGACTACCTCTGAGCCTGTTTTCTCTGCCAGTTTGGGCCTCCAGAACCCTGCCTTGTTGAGCCAGACATGCAAGCCTGCTGCAACACAGATCCAGGGTCTGAACCATGCCCCCAAAGCTGCAGACTTAACTGAAAACAGCTTAAGAAGTGCTCCTGTCTCCAGCACCCGGACACCCAGCTCCCAGTGGGATCCAAACTCCAAATAAATGCGTTTTACTCTGTATAAAGCTTATACAGGGTAAACTCATAAATTGTCTGCCCTTTATAATACTGACAGAGAAATATGCACAGGTGTTTGCTCCCCCAGGTATTAATCACTTACTCTGGGTTAATTAATAAACAAAAGTGATTTTATTAAATATAAAAAGTAGGATTTAAGTGGTTTCAAGTAATAGACAGAACAAAGTAAGTTACCAAGCAAAATAAAACAAAACACGCAAGGCTAACTTAATACACTAAGGATCTAGTTACAAATACTAACTTCTCACCCTAGATGTTATCTCCAGTACAATCCTTTTCAGACCAGAGTAGTAGTTTATGGCCTGGGTGCAGCAATCACTCACACCCCTGTAGTACCAGGGCTGCCTGTGGGGGCGGGGGGGGGGGGGCGGCAAGTGGGGCAATTTGCCCCAGGCCCTGCAGGGGACTCCACTAGGATGTCGGAGGCCTCCCCGCCTCCGCCTTCCTCCATCCCCCGGCGCCTCCACATGCCACATCCAGGAGCGGCCCTGGACACAGCTAAAGTGGCATGGCTCGGGCGGGGCCTGAGCTCCTCCCTCTCGGAGCCACGTGGTAAGGGGGCGGGGCTGTGAGCTCAGGTCCCACTGGAGCCAGGCCGCTGCAGCGCTGTCCAGGGCCGCTCCTGTACACAGTGCACTGAGGCTCCGAGAGAGGGGAGAGGTGCGGGTAAGCAGCATGGTAAGGGGGATGGGGGGGTTGGATAAGGGGCAGTCAGGGGACAGGGAGGGGGCAGAGGTTCTAGGGGGATGGTCAGAGGATAGGGAATGGGGGGTTGGATCGTGGGCATTCTGGGGGTCTGTCAGGACTCGGGGGGGTGGATAGGGGTTGGGGCAGTCAGGGGACAGGGAGCAGGGGGGGTTCGTGGGGGGTGGGGTCCCAGGGTGGTGATTGGGGTGTCTTGGGAGGGCGGTCAGGGGACAAGGAGCAGGATGGGTTCGGGATTCTGAGGGGGGCAGTCGGGGGGGCAGGAAGTGAGTGGGGGTCGGATAGGGGGCAGGGCCAGGCTGTTTGGGGAGGCACAGCCTTCCCTACCCTAAAGCTCATTCAGCAGTTTGAGGCTTGCAGACAGCTATTTAACACAAAGAGCCAAGCTGTTATCTTTTCCCTTAGGGCTACCATCCCTTTCACTTCACAAATGCCAAATTAAAGTCTACATTTAATTTCAGTACCACAGGGAAATTCATGTGAGGGGAGGGTAGCTTTATTTAAAATTAGCCACTTTAGATTAACAGTGATAGAGCCAAGAGATCCATGGGGGAGGGATCGCATGAGAAGAGCAATATCCTACACCATCTACCTCCTTCCCAACCCTACCAAGGGGGACCCCCCCCTTGCATTCCCCGAGGCTCCAGAGGGGTTAATTCAGTGGTTCTCAAACTTTTGTATTGGTGACCCCTTTCACATAGCAAACCTCTGAGTGTGACCCCACCCATATAAATTAAAAACACTCTTTTATATATTTAACACTATTATAAATGCTGGAGGCAAAGCAGGGTTTGAGGTGGAGGCTGACAGCTCACGACCCCCAGTAATAACCTCGTGACCCCCTGAGGGGTCCCGACCTCCCAGTTTGAGACCCTCTGGGTTAATTTAATTTTACTACCATGTGTCCATTCACATGCATGTGCTATTTTGAGCATTTCAGTTTTGACAACATAGGCTCGTCCCAGATTCTGGAACAAGCTCAAATGCTCAGTTCGTGGAGTATGTACATAGTCTATACCAGTGGTCCCCAACCTCTTTGTGGCCAGTAGCACATTCATGTTTTCAGAAGAGTGTGGCGGGCACCAACAATTACTCACATACAGGGCCAGCTCCAGGAACCAGTGGAGCAAGCACGTGCCTGGGGCAGCACATGCTACGGGGCGGCATTCCGTCCATTCTGCAGAGTCGGAGCATTTTTGTGTGTGTTTTGTTTTGCTTTTGGTTTTTTTTGGTGCCAGTTCTGAGCAGTGCAGAGAGAAGTTGGAGAGAAGCTGGGAGGACAGAGAACACTGGCGCCTGCAGCCTCGGAGTTCTCTGTCCCTAGCAGGTGCGGGGCCCCAGCTTCTCTCCCTTGCTGGGCACTAGGCGGGCCCTGCACCTGCCAGGGACAGAGAACACTGGCAGTCGCAGCCTGCAGCCCCTAAGTTCTTTGTCCCCGGCAGGCGCGGGGCTGCGGCTTCTCTCCGGCTTAAGCCGTGGCCCCGCGCCTGCCAGGGACCGAGAATACCTGCAGTCTGCAGCCCCGGAGTTCTCGGTCCCCGGCAGGTGCGGGGCTGCAGCTTCTCTCCCCTGCTGGGCACTAGGCAGGCACACATAAATGCCCCGGCGGGGGCCATGGTGCCCACTGGCACCGCGTTGGGGACCACTGGTCTACACTAAAGACAAACTCACAGTAACTGTCTCCAGTTTGAGAGGGATCCCATGGAGCCAGTCTCTAGGAAACAGATAAATTCATGGAGGTTAAGTCCATTAGTGGCTATTAGTCAGGATAGGTAGGAATGGTGTCCCTAGCCTCTGTTTGTCAGAGGGTGGAGATGGATGGCAGGAGAGAGATCACTTGATCATTACCTGTTAGGTTCACTCCCTCTGGGGCACCTGGCATTGGCCACTGTCGGTAGACAGGATATTGGGCTGGATGGACCTTTGGTCTGACCCAGTATGGGCATTTTTATGTTCTTATGTTCTAACCTAAATGAACCCAAAGTTATGGAGACAGATATGAGTCAAGGAAGCCAGCAGAGTATCAGAAACCTGGAAAAATCTCTGACAGGATGGGCTCAGGCGTTTGGTCACAAGCTGAGGTGGTTCAAAAGTTTTGGATTTTTTTTAAGCAGAATTTTGTATTGTTTCTTTAAACAATCAAACCAGCAAGCAGCAAATATTTGACTACACACTTCTGAAACCCCAAACCATATTCAGGTTTTGGCAGACTAATTTCAGCTTTTCAATTAAAAAAAACCACAACAAATTTTGAAAGAAAACAGACATTCTGTGGGTTTTTTCTGCTTTTTAAAAACCCCTAGTTTTTGATCCAAAAAAAGTTTTGACGGAAAATATTTGTCCAACGCTTTTAATGAGCTTTAGTGCCTTTTAGCACTAGCTGATGCTGAGACTCATTGATACCCTGTAAAGGTGACTTGAAAAGAAGTTTTCTCAAAACTGGCTTTGTGCCGAGATGCAGAAGGTTTTTAAACGTTTATTTTTCCCAGGGCCGCCAGGAGTGGGAGGGCAAGTGGGGCAATTTGCCCCGGGCCCCACAGGGGCCCCCATGAGAATATAGTATTCTATAGTATTGCAACTTTTTTTTTTAATGGAAGGGGCCCCTGAAATTGCTTTGCCCCAGGCCCCCTGAATCCTCTGGGTGGCCCTGGTAGTTAGTCCTTTGTTCCAGTTTCTTTCAGGCATCTCTTTGGGGTGAAGAGGCCATCTCTTGAGCCAGCAGAAAAAAACTGGAGAGACTTCCAGGGCCTTTTATATTCTCTCTCTTGTGGGCAGAAACTGCTTTGTTCTTCTGTACAAAATCACAGCAACAAGATGGAGTTTGTAGCCACCTGGACAGGTCACATGTCCATGAATGATTCAGCATTTTGCAGGCAGATGCCATTGTTTACATGTTAGTTTGAAAGTTCCCAGGAAAGCCCAGATGTGGATTGGTGTCTCCCAAAGTCCATTGTTAGTTAAGTACTCCCAAGTTACTTGAATAGACTCTTCACACTATATTGGCCAAACCTCCATTATGTATTTCCTACAGCAAACACTTCAAATACAAGTATAGAGCTCAGAACTTCAGATATAAAAATGATACATGTATACAAATAGGATGAATATATTCAGTAGATCATAACCTTTGCAGAGATATGTTAGATGACATATCTAGCATAAAGCATATTCCAGTTGTCATATTTACACTCAGAAGCATATTTCCGTAGACATATTGAGTGCAACGTTACACTGCCCTTTATAGTTAGCATATACCTTTATCTTCTGCTGTCTCACTTTGGTACAGTTCGTACAAGTTTTCTATACGTACAGCTACTGGCTATTGGTGGACAGGTGCCAGGGTCAATATTAATTTTAACAATTTTAATTTTCTGAAGGTCCTGCAGTACTAAAAAGATTCTGTTTTAAAAAAAAAAAAGCCATTGTGATTACTTCATCGCATATCATCATTAAATAATTTTGACGCTTCAGTTGTGTATCAGTGAAGACCATGCCCCACATGCTTACAGACAGAGGGCAGAGTGTAGTCTGCAGGAATCTGATGGTGATGGGTAAGTAGGAAAGAACCTGGTCTGATTCTTCCAAAGCTCTTTGCAGAGCTGACAGTTAGTAAAACTATCTTCTTACTTGTGATACTGAGTCATTTTGACAATTGTTTTATTGAAACAGGAAGCCTAGTGATGCCATTTTTACACAGCCACTTTTCAGAGTAGAACTGTACTTTAGCCTTCGATTTCCTGACTTGAAAACACCCTTACAACCACAGGGCCGCATCTGATAAGGTTTTACAGGCGATATTTATTTTTGACCTTAACTCTAGCTCAGTGAGGTTTTTGTTTCTCTGGGAAATTAATAAGTAAAGGAGGATAAAATTCATAATTCTAAAACAACTGTGCTACTCATCTGCTTTTTGAAATTTGTCTTTATAGACAATTAGGAAGTACTGGTTTGTTTAAAAATGTTATTGATAAAGAGCAGGTAGGGGAATATGTAGGAAACTTGACTCTCTATATATCTATATCTGAATCTAAGTTAGCAGCTCTCAGTCATGTGCATCAGAAATTACTGAGAAATGAATATCTTAAACTGCTGCCAGATCTTTGTCATGACTTTTGAAACTGGGTGAATATTGGAGAAATGAAAAGGGCATTTGGGAATTAATTTCAATCTCTTGCTCTTTTTATTTTCTTTTTTTAAAAGACCTTGGAAAGAAAAACAACAACACTGAGGCTCTAGGATGAAATTCACTTCTGTGCAGAGGGGCAGCATAATGCTTATGTTCCACTTTAACCCTCCTGCATTGTATGCATGTGACAGATACAGTGCTGGAGCACTAGTTGGAACACTGACAAAACAGACCCTCTTGGTCTAGGCTAGGAGGTTGAGTTCTGGTCTTACCTGTGTCACTGATGATGATAAATCTGTGCCCTTCTTGTAGAGAAGGTTTCATAGCCTGACCTCAGGAGGCAGTCAAGTATTGTTTCCCCCAACATGTTTACAGGTGAGGTAACTGGGGATCTGAGACTCTATTGTTCATTTTTTAATCACTTCTGGCAGAGTAAGAAATAGGACCCAGGTCTGTAATGTAGCAGACCTAACTGAATGACACTTACCTACCTATACTGCCTCACAGAATGAATGACAAATGTGAGCTTGCCTGTGTCTCTTTAAAATGGGGCTACTCCTTTATACCCTCCTTCACAAAGCCTTTTGAAAATATTAATGTGCATTTTAAATGCAGATATCAAGCAAATAGCAACTTAGAAATCCTTTCAGGCCCTGCTCTAAGCTCTAGACCATACTGCCCTCTAAGAGCTAGGAACAGAACCAAAGAATCTTGTTACTACTGTTCTCTTGCTGTCGTAGGAAATAGTTGTACAATCTGTTTGGGGGGAGAGTGTTGCATACCTTCTAGTGGCTGGTCCTCAATGATTGTGAAGAAAACCTTGACAATGTGAACAGAGCACTGCTTACCACCCTGCTCCTACTGTGACTCATCACTTCCCCAATCCCCACTCATTCCCTGCTCTTGGGAATGGGAGGAGGGATAGCTCAATGGTTTGAGCATTGGCCTGCTAAACCCAGGGTTGTGAGTTCAATCCTTGAGGAGGCCACTTAGGGATCTGGGGCAAAAATTGGTCCTGCTAGTGAAGGCAGGGGGCTGGACTCGATGACCTTTCGAGGTCCCTTCCAGTTCTAGGAGATTGGTATATCTCCAATTATTCTTTGAGGTGAATAGCTGTCCATGAGGCAGAGGAGGTGAGTGAAGGGGGAATAGTGGGTAGAAGAGGCATATGGGTAGAAGAGGCATGTGTGCAAAAGGTTGGATGTGGGGAAGTGGGACTGGAGGGGAAGTCCAGTGCCTCAACACTGCATTGATTACACTCCATCCATTTTTTAAATGTATTACAGTGAAAATGAAAAAAAAAATTGACAAAGTTCATTGCCATGTAGATAGTGTTAATAATCTGAAAAAGTGGAGTGTGCTAAAAATTTTAATCAGATATGCTCACAAGGAGAACTTCTGGAGTACTTAAAAAGGTCAGTCTCTATTCCTCTATTGAAGTTTAGTAATGCCAGAGAATGTGAACAACATTGAACTGTAGACCTGATAAGACACCCATGTAAAGTTTTGTTGAAACATGTTGTCAGTTTGGTTTCCTCACTGGAGTAGAAACCAGGGTGGCAGTCTTTGCCCTGAGGATCTTATGCAAGCATGTGATAGAAGTGCAAAGGGAAATTTTATATATGCTTTGTAGATTGAGACACAGCATTTGATTAAAATCCAACACAGGATACTACCTATTCTTGAGAATGTAATTGATTCTCAAGATAAAAAGCTTGTATTTGGGGACCAAAGGCAGCAAAGTGAATGAAATCTGAATATTGCAGCATCAAGGCTGCATTCTATCTCCAACTGTTTAACATATAGGTAGGAAGGTATAATGAGGTTTAGAAGACACCTATTGGGGCATACAGGTCTACATATCAACAAGATAAGGTACATCAATAATCTGCTTTGCATTGCTTCAACTAGGGAAGAACTTCAGAACATTATTGCCATGAACAATATCAGCAAGAAATATGGAATGAGGAAATATAATGATAATAAGTAAACATAGTGATGCACAAAGTAGGTAACACCTGTACCTTGGCAGTTGAATGGTGGAACAAGCGAATAGATATCCCTGTTTAGGGAGTCTTACAATATCAGATGGAAGATGTGACAAAGTAATTGAGACGAATACAGCTTGCAAAAATGTATTCAGTAATTTTCAAAGGCTCCTACATTATTGAAAGTTAAAACTGAATATTTGCACTTGATTGCTGAAGGGCTACATGTGGTCAGCTCTCCTGGATGGATGTGAGAACTGGACACTAAAAAAGGACACAGATCAAACTTGGAACATTTGAATTTTGGTTTTCTAGAATAATGTTTAGTTAGTTGGATAATGAAACCTATGAAAAAAGAGGTGATGAGAGAGATGAATTTAAAAGGAGCACAGTGACTTGATCCTAAGTAAAGGAACATCTTTTTGTGGACACATAGCTTGCTGATCCCTGAGTGACTCACTTCCAGCACTCTGACTCTTATGCAGAATCACAGGCAGAAGAAAAAGAGCCAATTATATCAGAAATATCACCAGATGGACTGGCACTCAAAAGAGGGTGGAAGGTAGATAAGGTAATATCTTTTATTGGACCAATTTCTGTTGGTGGAAGGGAGAAGCTTGTGTCTTTCATGTTGTGAGACCAACGCAACTACAACAACACTGCAAAGAAGAAAACTGGACAAGCAATGGGGAAGGGGAACACACCTTCCTGCAACTTAAAACAGAAAATGGAGATTTCACTGCTCTACAGCCAAAATGCTTCTGAAATAAATATAGTCAAACTTTACTAATTCTGGATCACTGAGAACGAAAATGGTGCTTAAAATTGTTGATTGGCTCTAGTTTTCAAGTTATGCTATTGGGTCAGTATAGACGACCCTTGACTTGGGAATAGCGGAGGATAAGTGAGTTATAAAGGGAAGGGATCTCAATTTAAACCAGAAATGACTAAAATACATCTTTGACTGGATCTATGAATAAATCTATGGGTTTGGACAGTACTTGCTTTTTAGGCAAACAATGAATGATGCAATCTGAAGCTGGTATTGCATCATACATGATATGAATTGCATCATGTTATTCCTAGAAGTCATGGATGATGCAATCATAATGAAGCTTACATCACTCTGCTGAACAAATTGCCCTATATCAGCTCTAGAAATCATACAGTGTCGTGCTCTCTTATTTGTCAGTGTTTGCAAAATCAAAGGGACACATTTCTGTTTAGCCAAAGTGAGCAGAGATGCCTCGTACTTGTGTGAACAGTGCAGATAACTTCTGCTATGTTTGTGGTGAAGTGACTTTTGCATCACAAAAGCACAGTATAACCACTATGATTAAGAAAGCCTATCACCTTTATTTTGGCTGCAAAATTGGAGATCAGGACAAGAGGTGGGCCCCACACATATGCTGCAACACTTGTGCAACAAATCTTCGCCAGTGGTTGAACAGGAAAAGGAAATCTATGCCTTTTGCAGTGCCAATGATTTGGAGAGAGCCAACAGATCATACCAGCAATTGTTACTTCTGCATGGTGCCTCCAGTTGGGAAAGGTGTGTCAAAGAAGAAAAAGTGGATGTGCATTATCCAAACATTCCATCAGCTATACGCCCAGTACCCTACAGAGGAGGACTGCCGGTTCCTGATGCACCAGAATCATTCTCACTTGAGTCAGACGAGGAAGAGGATGAAACTTCTGGTCCTGAACCATCAATGTCACAGGACCCACATTTTCTCCCATCCTCCTCCTCTGAACCACACCTCATAACACAAGGTGAACTGAATGACCTTGTCAGGGATTTGGAACTACCCAAGAGTAAGGCAGAGCTGTTGGGCTCCAGACTACAGCAGTGGAATCTCCTGGTAGGTGATGTTAGGATTTCCATGTTCCGTGACCGTCAAAAGGATCTTGTCCCATTCTTCTTCATGGAAGGTGATCTTGTAGCCTGCAACAACATTGATGGTGTTATGGCAGCCCTCAACATCGTTCACGATCCAGATGAGTGGAGACTGTTCATTGATTCATCGAAGACGAATCTTAAAGCTGTTTTACTGCATAATGGCAATGTTTTGCCATCAGTTCCAGTTGGTCATGCAGTCCATATGAAGGAAACCTATGACAACATGAAACAACTTTTGAGGTGCATAAACTATGACCAACATCAGTGGCAGCTTTGTGGCGATTTGAAGGTTGTTGCTCTCTTGCTTGGTCTGCAGACTGGATACATAAAGTACTGCTGTTTTCTCTGCGAATGGGATAGTCGTGCAAGAGATTCCCACTACATCAAGAAAGATTGGCCACTCCGACAGTCATTGGAGCCTGGGAGGAAAACTGTTCAGCATCCACCACTTGTTGAATCAAGGAAGATTTTGTTACCACCCTTACACATCAAGCTGGGTCTGATGAAGAACTTTGTCAAGGCCATTGACAAAACACAAGCAGCTTTCAAGTACCTCCATGGAAAATTTCCAAGGTTAAGTGAAGCTAAGATAAAGGAAGGTGTCTTTGTTGGTCCTCAGATTCGTGAACTTCTTCGAGATGATGCATTTGACCATGCACTGTGTGGCAAGGAAAAGACGGCATGGAAAGCCTTCCAGTTAGTGGCAATACATTTTCTCGGAAACAACAAGGCAGACAACTACAGGTTGTTGGTGGAAAACCTCCTCAAGGCATACAAAAGCCTTGGTTGCAACATGTCACTAAAGATACATTTTTTGCACTCTCATCTAGTTTTTTTTTTCCACTGAACTGCGGAGCAGTGAGCGACGAGCACGGCGAGCGATTTCACCAGGACATTGCAACAATGGAGAAACGCTATCAGGGCAAATGGAGCCCATCAATGCTTGCAGACTATTGCTGGACAGTGACAAGAGATGCTCCATTTAATGAATACAAGAGACAAGCCAAGAAGCACCGAGTAGACACTGAATAGGACTAAACTATGTACGTAATAGTTTTTGCCTTTTGTTTCATAATAAATTTTATTTATATAACCCTTTTGCTGATTTTTAAAGTGTTGCATAAACAGGACAGGTGAAATATCATGTAAAGCAACCATAAACACATGAAAAGACCTAGGTTTACAATTTATGATTAAAACTCTATCTACACAATATACGTAGACATAAAATGTAAAAACTTACATAACTTAGAAACAGTAGCCAATCAGTTGTTTTAATTGTCATTTTTGAATTCAGCACATCAAAATACATAATAAATAGCACATTTTATCTCTGAAGCAGACGACTTCTCAAAAATTGTAGACCAGTGTAATTGTTGAGAGGTCTCAGGAGTGGAGGAAACTGAGGAGTTGCTGAAACAAGATATGCTGTGTTTAAAACTTTTCTCCTGGGGGGGAGAATTTTATTGATACCCAGTATTTTTCTACTCAGTGTTTTGCAGGGATGAATTAGGCATTTGGGGCAAAGGGAGGTACAGATCTATGTTGAGGGTGTGGATCCTCACACTGCCATGCTTGCATAGCTCTCAAGGCTTCCCCCCCATCTTAATGCAGGTCCAACCTGTGTGAAACACCACCCTGGACATGTCTGGGCCCACCCTTATGCCCCAGCATGTAGGTATGACATCAGGTACTTGTATATTACCAAAGAAACCCCTAGAAAATTGTACACAAAAAACAATGAAACAAGGTTGCTGAACACAATATGCGTGACACAGTCACAAATGCAAGGAAGTCAAAATCTACCTAATACATATGATCTCTTCCCTAATTCACAGGCACCTTACCACTATCCTAACTGAACTCCACAGATCACACCACAACTACCAAACATTCAAACCTCTACCCTAGAATAGTTTATCACATTTACCATCAGGCAGCCATGACTGCATTGGTTACAGTAGGTTCACATTCTCAAGGTGTTATTTACAACCATGAGGAACATTGAAAGCTGCACCTGCAGAAGAGGCTACTGCTGTCAAAAGCTGGTTTAACACCTCAACAAATTCTGGTTCCAGGTACTTAGACGGTGATTTCCAGTTCAGTGAAATCACTTTCTTTTAAAACTTTGGCAGCAAACAAGTACTGCTTAATTATTTTAAATTTAAAATAAATTATTTTAATTAGGGCTGTCGATTAATCACAGGTAACTCACGCGATTTAACTCAAAAAAATTAATCGCAGTTAACAAAATTAATCACACTGTTAAACAATATACTACAACTGAAATGTATTAAATATTTTGGATGTTTTTCTACATTTTCAGATATATCTATTTCAATTACAACATAGAATACAACATATACAGTGCTCACTTCAAATATTTGTAATAAAAAATATACTGTGAAAATGATAATTCACCTCACAAGTACTGTAGTGCAATCTCTTTATCATGAAAGTGCAACTTACAAATGTAGGTTTTTTTGTTACATAACTGTATTCAAAAACAACAATGTAAAACTTAGAGCCTACGAGTCCCTCAGTCTTACTTCTTGTTCAGCCAGTTGCTAAGAGAAATGTTTGTTTACATTTTTGGGAAAAAATGCTGCCCACTTCTTAATTATAATGTCACCTGAAAGTGAGAAAGCATGGCACTGTTATAGCTGGTGTCGCAAGATATTTATGTGCTAAATGTACTAAAGAGTCGTATGCCATTTCATGCTTTAGCCATTGTTCCAGTGGACATGCTTCCGTGCTGATGATGCTTGTTAAAAAAAAAAAAGCATTAATTACATTTGTGACAACTCCTTGGGGGAGAATTGTATGTCTCCTGCTCTGTTTTACCCACATTCTGCCATATATTTCATGTTATAGCACTCTCGGATGATGACCCAGGACATGTTGTTTGTTTTTAAGAACACTTTCACTGCAAATTTAACAAACCAAAGAAGATACCAATGTGAAATTTCTAAAGATAGCTATAGCACTCGACCCAAGGTTTAAGAATCTGAAGTGCCTTCCAAAATCTGAGAGGGGTGAGGTGTGGAGCATGCTTTCAGAAGTCTTAAAAGAGCAACACTCTGGTGTGGAAACTACAGAACTCAAACCACCAAAAAAGAAAATCAACCTTCTTTTGGTGACATCTGACTCATGATGATGAAAATGAACATGCGTTGGTCTACACTGCTTTGGATGGTTATCAAGCAGAACCTGTCATCAGCATGGACACATGTCCCCTGGAATGGTGGTTGAAGCATGAAGGACATATGAATCTTTAGTGCATTGGGCATGTAAATATTTTGTGACACTAGCTACAACAGTGCCATGCAAACACCTGTTCTCACTTTCAGGTGACATTGTAAACAAGAAACAGGCAGCATTATCTTCTGCAAATCTAAACCAACTTGTTTGTCTGAGCAATTGGCTGAACAAGAAGTAGGACTGATTGGACTTGTAGGCGCTAAAGTTTTACATTGTTTTATTTTTGAACTCAGGGTTTTTTGTACATAATTCTACACTTATAAGTTCAACTTTCATGATAAAGAGATTGCATTACAGTACTTCTATTGGGTGAATTGAAAAATACTATTCCTTTTGTTTTTTACAGTGCAAATATTTGTAATAAAAGTGAGGCACTGTACATTTTGTATTCTGTTGCAATTGAAATCAATATATTTGAAAACGTCCAAAATATTTAAATAAATGGTATTCTATTGTTTAACAGCCAATTAATTGTGCGATTAATCATGATTAATTTTTTTAATCGCTTGACAGCCCTAATTTTAATAAATCATTGAAATGGTTCATTGTAGGCCTTAACACATATTGTCATAATTTCATTTTAAATACATTTTATTTAAATGAAACATTTATTTTTTAAAATAAACTGTACAAAAAAAAAATCTCGACCTTGGTGAATGGGGCTGGGTGTGGCACTGACACAATCATTTCATTAATTTTTTTCCTTGGAAAAGTACTGACCTGGTTTAGGTACCTAACTCCAGGAGAGGACTCTCAGCTGTGAATCCCAAATGGAGATAGGTGCCACCCTCTGGCCAAGATATAGATGCTTAAGTCCTTTTGAGGTGTGGGGGTTTAGGCCTCACCATTCTTTGTCATTTCCTATTGTCTAGTTTAAGCAGCTCCGCAGGTAGGTTGTTGGCTTTTGTGAATCCCATTCTTGTGTACCTAACTCCCTCCCCCTTGTGGTGTATAGAGCAGGGGTCAGCAACCTTTCAGAAGTGGTGTGCCGAGTCTTCATTTATTCACTCTAATTTAAGGTTTCGCGTGCCAGCAATACATTTTAATGTTTGTAGAAGGTCTTTCTATAATATATAACTAAACTATTGTTGTATGTAAAGTAAATAAGGTTTTTAAAATGTTTAAGAAGCATTCATTTAAAATGCAGAGCCTCCCAGACCGGTGGCCAGGACCCGGGCAGTGTGAGTGCCGCTGAAACTCAGTTCGTGTGCCGCCTTCGGCACTCGTGCCATAGGTTGCCTTCCCCTGGTATAGAGAGTCTAGTTGCCTAACTCAGAGTTATGAACTCCACGAAGTTGCTAGGTGCCTAACTGTTAGGTGGTGCTATGCTGCGCATTGAATAACTTAAGTCCCTCTTGTGAATCCCACCATTACTTGCTACACCAAGAATCTCCTTCATTGGGACAGTTGTGGACTCTCAAGGGAAAAACCTTTCTTCTAGAGGAAAGAGACTTGAACATTGTCAGCTGTACTCAAGACTTTGGGAGAACTCCAACCAGACAGTCATCTTCTTCCTCAGACTGATGAGCCTCATGGCCTCAGCTGCATACATGACTCTGTATGCTTGGCTCAAGAAGAGAGCTCTGCGGCATTGGCAGTTAATGTTTTGCTAGCCAAGTTCAGACATGGGCTTGAAATTGACTCATCCAAGAGAAGTTACTCCTATCCCTCTCATGGTGGATACAGAATCACAATGTCCTGAAAGGAGTAACATTCAACCTCCCCCCACCCCCGCCCCCCCAGCTCTATCAGCAACTATTCCTGCTGATACTCCCAAGAACTGAGGGCAGTTCACTGGGTTCTCAAGCCTTTCCTTCCTTATTTGCAACATGAGGCAGTCCAAGTTATGTACAACACAAGCCATGTACTATGTGGACAAGAAAAGAGGAGCTTATTTCACTTAGCAGGGCAAGGAAGCTGTGGGACTGGTGTATTAATCACAATTACCTCATTGCACTGCATCTGATGGGCAAAACAACAACCTATCAAATGAACTGAGCATGGGTGGAAGAGAAGAGCCTGAATGGCCTCTAAAGGTATCAGTGATGGACAAGATCTTTGCTCTCAGGAGTTATCAAAAAAAATTGTATTAAGTCAAAATGTCAAATGCCTGAGGTTCTGCTCAAGAACCCATTCCCATTCCCAGGTCCTACTTAACTATGGAGTAGGTTTCCTCTGTGCTTTTCTTCCATTTACTCTCATCCAAAGAGTAATAAAATAAATATAAAACAAGGCAAAGACAAAATAATTTTGATTGCTTCTGATTTCCAGACGTGCATGTCTCTAGATAGGAGCATTGACCTCATTCTGTGAGCATAGACCTGTTGTCTCAGAACAGCCAGATTTGTCGTCTGGATCTTCATAGGCTTCTGACAGATCTAGAGAGGTCCTATTCACTGGAAGTGCAGCATGTCTTGATAAATTTCAGGAAGCAATCTATTCCCAAATGCTGTGACCTTAGGGAAAAAGTTTCAAGTCTGGGTATCCTAGTCCCAACCTCAGCTCTGATCCAGTGTATACTTGAAAGCATGCTTCACCTGAAACTTTATGGTCTCTCAGTTGTCTGTGAAAGTTTATTTAGTAGCTACATCTGCTTATCACATACTAATTGATAATGGAACTTTTTACTGTGTCATAAGCAAATAGAGATTTAAGGGTCTAGTGGACATCTATCCAGCAGTCAAAGGTACAGCTCTATAATGGGATCTTACTGAGTAAAAACTAGGTTTTTCTCCTTTTGAGCCTCCGAACAAATGTTTGCTGTTTCACCTGTCAATAAAAACAATATAGCTAAGGTTGTGAGAAAGTAGTGATTGTTTGGTTCAAAAGTTACAGCTACAGTTTGGCCCACACCAAAACTGCAACTTTAACAATGTGCCAGGGCGCAACACCTCTCAAATTTGTGGCAACTATGAAAAGTTGCAGTGTATGTTTAAAAGTTATGGTTTCTGCAACAAAATTGTAGCCTGTGATTTTCTTACACCTTTAATTATAACCATAACATCTGTCAGAGTGGGTGACCTGCTGTAAGCCCTGATTGTGGAAAAACTGAAGTGTCAAAGACAAAGTGTTCTCCATTCCTCCAAAGCATGGTGGCACTAGAGCTTTTCAAAGAAAAGTCTAGTAGAATTTAACAACATTGGCTATCTTTCCCTAGCGTCATTCTCAGAAGTGGCTGAACAGTTTTGTCCTAAGTTCTCAAAAAATATTCATACTGAGGCAGACATGCAGCATGGAAAATTTCAGTCCAAATAGTTGCAATTTGGCAAAGTTAAAAGCATCGGAAAAGAGTGTCTTAATGAGAAGTATCAGGCAATCTTATTAGGCAATGCTATTGCCTATTTTTATATACATTTTATTTAAATAAAATGTGCCCAGTAGAGGGGGTTCAGAAACAAGCATCAGAGACATGAACAGACTTCCATATGAATAGTTTGAAAGACTAAGTGTGTTTAGTTTACATAGGAGACAAGTAAGTGTACATGATAAAGGTAAACAAAATAAAGAATGGTTAGAGAAGGTAGATCTATTTTTTTCCTTCCTTTTAATACAAGAACAAAGAATGTTCAACAAATTATAGACACTTTTTTATATTAGAAAATTATTACAACCAACATGGAGTGATTCATGATTAGACCTGATGGATAGAGAGAAATTAATCACTGACCATGACTTGGTTTCATTTGTTTTTTGTAAGCAGAATACACTCCCAGCCAGTGAAATATATACTTGATGTTTTAAAGGGCCCATGTCTCAAAACTAAAAATAGATTATGATCAAAACTGATTTGGGAGCAAAGAATTTGAATACAGAAGTGTGAACAAAAAAAGGAAGTTTAAGAACACCTTATTAGATTCCCAAATAGCCACAATTCTTCAGTTACAGAAAAATGTTACTTTGGTTAAAAAAAAAATTAAGAGGATGTGTGGAAACAGCAGTAAATATATAAACAAATGGAAAAAGTTGGTAATAAACAGGGATTACAATATTTTTTTTAAATGCAGGTAATTGATAAGGGAACTTAAAGGTATTGATTAAATATCTGTGGCCAATAGGATTAAAGAAAAAAGGTATTTTAAATATATATCAGGAACAAAAAGAATCCCAACATTGGTCTAGATCGGGGTAGTCAATAAACGGGTTGCAGGCCAAATCCAGATTGCCAGATGCTTTAGAACGGGCAGCAAAATCTTATTTACTTATTTTTTTTGTATTTTTCTTTGGCATTTGGACCTTGACAAAAAATAATCGATTACCCCGGTCTAGAGCCATATCTACATTTGGTGATGCAGTTGTCAATCATGCGGAAGAGTTTTATATATTTCTGCTCTGTATTTGGAGCAAATTAGATGATTGATATAACAGTAAATACTTTCTATTCCAACAGTAACTAAGGAGGATGTTAAACAGCATCTATTAAAATTAAACAGTGACTTGCAGCCACAGAGCCAGCTCCCAATTGGGCCAGATTTTGGAAATTGTTCAGCACCCAGAAGCTCCCATTGTTCTCACTGATTCCTCCTGAACTCCTGCTAAATTTAATGAGAACAATGGAAGTTTGTTGAGTGCTGAGTACTTTTGAAAATCTGGCCACTTCATTTAGGTGACTGGGTTGCCTCTGTAATGCTCCATATGGCCCATCAGAGCAAGACTCCCCCAACTGCAGGTCTCTGCTGGTAGGTCAAGATCTCTGTGAGGTCCGAGATAGAGGTGCTTTGGCCCTCCTGCCAAGGAATACTTCAGTTGTACCCCTTCTGGGTATGAAATAAGAAACCAAAAAACCCCATAGCTCAAAACAGGATTGTCCAATAAACCCTCGGTGGCACTCTGCCTTTCTGCTATAGAATCCTAGACAATTAGGCTTGGAAGAGATTTCAGGAGGTCATCTAGCCCAACCCCCTGCTCAAAGCAGGACCAACACCAGCTAAATCATTCCAGCCAGGGCTTTGTCAAGCTGGGCCTTTAAAAACCTCTAAGGATGGAGATTCCGCCACTTCCCTAGGTAACCCATTCTAGTGCTTCACCACCCTCCTAGTGAAAGTGTTTCCTATTATCCAACCTAGACTTTCCCCCACTGCAACTTGAGACCATTGCTCCTTTTTCTGTCATCTGCCACCACCTATTCAGAGCTTGTCTTCACACAGTATATACTTCAGCTGAAGCCACCAGAATCTGGTCATCTCTTTATAGCAGGGGCTTCTCCAGTCAGTAAGCCATCCCAGTCTTTTTGCTGCAAGCAGGTGTGTCTCAGAACAGGAGCAGCAGATCTCTGCATTTCTTCCTGGGTATCCCTGAACTGGGCTAGATCTCCTTTTAAACTCCCCTCTCAGTGCCTGATGTTTGCAACAGGTGTAGCAGGGCAGGGCCAATTGGTTCCACAGTCTCTCATTACCCCTCTTGTTGCTAGTGGTAGGGCTTATCTGACCCATCACACACCCTCTTTGTCAGGTGCTTAGGTGGGGTACTACTCTCCCCCACCAGCTCACCTCTTTTTCTGAGAGAAAAGTTTGCATTTCAGGGAGTGCTCCCAGTCCTATGTTGGACATGGAACAAGAAGGTTTGGAGGGACGGACAGGTACCACCTCATGAGTTGGGGGTGTCCGTCATGGCAAAGAGCCATCATAGAAGGGCGTGATCTGTGACCAGAGTGGATCTATTGTTGAGAAGGTAATACCACAGTGCCTTCATGGCCCCTTTCACTGATAAGCCCTCTTTTTCTATAATGGAATAGGCCTTCTCTCTTGGGAACAGTTTGCAACTTAGTAGAGGACAGGATGTTCCTTGCTGTTGACCACCTGGGTGAAGACAGCTCCCAACACAGCTTCAGAGGCATCTGTTTGTATGAGGAATTCCTTGGTGGAGTCCAGGCTGTATAAAATGGGTTCCCTATGGAGGTGAGCTTTTAGTGCCTGAATGGTCTCAGTGGCTTCCATCCAATGGATCTTTCTTGGGCTGCAGTCCTTGAGTAGATTGGTGAGAGAGGCTTCACATAATTGCTGAGGGGCTAGAGGACCTGGTCCATTAGCTGTTGGAATGTTGTTGGAGCCCCATATAGGCCAAACAGTATGCTCCAGAACTTATGTAGGCCATAAGGGTGGCAAAGGCTGATAATTAATTATTTTTGGTTTTTGGGGGGGACAGGACTCCAGAGCAGTGGTTCTCACTTTTTTGATCGGGCCGTCCTTCTTTGTTTCTGTCGTTGTTTAGTGCCCCCCTCCCCCAAATATGTATACCGCCACCCAGCTCTGACGGCAGAATGGAGAGCAGCAGGTGCTTACTGGCACCTGGCTCTGAAGGCACGGCTGCATCAGCAGTAGCTCAGAAGTAAGGGTAGCAATGTGAAAAGTGATATTCCTCAATATCACTTTTCACAGCAGACTTAGTGCCCGATTACCACCTTTACTTCTGTACTGCTGCTGTCACCCCAGGGCTGACAGCAGAGCCCCACCATGTCCAGGTGAGGGATTGGTGAGGGTGGGGGGAAGGAGAGCCTGAGCTTGGGCTCTCTTCCAGTGAGGATGGGGAGGGTGCAAGGGGGGAGCCTGAGTCTAAATGGTGGGGCTCTGGCTGTCCCCTTAATCCCAGCCTCCTGGGTGTGGATGGCCTGAGCCCCAGCCACCCAGGGCTGACAGCCACAGCTCTTCCTCCCCCCCCCCCCCCAAAAAAAAGCACGCAGCTCACGTCTCCTGTGACAAATTCCTGTGCCTCCCTTCAGAGGCCCGCCCCATAGTTTGAGAACTGCTGCTCCAGAGTGAGTGGGATTTGCCTCACCCAGTTGATCCACAAAGCATGAGGTATGGGTCAAACTTTGAGACAGCACTGGTTGACTTTTACAAAGTCAGTGCAAAAATTGACATCTGGCTTAGGGACCAACACAATTGGACTCTGAATAATCCCACAGCAACTAGAAAACACCTCAAGGTCCATCATAGATTGGAGTTCTTGCTTCATAATTTCTCCCATCTTCTGTGGAAGATGACACAGAGTCTCTCTGGCACAGTGTCCAGGCTCAATTTATATGTGGTGGAAGGTGAGGTGGGTTCATCCTGGCCAGGTAGAAAACATAGTAGAGAATGTGGCTATCAGTTGTTGAGTTTCTGTTGTGGGGTGAGATTGTCCCCAATACAGACTGCTCTGGAGCCTAAAATGCTGGATATCTGTGTGCTCTAACTCTGGTTCCAGGGGATAGGGAGCTATAGATAGGCCCTCCTGGGCTTTCCATGGCCTTAAGAGATTGACATGATCAATTTGTTTTTTCTTTTGTCAGGCTAATTTCATAATTTACCGGCCCTATTTGGTGAATTATTTTGGAAGTGCCCAGCCAATGGGCCAAGAGTTTTGATTCCAAACTAGGGAGTAACAAGCACCTGATCCCTGGGTTTGAACACTCCCAGGCAGGCCCCTTTGTTGTAGGCAGTCTCTTGAGCACTCTGGGCATTCAGATGATTTTCCCTTGCAAAGGTGCCTAAGGTTTTAGCCTCTTGCAGTGGATGAGAACAACTGTACAATGTGTTCAGCCTAGGGACCTTGCTCCTCACACACTTCCTATACTAAATCCAGGATCCCCCAAGGCTGCCTCCCATACAGAAATTCAAGTGGGGAAAAGTCCATAGACAACTGCAGCACCTCACACATCATAACAGGAGGGGGAAACAGCAACTGGTCACAGTCATGGGGGTCTGTGGAAACAAGTTTCTTTAATATGTTTTGTAGCACTCTACCAACTCACCTCTTGGGAATGGTAGATGGCAATTCAGAGAGACTTGATCTCTTACAATCTGAAGATCTCTCTGGTACATGTGATGTAAAGCTGGTTCCCTAGCACCCCTTGTAGGTAGATCGTGTCCCAAGAAGCTCCTGGAGTCAGTACCAAAGAGTCCCTTATGGGTTTGGCCACACCCTGAGGCTAGTAGGCCCATCACTTCCATGCTGTTTACTTTAACAGGGATGGTCACCGTAAGTGGCCTTGGTTGGTGTGTTCAGGCCTCTGCAGTCCAGATTTGCCCATAACCAGATTCCGTGAATGGATGGTCCCCATACTTGTGCCCAGGTTGGCCGCAGGAAACACAAACATTATGATCCTGGAGGCTGGTATTGGGACCTATCCCCAGTCCCTAGATAGACCCTTCTACGTCTGCCATCTCCATTCCAGCCCCCAGGAGTTGCCCTATTAGATCATAGCTCGAGAATCCTAGGACCAGCCTGGGCTCCCTCAGCTCCTGCTCTGAGCTAGGCTTGACCACCATGATTTTCCAGACAAGTGTGGGCCTGTGAGGGGCTCTTTGGGATGTCAGCCACCCTGGCCAAGTTTTCAGTCCCCCAGAGGTGACCTCTGGGCCCCAGGGAGTCTATTCCTGGATGTTACTGCAGTTGCCATCTGTTCAAAAGTTTCAAGAAAGGGGTCTGGATCATCTCTAGGCTCCATCTTTGTGAGTCTGACTGGCACTGTAGCATTGCTGGACTTGTGCCATAGTGAGGGCACAGCTGTTGTGGGAGGTTACAGTAGGGTCATGACCTGTTGCACCAACTGTTGTTGCTGTTCAGCAGCTAAATTTCAGAACAGCTCCACCATCCATTTCAGCAGTTGCTCCATGTCTATACTGCAATGGTGCTCCCTCCTTTTTTTGTGTGTGTATATGTGTGAAAAGTTCTGACCTGTTCCCTTCAGCAGGGGCTAGATATATGCCCATATTTGCCACCAAATTTGTAGCCAGGTTGCCTCTGTGACATCTCCTTGTGGCCCATTAGGGCACAACTCTCCCAGCCATGGTCTCCACCGGTAGGTTGTACTCTCTGTGAGGTCCAAGGTAGTGGTGCTTTGGCCCTCTGGCCAAGGAACACTTCAGTCCTACCCCTTGTGGAGTGCTATTGTCTAAAAGGAAATCAGGAACAACTTCTCCCCCTCACCCCCCACAAATTAACACAAAAAATCTGACACCAGGGTCATCCAATGAATCCTTGGTGGAACCCACCCTTCTATTCAGAGCTTGCCTTCTCCCTGCACTAGACTGTCTTTCTTCCCTATTATCACAGGTAGCTAGTCCCTTAAGCCCAGAGCAGGTGGGCCCACCTGAGCCAATTAAAGGGGGAGGGCTACACCTGAGGCTATAAAGACCTGGCAGAGGCAGGCAGGAGCAGCAGTAGAGAAAAAAGCATTGGTTTTTTGGGGGGAGAAATGGAAGATTTTCTGATCCCAAATGAAGTCACCCTGGAAACTGAAGAAAAGTCTATTAGAGATAGGGAATGGATGCAAGGGGGAGGGGGGAATAAAAAAGTAGAGGTATAATCAGATAGCAGTTTAAAAAAAAAAAAGCAAAGCAGAGGAAGAAAATATATCAGAATGTTACAATTGTGAGATCCCTAGATGACACCCCCCGCACCCCCCCAGAGAAAAAAAATTAGATGGCATTAATCCTATGAAAGTAGCTGACTAGGTTAAAAAAAACCATAGGGGATATAGTAAGAGCTGGGAAGTTGCAAGATGGGGCTCTTTTAGTTGAATGTAAAAATAAGGAGCAGACTGATAAACTGCTAAAAAGTAAAAGTTAAAACAGTTGCCAGCTTCCAAAGTATTTGACGGAAACAAAGGGGGAAATATAAGAGGTACCATTGGAGCTGACCAATGCTGAGAGAACACAAAGCATAGGTGAAGATACAGTATTTATTAGTAAGTGGCTGATTAGAAAAAGAGGAGGAGGAAATAAGCCATAACCCCTGGGGGTTCACAAAATGTTACAGGGGGTTCTCGGGGAAAAAATCCCTAATGGTGGACAGAGCTTCCCTAGGGACTCTGGTTAGCACAGGCCAGCAGCCCAGAGCCCCTGGACTTCCAAGAGCTAAGCAGATCAAAGCAAGCATATCTATCACACTGAGGAGATTTAAACTTCAAGACTCCTTATAAGAAAATGGAAATGGAGGTGAATATTTTTTGCTGTATTTAAAATTAAATAGGCAGCTTGTATTGTTTTTTAAATTATTATGGAGAAGTTTAAGCTTTGTTGTAATGTGCATTGTGCATTGTTTGCTTGGACTGCTCAAGACCTGAATGTTTGTGTAGGAGGAACTCTTTGGGTTGGCTTCTTAAATACCTTTATGCTGTTTTCGCATCTGATACTCCTTGATGAAACATAGGAGCCTTGTCTCATAACAGGCTTATTCAAAGTGATACAAGCTACGAAAGTGAGCTCTTGGAAGAGTGCTGCCATTTTCATAATGTAATTGTAATTATAAATAGGTGTGTAATAAGCACGTCATAAAAACAAATTTTATATTTTCAAGATCACTGTTTTTATAATTTATACTCAGCTAAAGGAGAAAATCCCTGGAAATATTCATTTTTAGGAGGGGGTTTGCGAGACTTGATATTTTAGTGAAAGGGGTTTACAGGTGGTTAAAGTCTGGGGACCACTGTACTAGGGTATCGGATATTTAGAACCAAGTCACATATCCCTCTTCTCTAAGGTGTTCTAAGTGCCAGTGGTATGGGCATATAGCACGTTTGTAAAGGGAAAATGAGATGCGGTAAATGTGGGGGTGAGCACTCGTGAAAATTGTATAAAAGGGACACAGGTCAAGTGTCGTAACTGCGGTGGGAGTCACAGTCCAACATACAGAGTGCGTATTGCGGCAAGACAAGCTAAAGACAAAATCATTAATAACCTGTCTTATGCAGAAACTCTTTGGAGACTCTCAAAACCTCAGGCAGAAATGGAAGAGAAAATCAGCACAGGAAAAGCAGAATTGCAGATACAGCCTCATTCTATAAAAAAAAAAAAATGAGAAACACTGCACAAGGAATAGGTGATACATTAGTAGTGTAAAAAAAGTGTTACTGGAATTACGACAGAAGTTATAAATTGAACATCAGATGGAAAAAATCAGAAAAAATGATAGCAAGGGCAGTGGAAAAATACGTGTATGCTAGCAATCTTGAATGAGGGTAATGGAGAAATATGATACACATGGGAACCAAAATCTTTTATTGGAATGCGGGCAGTTTGAGAGCACATGGTCAAGAACTAAAAGAAAATATACTGGAAATGAGAACTAAACCAAATATACATATCCATGAAACCACGGCTGGTCGAAAATCTTGCTTTTGAAATTCCAGGGTATATTGCCTATAGGCAAGACTAAAAACTGGATATATGAAGTGTTTGTATTTTCCTAAGGGAAACGTTAACTACGTAGAAGTAGAGAATGAAGAAGTATGTCTTGAATATAATTCTGTTGAGATTCCAATGCAAAAGAGAAATATTTCTTTAAGAATTTATAATATCTGTAACTCATGGGAAGTTAGAAAGCTCAGAATTACAAAAAATAGTGAAGAACACTGAAACCACATGTATTATGTGTGGTGACTTTAACAGCCATAATAAGTTGTGGGAAAGAAGAAGAACATGCGTAGAAAGGTTCATAGGTGATGATAATCTAGTGATTTAAATGATGACACCCAACTGTAGTGGTTGGTAGGTTTTCTTGCTTAGACGTGGGAATTATAAGAGCAGATATTGCCAGCAAATGCATCTGGGAAATATATAACGAAGAAGGACTGGGGAGAAATCATTTCCTTTTACTGTACTTGCTACTTTTCAAGGGCACCTGTTTACAAATAATTGTGCTGAATTTGTGAATGAACACTGTGAGTGATGACATAGAGAATTTCAGCAACAATGTAATAAAGAGGATAATAGCTGCAACTGTTGTCGCTATACCTAAGCTATTGAAGTACCCCAAAATTAAAAACTCACTTCCATGGTGAAAAGAGGAATGCAAAATGGTAGTTAAAGAAAGGACCAGAACCTATAAGAAAATGAAAAATACAATGAATAGTGAAGATTTAATGACGCATAAAAGAAGTAAGGCAATAGTACAAAGAGTTATGAAAAAATAAGGAAAGAGTTGGAAAAAGTATTGTGTGAGGTTAAATAAAGATACCCAAATATCAGAAATATACAGGCAAATTAGAAGAATGCATGGAATTCAGAATAAGAGTAGCTACATGCCAGGTCTTATTGGGATTGACAAAATAGTTAGAAGTTCTGATAATGAGAGCAAAAATTTTAGTAGAAACTTTCTGAGGTGTGAATAATGTTGAAAATCAAAGTGCAGCTTTTTGCCAGATTAAAAGACAATTCATTGAAGAGGGGCATGAACTATTATATAGTTGGTGAAAACATGAAGATATTGTATTGAATTAAAGGTGTTATATGTGGGAACTTGAGAAAGGTATTGATATAACCAAAATTTCATCCCCAGGTAAAGATAATATATATAATATAATGTTTAGATATTTTCCTGACAGCAGTTTGATGGTTCTTTTGGAATTATATAATATTGGTAGGGTGGAAACATGCAGTAGTAATTCCAGTAAGAAAATCAGACGCATTGTCCACAAAAGTGAATACCTATATACCAATTGCCATTATGCCCTGTCTCAGTAAAATTATAGAGAGAATTGTGAATAAAAGATTGTTTACCTATTTGGGAAAAAATGGAATATGGTGCAGCATGGTTTTAGGAGAGAGAGAGGAGCCATCGAACATATAGTTAAATTGGAAACTGAAATACAAAAAAGTTTGAGAAACAAAGGTTTCTTGATAGCTGTCCTAGATATTGGAGATGTGCATAACGTGTTGTGGAGGGAAGGCATATTGTACAAAGAAGGTACAATACTGATAAGGAGAAGAATGGATGGATTAGAGAATTTTTGAGTAAATAGACCATGTAGGTCAGAGTTGGGAATGTTATGTCCAAAATATATAATATTAAAAATGGGTACACTTCAGGGAAGTGTCATCAGCCCTACATTATTTAATATTATGATGGTATTATACATGCAAAATGAATATATGCTGGTGTAGGTGTCACTCTGTTTGCATATGATTGATTGTACTCTGGGTTAAGAGCAGGTATCTGAAAGGTGAATCAACAAAGCATTTCAAGAGACTTCAGGCTGGGGAAATGCATGAGGTTTCAAGTTGTCCATTGCTAAAACCAAAAGATTGATCTTTACAAAAAGGAAAGCTACAAAGGAGTGTACACTGTGTCTGTATACAAAGGAGTGTACACTGTGTCTGTATGGAGAACAACTAGATATAGTTAAGACTTAAATCCCTATGGGTTAATATTTGATATTTAATTACTTTGGAGAGATCATACAGCAGGGTGGAATTGATTGATTTAAATCAATTTGATTTAAATTATGATGTAAATCACTAGTCAGGAAAACACTGCTGGTGGTATACAGAGAGCCTTAATCAGAGTAGACCAGTTATCAACTGTGGCTGGCAAGCTTTTGGATCAGCATCAAAATCAAACTTACAAAATTAGATTTAATACGTGCATGGGCACTAAAAGTCGTGTGAGGTGCCTTTTTTTACTACACCCATAGGCAAGCTACACAGAGCTGCTAGTGAAATGCCAGTAACCCTACGACTGAAACTGCTGGACCTAACTTTCTGGGCCATAGTTAAAGGGAATTGCAGTGATGAAAGTACCATCCAAATTTATGAGGATTGTTGGAAATTCAGTAAGCACACAGTGTTAGAACTCCACATGCCATTTGAATTAAAATGTGGATGCATGAGCTGAAAGACAAGGAGAAGCTAAATGAACTCAAAACTTTTAGTCATGGGAAAATTAGTTATGGATGGAGAGCACAGGTCCAAATGTTGATTTAGAGTTATTTTATAAACTTAAGAGTTAAAAGGAGACTATAGGTATAAAAAATGAAGTGTCCCGCCAGTATATAGAGGAAAAATGGAGTTGTTTTTGAAAATGTATACAGATAAGTCCAAAAAAGAAAAAATAGGAAGAGTAGGGACAGCATATTGTATACCAAAATTTGGAATTAGTACATGTAAAAGAATATCCAATTTTTTTAGCTGTTATGACAGCCAAACTAGTTGCAGTAATGCTAGTGTTAAACTGCAGCGAGGGTCATTTTTTCAGATTCAAGCAGATCATATGGCAATAAAAAGGGTGCATCTGTAAGTAGAAGTGATTTAATCAATGAAATTATATTTCTAATAAGTTAGTACAGATGGGGATACATGTAGCATTAGCTTGGATCCCAGAACATATCAAGATAATGGAACAAAATAGCTAACAAAGCAGCTAAAAGCGCTCTAAGAAATAAAGAGATTGAAATAGAAATGCCCTTGAATAAACAGGAATTCAAAAGCCTAGTACAAAAAATTTAAAAGAAGAATGGCAAAAAATTGAGATCAACGAAAAATGAGGAAGACTGATTTTTGAATTGTGGTCTAGAGTTGAGGATAATGTCATGCTTTGGGGCCCGGATAGGAAAAATGAAGTGATTTTGTTTAGAATACTCACTGGCCATTGTGATTTTAATGAAAATCAAATCAGTAAACACAGACTATGTGTGTGCTGTCTAGTAGAAGAAACAATTGATTTACTGTTATGGGTATGTAAGGGCTTTGAGAAAGAAAGGGAAAAGCTGTTTGAGGAATTTAAATGGTTTAAAGTAATAAATGTTACGTTGTTATTTAGTAAAAATATTGGGGGAAAGCGTAGTATTAGGAAGGTGTTGTTGCATTACCTGAAAGACACAGGGCAGAATGAGAGAATATAGAACGCTAGATATTTAGGGATTATAGTTGGTGGCTGCTATAGATGATGCAGTCAAGTCTGCTTTGCCATGGGGGTGGGGGGGAGGAAAAAAAGAGGAGTGATTGGGCAGGCTGTGCTTGGGGAGTGGCGCTAACTCCAGTGGTGGGTGCCTGGAACAAGGGAGGTAGCCCTGGGGCTGGCATTCCAGAAGGGGAAGAGAGCTGGCTGAATGAGAACTGGCAAAACAAGATCCATTGGCTGGAATTCGAAGTTAGACAAATTCAGACTGGAAATAAGACACACCTTTTTAACAGTGGGTTTATCTACACTAGACTTTAACTCAAATTGATTGATTGCCAGTTAACTAACTGTAGATAATGCATCTTTAAAGGCTAGTGTGAACATTCCCCAAATATTTCTTCTAGGATATAAACATTTGTTCTTTGCCCCATGCCTTGTCTCCACATAAATTGTACCACTTCAACTGTACCAATATATTGAAATTGATATGATCTCCCTAGTGTAGATGCAGTTATACCAGTATAAAAGTGCTTATTCCCATATGGGAAGGGGATTAATTTATACAAGCATGAGGCACCTTTATCCTGATAAAACTGTGTCTGCACTAAATGATGTACAAGTATTTCAGTAAAAAAAAAATCACACACACACACCCAACCGAAATAGTTGTTATAAGCTACATGCAGTCCAATTCCTTGGGTAAAGAACTAATGTCTGAGGAGGGTCAACGCTGTCTTTTAGAGGCAATTGGCAAACCATTAACTCAGTAAAAAGTCTAGTGTGGACAATATGGTGTATAATAACTCATTGGAAGAACTTCAATTCTTGATAAATTCTTTTTCACTTGAAGTCTAAATCAAGATTGGTTGTCTTTCTAAAAGATACTGGAGTTCAGGCACAAGTTCTTGTTGGGCTTGATGCTGGAATTAGGCGAAATTCTATGACCTGTGTTATGCAGGAGATCAGATTAGATTATTATGATTGGCCCTTTGGTGTTAGGATCTATGTAAGTATAACTCTATAAAGGGATATGTAATGCAACTGAAAAGTGGCAGGTTTAAAAAGTATTTTTACCAGCTTTCACAGAACACACAATTAGCCTGTGAAAGTGACTGCCATACATTAAGGTTAAAAAATGGACTAGACATTTATATAGATAATGAAAGTGCTCAAAGTTACTACAGTAATAATAAAACAAATGAACAAAAACAAAGTTACGGCATAAGCCAACTTCTGACTGAAGATTTGAGGAATTGTTGGGGAAGTTATTGCATCATTGATAACCTACGGGTTTTTTTCTCCTTTCTCTGAAGCATCGGGTACCAGGCACTGTCAGAGACCGGATACCATCTTTCTGTAACTAAGCACATAGATTTTGGCATATTTATTCTGAGAAGTATTGTGACCATGTGGATGAGTTTTAGGGCAGCTTTATTACCAACCTGCATTTTATTCCAAACTTCTGACAAAAATCATCTGGTGTAACGTCTCAAGCCATTTTGGTGTCATTGACTCCCAACCCAGTGCACTCTCCGATAGGCCAAAGGCTGTTTTTGTTGATGAGCAGGTACAGTTTACCTGTTGATATGTAAATGTAAGAGGGACGGCCAGGCCAGTTCAGTTGGAATGTTCAAAATATTAAGGGAGCAGTGCTGAGCAAGTCCTGCTGTACATATGCAAATAGTGAGTCTGGACTTAATCCTGCAAGGTGCAGAGTGCTCTGGCACTGATCCAACAAAGCATGTAGCACATGCTTAATTTTAAGCACGTGAATAGTCCATTCAGTGGGTCCACTCTTGTGCTTAAAATTGTTATATTGGATCAGAGCCAAAGTACTTTTCATGTTGCTGTAGTCATAGCGACTATCAACTTGCCCACTGCAAATTCTTTATAAAATTATGGAGGTTCTGGAGTTTGGAGGCTGTGAGGGGGAAGGCAGTCAGTTTCTTTTAATATTCTTGAAAACAGCTGCACCATTTTTTCCTCAAACTTTCCTAACCAATCTAATCTGAGTCAGAGACTAAACCAGGGGTCGGCAACCTTTCAGAAGTGGTGTGCCGAGTCTTCATTTATTCACTTTAATTTAAGGTTTTGCGTGCCTGTAATAATACATTTTAACGTTTTTAGAAGGTCTCTTTCTATAAGTCTATAATATATAACTAAACTATTGTATGTAAAGCAGATAAGGTTTTTAAAATGTTTAGGAAGCTTCATTTAAAACTAAATTAAAATGCAGAGCCCCCCGGACCGGTGGCCAGGACCCAGGCAGTGTGAGTGCCACTGAAAATCAGACGGCACGCATGCCATAAGTTGCCTACCTCTGGACTAAACCTAGAAAATTTCTCAATTAAAGTTTCTCACGGTTATGAGCAACTGAAAACAAGGGTCTTTTCATGGAAAATGTTAGGCCTTAACTATCAGCACTATTAATTCCATTAGCTAAAACTACATAAGTGTATTTTAAGGGGTGCATGGTTAAGGCCTCAAAAGTCAGAAAATGATAGAACATTTTTATCTCTACTTCCTTGTGCCATGTGAGACCTTATTTAATTACACGAGTTCATGTTATTTCTCAACTATATGATATAATATTTAAAAGTTGTTTACAACTTTACATATGCATGTGCAGTATCTTGTAATGTTCTTTCATTCTGTTAAATTTACATTAATTTCATTTTTGTAATGATCTAATATCTCTTTTTCTGAGTTAAACTTTTTATATGATACATTGTTTGTTGTCTACTGTATGTATTTAATTATTTTGTCACTAACCATGTACTAAATATGTGTGGTGCTGGCACTCCAGGTGTCAGCTTATTCCAAGGCCCCTAGGCCTCACTGAACACTGACAAATGGATGCAGAGCTGGAAACCAGTCTGACTCATCTGTGTGTTAGCATTGTTAAAATAAGACACTGTTGAGTGTTTAAACTTTATGAAATGTATCTAAGATGCTACATGTATTAATTTCACTTAGGATACAGATTTATATGTCATAAGGTAATATTTAAGTTTTTGCTTTGTAACTATAAAAGTATTTGCTCTAAAACTGTAAACCCTCACTATCTGGAGAAAAGCATTATCAAGTGTGAAATACTAGTTTACCACAAGAGGGATCATCTTTTGTTGGGTAGGAGAAGGCCTATTAACATCCGTGGACAAGACTTTGTTGATTGCTCCCACCACACCCATGAAGTGGAGTCATGCACAAACCCTCGTCGATCAGCTTGAGCTCTGGGCAAAGGGGATAAAAATACCTTTCAAGAAAAATGGTTCTTACTATGCTGCTTGAAATTCAGAGAGAGCAATATTTCTAAGCATTAGCAAGAGATCCCCAAGCTGCTTAGCTTGAGTTAGCCCTAAAGGATACACAGAGCTTGCATATTACAGCAGCGTCTATTTCCTTTTGAAACCTAAGACTGTAACTCCTGTGTCTGTGTATATTTACCTGCTTTAACCTTGTAAATAACTTTTTCATAGTTAATAAATCTTTAGTTTATTACACTCTCTGCAAGAGACTTGGCATATAGTACAGCCTTCCTTCGGTGCAGTTCAAGAGGTGAAGCAGCTGATTACGACACTAACATAGCTATGAATTTAGGTGGACTGAATACACCAGTTCACTTTCACTATTTCTGTAGTTTATAATTTGAAATATGGTAGGTAAATGTGGCTTACTGTATACTTTTCACATAAATCACTTTCAAGGACTCTGGTATACACACAGTATAGTACACAACGCTAATGTTACGCATATGTATCTAAGGATGTAGGAAATAACTATTGTATGTTGTACTGTAGAAATAGCATGTGATATTATAAATACAGATCCACACACGCCCACAAGGAGGCATGGTTAACATAGTGTGTGCAGCCTTAACTTGGACTGGGCACTGACTTATAACTTGGCTTGGGAGGATTCGATTTTTGTTGGTAAATGTTGGTAAAAGTAAATTTCACTTTACACACAAAAATCAACAAAAAATATTTTTATTGCTGATCACTGTAATTTACAGACAGGCAAAATAAGAAAAATGCTGCTTGAGAACTTTGATTTAAGGATATTTACTTGTGTTTTTTGACATGTACTGTTGATAATTTGTGTTAACGGTCATAAAGCTTTAATATTTTGAACCTCTGTTATTAAATAATTCTCACCCCTCCTAATTTCCTACAGCTGTGAAAATTTAAATAGATAAAAATTAAAAAAAAAAAGTTAAAACCCATAATTTTGCTCAACTTTGAAAAGTTAAATTGGTAAAAATAAAAACAATGCTTCAAAATTATCTGTTGACATTATAAAAAAATAAAAATTGAATTCTGCCAGGCCTACTTGTGAGTTTCATTGAGCCCTCTTAATGTTGTTTAGTGTCACTTTTTTCTTTAATGAGGTTTCCAAGGCTTTTGAAAGAGAGAGGTTAGTAAATAAGAATTCCATGATCTGGAGCAGTTTAGCTGGACTCAAACAGAACACTCCCAAGCACGTTATGAGGGGATCTTTCACCCATGAAACTTAGGAGCTGGGGAGTATATGCATACAGAGCCACTAAACATAGCAGAGCAGAGCTCTGCATGACAGATGTCTACACAGCTGTACATAGGCTCAGGCATTTCCCTGCTGTTTTCCTTAGCAGATTGTCAACCATCTCTTGAATCTGTTGGGGGAAGTGAGAGGAGTTGGGGTTGCTGGAGCCTGAGGGCAGGGGCGGCACCAGCACGTCAAGCACGTGCCTGGGGTGGCAAGCTGCGGGGGGCGCTCTGCTGGTCGCTGTGAGGGTGGCAGGCAGGTTGCCTTTGGCAGCTTGTCTGCGGAGGGTCTGCTGGTCCCGTGGCTTCAGCGGACCTCCCGCAGGCATGCTGCCGAATCCGCGGGACCGGGGACCTGCAGACAAGCCACTGAAGGCAGCCTGCCTGGTGTGCTTGGGGCGGCAAAATACCTAGAGCCGCCCTTGCCTGAGGGCCAGGGGTTTTGGAGCTATCAGAATTGAAACCATGTTTATGTAGAAAATGTACATACCAAGTTCATGAAATTTTCCCTGCAAACCTATAGTTCTAACACACACAGTAGTGGCCCTTCCTTCCAGTTGCACACGCAGGAGTGCTGGACTACATAAGGTCTGAAGAAACTGAGGAAGGGGCTCCTTCAAAGTGTAGCCAAGTTATGTGTGTATATTCTTGCCTTCCTTAGTTTTCATACTATACAAAATTAGCAAGAAAAATCTTGCAAAATGTACAGTATGGGTGGCATGTAATTTTTGAAGGCTCATAACTTGGTCAAAGTCAAAAGCAGTTTTCCAAGGGACACTCAAATGCACTTCTTTGTGCAGGGTACTTCCCTACCAAATTCCAACATTTTACCAGAATGACTTCAGCATTAAAGATTGGTTTTTTTAAAGCAAGGTTTTTTTATAATGGGAAACATTAATTATTTTACTCTCTCTTGCCTCCTACACAAAAGAAATGGCTGAACGGTTTTTCTGAAGTTTTTCAGAACAATGTACTTTGAGGAAGAGATCAAATATAGAAAATTTCAGCCTAATAGGTGAAAGTTTTTTAAAAGAATTATGAGTGACATGAGACATGGTCTTGGAATGAGTGGTCCCATTGTAATAGTTTCTAACTTAAGAATTTTTAAGAGTTCAGCTGTGGAAGAAGCTGCCAAGGTGCTGTGGAATCTCCATCAGTAGAGATATACTAGGCAAAACCAGGCATCGTTTAGGTCTCTTCCAATTTGAATGATTCTAGGATGAAATTAGATGACTTAAGAAAAAATTGTGTAGAATAAATGGTTAATATGATTTTTTTTTTCTTTTCCAGACTTGTCAAGTGTGCCAGATGATGCTGCCTAACCAGTGCTGCTACTGTGCTCATCAAAGAATCCATACTCACAAGTCCCCTTACTGCTGCCCAGAGTGTGGGATACTGTGCCGATCAGCCCATTTCCAAACCCATGTCAAGGAGAATTGCCTACATTACTCTCGCAAAGTTGGATACAGGTTAGTTCTGTTTATAAGGGTCTGTCTGGGGATGTGATGAAGAATGGGGGACTATTTCAGCTCTTTGGAAAAAAGACAGATTTTTTTATTACCTGTTACAGAAAATTAGGCAGATTGAGGTGCAAGGGCTGAATCCAAAGTCCCTCTGAAAGATTGTTTTTGATATATTGATAGCATAAAAATCACTTCCACCTACCAGTTTGAGAAATCAATAAAGTCTGTTTGTTTGGGTTGATAATTGCTCACACATCCCAACGAAGGAAAGCATTCTGGAACAGCAAAACAGATTTAAAAATCTCTCGTGTAACAAAAAGAAGATTACAGTAAATAAAAACTATTAGAAAGCATTTCTGAGTGCTGAAATGAATTTGAGCTCACTTAAAAAAAAAAAAAAAAGAAATTGGCCAATTTGTATAAGCTTCAAGTTTGGCACCCAAAATTATTAGTGACTTTTGAAAATATTGGCCCTGAAATCTTTCCAGTTTTATACCCACTGGCATCAGTCCCACTTAAGCTTAGATTTATTTTTACTGTTAGCTTTCTATTTAGAAAGATATATGCCTTCAACAATAGGACCTGGGTATCTCTAGGAAAGTTAACACCACACCCATGCTCTCCAAAATGGAGAGATCCCACAAATCTGCAGGAAAATTTTGCTTTTAAGATAGGTAGTACATAGATGTTTGCAAGATTGTAAGAGCTATTTGGTGCAGTGAAGTGCATATCTAGGAGCTGGTTACAGCTCCCTGAGTGTATGTCTACATGGCAAAGAAAAACCCATGACTGGCCCATGCCAGCCATCTCGGGCTGCAGGGCTGTTTCATTGCTGTGTAGACTTCCAGGCAGTGCGACCTCCCCTTATAAATTAAAAACACATTTTTATATATTTAACACCATTATAAATGCTGGAAGCAAAGCGGGATTTGAGGTGGAGGCTATCAGCTTGCGACCCCTCCATGTGATAGCCTTGTGACCCCCCTGAGGCGTCCCGACTCCCAGTTTGAGAATCCCTGGGTTAGAGTAATCGAAGGGCTGTTCAAACTTAAGACAGCTAACTGTGGTCCCCAACAGACCACAGAATGCCAGAGTGTAGCAGTATCCCAGCCATGCTCCTCTCTATCTCCTTTCTTGCGTGTGGGGTGAGGTACACATCTTCATGCCAGGTGGAAGCTTCCCCACACTATAAGAATTCTCAGCTGGCCAAATCTGATGGCTTTTTAGTCCCTTTGGGTTGCTGGAATACAGCAGAAAGTCTTGCTCTGTGAGATTTAGTGTGTCTTTCAATATACAAGGCCCCATGTACTCAATGGCAAGATGGACCTAAATTCTGTGACGGTCCATAGATTCTGCAGCACTATGGAAATTCTGTAGCTGTTACCAATACATTTTATAAAAAGAGATTTGTATTGAATTACAATTTATTATGTTCATTGAATTCCTCTATTGTTTGTTTTCATATTCAATTTATTTTTCACTGTCCCTACACTCTAGTTTTCAGCAATATGCCACTATCTTTAAGTTTGAGTTAACAGCCCATTAAGATGAATGACTTAGTTCCTTTTTTCAGAGATATCGTTTCAGGCTGCCTGCAAACTCAGGCAGACATCACTGCATTCGTTTCACTCAGGTTACACTTTCAAGCTTTTTCTTCTAACCATGAGGGTTCGAAACTTCACATGAAATCTGATATTCTGAATCACAATTCTGAGGCGGGGGTGAAATCTGCTGCAGTTTTCATGGCTGCAGAATTCACAGGTTACTTGTAAAAATTTTCAAATTTATTAACAAAAAGGAAAAAACTGGCATTTTTCTCATAATTGAAAACTTGGAACAGAGAGCTGTCAAATAATATGTTTCATCACCTACCTCCGTTCTCCAGTGTGACATTTGGAATACATCCTGAATGCTTTAGGAGAGCACCTGCCTTTTGTTAGATGCTCCATGGTAATATCCCCTTTGTCACGGGTCAGGGCTTACTATAGTCAAGAGGAAGGCTGTTGGCTGGAGAAGGGGAGCAGTGTGGCCACAGTAGTCTCTGTTAGTTCTGTCAATATCCCTGCCTTTTCTTTGGTGTTGGGGCCTACCACAAGGGATTATTTTTTATTATTTATTTGTATTGTGGTAGCCTCTAAGAACCTCAATCATAAACCAGGGCTGCACTGTGCTAGGCATTGTACACACCATACAAGAACAAAAAGAGAATGGCAACAAAGTTGTGACAAGATTATGATGATCAACAGATGGCTCAGGCAGTGGTGCTATAAGGAGGGCTTTGGGATGTATGGCCACTGGGAGGCATTCATGGATAGAGGACTGTTCTCTCGGAATGGACTTCACCTGAGTAGGGAGGGAAATAGACTTCTAGGATGGAGGCTGGCACAACTGATTAAGAGAGCTTTAAACTAGGAATTCAGGGGAGATGGTTGGGAGATGTCGAGGTAATCTCCATGATGGATTTTAACACTGAGAGGGAAGAAAACAAAGTAAGAAAGGATACAGTCGTGGGTAGGAGAATGGACATAAGGAGGAAGGGTAGTGTAGATACCAGTCTAATAGGTGATACTGGCGGTAGAATGTCTGTGCCTAATCAGGTAAAGAATGTGAGCAAAGCCAAACAGCAAAAATTAAGATGTTTGTACAGCAATGTGAGGAGCCTAGGTAACAAAATGTAGGAAGTAGAGTTACTGGTGCAGGAAGTGAAGCCAGATATTATAAGGATAACAGGAAATAGTATAAGGATAACAGGAAACATGGTGGAATGGTAGTCATGACTGGAGTACAGGTATTGAAGGCTATATGCTGTTTAGGAAAGACAGAAATAAAGGCAAAGGTGGTGGAGTAGCATTGTATATCAGTGATGAGGTAGACTGTAAAGAAATAAGAAGGGATGGAATGGATAAGACAGAGTCTGTCTGGGCAAAAATCACATTGGGGAAGAAAGCTACTAGAGCCTCCCTTGAGATAGTGGTTGGGGTGTGCTATAGACCACCGGGATCTGATTAGGATATGGATAGAGACCCTTTTTAATGTTTTTAATGATGCAAATACTAATGAGAATTGTGTGATCGTGGGAGACTTTAACTTCCCAGATACAGACTGGAGGACAAGTGCTAGTAATAATAATAGGGCTCAGATTTTCCTAGATGCGCTAACTGATGGATTCCTTCACCAAGTAGTTGCTGAACCAACAAGAGGGGATGCCATTTTAGATTTGGTTTTGGTGAGTAGTGAAGACCTCATAGAAGAAATGGTTGTAGGAGACAACCTTGGTTCGAGCGATCATGAGCTAATTCAGTTTAAACTAAATGGAAGGATAAACAAAAATAGAGCTGGGACTAGGGTTTTTGATTTCAAAAGGGCTAAGTTTAAAAAATTAAGGAAATTATTTAGGGAAGTGGATTGGACTGAAGAACTTGTGGATCTAAAGGCAGAGGAGGCCTGGAATTACTTCAAGTCAAAGTTGCAGAGACTATCAGAAGCCTGCATCCCAAGAAAGGGGAAAAAATTCATAGGCACGAGCCTATGAAAGGATGATCTTTCAAGGTCCCTTCCAGTTCTAGGAGATTGGTATATCTCCAATTATTTAAAAAAAAAAAAAAAAAAAAAAAAAGTTGTAGACCAAGCTGGATGAGCAAGGATCTCAGAGCGGTGATTGCGAAAAAGCAGAAAGCCTACAAGGAGTGGAAGATGGGAGGGATTAGCAAGGAAAGCTACCTTATTGGGGTCAGAACATGTAGGGATAAAGTTAGAAAGGCCAAAAGCCATGTAGAGTTGGACCTTGCAAAGGGAATTAAAACCAATAGTAAAAGGTTTTATAGCCATATAAATAAGAAGAAAACAAAGAAAGAAGTGGGACAGCTAAACACTGAGGATGGAGTGGAGGTTAAGGATAATCTAGGCATAACCCAATAGCTAAACAAATACTTTGCCTCAGTCTTCAGTGAGGCTAATGAGGAATTTAGGGATAATGGCAGGATGACAAATGGGAATGAGGATATGGAGGTAGATATTACCACATGCGAGGTAGAAGCCAAACTCAAACAGCTTAATGGGACTAAATCAGGGGGCCCAGATAATCTTCGTCTAAGAATATTAAAGGAACTGGCACATGAAATTGCAAGCCCATTCACAAGAATTTTTAATGAATCTATAAACTCAGGGGATGTACTGTATGACTGGAGAATTCCTAACATAGTTCCTATTTTAAGAAAGGGGGGAAAAAAGTGATCCGAGTAACTACAGGCCTGTTAGTTTGACATCTGTAGTATGCAAGATCTTGGAAAAAATTTTGAAGGAGAAAGTAAAGGGCATTGAGGTCAATGGTAATTGGGACAAAATACAACATAGTTTTACAAAAGGTAGATCGTGCCAAACCAGCCTGATATCCGCCTTTGAGAAGGTAACAGATTTTTTAGACAAAGGAAACACAGTGGATCTAATTTACCTCGATTTCGGTAAGGCATTTGATACAGTTCCACATGGGGAATTATTAGTTAAACTGGAAAAAATGGTGATCAATATGAAAATTGAAAGGTGGCTAAAGAACTGGTTAAAGGGGAGACTACAATGGGTCATACTGAAAGGTGAACTGTCAGGCTGGAGGGAGGCTACTAGTGGAGTTCCTCAGGGATTGGTTTTGGGACCAATCTTATTTAATCTTTTTATTACTGACCTTGGCACAAAAAGTGGGAATGTGCTAATAAAGATTGCAGATGACACAAAGCTGGGAGGTATTGCCGATGCAGAGAAGGACCAGGATATCTTACAGGAAGATCTGGATGACCTTGTAAACTGGAATAATAGTAATAGGATGAAATTTAATAGTGAAAAGTGCAAGGTCATGCATTTAGGGATTAATAACAAGATTTTTTGTTATAAGCTGGGGACTTATCAATTGGAAGTAACAGAGGAGGAGAAGGAGCCGCCAATGTGATATGGCCATGAAAAAAAACCAATGAGGTCTTGGGATGCATCAGGCGAGGTATTTCCAGTAGAGATAAGGAGGTGTTAGTACCATTATACAAGGCACTGGTGAGACCTCATCTAGAATATTGTGTGCAGTTCTGGTCTCCCATGTTTTAAGAAGAATGAATTCAAACTGGAACAGGTACAGAAAACGGCTACAAGGATGATTCGAGGAATGGAAAACCTGTCTTATGAAAGGAGACTCAAAGAGCTTGGCTTGTTTAGCCTAACCAAAAGAAGGCTGAGGGGAGATATCATTGTTCTTCATAAATATATCAGAGGGATAAATACCAGGGAGGGAGAGGAATTATTTAAGCTCAGTACTAATGTGGACACAAGAACAAATGGATATAAACTGGCCATCAGGAAGTTTAGACTTGAAATTAGACGAAGGTTTCTAATCATCAGAGGAGTGAAATTCTGGAACAGCCTTCCAAGGGGAGTAGTGGAGGCAAAAGACATATCTGGCTTTAAGACTAAGCTTGATAAGTTTATGGAGGGGATGATATGATGGGATAGCCTAATTTTGGCAATTAATTGATCTTTGACTATTAGCGGTTAATATGCCCAATGGCCTGTGATGGGCTATTAGATGGGGCGGATCTGAGTTACTACAGAGAATTCTTTCCTGGGTGTCTGGCTGGTGAGTCTTGCCCACATTCTCCAGGTTCAACTAATCGTCATATTTGGGGTCGGGAAGGAATTTTTCTCTAGGGCAGATTGGCAGAGGCCCTGCAGGTTTTTCGCCTTCCTCTGCAGCGTGGTGGAAGATTCTCTGTATCTTGAAGTCTTTAAACCATGATTTGAGAACTTCAATAGCTCAGACGTAGGTTAGCAGTTTATTACAGGAGTGGGTGGGTGAGAGTCTGTGGCCTGCGTTGTGCAGGAGGTCAGACTAGACGAACATAATGGTCTCTTCTGACCTTAAAGTTTATGACTTAAGATAGTCCCTGCCCCAGGGAGCTAAAAATCTAAACAGAAGACAAGGGAAAACAGATGGATACAACAAAAGAGGAGCACAGAGAAGCAATGAACCAAAACTGTCCAGCATGGAAAGCAGTGATCACAGCACACCAGCTGCTTAAGAGGTCTTCTCCAGCAGCATTCTTGTGCACTGGAGAGGAGGAGCTTCGAGAGAGCTATTTTCACAAGCTCCTGAGTGGCTGGTTACTGTCATGAAGATCCTGTTTCAAGACAGCTGCTGGTATGTCAGAGATCCTTTCTAAAACTAAGAAAACTGGGAAATCCATACACACACATCCTGTTAGGGTCAGGGTCTACACATAACATATCTGATGTATAACCTCAGATCCCAAATCTGAGTGAATGTTGTTTCCCAGAACAGTGCAGAAGGGACAGTTGAGACAGTGGGATAGTCTGGTTTATTTGTTGTCGTAGGAGTTTGGAGAGAGATTGCTGGAGGGCTGGCATCCTAGCAACAGTTACACTTGATCCACACCTCCAACTTATGTCAGTTTAACTACGTCTCTGAGGCATGGAAAATCAGCACCCCTAAGCGACGCAGTTATACCGACCTAACTCCCAGTGTAAACAGTGCTATGTCAATGGTAGGGCTTCTCACGTTTACATAGCTGCCACTTCTCGGGGAAGTGGAGTACCTACACCAACGGGAGATGCTCTCCCATTGGTGTAAATAGCCTCTACACTAAGCGCTACAGCAGAGCAGCTGCACCGGAGCAGTGCTGTAAGTGTAGACAAGCCCTAAGGTTGTGGTATATAGTTATTTGTGCCAGGTACATATATCTGGGTGTAGGAGGAGAGGGCATGTGCTGTTAGAGGGCTTACCTTTTCCTTTCCTTGCTTTTGAGGTTTTGTTATAGGCATGTTATGTGTAGAGCACCCTTAACTGATACACAGAATAGTGTTTTGTGTGTTTTGAATAAGAAAAAAGGTGGGAAGAAGGAATGGTTAAGTTGTAAGCAGTTGTTGCCAGCTCAGTGGGAGCAGTATTTCCAGGTCTCTGTAATTGGGAGGAGAGACTGAATGAATGGATTAAATGATAAAAGTTTGGGAAAACCTTGCCTATAGGACCTTGGCTGCCCCTACCGTCCCTTCCCTTTGTTTTAGGCTATACACACACTACAGCATAGGTTGGTATAAGCTATGTCGCTCAGCGGTGTGAATAAGCTACCCCCCTGAGTGACGTAAGTTGCATCAACCTAAGCGCTGGTGTGGATGGCACTATGTTAGCAGGAGAGCTTCTCCTGCCGACATAGCTACCGCTACTCGTGGGGGCTGAAGTAAGTTGATGGGAGAGGTCTCTTGCATCTGCTTAGAATGTTTGCACTAGCAACGCTGCAGTGATGCAGCTGCACCACTGTAAGCTCTGTAGTGTAGCCATAGCCTTAGTTGTGAAGAAAGCCAGATGCAGAGAGGTGAGCTGGGTGTCCTATCCCTGGAGGCCACTCTTTGCTCTTCTTCCAGTAGGCACTTGCCTACCCAGCCCAACAGTATTCTCCATTAATCATTCCCTCCGAGCCCTTTATTATTTTTGTTTCTTTTCTCTCTCCCCTCTCTACCCCAGTTTGTTTTCATGTCTCTGGTCCTGAAGTGCTTGGTGCTGAGTGCATCAATACTAGAGAGACAGTCTCATTAGAGTTGTATATAGGGGGACATATGACATCCCATCTGAAAATCATAATAACCTTTATTGCTGCCATATTGAACTGTATTGTATTGTGTTTACCATTTCCCACTCCTAGGTTTCTTATGACATTACTGCTTTCCAAATGTATTTCACCCATTGAATGGCTGTGATTTGGATTATTTTCCCCAGATCTATTAGTTGCATTTTTCTGAGCTGAATCTCATTTTGCTCTTTCCTGCCTGTGTTCTTAGTTTCTCTAAGCTCCTTTTGTATTTCTTTTTCTCACTGATGATGGACATTTCCCAGCATTCCCATAAATATCCTGCTGGGAAATAAAGTTACAAGGCTGGGGGGCTGAGCCCTGGAGCTGTAATCTGGACAGATGTTGCAATGAGGGTTTGGGGTGGGGACAGGGGGAGGTTATAGGGTTATTTTAAACAGGGTGTTCGTGTGATAGGGCCATCAACTTCCCCCCCTTCCCTCCAATCTCTTGGGAGACAGGGAAGAAAACAGTATGGTGGGATTGCTTTCTGTTACCTTAGCCTTTCAGTAGGAATTTAGTGCTGGTGCAAGATACCAGCTGGACGGCCCTGGAGCCCCCTGTTTGCTCAGCCAGGACACGCACAGTGTCTTTATCCCCCTCTACCGCCACCTCCAGACTGAACCGAAGGCAAAGCCTCCAAGCGGGAAATTGGAGCTCCACAAGCTGTTGCATCAGGCCTGGTGCACACAGGCAATCGCTGAGTTAACATGAAACAGAGAGCTGGGGATTAGATTGAAGGGGCAGGCTGATGAGCTGGTGCTATCCAATGCCTGCAATGATTTTGGAGCGGCATCAGTTAGCCCCTTACTTTCCATGCCTCAGTGCATGGGCAAAGCCTTACGATTCATGAATTCCATTAACATTCTGCTTTCTGCCTCTTCCAGATCCCTACTGAGGGGGTCAGATGAGAGCTAACACCATGCTGTGGTGCCCTCCACCCTTCACTTTTATATTTCCCTTTGGCAGTTGAAGAGAGGCAATGCTTGGTGTTTTGTAATGCAGATTTTTTCCCCTCTGCCTTCCAGGTGTATCCACTGTGGAGTTGTCTTTATGTCGCTAGCAATGCTGAAAGCGCACATTCACGAGAAACACTGCGAAGTCTTCCACAAATGTTCTTTTTGTCCAATGGCCTTCAAATCTGCAGACAGTACCACTGCCCATATTACTAGCCAGCACCCAGAAGAGCCTCACAAGACTACTCAGTAAGTGCCCTTAGCATTTGGAAGCATTTACACTGTTTGATGTTTGCCCAGTGTTTTGTGTAAACTGTGTTAGCCACTGGATGGCTCTGGAACGGACATTCTGTCCCACCTCCACCCCCTATCTCCTTCCTTTGCCTGTCAGTGTCAGGCCTGGTCTACATGAGGGGGAGAGATCGATCTAAGTTACGCAACTTCAGCTACATGAATAACGTAGCTGAAGTCGACATACTTAAATCTAATTACCCCGGTGTCTTCACTGCGGTAAGTTGATGGCTGATGCTCCCCTGTCGACTCCGCCTGCGCCTCTCGCCCTGGTGGAGTACGGGAGTCGACGGGAGAGTGCTCAACAGTTGATTTATCGCGTCTAGACTAGACACGATAAATCGACCCCCGCTGGATCGATCACTGCCTGTCGATCCAGCCGGTAATGTAGACAAGCCCTCAGGAGGAGGAGGAGGAAAAACTGCTGCTTTTGCTGTTTGCCAGGGGCTCAGTCTCTGCCAAGCCAAAGTTCCCTGCCCTGAACTCAGAGCCTCCTAAGATTGGGGGTGGAGAGATAGGGAGGGAGCTGAGCAGCTGAAGCGAGGAGTCTCAGCTGCAGCCCCTGCCTGCCCATGAATAAGAATGGCATCTACTGGCAAGGAGCTTGCACTACAACTGCCTCCTCTGGCTTCTGGATGATGGAGGTACCACTGCCTAAAGAAGCTGGAGAAATTGTCTTGTATTCTCCACTCTGCAACCTCTTCTTCTCCCCCCCTAGCCATGGCTGAAAGAGCTTGTGGTGCATGGGTAGGGGGAATCAGGTTGGGTTGAAAGTAACAGGTAGCTGGTGTTCTCTGAATGAATTGCCTCTGTATATCCATGATTACCCCCCCCCCCAATCTATGCAGGGCTTAATAGATCCGCTTGTTAGAACACTCAGTATATGCCGGATGCATTCAGCCCCTCCAACTAATTGCTTCAAATGGTTCTGGGGCCTCTGCAGCTTGTTCGGGGTATAACCAAAAAACATCGCTATGTGCAGGCAGCACATTGAAAAAACTCCATTCACTGATAAGTAACTTCCCTTTCCAAGACTAAATCATAGAGATTTCTTCTATCTAGTGTCTTTTCAAAATAGTTAATAAACTGAGCATGAATTTTTTTTTTTTAAATTGTTCCAGGGTTATCTACAAATGTTCTTGTGAGACTGTCTTTAACAAGAAGAAGCTGCTCCAGGAGCACTTCCAACAGAATGCCAACAAGCTGTTGGTGGGAGTATTTAAGTGTCCGCAGTGTCAATTAGTGTATATGCAGAAACAGCAATTAATGCAGCATGTCAAGGTAGGTAGCTGAATCTGACTTACTGATAGCACAGAGCCCTATTTTGTGTGTCTGTGTCACAGGCAGAAGTGACTCTAAGGGCAGGAGATGGAAGGAAGTGGTGGGGTTTTATTTTATGTATGTAATTAATTTTTGCCAGGAGGCATTGTGATGTAAAGTAAAATTTCACTATACAAGTTTGGGTAACACTGGTACATTTCACTTTATTACAAAAATATGTAGTAGTGATGTTATATAATCATAGAAATGATGATCCCTCAAGTTCCCTTCTAACCCTACAAGTCCAGCCCCCTGTGCTGAGGTAGGAACAAATAAACCTAGACCATCCCTGACAGGTATTTGTCCACTTGTTCTTTAAAACCCCCAGGATGGGGATTCTACAACCTCCCTTTGAAGCCTGTTCCCGTGCTTAACTCTCCTTATAGTTAGTTTTTCCTAATATCTAACCTAAATCTCCCTTGCTGCATATTAAGCCCAATTTACATCCTATTCTATCTTCAGTGGACATGCAGAACAATTGATCACCATCCTCTTTATAACCGCCTTTAATATATTTGAAGACTCATCAGGTCCCTCCTCAGACTTCTTTTCTCAAGACTAAAAACATGCCCAGTTTTTCAACTTTTCCTTGTAGGTCAGGTTTTCTAAAGCTTTTATCATTTTTGTTGCTCTCCTTTGGAGTCTCCAGTTTGTCCACATCTTTCCTAAAGTGTGGCACCCAGAATTGGACACACTACTCCTTCAAGTGCTGGTCCCTTTGTATATTCCGCTGTGGGGTACACATGTGCTCCATGCACCTGAAACTCAGCTTGGAAAAGAGAAGATCAGCTTGGAAAAGAGAAGACTAAGGGGGGATATGATAGAGGTATATAAAATCATGAGTGATGTTGAGAAAGTGGATAAGGAAAAGTTATTTAGTTATTCCCATAATACAAGAACTAGGGGTCACCAAATGAAATTAATAGGCAGCAGGTTTAAAACAAATAAAAGGAAGTTCTTCTTCACGCAGCGCACAGTCAACTTGTGGAACTCCTTACCTGAGGAGGTTGTGAAGGCTAGGACTATAACAACGTTTAAAAGGGGACTGGATAAATTCATGGTGGCTAAGTCCATAAATGGCTGTTAGCTAGGATGGGTAAGAATGGTGTCCCTAGCCTCTGTTCGTCAGAGGATGGAGATGGATGGCAGGAGAGAGATCACTTGATCATTGCCTGTTAGGTTCACTCTCTCTAGGGCACCTGGCATTGGCCACTGTCGGTAGACAGATACTGGGCTAGATGGACCTTTGGTCTGACCTGGTACGGCCGTTCTTATGTTCTTATGAAACTCAAGCTTTTTGCTCGCTGTTGGTGGGACTTGGCTTTGGTCTACAGCTGTGCTTTTTCTCTCCTCGTGCTCTGGTTTAAGTGGGGCCACGCTGCCAGTTCCTTTCTGCCCCAACATGATCTGAGATGAAACCCTCCAGTGTCCCCAGAACTGCCCCTCCAACTCTGAATCTGTGAATATTTTAAAATAAAACCTTTTGTTAATTAAGTATTAGTTTGAGTTATTTTGGTTAGTTAGAATTTGGAACAACTCCCTTCTGCCTCCTTCTACTCCCTCCCACCCCGGGTATGGAATGCAGATTATGACCAGGAATCTGACCTTCAAGAACAGCATTTCCTGCCCCAATTCATCTTGGTAAACAACGACCTTGAGCCTCTTCTGTCTTGGAAAAGCTCATACCTGAATGCCATATCTTTTGCTCCTTTCCGACTCAACCGGAGTTCAGATGTAGGAGACATCTAATGGAGAATACTATGAAGCGTCAGTTCAATCCAGACCAGGCAAACACCATCTTGTATACTGGGCGAGGCCTAGCTCTCGCACATCTAATACAGAGGCAAGGAAAGGTAGCGCCAAGACTTTTCCCGGGCTTACTATGAAGGTAGGGAGCACTTTCAGAAGCCTAAAGAGAAGTCCCACTCTAAGAGGAGGGCTGCGAACCCGACACCTTCTAAATCAGGTGACACTTCACATCTGGTTCCAGGAGGCTCAAGAGCCCATAGGGGTCATGGTAATAACCCGGAGGTTCCAAAAAATAAGGATTCCTCTGCATTGGCACTGTTGACAGGAGTAGAACCATTGGTACCGAGCGAGGAGAGACACGAGCCAAGGCTTGGACAACCACCAGTTGCAAGGGACACCTGAGAACCTCATGCTCCATTTTTATCCACATGCTTTCATAATGAAACACTGTTTCCAAGGTCCTTTCCATGCCAGCTTCAAAGGAACACAAGGAGAAGACTCTTCACATCGATGACTGGCAATAGGTACATCACTTCAGAGAATATCATCCTTCTAGATCCAGAACATTGCCTACTATTGGGCCTGGTCCTTACAAGGTAGATTCTGACACCATTGGTCCATGAATGCTACGAGAGAAGTTCTTCCTACCAGTCGGGGTATTTCTACAATGATGGTTCTGGCAGCACAGCCACTGGAACTGGAGCCCACATTTTCGTCTTCTGGGGAATTTGACATGGGGGAAGAACTGACATCGCTTCCATTAAGAGATATCATCCCAGATAGAAGGTTCTGGATCCCCTAGGCCAGGGATCGGCAACCTTTGGCATGTGGCCCATCAGGAAAATTCGCTGGCGGGCCGGGACGGTTTGTTTACCTACAGCATCCACAGGTTCGGCCGATCGTGGTTCCCTCTGGCCATGGTTCACCGTTCCAGGCCAATGAGGGCTGCAGGAAGCAGCATGGGCCGAGGGATGTGCTGGCTGCTGCTTCCCGCAGCTCCCATTGTCCTGGAATGGCGAATTGCGGCCAGTAGGCCGAACCTGCAGACGCTGCAGGTAAATAAACCATCCCGGCCCACCAGCGGATTTCCCTGGCAGACTGCATGCCAATCCCTGCTCTAGGCCCTGTTGTGACCTCCTAAGATGCAGTACCCTTCCCCCCAGGACTGTTTTTAAACTATGCCTTGAAGATCTTCTCAAACCTATATTGGATCCCTCTCACTGGTTTTACAAGGGACTATGGGATCCATACTTCAGTATCCTGAATCTCACCATCCATCCTTCCCTTTCTTCCCCCCAGAGATCAGCCAGAGCTCCCTCAGCAGCCCATGGAAGGGGAGGAGGAAGAACCAGATCTAGCAGTACTACCAGTCCCAACAAGAGTATCATCATCTCCATAGATTCCAAGGCCAGAAGGGACCATTGTGCGCATCTTGTCTGACCTTCTGTATAACACAGGCCATAGAATTTTCCCAAAATAATTCCTAGATCAATCTTTTAGAAAAACATCCAATCTTGATTTTAAAACTGTCAGTGATGGAGAATCCACCATGACGCTTGATGTGTTGTTCCAATGGTTAGTTACTCTCACTGTTAAAAATTTACACCTTATTTCAAGGTTGAATTTGTCTAGCTTAAACTTCCAGCCATTGGATCATGTTAGAGCTTTTTCTGCAAGATTGAAGTGCTTGTTGTTAAATAATTGTTCCCCACATAGGTGCTCAGAGACTGTAATCAAGTCACCTCTTAATCTTCTCTTTGTCAAGATAGACAGACTGACTCAAGGAATTCAATCACTACAAAGCAGGCTTTCTATTGCTTTAATCATTCTTGTGGCTCTTCTCTGAACCCTCTCCAACTTATTAACATCCTTCTTAAGTGTGGGCACCAGAACTGGACACAGTATTTCAGCAGCTTTTGCACCAGTGCCAAACACAGAAGTAAAATAACCTTTCTGTTCCTACTTCAGATTCCTGTCTATCTAGCCCATGTTTGCATTAGCTATTTGACCACACCATCACACTGGGAACATCACACTGGTTCAGCTGATTATCCACCACGAACCCAAATCTTTTTCAGAGTCACTGCTTCCCATTCTGTAAATATGGCCTACATTCATTGCTCCTAGATGTGTACATTTATATTCAGCCATATTACAATGCATATTGTTTGGTTGCACCCAGTTTACAAGGGGATCCAGATCATTCTGAATCAGTGACATGTCCTCTTCATTATTTACCACTCTGCCGATGTTTGTGTCATCTGCAAACGTTATCAGTGATTATTTAATTTTCTTCCAGGTCACTGATAAAAATATGAAGTAATATAGGGTCAATAACCGAACCCTGTATGACCCCACTGGAATGCTTTGACAGTTCCGTTTACAATTACTTCTCCCACAAAGTCCAGAGTGCTTGGTTCTTCTTGTCTTAGATAAAAGACAACTTGGGGTTCTTTGCCCTTCTCTTTTATAGTCCAGTGCACCTTTGAAATGGATTCTTCTGAAAGTTACCCCCCAAAGTAAAGTTAATTCAAGCTGTGAGGAAGGAGATTGAGTCTCATGATGAAGGAAATTCCATGCTGGTTTCTTCCCCAGCTGGTGTTTGCTAAAATGCAAATTGATCTGTTCTTGCAATCTCTTCCCCCTGCAATGAAGCTGAGTGGTTATCTCCTCCCCTTGTTGACTTCATGGTTTTGTTTACCTTTTATGAAATACATTCCCATTGTCTCTCAATGTACCTTCAAGGTGGCAGAATCACATTCATTTATCTAGGGTGGGGTAACTTCAGCCTTGCCTGGCAGAGACACTTTAAGAATGTAATTCCCAATATGTTTGTAATTTTGAATTTGTCCTCTGTACATACACCACACAGTAATATTAATAAGTACTGTATATACTCGTTCATAAGCTGAATATTTTTGATAAAAAAGTGATACAGCAAAGAGTGGGGGTTGGCTTATAAATGGGTCTACACCAAAATTTGATGATTTTAAGCTCTATGGAATCATTGAATTGAATATCTAATACATTGTTGTTTTGTTTACCTGGAGTGTTCACAGGCATGGAGCCTCTCAGCTCCCTGTGGCCGTGGTTCGCCGTTCCCAGCCAATGGAGCTGAGGGCCTCTGTGCCTGTGAACGCTCCAGGTAAACAAAACGTCCAGGCCCGCTAGAGGCTTACCCTAATGAGCCAGGAGTCAAAGTTTGCCCACCCCTGAAATATAGGGTTGGCTTATGAAAGGGTCATACAGTTTTTGCTATTTTTACCTAACCGTCTTGGGGGGTCGGCTTATAAACGAACGGGCTAATGAATGAGTATATACGATGTTATTAGCTTCCTATTGCTATATTACATGACTCCTTTTAAATGTAGGTAATGATATTAATGAGTTGGGGTACACTGAACTGGTCAGGCCAGCTGAAACTCACTACCAGATATGTGAGTCCCTAGCCCTCTTGCACGAGGATGCTGTTAGGATCACAGTCATGAGAAAACAGGAAATCCAAGATAAAGTGTGCCAGAGGGGCGCAAGGTCAGGACTCCAAAGAGGATGCTTTTCTAATCTTATTGGCAGGACCCTTAAGGTATGCCTTTCCCACCATTCCTCTCTTATCTCAAGCCCTCCGGAAGATTCTGCAGAATAGGGCAGTGGTCATCCTTCTTGTTCCCAGATGCCTAGACAGTATTGGTTCCCCAACTTTCTCCAGCCATCAGCACATCCACCCATCAGTATCCAATCTTTCCCAGACCTCTTGACACAGACAGGACAGGGGCAAGATCAGACATCCTAATCTGAAGTCTCTCTACCTCAAGGATTGGTACTTAGATGGGCATTGAACCTACAGCAGACATGTTCAATAGCAATTCAAGCCATCTTTAATAATTGCAGGAAAGAATCCACCAAAAATTCTGCTTAGCTAAGCAGAGATTTTCTATTTGGGTTCAGCATCAACAGATGTCTCCAGAAGAGCTGGACACTCCCACTATTCTAGACTATCTGCTAACCCTGAAGACCTCAGGTCTTTCCCTTAGCTTCCTATGATTGCACTTAGCGGCAGTTAGTGCCTGCCACTTCCCTTGATAACTATTCATTTTCACCCATCCAGCAACTGTACATTTTCTAAAACATCACATTTAGAATCTTCCCTCCTGAAGCTAAATGTGCTCCCACATGGGATCTTAACTTGGTCCTCTCAGCATTAAGCGAGTAACTGTTTGAACCATTGCTGACATGTTTGCTGTCCTATCTATCTATGAAAGTCTCCCTTCTAGTGGCCATCAGGTCACCTAGAAGGGTTGGAGAACTAGGAGACCTTATGGCTGCTCCAGCTTACACAATTTTCCGTAAGGAAAAGGTTCATTGAGATTACACCCAGAATTCATCAGCCTTTCATCTAAACCAGACAATATACCTCTCTTTGCCAAGCCACTTGTGACTAATGAAGGGAGGAGAAGAGATTTTTTCCCTGGGTGTGTGCTGGGCATTGGCATTTACTTACAAAGAACAAATTCATTTAGAAAATTGCCTGGATTGGCAGAATGGTTGAAGGGACAAGCAATCTCTTCTCAGAGATTTTCCAAGTGGATTTCAAGCTGTATTCTGCTCATCAGTCAGCTGATACCCCTCCCCTTCAGGTGTGAGGGCCCACTCTACCAGAGTTAAGGCAGCTTCCCTAGCCTCACTTCATGAAGTGTGACTCATTGATATCTATAAGGCAACAGTATGGAGCTCTGTACATGCCTTCACAAGACATTATGCACTATCCAAGCCTCTGCAGCTGATGCATCCTTTCGATCGGTGGTCCTTGAGTCATCAGTACCGCGTAGGTTCTCACACCCTTCTCCTCAATGGGCTCTGCTTGTCAGTCATCCACAGTGGAATATACATAGGGAATGGCACTCACAGAAGCAGCATTATTTACCTTTTACAGCAAGTGGAGTTTTTGAGTTCTGTGATCACTATCTGTATTCCACTAAAAGAACAGGAGTACTTGTGGCACTACCCGCCCTTCTTTCTCTCTGCTTCAGATTCTGTACTTATTACTTATGGTAGAGAAAGAACCTCTTGGCTGTTGGTTCACATCACCCCTTCTGCCCTCAATCCAGAGCATGAGGCGAGGAGGAGCGTGGGTATAGACTAAAGCTATGTCTACACTACACAACTTTTAGCAACACAACTGTACTGTTACAGCCATGCTGCCAAAAGGCATGCAGGGTAGCCACTGTTTGTCGGCAGGAGAGAGCTCTCTTCTCGACAAAAACTTCCACCCCCAATGAGCAGCATTAGCATTGTTGGCAAGAGAGCGCTCCTGCTGACAAAGCGCTATTCACACCAGCGCTTGTCGTTAACAAAACTTTTGGTTTTGTGTTTATTTAACACCTCCTGAACAACAAAAAGTTTTGCCTTTTGCTTGCCAGTATAGACTAACAGACACTGCATGCAAAAATCTTCCTGTCTCAGGTGCATGGAAGACATGCATACCCTCACAGTAGAATACTACCCAGGGACCACACATCTCAAAGAACTCCAGTTACTAGACAAGATTGGTAACCTCTCTTTTTACAGCACTGACATTTTTAGGTAGATCAGGTAATGATACAGCCAGGTACCTCATCTGTTGTTTGTTCTATCTATTGAGACAAGGTATTTAAAAAAAAAAAAAAAAAAAAAGGGTTTGTGGTTGGGGCAGTTGATTTATATTGAAGCAAAAAAAGTGTAAATGTTTTAAATGTTTCATGTGTAACTAAGAGGGAAGATTTTAAAGAGCTAATGAGGACAGATTGAAAAGTGGGAAACCTATTCCATTTAGAAACATCTGTTTCTACTGGTATTTCATATTTTCTGTGATTATGTTCCTTGTACATTACATTTACATAAAAAGAAGGGGTTTGGTCATCATATTTTGTATGTATTGGTTCATCACATTACATGGGGAATGGCAAATCCCCAGACCCATAATGCACCTGGCAAGTTGTTCAAGGTTGTTCATACTGTATGGCAGTGGTTCTCAAACCTTTTTTTCCGCAGACCACTTGAAAATTGCTGAGGGTCTCGGCAGGCCACTTAACGATCTTTCCAAATGTTGTTTGTACTGTTAGCTAACTATTGTTAAGTGCTTTTGCTTGCTGATTAGATAATGGAATCAATTTTTTAAGACCTTTTGTGCCTTTGAATGAATGATTAAGGCACAAGACTGGGAGTTATGAGATCCGGGTTCTTTTACTGGCTCTGCACTCTAGTCACTGCACTTCTATGTGCCTGAATTTTCTCCTATTAAAAATGGTATAACAACACTGACCTATCTAGCAGGGTAGTGGGGATGAATGTATTCATGTTCGTAAGGCATGTTAAAGATCTCAAGAAAGGGATCCAAATATAGAAGCGTTGGATTATCATAAATTTTTAGCAATGCTACTCGAACAACTCTTCTGTCAGACAGATCTTTCTAGCCTATTTCAGGGGCAGAAGCTTGGTGGGGATTTAGGAGCACCTCAGTGCTATGTTATTTGAACTGTATTTGATTCTGATGCTCAATTCCCTTATTATTAATCAGGCTGTTCATGGGGTCCCCCCATATCCTGAGGATGTCTCTAACCTTCGACCGAAGCCTCAGACAACATCCAGCAGTCAAGTTCTTACACCACCAAAGGAGTTGTCAGTAGCCAATGGTACTTCCCATACCACTTTGCCAAGGAAGGACACAAGAGTGGAACACAACTCAGAATCAAAACCCATCTTAAAAAGTGTTGGTTGGACTTGTAGGGAGTGTTCACAATGGAACCCTGATCGGGAAAACTATGTGTCCCATATGAAGAAAATCCATGGAAAGGTAAGGAGCCAAATGAAACCTGTTATAGAATCATAGAACTGGAAGGGTCCTCAAGAGGTCATCTAATCCAGTCCCTTGCACTCATGGCAGGACTAAGTATTTCAGGCATGTTTCTTCCTATTTATAAGCTTTTCGCAATAGAACTACTAGTCATTAATATTTCGATCAAATAGAAACCCAGTAGCTGTTGGAGTGAGAGCATAGCCAGAAACAAAACATTGACCTGACTTGCTGCAAGCATATTGGGTCTTCTGAAAGGTTGCCAATCCCTGGTATAAATGATACTATTCAAGAAGTGGTGTGCCGAGTCTTCATTTATTCACTCTAATTTAAGGTTTCGCGTGCCAGTAATACATTTTAATGTTTTTAGAAGGTCTCTTTCTATAAGTCTATAATATATAACTAAACTACTGTTGTATGTAAAGTAAATAAGGTTTTTTAAATGTTTAAGAAGCTTCATTTAAAATTAAATTAAAATGCAGATCTCCTGGACCAGTTGCCAGGACCTGTGCAGTGTGAGTGCCACTGAAAGTCAGCACGTTTGCCACCTTCGGCACCCGTGCCATAGGTTGCCTACCCCTGATTTATACTTTGGCACATCACCCTTTCCTCTGCTCCTTCCCTCACTGCATGTCACATCCAATTTCCTTTTCCACATACTTTGGTAAGTGAATGGAGAGCTGTATCTGTTCCCAGTCACTGGTATGACAGCTACGCTGGCTGGGATTCCAGGTTTTGTATTGATTGCTGTTGGATTGTGTTTGTGGTTTCCCTCAGCAGCTGCCAATACTCTTCGCTTAGAACTGTGATCTGGCCATGACAATAGCAGTTCCACTCTGTTAACCAACTCAGCACAACATAGATAGCAATTTGAGTAAAAGTAATTGGAAGCAGCATTGTAGTTTAGATGGAGACTGGACTCCATCGATATATGCATTTAAAGATGAAGGGGAAAAGGCACTTCCTCGATATATTTTATTATTTGCTAAATAGTATGAGGAATTGTCTGCTGTTAGGTATCTAACCCTGAGAGACTGTTGTAATGAATTTGTGCAAGATGCAGAGGTGAGGTTGCTGTAGGAACCATAAATCTGAATTTTCGGACTTTTGTATGCCTAACATCTTGTGTTGCATTGACATGGGTTTTTGCACAGATTGGTGTCAGAATGGGCTTTTCAGGGCTAGCACCAGCTCATTGACAAAACATAGGCCAGGTTTTCGTGTACAGCCAAACTCTTAATACCTCAGCGTAAATGTACTGAGTCATTAATGTGTTGAGTCACACGTAACTGGAGCCCTGTGAACAGCAGCCATGAAAGTCTGAATTGTCCCATTTCATAAATACAAGAAGGGGAAAGATGGAGTGGTAGATTATCCTAGTTGATAAACACAGTGTGGGGAATGAAAGTACTCGTTAAGTACTGAAGATTTTTTATTTTTATTTATTTATTTATTTTTTTAAAGAAATGAGCTATTGCATGTATGTGATGAGATTTAACTCTGGCAAATGCAGATGATAACAAGGGTGTAATCCCATTTACACCGTGAAGGAAGCCAGATAGAAAACAAACGTATAGAGGGATTTGGAGTCATTAATTAATATGGCTCATAGTGTGATGCTAATGCTACCTAGGGCCTGCTGTTTTTCCAGGTGCTGCTGTTGGGAGAAGAAAATGGGTAGGTGGTTTTGAGTCTTGCCAGTGCCTGCTTTCATACCCTGCTCTGAGAAGGGAGGAGACAGGAGAAGGTGGTACTTAGTACTTCTCTCCTCCCAGCATTAGCAGAAAGAGCTAGTGGGGACCAGAGAAGTACATAGTTCTGAGAGGACTGGGTGTAGGATGGGCACAGGAGTGCAGTGGTGGTCAGTGGATTAATTTAATGTAGGATCCTATAGTGAAGTCAGCCTCTTTTTCTGTCAAGGACCTTTTCTCCTGACTCCAAGGTGGCTGTCTCGGCTTGCAGATAATGGTCTCCTATCCCTACAGGTCTTCTAGTTACACCAGATCTTCCTCCTTCAGCAGTAAGGGCGGCCTTCTGTTCTTAAGGAGGAAACTGTAATCCGTTCATCCTCATGCTCCTGAAGAGAGAGGGGGTTTCTTCTGGTCACCAAGAAGTGAAGAGAGTTAGATCAGTACCCAGTAGCAGAATTAATTATACATTATTTTTTTTTTAAAAAAGAGCAAGATTGTTCTCGAGCTGCTTCCGATCTTTACCTGTTTAAAGTTGAGATCAATGAGGACAGCCCACTTTCAGGCTGGTTAATTTGGAGATCCCAAAAACCTTGAAATTGTTCTTTTGAGGTACCTCAGTTAAAGGGATTTCTCTCTGGGGGTAGGCACTGTGCTGCTCCCTTGCTATTCATCCCTTCATTTGAGTCAAGTAGACAAAAGAAGCTAGCTGGCTTCTGTTGTTAAAAGATGTTTCTGTTCTTCTGCTAGTCTGTGAAGAGATATCCCTGTCGGCAGTGTGAGCATTCGTTCAACGACTTCAGCAGTCTGGGCAGACACATTCGCAATAATCATGACACAGCAAAGAAAGTTTATACTTGCTGGTGAGTACCCAACACTGCTTTCCAAGCTTTCCCACAGATTAGTCCATCTTTCATGTTTAAAAGCCCTTTGTAATAGATCATGTCTGCTCCTGTCTACCCTAGAATGTAAATTACATAAGAACATAACGTAAGAATGGCCCTACAGGGTCAGACCAAAGGTCCTTCTAGCTCAGTATCCTGTCTTCCGACAATGGCCAATGCCAGGTGCCCCAGAGGGAATGAACAAAACAGGTAACCATCAAATGATCCATCCTCTGTCACCCATTCCGAGCGTTGGGCAAACAGCGGCTAGGGACACCATCCCTGCCCTCCTGGCTAATAGCCATTGATGGACCTATCCTCCATTAATTTATCTAGTTCCTTTTTGACCCCTGTTATAGTCTTGGCCATCACAACATCCTCTGGCAAAGAGTTCCACAGGTTGACTGTGCATTGTGTGAAGAAATACTTCCTTTTGTTTGTTTTAAACCTGCTGCTTATTAATTTCATTTGGTGACCCCTAGTTCTTGTGTTATAAGTAGGAGTAAATAACACTTCCTTGTTTATTTTCTCCGATTACACTGGAGGAAGAGTAAGAAGAGGAATAGGTTAGACATGAGTGACTTTTTGATTGCAATTTTCCTGGAGACTTGGGGTGAGGTTTAAAACTGAGTTCTGTAGGTGTATCTGAGAGTACAGTCTCTCACCAGCAGAATGACCAGTGAAACACTTGGCCTGATTCTCCTTTTGATAAATTGTATGGTCAATTGCTTGGCCACCCTTTGGTTCATTATGAAATATATTCAGCAGGTTAGATTTGATTTAAGTCTTCAATCATGATTTAAATCAATCAATCATGATTTAAATCACTAGTCAGGAAGACTTGATTTAATCATGGATTTCTACATAAAAGTGCATTCTTGTTGGTTGTTATAACCTTAATATATATTCTTCACAACTCAGAGAGAGATGTAGGTTTCATTTTTAGAAGGTACACACTATATGTTTTTTTAAGTGATTTATTTTGAAAACTTTTCAGATTAGTTTTACAGCTATATCAGAAAATGAATGATTGTTTGGTTATTTCATTTACCAAAGGTAATTGAAGCAGATATTTATGTAGTCATTGGGAGGTGAACTATCTCCAATTCAACAGGCTAATCATTAATATTTGGAGGATTTTCTTGCCATGCTAGATTAGAAGGAGAACATCACCAGACAGTCATTTAAATTGTTTTATTTAACTAAAACAATTTAAATATTCTGGATTATTTTCTTCAACAGCAAACATATAATATTTTAACAAAACAAGCATATGAATTTTTGAATTTAGTTAAATTTTCAAGTTTTTTAAAACCAGGTTTATTTTTGTTAAAATTCTTTTTAACTGAAATAGTTAAATGAAATATTAAAAAAAAAATTGATTGTCAGCCAGCTCAACATGAACAACTTACAATATTGGCTTCTGCAGCTAACTCAGTCGTCTTCACCTTCATTTTCCTGTTTGTTCATAATCTGGAAAAGAAAAACAAGCTTTCCTGCTTTTTCAGGTCCCAAACGATTTCTCAATTTGGAATGAATTAGTCCAAAGGGAGAAAATATTCTTTCTACACAGGCAGAAGAAGCTACTGCTGTTAAAAGTGAGATTATCACTTCAACAGACTCTGAATCCAAGTTGCTTAAGTGACTTCCACCAGTTCACTGGTGTGACTTTCTTTAAAAAATCATCAGCAAACATATTTCTTGAATGGTTCACCCTTATAGTTGGCATCATGGAGGGATGATTGCTGGATATCCATGTCATAGCCAGCTCCTCTTCTTCAGCGGTTAAGGTTTGACCCTGGTACTGAGTATTGAGAATATTTGCAAGAAAATGAGCTGGCGACCGTGCTTGTCCCATTCGTTTTTTGTTTTTTTTAAAGCTTGTAATTTAACTCTGTCATTGCGTATTTCTTTTTTTAAGATCTCACTCAGTTCCTTCCAAATTTCAACAGCGTCAGCAATAAAGCAGCTATTTCCGGGCATTTTGTTTGAGGCTACAGAAATAGGCTTCAGGGTACTCAGCATGTGTTCAACATTTCTCTTAAGCCCAATGTTGAGAACTTTGGTTGTGACCGTGCCATCTATTTTTTCACGATTTTCTTCACAAACTATCATCAGATTAGGCCAGTTCTTGATATAGTGCACAAAACAGTCCACTACTGAGTTCCATCGCATGTCTTGTGGGAGAGTTAGCTTGGTTCCTCCCACTTTTTTCAGAGCATCTGCTGCAAAGTGGTTGTTACGAAAGTATTTTGTAATTTCAACGTTAGCCCTTTATTTCTGGAACACTGAAGTCTTTAGCTAGGAGGTGCATCAAATGAGCACAGTAACCGTATGTTGTTAGCTTTGGACTCTCTTCTAAATAATTTCTTCTCATCTTGGATACATTTGCAGCATTGTCTATGACCAAGCTGCATACTAGACATTTGAATTTTTTTTCATAGTTTGTTATAGCTTTTACTGCTGCTACTTGTAAGTATTCTGCTGTGTGTGGATTTCCTGGTGTATCATTTGTTTCTGTAAGGAAGACATTCCCTTCTTCTGTTGTCACACAAGCACATACAACAGGATCATTGTGGACATTGCTTCACCCGTCAAGACTCAGGTTAACAATTTTACCCTCTAGACCTTTTGTACACTGCTCAATTTCTCTTTCATACACTTTATCTAGCAATTTGCCTGCAACATCTGCTCTGGTGGGTTGACTGTATCCTGGTCTTAATGACTGAACCATGTTAATGAAGTGTGGGTTCTCAATTATACAGAAAGGAGAGTTTGTTGCCAAAAAAGGGGGGGGGGCAATTTTTTCATCAATGACCTCATTTTGTAATCTGCTGGTTCTTATCACAAACTTATCTATGGTGGTTTCTGCGTGATGGAGATTTTTTTTTCCTTTTTGCTACAAGTGATGTACTGTGGCTATGTGACATACATGATGTGACTGAAACATTATCATTGGCAGATAACTCGGAAACTATAGAAAATGATGGTGATCTTGAAAGTGGATAGTCTTCAGAATCCTGTATGTTGAGGATGGATTCTCCTAAACAAAATAAGTCAATGCAGTTATTTAACTATTATTACTATATTGCTCATTTAGTATTACTTATTGCATTCAGTGGCACTCAGTACTACTTTAAAGGTGAAATTGTAAAAGGAAGATCTGCCTATTTCAGCTATTTATTTTTTTTATTACAACTGCATCTAAAATAATAGTACCATAGAGAAACAATTATATTTTTTGCTCAAACATGAGAATTCAGTAATAGTTCAGAAGGAAGACAGGCAGTCCTTAAGAAAGAAGTATGAAATAAAAAGTTTACCAACCCGAAGAACCTGCATGTACAGACCTGTTCCTTTCATCATTGTCAACACAGCTTCCTCCTGAGAAGGAACACTTCTCATGATGATGTTTCATTTGGGAAACCAGGCCTTGCATTTCTTTGTTGCACTGTTTGTATTTTGCACGCATGCCTCTCTTACCCACAGGGAGAGGAACTTCATTAAAATATTCCCAAACTGGGTCTCTTTTACTGCCTGCTGCCATTATAGATTTTCCTTTCTAGTGAGAGAATGGTATGGGAGATCTCAAATCAATGAAGGCAACACTCAGAAAGACCTCAAGACTTCTGGAATATGCTGCTCAAACAGTTTCACTTTTGTTTCTACTGCCTGTTCCTCCGTTCTCACATTTATCTCCAGACTTCTTCTCCTTGTCCAGCTCTATTCCGCCCCCAACAATCTTCTGTTCATTGAACTTTTTGAAACTTTGCACTTTTAGAGAGAGGTAAGGGATTGACTCTGTGTACACAAATGTGCAGACGGACAATAGGGTTGAGGTCTGTTATTTCTCACCTCTCTGTATTTATTTATTTATTTAAAAACATTTTTGCTGTTAACAAGCATGTTATCTCTGGAGACACAAATCCACAGTTTGAGAACTGCAAAACTAAGCATCTCTGATGGTATCTTCTAGACTGTGCCCCATTGGGCAGATAGAAAGATTAACCTAAATAACCTATACAGAAGCCCCTGGAACCCAGTAAGATTGAATCATAGAATCATAGAATTCAAGATCAGAAGGGACCATTATGATCATCTAGTCTGACCTCCTGCAAGATGCAGGCCACATAAGCCGATCCACCCACTCCTGAACTAATTCTCTCCCTTGACTCTGCTGTTGAATGCTCCAAATCATGATTTAAAGACTTCAAGTAGCAGATAATCCACCAGCAAGCGACCCCTGCCCCATGCTTTGGAGGAAGGCGAAAAACCTCCAGGGCCACTGCCAATCTGCCCTGGAGGAAAATTCCTTCCCGACCCCAAATATGGCGATCAGCTGAACCCCGAGCATGTGGGCAAGACTCTCCAGCCAGACCCTCTGGAAAAGGCTAACAATATCCCAACATTGACCCTTTGTACTAATTACCAGTGTGGCACGTTATTGACCTATTGACTAAACCCGTTATCCTATCATACCATCCCCTCCATAAACTTATCCAGCTTAATCTTAAAGTCATGGAGGTCCTTCGCCCCCACTGTTTCCCTCGGTAGGCTGTTCCAGAATTGCACTCCTCTGATGGTTAGAAACCTTCGTCTAATTTCAAGCCTAAATTTCCTGACAATTTATATCCGTTTGTCCTCATGTCCACATTAGCACTGAGCTGAAATAATTCCTCTCCTTCCCTGGTATTTATCCCTCTGATATATTTAAAGAGTGCAATCATATCTCCTCTTATCCTTCTTTTGGTTAAGGAAAACAAACCGAGCTCCTCAAGTCTCCTTTCATACGACAGGCTTTCCATTCCTCGGATCATTCTAGTGGCCCTTCTTTGTACCCGTTCCAGTTTGAATTCATCCTTCTTAAACATGGGAGACCAAAACTGCACACAATACTCCAAATGAGGTCTCACCAACGCCTTATATAATGGGACTAGCACCTCCTTATCTCTACTAGAAATACCTCGCCTAATGCATCCCAAGACTGCATTAGCTTTTTTAACGGCCACATCACATTGCCTACTCATAGTCATCCTACGATCAACCAGGACTCCTAGGTCCTTCTCCTCCTCCGTTACTTCCAACTGGTGCGTCCCCAGCTTATAACTAAAATTCTTGTTAGTCATCCCTAAATGCATAACCTTACACTTCTCATTATTGAATTTCATCCTGTTACTAATACTCCAGTTTACAAGGTCATCCAAATCTCCCTGGAGGATATCCCGATCCTTTTCCGAATTTGCAATACCTCCCAACTTGGTGTCATCCGCAAACTTTATCAGCCCACTCCTACTTTTGGTTCCGAGGTCAGCGATAAATAGATTAAATAAAATCAGACCCAAAACCGAACCTTGAGGAACTCCACTGGTAACCCCCCTCCAACCCGACAGATCACCCTTCAATATGACCCTCTGCAGTCTCCCCTTTAACCAGCTCCTTATCCGCCTCTGGATTTTCATTTCGATCCCCATCTTTTCCAATTTAACCAGTAATTCCTCATGCGGTACCGTATCAAACGCCTTACTGAAATCAAGATATATTAGATCCACTGCATTTCCCTTGTCTAAAAAATCTGTTACTTTCTCAAAGAAGGAGATCAGGTTGGTTTGGCACGATCTACCTTTCGTAAAACCATGCTGTAATTTGTCCCAGTTGCCATCGGCCTCAAGGTCCGTAACCACTCTCTCCTTTAAAAATTTTTCCATGACTTTGCATACTACAGATGTTAAACTAACAGGCCTGTACTTACCTGGGTCACTTTTTTTCCCCTTCTTGAATATAGGAACTATATTAGCTAATCTTCAGTCAAACGGTACAACCCCCGAGTTTAGAGATTTATTAAAAATCATCGCTAACGGGCTTGCAATTTCACTCGCCAATTCCCTTAATATTCTAGGATGAAGATTATCCGGGCCCCCTGATTTACTTCCGTTAAGCTGTTCAAGTTTGGCTTCTACCTCAGATACCGTAATGTCTACCCCCATATCTTCATTCCCGTCAGTCCCTCTACCACTATTTCTTAGCCCTTCATTAGCCTCATTAAAGACTGAGGCAAAATATTCGTTTAGATATTGTGCCATGCCAAGATTATCCCTAATCTCCACTCCGTTTACAGTTTTAAGCGGTCCCACTTCTTCCTTCTTGGTTTTCTTCCTATTTATATGGCTAAAAAACCTTTTGCTATTGGTTTTAATCCCCTTCGCTAGGTCCATCTCCACCCGGCTCTTTGCCTTTCTCACTGCTTCCCTACACCCTCTGACCTCAATAAGGTAGGTTTCTTTGCTGATCCCTCCCATTTTCCAGTCCTTGTACGCTTTCTGTTTTTTCTTAATCACCCCTCTGAGACGCTTGCTCATCCAGCTCGGTCTAAAACTGCTACCTACGAACTGTTTTCCCTTTCTCGGGATACAGGCCTCTGACAGCTCCTGCAACTTCAACCTGAAGTAACCTCAGGCGTCTTCCGCCTTTAGATCCCTAAATATGTTAGTCCAATCCACTTCCCTAACTAGTCGCCTTAATTTAGTAAAGTTAGCCCTTTTGAAATCATAAACCTTGGTCTCAGATGCAATTTTGTTTATCCTTCCATTTATTTTGAAACGAATTAGCTCATGATCACTCGAGCCAAGGTTGTCCCCTACAACTATTTCCTCAACAAGGTCCTCGTTACTCACCAAAATCAGATCTAAAATGGCATCCCCCCTCGTCGGTTCAGCAACTACTTGATGAAGGAATTCATCAGCTATCATGTCTAGGAAAAGCTGAGCCCTATTATTATTACTAGCATTTGTTTCCCAATCTATATCTGGGTCCCTAATCCATGAACTATTGGAACTCATTTACAAAACTTTTCTTAAACATTACACAAATGTATCGTCTCATACTATAGAATTAGAATTTATAATCCCTATTCCATGATGAGATATAATTGATCTATAATGTATCTTAATTAAAACTATGATTAGATTGCTTTTTCCCCTCAAAAAGCATTTTATCAAAAAAAATCTGATTTAAATAAAAACATTTTTTTAAATGTATTAATTTTTTTAAATAATTGATTTTTATCCACCCTGATATTCAAGAGTCCAAATAGCCAGTATCAGTCAGGTTTATGGCTAAAACTCAATAATACTATAGTACAGGGAAAAGGTTCAATGTGATACCAGTCTCTGGGAAGCTGTCTTGTGCAGCGCTGTTACCCTCATCTTACATAGATGGAATGCTCCCAAAGTTACACATTTCAGCTACGAGTATTTATAGGATGATTTTACAAGTTACAAAACTCTTATCCCATTACATCATTTTATCCCATTTCCTTAACTTCATAGAATCATAGAAGATTAGGGTTGGAAGAGCTCTCAGAAGGTCATCTAGTCCAACCCCCTGCTCAAAGCAGGACCAATCCCCAGACAGATTTTTACCCCAGTTCCCTAAATGGCCCCCTCAAGGATTGAACTCACAACCCTGGGTTTAGCAAGCCAATGCTCAAACCACTGAGCTATCCCTCCCCCACAATGTACTTGTTCTGTACCTTTCTTTATTTTTGTTTTGGACATTAGATTCCAGGTACTGGTCTGTGAAGGTACCTCCCTAGCTTGTACTAAGACATAAAATTAAGATACCTTGAGTTTGACAAGTTTCCTATAGGCTTATGGTCAGTTGTACTATTGCAGGGTATTGTTGGATGTAGCTTAGCATGAGTGAACAGAACTCAGGGAAAATAAAAGTCACTTCAGCTCTTACAACTAACCAGGGATTCGTATAATATGGTATAGACTAACCTAACTTGTGGGGGGGCTAACACTCCATGGCCTTGTACCCTGTGTAGTCAGGTACACTTGTGGAAAATCAGTTAATCTATATAACAGTTAATCTGAACATTTTATACCCACTTTACACAAATGTAAGTGACTGCTTCAGAATAGTGAAGAATCCTTGGACCCATTGGATCTTTTTAGGGATGAGATGCTTCAGGAGATTTTGGGATTCTGGGTCTTTCATCTCTACTTCATCACTTTGAATGTAGCTAAGTAGTTTGGCAGTGAATGACAGTTATTGCCATCTGATGGCTGTTCAGAAGATTATAGTTGTGACTAGGGACTCAGTCCAATGGGGAAAGTACGCACGTTACAAAATGCCACCATAACTGGAACCTTTCTCCTCATAGAGAGATCATTGTGTCCAGCATCGGACCCTGGTCTGGACACTTCCTCTGCATGGTTCTCACACTCTGCTATGTTGTCCACTGACCCTCATTCGCCACATCCTTCTAAAAGAAAATCTATTATCTCCCACGCTGATGGATAGAAGTGGTTCCCTCATCCTCTGAGGCATGCCCAGAAGAATACCATCCCCTGCGAAGTCAGTTGTCTCAGTATCCTCAGAGAGGAGACATAACTCCAGAGACTGTCTGAATACCTCCAGTACCGGAGCTAAACAAAGGTCTAAAGACCCTAAGCTTGCAGACCTACAGCCATCAGCACTGTCTCTCAGCACCAAAGACCGAGGCACAAGAGCTTCAAGAATGGTGTCGACTGCCCCAACCAGGTCAACTTTGGTCATCATGGCACCAACAAAACCACCGGAACCGACAGTTCTACTAGTGCCAACGTCTATTCCAGCGCCAACAAAACTGCCAGCACCAAGCAAGTCCTTGAGTCCATCTTCTGGTGCTGTAGCGAAGCAAGACTCTCCAGTGTGGCGCCTCCTGCTGATCATCCTGGGAATTAGCTCTTGTCCAGCCCTGAGCGCCCTCTGCAGGCTTAGGTTCCCCATGTCCCTCCTAGATCCTGGTGCTCCTTACCTCAGAGTTCTGCCCCAGCAATACCCCCGCTCTGGGTCTCCCCTCCCAGGGGAACCCCCAACCCTCTAAATCCACCTTGCCTCCATGGTTACTGCCAGTTGACATCTAGCCCCCACTCACCGGGGCAACTGCAGTCTGTAAAAGGCCACTTATCATTGGCAAAGGGGTTGGACCAGCTGCCTCTGCCTATCTCTGGGCTGCACCTCCCAGCCCCAGTACCAGCACAGGCCTTTACCAAGGCCACAGCCTGGGGAGTTGCCAGGTTGGAGCTCCCCAGCTCCTCTAGCCTTTCTCCAGCCCTGCTCCGCTCGAGGTACCCTTTTCTCCCTGGCAGCTAGGTCCTTCACTCTCCACAGCTAGAGAGAGACTCTTTCAGCTCCTGGCCCCCAGCCCTCTTAGCAGAGCCAACTGGGCCCTAACTGAGTTGGCCACACATGTGGCTGCTTCCCCAATCAGCCTAGCTTGGCTTCTTTTAACCCTGTTCTCCAGGAGTGGGCAGCCGCCCCACTACAAGTGCTCAAGAGAATGTACCTCTCCCTTTGCACCAATACATCCACTGGTGCCAGTGATGCTCCTTCCTCCTCCCCAGGAGTTCAGATACCCAAAGGACCTGCTTGTATCACCACTATTCAAACAGTCTCCCTCCACTTCTGTCCACTTCTCCAAAATCACAGCATTGCTCTTTTTCTCCTCCGAAGAGGACACCCCCCTTCCCGAGCAAGGAAAAAAAGAAAGAATACTCCGTCCCAACCTCATACTCGGGACAGACAGAAAAGGAGTCCTCTACATATCCCCACTTGGGCCCTGGTACGGACTGCCATGGATGCAACTCCAGATGCCACTCCCTTCAGATTGGCCATACTGGGATCCGTGGGCTATGCACAGAGCACAGTTCGGGAAGCCTCCTATAGAGGAAAGCCAAAAGCCTACACATTCGGCATCTTGATTGGTCTCTCGATCACCAGAGACTGAGCTTCTCCCTATAGTGGATGAGGAAGGAAAAAACGGAGGAAGAAGTTCCACTGCCACTCCATTTCTCCTCCTCTTCCCTGATGTGGCTATCATGGCTCCACCCCCTCTGTCAGCCGACGTCTTTAAACACATTCAGGAATTGTTTTGCAGGATAGCAGACTCCCGCCAGATTCCTTTGGAGGAAGTGAAAGAACAACAGTATAAACTGCTCAACATCCCGCAGACATCCTCATCCTCCAAAATAGCCCTCCCAGTCAATGAGGCCCTTCTCTACCCTGCCAGGGTGCTATGGCAGACCCCAGCGTCCATCCCACTGACCTGCAAGTGGTCAGACAAAAAATATTATGTTCCCACAAAGGACATGGAATTTTTTCCTCACCCCACTCCAAATTCCTTACTTGTCAATGCCAAGCTTGATCCACCCCTTATGACAGGGATTGGAAGCGATTGGTCCTATTCCAAAATACAGAAACTCTGCCAAGACTTTCCTGATGACAAAAAGGAGCAACTCCAGGCACTCGTATCCAAAGGATATCTTTTGGCCCATAGAGCTTTACAAGCTTTATGACCTCCTGAGGTCCCTTCCAACCCTGAGATTCTATGACTTCACGGATACTGCTGCCCATTCCATCGTAACTGCCATAGTCCTGAGGCGGGCATCCTGGCTGCACCTCTCCAGCCTCTCTAAGAAGGTACAAACCACTGTCGAGAACCTACCCTTTGAGAGCCCAAAATTATTTGCAGTGCATACAAATGAATCTCTACACTCCCTTAAGGACTCTCTAGCAACTCTCCACTCTCTCGGCATTTACACACTAGCGCTGAAGAGTCAACTGGGGAAATACCAACCTCCCTTGTAATCCTGACGACCACAGTACACTCCCTATCAACAATACAACATCAAAAGACTTAGACAGAAACCCCCTACCAAGCGCAGACATATGACTCCTCAAGGGGCTACCTCTCACACATCTTTGGCCAAACAATTTTGAAGGTGTGGTTAAGGCCTGAGAACCCTCCCCCGTTCCAGTCAGGAAAAACTATCTGCAACATCCCACCAGTTTGGCGACCCTCTAGACCCTTTCTTTCCATCATGGCAGCTAATTACCTTGGGCAAGTGGGATCTAAAGATCATCAAGGAAGGATAATCCATCCCATTCCTATCTATCCCACCCACCCATGCTCCCTTCCTGTCCCTCTTCAGGATCCCTTCTCACATACACATTCTACAAGAAGAAATAAACCACCTGCAACTGGGAGCTATAGAGTCAGTCCCATCCCAGCAGAGACGGAAGGAGTTTTACTCCCATTATTTTCTGATCCAAAAGAAATCTGGTGGGTGGAGACCGATCCTTGACCTGTGAAACCTAAACAAGTTTGTCAAACTGCAATGCTTCAAGATGGTTACCCTCTCCATCATTATCCCAGCACTGGAACAGGGAGGCTGGTTCTCAGCCCTCAACCTACAAGTCACTATTTTCACATCACAGTACACCTTGCTCACAGATGGTTCCTCCAATTCATCATGGCAGCCGATCATTATCAATTGTAAATGCTTTGAGGCAAGGACGGTTTGTACAGGACTTAGCACAGTGGGGCCCTGATCTCAGTTGGGGCCTCTAGTTTGCTACTGGAATATAAAAGAATGGGTTATCGTGCCACAGGGCTCCTCTTTGTTTTTGTGGATACAGACTAACACGGCTACCCCTCTGATACTCATTATTTGTAATTTCTGTACCTTTCATACTTGGGAATCTTGCTTTATTACTTACTGTAGCAAACTTAACTTTAAGTAGATGAATTATTTTGTCAGAGATGCTAATAAATAATAAAATGCTATGTAGTGTATGGAGCACTCCTGCATCTTCTGAGATAATCTGATTAGTCAGAATTCAGAGACTAAAAACACCCATCTGTAGCCAGTGACATTTCTTACTGGCTCACAATTCTGCATTACCAATAGGCTGCCTGAAATTAAATCAGCAGATGTGTGCTTTTCACTTCACTAGTAACTTTCTTCCTTTATGCTTTTTAAGGTTCTGCACAGACGAAAATCAAACATTTTCTCAGCCTTCCATGCTGGAGAATCACATCAGCCTCATGCATGGCATCAAAAACCCGGACCTGTCCCAGATGTCCAAAGCAAAAGCTCCAGAGTGTGACTCAACAAAAGTAATTTACATGGTTGTACTGAAAAATAAATGTATTTGACTTGTTTATAAATAGTGGCTGGTGAAGCCCTCTACACCCCCTCCCCTCCACCCCACCCCATTCTTCACCCACCAGACTGCGGGGGGCGATTGGGGTTTATATCCTGCAGCAGGGTGGTGGTACTAGGGGCTTTAGCCCTGCAGGGGGCATCAGGGCACAAGACCCGTGCCCCAGCAGGCACTGCCCTCTGGGGCAGGTTGTGCGTGTCTTGTGGCTCTCGAACTTCTGAAGATTATTGTATGTAGCTCGGGTTTATATAGAGTTATATCCTAGAAACTAGTATACACAGCCAAGGTTATTTACAGGAGTATTGTCTTAGTTAACAGTGTAGGTCAGAGAACAGCCAGAAGTATTGTGTATGAACCAAAACTCCGAATTAGGGAGGCAAAATTTATAACCCCATTTTCACTCTTTCATAATTTTAATGGAAAAAAGCAGAATTCTGTTTTACTGCTGTAACTTTCCATACTGGGGCTTTGCCAAAAATAGAATTTTTCTGGAAAGTTTGTGAAATCTGTTCAGCCATTTTAAAATTATTTTTAAGGAGCAGTTAAGTTAGTGGATAAGTAAAATAGCTTTTCTCACCTTTATAAACAGTTATTCACATTTGTTTTTCCTTTTTGTCTTTTGGTAGGTGGGATGGGTCACACCTTAAAAATGGCTGATCTTTAAAACCTCAAACTCTGGAAGCAAATATTAATGGATTTATAGTGGTAATGACTCTTCCCACATGGAATACGCTGTGTAGTAAAGTAACATTTAACAGTCTAATCAATAATCCAAAATATCAAATGTATGTGCCCTATGGATGAATTAAGAATGATATATGAGCCATAACTTTCACTTCCTGATGTTTCTGTATTTAAAATGTACAAACTCAATGTTTTCTGGCATTAATGATCAATTAAGAAGCCAACAGAAGACACCAAAACTCCCTCAATACCTGTACACCTCTCTTGTGTATACTCTCACAAACAGTCCAGGAATTTGATTGTGGAGCACTCCCCCTCCTGAATCTAAGATCTCTGCCTAAAGAGTCCCTGTATTTTTATCTCATTAATCTTAGTTATATCTATGTACACTCTTAATAATACCGTCTCCTTAATGTCTACACCTTCTAGTCTATAACAGACACAGTCCAGGAATTTTTAATTTTATTTTGCACAACCATATTGCACTGCAGTCTCAGGTCCAATTTACTTTGTTGTCACACACAGGTTTCTCCCGTCCATTAAATATTTGTATTCTAAATTATTTCCCCACAGATAACTTACCTTGAATTTTTTCATTATTTTTTTCTCCCATCACTTCCATTTTTATAAGGACTATTTTTTCCTATTAAAATGCTTTTAATATCCCTGCAATACTAGAAAGGGCTGTTTCTTTCCCCTAATTAGAGCTGAGTTAGTTATATTTGTTGTATAAATTATTCAACCAATTTCATTATATTTTTTAATCCGTTACAGTCTCAAAAACTGGGGTAGAGTTGTGCTGAGATGCAGTTGTTTTTTATTTGCATTACAGTAGTGCCTAGGGACTGCAACTCAGATTAGATCTCTAGTGTACTAGGTACAGTACCAATGCAGAATAAGAGACAGTCCCTGTCCTGATGAGGTTAAGATCTAAATAGACAAGGCAGGCAAAAGGTTTGGTGGAAAAGATGTAATATACAAGCAGAATGAACAGAGTGATGGTATGCAAATGGCATGATAGTGCTAGTTATTTTGTTGGTTTCCTTTGCTTTTGTTTATAATTTTGCCATGTGGGGTTTTGTTGGGAGAGGATTAGCTGTGGAGAGAGATGAGAGGAGGAGAGGAGACACTGAAGGGGAGAGAAGTAGGGAGGGAGGCTGAAGTGGAGAGGCTGAGAGGGAGCTGGAACAAACGGCTGATCAGCAGAGGGAAGGAAATGTCCAGAGTAAAAATTGTACAGAGCTGCTAGGAGCAGATGATGTCATCACGTCTCAAGTTCTCTGCTTCAGCTGCTTGTCTTTGCTCCTGCTGGCTGAGCTTCCAGTGGTTTTTCTTCCCTGAAGTCACACAGCTGAGGAGAGAATGATTCTAGCAGGCATTCAGTGGGACTACATTCCAGTTTCCTCTGCAGCCTTACCTACTTCCATTCATCTTTGCCATCTTCAGCTTCTTCCCCTTCCCAGTCCAGCTGGTCACCAAATCAGGCTGTTTGTTTTTTCCTTAACAATGTCTCTAGGGAAGCCCTATGACAGGGGTCGGCAACCTTTCAGAAGTGCTGTGCCGAGTCTTCATTTATTCACTCTAATTTAAGGTTTCGCATGCCAGTAATACATTTTAACATTTTTAGAAGGTCTCTTTCTATAAGTCTATAATATATAACTAAACTATTGTTTTATGTAAAGTAAATAAGGTTTTTAAAATGTTTATGAAACTTCATTTAAAATTAAATTAAAATACAGAGACGCCCAGATTGGTGGCCAGGACTCAGGCAGTGTGAGTGCCACTGAAAATCAGCTCGTGTCCCGCTTTTGGCACATGTGCCATAGGTTGCTTACCCCTGCCCTATGACCAAACCCCTTCTCCATGTCTTGATCATCCCTTTCCTGAGCTGTTTCAGCCTTCTCTATGGTCCTCCCTACCTCTCACCCTGCCAGTCTATCTCACATGCTATCGATAAAATAACATACCTCTCCCCTCCTCTGATCATGTTACGTCCCTTTTCAAACCCCTTTGCCTTCCACATCAAGTACAAATTTTCCCCCCTTCAGAGCTCTAGCCCTATCTTCCATCCCTGTTCTCATTTCTCTCTACTCTCCTTCTAACTCCTTCCAAGCCTTCCTTTTAGCTGTTTCCTGTGTCCTCCCACTTTCATCTTTGCACCTTCTGTTCCACCCATATGCATAGAACTCACTGCCCTGGTGCACCACACCGCCTACATCTCCTTCAGATCATTCCAGAGAGCCTTTAACCTGTCTTTCGTGTTCCTTTAAACTGTATGGTGTTTGTTAAATTCTAACCGTGAAAAGGTGGATGAGGTAATATCTTTTAGTGGTCCAATTTCTATTGATGAGAGAGACAAGCTTTTGAGCTACACAGAGTTCTTCTTTGGGTCTGGGAAAGGTACCAGTGTTGTAGCCATGTTGGTCAATTCAGCAAGCTAAAGTTCTTGCTCTTATGTGGATATAACAACAAAGACATTTTTTACATTTTTTAGGCAAAATCTCCAAAGAGAGTGTCTGCAGATGCTCCGGGACAGATGGCAACCACTGAAGCTCCACCAGCCAAAAAACTGAAGACACATTGGAAATGTGCTAAATGTGGATTTGCAACAGATATCAGTACTGAATTTCAGGAACACATACCTCAGCACAAGGCGGACAACTCCACTTCTCAATGCTTGCTCTGTGGCTTGTGTTATACATCTCACATCTCTCTGAACAGACACCTCTTTATTGTTCATAAAGTAAAAGATCCAGTAGAGGAAGAGGAGGAGGAGGAAGAGGAAAGGGAAAAGTTACAAACAGAGACAAATGAGAATGGACATGAAGAGTATAACAGAGAGACGAACACTACAGTGGAGGAAGAAAATAGTTTGAAATGCAAAATGTGCAAGAGTGACTCAGTGCTTTGTGCACACAGTCAGAGGTGTGGCCTGGAGGATTCCAGTAGCAGCTCTCAGAACAATCATTCAAATACTACCAAGATTTAAGAAAAGAACATTTTTTACTCAAAATATTGGGTGGGAGTGGGGCAGATCTTTGAAATATCCTGTTTATTTCTTGGGCTGGACTGTGCTTTCCATTAACTTTTAATTTGTAAGGGAAATAAAAACTGCTTCCACCTCCATAGCACTGAATCTCTGTCAGATCAGAAGTGAAAAGAGAAAGCAGGACAAGATACCCCACTGGAACTTGTCTAACTCCTAAGGATGCAGGAGCACTTTCTGAAGCTGCAGTTTTCTTTCTGAAAATGAGCTCTCTTCCTTTGAGTGTGCACTGCCTCTGCCTGAAGCCCCAGCCTTGCCTCCTTTCTTTTAGTTTTCTTCTAGTATTTATGGCTTAAATTCATCTTCTAACTTTCCGCTTTATCACTCAAATCCATAAGACTTTGGGTCAACCAAATACACTTGTCAGGACAGTACAAACCTACGTTAAATCCTTTTCCATCATGCAGCAGGTGCAAACCATGGCTTTTGTGTAGGCTACACAGTGTTGTTTCATTGCCCTAGAACAGGGGTGGGCAAACTTTTTGGCCCGAGGGCCACATCTGGATATAGAAATTGTATGATGGGTCATGAATGCTCACAAAATTGGGGGTTGGGATGCGGGAGGGCTCTAGCTAGGGTTGTGGGCTCTGGGGTGGGGCTAGGGATGAGGGGTTGGGGGTGCATGACAGTGCTCCGGGCTGGGACTAAGGGGTTTGGAGGGTGGGAGGGGGATCAGGGCTGGGGCAGAGGTTTGGGGCAGGGGAAGGGGTCAGGGTGGCAGGCTCCAGGTGGCGCTTACCTCAAGCAGCTCCCAGAAGCAGTGGCATGTCCCCCCTCTGGGCTCCTATGTGGAGGTGCAGCCAGGCGACGCTGCATGCTGCCCTGTCCACAGGCGTCGCCCCTGCAGCTCCCATTGGCTGCGGTTCCTGGCATGCGGCGCCCCCGGCTGGCCCTACACATAAGAGCCAGAGGAGGGATGTGGCGCTGCTTCCGAGAGCCATGCAGAGTGGAGCAAGACCCCGACCCTGCTCCCCAGCTGGAATGCCGGAGTGGTGCAAGCCCCAGACCCCACTTCCCAGCGGGAGCTCAAGGGCTGGATTAAAACGTCTGGAGGGCCGGATGTGGCCCCCGGGCTGTAGTTTGCCCACCTTTGCCCTAGAAGTATGCTAGATTCATCTTCTAGTTTTTCCATGAATGTTATTGAATCAAGTTGTGTTATAAATTTAAATCACCATAGAAGAGATTTTTTGCGACCTCAGTCATTTTTAAAATTGCTTATATAAATATTGCTAAATCATTTATATTTTTAAGTGATTTATAAAGCACAGGATCTCACACAGCAACAAAGGCCTCTACACTGGGGAGTTGCCACAGTTAAAACCTTTGGTCGCCAGATACCAATGTAGCTGCACTGCTGCAAACCCTGCTGAAGACAGAACCAATATAAGATTCAATTAGCAGCTGTGCAGTTTATTCTTGTCTGAAACTGGGACAATCTGCACCGGCGCATATTGCAGCACATAATATCTTTGCTTGTCTGCACTAGGGAGGATGCACCAGTACTCCAGGGACAGCTGAAATCCCCAAGATAGACAAATATAACCTGCCTGTGGCTGTATCAGCTGGAGTGGTATAGTCTATATACTTTCAGTCACAGAAATGAAAAACTCTGCAAGAGAAATGTACTTAATCTGCTGTAGTTTGTTAGCTCGCTGTTTGGAAGAAAAAGATACTGAAGTAGATACTGTGATTACAGTAAGAAAAGTCAGTCTGTTAACACCAGTGTGTGTATCCTTCTGTGCAGAATATAGCAAAATCAGTCTGAGCACTACTAGCAGCAGCTTGAGTAGCATGGAATGCTCCATACGCATGATCAGGCAAGGAAGAGAGTGGCATCCATAAAGGTGTTTGAACTGAGAGAGCACCATACTGTAATGCTTCCAATACTCTAGCTCCTTTGATAGCAGATCTCCCATCTTTACTCAATTTTATAAATTACTTTGGAGATTTTTTATTTCCATATAGTCATATTGACTCTTCACTGTCCATGCTGTTTCTTCATTTGTTCTCTTCATATGCTTTGTGTAATATAATTACTTCAATACAGTTTTTATGTTGAGACAAAATCCTGCTCATTATTGTTCACTATGACGTTTAAATAATTTAAAAGCTATTTATCTTGTTGGATTTGAATTGCTTACTTTCTTGTCTTGATGTGTTTTGATACAAACAGTTTGGAACTCTTTGTATTTTTTGATACTGTGTACATTAGCCTAGGGAATGTTTTACAAGGTAGCCTATGTAGAGTACCAATAGCAGGGGTCACTCCCAAGCCATCACATATCTATTTAATCTGCAGTGGCATTTGTGCCTTGCTATAATGTTTACTTTAAACTATTTCAAATAAAAGCATCCAACAATGTATGGATGGGCTCCATTCTATTATAGGCAGGGTGGGTAAGCCAGTGCAAGGTATGTGTGCCAGCTTGCCCTTCAGGCATTTCCTAAGACATACTCTAATGCAGGGCTTCTCAAACTTCATTGCACTGTGACCCCCTTCTGATAACAAAAATTACTACATGACCCCAGGTGGGGGGATGGAAACCTGAGCCCACCTGAATCCCACCGCCGCAGGTGTGGAGGCCAAAGCCCAACCCCAGCAGCCTGGGTGGGGTCAAAGCTGAAGCCCAAGGGCTTCAGCCCCAGACAGGGGCCCTGTAACCTGAGCCATGCTATCCAGGGCTGAAGCCCTTGGTCTTTGGGCCTGGGTGGTGGGGCATGGACTTTGACCCTGGGCCTCAGCAAGTCTAAGCCAGCCATGGTGACCCCATTAAAACAGAGTTGTGACCCACTTTGGGATCCCAACTGCATTTGAGATCTGCTGCTTTAGCACTTGCTTTCTCATCCCAGAAGCTTATGGTTTCTTCCTTTGATGTTGGGTTCCCTACATTATGACTGAAGATTTTTAGAAAAGTGATTGCTAAAGGCAGCTGTTCTATCTGGTCTGCACTAGTTCACACTATAAACCATAAAACTGCCATAGAAGGGGTGTGGTGGGGCTGGAGGGTGGTGTTGGGGCAAGGAAGTGATGTGGGCAGGGTTGGGGGATGAAGGCATGTGGGGTCAGATGAGGTCAAGGGGCAATGAAGGTATGTGTGTGGGGCTGGAGGGTGGGGTCGGGGATGAAGGTAGGTGGGGTAGGGTAGCGTGGGGTCTGGGGTATGATGATGTGGGTGGGGTTGGGGAGCAATGAAGAGGTGTGGGCAGGGTTGGGGGTGAAGGCAGGTGAGGTCAGGGAGCAATGAAGGTATGTGGGTGGGGTTAAGGGGATGAAGGCAGGTGAGGTAGGGTGGGGTCAGAGGGTGATGTGGGTGGGGTTGGGGAGCAATGAAGGTGTGGGCAGGGTTGGGGGTGAAGGCAGGTGGGGTCAGAGGGTGATGATGTGGGTGGGGTTGGGGAGGAATGAAGGGGTGTGGGCAGGGTTGGGGGGTGTGGGCAGGTGAGGTAGGGTGGGGTCAGAGGGTGATGAAGATGTGGGTTGGGTTGGGGAGGAATGAAGGTGTGGGCAGGGTCGGGGGTGAAGGCAGGTGAGGTAGGGTGGGGTCAGAGGGTGATGAAGATGTGGGTGGGGTTGGGGAGGAATGAAGGGGTGTGGGCAGGGTTGGGGGGTGAAGGCAGGTGGGGTCAGAGGGTGATGATGTGGGTGGGGTTGGGGAGCAATGAAGGGGTGTGGGCAGGGTTGGGGGGTGAAGGCAGGTGGGGTCAGAGGGGGATGAAGATGTGGGTGGGGTTGGGGAGGAATGAAGGGGTGTGGGCAGGGTCGGGGGTGAAGGCAGGTGAGGAAGGGTGGGGTCAGAGGGTGATGAAGATGTGGGTGGGGTTGGGGAGGAATGAAGGGGTGTGGGCAGGGTTGGGGGTGAAGGCAGGTGAGGTAGGGTGGGGTCAGAGGGGGATGTGGGTGGGGTTGGGGATGAATGAAGGGGTGTGGGCAGGGTTGGGGGTGAAGGCAGGTGGGGTCAGAGGGTGATGATGTGGGTGGGGTTGGGGAGGAATGAAGGGGTGTGGGCAGGGTTGGGGGGTGAAGGCAGGTGAGGTAGGGTGGGGTCAGAGGGTGATGATGTGGGTGGGGTTGGGGAGCAATGAAGGGGTGTGGGCAGGGTTGGGGGGGTGAAGGCAGGTGAGGTCAGGGAGCAATGACGGGATGTGGGTGGGGCTGGAGGGTGGAGTCGGGGTGATGTTGGGGGAGGGGCGGTGAAGCACTTTGTGGGCGGGGTCTGGGGCAGGCGCTGCCGGAAGTGGCGCTGCGGCCCGGAAGCGGAAGTGGCGCGCTGGCGGCCGGCGCTGGCGGCTCGCGCGATGCTCTCCCTGGACTTTCTGGACGATGTGCGGCGCATGAACAAGCGGCAGGTGAGGCCTCGGAGCGCCCGGGCCCGGGGGGCTGGCGGTCTCCGGTCAGGCACCGGCCGTTGCTCTGCTCCCTGGCCCCTGCCCTGCAGGCCCGGACCCGGGGCCGCGGGGAGCTTTGGCCTGGGCTGGGGCGGCCTGTTGCCGCAGGCCGTGGAGCTGCCCAGCATGGCCCCCGGGCACCCAGGCTTCTGGGGGGGAGCAAGGGCCGGCGCCCCGTTCTTCCCGCCCGCCCGCGGAGCTGAGCCGGGTGAGGGGCCTGGGGACGGGCTTTGGCTCGTGTGGCTGGTGATGCCCCCCTGTGACTGGCCTTGGAGCCCCCGACGCTAGTCCCCGGCCTGAGGAGGTTGGCAGTGGTCCTGGGGGTCGCACGGGTTTTCTGAGTTTCGCTGCAGTGCACTGCCCCCCAGGTCTGACCCCTTGCCTATGGTGTGGCCTATCAGTGCAGGAGCATCTGTTCCTGGGCTTCAGACCAGTGGCGGATTTAGAGTTAGTGGTGCCTTGTGCTCCGCTTCATTTCCCCCCTCTCTCCCCCCCCCCCCACCATGGGACCCAGCCAAGAAAAAGAACATTCTCTCTCATCTCTCCCACCCCCTGGTTTTCACTTTTTTTTCCCTTCAGAACTTTAAGGTTAACTATAAACTGACTGTCCTTCTGATCATGCCAGACTCCAAGGGGAAGTTTTTTCAAAATATTTATCCTTTTGAGGATCAAAAAGTGCTTTAAACTAAGATTAACTAAATCAATTGTCTGAATATTCTTATGAGGTGGATAAAGAGTCTATAGAAATCACCTCCGCCACTGCTGAAAGGTAGCTACGTCTGTGGTAGAACACAGCAGCTATTTAGCAGAGCACAAAAGACCACAGCACAACTGAAGGACCAAAACAGAAGAAAACATAATCTCAACTGACTCCATGCCATGCTTTGGGAAATTCCAGATCAGAACCTTTTAGCTCAAGATTTTAATGCTCCAATTACCTAAATCTCTATATGTTTGCTTAAAAGTGGTATATATGCATCATATAGTTCATGTTCATTAGTTATAAAGTATCATACAGAACATGTTTCAGAGTAGCAGCCGTGTTAGTCTGTATCCGCAAAAAGAACAGGAGTACTTGTGGCACCTTAGAGACTAACAAATTTATTTAAGCCCACAAAAGCTTATGATCAAATTTGTTAGTCTCTAAGGTGCCACAAGTACTCCTGTTCTTCATACAGAACATGGCACTTCACAAAAATATATTAAGCCTACATCCTTGTGCCAAAAGAGCTTACCGTCTGAGGCTAGTTTATGATTGTGCATTTATCTCTGAGTAACAGGCCACATGCAGCTGTACTGACCCATGACGAGCCCTGAGTGGCACCGAGTTGGACTCAGATTCTCATTGCTTTCTTGCCCACAAATTCGGAAGGAAGTCATTTACTGCAGTTTGAAAGGGTGCAAATTCCCCTCACTTTTGTGCTTTGTCAGCATTCCTGGCTGGTGGGGAAGGAGAGCTGAAAGATCACCCATTTTCTCCCTCCCCCAGTGGGCTGTGCTCAGCTGCCACTCGCCAGGCAGTGGCAAGTGGCACGAACGCGGGCCGGAGGACTCAGGAGGAGCAGGGGGCAGCCATGCAGCCAGAGAGAAGCGGCAGTTTCCCCTTCAAAGCACTGCTTCTCTGTAGCCAGCTCCGCGGCCACCCTGTGCTCCTCCTGCATCCTTCGGCCCCCGTTTGCAGTGCTTACCGCCACCCACAACTCCCGCCTGCTTCCCTGAGTCTGTGGGTGAGCCTCTCTCCCTCTTCTCCTGCCCCCTACAGCTTCTGCCCCTGCAGTCCAGCCCCGCAGAGCAGGCTGCCCAAGTGCCCAGCCCAGGGGCTCCCTGTCGTTGGGGGGCTCCATGCCAGGGCATGGTATGTTTCATGGTAAATCCTCCCCTGCTTGAGACCTAGGCTGCTTGCAAAGGCAGCGCCTCATAGTCACTCACTTGTTGGAAATCTGTTTTCCTCGTTTTCCACGTCGCCACCTGTAAGGTTATTCCATATCCATGCCTGTGCTTCCTTAACCTAGTGTCTTTTTCTTATTGCAGCTGTATTATCAGGTGCTGAACTTTGGGATGATTGTCTCCTCAGCTTTAATGATCTGGAAGGGGCTAATGGTGGTTACAGGAAGTGAAAGTCCCATTGTAGTGGTACTCAGGTAAAAATTGTTTGACTTTCAGACTTCTCATGAGATGCAGCTAATGAGGCATAATGTAGATCTGGCTTAGAGAGGATGGGAGGCGGAATGTTTCCGTTCAGGGAAAGAACACAAATGATTCAGCCTCTATAGCATTTCAGCAACACTGGCTTAAAGATGGCTTGGCTGGGAAGCATTCATTCATATATTATTTGAATGTCCAGCATCTCCTGTATGCTTTTTAGCCAGACTTCCTTTTAGTCTAGTTCTTGTTCTTCATGCACAGAAAATTGCTCATGTGGCTTTAAGCTTGCTGTTGGGCTACCCTGCTGTTTTCCTCATGCCCCTGCATAACATCAGAGTTCAAATTCAAAAACAAGGGAGTGAGAAGTTCAGGTTGCCTTTTTGCAAGAAGGTAGCGTAATAAGGAATAAAACCCCACAGATCTTGTCAACCCAGGAAATGCAGAGCTCAGGTGACGCTTCCCACACTGTATGGTAAAGCATGTGACTCAGGAAACTCAAGGCTGTTAGAATCCTATGGGGAGCATTTTTTTTTATAAACACCCGAGATGGGCTTCAGGTGCTAACACTCACCACGAGCTGGGCCATGTCAGAAGACACAGTCTCTGCCTCAAAGAGTTTACAATCTAGTTTGACTCAGAAGAACAGTGCGGGTGGGGAGAGGGAGGGAGACAAGCAAAGTGAATATTTATATATAAAAATGCAAACTGCCCCTCAGTGTAGCTGTTAGGTATTAACTTCATGTGGGCATTAGATAGAAGTAGATCTTGGAGAGGGACTTGCTGGAAGAGTGTACCTGTCATGGGTACTGGGACAGACAATAAAAGCCCATCCTCTCAACCAAGGGGAGAGACCCAAAGCCTGGCAACACGTGAGAAAATAGGGACAAAAGTGAAAGGTCATAAGGCCAAAACAAGGTATCCAAGCGGGGACACCAAGCAGCGAACCCAAGTCAGTGCCCACTGCTCCTCAGATGAGTCCAAGAAGCTAGTGGATGCCGCCCAGAGATGTGGTACAACAAGGGACCAGAAGCAGGCCCCAGAGTTGCAGATCATCCACCACCACTGTTGAGCTTCCTTAGCCTGATCTGGTGGATGACAAGGAGGTCTTGTGACTTTGTGGGCCGTGGAAGGAAGACAGTGTAGTGGCCTTATGGATGGGTTCAGTGCAGACATTCCAGGTCTAAGGGATTGCATAGAAGTGAGCATGAAGAAATGACGAAGGAGGGAGGTCAGAGGTAAGGGGGGGGGGGGCAGTGTCCTATTGATTCTCTGCAAGATTGGGTTACCAGTAAAGCGATGCATCTATTTATGTTGTAAAGAGTAGCTTCTCAAAAGGATAGCAACTTGAACTGAAACTAAATTGTGGAATACAACAGAAAATATAAATGCATTTTTTCCCGTCTTCATTGTTTTCCATCTTGCTGCTACATGTATATTTAAAGTAAGCGAAGAGCTTTTAATGGCAGTGAAATTGAAATCATGAGGAAGTCAATGTAGAGTTGGAGACACTCAGCAGGGAAACTTATGATTGCTATTAGTATAACAAATGTGAACAGAATTGTTTAGTGTCTTGGCTTACGATTGAATGTGCTGTGTTGCTCTCTTGTAACAAGGCTGGGGTGTGCTGACCGCTCTGTTTCACACCCAAAGTTCTATTTGCTGGCCATCCGATGAGCTAGCTGTAAGACTGCAAGCAAATTTTCCTTCTCACTTCAGTAGATCTGGCTGAACTCTATGCATATGACTCCATGGGAAATTCTTTCACATGGCATCTTGACTCTGTGTGAGCTAAGAAATGCAATAGGAAATGAGTGGGGCTAGTGTCCGCAAGTTGTAACTTGAAATAGCTTCCTGTTGCTGAAATTCCTGGGGCAGTGGCTATAAAGTAGAACCTCAGAGTTATGAACCCCAGAGTTATGAACTGACTAGTCAACCCCACACCTCATTTGAAATCGGAAGTACACAATCAGATGGCAGCAGAGACAAAACAAACAAATACAGCACAGTACTATGTTAAACATAAACTACTAAAAAATTAAAGGGAAAATTTAAAGATTTGACAAGGTAAAGAAATTGTTTCTGTGCTTGTTTCATTTAAATTAAGATGGTTAAAAGCAGCATTTTTCTTCTGTATCATTGTTTCAAAGCTGTATTAAGTCAGTGTTAAGTTGTAAATTTCAGAAAGAACAACCATGATGTAACCAAAGTTACGAACATTTCAGAGCTTTGAACAGCCTCCATTCCCGAGGTGTTCGTAACTGAGGTTCTACTGTACCTATTGCGGGTACTGGCTTCCCCAGAATGTACCTGTACTAACTTCACAGGTCCAGTTCTCTGGGGACATTGGCTGTGCAGCTTGTCAGTGTTTATCATCATGTCACTTAGAAGTTTCACTAGTTTGTTTTCAGTCTCTTACTGCTGATTCCTCAGTGTGCTGATGAGAGGCATTTCACCCACTTCCCGTTGAGTAAGATGGGAGGCCATAAAGTCACTTTCCCTTTTCAGTGAAATGATATCTTCTGACAAGCAACCTTTGCCTAGTATCTCCAGGCACAATGGGAATACATGCAGTGCTTGAAGTACGTTTCCTTTTATAGTGACTTTATTTGCAATTAAAAAGGTTAGGGATGCTGTAATATTATGCCATTTACAAGAAAAAAATTTAGTAGGAGTGCCTGCAGTGAGACTATTTGAGGAAACATGCTGAATCACAAGAACTGACCTCTAGCACAGTCTATCTGAGAACTTGAGAGCCCTTCTCTTTTGAGCATAAGTGCTAGACAGGATGTGTCTACACTGACCTTAAGGCCTGGTCTGCGCTACAAAGTTAGGTTGACGTAAATTACCTTGCATTGACCTATTTGTGCACATATCTACTACAAAAAAAAATTTCTGGTCGATGTTAGCGCCCTGTTTACTGACGCAGTAAAACCACCTCTGAGGTCAACACTGCAAGTGTAGATGCTGCATGACCTGTGTTAACCCTAACAGTCCTCCAGCAGATGTCCCAGAATGCCCTATTCTCTGTGACAATGACCGCTGTGGCCACAATCTTAAACTCCACTGGGCAGGGCTAACAGAGACCAGAGTCACCACCTCCTTAAAACCCCCTGCATATTTTTGAAATCCCTTTTCCTGATTGCCCACCTTGGCAAGCACACCTAGCAGCTCACCCTTGTGTGCAGCTGCCCAACTAACCGTGTCTGCTTCATGCACACAGAGAAGTACTAGATGTGCTCCTGCCTGGTGTGGATAGGAGGTATTGGATCTCACAGGCCTGTGGGGAGAAGAGGCTGTGCAAGCACAGCTATGGACAGGCCTTAGAAACATGGACATCTACAAGCAGCTTGCATGGGGGATGCAGGGAAAGGGTATGACTGGAATCAGCAGCAGTGCTGTGTGAAAGTTAAGGAATTTTGCCTGGGATACCACAACCAGGGAGCGCAACAATGGACCAGGTGTTATGCTGTTGATCTGCCACTTCTTCAAAAACTGCATGCCATACCTGGCAGAGACCCCACCAGCACCCCGCACACCATTGCAGATACATTGGAGGAGTCTGAGACAGCCCACAACTGTGAGGACGTACAGCCACGGATGGACAACGTACAGCCAGGGACTCTGGCCATGCTGCAGGACCTGCTTGAGACTCTGCCACAGTACTGCCCGGCAAGTGTGGATGAGCCTGATGAAGGGAAAAGGACCTCAGATAAGTGTGTGCACATAAACCTTTCCGTGCAATGTTTAAATGCAAGGATGTTTCCTGGCCCATTCCCAAGTTAACAAGACAGACAAAAGGAACAACTTTTCATACAAGAAGAGGTAGCGTTGTCATGTCTTTCATTCTACTGGTGGGTTAGACAGTGGGTGGGCCGTGCAGCATGCTTTATGTGCATAGGGATGTCCCTTTTGTCCTCCAGAAAGATTTCAGTGAAACTTCCATGGAGATACTCTGCAGTCTTCTCCAAAAGGTTTCTAGGAATGGTGCTTTATTCCTTCCTCCAAAGTAGGATACTTTCCCACGCTGCTCTGCGATAAGTTTGGCTGGTACCATTGTAGTAAACAGGCTAGCAGAGTATAGGCCAGTGTGGTTTTAGGATGCCGTTAGCAGTTGTGTTCTCTGTGCCTTTGTGAGCCTCAGGAGATCACCAAAAATTACCACTGTATGTGGAAAATAATGCCAGTGTTCAGTGCCATTGCCTATGCCAGCGGTTCTCAAACTGTGGGTCGGGACCCTGTTTTAATGGGTTCTCCAGGGCTGGTGTTAGACTTGCTGGGGCCTGGGGCTGAAGCCCAAGCCTCACTGCCTGGGGCTGAAGCCCAAGCCTCACTTCCTGGGGCTGAAGCCAAAGCCGAAAGTCTTCAGCCATGGGTGGTGGGGCTCAGGTTACAGCCACACACACACTCCCTCCCCAACCTGGGGCTGAAGACCTTGGGCTTTGGCCCCCTGCCTGAGGCAGTGGCTTTAAGTTTGCCCTACCCAAGGCAGTGGGGCTTGGTGGGGCTCAGGCTTCAGTCCCCCCCCCCCCCGGGGTCAATGTATTAATTTTTGTTGTCAGAAGGGGGTTGCGGTGCAATGAAGTTTGAGAACCCCTGCCCTATACTCATACCCATGGAATAGGGAATGAACTTCTATATCTTCATACAACAGAAGATTCTTCTCCCCAAACCTGGTGATGATATTTACTGTGGCTGGGGCCAGAGAGTGGTGCTGTACCAAGGCGATCCAAAGCTGAAATGTTAATAAGCATTTCTTAAGGGCTTATGTGAATAATGGATGTCTGTAAATCTGATGTCACATCTGTTTTTTATCAGTAGCTTCTGTCATGGCAGCCTTGAAGGGTGTCCTATCCACACCCACAGAATGCCTGACCCTGGGGACAAGGTGAAAGAAGAGGACTATAGAGAACATATCCAGTGAAATCCTACAAGCCAGTGTTGCATCAGACCAGGAACAAAAAGCTTGGAGGGCCAATATGAATGACAGTGTGGAAAAGGACAGGGGACAGTAGGAAGGCCCAAGAATCCCAGCAAGACAAGGAGCGGGAAAATACTCCAGGACATTATGGGTCTTCTCAGGTAGCAAACACAAAAGCTACTGGTCCATAATTCCTGGACCCTCCACCCTTTGCAGTCCTTGGAGAACTCCATGATTGTTGCTGCTCCCTACACCCTCCAACATACCCACGGCATCATGAGGGCACGTGCCTACCACTGCCTATGCCTACCACTCCACTCTGGGAGACAACAGGGAAGACTACAGCCTCACATACTGACCTGCAAGAACAATGGCTGGTGTATGTGGGCCCACAATGAACTACATTTGTGCACTCAAGTGGATGTGTGTTTACTTAGTTTCTAATTTTAAATTTTCACCCCATTAAGTTATGTTAAAAATCTGTATAACGTTGCCTGTGGGTTGTTTTTGCACATTGATTTTCTGCACTATTTATTCCCATTCAAAGTTTTGTTTTTGGAGAACCAAATTATCTTAGTTCACAAATGCAGAATATGTAGTGGTAGTCAAAGCAACCAATACTTGTAAATGCAAACCAAGCACCACAGAACTCAAAGCTTCACTAAAATGAACAGTCATAGTTATAAATACAGCAAGCACTATGCAATTCTTTGCAGCACCCAAAGCTCCAGGCCCAGAGAACACTGCCACACAAAACACTCCTGTTACTGATGACTAAAGTGAATTTTCAAAGCCTCCCTCAGTCGCATAGCTCCATATTGTTGGACTCTTCAGAGTCAGCAGACAGCCTGCCCTCCACTCTGATGGAAGCTTCTTTTCTTCCTTTGCTTGACCGATACTGTGCAGAATACAACTGGCAGCTATAATCATGGATTTTCCATGAGAAAAATATCCCAATCTGTTGAGTAAACACCACCAATGTTCCTTCAGTTGTCTTTCTGCATCTGCTGAGATGGTAGTTGGATCTTTCCTTGGTGCTGTCCACCTGCCCAGTGTAAGGCTTCGTGAGCCAGTGAAGCAAGGGATAGGCTGGGTTCCTCAGAATCACTGTTGGCATTTCAGTAGTGCCAGATGGTAATCCAGTGGTCAGGAGAGAATGTCCTTGGTTGCAGTTTTTGCAAAAGTCCTGTTTTCATCAAGATGGGCGCAATCATGCACCTTCTCTGACCAGCCCAAATTGATATCTGTGAAGCATCCCTGATGATCCACCAGCACTTGCATAATCCTAGTAAAGTAGCCCTTTCTGTTGATGTACCTGGGGGCAAGGCAAGCTGATACCAAAACAGGGATGTGCATGCCGCCCCAGTGCAGTTCAGGAATCCCATTGCTGCAAATCCATCCACAGTGCTGAGGGTCACAGTCCTGCATAGCAGAAGACTATTAATAGCCCTGCACACTTGCATCACAACAGCCCACACCCGATTTCCCACCTCCAAAATGATTTCCCACTGACCAGTAGCAATCCAGCATTGCAAACTTCCAGAGCATGATTGCCACTCGCTTCTCTATTGTCAATGCAGCTCCCATTCTGTTGTTCATGCACTGGAGCACTGGGATGAGCTCAGCACACGGATCCAGGAATGTGGCCTTGCATACCCAAAAGTTCTGTAGCCAATGCTCATTGTCCCATAGCTGCATTAAGATGTGATCTCACCAGTCGGTGCTCGTTTTGGGGGCCCAACAGCTGCTCTCCACCATCTGCAGCTGCTCCATGAATGCCACCAATAACCTTGAACTGTTCTTTGCAATGTTGATTAGCAAACTGTTCTCAAAGAAATCCTCATGTCCACCATTGTCGCTGTACTTTCTGTGGGTCTGCAGGTACAGAAGAATCACGCGTCTTGTGTTCTCAACATTTGTGAGAACAGTGCAGAGCTCCGTGCTTCTGTCAGAGTGGGATTTTTTAAAAAGGTGGGAAAATTGTGGGATATGGATGACATTATGGGATGGAGAAAGTTGCATGCTGAAAACTTGACCTCTAGCTCCTGCAGATCCTTGGGTGAGTCATTACTCTCCCACAACACATTGCAAAAATTCCCCAAAAGGCATTGCAGCAGATGGCATACTGAATGCATAGTTGTGGTGCGCTGCACTTTGCATCACACAAGTTCTCTGGGTGAATATGTGTAGTGTCAATGGAAGCAGCCAAGTATGCCCACACCAAAGCGATATGCTAATTTCAGCGACTGCATGCAGACAAAGCTTGCGTCAGCTGAAGTCTGTAGCATAGACATGGCCTAAAACTTCCCACCATTGCAGTAGTCCTGGTGCAGCTCTAGCAGTGGTGGGGAAACAAGTTGCTGGTGGCCACCAGCCTCTTTGTCACTGCGAGTAAGTCTGGATACCAGAGAGCCTTGCCTGGTTGGCGTGGTGGTGGTAACACTGATGGCTGCCAGTGCTTTATCTCTAGTAGAGCTGCACCAGTGGCTGTGCAGTGGTGGGAAATCAAAGCATAGTGTGGGTGAAACTGAAGTGTCTTGGCTTCAACTATTTTCCTCGGGGACTCTTAGTTTTGAGGGGGGAGCGAGGGGGTAGACTTTATGGATACTTTGGGTGATGAGCAATAAGACATTACAATTACATTGTCTTGATATCTAGGTGCATATCTTCATACCAGATTAACTATGTTAAGTGACATATTGTATATTGGTCACATCTTGCTTTATCATTAACATTCCCTTTTTTCCAAAATGATTTAAACATGACCTTAACATGGTGTGTGTACATTTGTAATGATTCATATTAACATTTTGGTTTTTCGGGGTGAAGCTGTATGTTTTGTAGGGAAAGGAAGGGAGAAAGTCTCAAGAGAATAAAAAGAAAGGAAAGCCAGGTGGAAGAGAGGGAATGTAATTTAATTATCCTCTGTATATATTTGTCTTGGTTGTCTTACAGCTATGGGATTACTTTGTCTATAGCCAAGCATCTCAGTGATTTCAGTATTTCGATTGTTTTCCTAAGGGGCTCTTTCCTAAGGGAGGACATTCTGGGGTTTACTTGAAACCATATAGATTTCAAACACTGATTCTAGTTTTTCAAATGCCCTTGTTTCATAACTGCTATTTTCCTTGTCTTTCAGTGGCAGCATGGAACCTGCTTTTCACAGAGGAGATCTTCTGTTTTTAACCAACCGAATTGAAGATCCCATCAGGGTGGGAGAAATTGTGGTCTTTAGGATAGAAGGAAGGGAAATTCCAATAGTTCATAGAGTCCTGAAAATTCATGAAAAGTACGTATAGCGTCTGAGTGGTGATTGTATTGCAAATGTCTGTAGCCGTGTCACCTTGGGCTGTGCTTATCTCACAAAATATTCTGGTTGGTAAGTGGATGGGGAGATATCAAGGAAAGCCTGGGTGCTGCAGGAAGTGCTGTGAAGGCTCTTACCTCAACACTGACCCGGTGTCCTACCAGAGTGCCAGGAAATAGCGTGCTGCTGGAAGGGTCTTCATGCAGATGAATTACAGTCAGGTCCTGATTACTTGTGCTAAAGATCTCTTGCCATTTTTCACAAGCTGAGGTCAGGACTCCAGGATTAGCCCCCAACTATGGGCAATTCTGCCTCCCTTAACTTCCTCTGCAACATTACTGGAATGCAGTACTGTTCACTTCCTGTCCCATACTGCTGGATAGTGTTCATATTCTCTGTTATATAGCTGCTCTGTTCTGCCCCAGAGGTGATTGCATTTCAGTGGTGAGTGAAGTGACTTCTATATATTTAAAGTTTTGAGATCCTTTAGATATGTCATGTGTTAATCTAAAACGTGCTGGTTTTTAATACGCCAGTTCTCTTGTTCTCATTCTGGGACAGGGTAAATCTACCTTAGGAAGGCCTGATTACCTGGACTGTGTATCATTCCTTCTCTGTAAACCTTGAGCCAGCATGAGTCTTGCATTTTGTTCTGAAGTGGGTGAGATGGTCATTCTGATTTGTTCCTTGAGCAAGTTCTGCAGTTTTGGGCCAGCTTCCAAGAAAACACCATCCTGTGTTCAAGAGACTCTCTCTTTCATGTTTCCAGTGGCTGGTGGTGGTGGTCACACATGGGGGCAGTTCCTCAGGTAACTGGGGCCAGTCCCATGGAGGGATTTGAGAATAAGTTCTCAAATTAAATCCTATATTCCATGGAGAGCCAAGGTAGAGTGTGGTTTCTAGAGGTGATGGGTTCCCAGTAGGTGGTGCTGCTGCATTCCGAATAACCTGGAGTTTTATCAGGACTGATGGAGTCATTCCTAGATACAATGAATTGTAGTAATGGAGTGTGGAGGTCACATATGTGAGGATTACTGCGGCCAAATCCCTTTGATAGATAGGGTGGCTTTCTACCTTCAGCCTCAGTGCAATTCTAATAGCTACAGCTATGTTGGTACCTAGAAACAGTAGAGTGCAGAATAACCCCAAAGTTTTGAATCATCTCGACATCTGGAGGGTAGGATGCCTCAGTGGTGGGGGTGATGCTAGTCATGATGAGTTCTACAAAGTACTTCCTTCCCCTCCAGCATGATCCGTCTTGCCAGACTTCAGTTTCAGCTAGCTGTTCTCCTTGTGCAGCCCCACTTAACTCTCCTCTCAGGGTGAGTTCCAGATCTGCTCGTTAATAGAACCAGTCTCTTTTCTACTGATTTATTTATACACAAATCTTGATCAATAAAGGAAACCCACTGTGATATTTTTAGTCTCTTCTCAGAGTGGAACTGCACTTGGACATCCAGTCTCCTCCTGCATGCAACCAGTGCAGGTGTGGCAGAGAGTGAATGCTGAGGCTGAGATGTGGATTCTTTATTAAACTTTCCTCTTCCTTCCCAAGCTTCCCATCCTTGGCTTCACTTCAGAGCTAAACATTTTTTAAAGAATGATAAGAATGTGTTCAGCTGCTGCTGAACATTGAGATGGCCATGGATGGACTATAGGCAAGGCCTTGTGCTTTGCATTCTGTGGAATCCTCTCCCGTTCCCAGAATCTCAAGTTACATTTAGAAATAAAATCTAGTCCTCGTGTTTGTAAAGATAACCTTTAAAGCCATGAGCAGTGTGAAGCAGAGCAGACAGCTTGAAGCAATAGGTCTGAGGTCTGACCTGCCACATTGATTTCAATGGGTGTTAACTCTGAAACCTAAAGATAACCATTTAATTTTTGACATTTCTGCCGTCACCAGCAGTGAGTTTGAGTATTTACCCTAGAGTTAAGCTGCCTCCTGTTTCTTCCTAGATACCAAAAGTCCCAGCTGTTCTCTACCCAGTGGCCAAAATCTCTAGCTTCCTGATTTACAATTTCCATTGTGTAGTAATGGGCTGTCAGTATGAGACTCTGTAGCCTATTGAAAACCAAAAATGCGCAGATTCTTATCTTTCTCTGACTCCAGATCAAATCCCCTTTGTTTACAAAGGAAAGTGTGTTCTACCCATCAACCCTACAAAGTCCTTCTGGACTAAGAACTAAACTGGATTCATTCTCTACCTCCAGAGGTAAAGATTCTGCTGTCAGAGTTTACTTAACAGTTCTATTGCTTTGTGAGACAGGCTAGAATCCAATTCCCTCTCCCAGAGCTTGGTGACTCTGCAGGGCTAATAAGGGTGAGAAGCCGTGGCAACTTATGTTTAGCACTCAGGTCAGCTGCTTATTCTGATAGCTGGTATCTCCAGGGTTCAGATCTGCACTGCGAGAAGCAGCCACTGTTGCATAATTCTTTTTGAGAGCAGACCTGCACTGTACACTCCTGTTTTGACATCCTCACTTGTTGCTGAATTGCAACAATAAGCTCTCTGACGCAGCCTTCAAGTACTGTACCTATGACAAGGCTGCCCGTACCTAGGACACTTTAAGGACACTTCTGCTGCTATTCAAATGCAGCTGGCGCTGCGTTCCTCTTGGACTTTCTTCTTCTTGGCTGCAGACAGTGTCAGAGCACCAGTGGGTCCGAGAGCGGTAGAGGGAGTGCACACAATGAAGAGCTTCCACATGCTTTCCTGCAGGTGGTTGATTTGATGGTAGGCCTGCAAATTGGGGAGCTCATGACATGCTGAACGAAGCCATAAGAGCAGCTCCAGTTGGCACATGCTTTCAAAGGACCATTCACAAGTGACTGGAATGTGCCGGACCCCGGTTGGTAGCACCGTTTTGTGGACTGCCACTTGGAAATATGCATCACTTGGGAGCTCTAGAAAGGTGGAAGGAAATATCAGGAGACACTGCAGGTCGAAAGGGAGGCAGAAAGGATCAGAAGCAGGAGAGAAATTACTGAGTGAGAAGCAATCCCACATCCCATCAGTGCCATCCAGAAACTCTTAGGAAAGAATATCAATGTGTTGGAATTAGCGGAGCCAGGAGCGCTCTCTCTCTTGTGTTTTAAATGTTTCTAAGTATTTAATCTGCCCTTCAAAAAAGGCTTTGAAGGGGGAGGGGTCCACTTGGCTGGGACCTCTGACAAACCTGTGTGTTTGAAATGTTTGTATATCGTAGTCCCTGCAGTCATTGTACTTGCTTGCAATAGCAGTTAGTGGCTCATCTGTGACCTGTAGTCTCTTTTCTTTTTAAGGCAAAATGGAGACATCAAATTTTTGACAAAGGGAGACAATAATGCCGTTGATGACAGAGGGCTGTACAAACAAGGGCAGCACTGGCTGGAGAAGAAAGATGTGGTGGGGCGAGCAAGAGGGTAAGTGAAGCTATCCAGCAGAGGAGGGTGTATTCTGGCCAGGGCTGCCGAGAGCCGGTTCGGGCCCCGCAGCAAGGGCGGACTGGCTAAACAGGGCCGACGGAGCCGGACCCTGGGCTCCCTTCTGGACCGCCGTGCCCCAGTAATTTGTACCGGCTTCCCCCCAGTCTCATCAGCCCTGGCTGTGACCAGTGCTTGTCTCCAGTTTGAGCTGGAAAATGCTTTCTTCTGTTGAGCTCTTCCCTGTTAGGATTTCTGTGGTTTTTGATTAAAGTGGCGTGTCAGCAAGTAATGTGTGGAATTGAGTAACAAAGGCAAGTTCACTTCTTGGCTTGCCTTGAACAAAGGTATCCATGTGTGAACTGCCCTCCAGGTTTCTGCTCATTTCCTGTCTTGGAGGTGGATGAGCTGTCACGTAGCCCCTTCCAGAACTCCATTAAAGCTGATCTGCAATGGGAGTGTACCCTTTCACTGCTTTATGATGGATAAAGAAGGCTGGAAAGGCTTTTTACATTCAAAATTCAGGTCTTGCCTGCCTGGTGACTTGGGATCTAGTGCAGTTTTGGCACAAATGCTAAGACAATGAAAGTTCAGCAGCTGAAGATGGCGGAGATTTTTTAGTCAGACTGCTTAAAGTTAATGTCTATTTAACTCTAATGCTTAATGAACAGTTGTGAGAGAGGCCATCTCTGCCAAAGGTTCAATGCTTCTTTCAGTTACGGCACAAGAGCTCAAGAAACATCCCTGAAAACCCAAAGACATTCCCAGGAAAACTAGGGATCCATAAACTCATTATTTTTGATAATTACAATAGAAAGCTTTCAGGCTTCTTTTACCTACGATAAAGAATCAAGTAAAGGCACAAGCTTAACTTAAAAAAAAAAAAAATCACCAAGTTAATATCAGTAGCACTTGGATGAAAATTTTCAAAGGGGAGTAGAAAAACTCTTTTGACTGGAGTTGAAGATCAAATAGCTTAATGATTTGTTGATGCTAAATACTAAAAAGGCTTTTTTTGTTTCCAGGCAAAACATACGTTGAACTGGTGTTTGAAGAATGTTTGTATTTATTTATAAAATTAATCATTTTAGCTTGATTAAAAGAAATGATTGGCTGACTGAAAGGCATAATTTAAGGCTAAGATTTAGTCATGGATATTTTTAGTAAAAGTCATGGGCAAGAAACAAAAATTCATGGCCTGAGACCTGTCCATGGCTTTCACTATAAATATCCCTGACCAAAACTTTGCAGCTCCTGGGGTACCGCTGCTCTGGGGGAGCTATGGGGCTGATGGCTGGCCACTGCTCTGGCGGTGGGGGCTGACTGCCTCCCACCATCTGCTTGTATGAGGCCCCTGGGAATCACTGCTCCCACGGCCTCTGGGGTGGCCCTTGGGACTGCTGCTGCTCCAGGGCTGCACCAGCAGTGGCCGATGCTCCTGGCTTCAGGGCCACCCCGGGGTCCGTGCCAGCAGCAGCTGGTGTGTCGGGGCCAGCTGTAAGTGCTAAACTTCATCTGAATGTTCTCTCAACCATCTGGGAGATTGGAGTTCATTGTCCCCAGATCTCTGCCTTATCTGGACAATTATCCCTTACAGAGCCAGTCTAAATATTAAAGTATGCACAGGCCTTAGGCTCCACTCTCCTACAGCTGGAGCCAGATGGTGACCTGAAGAGCTAGTTATAGTTTGGGTGTCCCCCAAAGAGTCTCCTTGCTACAGCTCTAAAATCTTCAGGCCTGTCTTTTGTGTCCCAGTGGACTATAGGGGTGGAAAGTTCATTTCACAGGCCTACCCCAAAATGTTAAACGCTGGCTCTACTTCTGGTGTCAAATCTGTGCAGAGTCCATCTGTCCCAAAACTTTCAGGTGTCTTAGATGCACTTCATAGTAGTGCGACGTTGCACTCCATATGTTTTATGGAAATATGCTTATGAGTGTGAATATGATGTAACTGGAATATGCTTTATGCAAAAGGTCTCTTGTAAGGTATCATAACAAAGGTTATAACCTACTGAATATAGTCCTCCTATTTGTATATCATTCTTGTATCTGAAGCTAGAAATATGAAGTATAACTCTCAGGTCCTATTGTAATTATGCAAAGTGTGGGCCATTAATGGTGGTTTAGAATCTTGATGGCTCCCATTGACTAGGACAATTGGTTGAAATAGCTCTGTTTACTTACAAACCTTCCTGTGTACCTGTGGGCCAGCCCAGGAAGAATGGAGGCTGGGGTCTCACAGGACATGTGATCATGTCACCTGATACTGGAATCCATCTTAAATCTGGTACTTTTCCATTTAGAAGGAGGGGTGGGAACCCTCCCCCCCCTTTGGGACCCAGAGAGGCAAAAGATTCACACCTTGTGCCAAAGCTATAAAAGGGGGTGGAACAGAACAAAGGGGGCCGCCAGTCATTAGAACACCCCTGCTTTCCACCTAAAATGTCTGCTGAAACTAACAAGGACCATACCAGGGGAAAGGATTGGGCCCAGACTAGGAAGGCATCTAGTCTGTGAAAGAAGCTTATTGGAACATCTCTGAGGGTGAGATTTTACCTGTAATCAGTTTCTTAATGTATTAGGCTTAGACTTGCGTGTTTTTGCTTTATTTTGCTTGGTGACTTGCTTTGTTCTGTCTGTTATTACTTGAAACCACTTTAATCTTACTTTTCATACTTAATAAAATCACTTTTGTTTATTAATGGACCCAGAGTAAGTGATTGATACCTGGGGGGCAAACAGCTGTGCATATCTCTCTATCAGTGTTATAGAAGGCGAACAATTTATGAGTTTACCCTGTATAAGCTTTATACAGAGTAAAACAGATTTATTTGGGGTTTGAATCCCACTGGGAGCTGGGTGTCTGGGTGCTGGAGTCAAATGACCTGCTGAGCAGTTTTTAGTTAAAGTCTGCAGCTTTGAGGGCACGGACCAGACTTGGGTCTGTGTTGCAGCAGGCTAGAGTGTCTGGCTCAACAAGGCAGGGTTCTGGAGTCCCAAGCTGTTGGGGGAAAATGGGCTCAGAGATAATCTCAGTACATCAGGTGGCAGCCTCAAGGGAGGGTCTCTGTGACCGAACCCATCACGGTGGCGTAGTCTAACAGGATATGTGCACGGCTGATTGCTTTGAGACACTAGTAGTGATTTTAAGTGAGTTTTAAGTGTGCTGGCTGGAGAACAGACAAAGTGGTTACTGATTTGTTATTTTCTGTTTGCTTATTTCGGGAAAGTGAAGTAGGAACAGGAAAATGAGTGAAAGCAGTGAAGCGATTGCGAAATTGGAGCTTTTTAGGCTGCAAGTTGCAGAAAAGGAGAGGGAGCACCAGAGATTATTGCAACTGAAAGAACTGGAGATAAAAGAAAAAAGAGAGGCAGCAAGCTCAGGAGGAAAAGGAAAGAGAAAGGCATCTAGCCCTGGAGTTAAAAGACAAAGAAATTGAGGCCCAAAAACAAGCCAAAATTGAGACCCAGAAGCATGAACTGGCTGTAATGGAGTGGAAGAGACAAAACTCTTCAGCAGCTGGCTCCACTTCCCCAAAAATCCACAAATGGGAACGGTTATGCCTGCAATATGATGAATCCAGTGATATTGCTGAATATTTCATCACCTTTGAGAGACTGCACTCTCCATGTGATTCCTGAGGATCAAAAAATGACTACTTTGCAAAATTGACTGGGAGAGCTCTGGACATATTCAGTAAGATGTCTGTTGCTGATGGCTTCAAACTATGGTAAATTTAAGGAACTGGTTTTGAAACAGTTCCAGATTACACCTGAAACCTACAGGGTAAAATTCATGAGTCTTAAGAGGGGATCTGGATTGAGGAATGTGGCTTATGTAAATGAAATAAGTGATTTGTTAGACAAGTGGGGGGGGGAAGACATTTCAAGCTTTGAAGAAATGTGTGATTTGGTTACTCAGGAACAGTTCCTGAATATGTGCAGTGATGATGTAAAATAGTATTTGTGGGACAAAAAGGTGGATGCAGTGTGGGAATTAGCTGGGTTTGCAGACTCTTATGAGCAATCACAAGGCACAGTTAAACATAAACCACTGGCAGAGGGGTATGGGGTTGGTGGAAAGTAGAATCACTGTTTTACCCTTGGGAAAAAGGAGGCTGGGCGTTCATCTCCCCATTCCCCTGTTTCTCATCCCAAGTCTCCTGTACAAGCAAAGGAGCCCAGAAGGTGCTATCATTGTAAGTCCACTGGGCACCTGAGGAATAACTGTCCTGGGCTGAAAGGGGACAGGCACCAGGTAACATATGATGTTGCTGCTTCTCAGAGCACAGAGGTATCCCAGGCTACTGCTTCTTACCACACAGGATTTGTAAAGGTTGCTTCTACACAAGTAAGCAGTGAGCATATGCATGCTGTTAAGCTTAACTGCAAAGTGATCCAAGGTTGGAGGGATACTGGTGCAGAGATTTCTGTGGTCAAGAGGGACCTGATCCATGAGCAGGATTTATTACCAGGAAAATGGCAGAATTAGAATTGGTGGGAGGTTTTAATGTCCTTGCACCTTTAGCTGAGGTACACATGGAAACTGGTGATTTGCAGGCTGAACTAACTGTTGCAGCGGTGGCACATAATTATGCACCGTTTCTACTGGGGAATGATTTTTTTGATCTGGCAGAATCTGTCCCAGGGTTTGTTAGAATTATTATAGAATGTGAACCACTGATTTATATCACAAAGGGGATAGCAGAAATAGAGGGGCTTCAGAAACCAACCAGAATGGTTAGAAGATTGGAAAAAGTCCTGTATGAAGAGACTGCAAAGATTGTGGTTGCTTACCTTAGCATAAGAGAGTAAGAAGGGGCACGATAGTTATACAAAATGATGAATGCTGTAGAGAAGGTAGAACAGGAACTTTATCTTCCTGTCTCATGATACAAGAACACGGGGACATGCAGTGAAACTGAGAGGCTGCAAACTTGAAACTGAAGAAAAATTCTGTTTTAGCAATGCATAATTAGCTGGAGAAACTGATTGCCCCAAGATATCACTGAGGCCAGGAGCTCACAGGATTGAAAAAAAAGGTTGAGATTTATGGACAACAAGAATACCCCAAGTTATAATACCAGGGCTTTAAAACAAAACCCAAGAACTTGGGAAGGGAGGAAACCTGACTGCTTCAGAGCTTAACCCAGCCTATTACCTAAAGAGGGTTAAGGATGAAGCTTTCCCTAGGGGAGGCTTTGCATCTTCCTCTGAAGCAACTGTTCATAGAGAGTATCCTGTGCTTGATGGAGCGCTCCTGTCATCCAGTCTGGCAATTTCTTTGTGCGTATTCCAGGGCACAACCTAGCCTGTGAAATCTTCAGTGGAAACTATCTGAAATAAGTGATTTTTTTTTCTCTTGTAGATTTGTCCCCTACATTGGAATTGTGACTATTTTAATGAACGATTACCCCAAATTTAAGGTATGACATACTTATTTTTGTCACATTACACTAAGAAATGATTTTCCTGTTGGTTTGCTGAGGAAGCTTCTATGCACACAAGCTAAACTGTACTTAGTGGCGGCTCTTCTAAGCATGTTTATTGTTACTGTTAGTCTGTAGAGCTGAATGCACATTCTGATTGGTGATCCTGCTGCTTTGTTTTTCAGTATGCCGTCCTCTTTTTACTGGGATTATTTGTGCTGGTCCATCGAGAGTAGCCCAGTTGCACTGAAGTTCCTAGCAAAGATGCCATGTTTTTGTAACCAAGCGTTTTGAGTAGAGAATGGCCTGATGTGTGGTGAGAAAGGAAAATGTACATTTCAATGCTTCTTAGCAGTTTGGGTTTGTTTTTTTACTGTGTAAGGAAGAACGTTAATCTCAGTATTTTCAATGGCTTGTCACATTTTAGCCTTTTTGTACATCGGTGAGTTTTTATATTAAAAGTCTAAGCCAAATGTTGTGTTTTGTATTTTGAAGCTGAGCTTCATTTCTGAAGTGCCTACACAAATGTTCTCTAGATCGGTGCCGCTCCTGGCTGCGAGTAACCCCCTCCAGTTTGTAGTTTGACAGTGTGGATGGTGACCTATAGAGGGGACGGTCTTTTTTTTTCAAAACATGAATAAAATATTTTGCATATCCTCTAAAACAATCCCTGTCACGTTCTTGTTTTAAAAATGGTTGGAATGCAAATTCTTCCGCGACCTCATTGGAAAGGCCCAGGAATTTAGTGTTGTACTGATTCTTAAAGAATGTCTTAGGAATTAAACTGTCATTTGTTTATATGTTGCAGTAAAACAGCAGCTGTCACTTTAACTTCCTTTTTATGGGGTGAACCGTTCATATCTTTGGATATCTTAAAATCCTGTTAAAATAACGTGCATGTCTTGGACTGTGGGTAGGGGCTGCTTCATCCACCACTGCAATGGAAACACCACTGTGGAGGACCACGATGGCTGCTCAGTAATGCACAGTCATCTCTTTTCCAAGCTGAAAAGTCCCAGTCTTATTCATCTCTCCTCATATGACAGCCGTTCCATACCCGTAATCATTTTTGTTGCCCTTTTCTGAACCTTTTCCAATTCCAATATATCTTTTTTGGGATGGGATGACCAAATCTACATGCAGTATTCAATATGTGGGCATACCATGGATTTATATAGAGGCAATATGTTTTCTGTCTTATCTATTCCTTTCTTAATGATTCCCAACATTCTGTTCTCTTTTTTGACTGCCGCTGCACATTGAGTGGTTGTTTTCGGGGAACTATCCCCAATGACTTCAAGATCTCTTTCTTGAGTGGTAACAGCTAATTTAGACCCCATCATTTTATAGATGGAAAGAAAATACCCAGTTGTAGCTGAGGGGTGGGTAGGATGCAGTTACCCAGGCTGGGGTTTGTCCAGGCTACAGAAGTAAATTTCCCTACAGTTGTGAAATGTGCTGTGGGATCTTCAGTGATCACAATTGCTCTAGCCCTGTTTTATAGCTCCTCCCAAAGATGGTGGTAGCAGCACAGTACCCCTTTATGAGTGTTAGGGTAGTGGGGGGTAGTGCTAACGTAGGGGAAGAGGGGAAGGGATACCACCTATTACTTCCTGCAATAACTGTTTTTTTTTTCTGTGCTGGTCCCCATCAGAGCAATGATTCTGCTTGCACAGGTTTAGCCCAGGGGGCTGCCTGAGACCGTGGTGTAGGTTGTGCATTTACCTATTGTCCTGCTATCTGTACTGGGTGAGTCAGGTTTGCAGTTCACCCCTACCAGGATGTTTGATCTAACTCAGTGGTTCTCAAACTGGGGCTTCTGCTTGTGTAGGGAAAGCCCCTGGTGGGCTGGGCCGGTTTGTTTACCTGCCGGGTCCGCAGGTTCAGCCGATCACGGCACCCACTGGCCGTGGTTCGCTGCTCCAGGCCAATAGGGGGCTGCGGGAAGCAGCGGCCAGCAAATTCCTTGTCCCGCGCCACTTCCCGCAGCCCCCATTGGCCTGTAGTGATGAACCGCGGCCAGTGGGAGCTGCGATCGGCCGAACCTGCGGGCCAAGCAAGTAAACATACCGGCCCGGCCCGCCAGGGGCTTTCCCTACACAAGCAGCAGCCCCAGTTTGAGAACCACTGATCTAACTCATGAGAGAATTCTGTTTCTGCTTGTTTAGTGAGACGGCTCATACCTACCTCTAGGCAGTTACTGAGAGCTTAGCAGCACCACCCCCTCATGCTGTGATGTGTGAGTTCCTCATACTGCTGCAAATAAGTCTCTCCATAGCTTGCTCACAAATCACAAGCTTCCTGCTATAAACAGTTTCCACATCTCTCTGCAGTTTTCTGTGTCCCTAGAAATCGATGCCTTTCAAATCTCCTTACCAGCCCTCCCTTTAATCTGAGAGAGACCACAGAAAGTCAACTTCACCAGTTCCTGATTAGACATATCAACCAAGGCCCTCGTTCCCCATTCTTCATGAAGGTTGCTGGCACCAACAGACAAGTATCATTAAGCTCGGCGCTATGGTGTCATGAGTACAAACCCCATAAAGTAAAATCACAACTCTAGCACATGAAAAGAGCAAAAGTGATGAACTTTAGACTTAACTAGCTTCCTGAACATGACTTGGATACTAAAACCGAACCCTTTGGGTGCTCTACCAGGACAGGTTCTCCTCCAGGTGCAAGATATGTGCAGCCATTACGTGGAGCTGTACGGGACCAAACCCTCCAGTGGGTGAGTTGGAGGATGTGGGTGAGGCCAGCACTGTGTCAAACTTTACAGAGCTCATCAGCTCTCTGGTGAGCTCCCTAAGGAGCAGTTGGGTCCCCCAGAACTCACTGTACCTTCCTGATGTTTGTACCTCAGAGTTCAACCACTGGTCCTGGACACCACACATTGAGCCAAAGGAGGCCAGTGCCCCATTTGATATCTTGCAGGTTCTGTTCTCAGGGTAGGATGAAGCACGTAACTTTAAGACACCAGGGAGAACAGGGCAGATACCAGAGCCCTGGCACTCTCCAGACTGGGAGAGATGCCTTCGTATGAGATCTCTGGCTCCATAGTGGAACTTTGTAGCCCAGGTCCCTTTGTACAAAACTATTTGCCCTCAACTCCAGCTGTTGTAGCTCATGGGAATGGAGTCCTGACAAGTGGCTTCTTCCAAGTGTGAGAGAGAGAGAGAAAGAAAAGCAGGATGTAGCATGAGCAGAAAGAATGCTGGCACCAGAAAGCAAACTTCTGATATATCAACACTGCTATAGAAAGAATACAGGCCAAAGGCCCTGGGGACCCCTGAGGGCTTCTCCCTTGGCCTATCCAGCACGTCTCCCCCATGAGTTTGAAGTTTGCACCAGGCTGCTTGCAGGCCAAGCTCTTCTGCTCCTTGGGTTTGTATTACCCCTGGACTGCCAGCAGCCTGAGCTGTTTTTATGCATGAACTCTTAGTCCTTCAGCTAGTCCCGGGTTAAGGAGAGTTCTTTTAAATTCTGTTCATCAACACCTCGTGCCTTCATTAAAATGTTGTGAAAGTGCTGATGATGTGGTGCTCAATCGAGTCCTCACACCTTCGCACCAGCATCAGAGCTCTCCGCAGGCAGCGGCACTTGTGACAAGCATTAGCTCAGTGACAAGGCTCAAGTGAAGGTTGTGGCAAGGGCTCCTGTGGTAGCAGTGGGCTGTAATACTGGGACGTCAAGGAGAGTTTTGAGGAAGCTGGTTGGCAGAGAGGAGCAATTACCTCTGTCTGTTTCTTAGAGGGTTGCCTACGTGCCAGCTATTGGCTTGTGTACATGGCAGACATTACCGATTACTGCCAGCAGGTGTTAGCAACAGGAACAGCTGCACACTGCTGCATTCCAAGTGTAGCCAAGTACAAACTGGCACTGGTTCAGCTGCAGTTGTTGCACAAGTGAAGGCAGGGAAGGCCTCAGAGTGAGCGCCAGTGCAAACGGTGTAATGAACCAATGGGGCCCCACTAGAAGAGAATAACAAAATAAGATTAAATGGTAGATTTCAACAAATGCATCCATGGGAAAATAATCCCAACCATAGACCCTCACTGGAAAGGAGAGTGGGACACAATTGCATGAGGGAGATGAGGGTTATGCTGTTACGAGCTGCTTACACAGAGGCAGCACATGGCACAGCAGGGAAGTAATTGACGCCCTCTGTCTTTCTGTAGTGTGGCCACATGGGCTACTGGGCACCACACCCAGCCAGAAGAGAGAGAGAGACCCCAGGTTCAGTTTGGTGGTGAAGTCAGCAAAGCACACACCCTGTCCAACAGGTCACAGGGACACAAACACATGTATGCCTGTGACTAGGTGAAGGCTCAGGACACCATGGTCCTGTCCCCTTGGCTGACACAAAGGTGCCCCTCCTATAACTTCTCCTTTTACACACTGATACAAACACACTTGGTATTACAATCCATGTGCTTTGACCCCTCCTATAACTTCTCTTTTATGCACTGATACAAATGCTTTGTATTACACTCCATATGCTTTTCCTTATTACACTGAATCTTGTACCTGCTAGTTTGAACAAAACATCCTCATCCTTTATCCTATCCTTCCTTCCTTACCTTATGAGGGCCTTGGTGTGTCCCTATACAATCTACGAATGTGTTCACGCCATTACCTCTCTGGTCAGGACTGTGCTTACTTGGTGCTAGCTAATACCTAGTGCGTTGCTGTTCTGTCAAGGCCAGGTCTACTTGGGTTCACAGCCTTTGGTTCACACTGTTAGTTATGCCCAGGGATCCAGCCTACCAGCAGGCCTGAAGCTTCCACAGTTCCCTTAGAGCTGTTGGGATCGAGCATGGGTTGCTGTGTGACGCCACGTGTGCAGGCAGTGCTGTTCTTGCCACAAGGATTCTCAGTCCCCCCAATGAAGCCAACTTCCATTGCATCACTCAACATGGGGGGCTGTAGGGTGAGTCTCTACCCTTGGGCGAGGGCATATGCTGTTATCTTCCTGCAGGAGACGCACACCAATGTGGCCAAGAAAGTCAGATGGCAGCTGGAGTGGGGGGACAGGTGCATTTCAGCCACAGCGCAGTTTTTGAGTGAGGTGGTGACTCTGTTCTCTCCAGGCGTGTCCAGCCATCTGCTGCATCTCTGGGTTTGTGTGGGTTTTGGGGCTGATCCTCAATGTTGTCAACATCTGCACCTTGATAGTGGTCCCAAAGCAGGTGCATTTCTATCAACAGGTATCCACCTTCCTGAGCACCTCTGAATCTTGGGAGTGCAGGGTCTTGGCTGGGGATTTTAACCCACCCCGGATGGATGTGACTGCAGTGGGAAAGAGAAGGGCCAGGCACCCTACAGAGTGGTTGTCAACCGTCATTGTGTCTTTCTCTGGAAGGTGGCTGTAGATGGCTGTGGTTAAGGCTTTTGCATGTCCTGTGCAGAGCAATGCAGACTTGGAGAGGACCTAGCAAGCTGCCTTGTAAAAGGCTTTTCTCCTTTCATGCACATTGATAATGCTGAGCTCAGAGAAAGTGAAATGGCTCAGACCTTCAGTGCCATAAACAATCTTTATCTCTCAAACCTCTGACATTTCCAGGGTAATAAACTCAAAATGTGAGGTAATTGATGACAATCTGTTCTCCAACTCACCCACCATCATTGTGTTTCTAACTGGGGCCTTGTGCAACTTTCTCCTGGGGACAGGAGACACTCTTAAGAAGATGATTCTAAAAACTCTGTCTTGCAACTTGGATGGGAGGCACAGTCTCCTGAGGACAAAGCCTGAGCTCTCTTTGCTGTAGTGCAAATGGGCTGGTTACATGGGGAAAAGCTGGCGGAGTTTGAGAAACAAAGCCTGATCTTGTTCTGTGAGCTGCATGGAGAGGATCCCTAAGCCCTTCACAGTCACATGCCCGTGGGTCCTCGGGTACACCCACACTGCTGGCAGAAATCCAGCCACCAGGAGCCAGGGAGCAGCAGCGATGGGCTTGTCCCAATAGCCAAACTCTTTGCAACGTCATAGAAAATTGATATGTTATTTCTCTAGGTCCTTTGATGTCTGCTGGGGCATCATACAGACACCTTTCCCTGAACTCACATTGCACAGAACTGACTGACTGTAATCCTTCTGCGAGGTGCTACAAGCAGCAACAAAGGCCAGATCTAATGTGTGGAGGGGTCCTTACTGAAATAAATCAGCTCACACCCAGAGCCAGACTCCTAGCTCTGGCTCCGGTAAATTAAAATAAAACATCCCAACTCTTCCTTGCAGGTAGTTTTCCCCACTCACCTGCCCTCCAAGTTCTTGGGAACATGGAGCCACAGACAGCTTTTATCTGGGGAACGGGAACCAGTGAAAAGAAATACAAATTCCCCGTGTATCTGTTTGTGCACAGGGAATTGAGCAACCTCAAAACAAACCAGCAGGAGCTTGGTCAAGGCCTCCACTCCCAACAAAATGTGTCTCCAGCCTATGGAAGTAACCCAGTGCTTAACTGTATTATACTGTTCAGCCACTAGGTGGCACCCTGTGTAACAGATCTTATTGCAGGGGTGGCCGGCGTGAGCTTGAGGAGGAGACAGATTTTATCAGTGTACATTACCAAAGAGCCACAGTCATAAGTCAGCAGCCCCTCACCAGCTCCACGCCCTCCCAGTGCCTCCCAGCCCCACCAATCAGCACCTCCCCCTCCTTCCCCACACCTCCCAATCACCTGTTTCGTGGCGTGCAGGAGGCTCTGGGGAGGAGCGAGGGCACCGCAGGCTCAGGAAAGGGGGCGGGAAGGGCTGGAATTGGGGCAGGGCCTGTGGCAGAGCCAGGGGTTGAGCAGTGACCCTGTGGCACATTGGAAAGTCGGTGCCTGTAGCTCCAGCCCCGGAGTCGGTGCCTATACAAAGAGCCACATATTACCTTCTGAAGAGCCGCATGTGGCTCCAGAGCCACAGGTTGGACCCCTGCCTTATTGAAACCGCTCAGCCAGGCCTGACAGAGCATGAAAGGATCTAATGCTAAGCACATCTGGGGGCTCTGGGACCATCCCAATCTGGTCACAGAGGGGATCCAGAACAATGGCTCCCCGGGAAGCCCACCCACCATCACCCCACTCTCCAGTCAGATTAATCTCAGAGGTAGTCAAGGGCATCCAGGACAGTGCAGTGACGTCACCTCTGCTCCCCTCAGCTGGGTGGATTGGGGGGCTTGTGAAATCAGGTTGACTGGGATGAATTATATTTCTGTCCTTTGATTCAGTATTAACTGAATCTCACCTTTCCACGATTTAGCCCAGGACTGATGTCAGGCTTCCAGCCTATAGTTACCCAGGTCATCCTGCTTGCTTCATTTGAATATTGGCACCACCTTAGCAGTCTTCGGGAATCTCCCTGGAATTCCAAGATTTATTATGGAAACAATTGAGGGTCCGTATTGGCTCACTTCTCGCCCAGTGTGGAATTGGCCCACAGCAGAAGTCCTGCCCTTCTCCAATGGCTCCACATCAGGGCCAGCCCTTTCCAAGCTTTGCTCTAAGTGTCCCCCACCTGCCTGCAGGACTCTATAGCAGTGGCTGACTGCAGCAAATGCACATTCCCTTTCCCTTTGCTCAGACTGGGATGGGTGTAGGGTCACCATATTTCCCAAAGTAAAAATGGGACACCCTGTGGGACTGACCATCTGAGCCCCGCACCGCCCGAGGTGACCACCCGAGCCCTGCGCTGCCCGAGGCTGGGGACGACCACCCAAGACCTGCGCTGCCCGGGGCTGGGGCCAACGCCCGAGTTCTGCGCTGCCCGGGGCTGGGGCCGACGACCGAGCCCTGCGCTGCCCGAGGCTGGGGCCGACGACCGAGCCCTGCGCTGCCCGGGGCTGGGGCCGACCGCCCGAGCCCTGCGCTGCCCGGGGCTGGGGCCGACCGCCCGAGCCCTGCGCTGCCCGGGGCTGGGGCCGACCGCCCGAGCCCTGCGCTGCCCGGGCTGGGGCCGACCGCCCGAGCCCTGCGCTGCCCGGGCTGGGGACGACCACCCCAGCCCTGCGCTGCCCGGGGCTGGGGCCGACCGCCCGAGCCCTGCGCTGCCCAGGGCTGGGGCCGACCGCCCGAGCCCTGCGCTGCCCGGGGCTGGGGCCGACCGCCCAAGTCTCATGCCACCTGGGGCAGACAGCCTGAGCCCTGCCACCCGGTGCCTCGCATAGTCACTTGGCTCCCCTGTCCCCAAATATTCCTCCGCGATGATTAGTTGGCAAGAGCAAATGAGACAAATGCCCATTTTTGCCAACAAAATTGGGACAACCAGGACAGGGCTTAAAAAGGGGACTGTCCTGGCCAAAACGGAACATATGGTCACCCTAGGTGGGCAGCACATACAGCTGGGCTGGGCCGGGCCCACTGCCACTGTGTGAAAATAGAAAAGCCGCTTCTTGACTAGAAACCTCCCCAGTGGGAGGGAGGAGACCACCTTTTCCATCCTTGTCAGAGCCTGCTGTGTTTTTCATGCCTTGTGTGCAGTTAAATTGGAGCGAGGATAAACCCATTCCCCCTGTTTAAAATTCCAGTGGGTGGTCCGGCAGCTCCCTGCCATTGTCAATGTAACAGCATCTTCCCGGGCGGTGCTTGTTTTCCCGCCCAGGTAATCTCTCGGAGGCATTCAGCTTCTCTGAGAGCAGCACTTAAATCTTTGTCACACTTTGGTGCCTCCAGTAATTGGCCCTGTGAATGGCGGGCTCTGGCTTTCTTTGCCCTGCCTGTAATTGGTATCACTTAATCCCGGGCTGAAGCCAGAGTTTGCACATCTGTCCCCTAATCCTTGAAATACCCTTTGCAACTTCCTCCCCAGTAGCTGGCCACTGGTTTTGATTTACACACAGAAAACGTGGTTTCCTCGTGGGCACAGGAGAGCTTCAGTCCAAAACCCCACCACGAACAAAGCAGGAAATGCGGAGTGGAGACGACACTTTTCCTCACGGTGCCATAACCTGACCTTGGCTGCCTGAACCCGCAAGGACATCCCAGCACATTGTCCCTCCCTGTGAGGGGATGTTCACCCCATACTAGCCCAGAAAGGGTTAATGTGGCTCAGCTGGGGCTACCGAACCAGATAGACCACACCTGAGGGAGAGATTGATGGACAATCTCTGACTGCAGATGGGGCCCAGCTGAGGGGGGGCAGGGGAGAGCAGGAGCAGACAGGGGGCTGCAGTCACTCTGTGGGCTTATAGAGGGAAAGAAAGGAGGTGATCCAGAGGGAGAGTAGAAGCCCTGGGATCCAGGCCCCGCAGGAAGGCTTTACTCAGAAGGCTGGTGGAGCAGAAGCCTGATAGGGTGGAGTAGGAAAAGACTCAGGGAAATGCCAGTAAGGTGTGGGACAGTGCAGACCTTGGCTGCTGATTTGAGAGTCCCTAAGGGGGAACTCGGAGTAGTGGGCAGGCCTGGGTTCCCCTATCAGCTGCTGGAGAAGTGGCACAGTCTGGACAGTGATAGGAAGAGTACCCGAGTCAGTTCTTGTGGAGTGACATTGAAACCCTGGAAGGGGGAAACCACATAGTGACCTGGCTAGAGGGCCAAGCCACAAAGAGGGAGCACTGTAATTCCTGGGCGTGAGAGGGACAGCAGAGTGAACAGGAGATGGATGGGGGCATCGGATTGGGTGGAGCTGTTCCTCCAGATGCAGCCACAAGGAAGTGCCCCACTGGTGAGGAGAACCCCGTGACATTCCCTCAGCCAGCAGCAAGGAATCTCTGCTCAGTGGAGCTGCCCAGATTCTGGCCCAATATGAGGCCATAGAGCTGCTGATGGGGCACAGAGACCAGAGGGCCAGGCTGTGTAGAGAGGGGTAAGGATCTGGCCACCAGTCTGCCCATCCACCTACCCCCACTCCCAGCAGCATCCCGATCAAGGCCCATCCCATCCACTGGTTCCCCGCCCGCCGCCCCACAAACAACCCCTTGACAGCCCTAATCCCTGCTCCACTCTTCTTTCCAGCCCTTCCTGTGGCACCGCCCCTTCCATAACCCTCCTGAGATCCCCTTCTGCCCCAGGGATCCCGAGTCATTCCTGGCCATACCTCCAGATGGGGACCAAGGATCCCATCCCCATGGATACGCCAGCGTTGGGCACCAATCCCACCACTGATCAACAGCGTGGCTGCTTCCCTGGTTGCCTTCCTGCCCCCAGCATGACAGCTAGACCCGATCTCAGCTCCATAGCTGGATACCACAGGGCCATACCTGGCACAGGGTGCCCCATCTCCCCAGCCAGCCCCGAACATGCTGACTGCGCCTGCCCCAGAGGGCATCTACACTTTAATCCTGTTTATCCAGCAGCAGCAACACTGCTCAATAACTGTACTAGCTAGTGATTGCGATACGTCAGGCTGACTGATACGGATGGGTTACTGTGATAGGAATTAATCTTTGATCATGCTGCTTAGTTATTAATTGCCCAGCTGTAGTGATTATTAATTGCCATCTTCATTGTACGGTCTGTTCACTTATTTCCACCAACTCTGCTCCGCATTTGTCCACTCTTTTCATCTTCCTTTTTCACTCCTCCGTCTTTCTGCTTTCCCCTCTACACGATGTAATAATGTTCACACTCTCTTTCCTTCACCTGCCAGATCCTGCCTCCCTCCCCATACTGGACTTCCCTCTTCTCGTCTGCATTTCACAACAGTGCACTAGCCTGCCATGAACTAACTGGCTGTGTGGACCCTGCTACCATGCACTAAAATGGACAGGACTATATCAAAGCACACTATGAAACTTTTAGTGTGCAGTGGCAGGGTCCACATGGCTGGACAGTGCTTGGCAGATTAGTGCCCTGTAGATTTGCACTCTGCCTTGCCCTGTGCTAAGCTGCCATGTAGACAAGCCATTAGAAAATTCAAAGCAGGTCATTTGGAGGGAGCGGGGACTTTATCTCAGATTTTGTATTGTCTACCTCAGACCCTGATCTGACACAGCAATTTCAGGGCAACCAGCTTACATGCATGCATTTTGGAACATTTTGAAAAGTAAAATCAGGCCATTTTTGGGGGTCTGTCTCTCGGGAAGCTCCTGACCAAATGTGCCCAAACGTGCTCCCCAAGCTGTACGCCAGGTCTACAACAGGCATGCCATCTGAATGTGCCTGTGAAGTTAAGAGCACTTTGTAACAACTTGTAAAATCTTGCGTTGTGCAGCTGGCTCTTGCTGGCGTTCAGGAGCTGGGAGGAAGCCCAGTGTGATGTCCATTTCAGGCAGGCCCTGCCTATATATATTTTTTCTCTTAGCAGAAGGTAATAATAAATCATTATACAAGCTAGCAAATTTTAGAATGAGGGGGACTGAATCTTAGGACCTCCGTGACCAGATGATTCCAACTTTGCATCACTAACTTTATGCTTGCCCTGATGTGGCAAGGCAATCTATCTATGCATGTGCATTCTAGAACACTGTGAGAAATTGCCTCTTAAACAAACAGCTCTGCTCAGCTGTTGCAATGAACATCACTAGCAAAACACTCCTCTTCTCCTTCTCTTCTCTCTTCCTGGCATGCTGCAAAGTAGCCATCCGGTCTAGATGAACCTGGTGAGAGTTTAGTACTGTCGCTTTAACTGTGCAATGATTAACTGGGACGGATCTCACTAATACAACAATAGAGCAGAACAGGGTGAAGGATAGGCTGGGGAATAGCAGAAGGCTGAAGAAAGCAATGCCATGCTGAGGGGGTGGAGAGAGACAGAGAGAGAAATATAGCAAGAAGAAAAAGAAAAGATGCCTTCACAGTGCAAATAGGGAGGGATTACCCTGCATGCCCATGCTGCAGAGCAAGAGGAAGAAGCTAGTGTCAGTTATAAAATCCATTGATAAAGTCCAGTCATTTTCCCAGGGGTAGAATCAGCTCTGTCTTTTGTCAGCCCTGCCCAGCAGAGCTTCCAGGTCACTGAGGTTACCGCGCTTATCCTCCACCTATGATGCAGTAGGAACTTTCCATTGCTGCAAGTTCATTTGCTTCATCGGTGTAACCGTGCCTCTGTGGGTCACAACTGAGAGTGCCAAAATAAGGACGAGCTGCTGAGAAATAGGGCAGATACACCCCAAGACTGGTGGCTAATCCCCCATAGGATATACCAAACCAGCAATGAAAGTAAACTTCTGTTTCACCACACTGGCTAACAAGAAGTCATAAAGGCAGTTTCCCCAGGCCTTCCAGTTCTTGTATTACCACCGAAAACACTGGCTTTAAAGGTGAGTGATTCTTTACCAGTCGCATCAAATTAAAGGTTCTTCTGATCCCAAAGGACCAGCCACATACCCAGGTCAATATATAACTTAGATCTTATCCAAAAATCACAGTGCTGCCAATCCTTTAGTATCTAAAGGTTTATTCATAAAAAGAGAGAAAGAAAGGTGAGAGTTAAAATTGGTTAAAAGAATCAAATACATACAGTAATTGCAAAGTTCTTGGTTCAGGCTTGTAGCAGTGGCCTAAGTCAAGTCTCTAACTGCTTCCAAATCATTGGAAGGTCCTCAGTCCATTGGCTAAAATGCTCCCATTAGTATAAGTCCATATCCCAAAGGCTGGAGCAGGATAGAGGCAAAATGGAGGAGTTTCCAGCGCCTTTTATATCCTCTGTCATGTGCAGGGAAACCCATTGTTCTTGTTGTGGAAAATTACAGCAACAAGACTGAGTTTGGAATCACATGGGCAAGTCACATGTCCATGCATTTCGCCTGGTCATTGCAGGAAATATACTCCAGACAGCATGTTTACACGACAGTCCACTCAGTGTAGATGGGCATCTCCCATGGTCCATTAAGTGTCCTTTTGATGGGCCACTCAATTTGAATAGCCCCTCCAAGATTTGCTGGCTAACTACCTTGTTAGTTACCCCAGGAGCAAACATTCGAAATACAGGTATACAGCCAATACTCATAACTTCAAATACAAAAATTATACATGCATACAGCTAGCATAATCATAACCAGCAAATCATAACCCTTTTATAGACACCTCACTTGACAACCTTTGTACAAGATTTGTTGCAAATATATAACAGTGGTTGCAACAATGATCTATATGGTCATATTTTAATCAGATAATGTCACAATCGGGGACCAGCCCTTCCCAGGGTGGTGAAAGGAGAAAGCCCCAGGAGGCTGGTATCTGACTCCCCACATTCATCAGACCCTCTAATTGGGGCAGTATGGATGTGGTCCTGTTAGACTAGATGGGAGAGGAGATGACAGGAGGATAAGCACAGAGAGCTGGGCTGAGCCGACCCGCCACCCTCCTGGCAATGTGGGTTGCAGATCTCATCCCTGTATTTCATCACCAGTTCTAGGCTGGCTGCTGTGGCAGACCAGAGTAGGGAGTATGGCTGAGGCTGAGACGTCTCAGAGTTGTAACCCCTGCCGGGCCAAGTCAGAGCACAAAGCCCATGCTGTAGCCACTGCCAGGCTCGGTGTCATTCTAGAATCTATTTTCCGAATAGCTCCTTGAAGGGTCACAGTGTGTCTTTATCACGGGGGGCCACCACAGGTGTCCCTGCGAGTGCTGCGGGACATCTGTCCCTGGGTGTCTGGGAGCATGCTGGGTGCACCGTGGTCCTAGAGGTAAGTGCTGTAGCGCTCCAAGTGCCAGGCTCCCCAGGCTGTAGCCCACAGTGGGTTCCTATGGTCAGTCACATACCAGAGAGGATTTCTCTACAACTGAAAGCTGCACGTTCCCTTGGCAAGATGGCTAGAAGATTAAATCCAGTGCAGCACCTAGGGGCTGTCCAGTCTGGTCCAGGGGCATAAAAGGTAACAAGGTCCCTGTGTGACCTCTCTGCATGGACCTCCAACCTGCTGGCCACAGCCCTGTGTCCTCCTGCTGCACCTGAGAACAATAGCGCCCGTCCAGGCTTCGAGCCCATCTTGACCAGAAGGGCCCAGGAAGAGCCTGTGGATCATAGCAGTCACCCACTCTGATCCCAGAGATACCAGGGTACTGCTGCTGGCACCAGCAGCCCAGAGCCATCCACTGACTCAGTAGGGGACATAGCTGAGCCCTGCCAAGTCTCCTGGCCTAAGGCAAATGGTACTGATGAAATGCCATTTGCATATACCAAAGCTGAGGCCTTCTGCACAGGAACAGACTCTAGGGTCAAGTCTAAATGTAATCTGTGTAAAGTAAAGCAAGCCCCAGCTCATGTCTTTGAAAGGTTCCTCAACATCTACTGCCAGTCCCACCACCAGCTCTGTGCAGTCTTCTTAAGCTGCCATCAGGTTTACTAGCGAGAGAATACTGCCTATACCGATCTCTGCTGCACCAATCCCACCCGCTTACCAGGGCTGGCGATGGGGAATTGGTTCCAGAGTGTTGCCCCTACCTGGAGAAGGGTGATGGTTAAGACTAGGGGACAGTACCTTGTGTAACAGGTCCAGGGGAGGCAGGGAGGGAGGGGCTCCTCAGCCTCTACATGTCTGAGTTCAGAGCATTTCATAGCAGGGGAGGGGCTGCTCCTTCTTCATCAAACTCATCCAACATGGGTGACAATTCACTGGGAAAGCTCAGTTGAGAGCCTGTCCTACTGGGTGCCAAGGCTCATGTTCTGAAGAACCTCTTATTCAAGTTCCAGGGGGAACAGGTGGGCCCTGACCATGATCCCCTGACTCCCTGAAGAGAGAAGGAAGCAACCCGGCCATGCTGCCAGGGTGAGAGCCGGAAAGGGGGAAGTCTGACATGTAAAGGACCCATAAACATTTTCCAGTTGTGCTTTCACCCCTCCTCAGTACCTATGGATTGCAGCCCAGATCTCTGAAGCGCCCCTGCCCACGGTGGGGCATTTTCCACAGACTGCAGGGGGCTTTAGGGCAGACCCTGGGGGGCTCTTTTTGGCGAGCCAGTTTGTGCTTGATAAAATGCAGCCTGCGATTTGTGCGGGCGTGGAGCCTGCTGTTAGGAGGGCCTGGCCCTGTGCCACTGCCACAGGATCTGCACCCTGACTCCTCTGTGTGCCATGTTTGGGTGCTCCAGGGAAGGTGCCCTGAACCCATAGATGCTGGAACTAGGGATGCAGCCGCACCCCTTGGCTTGAAGTGGTTTCCATCAGCTACAAGGTTTACAGGTTGGTTCAACAGCTCCCAACACCCCCACCATACACGTTGTTCCAGCACCGCTGCCTGTCGCGGGTTCTTTGGCTGAAGGGCCCCCTAGACCGGGCCGGCCGGACACGTGGCGGGAACCTCCGGGCCAGGGGCACCGGGCACCCACTGGGCGGTGAGTGACCCCCACCAGTCCTGCTCCCGGCCCTAGACGTGGCCCGGGCAGGGGCGGGGTTGAGCGCCCCCCGCCGCCGCCGTGCGTAAGGCGAGGGCTGTGGCTGCTCCAGGCCAGTCTCCGCCCCGCGGTGGGAGGCTTTAAATGGAGCAGCCCGGGAAGCCAGAGGCGGCCAGCCCGGAGCACAAGTCGCCGCCGCCGCTGCTCTCCCCAGGCACCCGTGCTCCCCGCGGCCAGAGGCGAAGCATCCGGAGCCCGGCGGGGAGCCATGGGCGCGCTGCCCGCCAGCCGGCTCCTGAGCTGCCTGCTGCTCTTCTCCTTCCTCTCGGCGGCCCCTGCGGGCCGGGCGGACTTCGCCGAGCCGCGGGGCAGAGCCGCCAGGATCAAAGTCAACCCCCGCGGCAGCCTCTGGGCCACAGGTACCATCCGCTGCCCCGGCGCCCCCCGGCGGAGCGCCCCTGGGACGCCGCCCGCGGCTTGGGCGATGGAAGGGGCTTTCCCGGCTCCTGGCAGCCCCAGGGCTCCCGCTCCCCTCCCGGCTGCGGGCCAGCCAACGGGCGAAGCCCCGGGGCACAGCGGGAGCCGGGCCGCGGGGGGGAGGGTGGCAGCGGACCCCCAGAGCCAGCGGGCTGGGGCGGGGAGCGCGTGTCTGCGGGGACCCCCCCCGCTGCTGTGGCCGGACGGGCAATGAGAGGAGAGAGCCTTGGGCGGGGCAGGTGAGGGGCCCGGCCCCAGCGAGGGCCCATCTGGGCAGGACAAGGGACTAGCGCTGCCCAGGGGCTGGGTTGGGCGGGAAAAGCGGCTGAGAGCTGCCGCGGGGCGGGCCGGTCTGTGGTACAGGGCTCAGCTCCTGCTCTGGAGAGCGCACCTGGGCAGAGCATCTTGTCATGGGGCAGGTAGGCTGCCTGCCTGGGTAACATGCCAACACACCAGACTCTCCAGCAGCAGTGCGAGGGACTTGGCTGTGGGTGCTGGGAGCTGGAGCCCCTCCCAGGCTGACTCTAGCAGCAGGTGAACAAACCTCTTAGCTACAGGGCTAAATTCACACCCAATCTACGCCAGCCCTTCGGCTGGGTGATGGGGTGCATTCTGCTTTGGACGTGCTGGTGGGGTCCCAGCCGAGGTTAGTTCACTGCAGTGCCTTCCCAGCAAAGGCACACCTACTTCGCCACGGGCCATTGTGCCTTCTGCAGTAGATACACATTTTAAACACTCTCAGATCCTCAAAACAGATGCACATTTTAAAAGCACAGGGTTAGCCCTCCCCTGAAATCAGCTACCCATTAAAATCCCCCCTCCCAAAAAGAGATCCAAAAATAAGAGAGACAGCCATTAGGGGTCTATTTTGTGTAGGTCAGAAGTCACCTTTCCTTTGCATCTTTTTTTGTATGATGCGAGGGTGGTGGGGAAGGGTGAAAGGCATGAGTGAGAGAAGGCTCCTGAGTTCTCTGGAGCTGGGCTGGAGAGCAAGAGGGCACAAGTCAGGGGGAGAAGCGGGCAGATGCTGTCTCAGTCACTGTACAATCCCCATGCCCTTCCATTGCCCAGCACAGGCTGCCCCAAAACACTGTGTTGACAGCTCCAGAGCACTGGTGCACACTACAATATCACATAAGTAGTGCTAGAAATGCTTGCTGGTCACAGTCTCTGGAGAGAAAACAATTGTGCTATTAAGAATCTTAATTCAGGTACATGAGCAGGTTGTGGAGTTTGACTGGTCTCTTTAAATCCTAGAATACCAGGGTTGGAAGGGACCTCAGGAGGTCATCTAGTCCCACCCCCTGATCAAAGCAGGATCAATCCCCAGACAGATTTTTGCCCCAGATCCCTAAATGGCCCCCTCAAGGATTGCGCTCACAACCCTGGGTTTAGCAGGCCAATGCTCAAACCACTGAACTATCCCTCCCCCCCTCCAGGGGTTTGTCTACACTGCAAAAAGAGGTGTGGACTTTGGGTCTCTGGGTGGCATCTTGGGCTCTCAAGCCCACCTGATCCCCTGGGTCCAAGCTTGAGGGCTAGCATGGGCTGCTGCCAGAGCCACCATGTCCACACTGCTATTTTTAGCACACTAGCTGGAGCCCCACTAGCAGGAGTCTGTCTGCTTGGGCTGGGAGACTCACTTAGATTTTCACTTGTGCTGCTAAACCCAAATTAAAAGCCAAGTTTGTGTCTCTCCTGATGTTTTAACCTGAGTTACCAACACACTACTTTTGCAGTATAGACACACCCTAAATGGGATAGACCACTTCCACAGAACTCCACCAACACACCTGCCCCCCAGCTGAGAGACAACACATTCAACCAATGAAATGCCAGAAACATAATCCCAGAGAATGAGGGTGGGAATATAGATAGATGACCATCAGAACAACTGTACTTGATTAACCAATGATTCTGGTGCCTGGACAATATTAGCTAGCTACTATTAGCTGATTGTCCCTTTTGTGGGTGCATGGCAAGGTGGATTGTTCCAAATCCTTGTCGCAGAGATGGCATCCACAGTCCCAGACACAAGAAGCAAATTCCTTGGGCAGATTCTGCCTTGTGGTGAGTAGTAGTGTGCTGTGGAGGCACCAAGGTCTACACTGAGCCAAATACTAGGAAATTAGACAGGATTTCAGAACTTCAGACACAATCCAATATTAGGGAGACAAGGTGCGGGAGGTAATAGCTTTTATTGGACCATTTACATGCAATTGGATTAATTGCATGTAATAAAATATTGATATGATAAAATGCAAAGCAGAGAGCCTGTCTGTTATTTTAAGGCAAAGCAGAGAAAAAGCAGAAATTCCTTCCAGATTTGCAGTATTCTGAGATAGAGGAAACCAAATCTATTTCTCACTACTCATCTGCGTGTTCAAAATCTAGTATGGCACCTTCAGTACCGCTGTGAAACATGTCTGAATAGTGCTTTCTAAAGGGGAGCGAGCAAGCGAAAAGGTGGGTGTGGTGGGAGAAAGCTGCTGTGACACTTCCTGCAGGTGAGAAGCCAAGAATGGGGGTGGAGAACAGATCTGAGGGGTCACTTAATCTGCTTGGCTAGGAGAGAACCCAGGGAGCCCCTGGAGAATCAGCTCAATTAGGAGTGAGAGTTTCCCTCCAATAACCACCTCGGTGTGGCTTGCTGTGGAGCAAACCTCCAGGCAATGTCCCTATCTCAGAATGGCAATGCCAGCTCCGTCCCAGGGTGATGCTCATCCTAGTTAAGGATGCAGCTGCTGTAACCCTGGGCACTGTGTGCCATGGAGCCCGCTAGTTGGGGGTGGATTGGTAACACAAGATGATCCACTAGCCAGGCAGCAATGAATCCAGAATGTGTGTGTCTGCGCTGCTGCTGCTCTGAGGAGGGCTCCTTCCCCCAGCTGGCAGAGGGAGAGGGCCAGATTGCTCAATGCCCAGAGCAGAGGCTTCCAGAAAAGGGACAAATTCCTTTACAAACCCAGACCCAAGTGTGGTTTGATCCCTCAGTCTGTTCCCTGGGGCTGCTTCCCCTCAGCCAGACTTTCTTATGGAGGTGTGAAGGGCCTTTCTGCTGCTCCCTGCCTGGGAGGGCAGGGAGAGCCAGAAAGGCTCTGTGCAGCCTGCAGGAGCCCTCCCCAAATGAGAACTTGAGTGCTTTGCCCTGCTAGTGCCCTCTGCCCAGGTTTTCAAGCCCCCTGAGAGGTCTCTCAGCACCTTTGCCTCCCTGTTGTCGACCAGGCCCTGATGCCCCAGTGGTTCAGGGAAGCCCAGCAAACAACCATATGTCCTGTAATCAGAATCTGCTGCCGGCAGCCCCCATGGCATTAACCACTGACACAGCATGCGCTGGCTAGTCAAGCTCCCATTTGTGGGCCTTGTAATAACAGGTACAGAATGAAGATGCCTTGGTCTGAGCACCAATGATCTCCCCATACCCCTGCGCTGTTTGTGCCCTGAAGGATGAGGGGTTTATGAAATGCTTGTTACCCACTAGGGTGATGAATCTGCTAAGTAGGAACTACCCTTCCCATCAAACTATGACCAACCCCCAGGGTGGACGTGTGGGTCTGGTCTGGGCAGAACCTGTGGGGAAGCAGCAGAGACAGGACAGGGAGCCAGCGCAGAGGGGCCCCAGTGAGAAACTCCACTGGCTTATCCCGGCCTGGAAACCTGCAAACGTCTACTCACTTCCAGCAGAGGCTGGGCTAGAGAGGCACCAGGCCGAGAGGCCCTAGCCCTCCAGTGACTCATAGATTCCAAGGGCAGAAGGGACCATTATGATCATGTTGCCTGAACTTCTGCACAGCACAGGCCAGAGACCTGCCCCACAATAATCCCTAGAGCAGATTTCAGAAAAACACCCAGTCTTGAACCAAAAATGGCCAGTGATGGAGAATCCACCATGACCCTTGGCAGAGGACCCAAATAGGAGCGTTAACTTCAATTGCAACAGTTTTAGCCACTGTATTGAGGCAATTTGCAACCTTTCCTTCTGTGCTGGCCCTAGCACAATAGCCTTTCACTTAGCCGTGTGTCCTTGTCATTGGGACCCACTGGGGCTAGTGCTGATACGGCTGAATGTTTTGAAGCCCCTTCAGCGCTTGGCTCCAAGTTGTGGTATACCTGGCCCGCTACTGGTACCTTAGGGGTGTGTTGTGCTACAGCACGGAGTGGCTGAAGCAGTTACACTGGTGGGACCAGGAATGTTCTCGGATGTCTCCCCGGGATGTTACTTGTGTATATTGTGTTCCTGGTAGACTTAAGGGGACACGCACACAGGTAAACACAGTGGGACACAGCCTGATTAAGCTGCATCATCTTGCTAGCTGCTAAGAAGCTCGCTAGCTTGTATCTCCGGTACTGGGCTACCTTGGCTTATAGTGTAATGAGCCCACAGGCTCCTTATTGGCACTGTTAACCTCCAGGGTACTGCCCAACCCAGAGAGGGCTCCATACACCTCCAGAACAGGCATGGGAAACGCTCTGGAGGGAGCTAGAGGCTGCATGGGAGCAGGAGCCTGCACGCAGCAGTCTCAGAGGTGGCTGTAGAGAGAAGGCTGGGCAGCTTAAGATCTGGGTCTGAAGGGCTGAGAGCCAGGCTGGGAAGCAGCCTGTCACTGGCAGAGGGGCCAGTGGTAGCCATGGTGGTGGATCCCAGGGAAAGCTTGCAAGTGGGGGTCCATGTGGATGAGTCTGTATGAGACTACAGGTGCTGGCTGCCTCTGGGAGAGGTCTGGAGCAGGTACCCTGGCACAAGATCTGACCTTCATTTCCCTGTGCTGAGCTGCCCTGGGCTGGGATTTGTTGTGGGTTGTGTTTATCATCTGTAGTTTGCAATTTACAGGCATTGTGCCAGGTTTGTTCCAGGGTTTATTTCTGGCAGCCCAAGTTCAGCCCCCTTTGTTACTCATTGGGCTCTGAGGGTACATCTCCACTGCAAGTGCCATAGCAGCACAGCCACAGCAGCACAGCCACAGCACTACAGCCACGCCACTGAAGTGCTGACATTTCCTACAGTGACCATTAATCCATCCCCTCGGAAGCGGGGAAGGATTCTTCTACTGGCCATGTTGCAGAGGGTGTGACTCTTTCCATAGCCCTGAGCGGTGCAGTGAGGCCAACCTAAGTTTTAGGTGTAGACCAGGTCTGAGAGTGTTTATGGGAACTTATTGAGGGCTAGATCCTGAAGGGTCTGCTGCTTGGATTGCCTGACTCCAAGCATGTGCTACAGAACACCTGGGGGACCGGGTCTTCTAGTCACAGTGGGTCCGGTTATAGTTCAGGGTGAGCCTGACTGGGAAAACAAGCTATGATTTTGCAGGTGCACTGTCCATGCATCTTATAGCCCTTAAATGTCTAACTACTGACCGTGCATGCAAATCAGGTAGTTAGCGCTGATTCCTATAAAACAGGGGTGGGTGAACTATGGCCCACAGGCCACGTCTGGCCTGCCAGCCATTTTAATCTGGTCCTCAAGTTTCTGCTGGGGAGCGAGGTCCGGGGCTTGCCCCACTCCAGCCAGGGAGCAGGGTCAAGGGCTGCTCTGGGTGGTTTCTGGAAGCAATAGCATGTCTCTTCCCCCCCCCCCCCCGGCTGCTACACATAGGGGTAACCAGGGGCTCCGCTTCACATGCTGCCCCCGCCCCAAGTGCTGCTCCTGCAGAGCTGCCTGGCCATGCCTCCGCATAGGAGCCGGAGAAGGGACACGTTGCTGCTTCCGGGAGCTGCTTGAAGTAAGCACCGTGGGGAGCCTACACCCCTGAGCCAGCCCCAACCCCCTGCCCCATCCCTGATCCCGCTCTGAACCCCTCAGTCCCAGCCTGGAGCACCATCCTACACTCCAGAGCCTGCACCCCCAGCCGGAGTCCTCACCCCACACCTGCTGCCCCAGCCTGGAGCCCCCTCCCGCACCCTGAACACCTCATTTCTGGCACCAGCCAGAGCCCTCACCCCCTCCTGTATCCCTACCCCCAATTTTGTGAGCATTCATGGCCCACCATACAATTTTTATACCCAGATGTGGCCCTTGGGCCAAAAAGTTTGCCCATCCCTGCTCTAAAAGGTGCCCAGCATTATCTGCAGAGCCGAGTGTGAAACTGGTTTCAGCGCTGAAGACTTCTACAAATGCCTATGCTACATCCCAGCTGATTTACCGGCCCTCTAATGCTGCTGTCTTTTTGTTAGAGCCTGCATGCAGTGCCTGCTTGGCTACCTTCCTCTGAACTGCTAAGCTAACTCCTAGGTTGTTAGTTGGATGGTTATTAAAGGTGAGCTGCCAAGATGTTTTTAGGGCTCTGGGAATTATCACCCTGGCTCAGACAGGGGTCCCTCTAGCCTGGTCTCCAGTCTCTGATGGGGCCAGCAGCAGCTGCTTCCATGGAAGGCATAAGAACCATGCAGCAGGCAGTGATGGATCTCTGGCCCCCTAGGGAAAGCTCCCTTCAAACCCCTGATAGTTACTGGTCTTGAAAGCAAAACTTGTGGTTATTTCTGCTACTTAGTGTGATAATTCTGGATAGTCGTGGCACCCAGAGTAATGTTTCTAGGATTTCAAGAGGAACAAAGCATGTGGCCATTGTCATCTTCTCTTTTGCTAGTTCCCCCTCTGTTCTGCCTCCTTCAGTTAGAGGTAGGTTTGTGCTACAGTATCTTCTGAAAAATTCCGTTGCAATATAGCAGTGTCTGCTGCGGCTGATTTCAAAGGCTGCTGGCATTAGGGAGCTGTCTGACTTTTGCATCCAGTCCCTCTGCCAGAGCTTGAAATCTTCCCCCTAGCCCCCAAAACCATCTTACCCATTCCCTGGTTCCATACATGTGCCCAATGTTATTTCAGGTCACTTCATGGGGAAGAAGAGCATTGCGGCCTCCCCACTTCTGGAGTCTCCGGGAGATGCTGCAGCAAACTCCATCCCAGTGGCCTTCAGCCCGACTCTCCGAGCTGTCTTGCAGGACATGAAAGAGCTGCTTACCAGAGAGCTCCTGAAAATCCTCTTGCAAGAGAGACTAATAGATGAGAACCAAGGAAAATCTGAGCTTCAAAACCAGGTGACTACTGAGCAATGTGGTGGTGAGAGAGTCCTCTGAGTGAGAGGCTGCAGGAGAGTACAGCAGGGAGCAGCATAAGGCCAAATCGTCCCCTCCCCCAGGGCATCCAGAGGAGGGGCCAAGAAGCCCCCCAAGGCTGGGCTGCAACAGTTTCCCTCCTATCTGGGCTAAGGAGCCCACATAGGAGGCTAACCCCAGAGATCCAGAGGGAAGGAAACACCTGTTTCCTAAGGGAGGTTATGCCCAAGAGAGGTTGACCCTGCCACCTCCATTGGAGCCAGGCTGTCCTGGGCAGAGACCCCCTGCAGCTCAGGAGGGGCTCAGTGGGAGTAAACACGGAAGCAGCTTTAACTCTGGCTTGGCAATGCTAATACCAGAAGCTGGGCTCCTGCTCCAATCCCTCACGCCTCTGCCCCCTGCCAGGCACTGGCCCTGCGGAGCGCCAATGGAAGAGCTAGGATAAAGGCTGGAGCTGGAGCTTCTCCCCCCTTCACAGCCCAAGGGCAGATGCCCAGGATCTCTGTCCCCTCTGCTCATGGAGCAGTGGGGATGGTCTGAGCCATAGCTCTTACAAGGGAAAAGCCTGTAGGCACTTAGCCCTTACTAGCGCAGGGCTGATCCTTTCAGTATCCTCTGGAGTGATAGTGCAGAGGCAGCCCACACACAGGGGAGTGGCAAGGGCCCTCTAACATCTCTGGTGCTGGGAATCCTGCATGCAGGCCGGGGAACTCCTACCCTAGAAATACCAAAAGTACACCTCTACCCCGATGTAACGCTGTCCTCGGGAGCCAAAAAATCTTACTGCATTATAGGTGAAACCACGTTATATTGAACTTGCTTTGAACCGCCGGAGTGCGCAGCTTCCTCTTCTCTCCCCCCTCCCCCGCACTGCTTTACCGCGTTATATTTGAATTCGTGTTATATCGGGTCACATTACCTTGGGGTAGAGGTGTAGGTAAACTGGGGGGAGGGAGCAGGGGGATTCAGGGAGGAGTGACAAAATCAGGGCAGTAGGAAGGCATGATGATAGATGGCTCAGAATCACCAGCCTGCTCCATCGCATTGTGCTGCTCCAGTGACATAAAATGCTGGTACACCCAGTTTAGCTGGCTGGTGAGCATCAGCGGAGCACAGCAGGGAATGCAGCAAAGCTGCGTTGTGCTCTTCAAGCAGGGATTCGTGCACTTAATCTCATACAAAGGACACAGCTTGTTGTCCCCCGGCCAGTACTCGCTCTTTGGACACTGTGAATGCCCTGCAGTGACGCTGCATGAATGAAAACACCTGAATTTGGTTTTAAACACCAGTTTCATCTAATCTCATAGACTCATAGACTTTAAGGTCAGAAGGGACCATTTTGATCATCTAGTCTGACCTCCTGCACAATGCAGGCCACAGAATCCCACCCATCCACTCCTGTAACAAACCCCTAACCTATGTCTGAGTTATCGAAGTCCCCAAATTGCGGTTTAAAGACCTCAAGCTGCAGAGAATCCTCCAGAAAGTGACCCGTGCCCTATGCTGCAGAGGAAGGCGAAAAACCTCCAGGGCCTCTGCCAATCTGCCCTGGAGGAAAATTCCCTCCTGACCCCAAATATGGCGATCAGTTAAACCCTGAGCATGTGGGCAAGACTCACCAGCCAGCACCCAGGAAAGAATTATCTGTAGTAACTCAGATCCCAACCCATCTAACAACCCATCTAACATCCCATCACAGACCACTGGGCATACTTACCTGCTGATAATCAAAGATCTGGGCCCACAGCCACTGATGCATGGCTACCTGGCATCACTCCAGGGCAGCGCTTCCGTGGTTTGCTGCCCTACCTGTGTGTCTCCCACTGCAGTCTTTGGAATTCTGGGACATTTTCCCTGAATGCCAGCTGTCTGGGGGCTATAATACTGGCCTGGTTTTAACCTCAACTTCTTGGGGTGGCTTGTGACCGTACACACACACAGGCCGGGTGTTCCATTAGCAGTGACTAACACACCAGGCAGGCGGAGCTGTAGGGGAGAGAGCCGGCCTCTCTGCGTGCTCCATGCAGTCCCACACCGAGTGGCCTGTTTGTGGCAACTGTCTGGCCAACCCCAGGGGGGACAGAATTTGCTGTGAATGGCTGGGGCAGAGGGATAGGAGGGGAGTGAGGAGCTACTGAGATTCAGCTGGGTTGGGAGGGGAAGCCAGCTCCAGGCTGGGAATTGGTGGCTTGGTAGTTCCTTGATGGCTAGTGACCAGTGCGCCCGCCCCCCCCCCCCCCCCAGCAGATGGCACATATGCTCCAGCCCCTCTCCTGGGCCGGGTGTCTCTGCTGGGACCTGCAGTGGCTGGAAGGTGGGATGGGGCCAAGCTGGCTGCTGGTAAGTCACATGAGTGGCTGTCTCTTCCCGCTAGCTGGGGGCATGCCCTGAGTCTCCCCGCTTGCGTGCCAGCCCTGGCCACTATGGCCAGCTAAGTGAAGGGAGATGGGGAGAAGCGAGCTGGTTTCAGTTGCTCTCTAGGGGCAGGCCTGATCCCAAGCACTGCAGCCGCTGCTCTAGCTGCTCCTCCAGGTCCTACTCTTGCCTCCAGGAGATACTTTGGGACAGAAAACATTGGGGGTGGAAACACGCTTCAGCCCCCCTCAATATTTCCAGTGTGGGGGCACTAGCCCCCTGGTTCTGCTGCCCCTGCCCAGCTCCCAGTCCTGAGCTGTCACCCCCAATGGGTCCTTTCTGAAATTTGCCCTTTTTCCTCTGGGTCCATCACTGCACTACAGTGGGTGAAAATAACCTAAACAATGATTTAAAAGGGACACAAATTCTGTTAGGCAAAATGATACTAGTCAGGGCAGCCCATGATTGACTGGACTCGGGAATGCAGTGCAGGCACACAGCCTGGCCGATTTAAAAACAGTAGAAAGACTTGCCCAGTTTTATTCTCTCAGAATTAGGTTACAGTCTCATTGCAGGAAGCAAAGGGAATCCTATGGTCATTCTAAGGCAAATTATCTACACTGGAGCTCTGTGTGTGTGGCACAACCAAAGGCATTCAGAGACTAATCAACCCCATTTAGGTAGCATTTTACTCCTGCTTGTTGCTCTTGATGAGGAGCTCAAAGACAAAGTCCGGTCTCTTTACAGAAGAGCGGTGCAAACTACCAGCTGCTAATTTATTTGATTCAAGCTGGTAGATCTGCTGGGTTGCTGAGTCCATCTCTCCCTGAGAAAGTCTCACCTGAACCAATTGCTAGCTGCCCTTCACAGTGCACCGGATCCTGCTAACAGTCAAACTGCCTGATTGGTCCTGCCCTGTCATAGGTCTCACCCCCACTTGGAGCTGTTGGGATCCAATGTGGGGACCTGCATGTATCCCCCCACCCTAAAATCCTAGGGTAGGTCCCCTTTTTGCTGCCACCACTCGGTCGATTCACGTGGGCCGAGACACCCCTGTTTCCCCCCCTCCTCTTTCCAGAGACGTTCCCTGGGGAAATACAGATCAACTCACAGAGAGAGAAACCTCCCCCCTCCCCTCTCTGCCCGGAGATAAGCTTGTCTCACCACCGAGCGAGAGTTTCTTAGCCCCCTCCCCCTGTATCCACAGTAGAGGGATTTAATTAAATCTTTATAGAAAGAATTTATTAAAAGAAAAATAAGAAAATACAGAATCTCTGAGTCCAAGCTGGACACTCATAGGGTATAACCTTACTAAGTTCTGGAGAGAATCCTCTCTCCTTCTTAGTACAAACAATACAGGCAGAATTAAGAATAATCAATAACAAACACACAGAATTGCAAATATAGGATTATTAGATGAGGACACAAAGTATCTTTCTAATACTCACTATTGTGACTAGAAGAAATTAGTTCAGAAAGATGAAAACTTGTAGAAGACTTGATTAAACTTCTGGACCCTGGTAATTCCAAACGGCTAAGAACAACACACACACAAACAGAGGCTATGGCTACACTTAAACTTCAAAGCGCTGCCGCGGCAGCGCTTTGAAGCGCTGAGTGTAGTCAAAGCGCCAGCGCTGGGAGAAAACTCTCCCAGCGCTGTCCGTACTCCACCTCCCTGTGGGGAATAACGGACAGCGCTGGGAGTGCAGCTCCCAGCGCTGGGGCTTTGACTACACTGGCGCTTTGTAGCGCCGCAATTTGCAGCGCTGCAGAGGGTGTGTTTTCACACCCTGCTGCAGCGCTGCAAATTTGTAAGTGTAGCCAAGCCCAGAGAGAAAAAGTTCCCTCCTAGGAATTTTAAATTCTCTTCCCTGATTGGTTCTCAGGTCAGGTGTTCACCAGGTACTATGTGTTAACCCTTTACAGGTGGAAACTTAACCCTTAACTAACTATTCATGACATGCCCAAATACACAGCAATGCAGAGAGGCCCAAACTCTTGTGCATGCTGCACTGGCCGTGGGGGGCCAGTATAGAGGGGCGTCACCATCTCCTACCCTTTAGGTGCCGTATGCCCCAGGGGACAAAATTAGGGAGCAGTCCCTGCACTCCCAAGAGCACATGGACTGCAGCTTTAGCTGGCCCTTTGGTAGGGTGCACAAGGGTTGGGGGAAGGCTTTTTGTGCCTGCAAACTCCCCTCTCCCCTCAAACACTGCCAAAGGCTTTGTCTTCACTGGGAGAAAAGGGATGTTTTTAGCATGTGTCAGGTAATGTGTTAAAACCTTAGTGTAAACGGGGCACATTGTATTTTAACTCATGAGCTAGGTGGGGTCAACCATCGGGGGCTCAACATAGGGTTTACCACTACCAGCTAAGGCGTGTTAAAAGCACCCCTTTTCTCCTAGCATAGACATGGCCTGCCCTAAATCAACCACCTGCTCTTCCTCCCATGCTCATTTCCTTTTGTGTAACAGATGAATGCCCTTTCACAGCCCTTATCCCATTCAGCCTCACCCCCTGCCTGTCTGTAGAGCTACCTGTGGTAAGGGGGTGTCTCCAATGGGCCCAGTGCCTTGGAGCTGGAACATTGCTGCATCTCCTGGGGTACAGCAGAGTTCCCTCAGGGCTCCTGAGAGGGTGAGGCTGTTCTCTTGGGAAGGGGTCAGGGGCTCGCTGGAGAAGACAGACATGGTGGTTGTAGAGTCCTGGGTACCACAGAAGCTGGGTACTGCTTGCAGCTGTGGATCAGCGCTAGGAGCTCTTTGAACCTAGGTGATCAACAGGGCTTCTCCACAGCCCCTGCTCACACTGACACATGTGCTTGACAGCTCCAGCGGAACAAGAACCATCTCTGGCCTTGTCTGTACTAGAGAATTGAACCAGTGGGAAATGAGCTGATGGAGGGCCTTGGTGTCCGCACACACCAGGTATTGTGTGCACTGGGCACCTATCCCATGCTGCCCAGCACAGCTCCGGGGAGCAGTGCCTTCTGTGGGATTCAGAATGTCTTCTGGGATACTTTGGAATTTGCTTATGGGAATTGTGGGTGAAAAGGCCCAGCTCCCATAATCTCCTGGGGGATTGCCTTGTGTAGCTCCCATGTAGCCCTTTGGCACAGGTGCCTTTTCCTAGGCCTTTTCTGAACTTGGAGGCTGGCATGAATGCTTGAAGGAGAGGTTTGTGCTAGAGGCTTTCAAGGGCAGGCTGAGGTGTCTATGGTGAGAGGTGGGGGATGTGCCAGCTGAGAGCCAGAGCCCAAAACAAGCAGCTCCCAGATTTCATCCTGCAGTGATTCTGTAGCACTGTCCAGGTGGATGGCTGCATGCTGCAGGGCCCAGAGCTTGAGCATGGACTGATGGGAACAAGTTCTGGAGATGGGGAGGCAGCAGCAGCAAAACTTCAGGATAAGGGAAGTTTTGGGAAGAGGCTTTCTTTGTGCCCTGTGATTGCCACATGGAGCACGAGGCTGGGGTCTGCTATCGATGGGGGGAAAGAGCTGGGGGTTGCAACCAGGCAGCAGAGTGTGTGGATGGAGGGTGTGGGGAAGATCTGACCCATGGCAGGAGAGGATCAGCAGGAAGGGCAGAGTCCTGTGGGGCTCTGAGATTAAGATCTGGTGCAGTAACAGGTGGGGAGCCAGGGGGGATTTGATGAGGGTGTGAGGTGATCAGGGCGGTGGCTAAGGAAGATGATCCCAGCGGCTGCACTTTGTCTGGACCGAAGAGACCAATCCAGATGCACGCAGCAGGTGCACGTAGGAGACTGCCAGCAGTGGGGACCTGGCTGAGCCGTGCTGACTGCTACCTGACTAACACAGCAATGATCCTATCTGTCTGCTGCAAGTCTGAGCATGTGCTCCAGTGAGGTGAACAAACTGTTAATGCTCAGTGGAGAGCCAGGGCCACTCACCCTGCTTACAAGGGGAATGTTTGGCATGGAGTAGGGCTGTGCATCTGGTCAAGGGTGGGTTGTCACCACCCTTGATCAGACCAATGGGTTCCAATAGGGGCAGTTGGCACAGTGTGAACAGCTGAGGCGATTAGCCCATCACTTCCCAGTTCCTGTAGCTGTTGAGCTCTTGCTCCGCTCAGTATGTCAGGTCTGGCTCTGGATTTACAGGCTTCCTGGAGGCTGTTCTCTGCAGCCTCTTTTGGCCTTCCCAGTTCTTTCGCCTTCGGCACGGGGATATTCAGTGCACAATTCCTCCCATGGGTCAGTGAGCTCTTTAACTCTCGGCCAGTGTCCGTTTAGCTCCCTGGGGTGGAGGTGCCACCCCTGTATGCTCCCTCATGGCGTGGCACAGTGCTGCAGTAGATCTGCCTCAGTGCCCCTAATGGGTCTGGCTGGGGCTCAGTCTCTGGCCCAGGCCCTATGAGTGTTCAACCCCTTCTGGGGGGGCAGAGTCCCCAAGTCAAAGTGCAATAGACTCTGGCTCCACTGGGCACAGCTTTCAGGTGAACCCCGGCTGCCTTAACCTCTACCCCATGGTGCCTGGTAACCAGTCACACACATGCTGCTACCAGGCCTACCCTGCCCCAAACAGTCTTCAGTCAGCTCCTGGCCTCACCCAGGCCTCTTGCATGACCTGGGAACTGCCCTGGTCCCCCATCCCTGGCTGAGCCAGCTCTCCCCTTCCCACTGCCCTCCCCAAGCCTGCCATTGCTGGCAGGTGACATGGGGTGGGGCTGACTGACCCTGCAGCGGCTCCATAACTGTGCGGAGCTCACACACCTCTTGCACTTTCCAGTCTAATTTCTACCCTTCGTGGTACCCTGCCTCTTGCTGGCAAATAGTTACCGCCTCATCCCAGCACTTCACTTGGATGGGGCTAGGGTGGCCAGATGTCCCAATAAAATTGGGACTGTCCCGATATTCAGTTGTTTGTCCTGTGTCCTGGCGGATGTATGGTTGGGATACCGATTTTTTTTTTTGGCTTGGTGCACTTTTTTTCCTATTTATTTTTATTTTTTGCTTTGGTGGCGCTCTGGCTTTTTTTTTCCTTTTCTTTTCTTTTCTTTGCTTGGGCCCTGCACCGTCCCCCCCTCCCCCCCCAAATGTGTCCCAATATTTTGTTCTTGTCATCTGGTCACCCTAGATGGGGCCAACTGTCCCTGCTTCCCTGTGGTGTTGCAATGTGATACTGAGGGATGCTACTTCACCATCCTGAATTTGCTCAAATAATTGCCCCTTCCCAGATGACTGGCCCCCCCAGTCTCAATAGCTCCCTTTATCTCCCCTCACCCATTCCTCCTCTGACTGGGGGATGGGTGTTTCTGTCCCCAGAAATACCAACAGGAGAGAGGGGTGGGGGAACAGTCTGTAGGTGGTTGTAGGGAGCCTTCCATTTCTCATTGCCTCTCCCCAGTGGGAACTGAGGGCTTGTCTGCGTGGTGTGTTACTAGAGCAGTGGAGGGTACAGGGAGTAAGGCCTGGCCCGTGACATACTGCTTTCCACACCGTGACAGGCCATGGACACCCAACCACAGGCACTAAAAGTTCCTTCAACGGGAGTACGATTCATTGCCTGTTGCTAGGTCTTTTGCACTTCACTCAGCTATTGTCGTGTGCAGGACCCACCGGGGCACAGGGGGGGTCCAAATAATGGTGTTTACTCACTGCATGTAATGTGCCAGGCCTAGGTCTGTGCACCCGCTGCTGCTGCTGCTCTAGCAGGGTGCTGGTAGCCTTTGAACCATACACAACAGTAATGCCCACTGGAGGGCTCACTATTTAAAGGGATACTCCCCAATTCCCATGCACTGCAGAGATGCTTTGGCTGACAGCACCAAGAGGAACCTCTCCAGGGCCATGCACATGGCATCCTTGGAGGAAGTGCGAAGTCTTTAGAACTCCCCATGGGAGATCAGGAGCAGCCTGAATCTTGTCGCCTTTAGGGATGAAACTGATGCTCCTCCCCTCAGTATTGGCCTGATGATGTTTCTCCTGAAGACAGAGGATAATCAGACTCGCTGTAGGGGTGTAAGTGACAGTGAAGGAAAATGTCAGTAATGAACATAAATCATGTCTGTATAACTATGGAAATTCCCTACACAAAACTTTGTAACAGGGTGTAAGGATGGGTGAGTGGGGTGCCCCTCTGTGCACCCTCAAATGCAAAGACCCCTGGTAGATGAACCCCAATGCAGCACAATTCCATGGCTAATGACAGGCTCAGCAATCTCACAGGGAACTTTCTTCTACCTCCAACTGGGAAGGGAGCTGCTGCACACAGCACAATGAGTCTCCTTCATGCTATAATGCCAAAGTTGGTACTTCCTTGCCTACATCTCACAAATGGCACCCGCTAGACGGAATGCTTAGAACTGCCTATGCACACTGCTAATGATGTATAGGCAAATGGTAGGAACATACTACAAGAGTGAAAGGATTGGGACTGTTTACATGAGAGGGGACAAGAAAGAGGGGATGACTGGTAGACTATGCACTGCTATTTGCCCTGCCTCATTATGGAAGAACAAGGGCTCGTTCAGTGAACTTGAAAGGCAGCAAATTTAAAATTGATTATTCCTTTTTTCACACAGTCCACAATGAGCCTGTGGAACTCACTGCCACAAGATGCTATTGAGGCCAAGAGAGTAGCAGGATTCCCAAAAGGCCTGAGCATTTCTATGAATAATGAAAATATCCTGAATTACAACAGTAAGGACTGAACATTAAAAAAACAAGGGCCTGGTTCTGTGCTGTACTCCAGTCCCTTTGTGTTGCTTTGGTGGCATAAAGTGCCTGTGAAGCAACCAGATCTGACCAGGTGAGACTTCCCTCAGCATAGGGGAGCTTGCAGCTGAAGCAAATCTGCTGTATCCAGCTCCTACAACTTCTCCCTGCCTGGTATGGGGGTGTGTGTGTCAGGAGGAGGGGCGTGCCGGCACACTCCAGTATGCTGCAGCTGGCAGACAGCCCCTTGGACCTATGGCCAGATGATGTAAGTTAGAGCAGCTCCTAGGCTGCTCTAGTGTATGTCAGGGCTGGTGCAGATGCACCATGAACTGTAACCAGCGTGCTGTTGGCCTCTCCTATTCTGGGCAGATCCAGTGCAGGACAGAATCTGGGCCCAACCATCTTGGCAGGGATCCACCTGCTTTGGGGCTTGAGGTACTTCCAACTCCAGGGGACTCAGGGGAAGCAGTCTCTGGGGCAGATCATCCCACATTTGCCTACCCCATGGGCTAGCACCTTCCTGAAAAGGTGCTGGGTTAGCAGGGCCCCATGTCCACTCTGAGCCGGCAGTTCCTGTGTTCCCATAAAGCCTTGTTGAAATAATGGGCTTGTATCCAACGGGCACATTAGACTTGCAGGTGAAATATTCTGAGCATTTGTGATGGAGACACTGCAAAGCTCTGGGTAGCTTCTGGCTATTCATGACCAGCAGGGAGGCATTGCTGGCTCAGTGGTGGAGAGCCAGGGAGGCAACAGGCAGCAAGCTTTGCAAATTGCTATATGTACATCTGCACCATTGTAAAAACTCCCTCTGGATTTGTTTTCACCTTGTCCCCAGTCCCCATTCGATGTGATTGGCCTCCCTGTCAGTTACTGGGCAATCTGTGCCTGGCCAATCCTAGCTTTAGGCTTTTCCTGTGCCAGCTGTCCCTGAAATCCAACCCACGCGTCTGCCATCACGTCATAGCAGGATATTCTATCAGTGTGAAAGTCACTCCTAACGTGGGAGCCCAGGTCACGGCGACACCTGGATGAGTTGGGGAGATGGAATCCATCCCCCAACCTGGATCTGCAGAGCCGCCCCTCCTGCATCTCTAGCCTATGGGCTGCAATGCTGGCCACAGTGACTCTGCCCCATTTGTGAGTTGGGGCCAATGGGTCTGTAAAAACTCTTCTTCCCTAGCACATCCCAACCAGCCCCTCACTGCTCTTCTGCTGCCTGGGATAGGCTGGCACAGGAACCTTCCCCGGGGCGCAGTGGCACCTGTACAGCTGCCCCTGTAGAGGGCTTAAGGGACTGGTGGGGACTCGTGCTGCCTATAGCCCAGGGTGAATTATACCTGGCAGCTGTCGTGCAGGGACCCATACTATTGCTCTCATTTCAGGAGACGGGATTGGTAATGAAGGTGCTGGAGAAATACCTTTCAAACTGAAGAAGGGATGAAGGGGCCGTGTACATAGATGACTGAGTCCGGCATCAGGAAGGCCTGGCTGGTTTGTAGTGAACACCAGGGAATGTTTGAATTATGGTTCTGTGGCGCTACATCACTCTTATGATTTAGTATTACTGTAATATTGTGAATATTGACCATCTGTATGAAGAAAGTCCCAAAGCCCCAACTGTATATTTCCCTTGCATTTTCTGCATTACTGCTGAGGTCAAAGAGCCCTTGTGAATAAAACTAACTCTTTGCACAGCACCTGCACGCACTTCCTTTGCAGTCAGCACAGGCCAGCGTTTAGGGAGGGGGTGATCTGTTTCTTGGAAGCCTGAGTCTCCTGTGCACAGTGCGGCTGATGGGGCAGGGTGGGATGCAACAGAGGGGAGGGGTTGCAGCTGAATGTGTGAGGGCTGAGAGAGTCTTACTGAATGTTGCAGGGAGATTGCAGCAGAGGGTGCGGGGAGTGAGGGGCTCAGTGAATGTGGTTGAGAGGATGGAGCGGGCATGGGTGCGCTTGCTGCAGGCTGTGATGAAGGCCATGCAGCAGAGGAGTGATGAGCTGTGAGGATATATGGGGATGGGGTTCCCCAGGAGTTGTATATTTGGGGCTGAGGCATGTGTGGGGTGTAGTGCCCAGGGATCAGAGGCCTGGGGGTGAGATGTCTGAGGAGCGGGGTTTTTGGAGGTGGGTTGCTCAGAGGAGGGATCATGGGGGGGATGCTGAGCCTGAGGAATGATTTCTGGGAGGGTGGATGCCCAGGGTGGCTGTGCCAGGGAGGTGGGATACCTGGGGTGGCTGGAGGGGTGGGCTCTCCAGGAGGATTGCCTGCTGGTGGTGGCAGAGGGGGCAGGATGCCCTGGGTTGGGGGTGCAGGAAGTCAGGTGTTTGGAATGCAGGGTGGCCAGGGTTGGGACAACAGGGCTGGAGTATCATTGCTCTTTTGTTATTTGATTTATTGCTGTAGCATTTCATGGGCCCCTATCAGGATCAGGGCCCTGTTGTGACGGGTGCTGCGCATGCGTGTTGTGAAGAGAGTCCCTGCCCTGAAAAGCCTGCAGTCTAAAAGAAGAACCACAGAAGAGGATTTTCATAGATTCCCAGGCCAGAAGGGACCATTGTGATTGTCTAGTCCAGTGTTACTCAACCTTTTTGACACCAGGGACTGGCTTTCTGCCTCCCTAAACAGTGTCAGGGAATTGTCAGGGACTGGCAAGGATGCTGCCATGGACTGGCGCCGGTCCACAGACTGATCATTGAGAAACACTGGTTAGTCTCACCTCCTGCATAACACAAGCCAGGGAACTGCCCCAAAATAATTCCTAGAACAGATATTTTGGAAAAAAATCCAATCTTGATTTTAAAAATTGCCAGGAATGGAGGATCCACCACAACCCTTGATAAATTGTTGCCATGGTTAATTACTTTCACTGTTACAAATTTGCATCTGATTTCCAGTCTGAATTTGTCTAGCTTCAACTTCCAACCATTGGATCGTGTTCAACCTTTTTCTGCTACACTGAAGAACCTGTTATTAAACATTTGTTCCCCATGTAGGTACTTACAGACTGTAATCAAGTCACCCCCTTAATCTTCTCTTTGTTAAACTAAATAGATTGAGCTCCTTGAGTCTATCACTGTAAGGCAGGATTTCCAGTTCTCTAATCATTCTTGTGGCTCTTCTCTGAACCCTCAGATTCATGCACTAGAACTGGACATTGGTGCCACTGCTGCTGGAGTCCTGTGCCAAACACAGAGGTAAAATGATTTCTCTACTCCTACTCGAGAGTCCCCCGTTTATGCATTCCAGGAGCAAATTGGCTCTTTTGACCACAGCATCACAGAGGAAGCTCATGTTCAGCGGATTATTCACCACAACCCCCACATTGTTTTCAGAATCACTGCTTCCTTGGATAGAGCCCCCAGTCCTGCAGGGGTGGCTACATTCTTTGTTTCTAGATGTAAATATTACATTTAGCCATACTAAAATGCATATTGTTTACTTCTGCCCAGTTTACCAAGTGATCCAGATCGCTCTGAATCACTGACCTGTCCTCTTCCTTATTTACTGCTCCCCCAATTTTTATGTTGCCTATAAACTTCATCAGTGATGATTTTGTTTTATTCCAGATCATTGATAAAAATGTTAAGTAGTAAAGGGCTAAAACCCAATTCCTGCAGAGACCCTACTGGAAACACACCTGTTTGATGACTGTTCCCTGTTTACAGTTACATTTTGAGACCTACCTGTGATGGGTTGGATCACAGAAACCCCCCTGGGAGCTGCCAACTGATGTTCCAGGACTACCTCTGCTCCTGTTTTCCCTGCCAGTTCAGGACTCCAGCACCCTGTCTTGCTGAGCCAGACACTCCCGTCTGCTCCAACAAAGATCCTGAGTCTGAATTACTTGCCCCAAAGCTGCAGGTTTACCTGAAAACAGCTCACAGAAGTGTGCTTGTCTTTAATACTCAGATGCCCAACTCCCAATGGGGTCTAAACCCAAATAAATCCGTTTTACCCTGTATAAAGCTTATGCAGGGTAAACGCATAAATTATTCGCCTTCTATAACACTGATACATAAGAACATAAGAATGGCCGTACTGGGTCAGACCAAAGGTCCATCTAGCCCAGTATCTGTCTACCGACAGTGGCCAATGCCAGGTGCCCCTGAGGGAGTGAACCTAACAGGCAATGATCAAGTGATCTCTCTCCTGCCATCCATCTCCATCCTCTGACGAACAGAGGCTAGGGACACCATTCTTACCCATCCTGGCTAATAGAGATAGAGAGAGATGCACAGTTGTTTGCTCCCCCAGGTATTAATACATACTCTGAGTTAATTAATAAGTAAAAAGTGATTTTATTAAATACAGAAGTAGGATTTAAGTGTTTTCAAGTAGTAACAGACAGAACAAAGTCAGTCACCAAGCAAAATAAAATGCGCAAATCTATGTCTAATCAAACTGAATACAGATAATCTCACCCTCAGAGATGCTTCAGTAATTTTTTTCCTCAGACTGGACACCTTCCAGGCCTGGGCACAATTCTTTCCCCTGGTACAGCTCTTGTTCCAGCTCAGGTGGTAGCTAGGGGATTCTTCATTACAGCTCCTCTCCTCCCTTTGTTCTCTTCCACCCCTTTATATAATCTTTTGCATAAGGCAGGAATCCTTTTGTCTCTCTCTGGGTTCCCACCCCCTCCTTCTCAATGGAAAGACACCAGGTTAAAGATGGATTCCAGTTCAGGTGACATGATCACATGGCACTGCAAGACTTCAAGCCTTCATTCCTCCCAGCCTGACTCACAGGAAGGCCCTGCCTGCAAACGGAGCCATTCAGTCAATTGCCAAACCACCACTAAGGCCCACACTTTGCATAATTACAGTAGGCCCTCAGAGTTGTATTTCATATTTCTAGTTTCAGATACAAGAGTGATACATTTATACAAATAGGATGATCACACTCAGTAGATTATAAACTTTGTAATGATACCTTACAAGAGACCTTTTGCATGAAGCATATTCCAGTTACATTATATTCACTCATCAAATTTTCATAAAATCATATAGACTGCAACGTCACACTATCGGCCAGTTTTTAATCCATTTAATGTGTGTCCTGTTAATTTGATATTAGTCTAGTTTTTCGGTCAAAATGTTGTGTGGTACCAAGACAAATGCCTTACAGAAGTCTAAATATCTTATGTCAACATTATCCGCTTTATCAACCAAACTTGCAATATCTTCATAAAAAGATATCAAGTTAGTTTCACAGGATCTATTTTCCATAAACCCGTCTTCATTTGCATTAATTACATCTTCCTCCTTTAATTCTTTATTAATCGAGTCCCTTAATTATCTTGCCCACGATAGACATCAGGCTGACAGGCCGATAAACAGGGTCATTCCCTTTACTCTTTTTTAAAAATTGGCACATTAGCTTTCTTCCAGTCTTCTGGAAGTTCCCCCGGGCTCCAGGACAATGAAAATCAACATTAATGGTCCGGAGAGGGGCGCTCCCCGCACACAATGTGACCGGTGCGGTGATGAGTGCACAACTCGTCTTGGTAACCATGGGGAGTTTGTATAAACTCTCTTCACTTTGCTATGGCCAGTTCCCCTCTTCCCAGGCACTTATATAAACTGTTCCCATCTGCCCTGCCAGCTCCCTTTGGTCCCATTCCCAAGAGCTGCCCCATCTGTTGCCTCCCCCCACTACCTTCTGCCTCAAATGTCCCTTCCCCCAACCTATGACCCTGGGTTGAAAGGAGAGCGGAAAGACCGGCAGTTGATCAGAAGACCCTTCCCTAGCTGCCCAGGTGCCATAGTTTCTGGAGTCACCTTCCATCCAGCAGAGGAGCTGCGGGGTGTCCTGCAGCTGGAGGGGTGGGTTAGGAAGGGGTGGGGGAAATGTCCTCATGCTGTGATGTCTGCAGAGCAGGCCCAGGGCTAGTAGTTTTGCTGTCCTTAGCCCTGCACCCAAAAAGTCCAAGCAAACAAAATAATTAATAAATAAATAAAGTCAAGCACAATTCTTGTGCAACCGCCCCCCCCCAAGGATTTGGTGCCTCAAATGCAAAGATTTGGCACCCCTAAATGTTGGTGACCACGGTGGCTGCCCTGATTACCTGCCCCTGCAGCAGGATTCTGCTCTGCGCAGGGTTTTCCTTCCATTATGTTGTCAAAAATTGTTCTTGCCTTCAGTACTCCTTTATCCTACACCTGCCACATCACAGCCTGGTGGTTGGGACCCAGGTATGGAGGTGGCCAGTTTACATGGCTGTTGCCAACCTGCCCTTGGTGCAAGTGTAACGCGGACGCCCCAGGATCGCATTCTCGGAGTGATACATTATGTTGTGGAGCGTGACACAATGAGCTGTACCTCCTTGCAGGCAACAAACAACCAGCAGGTGGCAGCAGCTTCAGAAACTGGGTATGAAATCCTGGGGAAGCCACATGGCTGTGATACAAAGCGAGTGCCCAGTGCCCTGGATGAGCCCGAAAGGGAAATGCCTCAGGGCATCAATTCCCGCTTCCATTGGAGTGAACCCTGCAACAGAACAGCCCTGGGGCAAGGGGCACGGGCCACGTCAGAGTTCAAGCTGGAAACACAGCGGGCAAGTGATCAGTGCGGTGTGAGGACAGTTCTGGGTCTGAGTGGAGCTACAGATCCCTCTGCCCTCTAGGGGCTAGGATCCTGCAAGCCTGGATCTGGTCTTAGGAATGCAACTGTTCACTGGGCGGGAGGCCTCCCTGACCTGCCCGTGGTAATTGTGAGCACTGACAGGGACTTGGAGTTCAGCAGCGCATGTGTTCAGACTGTTCCGCCCCATGTGCAGCACCTTGCACGAGGCTGGCGAGCTCTGCCTCCACAGCCCCATTCTGCCCCCAGCACCCCACCTCGCATGGTTTCAAGGTAAGTACAGCCATGCGCTGCTGGAATGCAAACACTCCCTTACAGCTGCCAGCTCCCAGGCCTCTGGCTGAGATGGGTCCGGACAGCTGAGACGTCCAGGGGGGGCACTTGGTAAAAGAACGGGGTGCACAGAACATTAAAGACAAACAAAACTCACCTCCATGCAATGTACCCAAAGGCACTGACCTCAACAACAGGGTCTCGGTTGTTCCCTTTTCCACTGTCCTGGGAGGAGCTGGGGTCCAGGCAAGTTTGGGAAGAGTCCTATGGCTCACAGCCCTTCAGCTCCAGGGCCGCCTGGTGATTGTAGAGCATCTCACGATGGTTGTTTTTCTAAATTCCGCAGCTACTGCCAACCAGTGACTGCACAACCAGCTCAGCGTGTGTTACAGAGTGGTACATTTCCAGCCAGGCGGGTGCAGAGAAAAGCTGGAACACATCTCAGATGTACCCTAAAGGCTCATGACCCAGAAGGCAAAGAGCCCAATGGTTATTTACCTTTTAAAACCTCCTGCTTGTTAAGCCAACCTCCTGGGTTTGGGGCCCGACTCAGGACTGCTGGATGCCTGGCACTGGTGACAGTAAGTTTTGCAGGTGGAAACGGGCTGGCAGGAGCACTCGCTAACACGCACCCATTGGGCTGGCCTGGCCCTTTGCCACCCGGACGGGGGAGTTCTGTTACTCGCCCAGTCGGAAGTGGCCCGTGTCTGCGGAGGAAGACTTGGGCAGCAAAACACCCAGTTTTAAGCAGCAGAAAAATACTCTTTGTTCTCATAAAACTAAGCACAAATATTTGTGGAGATGCTGCCGCACAGAACCTCTGGCCCCTGGCAAAGCACCTTGCAGACAGAGTGGCTCTGCACAACGCTGGCCCCTCTGCTTGGCTCCATCCTCCCCCTTTGCTGCAGGAAGCAGCTTATACGTTCACCCACTGGCTGGCTGTGGTGCTTGCCCTGGTGGTAGCTGGGCACTTCTCCCACACACTGATGGAGGTAGCGTCACTGCCCTGCAGCTGACCAGCCCTGCACAGGTAGGGCACCCCGGGGCCTGTGCTTCCCTGTGCATCAACACGGGTATAGTAAGATGAGGCCCTGAAAAATAAACCCTTATCAGAGGCCTGGTATGAGGCCTAAGGCCTGAACTAAAGTAATGATCAAGACTTTGCTAACATAAAGCAAAGTTAAGCTGTGAGCCAGAGGCAGGCCCTGCTCACAGAAGCTGGCAATGAAAGGGCTGATGTTGCAAAAATACACATACCTGAAAGATACTGGACACTAGCGATACCAGAACACTCCGATACTTGCACACTCCACACAGGTAACAAGGATGGGCAAAAGGGTAATACAATGGATAGAGTTGTTTTGTTCGAACCAACATGTACAAGGTGAGAGGTGGCACCTTACTGCGTGGCGGGGTTGCACCTCAATACGTCAGGAGTGACGTGTAACTTGTTTGTACCTGTGTATAAGAATGCACCTCTGAGTGGATGTCTTTGGCCTAGGGGGCAGTGGAAAGTCCTGCCACTGACTGAGCCGGTCCATTGTCAGGGAGCCCATATGTACTAGCAGAACTGTAGACGTCTGATCCGGGTTCTGCGCAGAGCTGGGGCAGCACAGAGAGGGAACACACGCACACAGCCGATTGTTATCAACACTGAACAGAGCAGAGCACCACGCCGGTAGTGTCTGACAACAGCGGGAGATGCAGACGGACAGACTGGCCTCAGATCTGGGTCCTTTTGCCTTCTCCCTTAATGTCCTGCAATAGGACAGAATTTGTTGGGGCTGCTCCAGGCCTAGCAATGCCAGAGCATGTCACTACTCTGGGGGTCGCCTCTTCCAGCTGCCATCCAGCTGCAGAGAGTGTCAAGTGTGAAATGAAATGTCCCTTCATAGGGTTAAGGGCCTGCATCTATCTACCTATCCCCATACACCCCCTCTATCTATCTATCTATCTATCTATCTATCTATCTAATTTCAGCACCCATTGCCATAGTATCTGAGCACCAGCTGTAGCCAATTCCCTGATGCAGGCATTAAACAGCGGGATCAGGCAGGAGGTTTAGAAGTTCTCGCCATGGTGGGAGAAATGGGCCTAGTCCTGTTTGTTGATCCATGGACAGGTTTGTGCCATGCTCTTGGTCATTCCTGCTGTGGGGGCAGTGCAGCTGAACACGCCAATCTTGGCAGATGGGGTTTGTCCTTGCCTGTCTCTCCCTCTCCCCTCTGCAAGACTTTAGAGATTTGGGGAATCCAAAGGGAAGAGAAATGAAGTCTCTGATCTCTCAGTGTCCCTGCACCATGATCTGTTTCCTGCTGTTTCCTAAGGCCCAGAGGATTTTGGTAGCTCTGTTTGCTAGAGGTGAGTGGCTGGGGTCAGTGGGTCACAGCAGAGAGTGAACCAACTCTGGTATCTTCCACAGAGGAAGCTGGAGCTGGAGAGGCTCCTGTAGTCAGATGATGGCCAGGGAGCAGTCAACATGCCAGAGAGGACAGACCAGCTGCAGGGACATCTCCAAGCTGGGTGTCTGTCCTGGTCTCACGGCAAGTCAAGGGATGTGAAATCAGCCCTGGCAGTTGAAGAGCAGTCTCTCCTCTAGCACCTGTGTGAGTGTACTCATACGTGGGAAGAGTGTCGGCCCGCCCAGTGTTGCGTCATGGTCCTCCCTCCCATAAGCCCTTAGTGTTAGCAGCTGTTTGGGTTCATATGGCATCTGTCAGCAGAGTGTCTGAGTGCTTGCAGAAGACGGCAGTTGCAACTCACATGGGTAATTAACCACATGACTCTAATTCGTGTGTGTGCAAGGACCAATAGTCAGCCATACATGAGTCATGCATGGACACATGTGTATAACCTGCCAGCCAGCTGAATGTGTGATCTCCAGCAAGTGTGGGAGCATGGCCTGCCAGTCAGTAGTGCATGTGTATCACCTTTGCTGTCGTGCTGCTCCGTGGCTAGGGGGGAGTGTTTGTCTCAAAGCAGCCTCTCCCTGATGGTTGGCACAGGGCCGGCTTGCATTGACCTGGGGATGCTCCACTAGACAGCGAGCTGAAGCAGGGGGTTGGGGGGGGGGGCGGCCCGAAGTCCAGCACCTTCTGGGAGTGCCACTCGCAGATGTGCTGTACGCAGAAAGATGCCACAGGTCAGGAGCAGGAGACAGGGGCAGATGGGAACTTTCTGTGGGTTCAGTGCCAGGATACAGGAGGCACCGAGCAGTAAAGAGCAGGGACAGAGGCAGAACAGCTGGACGCAAGCCACATGCGATGGCTGCTCCTTGGCAATGAAATCCAGCTGTGTGGGCAGCAGTTGAGGCCTTGCAGGTTACCGGGGGCTCTGGGGGCCATGAGCCTGGAGTGCTGTGAAACCCCACGAGCTTCCCCTGCAGCTTAGAAAGGCAGAGCCCAGCCCAGCTCCAGGGAGCCTCTGCAGGCCCCCCCCCACAAGGGAGTAGGAATGTTTCAGACAAGGACTGGCCGAGGCCTGCCCTGCCCTGCCTGCCCATGTACAGCGCTACAGCTGCAGCATTGGGAGGGGGGGCAGGCTCTGGCCACCAGCCCCACTCCGCTCGACTGTTGGGGTGGCGGGTAGGTGGGGGGTGTTGCAGATGAGAAGCTGCCCTGGGACTTAGAACTAGCAGCAGCTCAACAGGACTGTGGCTTCCCTTGTGTGCCGTCCTCTCCCAGCCCCCCTAGACACAATGGGGTGTGGCAGCATCCCCCCGCCCCCCCGCTGCCTGCAGCACTGGAGGGGGTAGGGAAGGGCTGGGGGAGGAGAAAGGAAGGTAAGAGATACAGGGAGAGAGCAGAGAGGCCATTCAGCATTTCATGTCCTCCTCTCCCAGCAGGGCGGGGATGGAGTCTGGCATCTGCGCAGCGTGATCAGATCCTTGGCTAGATCCCACTGGGGCCCAGCACTAGGCTGACCACCCGTCCCTAATTGGGTGGGAGAGTCCCAAAATGCAGAGTTGTCCCAGATTCCCTGCGGCACTGCTCCACGCTTGCCCGAGGCTTGGGGAAGTGCCAACCTCTTCCTGGTGAGGGGACTGAGGTGGGCCTCAGCTCTCCCTCTTGCCAAAAGGCCCCACCCCCTGCTCTTCCTCTCCCCCGCCCCGGCCCCATCCAAGGCCCTGCCCCTGGCCAGGCCAGAAGCTGGAGCCAGGCAGTAGTAATTGCCGCCCAGGGAGCCCAGGCCAGTGTGGGGAGCCCTAGAGTCCTGGACCCTCCACCTGCCCTGGGCACCCCCGCCCTGGGGGGCAAGGACACTGGCTGGGGGCTCAAGCTCAGTGTCAGCGAAAGGTTGGGTTGGTTATGTTGTAACACCTGTGGCAAGGAAATTCTCACCTAGAGTTTCCAGACTTTTACTTGTTTACATACCTTAGAATCCCATACGGGAGGGCTGGGGCAGAGTCTGTGCCAAATGACAGCTGGTTTATGAGGATGACTCAGAGCTTTCTCTCCTGCAACCAGAGAAAGCCTGACCACTTTATGTCATCAAGATAATAACAGGGATGCTGCTATCTGCAGCTGTCATTACCCAGCCCTTTTCCACTGTGGGCCCAACCCTGTTCCTAGTAAAGTCAGTCACAAAACTCCCAGTGACTTCAGTGGGAACAGGAGCAAGTTCTGTGAGTTTCTGCATTAATCCCCAGCAGAAACAACTGTCCATAACACAACAAGGCCAAAAACTATGACCGTTCTCTTTTTTGCATTGCGTCGTACTGACCAATTCAGACTGGCAATAAGGCGTGCATTTTTAATGGTGAAAGCAAATTTTAAATCAAGGTTGGATGTTTTTTTTAAAAGCTCTGCTCTTGGGATGATTTGGGGGCAGGTCTCTGGTCTGTGTTATACAGGAGGTCAGACTAGATGATCACAATGGTCCCATCTGGTGTGGGAATTGATGGCTCTGTGGCACCTGTGGTCCAGCTGGGTGAATTTTCACAGCATCTGCTTGCTTTAGTGACAGACACACAACCCAGTCCTTCGAATACTTTGAAAATAGAAGCAAACTTTCAGTCTGCTCACAGGTTTTCAGGAACACATTCTGTCACACATTACAAAGAGCAGGAAACATGGCCAATCGTCAACATGGAAGGAGGTGAATAGCTGTGTTTCCCAATGGACCATACAAGGACCAGTTTGCTTTATATATTTATTAATGGTTTGGGAAAGGGGATGAAATTCAGGAAAATCTGCAGAGGCACCAAAATTTTTGAAGTGAGTCAAGTCTAGATTGGATTGTGAGGAATTTCAGAAGCTGTTAAAGCCAGGCAATGGGGCAGCACATTGGCTGTGACACGGGAGGTCAGACTAGATAGTTCTGGCCTGAACATCTAACTACAGTGGCGTTCATACTAATTTGTCTTTGTGATAAATGTGACGGACACGTAATATTCAAAGATCGTGGTATCAGGTCTATAAGCATCCTGTGTGGGCTGGGGACTGTTCTGGCTCCATGGGGGAGTTACAGGGTTTCCTGGAGAAACTATAGTCATCTGGAAATGATTAAAGCAAACCCCTAGGCTGGTAACTAGGCTGGAGAAGCCTCATCTCCTGGGTAAATAGCATAGACTGGTTTGACCTGATTAAAGAGTTCAGGCACACAGAGAACTGGAAAATGTGACCAACCTAGCATAGGGATCCAATCCAAAACCTGACATCAGACTAGGACCAGAGGGACCAGCCCTGCGAGGCTCCGATGCGCTTTGAACCCTGCCAGGGCTTCTCATGGAAGGTGGGGACACCTGGTAAACTAGACCTGCAAAGAAGCTGTTTATTGGCTTTAAGATCCATTTTCTCTGAAATGGTTTTGTTCTGAATAAATACCACTTTGCTCTGTGAAGGTGGCTGGTCACTGGTTAACCCTGCCATTGCCCCAGAGAGAACAGGGCGGCAGGTGCTGAGCTAAACTCAGACTTGCTAAGGGGATCACAGTGAACTGCAGGAACTGCAGCTAAATCTCACGGGACTCCACCCTGAGAAGGGTGACCGCTAGAGGCCGGAGACCTGAGTGATCATCCTCAAGGTGGCCACTAGGGGGTCAGAGGTGCAGTTTCCTACTGAACGGTGACAGCTGAGGGTGCCTGGGATGGTGACAGGCCCTGGTGGGGTGCTGAAGGCCAGGAAGGCTGAGCACTGGCAGAACTGTGGGGGGAGCACAGGACTGGTATAGCAGGGGCAGCTGAAGGTCAGAGCTGTGTGAGGGAAACATGCCCAGCACCTGTCTGCAATGTTCCAGCCCTAATCAGTTTTATTAACCCCTTAATCTCCTGCGTGCTGCAATGGCATTGAATAGTTAAACCCAGCTGGGAGCTTTCCGAGCTGTGAACAGTAAACTTCTTGTCTCTCATTTTGCAGCAGATTTAACGATGCCTTTGTTTTCCCTTCACCACTTCCCAGGCTCTACGAAAAGAAGCACCCGTTCCCAGTGAGTCATGGCTTAAAGTGTTACAAGGCAGCAAGCTCAGCACGCCAAGCCTCCACCCGCCCCACTGGCAAACCCCGAGGCCAGCTCACCATGGTCCCTCCACATCTCCTGGCTGTGTGCACCACAGGGAGAATAAATCCCCCATCTGACCCAGAGCCAGTGCTCCAAGCAGGAGGGGGATGTAAATGCTTGCGGACCTGGCAAAAAATGTTGTGTTGAAACTGAGCTGGATGACTGAGGGGCCTGCTTACAGCACTGTCTCACCAAAGCGTCTGCTCCAGGATGCTGAGAGACTCCCCTACACACACATTTTTTTAGGACCACTCTGCATGCTGCAGAGGAGCCCAGACTGCATGGATGGGAAAGATCTATGCGGTTCCCCTTGGCCATCCCCTCCAAGGTCAACACCCTGGGGTCATCCCTAGACAGTCTCCAGCGCTTTGTCCAGTTTAGCCGGATGTGACTTAAGCAATGTGGCCTCCACCTTTTCCTTTAGGAGACTCCAGATTAGCTGCCCCTCTCTCAACAGCGATATTGCAGTGATTTGCCTGCTGTGGAGCTGTAGCACTCCTCCCGACAGTGGCCTCTGTACTGGGCAGCTGTGTGTCACAGCCCCCGTACTGCTCACCAAAGATGGGATAAAAGCCAAGCTCTCTCCCAAACTAGAGCAGCAGGCCAGGGAACAGTCCTGTTCCTGTGCTGAGCCGGCTCATGGGCTTTCCAGGGGCGCCCCATGCTACTTTGCAGAGACTTAGTGGGAGAAACCAAGTGGTTTTCCTAGCTGCTAATTACTGCTGAGGAGGCTGGGACATTATCCATAAGGCTCATGCGGGCAGTGAGCTCCCAGCTAGCAATCCATGCTGGATGGACACTGATGTATTTTATGATGGTGAAATCATCCAGTAAGGGAGCAGAAACACCATGGCACCTAGGTGACCAGTCCTATTTCTTGACGAAGAAATGGCTAATTATTATTATTATTTATATTGCACTAGCGGAGATCCGGAGCCCACTGTGCTGTGCTCTGTACAGACACACGGACAGACAGCCTCCGCCCTGAAGAGCAAATAAGAGAAATGGATGAGGTACAGAATGGGAGTAAAAGAGGGGGCCTGATTTGCCCATGATCACCAAGCAGGCCCAGAGCCCAGGTCGCCTGAGTCCCAGTGGAGTGGCCAATCCCTAGCCCACGCTGGCTGTATGGATTGGGGGAACCACCCACATTTGCTCAAACTGAACAGCTGTTGACCAGTGAATAAACTGGTACAATCAGCCAGTGCAATTCACAAACAGGAGAAGCTAATTTCATCGGAATTGTTGGCCCAGCTGTGCTGCTGACGGAGCACCTGTGTCACCCTACAGCACACCCTGCACACTGTCTCCTCCTCACTCGCTGCCACTGTGAGACAGTCCTACAGAGGCAGAAATCACGTGGCGCTAATGCCTGACCTGCCATTGCTATTAGCTTGGGCTGCAGCCAAAGGAGGGCCTCATCATCCATTTCTCATAGAGCTCCCCTCTGGGAAAAGGGCTGGGCTTGTGAGCTGGCACTGCTCAGGCACAGCTGAAGCTTGATGCAGGCTGCAATACAAAATATGGCAGGCATCTCATCCATGGCCCTTCAGAGGCACTCAGCCTTTCTGCTAGCTTCACTATGGCACGGATTCAATTTGCCCTGCGTAAGATAGGCTCTATCTGACCCACGGCATCACCTGCCTTAGAGATCAGCTGGCAGAGGGCCAGGCAGCCATCTGGAGATTCCTGGCACATGCATGGGGGCTGATTTTGCCATCTTTATTCAGGCTAAAGAGCACCATACTGGAGTAGCCTTGCTGGAATTAATGCAAAATCAAAGGCATTATGGTACACAATTAAGTACTTGTTTAAGTCCATTCCTGTTCAGGACAGCACTTAAACACATGCTTCACTTTCGTACCATTGAAGTCAATCCCATTGAAGGCCTCAAGGTAAGCAACTGGATAAAGGGCCAGAGGACAGAGCTCGGGACTCCACATGGGCAGTTCAGCATGATCAGGCAAGTGGCCCACCCTTCCCTAACTTGGCTACTTGCCTCTTTCCACACCAGCTGAACTGATGTGGTGATTTTATTACCTGGGAAATGCTTTGGAGCTGATTTTCATTTGTCTCTTTCCAAAGACGTATGCGAAATGATCTATAATTGTTCTATAATCCGTAACTGACCAAAACAATGCAGGCTGCTGTGATTAAAGAGAGGCCTTTGCGGAACCTGAACCGTGAATAGGTGACATGCTCTTTGCTGAAAAGCTTTGTGATTGGAAACATGTTACGTGAGCCGTAGCCAGGCACGAGGCCAGTCCCCCAGCTTGTGTAGACTGTCGTAGCTTCACTAAAGTCAATGGAAATTTATGCCCGGGGAGGATCTGCCCCTCTGCTCCCGGACAGCAACAGAAATATATGGAGAATTACAATGAAAGGATTACTTTTTAAAACCCAGCCTGGTCATTGACTCAGTGCATTCACACAGGGCAAGTCTGTGTCCGCCCTCTGTGCACACACAATAACTGGCCAAGGCCAGATTCCCTGAACTACATTGCCCTGTGCTTTGTCCAACAGGGTATGTAAAGATGCACTAACACAAGAGGACTGCAGGCTCTCAGAGAGCTCTGGGGTTGCTTTGTTCCATTGCATCCCATTTATGGAGCTGGGAGAGAGAGCTCACCCCTCCCCTGCCCCGACTATTGTGCACAAACCTGATGCTAGGAGGGGGCAGTCAAACACCCCTCATTAACATTGACCCATGGGAGGGTTGGAGTGAATAAGCGGGGCAGGAAAAGCCCAGCCCAGGGAGATTGGAAGAGAAGAGACAAGGGAAGGAGCAGGAGTGAGAGCCAGCTGCTGGCAAAAGGGGACTCTTAGAAACTCTCAGCCTGGAGCTGACAGGAGGTGAGGCCACATACCCGCCCCACCGGCCTGAGCTCCCCGCACATGCTAGCACCAGAGCAGAGTGCAGGGAGAGGTGAGTCTGGCCCACTGGGGGGGAGGGATTGCATTGGCAGGGGGCAGAGTCTGTGTGTCAAGCCAGGTGGGGAGTGGGAGGGGCGTCTGTGTAACCCCAGCTAGAGCTCCGGGCAGGGGCGGCTCTAGACATTTTGCCGCCCCAAGCATGGAAGGTCCGCTGGTCCCGCGGCTTCGGCGGACCTCCCGCAGGCGTGCCTACGGAAGGTCCACCAAAGCCGCGGGACCAGTGGACCCTCCGCAGGCAAGCCGCCGAAGGCACCCTGCCTGCCGCCCTAGCGGCGACCGGCAGAGCGCCCCCTCCCCGCAGCTTGCCGCCCCAGGCACGCGCTTGGAGCGCTGGTGCCTGGAGCGGCCCCTGGCTCCGGGCACGAGTCTGCTCTTGTGCTCTTGTAAAGAGTGGGGCTTGTTCCAGGGGTTAACTCTGGCCCCCTAAGAGGGCGGGGTGGTGTTTGTGCATGTCTTGACCTGGGACCCCTTCCCCAGCCGTGGCCGCCCCCCACCTGACCCATTACTCCTGGTTCATAACTTCCCAGCCCTGCGGGTGCACGGATTGCACTTCAGAGAGCGTGCGTGTGTGCAGACCCAATGTCAGGGAAATCCTATTTCAGGGTGGACTTCTCACGGAGCCTGAGTCAGGTGTCCAAATTCAAAGGGCTTGGGGCACCTAACTCCCTTGGGTTGCTTTGAAAACTGGAGCAAGGTACGTATCCAGCGCACTGAGCACCTCTCAGTCTGGAATGCCTCTTTCCTCCCGACACACCCCTGTGAGTGAGGGGCATGCTGCATCCCAGCCTGAGCCACAGAGACTTGCCCAAGGGGAGGTGGTGGGGGGCAGGCAAGGGCAGGATCTGTGCAGTGCCAGGCACTGAGCCCCCCCACTCTGCAGGTGCCTTCACCACTGGCCCATTCTTCCTCCACGGCCGCCTGCTCTGCTTCTTAGAAAAGGGACGAAGAACTGCAATTTTCCTTTTGTTTTTGTGTCTGACACAGGTTTTTGTGAGGGCTGGTGAGTGATGATGGTTCTGTGGACAACACATAAAAAATAACGTTCCAAGGCCTGGTCCTGCTAGGGCAACCCCTTTGCCTCCCCTGGAATTTGCTTGGGACTTTTTTTCTTGCTTGGCTCAGGTTCTCGCCATTTAAATGAATTGGAGCTTGGAACTGGACTCCGTGACTTGTACAGACAGCCCAGCTTCCATAGCCCTGCCAGGAATAAGCAAAGCAAGGCCAGGCTCCGGTTCCTGGAGCACACCATGACTAATGCCTGTTTTCTGGGAGACCAGCTTGCTGATGCCTCTGACACACCCTGGCACCCATGTCATTAGGATCTGTTTTGTACTAAGAGTGCCTTGTGCGGTGTCGTTCTAAAAGTCTTGATCTGCTAGACATTAATATCTCGTTGGATTGTATGTGCTACCGTCATACCTGAAGTTACGAAGTTTGGCTATTGTGATAGACCCAGCCCAGTTGGGTACAGCAGAATAGCAGAAGGCAGATATACTGGCCACTGGATTAACAGTTTTCTGTTCCCTGACTGACCAGAGCAGGGGCTGCTCCAGGCTAATGAGAACACCTGACTCCAATTAACCTGCAAAGAGTCAGGTGAGTGCATTAAGCTAATGTGACCACCTGACTCTAATTAAGGCACTGGGGCTCCCTCCAGTCAGGCAGAGGAGAGGCAGTGTGGCTGAAGGGCTGGTTAATGAAGACACCCTCAAACCATCGTTAAGGGAGCCCTAAGGTAAGGGTGAAGAAGAGAGAAGCAGGAGAGCTGTGGGCAGGGACGGCTCTAGACATTTCGCCGCCCCAAGCACGGCGGCATGCCGCGGGAGGCGCTCTGCCAGTTGCTGGTCCTGCGGCTCCGGTGGACCTCCCACAGGCATGCCTGCGGAGGGTCTGCTGGTCCCGTGGCTCCACCAAAGCCGCGTGGGACCAGCGGACCCTCCACAGGCACGCCTGTGAGAGGTCCACCGGAGCCACCTGCCGCCCTCCCGGCGACCGGCAGAGCATGCCCCGCGGCATGCCACCCCAAGCACGCGCTTGGCGTGCCGGGGTCTGGAGCTGCCCCTGGCTGTGGAGAAGTGGCCCAGGGAAATGTAATAACTCTGGCAGTGAAAGGTTGGCTGCCAACAGCTGTTACCATTAGGGTCCCTGGGCTGGAACCCAGAGTAGAGGGCGGGCCCAGAACATCTCCTGGGAGGGGAAGTCAGGCCCCTGTCAGGACAGGAGGCTAAACTGTTCTGAAATAAGCCCCCAGGGACAACAGAGACTGTGGGAGTTCTCTCACCAACCTCCTTGCTGGCCTATGATGAAACAGGCTCAGTAGACTGTACTCCTGGCCCTAGGGAGAGAAGGGCTACGTGGAGGGTCACAGTGAGCCACTGAGGCTAGCACAAACCGCCTAGAAGCGCAGGACCCATGGGGGCAAGGTCAGAGCTCTGCCACGCTATGTATGTGTTCCTGAAACATGTTGTGAGGTTGAAAGCCCACAAGCAGCCTTTCAGGTACAACAGTAAAAAGGCCAAACAATGTTAATGGCTTATTGAGGAAATGCACACAAGTGCAAGGATTACCCCAGGGACTGTTTACAATAGAAACCTCTCAGAGCTAGCACTACATAATGGGAACTGTTTGTCCCAGGTCACAGCAAAGAACTTTCCAGCAAGTGGGAAGAAGATATAAAAGGGCCAGGGGACAAGGACATCATGATGGTACCTCACTCTCCCTTCAACAACACACTTGGAAACACCTGAGGAACAAAGACCGAACTGGGGGAAATGCTGGACCCAGGCTAAAGGGATTGCTTGCCTGTGTATGAAAACCTGGGAAACCCAAGCTTCAAAGCAAAGGCAGCGTGTGCCTTAAGAATCTGCCAGCCTATTTATCACTCAGGGTGAGAATCTGCTAATTCATATCCTACCTATCTAGTATGTGAAGCTCAGTTTGCAGTTTTGTTTATTTACTGGGTAATCTGTTTTGATCTATTTGCTGTCACTTAAAATCTATCTTTCTGTTGTTAATAAACTTGTTTTAATCAAAAACAGAGTGTGTTTGACTAAGGTGTCTGGGGAAAATCTCAGCTTGATTAGCACACGTGTGCATAGTCCTCTTCACATTGGGGGAGAGGCGGTCCAGGTATTAAACCCATATACTGGCCAGATTTGAGCAGGGCAGGACAGGACTGGTCTGGGTCCCAGGCTGGGAGGCTGGTGGTCAGAGAGCCTGCATGTGACTGCAGCTGGGTGTGTCCCTATCTGTGTGAATGATGGTGAAAGTGCAGGATTGGGGGGGCTTTGCAACTTGTCACAGCAGCACAGTGTGAGAGGGAGCCCAGGCTGGTGGGTCAGAGGGCTCAGTGGTACCCCAGTTCCAGGTGGCACCCTGGGGGGAACCTGTCACAGCCTCCTCCTCTTTCTATTCTGCTGGTGACTCAGTTTTCTGAGCCAGTGGGGTCTGCCGTTTCACACAGAGAAGGTCGGCTTTGTATGCATTGGACAAGTTCCAGATGTGACCGATCCTGACTTAGGCTTCAGAGAACCACTCTTTGTGTCTGGGCTCTGGGTCCCTGGATACTCTAATCCACAGACAGCACGGAATGGGCCCCTTCTTTCTCCAGCACTGAGCTAGGAAAGCCCCCTAGACCACCCACACTATCTCTCACGCTCCCTAAGTCAGTGCAGAATTCTTCCCTATAGTGCTTTTTCCAGGGCTTTAGCATGTTTAATCAGTGATGTCCCCTGCCCTAGCACAATGGTCCCACAGCCTGATACATCTCACTGCTCAGATATTTCCCCTACTATAATAATAATAATAGATATACCTATCTCCTAGAACTGGAAGGGACCTTGAAAGGTCATTGAGTCCAGCCCCCTGCCTTCACTAGCAGGACCAAGTACTGATTTTTGCCCCAGACTCCTAAGTGGCCCCTGCAAGGATTGAACTCACAACTCTGGGTTTAGCAGGCTAATGCTCAAACCACTGAGCTCTCCCTCCCAAAATTGAGTGTATCCAGCTACATTTTCATTCTCTTAATTCCTCTCACTCCATCATGCCTAGTCACCACCTATAACCCCTCAGTAATTCCTCATGTGTCCCAGGCATTGGGAGGAGTCCCCCTGGGGTGGAGGCACCAGGCGCCAAGATACAGGATCCATGCCCCTAAAGCGAGAGGGGAGAAGCCCATCCAAGCAGAAGGCAACAGGGAGAAGGCTTATGTCATGCCTCAGGGCTGGGGTTACACTGGTGCAACTTCCCTGCAGGAGGGAGGTGTGGGCAGAGCAGGACCAGCCACTGTCTGCAGGCTGTGACTGTGACGCCAACCCCAAGTGTTCAAAAATCATGAATCAGGCACCTAAAATAATGAAATTGGCTTCAAAATCATGAACTTTTAAAAATTCTTCATGCTGGGTTCTTTTTGACTGTGTTCTGGCTTCTGAGCATTGGGTCACGGTTTCCAGCTTTCCTCCACTACCACCAGGGCTAGACATTTTACTCCCCCCCGCCCCGCCCCGCCCATGAAAGCTGAGATTCTCGTGACTCCAGGAGCTGGGGTCTTAAGCATAACACATATCATGAGACTTGTAATACAGTCATGAGAGTGGGCAGCCCTGCTGTGAGCCAAGGCTGGGGACTTGCTTCATCAGTGCGCTGAGTAGTTTTCTTGTGACGTCCCATCTGCACCCCCCGGCATGTCATGTGGCACCCCTGCCAAATGGTGCAAGTTACAGTGCAGCCCCACCCACCCCTGCTCTCTCACCTGCTCACCACAGGGCCAGACTCTGCTCTCAGACAGGGAGAGGTGAACCCAGGCTGATCCCAGTCCGTGAGGCTGTTGGAAGTGAAAGCAGGACTGGCCCAATGTGTAACATGCAGCTCAGGGTCCTTGGCAGCCCATGTTGTCTCACTGACACGGTGCTGGATCGACACCGATTCTGCACACCCCCGCCCTGGATTTAGGGAGGAGCCTGTGCTGGGCAGGGTCAGAGGGGAGTTCAGCTGCCCCCAAATGGGCTCATTGAAAAAGGCAACTGGAACTTTTAACTGTCCAGCTTTTTGCTTGACTGAAACTAACCCAAAGGGGCCAGCGGGGGCAGGACAGAGTTTGGAACGTGCCTCTCCCCTGCACCCCTCTCTCCCAGCAGGTTCCCAGCAGGCCCTCAGCACCCAGAGGGTGCTCGCTGCTGCAGCAGGTCGGGAGGTCGTGTCTGTGGCTTTGCTGCCTCCTCTCTGCGCCGGGGCTTGGAGCAGGTGTGGGTAACTGCAGTCGCAGGAAGATGTTGCTCAGGTGTGGGTGGGGCTGGTGCTTCCCTGACACACTCCAGCAACCTGCTGCTGTTGGAGTGCAGGAGGAATGTGCCATGGGGAAAAGCACAGCCAAGACGCGCAGGCCTGGCCGCCTGCCCATTGCCCAGGGAGTTCCTATATAGAGAGAGGGAGATCAGCTCTCATTCTCTAGCCAGTGCTCAGCCGCGTGTGGAACCACTGCTCAGCAGCCCAGCCAGCCATTCGTGATTAGCGGCGACGGGTAAGTCAGCGTGCGTCGCTGCTGTCCCAGTGCTGTGCTCTCACACACAGCCGGGGGAGAGCCAGGCCTGGCGCGTGGGGGGATGGGGGCATTTCTGCGGGCAGAGTGGAGCTTCTGGGACACCCCCTTTGCTGGGGGTGCTGGCAACTAACTGCCCACGGGAACTAAGTGCCTCACTGCCATGGTGACACAGGCTGCTCTGTACATGGGAATGGGGTGGGGGGAAGCTGCAGTCTTGCTTCCCTGCGGCCATATACTCCTGAGCAGGCGTCTGTGGCATGATCAGCCTCCTGGACTGTGGTGTTGGGGGGGTCACTCACTGCACCCCAGAGTCGCCCGTCTCCTCTGAGCACTGCTGCAGGGAAGGGGCAGAGAGAGCTCCGTGACAGTACAAGGAAAAGGGCCCCTCACCTAGAACTGGAATGGCCAGCTCAGCACCCACTTGGGGCTGAATGTCACCATCTCAACAAGCCCCTCAGGCCCAGCGCTTTGGGCACCAGCAAGAACATGCAGCCAATGTTACTGAATGGGGGAGGTGGGGACAGGAGCGGCGCCAGGGTTTTTGCCACCCTAGGTGGCAGCGCTCCTCCTCTGAGCATTCGGCGGCGAGGGTCCTTCCGCTCCACATCCTCGGGGCACTTCGGCGGTGGGTCCCGGTGCGAGTGAAGGACCCGCCGCCGAATTTCCGCCAAAGACCCGGAGCGGAAGGACCCCCCCGCCGCCGAATTTCCACCAAGGGCGGAAAAATGCCACCCCCTAAATCCTGCCGCCCTAGGAAACTGCCTAGGATCGCCTAGTGGAAGTGCCAGCCCTGGATGGGGATTGTGCTGCTTTGGGTCCCCCTATCCCTAGTACCCCCAGCCTGGCCCCCAAGGACAGACTGCAGTCTAGTGAGAGCACAGCACAGGAGCAGAGACCTGAGCTGGTCTCCATGGAGTTGGCAGGAGACACTGGCTGTCATGCTCCAGTACCAGATCGGGGCTGGCTTATGCGCCCCAGATGTGTTCATCATTCGATTCTTTCTTTAAGGCTCTTGCAGGGATGGCTGAGGGGCCTTTAAATAAGGTATTTGATGCATGGTGCCACCTGGTGGCTGAACAGTATAATATAGTTTAGCGTTCTATCACTCTGGCCAGCTTGGAAGCGCCCTCAGCAGCTCCTTGTTCTTTGGCTGCAGCGGCGGTTCCAGGCACCGGCGCTTCAAGCGCGTGCCTGGGGTGGCACGCTGCGGGGGGCGACCTGCCGGTCCCTGTGAGGGCGGCAGTCAGGCAGCTGTCAGCGGCACGCCTGCTGGAGGGCCGCCGGTCCCGCCAAGCTGCCGAATCTGCGGGACCGGGGATCTCCTGACCTGCAGGCAAGCTGCCGAGGCAGCCTGCCTGCCGTGCTTGGGGCAGCGAAAAAGCTAGTGCAACCGCTGTTTGGCTGAAATGCCCGTGGTCCTGAGAGCCCCGTGTTTCCCCTCCTCTCCCTGCCCCTTTGTTATCATGACCGAGCTAGGGAGGGCATTTGCCCTGGCACTGCGCTGGGCCCAAGTGAAGTATATTTGCCCCTCCCGACGTGTGCCTACCCTGCCCGAGGCCCTGGCCTCTCTTGCCTGTGAATGCAGGAGACGATTTCCCAGGGGACGAGACAGTAGGCAGTTCAGATGTGCGAAGAGGCTTTGAGGGGGTTCTGCAGCCTCGTGCCATGTCTCTGGGGTCCTGGGCAGGCATGAGGGAGCCGTGAAGAATTTGTTCCCATGATGACTTACTAGTTTTCCTTTATTGACCGGTGGCAGATCCATTTGCGACTCATGGAGGGACAGGCTGGCAGCATATGCACAGGGTGACTCACTGCCTGTAGTCTGTAAATCTGCGGGGTGGGCCGATCTCTGTGTGCTCAGTGCCCACACCTCGGACCAGCTTTTCAGCAGTTCCCAGCGCCCGTATCCCCAACCCAGAATGCTGAGCTGTCCTGAGAAGCTGGCCCATGAAACAGCCAGAGCATGGGCCAAAACCAGGGCGACCAGCGACAGCCAGACCCCTCCCATGGTTCAGGAGGCGTCTTGCTTTCCACTATACTGATGGACCTGACTGGCTGCTTTCGGAGAGCCTCAGCAAAGGCCGTTTCCACTTCAAATTGTGCAACTTTTATGGTTGGGGGTTTTTTCCCTCAAATTTGAGGTGATATCGATGAGCCATTTTTGAGACTCTGATATTTCTGTTGACGGGACTCACAAGATACATGGTTTTTTAAATCACATTTTATTGAAACATGGCTTGTTTGGTCTAGGCATTTTGATTCCCTCAAAAGATGGGGCAGGGGCTAGTGAGCGGGACTATTTCTGAGCTGGGAAACGACCTATCTCAAAGGCTTTAATTGTTTGTCCTTCTTTTTTGTATTCTTAATAAAAAGTTAAAATACTGTTGAATGGTGCGTTTGCCATGAGCCTGAGCAGGCCAAGGGTCTCTGCACACCAAACCCCATGCCTTGTTCAAAACTGGTTATTGTTAAACAATAACTGGGTTGTGATAGCATCTTTGGCCCTTATATTCCATCTACATTAAAACAACAGTGTCCAGGACTGGGATAGCAGGGGACTGGGGTCTGGGACTGAGGGGCATCGGCAGAGCTGGGGGGGCAGGGCTGGGACTGAGGGGCGGGCAGAGCTGGGGGCAGGGCTGGGATAGCAGGGGGCTGTGGGCTGGGACTGAGGGGCGCCGGCAGAGCTGGGGGGCAGGGCTGGGACTGAGGGGCATTGACAGAGCTGGGGGGGCAGGGCTGGGATAGTGGGGGGCTGTGAGCTGGGACTGAGGGGCGCTGGCAGAGCTGGAGGCAGGGCTGGGATAGCAGGGGGCTGTGAGCAGGGACTGAGGGGCCCTGGCAGAGCTGGAGGCAGGGCTGGGATAGCCGGGGGCTGTGAGCTGGGACTGCGGGGCGCTGGCAGAGCGGGGGGGCAGGGCTGGGATAGCAGGGGGCTGTGGGCTGGGACTGAGGGGCGTCGGCAGAGCTGGGGGCAGGGCTGGGACTGAGGGGCACTGGCAGAGCTGGGGTGGGCAGGGCTGGGATAGCAGGGGGCTGTGTGCTGGGACTGAGGGGTGCTGGCAGAGCTGGGGCAGGGCTGGATAGCAGGGGTTGTGGGCTGGGACTGAGGGGCGCCGGCAGAGCTGGGGGGGCAGGGCTGGGATAGCAGGGGGCTGTGGGCTGGGACTGAGGGGCGCCGGCAGAGCTGGGGGGGCAGGGCTGGGATAGCAGGGGGTTGTGGGCTGGGACTGAGGGGCGCCGGCAGAGCTGGGGGGGCAGGGCTGGGACTGAGGGGCACTGACAGAGCTGGGGGGGGCAGGGCTGGGATAGCAGGGGGCTGTGGGCTGGGACTGAGGGGTGCCAGCAGAGCTGGAGGAAGCAGGGCTGGTATCCCAGGTTATATTTCCTCTGTTCCCCAGAGAGGAGGACGTGTGTCCCTGCTCTGCGGGGAGGAATAGCCAGAAGCATTCGTTTGACTCGCTGCTTGTGTTGTGTCTGTAGATCTCCTGCCTCTCCCAGGCACTGTGATGACCTTGTTCGATGGCTCCTTCCCCTTCTACCCCAACACCAGGACGCCTTTCCCCTTTAACACGACCTTGGTCCTGATCATCTCGGTGTTCCTCACCATGTTGGCCATGTTCATTCTCATCCTGCCTGGAATCCGGGGCAAAGGGGTAAGGGCCGGGGTTCAGTGGTGGGGGTGGGGGTGGGGGATGCCAGCTCCCCATACTAGACTAAAAGCAAGGGGGAGTTCTCCCCTTTCCTCCTGGCTGGTGGACTCAGAGCTCCGCCGCTGGGTACGTGGCACAGACTGATAGGCCATGATGGCACAGAACAGCTGACACTGTCTCTGGATGGGTGAACTCCCCTGGGGGCAGATGATATTGAACTTGTATGCTGGGGAGGCACTCTGGGGACTGCGGGGGGCGTGAGCGGCCATCTGGCCACTAGAATAACCCACTGAAGTGCTGAGGAGGCAGAGAGCCCTCCCCTCCCCCAAGGAGAGACAGCGACACACTCAGTGTGTATGAGACCCCAGGGGGACACATCACTTCCCCTGTAACCGAGTCGCTAGTCACCATCCAGGGAACTAGAGTGGCTATTGCAGCAACTCTGACCAGGGGAAATGCACTCTGGGCACTCCTCCTAATGAAAAGCAGCATGGAGGGGGCTAGCCTCGCCAAGGACACTGGGTCAGAAGCCTGCTTTCATGGACTCTTTAATGTCTGAGGTGTTATCTAGAGGTGGGCCCGGAGCCTGGACCTGGCTCCGACTCCCATATCTGGCCCCATCTCGTGGAGGTCTGGACCAACTGCCAGACTTGTGAGGCACAAAATATCCTTGCACCAGTCCTGCTTTCAGCGCCTGCCCAGCTCTAGTCTTGGTGGTATCTGTCCCACCATCCCACAGCTGATGTGTGAAACCCACCCACACAACCCCATAGAAACAAGGAGAATTTCAGTGAAGAAAGCCACACATCACATGCCACGACACCCCACGTCCTATCAGTTAATCTCCACACCTCCACAAGGAATGCACTGGCCTTGTAGCAACTGAAACCCCACCCAACACACCCCTGCCTCCATCTTCAAGCCAAACCCTCACTGTGACCTCAGACTGTCCCCAACACGGGGATAAAATACAATAGCCCTGGTCACGTGTGCTTATATTAGACCTGATTGACCAACAGGTTTCCCGTCTGGTGTCAGATTCCAATATGGTGACATGTTTTCTTCCTGAATTGGGACAAAATGTTGCAATGTTTAAACTTCTAGTGAATTGAAAAGTTCAGGAAAAGTTCCATTTGGGAACATGGAAACAGAACACTGCTACCTCATTTTCAACCTGCTGAAAGGTTTCACCTTTCAAAACATTTCAGAATGCTCCTTTGGCCTGTGAAACCGCAGTGCCTCAGGGTGTTGTAGGTCTGTGGCCCTCCGCCCCCATTTTCCCCTAGAGGCCCCACTCCACAGCTGGACTCCATCTCCCATGATGCACAGCTGTCTTTCCCTGTGAGGGAGCTGCCGCAGTGACTCGGGGGAGTTGCAGTTTCCTGTCCCATCTCAGTTTGTTTCAGACTCCACCACTCCCACTGCAGTGCCCTGGGGGCTCAGGAGTAGGGTGACCTGACATCCCGATATTATCAGGACCATCCTGATATTACGGGCTTTGTCTTATATACGCAATTATGCCCCCCCACGCCTCCAAAAATGTGTCCCGATTTTTCACACTTGTTATCTGGTCACCCTACTCAGGAGTGGGGCAGGTTCCAAAACACTGTGATTTGTTTCGGGTTGAGGTTTCTAACTGAACTCATTTGTTTTGATTTTCCCATTGGAAAATCCCTCTGAAATCAATCTTTTCCCACAGAAAGTGGTGATTTCAATGAAGCCCTGTTTTCGGAAGGAAAAATGTTTTGATCAGAAATTCCTGGCCAGCCCTGGCCTACAGGAACCATGAAGTTAATAGAACTTCTCTGGTTCTGCCATTGGCCTCTGTTGAGTTCACAGCCTGGATAGTGGAATGTGGCTGGCTCCTGATCTGTCCTGTCCTCCCTACAGAGGTTCTTCTGGCTCCTGAGAGTGGTCACCAGCCTCTTCATTGGAGCAGTGATTCTCAGTGAGTACTTGCTGCCACGCCCCGGTTCCCTGTAGTCATCTGCCCCTTCAGGCAGGGAGGCTGGAACAAAGCGGGAAATAGCAAGAAGCCCTCCCCAGTAGAGAGGCGAGGAAGAGCAAAGGTTGATGAGGATCAAGGAAGGGGGGGTGTCCCATTGAGTACTCCGTGGGGAAAGAAGACGACTCGATCCCTTTTTTGACTAACATTCCGAGGCGCTGGCTTCAACAGTGCAGTTAGCGAGCAGAGGAATGGCTGGCCCTGCTAGGATAATTTATTTGCAACAAGTCATTCAAGCAGCTCTCCTCTGGGGGTCATCTCCCGGCACTGACAGAACACACAGCCCACTGCCACCGGACAGCTGCTGGGGGCCCCTAGTCACGAATGTGTCTACATCACAAACACTCGCACTTCAGCGGGACCCTCTGTTGCACCTCGTCAGAGAGGCCTGGGCTGATAGGTGTGCTGAGAGTTGCCACCACCTCCTGACTGCAGCCTTTCTAGGGGCAAGGGTGGGGAAGGTGCGCGGGGGGGGGTGTCTGATCTATGGGTACCGAGGGAATTGCAGTCCCTTGGGATAGCGATCCAGCCCTTTCCCCTTGGGCTCAGTGAGATCCCTTTCAGGCATGCAGGGCTGCAGTGCCCTGGCATCCCAGCAGCACGGTGCCATCCGCCTGGTGGCATCAGGGAAAGGGCAGCTCTCAGAGACGAGACCGCTGACATTCAGTGAGTGGAGATGCTGAAGCCAGAGGCACGGACTCCATGGGTGCTCCAGGGCTCAAGCACCCATAGAAAAAATAGGGGGTGCTCAGCACCTACCAGCCACAGCTGTTTGGTGGGGCCACCGATCAGCTGTTCAGCAGCTGGCAGGGGGCGCTCAGGGAGTGGCGGGGGGCCTTGGGGTAGGGGGTGGAGTGGGAGCGGGAAGAGATGGAGCAAGGGCAGGAAGAGGTGGAGTCAGGATGGGGCCTCTGGGGCGGGGCCTCGGGGCAGAGCAGGGGTACAGCACTCACTGGGAAAAATAAAAGTCAGCGCCTGTGCTGGGACGGATGTGCAGGATTCAATCATACTTGCACAGAAGCTGTGAGCGGTGACCAGGCCACCGCCAGCGCTGGGTGCTGTACATCTCAAAGTAAATAAACCCTTCGGGGCTGGCTGCCAGCGCTTGACCTCTGCATGTGACCGACAGGCTCCTTTGCCCTACGCTGCAGAACGGGTCATTCACACAGAGGCCAGAAAGTGAAATCCCGCCCAGAGGTGAGCTGAGGTCGTGCATTTGTCATTCAGGCTCCCCGGCAATGCTCTGGGGCTCAAGGGCACCACAGAGGCCAGATGGCTTTGCTCATGTTCACCCGAAGCCCCATCCCCCCAAAACCAGTGCCCCATGCAAACGAGCCTCCCCACAAATTCCACTGCCCCTGCAAGCAGCCCAGCTCCCCCCATGCCCATGCAGAACCCAGTGCCCGCCCCCAGCCTAGCGGCCCCTGGCCTGCTCTTTGCTGAGGGGACGGGGGACCAAGTGCCTTTGCCCCCCTCACCAGAGGCCACCACTGATGGTGTGTCTTCCGCTGGGATGTGAGGCTCTCCATACTGGGGCTAGGACGGGCAGGACACACCGTGGCCTTCGGTTCAGCTGAGCAGGACAGTCATGGAGATCACGCTGAGATGGGGCTGTGCTCTGACTGCCCCACGCAGACCCTGCTGTCATGCTGTGGAAGGTATCTAGTTGGCCCGCCCACATGGTCTACATGGCGCAGTTACAGGGCAGCCTTATGTTAGAGCACTCTTGGTGCACACCCCTCTGATGTACAGGCGCTTGGCTGCTGCTATGGAGACAAGGAGTTTGTCCCTCGATCTTTGTGCACAGTCAATGGCTGGTTCAGTAGCACAGGGGCTATGTCTGATTACTGCCATGTTCACAGGTGTTAACTTCACCAGGGACTGGGAGATTGGCCGGGTGATGGTGAACACCTCCTACAAATCCTTCAGCCGCGCCATAGTGAACGCAGAAATTGGCCTGCATATCGGCTTGGCAGGGGTCAACATCACGCTAGTGGGTGAGTCCAGGTCTTTGAGTCAAGTGCGAGTAGGAGGGGGAGGCACTGGGGTCTTTCAGCTCTCCCGGGGCAGACTGGCAGGACAGAGGGGAGGTAAGATCAGCAAAAGTGCCCTGCCCTTGGGTGACTGAGCGCTCTTCCCAGCTCCCCTTCCCCATGTGCTCGGTCTCCTTGATCTTCTGCAGAACAGAAACACGTCTCTTTCCTGCAGGGAACCCAGTGAATCAGATCAGTGAAACCATCAACTACAACGAACATTTTGCCTGGCACTTGGGAGCAGACTACACCTGCATCTACGCGCACAGCCTGGCGAAGGGGCTGCCCAGCCCCATCCTGTATGTGGCAGAGAAGTTTAGCCAGCACAGCCCGTGTGGCGTGCACAGCCAGTATAGGATCTCCGGCCACTATACCTCTGTCACTCTGTGGTAAGGCCCAGCAAGACGCCGCGCCTTGGGAGAACCGTCCACAAAGGAAGGGGCTCCTCTTGGGTAGAAGGTCAAAGAACTTCAGTGGGTATTCACCCACTTCATCCTGACAAAGGGGGTATTCACCTACGAAAGCTTATGCTCCAATACGTCTGTTAGTCTATAAGGTGCCACAGGACTCTTTGTTGCTTTTTAAAGAACTTCAGTAGCTTCCTGAGATGCACAGTGTGCAGCTCAATGTAGCATCATACTGGGACTGATTTCATTGGCCATAAACCATCCTTAGGAAATGACTGTCCAAGGTTTGAATAGCATCTGACAGGTTGCTCCACTGATGAGCGGTCTGCAGAGTTATCTAGATGCTCTTAGCACTGAGCTAAGGTTTACTTAGCTGGGTTCATGACCTGCTGCCATGCCAGCTCAGAAGCTAAGCAAGGCCAGTAATTGGGTGACAAGAACCCCTCTGAGATGCTCCAGAAATTGCTGGTTCTGTAGCTGGTACTCTTCGTTCTCAGTCAGTGACGATTCAGTGCATCACTTAGGGGATAGGTGGAGGTGCCAATCCTGGAGGAGACACAGCCAAGGCCCTGGCCACCCATGGTCAGTTATGGTTACATGGCATTTTTGCAGAACTAGGGATGTTAGGTCTCATCCCAGCCAAACTCCGCCTCTGGTAATTGCATTCTGCCTCCCAAAAGCCCTCCTGCAGCGTCAGTGGGGTACCATGTTCTTTGTCACTCCCTGGCCCAAACTGCTGTAGGGTCTTGCTTTAGAACGGTGGGGGTCATCTCCCAAGAAGTGTTTATCAATATCCAGAGCACCCCCTGGCAATGCCGCTGTGGGGGGCCTGGCATCACAGAGCAGGTGTGTCCCTTGATAATGCCATCTGGCATGGGTAGTTAGGAAATTCTGTATGCACACGTCCCATGCAGGGCTGGCTCCAGCTTTTTTGCCTCCCCAAGCGGTGAAGAGAAAAAAAAAAAGCCACGATCGGCGGCACTTCGGCGGCTGCTCTACCGCCGCTGCTTCATTCTTTGGTGGCAATTTGGCAGCAGAGGGACTGAGGGACCTGCTGCCAAATTGCCCCCGAAGACCTGGACTTGCCACCTCCTTCCATGGGCCGCCCCAAGCACCAGCTTGCTGCGCTGGTGCCTGGAGCCGGCCCTGGTCCCATGGATTCCGAGGCCTCTCAAAGGGAGATGTTCCCCTAGTTGAGGAGTGAAGAGGCGCATGTGTCCTGTGAGCACTGGGACCCCTACACTTGCACACTTAGCCCAGTTCTCACTGCACACTATCACCGTCCCTAGTCCTCCCTGTTGCCAAGGAGAAAGTGGTTTCAAGGGCAAGTGTGTCCAACTGGGCTCCTCTAACAAAGTCATCCCTGGAATTCAGTAGCATTACACCGGGGCTGAGCTCAGCCGGAAGTGCCTCTCGGGCGAGGTGTGAGGTTGGGTTCAGTGCAGAGGCCATGGGATCTGTGGGCCTTGCTCTCTGTAGCCCTTTATACCAGTGCAAAGGATGACGACCGCAGGGGCAGGTGATGAGGATGCTGCCCACTAGGGGTCGGAGAGAAGGGCTAGGGAGCAGCCCAAAGCAGGTCAGTGTAAAAGCGAGGGACGGCCTCTCCTTTCAACCCCACTGCTCTCTCGCAGGTTGGCCTTCTGCACCTGGCTGATTTCCAACATGCTCTTCTCCATGCCAGTCCTGCTGTATGGAAGCTACATGATCCTGCTCACAGCAGCGCTGCTGATCTGCTCATTGCTCTTCTTCTCTGTTGCGAGGAACTCCCCAATGTGCACCATCCGGTTTGGTCCAGCCTCCTTGCAGACTGTCTATGGGGCATCCTTCTGGCTCACGCTAGCAACAGGTCAGTGGGCTGCTCCTTGGAGTGAACTTAGGTTTTCCTTTTATTCAGTGCTACTGTGTGACCTAGCAACACAGAGAAGGAGACAGGTGGGACCAAAGGCCACCAGCTCCCACCACGCCGCACTTGGCCCCAGGAAACTGATGGTGTGGGATGCTTCCACCTGATTCCACAAGGGAAAACTGGCTCAGAGCTCCAGGGAAACATTGCCCAGGACTCTAAAAGCCCCTTGAGAAAGTTCTTTCTGGACCCCAAATGCAGTATTACATTAGCCATGAGGAAGGAGAGGTCCCTGGGCTGTGATTCTGGAGAGATGGGTCAGAGCAACATTGCAGCTCATGGGCCCCCTAGGGCCTTGGATTTGATTAAATGCCTAGTCAGACAAATTAGAGGTTTCTAATCAGACAGCAAATTTCTGCTTCTCCTTGGGGTGGGTAATCCCATTTACCTGAATCCCTCCCCACCGTTGGGATACCAGCAGTGCTTAATTTGTACCAAAAGAGGTGCCAGGGCTCAAGCGGTTGGGTGCTGGAGCTCCAGTAATTTTGTTACTTTCATAACTGATGCGGCAAGCCCAGAGGGGCCGGAGCTGTGAACTGCCAAGCCCAGAAGTGCTGGGGCTCTGAACTGCCAAACCTAGAGGTACTGGGGGCTCAACCCTGGCAAGCCCTGGCACAAGTTAAGCCCTGGATAACAGTGCAAGAGGAAAAGCATTGGAAATTCATGCCCATCATGGAAAGAGTTAGTGTATTTTCAAAGAAGGCATTCACCAGTACAGTATGAGCAAGTGACTACAAGGTTTGGCGTATTCAACTCTGCTAATATTGGAGCAGTAAATCTAGGACTGGTTTGATACATTTATTAAAGATCTGGAAAAAGAACTGAGCAGCGAGGTAGTAAAATTGGCAGATGACCCAAAAATATTGAGGATGGGCAAAATCGGAGAAGAGCGTGAGGAATTTTAGAAAGAGCTAACCAAGCTACATGATTGGGGGGTATATAATGGCAGATGGCATTCAGTGCTGTTGAATGTAATGTCATGCACATTGGAAACAGCAGTTTTAGCTATTCAGACTTACTAGTGGGTTCTAAATTATCTGTAACTACTGAGGAAAGGGGCAAGGCTCACTGGAGACAGCTCAGTGATGTCCTGCTCAGTGTGCAACAATAGCAGCAATCTGCAAAGCGAACAAGATGTTAATGCGCACAAGGAACAAGATGGATAATACGGAGGATACTGTGTTATATAAAGCGGTAGCAATCTGCATGGAACTTGAAGGGTGCAGCAAAGTTGCAGGAGGGAAGGGAATGGAAGAGGAACCAGGCCGTCGATCAGTGTGCATATGGCTGGAATGCTAGATGCTGTTGCAGCAGCTCTGTAAATAGTTCTCTCCATAGAGATGCGGTTTAGTTTTTCAAGCACAGAGTTCTGTCTTGTTATGACATGCGACAGGGAGGCCTCCCCTGGGATACTATAGTCCAGGGGTCCCCAACGCGGTGCCTGCGAGCGCCATGGCACCCGCAGGGGCATCTAAATGAGCCCGCGTCCTGGCCGGCGGCGGAGCATCCGCCGAAATGCTGCCGAATTTCTGCGGCGTTTTGGCGGCGACGCCTCTCGATGATGCCACTTGCCACCGACAAGTGACGACATCGAGAGGCGTCGCCGCCAAAATGCCGCCGAAATTCGGCGGCATTTCGGCGGGTGCTCCACCACCGCCACGGTCCTTCATCTGGCGCCCGCCAGATGAAAAGGTTGGGGGCCACTGCTATAGTCCATTCTGCTCACCATGTCCCAAATCATGGACTGCACCGTCAGAGCAGAGTGGCGCCAAAGCCTGTGTAGTTGGCCATGAGGCTCAGCCAAGCACAGGGAGCCCTCTGGTGGCACAGAAGTAGTATGGTGCAGGAAAGGTCCAGATATGCAGCCTGTAACTAGTCCCGCCGTGTTGTGTTGCAGGGCTGCTGTGCTTCCTGCTGGGGCTGGGCATGATCGTCCTGAATTCTGTGCAGCCTGAGAAGCTGAAGCTGGTCTTTAATCTGAGTAAGGAAGGGAGAGAGGAAGAGGAAGAGGAGGGGCCTGTCCAGCGATCCCTGAGAGACAAAGCAAGCTCCTCTGAGCAGGACATGCTCCTGGCGCCCCTGAGCGAGCATTGCAAAGTGATGGTTACTCAGCTGTAGGGAATCCCTGCTGGGTTCCCGCCATTCCCCTGCCTGCCTGGCGGAGCTGAGCCAAGATGGGAAGGTGGTAGCAGCCTGTGCCCGGACTGGGTGAGGGCGTTCTTGTGGCCTGTCCACCATTAACTGCCCCCCTCTGCACAGCTCTGCACAGCCACACGAGGCATGTAGGCATGGCCCGAACAAGCCTGGGGCCCATCTAGCCTCAAGCTGCTCCCAGCGACGGCCAGCTCTTCCCCCCGAGTGGTTGTGCATTGTGTAGGACCCAGCCATGTATCTGAGCAGCTAATGTGCATTGCCTTCCAGTAGCCAAGCCTGAATTCCACTGGCCATCCCCCAGCTTCCCTAGGTCCCTTAGTCTTGCCTAAGCTCAATAGTTGTTGCCATTGCTCCCTTCCTCTCCTAGATCATTTGGGAAGGTATTAAACAACACAGCCCTGGTATGTCACCCTGGGCAGCCACCTGCTGTTACCTAAAAACCGGTCATTTATTCCTCGTTTTTCTTTCGTTTCTCTCGGGTACGGCTGCACAGCACCTGCAGGGGTAATTCCCAGTGCGGGCAGACAGACCCCAGCTAGCTCGGCTGGAGCTAGTACCTAAAAATAGCAGCAAGGCTGTGGGATGCTAGCCACACGAGAATTACCCAGGGGTCGGGGGGCTTGTACTCGGGTGGCCACACTGCTATTTCTAGGTGCTCCCTTGAGCATAGCTAGTGCATGTATATCTGCCCACACTGCGAATTACACCTCCCTGCTGCTGTGTAGACGTACCCGGGTCAATTTCTGATCCCAGGCAGGAATTCTTCCCCTCTCCCTCCAGTACTACTTAGTTTCCTTACAAGCTTCTTGCAAGGGCCTTTATGGAAGGAGTTTTGAAAGTCCAAATCAATACAATCAGGGAGCGCGCCATTTGGTCATGCTTTCTGGGGTGGTCAAAGTGTGCCAGAAGACTGCAGAGACATGATTGTCCTTCCTTGGCACCAAGCTGGTTCATCCCTCACCTAGCGCCCATCTAGATGCTTTATCACTCTCTCTGCAAAGGTTGTTTCACACTGTTCCCCTGGACCTAGGTGCTGACTCCATGGGTGCTCCATAGAAAAAAAATAGTGGGTGCTCAGCTAGTGGGAGGGAAGAGGCAGGGTGGGGGCTTGGGGGAAGGGGTAGGGTGGGGATGGGGTCTGGGGCGTAGTGGGGATCAAGTACCTCCTGGAAACTCATAAAGATGGCGTCTATCCCCTGGCACTGTAATAAGGCTCCCTGAGGATCCCCCAGCCTGACAGGACCAGAGCTGATTTCAGTGAGCTCTTTCAAAACTCTTGGATGGATGCCACTTTCCTCAGGTCCCACTGAGGAATATACTAAGAAACTGCACCATCTACTCAGGACACTCCCTACACTAACACAGGAACAAATCAACATACCCTTAGAGCCCTGATCAGGGTTATTCTATCTACTACCCAAGATCCACAAACCTGGAAATCCTGGCCACCCCATCATCTCTGGAATTGGCACTCTCACTGAAGGACTATCCAGATATGTGGACTCTCTACTCAGACTCTACGCCACCAGCACTCCCAGCTATCTCCATAACACCACTGATTTCTGGAGAAAACTACAATATGTTGGTGATCTTCCAGAGAACACCATCCTAGCCACCATGGATGTGCAGGCTCTCTACACAAACATCCCACACACAGATGGAATACAAGCTGTCAGGAACAGTATACTTGATGACGTCACAGCACAACTGGTTGCTGAGCTCTGTGACTTTATCCTCATGCACAATTATTTCAAATGTGGTGACAATATATACCTTCAGACCAGTGGCACCGCTGTGGGCACCTGCATGGCCTCACAATATGCCAACATTTTTATGGCTGACCTGGAACAACGCTTCCTCAGCTCTTGTCCACTCACACCCCTTCTCTACCTACACTAAACTGATGACATCTTCATCATCTGGACCCATGGGAAGGAGACTCTGGAAGAACTCCACCATGATTTCAACAGCTTCCACGCTACCATCAACCTCAGCCTGGACCAATCTACATGGGAGGTCCACTTCCTAGACACCACGGTACAAATAAGTGATGGTCACATTAACACCACCCTCTACCAAAAACCCACCAACCGCTATGCCTACCTTCATGCCTCCAGCTTCCATTCCGGACACACCACACGATCCATCATCTACAGCCAAGCGCTGAGGTACAACCACATTTGCTCCAATCCCTCAGACAGAGACCAACACCTACAAGTTCTTCACCAAGCATTCTCAAAACTACGATATCTGCACAAGGAAGTAAGGAAACAAATCAACAGAGCCGGACGTGTACCCAGAAGCCTCCTGCTGCAAGACAAGCCCAAGAAAGAAACCAACAGAACTCCACTGGCCATCACCTACAGTCATCAGCTAAAACCTCTCCAACGCATCATCAGTGATCTACAACCCATCCTGGACAATGATCCCACACTTTCACAGGCCTTGGGAGGCAGGCCAGTCCTCGCCCACAGACAACCCACCAACCTTAAGCATATTTTCACTAGCAACCACACACCGCACCATAGTAACTCTAACTCAGGAACCAATCCATGCAACAAACCTCAGTGCCAACTCTGCCCACATATCTACACCAGTGACACCATCACAGGACCTAACCAGATCAGCCACAACATCACTGGTTCATTCACCACATCCACCAATGTAATATACGCCATCATGTGCCAGCAATGCCCCTCTGCTATGTATGTCGGCCAAACTGGACAGTCCCTACATAAAAGGATAAATGGACACAAGTCAGATATTAGGAATGGCAATATACAAAAACCTGTAGGAGAACACTTCAATCTCCTTGAACACACAATAGCTGATTTTAAGGTGGCCATCCTGCAGCAAAAAAACTTCAGGACCAGACTTCAAAGAGAAACTGCCGAGCTTCAGTTCGTTTGCAAATTTGACACCATCAGCTCAGGATTAAACAAAGACTGTGAATGGCTAGCCAACTACAAAAACACTTTCTCCTCCCTTGGTGTTCACACCTCAACTGCTAGAAGAGGGCCTCATCCTCCCTGATTGAACTAGGCCTCATCCTCCCTGATTGAACTAACCTCGTTATCTCTAGACTGATTCTTGCCTGCATATTTATACCTGCTTCTGGAAACTTCCACTACATGTATCTGACGAAAGCTTATGCTCCAATACGTCTGTTAGTCTATAAGGTACCACAGGACTCTGTCGCTTTTTACAGATCCAGACTAACATGGCTACCCCTCTGATACTTACCACCTAGTCTTGGTGATCTGGCTGTTCTTTAATGTAGCTTGTCCCAGCACCTCCTCCTCTGAGACCTCAGTCTGACAGCGCCTCATCTTTGCTATCTGAAGAGAGTAGGTCTGAGGTAATCTCCTCACCCACTTCATGCTGGAAAGTGATGCATTTAGCTTCCCTTCAGTGTCTGTCCCCAGCAGACCCACTCATCCTCTCAGAGGCTTCCTGCTCCTGAGATACTTGGAGGAGTTTTTGTGTATTGTTTTTGTGTCCATGGCTGTTTGCTCATCAGATTCCCTCTTCACCCTCCCAGTCTCTGTCATGCATTGAACCTGCTGAAGGTTATGCCATTGAGGCTGGATTTCAGTTTTCCAAAGGATACCTGTTTGCTTTAAATACCCTCTTAAAACCTCTCTCTCTTTGGGGTTTATCCTGCCACCCATCACTGCAGCACCGGCCACTTAAAATCAATAGTGCTAGCGAAGTTCCTAGTGCACTTCATAGGTATCGGGCACTTCACCCCTTTCAGGGTAAAATCTCGGCTTGTAGGAGGCTTTGAGTGTTTTTCAAATTGTATTAATTTATTAGTCTTGGGGATTCTTTAGGTGATTGGTTTCAGGTTTCCAGGGTTGTTTTGAGAGCTGGGTGGCCGTTTGTAGGTAGAAAGGGGTGTTCATGCTGTGAGTGTCCTTTTTACAGTAGAAAGACCTTTTCAAAGGAGGAGGTTCTGCCGTGTTTCCTAAAGATGGTCAGACTCTACCCTCGCTGGGTCTACTCTGGATGCTGGTTCCATAGCCAGATCCCTGAGACAGAATGCTTTGGCCCAGCTCTCCTGTGTTTTGTCCTTTAGTGTGAAGAGTCTCGACGCCAAGGGTGAGGATTCGGATTGTCTCCCCTTTTATTTGAGGGTCTTTTTGGTGAGTTGTATTGGGGGTTTTTTTTTTGGAATCCTGCTGTCTAAAGATTCGTGGCACCGAGATGTTTTTTATAAGATTTCTCCTCCAGGGACATGGAAATTAATTAGACCGCGGTCACTGGCTCTTATTTGGTGACTCAGCAATACTCACTTCTTGAACCATCTCTGGTGAGTGACTTAGGACTGAACTGAGCATCGCCTCACCTCTTGAATGCTATAGAACTAGCTCCTCCAAGGGACACTCATGTAAGGTGCCAACAGTCTCTTCTCTCACTCTCACCCCCCGCCCCCGACATTTCACCAGTTTATGTGTGAGCAGTGGAAGTCACCTATTATTGCCATTTTACTAAGATTTGATCTCCCTCAACAAAGTACCCTGAGTGGGTTCTCGGTTGCATTCACACTAAATCCTGCTTAGTAGGTGTCACATTAAGGGCCCTTCACACTGCTATTGTAAAGCATTTTGGGATTAGCTACATGAAAATGGTTAATGTAACTGGTTTAATTTAAGGTGCGATTTTAAACTGATTTAGTGCCTGTGATGGGGTAGACTAGGCCTAGAGGCCCCTTGCTGGAGACCTCAGTGTCCTGCCACACCAATCCCACGACAGGAACCGTAGAGGAGTCCTAAAGTTGCTGCAGGGGAAGCAGCCAATCAGAGGCTGCAGGGAGCAGCCAATCAGGGCCCAGGAGGCCCATGTAAAAGGAGCTACAGCAACAGAGATAGACTCAGTTTGTTGCTGGAGCTAGAGGAATGTAAATGGTGCTCCTAGCTGGCTAAAAAGAACAGCAGCACTGCAGATAGCTTAGTGCTGGCAGGGACAGGAAGAGTGAGGAAGCGCTTCTGGCTGGCTGCTGGGCCTGAACTTAGATGAGCCCTATGGTAAGGGTGAAGTATTGGTGAAGGCTGGTGCTGGGGGCAGTACCAGATTTACCCTGGTGCCAATGGCTCCATAGCACTGGGCCAAAGCTCAGAAGGAGCCCCATAATATTCACTTCCTCCCCTCTTGCAGTGCTGCAGAAGCAGAGGCCCTGAGAGTGAGCCTTGGAGCAGCAGGGATCTAGCATGGGAGCTGAGAACCCAAGGGGGCCTGGGAGCTGTAGTTCCTTGGCCAGCTCCCTGCCTATAGAGCTGGCCCTAGAGCAGGGAAAGAACAACATTTCCCAGCATTCCCTTGGCAGCTATTAACAGGAAAGGGAGTGGGGAAGCTGAGACCCCCATGTGCTGCAGCTTGCTGTGAATGGAGAGCTGGCTGTTAGAAGGGGGTGACACTGTGAATGAGGAACAAGTGTGCCCAAGGAGTATAGAAAGCTGTGGCCCAGATATCACCCTCTGAAGACTTCCCCAAACTGGATGAGGGATGCTGGTGTGACCTCATGTTGTGGCTCCCAAAGAAGGAATTGGGGGGACTAAATGGACAGAGCACCTCTCTATCTAAAGCCTAGCAAGGGAGGTATATGGATCCCACCAGAAGTTAAAGTGATAAGTAAGGGAGGGAAGGCTCTACTAGAGGACCTGGGCAGCTTTAGATACAGTACCAGGCACGTAGGAGGATTTCCATGTCTGAGCCATGGAAGCAGAAATTGGCTTTTCCTTTCCAGATTTATCTAATATTCAGAAAGGGAATCTAGCACCTTCCTTCCAGATTTGAACACTCTCAAAATTCAGGAGTGCTCAAGCTCAGTTTAGGCTGCTGTTACTTCATTTCTCCCAAATCAAATATGCTGATCCACTGTAACTTGCTGTAGAAAAAGTAGGATAAAATTAAGCAACAAATGCTGGTATCTCCCCAGTGCTAACTGGGACTGGAATTGCTATTTTCAACAGCCATTACCATTTTAGTTTCCTTTGTTTAAAAGGAAGGCAGTAATAGTGCATTAGCAGATTCCCCATAGAAATGAAGAGTGGAACAAAAGAATAACAAAGTGTGATAGATCCAGGCCAGTTGGGTATAGCAGAAGGCAGATATACTGGCCACTGGATTAACAGTTTTCTGTTCCCTGACTGACCAGAGCAGGGGCTGCTCCAGGCTAATGAGAACACCTGACTCTAATTAACCTGCAAAGAGTCAGGTGAGGCCGTTAAGCTAATGTGACCACCTGACTCTAAGGCCCCACTGATACTATAAAAAGGGCTCACTCCAGTCAGGCAGAGGAGAGGAAGTACAGCTGAAGGGCTGGTTAATGAAGACACCCTCAAACCATTAGTAAGGGAGCCCTAAGGTAAGGGTGAAGAAGGGAGAAGCAGGAGAGCTGTGGGGAAGTGGCCCAGGGAAATGTAGCAACTCTGGCAGTGAAAGGTTGGCTGCCAACAGCTGCTACCATTAGGGTTCCTTGGCCAGAACGCAGAGTAGAGGGTGGGCCTGGGTTCCCCCCAACCCACCACTATGGGAACATCTCCTGGGAGGAGAAGTCAGGCCCCTGTCAGGACAGGAGGCTAAACTGTTCTGAAATAAGCCCCCAGGGACAACAGAGACTGTGGGAGTTCTCTCACCAACCTCCTTGCTGGCCTATGATGAAACGGGCTTAGTAGACTGTACTCCTGGCCCTAGAGAGAGAAGGGCTATGTGGAGGGTCACAGTGAGCCACTGAGGCTAGCACAAACCACCTAGAAGCGCAGGACTCACGGGGGCAAGGTCAGAGCTCTGCCACAAAAGACACCCCAACTTTTTCTCATTTATGTGGGACAGTCTTAGAATATGGATCCAGCTCTCCTCCAATCACACAAGCTGAAAATTGTTCCACTTTACTGCAGTTCTGTAACCATGCAGGAACCAGTCCTGTCTGTGTTCTTTGCACATCCAAAATTCCTACTGAAGTCAGAAGTGCCTTGCTTTTGTGACCATACTACCTGATATTTTCAGCCTTTGTAAGCGAAGCAGGTTTACATTTAGTAATTGGGTGGGAAGCCTCTCAGAAAAAGTTAGGTGCTGTTGGAGGTGTTGCTTATTCCCTAGGTAATGTGAGACCTTCCTGTTACAAAAGCAAATCAGTGCAGCATAGAATGCACTTTGCTCCTAGAGTCTAGAATGGGGTCCTTTGCTTCTATACACAGCCCATTAAAGATAATGAAAAGACTCCCACTCACTTCAGGCTTTGGACAGAACTGGTTATACACAGGGTAAGTCCACTGTCTTCACAGGGTCCTGGTCTCACAGGGGAGGGGGGCCATGTGAGCTTGTTGCAGAGCTGCTGCTCAGGGATGGGAACCTCCTGGCACCCCAGCCTCCAAAATCAATCAGGCTGCACTTTCTGCTCAACTTTGTGCTAGCTGAGGGGTATGTGGGAAGTGGTGGCCACTGCTGCAGGTGATGGACATCTCATCTACTTAAAGCCATGGCCTAGAGGAGGGAAGCACTTAACTGCAGAGTCTGCAGCTGCCTAGGGCCAGCACCGAGAATTAAGAGTCCCTAGTGCTGCCATTGCAAGGTTCAAGCATGCTCAGCCTTGGAATTGCTGCCCCTCCCACAGCTAGTAGGTGCACCTGTCTAAGGCTGGCAATTGGCCCCATGGCTATAGCCAGAGAAGCTGCAGGTGGCTCTGTGACTACTGGGGACCATTAAACTAGAGCAGATAAAGAAACTGGAATTAGCCTCAAGGAACAGAGGTCACCAGTAGGAAAGGAATGTCAAGGGAAGCAGGGAAAGAGGAAGCAGGTCAGGCTTGCAGTGGGAGAATGGCCCCAGCTAGTTGGGGAGTATGTCCAAGGTAGAAAGGAAACGAGCATGGGGAGAGGTGTGGTGATCAGGTAGCAGACCAGCATGTAGATGGGAGCAGAGAGAGAGAGGCTGGTGTCTTCAGATTCCCAAGGGCTAAGTCCTCACTTTGGGGAAATGGTGTTTGCAAGTGGCTTGCTCAAATGGCAGGGAGGGATTTATCAGAATTGATCCAGTATCTGCTGGCTTTGGAACTTTGAGCTGAGACCAGAACCACATGCAGTGACTGGTGACATAGGGTGGTACTGGAGACATGGCTAGTGAAGGTCTGAATGAGGAAGGAGATAAATCTGTGGGGAGTTTCCCTGATCACTATGAAAGTTCTGCTCACTGTGGACACTGGTAAACTCACATGGGTGTACAGCTCAATGAGAAAAACGGGGGGCTGAGGGAGCTGTGTGTGGCAATGCATACAGTCATGTAGAGGGCTGTGATCAAAATGAAAAATGTCTGAGATTCAGTACTGGGTATACTATGGCACTGCCACACCAGGCCCACACTCGGAGCCCACACTGACTACATAGGGGCCCACAAAAGGTTAATCCATCCCTGCTGGGGGAAATGGCCCAGAGAACGGAAAGCAGTGTAGTTAAAGCGACATAGTGGCATGTGGATGCTATTCTTAGGGTTCCTGGGCTGGAACCTGAAATAGGGCGTGGGCCTGGGTCCCCCCATAGGCCCCTGGGGAAGTGGCCTACTGTTGGACAGAGATAAGCCCCCACAAGGGGATATGAACTGTTAAGAGGCCTGGTTGGAGAGCTGGGGCCAGAATGGAGTAAGAGGGCAAAAGCATTGCCTCCAGGGAGGAAGCCCTGTGGGGTACAGCCTGAGGCCAGGCGTGGGACGCTGACACACCCGTCCAGAAGGCGGCACTCACGAGAGGTGGGTGCCATGCCACAACAGTGCCAAAGTCTTTGTGGACACTGTGATCTCAGTTTTAAACCAGACTTTGCTGTAGCATAATTTTAGTTAGGGACTTATCCCCATTGTGAGTTTCTGCACTGCGAGACAGGGTCTAAATCTACAGCACACCAGCTTGTGGTGTCTACACATCCCCTGTGGACACTGCTACTGTGCACTGAATGTACCCCAGGGGCTGATACTGCGCAACAAGTTGGCACACTGCAGATTCAAACCCCAGCTTGCCTCATAGTAACTTGCCATGTAGTCAAGCCCTAGGAATCAATTAAACTGGACAGAAACGAGCCCCTCTTCAACCGGAATAAGGGTGTCCATGGAGCAGTTAACACTGCTTTAACGAGGTGCAGCCTTCCTGTGTAGCCTATGTTGGCATAACTTACGTCACTTCAGGGGTGTGAATAAACCACCCTCTGCTGGGCGACATAGTTACACCGACATAAGTGCTCATGTGCACAGTGCTGTGTCAGCTGGAAAGTGTCGCCTGCTGACATCGCTTCTGCCACTTGCGGAGGTGGGTTGTTTTTATGGCGATGGGAGAGCTCTCTCCCGTCAGCATAGAGAGTCTTCACCAGGCGTGCTGCAGCGGCGTGGCTGTATTGGGCTGCTGCAGTGCCATACGTGTAGGCATGGCATTAGTGTCAGTGAGAATCACATCCTCCGAGAAGAACAGCACCAGCCCCACTTCTAGTTTCCCATCGTTTCAAGCACTTTGACTTTTTCACAGTGCTCTTAACATGGGCCCAATCCTGGCAAAATGGTTTATTTTGAAATTTTCTTTGACAAATGAAACATTTAAATAAAAGTTTGTTTTTCCCAGTGAAAAGTGTTATCAATGCCCCATGCTTCAGTTAAAAAAAAATTAAAATAATTTGAACCAGATACATAGAGAGGGTTAAGGGGTGTGTGTGGTGTAGATAGATGGATGTATGAACAGTCATTGAAATAAAAAGGATGAAAGAAAATACTTTTTTACACCACCCATAATTCACCTGGGGAACTCGCTGCCACATGACATTGTTGAGCCAAGGACATAGGAGGATCCCCCAAAAGGATTAGACATTTCTAGGAATTGGAAGAATTCCATGCACAGTTCCACAGGTGCTTGTTTAGACGGTATCTAAACCCTGGCCTTCAGGGCCCTGATATCCTGTGCTCGGGAGTAGGCTACAGCTGTGGCTGGCTTAGTGCATCGTTGTCCAGTGTGGGGATTCTTGAGCCCTCCAGGGAGGCCTGCTGTTGGGCCCTAGACTGGATGGAGCCTGGCTTGGACTCATGTGGCAGCACCTGTGACCCCCCCCCCCCATCCCAGGAGGGAAAGCTACAGAAAAGTTGGGCCCCTCTGATCAGTAAGTGGGGATCCTCCAGCAAGAGGTGTAGGAGTGACCCTTCCCCGCTGTAGGGAGTGCACAGGGCTCTGGTTCCCTGCCTGAGGCCAGAAGGGGATGGAGAGAAAGGAAGAGAGAAGGCTACCTAGCTCCTCACCTGGTAGCCAGGGGAGGGGCTGGGGCTGGGGCTGTCTCCGGAAGTTGTGTTGTGGCATGGTACTAGTGCATTGGAGACCCTGTCGTCCCACCCTGTTCCCCCAACGCAACACCCCTTGTGGCTCTGCAGCTCTTAGATGAGTGCTGCAAGTCATATGGCACTAGTCTGCATTCCGCCACCAGGGGGTGTGCTGGCAGCGTGCTGCCCTGCTCAGCTGCTCTCTGAGCTTAGCACCTGCTGGCAAATGGTGCAGCCGTTTGTCCACCGTCCCAAACGGAGTGGTGCCCTCTGCTTTCCCCGGCTTTGGTGGTGGCTTACGTGACTCCCAGCGTTTCTGTGACCAGGGGCAGCCACTGCCTGCTCAGACCTGCCGCCTGTCCCTCCTTACAGGGATGGACCTGAGATTAGATCCCAAATTCCCCTCCAAAGATGGGCACTTGGGCAGAAGGAGTACGCGACCTATGCTAGGCCGCAGGGCTGCATCCCAGGTTTATGGGGAACTATTATTCCATGTAAACATTATTAATTAGTTTGCTGAACAGCAGCAAAGTGCACCCACCATAGGCCGGTGTGCACCCACCCAACCTCTGCCCTGTCACGTCAGACTCTTCTCGCGGAGTGAGGCAGGGTTAGAGCATGTGGTCATGTGATTAAAGACTGGGTGGGGGATGCAGAGGCACAAGGGGGATGAATTAAGGCTGCAGAAGCAAGGTTAAAATTGGCATTTTCCAACTGTCAGGTGCTTGATTCTGCAACCTCAGTTATGGTTTTTTAATGCCATTTCCTAGGGGTGAAAAAGGCAAAAGTCACTTCCAGTAAACAGTCAGTTCATGACCTGCATTATCAGGCTTTGAGCCCTGAGCAGTCCGTACAGGCTGCGCCCACACAAGCCACAGAACTAACCTTGCCAGAAGTCTTAGCCCCAGTCTGTAGAATGACAGTCTAGGGCTCATGGGCTCCTGGGTCCCAGCACAGTGCCTGTTTCCTAGCCAGGGGCGGCTCTAGGCACCAGCAAAACAAGCTGGTGCCTAGGGCGGCAAAATGTAGGGGGCATCCCCTGCCGCCGGGGAGGGCGGGAGGCTGGGCCAGTCATGCCTGCGGCAGGTCCCCTCGTCCCGGGCTCCGGTCGACCTGCCGCAGGCATGCCTGCGGGAGCTCAACCGGAGCCGCGGGAAGAGGGGACCCGCCGCAGGACCGGGGAAGGGCGGCGCAGCGCACCGCGCTGCTTGGGGCAGCGTGATTTCTAGAGCCGCCTCTGTTCCTAGCCCACAGGGGAACAGGGCTTCCCAGAGGATTCAGGGGGCCTGGGGTCTTTGGCAGCAGGGGCCCCCGCTTTGGCGGTAATTCGGCGGTGGGGGGGTCCTTCTGCTTTGGGACCCGCTGCTGAAGTGCCCCGAAGACCCGCAGTGGGGGCCCCCCGCCGCCGAATTACCGCCGAAGCGGGACCTGCCGCCGAAGTGACGGGTCTTCGGCGGTAATTTGGCGGTGGGGGGTCCTTCTGCCCCCAAAGACCCGGAGCGGAAGAAGCTCTGGGGGCCCGGGCCCTGCGAGAGTTTTCCAGGGCCCCTGGAGCGAGTGAAGGACCCCGCTCCAGGGGCCCCGAAAAACTCCCGTGGGGGCCTCTGCGGGGCCTGGGGCAAATTGCCCCACTTGCGCCCCCCCCCCCCGGGCGGCCCTGCAGGGGAAAGCCGAAGGAGATGGATGCAGTCTGGCTGGTGATTGAGGTCTGTGTGCCAGGCTGAAGTGAGACACCAGGCTGGTGCATGCCCAGGGCTGGAAAATGTTGAGGCTGTGGGGCACGCTGTTGAAACCAAGCGACCCATAGATGGGAGATGGTGTCTCAACAGTGTATAACTCAGAGCAGGGTGGATGAGGCCAGGAAAAGGCGTCTCCTTGACCCCAAGACTGTTCCTTAGCCAGAGCTCAAGTCCTGCTACAGCCCAGGGACATGCAAGTACTCTTGAAAGAAACCATCCCAAGAATTTTTATATTGGAAAGTATTAGCCAGACTTAATACAGGGCTCTCTGCTTCGCCGCACATAGTGCTGTACAGCACCTCTCTTCCTCACAACAGGGCAAGGGAGCTCCTGGCTCAGCCCATGGGTGCAGGCATACGTGGGCACTCCAGCAGTAACTGGCATTTCCACAGAGGATGCCGTCTGCTAATCAGTGCCAGAGTCAGGCTTTCATCAGGGGGTAGGGATAGCTCAGTGGTTTGAGCATTAGCCTGATAAGCCCAGAGTTGTGAATTCCCTTGTTGAGAGAGCCATTTAGAGAACTGGGTAAAAATCTGTCTGGGGATTGGTCCTGCTTTGAGCAGGGGGTGGGACCAGATGACCTCCTAAGGTCCCTTTCAACCCTATGTTTCTATCTCAGACATGTTCTTAAGTACAGTCTGGATCTGTTACCATCTCACTCATGTAATGAGCTTGTCTTTAAGACATTGGGCTGTAACTTAACAGCCCATGAATCTCCACACACTTTTCTGCATGTTAGATGTTAGCTCCCCACAATCACCATTCAGCTTCAGTGTTGTTGCTGCCATGTTTGCATAAACAAATCCAGCATCATTCCTGGAACAGTCATGGTGTATGGTTCTTGGCCTCTGTGTCCGACCTCTACAAGGAAGCATACTGCACAATCCCAGCTAAAAGGAAGCGCCTGGCAGTGAATCAGGCAGTGCCTATCAGCTCTGGGTAGATAACACAGATCTCAGGACACATGCCATCCTTTCTTAAACAAATCCAGCGTTATTCTTGGAACGGTTGTGGATCTTGGGCTCTGTGTCCAACCTCTACAAGGAAGCATAGAGCGCAATCCCAGCTAAAAGGAAGTGGCTGGCAGTGAATCAGGCAGCACCTATCAGCTCTGGGTAGATAACACAGATATCAGGGCAATACAGCATGGAGAGGGTGATGTTATTGTTAGTAATTGATCCACTCCTAGCTACGGCTGCTGGAGAGGTGTCAATCATGATGTCACCATGTCTGTTCACAGCCTTTGATACCAGGAACTGTATCTTGACTCATGTCTTGACTCATCATGTAATCCCTGAGCTGCAGCTCCCCTGCCCGATAAAGATTTTTGCCATACGCAATGTCCCCCGAATGTGCCAGATGTCAGATTCCCACAGCCTCAGGTAGGATGATACCCATTTTGCAGATGGGAAAGCTGAGTTTAAGTGACAAGAAGTAGAGGCATTGTGGGCTTATGACTTGGGTCCAGATCCTCCAAGGCATTTATGTGCCTAGTTTCCAGTGATTTCAGTGGAAGTGGGGAGCCTAAATACCTTTGATCTGGGCCTCAGAGATTGGGGACTAGATTCTGTTCTCCTCAGGCTTTCTACCACCTTGCAGCCTCTGAATTCTGGGTCTGCTGAGGGCCTTCTGAGACCCTGGTGCAATTAGAGCAGCCCCTGGGTTGACATTCAGTGGGACTTGTGCTCCTAACTCACTTAAGTGCTTTAGAATCATAGAATATCAGGATTGGAAGGAATCTCAGGAGGTCATCTAGTCCAACCCCCTGCTCAAAGCAGGACCAATTCCCAACTGTTCCTGATCACTTTCCTCTCCTCCAAGTTCTTCAGAATTGATTCCTTGAGGACCTGCTCCATGATTTTTCCAGGGACTGAGGTGAGGCTGACTGGCCTGTAGTTCTCCGGATCCTCCTCCTTCCCTTTTTTAAAGATGGGCACTACATTAGCCTTTTTCCAGTCATCTGGGGCCTCCCTTGATCACCGTGAGTTTTCAATCAGATCTGCCAACTCCTTTAGCACCCTCGTCAACAGAGTGACTGAGGGCCTGATTTATCCCTGGGTGAGCACTGAGGCCTGCACAAGGATGGAGAAGGTGTGGCTTATACTTCCCTTATTCCAGAATTGAAGGTGGGCTGAGGGGGAAGGGGGAGGGAGGACTGCTTTGGTTTCTGGTGCTATTTAGGGTAGCAGTGAGGGCTCATCTCCTCACACATCTCTCTCCCATGGAACCTTGTGATAGTTATTCCAGGTGATTGACTTTTCAGCCGTTTGGAGCCAATATAGCCCATAATGACTCCATTAGCATACATTTACTTCCAAACCTTGCCTGTAACTTCCCAATGCCAAATGGCTTTAAAGCCACCGTTTCCTGCAGGTTTTGATTTGTTGGTTAGAATGTAGTTCTCTGTTCAGTTTGGCTCTAAGGCTTTTAAGTTATTAAATTCTTATTAACTGCTACTAATTGCTAGCTACTTCCAGGCTTCTCATTCTGACTCCACCACTGGCTGTTGTGAAGCTGGCAGTTTCTTCTGCTGGGAACTAGTTACGCAAAATGTCTCTGGAGCTGAATTCACACTAGGCTTGGAGAAGCTTAGTAACCATGCCCAGATGATATGTGAGCTGTATTGGAAGTAGGATTGTTTGCCCACAGTGCCCCAGCCACATGCATAAATATTTGGCTTGTTATTTCATATCTCTTGTGTACCATACGTTCTAGTTTACAAGAATAACGGGTGTGTCCTCTTCCTATTAAGCCACAGTAAAAGTAATTTGGGATTGGAATCCCAAATAATTCTAGTTTGACACAATGATGGCTTAAGTGCAAACAGTTAGTTCTCCAACCTCATTTTGTCCCTCTGTACAGTTGTAGCTAAAATCTCTCTGGGTAAAATCTCTGAGGCAGAGACTTCAGTAACTGAACACGGATTGCAGCTGTTATCCAGTAGGGTTGTGCAATAAATGTGTGCTATAATGCACATGGATTTTCTTTCATAGTGGATGTTATTTAATTTATGAGCTTGCTTACAACATTTGCACTCCGTTGTTTTATGCTGTACCATTTTGTTACACATGGGCAGCACTTTCTGACCAAGTGTAGAAACTGGATACAGAATTGCCTTCAAGCTTGACAGAGATCTGCTGCTCAGCAGTGCCACCCCACCTCCAATCAGCAATTTTGTCATAGAATTATTTTTACTGGTTCTTTCTAAGTGGTCAGAACAATTGAGTAAATGCAAAAACCCAAGCAGAGATGGCAAGGGTAAGGATAAGCAATCAGTGCTTTGAAAAGCATACCAAACATGGGATATATTTGATAAATGCAAAGTAATGCACACTGGAAAACATAATCCCAATTGTATATATAAAAAGATGGAGGTCTAAATTAGTTGTTACCACTCCAAAAAAAAATACAGTACTGCTATAAACTAACCTTATTGGGGCCTCTCCCCAATACCACTTTGCATCTGATCCTGCTGCACAGTCAATAAGTTCAGATGGCGTGAGCCCAACAGAGACAGACGTCCTCACGGAAAGTCCTCCTCCGATACCCCAATAGAGATTTCAAAAGGTCTCATACCTCTCATGTGGCGCCATGGGGTTCGAAGGGGAATGATCCGTAGTAGTTGTCTGTGGGTCCGTGGGCGTTGCCATCCCGGACGAGCCCCCAAATTGTCAAAGAAAAACTTGTTCTCGCTTTTTGTTTGGGTGCAGCAAAATTAAATACTTTATTATTTCTCCAGTAATTACAATGGAGGGAGAGAGTGCCATAGGACACAGGGTCCTGGACAGGTCTCTCAACTGGTAAACAATTACATCAAGCCTTTATACCGTTGTTTCAGACAATTTCTAGCAATAATACAGACAGTAAAAAGCAACAAATACATTTTGTTTATACATAAGCTTTTCTGCTATCTCACTAGAAAAACAAGACTGCAAGACTGCATATTGCAAGGTCGTAATAACTTTCACACAATTCACTCTGTCTTACATTATCTTGCTTCCTCACGTCACCAGGGTCACAGTTAACCTAACTCATGCTAACTAACATTCATTAAGATCTCTTCAAAACCCTGTTAATTATTTACTGGCTTCCACACAAGGGAAGCAGGGAAAGAGGAAGCAGGTCAGGCTTGCAGCGGGAGAATGGCCCCAGCTGGTTGGGGAGTATGTCCAAGGTAGAAAGGAAACAAGCATGGGGAGAGGTGTGGTGATCAGGTAGCAGACCAGCATGTAGATGGGAGCAGAGAGAGAGAGGCTGGTGTCTTCAGATTCCCAAGGGCTAAGTCCTCACTTTGGGGAAATGGTGTTTGCAAGTGGCTTGCTCAAATGGCAGGGAGGGATTTATCAGAATTGATCCAGTATCTGCTGGCTTTGGAACTTTGAGCTGAGACCAGAACCACATGCAGTGACTGGTGACATAGGGTGGTACTGGAGACATGGCTAGTGAAGGTCTGAATGAGGAAGGAGATAAATCTGTGGGGAGTTTCCCTGATCACTATGAAAGTTCTGCTCACTGTGGACACAGGTAAACTCACATGGGTGTACAGCTCAATGAGAAAAACGGGGGGCTGAGGGAGCTGTGTGTGGCAATGCATACAGTCATGTAGAGGGGTGTGATCAAAATGAAAAATGTCTGAGATTCAGTACTGGGTATACTATGGCACTGCCACACCAGGCCCACACTCGGAGCCCACACTGACTACATAGGGGCCCACAAAAGGTTAATCCATCCCTGCTGGGGGAAATGGCCCAGAGAACGGAAAGCAGTGTAGTTAAAGCGACATAGTGGCATGTGGATGCTATTCTTAGGGTTCCTGGGCTGAAACCTGAAATAGGGCGTGGGCCTGGGTCCCCCCATAGGCCCCTGGGGAAGTGGCCTACTGTTGGACAGAGATAAGCCCCCACAAGGGGATATGAACTGTTAAGAGGCCTGGTTGGAGAGCTGGGGCCAGAATGGAGTAAGAGGGCAAAAGCATTGCCTCCAGGGAGGAAGCCCTGGGGGGTACAGCCTGAGGCCAGGCGTGGGACGCTGACACACCCGTCCAGAAGGCGGCACTCACGAGAGGTGGGTGCCATGCCACAACAGTGCCAAAGTCTTTGTGGACACTGTGATCTCAGTTTTAAACCAGACTTTGCTGTAGCGTAATTTTAGTTAGGGACTTATCCCCATTGTGAGTTTCTGCACTGCGAGACAGGGTCTAAATCTACAGCACACCAGCTTGTGGTGTCTACACATCCCCTGTGGACACTGCTACTGTGCACTGAATGTACCCCAGGGGCTGATACTGCGCAACAAGTTGGCACACTGCAGATTCAAACCCCAGCTTGCCTCATAGTAACTTGCCATGTAGACAAGCCCTAGGAATCAATTAAACTGGACAGAAACGAGCCCCTCTTCAACCGGAATAAGGGTGTCCATGGAGCAGTTAATACTGCTTTAACGAGGTGCAGCCTTCCTGTGTAGCCTATGTTGGCATAACTTACGTCACTTCAGGGGTGTGAATAAACCACCCTCTGCTGGGCGACATAGTTACACCGACATAAGTGCTCATGTGCACAGTGCTGTGTCAGCTGGAAAGTGTCGCCTGCTGACATCGCTTCTGCCACTTGCGGAGGTGGGTTGTTTTTATGGCGATGGGAGAGCTCTCTCCCGTCAGCATAGAGCGTCTTCACCAGGCGTGCTGCAGCGGCGTGGCTGTATTGGGCTGCTGCAGTGCCATACGTGTAGGCATGGCATTAGTGTCAGTGAGAATCACATCCTCCGAGAAGAACAGCACCAGCCCCACTTCTAGTTTCCCATCGTTTCAAGCACTTTGACTTTTTCACAGTGCTCTTAACATGGGCCCAATCCTGGCAAAATGGTTTATTTTGAAATTTTCTTTGACAAATGAAACATTTAAATAAAAATGTTTGTTTTTCCCAGTGAAAAGTGTTATCAATGCCCCATGCTTCAGTTAAAAAAAATTAAAATAATTTGAACCAGATACATAGAGAGGGTTAAGGGGTGTGTGTGGTGTAGGTAGATGGATGTATGAACAGTCATTGAAATAAAAAGGATGAAAGAAAATACTTTTTTACACCACCCATAATTCACCTGGGGAACTCGCTGCCACATGACATTGTTGAGCCAAGGACATAGGAGGATCCCCCAAAAGGATTAGACATTTCTAGGAATTGGAAGAATTCCATGCACAGTTCCACAGGTGCTTGTTTAGACGGTATCTAAACCCTGGCCTTCAGGGCCCTGATATCCTGTGCTCGGGAGTAGGCTACAGCTGTGGCTGGCTTAGTGCATCGTTGTCCAGTGTGGGGATTCTTGAGCCCTCCAGGGAGGCCTGCTGTTGGGCCCTAGACTGGATGGAGCCTGGCTTGGACTCACTGTGGCAGCACCTGTGACCCCCCCCCCCATCCCAGGAGGGAAAGCTACAGAAAAGTTGGGCCCCTCTGATCAGTAAGTGGGGATCCTCCAGCAAGAGGTGTAGGAGTGACCCTTCCCCGCTGTAGGGAGTGCACAGGGCTCTGGTTCCCTGCCTGAGGCCAGAAGGGGATGGAGAGAAAGGAAGAGAGAAGGCTACCTAGCTCCTCACCTGGTAGCCAGGGGAGGGGCTGGGGCTGGGGCTGTCTCCGGAAGTTGTGTTGTGGCATGGTACTAGTGCATTGGAGACCCTGTCGTCCCACCCTGTTCCCCCAACGCAACACCCCTTGTGGCTCTGCAGCTCTTAGATGAGTGCTGCAAGTCATATGGCACTAGTCTGCATTCCGCCACCAGGGGGTGTGCTGGCAGCGTGCTGCCCTGCTCAGCTGCTCTCTGAGCTTAGCACCTGCTGGCAAATGGTGCAGCCGTTTGTCCACCGTCCCAAACGGAGTGGTGCCCTCTGCTTTCCCCGGCTTTGGTGGTGGCTTACGTGACTCCCAGTGTTTCTGTGACCGGGGCAGCCACTGCCTGCTCAGACCTGCCGCCTGTCCCTCCTTACAGGGGTGGACCTGAGATTAGATCCCAAATTCCCCTCCAAAGATGGGCACTTGGGCAGAAGGAGTACGCGACCTATGCTAGGCCGCAGGGCTGCATCCCAGGTTTATGGGGAACTATTATTCCATGTAAACATTATTAATTAGTTTGCTGAACAGCAGCAAAGTGCACCCACCATAGGCCGGTGTGCACCCACCCAACCTCTGCCCTGTCACGTCAGACTCTTCTCGCAGAGTGAGGCAGGGTTAGAGCATGTGGTCATGTGATTAAAGACTGGGTGGGGGATGCAGAGGCACAAGGGGGATGAATTAAGGCTGCAGAAGCAAGGTTAAAATTGGCATTTTCCAACTGTCAGGTGCTTGATTCTGCAACCTCAGTTATGGTTTTTTAATGCCATTTCCTAGGGGTGAAAAAGGCAAAAGTCACTTCCAGTAAACAGTCAGTTCATGACCTGCATTATCAGGCTTTGAGCCCTGAGCAGTCCGTACAGGCTGCGCCCACGCAAGCCACAGAACTAACCTTGCCAGAAGTCTTAGCCCCAGTCTGTAAAATGACAGTCTAGGGCTCATGGGCTCCTGGGTCCCAGCACAGTGCCTGTTTCCTAGCCCACAGGGGAACAGGGCTGCCCAGAGGATTCAGGGGGCCTGGGGTCTTTGGCGGCAGGGGCCCCCGCTTTGGCGGTAATTCGGCGGTGGGGGGGTCCTTCTGCTTTGGGACCCACTGCTGAAGTGCCCCGAAGACCCGCAGTGGGGGCCCCCCGCCGCTGAATTATCACCGAAGCGGGACCTGCCGCCGAAGTGACGGGTCTTCGGCGGTAATTTGGCGGTGGGGGGTCTTTCTGCCCCCGAAGACCCGGAGCGGAAGAAGCTCTGGGGGCCCGGGCCCTGCGAGAGTTTTCCAGGGCCCCTGGAGCGAGTGAAGGACCCCGCTCCAGGGGCCCCGAAAAACTCCCGTGGGGGCCTCTGCGGGGCCTGGGGCAAATTGCCCCCCTGCCCCCCCCCCCCCGGCGGCCCTGCAGGGGAAAGCCGAAGGAGATGGATGCAGTCTGGCTGGTGATTGAGGTCTGTGTGCCAGGCTGAAGTGAGACACCAGGCTGGTGCATGCCCAGGGCTGGAGAATGTTGAGGCTGTGGGGCACGCTGTTGAAACCAAGCGACCCATAGATGGGAGATGGTGTCTCAACAGTGTATAACTCAGAGCAGGGTGGATGAGGCCAGGAAAAGGCACCTCCTTGACCCCAAGACTGTTCCTTAGCCAGAGCTCAAGTCCTGCTACAGCCCAGGGACATGCAAGTACTCTTGAAAGAAACCATCCCAAGAATTTTTATATTGGAAAGTATTAGCCAGCCTTAATACAGGGCTCTCTGCTTCGCCGCACATAGTGCTGTACAGCACCTCTCTTCCTCACAACAGGGCAAGGGAGCTCCTGGCTCAGCCCATGGGTGCAGGCATACGTGGGCACTCCAGCAGTAACTGGCATTTCCACAGAGGATGCCGTCTGCTAATCAGTGCCAGAGTCAGGCTTTCATCGGGGGGAGGGATAGCTCAGTGGCTTGAGCATTAGCCTGATAAGCCCAGAGTTGTGAATTCCCTCGTTGAGGGAGCCATTTAGAGAACTGGGTAAAAATCTGTCTGGGGATTGGTCCTGCTTTGAGCAGGGGGTGGGACCAGATGACCTCCTAAGGTCCCTTTCAACCCTATGTTTCTATCTCAGACATGTTCTTAAGTACAGTCTGGATCTGTTACCATCTCACTCATGTAATGAGCTTGTCGTTAAGACATTGGGCTGTAACTTAACAGCCCATGAATCTCCACACACTTTTCTGCATGTTAGATGTTAGCTCCCCATAATCACCATTCAGCTTCAGTGTTGTTGCTGCCATGTTTGCATAAACAAATCCAGCATCATTCCTGGAACAGTCATGGTGTATGGTTCTTGGCCTCTGTGTCCGACCTCTACAAGGAAGTATACTGCACAATCCCAGCTAAAAGGAAGCGCCTGGCAGTGAATCAGGCAGCGCCTATCAGCTCTGGGTAGATAACACAGATATCAGGGCAATACAGCGTGGAGAGGGTGATGTTATTGTTAGTAATTGATCCACTCCTAGCTACGGCTGCTGGAGAGGTGTCAATCATGATGTCACCATGTCTGTTCACAGCCTTTGATACCAGGAACTGTATCTTGACTCATGTCTTGACTCATCATGTAATCCCTGAGCTGCAGCTCCCCTGCCCGATAAAGATTTTTGCCATACGCAATGTCCCCCGAATGTGCCAGATGTCAGATTCCCACAGCCTCAGGTAGGATGATACCCATTTTGCAGATGGGAAAGCTGAGTTTAAGTGACAAGAAGTAGAGGCATTGTGGGCTTATGACTTGGGTCCAGATCCTCCAAGGCATTTATGTGCCTAGTTTCCAGTGATTTCAGTGGAAGTGGGGAGCCTAAATACCTTTGATCTGGGCCTCAGAGATTGGGGACTAGATTCTGTTCTCCTCAGGCTTTCTACCACCTTGCAGCCTCTGAATTCTGGGTCTGCTGAGGGCCTTCTGAGACCCTGGTGCAATTAGAGCAGCCCCTGGGTTGACATTCAGTGGGACTTGTGCTCCTAACTCACTTAAGTGCTTTAGAATCATAGAATCATAGAATATCAGGATTGGAAGGAATCTCAGGAGGTCATCTAGTCCAACCCCCTGCTCAAAGCAGGACCAATTCCCAACTGTTCCTGATCACTTTCCTCTCCTCCAAGTTCTTCAGAATTGATTCCTTGAGGACCTGCTCCATGATTTTTCCAGGGACTGAGGTGAGGCTGACTGGCCTGTAGTTCTCCGGATCCTCCTCCTTCCCTTTTTTAAAGATGGGCACTACATTAGCCTTTTTCCAGTCATCTGGGGCCTCCCTTGATCACCGTGAGTTTTCAATCAGATCTGCCAACTCCTTTAGCACCCTCGTCAACAGAGTGACTGAGGGCCTGATTTATCCCTGGGTGAGCACTGAGGCCTGCACAAGGATGGAGAAGGTGTGGCTTATACTTCCCTTATTCCAGAATTGAAGGTGGGCTGAGGGGGAAGGGGGAGGGAGGACTGCTTTGGTTTCTGGTGCTATTTAGGGTAGCAGTGAGGGCTCATCTCCTCACACATCTCTCTCCCATGGAACCTTGTGATAGTTATTCCAGGTGATTGACTTTTCAGCCGTTTGGAGCCAATATAGCCCATAATGACTCCATTAGCATACATTTACTTCCAAACCTTGCCTGTAACTTCCCAATGCCAAATGGCTTTAAAGCCACCGTTTCCTGCAGGTTTTGATTTGTTGGTTAGAATGTAGTTCTCTGTTCAGTTTGGCTCTAAGGCTTTTAAGTTATTAAATTCTTATTAACTGCTACTAATTGCTAGCTACTTCCAGGCTTCTCATTCTGACTCCACCACTGGCTGTTGTGAAGCTGGCAGTTTCTTCTGCTGGGAACTAGTTACGCAAAATGTCTCTGGAGCTGAATTCACACTAGGCTTGGAGAAGCTTAGTAACCATGCCCAGATGATATGTGAGCTGTATTGGAAGTAGGATTGTTTGCCCACAGTGCCCCAGCCACATGCATAAATATTTGGCTTGTTATTTCATATCTCTTGTGTACCATACGTTCTAGTTTACAAGAATAACGGGTGTGTCCTCTTCCTATTAAGCCACAGTAAAAGTAATTTGGGATTGGAATCCCAAATAATTCTAGTTTGACACAATGATGGCTTAAGTGCAAACAGTTAGTTCTCCAACCTCATTTTGTCCCTCTGTACAGTTGTAGCTAAAATCTCTCTGGGTAAAATCTCTGAGGCAGAGACTTCAGTAACTGAACACGGATTGCAGCTGTTATCCAGTAGGGTTGTGCAATAAATGTGTGCTATAATGCACATGGATTTTCTTTCATAGTGGATGTTATTTAATTTATGAGCTTGCTTACAACATTTGCACTCCGTTGTTTTATGCTGTACCATTTTGTTACACATGGGCAGCACTTTCTGACCAAGTGTAGAAACTGGATACAGAATTGCCTTCAAGCTTGACAGAGATCTGCTGCTCAGCAGTGCCACCCCACCTCCAATCAGCAATTTTGTCATAGAATTATTTTTACTGGTTCTTTCTAAGTGGTCAGAACGATTGAGTTAATGCAAAAACCCAAGCAGAAATGGCAAGGGTAAGAACAAGCAATCAGTGCTTTGAAAAGCATACCAAACATGGGATATGTTTGATAAATGCAAAGTAATGCACACTGGAAAACATAATCCCAATTGTATATATAAAAAGATGGAGGTCTAAATTAGTTGTTACCACTCCAAAAAAAATAAAAACATCTTGGAGTCATTGTGGCTTGTTCTCTGAAAACATCCACTCAATGAGCAGTGGCAGGTTTTTTTGTTTTGTTTTTTGGACTAACAGAATGTTGGGAATCATTAAGAAAGGAATAGAGAATAAGACAGACAATATCATATTGCCTCTATATAAATCCATGCTACGCTCACATCCCTGCTTCAAAACGTGTCATTTGACACTTGCTGGGAGGCTGCTTTGAGGCACTATTGAGGGAGTGGAAAAGACAGGAGCGAGCAGCCTCTCGCAGGCTCAGATCCCACTGTGTGAATCGCCCCTGGGAGCTGGCCCAGCCAGTCAGAAAAGGTCAGGAGCCTGCACGTTGCTACACTTCTATTGTTTTTATTACGGTGTTCTTAGCATAAATACACAAACTCCAAAACTCACCCAGACACATCACAAATCACATGTGCACAGATGCTGAAATGCAGCAGGGAATGTTGGATAACAGAGGTCAGCCTAGCCGAGGGGAGCCAGCCAAGAGACAATGGAGTCTCAGTGTGATGTGACGCCCGCTCTCAGGACCAACTCAGTACAGAGAGTCGCCCGATCCCCTGAGCGGCTGCACAGCGCAGCGCTGGCAATGGGTGCTGGGTCACAGCTCACGTGAGGTCAGGCCCAGGTTTAGCAAAGGGAGCCAGGCTGCTTCAAACATGCTGCTTTCCTTTTGTGCAGCCCTAGGACTGGTGCGTGCGCCTCCAGCTGGAGAGCCACTCAGCACCTCACAGAACCGGGCTCTGCGAGAAGATTCCCTTAGGAAGCAAGTCCCCACAATGGCATGGCAGTCTGTGCACAGGCCCATCCCCCACACCTGCATTCCTGCTCTTAGCCCACCAGACATGCGATGCCAGGGCACGGTCACCCACCGCCTGCCCACTGTCAGACAGTCAGGTGCTGCCATGTGACCACCTGCCTGTGGGCCCCACGCTCAGCCTTAATGTCTCCTTTGTAGAGCTCACCTGCCTGTGGGCACTTACCCCACAAATCCTCTGCCCCAGCATATTCCTGGAACCACTTGCAAGGGGCTTGGCTGACCACAGGGAGATTTACAGAGGGCTCAGAAAGCTGGGCCCGGGGTGGTGACTCTCAGCACCAGGGAGGTGACAGCAGGGTCTCTGGAAGCAGTAGGTGATGGTGAGCCCAAGTGCTGCCTCCCCAGGGGGAACAGGGAGCTAGATGTCCAAGGGGCAAGGCCCCAGGTGTGGCCCCTAGGGTTTGAGAGCTACAGGAAGAACATGAGGGTAGGCTGGCCTAAGACAGAGGACTGGCTGGCTCAGGTGCCAGCAAAGCCGTGGGACCTGGGGTGTGACTGGTACATGGGACTGAATCCATGGCTTTAGGAGTCATTCAGCTTTGTACCCACCCAATGCATCTCTTTTTAAAGTGAAACCTCCCTAAGCCCTTGTTCCAGCAAGTGGATTAGGCCCATGGCTGTGCTATTAGCTACAGGCAGCATACAGCGCCTACCCCATGTGGCTGCTGAAGCAGGCAGGGATACATGGTTTTTAAGGCCAGAATGGACCATTCAGTCATCTAATGTAACCTTCCTGTATGGCCTGGGCCAGAGAACTTCACCCCCGTTGCCCCTGTATTGAGCCTCATAACTTGTGTTATGGGCCTTTTGCCAGAGTGGGTGAGGTTCTGTGGTCTGTAACATGCAGGAGGCTGTGATGGTCCCTTCTGGCCTTAAAGGCTGTGAGGCCCAGAAAGATGCCAGCTGGAACTTGAAAACTTCCAGAGATGGAGAATCCACCCCTGCCTTGGGAGTTTGTGCCAGTCGTTAAGCTCCCTCACTGTGAACAACTGGGGCCTTCTCTCCACTTTGAATTTGGCTGGCTTTAACCTCTGGCCATTGATTCTTGTGCTGCCTTTCGCTGCTAGATTAGAGCCCTTTAGTCTGCAACACTTGCTCCCCATGAAGGTACTTCTGTGCCCTTGCTGTACCTATACCTGTGGTTGCTGGCAGTGCTTTAGTGCAACGCTCCCCTGCTGTCTTGTCGTGCCAATATTCCAGCTGCCCTCCCTAACAGAGAGAGAGGTGCAGTGCTGACCAGCGGGACTACACCAGGAGGCAGCTCATTAGGGATCCTCATTGCATGGCTTGATTGTTGTTCTTTGCGATCTACCCCCACCCCCGACCCCTGCCCAGAGTTGCTCATTGAACATACTAAAGAGCTTCAATATTCTTCATATTGGGTTTGGCCTTTTCAGTCTGTTACGTAGAATACTGGATGCCAGTAGCATTTCAGTCCCGCCTGCAGGATCCGAGTGTGTCTCACATTCTTATTGTACGTGGGTGTCACAGCCCCTCCATGCGAGAGTCCATTCCCCCTACTCGTGGGTTCAACATCTGTAGCCAGATGTGAGTCCAGTGGGAGAAGGGAGGGTTTTGACCTGACTCCAGAAAGGGTGTGGAAGTGCAAGCGGAAATGGCCCCTGGGAACCCATTTGAGCAGCGCGACTATGCAGCACAACCCATGTGCTGAGTCCCTGCTGGCTCCGAGGCAGCGCCTTCCCTTTCTCTGGAGATCGCTGGAGAGGAGACGAACTTGGAGGGTTCTCGGCCCAGAAGAGCATGGCAAAGCGCTTGCTGATTTCTCAGGTGCCAGCAGGACATGCGAGTTTGATCTCGGCGGAGAGACAGAGAAGGATCTGGACTCCTTAGTGCTCCAGTCCCTTGTGCTTAGGGTCCAACTAGGGAGGGAGGAAGAGCTTCCTCTAGACCGCCTCGATGGTCAGTGCAAAGTTGTCATAAGGATTCTGTTTGCTTGCCCGGAAGTGGGGGTTGCCATACGCTTCCCCCAGCATCGCATCCCCTTCCTCTTCGTCCTCGCTCAGATCAAAGAAGGCTTTCAGTACCTTAGGTCGGAGGTAGTGTAGCACAACCACTACCACCCCAATCAGGAAACACAGCAGACCTGGAAGACACAAGCAACGCGCACACACTCAGCAAACTCCCCTACTGTGCACCTTTCACACAAGGAGGGTCCCTTGGGAGCAGCATATCCCTCCCGCAGGGTGACAGATCACACCCAGCTACCAGCCTGGGACACATCCCAGCTTCCACCCAGCTGATGCCCCCTGTGTGTACTCTGACAGGCAAGAGGGAACGGCCTCCAAATGGGGAACTATCACACCACCTTCCACCTCTCACTGCAGTGACGGCACCATGGACTGCTGTGCTCTGCCCCCCTTTCAAATCCCATGCCACACCCTGCAGCGCCATCAGCTGGACGTTTTGGGGAACATACATAGACTGTGGGAATTCTTACCACTCCGGCCATTAAGCGCATACAAACCCCACAATCTACTGAAAAAGTCCCACAGTGACCTGCCAGCCCAATCCACCCCTCTGCCGGGAGCGATGCTTTTCACTGTGCAAAGGAACTGGTACGTTTTGTTGAGCATGAGGCCTGTTCCTCCAAACAGCACCGGAGACCAGGCTAGCTGGGTGTTAGCGATTCAGAGCTGAGTTCCATCAGCTGCGGATACAGCCTGCTCAGCAGAGTTGTCTGGAGAATGGCAGGGTTTTTTTGTGGAAAATTTTAATATTTTTTCCTTTTGATATTTAAATTTCCTGTGATTTTTTTTAATTTAACAAAAAAGTTGTTTTTAAAAAAAACATTTTCAGTTAAAAAGTTTTTTTTTAAATTTTTCCAAATGCCAAAACTTTTTACCCAAAACTAATAATTTCTACCAAAACATTTTCAGAAATGTCAATCACAATCAAACATCCAATGAAAAAACACAAGCTCCTGTGCTCCGTGGGAGCACATGCATTGCATCAGCCCCAGGGGGAGCTGCAGAGCAAGGAACAACAAGGCCAGGTTCATAGCTGATGGCTCTGACCGTCACGGGTTGGCTGTGAGGGACTTAGAACTGGACAAGAAGCAGCAGGTGCATGGAGCAAATCTGCCTCCTTCTCAGTCACCTGGTCTTCCCTGGAACCATGTTACAAACAAAGCAAGTGTGATGCCTACCTGTTGCAAGCGTGAGCCAGAAGGATGCCCCATAGACAGTCTGCAAGGAGGCGGGACCGAACTGGATGGCGCACATGGGGGAGTTCCTGACCGTGGAGAAGGAGAGCAGCGAGAAGATCATGAAGGCCCCAGTGACCAGGATCATGTAGCCCCCGTAGACGAGGACTGGCATGGAGAACAGCATGTTGGAAATGAGCCAAGCACAAAATGCCACCCTGGTGGGAACAGAAAGGCCACAAAATGATAAGACCCACACACAGCCGCTGGAACAGGCCACTGTCTTGGCACCAAACTGACCGCTGGGCAAGCTCCGGCCTTGTAACCCCCTCACTCCCTGAACGCTCACCTCCAGGCTGTTCCTGGGCTTCCCCCGGGCACTGCCAGCACAGTGTACTGAATGCCCCTCCTAGCTTCCACGGGCCAAGACAGAGGGGCGGTACCCATGGACAGACCCATGTGGGACATGGCTGTTCCTTTGTTGGGGGTGGGGCAGCTTTTTTCCGTAGTTCTGCAAAGGGCCAGGAGGTGCTGAAAGCCATGCCAGGGGCAGGCTAAGGGAAGAGGCAGCAAATTCAGCCCCCTGCGCCCAGAGGGGGTGGGCTCCAACCCTCAACTCCAAGTCAAAGGAAGGTTCCAAGTCAGATCGGAAGGACCGTATTTCCAGTCTCGCCCGTCTGTCCAGCCCCAGTGGCGTTCACCTGCAGTCTCTCCATCCACTCGTGCTCCCTGGACGTAGGCACCAGGGGCCAAGATTTTTAAAAACAGGAGCCTAAAGTCAGACTCCTCCATCCATATTTAGGCACCTGCCTGATCCTCAGCAATGCTGAGCACTCTCTAGCCCCCTGGACCCTACACCTGTGACCCCCAGGGCCTGGTTTCTGCTACAGACTGACTTGCTGTATCGTTATTGTGAATGGGCTGACTTGTGTAGACCCCATTGCAGCGGGGGTTGGGGGAGGCAGGCACCGCTGCAGGCCATGTCTGCTCCTAGGGAATGGGAGTCCAGTGCTGGCTTTCCAGAGGAGTCTTCCAGCACAGCAGGCTTTGCTAGCAAACCCATTTCACTTGGGGCAGGCCTGGGCCAAACCCAGGATGCACAGTCTGCTCCCTGCAGGAAGGGAGACCATCCGGCTCCCTGTGAAGAAGGAGGAGGCTCACCAGAGAGTTGCTGATGTGTAGTGGCCGGAGATCCTGTACTGGCTGTGCACGCCGCAGGGGCTCTGCTGGCTGAACTTCTCTGCCACGTACAGGATGGGGCTAGGCAGCCCCTTCGCCAGGCCTTCCTTGTAGATTTGGTCATAGTTTACTCCAAAGCGCCAGGCAAAGTGCTCATTGTAGTTGATGGTTTCATTGATCTGAATCACTGGGTTCCCTGCAGGAAAGGGAAGCGTCTCGTTAGCCTTGGGGCAGAACAGAGATTCCGCAGTGTGTGGGGATCCAGGGGGCCGAGCAGTAACTGAGGGGCCAGTTAGTTACCTCAAGGGCAGAGCTATTGCTGAGCTTACTGCCCCTTCATACCACCAGCCTGCCTTGGGGTAGTCACCCCAGAAAGATGAGATGCCCCATTGTCTCCCCTTCCCAGCTCTTCCCAGGCTGACCAGTTCTGGTGGGGTGTGTGTCATGGATGTGGCCCAGAATCCAGAAATCAGACAGTATTGACCAGGTGGTGAGCAACTGCACTCTCCCCAACCAGAGACTGGACTGCATGTTACAGGCAGTTCCCCCCCGCCCCCGGATCTATGTGGCCCAGAAAACAGACTGGTACCCAGCATGCACTGGGAGCCAGAGGAGATGTACGGGGCCCCTGCAGCTGGTAGTGGAGTTGGTGGCCTTACAACCAAGTGAGTGGCCAACAGCTCATGCTACGATGTCCAAAGTCAGGGTTGGGGAGAGATCCCCACATGCTGTGCACATGGGCCGCGTCTCACTGGCTGATGCATCCCAGTGTTGCACTCACCTACTAGCGTGACGTTGACTCCCCCTAAGCCGATGTGCAGGCCAATGTCAGCGTTCACCATGGTGCGGCTGAAGGATTTGTAGGAAGTGTTCGCTGTCACCTGGCCAGTCTCCCAGTCCCCGGTGAACTGCACAGCTGGGAGGGGAGAGGAATTGTGGGTGAAGTTAGTCAGGGGCTGGCACCAGGCGCTGCTGCCCTCATGATCACCAAGTGTGGGCAGAGTCTGGGTTTGTAGGGATGGACTCTGCGCAATCATCTGTTCAAAGACAGAGGCCAGCCAAGCTGCAAAAGGCCCTGACTGGCTTCTCACTACTGAAATAAGCTCTTTAGGCTCACACCTAGCCCAGTCTGGGATCCCTCCAGGCAGGACTGCCTGACTCTATGGCAAATGGAAGCAGAGAGGAGCCTTCACATCTTGGATCCAAAGGGTGACCTTGACTAGGGCATGTTCCAGCAGGACCTGGGAAGCCACTCACTGGCAGTGGTGCAAAGCAGTGGATGTGTGGCCTAGTGGATAGAGCACAGGCCTAGGAGCCCCAAACTGGGTGCTCAGCTGCCCTGTGCTGCCCCCCTTGTTTGCTGAGCTGCCCCCTTTTAAAACAAACCATTTATTCATCCTTGAACCTTTCAGATTTTCAAAGCTCTAAACATGGAGCCTGCACAGCCTCCCTGTCTCAGGCAGGTTCAGTCCACAGGGCCAGAATGCTCTTCCCCAACCCCTACCCCCAGGGGGAGACGCTCGGAGGTCTGGGAGTCTATGTGTGAAGAAGGAGTGGGGCAGAGGGGATGCATCAAATTGTTGCCTCTCCAGCCCATGAGGCATGTCTAGTTCATGCAACCTAAGACCCCTGGAGAACAGGCCTCAAAGGGGGCGATGGTGGGGCAGGCACAGACGACAGACCCTAGAGTTCTCAGCACCCCAGCTCCAATGACACTGCACTGCCAGGGAATGGGGGAACCAGAGCTGGGGTGGCCTGCAACAGGGGGCCTTCAGCAGCTGCCTGAGTTCCCTGCAAGGCTTAGGGGCTGAACCTCCTGCTTCTGCTGTGGAGGCACAAACCCAGACCTGTTCCTTTCACCCAGGGGGAGAATTCGGAGGAAATGCCCCCAGGGCAAACTGAGATCTTGCTGTAGACACACTGCAGTCCAGAAGGACTGGGGCTTGCAAAATGGTATGATCCCTGAGTACTCAGGACCCTCCCCCCCAGGATTTGCTGGGGGGTTCACAGAGCCAGAGTATCTATCTAGGGAATCCAAACTGGGCTTCCGGGTGGTGCCAGACAGAGAAATTCTTGGCTTCAGCTCTGAAAACGATTCATTATTCTTGTGTGCCCAAGCAGCACTTGGCCGTCTCGTTATGCTGAGAGCAGCATGTGGCGGCTCTCAAGTGCCTCAGGGAGGGTGGACTCATTCCCACAGAAGGGGATGGGGGCTGTGCCTGCTGCCTCTCACCCCTTCTCTGAGAGCCAGTCTTCTGCATTTCCTCAGAGCGCTCCCGTGTCACTTGGACTCAGGGAGCATCCTGCAAAAATGGCAGAAACTGATCCCTAGGGCTACTGGGTGCTGCCAGTTGTAACAACACTCAGCATCTCTCCAGCAGCTGCCTTCTAAGGGTCCCAGTGTGCTTTACAAACAGGGATTCAGCCACACTCAGCACCTCTGTGAGAGGGGCAAATACCATAGTATGTGCATGTATGTGTGCATGCACCACTGCCCTCTACTGGCTGGCACCAGAACTGTTCAGCTGTGCATCAGAGGCCTCCCTCCTGCTCACAGCCATTCTCCTGTAGATCACATAAGGGGCTGAGTGTTTTGGCACAGAGGGATTTGATTTCTGTTCCCTGAGAAGCTCTGAGTGGCCACAGGGAGCAGAATAGTGACAGTCACAGCATTCCTAGATGGCCATGCATTCATTAAAATACTATCAAGCCCATTATAGAGATGGGGAAACTGAGGCCCAGACAGGTTAAGTGACTTGTCCAGGTCACACAGGAAGATTGAGTCAGAGTTGGGAATAGAACCCAGATATCCTGTGCTCTAACCGCTAGTCCATGCTTCCTGTGCACACATCCAAAGTTTCCCTACCAGGAAGTGCCCCTCCTCTGGGAATACAGCCCCATGTGTCACTAGCTAGTTCGAGGGAGCACTTACCAACAATCACCACTCCAATGAAAAGGCTCAGGATAACCCGGAGTAGCCAATACAGCCTCTGTGAGGAGAGAGATGGAAGGGGGGTCAGCTGTAAGGAGTGGCCCAACAGGTCCTCAGTTCTCTGAGTCAGTGAATGTAACAAAACCACTTAAAAGGTGCAAAGCTAGTATGAGACTAAGTTCTCTGGGACAGGGAGAGAGGCTCTGCACATGTTGGTGCAGCACCTCGCACCAATCCTGATCAGGGCTTCTAGGCTCTACTGTAATAGAAATAAACAATAATATCATTGGACTTACAGAAAAACTGCGGGGGGAGGCCAGGACTTGAGTAGCAAGAGGTGCAGCCTATCAGAGGGGAAGGGCAAATACAGAGGTGGGGGAAGCCCAGAATTGGACTAGCAGGGGGCTGTGGGGTAGGGCTGTTTTGCCCTGGCAGAGTTGGGGGGCAGGGCTATAGTGCAGGACGGGCTGGGATGCCCTGGCAGAGCTCTGGGAGGTGTCAGGGCTATAATGCAGGACTAGCAGGGGGCTGTGGGGCAGGGCTGGGATGCCCCAGCAGAGCTCTGGGGGGTGCCAGGGCCTGCCTGGACTAGGTGTGGCAGGTCAGCGCTCTCGGTCTGTGGGGGAGCGACTGGCGGCTGGGGCACTCACCGCTCGGCCCCGGATCCCCGGCAGGATGAGCAGGAAGCTAAGCCCCAGGGATAGGAAGAGGGCGATGACGATGATGGAGCTGACATCGAAGGCGTAGGCCTTCCTCGGCTGCGGGTAGAAGGGGTAGACGCCGTCGAAGAGAGTCATCGTGCAGGGCTGGGGCTGGGCAGAGGGCAGCGAACCTGAGAGACAGAGAGAGACTTAGACGTGCCCAGAGCCGGGGTGTCTAAGCACCGCCTCGGGCCTGGGATCCCCCCGGGCCCTGTGGGAGGCTCTGGGCAGAGGGCTGGGATGGCCCCAGGACCATCGGCTGCATCTCCGTGCGGGGCTCGGGGGCGGCTGCCCGGCCCCGGCTTCCCAGCGCTGGGCTGGGCTGACCTCGCCTCCGAGTTCCCGAGCGGCGCCAGGACACGTGCCCGAGATGATGGAACGCGCCCGGGGCCAGAGGAAACGCGCCGGACAAAGGCTCCGCTAGTCAGAGGGCACCCACCCAGCGCCGCTCTGCTCCCCGCTGCTCAGCCGCCCCCTTCCCCTCGATCCCCGGACACTCAGGCAGCCAGTGCCGCCGCTCCGCGCTCGGCGGGGACTAGCTGGGACCTGCCTGGCGCCGCAGCAGCGGGAATCAGGGCACGTGTGTTTTGCGGTGCGCCTTGCACTGCACCCGAAGGAGCGAGCGAGCGATCTCCCGGGCGAGCAGGCGCTCAGACCCGCCGCAGGCTGCGCTCTGCATCTATAACGCTGGCTTTGTATTAGCTCCGTTTCCTGGCCCTGGGTCTCAAATGCCATTGGTGGGCTGGGCATCGCCACCAGCAGCAAATACCCCCCGTTCCAGCCTGGCAGAGCAGGAATCCTGTATGCGCGCCAAAGGGGTGCGAGGTGCTGCCCAAGGTCAAAGAGGGAGCAATTGGCAGAGTCAGGATTTGGCTCGGAGTTCCCAGCTCTAAGCAGTCCCCTCCTCCACCCAGGCTGGCTGGAGCACAGGTGTATTAGTTGGCATTTTCCAACGCTGCCTAGGAGATTTAGATACATATTTGCCATCAGTTTTCGTGGCAGCCGGGTCTGTTCTGTCCAGTTTGATTATCTCTTAAGATTATGTGATTTCTTTAGAAAACAGACAGATTTTAAAAGCGTTATTTCTATCTCATGCATAGTCCGGGCTGTTTGTCACTCTCCTCTTTCTCACAAATAGCTAAACTGATTTTGCTGAAACTTTCCAGCAAAAATCATTTCATCTTCCCGGGAAGACCCCGGAACAGTTCTGCCCCAAGGGGGAAAGTTTCCGAATATTCCAACTCACCGAAAATAGAAGGGGCAGAGCACAGGAACCTAAACTCAGTCGAATAAACAACCCACAATGACTCTGGCCTTTATAAAAAGGAATTTAGCGTTTTTACTATGCCCTAGATTGGCATCCCTCCCTGTGTTTATAAGGGTTTGTCTACACAGAGAAATTGACCGCAATAGCTACTGTGGAATAAGCTACGCCACAATAGCTCCCATGTAGAACCTCTCTTCCGGAGGAGAAATCACTTTATTCCAGAATAATTAACGCATTTCCAAAGCGGAGTAATTATTCGGGAATAAAAATCACATTTATTCCAGAGCAATTATTCCACAAGAGCTTTTCCGGTCAATTCCCCCGTGTAGACAAGTCCCGAGTTAGAACTTAGAACCCACCCGCGTTCTCAAGCAGGGACTCCAGTGGGGTAACTCGCAGGGTAAGTGTGAATTGGGGAATCGGGTTCTGGTAAAGCCGCTCAGGCAGCTCTGAGATGCTGAGAAAAACCCGATACGCCGATCAGACTGCATCAAACTTTGATAATTGAACGGCAGCCCGGAATTCCCTGGATCGCGCAGAAATGCCCCGCTCTGGGCAGGAATCTGCGCTGGACCCCACGCGCCGGCCCCAGCCTCATCATGCGAGGTAATTTTCTCCCTTCAAAAACCATCAGCCCCTGCCCAGTTGCCGAGATTTCCCCTGATAAAACTATTCGGCCGTTACAAGTCGCTGCATTTGGACTGAAAATGTCTCCTGATGAAAAAGGGTTTTTTTTATATATATATATTCCCCACAGGAAAATGTTGCTTTCTAATTTTTTAAATTATTATTTCTCAATGAGAAATTTTAAAGCCGAACAACCATTTTCATCTGGCTTCATTCCTGATTAAAAGTTCACTTTGAAAACGGAAAATTCGTTGAACTTTCAAAATTCTAGCCGGGGCGGAGTTCCCCCCCTCTGGCGCTGGATCCAGGATTTCTAGACCTGGGGGTTAGTTTTTCCTTTTTTTCTTTTTCTCCCCTGAAACTTTTCAGAAGGCTGGGGAAAATCGCAGAGGTGTAAAAAATGAAACTTGTGAACTCCTCGGCTCTGACAGCGTTCAAAGGGTGAAGGGGCTTTGAAAAGTTAAGAGTGAGAAGAAAAGAAAAGAAAAGAAAAGAAAAGAAAGCAAAGTTGGCTGTCACGGTTCATCCTACCCCATTCAGCGCCAAAAGGAATCGGGGGGGGGGGGGGGAGCAAGCGGGGAGGGGAATGAAAACCCAACCCCGGCATTTTGAGGTGAGGGGGTGTTGAAAACTGAATCGGAGCCAACATCTCGCTCCGAATCCCGCCGCGGGGACTGGCCGCTTTGTTTCCCAGCTCTCCTGCAAAAAGAGTCCTACGAAAACTCTCCCTTGGCAATTTCTGTGGGGGCTAGAAGCGGGTGCAGCTGGCTCTGGTGTGCCCCAGACGGGACAGACAAGTGATTAAATCCCACCCGGCCGCCAAGGGCTTCTCCAGGGATGGCCAATGCCCTGCCTGGGGGGGCCAGCCCGAACTTGGCTTCACGGCCCTTGCACCCACACGTCCCCTGGGAGCGGGTCATGTCCCCAGGGATCTTCACGCAGGGACACAGCCAGTCCCCACGGCCTGCACTGCGGCAGCCCGGGGTGTTTGGCTTCTCCCTTGCAGCCCGCTCCCGGCAGAAATACCCTGGCGGGGCCCGGGAGAGCATCTCCCTGCTGCCTGGAGCTCCAGCCCAGGATGGGCGCCTGCCCCTCGCTTACCTGTCCGGCAGGGCAGCGCTCAGGGTCCAGCAGTGCTGGCAGTAGCTCGCGGGCTGCTCTCTTATAGCCCGCCCGCTCCCCCCTCGGGGTGACCGCCCCACCCCGGGGTGCCCGCCACACTCCGGGGGCAGGTGTCTATGCAAATGAGGCAGCTGGGCCCCGCCCCCAGCGCTTCCTCCCCGGCGCGGGCGCCTCCCAACCCCACTCTGCCCAGAGCCGGCCAGGCAGGAGGCACCGGGGCGAGAGCGCTGCGCGGCACCGCACACAAGGCGCGCCCGCTGTCCAGGTAAGTGCTGCCCTCTTGGGGCCGGGGCCCTGGATCGGGAGGGGCAGCGGGATGCACCTGCTGAGGGTCTGACCGGGCGCTAGCGGCGCGGTGCTCACAGGACACCGCCAGGGGGCGCCGCGCCCCCGGTCCGTTGACACGTGGGAGCTGTGCCGGCGCCGGGCCGGCGGGGAGCCCAGCTGTGCGTAGCAGACGGTCCTGCTGCGGGGTGGCGTCCCTGGGGAGAGCCGGGCTGCGCCAGCCGCCCGCCGTCCTGGAGCCGGCCCGGCCAGGGCAGGTGGAGCCTGGCACAGCCGCTGCGCAGCCCCCCTCCCTGGCGCGGGTCGCTCTGCGCTTTGGAGGTGCCCAGCCCGAATGCGGAGCGCCAGGCACAGTCCCCCACCCACTCCCCGAGGCCGGGAGCCCTGGGCGGCGCGCGCCCCCACCCCCAATTAAATCTTGGCCACGGGGACGCTTCTTCCTCCCAGGCCGGTCCCTTGCTCAGGGCGCTGATGGAGGGGCTGGGCGGGAGGGTCTCTGCTCTGGGCAGGGGCTGAGTCCTCGGCTCTAGCCTCCCAGGGGAGCCGCGTGTGGGGCTGGCTGGCTCTGTATTTCCCTGGCCGAGGCCAGGACTCAGGGCAGAGGCCCCTCGGGACGGGAGCCTCCTTTCCCTGGCCCTTTGCGGGCCCCTGGCCTCCCCTGCACATCCTGTCCCCTTTGCTTCCGCCAGCTGCCCCCGGGCAGGGCTGTGCTGGGCGCCCCAGCTGCTGGCTGTGCCCTGGCCAGAGGGAGGCGGGGAGTCAGCTCAGGGCCCCAGCGCCTGTTCCCCGGGGCTCGCCAGGAGCCGGCTCTGCTTCTCGGATACCCAGTCCCTCCCCTTCCGCGCAGCTAGGCGGTCCGGGCCCAGGCGGTGGGAATCCGCCTCCTCGGCACGTAGAACCGCCCTGTGGGGCTCCCGAACCCCCGTTGGTTTAGTTCTCTTCATACTCCGGGGGTCCCAGACCCCTCCAGGCACAGGGACAGCAAGTCCTGCCCTGCCCTGAGACTGGGCGAAATCCCATCCACCCCATCCCCTGCCAGCCAGCCCTGAGCACGGTCTGGCCCCAGACGGATTGTCGCTCAGTCGGATCGACTGGGCGCTGCTAAACCCATTGGGGGAGCCGGGTCTTGGAAATGTAACTTGGGGGCTGAATGTGCTGCAAGGTTAAGAAGCGTAAAGCAGCCACAAGTCGCATTCTGCAGCGTTTAATCTTTTTAAGAAACCAGCTTTCCGGAGCTGTTCAATCCCCTGTGCTGCGCAGCTCTGCTTAACTGAGCATAAAGACTTTCTGGGGGTACTTGTGTGAGCAGCCCCCCGTCAGCCTCCCGGATTCCCACACAGCAGGGTGAGTGTTTGGGGGAGCTAGTTCCCCCCTTTTCAATACACAGCAGCTCAGCCGTGGAGGGAGCTTGTCCTTGCCAATTCCTCCTGGAAGCCCTTCTTTGGCACTGAGGGTTTGTTTGCATCACTCTTATCTGGAGTGCAGTTGCTGAAGTGTTTGCTAGAGCCCTGCGGTTTTGGGCTGAACGATTTTATGAAGGGCCTAGAGATATCAAGGGAACCAAGGAGTCCCATGCCCAGACTCCTAGCAGGAGTCAAGGACCATGGCTTGGCTCTGGCAGCACCAGGGTTCTGTGTTTTCATGGAGTGAGGAAGCTCAGAGCTAGAGTGGGGTGTGGGCAGAAGAGCAGGATCAAATCCCATTGCTGGACAGGGCAGAGCTGGCTTTTTGAATGTACCAGCAGGGATCTGAGGTACAGAGAGTGAGTGACCTTCCCCCCTGGGGCAGAACTGAGACTGTTTAGACCTACGTTAGTTATATCTAATTTGAATACTAATTCGAGTTCAGCAGTCACCATACTCACCAGCAACCGCACGCCATACAACATAAACACTAACCCAGGAACCTATCCTTGCAACAAAGCCCGATGCCAGCTCTGTCCACATATCTATTCAAGTGACACCATCATAGGACCTAATCACATCAGCCACGCCATCAGGGGCTCGTTCACCTGCACATCTACCAACGTGATATATGCCATCATGTGCCAGCAATGCCCCTCTGCCATGTACATTGGCCAAACCGGACAATCTCTATGCAAAAGAATAAATGGACACAGATCTGACATCAGGAATCATAACATTCAAAAACCAGTGGGAGAACACTTCAACCTCTCTAACCACTCAGACACAGACTTGAAGGTGGCAATTTTGCAACAAAAAGCTTAAAAAACAGACTCCACAGATAGACCGCTAAACTCGAATTAATATGCAAATTAGATACAATTAATGTAGGTTTAAACAGAGACTGGGAATGGTTGGGTCATTACACTAATTGAATCTATTTCCCTATGTTATGTTCTCACACCTTCTATGGGTAATCTCAATTATCACTTCAAAAGTTTTTTTCTCCTGCTGATGATAGCTCATCTCAATTGATTAGACTCTTCCTGTTGGTATGCGTACTTCCACCTTTTCATGTTCTCTGTATGTATAAATATCTCCTGTCTGTGTGTTCCATTCTATGCATCCGAAGAAGTGAGCTGTAGCCCACAAAAGCTTATGCTGAAATAAATTTGCTAGTCTCTAAGGTGCCACAAGTACTCCTGGTTTTTTTGCGGATACAGACTAACACGGCTGCTACTCTGAAACCTGTCATAAATCCATTAGTTGCTCATGTGCTATGGAGGACGGAGCATTGAACTTGGGTGTAGGAGATCTGGGCTCTATTCCTGACTTTGCCAATAACTTTCTGGGTACCCACAAACAAGTCACTTCCACTCGCTGTGCCTCAGTTTCCACATCTGTAAAATGTGGCTAACAATAACAACCTCTTTTATAAAGTCCTTTGAGATCTACTGATGAAAAGTGCTGTATAAGAGCTAAGTATTACCCTGGAAAGAATGAAAAACTCAATGAAGGCAAGTTGCTTGTTAGTGTCTCTAGCTATCCCTGAGGCATGTGCTCAGCTCTTCACATTTACGTACAGAGGTGAAGCATGTGACCTGAATGGAGAGTACATTGACTGATACCATGGTAGGAAGAGCACTGTATAAATGCCTTGGTGGTAAAGACTAGAGTCTCTCTCTCTCTTTGCAGAAATATATGACTGGACACTCCAGCTGTTGGCTATCTTCTAATAATTTTCCTTGCATAACATTCTATCTTTCTCTGCTGTTTATCTTCTATTTCTTTAAACTGGGCCAGGAGTGGAAATTTCCTGTTAATTTCATACCAGCCCAGGTCCTATTACAGTCTGGATTTGTGGTTTTCTGCTTGTGAGAAGTAGCCATTTGTGAGTGTCTCTTTCTACTGGTGCTTTGGATAATGCTGTAGTAAGGATTCACTGCACTAGTTGTATTTGAGCTATCTGAGTTCATGTTACACCCAGCTGGCAATTTTTTGTAAATTTGGTTGTAACTCTTTCCTCTAGAAACTACTCTGTCCACTGATAAATAGATATCCATATGCATACATAGCCATACTGCTTGCAACCATAAGGGGATGTCGCCATTCTGTTTTCAGTGTACTGTGCTTTTCAAGGTAGAGGAATCTTTCAGTAGCAGTTCAATCTTAAATCCATATGTCATAAAGATGTAAGTTTCTTTAAAAAGCTAATGAAGTGGTTGCTTGTAATAACACTTGATGATGTATGGATCTGAGATCAGCTGAGAGGAGATTTATACAGTATTATTTCTCATAAGTAAAGGAAGATTTGTTTACAGTGTATCAAACCGCCTGTAATGGCATCGTGTATTCAAAGGGCAACAAAAATAATGGGTTTTAGAGCAGTGGGTCTCAAACTTTTTTACTGGCGACCCCTTTCACATAGCAAGCCTCTGAGTGTGACCCCCCCTAATAAATTAAACACACTTTTTAATATATTTAACACTATTATAAATGCTGGAGGCAAGCGGGGATTGGGGTGGAGGTTGATAGCTTGCAACCCCCCATGTAATAATCTCGTGACTCCCTGAGTGGTCCTGACTCCCAGTTTGAGAACCTCTGTTTTAGAGTGTGTATCTCCTCTTGCACACAAACTGAGTGCCTGGAGATGGTTAGGTAGGCACAAATGCTAGCATTTAGATCTTAAACTACTGCATTGGAATTAGAGGTGCACATGCTAGCATTTGTACCTTCTGCTAATAATAGGAGATAAGTTCCAGGTATCATTAACTGCAGATGCAAAACTGAACCTATAATATTATGATCCAGGTTGAGGGGTTTCTAAAAATCAGGTGCAATACATGCGTTCCATTAGCCTCTATGTAAAACACATGATACACCTGAAATGTCACTTAGGCCTGGAATGTGGGAAAAGACGATTATGTAATCTGTGTCAGAAACGATGTCCAGAAAACGGTTTATCCAAACAATGTGACTTCTTGCCAAGGCAGTGCATTGAGGGGGTCCTTCCACAGAGCAGGTGAAAATAGCTTTGGAAACAGACCCACCATACTGCTATTTGCTGCAACCTCTTTCCCCCGCTGTGCAGACCTGCTGTTCAGAACTGTGCCTTATGGACAGGAACACTATAGAAATACATAGGCAAGATGCTTTTGCAGACTGCTGGTCTTCACCCTTAAGATTTCTGACTAGGAAGCAGAACAAGTGTTAACCTGGTAGGATGATTTCAAGTACTGACTCCAATCTAGCATGTTAGGGGAGCCACCTAAGCTAGCCAATGGGAGCTGCCAGCGAGAGGAGTGCATACTAAGTCCCGCCCCTGTCTCAGAGATAGGTACTTAAGTCTAGGCTGCAGGGAGGCATCCATTCCTCCTAGAGGTCCACGGTTGGGAAGCCCTTTGGAGTTAAGCACCCAAGGCATATTATGTGAGGAGGAGCATCTCTCTCATAACTTTTAGCCTAGTGGGTCAGTCACCCACCTGGGATGTGGGAGACCCCCCCAGTTCATGTCCCCCCTCTGCCTGATGGGGAGAAGGGATTTGAACAGGCATCTCACAGCTGAGTGCCCTAACCACTAGGTGATGGGATATTCTAACATGGGGCTGCCTCAGTCTCTCCATTCCCCTGTGGATAAATAATTCAAACTTTATTGGAGCCAGGGGACTGAATCCTGCGTCTCCCACGTCCTGTGTGCGTACTCTAACCAGCAAGCTACAGTGTCATTCTCTGGCCCCCTGCGCTCTGTGAGACACCAAGGCCTCCTGAGGTTTAGAAATTCTTTGTGGAGCTCCAATCCACCTGCTTTCCTCTCTGTTTTCAGAGGCATCAGTGGGAGGGTCTCCCAGGAAAAGTACAACCGTCATGGCCAGGACTAAGACTTGGATCCTGGCCTTGTATGGGTGGCTCCTCTCCGGGACGTGGAGTGCAGTGGGTAAGTACCATTACCTTGCTTCCACCCCCCCACCCCCATCTGTGGTTACTGACATATTGGAATGCCCCATGTTTTCTCACTTCTGTTTGGGCTTCTTTGATTAGAAAGAATCTACCGCCCAAGGCCACATCTCTTGGGGGAGGAGAGGTGCTGAGATAAGGGTGTGCCCTGGCATGTGACTGTGGGGTGGATGCCCTGGCTCCATTGTGTGCTGTGAATAGTACTGCATGGGCGTGCCTGCACAGTGATTGTCACTGGCATGCTGGTGTGTCCCACGCAGTGGGTGGGACACATTCGTATGGTCCCTGGGCTTTGATTGGTCAGTAATATTGTTTTGCTGTTCAGTTCACTCGCAGCCCTGGGGATTGGCTGGGACGCAGTCTGGCCCCTCACTCTGAGAGAGGTAAAAGTCCCGTGACACAGAAATCCAGCCCTTGTGTAGCAGGGGGAGTTGTCTTGCCCCACTGGGAAGCATGTTCTCCTTGCTGGCAGCGTGAAGTGCTGCCTTAGCGACCCTTTGGCCAGGGGGCGGCTCTAGGTAGTTTGCTGCCCCAAGCACAGCAGGCAGGCTGCCTTCGGCGGCTTGCCTGTGGCAGGTCCCTGGTTCCGCGGATTTGGCAGCAGCCTGTGGGAGGTCCGCCGAAGCCGTGGGACCAGCGGACCCTCCGCAGGCATGGGTCCGCTGGCAACCTGCCTGCCGCCCTCACAGCAACTGGCAGAGCGCCCCCCTCCCCCGTGGCTTGCCGCCCCAGGCACGCGCTTGGTGTGCTGGTGCCTGGAGCTGCCCCTGCCTTTGGCAGGCTGGGCTACCAGCACACCGATCCAGGGCCCCTCTCAATGTTTTGTTTAAAATCTCAGGAGACGCTGGTGTCAGTTTGCTCCAGCTGTGACTGTACAAACCAAACCTGCATCCTGTTCCCTGGGTTCAGTCCCCATCTCCCCTATAACAGCTGCCACCCCTACTTCATTCCATCCCTGGGTTTGGTGTCTTCACAGGTGCTCAAGAGAACGTTCACTGGGAAGTCCAGCGCTATGACGGCTGGTACAACAACCTCCTGTACCACAACCATGGCTCTGCAGGTGAGTGCGGGAGGCCAGCGCTGGCAGCAAGGCAGGGCCAGCGGCTTTGACATCTTCGGTCAGAGTAGATGTCCTGGCTTGTCCTGCCTCTGGGCAGAACTGTTGAATTGAAACTGGGGCCTGATGGGGACCAGGAGGCTAAAGCTCAGTCTAGACCTGCCTGAGCTGAAGATGGTGGCTTGGGGCAGCCAGAGGAGGTGTCAGAGGGGGGTTGCCTACCATTGGTTGCTCCTGGGTATCGCTCAGGGCTCTTGTTGGATCCCCAGGTCCTTTGAGGTGATTGTAATACAGCAGCGTATGGCTTCTGCCACCTGCGCTTGGCTGAGAGGTTGCAACCTTCACATTCAGATGCAGGTCCTGCTACTGTCATCCATACCTTAGTCACCTCCAGGGCAGGCAGTCCGCACTCCACTGGTCAGGGCCAAAGCCCCCCGAGTCTTACCATTGATTTCAGTGGGCTTTGATCAGGTCCTCAACAAGGCGGTGCCTTCAGGGAGGATTTTCAAAAGCATCTAAGGGAGTTAGGCACCCAGCTTCCACTGACATTCAGTAGGTGATAGGCACCAAACTCCCTTAGGTACCTAGCTTCCATGGACTTTCAATAGGTGCTGGCACCAAACTCCCTTAGGTACCTAGCTTCCATGGACTTTCAATAGGTGCTGGCACCAAACTCTCTTATGCATGTGGCTCCTTCTAACTTTCAAAGGGTGATGGCACCAAACTCCCTTAGGTGCTTTTAAAACCACCTACCTGTGATCCCTCCAGAAACTCAAGCTGGCGTAGCTTGCGGAACGTTGTTTATTTTGGCCTCGTCTCCGCTGGCGAGGGCTTGCTGCTAGTGTTGATCAGGAGAGCTGCACCAACAAACAAGAGCTTTTGCTAGGATAGTTTCTATCATTTCCCCAAACGAAATAACCTCTCCCAGAAAAAGGGCTTTTATGCAGGACAGCTGCATCGGCTTTGGCTTTTGTCAGTTACGGGGGTTTTCATGCTCCTGGCTGACGTGGATCTGCAGAGGAGAAATGTTTGTTCTCCTCTGACGTATCTGGTGTTGCCTGGTATCGGGGGTGCCAGGTTGGATGGTCTGTGTTGCTGGTAGTTGACGCTCGTAAAAACATCCCTTGTGCCCTGATGGAATGAGGAGATGCTGTGTGGATCTGATTGTGCAGAGAAGGAATGTGTCTAGTTGGATGTTTAACACACTGCAGCCCTGACAGTCCTTTATAAAGACACTAGGTTTTCTGGAAGGCAGGTTCCCAAACTCATTCTCTCCCCCGAGCCCAGATTTCCCAAGCCCTCTGGGCAGCCCCAAGGGCCCCCTTTCCCCATATGCTGCCAACAACCTTGGGATCCCATCTGTCCTGGGGATACTGGACACAGTGACATGCTGATGTTGTACCACCAGGTTCCAAGCTGCTGCGTCTCCTGCCAGCTAACTATGCCGATGGCGTGTACGAGCCCCTGCAGGAGCCGCACGTGCCCAACGCTCGCAGGCTCAGCAACGTGGCTGCGCGGGGGCCCTCCGGGCTGGCCTCCAGCAGGAACAGAACCGTGCTGGGTGTCTTCTTTGGTAAGAGGTGGCTGGCAGGGCACTGGGTACAGCCCTTGGGCTATTTCTTTACTCCCATCTTTGTGACCCCTCTTGCTCTTTCCCCTACAAAGCCCTTGGTTAGACAGATTCAAATCTATAACTTCCAAACCAAGACATCAGACCTTGTGGAGCCCTGGGGGTTAGGAACAGCCTGCGGGGCATGTCCCTCATCCATCTCAGAGGACATTCCTGTCGGTGGGGTCATGATCCGGGCTCCTCTCGCACCGGGGCCTGTGGCCATGCTCTGTGCACTGGTGACTTCCTCCATTTGTCTGAGTCATGTTTGGAGAATGTAATCCCCTGGGTATGTTCACCTAGGTTGAGCAAACAGGCAGCAGGTTTCCCAGAAGCCAAGGGCCCATCTCAGTGGAGGAGAAAGCACAAGAGGAAATGGGGTTCAGTTATTATTTCCTTTAGTCTCACTGATTCAAGAGGCAAAGCAAACACAAGCTCACCTGGGGCAGTCCCTCTAGCCTGGGGCAGTCCCTTTAGCCTGGGGCGATCAGCAGTGTCTCTGCTGTCTGCAAGAGGCATGAATCAATAGCCATTTCTGTCATACGCAGAACTTCCCCCATTCATTAGCCATGTTGCTGAGCATTTGTTCGATCGTCTGGGGAGTGGATCCCAGGAGGAGCCTGTCCCAGGAGAGCTCAGTGCTGGCTACTAGCAGAGACTTTGGCCAGGATTCTGTGCTATGTTCATTTTTATCTCAGAGATTTCAGTGGTAAAGGAGAACATCCTGACCCTCTCCTCTGATCACAGGTCAGAGAACCCAGCCAGAGAGTCCTGCATCCAGCCCATCTCTCCAGCTGAGCTAGAGGCTCTCTGAAGTGGGCAGGCGAGTTGTTATCCTAGCAAGACACAATCCTCAGGCTGAGGGCAGTTATGCAGTACGCAGGAGTGGGAGAACCCTGGAAGGTTTAGGGGACTGGTTGGATACGTCCTCAAAATTCCCCCCTTCCCCCGGGCCCTTTGCTCTGTTTTGGGCTAGAGATAGTGATGGTCAGTGCTTACACAAGGCTTCAGAAATTCCCCTCCCGAGTACTGCGCAGTTGGCAGCATTAAACGGCCTGTGAGATTTCCAGCCCTGCCTGCTGCTAGGCAGACTGGACTAGCCCACAAGTGGGTTGTGGTTCACAGGGTTGTGGCACCTCTGCCTCCAGCTCCAACCAACACCAGACAGCTCAAAGGCTCCCGACAAAGAAGGGTGTGAACCTCCGGCTCAGCGCCTGCCTGTAGGACAGACGCTTCCTCAGTCCTTGCTTGCTGTGCATCACTCGGCTTCTGGCAGGCAGTCGCCAGGCTTGGAGAATAGATCCCCCCAATCCCTCAAGGCAGTTCCAGGAATGAGGACAGGTCAGGCTGCATTTCCAGGAACAAGGACAAGTGAGGGAGCAGGTCAGGCTGATGAAAGGCAGCACCTACTGGGGATTTCTGAACAGCCACTGGATCAATCAGATTTAATCCCTGCTGACTATGGGACTCTGCATGAGCCATGTGTTCATCTGCCCAGCCCCACAGATGGGTAAAGCCCAGCACGCCTCACAATACTCTACCCCATAGACCCTCCCACCCAGGGATCTCAAAGCACTGTAGAGAGAGACAAGTATCATCACTCCCGTTTGCAGACGGGGAACGTAGGAACAGAGATGTCAAGTGACTTCCCCAAGGTCAGCCAGCAAGCCAGTGGCAAAGTCAGAGAGAGAATGTGGGTCATTGCCAACATGGTCATCTGGGTGCAGCCCCCCCCATTCGCATCTCAACTGACCCGCTCTGACTGAGCCGGAACAGCAGTCGTTACACAGGGCCTTGGAGAATTTGCCCAAATCTCGTTGAATGCTGTAATTTTTGGGGTGCAATTGACAACCCGCTCCCACCCAGCTGTCCCAGTCAGTGTCTCTGCTTGGGTTTCTCATAGGTTTCCATGTGCTCTCGGAGATCATGGCGGTGGAGAATCCCGGCTGCCCTGCTCAATTCATAAACATCCGCATCCCTGCGGGAGACCCCGTATTTGACCCTGACAATGCTGGAGATGTGGTCCTACCCTTCCAGCGCAGCAAGTGGGCTGTGGAGTCAGGGCAGAGCCCCAACAACCCCCGAGAACAGGTGAAGGGGCAGCATTTCCTTTTTTGTTTCCTTTTGGGTTGTACTTATTTCTTCCATTGGTTGTTTACAGGAGTATTTCGTAACTGGCTGGGCTGAGGCAGGGCATGTGTCAAAAGGTCTCTGGCACAGCGACATAAAGGTGCCTTATGAAATTAAGAGTACAAGAAAGCAATCTAGAGCAGAGAGCAGCGGCACCGTTCTCTCACATTCCAGTCACTGGCCCCACCTATTAATTACATTAATGCCCACAGTGACCTGAAAACAGCACAGTTCCCACTGGTCACCAGGCCAGGATGCAAGAGAGGAAACATTGCAGTGAAATGGACTAGACAGAACATGCATTGCTGAAAAAGGAGTGACCAAGATAAACAGCTTCTGATAGGAACGCTGCGCCCCTTTACAAGCATTAGCGAGCCAGGCTGCGCAAGCCCCCCTGCAAGGTGGGGAATTGCCATTTTACAGACAGGAGGCACACTCCCCTAGGTCACATTACCCCTAGAAGAGAGCTCAGATCTCCTAGCTTCTAGCCACTGGAGTGGACCATCCTTCCTTTCATCATCTAGCTTGTTCTCTGGCCCTTTGAGCTCTTAGCTGGACCCCTGCATCTCCAGCACTCAGTGCATATGGACCTGGGCCAGGAAGAAGAGAGACAGAGAGTCTCTCTTGTAGGATCTGGTTTATTTATACCCCTTGGCTCTTTCTGTGTGAAGCTTCAGATAGGCCAGGTGCCCTGACCCTCTGTCAGGCTTTCCCAATTAATTAATATCCAATTGTACGTGCCCAGGAGGCTCCCCTCAGTGCAGTGTGCAGAGACCACCACTTAAAGGCCTTTTCATTCTTGCTGACACTTAAGCAGCACTGCTTTGTTTGTGGACTGCAAACTGAATTGCTCTTTCACTAGTTTTAGGCCCTGGATTCCTGAAAGACACATCTGCTAACTTCAGTTTAAGGGGTTCATCCCAGCCCTCTTAGGGACACTGAGGAGCTCTCCCTGTATTCTCCCAGTATCACAGAGTTCCCATGTCATAGGAAATAACAGGAACCTGAAATTCCCCACTCACCCCCCAGCAGAGAGCTCCCGGCCTGGAACAGGGCTCCGTTGGATGGGTTGCATGAAGCATGGGGTACTGACTGCATTACAGCCCAGTGGAGAAAAGCTGGGGAATAGCATCTAATTTTTTTTGGTTAAAAAAAATCTGTGAAGACAGACAGTCTGCAGTACCTGACCCCACGTATAAAACCGCACAGAAATGGAGCATCCTGGCTGTTGGTGCAGCTAGGCAAAGTCACCATTCGGGGTCGTTTAGCAAAATATTTGTTCTTTACAAAAGAAAGCCCAACAATTTCTGCAGATTGACACAGAACTATCCACTTTATTGGCAAATCAAGTCACTTGAACCTTTCTAGGAGGCCAGAGTTGGGGAAAAACGTAATCACTTCAGGTGATAATGATTGAGAAAATTCTCTTGCTGCAGGAATTTCTATCGCTTTAGTCAAAATGCCCAAGGAAAATGTTAGCGATAGGAGCTGAAGTAACTCTGGTGTGTTAGAAATGGGTTATGAGCAGTATTATTTTAGGACTAATTTGATGAAATGCTTACACACACTTGAGTAACAAGCCTTTCTGTAATTGTGCTCCTATGTTGCGTGTGAATGGTAATAACAAGATATTCTAGGCAGTAAATTTTTTTTATCTTGGTGTAATAAACAATAGAATGTGTATGCTGTGCAAATGGGCAGTCACAGAGATTGCAAAAGGATAAATGCATTGTGGCACCCAAGTCTTGGTACGATGAAGAAACATCATGGGATCGAATGCATTTCCACACAACAGCATGTCTGGCTCAGTGTAACCTGGTCATATTCCGAAGTGTCAGGATATGGGAATATGTTGTACCATCACCACCAATACAACATCCAATAGTGGGCAGAGCTGGCTGAAAAATGAAAACACATTGCACATGTCATGTCATGTCACTGGTTTTCCAAATGGGTTGATATCATTTTTTTAAAAACCATCCACAGATTTTTTAAACTGTTTTTGAAAATCAAAATTTCCCATAATGAAGTTTTTCAGTTTTGAAATTGAAATTTTTTTTCAGAACTAAAAATGTTTATGTGCTTAAAAAAGTCCCACTGTGTACCTAATTTGGCCAGTCAGGATGGTCCATCCAGAAAACAAAAAGTCTGAAACTGAAACCTGATGAACACAATCGGACACAGCTCAAAAATAGAAAATCATGATGGAGCCTGATTAGCAGGTTACATTTTTAACTCAGTGTTTCCTAGAAAAATTTCAAAGCTTGAAACATTTTAAAGACACCAAAATGTTTGCAAGGAAATGTATATTTTCAAAAGAGGCCATTTTCCAATGGAAATTTTTGCCACGTGAAACGCGTGGCCCAGCTGTAGCAGAAAGAGACTTCACAAAGGAGCAGCAGGAGACATGGCTCTAGGAATGGATGAGCAGCAGCCAAACGGAGGGGGTCTGGTTAGAACCACCTTGCTGAGAACAGGTTTGCTGGGGAGGAGTCCAGGACTTCCTCCTTCCCTGCCTTATTCAGCCTGTGATTCAAGAGCTTCTGTTTCAGAATCTAAAGGAAAGCAGGAAATGAAAAATAATTTAAAAGAATGATAACGGAACTTCCTCCAGCCTCTGGGAAGGCCCCTTATCTGGAGGAAGGGTCACGGGGTTGGTAGTTTATCAACATTGGCAGGCCCATCCCTTTCTTGATGATTCTGGTGACTTCTGCTCCAGATTGATAAGAAGGTGGTAAGATTTCTGCTCCTTGTGGAATACGTGCTGTCCATCTCACCGTGTGTGTAGTGGGCCATCAATAGATACAAGCGCACAGAGGACCTGGGTTTTGGCTAAGCCCTGATTCTTCTCCGTCCCCATGCAGAGACCAGGAGGCAGCTGATCATTCTGCTCTGACCCCAGCCCTTGCTTCTCTCCTCAGATAAACATGGTGACAGGCTGGCTTGATGGAAGTGCCATTTATGGCCCTTCCCATTCCTGGAGTGATGCCTTGAGGAGTTTCTCTGGTGGGAAGCTGGCTTCTGAGACTAAAGAGAACTTCCCGAAGCAGACGGATGGAAGAAACTTCATGTGGAAGGCTCTGGACCCGTCCACAGGAAAGGGGGGCTCCGAAGGGATCTATGGTAAGGAAGCCTCATGTCCCAGTTTCCCACCTTTCAGCTTCCCTGGTGCATTTGCAAGGTTATTTCACACCCTACCCAGGCTGAAGTCTCCAACCCATCCTGGATCAGAATCAGGCCTAGAGGTGGCTGATTGCACTGGCTGCTTGAGAGAAATGCAGAAAAGCGGTTAAAACAGCTGGGCTTCCCCCAGCACTGAGTCGTCAGTCTCCCACCCGATTCCCCGAGCAAACCCACTGCTGGGTGCATCCAAGCAGAGCGTCACCTCAGCGCAGGGAGTGAGGGACTGGGTGGGTAGGCCAGATCCCCCTGCATCTAGGGAACCTGATGCCAAGCACTCGCCCTGGAAGGGGCAGCCCAGTGGAAATTCCCAGACAAAAAGCTGTTTGTTTCCTGGGTGTGGTGTGTGATTTGGAGCCAAGGTGCATTCATGCAGCACCCTGAAGAGAAACATCTCTTAGCACCTGGCAGGCTCCGGCAGCGAAGTGCTGGCCACTCCCTGCAGCCAGGTGCTGCCCCTACAGACCCAGGCAGCGCTGGTGGGTCACCTAAACTTTAAGGCCAGAGGGGACCCTCATGATCATCTAGTCTGAGCTGCTGCATGTCGCAGGCCACAGAGCCTCAACCACCCACTCGTGGCTGTACTAGACCCCTAACCTCTGGCTGAGTGACTCAAGTCCTCAAATCACAGTTTAAAGACTCACCCGTGTAATGTTCCTTCCCCAGCACAACCCTGAGTGAGGGAGGCAGTAATCAAAGAAGGCAGAATCCTGGTCAGATTCAGCACCATAAGGCCTGCCGGAGCTGGCCCTCTCCCTAGCCCTTATGGAGGGATTGCTTCAGGCCCAGGCTGCCCTGCAGCCCACGCAGCCCTGAGACAGTTATCGGGTGGTGCGTTGGGGCAGAACCTCTCTGCCAATGAGGGTCAGAACTCTGCCTGAAGCTGCTGAAGCTCCACCCACTCATTATAGCAAGTACATCATGTTAATTCCATCCTGACTAGCCGGATTGGCTACCCAGAGCGAGGGATCTAGGTCAGGGAGGCCCCTGGGGCAGCCAAGCTCAGAGAGGACGCGCCAGCGAAGGTTCCTGTTGGGATAATGTCGGTCAGGTCACAATAAAGTCAGTTCCCAGCAAGTGGGAAAGTTTTGGAACCACTCTGTGTTGGTGCCCAGCCAGGGAAGGAGGCAGGGACCCAGCCCGAGAGGGAGAGAAATGCCAAATCACGCAAGGGAGGTGACAGGAGCCCCTGTGTAAGCTGAAGATGCAATGTGAATTTGAGGTAGCCCTGCGTCAGCTCAGCACCCTGCGTCAGCTCCCAGCCCAGCCCAAACTATGCTGATAGAAACCCACTCTCCCCTTCTAATCTGAAATGATCTAGGCTGCAGTAATAAACTTGGTAATAATCCTGCTATGCTTTTAAAAAAATTCTTTATTTGGCCATCCTGTGCTCTCTGCCCCTTTACCTGATGCTAGGAAGAGCATCTCCAGTGCCAAAGCAGGGGGTGTGCTCATGCCATGCCACGCTGCGGCCGAGAGATGTTTTCTGACTGACAAAGTGTATTGCGCACCATAAAACTATCAAATACTTGATGTGCATCTGACAGCTTTGTTTGCTTTGTCTTTTACTTTTTCCATGAGGAAAGATTAAAAACAGTAGGAGAGAGAAATGTAACCTCTTTTCTTGGCCACACTTTGTACAGGTGTGTGAAAACACCGGGTAGCCATTTTCGGTGTTAAAGGACTTCCTTTATCAGGTTTAAATGTGCCGCTTTTTAAATTAATCTACTGCCTCCTTGTTTTTTTCTATTTCTCTATTGTGTTCCCTCTTACTCCTCTCCCCTCTGATATATAGAGAGAGGACTAGAAAATAGTTACTGACATCCTACAAGGACAAGGAAGGGCTCTTGTCTTCTCTTCTACCTTTCTTCTGTTCCCCACAGAATGGCCTCTGGCTGGCAGACTTGGACACTGACAATCCCCTACCCAATGCCGGCACACACAGCCCAACTGGAACCTCCCCTCTCCAATCTCTTCCCTCCCCATAGCACCAGGGAAGCCGCGTGTGGGAATCTAGCAGCAGGCTTCCTTTCTGTTCCACAGCAGCAACAGTCAGCTCTGTGGTGTATTGAAAACTGTCTTAAAAAACAAACTACTACTTTAAATTTCAAGGGGTTTCCTGGTTCTGCTCGCGGGACAGGGGGTCTGGAGGGATATGTGCAAGCTGGGTCTTTGGTACGCAGTCTGCAAAGAGCTGGCCTAGAGCAAGGGTTGTGCCTTGCTGCCTTAGAGAGCAGCATGCTCTGTCTCTCTCTGGATTTGGTTCTTGTGCAGTAGGGTTTTGGATTCTAAGAAATACAGTTGTGTTACGTGGCAACCTGCCAGCAAGAGTATTTTATGTTTTCTTCTAACTTCTGTGTGTGTTTGTCCTGCACTTCATGGGCTCCTTGATTGTTGTAGATTTTGGGAATGCCAGAGGGAACGAGAACCTTTTCCTGCAGGCCGAGAGCATCGCCTGGTTCCGCTACCACAATCACTGGGCCTTGAAGCTGGCCCAGGAGAACCCCAGCTGGTCGGATGAGGACGTGTTCCAGCACGCGCGCAAATGGGTTGTTGCCACCTACCAGGTGAGGGAGCTGGGAGCCCCGTGCAGAGGGGCCAGCACGAGGAGCCCCTGGAGTGATGACGGCTGGGGCCTCTGTCCTGAGCTCTGTGGGTGTTTGTGCTGATGCCATCTCCTCCTCTCCTCTGCAGAATATCGTGCTGTACGAGTGGCTGCCGACATTCCTACAGAAAAGCATCCCGTCGTACACAGGTGAGGGGGAAGGAAGCCTGGGGTGCAGGAGGCAAGCAGGAGGGTGGGGTGAGCAGCCTGGGGGGCTGTGGGAAGCAGTGGATGGATGGGGGAGCGAGGGGCCTGAGGGGGTCTGTGGGGAGCAGTGGGTGGATGGGGAGCGAGGGGCCCTGAGGGGGGCTGTGGGGAGCAGTGGGTGGATGGGGAGCGCGGGGCCCTGAGGGGGGCTGTGGGGTGCAGTGGATGGATGGGGAGCGAGGGGCCCTGAGAGGGCTCTTCACTCCCCCGCCAGGAGATGCAGCTCAGCAGCTGCTCTTCGTTGCAGGTTACAAGCAGCATGTGGATCCCAGCATCTCCACCGAGTTTCTGGCTGCCATGGGGCACTCCCTGGCGACCATGGTGCCCCCTGGAGTCTACAGGAGGTAGGGAGAGCTGTGTGGCAGGTGGGGGTGCCCATCAGCTGGGGCAGCAGTGCCAGGCGGGTGAGGTGGAGGCAGCAGTTGTGTCAGGCGCATTGGCGGCTGTGTGACGCAGGTCCGACTGCAGCAGGGAGAGCTGCTCTCCGCTCCTGGAGGGTGGCAGATCCACCCCAAACCCTGAAAGACACAAGCCTCCAAAGCGTCACCCAGCTCAGTGCTTTCCTGCCAGCTCCTAGCAGCAGGGCTGGCACCGCCGCCCTAACAAGCGTTCCTTTCAGAGCCTGGGGCCACGCAGGCTCCCTGCCCTGCTGCTTCTCCCTGCCAGCAGAGAATGTAGCACTGATCATGCCATGCGAAGGCCAGGGCGGCTGGAGCTCCCACCCAACTGTGTATGTACAGTAAGGATACAAAGATGCTGTCTACACTCAGGACTGTTTTCTGGGGGCTCAGACTCTAGCAAGCTGCAGAAAAGCCCCTCCCAGCCCCACTATTATCTCCGCCCAGAGGGGCTGCAGGCCTCACCCTTCTCCTCTGTTCCAGAAACAAGAACTGCAGTTTCCAGGAAGTGCTCAATCAAGACAACAGCAAGTCGCCGGCCTTCCGACTCTGCAACAGCTACTGGTGCAGAAAGGTACAGAGGGGCTGGGAAGGGCAGCGTCTCACCTGCGCCCTGGCCAAGGGCAGGGACTACTTGCATCGCGGGCCAAGTCTTGTCCCTGCTGCGCTGCTTGGCATTGCCCCAAAAGCAGGAGGGCAGGATTTAGGGAGCTGCTCCATGCTTTTGCACAGCAGGTTCTGGAAGTTCCAGGAGCCCCGCCCCGAAACTCTGCTGCACTGGCAGCAAAGACCCAGGATGCAGGCTAATCCTCCCCCCAGGCTGGTCGCTGTCTGCCAGTCAAGGGGCTCTGGAAGCTGCTGTTTAAAACACTATCCCCCCACCCCCGTTCCTTTATTTACCTTCCTGAGAGGTGGAATGCTAAGTCCTGGCCCAGCCACTCAAAGGGGGCAGGCAGGGAGGAGGAATCCCCAGGGTTCTCAGACTTTATTGGCAGCTCTAATGACGCAGGACAGCTCCTGGCACAGCCACGCAGCATGCCCAGGGCCCCCAGGCTTGCAGAGTTGGCCGCGGTCACAGCGAATGGGCTGGATTCAGGTCTCTGGTTCTGAATGCGCCTGCAATAGGCAATAGTAGAGCACTCAAGGGTTAGGAGGGCAGGGTCTTGGCGCAGTAGCGGTGGGCTGGATCGGCCTGCCGTGTAGCAGAGTTTGCGTTGTCAGGTTGTGAGGAGTGAGGGTTACCGACCATCCTGGGGATCAGAGCCTTGCTGGTCATCAGGGGGCCAAATGCACCATTCCAGTGATGGCAAGGCCCTTGCCAACCATATCCCATCACCAGAATGGCCTGGTGGGAATTCCACTGCACAGAGAGTGATGCGGGAAGGAGCCGGCAGGGAGCACTTGGCGAGCCGGCAGGGAGCTGCTGCTGGGGCCACCCCACCCACCTGCCCAGCGCTTTACTAATTCAGTCACTGTCCCGCCCTAGCTCACTGTGAACAGCCACGCGGGGCACTGCAGTTCCGAGGAGATAAAGCGGGGAGTTATCTCGTGGGCAGCGCCCCCCTGAGCATAATGGGGTCTATATCCATCCAGAAAGTCTGTTGGGTCAAAGTTTCTTTCCACCCCAAATCACGAGGAAAGTTGGAATATTGCGCTTGCTGCCGCCCAAAGAAATTCAAACGTTTTCCATTTGGAACGGTCGGGACTTTTCATTCCGAGCCAGCTCGATATTAACTGCGTCTGCCCATGCGGTGCCTCATGGGAGCTGGATTCATGTGCCTCTCACCCTCATTCTGCCCATGCGCTGGGCTTTCTCATCACACTCTGCCTCCCGGCACATGACTCCCATGATGCACCTTGCAGCTGGGTGAGAGGCGGGGTCATAGGGGAGAACCACGGCACGAGGTGCCTTCAGCAGATGCAGTTTCACGTTGAACAGACTTGAAACGAAATGCATCCGTGTGGTTGAATGCACCAAATGTTCTCATCTGGGTCGAATCAACTGCAGACGTGAGATTTTTGTTGAGATTTTCCCTAGAAAAAGTTGATACGTTTTGGGTCAATGAAAATTTTCCCACAGAAAATTGCTATTTTGTGGAAACTATTTTCCATTGAAAAACTGTTTCAGCAGAAAAGTCCCAACCAGCTTGACTCCTGAAAAGCTCCTTCTTGTTCTCTGATGCTGCTTCTGTTCCTCCGTCCCCATCCCTGGGGAGGCAGCTTCTGCAGACAGGAGACTCAGACAGGGCCAAGATAATGGATCTGTCCTATGGGAACCAGATCTGGAGATGGTTACTCACATGTGTATGGCAGCTGCATGGTGACGTGCTGCTCAGGGTCACAGGGAGACCAGGCACCTATGGGAACAGACAAAGCACAGGGTGCTACACCCTCCAGGGCTCCAAGGGACCTTCTGCCTTTCATTGACTGCTGATTTTCACCTGCTGTAACATTTTCACAAATAATGGCAAAAAAAAAAATAAATCATGTTTTTGATACTAATTGTAAAAATGTCCCTGAAACAGAACCCAACAGTTCTGCCGACCAGTGAAAACGGCAGTGCATGAGCCGGATAATTGGCATAATGAGCCTCAGGAGCCAGCCTTTTCCTGTCCTGGGCATTAACTGAACAATTCTCATTCAAGTCTAAGGCCAGATCTTCAGCTGGTGTAGATTTGGCATCAGTAGTGACTTCCGTCAGCTGAGGATCTAGCTTGATGCCTGCAGGACTGTGAAGGATTAAACAAAGACTGTGAATGGCTAGCCAACTACAAAAGCAGTTTCTCCTCCCTTGGTTTTTACACCTCAACTGCTAGAAGAGGGCTTCATCCTCCCTGACTGAACTAACCTCGTTATCTCTAGCCTGTTTCTTGCTTGCATATATATACCTGCCCCTGGAAATTTCCACTACATGCATCTGATGAAGTGGGTATTCACCCATGAGAGCTCATGCTCCAATACATCTGTTAGTCTATAAGGTGCCACAGGACTCTTTGCTGCTTTTACAGATCCAGACTAACACGGCTACCCCTCTGATATATTCCAGTTAGAGATCGGGCCCATGTTTCTCAGTGAGAGCGATCAACCTTTGGCACAAGCTATCAAGGGAACGGGTGGTGTTTCCATCTCGGGATGCCTTCACATCCAGCCTGGATGCCTTTCTGGGAGACATGCTTTAGTCAAACACAAGGGAGTGGCTCAATAAAGGGGTAACTGGGTAAAAGTCACTTGCCTGTGCTAGGTGGGAAGTCAGACTAGAAAATCTAATGGTCCCTTCTGGCCTTAAACTCTATGAATCAAGGTTCCTTTGGGTGCTGGATCAGGCAGGTGCGAACATCATGGGTCTCTCATAGGTTTGCACCATAATGACAGAGAATCTCTCTTTCATTTAGAACCCCAATGTCCGGACGGCGCAGGACGTGGACGACCTGCTGCTGGGGATGAGCTCCCAGATCGCAGAGCTGGAGGACAACGTGGTGGTGGAGGATCTCAGAGGTTGAGACGCTTTCTTGTTGCAGTTGTGCAGTTTGGCTGAATGTCTGTCTCTTTTGGCTGTTCAGGGGAGTCTCGTTGTCCCTGGGGCAATGAGGCACAGGGAGAGGATGTGGCTTGGCAGAGAGTCGGTGACAGAGTCAGGAATGGAACCCAGGAGTCCCGACACTCTCCTGTGCTAACCGCAGCTATGGCTGTGCCCAGCTGCTCTCTTTCCTGTAGCCTTTCCTAGCTAGTGCTGGGCAGGGATCTTCACTTTAAGATGAGTCCATGAGGGAAGGGGACTTGGTGAGGGGAGAGGCCAGCATGCAGCATTGTCCTCTCAGGCCCCCGCTTTCCTGCGAGGGGAAGGGTGATGGTTGGAGGTTGATTTTGCGTTACCGTGTCTTTAGCTACTCAATTTGTTCTCCCCAGATTACTGGTATGGGCCCCTGAAGTACTCTCGCACTGACTACGTGGCCAGCTACATCCAGCGGGGGCGAGACCTCGGTCTTTCCACCTATGCCAAGGCCAGGGAGCTCTTTGACTTAAAGCCTGCCGCGAACTGGTCACTTTTCGCCCATGTGGACAAAGAGGTCAGAAGCACCAAGATATTATTTAACCTCAGCGGCTTGTGTTAGCCTCCAACAACTACTACTGGGGCCTCATCTGCATGCAAAAGTCGTACGGCTTTAACTGTCCTGGTGCAGTCAAGGTGCTACGACACCCTAGTGTGGACCCAGTTACCCTGGTCTAAAGGGGTTTCTGTTGGGATAGTTATTCCTGAAGGGAAGGGGAGTGAGCCACAGCTCTCACCGACGTAGCTACACTAGCTCAAATGCGGTGTGTAAATCAGGCCTTGGTCTGGCTTTAAAACTGGCTAGAGAGAGATCACCACAGGAGGGGCTGGTTTCCTTGCTGCTGCCCTCAGAGCAGCACTGGGGCTTCAGGCATAGTGGCTGGTGCAGTTAGCTGCCCTGCCCTGCCCTGGTGGTGAGCTCTGTGCTGAGTTCCGTGCCTGGCGGCTGCCCACCCTCCCACATAGCTGTGTGTGCTCTACTCTTCCCTGGAGCCGCGGCTGCTCCCGGGTTGAGGATTGGAGCAGCCGGGGGGTTAGAGCAGTCACAGCTGTGAGCCAGGCTGATACAACTGAATCATCGGCCTACATCAGTGCAGTGCTTAGCCCCTTCCCCTCCCACTGACTTGCTATCTCTGGTCAGATCAGACCCTGAGCCTACGTCTGCACCTTAGTCATTTTAGATCTGATTTTGGTGAGTAACGAGGACCTTGTTGAGGAAATAGTTGTAGGGGACAACCTTGGCTCGAGTGATCATGAGCTAATTCGTTTCAAAATAAATGGAAGGATAAACAAAATTGCATCTGAGACTAAGGTTTACAATTTCAAAAGGGCTAACTTTACTAAATTAAGGCGACTAGTTAGGGAAGTGGATTGGACTAACATATTTAGGGATCTAAAGGCGGAAGACGCCTGGGGTTACTTCAGGTTGAAGTTGCAGGAGCTGTCAGAGGCCTGTATCCCGAGAAAGGGAAAACAGTTCGTAGGTAGCAGTTTTAGACCGAGCTGGATGAGCAAGCGTCTCAGAGGAGTGATTAAGAAAAAACAGAAAGCGTACAAGGAGTGGAAAATGGGAGGGATCAGCAAAGAAACCTACCTTATTGAGGTCAGAGGGTGTAGGGAAGCAGTGGGAAAGGCAAAGAGCCGGGTGGAGATGGACCTAGCGAAGGGGATTAAAACCAATAGCAAAAGGTTTTTTAGCCATATAAATAGGAAGAAAACCAAGAAGGAAGAAGTGGGACCGCTTAAAACTGTAAATGGAGTGGAGATTAGGGATAATCTTGGCATGGCACAATATCTAAACGAATATTTTGCCTCGGTCTTTAATGAGGCTAATGAAGGGCTAAAGAATAGTGGTAGAGGGACTGACGGGAATGAAGATATGGGGGTAGACATTATGGTATCTGAGGTAGAAGCCAAACTTGAACAGCTTAACGGAAGTAAATCTTCATCCTAGAATATTAAGGGAATTGGCGAGTGAAATTGCAAGGCCGTTAGCAATGATTTTTAATAAATCTCTAAACTCGGGGGTTGTACCGTTTGACTGGAGATTAGCTAATATAGTTCCTATATTCAAGAAGGGGAAAAAAAGTGACCCGGGTAACTACAGGCCTGTTAGTTTAACATCTGTAGTATGTAAAGTCATGGAAAAAAATTTAAAGGAGAGAGTGGTTACGGACCTTGAGGCCGATGGGAACTGGGACAAATTACAGCATGGTTTTACGAAAGGTAGATAGTGCCAAACCAACCTGATCTCCTTCTTTGAGAAAGTAACAGATTTTTTAGACAAGGGAAACGCGGTGGATCTAATATATCTTGATTTCAGTAAGGCGTTTGATACGGTACCGCATGAGGAATTACTGGTTAAATTGGAAAAGATGGGGATCAAAATGAAAATCCAGAGGTGGATAAGGAGCTGGTTAAAGGGGAGACTGCAGAGGGTCATATTGAAGGGTGATCTGTCGGGTTGGAGGGGGGTTACCAATGGAGTTCCTCAAGGTTCGGTTTTGGGTCCGATTTTATTTAATCTATTTATCGCTGACCTGGGAACCAGAAGTAGGAGTGGGCTGATAAAGTTTGCGGATGACACCAAGTTGGGAGGTATTGCCAATTCGGAAAAGGATCGGGATATCCTCCAGGGAGATTTGGATGACCTTGTAAACTGGAGTATTAGTAACAGGATGAAATTCAATAATGAGAAGTGTAAGGTTATGCATTTAGGGATGACTAACAAGAATTTTAGTTATAAGCTGGGGACGCACCAGTTGGAAGTAACAGAGGAGGAGAAGGACCTAGGAGTCCTGGTTGATCGTAGGATGACTATGAGTAGGCAATGTGATGTGGCCGTTAAAAAAGCTAATGCGGTCTTGGGATGCATTAGGCGAGGTATTTCTAGTAGAGATAAGGAGGTGCTAGTCCCGTTATATAAGGCGTTGGTGAGACCTCATTTGGAGTATTGTGTGCAGTTTTGGTCTCCCATGTTTAAGAAGGATGAATTCAAACTGGAACGGGTACAAAGAAGGGCCACTAGAATGATCCGAGGAATGGAAAGCCTGTCGTATGAAAGGAGACTTGAGGAGCTCGGTTTGTTTTCCTTAACCAAAAGAAGGATAAGAGGAGATATGATTGCACTCTTTAAATATATCAGAGGGATAAATACCAGGGAAGGAGAGGAATTATTTCAGCTCAGTGCTAATGTGGACACGAGGACAAACAGATATAAATTGTCAGTCAGGAAATTTAGGCTTGAAATTAGACGAAGGTTTCTAAGCATCAGAGGAGTGCAAATTCTGGAACAGCCTACCGAGGGAAACAGTGGGGGTGAAGGACCTCCATGACTTTAAGATTCAGCTGGATAAGTTTATGGAGGGGATGGTATGATAGGATAACAGGTTTAGTCAATAGGTCAATAACATGCCACACTGGTAATTAGTATAAAGGGTCAATGTTGGGATATTGTTAGCCTTTTCCAGAGGGTCTGGCTGGAGAGTCTTGCCCACATGCTTGGGGTTCAGCTGATCGCCATATTTGGGGTCGGGAAGGAATTTTCCTCCAGGGTAGATTGGCAGTGGCCCTGGAGGTTTTTTGCCTTCCTCCGAAGCATGGGGCAGGGGTCGCTTGCTGGTGGATTATCTGCTACTTGAAGTCTTTAAATCATGATTTGGAGCATTCAATAGCAGAGTCAAGGGAGTGAATTAGTTCAGGAGTGGGTGGATCGGTTTATGTGGCCTGCATCTTGCAGGAGGTCAGACTAGATGATCATAATGGTCCCTTCTGATCTTGAATTCTATGATTCTATGATTCTATGATAGTCTAGCTAGCGCAGCTACAGACAGCAGTGAAGATGGGATGGCTTTGTCCAGGCCAGCAACACATGCTCATACCCAGGGTCCCTGGTGGACTTGTACAACCTGCACTACAGCCCATGCCTCTGTGGTTTCACCGTTGTTTTTAGCCTGCTAGTGAGATTAAAGCTAGTGTGGGTAAATCTGCCTGAGCTGCTGCCACCACCACCCCTCTAACGGCAGTGTGGACATAGGCTTCGAGTGGTCAGTAGGAAGGGCAGAGAGTACTGGCCAGGTTCTCCCCAGTCCTCACTCCTACCTAGCTACAAGTATCATCAGGCCCCACACCCAGTTGCTGCAACGTCTCTCTGCCAGTGGCAAGATGCATGCTGGGAGATCCTTAATCTGATGGCAAATAATCAGGCCCCAGCTCCAGCAAGGATGGTACAGGAGGGTTGGAGTCTATGCGGTTTGGGGTAAAGGAGGCCACAGGGGACATTGATGAGGAGCTGACGGTGGAGGTGCCAGGCATGGATCACAGACCATTGGGAGTCAAGCACAATGGGAAGCACAGTGATACTCCTGCCAATGACTGAGCAGCTAGGCTTTCCTGTGCTCTCATTGGCAGAGCCCTGGGGGTTCTCTGGAGCAGCGAGCCAGGGCTTTCAGCACCTGCCCCTCCCACACCAGACGAGTCTTGAGATCTCTGGGAGGGGCAAGGAGCGGCAGAGGGGATCTATTGACCTTGGTCGGTCCTTCATTCCTTCTTTCCTTCCATTTCAGTGGGAAGGCTGTGGCACCCGTACAGGGTAATACACACAGCTGGCATTGTCACCATCCCACACCAGCCGGCTTTGCCATAAGACCCCCAAAGGGCTAATGAAACTTCTCAAGGCTTTTTGATACACTCACCCACTAGTGCATGGGGGGCACTGGGTATAATCAGCCCTTCCTGTTCTCCAGGTCCTTGGGAATGTATCTGCCTTATACGACAACGACATCTCCAAGCTGGAACTCCTGCCGGGGGGCATGCTGGAGAGCAACGGAGACCCTGGAGACCTCTTCAGTGCCATCATCTTGGACCAGTTTACGCGCCTGCGTGACGGGGACAGGTTTTGGTTCGAAAACACTAAGAACAGGTAAGTGGCTCTTCTGGCAGCATGCGTCATGGGTGGTCTCTGCATTGGCCGTTGTTCCCCCAGAGAACTGCCAGGATGGTGATGTGCAATTTAACATCCTGTAATGCACTGTAACTGGCCTGAGACTGGGGCCTGGAGCCCTACACAGTGGGAACCCATGGTGAGGCCCCAGAAGCACTTCAGGCCAGTGGAGAACGAGCTCAGACTTTCATGTGGCTGAAGAAAGCCATCCCAGCAGCGCCCTGGCAACCCATCAACAAGCTGCTGTGGAGCCTTGGTCTTCAATCCTCTTCCCCAGTTCCTGAGATGATGTGGGGTGGGTGTCAGAATCTGTGCTATACAATCCTGGCACTTTCCTGGGGCTGATCTGGGGCAGGGTGTAGGCTGGGGGCTCTGGGTCAGACATACTCTTGGGACTCTCCAGGTACTGATCTAGGGAGGGTGTGGGTTGGGGGTCACACACACTCCTGGTGTGGGCGGGGTTCTCTGAAGCCTACACTGGATTCCATTTTCTCTTTCTGCAGGTTATTCACAGATGATGAAATTAAAGAGATTAAAAAGACCACATTCCATGATGTCCTTCTTAATGTCACCTATGCGGATCTGAAAGATGTACCAATGCAGGTGTTTAACTGGAATGCTAGTGAGTGTAAGTATGCCCAGTGGTCTGTGATGGGATGTTAGATGGGTTGGGATCTGAATTACTACAGATAATTCTTTCCTGGGTGCTGGCTGGTGAGTCTTGCCCACCTGCTCAGGGTTTAACTGATCGCCATATTTGGGGTCGGGAAGGAATTTTCCTCCAGGGCAGAGTGGCAGAGGCTCTGGAGGTTTTTTGCCTTCCTCTGCAGCATGGGGCACGGGTCACTTTCTGGAGGATTCTCTGCAGCTTGAGGTCTTCAAACCGCAATTTGGGGACTTAGATAACTCAGACATAGGCTAGGGGTTTGTTATAGAAGTGGATGGGTGGGATTCTGTGGCCTGCATTGTGCAGGAGGTCAGACTAGATGATCATAATGGTCCCTTCTGACCTTAAAGTCTATGAGTCTATGAGTGTTTCCTTTCTGTGCTGCTGGGGCAATGACCCAGGGGAGCCAGGCTGCTATGTCCCTTCACCTTTCCCCATGGTCAGTCTTGAGCTATGCAGCCCGGCTGCACACAGCACCCTGCCCACCAGCTGAGAGGCTCTCTGCTCGAGCATCGTCCAGGTGACACTCCCTGCATGGCTGTCCTCTAATGCACCCCACTGCTCATGTGGACCGCGTGCCCATTAGCAGTTGGGTTGGGCAGCATAAACTGGGTACAGGTGTTGAATGAAAAGCTAAGGAGCTGGCCTGAATTGCCATGGTTTCTCATAGAACAGTGCCACTGAGAAGGTCTGGAGGCCAAGACTGATGGAACCCCCTTGCAATAAGCAAAGCCAACTCTGTTCATGTGGGAATGGCCCAGAGCTCACGCCCTGGCATGGCCATAAGTTGAGTCTGAGCTGGTAAAGCATTCTGGGTACCGGCACAGTGAAGCACACAGCTGACAGGCAGGAGCTCTAGAGGTCCCAGGCCAGCACCTATGGCTAACCCAGCATCCGTCGCTTTTCCTCACTTTCCATGTCATGCGCTCATCCCGTTACTGGCCTTGGCCTGAAGAAAGTAGGGCACGGTTTGTTTGTGAGTTGTGGCCAGTAACATCAGCAGTCATTTTGCTGCTGTGTTTTTGCCCCACCCTACCCTATAAAGTTATCCATTTACTGTGTGAACTTTTTTATTGCATTCTTCCAATCCCATTGCAAGAGGTTTATTGATTTCTGTTTAAAACACAAAAATCCTGCCAACTTGTAATTGCACCAAGAGTGATTTCCAGAATTGCAACACAACCCTGCTGTGCGGCGCTAAAGCCTGGCTGAGCACTGGGTCCGTAGTGCCGGTAACTCATAAGACATGGTAATTCCATTACTGCCCATTCCCAGGTCTCGTGGGAGAGTGGGTGCTGCAGAACGCTATTGTACAAATGACTTCTCAAGGAATCCAGAGCAGGCCAATTAAGTTAAATGGGTGCAGCAGCCAGGGGACTGGAACTCATGTAACTGACAGCAAGGATCTGGCCCCTAAAATTCTTAGTTGGAGTTAAATGTAGGGCCCAGAGCTTTTCCCCAAGACCTCCCAAGCTTTAGGGGAACCCTTCCAAACTCCAGAGAAGCCCTCTCATCATCCCATCGTGAGTGTGCTCCTAGACAGGCAAAGCAAGCGTGAGCTGGGTTGGCACCATGGCATTCAGACTATTTTCTCTCTGCCTACCAGCGGATCCATGTCCTCAGCCCCAGCAGTTGACTGTGGAAAAGCTGGCAAACTGCACGCCCCTGACAGTGCTGGACTATTTTGAAGGCAGCGGAGCTGGATTCGGGCTTATCCTCGTCGCCCTCTGCTGTTTTCCTTTAGGTTTGCACTGGTCTTTGCTTCCTTTGTTTATTTTACTCCTTGCTTAAATGTGGTTGTTGTGCCAAATCCCCCTGGGGGCTGAGCACCTGTGTCGCCATCTGGCATCAGCAGGAGTTGCATGCACTCAGCTGCCCTTGGGAATTGGCCCACTGCAGCTGTGTGCTGTCCCCTGCTCTGAAAAGGCCCAGTCCTGGCTGGAATGGAGTACCTCCGAGAGATGTTGAGCACTCTCAGCTCCCATCACAGTCACTGCGGAAGGAGGATGCTCAGCAGCCTGCAGGATGATAGTTCCTGCTGCACTTGACTGAGAGTCACTTCACCACGCCAAGGTCCCCTGTGATACTGGGGCCACGTGTAATGGGGAAACGTACCTTAGATGTTGGCTGGGTGGCATTTAGGGGTCTGTGCTTGATTGGAGGTCAGATTAGACAATCTGATAGTCCTGTCTTGATGAAGGTAGGACAAGAAGCAATGGGCATAGTCTGCATCAGGATAGATAGATTTTTGTTTGATGTTAGGAAAAAACTTTCTAGTTCTAGGGGGAGTTAAGCTCTGGAGCAGGGTACGAGGGAGGTTGTGGAATCTCCGTCCTTGGAGAGGAATCTCCGTCCTTTTAAGAATAGGTTGGACACACAGCTGCTAGGGCTGGTCTAGGTTTACTTGGTCCTGCAAGGGGCTGGACCAAATGACCTCTCAAGGTCCCTTCTAGCCTGACACAGCTATGGTTGTGTGACTCTCTGGTCCCAGCAGCAGCAGGAGCCTTTGGTGGGACATTAGCGATGCCGGAGATGGAGGCAGAGACACAAATTTCAGAGTAGCAGCCGTGTTAGTCTGTATCCGCAGAAGTAATAGGAGTACTTGTGACACCTGAGAGATACAAATGTGACTGGAACCCTTGATTAAATAAAGCCATTTGCAGTTGAAACGTGCCGTAGGAGGGAGGGGAACAATCCCACATTCCCTCCAGGCCCCAGTGGTAGATGGGAATCGTTGTAAGCCCTCGTGGGTGACCACTAGGGCTGAGCTGCCAGGAGGTGGGTGGTCCTGTGTCGCTCTGTTATCTCATTTCTCCCTTTCCTGCACATTTGTTCCCCCAGTGAGTTTATTTGTTGCCTGGATCGTCGCTACTTTCCGCAAGCGCGATTTCAAGAGGCTGCAGAGAAAAGCGAACCCCAGCATGAAGAGAGAGGTGTCGGGCGAAGGAGTGCAGGGTAAGGTGGGGACCTTCGGCTGGCTTGGGGGGCATGGTGGAACCCCTGTTTCACTGGCGTTGGGTGGTTCCTCCGTAGCCCAAGTCATGCATCCACCAAACCCCCTTTGCTGTCAGCATGGGTTACTGTCTAGGACAGTGCTGGCATGGAGCTGACACCCTTCTTCATGCAGCTCACCTTCAGCTGGGAGCTGGGAGGGAAACTCCGGTACAGGGCACTCGTGAGGGCAGTTGGCAGCTTCTGGGGCTGGCCCTAGAGCAAGCTGCTGGCATTTGATCTGGAAGCTGTGGGGCTTCTCTCTGGCATTGCCCAGTTAGAGTAAAATCTCCCTCTCCCGTTTGCATGAGTGAGCTCAGCTCTGACGCTCTGAGAGCCATGTGGATAGGATAAGGGAATTTTGCCCTCAGTGTTGCCTTGTGATTCAGTAGGAGATCTGGGTTACTGAATAATACGTATCCTCTATGAAATGAAGACCTCCAGCTCTATAATGTCCTTAAAAATTGAGCCTGGTGACCTGACCCTGATCTCCCTGGGACAGGTGTTAAGTAAATCAGGAGTAACTGTATTGAAGACAATGAAATTATACCAGACAGAACCAGTACAGTTCACCCTGCAATTTGGATAGACCGCTTGATCAGCAGAGGAATAAAGGGCTTCTGTTGCCCATCCCATGCAGGAGTAGATGTATTTGTAGGCCACTCTCCCAGTGAAGAAAGGTGTTTGTTAATACTCACATACAACCATTCTGACCCAACTCCCTGCTTTCTTTCCCGCCAGCCTTGGAGTGGCTAGGTCCCAAGACAGACAGCAATCTCATCTACCTTCAGCTTCATCCAGACAAGATTATCAAAGTGCTGGACAGCCGGCGAGCCGTGCTCCGCAGCATCAGTCTGAAAAACCAACAGCAGGTGGACATGGTCCTCTCCATCAACAAAGGGAACAAAGCTTTGCTCCTGAAGATTCCCAAAGAGTATGACCTGGTATGTAATGGGACACATGACATGTGCTTGGCGTTGCCTCTGAGCTTTCTTTCTGCCTGGCTGTGCCAATCACAAGGAATAAATTTCCTACCCTCCACCTCCTTTGGTGACGTGCTCTTGGGAGCCCAAAATAAATGCTTTGGCAGGGGTGGCTGGGTTTATTGCTGGGGTAGCCTTATACTGGGGATTCCAGGCCAGTGGATAATAACACCAATGCTTGTACTCATTCTGAAAAAGCCTTTTGCCCAGAGCTGTGAGGTCTAATAACTGAATTTCTAGTAAACATGACGCCTCAAGGCTCCAAAGCATGCATGCCCCACAGATGCACAAAAGAAATATCAGGGTTCTACTTAGTGCTGGTAAACTAATCAAACAGGTGGAAACTCCAGAGTCCATAGGAGGCATTTTTATCTCATGTGGTATTTTGGATCCTATATGTCCACTCTTTGGTATGTGCAGCATGAAACATGTTAATAGTGGCTATGCCTGCCTATCTAAATAACAACCAGAGCTCCATAGGAATGGCCCAGAGGTGTCTGATGGTCTGGCCTACACAGCGAATGCTTCAGGTGGGCCCCGTAGGTTCTGATCTTTAGTTACAAGAAGCTGTAGCCTTCTGTCAAACAATCCCCCTGGAAATAGAAATGTCACTGGTTGGGTGGGTCTTGCCGGTTGGAAGCAGGGCTCGTGTGCCTAGGCATAGAGAGAACATGAGAGGGAAGAGAAATGAGATCTTCAAGCAAGAGCCTGATTATCTGTGAGTGGTGTTGGGGCTGCTGCTGGGGTCTTGGCATTTTAGCCTGGTTTTAACATGCTAGTGGAGTGCCACTCCCAGCCCAGCTGAGAATGGCTCCAGCTCAATGGCTCATTCTTTGGGGGCTGCTCCTCCAGGTGTTGCTTTTTAATGGCGAGGCGGAGCGAAGTGACTTTGTCCGGAAGTTGACCGACTACTTGGAGAGGAACGGACTGTCTCTCAACGTGTCTGACCTGACAGAACGCAGCCTGCTGAAGAGGGCTGTGACCAAAGAGCAGAGGAAGCAGATCCTGGAGACTTTCTTCAGACATTTATTTGCCCAGGTATGTACCAAGCCCGCACATGGGTGTGGTGAGCACTCCGGTAAATGGAGGGCAGCTATTTATATTGACTAAGCATTAGGCACTACTGCTATTGTTGCACACAATAATAGGCAAACCACACACCAGGAACAAGCTGCCAATCTGCTTGACAGTAAAGAATCCCTGTTATTTACAGAGGACTGAGGAAATGGCGGTGCTGGGCCATTACCATTTAATACCGGGAAGAGGCTGTTGCATGACAGCATGATGAGTACACCGTACCAGTAAATGCCCTCCAGTGTGTATTGTAATAATAATGACCATCAGATGGGAGTCACAGGCGACTTTGCCAGAGCATCTGCTATTAAGCCTTGGCTAAGAGTTGGGGAGAGACCACCAGTGTTTGTATGGAATGGAAGGGGTGTGGGTTAGGGTGGTTCTGTTGTTTGAGTGCTGAATATGGGACTAACCCTCAGCCTGCCTCTCTCATTGCAGGTGCTGGACATTGATAAGTTGGATGCCGGAGACCTCAACTTTGAAATATCATTGACACCAAAAGAATCTCTCAAGTGTGAGCTGAGCCGGGCTGAGTTTGCAGAGTCGCTGGGACTCAAACCCCAGTCCATGTTTGTGGAGTCCATGTTTTCGCTTGCTGACAAAGATGGCAATGGATATCTCTCTTTCCGAGAGTTTCTGGACATCTTGGTGGTCTTCATGAAAGGTGAGACTTTGATAGAGGATTGAGAGTCACTGACTCACGTTGCTTCCTCCTTTGTCCACACTCTGCTCACCAGCCATCACAGCTCAGCTGAACCTTGGCATGGTCCATCTGTCAAATGAAACACAAAGTGAAGGTCCTGTCCCTGTGTAGTCACTGAAGTCCATTGGTGCCTCAGCCAAATTCCTTCAAGCTCAGAACACAGGCATGACCAAATCCCTCTCAATATGATGCGTGTAAGAGGTAGCTGACTGAGATCCTGATTCAGGCCAGCACATAACCACGTGTTTCAATTTAAATGTGTGCTCAATTGTTGTCCTGAACAGGAATGGATTTAGCACAGGATAACTGCTTTCCTAAATTGGGGTCCAAGTTTCTACCCTGGTTTCACTCAGGCAGAGAGTGACCTCTACCTGTTAATTAACAAGAATAACCAGAACAGCATTTCTCCTTCAGCTGCTAACGCAGAGAAGGCAATCTCTTCTCTTTGTCAATGCTGGTGGGCAAAGTTTGACTAGTTAGTTTCTGAAGCTACCATGAATAGGTATCACTCCACCTGTCAGGAGGCCAGTGATGTGACTCTCAAAATCTGTTTTTCTGATGCACTAGCATACAGGTAAAGCTACAGCAAACTCTGCAGCTGTCTTTTCAAGAGGTAGTGAGAGGGGGGCATCCCATGACCATTTCATACTATCATTGTATATACTGTCAGGCAATTTTTGAGGGTAGAATCATAGAATCATAGAATATCAAGGTTGGAAGGGACCTCAGGAGGTCATCTAGTCCAACCCCCTGCTCAAAGCAGGACCAATTCCCAACTAAATCATCCCAGCCAGGGCTTTGTCAAGCCTGACCTTAAAAACCTCTAAGGAAGGAGATTCCACCACCTCCCTAGGTAACCCACCCTCCTTCACCACCCTCCTAGTGAAAAAGTTTAATATCCAACCTAAACCTCCCCCACTGCAACTTGAGACCATTACTCCTTGTTCTGACATCAGGTACCTCTGAGAACAGTCTAGATCCAGCCTCTTTGGAACCCCCTTTCAGGTAGTTGAAAGCAGCTAATAAATCCCCCCTCATTCTTCTCTTCTGCAGACTAAACAATCCCAGTTCCCTCAGCCTCTCCTCCTAAGTCATGTGCTCCAGCCCCCTAATCATGTTTGTTGCCCTCCGCTGGACTCTTTCCAATTTTTCCACATCCTTTGTATAGTGTGGGGCCCAAAACTGGACACAGTACTCCAGATGAGGCCTCAACAATGTTGTTATCCTATCCTTACCCTCCAGCGTATCTACCACTCCTCCCAGTTTAGTGTCATCTGCAAATTTGCTGAGAGTGCAGTCCACGCCATCCTCCAGATCATTAATGGGTAGCTTCCTTGGGGGGAAGTTGGGTGGTGTTGCATTATATTGGGTGCATTTGGAAGCTTTATTAAGAGCTTGTCTACAGGGGGAAATTGACCAGAATAGCTATTGCAAAAAAGGCTATTCCCAGCAGCTATTCTAGAATAACTGCCTCTGTGGACACTCGGTTCCAAAATAAACGTGATTTTATTCCTGGCCACAGTACCAGACTCTGCCCCAATTTACCCCCAGGCTGGAGAGAAATGCACAACTGTAATACTTTAATTGAGACACTGGGAGGGAATAAGGAGGTGGGATATGGTAACTGACAGACTAGATAAGGTGATTGCCAGAAAATCTTTGCTCTGCACAGGTTAGGACAGGGATGGGCAAACTATGGCCCGCGGGCCAGATCCGGCCCTTCAGGGCTTTGGATCCGGCCCGCGGGATTACCCCTGGTGGTGCTGCGGGCCCAGCGCTGCTCTCAGAAGCAGCCCCCGGGCCGGGAGGCAAAGGGCTCCATGTGCGCATGCAGAGCCCTCTGCCCGCCCCCCCCAGGGGCCGCAGCACTTCCTGGAGTGGCATGGGGACAGGGCAGGCATGCAGGGAGCCTGCCCTGGCCCTGGTGTGCGCCACTGCCACCCCGGAGCCACTTTAGGTAAGCGGCACCGGGGTGGAGCTCAAACCCCTACTGCCCCCCACCCCCCAACTTCCTGCCCTAAGCCCTATGCCTGTACCTCACACCCCTCCTGCACCCAACTCACTGCCCTGAGCCCCTTTCTGCACTCCTGTGCATTCCAACCACCTGCCCTGAGCTCCCTGCTGCACCCTGCACCCCGTGCACCCCAACCCCCTGCCCTGAGCCCCATCCTGCACTCCGCACCCCTCCTGTACCCCAACCCCCTTCCCTGAGCCCCCTCTTACACTCCGCACCCCTTCTCTGCCCCAATCCCTTGTCCTGAGCCCCTTCCTCCACATCCGCACTCCACCCCCCCTGCCCCGGCCCTGCATACAATTTCCTCACCCAGATGTGGCCCTCGCCCCAAAAAGTTTGCCCACCCCTGGGTTAGGAGAATAATTCACAACAAATAATTTTGTTTGACAAATTATGCTTCTTTTTCTCTTTGCAAACTGTCTCCAGACAGGTAGCCAAGGTCTCAGACTTATTCATTAGTCAGAATCTCTGCAGATTTCCACAGCAACTCATCTTTGGTTGGGAGCTCATTAAGAAGGAGCTCGTTGGGAATATTCAAAATTTGTGCCCTGTTGGGTACTTAAGTAAACACAGGGGATTGTTTCTGGTCCCTGACATAACGAGTTATGTCCTTAACTAACACAAGTGTGAATTGTGACTTTCACACTCAAATATGTCATAAAGAATTTGTATTTGACGAACATTCAGTTATTCAATCTGTAAGATATTTCTCTTCATGCTGGTAAAGCTCGCGTGACAGCATTTAGAGAAATCAAACACAGGAGCAGCAAACGCAGCTGAAGCAAACTTGCTTACAAATTCCAAGTAACATTAGCAGTGTGCTGTTTTGCAGGAATTTCTCAGATGGAATGATGATTGTGTTACTGCAGGTCCCATAAGCCCCACCTCAGTCCTTGTAAAGTGCCTTGAGACCCTAATTTGCAAGGAACTACAGAAATAGGAAGTATTTCTTATTCCATCCATCTTCTTCCTTAACAGGGTCCCCAGAGGAGAAGTCAAAGCTGATGTTCACCATGTACGACGTTGACGGGAATGGCTTCCTCTCCAAGGAAGAGCTCTTCAGGATGCTGAGGTATTTCTCCTGTCCATGCTGCACTTGGATAGGCAGTCAGCATAAGCCTTCTCAAAAGTGGCTGCTCGTTTGAGGTGTTTCAACTTCTGGGGGTCCAGTGTGAAACCCCTTGGGTCCAGTACTTAGAGCTGAGAACCCCTGGATGTATCCTGATGCTCGGTTCAGTCTCATCTGAAGTGGCTCCAGTAATGGTGCTGCCACATCCCCTGCAGGGGTCTCTATAACCAGCGCCCCACCAGGGCTGCTAGCATATGCTGTTCACAGCCAGGCCTGTGTTTTTGTCAGGTGATTGCTCTGCAGCTCCCAGCTTTGTCCCTTTGCTCTAGGTCCTTCATCGAGATCTCCAACAACTGCCTCTCGGGTGATCAGATGGAGCAGGTGATTGAGTCCATGTTCCAAGCATCGGGCTTTCAGGATAAGCAGGAGCTGACGTGGGAGGATTTTCATTACATGTTGCGAGACCATGACAGCGAGCTGCGCTTCACCCAGCTCTGCATCAAAGGTCAGCATGGTGGGGCACAAAGAGCAAAGAAAGTCCAGGTGACCTTTCTGCTGCGCTCAGCTGGGCTGGGGGTGGCTGGCACTGGAGGGCAGAGCGAAGTCCTGTCTTTCCTCCAGCATCTCTTTTCCAGCCGCAACCCACAGAGGTGCCATTCGCTACAAGGTGGGGCGGGTTGCCTTCTGCTGCAGAGACTCTACATGCTGGCCCTTCTCTTGAGCAGAGCAGGCTGCCCGTTCCAGCAGAGCCCCTGCCAGCCAAGCAGAGAGCCCAGGGGCATGATTGGGGTGTTTCTGGAAGCGCTGTCTCCGTGTCACATGTTTGTCCTTTCTTCTTCCCATAGGAGTTCCTGATGTGTTCAGGCAAAACATGAGCAACCGCGTCTCCTTCATAAACCGGGCCAATACCAATGGGTAAGTTGAGCCCACTGGCCTGGGGCCTGCCCCTGGCTAGCAGGCAGTGTGCTGCTGCTGCTGCATTCTGTTTTCCCAACCCTTCTCCTCCCCACACGCACGCTCGGACTCGGCCGCTGCCCCAGCAGGATGAGGGGAGAGAGGGAAGGCAAGTGGCTGCTTCTGAAGCTCCAGCGTTTGTCTGGGAGCAGGCCAGCTGCAAGCCCAGTAAGGGAGAACACGGCCCCTCCTGTCTTTCCCCATGACTCCAGCCTCTGCTGGCTGCTGAGTTCACATGGTAGCTCGTCAAGAGCCGGATTTCACCTGAGAATTCTGGTACAGAACCCGCAGGCTTACACTGCATCATGGGAACGCACAGCCTTCTGGCCTGGGGAGTCTGGCTCCTTACGCTGCAGTATAAACATGCAATAACCCAGCCTGCCAGGCTCCCGCTGCATGAGAACCTGACATGCTCTGGCCTCCCTCAGCATGCCAGGCTGCTTTCAAAAGGCTCATTCCCTCACATCTGGCTCTGAGCTGTGCTACGGAGGTTATCCATAGAGGCATCTCTGGCATATAAATAGTTCCTTTGGCAGCACAATCCCAACCAGGGAGGAAGCCCCAGCTCGAAACCACGGCAGAGCTTGTGGAGTGCGAGAGGCCAGGGCTGGGGAAGAGGATGGGCAAGAAATGCATATGCCACCCCCTCTCCTTGGGCACTAGCCTGAGCCTCTGAGCCAGCTGGCTGAGGGGTCAGGCTCTGGCTCAGCTGTTTCCTGTTTGATGCCTGGCTAATGCAGCTGTTCTCTATGGACGGTGCCAGTAAAAAGGGCCCTGGAGCGTCATGTGTATTATGGCTGCACGACCCTGTATCAGATTGGCTTGGATTATAAAATAAAACACCAGTTAGAGCAGGAAGTGAAGAAGGAATCTGGATCCAGTTGAAACTTCAGGGGCCTGTTAGGGAGGAAGAAAGCAGCTGCCAGTTTTGGCATTTGGGTAAGATGGCAGCATGGCGTGAGCACCCCTGCCCTTCCCTGCATGCCACACACAGCTACCAAGCACCGGTTTCTGATGCCCTTCCCCAGGCTGAGCAGTACCTTACACCTGGGGTAGCCTCACTGATTTCAGTGGACCTGCACAAGGACAAGCGGCTGCGCTGTGGGTGTAAGGGTGTCAGACAACGGCCCATTGACTGCAGTGCGACTCCAGTCGGGTCAGTCGGGAAAGCAGCTGGTTTGTGAGGAACGTGTCCCTTTGGTTGAGCAGCTCCAAGCGAAGCTGGGCCTGGGGTCGGGGGCAGTTCTGAGCTAGGTCGGTCCCGAGCTCCCCTGGGTGGGGGACTTCCCGCACATCACCGCCCTGCTTTTGGGGGCCTCTGCTTAGGGTGACCGTATTTCCCAAAGGGGAAACTGGACAGTGCGTGGGGCTGGACCAAGCCGCTCACCCAAGCCCTGGCCCTCCTCTCCTCGCGGGGCTGGTGTCGCTGCTTGCCCGAGCTCTGCCTGCCTGCCTGCCTTCCCCGCCCCTCGCGAGGCTGGGGCTGGTGTCACTGCTCGCTCGAGCCTGCCTCTCCCCCAATCCTGTCTCTCCCCCTGCATGGGGCTGCCAAGAGGAAATGGGACAAATGCCCACGCTTGCCAAAGAAGTCTGGACGGTTGAGACAGAGCTTAAAAAAGGGACCGTTCCAACCAAAACGGGACGTATGGTCTCCCTACCTCTGCTTATTCACCCCAACTCTCCCCCCATGAGCGGGAGAGGGGCAAGGCCCAGACCTGCAGCTGTAGTGACACCACACATCACCCAGGGAAGGAACACGCCCTGCAGCAACATTGGAACTCCGGTAAGTTTACTGACCTACCCTTGGAGTTCCCGGCCTTCTGCCCTGCCCTTAATGCTGTCACTCAGGTTTCCCGTTACTGTAATTAATATCCTTTTATGGCTGCCCTTTAAAGCGTATCTTATCTGCCTCTATTTAAGTATCTGTTTCTTTGCTGTTATCAATCCCTGTATAACTCTGCCAGCTGGCATCACTGGACACACGTTTGCATTGTCTTACTACTCTCATTCATTGGCTGTATCACAGGAGTGAGCGGAGGCACCAGCCCAGCCAACACGCTAGCTGCTGCTCAGACACGTAGTGAAAGAGTCTCTGCCCCACGGAGCCTGTGCGCTCAGTGGCATTAAGGAACCGCGGGGTCCCTGTGGTTCCATGGCTGATCTAAGCCCTGCTCGCTTGCAGTCAGCTGGAGTTTTACGCTCCATCTGGTGGGGAGAGTGCTGCACTTGTTTAACCGGGAACTGACGACTGTTCTTTCTAGGGCAACACCTCGCCAGCCACATTTATACACCGAGGCCCAAAGGACAAAATATGAGCGGAGCAAAGTTCACCAGAAGATCCAGCAGTTCAAGCGTTTCATCGAGAATTACAGGCGTCACATTGCCTGCGTGGTTCTGTTCTCTGCCATCACTGCCGGCGTGTTTGCGGAGAGAGCATATTGTGAGTATTGTAGAGCGTCCCCTGCTGATGGGGCAGCCCAGAGTGCCACCATCCAGGGAGGAGAGAAGCAGGAACGTGTCCTTCTGGGGGGTGCGCCAGGAGCAGGGCTCTGCGTGCTAGGCCAGCCTGATGGGGTGATGGGTTGGGAAAGTGAGGGGAGTCCATGAACCAGTTACACACTCACACACTGACATCAGAACGACAAGGAGAATGGAGGTCCCCTGCCAGACTCTAGTGAGACTTGTCCCTGTCGCCCGCAGTGCAAAGGGGCCTGGCTCTGGCCATAAGCAGCCGGCGTGGCATTCTTTCCCCTGCCATAAAGCTAGCAGAGCTAGTTCCTGTACCTGCCGCCCCCACCTTGGCATGGAGGGGCATGCCAGGGGCAGATAGGGTGCATGGCAGAGCCCCCCTCCACTCCGCCAGTCCTCCCCTGGCATGGCGTTCCACTGGTATCCCATACAGCGGGGGTGTAAGTTCAGACAGGCCCCAGGCTGCTCTGCATTATGGGAGGGCTCAGGATGGAACTGGCACAGCCTGGCCCTCGGAATCAGAGAGCCATAACCAGCCTCCCGCTAGCCCACCCCTGCATTCCTGCTGCCCCTACCTTTGGAGAAATGAGCTGGTTTCTTGCCCCTCTATTAAGGAGACAGAGAGGGAGTGAGCTCCTCCCCACGCTCTCTTGTGCTCGCCCTGTGTGTAACCGCCCTGCCTTGTTTTGTCCCTAGACTATGCATTTGCATCGCCAGCAACAGGAATTGCAGACACCACCTACGTGGGCATCGTCATCTCCCGGGGGGCAGCAGCCAGCATCTCCTTCATGTACTCCTACATCCTGCTCACCATGTGCCGCAACCTCATCACCTTCCTGCGCGAAACCTTCCTCAACCGCTACATCCCCTTTGACGCCGCCGTGGACTTCCATCGCTGGCTCGCTATGGCGGCCCTGATCTTTTCAAGTGAGTTGGCTACATGGGGGCAGGGGTGGAATCCCCCTGGCCCTGATACTGACAGGGAATGGACATCCCCCAAAGCCAGCCGCTGTGTATCCTGCACAGCCAGAGTCGGACTCGGGCCGTGCTGTTCAGGACTGACCAGCCCCCTAGACACAGACAGAGATACGAGGGCAAAAATTGCGGTCCCCACTGTATTGCAAAGCACTCATTGGTTGTCTAGCTCCAGCCGTGTGTTTGAGTCTCTCAAGCACAGCTATATGATGGTGCATGACCATGTATTTGCTGTCTCTGTGTCCTGCAGTTCTCCACACCGGGGGCCATGTAGTGAATGTCTATATCTTCTCGGTCAGCCCACTCAGCATCCTGTCCTGCCTCTTCTCCAACGTCTTCATGGATGATGGGTGAGTGTGTTTTGGAGGCCTTGCCCTGGGCAAAGCACAACTGTTTGAGGAGCAGCTAGGTAAGACCATGGATGGAGGATAGTACGATGCAGAAGGCTTGAGAGATCTCGTCCAACCTGCCTGGGAGGTGATATCCTTGGGGAGACTGCAGTCTGTGGATGGCCACCATCCCCAAATGGCGATGTTAGAGGCCATTTGTGGAGTGGAAAGCCAGTGGGTGTTTGGTTTGTTCTGTGGAGAAGTTTGTGATCGGATGTCAGAGGGTTAAGTCACCTCTTTCTTCTCTAGGTCACAGCTGCCCCAGAAGTACTACTGGTGGTTCTTCGAGACCATCCCAGGTAAGGGTGACCATCCGTGCATGCCAGGCATTCGGGGGGAGGGGGAGTGTCTGCATAGCTCCCCCACCCACCGCCCTGGTGGTTCCAAGTGAGGGGTGGCTCTCTGCTTGGCACAGGCTATCCCGGTAACCCCTTGCCCCTCGTTCCTCAACCCTCTTTCTGGCAGGCATGACCGGGGTTCTGCTGTTGGTGATTCTGGCAGTGATGTACGTGTTCGCCTCCCACCACTTCCGGCGCATCAGCTTCCGGGGGTTCTGGATCACACACCACCTCTACGTGCTGCTCTACATCATGGTACGTGGATTGGGGTCCTGCGGCCCGGCTTCACTCTGCACTAATCCTAGCTGTTGGGCACGAGGCCTGTTTTGTCCCTGGTGCAGTGTGTTCCTCACAGCTGTTAGCAAGGAGCTGGAGGGACGTACAGGGAGTGGATGGGCTTCCCAACCAGTCTGACACCTCCGCAGATCCTGTGGGGGTGAGCACAGTGTGCAAACCTATACTCGATAGGTGTGAGTTCCTATTATCCTCCACTCACTGCAGGACCAGAGCCAGGCGGCAGAAGGGCTGCTGAGCAGATGGGAGGTGAATGTTTTGCGGACTAGTGAGGACTTGGAAGAATGAATGTCATTGGTAGCATAGAGAATATGCTTCAGTACAGGAGAGAGGTGCCAATCCACTCAGCACCCAGAGATTGTAGCATGGCACCATGAGCCACCAGGCTGCCCTGGTTAGAAAGCACGTGCAAGTGCTGGAACCTTGCAAACAGAGAGAGTGCACATGTGGCAGGCAATGGGTCCTAGTGGATAGAGCATGGGCCTGGGACTCAAGAAACCTGGGTTCTAGTCTGCACTCAGCCACTGGCCTGCTGGGTGACCTTTGGCAAGTCACCTCCCTGCTCTGTGTCTGTTTCCCCATCTGTAGAACGAGGCTGCAGAGAAGTAGGGATGATTATTGTCATAGCTAACAGCTGTTCAGGGCTCCTCTACCCTAGCCTTACTGCCCACTGGGTAGCTCTGCCATCGTGCCCCTCCATTTGGGGCATGTTAACATCGAGCAGTTTCCTGTGCTGAGTACTGCAATCATGGGTGTGCTTGGCACTGTGTTCCCAGGTCGTTATCCATGGCAGCTACGGCCTGGTCCAGCAGCCCCGCTTCCACATCTATTTCATCATCCCAGCTCTCATCTACGGGGCAGATAAGCTGATCAGCCTGAGCAGGAAGAAGGTGGAGATGAGTGTGCTGAAAGCTGAGCTCCTCCCATCAGGTACATTGGGGACGGCTCCCCGGGGGGTGCTAGCGTGTCAGGCAGCCTGCATGACCCTTTGCAGGCATGGGGGGTATATCCAGCTTTCTCAGAGATCTGGAGCCTTGGAGCTCTTAGTGTCCCTGGTTAGCCACCTCTGGCTGTCAGGGGCAGGCCTGTGCTGCCTTGACCCAGGCCTGTGTCCCTGGGTAGGTCCCTGCTGAAGTCTGAGGCCGTCGGACACGGTGGTGGCGCTGGAATGTATGGCACCACGCTGCTGCTGGAACAGGAGAGCCGGCTGCGCCCTGACGTTGGTGCACCTTCTAAGCGCTGCGAATGTGGTGACGCGCTGCCCTTCCCAGCGCCCCTGGCTGGCAGGGGAGGGCGTTACACCTGCCTCACGGGGTGGGAGCTGAGCCCCAGATACCTGCCTGACTAGGATCAAAGCTACCAATGGGAAAGACTTGCTAAAAAAGGAGAAACCAGGCCAAATCACCTATTAGAAACCTCCATCTCCTGGTCCCTGTTGGAGACCAAACCGTGCCCAGCGACAGGAGCAGACACAGGCTCACAAAGCTGCCAGGAGCCTTCCTCTGGCATCGCCCTCCAGGCAGCCTGCTCGGCTGCCCTGCCCCTGAGGGCTAAGCTCTTCTCTGCTGGGAGCGCCACACCACTTTTCACCACCACCCAGCCGGACTCTCCCTGCACCCAGTCTCAGCCCTCCCCTGCTGTCCCGCTCCCGCCCGGGGCCTGGCGGCATGGTGAGCGTTGGAGCATCTGTTCTGTGCATGTGCAGCTCCCACCCAGGAAGGAGCCATGTGCAGCACCCACCCAGGAAGGAGCCATGTGCAGCACCCACCCAGGAAGGAGCCATGTGCAGCTCCCACCCAGGAAGGAGCCATGTGCAGCAGCCCCACAGCTCAGACCAGTGGGAAGTTGATTTTACAGAGCAGGCAGCTGTTCTCTTAAGAAAGATGCTAAGGAAACCTTTGCCCTTCTCTTAGGTGTTACTTATCTCAAGTTCCAGCGGCCGCAGGATTTTGAGTACAAGTCTGGGCAGTGGGTGCGAATTGCCTGCCTGTCGCTGGGGACAAATGAATACCACCCCTTCACCCTGACCTCTGCACCCCATGAGGATGCACTGAGCCTGCATATCCGAGCTGCAGGCCCCTGGACCACCCGGCTGCGGGAGCTGTACTCCCCTGAGACTGTGGCTGAAATCGGCAGATATCCCAAGGTACAGCCAGGCGTTTCCTCACCTGTGAGTCTGGGGATGGGCGAAAAAGCCACATCTCTGGAGAGTGGAGTCCTCTGAGCACTATAGAGCCCCAGCACTCGCTGTCTGGGTGGGCGGGGAGGGGAGGGGAGAGCTCAGGCTCCTGAGATCTAAGCCAGGATTCTTTGGAGCCACAAGTCCCTCTCCTGGCTGGCTGGCTGGCTGACCCAGTCCTTCATCCTACCCCAGCCGGTGCATTGGTTTCTATTACCACTGGCTGTGTGTGGGATGGTCCAAGGAAACGTAGCCAGCCTGGCTTCTGTCTGCCCCAAGTGGGCATCAGAGATCTCTGGGCACTGCTTGTAAAATGTCCTTTTCCTTCACCCTGGGGTGCTCTGCTACCTGGGTCTGCTCCCTGAGACAGCAGTGCGGGCAGGGCAGCGTTGCTAACTGCTGGCTCCTTTCCAGCTCTATCTGGACGGGCCGTTCGGCGAGGGCCACCAGGAGTGGAACAAGTTTGAAGTCTCTGTGCTGGTGGGAGGAGGCATTGGGGTGACTCCTTTTGCCTCTATCCTCAAAGACCTGGTCTTCAAGTCCTCGGTCAGCTCCAAGATGCCGTGCAAGAAGGTGAGAGCCCACAGAGTGCGAGGGACTGGGCCCCTCCTCTCACTGCCCTGGTTACATGGGAGGAACCTCTGACAACGACAGCTCTCAGACAGCTGCAGCGTGATGTCCCCTGGCCCTGCGCATGTCTCTGGGACCCAAGCCATTCCCTTGGAGGCTCTGAAACGCTCACTGTCCAGCGCCGTGAGGACTGCCCAGCACTCTCAGTGCGCCCCCTCTGGGCTGCCACCTATCACCTCCCTTAGCGCAGAAATTTTACATTTCATGGCCAATCCCAGTGGGACCAGCTATGGAGGGTCCCCACGGTGGGGCCAGCTGTGGGGACCTGGGGAACGGGGGCTGGCTGCAGGGGATTCCCTGGAGTGGGGGCTTGCTGCAGGAGACCCCCCGGAGTGGGGGCTGGCTTGGGGTCACTAGGGCCCTGTTGGTGAGCCGCTCTCTGTGTGCTCTCAGATCTATTTCATCTGGGTGACACGGACCCAGCGGCAGTTCGAGTGGCTGGCTGACATCATCCGCGAGGTGGAGGAGAACGACCAGCACGACCTGGTGTCTGTGCACATCTACATCACCCAGCTGGCTGAGAAGTTCGACCTGCGCACCACCATGCTGGTGAGTGCCCTGCACCAGGGCTGCTGCTCTGTGCCACGGGGAGGTCTGGATATGGGAAAGGGCAGGGCCAATTTCACCTCTGCCAAGGCTGGGCTGGGGGCACAACCCAACTAAGAGAGAGCACAAGGTGATTAACCATTGTCCCAGTGCCACTCTGGGCTGGGCGCCCCTCCTCTGTGGTGGGGCAGCCCCCCCGTGCCATGTCCCTGAGTCCAGTGCTGTGTCCCTGCCCCCCGTGCCGTGTCCCTGGTCCCAGTGCTGCTGTGCGTTGGTTCGGCCCCTCTGGGCCACGTTAGAGCAGAGAGGCCCTGCCCCTGCCCTCTCCCCTCCCTGACCCATGGCGCCTTTCTCCTTTCAGTACATCTGCGAGCGGCACTTCCAGAAGGTGCTGAACCGGAGCCTGTTCACAGGGCTGCGCTCTATCACGCACTTCGGGCGGCCCCCCTTCGTGCCCTTCTTCAAGTCCCTGCAGGAGGTGCATCCCCAGGTCAGTGCCGGCCGGTCCTCGCCCTCACCGATCTCTGCCAAGCAAGGGGTGTAGGAGCTGGCAGCTGAGCAGTGTGCCAGGGGGCACCCGGGGAACCCTGTGTTCAGCATTGGGAGCTCCAGAGGGCCAGGAGGAAACATTCCCAAATAGCCAAAGGGTGGGGCTGGGCCAGTGATTGCCCTGAAGCCGGTGATTGCCTCCCAAGGGGGGGAGAGGTGTCTGCCAGTCCCACCTACAGGGAAAATGGCAGCCTCACGCCAGCTGGCCCGGGCTGATCCTGCCACTGGCCCATGGTCCCTCCTGACCATTCCTGTCGGGCGGACCCCAGTCCTGGCACCAAAGGGCTACAAAAGTCTCTGAGCCCTGCCCCTGCAAAGCAAGAGCCCAAAGCCTTTGGAACACAGGCTTGGCAGCCTGGCACCCAGCCAGGAATCCCCAAAGCGCCTGGGGCTGATGGAGGCCAGCTGGCTGGACGTGAGTTTGCACCGTGCCATAGCAGTGAAAGACCAACATGGTCGAGGGCTGCACGCACAGTGTCCTCTCGCCTTGGGGCAGAGACCGTGCACACCCCCTCGCTGGGAAGGTACCGACAAACTCGGCCACGCTCACAGCAGAGCCATGAAGATGCCTGGGGAGGGATTGATGGGTGAGGGAGGCTGAGAAGAGCCAGCTCTGCCATGCTCTGCAAAGGGAGACAAGCCACCGCCTGCATGTGTGCGAACACGGGGCGGGATGTCGGAAGCCCGACTAGAAGCAGTGGGATGAAATTAACTGATGTGTCTTGTGGCTGACCAGCAGAAAGGTGGAGGGATGTGCCCAGCTGGGGGAGCCCCATTGCTTGGGGATTGTGAAAACTAGGCAAAAACAGTAGCAAATGCCCCAAAGGGAACAGTCCCACCCTGAGGGGGATGGGACCTGGTACTGCCCAGTGCACTGCTGATGGGAGAGGGCGTGGCTGCAGCAAGCCTCCTGGCGCTGCCAGCGGCTGAAACTCCAGCTGGGGTGTTTGAGACGCTCCAGGAAAGAGGCTCATTGTGAACAGAGAAACAAACGCGGCTTTTGTTTCCCCCATCCTGCCGGGGAGGTCGCGGCTGTTCCTAAAGGGAGGTCTCCTTGGGGGGCGTTCATGCAAGGTGCAGACCAAGCAGGTACAAGTGCACTGGGCTGACGGCGGTGTGGCCTGAGGGCAGAGCCTGCCCATAGCATGTGTACACAGGGGTTCAGTTCCTGGACTCAAACCAGGGAGGTGTGAGCTAGGTGGCCCCAGCATCCCGTGCACAGCAGGTGCTGAGCCACCCACCCCTCCTGCTGGTGGGAGGAAACCAGAGCTGGCACTTGAGGGCAGCAGGGTGAACTGCTCTGAGCTTCTGGCAGAACTGAGACTGCTGGTGTGACGAGCCAGGCCAGTGCAGGGGGCTGGCTGGGGGAGCCCCTTGCTCTCCATGGCTCTGTTACTTGACGCCCCTGCCTTTTTCCTGCGTCCCCAGGTGTGGAAGATCGGCGTGTTCAGCTGCGGCCCCCCGGGGATGACCAAGAATGTGGAGCAAGCCTGTCAGCAGATCAACAAACTGGACCAGACGTACTTTGTGCATCACTATGAGAACTTCTAACCCCCCCACCCCCACAGACACACAGCCCTGCCCCGGCGTGAGCGCTGCTCCCTGGGTTGCCGTGGGGCCAGCTGCTCTGTGAACTAGGCGCTTCCAGAGTCCTGGGAAAGGTTCCCTGCCACTTTTCAGACAGGAGCTGCTGGGTGTCCATGGCACATCCCCCACACAGCCTCACGGAGATGCCCTCCTGGAGCCGCACTGTCCCAGGAGGGAATTGCAAGGGGGCTGGGGATCTGCGCGGCATTGGCAGCAGGTTCCTGGAAATCACTGCCCAGCAGGGAGCGGCTTGGCCTGTGATTTATGGAAACCCCAGCAGCAGCATAGCCAGCCAGCCAACGCTGCTCTCCCATCCTGTGGGGACGCACCAGGTCCTGGCATGCGTGTCTTGCACCGTTCCGTTAAGGCTTCCTTTTGTGTGAGTCTGACCTTAGGAACCGATGAAAAGGGGCTTTGATTGGGACTGTGTCAGCCTCTGTACTAGCATCCGGCAGCTCCTTGCTGTGTCACGGAGGCCCTGAAACAAGGGGCTTCTGTTCCAGGGTAGCATCACTGGAATGCAGTCCTCCTGGATTTCTGACCTACTTCCCTGTCGCCAGCTCCCCGGAGCAGGTGTGTGCATGTGTGAGAGAGAGACCTCCGCCACTCAGCTGTGCTCCAGAGCAGTGGCTGGAATTTTACAGCGAGACACTGGCATTAAGCAACTGAAATGCAAATCTTACCGAACGTAAAGACTTCAGATAAAAGAGCCCTTGGGCGCAGTCCTGTCCCACTGATTTTAATGGCAAAGCTGCCATTGACTTCACTAGGGCCAGAGTTCTAGGTTGCACTCAAAGAACAATCCAATGCGGAGAAATTGACTCTCTGTGACCCCAAGCAGCTCTGCGGGTGGGCGGGCAGAGGGAGAGGAAGCAGAACGCCTGGGAGGACTTGGGGCAATGTGTTTTTGGGGGTGTCATGTGGCCCTCGCCTGCCCTAGCACAGCCCTCAGAGGAGCTCAGCACCAGCATTTTCATGTCCAGGGAGTGTGGCCCGAAGCAGTGTGGTGTGCTAGGGTGTGTGGAAAGGGGAAACCAACAGACCCACACCAGATTGCTTTGGGCAAGGAGGGTGTCTGCACAACTCCAGCTGAAGAGGAATCTTCAGCTAAGGGACCTTAGGAGGCTTTTCAGCTTGGCAGACAGCAGTACAAAGAGCACCGGGATGCTTGCAAGTAAATCCAGGACAGAGCTGGTTGCTGGGGCCCCCTGAAAGGGCTTCTGGGTGGGCCTGAGCCATTGGAATAGAGTGAAAAGGGGGTTTGTTCCACGGGGCTGGCGTGGAATGTAAGTGGTGCCTAGAGCTTGTGCTGTGCTCCTGCAGGTACGAACGGTTCTCCTCTCTGCTGATGACCGTAGCCATCCGCATAACGCAGCCCGTTTCCTGCTCCTACGAGGGCTGAGTTGCCATTTGCTTTCCCATTCAAACCCATTTCCACCATTTGCCCAGCTCTCGCCTGCTCGCACTACAACACAGAGATATGTGGCTCCCTTGTTTGGCCACTCAGGTGTGCATTGTATTGGAGCAAGTGCCTGCATTAAAGCAGTGCTTGCTGGCTGCTACCAAAAGAAACTATTCATTCATTGCACTTGCTGCTGCTGTTAAAGTCCGACCCATTTTGTCTGTGTTTGGTCCCTTTACGTATTTAATGGCTATGCCCATAGCTCTTATTTTTGTTGGCATATCACCAAAAAGCCCGGTGTAATTTGCTAGCTGACTATTCACGCCTCTTGTAAGAAAGGCAATAATGATTACTGCAAACTGTCCCAGTATTAAAATACCCTTTTCGTGAATTGTAAATGTTAAGCTTCATGTTTCAGAACCATAGCTGGAAAGTGAAATCATTAATCTAGATGAGCTGTGAATGTGTAAATTCAAATGACTGATTTTAAGGCACTTCCAAAATAAAACTGGTTAAATATGGATTCTCTTGTCTTTGGTAATTATTGGGGTTTGTTATTTGATATGTAGCAATAATCCCTTCTTATCGGGGGTCACCAAATGAAATTAATAGGTAGCAGGTTTAAAACACACAAAAGGAAGTATTTCTTCACACAATGCACAGTCAACCTGTGGAACTCCTTGCCAGAGGATGTTGTGAAGGCCAAAACTATAACAAGATGCAAAAATGATCTAGATACATTCATGGAGGATAGATCTATCAATGGCTATTAGCCAGGATGCATAGGGATGGTGTCCCTGGCCTCTGTTTGCCAGAAGCTGGGAATGGGCGATGGGATGGGTCACTTGATGATTACCTGTTCTGGTCATTCCCTCTGGGCACCTGGCATTGGCCACCGTCGGTAGACAGGATACTGGGCTGAATGGACCTTTGGTCTGACCCAGTATGGCCATTCTTACGTTCTTATCAAGAAGCTGCGTTTGGTCCCTTCGCTTTGGTCAATGCAAAGGAAGCAGCCGATGGCGCAGCTCCGGCATGACAGCACTGAATTCGACGACATGCAGCTAGTAAGAATGAGTGAAGAGCATGTTCTGTAATGAGCATGGGTGGTATATGCAGGAGGGTGTTGTAATGGCCACCTCTCGACTGACAGCGGGGATGTAGCCAGGGAACCTTCAGAGCTAAATGCCCAAATCTCTACGACTTGAGCTAAGGGGCCAAGGTCTGTGGGCAGGGCCATGGCAGACTCAGCTCCTCTGTGCGGGGGTGGCAGAGGGGTTGGACAATGTGGGAATCTGTACAATGTATGAAAGCTTTGGCCTTGGGGGCTCTGTATCTATGTGTATGGGACTGCAGACATCACTTTGGATGGGGTGGGGGTCTTCCCCTCTGTCATGGTACTGCCAGGCCAGACTGAAATTCCAAGGGGCAGTGATGCAAGGTTTACAATAGAGAGAGCATTAAATCAGGCTGGTCCTCTATTTAGTGACTAACAAAATGTAAGCAGTGGTTTTAGTTTATTAGTCATTTATGATTACCACAGAATCATAGGACTGGAAGGGACTTTGAGAGATCATCTAGTCCAGTCCCTTGCTCTCATGGCAGGACTAAGTATTAGCTAGACCATGCCTGAGAGGTGTTTATCTAACCTGCTCTTAAAAATCCCCAATGATGGAGATTCCACATCCTCCCTAGGCAATTCGTCCCAGCGCTTAACCACCCTGACAGTTAGGAAGTTTTTCCTAATATCCGACCTAAACCTACCTTGCTGCAATTTAAGCCCATTGCTTCTTGTCCTGTCCTCGGAGGTTAAAGAGAACAATTTTTCGCTCTTCTCCCTCTAACAACCTTTTATGTACCTGAAAACAATCATGTCCCCATCTGTCTTCTCTTTTCCAGACTAAACAAACATATTTTTTTCAATCTTCCCTCACAGGTCATGTTTTCTAGACTTTTAATCATTTTTGTTGCTCTTCTCTGGACTTTCTCCAATTTGTCCACATCCTTCCTGAAATGTGGCGCCCAGAACTGGACACAATATTCCAGCTGAGGCCTAATCAGCATGGAGTAGAATTACTTCTTGTGTTGTGCTTACAACACCCCTCCTAATACACACATGTCCTGTTATGTATAATCATTGTCTGTTAGAGTTAAATTGTCGATTATAGAAGCATAAGATTGATCGGTATTTACAGGGAATCATGTAAGTAAGAAAGGCTGGTCCGCAAGTCCTGTAGGCTGACGCCTGCAAGATTTTAGCTTAGCTATTTTAGGCCTTGGAGATAAGAAATGCTGACATAAGTAAATGAGTGAAGACTAACCAATGCCCTGCGATGATGGGAAAAGAGGTACTGCATGGCAGTATGTGAAAAATAAGCTGAAAGATTAATTTTAAATCACAGAAATGCTGTAGCGGCACATCCGGCTCCAACATGTGTCTTAACCACAGGATACAGGTGGTGCTGCAATGCTTATGAGAATGAAGAGAACCTACACAGCCTATGGAAACCAGGGTCTCTTCAGTTTCTAGGGGAACATCAGCCCAATAAGGAAGTGATGGGGTGACACATGCATGTACATGCCCAGAATGTCAGAATAGGCAGAATCGCATTAGAAAAAGGGGGTGCCCAGAGGAAAATGGTGCTTGCTGTTGGAGAATGCCAGCAGGGCTCATCCCTTCACCGATGATCAATCCATAAGAGCCATCAGCCCCTAACACTGTCTAGGAGGCTGTGAGGCTGGCTGTAGTCGTAACTGGTGCATGGCTAGATCTAGGGGTTGTCCATGCCGTGACTTTCATAACGTTGTTGGTAAGTTTAATAAAATTGATAAACGAGAGTGGCCCTTGTTCTTGTGATTGCCTGTGTTACTTGCCTGTGGTTTCCTGTGTTCCTAAGAACTCTAGTTCTAAAATAGGCAGCGCGAACTGTATGGCCTGGTCTACACTGGGGGAGATTGATCTAAGTTATGCTACTTCAGCTAAGTGAATAATGTAGCTGAAGTCGACGTACTTAGATGGACTTACCATGGTGTCTTCACTGCGGTGAGTTGACTGCTGCCACTCCCCCGTCGACTCTGCCTGCACCTCTCGCGGCGCTGGAGTACAGGAGTCGACGGGAGAGCGCTCGGGGGTTGATTGATCACATCCAGACTAGATGCGATCAATTGACCCCCGCTGGCTCGCTCGCTGCCCGCCGATCCGGCAGGTAGTGTCCCATGCCCTAAGGAACATGAGGCTGTAGCTGCCAGAGCTGAGCCCTCAATGGTGTAATATCACAGCACTACAATTAATGTGAAATAAAAACAAAAGCTCCAAAAAGGAAACTCCCTGCAGCCCCATTAGCTCTGACTCTGCTATGCCTTTGTCCGCCGCTGCCTCTCCCAGCCCCTGGCACTGGGCTTGGCTGAGCCCCATGTAGGCTGTTAGTCCCACGCTTGCTGCTGCTCCTCCAGCATGGGCGCATGACACAGTCATGTTTGCTGTGTAACCAGCCTGTGGTTATGGTCGAGGCACAGCACAGCTGGGCTTGTTGGCAGCCTGCATGATGTCCCCGCAGCCACAGGATTTAGTGACTAATTTGCTCACCCAGGTCAGAAGGAGATGAGGCACCGGCACGTTGGGGAACCAGCCCTGTCATCCCGAAGACCCAGTGTCATGGAGCGGGGCGTATTGGGGAGGTGGTGGGTTGCCCAAACAGCTGCCTGAATGCAGGGGACCTGGCTTCTTAGATCTCCTCAATGGGCTGCCTAAGACGCGGATCCCGGCATGCTCAGGAGCAGGGAGCACTGGAGGCCGCTGAGCAGGGTACGTGCCCCTCTGCAGAGCCCTGCAGATGCTAACGCTAGTGCTGGTGCTGACTAGTCACAGCAGCAAAGGGAAACTGGAGAGTGCATAACCCATTGGGCCCTAGGCTAGGCCCAGTCCGTGATGGGGAGAGCGGGAGAGACACAGGCACCCTCTCACCACCGGGCAGCGCCCCGTCATGAGGCCCCTAAGAGCATTTATCCATGTCAGCAAAGGCCAACAAGCTGCAGCGTGCAGGAGCCAGCAGACATGCCTGGTAGCCCAGGGCCCCTCCGAGGCAGCGCTCCAGAGCACAAGCCATGGGGAGAGGCTACGGGTGCGCTGCCCTCCCTGCTCTGAGGCAAAACCTCAGCGGGTCCAGGCTGCACCGTGACCTGGAATGCAAGGCACTGTGCGCTGCAGAAGGCACTCAGACTCCACAGGGATGGGTAAAAAACCATCACCCAAGCCAGGACCTCAGCTGGCTCCCCTCAGCCCAAGTGGGTGGAGAAGGAGGTAAGGGTGCTACCCGCACCACCCACCCTTACCCTATTCCTAGGGCTCAGGGTGTCAGAGGCACCAACTTGCTGATTTCCCAGGGGTGCTTGATCCCCCTGGCTCTGCCCCAGGCCCCTCCCCCACTTTACCTCCAAGGCCCCACCCTGCCCTATTCCACCTCACCCATGAGTGTGCCCCACCCTCACTCCACCTCTTCCTGCCCCTGCTCCTCCCCCACCCCCCCAGCACCTCCTGCCCGCCACTGAACAGGAGATCCTTGGCCAGCGGGAGGCGCTGTGGGGGGAGGGAAGGGGGAAGAGCTGATTGGCAGGGCCCGCCAGTGGGTGGGAGGCACTGGGCGGAGGGTGAGAGCTGATTGGTGGGCCCACTGGTGGGTGCTGAACACTGAAGCACCCATGGAGTCAGCACCCATGCAGGGCATAACCTCACACTCTAGGGCACCCACCTTGACCCTGTTCCTAGGGCTCAAGGCGTAACCCTGTTAATTCAAGCACCCACCCATATCCGTGGGCTCAGGGCATAACCTTACACTCTGTGGGTTTGCAGGGCTTTTTACCAGTGAACGAGCCTTACACAGTAATAGCCTTAACCTCTATTTATTAACCATCACCAAAACAGAACGCACACGCTAAGTATACAATGCTTACCATTGCCAGTAAGGCAGACAAACTTTTCCTGGTGGCCAGTCAGGATCACGTCATCTGAGGACTCCAGCTTTTGCACGCTATTGTTGGCAGCAGGGTCTTGAAGTCTGGCAGCTCTGATCGTGGGGCTGTCCCCTTGAGTTGCTGCCAAAGAACTTCCCTTTGGACTCCTAGGTTGTATAGTGAAACTTGAATCCTCTTAGCTGTACCCATCTTAGTCCATTATGAAACAATTCTTTAACCAATCACCCCTACCACCTTAGTCGATTTACACCTTGCAAAGTTAGTTATGTAACATCAATCGAAGAACCAGACAGAGACCCTATGGATAAACAATAGCAAAGTGGGGACCACGAAAGCAAGACAATAAACAAGTAGCAATTTCACACCCACAACTGTTGAGGAGTGGTTTCTTGCCAGGCAGAAAGCCATCAATGTTTTCTTTAACCATCTTAAGATCTGTTCCTTTCTCTGGTGATGGTACTATTGGGGAGCGGGGGAGAGGCTTCTGAACAGCCAGCTATTACATTGTTTTGATATAATTTAGAAGGAATGTGGGGATGTGACTTCTTGCTTCTTGGCTCATGGCTGCTGCTCTCCTAATATGGCTGCAGAAAAAGGCCTCAGACCTTACAAGGGGGGTGGCCCATCCTGTCCTGTAGCGCCAGGGCTCCTCGTAGCCAGGGAAGCTGGCAGGGGCCCCTCCGGTACTAGTGTAACTACATCTGTGTTCCTCTCCGGGTGAGTGGGCGGGACCCTGGGCCTGGAGCAGAGAAGCTGTCCATGAGGGAGCTTGGTGCCTGCACCCCTGCAAATGTAATGGGACCTGGGGCTCCAAATCCATTAGGCAACTTTGATGAATCTCAGCCTAAATGTATATAAATTTGGTGTGCCAAGGAGGTGCACTGCACCAGATAGCATCTACTCAGACTCTGCCCTCTTTTCAACTGTGTCTCATAGACCCTCTACTGCTAGAGGTGCAAGAGGTTCTCCTGTGCCTCAAGTGGTGGGTGCCTCTGGTCTTGGGGTAGAAGGACCTGCCTGCTAGTCCTGTCAGTACTGTGCAGTTATCACTAGCCATGGCCCACAGCATCGGGACCCCTGTGAGGTGCCCAAGTGGCCACAGATCTGTACCTGGGCTCAAGCCGTTCCTGAGCTGGGCAAGCCGTTGCCTGATTGAACTGAGCAGCTCAGACGTGCCTCATGCTGGGAATGAGCGGATCTGCAATAGCAACGAGATGGACCAGCAGGGCGGTATCTAGGATATGCCTTTCTAAGGGGAAAGGGCTAAATCTGGAGACATTTTATTACAAATTCCGTGGTCCCAGGTCTTGCACTTGGTTCTTTGACCGTCCCCTGCAAATAGCCTTGCACAGGAACCAATGGTGAGGTGTAATTTGATAACCTCCCGCCCTCCTTCCAGGCCCGACATAAGCGAGACTGGCCAATTTTTAACAACTGTCTGATTGCTCCTCTGCTGGTGTGAAGGGCCCGTGGAGCTGGTGCCTGATCTGAGCACACACTTTTTACATCATGTCATTTTTACCTGAAAAAGCCAATGATCCGTTTAACCCCTAGCCAGCTTGACAGCTGGCTCTTTGCCACAGCGCTGACTCAGGAGACAAAGATCAATTCGTAACTAGGTATTAACTTAGAGACCTGAAGAGGAAGTAAACGCTGCCTGGGGACAATCTCAACAGAAAAAAAAGATGGGCTGAGATTTTGCCTCAAGTTACACAATCCTTCAAGATGTGAACTCCCCTCTCTTCCTTCTTAAAGCCCCTTCCCCTTTCGCAACTGGTGAAAAATGTAAATAAGGAAGCACCTGTCACAGTGAGACGTGTCAGTTTCAGCACTTGTGCCAGGTGACGCCCGGAAATACTGAGGGGCTGATTGTTGGGAGACGATGCAAAGGCCTCACCCTCTCCAACACAGCCCAGGAGCTCGCGTTGCTGCCTTTCCAAAGCAGGAGCAGAGCAGCGTGTGCCCGTCTGCTGGCTCACTTTGAAGCAGTGAGAACCACATTAAAAATTATTCCATTGTCCGGCAGGAATAGGCCTTTGGAGTGGGCTAGCAGAAACAGCATGTCAGGGCAAATTTATTCAAACCTGCCCCAAAGGGCAGCCGTGTTTGTTCCAGACATGCCACAGTGCTGTCCACCCCAAAATCACCATGCCATCAGATCAGGGCTGTTCACGACCTCCCAGCAAATTCAGCCCTAGCCACAGCATTTGTGCATTCCAGGCTGATCACTGCAACCCAGTGTATCTAGGCGTGAGGCTGCAATGACCCAATGGGGATAACACAGAAGCTCACCTGCGAGATGCATGAGGTCCTAGTAACACCACACACCCCAGCCTGCCCTGGCACCCCACTGGTGAGAATATGGTTCGAGGGAGCGGTCCTGAGAAGGCAGACTAGCAAGAGGCTGGAGCAGAGAAGCTGGTCAAGACTTGGCTGGATGGCCTGCTTGTCCACTGAGCTGCACATTTACACGTGTGCACATGCTCCTGCATAGAGCCCCTTTGCCAGGGGGAAATGGCAACGCAAGGAGCGGGGCAGGCGTGAAGCTGGCTCACCCTGTCTATGGGGCAGTGCTGAAACTGACATGTGTGGCAGGAGATGCCGGGAGTCCCACCAGCGCTAGAGTTAAATCCCTTTCTAGGACCTATTTGTGAAATGATTTTCCAAACCAGTTTAACATGCCCACCTCCCCGCTCCATGGACCAGTGATTTGCTGGGCCTCATTATGGTCTGCCAGCACTACGCCGGAGACTCAGCCGCCCAAAGCTCAGCCATATCCTGACCTGCCCAGCCCAGCCCAAAGCCATGGCAGGCTCTTTAACCCAGCTAAAGAGGGCTCATCTCAAGCTGGGCAAAAGTTCCCCTTCTTTCTACTGGCTGCGGGTCATGCTGCTTTACCCCGATGGGGCTGCCATTTCAAATGTGAAGAATGTGAGTCAGTGGGTCACGGGGACATGACTTTACTTTGACTTACAGTCCAGGCCTAGGGCTGGGATTTGGGCTGTGCTGTCTGGGATCATTACAGACCTGCCCAAGTGTTACTTGGGTTCGCAGGCTATTACACTGCATGTGTGGCTATTAAGTGTGTACATACATACATTTTACACTTGTATGGCAGTGCATAGCCTGCAGCATGTAAATACGTCATTGTTCTCCAGGTAATAGAGAACGAGGACTTGTAGGGAACAGTTTCTGGTCGGTCTGTATGTATATACCGGGGGGAGACAGTTAGCATTCCCTGTTCTCTGTGCTTTGCTGGTCACATGAAGTCAGCAATTGCATTTGATTCAGTTAATTTCTGCTCATTTTATAGATTTACAATCTAAAATGTGGATTTTGTAATTCTAAAATGACCAATCATGGACAGGTTAATAGGCAGTAGGTGCAATATACAAATCAAATGCTAGATTATATGGGCAAGGCTACGCTACAAAATTAAATCAACCTAAGTTACATCGACTTACAGCCACCGCAGTAATTAAACTGCTTTTGCTTGTCTACCCTATGCTCCTTGTATCGGCGGTGCATGTCCTCGCCAGGAGCCCTAGCACTGATTGAACTGTCAGTGTGGGGCATTGTGGGACAGCCTCTGAAAGGCAGCAACAAGCGATGTAAGGAATGCAGTGTCTACGCTGACACTGGGTCGACCTAACTACACCGACCTAAACGCTATGCCTCTCGCGGAGGGGGAGTTTTTGCATTGGTGTAGTGGGTGAGTTAAATCAGTGGGAGCTGCATTTTAATGTAGACACTGACAGAGGTAGATGGATGTAAGCTGCCATGTGTCAATCTAACTCTGTAGTGTAGACCAGGGCTAAGACAGCAGGACATTTGTTTACCTCCAGAACTATTTGTTCAATAACTGCATAAACAACAGGAATGCATCAAAGTAATAAGAAGTCAGTTCTAATGGGGGCTGGGCAAATACAGCAGAAACACTTCTTGGGAAGTCAGTCATATTTGCCTTCACTTTCCACAGTCCACCCCGATTCTAGCAAATGAGTCAATCCTGGAGGAATGTTTACCAACATTATGCATAGTATGAACAGGGCAGAAAGCCAATTCCAAATACAGCACTGCCTCTATGGCCAACAAAGCTTGAGAGTTTCTCGTAATCAGTCAGGATATGGAAACATATCACATCAAGCACTCAATCAAACCAGTTCATATGCTGAATGTCAAATACTTTCTACAACAGCTTATAACAACTTCAGAAGGTCCCGGTTTTTGGTCTGATGCAGAGCTGAACAAAATGTCAGAACCTCAACATTTCTCACAAAATAGAATTCTTGTTTTCCAGCCAGCTCTAATTATTTGGTGACCATTTAAAAGTAATTCATGAATTTAAGAGGATTGGGATCTAGGCAAAAATAAAGGGGCAATTCATTGAACAATGTATTTGCCCTGAGTTATTTGCTGAGCTCTAATCGTCATATACCAAAAAACAATTGCAGTGCAGAATATTTACTTTTCCACGGCTCACTGATTCTGGCTGTTCTTGCTTTATATACTTAAACTGTCTCTGGCTATGTCTACACTACAAATTATTTAGGTATAAATAAGAAGCTCAGGGATGTGAATAATCCACACCCCTGACCGACGTAAGTTATACAGACTTCAGCGCCGGGGGTGGACAGTGCTATGTTGGCGGGAGGGCTTTGCCTGCCAACATAGCTATCTCCGCTCACGAAGGCAGGAATTATTAAGTAGATGGGAGCGCTGTCTCCCATTGGCTTAAAGCATCTTCACCAGGAGTGCTACAGCTGGGCTGCTGTAGTGTAGACATAGCCTCTGCGTGTAGTGACAAGGCGGGTGAGGCAATATCTGTTATTGGGCCAGCTGCTGGTGGTGAGGGAGACAAGCTTTCGAGCCACACAGAGCTTTTCTTCAGGGCTGGGAAACTTTCCCAGAGTCACGGCTAGATACAAGGGGGAACAGATTGTTTCGTCTATGTAGTTCACACACATTTCAAGGGCCATTCAAGGTAAAGTGGCCCGTTAACCCCTCTCTAGTCATGGGGTGGAGGGAGTATGGGGGGGGGCTTGTTAGTAGGTTATAGATTGTTGTAATAAGCCACAAATCCAGTGTGTAGCAGAGTTGTGAATTTACACTCCCAGGCTCATCTTTTGAAAGCATTGTGCAGGTTTCCTTCAAGGCTGAGGACTGAGAGGAGATACATCTGTAGGTTTTGCAATTGTAGTGGCAGGGCCTGAGCTGGGGAGTCCTGGCTTGTGGGTAGCTTGCTTCTGATGATCTGCTTGGAGAAGCTGGGGGGTTGTATTGAAGCCCAGACTGTGGAGCAGGGCTTGGCAACCTTTCAGAAGTGGTGTGCCGAGTCTTCATTTATTCACTCTAATTTAAGGTTTTGTGTGCCAGTAATACATTTTAACGTTTTTAGAAAGTCTCTTTCTATAAGTCTATAATATATAACTAAACTATTGTTGTATGTAAAGTAAATAAGGTTTTAAAAATGTTTAAGAAACTTCATTTAAAATTAAATTAAAATGCAGAGCCCCCTGGACCGGTGCCCAGGACCCGGATAGTGTGAGTGCCACTGAAAATCAGCTCACGTGCCGCCTTCGGCACATGTGCCATAGGTTGCCTACTCCTGCTGTGGAGTATCGAGTGTGGGTCATTGTTTGGGCAGGGTGGTGTTGGTACAAGGGCCCACAATGCAGTCAGTCATTCTCCAGGAACACTGACTTGCTCTTAATTGGCCCTTATCTCAGAACAGCACCATCAGCCTTTCCCCAAGCCAGGCTGATATGGGTGTCTGGCTGGGGTTCCAGTATCTTCCTGGTCCAAGCACACCCATGGCTGCTAATGATCAACAACTACACATGACTCACAAGCCTGGTTTTCTTGAGAAGTCATTGAGCAAGGCAATGCCTTGATGGATGCTACGGAAGTTTGTGCTCGCATAGAACTTTGAGGAAGTTCCAAGAGTCCACAGGTTAGTGGGAAGCATGTCAGGTCTACATGGAAACCCTTCCCAGTTACATCATCCATCCTGGATCAGGATCAGTGCCAGAGGGGGAGCGATTAAACCATGTGTAAATGCTTATGGCAAACCCGCTCTCACCAGTCTGCACTGTGGGGCAGTCTGTACTTCACAGCCTGGTGACAGTCACACCCATACCGAGGGCCAGTACAGGGCCTGCACAACACGGTAACGCACAAAGTTTTAATCCCCAAATTCAACATGAGCAAGGCACCATCAGACCCGGCACAGCAGCACATTCAGGGCTAGTCACAACTGGGAATGTGCTGCACTCAGCCTTTGTGAGCTCAGCCCCCACTTTGGTTCTTGATGCTTCCTGAGTAATTCTAATTAGAGTCCAAGGCTTTGCATCAGCTGCTGGCTAAGGGGTGGGGGTGGGGCGGGAAGGAGGCAGCAGAGACCACAGGAAAAGAAGTAGGAAGGGAAGGTGCAGGCCATCCCAGGGGAGAGAGTACGGAGGTAGCAGCCTGCAAGAGACAGCAAGACAAGGTGGGTGAGGTAGTGTCTTTTACTGGACCAACTCCTGTTGGCAAGAGACAAGCTTTCGAGAAAGCGGAAGGTGAAAGAGAAAGCGGCAGCCAGGAGGGGAAGAGAAAAAGGGGAAGTCACAGGGGAGAGCCGAGATCATAGAATCATAGGACTGGATGGGAACTTGAGAGGTCATCTAGTCCAGTCCCCTGCACTCATTCCCCCCCATCCCCTTTTCCCTACTCTGCCCCAGAAGAATTGGCTCAGCCCTGCATCTGAAAGCTGACCAGTCTGTGGGCAGTTGGGGAAAGCACTCGCTCAGCCGTTGTGTGGGCTCGCTTCCCTTTCCCTGCCACCCCCTCAAGGCAAAGTCATGGCCGAGGGCAGGAGAGCCGGGGGTGACTCCAGGAGCCCCAGCAGGAGATATGTCACTGCTGCCCACGTTCCACTGACTCAGGAACCCACTTGTGTGGTGAACTGCCCATGTCCCTCAGCTTGTGACGCTGATGGATACAGACTGCCCCATGGAGAAGGGCCCAGTGAACAAAGGCCCATCAACTCCCCGTGAATAAAGGACTCTTGATAGTTAAGGCCTGTGCAGCAATTCCCCATCCCCACCCCGACCCCCCTCTTGGAGAACAATAGTCTCCCAACTACAAAGGACTCTTGGCCCCTAATTACTGTGATGAATCTGGTAGCAAGAAACTACCTTGCCAACAACCGCTCCCCCTCACTGAGCCCCTGCCCCGGCCAGGAAGTGGGGAAATCCCTGGCCCAGGAAGTGACCTGGCTCTTGGAAAAACAGCTTGGCAGGCAGATGCAGGGAGAAAGCCCCAGGGAAGCATGTACAAAGCTGGGTGTGGCTGAGACTGCCGGACGTTACAGCTCGGTGTGGGTCTGTGCACAACTAGAGGGGAAGCAGCAGTGACCAGGCAGAGAACCAGTGCAGAGCAGCCCCACTGACTGAGCCCAGCCTGGAAACTGCAAACACCTATTGGTTAGAAGAGACACTGGCCTGGAAAGAGCAACCCAGCCACTAGTTCTAATTGGCCCCCCCATTGGCCTGTCCCCCAACCAGGGGCCCAGCTACAAACTGCTGTGCTGTCTCTTTACTTTAAGCCACAGTACTAGGGTATTTGCAACTTCCTTTCTTGTCAGCCTCAGTAAAATACCCCTTCACTTTAGCCATGCGCCTGAGTGGCTACTGCGACCCACCGGAGCTAGCACCTACAAGGCCTTGCTGCTGAGGGGTGCCTGCGGGGTACACCAGGCACGCTCCTGGCTCCGTAGAGGTGTGGGGAGCTCCAGCCCTGTGCGGTCCCAATAATTACATTATAACGGTGAGGAGAGAGGAGCTGGGGCAGCCCTGAAGGAAGCTGGAAGGGAACAGGTTCTTGTTGGTTTATTTCACTGCTAGGGAAGGGTGTCGAGAGTTTTCTCCTGGGGGTTGGGGGTGTGGGGGAGATGCACAGGATCAGCCCTGCCAAGGCAGCAGCATCAGGCCGGAAACCTGCAAAGGCTGCAGGTTCTATTCCTGGCTGGCTCCCACTTCGCTTACAGATCTTCCTGATGCCAAGCCTTTGGCTCCCTGCCACTCAGTGGGGCTCAGCTGCGGCTTCTCGTTCTGGCCTGAGGCCTGGCCGCTCCTTTCTTTGACCTGTTGGTGTTTCCTTGCATTTGTGGCTGGGGAATTTCCCCTTTTTCTGCTCTTGGCTCCACTGGCAGCAGTTCTCCCCTTCTGTCTCTCACCACTTAGGTGGAGTCACAATTCCAGCTGTTGTGGATTACGATGCACACACAGTTCTATAGCAACTCAGCAGAGCTTGATACTTAAGCACAAGCATTTCCTTCTTATACAATCACCTGCCCTTTGGTGTGCTGTTTGCTCCAATGAAGGGCAGCGTCCCCAGAGCTACCAACAGGTGGCTTCACCGCCCAGCATAACCCTGGGCCACTGCCCCTTCCCAACCCAACACTCCCTTCCTTCTCCCAGCATGCCTCTACACTGGCTGCTCAGACTCTGGGGCAATTTTCCAATCATACTCAGTGTAGCAAAGTAAGTTATGGGCATGGAGTGGGAGAATTCTACTTGCTTCTGAGGCCAGGACACCCCATCTTGATCCCTGGCCAGCAGATTAGATAGTTCACCCATCACTGAAGGGTTTAGTCTACAGAATTCACCCTCAGGGAAAGGGAACACCCCAGAAGAATTTTTTGGTGTCCTCTAGTGGAAGAAGACAAAGTCCGATTTCTTAGCAGCTAGACAAGGACAAACCCAATGTGTTGGCTTGATGGAGGGGGAACATGTTTGCACTAGAGGTGAATTGGTTACTCACTTTCCCAGTCACTGTTTCTTTGAGATCTATTGTGCACAGCATGTGTGCATGCACCGGATGTGCTTGAGTCAGAGCCTTTTGACAGCAGTACCACCAGGTACAGTTTGTGTCCCTGCTATCTTTATGCTTGGAGACAAGGTTGTAGAGAGGTGCAGCTGCCAACTCTCTCTCATTGGTTAAACTTTGTGATTATGGTCCTTGTGAGTTTTACCCCAGGTGGACTAGTGAGAGAGATTAGAAATATGTTGTCAGTTGCTAGGCTACGATTTATGTTAGTTGATCAAAGCAGGTTCCTGAAGTAGTCTGTTCATATAATCGTGTCAGTGCCTAAATCAAAAGAGATGGTTCATTCTCATGGAATCAGTGTATACACTGAAAATGAAGAGAAGAGGCTAAATTAAAAAACTTCAAAGACTAAAATAGTAAAACTGATACTATACAGCTGTTGAGTACAATAAAAATGTTCATAAATACTCCCATATTTTTTAAAACTAACTGTTAAAAACTAGCCTAGTCATATTTTTCCTCCATTCTTTTGGAGAACGAAAGAGAAACTCTATCTGGCATGCCACTGGATTAATTTGAGTTCAATGTAAAAGAAATTGCTGAGCAGGAGGAAATGCCATTTGGTTTTTAAATGAAGGCTTTGGCCATGACTGATCTAAGTAGCCACATCAGTAAGAATGTGACAGTTTATGCCCCTAGGGTCAGGGCAGCATGACCTAATGGACAGAGTCTATAGCGTCACCTTTAGGTGCAGGGCAGTGTGGCCTAGCAGCCAGAGTCAATAGGGGTGGGGCACACACCAAGGGATGTGGCAGCCCCAGTACGGGGGCCCAGGCCCTCCCGACTCCACCAGGCCCTGACCCAGGGCCCTAATAGTGGCATAGCAACTTGCCACTGACTCAGTGTGGGGGTCCTATCGAAAACACACTGAGGTTTCCCGGGAGGGGGGGGGTAACCACTCAGTCACCCTCCCTGGGTCACTTCCTACCAGTGTCTGGATTGAGGTCTCACATGAGACTTCGGGTTCTCCGTGGTCAGCTGGGCCAGTTGCCTCCTATGGCTCCTCCAGTCACCGGAGTTCAAGCCGGCCCAGGGAGGCTCTGATCCTCGGTGCAGTCAGGGGCTGTGACTGGCCCTCCGCAGCAGCTTCCGAGACAGGTCCTTCCCCTGCAGCCTCCAGCCTAGAATGAACTGGGCTTCCTCCCTTTATACTGCTCCAGCACCTGGTGCATGCCCAGTCCTGCCAGGGAGGCAGGACTTCCACCATCAATAATATGGGCTTAACCCTGTCTGGGCTAGTGTGGGGTAAGCAGACCCCATCACAAAGTTTAAAAAAATTACACTTTCAATTGTGTTAACATTTGAATTTTGAAGTTTTTACTATCCTAATTGATGTTTCCAAATTTCCTATGCCCAGTAAAACTCTGATCTTAAAGTTCTGGTTACATCTGATGTATATAAATATCACATGCATCTGACAAAGTGGGTATTCACCCACAAAAGCTTATGCTCCAATACATCTGTTAGGCCTGGTCTACACTAGGACTTTAATTGACAGCAGTCCGAGCTTGGATTCTCTGGCCAGCCACACAGGAAATGACAATTTGAATTCATTTTCCTGTTTGGGCGGTTTGAATCGACGCTCTGTTGCACACATCGGGCGAGCTCCACAGCACCTGCAACGATGCAGAGCTCTCCAGCAGAGGAGTCCGGCAATCCCAGAATAGAAAGAGGTAGGTCTCTAAAGCCATGAAAGAGAAAGGATACAGCCGGCACTGCATGCCATTCCTGACAGCCAGGATCTCTTCATCAGAAACATTTATTTTTAAGAAACAGGTATATATATAAAAATAGAAATACTATATAAAAATTTTTAAATATCAAACTATACAAAAAGTAGGTCTACACATATAGGAATCGAGCAATAATCCTCTGGGGACAGTTCAAAAAGCTCTCAGAGAGCAGCTGGAAAAGCCTCAGCAGGAGGTTCCTTGGGAGAGGTGGCATGGCAGCGTATGGTCCTGGTCTGTGCAGGGCTTCTGTTAGCATCCGCTCTCTGAGTCCGCCTGACACGCCTCAGGGTAATGTCGTTCTGGAAGTGCTGCATCTAATTAGGGAATTAGTGTACTGTTACTATTGTGAATGGTAGACTTTACTTTGCATAAGAATGACAGCCACGTGTTGGAGGCCACAGAGGAAAAGCATACAGTGATCTTTCCTGTGCACTGGCGGAGGGGCTGCAAAGGGTCATTTTTTTTTGCTTGCATTGCCTGCCTAGCAGAGGCACAGCTAACCACCAAACTGATAAGCAGGATGTACTGTAAGGCTTACCAGGACTTTGTGCAAGAGGGATGCAGCTGTCTCTCCTTGCTGTGCGCTATCCAGTGCAAATGGCGCCGCCAATGAAGCGTAGGACTAGTTCTGAGATCTCCTGAGACTTGGTTCCCTCTTTGGTCTTGTAGAGGCTGGCTCAGATTAGACGCTGAAAAAAAAAAGACTAGGGGACATGTTCCAGGAACTGATGGCCTGCTCCAGAGCGGAGCAGCAGCAGCAGAGACAGTGGAGAGAGACCCTGTGTCAGCAAGCACACACACACACACCTGGAGGAGGATAGGTGGCGCAGGAAGAGCTGCTTGGTCTAATGAGGGAGCAAAGACACGCGCCGGCGCCTTGTAGATGTTTCTGCAAGACCGCAGGGAGGAGGAGAGCCCCCCCAGTGCATCTGCAACCAACACCAAGAAGTCCTGTCCCCACCCAAAGTTACAAGAAGGACCTGCACCACAGCAGACCGATAATGTTCGAGACAACTCTTGCGCTGTAAATTTGTACAAGCTCTTTCCTTACAGCATCAACCAGTCCCAACTCCAAGTTTAAACCCCCCACTGTGTACTACATTATTAAAAGTGATTTGGTGTTACTCACTGTTTCCATCACGTGTCTGGTGTCAGAAGACTGTCTGGGTGTGTGTGTGTGGGGGGGTAATTTTCAGTGCATAGCCACAGTGCCATGGTACAGACTTGGGTGCAGGGTCAACTGCAGGGCACACACAGACTGCAGTCACTGGGCACCAGGGACAGTCTGTGTGGTGTATGCTGCCCCGGTTCTTCCTTGATGTGTGCTTGTCCAGGGTCCTGGTGCCTGCTGCCCCCCCCGAATAGGCAGGGGCTTCCTTTCACACATGCTTGGACCCCTGAGCCCCAAAAAGAGCCCTCATCCAGGCAGATACCACCCTTCCCCACCCTCCCAACGCCCAAAGTCTGTACATCAGTGCACACCTTACCCAGCACAGAATGCTTCCATGTTTCAACCAAAGAAAACAAATGCAAAAAGTCAAAAAGATTTATTATTAATTACTGAAACATGTCCTTAGTTTTAAAACGTCCTTAAATCAAGTGGACAGTCACAGGTTACCCTGCTCTGCGAGAAAAACTGCTTTCAAGCCTCCCTGATGACATCACTTCCTGATTGTAAACAGCAGCCAGGCGCTCACAGAGATTGTGGAGCACACAGCAAGCAGCAATAACTACGGGATATTCTTTTCGCTGATGTCCACCACCATTCTGCACTTGCTCAGCCGGTAGTTGAAGAGTTCCTTCTCACTGTCCGATCACTGTAGGCATCTGCACATCCCCAACCGTTATTTTGTGGTCCGGGAAGAAAGTACCTGCCTGGAGGCGTAAACAGACCAGAGTTCCTGAACACGAACCTTGCCGTTGATGTTGGTCAGCACCATTGAAAAGTAGCCCTTTCGGTTAATGTACTCGCTGGCCTGGTGGGCTGGTGCCAGGATAGGGATGTGAGTCCCATCGAGCAGTTGCTCAACGATGCACACTCAGGGCTGCTCGCATCCTTGTGTCCTGGCGCTTCAGGGCAGGGGACAGCAAGTCACACAGTTCCGCATCCTGAAGTTTCGCAGCCACTCTGTCATCCCAGACCTGCAGCACTATGCGGTCCCACAGTCTGTGCTTGTTTCCATTGCCACCATGATCTCCACTGCCCGGCATACCCTGGTTTCTGAGAGGTCATAGTCCTGTAGTGTAGACAAGGCCTTAGTCTATAAGGTACCACAGGACTCTGTTGCTTTTTATAAAAATCAGTCATCTTGGGGAAAAAAAAAAAGATTCCTGGCAGGCAGATGCATCCTCAGGTAATGGTATCAATGTAGTTGGAACTGCCCTGTACTTCTGTTCTGTTAAAAACAGAGGCAGTGAAAAATAGAAGCTAAACATTCTTGGCTCTTCTAGCCTTTTATTTAAAACAGGGAAATGTAGGGCTGAAGGAACTTTGAGAAGTGATTATGTCCAGCCCCCTATTTGGAGGCAGGACCAAATAAACCCAGACCATCCCTGACAGGTGTTTATCCAACCTGTTCTTAAAAACCTCCATTGACAAGAATTCCACAACCTCCCTTGGACGCCTGTTCCAGAGCTTAATTACCCTTAGAGTTAGAAAGGGTTCCTAATATCTAACCTAGATCTCCCTTGCTACAGATTAAACCCATTGCTTCTTGCCCTACCTTCAGTGGACATGAACAATTGATCCCTGCCCCTTTATAACATCCCTTAACATATTTCATGACTTATCATTTCCCCCTCAGTTTTTATTTCTCAAGACTAAACATGTCTGAGACATGGGTAACAAGAAAACATTCTACAAATACATTAGAAGCAAGAGGAAGACCAAGGACAGGTTAGGACAGTTACTCAATGAAGGGGGGAAATAACAGAAAATGTGGAAATGGCAGAGATGCTTAACGACTTCTTTGTTTCAGTTTTCACCAAGAAGGTTGGTGGTGATTGGATGTCTAACATAGTGAATGCCTGTGAAAAGTGAGGTGGGATCAGAGGCTAAAATAAGAAAAGAACAAGTTAAAAATTAGACAAGTTAGGTGTCTTCACCAGGGCCTGATGAAATGCATCCTACAATACTCAAGGAGCTGACTGAGGAGATATCTGAGCCATTAGCAATTATCTCTGAAGAGTTACGGAAGACAGGAGAGATTCCAGAAGATTGGAAAAGGGCAAATATAGTGCCCATCCATTAAAAAGGGGGAATAAGGACAATCTGGGGAATTATAGACCAGTCAGCTTAACTTCTGTACCCAGAAAGATAACGGAGCAAATAATTAAGCAATTTGCAAACATCTAGAAGATAATAGAGGTGATCAGTAACAGTCAGCAGGGATTTGTCCAGAACAGATCATGTCAAACCAACCTGATAGCTTTCTTTGACAGGGTAAAAGTCTTGTGGATGGGGTGGTGGGGGGGAAAGCAATAGACATGGCATATCTTGACTTTAGTAAAGCTTTTGGTACTGTCTTACACAACCTTCTCATAGGCAAACTAGGGAAATGCAACTAGATGGACCTACTATAAGGTGGGTGCAAAACTGGTTGGAAAACTGTTCCCAGAGAGTAGTTATCAGTGGTTCAAAGTCCTGCTGGAAGGGCATAATGAGTGGGGTCCCACAGGGATCAGTTCTGGGTCCGGTTCTGTTCAATAGAGAACACAAACTTTGCGGACAACACCAAGCTGGGAGAGGTTGCAAATGCTTTGGAGGATAGGATTAAAATTCAAAATGATCTGGACAAACTGGAGAACTGGTCTGAAGTAAACAGGATGAAATTCAATAAGGACAAATGCAAAGTACTCCACTTAGAAGAAATAATCAGTTTCATACATACAAAATGGCAAATGACTGCCTAGGAAGGAGTACTGCCAAAATGGATCTGGAGGTCATAGTGGACCACAAGTTAAATATGAGTCAACAATGTAACACTGTTGCAAAAAAAGCAATCATTCTGGGATGTACAAGCCGGAGTGTTGTAAGACAGACATGAGAAGTAATTCTTCTGCTCTACTGTGTGCTGATTAGGCCTCAACAGGAATAGTGTGTCCAGTTCTGGGTGCCACATTCAGAAAAGATGTGGACATATTGGAGAAAGTCCAGAGAAGAGCAACAAAAATGATTAAAAGTCTAGAAAACATGACCTATGAGGGAAGATTGAAAAAAAATTGGGTTTGTTTAGTCTGGAAAAGAGAAGACTTCTTTTTGAAAAAGAGGTGTGTAAGCATGCAGACTCATCCCTGCAGCACCTCCTGCTAGTCTTTCAGGGAATTAGCTTGATTTCCAGCTCAGAGTGCCCTCCACAGGCCAGTGATCCACCACAGCTGGCCCCCATGTCCCTCCCAGACCCCACTGCCCCCTGGCAATACCCCAACAATCTCTGTGGGTCTCCCTTCCCCAGGGACCCCCCACCTTACCTCAGTCTGGGCTACTGCCAGTCCTTACCTAGCCCCCGCTCATTGGGGCAGACTGCAGTATAAAAGCCACTCACCACAGGCAAGGGGGTTTGACCTGCTGCCTTCTTCTACCAGCCAGTACCTCTATGGGCCTGGAACCTGGCTCTGCAACCTAGGGAGTTGCCAGAGCTCCTCTGGCTCTTCCCCAGCCCTGCTTCACTCCCAGGTACCCTCTTATTCCCCTACAACCAGGACAGTCTCCCTCCCCAACTAGAGGAGAAGCTCTGCTGTGCTTCTGGCTGCCCTGGCCTTTTTAGAAGGTCCAGCTGCCCTGATTGGGGCATGGCCCAGGTGTAGCTCCTTGCCCAATCAGCTTTCTCCTAGCCCTGAGCCATCTCCCAGGACTGGCTTCTACCCTGTCAGGGCTGGAGCAGGTAACCACCCCGATACACAGGACAGTTGTCCCCCGCAATTAGTGGGTGTCTGAGGCCTTGTGGAAGCTCCCCTTAGGCTGGGGGGGGGGTTCTGTTAGCATGGGGCGGGCTTTGCCCGCCCTGTTTCCCGGAAACCCAATAGATACACAGGACAGTTGTCCCCCGCAATTAGTGGGTGTCTGAGGCCCTGTGGAAGCTCCCCTTAGGCTGGGGGGGATCCGTTAGCATGGGGCGGGCTTCTGCCCGCCCAGTTTCCCGGAAACCCAATAGACACACAGGGACAGTTTTCAAGTACATAAAAGGAGGAGGGAGAAGAATTGTTCTTCTTAACCTCTGAGGATAGGACAAGAAGCAATGGGCTTAAATTGCAGGAAAGGAGGTTTAGGTTGGATATTAGAAAAAAAACTTCCTAACTGCCAGGGTGGTTAAGCACTGGAATAAATTGCCTAGGGAAGTTGTGGAATCTCCATCATTGGAGATTTTTAAAAGCAGGTTAGCCAAATACCTGTTGGGAATGGTCTAGATAATAGTTAGTCCTGCCATGAGTGCAGGGGACAGTACTAGATGATCTCTGGAGGTCTCTTCCAGTCCTATGAGTCTATGTCCAGTTTTTTTTAACCTTTCCGCACAGGCCAGGTTTTCTAAACCATTTGCCTTTTTTGCTGCTCTCCTCTGGACTTTCTCCAGTTTGTCCACATCTTTTACCAGAACTGGACACAGGACTCCAGCTGACGCCTCACCAGTGCTGAGTAGAGCAGGACAAATCCCTCCCATGTCTTACATACAACCCAGAATGACATTAGCCTTTTTCACAGCTGCATCTCATTGTTGACTCATATTTAGTTTGTGATCCACTATAATCCCCAGTTCCTTTTCAGCAGTACTACCGCCTAGCCAGTTATTCCCAATTTTGTAATTGTGCGTTTGATTTTTCCTTCCTAGGTGAAGTATTCTGCACTTGCCTTTATTGAATTTCATCTATTTGATTTCAGACCAATTCTCCAATATGTCAAGGCTGGTTTGAATTCTGATCCTGTCTTCCAAAGTATTTGCAACCCTTCCCAGCTTGGTGTCATCTGCAAATTTTATAAGCATACTCTCCACTCCATTACCCAAGTCATTAATGAAAATATTGACTAGTATCAGACCGAAGATTGATCCACAAAGCACCTCACTGGCTCCACCCCCACACACTCTATTTGACAGTGAACCATTGAATACTAGTCTTTGAGTATGATCCTTCAACCAGTTGTCCACCCACCTTGTAGTAATTTATCTACACCACATTTCCCTAGTTTTCTTATGGGAATGTTATATGGGACTACGTCAAAAGCCTTACTAAAAATCAAGATATCTCGGGTCTACTGCTTACCCCATAGCCACTAGGTCAGTAACCCTGTCAAAGAAGTAAATTGGGTTGGCTTGGCATGATTTGTTCTTGAAATCCATGCTGGCTGTTCCTTATAATCCCATTATCTTCTAGGTTCTTACAAACTGATTATGTATCCTTACTCTATGCAATGATTCTGAGTACTAAGCTATATTTATGGTTCTAAATGCTTGCACTCAGAGGAGAACCACTGGCCAACCTCAGCTTCCCAATTGCAGTGATTTTGGAATAGTTTGTCATGAGGATGTTTGCATCTTTTGCAAAGGCTGATTAATCAATGAATTTAGCATAGACGTTGCTGTTGAATGAGGCAACTTCTTAGTTTCCTGCAGAAAAAAATTACAAAAGAAATCATAAGATTAATATATCGATAACCAGGATACATAATGCTCCAAGTGAGATCAGAATTAGCTGGATATCTGAGGAAAGGCCAGAGTGTAAACAGAGCAGTAGGGAGTTGTACATTTTCTTATGGAATGAAAGTGATGTCCCCAACTCATACTCTAATTTGTTTGTGTTGAGTGTGGACTTAAAAGGATAAGGCTAATAATTTTCTTTCATCTTGGCTTATGTTCTCTAACTGCAAAATGGTAGGTTTAGAATAGTTTAGTACCCTTGTGGGTTGGAAATGCCCATGTGAAACAGATGCTCAAGAACAGTTGCATGTAAATATGCAAGTAACCATTTTGAGAGACATGATATCCTGACAGTTTTATACTGCTGCTCATTACCATGGTATCAGTGCCTTCCATGTAAAATCAAAAGCAAAGTTCTTCCTGGACTTCATGGAGTCCCTGGTTCCTCTCTCTTTTCAGAGTAGAATCTCTGCTTCAGGAATAGGGTTTTGCTTTGCTTGTTGTTTGATTTATTCGTGTTGTGTGGTGGGTGTTTGGGCATGTAACAGGTGGGTCCGGGGCTCAACCCTCTGAGGGAAGGAGGGGAGCCACACCGGCCTGCTGGTCTCACGGGGGCTCTGTCCCTTTAAGGCTAGGCAACAAAGACAGAGTCAGTTGGGGCTCAGGCCTTTTGCTGCAAGGCTGAGCTGCAAATAGTACCAGCAGTCTAGGAAAGGCCCAGGCCCTCGGGTGCAGGGGCTGGGCTGCAAACAGTCTAGGTAAGGCCCAGGCCCTCGGGTGCAGGGGCTGGGCTGCAAACAGTCTAGGTAAGGCCCAGGCCCTCGGGTGCAGGGGCTGGGCTGCAAACAGTCTAGGTAAGGAGAGCTCGGGCCTCTTGCAGCAGGCTGAGCAGCAAACAGGATAGGAGCTCAGGCCTCTTGCAGCAGGCTGAGCAGTCTGGTGAGGGGGATAACTGCCACCCATGAGTGGGGTGGCAGCGGGGACACAGGCCCACCCACTCCACTGTGTCCCGGCCCGGGGCCCTAGGCAGCGGTCGTTGCCGCTGACGGTCAGTGGGGATCCTGACCGCAACACACTGACATGGGCTCTATCTGGTCAGCAGCCTGACTGAGGTCGGCTGCCCCCGGGCCACTTCCAATATCCCCCTCTGGTTCTACCTGGTCCACGGCGTCTGGTCCCGGGAAGTCCCACTGCATGGGTTCCTCAACCCCCGGACTGGGGGGTAGATCTGGTAGGTCCTCAGGGAAGTCCGGCCAACTCTGCTCAGGGGGTTCCTCAGGGTAGCAGCATGGTGGTGGGGAGGTTCCTAGCGGCTCCTCGTCATGGGTGGCGCGGGGAAGCTCCGGCAGGTCTTCCCAGTAGCGGGTCAGGGGTATCTCCGGCCAGTCCGGGCAAGGGCTCTGGGCTCCAGCGGCTTCCCCGTCAGGAGCTCCCTCAGGCAGGTCTGCTCCCCGTGGTGGCTGGGGCCTGACTGAGCTGGATGGGCTGGCTTTTATCCTTCCGGGTCACTGCCTGACCCTTTGAGGGGCGGGCTTACCACTCTGTAACCCCGCCTCTTCCTGTGTCCGGGGCTCAACCCTCTCCGGGGAGGAGGGGAGCCACACCGGCCCGCTACATTTCCCCCCCACCTCAAGCCTGGCTCCCATATCTTGGGTCCAGGTCCTTCCATTTCCCCAAGGCGGGACAGGAAGTCGGCATTCGCGTGGTCCTTGCCTGCCCGATGCCGGATGTTAAAGGCATAGGGTTGCAGGGCTAGGTACCAACGCATGATCCGGGGGTTGTTACCCTTCATCCTCATTAACCATTGGAGGGGTGCATGGTCCGTGATGAGGGTGAACGGGGCACCTAGGAGGAAGAATCGGAGGGCGTCACAGGCCCACTTCATCGCTAGGGCTTCTTTCTCGATCACTGCGTAGTTTCGCTCGCGGGGGAATAGTTTCCGGCTGAGATATATTACTGGATGGTCCCCCCCCTCTGCTTCTTGAGACAGGACCACCCCTACGCCGGTCTCCGACGCGTCCGTCTGTAGGATAAACGGTTTGTCAAAGTCCGGGCTGTACAAAACCGGTTCCTGGCACAGGCGGTCCTTAAGGGTCTGGAAGGCCATCTCGCACTCGGCCGTCCAGCGTACTTGCCGGGGGCTATTTTTCGTGAGGAGTTCGGTTAGGGGTGCGGCAATTGAGGCGAATTGCGGAATAAACCGCCGATAATACCCGGCAAGGCCTAGGAACTGCCGCACTTGGCGTTTCGTCGTGGGTGTGGGACAGTCCGCAAGGACTTGTACCTTGCCCACCAGGGGTCTTATTTGTCCTCCACCCACCGTGTAGCCAAGATAGGTGGTCTCCTTCCAGGCGATCCTACATTTCTTCGGGTTGGCGGTCAACCCTGCCTCTCTCAAGGTTCGTAGGACCGCGGCGACCCGGTTGAGATGATCTTCCCAGCAGCGGCTGTAAATTACCACGTCATCCAAGTAGGCGGCCGCATACTCCTGGTGGGGCCGCAAGAGGTGGTCCATCAGCCGCTGGAAGGTCGCGGGGGCACCATGGAGGCCGAAAGGCATTCGATTGAATTGATAAAGGCCTGAGGGGTAGCAAAGGCCGTTTTCTCTTTGGACGCCTCGTCGAGTGGGATCTGCCAATATCCTTTGCTCAGGTCCAGGGTGGTGATAAATTGGGCTTCCCCAAGCGGCCCAGGAGTTCGTCCACCCTGGGCATTGGATAGGCATCAAAACGCGAGATGGAGTTTACCCGACGGAAGTCTATGCAAAATCAGCGGGTGCCGTCCGGTTTGGGGACCAGCACCACCGGACTGCGCCATTCACTGCGGAAAGGCTCGATGACCCCCAAGGCCAACATGGCTCGGACCTCTTCTTCTACCTCCTGCCGCATCTGGCATGGCAAAGGCCGGGTGGTTTCCCTGATCGTTTTCCCTGGCTCGGTCAGAATTGTGTGACAGGCCAGGGTCGTATACCCTGGGACTGCCGTGAAGGTTTTTTGGAAAGCCTGCAGGAGACACTTAGTCTGCTTACGCTGCTCTGCCGTGAGCGAGGGGCCTATCGGGGGTTCCTCCACACCCCTCGTCTTGGCCACGTCCGGGCCCAGTTCTGGCTCAGGCGGGCAAGGGTCGATCAGTAGGCCCTCTCGGTCACACCATGGCTTTAGCAGGTTGACGTGGTAGACCTGGAGCTTCTTCCGTCGGTCGGGTTGGCGGATTTCGTAGGTCACGGGTCCCACTTGCCGCACCACCTCATAGGGCCCCTGCCAGCGGGCCAACAGCTTTGACTCGCTGGATGGAAGAAGCAGGAGGACCCGGTCCCCGGGAGCAAACCCCCGGGCCCGTGCCTCTCGGTTATAGTTCCGTCCCTGCTTCGCCTGAGCTACCCGCAAATTCTCCCGGGCCAATGTCCCGGCTTGAGTTAAGTACTCCCGTAGTTGGAGGACGTACTGGAGGAGGCCCTGGGTTGGGGAGGCCGACTCCTCCCATGTTTCCCGCATCAAATCCAGAAATCCGCGGGGTCTTCGCCCGTACAACAGTTCAAAGGGGGAGAACTTGGTCGACGCCTGGGGAACCTCCCGGATGGCCAGCAGCAGAGGCGGTAGGAACTGGTCCCAGTGCCGCAGTTCCCCGGGGGGGAATTTCTTTAGCATGTCCTTAAGGGTGCGGTTAAACCGCTCTACCAGCCCGTCGGTCTGCGGGTGGTATACAGACGTGTGAAGCTGTTTCACCCCCAGGAGTTTGCAGACCTGTTGGAGCAGCCGGGACGTGAAATTAGTGCCCTGATCCGTTAGGATCTCCCTAGGCAATCCTACTTGGGCAAAAATCTTCATCAGTTCCCCCGCAATGGTCCGGGCGGTGATGCTCCGCAGGGGGACGGCCTCGAGGAAGCGGGAGGCATAGTCCACGAGGACGAGGACATATTGGAACCCGGCCGCGCTTCGGGGAAGCGGGCCTATCAGGTCCATGGTGACCCGTTCAAAGGAGGTCTCGACCACCGGCATAGGGACTAAAGGTGCCTTGGGTACCTGCGGCGGGGCGGCCAGTTGACACTCGGGGCAGGAGGTACAATATTGCTTTACCTCTTGGTGGATACCGGGCCAAAAAAACCACGCCAGGAATCGGGCGAGGGTCTTTTCTTGCCCCAGATGCCCGGCGGCGGGCACATCATGGGCCAACTGCATCACGGCCCTCCGATGGCAACGGGGTATCAGCAACTGCGTCAAGGGTTCCGGGGTGCGCGGGTCTCGGTCGATGCGGTAGAGCCGATCCCGATGCAGCTCAAAATGGGGCCACGGCGTGGCCCGATGAGGATCCACTACGGAGCCGTCAACGGCCGCAAGTTGCTCGTAGGCCCGGCTAAGCGTCGGGTCCGAACGCTGGTCGCGGCAAAAGTCCATGTCGAAGCGAGGTTCTGTGGGAGTTGGCCCTGGCGACCCCTTATCTTCTTGGTCCCCTCCTTCGCTCTCCTCACCAGCCTGCTCCGCCTCTGGTGGAGTTCCCCGGGGTTCGGCAGCCAACCCTGGCACTGACCGGAGGATCTCTTCGAAGGTGGGCCAATCTCGTCCCAGAATCACGGCGTAGGCCAGGCTGGGCGCCAGGCCTACTACTACCCGCCGGGTAATGCCCCCCACCGTTAGCCGGGCCCAGGCACTTGGGTAGGGTCGGACATCTCCATGGATGCACTGTAATTGTATTGGCTTAAAACGAGGGTCGGCCGGTGGCCCCAGAGTCTGGCGGACCAGGGTCTGGCCGCACCCTGAGTCAATCAGGGCCCGGGTGGTCTGGTTCTCAACCGTCACCGGGATTGTTAGTTTGGGGGCCTCCGCCTGGCGGGCCCGGCCGTCCCCTGTGTAAACCTGCCCGAAACTGCAATCCATTTTGGGACAGTCCCGTTGTACATGTCCCGCTCTCCCACATCAAAAGCAGGGGCCGAACTCGGGGTGTCCAGTCCGGGGGAGGCTTGTTCTGGTACTTCGTGGGGGACTCCGACGGACCTTGGGCGCTCCCTGGGTGAAGGCCGGGGTAGTCAGCCGGGGAGCTGCTTCCCAGCGTGGAGTCGGGGTTCCCTGTCGGGGTTCGGGCCCGTGGCCTGGGCCTCGTGGGTGGGGCAGGTTCAACGTCTTCTTCTTGTCCCGGGGTCATTCGGGCCCCGAGGTAGGTGGCCGGAAGGTGGGCCCTATAGAGGCTTCAGCAGCCAGGAAGCCTTCCATGAGCGCGACGGCGTCCGCTAAGGTCGTCAGTCGGTGGCGGAGTACCCAGGCCCTGCCCTTGGCCGGCAGGGTGTGAACAAACTGCTCCAACACCACCTGCTCGGTGACCTCCTCCGCCGTCCTGACGTCTGGCTGCCACCACCGGCGGCAGGCCTCCTTCAGGGTCTGGGCCACCATCCGAGGACGGGCTCCCGCCGGGTAGTTATGTCACCTGAATCGCTGCCTAAACGTCTTCGGGCTAATGTCCAAAGCGTCTAGGACTGCAGCCTTCACGCGGTCATAGTCCCGGGCTTCTTCGGTCGCCAGCCCCCGGTAGGCTGTTTGGTCAAATAGGGGGCCAACAAGGTGGCCCACTGGTCTCTTGCCCACCCCGCCACGAGGGCCACCCGTTCAAAAGTGACCAAGAAGGCCTCTGGGTCGTCATCTGGGCCCATCTTGGTCAGGCGCAGGGGGGTCGCCAGACGCGGACCCCCCCCAGTGCCCTCCCCCGCGGGCCATTCGGCGGGGTGGGGGGCGGGCCCGAGGAGGTGCTGCAGCTGGGTCCCAAGCTGCTGCACCAGCTGCTATTGCTGCTCTAGCTGAGCTACCTGCTGCTGCTGCTGGAGCTGGGCCGCGTCACGCTGCCGCTGCTGTTCCAGCTGGGCGGCATGCTGTTGCTGCTGCTGTAGGAGCTGAGCCGTCTGTTGCCGCTCCTGGCTTTCCACCAGCAGCTGGAACAGCCGGTTAGTCTCCATCTTCCTGGCTAAGAGGGGTGGTCCGCCGCCCTCTCACCGGCCCCTTCTCACAGGGGCAAGGGATCGAGTCCCTGGTCAGGTGCCACTTGTAACAGGTGGGTCCGGGGCTCAACCCTCTGAGGGGAGGAGGGGAGCCACACCGGCCCGCTGGTCTCACGGGGGCTCTGTCCTGTCCCTTTAAGGCTAGGTGACAAAGACAGAGTCAGTTGGGGCTCAGGCCTTTTGCTGCAAGGCTGAGCTGCAAATAGTACCAGCAGTCTAGGAAAGGCCCAGGCCCTCGGGTGCAGGGGCTGGGCGGCAAACAGTCTAGGTAAGGAGAGCTCAGGCCTCTTGCAGCAGGCTGAGCAGCAAACAGTACAGGGGCTCAGGCCTCTTGCAGCAGGCTAAGCAGCAAACAGTACAGGGGCTCAGGCCTCTTGCAGCAGGCTAAGCAGCAAACAGTACAGGGGCTCAGGCCTCTTGCAGCAGGCTGAGCAGCAAACAGTACAGGGGCATAGGCGGCAGGTTTGTATAATTTTTGGTGGGGCCCAAAATGGTGGTGCCCCCCCGCTCCCGCCCTGTAAGCCGATATAAAATGAAGCTACAACGCGTCAGTGCCACAAAATTACAAGGGTCAATTAAAAGTGGAAAGTCAGAAGCAGCACTTGCCTACTTCAATATACAGTATTATATTTTGTTGCATCTGTTGTGATGAAGTGGGAATGTTCTTAATATTTTCTCTGAATACTGTGTGGGTGCCTCAGTTTCCCCTGCAAGATGCCAACTGAAGGTGTTGGGGACAAAGATCAGGTGGCCTCCTTGTCCAGAAGAGACACAGAGGCCAGAGGAGGGAGTGTCAGTTTGGAGCTGGCTGGGGAAATTGGGAGAGACCCAGAACTTGGTTCTGGGCTCACAACCCATATAGTTGGACCTGACTGAGTGGTTCTGTTTTCTGTACCAACAAGCTCTGTTTAAACTGTGTTCCCGTCATCTAATAAACCTTCTGTTTTACTGTCTGGCTGAGAGTCACATCTGACTGCAGAGTTGGGGTGCAGCGACCTCTGGTTGCCCCAGGACCAGCCTGGGCAGACTCACTTTGGAAAGTGCATGACGTGGAAGGGCATGCTGAATGCTCCGAGGTCAGACCCAGGAAGGTGTAAGCTTCTTGTCCTGGAGACAGTATGCTGAGAGAGGAGGCTCCCAGAGTCCTGACTGGCTTTGTATGGAGATGTTCCAAAGCATCACAGCATCCCCTTCCACACCGCACTTCCCAGAAGTCCGCACAGGCACTGACACTCCCTCCTCCGGCCTTTGTCTATTTTCCAGGCATTAGGAGGCCACCTGATCTCTCTGTTCTCCAACACCTTCAGTTGGCACCTTGCAGGGGAAACTGATTTGGGAGAAATGAAGTAAAGCTGCCCAAACCGAGCTTGAGCACTCCTGAATTTTGAGGTGTTCAAATCTGGAAGGCAGGTGCTGGGGTGGAGAGGTCTGTGGGCTCCATGGGGGAGCATGGCAGCAACTGTCTGGAGCTGCATGGAGCCAGATACGCTGGTCTGAGTGGCACAGTAAGCAGTTTGGGGGTTGGAGAAGAGGTAGGGAGTTCCGGGGGGCAGTCTAGGGACAAAGAGCAGGGGAGTTGGATGGGGCAGAGGTTCAAGGGGCAGTCAGGGGACAGGCAGCAATTGGATAGGCATGGGAGTCTAAGAGGTTTATCAGGGGACAGGTAGGGGGTGCGGTCCTGGGGGGGGAAGTTGGGTGGGGTCTCAGGAGGGGGCAGTTGGGGACAAGGAGAAGGGAGGCTTAGATAGGGGCTGAGGTCCCAAGGGGCAGTTAGGGGCAGGGGTCTCGGGAGGGGGTAATTGGGGAACAAGGACCAGTGGGGCTTAGATAGGGGGTGGAGGTTCTGGGGGGCAGTTGGGGCAGGGGTCTGGGGAGGGGGCAATCAGCGGACAGAGGCTGGGATTCAAAGGGCTCTGGGCTGCTGGCAGCCGCGGGGATCCCAGAGCCCTTTAAATCCCAGCCCCGGCTGGGAGTCAGAGGACTCTGGGCTGCCTGCAACCGCAGGGAGCCCAGAGCCTTTTAAATCCCAGCCGGGGCCGGGAATCAGAGGGCTCTGGGCTCCCCGCCGCAGCAGGCAGCCCAGAGCCCTCTGAATCCCGGCCGCGGCTGGGATTTTCTGGGCTCTGGGCGGCCTGCAACCGCGGGGAGCGCAGAGCCTTTTAAATCCCAGCCGCAGCCGGGAATCAGAGGGCTCTGGGCTTCCCGCTGCGGCGGGGAGCCCAGAGCCCTTTAAATCCCAGCCGCGGCCGGGAATCAGAGGGCTCTGGGCTGTCTGCTGCGGCGGGCAGCCCAGAGCCTTTTAAATCCCAGCCGCAGCCGGGAATCAGAGGGCTCTGGGCTTCCAGCTGCAGCAGGCAGCCCAGAGCCCTCTGATTCCCGGCCGCGGCTGGGATTTAAAGGGCTCTGGGCTGCCTGCAAACGCGGGGAGCCCAGAGCCTTTTAAATCCCAGCCGCGGCCGGGAATCAGAGGGCTCTGGGCTTCCCGCTGCAGCAGGCAGCCCAGAGCCCACTGATTCCCTGCCGCTGGGATTTAAAGGCTCTGGGCTGCCTGCAATCGCGGGAGCCCAGAGCCTTTAAATCCCAGCCGCAGCCGGGAATCAGAGGGCTCTGGGCTTCCGCTGCAGCAGGCAGCCCAGAGCCCTCTGATTCCCGGCCGCGGCTGGGATTTAAAGGGCTCTGGGCTGCCTGCAACGCGGGAGCCCAGAGCCTTTTAAATCCCAGCCGCAGCCGGGAATCAGAGGGCGCTGGGCTTCCCGCTGCAGCAGGCAGCCCAGAGCCCTCTGATTCCCGGCTGCGGCGGGGATTTAAAGGGCTCTGGGCAGCCCTGGCGGCGGCGGGGGGCGCTCTAAGCAGGGGAGAAAAAACATTGGTGGGGCAGACCCCTGCTTGGGATTTATTCATGGGGCTAAAGCCCCAGAGCCCCATATAAGTCGGCGCCTATGTACAGGGGCTCAGGCCTCTTGCAGCAGGCTAAGCAGCAAACAGTACAGGGGCTCAGGCCTCTTGCAGCAGGCTAAGCAGCAAACAGTACAGGGGCTCAGGCCTCTTGCAGCAGGCTAAGCAGCAAACAGTACAGGGGCTCAGGCCTCTTGCAGCAGGCTAAGCAGCAAACAGTACAGGGGCTCAGGCCTCTTGCAGCAGGCTGAGCAGTCTGGTGAGGGGGATAACTGCCACCCATGAGTGGGGTGGCAGGGGGGACACAGGCCCACCCACTCCACTGTGTCCCGGCCCGGGGCCCTAGGCAGCGGTCGTTGCCGTTGACGGTCAGTGGGGATCCTGACCGCAAGACACTGACATGGGCTCTATCTGGTCAGCAGCCTGACTGAGGTCGGCTGCCCCCGGGCCACTTCCAATATCCCCCTCTGGTCCTACCTGGTCCACGGCGTCTGGTCCCGGGAAGTCCCACTGCATGGGTTCCTCAACCCCCGGACTGGGGGGTAGATCTGGTAGGTCCTCGGGGAAGTCCGGCCAACTCTGCTTAGGGGGTTCCTCAGGGTAGCAGCACGGTGGTGGGGAGGTTCCTAGTGGCTCCTCGTCATAGGTGGCGCGGGGAAGCTCCGGCAGGTCTTCCCAGTAGCGGGTCAGGGGTATCTCCGGCCAGTCCGGGCAAGGGCTCTGGGCTCCAGTGGCTTCCCTGTCAGGAGCTCCCTCAGGCAGGTCTGCTCCCCGTGGTGGCTGGGGCCTGACTGAGCTGGATGGGCTGGCTTTTATCCTTCCGGGTCGCCGCCTGACCCTTTGAGAGGTGGGCTTACCACTCTGTAACCCCGCCTCTTCCTGTGTCCGGGGCTCAACCCTCTCCGGGGAGGAGGGGAGCCACACCGGCCCGCTACAGGGCAGGTGGGGCCATCAGCCTTGTAGCGGTCCTGAGTCAAACAGACAAGGCTGCATAAATCAGCAAGGAAGCCCTGCTGGTGCAGGTCTGTCCCGCAATATTCTTGACTGTACATAGCTGGCAGGAGGACAGCACTGCTGCAGATACCAAAGTCAATTAACAATGGATCCTGATGAGCAGTTTCTGTAGCAGGGAGTGATGGACCAGGTTTTCCTCCACTGGGGGATACTAAAAGCTGATTTCCTCTTGATCATCTGGACAAGAAGCTTATCATTCTTCGGCACATGGCAACGAGAAATGTTTGCATTGCTAAGGGACTCCTATATTGCCTTTCCATCAGCCAGGACCTGACAAGCTCCGGAGAGACTGTTTTAATGCTCAACATCGCCCCTGCTGGCCCAGGCAGGTATAGTTCTCAACTCTATTGTAGACATCCAGTCCCATTAAGCTCAGTCTGGTCTCTGTTAATCACTCAAACCAGGGTACTTACTTCCATTCCAATTTTGCAGGCCTCTTGTTGACAGAATTTCAGGTTGAGTACCTTAAAACCACTTCTAACCTTAGCATCCCTGCCAATCTCTGCTCTATCTTTCTAAGAGGACACTTATTAGTGGCCTCGCGTATCTCTTAATCACTTTTTAACCTTTGGCAGGTCTTTAGTTCTCACCAAAAATAGACTAGTTTGGCTTTTTTGTCATTAACATGATTCTATTTAGAATTCTGAGTTTTCCCACACATTAAATCAGAGGTGAATTAGTATCTATTTCACCCCCAAAATCTCAACTACCTTTTTGGATTATGCTGATTTCTGTTCCAGAAAAAATCATGCTATTGTCCAGATCTTAATCCCCGGAGGCTGGAGTGTATTAAAGAAGTGGAAATTCTGACAGTTTGCACACATGCTTGTTTATACAAAGAGTTGAGTCATGGCCAAACATTCATGTATTAAAGTAATGACTTTATCTGAAAAAAAACAATCTGTACCTTTTCCTAAAAGGTGTAGCAGGAAAGCTCTCTGCCGTCTGAATTTACAACATTGGTAATTGCTTCCTTCTGATTACTTTTTGAAACACTAGAATGCATTTTGTAACGTATGCGAGCTGGTCATTGGTATGCAGTACACCTTAGATAAATAGTTACAGAAACACTGAACAGTTCTTATTATGTTTGAAGATTCAGAATTTAGGATATCTGCTTTTTGCAGAACCTTTTAAAAATATGGAAACAGAAAGTTACCTGTTCTCAGTATTATGTTACTGTCCAGGACAGCTTCAGAGCGGAGCGTAGGCCCCACCTGCTGGTGCCATGGTAACCCCTAACTAAGGTGTCCCACTTTTGGAAAATGTGCTGAGGGGAAGCGGCTGCTTCCCCTGCACCCCACTAGCTATGCTACTGACTGTCCTTGAAGCTTTCATTCCAGTCACTCCAGGTTATCATCATATTGTGTTCTAGGGATCCATGATCTGTGCTTTTCCAACAGCTGTCTTCTGCATAACAAAGTGGAATGGGAACCCGCAAGCTATACTTCATGTCAACTCACTAACAAAGACAAGCCCTTTGGTTATTTAGATTGTATTTCTGGCTCTGTCAGTGACTTGTTTTGTGACAAATAGAAAATCACTGCACCTCCTGGCCTCAGTTTCCCCAATTCAAAAATGAAGTGGCATCCCTGTGAAGTAGGTATTGCATAATGAATCCTGGCTGAGTGCTTTGAGACTTGGGGTAGAATTGTTAAATATTGTTGTGATTTATAAAACTAAGTAATTTAGAACTCTTCCGTTGCTTTGAGAAGTCATTGCACAAGAAACTTGCTAGGTAGATAACATACAGAGTAAACATTTTCTTTCACAAGAATAACTAAAACTTTTTTCTTGTTTCAGTTTATTTCCCCCCCTTGCAGTCCTCAAAGCAATTGATTTTTTTTTAATCTGAAAGATCAGCTATTCAAAAGTACTCAGCATTTAGCAGCTCTGATTAACAATTGGACTTTTACTGGCTGACAGGGCACTCCCAAGGTTGGAGATGTATTTGGGATATATTAAATTTGTCCTTGCAGTGCAAAAGCATATTAATATTTATCCACCAGGATACAGAATCTAAAGCTTGCCTTATATTTGGTCAACATAAATGGCTCTTGTGGTAGGGGGTGACAGTATCCAGACACTCCCCAGCCTCTGGACAGTAATCAGAATTGGAATCTGTAACCAAAACAATGAGCACAAAACGCCTTCTGTTCCATCTGGGTTGCCTGAACCTATTTCAGGTTCTTGACTTGGATGCTAGAAAAAGCCACTTTTCTGGTGCTGTAAGTACTTATTCATTTCCAAGTTCAATTGAACTTTTTGTTTATTATATTATTGAAGATCGCCCCATCCAGGGGGCAGAAAAGAACTGCCCTGGCTTTGGTCACACCCCCCCCCAACAACCGAGAGTGAAATTAACAAGGATGCCAGAAATAGCCCTGAATCCAGTGGTTCAGACTGTGGAGTGAACAGTTACCTTTAAACTGTTCTTATGCAGGCAGCAGGCTACCTGGGGAGGCTTCTCCCTCAGCCAGTCCCCCTGCTCCCTGCTACAAGCTAGAGGGGAGTCCCTTCAGCCCCTGCTGAGTGCGGGGGTTGGGGGAATGTGGAGCCTAGCGTGTTGGGCAGCCTGGCTGGAGGAGGAGAAGGGAGGACAAGGAGAAAAATGTGACAGTGAGTTTTCAGTTTTTCAGGCTTATTCCAATAGTAAAGTTTTATTACAGACAGTACTGGTAGTAGTAATAGTAGCTTTATTTTCTATATCTGAGGGTACGTCCATACTACCCGCCCGGATCGGCGGGTACCAATCGACTTCTCGGAGTTCGATAGACCGCGTCTCATCTAGATGCGATCTATCGAACTCCGAACGTGCTCCCGTCGACTCCGGAACTCCACCACCGCGAACGGCGGTGGCGGAGTCAACGGGGGAGCCGCGGACGTCTATTCCACGCCGTGAGGATGGGTAAGTAGTTCGAACTAAGGTAGTTCGACTTCAGCTACGCTATTCGCATAGCTGAAGTTGCGTACCTTAGTTCGACCCCCCCGCCCCCAGTGTAGACCAGGCCTAAGTCATGCAATGGGAGGGATCCATGAAGTATGTAGGAGAGGTTGGTTGCTTGTGTTTGGACTGTACGGGTAAGAAATGTAACTTACTTCCACCCTGGCCCTGCCCCTTCTGGGGGGGTGGAGGCAGAGTGGGACCCGTACCAGTAAGAGCTGTATTTTACTTTCACCCCTATTTAGACCATCACTGACAGGTGTTCATGACTGGAGATTTTTAAGAATATGTTAGATAGATTCCACAACCTCCCTAGGTAATTTGTTCCAGTGCATAATTACCCTTATGGTTCATAAGTTTTTCCTCATGTTTAACCTAAATCTCCCTTGTTGCAATTTAAGCCCATTATTTCTTGTCCTATCCTCAGTGGTTAAGGAGAACAATTTATCACCCTCCTCTTTATAACAATCTTTGACATACTTGAAGATTGGTATCATGTCCCTCCTCAGTCTTCTCTTCTCCAGATTAAACAAACCCAATTTTTTCAATCTTTCCTGAGAGATCATATTTTCTAGACTTTTAATCATTTTTGTTGCTATCCTCTGGAGTTTCTCCAATTTGTCCACCTCTTTCCCAGAACTGGACACAATACTCCAGCTGAGGCCTTATCCGTGCAGAGTAGAGTGGAAGAATTACTTCTTGTGTCTTGCTTACAATACTCCTGCTAAGACAGCCCAGAATGATATTCACTTTTTTTATGGTGATATTACATTATTTGACTCATTTAGTTTGTGATTCACTATAACCCCCAGATCCTTTTCTGCAATACTCCCTCCTAGACAGTCATTTTTCATTTTGTATTTGTGCAACTGATTGTTCCTTCTTAAGCACAGTAGTTTGCATTTGCCTTTATTGAATTTCATCCTATATATTTCAGACCATTTCTCCAGTTGGTCAAGATCATTTTGAATTCTAACCCTGTCCTCAGAAGCACTTGCAACCCCTCCCAGCTTGGTATTGTCTGCAAACTTTGTAAGTGTACTTTCTATGCCATTATCCAAATCATTGATGAAGATATTGAATAGAACCGGACCCAGGACAGATCCCTGTGGTACCCCACTGAATATGGCCTTCCATCTTGATTGCGAACCATTGATAACTACTCTCTGAGTACACTTTTTCAACTAGTTGTGCAGCCACCTTCTAGTAGGTTTGTCTCTATATTTCTCTAATTTGTTTATAAGAAGTTCATGTGAAACAATATCAAAAACCTTACTAAAGTCGAGATATATCACATCTGCTGCTTCCCCCCATCCACAAGGCTTGTTAGCCTGTGAAAGGCAGATATTAGGTTGGGTTGACATGATTTGTGCTTGACAAATCCATGTTGACTGTTACTTATCACCTCAGTCTGTAAGCACCAAGAAGGAAATGATCGTTTCATTATTTGCTCTCTTATCTGTCTGAGTACCAAAGTTAAACTGACTGGTCTATAATTCCCTGGGTCTTCCTTACCTCCCTTCTTATAGATGGGCAAATATAACACCTTTTTCCAGGCCCCTGGGGTCTCTCCCATGCTCCACGAGTTCTCAAAGAGAGCCACTAATGGCTCAGAGATCTCTTTGGCCAGTTCCTTAAGTATTCCAGGCTGAATTTCATCAGGTCCTGCCTACTTGAAGACATCTAGCTTGTCTACGTAGTGCTTAACTTGTTTATTTCCTGTTTGAGCCTTAGATCCTACCCCACTTACACTCATGTTCATATGGTAGATGTCTGGCCATCACCCCAACTCTTTTGGTGAAGACTGAAACAAAGAAGGCATTTAATAAAGGCTAAGATTTTATCACGGTTATTTTCAATAAAAATCATGGACAGGTCAATGGTAAGGCTGTGAGTCTGTCATGGAGGACACAGATTCCATGACTTTCTGGGACCACTGTGACTTCTGCAGCTGGCAGGTGCGATTGATCCCAGGGCCGCCTGAGCTGTTCGGGCAGCCCTGGGCCAGTTGCACTGCCTACCCCCCAACAGTGGCAGTCCCAAGCTTCCCTCCACCAGCAGCAGTGCAGTGGTCCTGGGCCGGTGGGGCCACCCCCTGCCAGCAGCAGTAGCGACAGTCCCATGTCGCCCCCTACAAGTAGGAGCAGCGACAATCCCATGTTGCCCCCTGCCAGCAGCAACAGAGATGGTCCCATGCTTCCCCCCCACCAGCAGCAGCAGTCCCTGCCGCCCCCCAACCAGCAGCAGCAGGTCCCATGCCGCCCCCCTGCCAGCAGCAGCAGCAGGTCCCATGCTGCCCCCTGCCAGCAGCAGCAGCAGGTCCCATGCCGCCCCCCCACTAGCAGCAGCAGCAACAGTCCCATGCCGCCCCCCCAGCAGCAGCAACGGTCCCATGCCGCCCCCCCCCAGCAGCAGCAGCAGCAACGGTCCCATGCCACCCCACCCTCCCCCGCCAGCAGCAGCAGGTCCCATGCCACCCCCTGCCAGCAGCAGCAGTACATATACCACCACCTAGCTGTGAAGGCAGAGTGGAGAGCAGCAGCTACTGGCCAAGCACCCAGCTCTGAAAGCAGCCCCACAACAGCAGCAGCACAGACGTAAGGGTGGCAAAGTGATATTGTAAATATCATTGTTCACAGCAGACTTAGCGCCCTGTTGCCACCCTAGAAAAACAAGGCCAACAGAGAGATGATCTCTTAGCAAACAGTCATCCAATTTACTCTTCAAATTTATTTAAAGTTTCATGTGTCATATTTCAAAAAGTATTATGTAAAAGATCAAGCATGTTAATATTGTCTTTCATGGGCAACTCTGGTTTCTCTTTTCAGGGAAATGCAACTGTCTGTGTCATACAGGAGGGTTGAGGCTCAGCAGTTACACCAAGGAAAAATGCAAATTGCATTTACTTATGCTTATTGATCATCAAATTCTTTAGTACCCAATGTGTTTATCACACTTCCAGTGTTTCTCAAGGAGTCAGGATGCACTTGTTTTTAAGATACGTTCAAGAGGCTAGTCCTGACTCCCTGCTATTTGAATGGATTGATCCAAAAGAGACAAGTTTAGAATATCAAAAGCAGGTGCTTAAAGTGATAGTTCAAACCTCTTAGGCTACATCTGCCCTTGGAGCTGGGGCAGTCATTCCCAGCTCACCTAGACATACTTGCGCTAGTTCACATTAAGCGAGCATGCGAAAACTAGTAGTGTAGCTCACAGGCTCCACCCCCGCTCCACCCTGAGGCCCCGCCCTCACTCTGCCCCTTCCCCCAAAGCCCCGCCTTCACTCCACCACTTCGTGCCCCGCCCCATCCCCTAGGCCCCACCCTAATTCCATCCCCTCCCCTGAGGCTCCACCCTTGCCCCGCTTCTTCCTGCCCCCATTCTGCCCAGATCAGCTGATCGGCCCAATCAGCTGTGTCTGCTGGGGCTGAGCACTCACTATTTTTTTTCCCCCTGGGTGCTCCAGCCCCAGACGGAGTTGGCGCCTACTGTATAGCTGCTGCACCACAGGAAGTGGTGAGCCAACAGCTTGGGCCTAGCCACCCTGAAGCTATGTCTACACTACCACTTATGTCGGTATCACTTCTGTAGCTCAGGGATGTAAGTAAATTACACCAAGCTAAGTGCCAGTGTGGACAGTGCCAACATAGCTACTGCTGCTCATTAGGGGTGGATTAATCACATTGATGGGAGAGCAGCTGCACCACTGTAAGCTCTCTAGTGTAGCCATAACCTCAGTACAAACCTGCCCGGACCCCCTGGGGACGCACGCAGGGTGACCACCTTGTGCTGCTTCTCACCGCGGCTCCACTAGTATTGCTAGCATGCTTGCTCAATGAGAGCTAGCGCAAGAATGCCTACTCAAGCTGGGATTCACACATCCAGCTCCTAGCGTAGACATGGGCCAAGGCCAATTTGCTTGGGCTTATAAAGGAGAGCATGCATATAGCATTAGTTAAAACCTAAAATATGGTGACTTGATGGCTCACCAGAGAGTGTAGGCACAGGAAGATCGCCACCACTTATTGTGTTGAAGAACACAAGGGGAAATACAAGCTTTGAAATGGAATCTCACCACTTCTTATCCTGTTAACGGTGCAATGGGGGAAGGGTCCTTTCCACATGGCTGGTCAGGGCAGCCGTCACGCTGGGGATTCTGCACCTTCTTCTTGGGTTTAGTCAACTCTTGGCCTTGTGACCCTGGATGAGGGGAAAGTCTTTCCTATGCAGGGGTTCAGTAAGATCTGGGATCCCACATGATGACCTCAGTTTTATATGCCCTGATTTCAGAGCTTGCGGGGAGAGGTGGGGAAAGAGAGGAAGAGACATGGTCTGATTTCTATTGGCTATTTGCCAGCTGAGCGCTCAGATTTCAGTTCTGTTTCTCTGCTGCTTCTGTCACTTTCCAAGAGATGATGCTGGTGTAGAACAAATTTCTTCACTCGTTTTGGTATTGGAGGATTTTTATGTTTGGTTCATTTCAGGGACTGTATTTCACCATTAGCTCACATTAGTAATTGGAATTTCCCCCTTTTAAAGCAATTTCTTTTAATAATGCATCATTATGCTCTTGGTTATATTTTGCAACATTCCTTCTGCCAGACAATTCCTATTACTTCTAAAGTGCAGCAAGTATTCACAGTGAAGACCAACAAATCCCTTATAATCTTCTAAATCTAATGGCCATGCTTCATCCATTCTTTGATTGTACATAAGCATTTCACATTATTTAGGCCTTGCAAAAGAACAAGAGACACTCTCCATATAGAGAGAGATGTAGATCAGACCTCACAAGGCAAACAAATGTATAGTTTTCTATAGGTTAGCATTTCTTGGGACAACAGGCAGTTTACCTTATTTGACCTTCAATCTCACAAGTTGTATCTTGTTGATTTGACTCACAGCTTCCCTGCCCATCACTTGATCCACTCACAGTGTGTAATGCGCCGCTTTGCGTAGGAAAACAGGGCATAACCTGGCTTGGTAACTTTTTGGACTGCCTGTTGGCTAGATTGGGAAGGAGAAAGAGGTTTTATCCATATGCAAATTATGAGATTCTTGCTTAGATGATTAACAATACTCACATTTAGTCATTTTCGTTTCTATTCTTGGGGGTGGAATTCTTGACTGTAGCGGATCTGTGGATCCTTAGACAAAATGTCTCACATGATATGAAATATTTCCTACTTGTCTTTACTTTCTAGGTGGAGCCTATTTTGTAATCAACAGAGGCATCCGCTTTTCTGATTTTTGAGGGCCAGGAGGAGTGAATAGTTATTAATCATTCAAAGCGTATCTGTTCCCCATACCTCTCCCAGAAGGTAAACAGGTCTGCAAACCCCTGAGGTGAAGTCTTGGAGCTGAACAAGTCCAAACAGTATTAACCATGTACTCACAGTGCGCCCTTCTGATCACAAACCTTAAATATTTCCTCTAGCCTGGAGGTCCAGCTGTGTGAAAATAAGCATTCTACAAATCAAGGGCAGAACACCTGTCTCCAAGTTCCAGGAAAGGGAAAACAGAAGAAAGGGAACAATCCTGAATTTCAGTTTCTTGAGGAACTTGAACAAGTTCCTCAAGTCCAGAACCCACCTCTTTCTAGAGAATCAGGAACTAACAAAAATAAAATCATTTCCCTCTGTGTTAAGAACTTCTTCTGTAGCTCCCAAGTCTGGAAGAGACAGCACCTTCTGAAGTAAAGCAGCCTTGTGAGTTAGGTCCCTGAATAGGGACAGCGAAGGTGGTGAGAGTAAGTAAGGGAATTGAACTGGATGATATATCCACCTTTCATAGTGCTGAGCACCCATTTATCTGATGTTATATTGGCCCAAGCACTGTGAAAAAGGGACAGACAATTCCCAAAAGGGGGTATTGTGTCTTGAAGAATTGTCATGGCTGGTACGCTGTCCTTGATAAAAACCTCAGCATGACTGCTTCGTTGATGTAGGTGTTTGGTGAGAGGATTCCACAGCCAATGCAGCTGAAGACCAGTGTCTCAGGGGTTTACACCTATGCTTACAAGAGTCCTGGAGTCTAGGCTGATAGTATGAAGATCTGAATTGTGACTAAGGTTTGAACTGCTTTCTCTTTGGTGTGGGAGTATAAACCCCCCCAGAGTCTTCCGATGTGTGCATAGCATTGTGCGTCTTTTCAGATGGCAATTTTAATCCTCCAGAAGGCAAGTTCTCAATCATGCTTTGCAGCTCTTTTGGGATCTCCAAGGCCTGATGCCATGAGGAGGAACTCACAGATATTACTGTGGCTGATTAACATGAAGCAGTGTCTGAGAAGTCTATGGCTGCTTGAAGAGTTGTTCTTGTAGAAAGATGACCCTCAGCCACTACAGCCATACATTGATCTTTGTACTCCTCTGACAGCTTATCTGCCAACAGAAATGCATGCCCCATTAATAAATATATTAATATTGATAATCTGTGACCCTCATTTGTAGGCTCCCAATAGTGTAAGCCTTCCTGCCTTATAGGTCAAGTCTCTTATGGGACTTGTCTTTTGGGGTAGACTGGGACTGAGATTGTCTTGACTGCCTTTTAGCTTCTGTGACTTTCTGAAGAGGATGAGTAAAACAAAAACAAAACCCTGCATTCCTGCTGAAGCACTTGATAGCACCTCTCAGCATGCTTAGCTATAGGAGGTATGGATACTGAGGTCTACCAGAGTGGTCAAGAAGAGGTCAAGAAGGGGTTCATTAATTGGAAGAGTGACTTTTCCTGGAGATGGAGCCTGTGAAATATTCAAACATTTATGCAGATTGTGTGGAATGACTTCTACCTTGATACTTAAAGATACAGCCACTCTCTGCACTAAATCTTGGAAAACCTTCAAATTCTCAGCTAGGTGAGGTGAGGAGGACTCAGGGTAATAGCTTCATCTGGGGAAGATATGGCTATACAAGGAGGTTGCTCCATGACATCCTTCCTTCTATCCTGTCATTCAGTGACCTCTACAAGTGGCAATGGATCTTGAGGCAGATGGAGTGGCTCTTTCCTGATGAAGCGGTGATAGGCAATGGAGATTTGTTCCTTGAGTGAGAGGCTGATGGAGATCTAGTGCTTCTAGAACCAGCCCAGAGGGCCCAATATGGCCAAGATGAGTAGTCGGATCTCTGCACTGTCCATGGTGGTAGACACCAAAATGGAATGTCCTTAGGCAATATTCCTGCCTAACACCACGGGTCCTTGCAGCATGTCATATCTTCAATGAATAACAGACTGAACAAAATGATCTGCTAGTGAAGATGGTCTGCTATCCCCCAAGTTCAAAGAAATGTAACTTTCCTCAGGGCAGGGTGGAGCAGTTCAGGGCCACCTGCGGGGCACAAGAAGTAATTTGCCCAAGCCCCCCCATTTGAGAGGAACCCCAAATGGAGTGGATTTGCAATCTGGCAGTTGGGGTCGCAGCAGCACTCAGGTATGGCCTGGCTGCCCCTCCATCTATGGAGGGGTGGACAGGCCAAACCGAAGTGACACTTGCATCCCGCTTTAGCCCCTTGTAATGTCATGGCTGTCTGCAAGGGAACCCATCAGCCTTGCAAGGCCTGTGAGTTCAGCCAGGCTTTTCACTGGTGTCTGTCTCTGATATGGGATAGGTTGCGTGGAAGTTTTAGGCCAGGGGAAGGATGAGAAGGTTTTTCACTCCTTGGGAGTACTTGCCATCCGACTATACTCAGCGAACGAATCATTGTCACCATACACAGAACTAATTAAGGATGGACCTCATTTTAATCCAGAGATGGCTCTAACTCGAAAACAAGCTGTTGGGCTGGATGCAGAACTGTGTGGGTGGGATGCTGTAGCCTGGGTTATGCAGGAGGCCAGACTAGATCATAACAGCCCTTTTGGTTTTAACATCTATGAATCACTGAAACACTGTCATAAGAATGGCCGTACTGAGTCAGACCAAAGGTCCATCCAGCCCAGTATCCTGTCTGCTGACAGTGGTCAATGCCAGGTGCCCCAGAGGGAGTGAACCTAACAGGTAATGATCAAGTGATCTCTCTCCTGCCATCCATCACCACCCTCTGACAAACAGAGGCTAGGGACACCATTCCTTACCCATCCTGGCTAATAGCCATTAATGGACTTAACCTCCATGAATTTATCTAGTTCTCTTTTAAACCTTGTTATAGTCCTAGCCTTCACAACCTCCTCAGGCAAGGACTTCCACAAGTTGACTATGCGCTGTGTGACGAAGAACTTCCTTTTATTTGTTTTAAACCTGCTGTCCATTAATTTCATTTGGTGACCCCTAGTTCTTATATTATGGGAACAAGTAAATAACTTTTCCTTATTCACTTTCTCCACACCACTCATGATTTTATATACCGCTATCATATCCCACCCTTTGTCTCCTCTTTTCCAAGATGAAGAGTCCTAGCCTCTTTAATCTCTCCTCATATGGGACCTGTTCCAAACCCCTAATCATTTTAGTAGCCCTTTTCTGAACCTTTTCTAATGCCTGTATATCTTTTTTGAGATGAGACCAGTCATGAATTAAATCAAATTCTAGCATGAAATTTAGAATTAAGATTCCACCAGCCTCTTAATTCTTTCTCTTCTGCCTGCCTGTTGGCCACCTCTAGGCCAGCAACACGTTACTCAAACTCAACCTTCATGGGTTACAGAGTCCACTGTTCCCTCTTCAATCCACATACTAATCCCACTCCCCAGCCATAAAACCAGCTGTATCAATATCTCATGCCTTGCACTCCACATAGCAGCTGGAATCCTGACTCCTCCCCACAGCCCATGCTGCTCTGGCCTAGAGATCAGAACATTTCACATCATGCTCTCCACATAGGCTCACACTCTCCTCCTTGTCACCCCAGAGGTAGCTGCACTTCAGCTGTGAGTGACATGCTTTGAGCCGCACTCTGCGCTCTTCCGGCCAATGGGGCTAAAGAGACGTGAGCTGATTATTTAACTAATATGATTTCTTGGACGCAGGCCTGTGGGGCTTGGGCCAGCGCTACAGTTGTTGACTGAGTTTCTGCCTGCATTCTACGGAACTGAGGCTGGCTGATAGAGGGAATCGACTGGACATGGTGAAGATAACACCTGCCTTCTCCAGTCAGGGGTTTTGCCCACCTTCACTGAAGCAAGTTCATAACGTCGAGCTCTTATGAGACCTTTGACTACTCCTGGACGTCCAGGTCACTTGCAGCAGCAGCTGTTCAACAGCTAGGAAGCCTGCTCCTCTCTGATATGGGGAGCTCACCAATAATCCAGGTCTTTTTCTCTTCCAGATTAAATCCAGGCAACATGCTCTCTCTCAGGCTACACTTGAAGACCACCCTTCAGCTGACATAGGTAGGGCCCTACCAAATTCATGGCCATGAAAAATGTATTACAGACCATGAAGTCTGATATCCACCGTGGAATCTGGCTAGTGTAGGGGAGGGGCAGGGCTGGGGGCTCTGTGTGCTGGGCTCCAGATACTAGTCCCGGATAGGTTGGGGAGGGATGTCCTGGACAGGCTGCAGGAAACTCCATGGCTGCTGGCTGGAAGCCCAGCTCTGAAGGCAGCTCTGCTGCCAGCAGCAGCAGAGAAGTGGGGGTGGTAATACCTTGACCCCCCCTACAATAGCTTTGCAACCCTCCCATGGCCCCCTTTTGGGTTGGGATCCCCACAGTTACAACACTGTGAAGTTTCAGATTTAAATATCTGAAATAATGAAATTTACTATTTTTAAGATCCTACGACCATGAAATTGACCAATGTGGATCCTGAATTTGGTAGGACCCTACACTTAGGAAGTGGTTGCCTGCTCCTGCTAATCTGTAGCAGCCATTTCAATGGCTTCTCTCACATGCTGGGCCTTCTACTGCTGGTATTATGTGGTATCTCACTGATGAGCAGCGTTATCCCTCAGTAAAACTTATTAGGAATGGAAACTATGTCCAAAAATATGGTAACAGAACTCCCTGCTACTCTCTGGCTGAAGCCTGCGCCTGCCCTATGTTGGGCTCCTTTGTTTCTGCTCCCCAGCTGGCAGCAGGTCCCAGGAACCAAAGTCTGCCTGCAGTGTGAGCACAAGGTGTGGTATCTCTAATGCTACCCTCCACCACAATTGAGTTCCTGAAGACAGTCATCCTCCCTCTCATCTGGCCAGCACAAGGACAAAGGCAAAGCAGCTCTGACCTCCTGTCATAAACAGATAGTTAAGGGTTAAGGTCTCTTTTACCTGTAAAGGGTTAACAAGCTCAGTAACCTGACGGACACCTGACCAGAGGACCAATCAAGGGACAAGATAATTTCAAATCTCTGTGGAGGGAAGTCTTTGTCTGTGTTCTTTGTTTGGGTGTTGTTCTCTCTTTGGATCTAAGAGGGGCCAGACGTATATCCAGGCTCTCCAAGTTCCCTGAAGTATTTTCTTCTATTCAGTATAGTGAGTATTAGAAAGGCAGATTAGTCTTATAATTAATTTCTGTATTTGCAAATGTGTGTTTGCTGGAGAAATCTCTTTATTTCTGTTTGCTGTTACTTTGATTATTCTGAGAAAGGACGGGGGGGAGTCCCTCTTGGTTTATAAGTTAGACCCTGTAATATTTTTCATTCTGGTGTTACAGAGATAGTGTACTTTCTTTCTTTCTTTTAATAAAATCTTTTCTTTTTAGAACCTGATTGATTTCTTCCCTTGTTTGGAATCTCAGGGGAAGAGGAGGAGGGAAAGGGAATCCCTCTTTGTTTGATTCAAGGAATTTGAATCAAGGTGATCTCTCCCAACGGCTAAGGGAGGGGGAGGTGGGGGAATGGGCTATTTCCCTTCGTGTTAAGATCCAAGGAGTTTGAATCTGTGTTCCCCAGGGAAAGTTTTGGGGGAACAGGGAGTGTGCTAGACACTGGAATTTCTAGCTGGTGGCAGCGTACCAGATCTAAACTAGGATTTAAGTTTAGAGGAGTCCATGCAGGTCCCCATCTTGTGGACGCTAAAGTTCAAAGTGGGGAATAAACCTATGACATGGTAGGCAGCGGTGGGAGATTTTTTTTTAGAAACCAAAGCAAGAGAGATTTTGTTTTCCTTTTTGGCTGTTTGGAAAAAGAGCTTGGGGCAGAGGTATTAGGTTTTTCTAACAAAGCTTTGTTAGAAAGAGATTCCCACTGAGAGAGCATTAGCAAGTTTGAGAGAGACAGGACAAACCAGTTTTTCTGGTCCTTTCTCAGCCAGCAACCACAGCAAAAAAAAAAAAACATTTGCAAATGAAAAGTTTTCTTTTCTTTTTATTCAGTCGGGAATAGAAAGGTTAGGAAACTGTAAACCAAGCAACCTGAGCTAAAGCAACACAGTCAATTCACTGACTGCAGAGGGGTGTGGCCAGCACCAGAAAGCACAAACATGAGTACCAGTGAAACACTTGACAAACTCAAACTGGCTAGGCTGGAAGCCACAGAGAAAGACAAAGACCATCAGAGACTGATGGAACTAATTAATGCAGAAATGGCCAGGGAAGAAGCTGCCCACAAGAGGGAGATGGAGAAACAACAAGCCGGAGAGGCTGACCACAAGAGAGAAATGGAGAAGCAAGAGGCCGAACACAGGAGACAAATAGAGATAAAAGACAAAGAGCTGGAAATACAGAAGCAGGCTCTGGAATTAGAAAAGGCTAAGCAGAATGTTCCAACCAACCCTAACAACCCTTCTCCAGGCACTGTTTCCCATCCCAGGAAATTTCCCACCTACAAGGCAAGTGATGACACTGAGGTCTTCTTGGAAAATTTTGAAAGGACCTGCCATGGGTATAGCATCCCTGAAGACCAGTACATGATAGAGCTGAGGCCACAGCTCAGTGGACCCTTAGCAGAGGTGGCAGCTGAAATGCCTAAGGAAAACATGAACAATTATAAACTGTTTCAAACAAAGGCCAGAATCAGAATGGGGCTAACACCTGAGCATGCCCGTCAGCAGTTCAGAGCCCTAAAGTGGAAACCAGATGTGTCATTCCCCAGACACGCCTACTACATTAGAAAGAATTGGGATGCATGGATATCAGGACTAACGATTCAATCTCTAGAAGACCTGGCCCACCTGATGCAAATGGAACAGTTCTTAGATGGGGTTCCTGAGGAAATAGAACGGTACATCCTAGATGGAAAGCCCAAAGATGTAACAAAGGCAGGGGAAATTGGAGGCAGATGGATGGAAATAGCAGAAAAGAAAAAAGCTACTATCAAGGGGAGTGAATATAACAAGGGGCCACCCAAGACCCCAACTACAACCCAAGGAAAGCCCCAGACTACCTACAGTCCCACCTCACCAGTCTCCAGCAACCCACCTCGGCCCAGTGACCCGTCAGCTGGGCGATGTTTTAAATGTAATGAACTAGGGCATATAAAGGCCAACTGCCCCAAGAACCCCAATCGAGTACAGTCCATTACACCACAATCACGCCAAGGATCCCCAGGCCCAGATATCTCTCAAATACCCCCGGAGCACAGGGAAACCTTGAGAGTGGGTGGGAAGAAGGTTACCGTGTGGAGACACACCGGGGCACACGTTTCAGTTATCCACCAGTCCTTAGTGGACCCAAAATTCATCAACCCAGAGGTCCAAATCACAATTTCCCCATTCATATCAAAATCTGTAACCTTGCCTACAGCTGAATTGCCTGTCCAGTACAAGGGCTGGTCAGGAAGGTGGACTTTTGCTGTCTATGACAATTATCCCATCCCCATGCTACTGGGGCAAGACTTGGCCAACCATGTGAAGCTGGCCAAGAGGTGGGGAGTGGTCACCCGCAGCCAGGCCAAGCAAGCTTCCACTCCCAGCCCTGTTCCTGAGCCGTCCACCAGGGCCCCGTCTGTGTTACCAGAGTCCCAGACAGAGGTGGTGGAACCGGACCCCATACCAACAACTGAAACAGCCATAGTACATCCAGTCCCAGAACCGGAACTGGAAACGCAACCAGCAGCAGAACCATTGCCAGCACTGATGCCAGCGCTTGCAAACCCGTTTCCAACCCCATCGCCAGAGGGCACCAGCGGGCCTGAACTGGCAGAAGCAGCAGACAACCCTACCCAAGAGGCCCAACCAGAGCCTGAAATATCACCTAGTGCACCAGTGGAGAGCGGTTCACAGTCAACGGAAACAACCTCATCACCTACATCGCTTCCAGAGGGACCAAACCCAAGTCCACAGTTTATGGAGGAACTAGTGTCTCCAGCCTCAAGGGAACAGTTCCAGACTGAGCAGGAAGCAGATGACAGCCTTAAGAAAGCTTGGGCGGTGGCACAGAGCACCCCACTGCCTCTCAGCTCTTCTAACCGGTCCCAGTTTGTTGTAGAACAAGGACTTTTATACAAGGAGATTCTTTCTGGTGGACACCAGGAAGGCTGGCATCCTCAAAAACAGTTGGTAGTTCCAACTAAGTACCGGGAAAAGCTCTTAAGCTTGGCCCATGATCATCCCAGTGGTCATTCTGGGGTGAACAGAACCAAAGACAGGTTGGGGAAGTCTTTCCACTGGGAGGGGATGGGCAAGGACATTGCCAATTATGTCCGGTCTTGTGAGGTACGCCAAAAGGTAGGAAAGCCCCAAGACCAGGTCAAGGCCCCTCTCCAGCCACTCCCCATAATTGAGGTCCCATTTCAGCAAGTAGCTGTGGATATTATGGGTCCTTTCCCAAAGAAGACCCCCCAGAGGAAAGCAGTACATACTGACTTTCGTGGACTTTGCTACCAGGTGGCCGGAAGCAGTGGCTCTAGGCAACACCAGGGTTACCACTGTGTGCCAGGCCTTAACAGACATTTTTGCCAGGGTAGGTTGGCCCTCTGACATTCTTACAGATTCGGGAACAAATTTCCTGTTAGGGACCATGAAAAACCTGTGGGAAGCTCATGGGGTGAATCACTTGGTTGCCACCCCGTACCACCACCAAACCAATGGCCTGGTGGAGAGGTTTAATGGAACTTTGGGGGCCATGATATGTAAATTTGTGAATGAACACTCCAATGATTGGGATCTAGTGTTGCAGCAGTTGCTGTTTGCCTACAGGGCTGTACCACATCCCAGTTTAGGGTTCTCACCATTCAAGCTTGTGTATGGCCACGAGATTAAGGGGCCATTACAGTTGGTGAAGCAGCAATGGGAGGGGTTTATGCCTTCTCCAGGAACTAACATTCTGGACTTTGTAAGCAACCTGCAAAGCACCCTCCGACACTCTTTAGCCCTTGCTAAAGAAAACCTAAAGGATGTTCAAACAGAGCAAAAGGCCTGGTATGGTAGACATACCAGAGAGCGTTCCTTCAAGGTAGGAGATCAGGTTATGGTCTTGAAGGCGCAACAGGCCCATAAGATGGAAGTGTCATGGGAAGGGCCATTCACGGTCCAAGAGCGCCTGGGAGCTGTTAACTACCTCATAGCATTTCCTAATTCCTCCTTAAAGCCTAAGGTGTACCATGTTAACTCTCTAAAGCCCTTTTATTCCAGAGACTTACAGGTTTGTCAGTTTACAGCCCAGGGAGGAGATGACGCTGAGTGGCCTGAAGGTGTCTACTACGAAGGAAAAAGTAATGGTGGTGTGAAAGAGGTGAACCTCTCCACAACCCTGGAACGTCTACAGTGGCAACAGATCAAGGAGCTGTGCGCTCGCTTCACCCCCTTGTTCTCAGCCACCCCAGGACGGACTGAACGAGCATACCACTCCATTGACACAGGTAATGCTCACCCAATTAGAACACCACCCTACCGGGTGTCTCCTCATGCCCAAGTTGCTATAAAACGGGAGATCCAAAACATGCTAGAGATGGGTATAATCCGCCCTTCTACCAGTGCATGGGCATCTCCAGTGGTTCTAGTTCCCAAACCAGATGGGGAAATACGCTTTTGCGTGGACTACTGTAAGCTGAATGCTGTAACTCGTCCCGACAACTATCCAATGCCACGCACCGATGAGCTATTGGAGAAATTGGGACGTGCCCAGTTCATCTCTACAATAGATTTAACCAAGGGGTACTGGCAAGTACCACTAGATGAACCCGCTAAAAAAAGTCAGCCTTCATCACCCATGCAGGGGTGCATGAATTTAATGTGCTTCCGTTCAGACTGCGAAATGCACCCGCCACCTTCCAAAGGCTGGTAGATGGTAGATGATCTACTAGCAGGATTGGGAGAATATGCAGTTGCCTACCTCGATGATGTGGCCATTTTTTCTGATTCATGGCCCGAACACCTAGAACACCTGGAAACTGTCTTTGAGCACATCAGGCAGGCAGGACTAACTGTTAAGGCCAAAAAGTGTCAAATAGGCCAAAACAGAGTGACTTACCTAGGACACCAGGTGGGTCGAGGAACCATAAACCCCCTACAGGCCAAGGTGGAGGCTATCCAAAAGTGGCCTGTCCCAAGGTCAAAGAAACAGGTCCAATCCTTCTTAGGCTTGGCCGGGTATTACAGGCGATTTGTACCACACTACAGCCAAATCGCTGCCCCACTAACTGACTTAACCAAAAAGACCCAGCCGAATGCAGTTAAGTGGACTGATGAGTGTCAGAAAGCCTTCACCCAGCTTAAGGCGACGCTCATGTCTGACCCTGTGCTAAGGGCTCCGGACTTTGACAAACCCTTCCTAGTAACCACCGATGCATCTGAGCGTGGTGTAGGAGCAGTTCTAATGCAGGAAGGACCGGATCACAACTTCCATCCTGTCGTGTTTCTCAGCAAGAAACTGTCTGAGAGGGAAAGCCACTGGTCCATCAGTGAAAAAGAATGCTACGCCATTGTGTATGCCCTGGAAAAGCTACGCCCATACGTTTGGGGACGGCGGTTCCAGCTACAAACCGACCATGCTGCGCTAAAGTGGCTCCATACTGCCAAGGGAAACAACAAAAAACTGCTTCGATTATGACACCTCCTCTATGCTGGAGTAGGTGGGGGCCCCCGGAGCCTGCTACAGCAGCTTTGAGGAGTGCAGTGTCTGGTGCCCCTGTTGTGATGGGCCATAGCAACAGCACAGAATCCTGAGGCATAAGAATACCCTGGCCAATCCTGTGCCCATCCTGAAACATCTAATGGGGTTGGCTGCAAGGAAGAAAGTGTGGGGCAGAGCAGGCAGAACTGAGCCTGTGGCTCCCATAGAGGGTCTCTTGTACCAAGAGAATTCTCAGATAGGGCCTTCCGGCCCTTTTGTACTGGTAGCATGGGGTGAATTTCTGGGTAACTTCAGGGAAGGAGTCAGCAGGCAGCCCTGCTTGGTGGCTGGTGCTTCTCTCAGCCCTGCCCATTCTCCAGCGGAAAGACCCTACAATAAACATCACCCATGGAGCAGAAACACTTCCATTAAACCTTGCCAAAAAATGTTTTTCAAACATCCCAGGCCAGGTCTTCCCAATCCCCGGAGCAGAGATGGGAAGTGTTTGCTGCTGCTGCATTCCTGCCCAAACATTCCCCGACACCATCTCTTTGATGGCATTCTCGTTACTATTTTATGACACTACCTTAATTATTACACATATTTCAGTAACTGGTTTATTAGCATTAGAGGGGTTATTACTTATTGTATCTGTTTTGACAATCATTGGTTAAAATTCTTAGCTATTTATGACTATTTTCCCCATGTTTTTATTATTCATTCCAAGAGCAGCAATTGAGAGAGACTGACCCAAGTTAGCCAGCAGGGGTTAAGGCACTCACGTGGCACGTGGGAGAAGGAGTGTCTTGCACTCATGTTTTGAGCAGAAATTGCATGCTGGACTGTGGTAGTTTTGTCAGAACAGATATAGTCCTAGGAATGGGTTCGCTTTCGACAAATTGGCATTTTCAGCTAAACAGGTTTTTTTCTGGAAAATTCCTGACTAGAGTTAGTAAGCCGGACTCAAGCAAACACTATGAGTTTCAATATGGTCAGACGTAAACATGTACATCATGCAACAAGGACTGCAGGCCTTGCTTACAGAACGGGTGGAGGGTCTCTACTCAGCAACTCTGGAAAGGACTGGGGGGTGCCACAGATCCAGTCATTGCTACAGGCGCCTCCTCCTGGACACTGTGGGATTAACTCCTTCCAGGTGCTGCACCCTCCTTTGGCAGTCTTTCCACCAGTCATCCTCGCTCTCACCCTGCAGCCCCTCTCACGCCAAGAGCTGCAGCTTCCTCTTCATGACTCGGCCCTCCAGCCAGAGTACTATGGTCCTCCTTTTCCCAGCTATCAAAGTCTTTCAGGGCAAACTGTCCCAGGCTCTCTTCTGCCTGGTCTCTGCCACTTCTCCCCGGCTGGTAGGGGAGCCCAGGCCTGTCCTCTGCTCTGGGGTCCAGCTCAGGGACCGTCTGATCAGCAGCCACTATCCTATGCCTTACTGCTTTTCCCCGAGCCTGTCATGCCCACCCCCCGGCTTTACCAGCCCAGACTCACCCGTCCCAGCGAATAACTGTCCACTACCCTTCATAGTCCCAGCACATTCACCCGGGAGTGACAGCCAGCTACTTCCCTGCAGCCCCTGGCTGCTCTCACTCCTGGGCTATGTACAGGTCCCTCCTGGTCCCATCCAGTTGAGCCTTCATCTCTAATTAGCCCTTGCTCCCTGGCTTCTCCTCCAGGTGCAGCCTAGATGCTTAATTGGTCCACCTGGCCACCTTAACCCTTAAGGCCCTGTGTGGGGTGGACACCCATCACAGAGATCCTGGGGGTGATCAGTTGAACATGAGCTCCCAGTGTGACGCTGAGTTAGAAAGACCTGAAGGGTGGTTGGGGCCACTCCCTTTTTCATGACCTTGGGACCCTGCAGAACCTGGTGGGGCAGAGAGTGGCTCTGGTGCATGCTGCTCTCCAGAAGCTCGGGGTGGGGGAGGGGAGAATGGCTCCACTGGACCCTGCCCTGTGGAGGTTTTCAGAAGCTCGCGAGGGTGGCCTCATGGGGTGCAGCAGTGGTAGGTATGTCTGGGGGGGTAACAGGAGCAGCAGGTCAGAATAGTTGCTGCAGCAGATGAGTGTCAGCTTCCTGCAGCTCAGGACCACTGCAGAGTCCTCCTGAACCAGGGAGGAGCAGCAGCTGAGGAAGGGAGAGTCTCCTCCAGGCTGGCCATTGAGGGATCCGAGAGCTCAGCACAGTTTCAGTCCAACACTTGTGTTCGGTCTGGGTGTTAGGCTGCGCCCCTTCCTGGGGTATTGGGGCATAAGGGTGTCATGTGTGCATGCAATTTCCATTGTGGGTGGAGCTTGTATTGCAGGTGGAGCCTGGGAGAACCTCACCACCTTTTTTTTTTTTTTTTTTTGTAATTAGACCCTTGCTCCCAGCCCTCTGCTCAGTTCACTAGTCCTATGCCCCTCCCCAAAGCACAGCAGGGGCAGGAGCTCTGGGGAACTCACATGACCCTGCAGTGGGCTGCTTAAGGCCCATAAAATCCAGATCAGATTCCAGGACTGTACGGAGTCTGCACTATGATCCAGCTGCATCAGCGGGTTTTAATAATTACATAATCTGTCCGTCCCACCCCCATCCCCCGCCCCTACACACACATCCACAAACTAGCAATCCTGGCTGAGGCCAACAGAACAAAACAAAAATGAGGAGGATCCATTTCAAGCCATTTTGGAGCAATGATGAGCCAAAGCACAGACAGGAAACTTCAAAACATGAACATTTTGTGAATCCTAAATTCCATCCAGGACTTTGTCCAATTGGCCTTAAACTTTCCAACAAAATTCTACCCTAGCATTAGCTCCTGCGTGTGAACCGCCCAATGGCCAGGTTAGTTTTGATGAAGTTAGAGTGGTGGCTGTCCAAACAGGGTTCATAATAGCAAGCAACTTACCTCCTTAGCTATGGGGAGACTAGCATTCCTCCAGAGTAAAGTTTGGAAAGTACTAGCTCTGCCAGACGTGCTGGGGCCTGCCAAATCTAGCTGATGTCCAGTTGAAACGTGAACGTGATGGTACCGCATCAAGGCTCTTCCCAAAACAGCTCTTCCTCTCATGAGTATCCCCTTTCCTAGCATTGTTTTGGAGGTGACCCCATTCTGCTAAGCATATGCGCAATGTGCATCATGACCAGGATTCATCACCAATTAGCTTCCTCAGCCCACGCCAGGTACGAACACTGAGCCATACCCCCTGGTGACCTCACTGAACTGACAGATCCAGCCCTTTTGCTCCTGCCACGTGCTTGCCTCAGATACCCAGCATTAGAGATAGTGCTGACAAAGCAGTGCTAAAAACCAAATGAGTTAAATCGCCATACAGCCAACGCCTGCAGGGAAGGACGTCATGAAGCTCTGAAGGTTACCGGCTCCTGAGTGACCGGAGTGAGTGAGGAGGTGGCAGTTTGGGTGGTCGGGGTCAGTGGCATGTGCTGCTCGGTGAACAGACTAAGAACAGCGACCTAAGTGCTTAGCTCACCTGAGTTACCTCCCTGTGTGCCTGGCTGCTGCTCTGGATCTTTAAACCCCTCAGAATGATGCTGAGCCTTTCTAACAGCACAGTATAATCTCCTATAGAAAGAATTCCTAACCCTCCAATCCCAGCTCCCTTTGTGCGGCAGCCCCCTGCTAGGATGAGAGTTACAGCATGTGGAGATCAGGTTAGCCCACAATCGGAAGAGGTCTGGAGGTGCCACTTGCACAGATCTCCCCTACCCTATGTGGAGCTGGTGAATGGGGTTGGCTACCTCCATAGCAGCTCTCTCTTATAAGTGTGATGTTCTCATTATAATCGTGCATAAGGCCATAACTGACCTGCTGGCCATAGAGTAGGGGCAGCTGTGAACTCTGCACTCTTCTCCACTGGCTTCAGTCATCATTTGCTGGATCACTATGTTTAAGGATAAGAAGATAACAAAGGCTCATCCTAGGAAAAGTGCCAAGACTCTCAGTTATCCAATACTGACAACTGGGCAGTTGGGCTTGTGATATGGACTAAAATCTGCAACCCCCTTTTAGCTCCTTTGGGCACACCCAACGGAGGCACTCCCTAGGCCAATGGGGCATGCCCAACTACTGAGATGGGGAATGGGATTGCACAGGGATACAGCTGGCCCAAACCTTCCTTAGGAAGGAGTGCGGGATGGGACGAGAACATGGTCCCCAGCCACAAATCCCATCAGGAACCACCACCAAGTACTCTGAGAAACATACAGCAGGCAGTGAGACAGGACCATTTCCATCATTTATTGTGAAAGCTCAGTACTGGTCCAAGAAACAGACCTCAGGCCATTAGGCAGATTTCTTGCTAACAGAATAAAAACAACTGGAAACACGAAGTAGGAGATGGAAATAACAGGCCGTTTTGCTATTTGCGACGCAGTGATCTTGTACCCCACAGCACAAATCATTGCCCTGTGCTTGTGATATGGATTAAAATCTGTAACCCCCTTTTAGCTCCTTTGGGCACACCCAACGGAGGCACTCCCTAGGCAAATGGGGCATGCCCAGCTCTGACAGAAGCAATTGCAGTGGCACAAATCCAAGCTGCTGAACATCCAATCACAAGCTGAGCTCCTACCATTGAACATATCCCATCTTTTCCTGTGTTACTCAGAATTTAAGAACAAAACATTTTTCATGAATTATTATTTCATCAAAGTGGCTAAACCCCTCTAGTGACTGGCCTCTGCCCCTACCCCAGGCAGATCAGCCCAGCCCCTGGCTTAAAGCTTTCCATTCTCATTGTGCAAGGACAGTATGCATGGGGCTGGTGCAGTGGATGGGTAAGCATTGCAGACTTCACCTCTTCAGTACAACCTCCTGTGCTAAAAGACCCCCAATAAACCCATGGAAACTCTTGCGAAGCCACCTTTCCCTCCCCAATGCTCACTTTTTCACTGGGAGAAAAGGGGGCTGCCCAACCCATCTTTGTATCCTGTGTTGCAAAATCTGGATCTGTAATTCTCCACTGGTGCAGATCCACTAGTGCTAGCAGCAGCAGAAGCTGTAAGTGTAGACTTTTTGCACTACCATGGAACCTAATCCTGCTGGTGGTAAGAATGTCCAAGAGTGTCTGCTCTGCAGCCTCCACATTCCTCCCACAGGTGGAGATGTCTAGGTGGAGAAAGATGGAGTAGCCATGGCCATGGTGATGGAGTAGCCATGGCTGGTTTCTCTTGCAAGTGCTTTGTGACTGCTGGAGCCTGAACGGCGTGTGTCTTGTTAAATGCTCAAACCACTGAGCTATACCTCTGCCCCTCCCCCCAAAATAAAAAAAATCATAGAATATCAGGCTTGGAAGGGACCTCAGGAGGTCATCTAGTCCAACCCCCTGCTCAAAGGAGGACAAATCCCCAGGCAGATTTTTTTTACCACATTTTGCCAAGTGACCCCCTCAAGGATTGAACTCACAACCCTAGGTTTAGCAGGCCATTGCTCAAACCACTGAGCTAGCCCACCTCCCTTTTTACAACATGAATGTCAAAGAACATCCCACAAAGATGAAATGCCCAGACTTCATTCCACATTTGTAAAGTCCTGACAGACAGAGTATTCAAGTATTAGTATTCCATAACTCTGCTATGCCGGGGATTGTACACAGGTCTGACCACACCGAACAGGCCCAACACCCGCTTAGAACAAATCTTGGCCCAGGATAGTATTGTCTCAGCCTTGAATAGAGGCCCAGACAAACTATTCTGCACAATTTTCATTGCCATTAACAGGAGTCAAGTGTGTGAGACTCTCATTCAGTGCTTCAGCATGTACAAATCCCGGCTGTGACATAGGGTGGTTCTTCAATGCAAGTGGGCAGGGTGAAGCCCTTTGTCTGATACACAACTAGAGAGATCCCCGGTTTTCAGAATGTCTAGTCTATTTTTTTTTTTTAATAATTGGAGATATACCAATCTCCTAGAACTGGAAGGGACCTTGAAAGGTCATTGAGTCCAGCCCCCTGCCTTCACTAGCAGGACCAATTTTTGCCCCAGATCCCTAAGTGGCCTCCTCAAGGATTGAACTCACAACCCTAGGTTTAGCAGGCCAATGCTCAAACCACTGAGCTATCCCTCCCCCCTATTAGAGAAGAGGTGAATACCAACAGGTCCTCTCCAGGAGAAAAGTTCTCCTCTCAGGATCCTCAGTGAGCTGCATTCGTAGGGGAAGAAGACTGAGCCAAGATCTCCTGTACGGATCTGAGGGGAGGATTCTGGTCCAAATTTGGTTCCCAAATAGTGGTTCCCCGTTTAAGCAGCTATAAGGCTGTAAATATCCTTAACCAATAATCCCTTTTCCTTCAATGCACTGTCTGCACAACAGGTGACCGTAACTTTATTCCCCAAACACTATATACTACTTATAAACTTATCATTACAGTTCCCATCTCTCTAGCGAGCTCATTCTTCATCTTTAAGCCAGGCAGTATAATAGGGGAGGAGTGCAGTGCCATGCTTCAGGGATTCTGGTCACTGGGGTCACACTTCAGCATAACTTTCACCCCCAAGCCCTTCTTGGTTGTCTCAAAGGCCTCCAGCGCTTTTTCCAAAGGGAAGCGGTGTGTAACCAAAGGCTTGATGTCCACTTTCTTGGATGCAAGCATAGCAATCGCCATGGGCCACCTGGAAGGGAACACAAACAGCAAAAGATAAGGGTAGCCCTCTAGGTCTACGGAATTTGTATATTGACCAGCAGATCTGCGTAATTGCACAAGAACCATCCAGACATGAGGCAGCATTCTTACAACACTCAGAAACAGGACATGACAGGTCTGCAGGGGCCTTCCTCAGTTATTGCTAAACAGGCGAGAAGCGATTTCTTTAGAGCCCAGTTCCACATGTCACTCCCATAAAATCATGCAAAAGGCTTCAGGACAGAGCTCTCAAGCAGAGTGCAAAGCCTGCTCCTGATTAGCAGGGACTGTATGGGCCAGGGCAGGTCCATGGCTCTGTCCCTGTCCCCACCTTCCACATTGGCAGGCAGAGCAGGCCAGGCTCAGAAGGTAGCACACACACTGCACCTGTTCAGGGGTGGAGCAGGGAGAACTCCAGGAGCTCCATGAAGCACAGTGCCTCTCGGAGCTCCTGCTGGAGCAAGGGACCTCAACTGAGCCTTCTGCTTGCAGCTCTTTTACATCCTATGATTCTCTGCCTGCTATAAACCACCACCATAGTCTTTCTGTTTGGAAGCACTGAACTTGCATTGGCCAAGGGTTTATGAGGTTTTGTGTATAAGGTAATGACTCCAAAGTGAGTATAGTAATACCAAGCCAACGGTTATGCACGCTGTTCACATGGGACAGCCAGCTGTGGTCTGCTCCAGCAGAATAAGTGACGAGCATTGGGAGGTACTGTGTATTCAAATCATAGCAAAATGAAGTTTGAAAAAAATATCAGTGCTGCGCTCTGCTCCTTTATCGCTCTGCCTCCTTGGTTACGCATGTTGGTTACTAGGTAAAATCGAGACCTCTGGCATCTCTATTGTGTTTTTAGCTCAAATGGTTCACTTAGAGTTCAATGCATTTAAGGAGCCAGTGGTGTGTATCCACAGATAACTGCTTGTGTGCGTGCCAATACTGCCCCCTTTAGGGGTAAGAGGAGCACAGAAATTCAGAGCAGCTTCCACAGGTTGTATTGCACTTGTATTGGCTTACAGTTCAATCTCCGCCTGGGCAAAAGCTAGAATTCGACAGAGAGATGATGGGAGCTAACAAAACCAACACAGAAACAAACCTTCCAATTAAACAGCTCCCCAGGGAAGCCTGGCTGTAGCTAAGAATAAAGAATAGGAAAATCTCTGGAGATCAGTCCCTACTAAAGAAAAGGATGGACTTGAAGAGACAAATTGCCGCACAAAACTAAACCCAGCTCTGCCACACCAGTGAGACCAAAGTTATAGCCTGCTCCAGAGACAGGGTAAAGCACAGCTCAGTCCCATCTGCGCTGTGAGACTGACCTACATCCATCAACATGGCTGTTTCTACAGCATAGACCAGGGGTGGGCAAACTTTTTGGCATAAGGGCCACCATTGGGGTTGCACAACTGCATGGAGGGCTGGGTAGGAAAGGCTGTGCCTCCCCAAACGGCCTGGCCCCCTTCCACTTCCTGCCCCCTGACTGCCCTCCTCAGAACCCCCAACCCATCCAACCCCTGCTGCTCCTTGTCCCCTGACCATCCCCTCCCTGGACCCCCGCCCTCATCCAACCTCCCTGTTCCCTGTCCCCTGATTGCCCCAACCCCTATCCACACTCCTGCCCCCTGGCAGCCCCCCCAGGACTCCCAGCCCCTATCCAACCGCCCTCTGCTCCTCGTCCCCTGACCACCCCCTCGCGGGACCCACCGACCCTAACTGCCCCCTGGGATCCCACGTCCTTATCCAACCCCCCCTGCTCCCTGTCCCCTGTCTGCCCTCCCGACCCCTATCCACATCTCTGCCCCCTGACAGGCCCCCTGAGACTCCCACTCCCAGCCCTCCCTGTTCCCCATCCCCTGACCACCACCCCGCGCAGAACCTCCGCCCCATCCAGCTGCCCCCTCCTCCCTGACTGCCTCCCAGGATCCCCCGCTCCCTTACCCAACCCACTCACCGCCCCCGCTCCCTGCCCCTTTACCAGCAGCAGGAGCTTGCAGCTGTGACACCCAACCAGAGCCAGCTGCACTCCCCATGCTGCCCAGCAGGAGCGGCGGGCCAGAGCACGGCCCACATGGTGGCATGGCTGCGGGCAAGGGGGAACAGCGGGGGAGGGGCTGGGGACTAGGTTCCCCGGCCAGGAGCTCAGGGGCCAGGCAGGACGGGTCCTGCGGACTGGATGTGGCCCATGGGCCATAGTTTGCCCACATCTGGCATAGACAGAACGTAAAACTGCATAGATGAGGTCTAAATCTGTGTCTTTATTCAGCCATTCTTTCAGAATTAAATTGCCATAAATCACATGACAATTCCATGAACAAACCCCTCGAGATCAGAGCTGGGAAACTACAGCCTAGACTAAGTGCAAAATCACCAAACTAGCAAGACTGGATCAAGCTTGTTATAGGTAAGGGCCTACCAAATTCACCGCCATGAAAAATGCATCATGGACCATGAAAGCTGATCTCCCTGGTGAAATCTGGCTATTGTAGGGGAGATCAGATTTCACACAGCTGGGCGGCCAGGGAGCAGTAGCTGCTGACCGGGAGCTGAGCTCTGAAGGCAGTGTCACCCCCAGCAGCAGTGCAGAAATGGGGTGTGTGTGTGTCAGGACTGGCCTTACACATGGGTGAGTGGGCAACCACCCAAGGCCTTGTGGTCAGGGGAGTGCCATGGTCAGGGGGGTGCCATGGTCACCCCCTCCCACACACACACGGAGTCAGTCCAAGGCCCCTTTAACTCCCAAGCACTGGGTGTGGAGCCAGGAAGGGACAAGCCTGAGGGCACCCCAGTTGGGGGCTCTTACTGTCTGCTGGGCTCCAGCTGCTAGTCCCGGATAGGTTGGGGATGGACAGGACTTCCTTTTCCTCTGCACGGGCTGCTCCTGAGGCCATGTCAGACCCATCTGTGGGAACGTCCCCTGGCTACAGGAAGCTCCACATCTGCTGTCTGGTAGTCCAGCTCTGAAGGCAGGGTGACATGTATGGTATTGCCACCCTTACTTCTGCACTGCTGCTGGTGGTGGTGCTGCCTTCAGAGCTGGGCACCTGGCCAGCAGCTGCCCTCCAGCTGCCCAGCTCTGAAGACAGTGGCACAGAAGTAAGGGTGGCAATATCATGATCTCCCAGCAATAGCCTTGCAAGCCCCCTCCCCACCACCTCTTTTTGGGTTAGGACCCCCAGGGTTACAATATCGTGAAATTTCTGATTTAAATATCTGAAACCATGAAATTTATTATTTTTAAAATCCTATGACTGTGAAATTAACCAAAATGGACCACGAATTTGGTAAGGCCCTAGTTATAGGACACAAACAAGTAGGATCTTATTTTCACCCTCTAGATCTGCAGGATTGGTTGTTAAATCCAGGTTCATAACTCACTGCCACAAGAGGTCAAAACACACGTATGACAGGATTTTCAGAGGGTTTGATAATTTTGCAGCCAATAATGAGATTTGTGTCTATCTGTGTGAAGGCAGAGCTCTCAAACTTCTTCCCAGCACAGACCATATCTCATTACAGAGATTGTCTCATGGACACCTCCCACCCATCCTCCATTGCCCACGCCCCATTTCCTCACCACCACTCCATCTCCCCACCTACTCACCCAACTTCTGGCCATCATCTACTCACCCCCATATGCTCACTCATCCCCTATCTCCCAGTGCTCAGTTCCCCACCCATCCCCTATCCATCCCGCATTGCCCACCTCCCCACGGATCCCTTGGCCACCACCTCCTCACTGATTCTCTATCGCCCAGCTCCTACTCCTCATGCATTGGCCACTTCCTCATCCATCTCCCAGCCCCAACCTCGCCACACAACCCTCTCCTCACCGATTCCTTATCATCCAGCTCCCACCTCATCCCCCATCTGCTGGCCCCCACCTATCCTCCAGTCCCACCTCCAACTCCTTACCCATCTCTTGGCCCCCATCTTTCCACCCAACCCCCATTGTCTATTCCCCGACCGCACCCATTGCCTGGCTCCCACCGCCTCACCTATCCCCACCATTCCTGTGTTGAAATGGGAGCAGGTTTGCACTGCACACATTTACCAGTTTCCCTAAAATGTTGCAGTGTCACTTGGAAAGCCAGCCAGTCTCCAAGACGTGTGACGCGGGAGGAGTGGGGCTGATGGTCTGACAGGGACCCCGCTCTGCCACAGGGACATTTACATTGTCCTGAGAAGGAGTGATTAGAAGGGGAACATTACAGGGTCTTCAATTTCCTCCTTCCTTGAGGAGGAATTAATTTCTTCAGACAATGGAGTAGTCTGTTGGCATGCCAGTGCACCCTGACCAATACTCACGTATTGCAGTAGCGAAATATCCCCTTGATATCCACCTCCCGCACAGCAGCATTCACGATGGGGACATGGACCATCTCCGGTCCCAGCCCTACCAGAACCAGGGTGCCGCCCGAGCGAGTGGCCTGAGAAGGAATAACAGAAACAAAATAAATGCAAATGCTGCCTGCCCATGGAAGGTGGCAAGCTCCTGCGTATATAGCGAAAATGGACATTGCTGCCAGGCTTCTGAGCAGGCTATAAAAGGAATTGATACCCTAAAGCAGTGATTCTCAAACTTTTTTGATCATGTCCCCGCTTCTGTGTGTCTGTAGTCATTTACACCCTCCTACCCCCCAATCCCGTTTCCCCCCAGTGCATATACCCAGGCAGAGTGGAGAACAGCGGTTGCTTGCTGGGTGCCCAGTGTGGAGAACAGCGGTTGCTTGCTGGGTGCCCAGCTCTGAAGGCACCGCCCTGCCAGCAGCAGCACAGAAGTAAGGGTGACAATGTGAAAAGTGGTATTTGTCAATATCATTTTTCACAGCAGACTTAGTGCCCCATTGCCACCCTTACTTCTGCGCTGCTGCTGCCACCCCAGGGCTGACAGACAGAACCCCGCTGCCTCCAAGTAAAGGATTGGGGAAGTGGGTGGAAGGAGAGACCTGAGCCTGGGCTGCCTCCCGGTGAAAGTTGGGCCAAGGGAGAAGAGCCTGAACCTAAGTGGTGCATCTCTGGCTGGGCTGTCCCCTTTCTCCCCACTTCCTGGGTGTGTACAGCCTTTCTTTATGAGCCCACTCACCAGGGGCTGACAGCCACAGCTCTTAAAAAAAAAGAGCACAGAGTTCACATCTCCCTTGACACATTCCCACGCCTCCCTTGGAAGGCCTACCCCACAGCTTGAGAACCACTGCCCTAAAGCATGTACAGGCTTGTACCTGGGGCAGCGGGCCCATCCTGCAGTCCACACTGCCACAGCTACAGTCTCTCTTTAGCACACTAGCTTGATGACAGCTCGCGCGAGTATGCCTCCTTCAGATGGGAAGCACACTCCCAGCTCCAAGTGTAGACATACCCATAGGTGCTTTTGACATTTCAGACAGTTTCCAATAAAACCACCCAGATCCTCTTCCCCATCATCCTGTGCACAGAGCTGTCCCATTCTCCTACCCTTCTAAGTCCCAAGGTGACACTCCGCAGCTCTTTGTCAACACACAAGGAGGGGACAGAGAGTGGCCAGGACAGAGGGAGCAGTGAGTGGGCTGTGGAGAAGCACATTGCTCCCCCTCACGCCCTGCAGAGCTTACCAGGAAAAGACAATACACTGTGTGGAGCTGAATTGTTTTTTCTACTGAGCTCCATGTATGGGTCCTAAGGACCTCTGGCAAGGGAGCCCCTGCTAGTTCAGGGAGAAAGGCACTGGGGCAGAGCCTAAGGGTAAGGTGAACAGGTGCAACCTGCACAGCACTGATATAATTACCTCTACACTGGGGCCTTCTACTGGGCTGCTCCACTAGAGGCTGAAACACCCGTGTAGACAAGGCCTAAGAAACAAACTGTCTCAATTACTCTTATTAATTATTTGTGTAACAGTAGCATCTAGAGGCCCCAAACAAGAGCGGGGCTCCATTGCAAGAGACAGTCCCTGCCCCAGAAATGAGAATCTAAACAGACAAGCTGGACAGAAAGGGAAACAGGCAGGGTTCAAGGCCACAAAGCACTGCAGTGTCAGGAGTGGGATTAGAGCTCAGCCCTTTTGAGCCACAGTCCACTGCCCTGCCATAACACTATGCTGTCAAAACAGTAAAGTTGATAATAAAATAATTTCACGCAGGAGTGCTCAGAATGTCTAATAATAACCTGAACATCTATTGATGTATTTATTATGCCTGAAACTGTGCTGCATACCAGGGCATTAGTTTGGATCTCTAAATAACACTCTCAGTTGCTCCATAGCACATACAACTTACTGATGTTCTCAATGGGCCTTCAATAACCCATCTGGGCTATATTCCTGGCTCTTGGCACCTGACCCAAGAAGGATCAATTCTCTTTCAAGTCTGGGAATAACAAGTTTTCTGAAGAAAACACTGCTTAGTCACAAGTGCTGTTATGTGCACAGGCATACGTGACTGCTGACAGGTTCCACAGTGCTCCAGACCACAGCAGAAAAGTGACATTGTTCCCCTTCGCCCAGCGGAGGTTCCCAGGAAAAGATGAAGTTACCAAACCAGAGTGCGAATCAGTGTCCAATCTCAGATATGAGGCTAGGTCACACTCCCCCACACATTTTGCACACAAAGTGCAAGAGACACCAAAATCCCACTGTTACTGTTGTTACTAGGCTGCAGAGTTGGAGATACTGGGGCTCTGCCAAATGACCCCTGTGATCTGCTATTCTCACAAGGCCAGTGCACAATGAGGGGGATGGGTCAAGGAATGTGCTCCCCCTTTACAGCCCATACAAACACCAGACCGCTGCAGTGCCTGACACTACAAGACTCCAGGGCAGGACTGGCACAGCAGCAGGTGTAGCAGCAGCTGTAGCAGGGGAATTCTGCCTCCCTGAGCTGTAGCTGGGGCACAACTGCTCTGTAGTGCCCCTAACACTGAGCTGTGCTACATGACACAGTTGAGCCCTGAGGTTGTTATTGAAGCTGCATAGGACAGGCCTCAATATCTCCCTCACTGTGAAATTAGCCACAAGGCCACTGTGTGTCTGTTGTTTCCTGGGGGCTGGTGTTTCAGTCATGCCAGCAGAGGTTTGGTTGGGTTCTCTTGCAGCGCTCCTGATACAGAAGCTATCTGTACTGCAGCTTGTTTCAGAATCCCAGTGCTTCTGGGCACTACTTCCTCTCGGCTTCACTTATCTCGGTTAGTCACAGAAAACTTATGCAAATAGGTCTTTATTTAACTTAGCAGTTGCCAAGACCCTGATTGCAAAATCAGTGGAGTCAGTGTAAACAATGGCAATGTTTTCTGTAGTAAATATAGACTCATAGTACATTAATATTACATCAGAGGGAGAGCTCATGTGATCATCTAGTCAGGACAGCATGGAAATGTAGGGCTGGAAGGGACCTCAAGAGGTCATTCTGTCCAGCCCCCTGCACTTGGGCAGGACCAAGTAAACCTAGGCTGTCCTACTGGTTCTTAAAAACTTCCAATCATGGGGATTCCACAAACTCCCTTGGAAGCCTGTTCCAGAGCTTAACTACCCTTAGAGTTAGAAAGTTTTTCCTAATATGTAACCTAAATCTCCCTTGCTGTAGACTAAGCTGATTACTTCTTGCCCTGCCTTCAGAGGACATGGAGAGCAATTGATCACAGTCCTCTTTATAATAGCTCTTAACATATCTGAAGACCATTATTGGGTCCCTCCTCAGTCTTTTCTCAAGACTAAACATGTCCAGTTTTTATAACTTTCCCTCATACGTTAGGTTTTCTAAATGTTTTATAATTTTCTTGTTCTCTGGACTCTCTCCAGTTTGTCCACATCTTTCCTGAAGTGCAGCACCCAGAACTGGACACAATACTCCAGCTGAGGCCTCACCAGTGCCGAGCAGAGCAGAACAATTCCATCCCATGTATTACAAATGACACTCCTGTTAATACACCCTAAAATGATAGCCTTTTTTGCAACTTCATCACATTGCTGGCTCATAATTTGTGATCTACTCTACCCCCGGCTCCTGTTCAGCAGTGCTACCACCTAGCCAATTATCCCCCATGTTGTAGTGGTGCATTTGATTTTTCCTTCCTAAGTACAGTACTTTGCACTTGCCTTTATTGAATTTCATCTTGTTGATTTCAGACCAATTCTCCTATTTGTCAAGTCTGTTTTGAATTCTAAGCCTGTCCTTCAAATTACTTGCCACCCATCCCTGCTTGGAGTCATCTACAAATTTTATAAGCATGGTCTCTGCTCCATTATTCAAGTCATTAATGAAAATATTGATGAGTACCAGACTCAGGACTAACCTCTGCACAACCACACTAGATAGGCCTCCCAGTTTGACAGCAAACCATAGAATCTTAGAATATCAGGATTGGAAGGGACCTCAGGAGGTCATCTAGTCCAACCCCCTGCTCAAAGCAGGACCAATCCCCATTGCTAACTACTTTTTGAGCAATATTTCAACCATTTGTACTCCCACTTTTATAGTAATTTCATCTAGACCATATTTCCTTAGTTTGGCTATGAGAATGTAATGTGGGACTGTGTCAAAAGTACGGCTGTCAAGTGATTAAAAATTAATTGTAATAAATCGCGCAATTAAAAAAAATCAATCGCGATTAATCACACTGTTGAACAATAGAATACCATTTATTTAAATATTTTTGAATGTTTTCTACATTTTCAAATATATTGATTTTAATAACAACACAATGCAAAGTGTATAGTGCTGACTTTATATTTAAGTATTTGCACTGTAAAAAAACAAAAGAAATTGTATTTTTCAATTAACCGAATACAAGTACTGTAGGGCAATCTCTTTATCATCAAAGTTGAATTCACAGATGTAGAATTATGTATTAAAAAACCTGCATTCAAAAATAAAACAATGTAAAATTTTAGAGCCTGCAAGTCCACTCAGTCCTATTTGTTGCTCAGCCAATCACTCAGACAAACAAGTTTCTTTACATTTGCAGGTGATAATGCTACCCGCTTCTTGTTTATGTCACCTGAAAGTGAGAACAGGAATTCTCATGGCACTGTTGTAGCCAGCATCACAAGATATTTATGTGCCAGATGCACTAAAGATTCATATGCACCTTCATGCTTCAACCACCATTGCTGATGACGGGTTCTGCTTGTGTTTTGTCAAATCTGCAAATCAACTACTACATGACCCCAGGAGGAGGGACTGAAGCTTGAGCCCACCCAAGCCCCACCACCCCAGGTTGGGGGCCAAAGCCAAAAGGTTTCAGCCCAGACAGAGGGCCTGTAATCTGAGCCCCAGCACCCAGGGTTGAAGTCCTTGGGCTTTGGCTTCAGCCCTGGGCAGAGGGGCTCGGGCTTCGGCTTCAGTCCCAGTCCTCAGAAAGTCTAAGCCAGCCCTGGTGACCCCATTAAAATGGGGTCGCGACCCACTTTTGTGTCCCAACCCACAGTTTGAGAACCACTGCACTACAGTACTTGTATGAGGTGAACTGAAAAATACTATTTCTTTTGTTTATCATTTTAACAGGGCAAATATTTGTAATAAAAAATAATATACACTTTGATTTCAATTACAACACAGAATACAATATATATGAAAATGTAGAAAAACATCCAAAATAGTTAATACGTTTCAATTGGTGTTCTATTGTTTAACAGTGCGATTAAAACTGCGATTTTTTTTTAGTTAATTGCGTGAGTTAACTGCCATTAATTGACAGCCCTAGTCAAAAGCATTACTAAAATCAAGATATCTCAGATCTACTGCTTCCCCGTAGCATTAGGTGAGTAACCCTGTCAAAGAAGGAAATTAGATTGGTTTGGCATGATTAGTTCTTGACAAATCCATGCTGGCTATGACTTATAACCAGAAGACATCTGGTCGATGATCAGTCCCATAACTGTAGGCAGAAATACTAGCATTGCTATGGCAATCTCATGGATAGCAATGAGAATCCTGCACAAAGACTGAGGGGAAGATGGGACCAGTGCTTGAGAGCCTAGAGATGGAAAAGGCCCATCAAATCAGAGCTGTTCCCTAGAATACATTACCCTGTGTTCTGTCTGCACCATTCTACATCCTAGCAGAATGCACAGTAGGGGGTATGGCCCGGTGATTCAGCCTGCATTTTCACTTACTTGGCTTCATTTCAGTGCTCCTAGTTCTTACTACAACTAGTCTTCCAACAGCGCTGCTAGGGTACAAAGGGTACATGAAGCAAGTTGCCCAGAAAAGCTCACAAGGCAAACAATGCATACATACACAGGCCAAGGGACAGTGTGAACAGTGGAGAACCCAATAGTCCTGGGAAAGGTGGGTCTGAAAATGAAATCTGGGGTAAGAGAGAAGAAGAAGGTGCTTGGTGGACAAAATCTGGGAGACAATTCCAGGCTCGGGAGGAGTGGGGGCAAGTCATGAGTGGGAGGAGACACAGGAAGCAGTGAGGAGCGTATATGAAAGATGAAGAGGGGACATATGACAAATTGGGGAATGCTAACAGATAATGGCGTGGGGAGATGAAGAGCCATTGAAGGAGATACTGTAGAAGTCAGCAAGGCAGGAGGAGGATGGGAAAACACAACATCAGTCAAGGATAGGAAAACACAACAGTTCTGCCAATCACCATTACCCACAGGAGACCACGGCCAATTGGGAGCCAACACAACACATTCCCTTGGGCTGACGCAACCCTCTCTCTCTTGCATGCTGCGTGCTGCTAGCTGCAAGGGAAGTGGAGCAGCTCGCCTCAATCAATGGCCAACATTGACATCTACAAACAAGAGAGGTGAAGGAGCAAGGAGAGGACACAATGCATAGAGAACTCAGCACCCTCTCTACGCCACACCTCAGCACAGAGTACTGCATAGTAAGCCAGAGACCTTTCCTGGAAATACAAATCAGGGCCTATGTAGCCAGAGAGTCTAGGGGCCCAACTAGGGACGTCCTAAAAGGACCCAGTTCTCAGAAATTATTGAGCACCTGCCCTGTGAAATTCAGGCTTCTTTGAAGTCAGGCACCCAAAAATCATAGCTGCTTTGGAATATTTAGGCCAAGGTCCACTGCACAGAGGAAAAGAGCATTCCCAGTCCCTGATAGCATGGGGAGAGCATGCCTACCCCATGGCACAGAACTCAGCTCTCCTGGAGGGGAGCAGAGCAATATTATTATTTCTGCATATGCACACTCGACTAAGTTCTGCCTTGAGATACACGCACACAAGTTAGAGGGAAGTAAATGCTATCTACCACTAAGTCTGATTAAGGTGGCACAGAGGACTGACAGCTCCATTGCAAGCCTTGGCTCTGACACAGATCCACCACAAGGTAAATTAAGCCAAGTGGCCTCAGGGACACTATGGTGGGTGCAACCCTCCGTCTGCCTGAACAAGTGGCTGCGCGCCAGCAAAGGACTGAAATCTCCATTGTCATGCAGTGACTGCCCTGCTGGTAGAGGAGTCTGGCCAGTAAAATGGGTTTCCTCACACAGTTTCACCTCTCATTTTATTTTTAGCCATTCGAATGACCAACCTGAAAAGAGAGAAGTAAATGCCGGCAATGATCTTGGATAGGGGAAGGAAGAACTCACGTAAATGCCAGTTTGAATGCTGGCCTCTGCCCCGGAGCACTCCATGGTTATGTCAGGCATGGAGTTAAGCAAACCTTGCACCATGCAGGCCATGTCCTTTGGGGTCTCTTTCTTTATCTGAATGGTGAAATCTGCCCCGATCTCTTTGGCTTTTTCCAGGCGGGAGGTGGATAAATCTGGGGAAGGAAGAAATAAATCACAGAACTGCAGCTGGCTGAAAAACATCATGCAAGAAAAGATGTCACACAGAGAGGCCCTGCAGCAAGCATGCCCAGTGGGGCATGGACACACTGTATGCACACAATGCAGGCACATTGGGTGGAAAAGTCTGGTTCCCCTTCAGAACTCCCCCAGCCTGATGGTGCATGGACGGGGTAGGAGATCAGCTCTTCTCTCTGGGCTGGTGGGGAAAGATATGCAACAAGCAACTTAAAGGCACAAGAGATGCCAACAGGATTCTGGGCACAGGGAAAGTTGCCTCTTTCAAAGATGCTGAGGTCTTAATATTCTGAAGCCCACAGACAAGTCATTCTGACCAGGGCATGTAGCAGGCACCTGACGACAATGAGGTTCTCTACAGATGTAACATTATCACCATGGTTATTCATGATTTGTACCAAATTAGTAAACTGCCTAGAAGTCCCGGCCCCTCTATGCTGGCTGATGTACAACTATGGATAAAAGAGGGAGTCCTTGCTCCAAATTGCTTAAAATCAACATACAAAGACAAGAGACAGTTGGCAGAGAGGGTAAGCAGATGGGAGAGAGCATAAGAATGGCCATACTTTATCAGATCAAAGGTCCAATTAGCCCAGTATCCTGTCTTCCGACAGTGGCCAATGCCAGGTGCCCCAGAGGGAATGAACAGAACAGAGCAATTATGGAGTGATCCATCCCATCACCCATTCCCAGCTTCTGGCAAACAGAGGCTAGAGACACCATCCCTGCCCATCCTGGCTAATAGCCATTGATGGACCTCTCCTCCATGAACTTATCAAGTTCTTTTTTGAAACCTGTTATAGTCTTGGGCTTCACAACATCCTCTGGCAAGGAGTTTGGGTTGACAGGGCATTGTGTGAAGAAATCCCTCCTTTTGTTTGTTTTAAACCTGCTGCCTATAAATTTCATTTGGTGACGCCTAGTTCATGTGTTATGAGAAGGGGTAAATAACACTTTCTTATTTACATAAGGAGCATAAAGTAACAGTGAGAAAATTATGAAGACGTGTAATACACAGTGATCACAGTCTACCAGCTGCCTAACCATAACTCGCCTTGCTGGTGAATTCAATACCACCACTTTGGCAGCAAATGCATGGAGACCAGAGCATTGCTAGGAGTCTGGCATTAAGGCCTATTGGAATTCTTCTTAACTAGAGGGGTCTTTCCCTTTGAGGCCAGCACACTGTAACACAGTTGAGAAACAGGTGGTGGGGAGGGAAGTCCACAGAGCTGCTAGGGAAGTTTCCAAATTTCTTGTAAGGGTTCCCTTTAGCTTCATGTTCTCTGGGTCTTTGGGAAAGAAATCTGCTCTGGAAAGGAGGACAGTATCCATGGTGAAGGATACCACTGCATGGCTACCAGATGCAGGACTGTGGTGACACTTTTGGGTTCCCATATGTAATAAATCATTGTGGGCTATTTGCTAAGGTGCAGCTTATGACCGTGGACATTCTCTCTGCACATGAAGTCCGGCAGCCAAGCCTGGGGGGAGGAAAGGAGGGAAATCCCTCTTCCTGATTTTGCTGTGACACCAGTTTTATGGTTGGATTCCAAGCATCCACCTCCATGAGGATGTGGAAAGGAAATCGGGGAGAGGCCACCTGTATGCCCTAGATCAGGGGTCTCAAACATGCGGCCCGCGGAGCTCTTCCCTGCGGCCCGCGGACCTCCCCAGGGCCGCCCAGAGGGGGGGGCAAAGGGGGCAATTTGCCCCGGGCCCCGGGCTCCGCAGGGGCCCCCAAGAGAAAAGCGGAGGCTCCCGCCTCCGCCCCTCTCCTGGAGCCTCGGCGCATGAAGTGCCGAGCCCCTGAGCCCCTGAGCCCCGGCCCGCTCAGAGCCGCGTGGGGAGGGGGCGGGGCTGGGAGCTCTGGGCTGAGCGCTGCGCTCGGCGTGGAGCTCACAGCCCCGCCCCCTCACCACGCGGCTCGGATCGGGGCGGGGCTCAGGCCTCACCGGAGACGCGCCGGGTAAGGGGGAGCGGGAGCCGCCGGGCCGGGCCTGGGTGGGAAGCGGGACCCGCCGGGCCGGCGCCGGGCTGGGCCGTGGGGAAGGAAGCGAGACCCGCCGGGCCGGGCGAGGAAGCGGACCCGCCGGGCCAGGCCGGGAAGGGAAGCGGACCCGCCGGGCCGGGCTGGGGGAAGGAAGCGAGACCCGCCGGGCCGGGCTGGGGGTGGGGAGGGAAGCGGGACCTGCCGGGCCGGGCCGGGGAAGGGAAGCGGACCCGCCGGGTGGGGAAAGAGGACCCGCCGCCGCCGGCGCAGCCCGGTCTTGGCGGCGGGGGCCCTTCCGTTCGGGACCCGCCGCCTAAGTGCCCCAAAGACCCCGCTGCAGGTCTTGAGGGCGCATGAGGACTAGTGCATTGGCGAGGCCGCATCACTGACACGCCCCTTGCTGCCCCTGGCCCCACCCCAATCCACCCTTCCATGAGGCCCGCCCCTGCCCGGGTCTTCGGCGCGGGAGGCCCTTCCGTTCGGGACCCGCCGCCAAAGTGCCCCGAAGACCTGCGGCGGGGGGGGGGGGGGTCTTTGGGGCACTTAGGCGGCGGGTCCCGGAACGGAAGGGGCCCCCCGCCGCCGAAGACCCCGGGCAGAGGCGGGGCCTCATGGAAGGGGTGGATTGGGGGTGGGGCCAGGGGCAGCAAGGGGGCGTGTCAGTGATGCGGCCCTCGGGCCAATGCACTAGTCCTCATGCGGCCCTCGGGGTCATTTGAGTTTGAGACCCCTGCCATAGATTGTCCCCTTCCCTTCTTTAGCATTATTTTTATTGGGCCATTGCACAGTTGCTGGGTGATGTTTGCTCTTTTCAGCCCTCTAGGGACAAAGACAGCCTTTTGAAAGGGCAGGTGTACCTCCCCATCAAGGAGAGGACAGGCCTGGGGGATATCCCCATCAAAATCCTTGGCCTCATCACAAGAGCAGGAGAGCTGGGGAAAGACTCTGAAGCAGAGGGACAATGACCCATTTAATAACCGGTGCAGGATCTGACAGCACTTAGAGGTCCATTCCTTATTGAAGGGGGAGCAGCTAGGAGACTTGGGTGCCTGGCTCCCTCCACCTGCAAGTACCAGTCATAAGAACGGCCATACTGGGTCAGACCAATGGCTCATTTATTCCAGTATCCTGTCTTTCAACAAGTGGCCAGTGCTAGATGCTTCAGAGGGAATGAACAGAATGGGGCAATTATTGAGTGATCCATCCCCTGTCATCCAGTCCCAGCTTCTGGCAGTCAGAGGCTAGGGACACCCAGAGCGTAGTTGAATTCCTGATCAAACTGGCTAACAGCCACTGACGGACCTATCCTCCATGAACTTATCTAATTCTTTTTTGAACCCAGCTATACTTTTGGCTTTCACAACATCCCCTGGGAACGAATTCAACAGGTTGACTGTGCATTGTTTGAAGAAGTACTTCCTTTTGTTTGTTTTAAACCTGCTATTAATCTCATTGTGTGAGCCCTAGTTCTGGTGTTACATGAAGGGGTAAATAACAATTCCTTATTCACTTTCTCCACACCAGTCATGATTTTATAGACCTCTACCATATTCCCCCTTAGCCATCTCTTTTCCTAGCTGAACAGTCCCCAGTCTTTTTAATCTCTCCTCATACAGAAGCAGTTCCATACTTATCATAAATTTTTGTAACCTTTGCTGTAATTTTTCCAATTCTTATACAGCTTTTCTGAGATTGGGCAAGCAGAAATGCATTGCATGGGTCTGCGTCATTTATTCTACCTTTCAGCTATTTATGTCCTGCTATAGACGCAATAGGAAAATATCTCCACAAACAGATCAATTTGAAATGTGCTATGCAGATAAAGAGTTTTATAGGCAAATATTTTACAAGTATGACTAAAACAAAATATTCCACCGGGAAGTGCAGTAAAAATGTCTGGGCAAATAATGGTTGGAGAGGCGTTCCTCCTAATGCCAACATGAAAAGTATTTTTCTGAAGGCAGACAGCCTCCTAAAGTTCAAAGACGGGTGATCTCGTTCCTCATCACAGATAATGTGGGAAATATTTGAACAAGACTGCCCCATAGTGGGCATTTCTGCTGTCTGAGTAACAGCATCTCTGATGCAGGTGGCTTGGGAAGGACCAAATGTCAGGGACAATTACAGAGGCCTCGGTGATAGCTTCACCATTTGATGGAACTTAGTGGATGACCAATCAACATTTGTCACAATATGCACAGATTTTATTTCTATAGCACCTCAAGGATGCCAAAGCACTTTGTAAATTATATGGAGAACAATCAGTCCATCCCCCAAACACAGTCACCTCTGGAGGGTGGAGGCTGATCAGCAGAGCACAGCAAAATACTACAATAATTCAGATCAGAACCAATACTATACCAAATGAGATGCAGGAGGATTTAGAGAGGAGAATGTAATTACCTGACTTGGAATTTGGCACAAACTCCAAGGTTAGCACCACTACTCTTGAAGAACGTGTCTTTAATGAGCAGGTGGAACATCAGTTTTATGCCTCAATGCTCATGAACATGCATACTCCTAGCTGTGAAGGGTGCAGTTGCATCCTCCTAGTAGTTTCCATGTGGGCTCTGGCCTGGGAAACATTTCAGTAAACCTGTGCTAATTAAGCACAGTCCTATTTATATCTGCTTTTACTGGTCATTAAGATGCAGAAGGAAAAACTGGACAGAGAACAGGTCTGCTGAAGACACCTACATGCCTCATACAGACACCAGGTGATGATCTTCACATGGGTACCTAGCATAGCTTTGTCCTCCCACCTGGCACTTCTGCTGCTAATTTGCACAGTGACCTGCCACACAGGAAGAGCAGCCGTTTTTGGATATGTGAGACCAAGGCAGCATTTTAAGGGTTAAAAGAAGATCTTACCAGTGATTACTACCTGGGCAGCACCCATCGTCTTGGCGACGAGCAAGCAGACTAGCCCAATGGGTCCTGGAACAACAGGAAAGGAAAAGGAGATGTCAGAATGCAGGAAAATCACGATCACTGTGAAGAGAGTGTAAAGCTCGCTGTGTTGGGGGTATAGCTCCAGGGAGGACTGACACTGGGATTATGGCAGATATCATGATCTGCTGCAGTGCACTGAGAATGGCAGCGGGCATGGCTGTTATTGCTCCAGCTTTGGGGCTGGCTGTGAGGAGAATACTGCTAGATTCCTAGGTATCTTGTTACCACCCAAACTGCCTGTTTAGCCACAACATGCACTTCAAATCCATTTTGGAGCAGGGGTGGCCAAAGTGTGGCCAAGGAGTGCACTGCTGCCCGAGGCCACTCTCGGCCTCAATACAGAGATGTGGGCCATGGAGACTGGAGTTGTCAACACACAATGCTCCATCCTGAACCTAGAGACCAGGCTGGTCACTCTGTTGCATTTCTCTGTGACAGAGCACTCATGACAGGTGGGAAGCACAAGGCACGAGGTGGATTATTCCATACCAGCCCCACAGATTAAGACTTTGGATCCCAGAGTGACTCCGCCTCTTCGGCAGGCATGGATTCCCACAGAGAGTGGTTCAATGAGGGCCCCTTCTTCAAAGGTGATGTTATCTGGAAGCCTGCAAGAACCAGAGACACAGGAAAGTCACAACAGGGGCTTTTTAATGGTTGTGGAGTGAAGCTAACATTTTACAATCCACAGGACCACATCTGCAAAGATTAATGTCTAAACTGTGCTGGCAAAATGCCCTTATAATTGGAATAAAACACAGACCTGAGCACTGCATAAGGGGCTACTATGCAACTAAGTACCCATCAGACTCTGCAATCTCTCTTTTGGCAGGCACAATTTAGGCACCCACCCTAGAAAACATGATGCTTGTTGTTTGCTGCAGTGATTCATGAGAATGTTCAACAATGTGCTGTGGGGAAGAGGTGTGCCCTGCCTTCATGGATGGGTACGGGGGAGAAGGCTTCTGCACCTTCAACTTCTATCATTGTTCTATTCCCGGAGGAGAGGGAGAATGTGCTGCAGATCATCCACTCTTCAGGTTAATAAGGGAAGTGTTCCCCCAGGTGACTCCTGTCAGACCCATGAAATGCTATAGCTTGTAGAGGTGGCCACTTCAGCTCACAAAGCAAAGGGACATAAGATCAGACATCCCCCTGTTCATTACCCCATCATACTCTATTGCTGGTCACTGACATGCGGGAAGTGTTTCAACCGGTGGGTTGGCCTGATATTCATACAAATGTGTGGTATATACAAAGAGTTTAACACTTGGTAACTAGGTCCTAGCACTCACTCTCCCAAGAAGAATTGAAGGCCTTGGCTCTCCATAGTCAGTGGAGTAACTAACACCTGGTGCAAAGAGGGAGTCAAACGCTCCCAAACCACAGTGGCAGTGTCTTGTATGCAGTTGGAACAGGAGTAAAGGATGACAAAAGGCACATGGCAGGAGGGAGACAGACAGTATGGTTCTGCTATAAGACAGACACTTCTGAGCTGCTGCAAGAGAGTTGAGCCTCAGCTCCCTGGGGCTCAATGCAGCCTTCTAGAAATTTACCAGGCAAACGGAACCTCTCACAAAACAGGCACTGGAAACTGTATTTGAAAGGAAAGTGTTCCATAAAATCGGGTAATGGAGGGCAGTGACAGCTGACAAGGCCCCTCCTTTGAGACAGCAGAGGAGCAGCCTGAAGTCAGAGGGGCAGATTCTGATCTCAACTGGGTAGCATAAAGCCAGAGAAACTCTGCTGACTCCCACCACAGCTCTGTAAATCATTTTTACTTCAGGGGCCTAAATATAGATTCGGAGGGGTAATTCTGGGCACCTAAGCTTAAAAGTTTTAGCCAAAGCACTTTTCATTCAAGTACAAATCAAAGTTCCCTTCCTTTACAAGAGGAGAGCTGCCCCATGAATCAAAACAGTGACTTTCCAGGAAACAATGACAGATCAAACAGAAGGAAATTGTCCTAACAGAGCAGAAATACTGTCACAATCAGCTAAACTCTTCTGACAGTGAAGAATATCCCTAAGCAACAGCATGGTCTAGTCGGGGCTACCAGTATCTCCAAAGGCTGTTTAGGACCCCAGTTTGAAGGAGCCCTCCTCTGCCAGACAGCAGCAGTGCACTCTAGTGGACAGTGAGTGGGAGGGACAAACCTTTTCAGATTAATTGGATCTCAAATTCCAGTGCTGACATTTCATTAGGTACCAGATTCAAACCCAGATGAGAAATGGCCTTTATGTTTGTTAACAGGAAAATGTCTAGTTTATTGCAGCAGAGATTTCTGAAGAAAAATCAATAAACCTGTGCTAAAGCAGATTACACTCTATTGCTTTATGGACCTAATCCTGCAGGATCCTTGAGCAACTGATTTTTGGGGGAATTTTGCCTGAGTAAGGATTTGGGTCTCTGATAAAACTACCCCAGTGCTTTATCAGCGCAAGCACTGGTGCTAAGCTGCATACTGACGTGGTACTTTGTGGGCCGGGTTTCAGAACAGAAGCAGCCCAGGACTGTGCACAAGGGTGTACATGTCGATAATTTGTCTGAGCAGTTACTAGTGGGGGAGGGAGTTCACTAATCTATCTTTTTAAGGATTCTATATTGCTGCCCATTACCAGGGTATCTACTCAATTCCCAGGAAAATCTGATTGATGAAACAAGATCCTTAGTGGCCTTTGTGGAGTCCTCAGCCCTTTCCAGTGGGAGCTGTGCTTGGGGTATGGAGTGATGATAGCGACACGAGAAAACATCACTCTTGTCTCAGGGGCACAACCAGTTACATGTGCGCACACACACACACAATCAGTCCATCATCCAGTCTCACATTTTGAAAACCAAGTCTATAACTTCCTGGGTGAATGATTCTTGCCCATCTGCCAGGAGCCATGTGGTTACATTAATAAATGCTTTCAAAGTGCTTGGATATACTCACATGGAAGGTGCTATTGAAAGGCAAAGTGTGATTTTTATTATAACCTGAAAAAAAGGAACCAAGCCAGATACTTGTCCCCTCCCTGCACAGAGCAGGGTACTGAGAATCTGTTGGGGCTCTGCCGCTGGCCCACAGGGTCAATGTGTTCTTCAATTAATCCATCTAAAAAGAGGGATTATCATACTTAGCTACCTTGCAAAGAGGCTTCATTCATGAATGTTTGCAAAATACTCCAAGGCCCTCCAGTAAGAGCACAAAATCCTGTCACTATGAGACAATGATTCCAACGCAGAAGGTCCATTTCTGACAACCCAGCAAACATCAGGGATGCTATTTCTAGAGCATGCACAGGCACAAATGAAAGAGGAATGTTAGTCCCTAGCATTAGTGCACTTCTGGATTTACGGGTTTGTTCTTTCTTCAGTGTACATGGAACTCCCTGTTCCATACAGGCCTCAAAAGGGGAGCAAACTCCATAGATTAAATATCTACATGGCACTGCCGACCGAGTATTTCCAGGGGTGGATATGCTGGACCCAGTTCATCCCTGGCATGACTCTACTGAAGTCAGAGCAGTTATGCAGGGATGAATTTGGGCTGCTAGGTTTTCTAATGCTCCAATTCAGCAAGTACTTCAGCACATGTTTAACATTAAGCTTGTGCTTAAGTCCCATTGCAATCAAGCAATACGGATGCTCATATGCTTAAATGTTTTGCTGAATCGGAGCCCAAGTAAGTTTCTCTGACAACCAGGATGTGACCTTTGGCATCAGTGGGGTCAAAATTATCTTCAGTGTTGCATGAAGGCTGGATTAGCAGGGGTACTGGCTGCCTGGGACAATCAGGACCAGCCTAGGTCTTCTCAGTTAATAACTGAGCAAATCGTATTGCAGGTTTAGCAGTTCTTGCAGTGCTTTCTACAGGGCAGCAACAGGGCTGGCTCTCCTTGAGTTTCCAACAGCAGAACCCAAAAATCCATCAGGCCTTACCTTGCCTTGTAGAAATGAGAGCAAGAAGAGAGAGGATTAAGAAAAGGAAATTCTTTGGGGTTAAAGCAGTGATAAAGTCACAGGAAATCTGCAGGAAGGAAACGTCTAACTACTTCCTGTCATAAAGTTCTCAGATATCATAGTGAAAAGTGGAGATAAAAACAAAGATAAACAAACACATAAATAAATAATCCCTAGATCTTCTAGAGTATTTGCATCCTTAGCTCTCAAAGTGCATTACAGAGGAGGCCAGTACAAAGGAGGTCAGATTAAGTTCTAGATCACATTCCCAAACACTTGGCAACCAGGCCTCAATCTGAACCCCACCCATGCCAGGGGCATCTCGGGAAATAACAAGAAGCGCTTCATGTAACTAGATTACTATCCCCATTGTGCAGATGGCTGAGGGAGAGAGGGAGGAGCCATATGGCTAACCCCACACAGAGGGAGTGTGTGACTGACTTGTAGCAAAAGTTGGCATTGTGTGCATAATATCGGCACAGGTTTCCATCATCGGGAGGTGTCGCACAGAAGAAGATAGTTGGAGACAGGTTGTAGCGTCCGATTTTGCAGAATTCATCGAAGTCTCGCGGAGCACCAGGCTCAATGGCCACTCGATCGCCTGAGTGAGTGAAAGGAGGGTGGGGTGAGACAAGGAGTGTGTGGGCACAGCACCATGTGGAGATCTGAATGATCAAGACAGATGCCAAGGAAGGGAGAGATCTACCCTGTTCTGTAAACACCCACTGAAAGACAAAGACTTCCTTTGATACACTTGAATCTATTTCCCTAATGCCATGCTACGGAGACTCATCACCCAGCCCCAGGGACCCAGCCATACACACTGTTCATCATTACAGAAGGAAATATAATATGCAAGAGACAGACAGACACTAAGAGGATGCCGGATCAGTCACGTGCAGCACTACCTACATCTTCCCCTCAGTCTAATCACTGTAAATTGGCTGATTTCCTATTCCCATCAAAAAGCTAGCGTTTGTTACAGAGTACCATTGAGTGGTATCTGAGATCTCCCGCATTATGAACTAAACGGAATCACCATGCAGGATCTGTTGGCAAACGTTGGATTTTAATGGCAATCACTGTACTTGCTCTCCAGACTGACAGTTATGATGGAGAGGGAGGCTGGGCTCCTGGTAAAGACCTGGAAGTGCATGTAGGAGTCAGGAGATCAGTATCCAAAATACATCCAAATAGAGCACAAAATGCCCTTACTCCCATGTGGCAGAGCTCCACATTGCCTGATCAATCCTCAGACAGCTCAGAGTGGCAAAGGGGCAGTTGTTCACCTGCTCCACAGTCAGGTTTTCCAGAGCTGCACAAGGGAGTATAAGAAACTCATAAAACATTCAAAATGCTTCTAGCCCTTTTCACTCAGCACCAGAAAGCCAATCATTGGGCAAATCCCTCAGTGAGGCTGTGGTCAGCTCTCTAGCTCAGAGGTCCCCCTCAGAATGTCCAGGCAGATGAAGGGCCCTTTGGTCATCACTATTGTTTATTAATTACAGAGTGGCATCAGCGTAAGCAGCACTGCATAGAACACAGAGAAAGATTTAGTTCCTGCCCTACAGATCTAACTCTGGGGCCAAACTCTGTTCTGTGTTATACCTATTTAAATCTGGAGTCACTCTAATGAAGCTAACAGTTACCCTAGATTTACAGTGGTGTAAACGAGAAATAATGCACCACATTTCTTAGTAAGCCAGCACCTAACCATCAATGCCAGATGTCCTCAATTTCTGGAACATGTACACACAGCAAAAGGAAGTTATTATATTGAGTTAAATGGCTCAATAAAAGGATTCACAAGCAGCAAGAGTGACTCAGATGCATGGTCTACAAAGGCTTTATGGTCACGCCTGGATTGCACGTTCAACATGTATCCTTTAAAAACACAACAGCGTACGTGCAATATTCAAATCATATTAGCATTCTCCAAAAGGTCAAAGCAAGTGATTCCTAAGAAGTGCCATGAAGTCAGATGTCCAAAGTGAGTGATGGATGGCAGTGAGCCTTGTCGTTTGTGTGGGGACAGTTTTGGCCAAATCACAACAAATCTCAATTTGCCCAATGTACTGTGCAGTAAAGCAGGGACAGGAGACAAAACCCAGGAGGAGCTGTTTTTATTGTAACATCTCACTCTAGGTTTGATTTTTCAATAAAAGAGAGCCAGATTTGGCTTGGAAGAGCTGGTGGTTGGTTAGGAGGATTTGTGCAAGGGGTGAAGAGAGCAGTGAACCAACAGATAAAGGACAACAGCTGTGTTTTAGGTAGATATTGGGGCAAATCATAAAACTGGGACCCAGCTCTGGCTCCTGAACCCCGAGTCCAGTGGTGCTGGGACCTGCACACCAGTTTTAACCCAATATAAAGGCAGAGTCATTTATGAAATTCAAATCCAAGTTAAGATGTTCATCTAAGGCCCTTTTCTGGCCCCCATTATCATAGTACCCTGCATCTCACAATCTTTAATGTACTGATTTTCCCAACACCCCTGGGAGATAAGGTGGTGCTATTATCCCCACTTTACAAAAGGGGAACAGAGGCAAAAGGAGATTAAGTGACTTGCCCAAGGTCACCCAAGAAGTCTAGCGTAGCAGGGGACTGAGCCCAGGAGTGCCGAGTTCCAGGTTGGCACTCACATCTCTGGACCATCTTCGTCCTCTTTTTATCATTCCCAAACTGAAGGTTTTGACTTAGGCTTCTCTGGTTTGCAGGAATCCTAATGTTTCATCAATGCACAATGAACATTTAATATTTCCTAGCAGGCCAGCCTCTCAACCTCATCACAACAGAGAAAGTACATATCAGGCAACCATCCACAAGGAAGCTGCTCACCTGGTTTCAGATGGGTTACTGATGACCCCACTTTGATGACGATTCCGGATGCCTCATGCCCGAGCACCATGGGTTTCTTTACGATAAAGTCCCCAATTCTACCATTCTGCCAGTAGTGGACATCAGACCCACAGATCCCAACTGAATGCATCCTCAGCAGCACCTCTGGCAAAGAAAGAAAGAGTCATAAACCAGAGACCAACTGCATGAGAACAGAATTAGGCCAATGCTGAGAGCACTTTTGAAAATCTCATTCTAATGTTTATCACTAGAAAATACACTAGTGAACAATCCTGCACTAGCCCCGGGGGTGGACTAGACAAGTTTCAATAGGTTTTCAATCATCTTTTTCCCTCTATTTCTTTACCTCCCTAATCCATTCACCATCATTTACTAAAATGTTTCATAGTAACACATTTGCAATTACATCCTATAGGATAGTCGACATTTATGAGATACTTACTGAAATCTGAACATTCTACATAAGAACCTAAAACTTCCAAGAGATTAAAATAAAATACATATCTTGTAAATGAAGGCAAATGTAATCTAAGAAGAGAGCTCAAGTCTGGGTGCCAAATGGGACCTTTGATTAAATATGCTTTACAGAACTTCTGGCTACTTGAACAATTTTCAGATAGAATGGTGTACTATGCATTTGAACGCAGCAATAAAGCATATATACTTCAGGGTTAGGGTAATCAGATTATCAAGATGAAACTATGTTTAGTGTTTCCAATCACATGATAAGCAGCCTGCGGCATCAAAATCTCAATGGAATTTCCATTTTACAAGCTTGTTATCTGAATGAGGCCAGAATGGAGTTTCTAGCTAATTTTTCCTTCTCTAGTTTCTATGAGCCCAATCCTGAGAAGTGCAGATCGTTTCCAACTCCCATCAGCACCCCTTTGTGATATCGTTCTTTCAGAGGAAGGTAATATGAAACACACAAACACTGCTGGTTATTCAGATGTTATTAAAATAACCTAGTCTCTCGCCCAACTTTATTTACACCTTCTTCCTTCTCAGTGCAAGTCCCATTAGGGTGACCAGATGTCCCGATTTTATAGGGACAGTCCCGATTTTTGGGTCTTTTTCGTATATAGGCTCCTATTACCCCCCACCCCCTGTCCTGATTTTTCACACTTGCTGTCTGGGCACCCTAAGTCCCATCCACTTACACTTCAGCAGAGTGGATGCAGGTAGGTCTTAAAGGAAGAGAACTAATTTTCCAGAACTTATGCATCATTTCTCAATAGGACCCTCAGGATTGTGTCTTTCATAAGTTGTTATTGTTCCCAGATCTTGTTAAGCTAAAACATAGGGAGAGGGCATTAGCTAATGCCACATACATTTCAGATTTCACCACCATCCCCTTTCAAATGGATGCAATACTTGACCTGCTCCACCTACATGCTCCTTTTTGGGCAATGTTATCTGTTATCATAGACACTATAGTTGGTTTGCAGGGGGAGATCAGCAAAGGGTAAATAGAGAATTTAAAAAGAAATTACACTTATAAAGAAAACCACAAGGTAGAAGGCAGGCAGTCACCCTAGAGACCTACCATTGGGACCTGGTTCTGGGACTGGGCGATTTTCCTATAGGGAAACAAACAAAAAGCATTCAGTTTGCATGAAAATTTGGGGCTGCTTTCTGAGAAATCCCTAGAATCTTCTCCAGTACATAAGTAATTAAAGTAGTGGGATCACGTCTTATACACCAAACTTCCCTAGAATGGAACAGGACTTGTGGTTTCAGCACCTTATCCCATGATCTGAAAACAAACTCATCCTCTGAAACCAAAGTGGCTTTTGAACCAGATATTCACAGTAAAGCAATAACTTATAAAGACAGTCAGGATTAAATATCCCTTTCTAAATGCCCATTCTCATGCCCTTGTCTTGTAATGCTATTATTGCTGGAATAGCTGTTCCTTGAGATTTTTATATGAACGAGGCATTATAAAACTTGAATCATTGACCAATCACAGGGAAAACACGTGGAAGGGGAAAGTACCACAAAAATTCCATGTGGCTGAGGGCAAAAACACCATCTTTCCCCTCCTCACAACTGGAATTAATGGGAGCATGAAAGAAGCAGGGTACAGTGGCTATTTAACAGTGTGGAGCCTGAGGATCCCAGGAAAATGAGCATTACACAGCTACTTTGTCATACATAGAAGGGCTCAGCTACAACCCGGGGTCACATTTCACACCAATAAAAGGTAATCTATATGTTTGCAGGACTTTTACCTCTTCTGTCTATATTTACATACTTACGTGGTTCCCCAACATTGTGGTATCTGAGCTCCTCCCAAGTATTCAAAGAAAAAAGAATAAGTCCTTAGGATTTCACTACACAAGGAGGTTAAACAAAATGTCCAAGTACAAAAATAAACACTGTGCTTTCAAACCCCTATAACTGTCTCTGTTCACAGGATTGGGGAGCTAGTGTATAATGGGGAGGAAAAGTGGATTTCTGAGTTCTTGAAAGATTTGCTGCAAAGTTTCTTCCCAACTTTAAAAATGAAAGAGGGGTGGTTGCCTCTGTCTTTTCAAGATTACTGGAACCAGCCCAACTCCCAGTTGAAAGACTCCCATCGACTGCAATGGAAACGGAATTGATCCTTCGCTGGGACTAACGTAAACACCGTATAATCCGTTTGCTTAGAAGTTATTTCGTTATCAAAGTCATACATTGTGTCTTAACCTAATCACTCCCACACATAAACCCGGGCGTTGGACCTTTGCACGCAGATATTCTTTCCTAAAAGAATTTACAATTTAAAAAACTCATGAACACTAAACTCAATATTTGACATCACTATCACAGTAGGAAAGCAAACATGAAAGTGAAGAGAATTATGTTGTGTTCGATTTTATTTCACCTCACTATGTTTATCTTTTGCTGCACCTTTCTCCAAAGACGATTTAAATGTTTAGTCAATAAGCAAATTTTACTTTGGATTGAAGAAGTGGATGGTCTTGTTATGATGGTCCACAGAGCATCAGCTACAGCAGTCATGTAGAGATTACCACAACAGAGCATCAGAGACACCAGATTTACCACCCATTTTAGGGAAATATTGTAGTATCTCTGATATCTCTGTGAGGCAAATGCTGACTTTTTTAGTGGAGCCACGGCACTACACTTCAATATAGAGTCTCAATCCCAGCAGTGCTTTTGAACCCACCCTGCTGTCTTTGCTTTCCTTGACTATTTAATAGTGTAGGCCAGGGCATAAAGCTCGGGAAAGCATGAGATTTGATTAGTGTGATTTAATGACTGTAACGTCAAATAAACATGGTGGGCCTGATGCTCATTTACACCGAGGTTCCTTAAAACAGTCAGAGTGATTTAAAAGTGAGTAAGTGTAAATGTGAATCAGGTCCAGTGTGCGTGAGGACAGGGAAGTGGGTGGGGGGGGCAGGGTGAAGATTCAAGGAGAGTGATGGTTGGACCGAAAGAGTCTGTCTTTCACTCCTTAAAGGTATCTCGTTGTACAATACTGCAGCTAGACAAATAGTTACAAAGCATGTATCCTATTGAGAAGTTAATGGTAGAACGGTAAGTGAGGTGTCATTTGATTCATAAAAATCTATAGAATCATAATTTCAATGGTGCCACCTTCTGAGGAGTGGCAGGGGAACACACTGCCTCCCAGCTCCAGGTCCTCTGGTTCGTGGAAATTTTGATAACACAATGTTGTCCTAAGTGGGTCAAGAGAGTTGTCATCTGAGAGGCCTTTCTCCCATGAAAACAATGATGGTAGTAGCAAACACGACAAACTTAGAACAATTATGTAGAAGTATATATACGAAAAAATATTTTAAAATCATTTTTTTAAATTATACTTTAACACGCCCATGTCAAACGTGCAGCTATCACAAAGCTAAATTGTGGCCCTCCACTGACAGTACTATGTTACCAGTTAATGCTCAGAAATATGATACCTGATTTTTTTTGTTATGTGAAAGATTACTATAAATGGAAGGAGTGCTTCCAGTTGTGCCATCATCAGCAAAAAAAGAGAAGTGGTTCAGTGGTACTGATTATCAGTTTTATTGTGCCAAAAGAGTTGTAATGAGGCACTGGTTAAGACATCAGCATCCAGACAGAAGCTACTGGAATCCATTCACAAATGGCATACACATATTAACATAACATAATTAATTACAATCCCAAAGTAATTTATTACAAAATCCTCATTTTTACTTTGGTCTTGATTATTTTTAGGCACAGTGAGGAGACAAAGAGTTCCAACTAGCAGTGAATCTTTGGAGAATACCATCATGGAGGACCTGGTTAAACACAATGCTCAGTGGCACCTTCCAAGCTATAAGTGCACCCATAAACTGAATTTGGTATGTTTGGAGAGGAAGTACGTTGAGCATCAGGAAAAGTTGAAGATGCCAGGACAAATGACAGCTGTGGGTGAGACTTGCCTTACAGTATTTCCCATGGAATACATTTCAAGAAGAACATCTGCTTCTTCTGCAGTAAGCCGGAAGCCCAAAGGCATCCACTAAGCACAGTTTCAACATGAAAAACAGGTGAGAAACTGTATGAAGCAGTCATTGTTAGCAAGAATGTTGCATGGAAAGTAAATTAAAGGGGGTACACTGACCCAAAAGATGCCTATGCATATGACATTGTGTATCACATCAAGTGCTACACCAAGAACATAGGTAACATGTTGCATCAAAAGGTCAAAGCAACAGAAACAAATAATGATACTATTACTACTGCAAACTACGGGTACATCTTCACTACCCGCCGTATCGGCGGGTAGCAATCGATTTCTCGGGGATCGATATATCGCGTCTCATCTAGACGCGATATATCGATCCCCGAACGCGCTCATGTCGACTCCGTAACTCCACCAACACGAACGGCGGTAGCGGAGTCGACATGGGGAGCCGCGGACGTCGATCCCGCGCCGTGAGGACTGTAAGTAATTTGATATCAGATACTTCGACTTCAGCTACGTTATTCATGTAGCTGAAGTTGTGTATCTTATATCGATTTTCCCCCATAGTGTAGACCTGCCCTACGTGACTAAGCTGGATTTCATAAAATGCCTTGCAGAGACTCTAATGCAGTGGTCCTCAACCTTTTCGTATGGTGGGCACCAGACGAAGGACCACTGCAGTGGTGGAGCACCCGCCGAAATGCCGCCGAATTTCGGCGGCATTTCGGCAGCGACGTCTCTCGATGACGCCACTTGCCATCAACAAGTGATGTCATTGAGAGGCGTCCCCGCTGAAATTCGGGAGCGATGCCTCTTGATGACATCACTTGATGGCAAGCATCATCATCGAGAGGCATCCCCGCCGAAATTCGGGGGCGACCCCTCTCAATGACATCACTGGTTGGCGACAAGCGTCGTCATCGAGAGGCGCCCCCGCCGAAATGCCACTGAAATTCGGCAGCATTACGGCGGGTGCTCTCCCGGGGGCCAGGACGTGGGCGCATTAAGATGCCCCCGCGGGTGCCAGGGCGCCCACGGGCACTGCGTTGGGCACCATTGCTCTAATGGATGAGAAAGTGATGGCAATGGCTGATACAGAGACTAAGTACGGAGAGAATATGTGCTTTGAACGGGATTGAAGAGGAACAAATGCTTGGCAGACAGGCTCTTAAAGCACTTACTAAAGATGAACTGTAGGATATGGACAAAGTTTTTAGTAATCCTATCTACAGAAATGAATCACAGGGCATATCGTTAAAATCTGCAAAAGACATGGTGCTACCAAAAGTGGAAGAAAGCACTGATGTCAACAGTTCAACAGATGTGAACACTGTTTGCAGCCACTAAATTTTTACAGAAAAGCATTTTGTATTGCAGCACATGGGAATTTCAGGGGTCCATAGCTGATGCCAAACCTGAAGAAATAATACCATGTGACCAGTACTACTTCTTTAAATGGTGCATTGGTGGTCACAGTGACATCAGCACCAGATTTTTCCTGACAATCCAGAACTCCATCAAACTTTAAATGAAACATTAAGCTTGGGTGGGATGACCTCCCCCAAAGAAACCAAACACCATCTAGACTCATTAGGTGCTGTTAAATGCCAAGAAAGGGCAATTTTAAAGCTACAGGATAAACTTACTCACACTGGCAAACCATTCTCCTATGATGGACCAGAGCTCATTAATATCATGACAAAAGCAGTCTTCAGTGATGAGACAGCTAAAGATGTCAGCTGAATGGATCCTTCGGGTCATGACTTGTATCAAGCCTTCAAAACCCAAAGAATTATCCAAGGCTCCATCAATCAATGGGCTCCAATCAAGAAGCATTCCTCAAATGCAAAGACGACAGTCAAAGTGAAGGTGGCAGGAACTATTACAGAGCTAACCACAAGTCATCACTTGTTTGTTTCCTGATTGTGTCCAGATCCCAGTGTCATGTTGACCTACATGAGACTTTGGAAAGCAGGAGTTCTCTGAGGTATCATAACTGATGTCTGAATGTGATGGAGCAAATGCATGTGTGCTAGGTGAAAAACAAACTTATGCACATCTTGCATGGTCTTCTTAAGCCAGCACCTATTGATGTGACTGGTATCTTATCCCAGCAGAGGTCTTTCAGAGTAGCAATCACAGATAGTATGGCTGAGGTACAAGCTCTCGACAAACCAGAAACTGTCAATACCTGCCAAGATTTGGCCTACAGAGAAAATGCTGGACCTATAACGAAGTCCACCTCATGTCTGACACGTATATGTAGGCATCTATTACAAATATTACCAAAAAGAATAGACTCCATGGTATTGCACCTGTCCAATACAAAATCACTGACTCCACAAACATTTCCAATATCACAATGAAGATGCTACTGTCCCATACTTGCAGAAAGCATGAGTTAACCACATACTGCAGGAAAAACATTACAGCATGCAAAGAACTGCTCAAAGAATTTCATTGTCACATGGCATAATGAAACTTCTGCCTCGCACTTTTCAGTGGAGTTTCTTTGTAATTCTGAAGACTTCTGCAAATTCTGTTTCTGTTCCTGCTGCTGGAGAACAGAATCACTGTATATCCCTCAGAGATGTGTTCCTATCTCCTAGACCATTAAAAGATGCCACACTGCCAGGTTTTCACACCCTTTCAGGATGGAAGACACAATTTTCTTTCTGGAAGGCATTTGATTCAGCCTCTGAAGACTCTCTCGCACTGAAGGTGCTTGGAATGGCTGAGACAGTCATTGATGAGATCATAAATGCACTGGAGGTGTTCATATGTCAAGTTTACTATTTGAGATCAACATTACAACACTTGCAGAGCTACATTGGTGGCTGTTTTCCAAGGATCAGAGAAATGGAGAAAATTTGCCATGAAGAGGTTCATTTTTTTACCTGCTACCGAGAAGATAAAACCATCAAGCAAAGGAATGGCTCCAGGATGATTGAGCACATCCAAAAGTATCCTCTCCTATCAAGCATGAATGGGTTTTTCCAGTTACACATGAAATACAATGCATTCTCAAATCAATCCTAATCAAATGGTCACGTGCATAGACCAGACGCTCACCACCATGCAAATGGTTGGTCAGCAGCCTGCCTTGTATGGTGATGTGTGAGTGTGGCGCAGATGAGGATCAGTATGTGTTACAATGTAATTTAAAATGTTTTGATTTTTAAACATTTTCTTGAATATACATCTTCATAAGTTGGGCTGGTTCCAGTAATCTTTGTCCCACTCAGGACACAGCCAGAGTGAACTGGAAGCTTTTAAAGAAAGCCTTTTTTGAGTTATCCACATGTATAGAAAGCATCTAATAAATGTGTAAATTGGTGAAACACAATTTTTACAACCTCAGCTTTTTTTCAGAAAAGTTGTGTGTGAAAATAGGAGCTTGCAATATGTATAAAAGATAACGAAGCTCACAATACTGGAAGTGGAGTATCTAAGAGCATCCTAAAAAAAACATGCACCCATTTGTTCATTAGGGAGCTCAAAGAAGAACGACAAGAATGATCTTGAGTCTGGAAAAACTCTCATACGGAGAAAGATTGAAGAGATTGGGACTGTTATCTTAGAGAGGAGACAAATAAGAGGGGACATGATAATGAGTGTGATAAAGGGAATTTTTAATTAAATTAAAAACTGACAAAATTAAAATTGATAAAAGCATGTAAATACTATACAAATACAACATATACATATTATTTATTATTTGTATTACCATAGCACCTAGGAGTCCCAGTAGTGGATCAGGACCCCATTGTGCAAGAGATTGTACAAAGAAAAAACAGACTCTGCAACTCACTGCCACAGGAAGTCATTAAGGTAAAGAACTTAATGAGATTCAAAAAGGGATTGGACACGTATATGAATAATAAGCCTATCCAGTTATTACAGTTAATGCTAACTAATACTGTGAAAGGAATATTAAACCCCTTGTCTCAGGGCTTAAGCCAATCTCTAAGTATTAGAAATTATGAGGTGATCCAAAGTGGGCACCACTTCGCCTTAGTCAGAGTCAGGATACTGGGCTAGATGGACCTTGAGTGTGATCTAGTATGGCAATTCCTATGTTTCTATTTAGAAAACTGTACATTATGTGTGTATGAGATGCACATTATTATAAGTGTTGCTTTTTAATACTGTTTTGGCAGATGTTACCGCTATCTCAAATGTGGCTGTGAGCCACACACTGTATGTAACACTGCTTATGCTTTGTTTGAGCTGCACTGGAGCAATAAAAAGAAACTGAGCCACAACAGGTGACCAAAGTCCATATTTAATCACAAGCACCTGCCAGATCAGAACTATTTTCTGTGGCTACCTCACTGCTTATCAAAGTTCATTAAGACATAAGCCTTGATTTTCAGAAGTGGCCTCTTATTTGGCATCTTTCAAATCTGCAAATGCAAATACCTGTACACACAACAGATGTCTAACTACCTGACTGCAGCCAGAAAGTTGGGGTCCAGATTGAAGCACTAATGAAAATCAGGCCGATAGTGTGCAAGTTTGGGTCAGCGTTGGCACTCTGTTATTCCTAGCTGTTAGCCATGTTCACATGAGCTGTTAAAATGTACACCATGAAATGTTGTTTATCTTTTCTCTTGCTTCCCAGCAGCACCTTCTGGCACAGGAATATGTACTGACCTGTATGGCTTCCACAGCCCTCCGCACCACACACCATCAAATGCAATACAAACAGTATGTTAGCAATGTTCTTCTTTGCCAGAACCTGTATGACAGGGATGCCCACGCTTTGCCAGCGGAGGCTCATGCTAGCAACTTGCTGGATCCTGAGGACTGCACAGAATTTGGATAAAACAGAGAAGACTGCAAGGCTAGTTTGTCACTCTGCAGTCTAGTGTGGTGAAACTTCTCCAGCGTCATTTCCCTGCCATCTCTTGTCTGATATCTTCCCCTCCTTTGGGAGTGCCCCTACCTTGCCAAATAGAGCTTCAGCAGTGCCAACCCCTGTCTCCCCAGCTAACCCACTGAGCCCTACAATCCTCACTCCCTGCCAAACTCAGAGGCAAAGGGAGCTTCCATTCCACTCCTGGCTTGCGAGGGCCCTAAGTCCTCTGAATTGTGAGGAGGTACAAAACAGCCTTGCCAAAGACCAGAAAGATTCCAAACCTTCCTTCATTTAATTCATGTAGGTCATTTGATACTGTATTACATGAAGTCACTGCGTAAATTAATGCCAACTGGCCTGGACAGAAATAGTCATGTGCATTCAAAACAGGTTGAAGGACAGAAACAACAGGCAACAATTAACAGCAATGGACATAGTTGGAGTAGATCTGGGTTAGACTGAGTCTTATTAAACAGCATCATCAATGATCTGACACCTTATTAGATGTAATATGCAAAAACCCTGAAGAAAGCAATATAAACAATTGGGGAGCTGGAGGAAAAATAAAAAAGAGTTAACTGCTTAGCTAAGCAATGACTGGGAAGAGGGGAAGGGGAGACGTGTTAAGAGTGCACTGATATTTGAGGGAAAGGAATTATTTAGTGTGTTACAGGGGGTCTAAGTAGAAAGAATAGGATGAAATTAACTAAAGATGAATTTAAGCCAGAAGCTTCTTGCCAGAAAGATGTATTAGATGTGAAAACATTTCCATAGGTAAGAGCTGGGAGCCTCACCATGTGGAACACAGAAATCCAAATTGGCAAAAACACCAGAAATGCCCTGTAGGGAATAACCCTGCCCTGGCCCTGAGAGGATGGACTGGGGAGACCTGACACGTCTATGATTAAGGCAGTGTCCTGGGCTGGCTGAACAACAGCGGGCTGCAAACTCACAGAAACTCCCTGAGTGCCCACCCCCGAACCCCAAGAGCTGTGACCCCCCACCCCCGAACCCCAAGAGCTGTGACCCCCCCAACACCCTCCGAGGGCTGGGATCCCCTCCCCCCAGCCGCCTCTCGCTGTGCGGGGCGGGGCGGCCGTACCAGGCGCAGGTCCCCGGCGCGATGCACCACCACCGACAGGTTCTCGGCGTGTTGTTCCGCCATCCTCCCTCAGCCACCCGGGGCGGGGCCGCTCGCGGCGCTTCCTCCTCAGCAACGGCCGCTGCCCGCGCGCAGGTGCACAGGCCGCCGGGGGGCGCGCGGCGGGGAGGCCGGGGGTGAGCGGCAGTCGGCGCCTCGGTCGCTTTGTGCTGCTCCTGGGCTGCAGCCGCTGCGCCCGTCTGCGGCCAGAGGGACTTTCGCCGGGTCCAAGGGCCGGCGGCTGGCAGGACCCGGGCGCGGGGGAGTGGCCGGGTCTCATAGTCCAAATCGCAGCCAGCCTGGCTGGTCAGCACTGCCTGGGGGGCGCGAGGGAGGGGCCCTGCCCCCAGGGAGCCGCGCAAGGCCTGGGAGTGGCTGGGCCCCAGCGCAGGGCCTTGAAGGGCTGGGCCCCAGCGCAAGGCCTTGAAGGGGGGGCAGGCCTGGGGCCTTGTGGGGGAGAGGGCAGCTATTCAAGCTTCTCTTCCTTGTCCCAGTGTGTGATCCCTCCCTCCCCCCAGGCCACGTTGTGGAGGAAGAATCTGAGTGCTCTGGCACATGGATAGGAATACATTTTAATAACCAAAACTGAGTGAAAAAAAGTGGTACCAGGTGGAGGGCAGTAGCCCGGTAAGAAGGCCACCGGGTAACCACATGCTGTCATTCGGCCCCCCCTCACAGAACCAGAAAGGTGCTGGAACCACTGTCTGTTCTGAAGTTGCACAGATGATGGAAATTATACATGTAATGCAAATAGGTGGAGAGCTACACACAGCTACTGAAAAACCTGCCTGAACTAAGCTGTAACAGCCCCTTCCAAGCAGTGCAGCTGTGTGTTACCGATTACAAATATCTGGAACTGCAGATTGCCAAAGTGAAGAGAATAAAAATAGTGCATTGGCCTATATAATATGAAGCCATGTTAGAAAAAATGTAATGGTTGTGAAAACATAGTCCAAACTAACTTTTAATACTGTGCCACCTGTGCAGTAAAATGTTATGTGTTATTATTAGCCTGTTGTTATTACTGTAGTAGGAGTATCTTTATATAGTATTTCCATATAGTCTAAGAAAAAATGGGACTAAAAAAGGTCTGTCATGTGCCACGGTAGAGAGATGGAATCTTTTACTGCTGGAAACATTTCAAATCAGTTTTTGTTTTGTTTTTATAGGGAACCTTATTTCATAGGTTCTGTGTTACAATCTAAATGTTTTTAAAATCAGAATGGATTTTTAACATCATTTCCCCTTTTCTTTACCAAGAAACGTATAGCAAGGCCCTATTTCTACTTGTTACAAGGCCCTATTTCTACTTGTTACAAAAGGAGCTTCATCATTACACGTACATCATTATTGCACAGGCCTGGAGTTGCCTGTTAAGATCAAACAGTTGCTGTTATTTTAAACAGTGTATCGTTAACACAAATTCAGAGCTACAAAAGTTTAACATTTCTGTTGACATGCTTACTTCCTCATTTAGTTTAATAACAGATTTTTTTCCCTTTCAATCCTAAAAACTGCTGTTCAGAACTAGCAATGAACCAGCCAATATGGTAAATGGCTATAAAGAACTATTGAAATCTCAATGGCTTAAACAAGAACCATGAAGAACCCCACCCATGCTATCAAGAACTACTTTTTCTTGGTACCCGTTAAGAGCTGGATATTGGGTTACATGTCTGAGAAGAGTATGTTTTCAAGTTGAAATGGGTTAAGTAAGTAAGTCTACATGTGGAACAAACACATAAGATCATTCATGATGAGTTTCTTACAGCATTTATGTTGACGTCTGTTAAACCGTCAGTGGGCAAAAACCTGAACCAGTAACTTTGATGATAAAACACATCTAAAGCACACCTGTATAGTAGTTTTTTTTAATGTATTTAATATATTCAGATATTTACACATTTCTGAAACAAAATACAATAAAAGTGCAAAAATAAGCTAAACAGTAAATATTCTGCTATGAAAATGGAAATTCATTTGCACAGTGAATCATCCAAACTGGAACATCAAGCAGTACATGAATGATCCACACAGATCAGTTGATCTTAGAAGCCATCTGTGGTTCTATAAGTGTTTAGCATGTGAATGTAGTTGGTGGAGAGGCCTTAGTTGGAATCTGGATACAGAATAATTTCCCACTTCAGAAAAACAAGCACTGAGATTCAGTGAAAACTGTGTACATTTTGAGGAGTCCTTCACCATACTATCTGGTTTTATGCCAAACTTGTGCACATGTGAAGTGTATTCAGGTAACTTAACTGAGCGAATGATAAATGGGCTGAAAACTGTTAACATCAGTTTCAGTGACATTCTCTAGGGAAACTAGTAAGCAGTCAATTATAGTGTCAGCTAGCTAGTTGTTCTAGAGATACTTCATGTCTTCAGCATTACTGTAAATGTTCTGTACATGAACACTCATGGGTGGACAACCTGTTGAGGATTTCCACAGAATTGATATAGCTTTTTTGTTGTTTTGGGAGACCATGATGACGGCGGTGCTCTGGGATCAAACTTGTCCAGTTGAAAGGAAGACAAACCTTTCCCCTTGGGAACACGTTTACCTCGACTTGTCCCCTTTTCATATTTTCCTCCTTTGATGTTTCTCTTCGCAGCATCAATTCTGATTTCACTCATCAGAGGGGAATCCGATGCTGCCAATGTGTGGAGTTCATCCTTTTGTCATGTTTTTTTCCTTCCAGGTTTGCTTTTTCTTGCATTCATCCTGAGTTTTTTCAGAGCATATGCTGCCTTTTTTGCATTTAGACTTTTACCTTTGGACTTTCATGCTGCCAATATGTGGCAACATGTTTGAGAACTGTTGCAGGAACATGTTTCAACTGGGAATAATTTAACCACATACTCCTTTGCGCATAATCCTCTGATTGAGAAGCAGCTGGACTGTGATTGTAGAAATACACAGTTAGATCTTCCATGGTCTTTGATTTGTGATCATCTCTTTTGATCCAAACCCATGTTCTGTGTTACACTACCCCATTTATAAAGGACACAATCTTGTCTACAGGCACATAATCAGCTGGGAATTCAATATGATCTGGATTTCACTGTTTGCATGCTTGGGTAAGAGATGCAGGAAGTAGAAAGTCAACACCATTTTGTCCATGTTCACTTCCTTCAGCTTAGTTAGCCTACTCAGTGCAGAATTCAGACTTTGATTGTTTTTTGTAATTCCACTGGTTTACCTATCTTTCTTCCAATAGCCATCTGCCAGTCTTTGACACACTGACCTTTCTGAGTTTCTGATCAAAATGGCTGAGAAAGGATGCACAGCATTTTACCTTTAGTTTTTCCAACATCTCCCCAAATTCCTCTTCATTCTCGTAGTTTAATAGCTGAAGAACACTGTCGTCATAAACTTTCCTGCCAGCTTTCCCTCCTTTCTGAGCTAAACACTGAATTTCACATTTTATTATATGATTCCAGCAAATCGCTTGTGTATAACTCAGCATTTCCTATAGCTTATACAATAGCTGCTTCTCTGTCTCTTACCGTTGAACTGCTGCTGACATGGTGTTGCCGTCAGTGTACCACTCATGGTCTGCATTTGGGAGTGGCTGATCTTTTAAGTCTGCACGGCTGGAGTATTGGGCATCTATGATTTCTAAACAGTCATGTTCCTGCTCCTCTGTTTCTGGCAACATAGTGGCTGGGTTAAGGGAGGGGCAGGTTTGCAGGGAAACCTCAGGATTTTCTAGGAGTTTAGCCTGGTACCGAGCTACCCGAGCCTGGGTGAGCCAGAGACCACCCTTAGTGTCCAGCAGGGCTTGGACCATGTGAGGGGTATACACCTGCACAGTTCCCCCCAAAGTCAGTTTCTCCGCTTCACCAAGCACTAGGGCAGTTGCTGCGACCGCTCGCAAGCATGCTGGCCACCCCTTAGCAACTTGATCCAGTTGTTTAGAGAAATATGCCACAGGACGTCTCCAGGTTCCTAATAATTGAGTAAGTACTCCCAGGGCTATTCCTTTTCTTTCATGCACATACAGTTGAAACGGCTTAGAAAGGTCAGGCAGACCGAGGGCTGGAGCTTCCATTAGTTTTCTCTTTAACACTTTAAATGCCTTGTCAGCTTCTGAGGACCAGTGAAAGGGGTCGTGGTCTGCTCCCTTAACACATTCATACAAAGGTTTAACCCACAATCCGAACTCTGGGATCCATATTCTGCAGAAGCCTGCCATGCCCAGAAAAGCCCTAAGCCGTTTACGATTGCTGGGGACAGGGATTTGACAAATTGCTTCCTTTCTTTCATTTGAAAGCTGTCTCTCTCCCTGCCGTATGTGAAACCCTAAGTACTGTACTTCTAAGAGGGCAATTTGAGCCTTGCTCCGAGCCACCCGATATCCTCGGAGTCCAACAAAATTCAAGAGGCTCACAGTAGCCTTAAGGCAAGGAGTCAGACCCACAGCAGCAATTAATAAATCATCTACATACTGCAGGAGGAGGATTTTGTCCGCATTATCCCATTCTTCCAAATCTCTAGCCAGAGCCTGGCTGAAAAGGGTAGGGGAGTTTTTAAATCCCTGAGGTAACACAGTCCAGCAAAGCTGTTTCTTAACTCTTTTCCCATCCTCCCACTCAAAGGAGAAAATCTCCTGAGATTGAGTATCAACCGGAATTGTGAAGAAAGCATCTTTTAAGTCCAGAACCGAAAAGTGGGTGTACTGCCCCCCTATAGATGCCAAGAGTGTATACGGGTTTGGAACAAGGGGGTGCAGAGTCTTAACCCGCTCATTAACCGCCCTCAGGTCCTGGACCAACCGATAGGTGCCATTGGGCTTTCGAACAGGCAGGATGGGGGTGTTCCAGGCTGACTGACATTCTCGCAGTACCCCGTACTTCAAAAACCGATCTATAGTTTCCTGCAGCCCTTCTCTGGCTTCCCTTTTGATCGGGTACTGCTTGATCCGCACTGGACCTTTTCCTGGCAGGAGCTGAACCTTAATGGGGGTATGATGGGCTGCCTTTCCTGGGACCCCCGATGCCCATACTAGAGGAAAAACCTGGTCCTCCCACTGGCTCCACTCTGGGGCTTGCATGGCTGAGGGCTCAACTGCAAGAGTCATTATCCAGGCATTCTCTGGGGGTAGGGTGAGAGTGATTTCATCTTGGGTGAAATGCAGGGTTGCACCTAAGCGACAAAGCAGATCCCGTCCTAGTAGAGGCGTTGGACAGTCAGGGAGGTAAACCAGCTTGTGGGAGAGAGTTCTGTCTCCCAAAGCACATTCTGCTGGGGCATACACTGGACACTTGGTTCCTCTCCCTGTAGCACCGACCACAGTGAGGGAATCTGCCACAGGCAGCTGAAGGGGTTGATTTACAGCGGTTCGAGCTGCTCCAGAGTCTATTAAAAAGTCTATTTCTGAATTTCCCACCCGCATTTTTACTCGGGGTTCCGGGGGCAGGATAGTCCGTCTCCCCTGACACCCCTAGTCTTGATTCTCTGCTGCCATCATAGGAATATCTTCCCTCTCGGGGCACTCATTTTTCCAGTGTCCCTCCTTTCGGCATATGGCACACTGATTGCGACCCAAACGCCTTTCCTGTGGGCCAGGGCGCCCACGTCCACGGCCTCTCATTCCCCGGCCCCTTCCACCTCCTTCCTGAAACTTTCTTCTGCCACCAGCCTGTACTGCTGCAACCATCATCTTCACTTGCCTCTTTTCCTTCTCTCCCTCTCTAAGGCTATAAGCCCTATTTGCAGTTTCCAAAATCTGAGCCATAGACATTCCCATTAAATCCTCCTTTTTCTGCAATTTCCTTTTAATGTCAGGGGCCGCACGGCTGGTAAAGATACCTTTTATAATTGCCTCAGTTGCCTCAGCATCAGGGTCTGCATTAGTGTGTTGCCGAATGGCATCCCGAATACGCTGCAGGAAAGCTACCGGACTTTCCTTAGGCTCCTGTATGAGCTCATAAGGCTTGGCCCAATTGTTATGGCGAACAGCTGAGTGTCGAAGTCCGTGCAAAAGCAGCTCCTTGTACACAGTGAGGCGGGTCTGACCATTAGGATCATTAGGATTCCACCTAGGATCTGCTGTGGGGACCATGTCGGCAGGAATGGGGACATTAAGCGGATCCCGATCATGCCTCTGCTGTGCCTCCTCCCTTGCCTTGGCTATAACCTGATTCCTCTCCACTTCAGACAACAGGGTCCTCATAAGGATATTACAGTCATCCCAGTCAGGCTTGTGACTGGCAAAACATCCCTCAAAAACCGAAATAAACTTGCTGGGGTTCGTTGAAAATTCCCCTGCCTGTACCTTAAAGGCTGCTAGGTCCACCGGATTAAAAGGCACATGCGTGTAGACCTGCATAGTAGTGGCCTGGCGCCCCTCCGCTCCATGTCGGGCTACCACAGTCTCAGTAATCAACGGATAAAGTCCCACTGAGGGGGAAATCCCCGGAGCACAGAGTACCTGTTCTTTATATGGTGGGGGTGTAGGAGCCGAAGGGGACACCGACTCTGCCATTACAACCAGGGAGGGGTTCGGGGAACTAACACCAGTGACTACCGAACCTGTCGGAGTCAAATTACACTTCAACAAGAGATCTGACTTATCTCTTAACATCATAAACAACTGTACATACATAAATTCATTCCACTTATTCATTCGCTGACAAAACAAAGCTAATTGAAGGATCGTGCTATAATTAAGTGATCCCTCCGGTGGCCACCTCTCCTGGCCCTCTAGCTGGTACTGAGGCCAGTCTACTGTACAGAATCTTTTCAATTTACTTTTAGTCAATGGATCTTTTTCAAACACTTTCCAATTCATCAGAATGCATTCTAAGGGTGTACACCGTGCCCTGCCTGTACTCTGTTCCTGCCCCATACCTATGGGAAGACACTGGGCGTCCCCAGGTCTTAACAGGCAAACAAAAGGTTAACAGCACTGGACTGTTCCTACCTTATCCACGGGACCGGTTCCCCACCGTCACCCGCAGCTGCTTCTCCACTATTTGAGCGTGTTGCACCGTAATACCCTCCGGGGTCGACCACACTGCGTCTTCGCCGAGGCCCCCGATGAAATCACCGGTGCGCGCTGGGCGTCGGTCGTCGCCGCAATCCGTCGACCTCCAGGAGGGGTCCGGGCAAGGCTAGATTTTAGCCTCGAGCCCACCCAGGGACGCCAAGACTGTTGCCGACCTAAAAGGCCTGAGGCAGCAAACAGTGGTTCTTGCCCGGTGTATCTCGCTCCAATAGACACACCAAGGTGGAGAAGCAGTTAAATGTTTATTCGAGTTCTCAAATAACAGGATGCTCGGAGACACACACACATCTCAAATCGAGCAACCCCAGACATAAGCTGTGTGTCTCTTCTTATACAGAAGTCCAGCTAGGTATCCCTATTACCCCCCACTATCTACTCCCCCCTCCTATCCTATAAGTCCCCTCCCATATAATAGACACATTGTATAGCTAAGGATTACATTAAACAGGTTAAATCATTCTTGACAACAAGCAATTCATTTTCTTAGTAACTTTTCAGGGCTGTTAGGTTGGTTTACTTCTGAATTTATTACCGTTCCTCCCCCCCTCCTCCTCCTCCTAAACCAGAGACGAGTGGCCTCTTTTTACTATCTGCTGGTGCCAGTTACACTGATAAGAAGCTTTTACACATTCCATTCTCACTTCTAACCTAGGAGTTCAACTGAAGTTTAACATGGAGGGACTTTGGACAAGCACAAAATAACTTTGGCTCATTCAGGCCTAGTATAGATGCCTGATGCCACCAACAATGGGATATGCATTTTGCTAGAAATGGAAAGAACTTCTCATGCACATGTGTTGTCAGCTTGTCATGAATCAGTGCGGTCATAGGAATTGCTGCATTTTCTTCAAAAAAGGCATGTTGAAATGTTAAGAGGGAGACATAAAAGTCCCTTATCTGAAATTTTGTGTCATGTGAAAGAAGAGTAGTTGGCTTCAACCTCCTCAAAAAGCCTGATAATTTCTGGAAGAGCCAAAGTTACAGAGATTGCAGGGACCAGCAAGTACTGACACACACATCCTTTCAGGCTCTCATGAAGCTCAAGCCTTATACACAGCATGTAAATCATTGTGACTGATTTTTGTTGTGTATTTTTGGGCAGCATCACTGTCATATGGGTAGATGAAGCATTAGGTTGTGTTGTTTGTCACTGGTAAATTTTAGACAGGCATGTTTCTATTCTGTATCTTTGAACAGTTCAGAGGCATTGTACAAGCATATCTCAAGGAATATTTCCTCTTATACCCATGGGGCACACATACTTTGTGTTTCAATGCTTCCATCAAGAATTTCATATCCATATCTGTGAAACATAACTTCATCTGTATTGATCAGTCTTCAAAAATATGTCTTCTTCTCCAGAGGATCCCCACACTTGGCAGAAGATGTTTCCCTTTGTGGATCCATTTGTATTGATTGCGCCTCCACTCATCTTTTCTATTCTTTTGTCCTTCATCAATATATATGAACAGCTGTACATTTTTTGGTTTAGAAGCTGCGAGAGTTGATATTTTTTCTTTTATAGGATTTCTTAAAATATCCAGTCCTGCTTATGGTGAAAATGGTCCCAATTTATTCATATAAACGTGTGGTTCTCAACCTTTCCAGACTACTGTACCCCTTTCAGGAGTCTAATTTGTCTTGTGTACCCCAAGTTTCACCTCACTTAATCAGACAAAAATAAAAAATGTCATAGTCCCACTATTACTGAAAAATTGCTCACTTTCTCATTTTTACCATATAATTATAAATTCATTGGAATATAAATATTGTACTTACATTTCAGTGTATAGCAGGGGTCAGCAACCTTTCAGAAGCAGTGTGCCGAGTCTTCATTTATTCACTCTAATTTAAGGTTTCGCGTGCCAGTAATACATTTTAACGTTTTTAGAAGGTCTCTTTCTATAAGTTTATAATATATAACTAAACTATTATTGTATGCAAAGTAAATAAGGTTTTTAAAATGTTTAAGAAGCTTCCTTTAAAATTAAATTAAAATGCAGAGCCCTCCCGGATTGGTGGCCAGGACACGGGCAGTGTGAGTGCCACTGAAAATCAGCTCACGTGTTGCCTTTGGCATGCGTGCTATAGGTTGCCTACCCCTGGTGTATAGTATATAGAACAGTATAAACAAGTCATTGTATGAAATTTTAGTTTGTGCCGACTTTGCTAGTGCTTGTTATGTAGCTGTCATGGAGTTGCGGGAGACAAGGCCCTGCACCCCTGGCTTCCTGCAATTCACTATGACTCTCAGCCAGCAGTAAAACAGAAGGTTTATTTAGATGACAGGAACACAGTCCAAGACAGGTCTTGCAGGTACAGACAACAGGACCCGCTCAGTCAGATCCATCTTGGGGAGCCCCGGGAGGCCAGGAGGTCTGTCAGGCCTCCCCTCCATTTTCCCAGTCAGCTCCAAACTGACACTTTCCAGCCTCTCTTCTGCCTTTGTCCCTTTCACGGGCCAGGAGGTCACCTGATCTCTTTGTTCTCCAACACCTTCAGTTGGCACCTTTGTAGAGGAGGGGCCCGGCCATTAGTTGCCAGGAGACAGAGTGTCAGACATTCTCTGTGCAGACAGTATCACAGGGGCCCTCTTAGGGTCTGCAACAACACCCTGTTCCCCCCACCTAGATACCTAAGAAATTCATAGGGGAAACAGAGGCACCCACGCAGCACTCAGGGAAAACATTAAGAACATTCCCACTTCATCACAGTAGCCAGTTGTAAAACTAGGCAAAACTCTAGATGAGTTGAAAGACCTCTGTGTACTCCTGGTACCACTGGTTGAGAACCACTGTGTTGCCGGCACAGAGGCCCAAGGACAGCAACAGTGGTTCGTTGCCCGGTGTGCTTCGCTCCAATAAACACACCAAGGTGGAGAAGCAGACAAAGTTTATTTGAGCCCAAATAAGGTGCAAGGGAGACATAACAATCTCAAATCCTGCACACTGATACAAGCCGTTTTTCCCTTCTTATACATGATTTCAGCTAAGCATTCCCATTACCCCCCACACTTCTCCCCCTTACCCCCTCCCGTCTATTTTTCTATAGCAAATACATCATGCAAGTAGCAATTACACTAAGCAGGTTAAATCATACTTGGCAAAAACCACTTTAGCTCGTTAGTAACTCTTCTGTGAACAGTTATCTTGTTTTACTTCTTTGAGCAAGCAGGCCTCATTATTACCTTCTGGTACAGGTGTTGTAACTGATAACCATTCTTTGTTCCCGGCCTGTTAGGTCAATTAAAGTTCAAACATAAACATGGAAGCGCTTTGGTCAGACATGGAGTGACTTTAGTTCATTCAGGCCTAATACAGATGCCTGATGACACCAACAATTCCCCCCTTTGAGAATACTCAACAAACTTTTGGCTGAGTTTTCGCATACTTTGAGGCCAAAAAGCAATTAAGCTCTAGGGAGCTGGGGTTATTAATGAGGGGGTATTCAGTTCCACATGCATCTTCCCCATGGACCCAGCAGGATTTGGTATGTGGGAGCCCACACCCACCCTAACCGGTCCAAATGCTTGGAAGGAGTACTGTGAATGTCCACACTTCCACCCAGAAAGTGTCCAAGTATGTCTTCATGACCACAGATCAATGGTACTCCTGACGTGTCTGTAAGGGCAGTGGGCCAAGTTTGGTGCTCAAGATCACTCCGAATGGCCATCAGCTGGTCATTCAGGAAATCCTGAATTTCTAAACATACTAGATCCCACTGCAATGCTTTCCCAGCCTCAGTGATATTTAATACCATTTCTGTCAGTAACTTCTGGGTCATAGAACTAAGGGTGGAAATGACATGTAACTCACCAACTCCAGCCTGTACTTAGGATAGCTGAGCTTCAGAAATAAGGCTAGTGGCCCTTTCTAGTTGGCCCAATTTCTTATCATGTTCTTGGCCTTTAAGAATATTCCAAATGGCTGCTACACTATTGGCCCCAGCCCACAGGGATCTGCTCAATTTCCTTTTGTTTTTCAGAGGAAATAACCCAGGTTCTCTGTTGTGCTAATCTAATGGCAGCCCCGTGTGAGCAATTTGGGTATGTAGAAGCGATCTGAAAACTGGATAAGGGCAATGTCATTTAAAATCCAGTTAGGGAGGGCAATACATGCTGAAGGATTTATCCAAAACACAGGGTGCAGCCTGTAGAATAAACCCCAAAATCCAATCAATACCACATTCCCAAGCATGGGTCCCACAAGTTTCTTCCTGCCAGTGTACAATTCCTTGGTTTTTTTTCACCAGGGTCAGTTCTCAATGTCCTTTTTAGTCAGGAATTCCTGGACTTTGGCAATGTCAGTGGAGTGAGTGTTCTATCTTCTTTCCCGAAACAGTTGTGGTTCAGCACCCTACAGGGGAGATTACCAGGACATCACCCTGTAATGGTTTTGCTTTTTCTAGAAAAGTTCAAAGGCACAGTAGATTTGTCAGTGGACAAGGGAGAGGTTACGAGCACGTCACGTTGTCCTTTTTCCTGCTGTCCAGAAGGCACAGTGGAGCTAGAAGGAGAAATAGGCTAATCATTAGTAGGAGAATTCTCCTGAGGTGGAGGGGTATTTTTGCAGTGAGAATCCTGGGTCCAGGCAGTCAGTCTTTGGCACTTCACAGCAGTGTCGGTAGTCAGCAGGACTCAATAAGGGCCTTTCCAGCATGGAGCCAAAGCAGTCTTTCGCTGGTGGACCTTTACATTGATCCAGTTTCCTGGTTCCAAGGAGTAGCAGGGCTGCTAGGGTCTTCGGATAGTGCATCTTTACCTGTGAGAAAAAAACCTAACACACTTCATTAGTGCCTGGCAGATCTCATAGCCGCGTGGGCAAATTTAAGTCCCCCACCTTTTCCTGGTTGTTAGCCAAGTCTTAGCTGTGAGCAGTGTCCTTGAATGGGGCTGGCGCCTTATCCTTAGACTGAGCATGTTAGCTAATTTATTTTCCTCAGTTAACTCGTTCTTTTTCCTTTTTTTTCTTCTTAACCTACAAAGGAAACTTTTACTTTTTACTTATACACCTTTTGTTAACAATGAACACATACACATTGCCATTACACAGTACATTGGTCTTATTAGTTAATGTATGCCACATATACCCTTCTACTAAATTAACGTTATTACAGAGCTTTGGAACAACAAGCCAGGTCAAACACACCCACTTTGATGAGTTTATTCAATACAACCTCTAGTCCAATAGCCTCCCACCATCCCCAGCCCTCTGGCTAAAAATCTAAGATAGCCAGAAGGATCCCATGTACAATATGGGGAGTGGGTTAACTTTTCATGTCCTTGCTTCCAAAGACTGTTAGTATACAAATTTTAATAACAATTTTCAATTAAAAGATTTGGCCAGTGAAGTTTCTTTCTCTTACTTAAGAAAATGTACTAGACTTTAGTATATCACATTTTTCCTGATGTAGTCAAACACTTTGTATTCTAAGTTAAACAAAACAAGTATCTACATTCCAATCCAACCCTTCCGCTTGATTTCAAACCAGACCATCCCATGAAAATATTAAACACAACAATTCTGGCCACGAGACAAACACCACAAGACAGAACATAGAACACAAAACATAATTTTTACTGTGCCAATAAATCATGGTATGTTGAATGCTGTTCAGCTGGCATCAGTTTTTTCTGATTATCTGAAAGACAAGAACAGAGATCTACCCCTTCAGGGCAGTCAATCATTGCTAAAAATATACAAATACCCTTGTTGATTTCAGGCAAAACAGGGGAATTACCCCATATTTTCTTGTATGTGTTTCATAGGCAGCCCAGGTTTCAGTGGCTTCTACCTTATCAGTTAGATAATTTGCATTAACACAGATGCTTTCTGGCTTGCTTTTTACTTTTAACTCCTGCTTTTAAACACTTAAAGAAAACATCACCACTTATAGTGCCTTAAAGCCTAATAAAATTTCTATTACATAGCACTGTATACATTTGTTAGCTAATTCAACTAAATGATTCATAGCCCAATGATTACAATTTAATAATTTCTTTGCCTGAATTTATTTACAAACATTTCAGACACCAAGAACTTTTCTCTTTAGCATTTTTACAAGGTTCAACTGCTGTTCCCTCCAGCAACTACAGAGTTAACTTTTCACTCTGCCTTAAATCACTTACTTGTTTTCCAACAGCCACTTTTATTAACTCAAATCACCACTTTAAGTATCCTCTTGGGTGTTTGAAATCCCCATGCTTACACTTACTTACTTCTTTCTTCCACTACACCCTCAAAAGTTTCCAACCTATTTTCCAGTCTCTCTTTCTGTTGCCTGCCCGCCTGGGCCCGATCCTGCTTTTCTCGCTGAACCGTCCCTTCCATGGGTACCAACTTATTCCACTACCAGTTTAGCTAGGAGGGTGGGCTTCTCAACTAGCCCCCACCCTTCTGGTCTTTTTCCTAAAACATTTTTACTCACAAGACTACCCGAGTCCTCCCTTTTCTCCAACTACTTTATTGCCCAGTCCCGCTACGACTGGGGGTAGATCCACATGCCACCCTTCTCGGTCAACCAGGGTGGAGAGATGAATGCTAAACCCCTCTCCAGTTCTCAGACTTACTGCGGCTGAGAGTGGGCACACCTTTAATTATGCAATCCTCAACATATAACACCAACAGTACCAAACAAAGCAAACATAAAATAACAAGGGTAAAACAGATAGATGGTGTAAATTCTGCAGGGTTTCCCCATTCTCTATTGCTCACCCAACTGTGACAAATTTCTGTTACCAATCAATCCCTCATGTCAGGTGATCAGGCTGACACTGCAGGATGTTGGGGGAAGATAAAACACACCATATAACCGAATTTTAAAGCTTCATTAAAAATAATAAAACAACAATGGAGAGTGCTGGGAACGCTCCCACATCACTCAGGAAAAACATGAATGCCCCAAGCCTTAAGCCACTTTAATACTCACACATGTCCAGACTGGCCACGTCTGTGTATAACGTTCGGAGAAGGGGAATAGGTGGACGGGATATTATCCTGTATACAGTTTGTCCAGAATTTCCAACATGCTTCCGCTCTTGGGAGGGCTGTTCTTTTACACCCTGGAATCTCCTGCGGCGTCTCTTTCAGAGATTCCAGTTCAGGTCAGCTGCCTGTGGCTTCTCCAGTGTCACCAAGCCACACCGGCTTTGGGGTTGCAAAGACTGTTGGATCTCACTGAACAGTTAAGCTTTGCAAATGCAATCTCAGTTCTGTAACTTGTATTGCCTTTGGTTTGCCTCTGTCTCTATTTTTTCACAGCCAGCTGGGGCCGAAAGCAGTTTTTCTTTGCACTTAGCATAGTCTGCGCTGATTCTTGACCTTGAGCACAAAGCAACTTTCCCTTTATCTCTGGGCCAAGCTGAATTTCAAATTAACCCGTTCCTAGACAAATTGCTCACACTGTGTCAGAGGCTTTTCTTTGGTGATTAAAAGCTCCTCTGAGATATATGATCTTATCTAGATTGAAGGTACCTTCTAATGGGCATTGTTTAGATGGATTTTCATGCGTGTAAAGATTTCAATTTTCTAAATACCTGCAGGTTTTAGGACCATAATGTACGTACATGTAATATGCTGGGGTACCCTTAGGGGGTGAGGTGGAATGTTTAGACTGTCCCTCCCCCATTTTCCACTTACACACACAGAGAGGGTGCCCTGTCCGCGCTAGCGGCACATAAACTAAGGATCTCTCCCTACAGGGCACTCACACAGGAGAGACTAACGAGGATGACCACGACTCTCCTACACCTCCCTTCAGCAAAGAGCGTCGGCTAGTCTCTGGGAGACGGCGCCGCTTACTCTGATTGCGTCCAGTGAGATGATCAGACTGTCAGTAGCCCACACAGAAAGGAGAGGGGAGGGAAGATGGGTTCACACACTCCTAGACCCAGGCAGCTTCCTCGCCGGACTATGCCAGGCCGAGTCAGCCCACCGTGGGTCGGATCTCCTACAGATCCACTAGTTACCGGGCTTGCGTTAGAGTAGTCCTGGTCACGAGCTTTCGCTTCACAGGGTACTCTGGGCGTCTTCCGGTAACAGTCACTCACACTGGTGTACACACACACACACACACACACACCAAGGCCATTATTTCCTATTACCACGATGCATCTTATCTTGCTGCACAGTCAATAAGTTCAGATTGCGTGAGCCCAACAGAGACAGACGTCCCCACGGACAGTTCTCCTCCCAGTGCAGCTCTGGGGCATATGATGGGGGATTTTTACAAGAGCTCTCCATACAAACAGCTTCAGAAGCTACCCGTTCACTGACAAAACAGGAGTAATTGAAAGATCGTGTTGTAATTAAGTGATCCTTCCAGTGGCCACCTTTCCTGGCTCTCTAGCTGATATTGAGGCCAGTCAACTGTACAGAACCTTTTCAGTTTGCTTTTAGTCAATGGATCTGATTCAAACACTTTCCAATTCATCAGAATGCATTCTAAGGGTGTACACCGTGCCCTGCCTATACTCTGTTCCTGCCCCATACCTATGGGAAGACACTGGGCATCTCCAGATCTTAACAGGCAAACAAAAGGTTAACAGCACTGGACTGTTCCTACCTTATCCACGGGACCAGTTCCTCACCGTCGCCCACAACAGCTTCTCCACTACTCGAGCGCGTTGCACAGTTGTGTCTTCCAAGGTCGGCCTGACGCGTCTCTGCCGAGGCCCCCGGTAAAGGCACCGGTGCGCGCTGGGCGTCGGCTGTGACCATCGTCCGCCGCCATTGGAGGAGTCCGGGCAAGGCACAATTTTGCCTCGAGCCCACCCAGGGACGCCAAAACTGTTGCCGGCACAGAGGCCCGAGGACAGCAACAGCTGTTCTTTGCCCGGTGTGCTTCGCTCCAATAAATACACCAAGGTGGAGAAGCAGACAAAGTTTATTTGAGCCCAAATAAGGTGCAAGGGAGACATAGCAATCTCAAATCCTGCACACTGATACAAGCCGTTTTCCCCTTCTTATACATGATTTCAGCTAAGCATTCCCATTACCCCCCACACTCCTCCCCCTAACCCCCTCCCGTCTATTTTTCTATAGCAAATACATCATGCAAGTAGCAATTACACTAAGCAGGTTAAATCATGCTTGGCAAAAACCACTTTAGCTCGTTAGTAACTCTTCTGTGAACAGTTATCTTGTTTTACTTCTTTGAGCAAGCAGGCCTCATTATAGCAGGCCTCATTATTACCTTCTGGTACAGATGTTGTAACTGATAACCATTCTTTGTTGCCGGCCTGTTAGGTCAATTAAAGTTCAAACATAAACATGGAAGCGCTTTGGTCAGACATGGAGTGACTTTAGTTCATTCAGGCCTAATACAGATGCCTGATGACACCAACAACTGTAAACTAAACTACACTTAGTGGAGAAAATAAAAGACTGACCAATCTATTATATTCTTGCAGGTTTTATTAAACCTTCCTCAAACTTTGCACAAATCATGCTTTACAGTTGTCAAGAGGCATGTGACCAGAGTTGGAAGACTGAAGTAGAATAATTTCTTGCATTTAAGCAACACTCAGTTCCAGCTCAACAACGGCAAGAATAGCTAGCAATTTAGGGGCCTATTCTCAACCTACTTACACAATACATAGTTGTACGCAAAGGGAATTTCCAACCTTGTAAGCAGCTCCATTCATTCTCAACATCAGTTGAGAGCTGTGTGCAGGGGGTAATGTCAGGGTTCTGCACTGAGAGGAATTGAGGTTAAAAGATTTAGTTTAGCAAGAAAGCAAGTATTCACCCCCTGGAACGCTCGCTATCCTGCTCGCTGCCAGGGGAGCAGGAGGGTGAGGGGTCCTGAGGGAGGAAAAGCATATAGCTAGCACTGGTGAGTTGAGGGGAGCTGAGGGTCCCTGTGGGAGGGGGGCCATGGGTAGCACTGGGTGAGTGGAGGGGAGCTGAGGGTCCCTGAGGGAGGGCTGTGGGGGAGCAGCAGTAACCCCTATATTTAGGTTGCCTAACACTTTTCTTTGTAAAAATACTTCAGGCCTTTATTTGAAGATCTCTAGCACCTCCATGATTTAAAGCAGGACTGTGTCATTTGCTAGGGTGGGATAGTGCTTAGATCAGAGAGGTGTGGTTTACAGGTCCCATGTAAATTCCTGTAGATTTGGCTGAGTTATGAACCACACCATTTCTCATTTGCATTGTGCTCACTACAGTTTGCTTGCTCTCTGAGCAAATATTTATTAGCCTTGTGCATGCACCTCGTTAGTATGCAACACAGAGACAAAATAGATCTTCCATCTCAGAAGATCACACGTTCAAGTTTCACTCCTACTAATTGGTCTTAATATCACCCTTATCATTGAGCAAGTGTTCATACCCCATAGAGCAATTACACAAGCTGGACACAGAGCCTCAGCTTCTAATATAGCAGCCCAAGCTGTCAGCCACCCAGCCCTACTGTCTCTGAGGAAACGTCTGCCAAATTTAAGTACATGGCTATGTTGTCTGTAAAACAGGGCTATACCTGTGTAGCGTTGCAGCCCAGTGTCAATGTGACTGCACTACAGAGGATAGCAGTCTAGTGATAAAAATTGTTATGCTAAATCCTTTAACTCTAATAGTAGAGGTTTGTGGTGCTGTGCTCTAGGTTCAGAGTTCATCCTGCTACTCCTGGGAAGGGAAAGTGTTACAGGTGAGCATATCACAATTGATTTTTCTTTTAAAAAATACATAGGAAAATACATATTCAAAACCACATTAAAAGAATGTTACTAAAATTGCAAGGTCAGGCACTCACAAGTTAGTGAATGCCAGAATTAAAGTCGTACCTGCACCCTTACTTCAGCCCCCTTGTATGTGTGCATTATGGTACGGTCTTTAATTACATAAGCACACACTGTTTTATTCACAGGACTTTCCTTCTAAGGATTTGAACTTCAGGCTTGCTCCCCTGAGTAAGGATTTACAGGATTCAGCCCATCAGTTGCTATCTGGTAGGTGTAGATCTTTGTATACCGATATCTTAAGTATTTTGTGCTAAAGGCTTCTCTGAGCTCCAGTAGTGTATCAGGTGCACAATTTGGCCTTTTCAGTAGAAGTCTGGATTGTTTACCAGCCTGGCAAAAGGTGCTGATTTAGCAGGAACTTGGCAGTTTTCAGTGTTATGCTCAAGGGGTAACCAGACGTTTTCAAATATGGCTGAGTAAATATTCCTAACATATTAAATTAACAAGCAAAAAATAAAACAAACAAAGCAAGAGTTTTAAAAGGAACTCTTAAAAGGAATCTTTCTGTTTCCGGGCATAAGCTAATCACTAATTAATGGGAGCAGGAAGAAACTTTCCTTGGGGGAAGGTTATTCCATCACTTCCTACTAGAGAGTTCTTACATCTTCCTCTGGCCAATGTCAGATGGAGGATACTGGACTAGATGGACCATGGGTCTGACCCAGTCTGGCAATTCCTGTGTTCCTGAGAAAAGTTTGAAGTTAGCCCAGTGCAAATAGACTGAATAGTTCTTCAAAAATTCAAAATGTTCCTTTCCCACATTAAAAAAATGTTAACATTTTCAAAGTAACCCAAAGTTTTCCCCAAGCATGAGAAATTTCAGCTCCAAGGGAGCGTCTGTGAAACTGATTTACAAGAAAAATGGTGTTCACACTGAAATGGGTCTTTCACCTTAAGTGCAGCATCGTTACCAGAATGTGCTAATTCATAAAAATGTAAGGAGACAATTCCAGTTATAAAGGAGGGAGAGAGTGAGCTCTGCCTCTCAGCAATCAGAAAACATTCTTGCCCCAGTATTAGGGCATGTCTACACTGGCAAAGTTACAGAGCTGCTCAGAGAGCGCAGAAGAAAAACTGCTGTTGTGTGTTCACACTGACAGCTGCCTGTGCAACAGCATGTTCACACTTGCGGCACTTGCAGCGGTATTCGGAGTGGTGCACTCTGGGCAGCTATCCCACAGAGCACCTCTTCCTCTTCTGCTGCTAAGAGCTGTGGGAAGGTGGAGGGGATCGTGGTGTATCCTGGGGCATCCTTGGTCCTGTCCCAATGCCCCATGATGCATTGCTTCACATCCCAGAAATCCCTGTGCTTTTGTCTGCATTTGGTGCCATCTTTCAACGGTTTGTGGAAGAGGCACACTGCCTCTTCCATCTGCAGGAATGGATCCCAAACTGGTGACCATACTGCTGCTTGTTCTGACCAACATGTCATGTCCTTAAACTACAAAGAGAAGAGTAGTGTGACATTGATCTCACCACACGTGGTAGCTACAACACGAGATTGCTTGTGGCATTCACGGAGGTGCTGACCACAGTGGAACGCTGAGCTGTGCTCAGGCGATAGGGGAGATGCATATTCTGAGTCTGCCCCATTCCCATCTTGCTTCTAAGGGTATGTCTACACTACCAGAGTAGTTTGATTCTACTTAAATCGAATTTGTGGAACCGATATTACAAAGTCAAACGTGTGTATCCACACTAAGGACAGTAATTCAACTTTGTGAGTCCACACTAACGGGGCAAGCATCGACATTGGAAGCGGTGCACTGTGGGCAGCTATCCCACAGTTTCCGCAGTCCCTGCTGCCCATTGGAATTCTGGGTCGAGCCCCCAGTGCCTGCTGGGGGAAAAAATGTGTCGAGGGTGGTTTTGGGTAACTGTCATCATTCAACCGTCACTCCCGCCCTCCCTCCCTGAAAGCGCCGGCGGGCAATCAGTTCGCACACTTTTCTAGTAAGTGACAGCGCGGATGCCACAGCACTGCGAGCATGGAGCCCGCTGCGATCATCGCTGCAGTTATGGCCATTGTCAACTCCTCGCACCTTATCGTCCACCTTTTTCACAGTCAGATGCTGAGAAATCGGGCGAGGAGGCTACGGCAGCGTGGTGAGGACATGAAGTCTGAGAGTGGCACAGACCTCTCACAAAGCACGGGACCCCACGCCGTGGACATCATGGTGGCAATGGGTCATGTTCATGCTGTGGAACGGCGATTCTGGACCCGGGAAACAAGCACAGACTGGTGGGACCGCATAGTGCTGCAGGTCTGGGATGAATCACAGTGGCTGCAAAACTTTAGGATGCGTAAGGGAACTTTCCTTGAACTGTGTGAGTTGCTGTCCCCTGCCCTGAAGCGCAAGGACACCCGGATGCGAGCAGCCCTGACTGTGCAGAAGCAAGTGGCCATAGCCCTCTGGAAACTTGCAACGCCAGACAGCTACCGGTCAGTAGCGAACCACTTCGGCATGGGCAAATCTACCGTGGTGTTGCTGTGATGCAAGTAGCCAACGCAATCGTTGAGCTACTGCCCTCAAAGGTAGTGACCCTGGGAAACATTCAGGTCATCATAGATGGCTTCGCTGCGATGGGATTCCCAAACTGTGGTGGGGCTATAGATGGAACTCACATCCCTATCCTGGGACCAGACCACCAGGCCAGCCAGTATATTAACCAAAAAGGCTACTTTTCAATGGTGCTGCAAGCACTGGTGGACCATAGGGGACGTGTCATAAGTAGTTAGCTAAGGGTTAAGTTCTACCTGTAAAGGGTTAACACAGACCTGGTGAAACACCTGACCAAAGGACCAATCAGGGAAGAGAATTTGAAAATCCCAGAGAGCGGGAACTTGGGTCTCTGTGTTCTTTTGTTCTGTGTTCTTAGCCGTCTGGAACTACACCAGCCCAGACGCTTAATCAAGTCTGCTCATCTTTCTGAACTAATTTCTTCTATTCAAGCTAGTGAGTATTAGAAGTACTGGGTAATTTAATATAAGAATCCTGTGTCTGCAATTCTGTGTGTTTGTATTGATTATTCGTAATTTTGCCTGTATTGTTTGTACTGAGGAAAAGGGAGAAATTTCTCCAGGGATTAATAAGATTAGACCCTATGAATGTCTATCTTGGATTCATAGAGATTGTGTGTTTTTTTCCTTTTTTATTCTTTTAATAAACTCTTTTAGGTTCAGGACTTGGTTACGTTCCTTACATGTGGATTCAGGGGAATGAAGCTAGGCGTCACTCTGTGGAGACAAGGGTTGTCTCCAAGCAGAGAAAGCAGGGAAGGGAGAGGGAAGTGAAAGGAATCTTTCTCCCTCTGTGATTTGATCTGTGCTTCCCCAGGAAAGTCTCTGGAAGGAGGAGGGGGGGGGAACAGAGGGGTGTCTCGATTCACCGAATCAATCGAGTGGTGGCAGCAAGAAGGAAACCTACCCTAAGGGTTAGGGTGGGGGGAGAATACATGCGGGTCCCCATCTTTGAACCCACAAGCTCAAAGTGGGGGTGAGACCCTATGACAGGACGTTTTACCAAAATCAACATCGGGTGGCCGGGCAAGGTTCATGACGCACGTGTTTTCAGGAACTCTGGTCTGTTTAGACGCCTGCAGGAAGGTATTTTGTTCCCGGACCACAAAATAACTGTTGGGGATGTGGAGATGCCTATAGTGATCCTCGGGGACCCAGCCTACCCGCTAATGCCCTGGCTCATGAAGCCCTATACAGGCGCCATGGACAGTGACAAAGATCTCTTCAACTACCGGCTGAGCAAGTGCAGAATGGTGGTGGAGTGTGCTTTCGGACGTCTCAAGGGGAGATGGAGGAGCTTACTGACTTGCTCGGATCTCAGCGAAACCAATATCCCCATTGCTATTGCAGCTTGCTGTGTGCTCCACAATCTCTGTGAGAGCAAGGGGGAGACCTTTATGGCGGGATGGGAGGTTGAGGCAAATAGCCTGGCTGCTGATTACGCCCAGCCAGACAGCCGTGTGATTAGAAGAGCCCAGCGGGAAGCGCTGTGCATCCGGGAGGCTTTGAAAGCTAGGTTCCTCAGTGAGCAGGGTAACCTGTGACTATTAAGTTTGTTCCCCCCCTTCCAACACACATTTAAAAATAAAATACATGGAACTTTGTTAATTAACACCGTTTCCTTTATTACTGATTTCGCGGTAAAGGGTTGAAACTGGGACGCAGACTGTGGTGGGTAGGGTGTGTAGTGATGTAAAGACCGCTTCTAAACTTGAGGAATGACCCCCTTCAAACACAGTCTCCTCTAAAAGAACATGACGGAAACAGTAATTAACAGAAAAGTATTTTTTATTATCAACTAGACAGTTAGGGGATGAAACTGGGATGGGGGCTTGGGTGAGGCGGGAAGGAAAGGACTTATCAAAATTTTGGGAATGAGAGCCTTCTTGTACTTGAGCACTCTGCAGGGGTGGAGTGACAGTTTTCATGGCCCCTGCCACCCCTCCTTCTTGGTACTTTGGGTGAGGGGGGTATGGGACTTTGTGGCGGGGGAGGGCGGTTAGAGATAGACTGCAGTGGGGCTCTGTCCTCCTGCCTCCGGTCCTGCAGAACATCCACAAGGCACCGGAGCGTGTCCGTTTGCTCCCTCATTAGTCCAAGCAGCATTTGAGTCGCCTGCTGGTTTTCCTGCCGCCACCTGTCCTCCCGTTCGCTGTGTGAGCGCTGGTACTGCGACATGTTCTCCCTCCACTGGGTCTGCTGGGCCACCTCGGCTCAGGAGCAGCCCATAAGTTCTGAGAACATCTCGTCCCGTGTCCTTTTCTTTCACTGCCTAATCTGCGCCAGCCTCTGTGAGGGGGATGCCGGAGTAGGTCGGGAGACAGTCGCAGCTGTGTGATAGCAAAAAGGGAGTGAATTCCTTACAAAGATACATTTTTGCGAACAATGAACATAGTCTAGTCTGTCTCTGTGAACAAGACCATGCTCAGCACCTATCTCATGCGCACTCAGGACAAGTTCGAATTTTCGGCCTTCTCATTCAGTGCCTGGGGTCTTGCAGTGGAGATCAGACAAGCGGGGCAGGACAGCAGAATTCGTGTAGCAGGCAGACATGGTAAGCCGTAGACTTTTGGCTGCTTAAAACTTAATTTATAGCAGTGCCCTCCTTTCACGGTCAAAGCAATGCTCCTAGCGTTGGCCAGTTCCTGCTGTCGGCAATCCGGAAAGCATGAACTCTGCCCCTGTCCCACCCCCTCGCGACTGTCCCCGGGAAAGATCCCTGTATGCTGCCCCTGTCCCGCCTATAACGCGTGGCTGTAAATCACAGGTTACAGTTATGTAAAGGAACAGGCAAGCAGTCCCAATACTAACATTCCCCTAATTCAAAGCAGACCACCATGAGCGAAATCACCCTGATGCGGATCAGTGACACAGATAAAGACCGCATGCTGCGTGAAAGCCAGCAAAAACCAGGGCCCTATGCCGCCATGCTCTGCGAGGCAATGATACCCGAGTACCTGATGATAGCCTGGCGCGGAAAAGTGTGCTACCACGGAGGACACAATAAGGCCGCTCTCCCCAGGAACCTCATGCAGAGGCTTTTCAATTACCTCCAGGAGAGCTTTGTGGAGATCTCCCAGAAGGATTTCTGTTCTATCCCCGTACATATTGACCTTCTTTTCCATTGTTAATATTCCTGTTCTGTTCAAAATAAATGTTTACATGTTTAAAGCACTTACCGACTGATCCTTCCCCTGATTCAGGGTCTGGGTTAACGGCTGGGGAGGGTTGGTAGGGGATCTCCGTGAGGGTGATGAAGAGATCCTGGCTGTCGGGGAAATCAGCGTTGTAAGCGCTGTCAACTGCCTCATCCTCCTCATCTCCTTCCTCATCTTCCCCGTCCGCGAACATCTCTGAGGAACCGTCCGTCGACACTATCCCATCCTCAGAGTCCACGGTCAGTGGTGGGGTAGTGGTGGTGGCCACACCTAGAATGGAATGCAGTGCCTCGTAGAAGCGGCATGTCTGGGGCTGGGATCCGGAGCGTCCGTTTGCCGCTTTGGTCTTCTGGTAGCCTTGTCTCAGGTCCTTGATTTTCACGTGGCACTGCATTGCATCCCGGCTGTATCCTCTCTCTGTAATGGCTTTGGAGATCTTCTCGTAGATCTTCGCATTCCGTTTTTTGGAGCGCAGCTCTGAAAGCACAGACTCATCACCCCACACAGCGATCAGATCCAAGACTTCCCGATCAGTCCATGCTGGGGCCCTCTTTCTATTCTGAGATTGCATGGACACCTCTGCTGGAGAGCTCTGCATCGTTGCCAGTGCTGCTGAGCTCGCCACGATGTCCAAACAGGAAATGAGATTCAAACTGGCCAGACAGGAAAAGGAATTCAAATTTTCCCGGGGCTTTTCCTGTGTGGCTGGTCAGAGCATCCGAGCCTGGACTGCTGTCCAGAGCGTCAACAGAGTGGTGCACTGTGGGATAGCTCCTGGAGCTATTAGCGTCGAATTCCATCCACACCTACCCTAATTCGACGTGGCCATGTCGAATTTAGCGCTACTCCCCTCGTCAGGGAGGAGTACAGAAATCGAACTAAAGAGACCTGTATGTCAAACTAAATAGCTTCGTTGTGTGGATGCGTGCAGGGTTAATTCGATTTAACGCTGCTAAATTCAACATAACCTCCTAGTGTAGACCAGGCCTAAGTAAATAACAGAAAAGGATGCTTCTCCATAGTTATGCAAGTATTGGTGGATCACTGGGGACATTTCACTGGTATTAATGTTGGCTAGTCTGGCATGATGCGTGAGGTTTGCATTTTTAGGAACCCAGAACTTTTTCAAAAGATGCATGCAGGAATATTTTCACCAAACCAGCACATCCACGTTGACAGGGTTGCAATGCAAATTGTGATTCTTGGGGACCAGGCCTATCCATTGCTTCCCCATCTAATGAAGCCTGCACCGGGCACCTGGACAGCAGCAAGGCAAGATGTAACTATTGTCTGAGCAGGCACAAGGTGGCTGTTAAATGTGCGAACCCAAGCTGCGAATCCAAGCTATGGACTCAAGCTACGTTCAGGACTGGTAACTATCCAGCAACTGCAGAACATTTGATGTGTGTGTAGGTACTAGCTAAAGGTTATAAATCAAATTGTGTTCTCATAATAAATGTGGCATATTGCCTTGTCCCCTGAAAAGATCCTGTGTAGTTTTATCAGCATAACGCATATTCATGTGAGGCATTTTAGGGTCTGCACACTCCCAGCAGCCAGAATCATCAACATGGATCCTGATCTAGTGGAAGAACTTCCCCAGCTCACGCTGTCAGTCCTGTTTCATGAATCAGGCATCTATGAAAACCTGGTGGATGTTTCAGCAGCAGTATTTGACTACTGAAGGTACCTCTTGCAGAGTGGGGGTGGTACTGACATGGCAGTTGCTGATGCTGCTCATTCCTGTTGCCATAACCAAACATTCCCCATATGCAGACTGGTGCTTCTGTAGCAGGGACACAAGCACAGACTTGTGGGACCACATTGTTATGCAGACCTGGGATGACGAGCAGTGGCTCCAGAACATTCTTATGAAGAAGCAGCCATTCCTGGAGGTTTGTGATCAGATTGCCCCAACCTTCCAGTATCAGGATCAGGGCACATGCACAAGGGAGCCCTCTCCCTGCACCATGGTCCCTCTGTGCTTTACTTTGCAATGTAGACATGCCTCCCACAGGTAACCAGAGTTAGACTATTTTGGACTAGGGTGGAGATGGGTTCTAAAGCTGAGGCCCCTTCTTGGTGATTCCACCAACAGGACACCAGCTCAAGCACCTAATAATGATCAACCTTTATTTTTATAAGTAGGACCTATAATACAGCAGCTTCTTTGCCGCTCGCTGGTTTCTGTTGTTTTACCGAGCCCTTTCCCTCTGGTTGTGTGCACACTGATGCATAAAGTGTTTCTTTGTAAGAACTGAGCTCACAAGAATATAAAGTTATCCAACATTTATAACAGCATAGCCCTTACAGGGAGATGAGAGACATGTGCCTCCATATCTGAGGGCTTGGCTACACTTGCAGATGTGCAGCGCTGGGAGTTACAGCTGTGTTCGTACAGCTGTATAGGGAAAGCGATGGTGTGTGGCCACACTGACAGCTACCAGCGCTGCAGTGTGGCCACATTTGCAGCATTTGCAGCGCTGCTGGGAGTGGTGCATTATGGGCAGCTATCCCAGCATTCAAGTGGCTGCAACGTGCTTTTCAAAAGAGGGGGGTGGGGTGGAGTGTGACAGGGAGCGTGGGGGAGACAGAGAGAGTGGATTTTTGGAGCCGACACTGTGTGTCAGCTCCCTGCCTTGCAAGTTCTAAGGACTGGAAGATACACAGCACGAACCTTCAATCATTTTAAAACTTTCGACCCCTTCCCCCACCCCTCTCTTATTCACTAAATGCAAATAGCTTTCAGACCACATAAGCAGCTGTTTCAAAATGGACCCCTCCTCCCCCCGCTTCTCTCCTCAAGCAAATTATCTCTCTCCTCAAGCAAACACTAGCAAACACTAGCTGTGCACATTCCAAAGGAATTCTCCTGCCTGCCTCTGCTCCAGCAAACAGGAGCTGTGTTTGTTGTTTAGATAAGCAGCTCCGGGAGCCCAGAAAGCAGCTCCAGGAGCCCGGAGTTCACAACAAAACAAAGAATGTTATCTGGTACTTAAAGCATTTTGGGAAGGTTCCGGAGGTCAGTTACAGTGTAGTAAGATTAATCACTGTTTACACTTGCTCCCCAGCGCTGCATCACCAGCGCTGCACTCGTTATACCTGAGGCAGATCAGGTGTACGGCCAGCGCTGCAGCCAGGGAGATGCAGCGCTGGATGTGCCTTGCAGGTGTGGACAGTTACCAAGTTGCAGTGCTGTAAACCCACCACCAGCGCTGCAACTCTCCAGTGTAGCCAAGCCCCTAGTGAACAGGGCACAACGTGGACTTGTCTACACTTAACATGCTACAGCTGCACAGCTGCGCTGCTGTAGCACTTCAATGTAGACACTGATAGGAGGGGTTCTCCTGTCAATGTAGGTAATGTACCTCCCTTGGAGGCGGTAGCTAGGTTGATAGAAGAACCTTCTAGTGCAGGCCTGCACAACTTGTAAAGTAGCGAGGGCCATATTACTCCAAAGAAAACAGCGGAGGGCCGAACCCCCTCGGCCCCGCCGAACCCTCACCCCCAGCGCCACAGAACCCCCCCGCAGCACCACCCAGCCCCTGAAACACAACACCCCCTCAGCGCCGCCCGCCTCACGAAAACAACTCCCCCAGCGCTGCCGAAACACCCCCGCAGCACCGCCCGCCCCGCGGAAACAAACCTTCCTTCCCTAGCGCCGCCCCGCCAAAACAGTGGTATTGAACCTTGGTAATATGTTATAGCGGGCCCCTAAGGTAGTATAATTAAGCTAAAAGAAAACTGTCTTTTTGCTAGAAGTAGAATAAGATCTTCCCCCCACATTGTAATCAATTGCCCTGTTGAATGAATGAGGTGTGAATGAGGAAGGTGTGGAAGGCAGCACCTCCAGGCAGCTGCAACCCTTGGAGAGGGGATGGGAGCCAGACCAGATCAGTAGAACAGGTCAGCCACCGACTCACCACTCGCCTCCTCAGCTCCCCTCTCCCGCCGCCGACTCACCCGCCCCCCGGCCACTGCCCACCCGCTCACCTCCTCAGCCGCCGGCTCACCTGCCCCCCCCCACTGCCCACCCAGTTGCCTCCTCAGCCCTCCCCCCCCAGCTTGCCTACCCCTGCCACTGCCCGCCTGCTCGCCTCCTCAGCTACCTCCTCCCCCGCCACTGCTCACCTGCCCCCCCGACACTGCCTGCCCGCTCGCCTCCTCAGCCCCCCGGCTCGCCTTCTCACCCCCTGCCACTGCCCGCCTGCTTGCTTCCTCAGCCCCCCGCCCCTCTGCTGCCGGCTCACCTGCCCCACCGCCACTGCCTGCCCACCTAATCACCCCCTGCCACTGCCCGCCCGCTCGTCTCCTCAGCCCCCCTCCCTCACCCGCTGCTTGCCTACTCTCCCCCCGCAGGCCGCACAGTGAGCCCACACGGGCCACATGCGGCCTGGGCTGCATGTTGTGCAGGCCTGATCTAGTGCTTTCTACACGGGGACTTAGGTTGGCTTAACTACATGGCTCAGGTGTGTGGATTTCATACCTCTGACCGACATTGTTAAAGCACCCCAATTTTCTAGTGTAGACCAGGTTTTAGTGTTACACTGGCAGGGCAGATGCCAGCTCTTGCCCAGGCTGTAGGTGTTAGCTAAGAACTGACAAACTCATAGCCGGAGACCAGAGGAGGTCACCAGTCTGTAAGTGTTGCTCAAAATAAGTATTAGTCTAATTAAAAGTATTTAGTGTTTAGACTCTATGAAATGCTTGTAAGTTGCATCTTTTTGGCTGTTTGAACTCTGAAGGGCCAGAGACTCTAAACTGAAGCCAGAGATCCCCTGGGGCTGTCTCCTGGGTCTGCCCTGTAAGACACTTTGAATCAACAGCTCACTACAACTCTGTCACTCTTAGGATTTAGATTGCAACTCATTTGTGTGTGTATGTTTGCTTGCTTTAACCTGTAAATGACTCTCTTATTCCTTTTTTCTAGTTTTAGGTTGCTTATTACAGGATTGGCTACAGGCATTGTCTTTGGTGTAAGATCTAGATTACCAGTTGATCTGGGATAAGTGACTGGTCTCTTGGGACTGGAAGCAATCTGACTGTGGTGTGATTTTTGGTGTAAGTGACCATTTATCACTAAGTCCAGTTTGCCTGGGTGACAAGATAGACTGGAGAGTCTAAGGGAACTGTCTGACTCCATGGTAAGACTGTTACAGTGACCCAGGAGTTCACATTTGTTACTGGGTTGGTGAAATCTAATTATAGAACACACCACCAGTTTGCGGTGTCTGCCCTGTTTTTGACAGGTAGGCACTCATGGTCGTGAGCCACTCCAGACAGCCTGAGACTTAGACTCTGGCTTCCCTTTTCACTGTTAGCTATGTCCTGTTATGGACTCTAACTGCTCTGAATCAAGGTTTTCGTTCATCAGCAGTTGGCTGCTCCACTCTTCCCAACCCACATTTTCCAGTTAAATCGCACATGAAACACATTGATTGCTCCAACCCCAGTCTACCATTTTTGAACAGCGCAGGACAAGCTGAACAGATGTGCCCACTCATGTTTGTACCTGGTTTGAAAATATGTGTGTATTCCTGGGTTTTGCATATGTAAATACAGCAGCTATCAAGATTTTAAAATCTGGCCTTGAATTCAGAAGAACTCGGTCATTGGAGAAATTAAAGGTCATGCAAACAAATTCTGAACAAGAATCATTGAAGTGATGTGTTACTCAGAATCCAAGATTTCACCATTGGCCTAGAGTCTCACTTCCTTATTTGTGACTGTACATTTTTAAAGGCTTCACACTTTGGATGACTTAATATCACAATCTGATAGGCCTGTAAGATATTCTTCCTTGGAACAATGATGGACTAGAATAAATAATTTTAAACTTCCTTAAGAGAGATTTACTTGATGTTACTGCATCACAGGCTTGTGAGTAATACCAAAGCAATTCCATGTTTTCTATTGAATTGGAGACCACTCCCAGCAGCAGCTCTTATTTACTTCTTTATTTATAGGACTTGGATTTGAGCTCCAATCAATCCCTCAGTTTTTAAAAGAATCTGAGGGCATGTGCTGCCTTCCACTGAACAATAATGGGATGGGGAGGTTGCGCAGAGTGGAAAGGTGGCTATGCAGCAGAGTTGCCCCTCCTCTCTCCCTCCTGTGCATGCTGAAGCTCAGCTCCACCTGGGCCTGGGGAATGCATGGCAGGGGAGAGGTGAGTCTAGGGCTAAGTGCAGCATGTTCTTCTCAGACAGCAGAGTTCACAATATAATTTGCTTCATAAGTTACTTTTGCCTGGAGCATCTGCAGAGGTAAAGACGAGGGTCATTTGGCTAGTGCTGTGGGAGTGATGGGCAGAGTACATACAGACCATTTCCCTGAGCTTTTTCCTATACCCTATCTCCTAGGTTTCCTTCCTTTCCTCTCCAATATCCCTCACTGCAGCCCCCTTCTGCTGCCAGCTGCCTGGCTTTGTCCCAGCCCCACCTGCTCCATCTTCATTCAGGGGTTACTTAGGCAACCTAATTCCTCTCAGCTGGGACCTATCGGGTTAATTGGCCCCTTCTCAGCCTCAGTATCCCCTTCTAGGCTAGTGTGGGGTGAATCACGAGCTCGAATCTTGGCCATTTGCTCAAACTTCCACCCCTCAGCTTACTGGCCATGCTGTTGCCTACACCTACCACAAAAGGAGTGCCCCGCAAAATGCAGGCAATGATTGGGCTCAATGCTCCTCCTTAGCACAGCTCAGTGTAGGAAAGGTTCTTGGTATGTACATCACAGAAACAATGCAGAGACAAGGCTCAAGGGAGGGAAGAAACATAAGAGAGATGAAGCCAACCTGAGAGGAATGAGAGAAAGTTTCCTCACTGCTGCTTGTATCCATCAACATATGTATCCATCTCTCCATCTCATGCATTTGCATCCATCACCATGATACCCAGCCCCCACCTACTCAATTAAAAAGTGATCATCATTCCAAAGGGTCGTACTCATTGCTTAGACACCAACCTGACAGTGTCTTGTCATCAATAGATAGTTTCCCCTTTGGGCTGGGCAGTTTTTCCAGTCTTTGTGGCCTTGTGGGGTAGCTTCCGTGAGGAGGGGAAATAAACAAGAATCATGTATTTCTTTGTTCAAAGTCCTGTTTCCTAGGACACAGGAGAAACAAACAACATCACACAGTTTCCTTGCTCACTATTTCCGGCGCCCCCTGGAGTTCTGTCATTACTCATTCTCAGGGCCACAACAACTGCTTCTCTCCCTTTGTGCTGGCTTTCTCCTCTCACACCAGGGCCGCCCAAGGGGGGGGGGCAAGTGGGACAATTTGCCCCAGGCCCCACAGGGGCCCCCATGAGAGTTTTTTGGGGCCCCTGGAGCGGGGTCCTTCACTCTCTCCGGGGGGCCCGGAAAACTCTTGCGGGGTTGAGCTTCTTCCGCTCCGGGTCTTCAGCGGCAATTTGGCAGTGGGGGGTCCTTCCGCTCAGGGACCCACTGCCGAAGTGCCCCAAAGACCAGTGGCGGGGGGGTCCTTCCACCCCGGGACCCGCCTCTGAAGTGCCGGGTCTTTGGCGGCAATTTGGTGGCAGGGGCCCCCCGCCACCAAAGACCCCAGGCCCCCTGAATCCTCTGGGCGGCCCTGTCTCACACACAGACAACTTGACCAGCAATTCCTTAGCCCTTGCATTTGCAACCAGTCCCTGGGAAACCCCACTTATTCTCAGGGATTAGTTCTTGCTCAGGCCTTGTCATGTGGCCCAGTGTTTTGTGTGGTGGCTTCTGTCATTTTCAGCTATCACTCTTTAAAAGGGGCTTTATATCTCCTTTCTTTAGCCTGCAGGAAGAGTGCTTCGAAGAACATCCATTAGCTCTAACCAGGCCTGTGATTGTCCAATGATCAAAGATCCATTAGATGGCAGCTATGATCACTTTCCAGCGTATCACTAGACACCACTGATTTTGTTGGGTAGTTCTTCCTTGTCCAGTTTACAAGGGAAGCACAGGAAGCCATAGCTGCTGGTTCCTGTTGCAGATGCTTGGGCAAATAAGTGGCCTAAAGGGTAAAACGTTGGAAATTATCCTACAAAGCCCCTGTGATCCAGCCATAACAGCCAGGTCAGGGGCCAGTCCTTCTCCATGGGGGAGAATGGACTTTAAGGGCCTGGTTTTGAGAGGTCCTGGGTACCCGCAGCTCTCCTGTTGACTCCATTTTGGATTGTGGATTCACAGCACTTATGAAACTCAGTCTCTGCCTCCCCCCGTTTTCTTATGATGACTTGATCTCTTTGGACATGATCCAATTCCCATTTAAATTAGGGGAAAGTCCTCCATTGGATTCAATGGGCCCTTAGAGAAGAACTGCTGTCTCTAGTCTATGAAAGGAGTACCTCTCAGGCTAGGTGGAATTTACTGCCCCCATCAGCAGCATAAAGTGTCTAGGTACCTTCCAGCAATAAAGTCAAGATTGTGTTTGCTAGAAGAGAATTCACCACCCTTATTAAGAGTGACACTGAATATTTGCATACCTTCTTCCTGCAGGGAATGACCTTGACACAACATGTGCCTCCGCCCTAGTGCTGCCTCTCCAAGTGGAATGTCACACCAACATGAAGCACTCGGAATCTCTCTGCTAGCTCTTTAGCAGTGATTCAAAGTATCCCGTATTAAGTAGTCTTGGAAGGATTAGATGTTTATTGGTAATTGTCAGTAAACATCGATTTCACCATACACAAAGAAAACGATGTAAAAATATTTCCATCCATAAAACTTGAAATGAACAGATAGGCAAAGTAACAAAAATGCTTTTTGAGAACTTCTTAGATTTGATTTAATGATATTTCCTTTGTATATTTTGACATGTGATATTGACAGTTTGTGTTTTATTGGCTATGGAGTGTTAACTTTTTGAATCTCGATATTTACTGGCATAACTGAATTATTGTCTAATCCCTCATAACTTCCTGCAACTGACCATTTATATCAGACAAAAATGAATTTAAAAGCTTAAAAATGAACATCAATATTATCCATTGAAACTATTTAAAAAATATTGAATTCTGCCAAGCCTACTGTTAGGAGAGGGAATCGACCTGCCCCAAATGACACCAGTTTAAAATGCTATTTTACTAATTTTATTGCTTTATTTTACTTTTTACTCTACAAGATGAAGCAGCCAGATCTCCTTCAGCCGCTGCTATGCAAAACCATGTTCCCATGTTTACACTGCTCTGGGTACGTGTCAGAAACAGAAACTCTGAGCCAAACTCTGCCTACAGTCACACCAGTCTTATCACTAGTGAGGAGTGCTTTAAAATTGTTTCTGTGCACATAAGAAATTGGGAGCACAGCTAGCAGTAGCTCAAAGTCTAACTTCTAACATTTGTACCTACAGTTCATTGCGAACACAAAAATTTTGACTCAATTTTATGAAGGCACAAAATTGCACTCAAGAAAGTTTTAATAGAAGGGTACAGCTTGCTCAGGAAGGACAGGCAGGGAAAAAAGGGAGGAAGTGTTGCCTTATATATAAAAAATGTATATACTTGGACTGAAGTTGAGATGGAAATAGGAGACAGACTTATTGAAAGTCTCTGAGTAAGAATATAAGGGGTAAAAAACAAAGGTGATGTCACAGTAGGATCTACTACAGACCACCTAACCAGGAAGAAGAGGTGGAAGAGGCTTTATAAACAACTAACAAAATCGTCCAAAGCACAGGACTTGGTGGTGATGGGGGACTTCAGCTACCCAGATATCTGTTGGGAAAATAAAACAGCAGGGCACAGATTATCCAAGTTCTTGGAATGTACTAGAGACAAATTTTTATTTCAGAAGGCGGAGAAAGCTACTAGGGGAGAGGCTGTTCTAGATTTGATTTTGATAAATAGGGAGGAATTGGTTGAGAATTTGAAAGTAGAAGGCAGCTTAGGTGAAAGTGATCATGAAATGATAGAGTTAATGATTCTAAGGAATGGTAAGAGGGAACACAGCACAATAAAGATAATGAATTTCAAGAAGGCAGGCTTTAGTAAACTCAGGGAATTGTTAGGTAAGATCCCCTGGGAGGCAAGTCTTAGGGCTAGTCTACACTGGCAATGCTAAAGTGCTGCAGCAGCAATGCTTTAACGTGGCTTGTGTAGTCACAGCAGAGCACTGGGAAACAGCTTCCCCATCACTCTAAAAAAACCACCTCCCACCACTGGTGCACTGCTTACACTGGCGCTTTACAGCACTGAAACTTGCTCTGCTCAGGGGGGTGTTTTTTCACACCCCTGAGCGAGAAAGTTGCAGCGCTGTAAAGTGCCAGTGTAGACAAGCCCTAAGTTCAAGAGAGTTGGCAGTTTTTCAAAGAGATGTTATTAAGGGCACAAGAGCAAATTATCTCACAGTGTTGGAAAGATAGGAAGTATGGCAAGAGACCACCCTGGCTTAACCAGAAGATCTTCAATGATCTGAAACTCAGAAAGAGTCCTACAAAAGTGAAAACTAGGTCAAATTACAAAGGATGAATATAAACAAATAACATAAGACTGTAGAGACAAAATTAGAAAGGCCAAGGCACAAAATGAGATTAAACTAGCTAGAGATATAAAGGGTAACAAGAAAACATTCTACAAATACATTAGAAGCAAGAGGAGGACCAAGGACAGGGTAGGCCCGTTAATCAATGAGGGGGAAAAACAATAACAGAAAATGTGGAAATGGCAGAAGTGCTAAATTACTTTTTTGTTTCAGTTTTCACCAAAAAGTTTAGTAGCAATTGGACATCCAACGTAATACTGATGAAAATGAGGTAGGATCAGAGGCTAAATAGGGAAAGAACAAGTTAAACATTACTTAGACAAGTTAGATGTCTTCAAGTCACCAGGGCCTGATGAAATACATCCTAGAATATTCAAGGAGCTGACTGAGTTGATATCTGAGCCATTAGCAATTATCTCCAAAAAGTCATGGAAGACAGGAGAGAGTTCAGAGGACCGGAAAAGGAAAAATATAGTGCCAATCTATAAAAGAGGAATAAGAAAAACCTGGGGAATTACAGACCAGTCAGCTTAACTTCAGTACCCGGAAAGATAATGGAGCAAATAATTAAGTATCAGAGGGGTAGCCGTGTTAGTCTGGATCTGTAAAAGCAACAAAGAATCCTGTGGCACCTTATAGACTAACAGACGTTTTGCAGCATGAGCTTTCGTGGGTGAATACCCACTTCTTCGGATGCAAGGATTCTTTGTTGCTTTTACAAATAATTAAGCAATCAGTTTGCAAACACCATGAAGATAATAAGGTGATAAGTAACAGTCAGCACGGATTTGTCAAGAACAAATTGTTTCAAACCAACCTAATAGCTTTCTTTAACAAGGTAACAAGCAGTAGGTGTGGTATATCTTGACTTTAGTAAGGCTTTTGATATGGTGTTGCATGACCCTCTCATAAACAAACTAGGGAAATATAACCTAGATGGAGCTACCTGGTGGGTGCATACCTGGTTGGAAAACTATTCCCAGAGAGTAGTTATCAGTAGTTCGCAATCAAGCTGGAAGGGCATATCAAGTGAGGTCCCGCAGGGATCAGTTCTGGGTCCAGTTCTGTTCAATACCTTCATCAATGTTTTAGATAATGGCAGAGAAAGTACAGTTTTAAAGTTTGCAGATGATACCAAGTTGGGAGGGGTTGCAAGTGCTTTGGAGGATAGGATTAAAATTCAAAATGATCTTGACCAACTGGAGAAATGGTCTGAAGTAAATAGGATGAAATTCAGTGAGGATGAATGCAAAGTACTCCATTTAAGAAGGAGCAATCAGTTTCACACACACAAAATGGGAAATGTGTGGGTATGGCCTTGGGGGAAGGAGTGTAGTGGGGGAGGGGCCTGAGGCAGAGCCGGGGCTTGAGCACCCCCTGGCACAATGGAAAGTCAGCATCTCTGCCCACTGCCCCATTGTTAGAAGGCTAATTTCTCATAGGCATCATGGCAGCTGTGTGTCTTAAGAATGGATTTCAATGAGGAGTGGACAGCGGTCTTGCAGACCTGCTTAGGGGACAGCATTTCCTGTGTGAGGGGCGGGATGAATGAAAGTGTGAAGCCAGCTATGAGAGAAGCAGATGAAGAGGGCACTGAGGCTGGCATCCCAGGCAGAGCAGCTGGGACATGGTAAGAGACACAGGTGGATAGGGGGTGGGATTGGGCAACGAGAGGGTTTGCAAAGATTCAAGGACCTGCCATTCCCATCTGCGTGTCTGGTGGTTCCTAAGCCATTTCGCTAAGTGCACTTCCTGAAGAAGGGCTAGGTCTAACATTAACAGCCCCAGGCTAGAGGAATTTGTTGGGTTTATTTTCATTTCGTGGTATGATCAAATACCAGTAACAGAAAAACATTCCATAAAAGGCAAAGCAAACTACTAAACACCAGTCAGAGAGCCAGAAATCAGGCTCCCTTATCACAAAAGGAAACACAGGGAGGCAAAAAACATCACACACATCAAACCAGCAGCTAAGCTATAAAAGCTCAAGGGGAAGAATGCTGTTCTAACACAAGGCAGAACCACTGAACCAGCTCCCCATCCCCACTGAAGACAAGTTTGCAAAAGTCTAATAAATGTTATTTCCACTATTCCTTGTGAAGCCAAGTGCCCAGCTATCAAGAGTCCAGCTGAGTCCAGAGCTTAGAGGGGGAGAGAAAAAAAACTGATTAAACCTCCAGAGTAACCTAAAATAGTGATTCTACACCTAAAAATGTCAGGACTTTGAGTCCCCTCCTTGGCCTTTCAGGGCTAGATGTGAGCACTGGATCCTGTGGGACTGAGAATCTCCCCACCCTGGTGGGATAAAGCCCCCAATCTAGCTCTATACGGTGTTGAGAGTTCAGACACTTGTATGGTCAGAAAAGCAGGTATTGGCTCACAGCTGAGTCTTGCCAATCCTGGCTTTCAGGCAGGTGTAACTGGGGGGAAGATAATGCCATCGGGAGTTTAACTCCTGGTAGAGCTACTCAAGCCAGACAAGTCAAAGGGTGGGTCCCAGATGAAAAGCAGCCCACTGGTCCTCTGGGTTGGGGATAGGCCAATCAACCAATCCTTGTAAAAATGTCAAGGTAGCCATTCTGGCCCACACCATGCCAAAGTAATGTATCTGTCTTGGCAGAAATGGCAAATCATGGTAAAAGCCACAATTCTGAGAAAGTCTTTACAGAAGGTAAAACAAACGATGAGTGTAGATTTCTGGAGCATTAGAACAATGGCTGTAACAACAAAAACTGCACAGAAGCAAAATAAATGGACAAATCTGATCTCAAAAACCTTGGAATAAGTGAAAGTTGATGGCCAGGAGCCGGAAAAAAGCAATTTAAAAATGAAAACAAAGCCATAATATATTTGGAGAGGCAAAATGGTTTCCTCTCAGAGGGAGGAAATAGCATTAATTATGACTTTCAAAGCAGAATATTCACTCCTAGACTGGGAGCCATTAACAGCTGATTGTGCCAAGCCAGGTTTCAAACAAATACAAGAAAATGATAATTCTACGTTACACACCAACAAATAACTATTATGATGAGACCAAAGATCATTCCTACAATCGTCTGCAAATGCTGATTGACAACATTCCCTGCTTAGTAATGGGGGACTTCAATTTCCAGGTTGGGGATGACAGCAATGGAGTGGAGAAAGCACAGCCTTGGTTCCCAAACTCTGAATGATGAAAGACTGGTAGATAGGAATCAAGGCTCATAACCAGTGGAACACCATTCCCACACAAAGATATACATGAAGAAAGTTGGAATTCCTCAGATGGAGTCACCAGGAATTAGATTGACCATCTATGTATTAGAAGGACATTTAGATCAGCTCTGCAGGACATATGAGCGGACAGAGGAGCTTGATGTCGGAAGTGACCCTAATTTATGTGTGGCAAGAATGAAGATCAAACTCAAGAAAAACAAAGCTGAAAACAATTATGAGCCAAATCAGCTGGGAGGAAGAATTAATCAGAAATATGTCAATGATAATTGGAAATGATTTAAGAACACCTTCCTAGGTGTGCCTAAAGAGCCACGGTCCCAGAATTAAGGAAGAAGGCCAAACTGGTTTAAAAAAACCCAACCTGGTTTAGAGGCAAAGTGAAGGCAGCTATAAAAAATATAAATATATAAATAAATAAATATAATAATTGGAAGAAAGGAGAAGTTGATTATCATAATGGTTCCTTCTGGCCTTGGAATCTATGAATCTAATGAAACCCCCAGCAACTCCCTCCTCAAACATTACATTGGAAGACAAGGAGTGAGTTAATCTGTATACCTGGACAGTAATGTGCAAGGCAGTGGGTATGTCCAGAAGGAAATGCCACGCATTAGCCAGCTGCATTCACTGCTTTAAACTACTTTTGGTCATTGAAAAATCTACAACTTAAAAACCAAATGATGAACCTTCAACTGAAATGTTACCTCTATCTTAATATATGGATGTGAAAGCTGGAATCCATCAAAGGGACAGCCGCCCAAATGCCCACGAAAGCTGATACCTTCAACAAATACTAGATATTAAATAGAATGTATTTTAACAAACTCTGAGATTCAATAATCTCCTCACTCTAAAGTTATCCAGAAAAGCAGGTGGAAATCTCTGGCACACATGTTTCAGAGGGAAGTCAGAGAGTCTGCCATTGGCCAGCTGGAGGAACCCACAAAAGCAGCTGTCCAAAAGAATCTGTCCATTGACCACTACTCAGAAGAACTTACTATTATAGGACACGTAAAGAGTGGCCCAGGATAGATGGGGATGGGGGAGCCTAGTTTGTGCCCCAAGTGATGTCTGACAGTGGGGGATGGATCAGAGAGATTTCAGAACTCTTGTAGGGGGAACTGGGAACCTGTTCCAAGCCTGAGGGTGAAATCAAGAGTGGGAGGAGATGAAGGGAGCAGCAAGGAGAAGGCTGGGGGGAATGTTGGGAGTAAGAGGGATGCGGAGAGCAGCAATGGCGGCGGGGTGAGGTATGGAGGGTGAGGATGTTGAGTATGAGGTGGGAAAAGGCAGGTGCCTATGAGGGAAACTCAGTGTGTGTATGTGTGTGTGTGGGGGGGGTGGGGGTGATGTGGTCATAGCGGCAGGAGAAGAGGGGGTTTTAGCATGCTAGATCAACAGGAGGGGAAAAGGCGATGATCTTCCCCAAGCGTGATCCATGAGACTGTGCAGAATGCTTGTAGATAAGAGGTGGGAAGGGCCATTTCAAAGGAGGCTGCTGCTGGGAACACACTGTAGGGATTGATCCTGTGTGTTGGGGTGAATGGGATTGACAGGATTCCTAGAGAGCCGGGTGTTTGGGACTATCTTGCTGACTCCTGGGCAGCTGGTTCACTCACCTGGACTGCTCTTAAAGGGCTAGGAACCCTACCCCCAGCTGCTAGCCTGCCTCCCATCCCCCAGCCCACACAAGCTGTTGAAAACACTCTGAGGTAAAATGCCTAGATCACTATTTCTAACAGTGATTCTTTTGGAAGATGGATGTTTTCCCTTTTTCTCTCCGTGCAGCCTGGCTCCAATCCCTGGGCCTTGGCTCCGAGAGTGGAGTTAAAGTGGCCCTGCTTGCCAGCCTGCACTTCTGGCTTCCCCCACTCTCTGACTGCAAACTGGATGCCACCTCTGGCTCCCTGACCTCCTGTTGCCTGGTCCCATCAAGATTATTTTTGCTACCACCATAATTTGAAAAGCAACTGGGATTCTGGAACGTAATCCTGCGGCTGGGGGAATGCTGCAGCATTGCAGAATGCACAGGGCTCTGTTCTGGCCCATTCCCATCACATTCCACCCTAGTGCTGCCTGCTGCAGCACAGTCCTTTGCTGCTGCGGGATTAATGTGAGTGATCAGCCTCCTCCCACTCTCAAGCTGCCCTCCCTGGATTGATGGTATTGTCCGATTTCCTCTCAGTTGCCTTCCCTGCAGGCTGATTGTGCCAAGGTCTCTGAGCCCTGGCTCTGAGGGTTTATTTCCCAGTCCTTTCCTGTGCATACAGGGGGCTGGGCTGAGCTTGGCTGCTTGGGGCCATCCCAAGTCCAGCTGCCATAATTAGTAAGTGAGAAGCTTTTACAGAGCTTGATGCCACAACAGGGGCACTATTTTAGATTGGAGAAGGGGGCAAACTTTAACCGTGATTCCAGGAACTACTTAGGCACCTGAAAACTCTAGGTTTTTTGTCACATAACTTAGAAATTACCAATGGGAGCACTGTATCTAATTCCTATTTAAAGAAAGAAAAAAATACAAACACCAGTTAAACCCATATTTTAAGTTTATATGTAAATTTAGAAAAATCAGGAGATAATACAGCAAGATATTCCCTATCCCAAACCTTGAGGTATCATAAGAATGGCCATATTAGTTAGATCAATGGTCCATCTAGCCCAGGGGTTGGCAACCTTTCAGAAGTGGTGTGCCGAGTCTTCATTCACTCTAATTTAAGGTTTCGCATGCCAGTGATACATTTTAACGTTTTTAGAAGGTCTCTTTCTATAAGTCTATAATATATAACTAAACTATTGTTGTATGTAAAGTAAATAAGGATTTTAAAACGTTTAAGAAGCTTCATTTAAAATTAAATTAAAATGCAGAGTCCCCCGGACCAGTGGCCAGGATCCGGGCAGTGTGAGTGCCAATGAAAATCAGCTTGTGTGCCGCCTTCGGCACGCGTGCCATAGGTTGCCTACCTCTGATCTAGCCCAATATTCTGTCTTCTGTTGGTAGCCAATGCCAGGTGCTTCACAGAGAATGAAAAGAACAGGTAATCATCAAGTGATCCATCCCCTGTAGCCCATTCCCAGTTTCTGGCAAACAGAGGCTAGGGACACTGACACACTCAGAACATGGGGTTGCATCTCTGCCCATCCTGGCCAAAAGTCATTTATGGATACTCCATGAACTGATCTAGTTCTTTTTTTAACCCTATTATAATTTTGGCCTTCACAACATCTCCTGGCAACGAGTTCCACAGGTTGACTCTGTGTTGTGTGAAGAAATACTTCCTTTTGTTTGTTTTAAATCTGCTGCCTATTAATTTCATTGGTTGATCCCTGGTTCTGGTATTATGAGAAGAAGTAAATAACACTTCCTTATTTACTTTCTCCACACCATTCATGATTTTATAGACCTCAATCATATCCTCCCTTAGTCGTTTCTTTTCCAAGCTGTACAGTCCCAGTCTTTTTCATCTTTCCTCATACAGAAGCCGTTCCATACCCCTAATCATTTTTGTTGCCTTTTTCTGTACCTTTTCTAATTCCAATATATATTTTTTTGAGATGGGGCAACCAGATCTGCACACAGTATTCAAGATATGGGTGTACTAGGATTTATACAGAGGCAATATAATATTTTCTGTCTTGTTATCTCTCGCTTTCCTAATGGTTCCTAACATTTTAGCTTTTCAGACTGCCACTGCACATTCATAGAATCATAGAATCATAGAATTCAAGATCAGAAGGGACCATTATGATCATCTAGTCTGACCTCCTGCAAGATGCAGGCTAATTGACCTATTGACTAAGCCGTTATCCTATCATACCATCCTCCATAAACTTATCTAGCTTAATCTTAAAGTCATGGAGGTCCTTCATTAGCACTGAGCTGAAATAATTCTTCTCCTTCCTGGTATTTATCCTCTGATATATTTAAAGAGTGTAATCATATCTCCTCTTCCTTTTTTTTTAAGGAAAAAACAAAACGCTCTCTCAAGTCTCCTTCATCATACGAAAGTTCCATTCCTCGGATCATTCTATTGAATTCATCCTTCTTAAACATGGGAGACCAAACTGCACACAATACTCCAAATGAGGTCTCGGACTAGCACCTCCTTATCCCTACTAGAATATACCTCCTATGCAACCCCAAGAGACCATTAGCCATTGCCTACTCATAGTCATCCTGCGATCAACCAGGACTCCTAGGAATTTCATCCTGTTACTAATACTCCAGTTTACAAGGTCATCTAAATCTCCTGGAGAATATCCCGATTTATCAGCCCACTCCTACTCTTGGTTCCCAGGTCAGCATAAATAGATTGAATAAATCGGACCCAAAAACGAGCCTTGAGGGAACTCCACTGGTAAACCCCTCCAACCGGACAGTTTCCCTTCAATACTACCCTCTGCAGTCTCCCTTTAATCCCCCTCTTATCACACTTCTTTTTCATTTTCCCCATCTGAAATCCAGATATATTAGATTGTCTAAAAATCTGTTACTTTCTCAAGAAGAAGATCAAGTTGGTTTGGCACGATCTACCTTTAAAAAATCCTGTTCTTTTATTTTTCCATGACTTTGCATACTACAGATGTTAGACTAACAGGCCTATAAATCCCGGTCACTTTTTTTTTTTTCTTGAATATAGGAACTACATAGCTAATCTCCATATCTTCATTCCCATCGGTCCTCTATCACTATTCCTCAGATATTGTGCCATTCCAAGATTATATCATACACCCTAGTCTCAGATGCACTATTGATTATCCTCCCATTTATTTTGCCCAAACAGACTCTGTATTGTCCATTGCAGTGCTAGTTATCTCATACATTTCACCTCATTATTGATATACAGTGGCAGATGTTTTCAGAAAACTATCCGCAATGACTCCAATATCTTTCTTGAGTAGCAACAGCTAAGTTAGGTTCCATCATTTTACATGTATGGCTGGGATTATGTTTTCCAATGCGCATTACTTTGCATTTACTTTCCTGTATCAGTTTTGAAGTCTTAATACAAGAACTAATAACTTTAACCGGTAAATCAAATTCATGCATAACATTTGCTCAATATCATTGTCCTTACAAACAGACTCCAATGAGAAACTGCAGAACTAGAACTAATTTGCAAATTGGACACCATTAAATTAGGCTTGAATAAAGACTTGGAGTGGATGGGTCATTACACAAACTAAAAACTATTTCCCCATGCTAATTTTTCCCCTACTTACTCACACCTTCTTGTCAACTGTTTGAAATGGGCCATCCTAATTATCACCACAAAAGTTTTTTTTCTCCTGCTGATAATAGCCCACCTTAATTGATTAGTCTCATTAGAGTTGGTATGGCAACCCCCATTTTTTCATGTTCTCTGTATCTATCTATCTATCTACTGTATTTTCCACTGCATGCATCTGATGATGTGGGTTTTAGCCCACGAAAACTTATGCCCAAATAAATTTGTTAGTCTCTAAGGTGTCAAAAGTACTCCTTGTTCTTTTTGTCCTTACAATGTCACACCAATCACCTCAAAAACCCACATTCTTTTTAATTTTAATTTATATTACCTTTTGGAAAATTATAAGCCGCAAATATACACACTCAATTTTTATATCTCATTTCTCATTAAAAAGTTTTGAAGTCTAAAGTAGTTGAGTTTCCCCTCAAATATTCTTCTAAAACATGGAATAACTAACAAATTAGAGAAGAAATTCATTTTGGCACTATCTGTGATGTTATATGATTAAAATATGAGCATGTAGATCATTGTTGCTACCACAGTTGTATAATTGCAACAAATCTTGTACAAAATATGACACGAAAGGTGTCAATGGAAAAGTTATGATTTGCTGAATACGATTATCCTATTTGTATGCATGCATCATTTTTGTATCTGAAATTATGAATATTGAATATGTACCTGTATTTAAAATGTTTTTGCTCCTGTGGAAACACCCACAAGGCAGTTTAAATCCAGTCTAGCCAGTGCATTCTGAATGGAGTATTCAAGTGATGGTCCATGTCAGGGTTCCTTCCCCACTCTGAACTTTAGGGTACAGATGTGGGGACCCGCATGAAAGACCCCCTAAGCTTATTTATCAGTTTAGGTTACCAGTAAGCTGTCACCACCAAGCATGTTCCAAATCTTAGGGGAGAGCCACTTGGAACTCTGCCTTCCCCCAAATATTTCCCAAGTCCCTAACCCCTCCTCTTCTGGGCAGATTTGAGACTAATTCCTCCCCCCAAGATTTGAAAGTATCTTGTTCCCTTATTGGCCCTTTGGGTCAGGTGTCAGCCAGGTTACCTGAGCTTCTTAACCCTTTACAGGTAAAAGGATTTTGGGGCCTCTGGCCAGGAGGGATTTTATAGAATTGTACACAGGAGGGTTGTTACCCTTCCCTTTATAGTTATGACCCCATCAACAAACACAGTGGGCCATGGAAGAAGCCTGTTCACACTTAATGGATTTTCATGTGTACATTCTAGCTAGAATATGGGTAATGGCCCCTGCCATGACTTATCAAAGCATGCAAGGGCATGTGACTAGATCATGTGGTACTGAGCTCCATCTTGTGTGCCTGTATTTTTCTACAAACTGTACTGAGGCCTTTGTTTGAGACAATGAGTTTCCCTCCACATGACAGAAGCTATCAAAGGTCCTGGAAGCATCTCCATGTTGCCTCTTTCCTGCTCTGATCTCTGGACTATGGACTTAGACTAATGGGAGCATTCTAACCAAGGGACTGAGGATCTTCCAATTATTTGGAAGCACCCAGAGACTTAACAAGCCAGCAGCTAATGCCATCACCTTTCGATATTAAAGGATTAAATATAAATATATGGAGATATACCTATTTCATAGAGCTGGAAGGGACCCTGAAAGGTCATTGAGTCCAGCCCCCTGCCTTCACTAGCAGGGCCAAGTACTGATTTTGCCGGAGATCTCTAAGTGGTCCCCTACAAGGATTGAACTCACACCCCTGCTCAAATCACTGAGCTAGCCCTTTCCCCCCCAATATGATAAACATGCCCCCTGAAATGAGGCAGTTCCTACAGGGGCTCCCCCCAATCCCTTGCTCTCCTAGAATATCAGGGTTGGAAGGGACCTCAGAAGGTCATCTAGTCCAACCCCCTGGGCTAATCCCCAACTAAATCATCCAGGTACCTAAATGGCCCCCTTAAGGATTGAACTCACAACCCTGGGTTTAGCAGGCCAATGCTCAAACCACTGAGCTATCCCTGCCTTCCTGCTGCTGCTGCTGCTGCCCCGCCCCTCCCCCCAAACTGTGTGATTATTTGGTAAGATCTGAGTTATATATTGACCTGGGTATGTGGCTGGTCCTTTGGGATCAGGAGGACCCTTTGGTTGGTGAAATTGGTTTTAAATAACCACTCATTAAGTTTAGTGTCTGGGTGTTGAATCCAGGACTGGACTGCCCAAGGAGTCTTTATTTCTGACTTCTTGTTAGCCAGTGTGGTGAGACAGACGTTTACTTTTGTTGCTGGTTTGGTATATTTCATGGAAGAATAACCACCAGTTTTGGGGTGGGTCTGCCCCTTTTCCAAGCAGCTTGTCCTGAATTTGGTATTCTCAGTTGTGACCCACTGAGGCATGGTGACATTAGCCTAAAAAAAAGAAAAGACAAAACGCTTTTAAAGTGATGATTGGAAAGAAAATGTTACAGTAGATAGGAAACCCATGTTGGCCAATCTGCTGTAAGACACCTAAGGACATATTTACAGTAGATAAAAATGTTATCACTTTTTCTAGTCGCAACGTGTTTTCTTTTCTTATTAAGTAACTCAGTAAATAGAAATAAAGTCTTAAACATTGTAATCTATTTGTATGCATGCATCATTTTTGTATCTGAAATTATGAATATTGAATATGTACCTGTATTTAAAATGTTTTTGCTCCTGTGGAAACACCCACAAGGCAGTTTAAATCCAGTCTAGCCAATGCAATAATGCTGATATTTCTCCAGCACAAAGGAAAACACATGCCAGTTTGAGCTATTCAAGGTGTAAAGATTCAAAACACCAAAACAAATTTAAAAATTGAACTTGCATTTACAAATGACTGATCTAAAAATCTGTTTTAGCCTCCGGAAACTGTTCAGTTTTAGAATGTAATATAGAAATCCTGAGTGTGTATCTACAGTGACCCAACTGGATGATTCTTAACTGTGCCTTAATGAAAATGTAATATGACACTATATGTTTTCAATGTTAAGAAAATTTTCCCTCTAAAACAATGTCATTTTCAAGTGCATACTTCTATATTAAGGAGGTTAGTAAAGAGATCTGTTCTAAGGCTGTAATAACCTGGTAGGATTAAGAGCACTTCAGGAATTATTTTAAAAAAAAAGCCCCAGGTGTCCATAGACTAATTCAAGAAAGGAAACATTTTTATTTCCTGATTGAGAAGCAGAGGTATATACATTAAAACTTCTTCTGATTTCCATCAAGATGTCGCCTGATCTTTAGATTATGTATTAATTATATTGATTACTTAAGAATCCTCAGTTACCATTTTGAGGGTTGCCAGGTTCTTGCCCCAAGACCAGGCCCAGTATTATTCAAATTATTCTATAGTGGGAATCCTGATGTGCACAGTTGCAACACTCACACTATAGGAACTCTTTTATGTTTACAAATATAGTTTATTAATACATTTAGCACAGTCACAAACACCCCAACTCAGTAAAGTAGATAGAGATACTACAGAATGTACATCTGCACATCCATATACTCATACCACCCCTTGTAGAACAACCTGAAATGTTAGTCATCATCTTCCTCATCACCATCACCTTCCGCATCATCACCAGTGGCCATCATTCTGGCACCTCCCAAGGACTACATCTCTCTCTCCTACTGCCCCTAGACTGGGATGCCACTTTTATAATATGTTACGCTCACACCACTGTGGTTGATGCATGTTCAGTAGGGGATTTTTCCCCTTTTCCTTATTTGAATTTCCTCACCTTACTAATGTTGGAGTGTCTCTTTCCTATAGGTTAGTATATCAATTATCTCAACTTATTATCATATACATCCATTCGTTACCATGGCCCTTTTGTAGCTAGGTATCACATTTGTTATTTTTATCCTAGCCGGTTATTTCAGTTCTTTCCAAGTTCCAAGTTGTACTGTACCTGTTACGTTTAAAAGGGTATGAATTTAGGAAAGCCCCTATGCCAACCTGCTTTAACGTATCCTCTATGCTAAAAGTCACAGCCATACATGGACCTTATGCTTTAGTTCATCACCATCTATCTAGGTGAAAGGTCTGAAACGTATGTATGCTAGCCTTGTCTTAGCTCAACATACAGGATGTGGCCTGTAGATCAATTGTGTGACAGCCAAAATATACTCTAATATAAAACTAACAATCTAGTATAATAAAACAAATAATCGAACCCATAAGGAACTAAGAAACGGATAAGAAAAGAAAATAGGCAAGCAAGCAGGCTGGCCTTAGATATATATCATGTATCTGTTATTGCCAGGACACTTCTGTGGTTGACTCATGTATCTGTGGTCAGAACTTTCTCTTAAACTCTATTTTTAGCTCCCCAAATACTTGGGGTGTTCTGCTGAGCCGTTTATCTGTGCAAAGCGTATCTGTTCAAAGTTAATAGGTCTCAAGCCTTATGCTAACTTGCTGAAACTAATGTTTTACAGGATACAGGCCTGTAGGTTTCTTGCATTACTGCTAAATATAATGCAAAGCAGTAAATATAATAAACGCAAGCTAGCCCACTGGGCTACAGTTGCAGTGAATATAATAGAGGCAAACTAGCCCATTGGGGTGCAGGAGCTAGGTGACAAGGAGCTATTTACCCATGTGAAGTACTTTGAGTTCCTCTCTGGTCCCTGGGCTGCTAGCGCTGCTGCTGGTTACAGGGGGGTTTCTAATTGGGCGCACAGGCTCTCAGCCACCAGAGGGGGCATTTGGGAACCTCATTAAGGCCTTGTCTGCACTACAGAGTTTTGTCGACAAAAGTTATGCTGCTTTAATTAAACCGCTGTTGCATGTCCAAACTATGCTCCTTGTGTTGGAAGAGCACATCTACACCAGCAGCTCTTGCATTGACCCAGAGAGCAGCGCACTGTGGGTAGCTATCTCACTGTGCAACTGGCTGTAGGGTGCTTTGGGAAGGGGTTGCAATGCCTCATGGGGCAGCGGCATGTGAGGCAGATTTCTCAGTCCCATTGTTCCACGGGCATCCTACTAGATTGCCAGCCACTTTGCAACTGAAGTGTGTGTTTGGGGGGGTAGGGTGGGAGGGGTGAGTGTGTGACAGGGAGTGTGAATGTGTGTGTGGCGGGGGGGAAAGACAGAGACAGAGTGTATGGCCATGCTGTCTCTTTAAGTTCAGACAGAAGCCTGAGCCACCAATCCTTCCTAAATGGTGCCCCCATAGGGTGACCAGATGTCCCGATTTTATAGGGACAGTCCCAATTTTTTGGGTCTTTTTCTTATATAGGCTTCTATTAGCCCCGTCTCGATTTTTCACATTTGCTGTCTGGTCACCTTATGCCCCAATGCTTGTGTAATGTAAGCATAGGTGGCAGGTTTGTATAATTTTTGGTGGTGCCCAAAATGGTGGTGCCCGCCCCCGCCCTGTAAGCCAATATAAAATGAAGCTACAACGCGTCGGCACCACAAGATTACAAGGGTCAATTAAAAGTGGAAAGTCAGAAGCAGCACTTGCCTGCTTCAATATACGGTATTATATTTTGTTGCACCTGTTGTGACAAAGTGGGAATGTTCTTAATGTTTTCTCTGAATACTGTGTGGGTGCCTCAGTTTCCCCTGCAAGGTGCCAACCGAAGGTGTTGGGGACAAAGAGATCAGGTGGCCTCCTTGACCAGAAGAGAGACAAAGGCCAGAGGAGGGAGTTTGGAGCTGGCTGGGGAAATGGGGAGAGGCCCAGATCTTGGGTCTAGGCTCCCCACCCTCCAAGATGGACCTGACTGAGGCCTGGTCCACACTAGGACTTTAATTTGAATTTAGCAGCGTTAATTCGAATTAAACGTGCACCCGTCCACACCAGGAAGCCATTTAATTCGACATAGAGGGCTCTTAAGTTCGAATTCTGTACTCCTCCCCGACGAGGGGAGTAGCGCTAAATTCGACATGGCTATGTCGAATTAGGCTAGGTGTGGACGGAAATCGACCTTAGTAGCTCCGGGAGCTATCCCACACTGCACCACTCTGTTGACGCTCTGGACAGCAGTCCGAGCTCGGATGCTCTGACCAGCCACACAGGAAATGCCCCGGGAAAATTTGAATTCCTTTTCCTGTCTGGCCAGTTTGAATCTCATTTCCTGGTTGGACATTGGGGCGAGCTCAGCAGCACTGGCAACGATGCAGAGCTCTCCAGCAAAGGAGTCCAGGCAATCTCAGAATAGAAAGAGGGCCCCAGCATGGACTGACCGGGAAGTCTTGGATCTGATTGCTGTGTGGGGCGATGAGTCTGTGCTTTCGGAGCTGCACTCCAACAAACGGAATGCAAAGACATACGAGAAGGTCTCCAAAGCCATGGCACTAAGAGGATACAGCCGGGATGCAATGCAGTGCCGCGTGAAAGTCAAGGACCTGAGACAAGGCTACCAGAAAATCAAAGCGGCAAATGGATGCTCCGGAGCCCAGCCCCAGACATGCCGGTTCTACGAGGCATGTCTGGTGGGTCTGCCACAACTGCCCCACCAGTGTCCGTGGACTCTGACGATGGGATAGTGTCGACGGGCAGTTCCTCAGCAATGTTCGCGGACGGGGAAGATGAGGAAGGGTTTGAGGAGGACAAGGCAGGCGACAGAGCTTACAGCGCTGATTTCCCCGACAGCCAGGATCTCTTCATCACCCTCACTGAGATCCCCTACCAACCCTCCCCAGCCGTTACCACAGACCCTGAATCAGGAGAAGGATCAATCGGTAAGTGATTAAAACATGTTAACATTTATTTTTTAACAAAACAGGAATATAAGCTAGGCAAAAAGAAGGTCTATATATAGGGGGACGGAACAGGCATCTTATTCGGAGATCTCCAGGAAGCTGTCCTGGAGGTAATCGAAAAGCCTCCGCAGGAGGTTCCTGGGGAGAGCTGGCTTATTGGGTGCTCCGTGGTAGCACACTTTTCCGCTCCAGGCTCTCATCTGGTACTCCGGGACCATTGCCTTCACGAGCATGGCAGCAAAGGCCCCTGGTTTGTGCTGGCTTTTATGCAGCATGTGCTCTCTGTCTGCCTCACTGACCCTCCTCAGGGTGATCTCGCGCGCAGACTCCTGCATTTAAGTAGAGTGATTTGTGTACTATTAGTACTGGTAGTGCTTCACTGTTCCTTTGCACAACAAGAAGCGTCACTTCACAGCCACGTGGTGGAGGCTGCAGAGTGGCAGCATACAGGGATCTTTCCCAGGGAAGAGCTGCGAGGGGGTGGAACAGGGGCAGAGTTTATGCTTTCAGGATTGCCTGCAGCAAGAGGACAGAGCTATACATTCACTTTTAAGCAGCCAAAAGTCTTTGGCTTACCATGCCTGGCTGCTCCACGGATTCTGCTGTCCTGCCCCGCTTCTCTGATCTGCAGTGCGATACCCCAGGCAATGAAAGCAAATTCAGAAAAATCAAACTTTCCCTGAGTGAGTTTGCATGAGATAGGTGCTGTGCATGGTCTTGTTAACAGACACGGATTAGACTATGTTCCTTGTTCGCAAACATGTATCTTTGTAAGGAATTCACTCCCTTTTTCCCATCACACAGCTGCAACTGTATCCCGACCTGCTCCAGCATGCCCCTCACAGAGGCTGGCGCAGATTAGGCGGCGCAAGAAAAGGACACGGGACGAGATGTTTGCTGAACTTATGGGCTGCTCCCGAGCCAAGGCGGACCAGCAGAGCCAGTGGAGGGAGAACCTCACTCAGCAGCAGCGCTCACACAGCGAACGGGAAGACAGATGGCGGCAGGAAGACCAGCAGGCAACTCAAACGCTGCTTGGACTAATGAGGGAGCAAACGGACACGCTCAGGCGCCTTGTCGATGTTCTGCAGGACCGCAGGCAGGAGGACAGAGCCCCCCTAAACTGTATCTGCAACCGCCCTCCCCCGCCACAAAGTCCAATACCCCCCTCACCCAAAATAACCAGAAGGAGGGGCGCGAGGGGCCGTGAAAACTGTCACTGCACCCCAGCAGAGAGCTCAATTACCCAAAAGCTCTCAGTCCATACATTTTGAAAAGTCCCTACCTTTCTGGCTCACCCAAGCCCAAATCCCAGTTTCATCCCCCAATTGTGTTGTTGAGTATTAAAAGTAGTTTGCTGTTAATTACTGTTTCCGCCATGTTTCTTTGCAGAAGACTTTGTGTGAAGGGGCGGGGGGTTTGTAATTGCGTAGGACATTCACCATTACCAGGGTACAGACATGGGGGCAGGATCAACAGCAGGTCACACACAGAGTGCAGTCACTAGGCACCCTGGTCAGTCTGTGAGGTGTTTTTAATGTTTTGTTCATAGGCGGCATGTGCCCTGCTCAAGGTATATTTGGAGGTGGGTCTCTGTCTGCTGCCCCAGGGTCCTAGCGCCTGCCATCCACAAATGGCAAGGCAGGCTGCCCTTACCCTGCCCTTCCACCACAGCCCTGAGCCTCTACAGTGCCCCAAACCCTCAGCCCCAGCCAGAGCCCTCATCCCCCTACACCTCCTCCCCCTTCCCACACACCCCTCACCCCTTACTACGCCCCCACCCCCAGCCCAGAGCCTGCACCCAAACTCCATCCCAAACCCTGCACCCCTCACCCCTTCCTGCACACCCACCTGTAACCGTCCTCCCCCCAGAGATCGCTGTAGGAGCAGTAGCTTATCATTCCTGGAGTCTAGAAGCTGTCTCTACATCACTGCACACCCTACCCACCACAGTCTGCGTCCCTGTTTCAACCCTTTAACGCGAAGTCATTAGTAAAGACAAGGTTGTTAATTAAAAATGCTCCATTACCTTTATTTTTACACGGGTGTTGGAAGGGGGGAAATGTGGTGAACGGGGTATGTAAGCATAGAAAAAAGTCAACAGTAAGTGAAACAGGGGCAGGTTCAGCTTCTCTGTAAAGAAACAGAACTGTCACAGGTTACCCTGCTCGCTGAGGAACCTAGCTTTCAAAGCCTCCCGGATGCACACCGCTTCCCGCTGGGCTCTTCTAATTGCACGGGTGTCTGGCTGAGCATAATCAGCAGCCAGGCGATTTGCCTCAACCTCCCATCCCGCCATAAAGGTCTCCCCCTTGCTCTCACAGAGATTGTGGAGCACACAGCAAGCTGCAATAGCAATGGGGATATTGGTTTCGCTGAGATCTGAGCGAGTCAGTAAGCTCCTCCATCTCCCCTTCAGACGTCCGAAAGCACACTCCACCACCATTCTGCACTTGCTCAGCCGGTAGTTGAAGAGTTCCTTGTCAGTGTGTCCAAGGCGCCAGTATAGGGCTTCATGAGCCAAGGCATTAGCGGGTAGGCTGGGTCCCCGAGGATCACTGTAGGCATCTGCACATCCCCAACATTTATTTTGTAGTCCGGGAAGAAACTACCTTCCTGCAGGCATTTAAACAGACCAGAGTTCCTGAACACACGCGCGTCATGAACCTTGCCCGGCCACCCAACGTTGATGTTGGTAAAGCATCCCATGTGGTCCACCAGTGCTTGCAGCACCATTGAAAAGTAGCCCTTTCGGTTAATATACTGGCTGGCCTGGTGGGCCGGTCCCAGGATAGGGATGTGAGCCCCACTGCAGTTTGGGAATCCCATCGCGGCGAAGCCATCTATGACGACCTGGATGTTTCCCAGGGTCACTACCTTTGAGAGCAGGAGCTCCACGATTGCGTTGGCAACTTGCATCACAGCATCCCCCACGGTAGATTTGCCCACGCCAAAGTGGTTCGCTACTGACCGGTAGCTGTCTGGCGTTGCAAGTTTCCAGAGGGCTATGGCCACTCGCTTCTGCACAGTCAGGGTTGCTCGCATCCTGGTATCCTGGCGCTTCAGGGCAGGGGACAGCAAGTCACACAGTTCAAGGAAAGTGCCCTTACGCATCCTGAAGTTTCGCAGCCACTGTGATTCATCCCAGACCTGTAGCACTATGCGGTCCCACCAGTCCATGCTTGTTTCCCGGGCCCAGAATCGCCGTCCCATAGCATGAACATGACCCATTGCCACCATGATGTCCACGGCGCGGCGTACCGTGCTTTGTGAGAGGTCTGAGCCACTCTCTGACTTCATGACTTCGGCAGCGGGCCCTTCAGACCTGGAGTGAAGGACCTGCCGCCGAACTGCCACCAAAAGACCCGGTAGGGAACCACCCGGTGAGTACAAGCCCCACATGCCTCTCCTCTCCCATCCCATCTGACCCCCATCCACGTCCTACCCCTGACTGCCCCACGCCCTACCCAACTCGCCCCACTCCCTGTCCCCTGACCACCCTGACCCCATCCACCACCACCCCGACAGACCCCTGGAATTCCCATACCTACCCAACCCCCCCATTTCCTGTTCCTGACTGCCCCCCCAGAACTCCCTCTCCCTCCAATTGCTCCCTGCCCCTTATCCAACCCCTCCTCCCAGCCCCGGCCTGGCCCCCTTACCATGCTGCTCAGGGCAGCATGTATCGATACCACGCGGCCCATTGGAGCTCGCAGCCCCACCCCCTTACCATGCCGCTCAAAGTGGCAGGAGGCGTGCTGAGGCTCTGCGAGGGGGGAGGAAGGCGGGGGAGGGGCCGGGGGAGCCTCCCCAGCCGGGAGCTCAGACAGGACAGTCCCGGGGCCCACATAGTTTGCCCACCCCTTTACAACTGGTTCTAAACTGGCTTCTAAATTTAACAACCGGTTCCCGCAAACTGGTGCGAATTGGCTCCAGCTCACCACTGGTTGGGGGTCGAGCCCCCCAGGAATCCTGGGCCCAGCCTTGTTGGGGTTATGAGGACTCTGCCACACAGGAGAGTGAAAGGGGAGAGTCCTCAAGGGCAGGGAGGCCTCTGGGTAAAGGAAGTGGGAGCGAGGACTCAGATCCTTTCACTAGCCCATTTCACGGGGGTAGTGCAGAAGCCAGGAAAGTTCCCCACAATAGTGGGACCGTTCTCCCGCTTACAGTAACAAGTCTCACTATGCACTAGAGGCTGCAAAGCTTTGCCCAGGTCTGATGCTTACTTTGTCAGCTCCTGCCCAGGGAAGATAAGAGAATTATCACATGGCTGTTATCTGCCCCATGTGACTCTGGTGATTATGCTCCACTCTCCCTTAGGGAAACAGCTGGGGCAGCAGTACAATATCTGAACTCATTAACACCTCAGGTGTAAATAAAGCAGGGGAAAGCCCTCCTCTGACTGTGCTTGACCTCTTTTCCCCACCTCCAGTAGCACAAGGGGCAGGATCCAGGGGAGAAGTCACCCTCTGCCCAGGGCCAGCACTCTCCTGCTAGTGCACAGATTGGAACCACAAGCGACCTGTGGAGCAAATGGCCCCCACTCTGGGGGAATCAAGGACCTGGGGGTGGGGAAGAGAAGTTTGGTGACATTTTAGAGACTGATATTTTCTGACATCAGCACCCTTGGGGGTCAACTGCAGTTTGTTACACACCTTGCAGATTGGGCAGCACCTTGTCGGCCCACCACTGGCCTCCCTGCTCGGGGGGAGCAGGCTGTGTGTGTATCCTGCAGCACCCCATAGCTGACACAGTGTATGCCCCCTGGTTGGCATGTTGTGTGGGGGAGCACTGACTCTGCCCATTGCTCACCACCCCACCACTCCCCACCCATCTGTGCAGGGGGCGATCATAGTCTGCAGAGGCTGCTTCCCTCCCCTTCTCCCTGGGATGGGGGTAGCTGGCCTGTGCAGGTGAGGGCAGGGCCTGATCTGGCCCTTAGAGTCTTCAGCCCCTTGTGTTTCTAATAAACTAGCTTTTTTGCCTTGCTACTGTTTGTGTGTGTGTTTGCATGCATGATGTGTGCATGTGTGCACATGTTCATGTATGCATGTATATGTACATGCATCTGTGTACACAGGTGTGTGTACATGTGTGTGGTGTTTTACTGGGTGGTTAAGGTTTTGCACAAATTGTACTGTGTGTAGTAGGGGAGGCTAGTTTTTGCACAACCTGTTACAGGTTAGGGAAACGCTGGTGATCTGCTGCTTCTGTTTTTGTCACTGTTGGCATTTTTAATTCCCTGGACAGGCCCCTCAAGCCTGCGTAACCACTCTCTCCAGCTGTGGTCCTTTTCCCACCGATGCCAATGGCAAACTCCCCTTGAATCCAAAGGGGCAGGATCATGCCATCTATGTTTATGTGCTGATACATGTAAATAAATCTATACATGAAAATAAATCTATGTGCTGATACATATAAATAAATCACCGCCAGCAGGTCATGCAGTCCATGCAATTAGTTTTACAGCATGTGATCCATGTGTGTATCACTCGCCTTTGGCTGCATCACCTGCCTTCTGCTCACTAAGGCTTCATGGGACATGACTGACTGGAGAAATCAGTCCTCCTCCTCATCTTGTAGCTCTCAGGCTTGTTGGAACACAAGTCAGCCTTCCCACCGTGCCATGGTGCGGTGTCAAGGGAAAGGGGATAGGGAGAACTCTGGGGCTGGCTCCTCCCCACCACACTCAGCCCAGCTGGCACTTTGCCAGCAGCAGGGAGGCACGTACACAGATCTGCTGGCTGCCATGTGAATGCCTTTTCAATCCACCGTGACTCTTTTGTCTGCAGTGCATGAGTAATTTAAATTGAGGCTCCTCATTCCACTGAGCATTGCCCAACCAATTGGTAACAGGGCAGAGCCCTTGGTGGGGTTGTTATTGGTTCAACTTCCCCTTTCGTTTCTGCAGTAGTTCTTTACTAAAGGTGTTGCCCTCAGTTGTTTCAGCATCTGAAAGGCGCTGATTAGGTCTTCAAAGCACAGTGATTGCTTTGCTCAACGCTTCCCAGCATGCCAGGCTTCTCTAAACAGAAAAGTGATGCCAGTATTAGCTAAGGTATGAATTTACACCTAGCTAGTTATACCAGGATAACCCACTGCTATTCCTTTCCATGGGTTAGCTTAGGTCACTTAAATAGGGGTTTAAGCTCAAGAGAAAAAAAATCCCACTTCCACCAAAATGAGGGTCCTCACAGGGGTTATGCCAGCATGGCCATAGCCGTCTGACTCTACCAGGATAACTGGGGACACTTTCCTATCTCCACAAGCCCTTACACCCTGGTGACAGCTAGATAACGAGGAGACCCTGGGCCCAAAGCAGTCTCTGAGTTCTGCGCTCTTCATCTAGCCTTGTCTAGGGCTGGCCTTGTCTAGGGGTGGGGAGGCAGAGCAAACCCTCCTGGGCCCTCCCCTGCCAACCCCAGATTATTCTCCTTGGGAATGGGACTCTTCCCCTGTATAGTGGGGTGGTTACCTGCTCCAGCCCTGGGAGGGTTAAAACCAGCCCTGGGAGAGGGCGAGAAGAATGGCCCAGGCTGAGTGGGAAGGGGGCTCAGCTGGGGCCACGCCCCAATTAGGGCCCAGCTGGCCCTATAAAGGCTTGAGCCAGGATCTCAAGCAGACACTCTCGCTCTGCCTTTAGAGGGAGAAGGGCCTGGCTGCGGGGGAATGTACCTGGGTACTTAAGGTGGAGCAGGACTGGGGGAAGGCAAGAGGAGCTGGGGAGCTCTGGCCTGGAAATCCCCCAGGCTGCAGGCCTAGGGTAAGGCCGACTCGGTACTGGGGTTGCAAAGGGCAGCCCACGGGTAGGCAGAGGCAGCAGGTCCAAACCCCTTTGCCTGTGGTGAGTGGCTGATACACTGCAGTCTGCCCCAGGGAATGGGGGCTAAGTGATGACTGGCAGTAGCCAAGACTGAGGTGAAGTGGGGATAGTGGGTAGGAGTTCCCCTGGGAGGGAGAGACTCTGAGACTGAGGGGTTCTGCAAGGGGGCAGAAACCCAGTGAAGGGGCACCAGGTCCTGGGAGGGACATGGGGGCCAGAGTGAGGTAAGGTGGATCACTGGCCTGCAGAGGGCGCTCTGGAGCTGGGATGAGCTAATTCCCACAGATGATCAGCAGGAGGCGCCGCAGGGGTGAGTCCACATGCTTACACCCCTCCTGTTGGGAGATGGTTCCTGTCAGTCAGAGCTCCCTGCTGGGAAGATTTTCCTGACATTCAGCGACATTTACCTTTTCCTAATTTCATCCTGTAACCCCGCTTTACACTGCATCCCCATCAGCCTCTTAGCAAATTCCTCTCCTCCTTTGGCGTTCCCCCCACCGATACTTAAGGACCATTCCTTGTCCCTCCTCAGGCACTGGCTACGGCCTTGTCTATAGTTACAGGTTGTCCTGCTCTCACCACACCAGCATAGTCCCAGCAGCACAACTCCCCTAGTGTGGCTGCAGTGATGTCAGTATAAAGTTTATTCCAGGACAGCAGATACCTGTCAGGGAAGGGGAATGAGCTCTCCTGGGATCATGCACCTCTATTCCAGGAAAACTGTGTCCACACCAGGGCCTGTACTGGTATAACTGTATCAATAAAAAAATAGCACCTCCAGGTGACCAAGCTATAATGGGACAATCTGGGTATAGATCACGTCCAAGCAAACCATTTATATTTCACTATTTAAATCTCTCCTAATAAACACCCGAACAGGATCATTTTGTTGCCATTTAGCAGCTCCGACTCATAGTGGTTTGTTCTGCTGCCATGGTATGTTGCTACCTCACATCTAATATACTATTAGTCCCGCCCAGGCTCTTCTGGTATCCTGCTTTCTAAGCATCTCTCTCCTATTCCCTGCCAACGAGTTGGGTCATTCTACAGAGTTGTTTGCATTTGTCCTGCTTCAATTTCTATTTTTTCCTTGACCAAAGGCCTGATCATTATCTTCTGGGGCAGACCGCCTCTGCCCTCAAAAGCATTTCCAGCGTCACCCAATTTAGTATCTCCCATGAATGTAACCAATGCTGCTCACTCTACCTACCAGATATTACACCTCCTCCCAACTCAGTACCTTGCAGTTTAGAACAGTGGGCTGTGAGTGTCAGTTTCATTCTGATCAGCTGTACTGAAAACAGGCCTCTTGCAGATGACACACTTTTTAGCCACCAAGTATTTCCAAGCAGTTTATTACAGCTTGCCGTGTTTCATCTGCTAGCTGTAGGTGTTGGCAGATTGGGAACCAGCACTAACTCCTCTGCTGTTAAAATCGATTTCGGTGTTCCTCCCCCGACGAGGGAATTAGCGCTGGAATCGACCTTTCCGGGCCGAATCTGGGGTAGTATTGTCGCAATTCAATGGTATTGGCCTCCGGGAGCTATCCCACAGTGCTCCATTGTGACTGCTCTCAACTCTGATGCACTGGCCAGCAGGGCCGGCTCTGGCTTTTTGCCACCCCAAGCAAAAAAACACCTGTGGGCCGGCTGGAGCAGCAGGGGGGCGGGAAACAAACAAACCTGCAGCCGCCAAAGCAGCGGAGGGAAACAAACAAACCTGCGGGCGGGCGGCCGGAGCAGCAGGGGGGATGACAAACAAACCTGCGGGCGGGCGGCCGGAGCAGCGGGGGAAGGGACAAATAAACCAGCGACCTGGCTGGAGCAACGGCGGGGCGGGGACAAACAAACCTGCAGCCGGCTGGAGCAGTGGGGGACAAACAAATCTGTGGCCAGCCGGAGCAACGAAGGGGGGGCGGGAACAAAACCTGCGGGCCGGACAGAGCGTGGGTGCAGGGGGACTCCCGGGAGAGAGAGAAGGGGGGCGGCCAGGGCTTCCTTCAGCGGGGCGCTTGCCGTGCCGCCTGCCAGGAGGGCTCCGTGCCACTTCTGTCAGCGGGCAGGGAAGGACGTAGGCTGCCCTGCCGGGCTTGCTACAAACCTGGCACCGCTCCCAGCAGGGCACTCCCCTCCTCTGAGCTGCTGCCCCCTACAGGGCGGCTGGAGCAGCGAACCAAAAAGAAAAAAACTTGCAGGGGCGGCCCAAAGCGGCGAAGCAAAAAAAAAAAAAAAAAAAAAAAAGGATTAGAGGAAGCCGCTCCTTGGAATCTGCCGCCCCAAGCACCAGCTTGCTTGGCTGGTGCCTGGAGCCGGCCCTGCCGGCCAGGTAGACAGGAAAAGGCCCGCAAACTTTTGAATCTCATTTCCTGTTTGGCCAGCGTGGCGATCTGCAGGTGAGTGCAGATCTCATCAGCAGAGGAGACCATCATGGAGTCCCAGAATCGCAAAAGAGCCCCAGCATGGACCGAACGGGAGGTACAGGATCTGATTGCTGTATGAGGAGATGAATCTGTGCTATCAGAACTCCGTTTAAAAAGACGAAATGCTCAAACATTTGAAATAATCTCCAAGGGCATGAAGGACAGAGGCTATAACAGGGACCCGCAGCAGTGCCATGTGAAACTTAAGGAGCTGAGGCAAGACTACCAAAAAACTAGAGAGGCAAACGGCCGCTCTGGGTCAGAGCCCCAGACATGCCGCTTCTATGATGAGCTGCATGCCATTCTAGGTGGTGCAGCCACCACTACCCCACCCCTGTGCTTTGACTCCATCAATGGAGTAGCACACAACAAGGATGCAGGTTTTGGGGATGAGGTAGGTGATGAGGACGAGGTTGAAGATAGCTCACAGCAAGGAAGCAGAGAAACCGTTTTCCCCGACAGCCAGGAACTATTTCTCACCCTGGACCTGGAGTCAGTACCCCCCGAACCCACTCAAGGCTGCCTCCTGGACCCACCAAGTGGAGAAGGGACCTCTGGTGAGTGTACCTTGCAAATATTATACATGGTTTAAAAGCAAGCGTGTTTAATGATTAATTTGCCCTAGCATTTTCGCGGCCAGTACAGCTACTGGAAAAGTCTCTTAATGTGTCTGGGGATAGAACGGAAATCCTCCAGGGACATCTCCATAAAGCTCTCCTGGATGTACTCCCAAAGCCTTTGCAAAAGGTTTCTGGGGAGGGCAGCCTTATTCTGTCCTCCATGGTAGGACACTTCACCACGCCAGGCCAGTAGCATGTAGTCTGGAATCATTGCATAATAAAGCATGGCAGCGTATTGTCCCGGTGTTCGCTGGCATTCAAACAGCATCCGTTCTTTATCTCTCTGTGTTATCCTCAGGAGAGTGATATCATCCTTGGACACTCTGTTGAAATAGGATGATTTTATTAAGGGGACATTCACAGGTTCCCATTCCTGCTGGGCTGTTTGCCTGTGGCTGAACAGAAATGTTCCCCACTGTTAGCCACGCGGTGCAGGAAGGGGTGAAGTGATCATCTCAGAGAATTGGGGATGTGTGTTGGGGGGGGGGGGTTAGTTGGGTTTATGCTGCACTTTAACTCGAAAACCACAGCCCCTCCTCCTTTTAAATGGCCAACCCAATGGCTGCTTGGTATGGGAAATGAGGGCGCTGCTGTTTGAAACCATTCCCACATGTTATGAAAGTTAAAGAAGCCAAAAGACTGTGTCTTACCCTGGCTGCCTGCAAGCCGAATTCTGTTGCCCCTCCCTGCGTGAGTGACCTCTCACACCAAACCAGCATACCCTCAATAAGAAGCAAAATGCGACCTTGTACTGAAAGCACATGTGCTATGTAATGTTAACAGCAAGGTTTACTGTGAAAGTCTACCCATTGTTCTCTAAAATGTGTCTTTTAAACTACCACTCTCCCCTTTTTTCCCTCCACCAGCTGCAAATGTTTCAACACTCACACTATCTTCTTCTTCCCAGAGGCTAGCGAAGATTAGAAGATGAAAAAAACGCACTTGCGATGAAATGTTCTCTGAGCTCATGCAGTTCTCCCACACTGAAAGAGCCCAGCAGAATGCGTGGAGGCAGACGATGTCAGAGTCCAGGAAAGCACAATATGAACGCGAGGACAGGGGCGGGCTGAAGATAATAAGTGGCAGGCTGAAGATGATAGGTGGCGTCAGTTTGGTGACAGAGGGCAAGAGGCCATGCTGAGACTACTGGAGGAACAAACTGATATGCTCTGGTGTATGGTTGAGGTTCAGGAAAGGCAGCTTGAGCACAAACCACCGCTACAGCCCCTGTGTAACCAACCGCCCTCCTCCCCAAGTTCCATAGCCTCCTCACCCAGACGCCCAAGAACGTGGTGGAGAGGCCTCCGGGCACCCAACCATTCCACCCCAGAGGACTGCCCAAGCAACAGAAAGCTGGCATTCAATAAGTTTTAAAGTGCAGTGTGGCCTTGTCCTTCCCTTCTACCCCACCCCACCCGGTGCTTCCCTCCTCCCCCACCCTCCCGGGCTACCTTGGCAGTTATCCCCCTATTTGTGTGATGAATTAATAAAAATGCATGAATATGAAGCAACAATGACTTTATTGCCTCTGCAAGCAGTGATCGAAGCGGAGAGGGGAGGGTGGTTAGCTTACAGGGAAGTAGAGTGAATGGGGCGGGGGGGCTGGGGGCTTCATCAAGGAGAAACAAACAGAACTTTCACACCGTAGCCTGGCCAGTCATGAAACTGGTTTTCAAAGCTTCTCTCATGCACACTTCACCCTCCTGTACTCTTCTAACCGCCCTGGTGTCTGGCTGTGCGTAATCAGTGGCCAGGCAATTTGCCTCAACCTCCCACCCTGCCATAAACGTCTCCCTCTTACACTCACAGATACTGTGGAGCGCACAGCAAGCGGTAATAACAATGGGAATATTGGTTTTGCTGAGGTCTATCCGAGTCAGTAAACTGTGCCAGCGTGCTTTTAAATGTCCAAATGCACATTCTACCACCATTCTGCACTTGTTCAGCCTATAGTTGAACAGCTCCTGACTACTGTCCAGGCTGCCTGTGTACGGCTTCATGAGCCATGGGATTAAGGGGTAGGCTGGGTCCCCAAGGATAACTATAGGCATTTGAACATCCCCAATGGTTATTTTCTGGTCTGGGAAGAAAGTTCCTTGCTGCAACTTTTGAAACAGATCAGAGGTCCTGAAGATGCGAGCGTCATGTATCTTCCCTGGCCATCCCACGTTGATGGTGGTGAAACGTCCCTTGTGATCCACCAGTGCTTGCAGCAGCATTGAAAAGTACCCCTTTTGGTTTATGTACTTGCTGGCTTGGTACTCTGGTGCCAAGAGAGGGATATGGGTTCTGTCTATCGCCCCACCACAGTTAGGGAATCCCATTGCAGCAAAGACATCCACTATGACCTGCATATTTCCCAAAGTCACTACCCTTGAAATCAGTAGCTCTTTGATTGCATTGGCTACTTGGATCACAGCAGCCCCCACAGTAGATTTGCCCACTCCAAATTGATGCTTGACTGACTGGTAGCTGTCTGGGCTTCCACAGGGCTATTACCACTTGCTTGTGAACTGTGAGGGCTGCTCTCATCTTGGTATTCTTGCACTTCAGGGCAGGGGAAAGCAAGTCACAAAGTTCCATGAAAGTGCCCATACGCATGCAAAAGTTTCGCAGCCACTGGGTATCGTCCCAGACATGCAACACTATGCGGTCCCACCAGTCTGTGCTTGTTTCCTCGGCCCAGAATCAGCGTTCCATGGCATGAACCTGCCCCATTAACACCATGATGTCCACATTGCCAGGGCCCATACTTTGAGAGAAGTCTGTGTCCATGTCCTCATTGCTCTCATCACCGCGCTGCCATCACCTCCTCACCTGGTTTTGCTTTTGCAGGTTCTGGTTCTGCATATACTGCAGAACAATGCATGTGGTGTTTACAGTCCTCATAATTGCACCATGCTTGCCATGTTATGGTATCTGTGCTGAAAAAGACACAAAATGATTATCTGCTATTACTCTGATAGAGGGGTGACTGATGACATGGCTTACACAGTTGTCACACAGAATGGCCCCCTCAAGGATTGAACTCACAACTCTGGGTTTAGCAGGCCAATGCTCAAACCACTGAGCTATCCCTCCCCCCAGCTGACCTCACCGACGCCAGCCAGGAGCACACATCTGCCCAGGCGCCTCTGACCAACCTCATCGAGGTTGGCTAAAAGAGCACCCAGAAGACGATGACGATGGCTACCAATCGTAATGCACTGTCTGCTGCCAAAAGGCAATGAGCTGCTGCTGTGTAGCAATGCAGTACCACGTCTGGTAGCACCTAGGAGACATATGGTGATGATGAGCTGAGCAGGCTCCATGCTTGCCGTGGTATGTCGTCTGCACAGGTAACCAAGGAAAAAAGGTGAGAAATGATTTATTGCTGTTGCTTTCACAGGGTGGGTGGAGGGCTGACGACATTTACCCAGAACCACCAGCAAGAATGTTTTTGCCCCATCAGGCATTGAGAGCTCAACCCAAAATTTCAATGGGCAGCAGAGACTGCGGGAACTGTGGGATAGCTACCACAGTGCAATGCTCCAGAAGTTGACACTAGCCTCGGTACTGTGGATGCATTCTGCCAAGTTAATGGTCTTAAGTGGGGACACACACAATCGACTGTATAAAAATCGATTTCTAAAAGATTGATTTCTATAAATTTGACCACATTTCGTAGTGTAGACTGTGGAAGCCAGTAAATAATTAACAAGGTTTTGAAGAGATCTTAATGAATGTTAGTTAGCATGAGTTAGGTTAACTGTGACCTGGGTGTGAGGAGGCAAGATAATGTAAGAGAGAGAGTGAATGTGTTGAAAAAGTATACGACCTTGCAATGCAGCAGTCTTCTTTCTCTTTTTTTAGTGAGAGAGGAGGAAAAAAAATGTATAAACAATATGTATTTGTTGTTTTTACTGTCTGTATTATTGCTAGAAATTGTCTGTAAAAGGTATAAGGCTTGCTGTGTGTGTGTGAGAGAGAGAGACCTGTCTGTCCACTGTGTGTCCCACTCTCTCCTCTCTCTCCCATATTAAATTACTGAATAAATAATAATTTTTTGCTTTTTGCAAACAAAAAAAAAGTGAGAACTGAGACATACCCTGATTTCATCTGAAGAACATGTGTTTTGATGCAGTCAGAGGCTGTCGAGGAACAAAGAATGCAGGCCACACTTACAAAATACAGGAGCATAGTGTGGAAAGCAGGGACACTGAAAAGGCTTCAGAGGTCATGGCAGATAAAAAAAAATGAACATGAGCTCCCAGTGCAATGCTGTAACTAAGAGGGTGAATAGTGAGTGGGAGGAAGTGCACACAGTATTAATGAGAACATGTTTGGAACAGCATGGCTCCAGTGGTGTCCACTCTTCAGAAAGGATGTTGTAAAGCTGGAAAGGGTTCAGAAAAGAGCTACAAGAATGATGGAAGGTTTGGAGAACACAGAGAGACTACAGAAGCTCTGTTTATACTGTTAAGGTGAAGAGGTGATTTGATCACTGTCTGCAAGTACCTACATAGGGAAGAGATGTCTGATACTAGACGGCTCTTTAATTTAACAGAAAAGACAGATCAAGATCCAGTGGTTGGAATTTGAAGTTAGACAAATTCAGACAGAAATGAAGTGCAAATGGTTATATGAGAGTAATTAGCCATTGGAAAAAACTTACCTAGGGACATGATGGAGTCTCCATCACTTGTGGTCTTTAAGCCAAGACTGGAGACCTTTTTAGCTCAGTCAGAAGTTATGGGATTCATACAAGAATTGTTGAGTGAGGTTCTGAGGCCTGTGTTATGCAGCAGGTCAGACAAGATGGTCATAATGGTCCCTTCTGCCCTTAAAAATCTACAAACCTAGGAGTCACACATTCTGTGTAGTGCCCCCCCCAATGCCCCACCCCAGTATATCTGCTGATGGACTTCTCTCCCTAGCTACCACTGGGGTTTTCATTTGTAACTGGGCTGGACTTGGTTTTATCTTTTCCTTTTAACTAGAGGAGAAGATTTTTTTCTTTGCTTTAATCCACTCACAACTAGTTAAGCTGCCTCCTCCCTGGTGTGCGGAACTCCCACCACCCCAGTTCCCCTGCACCCCATCTCACCCCCAAAAAATTGCACCAGGTAGCTCTGTATCCACAGCTAGCCAAGACAAAGCATGGACCATTCCCTCCCATGCAGACACCACCACTCAGTTGGCCTTGCCTTTGACTCATTCCCTTCAGACACTGTGACTTTCAAGGGAGCTGGTGATGAGTTTGGTTTAATCACTAGTTGAGCATGAGGGAGGAGAACTGCAGAAAGGGATCTGGGGGTCAGAGTGGACCACAAGCTAAATATGAGTCAACAGTGTGACACTGTTTCAAAAAAAAAAGCAAACATCATTCTGGGATGTATTAGCAGGAGTGTTGTAAGCAAGACACAAGAAGTTATTCTTCCGCTCTACTCTGCACTGATTAGGCCTTAACTGGAGTGTTGTGTCCAGTTCTGGGTGCCACATTTCAGGAAAGATGTGGACAAATTGGAGAAAGTCCAGAAAAGAGCAACAAAAATAATTAACGGTCTAGATAACATGATCTGTGAGGGAAGACTGAAAAAATTGCATTTGTTTAGTCTGGAAAAGAGAAGACAGAGGGGACACGATAACAGTTTTCAAGTACATAAAAGGCTGTTCCAAGGAGGAGGGAGAAAAATTGTTCTTAACCTCTGAGGATAGGACAAGAAGCAATGGGCTTAAATTGCAACAAGGGCAGTTTAGGTTGGACATTAGGAAAAAACTTCCTAACTGTCAGGGTGGTTAAGCACTGGAATAAATTGCCAAGGGAGGTTGTGGAATCTCCATCATTGGAGATTTTAAAGAGCAGATTAGACAAACACCTGTCGGGGGGATGGTCTAGATAATACTTAGTCCTGCCATGAGTGCAGGTCCTTGAGGTCCCTTCCAGTCCTACTATTCTATGAATTCGGAATTGTTAATTATTTATGTAGCACTAACAGGGGGCTGGACAATCTGCAGGGAGACAATCAGGCCAGGGGAAGGGCATTCAGGGTCACGTGCCCTCCCCCTCCCTAATTGCTTGGTCACATGGTGCGCCTGGCCCCCATCTCTGCAGGGCAGCTGAGCCGGCTAGCTGCAAGCTGTGCTGGGCAGAGAGAGGCAGGAGGAACAGCTGGGAGCTGCAGGGAAGGTGCTTTCTGGGAGGTAGGGAGCGCTGCTTTCTGGGTCAGGGGCTGCTGGGGGTGAGTGCATGATTGGAGCTGTTCCAGGGCTGTGCCCCCTATCAGCAGGCACGGATCATCTCTGGAGCTTGCATTCCAAATAGGCAGAGGCAGAGAGAGGGGAGTGCAAGTGGGTGGCAAAGGGGGACTTGCACTTCTCATAGTTCCATGGGGTTTATGTGAGTTGATTTGTTTCAGTGGGGAGGGGTTTACAGGTCTGCCAGGAGAGGTGGTTTGGAGGAGGATCCAGCATGAGGAGAGGGATGAGGACTGGCAGAGGGAGTCACAGCAATCAGGGGATCTTGGGATGAGTATGGAGATGAGTGTGGGAGAAAGACACGAGAGGGCAGCGAGTGATGGGTCTGGGCAGAGGGCAGGCAGCAGAAAGGTTGACAGCAAAGAGACAGAGGGAGATTCAGGTATGTAGGGCCTTGAATGCCAAAGTGAAGAGCTCATATTTAATGCAGAGGATGATGGGAAGCTTATAAAGGGAGTTGAAGGGAGGGGAGATTGTGTCGCAAGGAGACGGTCGCTGTTTTCTATGTATAATGCAGACAGATGACCACTGTAATAGGGCATTGGCTGCTATCTTGGCTTGGGGCCATCTTCTTTTCAAAGAGTGTGGAGAGGGGCCCAATCCAGAGACTCCTAAAATGATGGAGATGTTGGGCTGGAAGGGAACTCAAGAGGTCATCCAGTCCAGCCCCCTGCACTGAGGTAGGACCAAGTAACCCTAGATCAGCCCTGACAAGTGGCTGTCCTACCAGGTCTTAAAAACCTCGGGGATTGCACAACCTCACTGGGAGGCCTGTTCCAGAGCTTAGCTACTCTTAGAGTTAGAAAGCTTGTCCTGACATCTAACCTAAATCTCCCCTGCTGCAGATTAATCCCATGGCTTCTTGTCCTATCTTCAGTGGACATGGAGAAGAATAGAGCCCCATCCTTTTTACAACAGCCTTGAACATATTAGAAGACCATTATCAGCTCCCCTCTCAGTCTTCTTTTCTCAAAACTAAACATGCCTAATTTTTTTAACCTTTCCTCATAGATCAGGCTGTCTAATGTTTTATCATTTTTGTTGCTCTCCTCTGGACTTTGTCTAGTTTGTCCACATCTTTACTAAAGTGCAGCACCCAGAACAGGACACAGGACTCCAACTGAGGCCTCATCAGTGCTGAGTAGAACAGAACAATTCCTTTGCATGTGTTACATACGACACTGCTATTAATACACCTCAGAATGCTGTTAGCCCTTTTCACAACTGCATCACACTGTTGACTCATACTCTATTTGTGGTCCACTATCACCCCCAGATCCTGTTCAGCAGTACCACCCCATAGTCAGTTATTTCTCATTTTGTAGCTGAGCATTTGATTTGTCCTTACTAACTGTGGTACTTTGCACTCATCTTTATTGGAGCACAGGGCCTTTGGCCTGCGCAGGAGTTCAGGACTGAATGGAGCCTGGGATTCTGTGACGGGGGAATTTCTCCCAGAGGCCCTTGCCCTGTGACTCCCGCAGGGTGTTCCTCAATTTGGAGCTTTGCTAGGCTGCTTCCCTCCATGGGTTCCTCAGCCATGCATGCTGTCCTGATGCCCCTTGACCTGAGAGTGCTCCTGCAGGAGATGCCCAGCAATGGGAGCCCTCCCCAAAATGGTGTCTCCTGGCCTAATGCGGGGAAAAGGGGATAGTAAAAGTCCACTCATCTCAGTGGGCTGGTTCCAGGGGTCTGCCAGCCTCCTTGCCATTGGTCCAGATCATCCCCTGTGATGTTATTGATATAATCTGGGACCATATAGAACATGGTTGCAACCAAGGTCCTGTAGTGGCACCAAATCTTATGTAAAGGGGGTCATATAAGGTGTCTAAGACCAGGTTATGGGTTGCTGGTTATGATTATGGTGTCTATATGTATGTATCATTTTGTAGTTGAAGTTATAAGTATTGGCTCTGTACTGTCTGTATTTCAAATTTGTGCTGTGTTTCTGGGAAACATCCCAGACAAGTGGGTGTTAGCTCTGCCTAGCCTGCTTGATGGCCCATTAAGGACCATCAGCTACACAGTTGACCCATGGAGAGAAGGCAGATACGCCTTGTATCTCAGCAAAGTATGCAGGGACTGGCCCATGTGACTCCAGACTCCATTTTGCTGTAATTTTCCACAGTAAGAACAAAGAGGTTCTTACACCTGGAAAAGCCTATATAAGGCTGATGCCTCATCTCCATCTTGTCTTCAATCCTGCTTCTTACCTCTGGAGGAACTATGCTACAAACTGAAGCTCTGCACAAAGGACTGATGACCCATCCCAGTGAGGGATGTTCTCCAGAGACTTGATTTAAATCTGCAGTTTACTCCATCACTGCTACAAGCCTGAACTAAGAACTTTGCCATTACTATATGTAATTGATTCCATTTAACCAATTCTAGCTCTCATCTCTTTTTCCTTTTATGAATAAACCTTTAGATTTTAGATTCTAAAGGATTGGCAACAGCGTGATTTGTGGGTAAGATCTGATGTGTATATTGACCTGGGTCTGGGGCTTGATTCTTTGGGATCGAGAGAACCATTCTCTTTTACTGGGGTGTTGGTTTTCATAACCATTCATCCCCAGGACGAGTGGCACTGGTGATGATACTGGGAGACTGGAGTGTCTAAGGAAATTGCTTGTGTGACTTGTGGTTAGCCAGTGGGGTGAAACCGAAGTCCTTTTATCTCTGTAAGACAGAGTCCAGCCTTGCAATTGGTAGCAGCTAAAAAGTTAAAAGCTAGTGTTTGTGTTAATGCAAATTACCTGCCTGGCTGGGAAAAGAAAGACTTGCTAATAGCACAGAGAGCTCACCCCATCAGCCAGTAACTCCTGTTAGGCAAAAGCAGATCCAATCCACTGTTGTTCAAACCAAGTTTTACCACTGTGACGATGTGGTTCTCCGGGACCCAACTGAGAGTGCCAATTCAGGACCAATTGCTTAAACAGGGCAGTTACAGCCCTAGGCTGGGGTTTTTCCACCTCTAAGGCAAACCAAACCAGCCAGGCTAACCACAAGTCACACAAGCAATTTCCTTAGACACTCCAGTCTCCCAGTATCATCACCAGTGCCACTCGTCCTGGGGATGAATGGTTATGAAAACCAACACCCCAGTAAAAGAGAATGGTTCTCTCGATCCCAAAGAATCAAGCCCCAGACCCAGGTCAATATACACATCAGATCTTACCCACAAATCATGCTGTTGCCAGTCCTTTAGAATCTAAAGGTTTATTCATAAAAGGAAAAAGAGATGAGAGCTAGAATTGGTTAAATGGAATCAATTACATACAGTAATGGCAAAGTTCTTAGTTCAGGCTTGTAGCAGTGATGGAGTAAACTGCAGATTTAAATGAAGTCTCTGGAGAACATCCCTCACTGGGATGGGACATCAGTCCTTTGTGCAGAGCTTCAGTTTGTAGCAAAGTTCCTGCAGAGGTAAGAAGCAGGATTGAAGACAAGATGGAGATGAGGCATCAGCCTTATATAGGCTTTTCCAGGTGTAAGAACCTCTTTGTTCTTACTGTGGAAAATTACAGCAAAATGGAGTTTGGAGTCACATGGGCAAGTCCCTGCATACTTTGCTGAGTTACAAGGTGTATCTGCCTTCTCTCCATGGGTCAACTGTGTAGCTGATGGTCCTTAATGGGCCATCAAGCAGGCTAGGCAGAGCTAACACCCACTTGTCTGGGATGTTTCCCAGAAACACAGCACAAATTTGAAATACAGACAGTACAGAGCCAATACTTATAACTTCAACTACAAAATGATACATACATATAGACACCATAATCATAACCAGCAACCCATAACCTGGTCTTAGACACCTTATATGACCCCCTTTACATAAGATTTGGTGCCACTACAGGACCTTGGTTGCAACCATGTTCTATATGGTCCCAGATTATATGAATAACATTACATCCCCCCAGCAAACACTGCCCAGTGGATGGGCAGGGGAGCCCTGCAGCACCTGACAGGCAGAGCACAAGCAAAAGGGTTACTATCTGGAGAGAAGCAGAGAGAAAAGTGCCTCCACAGAGCCAGGGCAGTTTCCCTAGCTTAGCCGCAGCTTGCAGGAGAGTGAGCCTCAGAGTCTCTTTACACCCACCTCCCCTGCTATGTACTGGGGTCTGCCATAAACCCATGAAATTAGCAGAAGCAGATGGGGGAACCCTCTCCTCAGCACCCTACTCATAAGGCCTTCCCTCTCAGGGACCCCTGTAACACAGAAGCAATCTGGCACCAGAGCCTGGACACTCTGCTGAAGACTGAAGAGCAGGTATATGGAAAGAATACATCAGGGGTCGGCAACCTCTGGCACGCGGCTCGCCAGGGTAAGCACCCTGGCAGGCCGGGCCAGTTTGTTTATCTGCTGTGTTGGCAGGTTCAGCCGATCGCCGCTCCCACTGGCCGTGGTTCGCCATCCCAGGCCAATGGGGGCGGCGGGAAGCTGCGGTCAGGACGTCCCTCAGCCTGTGGCGCTTCCCACCGCCCCGGGACGGCGAACCGTGGCCAGTGGGAGCCACAGTCCGCCAAATCTGCCGACGCAGCAAGTAAACAAACTGGCCCGGCCCCCCAAGGTGCTTACCCTGGCGAGCTGTGCACCAGAAGTTGCCAACCTCTGGAATACATTTAAGCTGCCACCAAGAATGGGACTGAAACCTAAATGTCACTGCCCACTCTTTGGATAGCTCCTGTGCTAGTGAGGACATGGGTCAGCAGATCCTACACATAGAATATCAGGGTTGGAAGGGCCTCAGGAGGTCATCTAGTCCAACCCCCTGCTCAGAGCAGGGCCAATCCCCAACTAAATCCCCAAATGGCCCCCTCAAGGATTCAACTCACAATCCTGGGTTTATCAGGCCAATGCTCAAACCACTGAACTATCCCTCCGCCATGTGTCCTGCCCAGGTAGCATTTGGAGCCTCGGCTGCTAGTGACACATGTACAGCTCCTGCTGGGCCACAGCGCTGAGTGTTCAAAAATCACAGCTCAGGTCCCCAAAATCTTGAGATTGGCTTTAAAAAATCCTGAGGTTTGTAAAAAGTAATAATTGTAGGGCCAATTTTTGGCCTGCTGGTTTCTGGGCCTTTGTGTCTTTGCTGTTTATTATAATACAAGCCAAGAGTCTCACCTAATCACTTGACTCCACATTCCTCCAGTACAGTGTGGGGCAGGAAGGGATGGGGCAGGGGTGTGAGTCACACCCACAAACCCTGACTGCTAGCCAGCCCTTTGGGAGGAAAGATAGTCCAGTGTTCTAGGGCACTGTCCTAGAACTGTGGGTTCAAGTCCCTGCTCCATCATGGACTTCCTGTATGACTTTGGGCAAATCTTTGTACCTCAGTTCCCCCTCTGTACAATGGGCATAATAGGCATGCCCTGCCTCCCAATGGGGTGGGGAGGAAAATACATTAAAAGATAGTGAAGCACTTTGAGAACTACAATATAAGAAATATTAGGGGGGAGTGGAGAGGAGAGAGAGCACAGGTTAGAGCAGCCCCAGGCTGGGGTCAGCATAGAACCAGCCCTATATTCAGGGAGCCACAGCTGGTGGCCCCTCCCCCAGACTCTTAAGAGAAACCTGTGCCACAACGGCATATAGATAACCAATGGTGTCAGTGACATTGTAATGCCCTGCAATGGGGTCCCTGAGTCACATGCGCAGAGGCATGGAATCCCTTCATTGCACTAGGCACTATCCTAATCTGGCATGACAGCCAAGCCATGCCCTTGTGATTGCTACAGAGACTCATGTGTGCTGAGGGTGTTTTATTCTTCACCAATTTCCCTGTTCATGTCACAATTTCATTTTCATGAAAATCTTTGCTGCAGGTGTGGCCCTCTGTTGTTTTGTTTCTTGACAGAGTCTGAAAGGCGCCAGTTGGGCCTCATTCTTTGTTCAGTGCTTCCTCTATGCCCAGATTGGCTGCAATTGTTCAGCCCTCCCGGAAGCTGTTATTAATCTGATTTTTTGTCCCCCCTGGGGCATAACATTTAGATATATCAGGAGCTTTGCTCTGCAAGCCTGGTCACCTAGCTCTCTTTCTATCAGTTTTATCCTGCCTCCCATCACCTTAGTACGCAGCTCCATTGACTATGACAACTTTTCCAGCGTTCATGGGGAAAACAAGGGTTGGTTTTCTGCAGCAGGTTTCACATAAGGGCTCTGTATATCATCTAGATCAACCTTTTAGGACTCAGGACCCATTTGTAAATGTTTATGGCCTGTCGTGACCCAGTAAATAGTCTGGGGGTGGAGGCCCTGGGGTGGTTTTGGTCAGAACCTGCCCCACAGGACACTGGGTTCTGCCCAGCACTCACCCTCCACCCCCCTCCAGTGGCGGTTCCTGCAGCTGCTGTACTGTGGGGATGGCTGTGCTTGGCTCTCAGCTCCAGGATTGCAGCGCTGCTCAGGTTTGGCCCCGCCCCTCTGACTGGACCAAATTTGTGTGAGTGGAGTTGTGACCTGGCTCATGGGGCTGCAGGGCCACTCACTCAAATTTGGCCTACCCAGGCTCCCGTCGTCATGACGGCTGGGCCAAACCTGGGTGGTGCTGGGATCCCAGAGTTTGCAGTGGCTGGAACAGAGAGGCGAGCCCAGCCAGCCCCTTGAGACAGGAGCTGCCACGTGGCCCTTTGAAACATTCTGGCAGTGGCGACCCAATTTTGGGTCCCAACCCACAGGTTGAGAAACCCTGATCTAAGCCACAGTTCTGCATGCCTCTGGCGAAAGCTTCTAGCCAGAGCTCCCAGCAACTACTGAACATCACTGAGCCTTAAGATTCCCATTTCTCAGGCTTCCCACAACTTCCCAGTCTTTTTGCCTGGCGTATCTGCAGCCTTTGCTTGATAGGATTGCTTCTGCTTGTGAGCATCTAATCCTATGAAAACCCATGAGCAGAGCCTCTGGCTTGCCATCACTCCTTTCCTTTTGCCTTGGTTCATTTGCTTCACTTTGTGAAGAGATCTGTGTGCTCAGGTTGGAAAAACACAACAGCAGCTGATCCCAGTCCCTCTCCTTCCCTTTGGGAACAGCAGCTGTCTGTCTGATCCCAGTCCCTCTCCTTCCCTTTCGGTGTCTCCTCCATTTATTACAGTCTTATTGATACTATCATTCATTTTGTTTTGACTTCGGGGGTTTATCCATTCCCAGTGTTTCCTACTTACGAGAACAAACCCTGTGAACAGGGGCGGCTCCAGGCCCCAGCATGCCAAGCGCGTGCTTGAGGCAGCATGCCGCGGGGGGCGCTCTGCCGGTCGCCGGGAGGGCGGCAGGCGGCTCCGGTGGATCTCCTGCAGGCGTCCCTGCGGAGGGTCCGCTGGTCCCACGGCTTCGGTGGAGCAACCGCAGACACACCTGCGGGAGGTCCACCGGAGCCGCGAGACTGGCGACCAGCAGAGTGCCCCCCGCGGTGTGCCACTGTGCTTGGGGTGGCGAAATGGCTAGAGCCGCCCCTGCCTGTGAATCACCAGCAGATTCATAATGTTGAGCCCATTTCCCTGCCTTTGGGGCCTGGTTGAACAAAGCCCTTAGAGCCAGAATTTCAAAGGGATTTAGGTGCCTAAAGCTGCAGATAGGCACTTTTGAAAGTCCAGGCTCCTAAGCATGTGTAGTAAGTAGCTCTGTGGTCTGAAGATCATAGGGGAAGGAGATCTCTGCTGCCATCTACTGGTGAACCCAAGGAAGGGACAGGTCATTTTGCACACTTGTTACCCATTCTCCCAGTGGAGGCATTTGGGGCAATAGAGAGACAAGGTCAGGGAGGCAATATCTTTTATTGCATTGACTTCTGTGCATGACAGAGACCAATAAAATACATTCCCTCACTCAGCTGGTCTCTCTAGTACCCTGGGGCCGACACAGCTACAACAACACCGCGTACAATATTGGTTAATATTCAGTTACATTTTGGATGTCCTTGTGTTTGACAGCCGGGCAGCATGTCTGCCCTCAGTGAGGAAGGACCATAACCAAACTCAGTCCTGAATGCCAGGGCAGTGGTGTTAGACATACCACAGAGGGGGCGGGAGGTGGGTCCTATTTGTAGGGAGAACAGAAGGGTTGGTGGCATGGCCTCTCTGTTCCAGGGTCCCACTTGCCACTGGATCCCTTCCCCAGCATAATGACAGAGCTGACGTCCCTCTGGCTGCACTGGATGGTGGAGCCTCAGAACCCAGGTCTGGTCACATGGAAAATGCTGGGAGGTCCAATAGAGCTGAGTGAACTCCAGTGAGGGGGGGATCCGTTTGCTCAGCACCCCAGAGCTGACGTGACTGTGGCGAGGTTGGGAGGTGGTGCCCTAGGACTGAACTAGACAGGGGTAGCGGCACTGCCGAGATGGTCTCATGGCTAGAGGCAGTGGGCAGGGAGACACAAGGCAGAAGCCACACAGCCTCACAGAAGCCAAGCGGCACTTGCCCTAGGGGCTGGACCGGGGCCTGCCCAAGCGCTTTCCTGGGCTACGGTACTTCATTAACTAATGACCAAATGATGAGTGGGATGCCCCAGAGAGGGGTAGGGGTGGGAGGTGCCAAATGGACATCTGTGCACTGGACAGTCACACTAGTCGGAGGTGGGGGAAGCTGAGGCAAGGACACTGCCCAAGACTCTGTGGGGGTTAGGATTTACTTACTTATATGGTTAATTCATTGTTGTGTTTTCCCACATTAATGCTGGGTTCCCTTGTCACAGGGCAACTCGGTTGCTCTCCAGGAACCACACTGCCTGGCTAGCCCATGTGATTTCACATTCACAAACACACACCGGGTTGTTTATCTTTCCTCCGTGTAATGCAGGCTTACAGCAAGGGGCAGCTTCCCTGTGGCCCTCACTCCTCATCCCAGGATCACCTTGAGAGTTTCCTTCTGGGCTGCCCCTGGCTTCCTGTTACCTTGTTAGCCTAGTGATTGCTACCCCAGTGCTCGCAGTCCCCCAACAGAACCTGTATAACTGCCTCCAGCTGGGCCTGCAGCCTTCTTCAGGTGCCAGCATTGGCAGTGACCGGGATGCTGCTGACAGGGCCCTGTCACACACTCTCCCCCACCCCCCTCATATTTCACTGGAGGCCTTTTCCTGCCTCTGAAAGAGGTCTTCTTCATGGCCCTACCCTTTTTATGGGGTTGGGAGTCACTGGTGGTTCATGCATCCTTGGGGGTGGCCTTCCATGGACCACCAGGGAGGGTCTCCTGCCTTCTACCCACAAAAAGTATGCTTAGAGGGTGGAGGTTTTCCCCACAGCTCTGCTTCGGCCCATAGGCCATCGCACCAGTCACATCCCACTGACCTTAACTTACTTGGCTCTGGGCTCATATCTAAGTGTCCCTCTAGAGCCACAGCCTTGGGATCCCGCTCTTCCCCTGACTTCCCTTGCCCCCGGTTTGGGACTACTGGGGTTGATTCATTCATGAAGTCTTCCTTGTCAGGGTCCCTCTCCCCTCTTGGGCTTGGTGCTTCACCTGCACCTTGCCCAGGGCTTGTTCCTCCTGGGAGTTGGCAGAGCCTCCGTCCTCCTTCTCCACTAGGTGTGCCTGCCCTGTCACTCCCTGCTCCACTGCCCCCTTCTCACATTTCCCTCCTCCCTCCCCACAAGTCCTCCAGGGGTCACCTCTTTCTGAGCTTGTTACCCTTTGGCCAGGGTTATCACGCACTGGACCTGGAGGACTGCCTGGAGGCTTATACTTTTCATGTAGACCCACCAGCTGGGATCCCTTCCCCCACTTTCTCTCATTTTTACATAAGGGGAAGGGGGTCTAGTCTGTTCCTGACATTACTGAGTCAGGCAATGACTTTACTTCCCTACTCGCTGCCATTTGAACTTCCCTTCTACTTCCAAGGGGATGACTGCCATGGGGTATGCGCTTTCCCCATGCATACAATACATTGTTACTGCCGCCCCTCCTGTCGCTACTGCTGCCTAACCAGGGTGCTCGGGAACATGCTGCTGCTGCATCCATAACACCCCTTGTCCTTCTGCGGCCTAGAATTGTTCTTATGCCAGGTGCCCCTTTTACGCCTGCCCACCCACAGAGCTCTGCAAACCCACAGCCCATGGAGGAGCAGTCTCTCTCTACATGTCCTTCGCCCCTGCACTGGCAACAGACTATTGCACGGGTTTGCCCCGCCCATCACCTTCCTGGGTCTTCACTGCATGAAGTTCTTCAGCCTTCTTCCACCCCGCCCGTGGTCACAGAGGTACGGAGTTCTTTCCCTAGAAAGTCAGCCTCCACAGACTCCTCTGTTAATTTTATCACCACCTCTAATTAGGGTGGCAATCAGGGGCGGCTCTAGACCCCAGCGCGCCAAGCAGGCGCTTGGGGCGGCCGTTTCCCGGGGGGGCGGCATTTGGCTCCGGTTGAGCTCCCGCCGGCATGCCCGCGGCAGGTCCACCGGAGCCCGGAACGAGCGGACCTGCCGCAGGCATGACTGCGGCGGGTCCCGTCTTCCCGCGGCTCCGGTTGAGCTCCCGCAGGCATGACTGCGGCAGGTCCGCTGGTCCCGGGCTCCGGTGGACCTGCTGCAGGCATGCCGGCAGGAGCTCAACCGGAGCCGCGGGAAGAGGGGACCCGCCGCGGGACCGGAGAAGGGCGGCGCAGCGCTCCGCGCTGCTTGGGGCAGCCTACTTTCTAGAGCCGCCCCTGGTGGCAATCCATCCCGAATTGGGCAGGACAGTCTCGAAATGTACATTTCGAGTCCTGGTCTGAATGACTCTGAAACAGCATTTGTCCTGGATTCCCTGTGGCGCTGCTCTGTGCCTGCCTGAGGCTCAGGGGCAGCGCCAGCCTCACCATGGGGCCCCACCCCTGTTCCTTCTCTTCCCCCCGAGGCCCTGGCCAGGCCAAAAGCTGGAGCCAGGCAGTAGTAAGAGCCACTCAGGGAGCCCAGACTACTGTAGGGAGCCCCGGACCCTCCGCCTGCCCTGGACGGTTTATCCTGCAGGGGTGGGGACATGGCCCCATGGCTGCTCTTGGGCATCCCGACACCCCGCTCAGGGCAGGTGGAGGGTCTAGGGCTCCTCACAGTGGCCCGGGCAGGGCAGCTCTTACCCTGCCCGGCTCCGGCTTCCAGCCTGGAATGGCCAGAGTACAGGGCCTCAGGGAGAAGAGGAGGAGTAGGGGCAGGGCCATGGAGGGAGCAGGGCTTCTGCACGTGTGCTGTTTTTGCATTTTGAAGAGGTGGTCACCCTACCTCTGAGTATGGCTAGTGCCTCCAAACCCAGACACTTGTCCTTTTGGGGCAGCTCTGTGTAAACTATTCCAGAACAACAGAGTCCATTAGGGCCTTGACGTCCTGTCTATCCCGCCATCGAGTGGCCCTGTCCAATAATTTCTGTGCCAAGGCCCTGGGACGTATCCCGCTCTCCTATCTGGCTGCCCTGACATTCTGGTGTTTTTTCTCAGCTGACCCTGTCCAAAATAGCAGCTTCCGTGTACCATAGACTTTGGCCTACTGTTTGCTCAGGACCATATAGGCTGCCTGAGCCTCACTGGCCAGATAAGGGGCAAGTCAAAGTGCCCATGCACCCTTGTCCCATCTGGTACTAGTAGTCACCCTCTGAAAGGTTAGTAAAAAGGAACCAGGGCCATTTTACATTGAACCGTGGGCCTGGGACTATTCCCACTCCCCTCACTGGCACCAGTGTCCGCAGGAGTCGTGCTGTACCTGATCTGCTCCTTGATAAACTCTTGCAATGTCCTCTGCTGCTCCGCTCGCCAGCCCGAAAGCGCTTGCCTCTCCATCTGCTGCATCTCCTTTTGCTGTTCCACTAGCCAGTGTGGCATCTTGGCCACAGTGCCCACATCTCCTGCCTTTGTGCAGCTCCCCGTCATGTCTCCTCAGCTCAGGGAGTTATAATCCCAGACAAGACTCCATGTGTCACAGGGCAACTCTGTTGCAACCCAGGGAACCTCACTGCCAAGCCAGTTCATGTGGTTTCATATTCACAAACACATACTGGGCTGTTTATCTTTCACCAAGGCCTATGTTTAGTCTTTCCTTACATAATCACACTGTACAATGTAGGCTTACAGCAAGGCAAGACTTCCCTATGCCCTCACTGCTCACCCTCTGAACTACCTTGGGTTCCTGTTTCTTCCACATATACTCTCCCAGTTACCTCATTAGCTCAGTGATTGCCATCCAGGTGCTCATAGTCCCCCAGCAGAATGTGTATAACTGCCTCCAGCTGGGATTGACTCCCTCTTCAGGCAGCAACATTGGCAGTGATTGAGCTGCTGCTTACAGGGCTATGTCACACCCCTTAATAAAGCTTACTGGTTTTGTGCAAAAACTCAGCACTTGTGCAAGGGGAAGTGCTGCCTGGGACAGATGTCCAGGGGCAGGGTTTAGTTTTTCCAGGTTGCTGAGGGAGGGCTCAAGGTGGTGTGCTTGTTAATGCAAGGATCCAGGCCCATGGACTTGGGGGAGCAGAGAGACTGTGCCCTCAGGCACCCCTGCAAAGCAGAACTCTGACAGGTGGGTGAGGAGGTGGGGCCATGGTCAGCTCTAGCACTTTGGGCCAGTCTTTTGGATACAGCAGATTACACATCCCCTCTGCATGGAGCAGCCCACTCTCTGAGACATGCTGCCCCATGCTCCTTCTGGGGTGGGGGCAGGGCAGCTCCACACCTCTTTCAGCTCAGGTTTAGGGTGATGACCCGTCCTTAATTGGGCACAACAATCCCAAAATGTACAAATCCTGGTCCTGGGCTGAATGACTCTGGGACAGCATTCGTCCCAGATTCCCTGTGGCACCCACTCCACATCTGCCCGAGGCTTGGCAGTGGCAACAGCCTTTTCCTGGGGGGTGAGGTGGGCCGTAGCCCCTTCTTGCCACAAGACCCCTTCCCCTTCTACTCCACTTCCCCCTGAGGCCCTGCCCCTGGCCAGGGTAGAAGCCAGAACTGGGTAGTAGTAAGAGCAGCCCAGGGAGCCTGGGCTGCTGGGAGGGACCCCTGATCCTCCACCTGCCCTGAATAGTGTGTCCTGGGGACACAGGCTGCGGGCTGCTCTTGGGTACCCTGGCCCCCTGTCCAGGGCAGGTGGAGGGTCTGAGACTCCCCATAGTGGCTCAGGCTCCCTGGGTGGCTCTTATTATTGCTCAGCTCCGGCTTATTGCCTGGTCATGGGGCGGGGCTTTGGGCAGAAGAGGAGAAGCAGGGGGCAGGGCTCCTGCGTGTGTCCCATTTTTGCATTTTGAAAAAGTGGTCACCCTAGTCAAGATGTGGGCTGAAGAGCCATAATCCAGCCCCATTCTTCCATGGAAAGGGAAAGAACTACTATAGTGTAAAAAGACCCCAATCCCCCTGCCCTGGTAGCCAGGAATCCTGCCCCCAGCTCCTCCCCAGCAGGCTGAGCTGGGCTCCCTGCCTGCAGGGGCTGGATTTCCCTTGTAACCACTGCCAGGGAGAGCTCCCTGCACGGAGGGGTTTGCAGGGTCCAGGATAGCTGGCTCTCAAGGGTCTATTGTCACTCTAGCCATTTGGGGTTTTTTAACCTGTCTCATGAAAACATGATGAAAGGTGCCAATTTGCAAATTTTCCCATGTTCAAAAGGCCACCATCGCCTATTACTGCTAATGGGGCTGCAGCCAGAAGGTGGGCACCAGTGTCTATGGCCAACCTAAGCCTGAGAAGGAGACAGAATTTACCAATGTACATTGCCAAAGAGCCACAGTAATACTTCAGCAGCCCCTCATCAGCTCCCCCCCACTCCTAGCACCTCCCACCCACTGGCAGCCCTGCCAATCAGAGCCTCCCCCTTTCTCCTGATCAGCTGTTTCGTGGCATGCAGGAGGCTCTGTAGGGGGAGGGGGAGGAGCAAGGGCATAGAAGGCTCAGGACAGGGCCTGTGGCAGAGCCAGGGGTTGAGCAATGAGCCCCTCCCCTGGCACATTGGAAAGCTGCTGCCTGTAGCTCCAGCCCTGGAGTCAGTGCCTATATAAGGAGCCACATATTACCTTCTGAAGAGCCGCATGTGGCTCTGGAGCCACAGGTTGGCCACCCCGGTCTAAGGTCAATCTGCCTGTAGAAGGGAGGCTGCCCCTAATCAAGTTGGCCACCACCTCCCTGTTTTCAGTGGGATTGAAGCCATGCCCACAGGTACAATGGCTGCTGCTGTATGGTTCAGGGGGCTGGACAGGACATGTGAGGAGCAGCAGAGACCCATGAAGGGGGATGGGGAGAGTGAGAGGGAGCAGGAATGAGATTTCAGGTTTGCAGGGGAACATGGGGGGGCAGGAGGGAGGGGTGGGGAAGGGAGGGTGTAGGGGGACCAAAGAAGTAGTGGACGATGGGGGAGGGGCAGAGGCAGGGAAGCATTATGTAAGCGAGGGAATGGTCCCGCTATTGTGGGGAACTTTCCTGGCTTCTGTGCTACCCCAGTGAAGTGGGCTAGCGAAAGGATCTGAGTCCTCGCTCCCACTTCCTTTACCCAGAGGCCTCCCTGCCCTTGAGGACTCTCCTGTCTGGCAGAGTTCTCGTAGCCCCAACAAGGCTGGGCCCAGGATTCCTGGGGGGCTCGACCCCCCAACCCTGCTGTGGTCACCTAGGACAGGGGCTAAGGTGTCCCCCCTCTGCACTGGGCACCTCCCTGACCCACTGATTATTCCATACAATTTAAAGCAAATACAAGTTGTTTACTTAACAATTAATTTAAAGAAAAGAATAAGGAAAAAATGGGAAAGGTTACAGGAAAACACATCACCCTGCTGTGTGGCAGGGAACATCACAAACAGTGTCTCTGGACATCAAGGCACTTTGCAGTCTGTTTCTTGTAGGTCCCAGGCCTCCTTCTCAGGCCCTGGCTGTGCTGCAGGGATGCTGCCGGTTAGACACTTGCAATGGTGATGACCACACACCTCCGGGCTTTGGGTGGTGGGACCCTTCTTCCCAGTGCCAGCCCCCCAGTCAGGTTAGGATCCCCCTCCCAGCCTGGCCTGCATGGACCCTTGGCTGGGGCGTCTTTCTGCGCGGGGCCCTTTTACCAAGGTTCCCCCCTTGGCTGGCACCAGTTGCTCACCACACCTGGCTCTCCGGCTGCAGCTCTGCTCCCAGCACAGGATCTGCTCTCCCTGGGCTGTGCCTCTGGCTGCAGCTCCGGCCCCTCTGGATCTGCTCTCCAGCTCAAGCTTGGGCCCCTGCATTCTCCTTAGCTCAGCCCCACTCTGTCTGACCCAGGCAAATTCCTGCTCACACAGAGGACGGGACCCACCCTGGCCTTCTGTCTCCTTCATTAGCCGGTCCGCCCTGTCAATCAGGCTGACCTAGAGCATTAGCCTCTTGCCATTGTTCCTGGGGACTGTCAGTCTCAGGGTCCTGATTTGCCATCGATCCCTCCCCTTTTAGTGCTGGGAGCTAGCAACCAAAACACCCCCACTGAATGTTAGTAAGGGGGCAACAGTCCCCTTACAATTGCTTCTCACAAAAGGCTAAATCACCTTTGTTTTGCTGTAACATTATCATGGACTGACAGGAGTTTACAGGCCTTTAATGGCTATTTCTGTAACTCATCAACCCTATACAGCGTGCCAGTGTGAAGTGTGACTTGTGATGCAGTAATTAGGTCAATGGTTCTCAAACATCTTACCAGCCAGCCCTTCTTTTATCAGGGGAAATAAACCAGCTGGGGAGAGAGCCAAGGCAGCCTAGGAAATGCCTCTCAGCGTGTCCAGTGCCCAGGGAGTGGGAGGCTGGAGCAGGGAGAGGGTGATTTGCAGATGAGCCCAGCCCATACTCATCCCTACTTCTGTGCCATGGGGCAGGCTGGACTGGGCTCCCCATTCCGGATGTTGTGACCTGGCCCTGGTGCATGGGGTCGCAGCGCAGCTCGAGTTTAGCCCGTCCCCCAGGAAAGGGTGCAGCCCAGCCAATCTGAACAAGTGGCATTGCTGCCCTGTGCGCTGGGGCCAGGTTGCAATGCCTGGAACGGGGCACTGAGCCCAGGCAGTCCCATGAGCAGGAGGCTCTTCAACCAGGGCAGGAAGTTGAGGGGATCAAAGTGGGGGAGTCCCACGAACCCCAGGATTTCTGAGGTCTGCAGCTCCCCTATCTTAGGGGTGAGGAGAGGGTAAGTGGAGTCTCCATCCAAGCTGCCAGGGAGCAGGGTGCATTTCTGAGAACATTGAAGGCTGAGTTTTCAACCTGACTCACCCCATGCCAGCAGAGTAGAGGGGAGTTAAAAAGTCAAACGACCGATTGAAGCACATGATTTGATGGTGTTTCCAACCCCCTGCTTTCAGGGGGTCTGACTCGTGATTTTTGATCCCTGGAGGCTGGCAGTATTGCAAGTGAGCCCCTTCACTTCTCCAGAGCAGCCAGGCTTTGTGCATGAGGTGCTCTGCCTGCAGCCCCCTCCTGGCAGGGCTTTGGAAATGTCTCAGGCAGGTGTTGCCAGCGACGTGTGAGTGGTGAGTGCAAAGCATCTCTCTAATCCTCAGGTATGTTTGCCTGCTATAAAATCAAACCCATCAGTGCCTCAGAGCATGCGGAAACCTTGTTCCTGCTATTGACTTTGGCTGGCGAGTGACTCTTAATGGCTCAGCTCGTACTTCAGACAAGGGAACCTGTTACCAGGCACTGGGCGTGAATAATTCCTGGGGATAATGGGATAGGGCCCCCCACTCTGGGGCTTCATTGCTGAGCCCACAGAACAAGCTGCACCCCCAGGAGGAGGCAAAAGCAGCAGAAGCCCATCTCCCGCCCCCCAGGGCATGGCCCCTTTAAACTGCAGCTGGTCTCTGTAGGAGCCCTGCCATTAGACTTCTCTGGCCAGCCCTGCCTACTGCCTACGCTGTTCCAACTCCAGATCCCTGGCAGAATGTAGACTGCAGACAGCTGGCACCACTCTGCCCTCACTGGTAGCAAACTGTGCACTACTGGGGGCCCAGGGCTAAAACTCAGCCAGAGTCATCTGGAGTAGAGCTCAGGTAAATATTTTCAAAGCCCTGGGAGCTCTGGCGCCTCCCGTGGGGCTGAAGCCCCGAGCTCTGGGAAATACCATGTGAGCATTTAAGCCCCGTGGAGACCCATAACCTGGGTTTCCATGCTAGAAGCCAATGGTATCCGGGCTTGAAGTCTGGGCCATTGTTTAAGAGCCAGACCAATTTTTTTAAACAAATTACAGACTTTGATCTTCCTTCCCCCTGCTTTTCCATGAGCAAGGAGGGGACAAGGCAGTGCTGAAAGCCGGCAACCTACTCAATATTTATCAGCTGTGTCACAGCAGCACCTAGAGGGCCCAATTCAGGATCGAGGCCCCACTGTGTTCGGTGATCTACACATGGACCCCAAAATAGCCCTGCCCCAAAGGGTTTACAGTCCAGGTATATGATGAGATACGACAGGTGGGCAGGCCAAAGAGAGGGGGAAGCACAGGTGAGGTGACAGTGAGACAGTGCTGGTCAGCGTGATAAGCAGTGGTACAGAACACCAGCTGCCAAGCCAGAAGACAGTCTCTTTATAATGCACATGCTGTTGGTCAGCTGTGTCCTTCACTGTTGCTATGAATCCCAGGCTTGGTCCTTACAGCTCTGTGAGATTCAAACAAGCCAGAATTGACCACGAGGAATGGTTAAAGCCGACACGTGCAGCCTGCACTGCGACAGCCTGATGGTGCTGTGAACATTTAAGGACGGTTCTGTTTGGGAAGACTCTGCTTTGGGGAGATGCTTATTTGATTCAGGCTTAAGTCTGAGATGCCTAAGGATTCTAATGGCCCAGAGCATAGATGCCAACTCCGCGGTTGCTCTGGACCTGGAGGACCCATGGAAAAAAACTAGTGGATACTCAGCACCCACCACCAGCCACCCACCAATCAGCTATTCAGCAGCGGGTGGGAGGCACTGGCGGGAGGGGACAGAGCAGGGGTGGGAAGAGGCAGAGCGAGGGTGTGGCCTTGGGGCAGAGCAGGGGTGGAGCACCAACCTGGAAAAATGAAAGTCAGTATGTGTGGCCCAGAGACAGGGCTAACACAGAAGGACGGAGGCCTTGCTCAAGAATGGCTGAGAGCAGGAGGCCTTAGTCAAGATGAGCTAGATTTAGGCCATGTCTACACAAATTACATCATGGTACAGCCACTGAAATTTGTATATCATACTTGCCTGCTTGCGGCAGTGCTGCGCATACTCACAAATGCTTGCCTTAGGTCCATTGGATCTGTGTGCTGAGCTCACCCCAGCCCTCCACTGCAGGGACCAGGGGCGGCTCTAGGAATTTGGCCGCCCCAAGCAGTCATGCCTGCGGGAGGTGCACCAGAGCCACGGGACCAGCAGACCTCCCGCAGGCATGACTGCGGAGGGTCCGCTGGTCCCGTGGCTCCAGTGGACCTCCCGCAGCTGCGGAGGGTTCGCTGGTCCCGCGGCTCCGGTGGAGCAGCCGCAGTCATGCCTGCGGGAGGTCCGCTGGACCCGCCTGCCGCCCTGCAGGCAAAATGCTGCCCCAAGCGTGCGCTTGGCGCGCTGGGGTCTGGAGCCGGCCCTGGCAGGGACATCACAATGAGACCTGCACTGACAATCGAGACACAAGTGGTGATCACGTTCTGGGAGATATCTGGTGTTGAAAGCTTCCAGTCAGTGAGAGATCATTCTGGAGTTGGAAAATTCACAGCAGAGGCTCTGGGATCCTTCCCCTCTCATGGTTATTCCAGAGCTTGGCCTCCAGCCTGGGCTCTCAGATCCTCCCACCTTGCAAGAATTTGTTTTGAATGTATTCCTAGCTTTTTATTTTCCTCACATATACCAATAAAACATTGTTACCTCTGTCTTGTAAACTTGAGAATGGGCTGGATGTCATCTTTAAATGGCAGAGGGAATCATAGAATATCAGGGTTGGAAGGGACCTCAGGAGGTCATCTAGTCCAATCCCCTGCTCAAAGCAGGACTAATCCCCAACTAAATCGTCCCAACCAGGACTTTGTCAAGCCAGGCCTTAAAAACCTCTAAGGATGGAGATCCCGTCACCTCCCCAGGTAACCCATTCCAGTGCTTCACAGTAGTTAAGGGCCCTACCATCAATCAAACCCTAACCCTGCCCCTTGACCCCTCTAACCCCACCCCTTGACTCCATAGTCCCTCCCACCTGTCACCGGAAGTCCCACCCTATGGGGGTATTACTTCCGGGGTCAAGGTGACCACATGACCGGAAGCGAGGTGTATCATGTGACCCCTCTAAGAACTCCTCCCACCACCCTCTACCAATCAGGAGGGGTTTCATCCCGGAAGGACCACCCTGAGAAGAGATTTTGCCCAATGAGGGTAACTTCCGGGGGTGGGGTTAGCGGTCCGGAAGTGAGTCGTGTGACCCCTCTAAGAACTCCTCCCACCACCCTCTACCAATCAGGAGGGGATTTGTCCCGGAAGGTGACAAAACCCTGAGAGGAGATTTTGCCCAATGAGGGTGACTTCCGGGGTGGCCACATGACCGGTAGCGAGGTGTGTCATGTGACCTCTCTAAGAACTCCTCCCACCACCCTCTACCAATCAGGAGGGGTTTTGTCCCGAAAGGACCACCCCGAGAGGAGATTTTGACCAATCGGTGGGGTGACCCCTCTAAGAACTCCTCCCAAGGCCCTCTGCCAATCCGAGTGCAGCACCATTACCCCATAAGTCCCAGCGCCGGACAGAGGAGGCCATTTCTTACCAAGGACACGTGTTTTTAGAAAGCGTGGAAAGGCTGCTGAGAGGAAACATGGACTCCTTCACCACCCCCATCAGAACTTCGGACTTTGTTTTAGACCCGAGCACCATACTTATGTGGCGCAGGCGCTACATCAGCGACAGTTCTGAGGAGGGAGTGACCGAGGGAAGCCCTTTGGCCCAGCCGTTGATGGATACGTCGGAACCCAAAACCCTCGTGAGGCACCCCGATGAGCCTGATGGCTTTTCTTTGTCCACCCCCTCAGATCGCCGCTCGGTGGACAAGGCAAACGGAAAAGATGGCGCTCAGGTAAATGAATGATTAAGAAACGGCGGTAGAAGAGGGGTAATGAGGCTAGGAACCGGGGTTTGTGTAAATTTAAAAAAAAACCAACCAAGCAGTTGGGGTACTTACACTGTTTCTTTTTCTGAAAATCTTTCAGCAGCTCGACGATGCCTTTCTAGACACCTTAAGAACTTGCGCATCAGTAACCCTGTGGGAGTAAATATATCGTGCACCAGCTGTTTTTGCTCATGTCCGAGACACAGATTTCAAGCCAAAAAGGACAAAATGGAAGAATGAACCAGCTCAGACTTACCATGGGGGGTTATAGCGTCCATTTTACATTCGTCTGTAAAAACAAAATGGAAGAATGAACCAGCTCAGACTTACCATGGGGTTATGGCGTCCATTTTACAGCCGTCTGTAAAAACAAAACAAAAAAACAAAAACAAAAAAAAAGATTATGTTAAACCAGGCAATTAATAAAATTTATTTAAATGTGTCAATATGAGCGTGTCCATTTTCATACTTGTGGTAGTAAAAGACGGTACCAGTAGCAGTCATGTCTACGCCGACGGCTCTTTTAAAAAAAAAATATTACAATCCCAGGGAAGTTGGGAGCTTTGGCGGAGTGAACCCTCTTTTTCAAGAGGCTAGAAAGCATAGTAAAACTTTAAATAGAAGACAAGTAACAGGTTGGCTTTCAGACCAGGATGCTTACACTTTACACAAACCGGCTCGAATACATTTTAAAAGAAACAAGACCATTGTTTCAGATGTGGATGCGCAGTGGCAGGCAGATTTGGTGGATATGCACCGGTTCTCCAAACACAACAGCGGTTTTAAGTACATCTTAACAGTGATAGACATTCTATCCAAATATGCCTGGGCCTTAGGCCTAAAAGACAAGACAGGTGGTGAAGTATCCAAGGCCTTTAAAGCTATTTTCTGCGAAGGTCGCATGCCTCAAAAATTACAAACCGATCGGGGGAAAGAATTTTTAAACAAACCTTTAAGTGGATTGTTAAAGCGGCATGGGATTCACCTTTTTGTTACTAATAATGAAGTCAAAGCAGGGGTTGTGGAGCGATTTAACAGAACTTTAAAAACTAGGATGTGGAGATATTTTACAGCCCATAACACCTTTCGCTACATTGACGTCTTACCTGACTTTATAAAGAGTTACAACCAGAGCTTTCACAGAACTATACATACCAGACCCATTGATGTTAACCCTTCAAATTCTCTGAAGGTATGGAAAACGGTTTACGGAGATGGTTTTAAAATAAAACAGGTTGTTGCCCCTTTTAGAAAAGGTGACCACGTGAGACTATCTAAAACCAAAGGTGCTTTTGAAAAAGGTTATGAACAGATGTTTACCGATGAGATATTCATAGTGGATGAAGCCTTAACCAGGAGCCAAAGACCTGTATACCGATTAAAAGATTATGAGGGTGAGGCAGTTACTGGATCTTTTTACCCTGAAGAATTACAAAAAGTAAACCCCAAACAAGACAGGATTTACAGGATTGAAAAAATTCTAGCGGAGAAAGGAAAAGGGAGAAAAAAACAGCTACTGGTGAAATGGTTGGGTTGGCCTGATAAGTTTAACAGCTGGGTGGAAGCTTCTCAGCTCTGTGACATTTAGACATGAACCAGAAAAAAAAAATTCCTCCTGCAAAGACAGAGAGAAGAAAAAAATTAATAATGAGTGATGGCGGGTTTTACATCACTTTGCCCAGCAATGCCAGCTCTGCAGTTTTTCCCCAAAACACCATCTCAAACTTTACAATACAGCTAATTAAGCCCTTGGATCTCCCTGGTGCCTGGGAGGTGGGGTTAGTGGAAATACAATACCCGCACAGCTGGAATACTATCAATGAAGACACCCCTTTTGAAATCACCTTTGGAGATACGACGTGGAATTTTATCCTACAACGAGGTTATTACTCGACCATACCTGAATTACTGGAGCATATGAACAGCGCCGTGGCTCGTCACCCCGGACCACCTGAGGTGGTCATGAACTACGACCCGGTGGGCAGAAAAGTGAGACTTAAATCTACCAATTTTATGTACGGGTTTTCTACTGGCGGGGAGCTAGCTAACATTCTGGGTTTGGGCCCCAAACGCAACGTCCAAAAATTTCCCTTCTCGGCAGACATCACAGGGGGGTTTAACTCCTTGTATCTGTACACGGATATCATAGAGCACCAGTTTGTGGGGGACTTTTCTGTTCCCCTGTTACGCTGCATCCCTGTCTGAGGAAGGAACAATGAGTTTGTTACCATCACCTATGATAAACCTCATTACGTCCCTGTCAGTAAACACCACATCGACACCATTACCATTGAAATAAAGACAGATCAGAACAGATGCGTTTCATTTCGCTTTGGCAAGATGATCGTCAAGCTGCATTTGCGACCGCGGAGAGAGCGAGGTTTCTAAAAAAAAAAAAAGCAAAACACTATTATGGCGATCGTAAAAAATTATGGCGACCCCACCATCTACAGGAACGATTACAAAGCCCAGGCTGGATATGCCCTTCCTGGATATCATGGGGCCCCCGTGATGTACGGGGCTGGTGTGGGTGGAATATTTCGTAGCCTCTTTCGAAAAGCTGTACCGCTTTTGAGGAGAGGGCTAGAGATTATTAAACCCCACGTAAAAACCGCTGCTCAAAACATAGCTAAAGATGTGGTAGGTCATGTCTCCTGTGCTGTTCTGAAGAAAGTGGGGAATACAGCCTCACAGGAAGGATCGGGGCTGATGTACATTAAAAGGAGGAAGAGAAAGAGAAATACGTCATACCTGCGACGCACAGGTCCCCCAAAACCCTTTAAAAGAAGGGCTTTGACACGCAGGGCCGGCCATAAAGGAAAGTCCAAGAGGCAGCCTGGGCAAAAGAGGAGACGCGCGCTGCCTGCTAAAAGAGACATATTTTAATCAATATGGCTTTTGTTCACTGCGGGTCTGAAGAGTGCACCAAATCCGAACTAGACTTGTTTCAAATAGCCCCTACGCAGACCAGCATTGAGAAAAGCATTTACATTGAGGTGCCACCTCTATCGGCCGTTACGGAGTCTGCCCCCATTGACTTTTTTATAGCAGGGAATGGCATAGATTATATGGATTTAAACAACACGCTGCTCTACCTGTGTTGCAAGATTGTAAAAGGAGACGGAACTGAACTTGCAGCAGACGCCAAAGTGGGCCTGGTGAATTACCCTGTGGCCTCTATTTTCAGTCAGTTGGATGTTACGCTGGGAGACCGCCTTGTAAGCCAAAGCAACAATTGTTACCCTTACAGGGCCTTTATAGAATCAGTGCTCAATTACAGAGATGACACCCTCGCCATGCAATTTTTTGCTGGTCTGTTTTACAAAGACACTGCTGGACAACATGAAAAAACAGAGTTGGATGGAAGGAATCTAGGGTTTGTGAGGCGTGCAAAGCTGACGGCCGAAAGCAGAACGGTAGAGCTGCTGGGCCATCTACACAGTGACCTGTTTTTTCAAGAAAAACTTTTATTAAACGGAGTGGATGTGAAAATTAAACTGACACGCAGTAAAGACGCTTTCTGTTTAATGGGCAGTGCGGCTGAAGGCTTTAAACTGCGCATTGTATCAGGGTCCCTTTTTGTGAAGAAAGTACGGGTGGCCCCGGGTGTCCGTCTGGGGCACGCGGAGGCCCTGCTTGCCTCTAATGCTAAATACCCCATGGACCGTGTGGGAATGAAAGTGTTTAGCATCCCTGCAGGCAGCAGGGTCAGTAACCAGGAGAACCTATTTTTGGGACAGTTACCCAAAATGCTTGTCCTAGGGTTTGTGGATAACGATGCCTTTAGCGGAAGTTACACTAAAAATCCCTTTCATTTTAAACATTACGATATTAATTTTGTGGCCTTGTATGTGGATGGTGAACAGGTACCGACCAAGCCTCTGCAACCGGACTTCGAGGCAGGACGCTGTGTGAGAGAATACATGAATCTGGTACAGACAGCTGGTAAACACATGAAAGATCGTTCTTTGTTAATTGACCGGGAGGAGTTTGCACAGGGTTACACCTTGTTTGCCTTTGACCTGTCTCCCGACCAGGAATGTGCAGATCATTATTCCCTAATTAAAACTGGGAACCTGAGAGCAGAAATACGTTTTGGAAAGGCTTTAACAGTCACCGTTAATATGATTGTGTATGGGGTTTTTGACAATGTCATAGAGATAAATCAGAGAAGAAACGTTCTGTTTGACTACATGTGAACATGGACACCGTGCAGCTCTCACGTGTCTTATCAACGGATCCTTACACGAAAAAGAATTTCTTAGATGTGTTCCCTTGTGATTGGCTCCCTGGAGGCAAGCTGTCTCAGAGACCCGTAGGTTTGGTGGTGAACACGCATCCACACAACCAACCGGGTGAACACTGGCTCGCCCTGTATCTGGTAGAGCATAACCGTGGAGAGTTTTTTGACTCATATGGGTACCCCCCGAACAGCGTGTTGTTTCCTAAAAGCATTATGAAATTTTTAAACAAAAATGCCACAGACATGGTGTTTCACAATAGACAATTACAAGACCCCTGCTCCGTTGCCTGTGGCTATCACTGCGTGTTTTTCTTACATTATCGTAGCAAGGGTTTATCTTTTGACCGGATTTTAAAATTGTATTCTAATGACTTAGTGCAAAATGACCGGATGGTAATGAATTTTGTAAAAAATAAATTTAAATTCTTGGGCATGCCTAGCCTTGCTCAAAACATGTTTCAACAAGCCCAGACGTGTGTATCTTGTAATGATTTTTATAGCCATGTTACCCAATAAGGCACCCCAGGTGAGGGGTTTAAAAGAAATTGATGTTTGGTGGTGGTTTTTTTGTTTTTGTTTTTTAAATGACCAATTGAGAAAAATTACACAGATTTTTTTTTTTAAAAAAAAGTATAGAAATGTTTTATTTAAAGCAAAACATTACAAGATTTAAAAATTTTAGAATGTGAAAAAAACATTACACACTGAGCCATTGGGCTCTTTTAGCCAATTTTTTTTTATATGGCAAAAAAGGGGTCACGGTTTCTTGATCCACCCCGGTGTCAGCGGTCGAGGCCTTGAGGCGTTCCAAAAGATCTCTGTTGGCCGCATTGCCCATCATGGAAGATGGTACGTTCAGTTCCGCCATGGCATTCATAAACACATCCCATCCTTTAGGTACACGTTTGCTAGGTACAGAGTGAGTTTGGGTAACGGCCCTGACTAAGTCAAGCATGTTAGAACCATTAACCACAGAGCCTTTGTACACAAAAGACCCTTTATCGTTCCACGAAGAGAGATTTTTAACCTGGCCCAGTTTATTTAGCAATACTATTGCATTTTTTTTATAACGCTTATTTACGTTATCCAACACCTCCTGAGCAACAGAGTCTGAGTTCTTTGGTGTTTCTGGGAGTTTGGCAGTTACACTTTGTTCCTGTTCCGGTAGAAACAGACTTATTTTCCCTTTATCTGCATCGCTTTGCTTCACATACGTTAGGTACCTTTGAAGCACGGCGCTGTAAAGTTTCGCCTTTTCATATTCAGCCAGGTCAGTTCTTTGAAGAACAGACTTCATTTCAGCGTCCAGTAAGCGAGTCGCTGTTGTTCTGATATTTTCCTCTGCCGGAGGGGGAGCCCTTAATTGCTCCAACTGGTGGCTGGGCACCAGGTGCATTTTTTCTGCATACTCCATTATCAATTAGTTAAAAGCCCCGTTATCAGAGGGATAGCAAAACTTAACAGAGGCCCGATAAACCCCCCAGACTGCTTTACCAGATGCTTTTTTCTTTTAAGTGAAATCCTTTTATTACACAAAGTTTTTATAAGCATGCGTTTCTTTTTCAACACACACACTTGATTCTGTGTCAAAGGTACGTTTCCTTTTAAGGTATTGAGCGCTATTTCTGAAATGGCCGCTACTAGATCGTCAGAGGCTGAACACAGTATAGCCCTCCTTTGCTGCGGGGACGATTTGCTAAGTAATTTTAAAAGGCCCAGGTTTCTCTTCACGCAGCTAGACATGTTTTCAGTCAGCAGCCCCAGCTGTTAAAAAGGGGCCTGCCGATAAGTCATCTCTTTTTATACCCAGCTGTTTTTTTTAAAGTATAAACCACCGGCCAGTCTGGAGGGAAAAGACCGTTTCGTAGTCTATAAGATTCTGGTGTGGAAGCATTTAAATCCACCACCAGGTAGCCATAAGGTCTTTTGGTAGCAGCTCAAAAGCTTCTAGAAAGAATTGAGCTTTGCCGGGGTACATTTGCCGAGCGAGCGTGGTGATTTGTAATTTATCCCTGGGGTTTTTGAACAGAACCATGTACTTTGTGTTTAGGTTAATCGTGCGACTCTTTTTTCCCTGACAAAATACGTTCTGAACTATATACATAATGCTCAGGTTTCTGTGATGCACGTGCTTGGTAAAAGCTTTTTCAATTTCATCGCTTTCACAAGCAGAGTTCATCAGATCATCTATGATAATCATATTTACTTTATTAGTAGGAAACAAACTGTCATCATCCAAAGCATCAGGCAACCCCTCCACAAAATTGATAAAGGGATATTTACAGAGCAGTTCTTTATACAGAGGTTGCCAACAACTGTAACACCACACAATATTCTCAGGCATAACAGATAGCGTTTGTTTGGCATTATCCAACACATTTTTTATAAAGTAACTTTTTCCGCAGTTGGTAGGCCCCGCTAGAATTGCAGAAAAGGGGTGTTTCCACCTCGTATCCATTTTTTTCAAAAGCCGTAGGGCAGGGTTGTAAAACCTTTTCCTAGAACCCTCTTGTTATAAACCATTTTTGTGTTTTTTTTAAGGGTTTTTGTCTCTATTTGCCACTGGTTTTTGTTTCTTACAATAGAGGGCTGCTGCACCTCTATCTTTTTTGAGGTGTTTTCGTTTTCTCGCAGACCCGTGCAGTAGTCCAGGACTAGATCTTTCAAACTGTGAAAAGGTCAACTTTGACATTATGTATACATAGGCCTACAGTGTACATGTATTCCGTATTTACGCAAAGTGCTTCTTTCGAGCCTTGTTCTCCGCAAATTGGTTAATCAATGCGTCATAGTCCAGAGATCTGGCAATCTTGTTTTCGACTGAGATAACTGCAAGCGCAGAAAGCCTGTCATCTGTCATGGTTGAGCGCAGGATATTCTTGATCAGTTTCATTCTGCTGAAGCTCCTTTCAGCACCGGCGACAGTAACTGGTGTGGTCAGAAGAATTCTGATGCAAATGCAAAGATTCGGATATATCTCCTGAAGGCTGTTCTTGTATATGTACGTTAAAAAATTGTTTGCCGTGACAAGTCCTCTCTCTTTCTCGATGACATAAATAAAATGATTCAATTCCATTATGAGTTCGTTGGCATCAATGTCTCCCATTTTTCTTTCAAAATTTTTGCTGTGATTCTCCAGTTCATTTTCTCTGTGACACTGCTTCAGGCTGTTAGCGTTGTACAGAAATCCAAACAACTTATACCACTCCACGAGTTCGTCAAATCACAACGAAACAGAAGATATGGCCTGATCAGTGAGAACAAGAAAGAACTGCGATTTGAATTTTTCTTCAGCAGAAAGATGACTCGAATCATCAGCACATTCGTAATCAAACATTCTCTTCTTATGTTGCACCCTGGTTTCTGGAAACACCTGCTCAATACCCATATGCTCTGCTATTTCACGTGCATTTGTGACCACAGAGTTATATCCTGTATTTCAATAGTCTTCCAAAAACTTCATTGTAGCACCGACTTCTGCCTGCAGTATGTCAATTGACACTTCTGGTGACTGAATTAATTTGCTGGTTTTATTGATGTGAAATAGTATATCGTACCACGTGTACACAGTCAGAACAAAAGGCCACGTAGTAACATGGTCTAAAAGCCCACCGGCTTCTGTTGCTGTATTGCCATCTTTCTTTTCGAGCGCATATTCTCGCAAAGATGACAAAGCATTGCACAATTCTTCAAGGTGATAACGCAATGGCTTCACAGCATCAATTCTCGACTCCCAACGAGTGTCCGATAACCCTTTAACAGATATTGGCATATGTTCTTGAAGTATATCCCAACGTGAAGGTGACGAAGAAAAGATAACGTATATTCTGTTAATCAGACCGAAAAAGTCAACGGCATATTTCGATGACTTTGCCGCGTCTGAGATCACAAGATTCCAAGTGTGAGCTCCACATGGCATATACAAGGCACGGTCATTTATTTCTAGCATGCGGGCTTGAACTCCTTTATTCTTTCCTCTCATATTTGTGCCGTTATCATAAGCTTGGCCTCTCATGTCAGCAATGTTTATTCCTAAGTTGTTTGCCTTTTCAAGAAACGCTTCCAATAAGCCCTCGCCAGTTGTATCATGAACATTAAGAAAACCAACAAACGCTTCACGAATATTGACACCATGTTCCGAAGAAGTGGGTATTCACCCACGAAAGCTCATGCTGCAAAACGTCTGTTAGTCTATAAGGTGCCAAAGGATTCTTTGTTGCTTTTACAGATCCAGACTAACACGGCTACCCCTCTGATAATTGACACCATCTTCACCGTTGCATTCAACAAAGCGTAACACCACAGACATCCGTTCTTCATGTGACACGTCGGGAGTACAGTGCAAAATAACTGAATAATATTTTGCTTTTTTAAGCTGCGCTATGTTGGCCTCTTGAATGTTACTGGCAACAAGTTGAATCAGCTCATTTTGGATCTGTGGACTGAGGTACTGAACACGTGTCTCTGCCTTCTTAATCCTCTGTAAAAGTTCGCTGAGGACAGTATCATACTATGCAAGCAATTCAAACAGCCCCAAAAAGTTGCCATTCGAAGGATCGCCGAGCTTTTCATTACTTCCTCGAAATGCCAAGTTTCTTTCGGACAAGAAAATAACGACATCAACCATGCGTTTGACAACATTTCTCCAGAAATCTCTTTCTTTCAGAAAAGCCTGCAATTCGAGTTGGTCAATAGATGTACGGTTTACTATGCCTGACCGAAGGTCAAACCATTTCACCATACAGTTTTGATGACCTTTGCCTGTTTCATGCTGCTGAAGTCTTTTTGACAGTGCTTTCCAAGCAGATGTTCCACGACGTAGCGGTATGTCGCCGGTGCCAAATAATTTACAACAAAAACAAAAAATGGCATCTTTCTGAATTGAGTACATTAACCATGAACGTCTTATTTTCTCGCCATTTGCCATGGTTCGATAGAAATGAGTACTTGTGAACCTCCGTCTTTCCTTGTTAAATGGAAATTCGTAACTTTCATTCTGCTGCGGTGGGCCACGTGCAACAATGTCACACACTTGCCTGTCCGATATTATAGACGGCCAATCTCCTGGATCATCAGTCAGTGGTTCAGATTCAGATACTTCTTTCCCGGCAGCAGCTGGAATATCTGTCACAGTTTGTTTGTTAGAACAACTGGCTTCACCTTCGACCTCACTTGAAGCACTTCTGGATACTTCTGGATACGATTCGTCGCTGCTAGCATTGTCCGTTTCATGTGCCTGTACCTGTACGTTGGATTGCAGCGCAAAATATGTTGACAACTTTGGAATTTTCGCAAGTTCCTTCTCGGCATCTTTTGCTGCCTTTCATTTACTAGCTCCGCTCTTATACGTTCTCTTAGACATCACAAAGCACGCTTCTGCGTTGGAAACGAATCGTTTCAAATGATAAAAAATTAAACAACTAAATTAATAACATTTATCCGCCGACTGCCATTATGAACGCAAATACACATTCTTTGAATGGGTCCAACTAAAATTCGAAACTGACCGACAGACAACTGATGTAGCCAATAGCATTATGATGTATCATAATGACTTCACGGTTTTGTCAGTAAAACCGACATGGATTGTGCAATAGCATCAATAAATGTCACTTACCTAGTTATACCTTACATTTTTTTTGCCACTTTTAGGGGCCCCCTTCCTTGCGGGGCCCCCTCCGGTCGGAGGGTACAGAGAACACTCGCTACACCTCTGGTCACCAGTACCCTGAAGGACCAAGGGAACTTATCCCATATTGGTTTGGTGGGGCTGGAGTGACCCAGAGTTCAGTTGGTGGCAGGGTTTTCTTTTCCACAGGACTCTATAGAATAATATTATCCAGAGAAAACTGTTGGCCCCGATCCTGCACCAGATTGTGCATCCCCTGGGGCTGCAGCTGCTGCAGGATGGGGTCTTGGTTTGGAAGAAATGAACTTGGAGGGAAGAACTCAGGAGATATGGATTCTATTCCCAGCTCCGGCTTGCTGGGTGATGTTGGGCAAGGCCCTTCCTTGCCCTGTGCCTCAGTTTCCCCATCTGTAAAATGGCAACAATGATACTGACTGACCTCCTTTGTAAAGTGCTTTGAAACCTGCTGGTGAAAAGTGCTATATAAGACCTAGGTGTTATTGTTATACAGCTCAAAACCATGAAGACAAGAAATAAGTTTAAAAACGACCTTTCTGGGGAGCTTCCCCTCTCAGAAAAGTGCCTTATCTCTTAGGCTCATTTCACAATTGCCTTCAGCTACTGTATGCTGTTTTCAGTTATTTTCTGTAAAAGTCCTGGAAGCAAATCTAGCCCCACATGTAGTTTGCTGGAAGTTAAGGTTGCTTTCAGACATCCTCGGAACCCAACGAGACCAGCAATAAGTGAACAAGGACATGAGCTTTGACACACACAGGCTCCATCTTCACTGCCAAAACAGTTGTTTCTACAGGGGTGATAGCTCTGTAATGGAGGATTGGCCATTGGAACAAACTCCCAGGGGGATTCTCCATTTCTTGATGTTTACAGATCCAGGCTGGAGGCCTTTCTGGGAGATGCTTTAGTCCAACACAAGCTACTGGGCTCAATGCAGGGGTAGCTGAGTGACATGTAAGGGCCTGTGAAGGTCAGACTGGGTGGTCTAATGGTCCCTTCTGGCCTTAAATTCTCTGAATCTCACTATACAGCCCTGGTGGAAATGAGGCACAGGTAGTTTTTATCTTCATGTAACTTGCTGAGGTCAGCACTAGACCCCCCCCCATACACACACTTAAGGTTGAGCTCACCTAGCTACATGTCTCCTCTAGGGTTGTACTTGGTCAGTGCTCTGCCCCTGTAAAAACACACGTGGTCTTGCAGTGAAGCCATAGCCCCTAGAGGTTGCTGTGTCAACTGCTGCCCCTGAAGCTCCAGAGCTGCTCCTTTGGCTCCCAAAGAGGCTCACACTTGTATGTGCTGAGGCCCAGGGTCACTCACTGCCAGTGACCAGCAGCACCATTATTAATATGGAGCTATGACTGCGTTCCAAGCTAGTTTTTTATTCTGTACCATAATTGGTGTCAGTTTGCTAGTAGAGATAAATTAGTGAAAGATTTACAGTGCGTTAACTTCCTGCCTGTTTAACTTTGAATTAGGTTTCAGAGCAACCTGGATTACTGTTTGTTACACACCCTAACTTCGCTTTCAGACAGACACACACACAACAGAGCAATCCCAGGCTGTGGGTGTCAGATGTTCACGTGGTGTAAAGTAGGGGGTTAGCTGGTTAGCGGGCCTTTTTCTGAAAATGTCGCTGTTCTGGATGGGGTCCCCCCGGGTGTGTGTTTGGGTCTGTGCAGTGACTCCGTGTGATGGGCCCAGGTTCATCCAATGCCAAGCCAATTCGTGCTGGTGGTGGGGGGAGGCTGGGCTTTTCCCTCCCATTCCCTGGCAGCTGCAGAGGCCCTGAGCATCAGGCTGGGATCCTTGCCCCCTCACCAGAGGAACAAGGGCCCCTGGATGGCACCAGGACAGCACTGGCTGCAGCCTCCAGAGTCACTATGGGCAGAGCCGGGGAATGGCCGGGGGCGGGGGGGACTACTGTGTCCAGTTCTGGGCCCCACACAACAAGAAGGATGTGGAAAAATTGGAAAGAGTACAGCACAGGGCAAGAAAAATTATAAGGGGGCTGGAGCACATAACTTATGAGGAGAGGCTGAGGGAACTGGGCTTGTTTAGTCTGGAGAAGAGAAGAATGAGGGGAGATTTGATAGCTGCTTTCAACTACCTGAAAGGGGGTTCCAAAGAGGGTGGATCTAGACTGTTGTCAGTGGTGGCAGATGACAGAACAAGGAGTAATGGTCTCAAGTTGCAGTGGGGGAGGTTTAGGCTGGATATTAGGAAAAACTTTTTCACTAGGAAGGTGGTGAAGCACTGGAATGGGTTACCTTGGGAGGTGGTGGAATCTTCTTCCTTAGAGGTTTTTAAGGTCAGGCTTGACAAAGCCCTGGCTGGGATGATTTAGTGGAGATTGGCCCTGCTTTGAGCAGGGGGTTGGACTAGATGATCTCCTGAGGTCCCTTCCAACCCTGATATTCTATGATCTCCACACAGGTCTTAAGTACAAGTGATCATGACTTGATCACATTTATCATGTGCAAGCAGAATAAAGTCCAGACCAGTGATATCTATACTTGGTGCTTTAAAAAGGCCAAGTTCACAATTATGAAAACAATTATGTGGCAAATCAGTTTGGAGGAATAATTTAATCAGAAAAATGTGAATGACAATGGGGAATCATTTAAGAACACTTTACTGGATTCCCCAAAGCCAGAATCCCACAATTAAGAAAGAAGGCTGTGCTGGTTAAAAACTGACCTGGTTTAGAGGGGAAGTGAAGGCAGCTATAACAAATAAAATAATAATATATAACTAGTGGAAGAAAGTGGAAGTTGGTAGTAATGAATATAATCAGAAATGAAGAATTGTCAAAAGTTCATAAGGGAAGCCAAAGGACACAAGGAGAAATCTATGGCCAGCAGAGTTAAGAACAATAAGGAGTTTTTAAAAATATATTAAGAACAAAAAGAATCCTGACAATGGTATTGGTCCATTAGTACATGGAAATAGTAGAATCATCAATCATAATACAGAAAAGGCAGAAAACATAATCCCAACTATATATATATAAAATGATGGAGTCTAAATTAGCTGTTACCACTCAAGAAAGAGATCTTGGAGTCATTGTGGATAGTTCTCTGAAAATATCCACCCAATATGCAGAAGGAGTCAAAAAAGAACATAACATAAGAACGGCTGTACCGGGTCAGATCAAAGGTCCATCTAGCCCAGTATCTGTCTACCGACAGTGGCCAATGCCAGCTGCCATCCATCTCCATCCTCTGACAAACAGAGGCTAGGGACACCATTCCTTACCCATCCTGGCTAATAGCCATTTATGGACTTAATCACCATGAATTTATCCAGTTCTCTTTTAAACTCTGTTATAGTCCTAGCCTTCACAACCTCCTCAGGTAAGGAGTTCCACAAGTTGACTGTGTGCTGCATGAAGAAGAACTTCCTTTTATTTGTTTTAAACCTGCTGCCTATTAATTTCATTTGATGACCCCTAGTTCTTGTATTATGGGAATAAGCAAATAACTTTTCCTTATCTACTTTCTCCACATCACTCATGATTTTATATACCTCTATCATATCCCCCTTTAGTCTCCTCTTTTCCAAGCTGAAGAGTCCTAGCCTCTTTAATCTTTCCTCATCTGGGACTCTCTCCAAACCCCTAATTATTTTAGTTGCCCTTCTCTGAACCTTTTCTAGTGCCAGTATATCTTTTTTGAGGTGAGGAGACCACATCTGTACACAGTATTTGAGATGTGGGCGTACCATGGATTTATATAAGGGCAATAATATATTCTCAGTCTTATTCTCTATCCCCTTTTTAATGATTCCTAACATCCTGTTTGCTTTTTTGACTGCCTCTGCACACTGCGTGGACATCTTCAGAGAGCTGTCCACAATGACTCCAAGATCTTTTTCCTGACTCGTTGTAGCTAAATTAGCCCCCATCATATTGTATCTATAGCTGGGGTTATCTTTTCCAATGTGCATTACTTTACATTTATCCACATTACATTTCATTTGCCATTTTGTTGCCCAATCACGTAGTTTTGTGAGATCTTTTTGAAGTTCTTCACAGTCTGCTTTGGTCTTAGCTATCTTGAGCAGTTTAGTATAATCTGCAAACTTTGCCACCTCACTGTTTACCCCTTTTCTCCAGATCATTTATGAATAAGTTGAATAGAATTGATCCTAGGACTGACCCTTGGGGAACACCACTAGTTACCCCTCTCCATTCTGAGAATTTACCATTAATTCCTACCCTTTGTTCCCTATCTTTTAACCAGTTCTCAATCCATGAAAGGACCTTCCCTTTTACCCTATGACAGCTTAATTTACGTAACAGCCTTTGGTGAGGGACCTTGTCAAAGGCTTTCTGGAAATCTAAGTATACTATGTCCACTGGATCCCCATTGTCTACATGTTTGTTGACCCCTTCAAAGAACTCTAATAGATTAGTAAGACACGATTTCCCTTTACAGAAACCAGGTTGACTATTGCTTAACAGTTTGTTTTTCTATGTGTCTGACAATTTTATTCTTAACTATTGTTTCGACTAATTTGCCTGGTACCGATGTTAGACTTACTGGTCTGTAATTGCCGGGATCACCTCTAGAGCCCTTTTTAAATATTGGCATTACATTAGCTAACTTCCAGTCATTGGGTACCGAAGCCGATTTAAAGGACCGGTTACAAATCTTAGATAATAGTTCCACAACTTCACATTTGAGTTCTTTCAGAACTCTTGGGTGAATGCCATCTGGTCCCAGTGACTTGTTAATGTTGAGTTTATCAATTAATTCCAAAACCTCCTCTAGTGACACTTTAATCTGTGACAGTTCCTCAGATTTGTCACCTACAAAAGCCAGCTCAGGTTTGGGAATCTCCCTAACATCCTCAGCCGTGAAGACTGAAGCAAAGAATCCATTTAGCTTCTCCGCAATGACTATATCATCTTTAAGCGCTCCTTTTGTATCTCGATCATCCAGGGGCCCCACTGGTTGTTTAGCAGGCTTCCTGCTTCTGATGTACTTAAAAAACATTTTGTTATTACCTTTGGAGTTTTTGGCTAGCAGTTCTTCAAACTCCTCTTTGGCTTTTCTTATTATACTCTTGCACTTAATTTGGCGTGTTTATGCTCCTTTCTATTTGCCTCACTAGGATTTGACTTCCCCTTTTTAAAGGAAGTCTTTTTATCTCTCACGGCTTCTTTTACTTGGTTGGTAAGCCACGGTGGCTCTTTTTTAGTTCTTTTCCTGTGTTTCTTAATTTGGGGTATACATTGAAGTTGGGCCTCTTTTATGGTGTCTTTAAAAAGCGCCCATGCAGCTTGCAGGGATTTCACTTTAGTCACTGTACCTTTTAACTTCTGTTTAACTAACCCCCTCATTTTTGCATAGTTCCTCCTTTTGAAATTAAATGTCACAGTGTTGGGCCGTTGAAATGTTCTTCCCACCACAGGGATGTTGAATGTTATTGTATTATGGTCACTATTTCCAAGCGGTCCTGCTATAGTTACCTCTTGGAGCAGCTCCTGCGCTCCACTCAGGACTAAATCTAGAGTTGCCTCTCCTCTTGTGGGTTCCTGTACCAGCTGCTCCATGAAGCAGTCATTTAAAGTATCGAGAAATTTTATCTCTGCATTTCATCCTGAAGTGAAATGTTCCCAGTCAATATGGGGATAATTGAAATTCCCCACTATTATTGGGTTCTTAATTTTGATAGCTTCTCTAATTTCCCTTAGCATTTCATCATCACTATTACTGTCCTGGTCAGGTGGTCGATAATAGATCCCTCATGTTATATTTTTATTAGAGCATGAAATTTCTATCCATAGAGATTCTATGGAACATGTGGATTTGCTTAAGATTTTTACTTCACTTGAATCTACATTTTCTTTCACATATAGTGCCACTCCCCCGACGCACAACCTGTTCTGTCCTTCTGATATATTTTGTACCCTGGAATGATTGTGTCCCATTGATTGCTCTCAGTCCACCAGGTTTCTGTGATGCCTATTATATCATAGAAGATTAGGGTTGGATGGGACCTCAGAAGGTCATCTAGTCCGACCCCCTGCTCAAAGCAGGACCAATCTCCAGAAAGATTTTTACCTCAGTTCCCTAAATGGCCCCCTCAAGGATTGAGCTCACAACCCTGGGTTTAGCAGGCCAACGCTCAAACCACTGAGCTATTCCTCCCTCCCAATATCAATATCCTCCTTTATCACAAGGCACTCTAAGCAAACAGAATGTTGGAACAGGGCTGCCCAGAGGATTCAGGGGGCCTGTTGCAAAGCAATTTCAGGGGCCTCTTCCATTAAAAAAAAGTTGCAATACTATAGAATACTATATTCTCGTGGGGGCCCCTGCAGGACCCGGGGCCTGGGGCAAATTGCCCCACTTGCCCCCCCCCCACCGTGGGTGGCCCTGGTTGGGAATCATTAGGAAAGGGATTGATAATAAGACAGAAAATATCACATTGCCTCTATATAAAATCATGGTATACCCACATCTTGAACACTGCATGCAGATGTGGTCTGCCCATCTCAAAAAAGATATACTGGAGTTGGAAAAGGTTCATAAAAGGGCAACAAAAATGATTAGGGGTATGGAACTGCTGTCGTATGAGGAGAGCTTAATAAGAATGGAATTATTCAGCTTGGAAAAGAGACGATTAAGGGGGATATGACTGAGGTCTATAAAATCATGACTGGCTTGGAGAAAGTAAATAAGGAAGTGTTATTTACTCCTTCTCATAACACAAGAACTAGGGGTCACCAAATGAAATTAATAGGCAGCAGGTTTAAAACAAACAAAAGGAAGTATTTTTTCACACAATGCACAGTCCGTGGAACTCTTTGCCAGAGGATATTGTGAAGGCCAAGACTATAACAGTGTTCAAAGAAGAAGTAAATAAATTCATGGGGGATAGGTCCATCAATGGCTATTAGACAGAATGGGAAGGGGTGGTATCCCTAGCCTTTGTTTGCCAGAAGCTGGAAATGGGCGACAGGGGATGGATCACTTGATGGTTACCTGTTTTGTTCATTCCCTCTGGGGCACCTGGCATTGGCCACTGTCAGACAGGATACTGTGCTAGATGGACTTTGGTCTGACCCAGTATGGCCATTCTTACGTTCTTATGTCTGTCTGGCCTCCTTTGTTGGACTCCAAGATGTGTGTCCCGATTGCTTCCTGCAGCCCACCCTTTACATCCACCTCTTACCTCTCCGGTCCTTTGTTCTTGAGCTGGGGAGAAACTGTTCAGCCTCCCTAAGAAGAGGCAGGGAAGCCCATTGTGGCATTATGCCCCATATTCTTCATAGTATGATTACTATGATATGAGTATGGCATAATTATGATGTATTTTGTGGAAGATAAGGCACGTGAGAGATCACTGGAAAGGTTATGATTTACTGACTATGATTATCGTACTTGTATGCATGTATCTTTTTTTTATCTGAAGTTAGTGTGAAAGTTACTGGTGGCCCCCCTTAATGACTAGCAGGCAGCCAGTAGAGGGAAGCAGAAGCCTCACATACACAGTAACCTGAACTTTTGAACTATCTTTCATCCTCTGCCTTGAAGCAGAAGCAACTAGCTCCAAACTGGTTTTCACTGACCAGATAACGGTTTCACGGGGTCTGGCAACCACCAATGAAGTGTTAACACGGCATGGTCTTTGTCTGAAAGTGTATAAAAAGTTTGCGAAATTTGTATGCAGCAGAGTTCTTTGTACCTGAGTACAGAACTCTCCTTTTTTCTGCAGAATAAAGCAATCTTTCCTTATCCCTGTCAGGCTGTTATTGGCTCTCTGCTAGACGGACCCGATATTTCGGTAACAGTTTCTGGCACCCCAGATGGGATTCTCCTAGCTCGGACATCGGACTCCGGACGGCTGCGGCGAACAAGGAGCGGCGCCATCGGGGTGTTTAGCCCCTCTTCCTCGCTTCACCGTGGCCCCTGGGGTTCATGCTCCGATAAGGTGAGCCCTAATAGGATAAGAAAACGCTATCTGGTTCTGGTTCTGGTTGGTTAACCGAATAACATTTTTCTACTTTACACATTTGGGCCTTAGGTGTGTGGGCGGAACTGAGCCTCTCGTTCGTAATTCCTCAGGGTGGAAGCCATTGCGTGCGATGAAGCACTGAGGTTGAATTGAGATCCTTCTGTCCCGTCCCCTGTAGCGGTCAGGTCAGTGAAATAGAAGTAAAAAATCCTGGTTTAAGCTGCTCTCTGTTTAATTCTCTGTGTGAGTGTCAAAAAACAGATGGGTGGGTCTCAAAGAATACCCTCTAAGGATAGCCCTTTAAATTATATGTTAAGTAAATGGCCTTTACCCGGTGTTCAAAAAGGGATGTCAAGGAAGCGCTTTTTGCAGCTTTGTACCCAGGAATGGCCAGCTTCGGGAACCGCATGGCCCGAGTGTGGCTCCTTTAATATTCCAACTCATTTAACCCCTTTGCGCCTAATATTAGAAAACCAGGCGCCGGGGCAAATGGACTATTAGTATTTGTATTAGTATTAGTATTAGCTCAGGAACCAACCCATGCAACAAACCTCGATGCCAACTCTGCCCACATATCTACACCAGTAACACCATCACAGGACCTAACCAGATCAGCCACACCATCACCGGTTCATTCACCTGCACGTCCACCAATGTAATATATGCCATCATATGCCAGCAATGCCCCTCTGCTATGTACATCGGCCAAACTGGACAGTCTCTAAGGAAAAGGATAAATGGACACAAATCAGACATTAGGAATGGCAATATACAAAAACCTGTAGGAGAACACTTCAACCTCCCTGGCCACACAATAGCAGATCTTAAGGTGGCCATCCTGCAGCAAAAAAACTTCAGGACCAGACTTCAAAGAGAAACTGCTGAGCTCCAGTTCATCTGCAAATTTGACACCATCAGCTCAGGATTAAACAAAGACTGTGAATGGCTTGCCAATTACAGAACCAGTTTCTCCTCCCTTGGTTTTCACACCTCAACTGCTAGAACAGGGCCTCATCCTCCCTGATTGAACTAACCTCGTTATCTCTAGCTTGCTTCTTGCTTGCATATATAAACCTGCCCCTGGAAATTTCCACCACTTGCATCTGAAGAAGTGGGTATTCACCCACGAAAGCTCATGCTGCAGAACGTCTGTTAGTCTATAAGGTGCCACAGGATTCTTTGTTGCTAGTATTTGTGGGACGATGAAGCTCATTGTCGCCTAAAAAAGGTACAGATTCAGGCCCCTCTATTCTCGAAAGCCTCTGCCCCTCATGAAGCCGATTGTTGGGAAGATATCCCCCAATGTATTGTCCTAATCCGCAGCCACCCCCAGGGGTTGCACCACCGACTGTGGCAGACCTGGCACCCTCCTCTACAGGGCCTAAAACAGCAGCTGCACCGAGACAGGACCCGCCACCGAAATCTGAGGAAGCCACAATTCAAATCAGTGAATCAGCTGGTAAAGCAACCAGCAGTGGGTACGTTTCTCCCCTATCCACCGTCCTGAGCCCATCCTGTACAAGACAGGGAGCAGTCTATGAAAAAGGTGTAGTTAATATCCAGGCACCCCTCCGAACCATCCCAGTTCCCATAACGGATGGGAGTGTCTTAGACTGTTATGTTCATATCCCTTTTAGCACTGCAGATCTTATGAACTGGCAAACCACTACGCCTCGCCTCAGAGATGACCCGGGCGTCGTTTATAGGCGATTCCGTGCTATTTTCCAGTCTCATAATCCTAATTAGCAAGATGTTGGCCAGCTTCTAGAATACTTATTGCGTACAGAGGAGAAGAAGAGGGTCCTAAGTGGGGCCCAGGAGGCTGCAGAAGCCGCCAGCGATGGCCGCGACTTTATAACTCTCGTCAATCCGGCCCGATGGAACCCGAATGACTCGGCTCAACAGGCAAACCTAAAAAAAGTTCCTAAACTATATTCTGGCAGAAATAAAACAAGCAGAAAAAAGAACTCTAAATTAGTCAAAAGTCCATAATACTGTACAAAAAAAAAAAAAAACACCCACCCTTCTGATTTCTATGAGAAACTTTGTAAAGCATTTTGTACCTTTACTAATATAGACCCCAAGGCCTTGGACACACAGTCCACGGTCAGGCTTATTTTTATTTCTCAGTCAGCCCCGGACATCAAGAAGCAGTTGCAGCAGCTCGAAGGCGCTAAAAAAAAATCCCTAAAAAAACTAGTAAGCGTGGCCACCCGTGTGTATCACACAATAAATAAAGTTCAAGAAACCAAGCAGGTGAGGATGCTAGCAGCCCTGGTAAGCGCTGGCAGTAAAAAACAAGGAGGGAGGTGGGAGAACCCCAAGTGGCAACCAGAAACGGATCATGGGGGGGCCCCAAGTCGTGCTAATAACATATGTAATTACTGTAAACAGCTTGGTCACTGGAAAAGGGAGTGCCCAAGCCGACGTACCGGACGACAACCCCGACCTCAACACCAGATGGCTGTGAAAAGAACTGACGCTGTTAATAGTGAGGAATGACGGCAACCAGGGGGTCCACTTGTTACCTATTCAAATGACTTTACCACTTATGTTTGTTCCTCCACAGACCCCCAGGTCCGTTTAACTTTGAGAAGAACCGCTTATTCTTGTCTTCTGAACTCAGGCGCTGCCCTTTCTACTGTTACTGCCAAGCCAAAAAAGAAAAACCTCACAGATAAGAGCATTCCAGTAATGGGTATAAGCAGAAAGCCATTTAACTGCCCTGTATTACAAGAGGCTGCTGTAGAAATCTCTGGTGTTTCTGCCTCCCATGCTTTCCTATTAGCTCCTGACTCGCCAGTTAACCTCTTGGGTAGAGATCTGTTGTGTAAACTGCGTGCTCAGATTTTCTTTTCAGATGATAAAATCATCCTTTGTCTGCCTCAAAACCAACTCCTCCAGCTATGTGCTATTTTAACCCAGGCTTCAAAAGACTCGATCCTGCCTGTGGGCCCAATCCTACCCGAGCAACTCAAACAGGAGGTAAAAACCTCCCTATGGGGCACTTCAAAGACAGACTTGGGAACCCTCCAGGCAGAGCCGGTGAAAATAACCCTGAAGCCAAGCATTGACATTCCTTGAATTCGCCAGTACCCCATCCCACGAGAAGCCTTGCTCGGCCTCCGGAATCTTATCAACACATTCCTGCGGTTGGAAGTGTTAATTCGCACTAAGTCTCCTTTCAACACCCCCATTCTGCCTGTTAAAAAACTCAACCTGAATAAAAAAAAAAACCCGGTATACCAATTTGTCCAGGACTTGCGTGCAGTAAATAAAGTCGTCCAGGCTAGACACAATGTGGTACCTAACCCCCACACTATCCTGACTGCCATTCCAGCAGGTACCGCCTGTTATTCAGTAATAAACTTGTGTAATGCCTTTTTCAGTATTCCTCTAAATCAAAACAGCTGGAATATCTTTGCCTTCACATGAACGAATCCAAAAACCGAGAAAGCAAAGCAACTGACCTGGACCCGGCTACCACAAAAATATGTTGAGTCTCCAACTATTTTCTCCTCCATCCTGGCACACGATTTAGCTAATATTAACCTACCGGGTGACTCTACGTATCTCTTGTATGTAAATAATGTCCTGGTTTGTTCCCCGGATCAGGTGACATGTAAAACAGACACTATTTACTTGCTAAATTGCCTGGCAAAAAAACCCCATAAAGTATCCCCTTCTAAGCTTCAGTTTGCCAAAGACAAGGTAACCTATCTTAGTCATGTGCTCACCCCGGGGCATCGAGCGTTATCCAGTACCAGTATTAAGTCAGTCCTTAACATTCCCCGACCAGAGACAAAGCGTGAAATGCGGAGATTTCTAGGCCTTGCAGAATTTTGCCGTTCCTGGATTCCAGGCTTTGGGGAAATAGCTAAACCCCTCTTTGAATTAATCACTCATAATGCCAAGAAGCCCCTCCATTAAAATTCTGGAGCTGTGAAGGCCTTCCAAAGAATCAAAACAGCTTTGGCCTCAGCCCCAGCCCTTGGACTCCCCAATTATCGAAAGCCTTTTGTTCTCTATATACATAAGTGTCTAGGGGTGGCCTCCGGTGTATTCACACAGGCTTTTAGGCCTAAGAAACAACCTGTGGCTTATTATTCCCCAAAATTGGATGCTGTGGCACAAAGCTTTCCTAGTTGCCTCCGAGCAGTTGTTACAGCTGGTCTCCTGGTACCCCAAGCAGAAAAAATTACCTTGGACCATCCAATGACCCTACGGACCCCACATGCAGCCCAACAACTGTTAGTCCAAAAAAGCACTCAACATTTAACCTCTCAAAAACTAACTCATTTAAAAGTTTCTTTGTTATCTAGAACCAACCTAAAAATTAAACAATGCCATACCTTGAACCCTGCTACCCTTTTACCTTTCCCGGACAGCGAGCATGAGCCCTCACATGACTGCCTTCAAGTAGTGCAGCATCAAAAAAAACCTTGATCAAATCTTTCAGATGTGCCCATCCCAAATGCTGAACTGGAGCTGTACACAGATGGCTCTGCACAGGTTGTGGAAGGCCAGCAAATATCTAAATTTCGCAGTAACTACTCAATTTGAGGTATTAAAGTCTGCCCCCCTGGGACCCTCCACTTCATCCCAGGCAGCAGAATTAATAGCCCTCACCCAAGCATGTGAGCTGGCAGCAGGTCAGTCTGTGAACATATATATACCAACTTGAAATATGCCTTTGGTATTTGCCATGCCACTGGCCAATTGTAGGCACAACGTGGGTTTATTACTTCTAGTGGCACTAACGTAGCACATGGGCCCTTGATCCTAAAATTATTAAAAGCCATTCATTTGCCATCTAAAGTTGCCATCATCCATGTCCGGGCCCATCAAAAAAAAAAATCCCACCGTCCGTGGCAACCAGCTGGCTGATACAGCCTCAAAGGCAGCTTCCCTACAGCCTTATGTTGCTCACCAGATGGCACTCACATCCTCTCTCCCACCAACTCCAGTCCTGGCCCCTTTTACCCCTTAGCCTTTAGAAGTTAAGCATTAGAAGAGCATCGGGGCCACCAAAACGCCAAGAGGGGAGTAGCAATTACCAAATAAAAAAAGGGCTTTGCCCCGAGCTGCTTTGCGGCCTGCCCTACTTAAACTGCATCAGGAAACACATGGTAAGGCAGAAACTATGGCGGCTACTGTAAATAAACTCTGGTATGCCCCTAAAGTATTCCAAGAAGCTAAACAAGTCCTTGCTACCTGTAACATTTGTACAAAATTCAATCCAAGGGGGGAACCTAAAGGCCCCCCCAGAGCCAGGTTATGGGCATACACACCCTTTGAACAACTCCAAATTAACTACTCAGAGATGCCTAAGTGCCAAAGCTACAAGTACCTGCTTGTAATCGTGTGCCAACTGACTGGTTGGATTAAAGCATTCCCAACCAGACGAGCAACCGCCTTGGAAGTGGGAAAGACTCTATTAAACCACGTAATTCCTAGGTTTAGCCCTGCTAAGTCTATTGACTCCAACCAAAAAACTCATTTCACTGCCCAGGTTATTCAATACATCGCAAAGGCTCTGGGTATGACCTGGCTTCTACACACCCCTTGAAGACCGCCATCTTCTGGGCAAATAGAAAAAATAAATCAGACTTTAAAACTTAAACTCTCTAAACTGTGCGCTCAGACTAAGTTAAAATAGCTTCAGGCCCTACCTCTGGCCCTTTTGGCAGTTCGAACTGCCCCTGAGGCCGGCTCTGTCTCTCACCCTTTAAACTTTTATTTGGCAGGCCATACACCGGATTTGCTAATCCAGGACCTGTGACTAATTTAACCACTTGGGGTGACAAAAAGCTAACCAAATATGTTGTTTCCCTCCAAACCACTCTCATGTCTCTCCACAGGTACGCAGCTCAATTTCAGTCCCTACCCGCTAATATCCCTGCCCATCGGATCACTCCAAAAAACTAAGTCTATGTAAAAAAGTAAAAACACGAGCCTCTCCAACCCCAGTGGGCAGGCCCTTTTCAAGTCCTTCTGACCTCCCACACTACAATTCAAGTGAGAGAGCGAGACACTTAAATTCACCACACCCAAGTCAAACTAGCCCCTGGGCCGGGGCCAAAAGCAAACAACCTCAGACCTCGAGGGAGCACCGCCAGCTCTTCCCACCGCAAACCAAAAAAGCCAAAAGCAAACAGTACCTAAAAAACTGAACCTCTCAAAAAATTAAAACTCCTGTTCTGGCAAAATAAATCCTAAAACTTTATAAATATAATTTTCTAGAAAGTAGTACACTAGCTACTTCCTTTAAGTTTACCCTTTGTACATGCTAACCCCCACCCAGCAGTCGAGTCCTTGCAGCAACTGGCCACATTGAAACACCTGTCTGATTGCTGGCTGTGCCATCAAACCTGTTCTGAAAAAAGCATAGAGTTATAAGCGATACCTGCAAATCTCTCTTTACTTAGTTTTTTGCACTACTTGTAAGGAGAGTACTTCAACTCTCCTTACAAGTAGTGCAAAAAACTAAGTAAAAATAAATTTAAAAATATCAATATAATAAATATAAAAAAGTATCTAAAGTTTAGCATTATTTCTAAGCAGCTAAAAGGGTCCCTCTTTTTAATATCCTTAGGGTTAAGTATAACCTGCCCCTTTGCTAAAAAAAATGCTAAAAAAAATAAAAAAGGAAATGGGCTACCTTCCCCTTAAAGCCTGTAATCAGATCCTTCGGTTTGATGTCAAAACTGAAGCCCTTTATCCTTCAGTTACTCCTGAACAGGCCCCCAAACCCCCTTGTCTCCTACACAAAGCCTTTACTGTAAAGTCAACAAGCATTCTTTACCAAAGAATCCTGTGGCACCTTATAGACTAACAGACGTTTTGCAGCATGAGCTTTCGTGGGTGAATGCCCACTTCGTCGGTTGCATCCGACGAAGTGGGCATTCACCCACGAAAGCTCATGCTGCAAAACGTCTGTTAGTCTATAAGGTGCCACAGGATTCTTTGCTGCTTTTACAGAACCAGACTAACACGGCTACCTCTCTGATTCTTTACCAAAGTCACCTGGTACTAGACTTCATGATAATAATGGTGATTTTCCACTGACCGGGGATGGGACTCAAACTGGGAGACAAAAGATTCCCGCCATATGCAAAAACTATTTAAGGCAGGGGAGTGACATCATTGTCATTCATTCTTCGCTGACTCCCCGCCCAAGAAAGAAGACTGCTGGAAACACCTGAGAAACAAAAGGACTGAAGTAGGGGGAAGGGCTGAACCCAGGCTAGAGGGTTGCCTTGCCTGTGACTGAAATATCTGGAATTTTAAGCTGCAAGCAAGTTCAGTTCAAGACTCTCTGCAAACTGCCTTTAGGGTGAGAATTTGCTGCTCACATCCAATTGCCTTAGACAAATTCACACTGGAAATACAGCATATATTTTTAATGGTGAGAATAATTAACCACTGGAACATTTTCCCAAGGGTGGTGGTAGATTCTCCGGCACTGACAACTTTAAAATCAGGATTGGATGTATCTCTAAAAGATCTGCTCTAGGAAATGTTTGGAGGAAGTTCCCTGGCCTCTGCTACACAGGAGGTGAGACTAGATGATCACATTGGTCACTTCTGGCTTTAGAATCTATGAGGTAAGAGACCACCCTGCTACAGGACACTCCCAGCATGGCTGTGTAAAGGCTGGGGTGGGGAGGGGCACAGAGCATCCTGGAAATCCACAATGCTGGCATTGTTTAACTGTAACTTATATTCATCGCCAGTTACTTCCCCTTTTCCCCACCCCTTATATACTGATTTTTGTGTGTTTTATCACTGAATCCACATCTCCTTTGGCCCAGGCTGGGTTTTGGCCCAAACTCATTTTTTCTGAGTCTGCAGAATTGTAGCTTTTTGGTTATCAAGTAAGTTCTCCCCAAATGATTCCCAGTTTTCGTTACCATTTCCCACTATATATTCATGGTCCCACTCACTTATGCCAGCCGCTGCTTTAAGCTTTGGGAAATTGGCCCTTTAGAATTCCAAGTACACATGGCCCTAGTTGGTGCTGTATTCTGTTTGCACAAAGTAAATGCAACCGGACCATGATCACTGGTACCTTGGCAACTGCCAATGTTCAGCTCAGTGATTAACCATTCTTTATCCCTCAGAACGAGGTTCAATACTGAGTTCCTTTGTGTTGGGTGCCTGAGTTCCTTTGTGTTTGTTACCCGCCAAAGGAAATGTGCACCAAATGTTTCCCAGGTTAAAGTTACCCATGATAACACAGTGTTTCTTCCTACACGTTATAGACAGATGCTTAAGAAGCAGTTTGTTCTGTTCCCTAGTGGGATTAGGTGGTCTGTAACAGACGCCCACCAGTACCACCCTCCCTCAGGTTGCAAGAGCTCCTGGAATGCCCCTTCCCAAGAGTTCAGAGCACAGGTCTGCTCCCTTCCACTGCCTGCCCCCTTCTGAGATGTTCTGCTTCCCCTTTTAAGCCCTGTCTCCAACCTGTGCAGGAGTGTTCCAGGATCTGTGGAAACATGTCTGAGGTGGCATCTTTGTGGATCACTGCAGAAGGGGTCTCTCCTGCTGACCTCAGAATCTAGTTTATTCTGGTGGTGGTATCCTTCATCTTCGCTCACAGAAGGCAGCAAGCTGTCCTGCCATGCTTCTTCCCATTGCAGAATGTCCTGTCCATTCTTCTTAGCAGGGGCGGCTCTACAAATTTGGCCGCCCCAAGAAATCATGCCCGGGAGGCGCCCCCGAGCCGCGGGAGCAGCGGACCAGCCGCGGGCATGACTGCGGAGGGTCCGCTGGTCGCGCGGCTCAGCTGGACCTCCCGCAGCTGCGGACGGTTCGCTGGTCCGGCGGCTCCGGTTGAGCTGCCGCCGTCATGCCTGCGGGAGGTCCCGCCGAGCCGCGGGACCAGCGAACCGTCCGCAGTCATGCCTGCGGCAGGTCCGGTCGTCCCGGGGCTCCGGTGGACCTCCCGCAGGCATGACTGCGGCAGGTCCACCGGCCCAGCCTGCCGCCCCCCTGGGAAAGGGCCGCCCCAGGCGGGTGCTTGCCCCGCTGGGCTCTAGAGCCGCCCCTGCTTCTTAGCATAGAGTCCCCAACAAGGACTGTCTGTCTTCTTTGGCCAGTTGTGAATGTTCTCTCGGGCTTGTCTGGGTCTGTCTAGTCTGAGCTGGCAGCAGTTCTCAGTTCTTTCCTCTGATGTCTGTAGATCCTTCCCTCTGGTTGGTTCTTGGAGGTTGCTCTCTTCAGATGTCTTACTCAGCACCCGGCAGCAATTTGATACTTCCGGCTGTGAGCAGATCCTTTGGGTTCTCCTACCTCTGGTCTGGAGATGACAAATTTCCAGTCATCTTTTCTGTTTTCTTGTCTCCCTTGGTCACTGGACTCCACAGCCTCCCAGTGTGGTATCTGCCGTGGTGCAGGCTGGATCTGAATATCCAGGAAATTCGCCATACCCCTGCTGTTTTGCAAAGTGGTCAGCTGTTCCTCTGGACCACAAACCTTCTCCTCCATCAAGCTACCAGCCTCACACCTCATGCAGATGGAGTCTCCTCTCTCTTCAGGCAGGAAGCAAGTGTGGCACATCCGGTGCAGGTCATAATAGCTGTCCACTCTTGTAATGTACCGATAGAGCAAAGCCTTCAAAATATCTCTTACAAACTCCCATGGAAACTAGGCCCTTAGCTGCTCGCTGTTATCCTGTCTTTATGGAGGAGATTGCTGATGCTACAGGGCTCTTTAATCTAACAAACATGCTGAATGGAGACAAAAATCAGACTAGACATTTTTATCAGTGAGGAACCATCAGAACAACTGATCTAGGGACATAGTGGGGTCTCCATCACCTGGAGTCTTTAAATCTGACCTTAACATCTATTAATTAAATATAGATCTGATTTAATTAGTTTGCAAAGTGCTTGAATTTCTCAGGGAGAGAAAAAAAGCCAGTGATGGCTTATAGGTGTTTATATCCCAAGGATGGCGTATGAAATGGGGGAAAGGTGGCATGCCCCAAGGTAAGTATATGCTGCCTTATCACTAGACAGGGTCATGAAACATGTGAGGTTAATAGAACAGTATTTATAATCCTTTCATAAACATTGTATCCTTGATAATGAAAAAACAAGGTAATGTTTGTTGGGTGTGGTAGGGATAATGTGGAGTCTGTGTACTTCGATGTAAACTTTGCCAACCTTTTACCTCAATAGAACAAACATTTAAACATAGAGTCATGTGACTGAAAGGAAACCTGATTCACTCTTCTAGCTCACATCTACATTGCATAGGAGAGGCCAGGATTCAGTCACCAGTACCCTGAAGGACCAAGGGAACTTATCCCATATTGGTTTGGTGGGGCTGCAGCGACCCAGAGTTCAGATGGGGGCAGGGTTTTCTTTTCCACAGGACTCTATAGAATAACATTATCCAGAGAAAAACTGTCGGCCCTGATCCTGCACCAGATTGTGCATCCCCTGGGGCTGCAGCTGCTGCAGGATGGGATCTTGGTTTGGAGGAAATGAACTTGGAGGGAAGAACTCAGGAGATATGGATTCTATTCCCAGCTCCCGTCCTTGCCCTGTGCCTCGGTTTTCCCATCTGTAAAATGGCAACAATGGAGTAGACTGACCTCCTTTGTAAAGCGCTTTGAGACCTGCTGGTGAAAAGTGCTATATAAGAGCTAGGTGTTGTTGTTATACGGCTCAAAACCATGAAGACAAGAAATGAGTTTAAAAACAACCTTTTTGGGGAGTTTCCCCTCTCAGAAAAGTGCCTCATTTCACAATTGCCTTCAGCTACTGTGTGCTGTTTTCAGTTATTTTCTGTAAAAGTCCTGGAAGCAAATCTAGCCCCACATGTAGCTTGCTGGAAGTTAAGGTTGCTTTCAGACATCCTCGGAACCCAACGAGACCAGCAATAAGTGAACAAGGACATGAGCTTTGACACACACAGGCTCCATCGTCACTGCCAAAACAGTTGTTTCTACAGGGGTGATAGCTCTGTAATGGAGGATTGGCCATTGGAACAAACTCCCAGGGGGATTCTCCATTTCTTGATGTTTACAGATCCAGGCTGGAGGCCTTTCTGGGAGATGCTTTAGTCCAACACAAGCTACTGGGCTCAATGCAGGGGTAGCTGAGTGACATGTAAGGGCCTGTGAAGGTCAGACTGGGTGGTCTAATGGTCTCTTCTGGCCTTAAATTCTCTGAATCTCACTATACAGCCCTGGTGGAGATGAGGCACAGGTAGTTTTTATCTTCATGTAACTTGCTGAGGTCAGTACTAGACCCCCCCCATACACACACTTAAGGTTGAGCTCACCTAGCTACATGTCTCCTCTAGGGTTGTACTTGGTCAGTGCTCTGCCCCTGTAAAAACACACCTGGTCTTGCAGTGAAGCCATAGCCCCTAGAGGTTGCTGTGTCAACTGCTGCCCCTGAAGCTCCAGAGCTGCTCCTTTGGCTCCCAAAGAGGCTCACACTTGTATGTGCTGAGGCCCAGGGTCACTCACCGCCAGTGACCAGCAGCACCATTATTAATATGGAGCTATGACTGCGTTCCAAGCTAGTTTTTTATTCTGTACCATAATTGGTGTCAGTTTGCTAGTAGAGATAAATTAGTGAAAGATTTACAGTGTGTTAACTTCCTGCCTGTTTAACTTTGAATTAGGTCTCAGAGCAACCTGGATTACTGTTTGTTACACACCCTAACTTCGCTTTCAGACACACACACAACAGAGCAATCCTAGGCTGTGGGTGTCAGATGTTCATGGGGTGTAAAGTAGGGGGTTAGCTGGCTAGCGGGGCTTTTTCTGAAAATGTCACTGTTCTGGACGGGCGCCCCGGGTGTGTGTTTGGGTCTGTGCAGTGACTCCATGTGATGGGCATAGGTTCATCCAGTGCAGAGCCAATTTGTGCTGGTGGTGGGGGGAGGCTGGGCTTTTCCCTCCCACTCTCTGGCAGCTGCAGAGGTCCTGAGCATCAGGCTGGGATCCTTGCCCCCTCGCCAGAGGAACAAGTGCCCCTGGGTGGCACCAGCACAGTGCTGGCTGCAGCCTCCGGAGTCGCTATGGGCAGAGCCGGGGTGGGAGCAGCTGCATAGGAACCGGGCAGACACGTCAGCTGCTGCTGCAAGAGCAGAGGCGGCTCCCGGGCCCTGCGGGCTGGAGGGTGAGCCAGGGCCGCCCAGAGGGGGGCGCAAGAGGGGCAATTTGCCCCAGGCCCCGGGTCCCGCCGGGGCCCCTAGGAGAGTTTTTCGGGGCTCCTGGAGCGGGGTCCTTCACTCGCTCCAGGGGTGGGGCCGGAAAAGTCTTGCGGGGCCAGGGCCCCCGGAGCTTCTTCCACTCCCGGTCTTCGCCGGCGGGGGGTCCTTCCGCTCCGGGGCGAATTACCCCCGAAGTGGGACCCGCCACCGAAATGCAGCCAGGTCTTCAGCGGTAATTCGGCGGCGGGGGGCCCTTCCGTTCCGGGACCTGCCGCCGAAGTGCCCCGAAGACCCGCAGCGGGGGACCCCCGCCGCTGAATTACCACCGAAGACCCGGCTGCACTTCGGCGGCTGGTCCCGCTTCGGCGGCAGGGGGCCCCTGCCGCGGGTCTTCGGGGCACTTCGGCGGCGGGTCCCGGAACGGAAGGGCCCCCCGCTGCCGAAGACTCCAGGCCCCCGGAATCCTCTGGGCGGCCCTGGGGTGAGCTGCTGCCCCTGCTCTCTGGAGCTGGTGGCCGGGCTTTGCCGGTGCTGGAGCCAAGTGATGGCCCCGGGCTGCGGCCACTCCGAGCCACACCCCGACCCGCGCGGACCCCCAGGGCGGAGCGATCGTGTCCCAGCCTGGAGCCCATCACCCGCCGAGCTGAGCCCCTTCTCTGGCCCAGGGCCTGGCCCTGCCTCCCCACCTGGCCCGGGGCCCCGCCCAGCCTGGCTATAAAAGCCGCTCCCCGAGCTGCGGCTGTGAGGTTCGGGGTCTGGGTCCGCTTCAGCTTCTGGTTCGTCCCCTCCCTGGGCAGGGCTCTGCATGGCCCAGCCCGGGGGTGTCACTGGCAGGGGCGGCTCTAGAAATTACGCCGCCCCAAGCAGGGCGGCATGCTGCGCCGCCCTTCCCCGGTCCCGCGGCCAGGGCAGAAGTGTCTGCAGACGGTCCCGTGGTCCTGCGGCTCCGGTGGAGCATCCGTAGGCATGCCTGCGGGAGCTCCGTCCGAGACGCGGGACCAGCGCACCCGCCGCAGTCATGCCTGCGGGAGCTCAAGCGGAGCTGCGGGAAGAGGGGACCCTCCACAGTCATGCCTGCGGCAGGTCCGCTCGTCCCGGGGCTCCGGTGGACCTCCCGCAGGCATGACTGCGGAAGGTCCACCGGAGCCAAATGCCGCCCTGCCACGAAATGCCGCCCCACACACCTGCTTGGCGCACTGGGGTCTGGAGCCGGCCCTGGTCACTGGGGCTTCCCCTCAGCAGGGATCCTGGCGGAAGCGAATGCCCCGGTCTCCCTGCACAGCCGGGCGGGCTCTTGGCTGGGCGGGAGATGGGGCGGGGAGGGCAGCGGGGAGGGCTGTTGGGGGAGCGGGGAGGGCCCCATGGCTGTTGGTGGTGGGGGGCCCAATGTAAGCGCTCTAGTGATATGCAGCGGGGTTCAGGGCGGGTGCTCCAGAGACAAAGGGGTTTTGGTTTGTAGAGCGACTCTGGATGCCAGGTTAAGGAGTCTCTGTCCTAGCAGCTGGAGACTGGCTCTAGCAGGGAGCTGCTCCTCAGGTGACAGCCCACTGGGATGCAAGCTTGGGAAGTCCCTCCTTGGCAGCACCAGACTTGTCAGGCTTTAGCACCCAAGCAGGACCCACTCTAGGCACAAGCAAAGCAAGCAACTGCCTGGGGTGGCACATTTCCAGGGGCATCATTCTGGCCAGCCTTTTTCTTTGGGCAGGGGCAGCTCTAGGATTTCCGCCGCCCCAAGCAGGGCGGGACGCCGCGGGGGGCGCTCTGCCGGTCGCCGGTCCCGCGGCGCCGGTGGACCTCTCGCAGATGTGCCTGCGGAGGGGCTGCTGGTCCCGTGGCTCCGGTGGACCTCCCGCAGGCATGCCTGCGGATGCTCCACCGGAGCCGCGGGACCAGCGGCCCCTCCACAGGCACATCTGCGAGAGGTCCACCGGCGCCGCGGGACCAGTGGACCTTCCGCAGGCATGCCTGCGGGAGGTCCGCCAGAGCCGCCTGCCGCCCTCCCGCGGGACGCCGCCCCAAGCGCACGCTTGGCGCGCTGGGGTCTGGAGCCGGCCCTGTCTTTGGGGCACTTGCACTCTCAGAGCTGTGCCACTTAGATGGGGTGAGGGCAGGGACGGCTCTAGCCATTTCACCGCCCCAAGCACGGCGGCATGCCGTGGGGGGCGCTCTGACGGTCACCGGTCCCGCAGCTCCGGTGGACCTCCCACAGACGTGCCTGCGGATGCTCCACCGGAGCCGCGGGACCAGCGGACCGTCTGCAGGCATGCCTGCGGGAGGTCCACCGGAGTCGCCTGCCGCCCTCTCATGGCATGCCACCCCAAGCGTGCGCTTGGTGCGCTGGGGTCTGGCGCCATCCCTGCCCCCTGCAACATGCCACCCCAAGCATGCGCTTGGTGTGCTGGGGCCTGGAGCCACCCCTGGGTGAGGGTGCTGTGCCCTCGGCCCCAGCTGGAAGGGGAAGCCCCAGCCCCGGGATGCTGAGCTGCCAGGGCCCAGCCACTAGCTGGGGAGGAGAGAGCGAGTCGAGCTGGGGCTGCGCCGCCTCAGCTGTGCACTGGCTGCTGCTTTGCCTTGTGCCACCCCTTATATCGGGGCTTCTCTGTGTGGCCGGGTGGGGGAGGGGTAAAGCCCCTGTGGGTGCTGGGTGAAGGTGACATCACTCTCTCCACTTCCAGCATCGCCTGAGCTTGGGTCGGCAAAAAACCTAGAGCTGGCCCTGGACCCAAGGGAAAGGCTGCTGCAGCTGGTGTCCAGGGAGCTCCAGGCAGGTAAGGAAGCCAGGGCCTGAGAAAGACCAGTTGCTGCACCTGAGTTGCTTTGGGGAAGGCAGGCAGAGAGTGGCTGTTGTGCCCCCCAGAGAGCCCAGCACCAGCTGTTATGGGGGGAGGGGGGCAGGAGCTGGAGGCACTGGGAGTAAAAGCTTAGAGCCAGCTGCATGCAGGAGGGTGTCGGAGAAGCTCTGGCTGTGAGGGAACCGCACTGAGCCTTCAGGCAGCTGGAGCAAGGTCCAGCTCTGTGCAGCAGCCCTGAGCTGAAGTGTGCAGGGGGGAAGGGCAGGAAAGGAGCCAGCTGTGCCCGGGAGGTGTGGGACAGGTGCTGGGCCCTGAGGGCTAGAGCCAGCTGTGTGCAGGGAGGGAGGGAGGGAGCAGGAGCCAGCTGTGCAGCGGAGGTGAGCTGGGAAGAGGGGCTGTGGGCACTGTGGAGGGCAGGTGCGAGCACTGGCCACTCTGCAGCATGGCGAGGGTCGAGGGAGCCGGCGCCCTGCTGCCAAGTGCCCTGCCCACCCAGGGAAGCTCCGTGGCAGTTTTACAGACCCCAGGCCTGTGCCCTGGGGAAGAGTCAGGTGGCTGCAGTGGATATAAACCCTGGCAGGAATCTGGGGAGGGAGGGGGGAGGAGAGAGTGGGATATGAGACCCCCCACCCACACACACATTGCTTCTGGGGAGCAGGAAGGGCTATTGGCTGTGTGGGGGATCCAACCTACCCCTTTCCCACTGCAACTTGAGATCATTGCTCCTTGTTCCGCAGCCTAGTTCCAGCCTCTTTGGAACCCCCCTTCAGGTAGTTGAAGGCTGCTATCAAATTCCCCCTCACTCTTCTATTCTGCAGACTAAACAAGTTCCCTCAGCCTCTCCTCGTAAGTCATGTGCCCCAGCCCCCTGATCACGTTTATTGCCCTCTGCTGGATTATCTCCGATTTGTCCACGTCCTTTCTGTAGTGGAGGGCGCAAAACTGGACACAATACTCCAGATGAGGCCTCACCAGTGCCAAATAGAGGGGAATAATCACTTCCCTCGATTTGCTGGCAATGCTCCTGCTAATGCAGCCCAATATGCTGTTAGCCTTCTTTGCAACAAGGGCACACTGCTGACTTGTATCCAGCTTCTCGTCCACTGTAACGCCTAGGTCCTTTTCTGCAGAACTGCTGCTTAGCCAGTCGGTCCCCAGCCTGTAGCAGTGCAGGGGATTCTTCCTTCCTAAGTGTAGGACTCTGCACTTGTCCTGGTTGACCCTCATCAGATTTCTTTTGGCCCAGTTCTCCAATTTGTCTAGGTCACTCTGGACCCTATCTCTACCCTCCATCATATCTACCTCTCAGTAGCTCAGTAACCTGCAGCTTGTAACAAAGGGACCCAGTGGCAGTTCGGCCCTGGTAACGCCCTGTCTCTCCCCACAGGATGCTGCCGTTCACGGACTGGGTGCTGGAGCTGCTGAGTATGGAGTGGACCCCCCTCCATGCTTACACCATCTCCGCCCTGCTCCTTGCCCTGCTGGCCCTGCTCTTCTGCACCCTCCTGCAGCTCGGGAACTCCTGGCACTGCTACTATGTGAACTGCCAGCGGCTGCGCTGCTTCCCAGAGCCCCTGCGTCGCAACTGGCTGCTGGGACACTTGGGAATGGTAGGTGTCATGTCATGTGGGGGTGGGGAGGGGGTGAGTGTCTTCTCTTCCCTCTTACTCCTTGCTGCCACTGAGACATGGCTTGATCCCTGCTGGGAGGAGCCACCCTTGCCCACCCCAAGGGAGGGGCTGGTGGAATAGCCCCTGAGAGGGCTGGGGGTAGGTGACTCTGCTGGTTCAGGCCTCTCCCTCCATCCCAGGTGAAGGATTTTGGTCCCAGCCGGTGCATGGCCTGGAAGGTCGCTCAGGGAGTCGTGCCCATCCATCAGACATGTGGGAATGGGGCTGGGACCAAGCAGGGGTAGGAGACAAGGGTCCTGGGACAGCTCCACCAGGTTCTCAGCACACGCCCTGTTTGGCACCAGAGTGGGCAGCGTCTGAACTCAGTCAGACGTCCTGACCCAACGAGGAAGCTGGAGTCAGAGGCATCGGTCACACCGCTGTTCCCATCCTGCTGTGGAACGGGCCCTTCCTATGGCTGCTGGCTCTGATGCACCCCTGATACAGCAGGGTCCTGGGCTCCATCTCTGGCACTGGATGGGGCGGGAGTGGTGGGGCAGCTGGGGCTCTGGCCCACATGCAGAGTGGCTGGGGCAGTGTGTGTGAATGGCCCCCTACCCACCCAGTGTCCTGCACTCAAGTTCTGCATTCTCCAGGCAGGGCCCAAGGCTGAGTGTGGGATGTGCCCTGGTGGGTGACTCTGGGCTCCAGTGCCCAGACACTTGCCCAGTGGCAGGGGGCTCTAAGGGAACCAATCCACAGAAGCCTCTCTGCTCACCCCTGCCCCTGCCATGCTCCCTGGCCCAGCCCTGTGCCATCCCTGCCAGCCCGCTGCACCCCCATGGCTCTGCCTGCATTGGTGGTGAGTGGCCCCTGGGCCTGTTCGGTCGCCTTTGCTGTGGAGCAGGAAGGGTTATAAAGCCCTTGGCGGGATGGCCCCACCTGGTGTAGCTGTGGCAAGGGCATAGCCAATCACCATGTGCCGTGATATCAGGCATCAGCCATGCTCAGGAGTGAGGGTCTTGACAGATACACTTGGTGCGGCACGGCACGTGGCAGTGGGGAGATCCCTGCCTCTGATCAGAGGGTCTGATTCTGCCCCATCTGGTGTGCACTGACTTGCTCTGGACTCTAGGAGGGACCCAATCCTACCCTATATTAACTCTGCCCCGTCCCTCCTGCAGTTCATATCTGATGAGGAGGGGCTGAGCTTGGTGTCCCAAACAGTGGCTACATTCTCCCAGGCCTGTGTGACATGGATGGGGCCCTTCCTACCAGTCCTGGCCCTGGTGCACCCTGATTACCTCAAGCCGATCACAACAGCCTCAGGTACGCTGGCTCCTGGGGGTGATGGTGAGAGTGAGGGTATGTCTGCACTGCATCTAGACACCCGTGGCTGGCCCGTGTCAGCTGGCTCGGGCTGTGTCAGGCTTCCTTCTCCACTCTGAACTTTAGGGTACAGATGTGGGGACCCGTATGAAAGACCCCCTAAGCTTATTTACCAGCTTAGATTAACAGTAAGCTGCCACCACCAAGCATGTTTCAAATCTTAGGGGAGAGCCACTTGGGAAATAGTTGGGGAAAGGCAGAGTTCCAAGTCCCTAACCCCCCCCCCCTTTCCTGGGCAGATGTGAGACTAATTCCTCCCCCCCCCCCAAGTCCTTACACCCCTGTTCCTGGGTAGGCTTGACAGTATATCCTCACCAATTAGTCCTGGTGAACACAGATCCAAACCCCTTGGATCTTAAAACAATGAAAAATCATTTAGGTTCTTAAAAGAATTTTATTAAAAAGAAAAGGTAAAGTTCATTTCTGTAAAATCGGGATGGAAATAACTTTACAGGGTAATCAGATTCAGAGAGCCCAGAGGAACCCCCTCTAGCCTTAGGTTTAAAGTTACAGCAAACAGAGGTGAACTGTAAGGAGCCAGGGTGGCCCCCTACCGAGCCGGACCAGGACGCGCCGCGTTCCCCGCTGGCGGAGGCGGGGCCACGGCGAGTTCACTCCGCTCCCAGCGGCAGGAGGGGCGGAGCGGGCCGGGACGCGCCGCGGTTTCCGCTGGACGGGGCGGGGCCACGGCAACTTCGCTCCGTCCCCAGCTGCGGGAGGGGCGGAACAGGCCGGGACGCGCTGCGCTTTCCGCCGGAGGGGGCGGGGCCAGGGCAAGTTCACTCCGTCCCCAGCTGGGGGAGGGGCGGAGCGGGGAGTACAAAGGACAGGGCCCTTTGCTCCGTGGGGGCGGCGCCACGGACGGAGGCAAAGGCTGACGCCGGACTGCTTCCGCCCGACCCAGCTGCTGACCCCGGGGAAACGGAGGACCCCGAACCCCTTGCGGAGCCGGAGCTGCCCGCTGCGGTCTATCCGACTGAGCAGGAGGTGCGTGTATCCGGACATTTGCCAGCGGTCCCCTGCTAGAGGGGCCCGCTAGAGACTTTTGCCGGCGCTCCCCTGCCTGAGGGGCGCGCCGTGGACCAGTGCCAGCGGTCCCCTGCTAAAGGGGCCCGCTAGAGACTTTTGCCGGTGCTCCCCTGCCTGAGGGGCGCGCCGTGGACCTGTGCCAGCGGTCCCCTGCTAAAGGGACCCGCTAGAGACTTTTGCCGGCACTCCCCTGCCTGAGGGGCGCGCCGTGGACCAGTGCCAGCGGCCCCCTGCTAGAGGGGCCCGCTAGAGACTTTTGCCGGTGTCCCCCTGCCTGAGGGGCGCGCTGTGGACCAGGGCCAGTGCCCCCCCCCTGTTAGAGGGGCGCGCTAGGGACTCATACCAGCGCCCCTGCCGGAGGGGCGCTCTGTGGACAATTGCCAGCCTGCTCGTGCCAGAAGGGCGTGCCCCGGGTCCCTCCCCCACCGCCGACGGAGGTAGCGAAGGCAGCCCCGGCTTACAGAACCCTCTAGCAAAAGGAACATTTACGGGTTGAGAAAACAAAGATGAAAACCAACACGCCTTGCCTGGCTGTTACTTACAAATTTGAAATATGAGAGACTGGTTCAGAAAGATTTGGAGAACATGGATTGATGTCCGGTCCCGCTTAGTCCCAAGAGCGAACACCACCAAAACAAAGAGCACAAACAAAAGCCTCCCCGCCCCCAGATTTGAAAGTATCATGTCCTCTTATTGGTCCTTTAGGTCAGGTGTCAGCCAGGTTATCTGAGCTTCTTAACCCTTTACAGGTAAAAGTATTTTGGTGCCTCTGGCCAGGAGGGATTTTATAGAGTTGTACACAGGAGGGTTGTTACCCTTCCCTTTATAGTTATGACAGGCCGTTACACTGCAGTGTAGATATTTTGGTTGGGGCTGGAGCCTGGCCTCTGGGTCCTCCCGCCCATGGGGTCCCAGAACTTAGGCTCAGGGCTGTAAAACTGCAGTATAGACATTTGGGATCAAGCTGGAGCCCGAGTCAGCTGACATGGGCAGGTCACAGGTGTCTAATTGCAGTGTAGACGCAACCTGTGGGGCCAGAGATGAGAGACACTACCTGGGCCCCTCTAGCCTGTCCCCGGGGAACCTATGCAGGACTGGCCTCAGCAGTGTGTTCTCCAGGGCCCTGGCCAGGCTGCTGTGACCATCCCAAGGGACAAGGCTCCCAGCCAGTCCCTTACCCCCAGTGTGACATCATGCTGGTATGAAGGTTTTCCTGATCTTCCCCAGGGTGGGGCTGGGAGCCAGTCAGCTGGGGCCCTGCAGAGCAGCCCAACCAGAGCCCTGGGGAAGGCACCAGAGGGGACAATCCGCCTGGGGAGCTAATGGGCCTCTCCCAGCAATAGCTCCTCAGAGTCTGCACTATCCAGCCTGGATCTCGCTCTGCTCCAGGTCAACCCCCCGACCCCCACCCCCGTGAGTCGTAACCCTCATGTTCTCGTACATAATCAGTGCAGGCCCCTTGGCTCAACTGACTCGCTCCTGCCTGGGTGAACCAATACTTCCCTGCCACCTTGGCTGCTCTCCTCTGGGTTCTGCACTGTGTGGGCCCAGCAGCCTCTTCTGGCCTTGACAGCTGAGATTGGGTTACCGTAGAGAGGAGTCCAGGGGGCCCAGAGCTGAATGCAGGGTGGGTCAGGCCAGGAGGGACCGTTCTGCTCCTCTAATCTGACTGCCCGTGTCACACAAGCCAGAGACCCTCCCCAGAGCTCCCTGCAGCCGGCCCCGAGCACCTGGCTGTGCTGGAGGGAGCATTACAAAGGGACAGCCCATCTCCAGGTAAAGACTCCCAGGGATGGCAAAGCCCCTGCATCCCTGGGCCAGTTGTTCCCAGGGCTCATTCCCCTCCCTGTCAAACACTTGCACGGCGTTGCCAGTCTGAGTTTGTTCCTGCTGGATCTCACTCAGCCGCTGTCTGCTGGATGGCAGAGCCCTCTGCTGCCAGGCGTCCCTGCCCAGGGAGGGGCTGGTAGCTGGGATCTAGGCACCTCTTTTCCTGCTCTTGAGGAAATTAAATCCATTGGGCTCCTATAGCTTTCCCCGGAGAGGCAGGTTTTCCAGAGCTTGAGTTGTTCTGGTGGCTCCTCCTGGACCCCTCCCCTGCTGTCACTGTGCTATTGGAGGTGGGGCCCAGTGAAGGGAAGGGCTATTGCCTCCCTGCTTCATTGTGGGACAGCTCTGCCCAGGCAGCCCCAGGAAGCTTTAGTCTGTCTCAGGGGCCGTGCTGCATTGGAAATCCCGGGATGGGCTCTGCAGAATCTCCTTCCTCCGAGGCAGTTCTGGATCCCCTCAGAGGATGGGCTGCCTTAGTCCAGCTTCTCCAGCTCCCTTGATGTTACTGCTCTTGCTGCAGGCCAGTTTCTGCACCAGCTCGCCCTGGGCGAAGGCTGTCAACGTGCTCTGTGCAGGGAGGCAGGGGAATAAAATGGGGCTAAGTAGCTGCGGGGGCCAGGTGTTCATGGGGGTCTTCCTTGGGCCCTGGTGTGGGCTGATTCCTGTTTGACTCTTGAGAGATTGTGTCATTTGCTGCTTTGGGGAGTCCAGCCCAGCCAACCCCTGCTACCCTCTGGATGCAGGGGCACCTGGAAGCTGCCTGCTGCCATATGGGGATGGGCCCGAGTCCAGAGATGCCCCTGGGCCCCATGGGGGGGGAGAAGGTGTGCAGGAGCAGGCAGAGCTCTGTGGCAAACCTCCCCCCCTCTGCAGCTGGTTCTGCCAGGGAGCCATGGACAAGCCCTCACCCCACCAGAGCCACTGAGCACTAGCAGCTCCTCTCCTGGGCACAGGGAGCACAGACTGGCTGTCTCCTGCATGGAGAGCCAATGGTCCATAGCCGGGACTGAGGCTCTCAGCTCCATCAGCGCTGTTCCTGGGCTCCTGGGAACAGCAGGAGGAGGGACTTGGCCATGCAGGGCAGACCTAAGGCAGCACCCAGCAGGCGCTGCTACACTGCAAAGACCCCTGCAGCCTGGGCAGGGTGATGGCTCAGACACTCTGAGCAGCAGGGCCAAGGGCACTGCCTGGCTGAACAGCTTGGGGGCAGCAAGCAGAGCCACCTCCCCACGGGGGACCTGTGTCATCATTGGTCTTGCAGGAGCAGCTGGGGCCCCATGGGGAGGACACAGAAACAGTCCAGAGGCAGGATAGTGATGGCCAGCAATGATCAGTGACGTGGGGAGCCTGTGCTGGCCCTGTCCCCTCCCTGCCACCCACGGAGAGTGGCCCCTGCTAGGGCTGGTTGCCCAGTGCTCTGGCGTCTCTCGTAGTGCCAGTCACCCGGGTGCTGAGAGGAGTCAGCGGGTGTAGCAGAGGGTGAGGGTTCTCTGCAGGTCTGCCCCCCTAGTACCGCCCTGGTGAGCGAGTTGCTGGGGCTCTGCGCTGCAGGGGGATGTGCAATGAGCAGAAGCCAGACTCCGAAGGAGTCCAGTCCCCGGCCTGGTTGGTGCTCCCTGGCCTGGGGGCTCCTGCTCCATCCTCTGCTACCCCCTTGCGGAGGCGACATCTCTGTTCCCGTTAATGTACTGCTGCCACTCTTTCCAATTAGCCCTGTTCCAAGTGGCGCTGGGCCCGCAGGGCCAAGGGCACATGGAGCTAAGCGGGGCCTGTTTGCTGATCCCTGAACTGCTGCCCATTCCAGCAGCTAGGGGCTGTGCCCAGGGACCCAGTTCCGTCTGCTGAAACTTTGTAAACAATCCCTGTTGCTGATGCAGTAGCAGGAACAGAGTCCTGCTCCCTCCCCTAGTGCCAGGCTGGCTTGGCAGGACACAGACCGGGGAGGTCTGGCTTTAGTGCTCCAAGCCAATGGCTAGGTCTGAGTGGAGAGAGTTGCTCCCTGGAGCAGAGCTGTATGTCACTGTGCGAGGACAGGGATGTTTCGGGGCTCAGGAGCCCCCAGTCCAGTGGGGTGGCTCAGCACTCAATCTCCTGCTCAGCTCAGCTGGATGGCAGAGAAGTGCCGGGGCTGTGTGAATACATGTAGCTAGTTCATGCCAGGGCTGAGAGCTCATGCCCCTTGGTTCAGCTCTATTTGCGATAACACAGGGAGCCCCAAGTGGCCCCGTCCAACCTACTGCCAGGTGAGGGCAGTCTCCCCTCCCCCATTAGAAATGAAGCTGGGGGCACTCTGAGAACAGCCAGCAGTGCGTCTGCCTGGGGAGCTGCTGCTCCTGCAGTGGGCTGAGTCAGGCGCTGGGCCCAGCACATGGCCCTGGCCGGAGTCCCAGCTGGCTTGTGGCTCCTCGTTGTAGGGTCAGAACACAGAGGAGGGAATGCAGTGTGTGGACGAGCTTGTCAGGTGCTATGGCCACTCCTGCCTTTGGTGGTTTAGCCCTGGCTTCCCATTCTGCCGCTCTTCCACCCAGAGGCGGTTAAACCCGTGCTGCTGGAGTCAGGTAGTGAGGTTGGCCCCAGCGCCAGGAGTTTGTGTGTCCGTCCTGGGGCTTAGCAGGGGTTGGATTCCCAGCAGGCACCTGGAACTATCTGTTGTGTGTGCTGCTCCCTAGAAAATCCCCTGGCCAGGAGGACTGGCTGCTGAGACCAGCCCTCCTCCACAGGGCTGAGGAGGAAGCTGCCTGACTCAGGTCTCGGGCTGAGCTCGGCTCGGCACATGGCTGCTGCCAACCCAGGGTCCTTAGTGAGTTCCCCTGGCCCCAGAGGGGTTGGGGCAGAGGCTGTAGCGTAGCCCTTAGCGTCCTGAGTGGAGCACATCCCCCTGGCTGCAGCCATCGCGCCAGTGACTCATGGGAACAAAGATTCCTGGCCATAGGCGAGTGGGGGCAGCCCAGTGGGTCTGATAGCATCTAGCCAGCTCAGGGACACACACACACACCCCTGCCCTTCATCAGCTCAGTCCATGGTCCTGAAGGGGGTGCAGCAGGGCTGTGGGGTGAAGGGGACAATCAGGGAGGTGGTGCAGGGGAGGTCTCATAAGGACTAAATGCCCAATGTTCTTGGGGGACAGAGAGTGTGGGGGGTGCATGACCGTGAGACGTCAGGGGAAATCTGGAGAATGGTTCAGAGAGGGGGGTGGAAGAGATGGGAATAGAACCCAGGATTCCTGGCTCTTGCCCTCTTCAGGCCCTCCTGTAGCCACAGGATCACCACCCTGCTCCCAGAGCCGGGGATTACAACTAATAAATAGGGAGCTTTGAAGATGCCAAGCTCTGTACTGTGAAGGCCCCATGTGACTGCCGAGCTCCCGCGGTCTGTGACTGCCCAGGTGGTGTGTCTGTCGCTCTGCAGGCCTGGCCCAGGCTGCAGATGCTGCTTGCGCCCTGTGTCTTGCCTGTCCGGTGACTCGCTCGGAGCAGAGCCTGCTCTGCGTGAGGGGCCTGGTGGCTCAGCGCCTGGTCCCTGTTGTGTGGCTCCTTCACCCTGTTCACTGAGCCTGTCCTGCTGCCCCAGCAGCCGCCCTCCTGGCTGCTAGGGAGGAGCCTGGAGCAGGGTGTCCAGCAGGGCTCTGCCTTCTCTGACGGGGGCTCCTTTCACAGAGGGATGCTCCAACGCTCCTTAGGAAACAGCCAATGGAGCAGGCGGGTGCTGGACAGACCCACGTTCCTGTGGCTGCCCCTTTCCAGACTAATAGGTCCTGCAGCTCCAGCCGGGGCTCCAATACCAGTAGCCCTGCACTCCTTCCCTGTGTCCTGGTCCGTGTATGTGTGTGTGAGCGCTAGCACCGGGGTGCACCCCAATACCGCCCCCCATTCTGTGTGTCTGAGCGGTAACGCCGGGGTGTGCCCCATTACAGCCCCCCATGCCGTGTGTATCTGAGTGCTAGCGCCGGGGTCTGCCCCATTACCGTCCCCCATGCTGTGCTGTGTGTGTCTGAGCGTTAGCGCTGGGGTCTGCCCCATTATCGCTCCCTGTGCTGTGTGTGTCTGAGCGCTAGCGCCGGGGTCTGCCCCATTACCACCCTCCTTGCCGTGTGTGTCTGAGCGCTAGTGCTGGGGTGCACCCCATTACTGCCCCCCGTGCCGTGTGTGTGTCTCAGCACTAACTCCCGGGCCTGCCCCGTCTCTGGTCTCCCCCACAGCTGCCATCGCGCCCAAGGACTACATGTTCTATGGCTTCCTGAAGCCCTAGCTGGGTGAGTGCGCTTTCTTCTGGGCTTGGATCTTGTGCTTGGTGTCATGGGGCCCAGACCCCAGGGGACGGGCTTGTGGGGAAAGGAGGATGTGATGTTCCCCTCTGGTGTTATCTAGACCGGTGATCTGCTAGGTCACGCCAATCCTTGACTCTGGGAGCCAGCCTTAGCCTGCTCTGCTGTGACAACCCCCACTCCTGGGCTGTTCACGCACAGCCTCTGGCATGTAACTGCTCCTTGGACAGTGCAACCGAATGACACTAGCCAATATCTCTGGTCCCAGACACAACCCCAGGAACCTCCATCTTGCAGTGTCCAGTTATGCCTGCTGGTGTCTGCAAGTTTATATAAGTTCATCAGTGTAACAAAGAAATTGATATGTACCAGGCTTGTTATCCCAAGGAGAGTCTCTGCCACCCTTGAAACCAAGTTGTGGGAGGGAGGAATAGCTCAGTGGTTTGAGCATCAGCCTGCTAAACCCAGGGTTGTGAGTTCAATCCTTGAGAGGGCCACCTAGGAATCTGGGGCAAAAATCAGTACTTGGTCCTGCTAGTGAAGGCAGAGGGCTAGACTCAATGACCTTTCAAGGTCCCTTCCAGTTCTAGGAGATAGTTATATCTCCTATTATTATTACCAAACACACTGCTTCACATAGAATAAACAAACAGATTTATTAGCTACAATGATTGGTCCAATGAAATAAAAGCAAAACACATTCTAAGCTGATCTTAGCACTTTCAATGCCCTTACAAACTTAGATGCTCCTCATCACAGGCTGGCTGGTTGCTCTTCAGCCAGGCTCTCCTCTTTGATCAGCGCTTCAGTCACTTGGTGGTGGTATTTGTAGATGGAGGTGGACAAGAGAGGAAGAGCCTGGCAAACGTCTCTCCCTTTTATCATGTTCTTTCTTCCCTCTTGGCTATGCTCCCCCCCACCCCAGGGTCAGGTGAGCATTACCTCATCGTGGTCCCTGACTAACCAAGGGAAGGGGGGTGACTCACCAAAGTTCCCTCACCAAAGGCTCTTGAGCAAAGTCAGCTGTCATGGGATAAGAGGGAAGGTCCTTTCTGGATCAGTAACTGGTTAAAAGACAGGAAACAAAGGGTAGGAATAAATGGTCAGTTTTCAGAATGGAGAGAGGTAAATAGTGGTGCCCCCCAGGGGTCTGTCCTGGGACCAGTGCTATTCAACATATTCATAAATGATCTGGAAAAGGGGGTACACAGGTGACAAAATTTGCAGATGATACAAAACTGCCCAAGATAAACCCAAAGCAGACTGCAAAGAGTTTCCAAAGGATCTCTCCAAACTGGGTGACTGGGCAACAAAATGGCAGATGAAATTCAATGCTGATAAATGCCAAGTAACGCACATTGGGAAACATAATCCCAACTACACATACAAATGGATGGGGCCTAAATTAGCTGTTACCACACAAGAAAGATCTTGGCGTCATTGTGGATAGTTCTCTGAAAACATTCACTCAATGTGCAGCATTTGCCAAAGAAGCGAACAGAATGTTGGGAACCGTTAGAAAAGGGATAAATAATAAGACAGAAAATATCCTATTGTCTCTGTATAAATCCATGGTTCACCCACATCCTGAATCCTGCTGGAAGGTGTGGTCGCCCCATCTCACAAAAGATATATTGGAATTGGGGTTTGGAACAGTTTCCGTATGAGAAAAGATTAAAAAGACTGGGAGTTTTCAGCTTGGAAAAGAGGTGACTAAGGGGGTATGGCCACTGTCAGCAGACAGGACATGGGGCTGGATGGAGCATTGGGCTGACCCAGCCTGTCTGTCCTTATGTTGGTGTGGAGCTGGAGCTACTCATGCCATAGCCGTAAGCACCAGCACATGGGTGTGCACAGGATCACGCACAGACCTTGACATGCGCATATACCTCTCTGCACATACCACCACGCACCTGCACATACACACACATGCACCTGCATGTTCATGCCCACATGTGTCCCCACAAACACACGTATTTCACTCACACCCCTCCCACGCTCCATGCACTCATTGCACACACGTGCACACTCTCGTGCCTGCCCAACATGCACCAGGGAGGTTGGTTCTCGTTGAGCACCCCAGCTGGCTGTGACCCAGGGGCTGGAGGCCTGGGCTACGGGATGTCTGCCATGGCTACCAGGCTCTGAGCTGAGTGCCTGTCATCTCAGGGGACGGTTTGCTGCTGAGCAACGGTGCAAAATGGGTGCGGCACCGGCGCATGCTGACGCCAGCCTTCCACTTCGACATCCTGAAGCCCTACGTGAAGATCTTCAACCAGATCACTGACATCATGCATGTGAGTACCTCCCCTCCCCCCACGGCACCAAATCCATGCCTGTGCCTCTGGCCCCTCCCACGGCACATGCTGCCCTGGCACCCTGCTACCCCCAGCCTGCCCGTGACCCTGCCCTCCTCCCGTGGCATATGCTGCACCATCACTACACTGTGCCCCTGGCCCCGCACCCCCCCCTCACTCCAGGGCATATACTGCACCGATACTCTGCCCACCCGCCCGCCTGCCCACTGCTCTTGCACCTGTCCCAAGCGTATGCCCAGCCCTGTCACTGCACCAGTCCACTAACCTATGCCCCTGTCTGCTTGCCTGTCTCTGACGCTGGCCCACCCGCACTGCATGGGCACCGGGCTCTGCAGTGCTGTCCCTGCGGGCAGCTGCTCGGATACGGCTCTCACGGGCACTGTTCTCCCACAGGCCAAGTGGCGCAGGCTGGTGGCGTCAGGCTCCACCTCCCTGGACATGTTTGAACAGGTCAGCCTCGTGACCCTGGACAGTCTGCAGAAATGCGTCTTCAGCTACAACAGAGACTGCCAGGAGTGAGTGACACGGGGGCAGCTGTCCCAGCAGGGCCCTGCACTGACCCGAGGGTGGGAGCCCCCTCATTGTGGGAGGTCAGAATTGGGAGAATGGGCTGCAGGGTCCCTCCCTTCCTGGCCTGGCCCCAGCGAGCCCATCCGGATTCATGGAATGGGTCCCTGAACTGGTGGGTATTACTGCCGGCCTGGGCAGGAGCAGGGGGCCTTCCGGGGAAGGTGTCTGGAGGTGTTGGGGGGTTTCTGTAGTGGCTGAACCAGGCTTTGGTCAGCACTGGGGGTGGAGCTCCTCAGCTTACTGGGCAGAGGCTGGTGCTTGGTTCTTCCACTCGCTGGTCTGTCTGCGAATGCCTGTGGGGTCGGCCTGGCTGTGCTCAGGGCCGGCTCTACTGTTTTTGCCTCCAAGCAACGCGCCGAATTGCCGCCATGGAAGGCAGGGGCAGTCCGTGTGCCGTTAGGGCAGCACACGTGTTTCTGCGGCGGCGGCAATTCGGCAGCAGCTTCTGTCTTCAGCTGGAAGACAGAAGCTGCGCCGCTGCGGACAGCTGAACATAGAAGCTGCTGCCCAACTGCGGCTGCCGCGGAAACGCGCGTGCCACTCTAATGGCACACGGACTGCCCCCGCCGTCCGTGGCAGCAATTTGGCGTGCTGCTTGGGGGCAAAAACACACGGACTGCTGCCCCTTGCAGATTGCCGCCCCAAGCACCTGCTTGGGATGCTGCTGCCTGGAACCGGCCCTGGCTGTGCTGTGCTTCTCATGGGGGATGATCCTGCTGTCACATCTCGCTGCCAGGAAGCTCCTCACCTCATTCTTGTCACCTCAGAACCCTCCTGCCCCCAGTTTATACATGTACTGCAGGGCCCTCGTCTGCAGCTTGTACCTGTTTTACTGCACCGGTGCATGTTGGCTCCCTGTCATAGGACACTGCCAGCTGGCTGCGGGACCTGCCGGTACAGGGGGACCCCGGGGTGGCTGCGGGACCTGCTGGTGCAGGGGGGCCCCGGGCTGGCGGAGGGATGTGCTGGGAGCCCAGCATTTCTGCCCACAGTGTGCGAGTTCAGAGCGGACCCCATTGCCAGAAACAGGACTGAGGGCTGGGCTGGAGTCACCTGGCAGCGACGGGGGAAGTGGCTGGTTTCCTGGCAGGCAGGGAGTCAGTTCCCACCTCTACCGCAGTGAGGTGACCCATGACCCTGGGGAGCCCGGGCTGGACTTGCTCACACCAGGATGCCCCAACCCATCAGCCTGCTCTGGGGAGGAGTCCGAGATCTGCTCCTGCCAAACCCACGTCCGTTCTGTCCAGCTGTTGGGGAGGGGCACTTCTCCATCCCTGCCAACCACACCCGTCCCCTGCAGGCACCTGCTGACCGACCACTCCCCCATGCCCTGCTGCCATCGCTGCCCTATGGGGATGGGGCCCCCTGACACCCCAGAGTCTGTGGTGCACCCAGGGAACAGGCTGTGTTAGCGTGGGGGCTCCTTGGAGCCTGCCTGGGTCATGCAGCCCCCACACTCACCGTGTCTGGGACTGTTTATGGTCCCTGTGACTGGGGTCCCAGGGAAGCCAACTGAGGTCTCAATTAGGGTGACCTGCAACGAATGGGCAGGCAAACCCCCAGCTGGTGGATATTCCAATACTTAGATTTACCAAGTCAGCACAAAACAGCTTCTGTTATACCTCACTGGTTACTCAGAAGTCAACAACACAGTTCCCTTAAAGCAGCCCAGCCTCAAGCCTCCACCTAGACACCCAAGTCAAATATGATGAGGATCAATGAAAATCTTATTTATCATATAAAACAAAAGGTTCTACCAATCCCAAAGAATCAGACACGTTACCTCCCAGGTTAATGAATATTCCAGATCTTACCCAAATCCACGTTTACAGCTGATTCTTATTAACTAAATTAAAATTTATTAAAATAGAAAAGAGAGAGAGAATGGGTTTAAAGAACAGTATACATACAGACATGAGTATAATTCTTGAGGTTCAGATTTATAGCTTTGTAGATGCAAAGAGTTCTTTCAGAAATAGTCCACAGGTTATAGTCCAATGTTTATATTCAGGGAGGTCCTGTCGGAACTAGGATCTCAGTCCTTGTGACTTAGGTTTCCCCTGAATGAAGCCTCAAGCAGATCTGAGATAAACAGGCTCAGAACCCAAGGGTCTTTTATACAACTCCAGGCCTTCTTGGATAGCTCGGAGTCCCTAGGCCAACAGTAGGCAATCGGGGTGACTTTGAAGTAGTCCATCTCTAGTAATTAGCTACACGAATTAACATAAGGCAGTTGCCTGTTTTTCCACCATTCGCAGGTGATTGGCTGTACATTTCAAAGAGAGAGGAATACAGCGATATCCTGCATTTACAATTCATTTAAATGCTAAGATGTTCGTTTGATCTCTGAATTAACAGGATACAGCCTAGACAGGGACTGTTTGATTACACTGTTGACCTCTACCAACATATCTGTAAATAGAAAAAAACATTTTAAGGGCTGAATTTGAGTCATTTATCCTGCAGGATGCTTAACCCTTTCCGGTCATGTGTCACAGTCCCACACTGGCTGAGCCACAGCAGCAGCCAGAGACACCCGAGAGATCCCGTGGCCAGCCTGGAGATCCCGTGACTGGGAGATCACACAATCACTCTGTTGCAAGGCCCAGCCCCCTGGGATTCCCCAGCTCTGATCAGGGCAGTGGCGCCACCAGGCCCTGAACCACCTGGGCAGGGATGCCTGGCCCAAATCCAAGCAGGGCAAGATGGTGGACTTCATAGACATCCTGCTCCTGGCCAAGGTAACATGGTGGGGGCCTGCCCCATGGTGATGGGGAGGAGGTCACTGATGTCCTGCTATTGGCCAAGGTAGCACAGTGGGAGGCTGTGCCCTAGGGAGCTGGGGGGTTCGTTGACGTCCGGGCAGGGCATTGCCAGGTGGAAGGTGCTGTGTGGTGTCTGTCACACCAGGAATCGCCCCCCAGCCCAGCTATCTGGAGCGGCCCAGCCAGAGCTACCTTCCCAGCATGCTCAGCGTGGAGCAATATAAACTGCACTTGGCAACATGGGACCAGCACCTCTGGGGAGTTCGAACACCAGAGCCAGGCTGGGCATGCGGGGAGGGGAGCCCACCTTGGGGCCTGGGGCTGTGGGGCAGGGCAGAGGCTTCCTCTTTCCTTGGGCTGGGGTGGAGGGGAGATGGCCTAGTTCACTCCATCCCGAGATGTCCCATCCTCCCAGGCTCTGAGATGGGGCAGGTGTGGGCTGGGCCCCATGGGGATCCAGGTTACCCGTCCAGCAGTGTGAGGATGACCAGGACCTGTCAGAGGAGGACATCGCAGCCGAGGCCAACACCTTCATGTTTGAGGGTGAGAAGCCACCCTGGGGAGGGGATGGGGGGCCCTCCTGCTGACCTCACAGCCTCATGTGGGGGGGATGGGTTTCAGAGTGTGGGGGAGTCAGGGCCCTGCACCCCCCACTTCCTGCGATTCACCATTGACTCTCAGCCAGCCAGTAAAACAGAAGGTTTATTAGACCACAGGAACACAGTCTCAAGCAGGGCTTGTGGGTAGAACCAGGGCCTCTCAACCAGGTCCCCCTTTGGGGCAGGGATGTTAGACCCCAGACTTGGGGTTCCCTGCCTGTTCCCAGCCAGCCCAAAACTGAAACCAAAAACCCCTCCAGCAGGCTCTCTCCCTGAGCAAAGGTGTCGACTCCCTACCCACTTCCTGGCTCAGGTTACAGGTTCAGGTACCGTCCCTCACCACCTAAAGTCATCCCCTGCTCTCCCATCCCCCATGCAGACAGCCCCAGTAAAACTAAACGACATTCCCAGGTCAATCCACCCTGCTCCCTACTGCGTCACAATGGGGTCTTGGCAGATGACATGGCTCTGGTGGGGAGGCCAGGAGAGCTGGGTTCAGTCCCTGGCTCTGAGTGACCTGAGTGTGCCTTTCTGTGAAATGGGGCTAAGACAGATCTGCCCCTGGGCACTGCCAGACAGTCCCAGCAATGGAGGCGGGGTGCTAGAGGGGGCAGATGCTCAGAGTCACCCCACTCGCCTCCCATGCACAAGGGGCCTGGAGTTCCCAGCTGGCACTGCCAGAGAGTCACAAGAAGTGAAGCCTCAGTAGAGGTGCTGGCAGAAGCTGAGCCGGGCAGGGTCCCTCCAGCCCCGGACTCTCCATGTTCCCTCTCTGCCCCCTGGCGTGGCGGCTCTCATGCTGCGCTGGCCTCTCTCTGCAGGCCACAACACCACAGCCAGTGGCCTCTCCTGGGTGCTGTATAACCTGGCCTGTCACCCCGAGTACCAGGAGCGCTGCCGCGAGGAGATCAAGGACTTAATGCGGGACAAGGAGTCAGAGGAGATTGAATGGTGAGATGGCTGCTCCGGCTGCAGTGCTGGCTCTGTCCAGTGCAGTGCGGACCCCCAGCACCACCACTTCCAGGGCCTGTGGGGCCTCCCCCACCCTTTAGTCCCAGCACAGCCCCCGCCTCACCTGTGAGGGTTAGCACAGCTGCTGCCCTCCCCTCCCCACTGGGGTCCCTTCACCTCTGCCAACCCCACAAGCTAGAGGGCTTCCCCTGCAAGATGGGCCTAGGCTGCTCCCCAGTGCCCGAGGGCCCTGCCGCTCTGGGTTTTGCCTGCCCCTCCGGATGCCCAAGGGCGCTGCCACTCAGGTGTGCTCGCCCCTCCCCCACCACTAACGATGTCATACGTCCCCTCAGTGCCAGCTCCATGCAGATGTGAATCTGTCCCAACCCTGGTGCCTGGCTCATGGGTTCACACTGGGCCTCTCATGCATCCACCTCTGGGGCCAGCGCTAAGCTCTGCTCTCTGCAGGGAGGACCTGTCCCAGATGCCCTTCTCCACCATATGCATCAAGGAGAGTCTGTGCCTGCACCCACCCGTCATGGCCGTGTCCCGGCGCTGCACCGAGGACATCAAACTGCCCGATGGACGTGTCCTACCCAAAGGTAGCAGCCTCCTTCCCTGCCCCCCAGCGAGGGGCATGGCACCAGAGCTGGGCCCCATAACCCCTGAGGTGCTCAACCCCTCCCCTCCTTCTCCCTTTCCTCTCTAAAGAGGCAGTTTCCTCTCTGGCAGGGAACATCTGTCTGATCAGTATCTACGGGACACATCACAATCCTGCTGTCTGGCCGGAGCCCCAGGTATCGCTGGTCACTCTGTTCTGCCCCTTTGGCTCTACTCCACCCTACGGCCACCTCCAGCATCGCACTAGGGGGCGCTGTGCTGCAGGGGTGGGATTGGGGGGCTCAGTAGGAGGGGAGCCTGGTGTCCATGCTGTACTGGGGGCGGGGGCTGCCTTTGCTCCCTCCTTGGCTCAGGGACCCCAGCCCCCCCCAGCCCCCCTCACCATGCCCTGTGCTTGCTGCTCCAGGCCTATAACCCGCACCGCTTCGACCCAGAGAACCTCAAGAACAAGCCCCCACTGGCCTTCATGTCCTTCTCTGCTGGACCCAGGTAACCTGCCTGCCAGGCTCAGAGCCCCTCGCCGCACGAACTGCCCCCTCCTCCTTTCTCCTCCCCTCCCCCCCCCCGGCTGCCCACCAGCGAGCGGCTCCCTGTTGGTGCCCTGGCTGCAGTGAAGCATGGTGGGATACACAGGAGTTGGCCTCTGATCAGTGCTGGGGTCAGCTGTTATATTGCTGAGGATCAGTTCCTTCTCCCAGAGGAGGTTGGGCTCCCCCCAGCGTCTGTCTGTCCCTGCGGGCAGTGGGTTCTGGGGTGTCTGTCCCTGCTCCTCCATCCCTGCTCTCACATGGCGTGTGGTTTCTGGGTGAAGAGCACCGGCTGACACACCTGGCTCTCTCACAGGAACTGCATCGAGCAGAACTTCGCCATGGCAGAGATGAAGGTGGTGCTGGCGCTGACGCTGCTGCGCTTCGCCATGCGGCTGGATGAGAGCAGGCCTGTGCGGCGCAAGCCCGAGCTGATCCTGCGCACCGAGAACGGGCTGTGGCTGCACCTGGAGCCGCTGGGGCCCAGCCATGAGAGCCGGTCCCCCGCACCGTGCTCCTAGGGCCATCCACTGCCACCCGCTGCGGAGGATCCAGCCTGCTCCACACAGCTCAGGGGCCTGCCGAGTGGCAGACCAGGTGGGGATCATGGTGGGGCCAGAGGTTAGCAGACACCTGGGAGTCAGCTCTCTCCTCTAATCTAGACCAGCCCTCTGTACCAAAGCAGGCGCTGTGGGGTCCAGGCATGGGGCCCCGAAGGTGCTGCAGGCTCCTTTCAGACACCAGCTACTTAGCCCTCTCCCACCTGCCCCTGGGAGCGAGGGTGACAAATGCCTTTCCCCAGCCCCGCTGGATGTCCACGGCCACCTGGTGACTCAATGTCAGAGCTAGAAATGGAGCCCAGCAGCCTGGCTCCCGGCTCAGCCCACTCACAGCCTAGGCGACCCCCGTGGCCTGCGTTCCCTGCCCCCACTGGCCAGAGTCAGGGTGCCCGGCAGTTCGACTGCTAGCCTAGGATGTGGGAGACCCGTGTTCACTTCCCTGCTCGGCCACATAAGGAGCCTGCGGCATTGGGCAAGTCACTCTGCCTCTGGCCCTCAACTCCCATCAGTGCAATGGGGCTAATGGCCCTGCCCACGGGGGCTGAGGGTAAATGCAGTCAGGGGGTGAAGTGCCACATAATTATGTTGGGCATCTAAGACCACGTGGTCAATAACCCTAAATGCTATGGGCTCGTTAGTGGATCAACCCCTGTGTTTCCGCCAGCCCCCCCCCGTGTCCTGATGCTGCCTGGAGCTGAGGGCCTGGTCTCTCTCTCACTCCCTTTCCCTGGAGGGTAGGAATTTTCCCTCCCGCCCACTCCCCCTCTGTCCTGCTCCCCCCACTTCTGCACTCAGCAATCCACCCATCTGGTCTGAGGCAGGAACGCTGAGGGTTCTGTGGACAGGTGGCTCAGTGCTCTGGCCGATCTTCCTGAGCGGCCCCCAGGAGCCTGGGTGAGAGCTTCTGCCTTGGGCTGCTGTGGATGGCTTTGAGGTGGGGCAGCAATCCAGGGGGCAGCTGCCTAGCAATCACAACCTGCTGGCTGCAGTCACCCAGAGGAGTTGGGGCAGGGAACCTGTAAGTGTGTGTGTTTTTTCTCTCTCTCTCTGTAGTGCCCAGGGGGGCTGGCTGCAGACCCAGCAGGGACCTACTCTCTGCCACAGGGAACTCATGGTTTAATGGGACAAACAGTGGTTGAGGGCAGGGAGGAGGGGGCCGGGTGTGGCCCCTGGGGCGGCTAGACCTGGAACTGGGGGACAGTTGGTTTCATGATATTTCTAAGTTCGTTCCCGAGCACGGTGAAGTCCAGGGCCCCTGCTGCAGGGACGAGGCCATGGGGCTTTGGGATCCAGCCTGAGGGTTTCAGGATCTGGCCCTCGAATCTGGTTACTGAGCTTTGGGTTCTGTCCCTCGTCCACATGGTGGCAGGCTCCAGCCCTGGGCTCATCCCCCTCCCTCCCATCTCTCTGGTCCCCGCTGCCTCCTCAGGCCCAAGACTTCAACCGCATGCTCCATTCCTTGGCCGCAGGGCTCCAGGGCCCAGGATCTGGCCAAGAGTCTTCTGGCTCTGGTCCCTAGCTGTGAGGCAGCGGGTGCCGGCCCCAGGCTCACCCACCCTGCATTGTCCCCGCCCACTCTGCCTCCTCCGGCCCTGGGCTTTGTCCACATGCTCAATCCCCAGCCACGGGGCTTCAAGCTCAGGCCACGGGATCCGGCTGCAGGGTGTTCTGCTCTCTGGCTCTGGCTCTTGGCCATGCACTGGCAGGTGCAGGCCCCTATCTCACCCCCCCACCCCCATTAACTTTGGTCCCTGCTGCCACTCCCACTCCCCCCATTGTCCATGGGACCCACTGCCTCCTCCAGCTCCCTGTCTGTTCCCCGCACTGCCCTGGGGCTCCACTGCCTCCATACCCACCTCCCCATCCAGGGCTTAATTTGTCTGTTTGGTAATGTCACTTTTCACAGCAGACCGAGAAGCGAGCTGGGAGGCTGTGAAAAGCGACATTAACATACAAGTGTCACTTTTCACAGCAGCAGATTTACTAGCTCGCAAGGCTAAAAATAACCAATGCAACCAAAAAAGCAAAAGAAACAACAACAAAAAAGACAAGAACGTGCAGAGCCCCTTGTTTGCGTTTCTATTCTGCTTAGGGCCAGTGAAGAATAAAGACAACTGGACTTTATTTTTACTATTCAGTCTGCAAAAAAACCCCAAATCCTCCATAAATAAATGACACTGCTTTGGACATGCGTATGTGCACATTTGTTTGTTTTTCCTAATATTAAGTATTTTAGGAACAAGGGTCAGAGCGGCCACCAGCAAGAGTCGCCGCCGCTGGTGCGGGGCCCCTGCGGAATGGTCGGGGTTAAGAAAATTGGGGGAGATGAAAGAACTGAGTGTTGACCTGTGAGCGACTGGTTCTTGGAACACCAGGGTTGGGCAGAGTCGCAGTGAACACCATTGTGTGGTGCTATCGAGCCGGATTCATTTGCTACGTGGAAAAATGGAGCAGGTTATTACACACCATGAACTGGTTTGCTTCATTACTAATGCGTCGTGTAACCAGTGACTGGAGTCTTTGTATTCGCACATTTGTGTCTGAACAGGGTGGGGGCCCCAATGTTCTTTGTGCCCAGGCCCTCAATACATTTGAACCAGCTCTGCCTGCTGTGACCCAGAGGCTGGCGCCCAGTCACTGGCAGGGAGACTCTGGGCAGCTGAGGGGGGCGAGGGGCAGCAAAGACCCAGGTCTCATTGCCCAGTTGTTTGTGTTATACTCCCCCACCCCCGTCTTCTCTGCCTGCGGGGTGTGACAGCAGCACCCACATGGGTAATGCCACCTGCAGCAGGGAATCTTGGGCCGGGTTCCCCAGCACACCAGGCCCAGCAGCTCCAGGAGTTTGAACCTGGCAGAAAGGCTGATGTTCAAACAACCCAGCGGCTGAAAAATAAAACCAGAATAACAGAAATCCTGTAGGTAGCTGCTTCTATACCACATAGGCAGGAGCCCAGCCCCAGCTGTGCTGCCTGGGCAAAAGGGCCAGGGGTTAACCCCCCCACCCCCGACCCTGTCCTGTGAGACTGCTGGGGTGGGGGACACTCACTTTGACAGTGGGTTACACAGCTGTTTACTAGATGGCAGCAGGACATTGGGGCTCAGGGGTCTTGGGTTTTGCATCTGTCTTGCGGAGGAGAGACAGGAATCACAGCCAGTAGCTGGTGGGCAGGACTCCCGGAGTCTATTTCTGGCTCTAGGAGGGGAGTGGGATTTAATTGATTATAGTGTCAGAGATTTCAAGGCCAGAAGGAACCACTGTGCTCAGCCAGTCTGCCCTCCTGCAGAGAGATCTGTTAGCAAGAGACCTTCAAGCTTTATTTAAGAACTCCGAGTGATGGAGAATCTGCCCTCCCCTTTGAGTCAGCTGTTCCTAGGGCTAAGTCCCCTCCCTGTTAACCATTGTCACCATATTTCCAATCTGACTTTGTCTCACTTCCGCCATTGGCAGCCATAGGTGTTAGCCTGGTAAGGCATAGGCATACGGGAAGGCAGAAATGCAATGAGCCTACGCTTCCCAAGGCCTGGAAGATAGTAGCTTAATTAGGGTGTAAGGCCCAAAAGCCTTAGAGTCAGGGCCGGCTCTAGCTTTTTTGCCATCCCAAGCAAAAAACAAAAGGGCGGCCGGAATGTGCCGCCCCAAGATTGGCTGGAACGTGCCACCCCTTAAAATGTGCCGCCCCAAGCACGTGCTTCCTCTGCTGGTGCCTAGAGCCGGCCCTGTTTGGTACCTCGGTGCGGTGAGAGTCTGGTGTCTCCTCGGGATACACCACCAATGGTAACCCCAGGGAGGCCACACCTCTGTGCTACACAGCACTACAAATTTGTGTCAACCTAAATTACGTTAGCATACAACCATCACAGTTATTACATTGCTTGTGCGTGTGCACACTGCACTCCTTGAGTCAGTGGTGCGTGGTCTCACCAGGAGTGCTTGTATCAATGCAGAGTGCACCATGAGTAGCTATCCCACTGTGCAACTCACTGCCATTCCAGCCCAGAGTGATTAGAGAAGTTTTTGAAATGCCTCACGAGGCTGAAACGTGTCACACTGCGCAAATCCTGCAGGCTCAGGCGCCCTGTGCTCACAATACTCAGGAGAGTAGTGCAGAGCTGTATATGCTCCATGCTTCTGCCAGAGATAGCAGACACTGAGAAGGGACGCACAGGTTTTGGGGGATTTTGAAAAGAGGTGTGAAATATTATGGGATGCAGAACACTGCATTATAGGAAGTTGAACACATGTTCCCAGTCACCCCTGTGCGTCCTCACTATGAGCGCTTGTGTCAATTCAGAGTGCAGTGCATGTCTGAAGTGGCTCACGACCGTGAGTGCCTAACTCAGAGCAAACTGCCAATATCAGGGCAGACCCCCAAGCTGGTGGTGTGTTCTACAATTAGATTTCACCGAGCCAGTAACAACTGTGAACTCCTGGATCACTATATGAGCCTTACCATGGAGTCACACGCAGTCCCTTTAACTCTCCAGTCTATCCTGCCATCGAGACAAACTGGGCTTAGTGATAAATGGTCACTAACACCAAAAATGACACCACATTCAGGTTGCTTCCAGTCCCAAGAGACCAGTCACCTATCCCAGATCACTTGGTACTTTCAATCCTGCATCAAAGTGATGCCTGTAGCCAATCCTGTAAGAAACTAGTGAAAGGTTTATTAATTAGGGGAAAGGACTAAGAGCGTCATTTACAGGTCAAAGCAAGCGAACATGTACAACCAATGAGTTACCATCTGACTCCTGAGAGTGACAGAATTGTCCTGATCTGTCAATTCAAAGCGTCTTTCAGGGCACCCCAGGAGGCAGCCCCTGGGGATCTATGGCTTCAGTTTCAAGTCTCTGGCCCTTCAGAGTTCAAACAGCCAGAAAGGTGCCGTTTCTTCTTGTCAGGGATTTTTATTCCATTTCCCCACCGTTCAAGGTGATGGCAGGAGTCCATGTGCACATCCCTCCTCTGGAGGTAGGGAGAGCAATCAAAAAAGTCTTTTGTCTTCTGATGTTCCACAAGGGTTTGTCTGGTGTCTATGGGCCTTCTTGTGTTGGCCAGACGATGACAGCTCCTGCGGCAAACTAGTATTTCACACCTGGTGATGTTTCTCTCCTCTCTTTGAGGGCTTCCAGTTTCAGAGCAAACACTGAAACTTACCTTATGAATTGGGATACAGATATTACCAGTAAGATTGATGCAGCAGCAACAAACAAGCATTTCACAGAGTCTAAACGCTGAACACATTCTGATAAGACGAATCCTTATTTTGGGCAAAACTAACCTGGTCTGGTCTCCAGCTCTGATGATGCCATTTGTTCTTAGCTAATGCCTGCAGCCTGGACAAGAGCTGGCTCTTGGCTTGTCAGCCTCACACTCAGTGCCTAGGAAATCACTTAGGAGTCCTGCACTTAGGACGGAAGAATCCCATGCACTGCTACAGGCTGGGGACTGACTGGCTAAGCAGCAGTTCTGCAGAAAAGGACCGAGGGGTTACAGTGGATGAGAAGCTGGATATGAGTCAGCAGTGTGCCCTTGTTGCTTGGCTAGCTCCCAGTCCCAAAAGAAAGGGGAAGGGTCGATGGGAAATCAGGACCCTGAGACTGACAGTCCCCAGGGGCAATGGGGAGAGGCCAGTGCTCCAGGTCAGCCTGATTGACAAGGCAGGGCAGGCTAATGTGGGTGTCAGGAGGCCAGGGGGGTCCTTTCCATGTGAGCTGAAATTGCCTGGAACAGAGTGGGGCTGAGCTAAGGAAAGAGCAGGAGCCTGAGCTGAGCTGGGGAGCAGAGCTGCACCAGCCAGAGCCAGAGAGAACCAGAGAAGCAACCCAGAGAGCAGATCCGTGCTGGGAGCAGGGCCACAGAAGCAGTCCAAGGAGCAGACCTGTGCTGGGAGCAGAGCTGCAGCAACCAGAGCCAGAGGGGCCAGAAAAGCAGCCCAGGGAGCTGGAGGCAGAGCAGCATCAGTGCTGGCGCTGGAGCTGGAGCAGTGAGCACTGTGAGGAGCGAGGGGGAACCTGGGCAGCAGGCACAGCGCAGGGAGATGCCCCCAGCCAAGAGGCCTTGCAGGCCAGACTTGGAGGGGGATCATAACCCTGATGGGGGGACTAACCCTGGGAAGAAGGATCCTGCCACCTAGAGCCAGAGGGCATGTGGCCACTGCCAGAGCAAGCGTCCGATCCACAGCATCCCTGCAGCACAGCCAGGGATTGGGCAGGAGACCTGGGAGGGTGAGGCACAGACTGTGAACTGCCCTCACATTCCCTAAATATGTAGCATTCTATTAGTTATATGCTGGTACCTGGTCAAAGGGGGCTTTTTTGCTTGCTTTATTATCCTCTTGTCCGTTTGTTGTGCTGTTAATGTGTGTCAATTAATTACAGTTAAGGACCAACTTGTTCTATGTCTGTACAGGTCCTAGCGCAATGGGATCCTGGTCTGTGACTGGGACTATGAGGCAGTGCTGCAATACAAATAATCACATGCTGATCTACAGAAATACTTTTGTACCATGGCCATCCCCACTGGCTTAAGAGATTAGTCACTGAAAATGGAAGTATGTGAACTTGACATCTGTAGTTTAACTCAGTCCCCTTGTCTCCTGCACTGAGTGTTCTTGCTGCTCAATACACACTCAACGGTAGGCATATCCACATAACAGGGTTATGAAGATGGGTCTATGGGAGGGTTTGACTTCCTCTACCATGGGCTGCTATTGCAGGAAGGAAATTTGCTGGGAAGAGATGGGGTCCCTCTGATCAAGAAGGAGAAGAACATCTTCATGCGTTGACTCACCAACCTTATGAGAAGAGCTTAAAATTAAGTTCAGAGGGGGCAGGTGAAAAGAGCCACCAGGTAAAAAAAAGTGACTTTATTAGAGGACTAGATATTTGGGGAGAAGTAGATGTGGAAAATTGCAGTAGAATTATAGGAGAAACAAGAGGGAAATCCATGGGGGCATCTGCTTAAAATCTTAGATGTCTATAGGTTGGATATTAGGAAAAACTTTTTCACTCAGAGTAGTGAAGCACTGGAATGGGTTACCTAGGCAGGTGGTGGAATCTCCTTCCTTAGAGGTTTTTAAGGTCAGGCTTGACAAAGCCCTGGCTGCGATGATTTAGTTGGGAATTGGTCCTGCTTTGAGCAGGGGGTTGGACTAGATGACCTCCTGAGGTCCCTCCCAACCCTGATATTCTATGATTCTATGAGGAGTAATAATAATGGGGAATAAACAGTAAGAACTGGGAGTTTTAGTACATAAGTCATAACTGAGCTTAACTGGCATCACAGATACTTCATGGGCTAAATCTCATGACAGGAATATTGGTATAGAGGACTATAGCTTGGTCAGGAAGGACAAGCAGGAAAAAAAGAGAGGAAGTATTGCATTGTAGACTTATTCTGAGGTCCAGAAGGAGGTGAGAAGCAGACCAGTTGAAAGTCTCTGAGTAAAGATAAAAGAGGGAAAAACAGCAGTGATGTCCTGGTAGGGGTCTATTACAGACCACCAAATCAGGAAGGGGAGGGAGATGAGGCATTTCTAGAACAAATAACAGAAATATCCAAAACACAAATCCTGATCATAATGGGGGACTTTCCCTACCCAGACATCTGTTGAAAAGGGAATATGGCAAAACACAAAATTATCCAGTAATTTCCTGGAATGTACTGGTGACAATGCTTCCTTTCAGAAAATGGAGGTAGTAATCCGAGGGACAACCATTTTAGACTTGATTCTGACCAACAGGGAGGAGCTGGTTGTGAATGTGAGGGTGAAGGGTGATTTGGGTGAAAGTGATCATGAATGATAGATTTAATGATTCTAAGGAAACAAAGGAGTGAGAATGATAGAAGGACTAGAAAAAGCAGACTTTCACATACTCAGAGAATTGGTAGGTAGCCACCCATAAGGAAAATATTTGTAATACAGTTCAATAAGGTTTCATCAGGCTTTTTGATCAACCAAATTAAAAAGCAAAGGAAACCAACCAACCACACTCAAGGGTCACTGTGCATTCTCCAAGGCAGTTTCTTCTCTTTCTTTGGTGCTTTTATTTTATATAAATTCAACCAGGAGCAGATTTTCAGGTAAAACCAATACTGGAAAGTGTGGTAAACTGAGAGAGGGACCAAACCAAAATTCAAAATGATGTTGAGAGAATGAGAAATTCTACACTGGAGCAAATGTAGCCACCTATTGAACTGCTTACATGTATGGGCCCAGATATTGAAATGTAGGTTCCTAAAAGCTACTGATTTCAGTGCGAGTTAGGAGCCTAAATACCTTTGAGGATCTTGTCCATGTAATTACAGCACATACCAGCAGCAGATTGTGAGGTATGCTACAGTCACATCGATGTCATAATAGTGCTTGCATAATCTGAACTGGCTATCCTGGCCATGACAGACTGAGAGGCCAGCTGCCTATCAGGAGCTCTTTGGAGAAAGGACTGGAGGAAGTGGTGAGAAAAGACTAAAACATGAATAATCTTGTGAGTGAACAGGAGGTAACTGAGAGAGGTAAGGGTCAGCATTGTATTTTCTAGATCCAGTCTATATTCACACACACATTCAGAAAACATAGGCATACAGATAGATTAGTTGTAATGTTCTCCATTTGTATGACCAGAACCTCAGCTGCTGTAAATCAGTGTTGCTCTGTTGTCTTCCTTGTAGCTGTGTTGATTTACACCAGTTGAGGACTTGGCCTACAGCCTCTGGACCTGGAAACTTTCCTGAGAATCTCAGTTTCTATTGAATGTTATCGGGGAGGTCTGACTAAGCAAAACTCTTAAAGCATGTGCTTAACTTTAGGTCTCTTTGTTGGCTTAGAGTTAAGCATGTGATTAGGATGCTGAATCAGGGTGTAGGTGCCTTAATATGGATTTAGGAGCTTAAGTTTATGCACCCAGTTTTGAAAATTTGTGCCATAAATTATTATTATGTATGCTATCAAACCTCATCAATTGATAGTAAAGAGGGAAAGGAAGATTATTTTACATGGGGATCTACTTGAAAGGAGCAAATTTTCTTCATTATGATTTCCCCCCAAACACACTGGGTCCTTCAGTACACAAACCTGGTCATCAGGAGGAAGGAAGAGGATTTACTTGATTCCCAGGTGGTCTTCTCCTCACAGTGTTTAGGCACCTGCAGAATCTTTACTGGATAGTGAATTAAAGAGGCCAGCACCAATTCTACTATCAATGGTAACCAGCCGAATCCTTTTATTTAATTTCAGGTGTTTATAATGAGGTTCTTTCCCTCCTGGCGCATATGGCTGACCAAGATAAGGACAGAATTGCCCTCAGGATTGCCTCTATAGCTAAGACCAAGCTGGCTAGTGTTGTGAGAGTTCTACTGGAGAAACTGCAACAGGATGAGGTAGGGCAATTTCATGAAATTAAATCTGCTTTCCATGTGTCCACACCAAATTCTGTCTGACTTCCTGGGGGAATGCATGGGGGTAATTCAGTATAGAACTTGGCCTGGTGCACCAGCAGCATAATCTGTATTCACCCTTCTATTCTCATCATGCAAAATGCTGTTATTATAGATCAGGCTGATATAATGCTCTATAAAAATTTCATTGTCCGTTTACACACAGTGGTGTACATGGGCTGTATATAGTAAAAGTACACTATAGGACCTGCAGTAATTTCTTCCAATAATACTTTGCCCTTCTTTAGCATCTTCATCCAAAAATCTCAAAGCACTTACCTAATACTAATGAATTAAGAATCACAGCACCCTTGTGAGAACGGTAAGCATGATCCCCATTTACAGATGATTTGTCACAGGGAATTAAGTTACTTGCTCAACACCACTTAGCAAGTTAGTAAAAGAATGTGAATAAAACCCAAGTGAACTGACTCCCTGCTCTTATTCCTAACCAATACTCATGTCATCATAAGAAAGATTATTGAGATTATAGCACTGAAGGGACCTTATCTATATATTTTCTAGTGGGGGGATTCTACAACAAAAAAATAAAAATGATGCACACAGTATTTTAACGTTTCTGCAAATATACAATATAATTGCACCAGTTCAAATTATTTATTTCAAAATCCCTGTCAGCAAGTATGTCTGTATCAATACAGACAACAAAAAGGATTGAGGAAATCTTTTTTGACAAATAGATTCCTTACTATGCATATTAATACAGAAGTCTGAGTAACAATTCATTTCAACTCACTACAGAGCCATATTTCTTGCACCCCTCAGATGCAGTGCAAAGGCTTGGTGGAGTCAGGGGTAATGGAGGAGCTGAGGGAGAGGGAGGTAAATTGCTGGGAAGGAGCCTGGGTGTGAACTTGGAGGGTTGCTGGGTATGGATGGGAAAGGTATGGAACAGTTTTTTTGGGAGGGGTGGGGAGGAATTGTTAGGGAGCTCTCCCCATGCATACCCTGGCTGACTCCTAACCTCTCCTATTCAGTAAGGCATCTGCCCCTGTCTCCATGTGTTCCTGTACCCTCATGGGTCCTTGCACCCCTTGTCCACATGTGTTCCTCCACCCCCACTCAGACACCCACTCCCCCCGTCCCAATGTGGCTCTATGCCCCACCCAACCACCCCCTGTCCCTGTGTAGCTCTGCACCTCCTCCCCCATCACTATGTGGCTCTGAACCTCCCTCCCCCCTGTAACCCTGGGTCTCCACTCCCATTCAGCCCCTGCCCCAGTCTGTCTTCCCCCACTAGCCCTTATGAGCAGAACGGAACTGCTTGTCTTGGCCTCCTAGTACTTTAATTATTTGAATTACTTGCATCCGAAAAAGTGGGTATTCACCCATGAAAGCTCATGCTGCAAAACGTCTGTTAGTCTATAAGGTGCCACAGGATTCTTTGATTAATTATGAATCTTTTGGTTTTAAAGAATAAAATTGTTGCCTAATCCAGAGCTACTTGTATTACGTAGTGCTTATGTATTCATAAATTATCAGTGACAATTTTCAATTAAACAAATCCTCCTTACATTTAAAAATTAATGGAAGGAGCTTCTCCCCAGTGGAGCTGTGTGTTCTGATTGCTGTTTGCAGAAGCCTCCTTTTCAAGCAGCACCACTGGAATGTTTAGCCAATCGAGAGATCTGATTGGCTCTGAACGTTCCAAAGGGCTTTATGACCTTGGCATGCAGGTCACCTAGATTTAGAGACTCCCAGGAGACAGAGATGGAAAAGACCTATTGGATCATCCAGTCCATGTCCCTGCGAATGCAGAACCATTCGAAATGGCCATTTCCCACTGGTCTGGCAAAACTAATTTTAAAAGCCCCTAATGACTGAACTTCCACTATTTTTCTAGGAAGACTATGTCATAACCTCTTTGATCCATCTCACAGGTGAGGCATTTTTCCTGTTGTTAAAGTCTAAATTGTATGTCTTTTTTTTTTTTTTTTTAGTTTAATCCCATTACTCCTACTTTTACCTAAATGTATTATACTAAAAAATTCCTCTCCCTCCTTGATGTTCACACGCTTCACGTAGTTGTATGGTATTATCATGTCTCCCTCATAGTCATCCTTTGGCTGCATCTGCTGTAGATAGTTCTTTCAGTCTGTCTTCAGAAGTAGAGGTCTGCTCAGGCCCAGTTTTGAAGCCCAACCTGAACTGGCCCCAAGCCCACTCACCTCACCTTAAGAGGGTTGAATCATTTTCCATCCTGGTCCCAACCCTTCCCCCCCAAACCGGATATTGCCACTGCATCCTGCTCATGGAGCCAGCGCAGCGGCAACAATGTGCAGCAATGGCTTCATCCTCTGACACTGCCCCCTGTTGGGCCAATCCCATGAGCTAAAGGAGGAGAGCCGACCTGACCTGAGCCCAAGAGTCGGTTGTTTTTTCATCCAACCTGACCCTGATGCCTGTAGTCAGGTCCCATAGGATTTGGGTCAGGTTGCAGGGCTCTATTCAGAAGTCAATTCTGTCACCCCCCTGCATTCTTTTTTGCTCTCCCATGAATTACTTCTAATTTGTTGCTCTCTCTGGGAATGTGGTGCTAGAAAATGCAATAATCCAGATGCAGTCACACCTTAGATGAACAGAGAGGAACTGTCATCTTCCTGCTTTGTGCCATGATCCCTGTGTGGAAAAGACCCAACCCACATGGCTCTTTGTGGGAGCCGTCACCCCTTGCATATACACGTTGACTTGGTTTTTCACTGTCACCCCCACGGCACTTGTTGCTTCCCACTTTTCTCCCTCCCATTATGTCAGTTACTTCTACCTCCTTTCCAGATGTGCTAGTTTGCAGTTTTCTGAAAGGAATCTTGTTCTCTGCTCAGGTTTTTAATTTCTCTGTGTCCCTCTTTATTTTTTTTCTGTCCCAGCTGATACTAAACTCCCCCATATTTAGTATCATCTGTGAATTTCTACCTCATAAAAGACACCTTTAACTGTGCGACTGTCAATGTAGATCTAACTGCTGAGCTAATTTCCCCTAGGAGCTGTTGAGGACTTACTGCGGGAGTTGGGTATTTTGTAATTACACATTTACCAATTCTGTCTGGAGTGGCTAGAGCAAGGCCAAGGGGCTTCTTTTTATTGTTTGTTTTCAATAAATGAAACTCGAGAAGGGGGCAGTGAAGGAGGCTTCTTCTGGCTTTTTTCTCTGCAGGTAGATTAAAATATGTCAATTGTTCGGCTGTTTCTGAAATGCTAATGCGGTGATTGTGGAGGGCATGGCATGTTTGACACCAATTAAGTCAATGGAGTAGTTGTGTGAGCATGCTGGCTGAGGAGTCAGTGTGGCCAAGTGGATAGGACTCTGGATAATGACTCAGGAGACATGGATTCTCTTCCTGGCCACGGACCTGCTCTGTTATGATAAGACTTGGGCTAATCATTTCATGTTTGGATTGGAAGCTCTTTAGGGCAGGGGCTTATTTGTCAAATTACTGTGTGGTCATCAAGAAAAACTTTTCCCAATTGTTCGTTCACTTTTCTGGTTTGTCCCTAGCAAAACAGAGTAGCCATTTACTATATCCTGGAGGAGGTGTTACAGCAGGACACCGGGGACCTAGAGATAAGGCTAGTGAAAAAAATTATAAGCCTAGCCTCAGACCAGATGAGAGACACTCAGGTAAGTTAGTTCTCCTGAGCTACTAATCAAAGGATCCAAAGCTTTAACTAATTAAAACTCTCTTTTGGGGGGTGGGGGGTGGGGTGGGTAAACTATATACTGAAACGAAAATGTATTCTTCTGTTAGAGGCCCACACCTTCCTCCAGACCAAAGCCCAGGTCCTAGACAGCACTTGTGCACATGCATAAGATGGGAAAACTCACATGTGAAAGTTACACATGTGTTTAAGTGCTTTGCAGGATCAGGACCCGAGACACATGATATCAGACACAGAGACAGGCCTATGGTTTCTTAATGAGCACGTCTTTCCCAAAGTCTACTAGGGATTTCATTTTTTATACTGATGTTATGTGGAAGGCGCTCTGATACTATAGGGATAAGTGGCAGTATAAAGCCCTAAGACAGACAGAATCTGAGTTATCTCCAAAAGCAGCAGCACTGGATTTAGAATCTAGTTTGGCAGCAGGAAAACCCATGGAAAAATCTCTCTTGTTCCAAAGGAAGTCAGCCTCCTTTTGGGGGCCAGTTTATTCCAGGAAAGCTCTCTGGATATTTTGAAGCTGCCCAGTCTGTCTCTCACTGCCTCCTTAGGGAAGGGCGGGGCAAAATATCATGTGACTATGGTGACCAGTCATCCACCACAAGATGCTAATAGTGAATAGTCTAACTAAGCAGCTTGCAAGCAACTCAAAGGCTGAAAATTGTTTAGCCAAACGACTCAATGAATATTTATGACTGACTGTATCTGCAGAAAGTTGGGTGAGTTCATTCGGAACTTATGCACAGAAATAAGAACTTGACTCATATAAACAACTCTGGCTAGTGCAACTGGCTTCAGTTACTTCAGTCTTTCTCTTTTTTTTTTTTTTTTTTTTAGGAAGCAACAAATGAAGTAAAAGTGGCAGCTAGCAACACGTTAGTGACTCTGGCAAGCTGTTATTTTGATCATGTCATGTATGAGCTGCACTGTCATCTGAAACCACCGAAGCTGCCTGACGAGTTTATTTTAGTTACGCTGGGCAACCTGTCATCAGCCCATGGTATGGTAACTTCCATCTTTTGTTTCAAAGTTATCATCTTTCATTTAAGGACAGGGGATTACTCTCCCTACCTAAAAATGTTGCAGCTAAACAGAGCTCTGCTTGAGTGTGCGTGTGTGTGTGTGCAGAGACACAGGATTAACTGCTCTTGCTAGTTCTGGCTTCCAGATCATGAGCTATCCAGACGGCGGTGCAAGCTCTAACTTCTGCCCCCAACTGAAGTTCCTTAAGGATGGGAATGAGTGGAAGATCAGGTCTAGTGGAGCTCTTCTCCACCCCACTTCCCATCTGGCCCCAGTGCTCTCTCCCCTTACGCTGGGAGTGAGTTGGGCATCAGGCACAGCTGTGCACTGGTGCAGGATTCCTCTCTTCAGGGTGAATCCCCCACTGGCTTTCAATGGCTCCTTTAAAGCCAGTCTGCTCTGCTTACACAGTGCAAACTGGCCCAGGAGCCCATAGCATCCTGCCCCACAATGTTTCTAAGTGTGTTCTAAGAAGGCGGAGAGCAGCCGATTATCTGTCTTCCTTCTCTTCTGCCTTTCTCTGCAGCACTTAAGTGTATCCCTTTTGTGAGAGTGACCCTGAATGCCATGTTCTCTATGCTGGAGTTAGTCAAGGACGGCAGGCTGAGACAAGCATTTTGCGGTGGTAAGTGCCAGCACTTACTGCAGGTGCCCCAAATGGATATTTAGGGGGTCTCGGTACAGATTGGCGTGACTGACCAAGTTTGCAAACTCGCCCTGCACTGTGCTCCCTGCCCTGGATTGCACCAGGTGCTGCGTTCCTTGGCTCCCGCGGCACTCAGTGAAGTTGAGAGTGCTCCTCACTTTGCAGGAGGCAGTGAGCATTTGTAAGTTCAGGCCCTTTATGACTCATGGATATAATTTAAAATAAACAGACACAAAGGCTGAAGCTGCCCATCTGCCAGCAGTCTCCTGGGGGAGGAGGTGAAGGGAGCAGATTTCAATACTGTACATTTAAAAATCCCATTTCCCACTCCTTCACCCATTCTCTCCTCTTAGTTTCTTTATCATCATTTCCTTTCACCCTCTTTCTCTGTCTTCTCTTCCTCTCCACTTCTCTCTTCCTTTGCTTTTCGGGTGATGCTCAGTAAGGGGTTAATCCTGTGCCTTTGAGGTAAATGGGAATTTTGCCATTGACTTCATAGACAACAGGATTGGACCCTAATTCTTCTTAGCAAGGACACTAGATACACCTACCTTTAGGGCAAAGTGCTCCCCACTACCTTCAAATCCCAGTAAAGCCAATGGCAGTTAGGGGCACTGAACATCTTTCAGACAAACTGTAACTCAAGATAAAATCATCCAGTGTTAGAGTTAAACACTGCAATAACTGCAGAGGACACGAGTCGTTCAGAGGCGAGCTTGCTGAAATATTTTGATTTTTAATTATATTTTCCTTAATTTTTTCCCCAAATTTGATGAAAAACAAACGTGAAAAATGTCAATGACAAGTCTGATCAGGAAGTGTGCATCCAGTGTTTCTGAGTATCTAAAGAGGTGGCTGAACTTATTTATATTTTTCAAAAATCAAAAAGATTTTTAAACTTTGCAATTTTGAAAGAAAAAAACACTATCAGTAAAGATTTGTAATTTAATTTAAACTGCTTTTTCAAGCAGCTCTAATTAAGAGGTAACAAGGAAGGGAGAAAAAATTGTCTTCAGATGCTGGTAATTGAAAAAAGATTGAGAGATCTGCAAATTAAAAAGCCTTTTGAGAAACAAGACACGGAATGGGGGGAAGAGAAATAGCTCAAAATTCATCTGGGATTTCAGCGTCTAGTCCTGAACTGAGCAGTAGCTGCCATGAAATTGTAGTAAACTTTAGGCCTGGGTGTGTTCATGGATAAAAGCAACTTCTCCTCGTTACTAATGTGTCCTTTTCACGTTGCCTGTCTTCTCTCCATCCATGCAGTTCTGGAACAATGGTCAAGGGCAGTACGTCTCTTTTTGGCTAACTGGGAAAAGTGCTCATTCCCCAGAGTGCACAAATTGCGACTCTGCAATCATTTTCTTCCCATCTACTCTCATGTGACCAGCAACTGGCTGACCTGTGAGGAGCTGGAGGTGAGAATTGCTGGTTCTCTAAACCTTTAGCAGAAATTGTAACGTTAAATTCTATGTGTCTGACACTCATTGTGATGATGGCATTTAATGGTAGGTTCTTTTGGATGGAACAGTGTGTCATGTAAAACATCTAAAACCCAAACATTTATAATGTCACCACATCATGGAAATTCTGCCTGTACGCAGTGTACATGGATTCTAGTTTTATGCACCTAACGTGCAGATAAACACGGGATAGTGGCCTAAATTAATTCCTCCATTCAGCCCCAGTGGAGTTCCAGCAGGGATGAGTTGGCCTAGAATGCATACTAATCTGGGGAATATTTTACCTGGTATAGTTGTGAGGTGCATTAGGATATAATCCTGAAACCAACCCTACGAGTCCCAGTTCTTTACCAGGAAATATTGAGATAGGCCCATTCCCACAGTGGAACAAGGGAAGTTGCAGGCATTAGAAGTAGAAAAGGTGTACCCATTGGATGATACTGAATGAATTAGTAGGAACATAAATTCTGTGTCTCATCTATGCAACTCAAGCAGGCTATCATCAAAGCCCTTGGTCCCATGATGAGCCTCCTGCTACACAAAGAGGAGTATCAAGATCATCTATTTGAACAGATCTCATGGCTCCTTGAGCAATATAAGGAGGACACTGATGTTTTTCACGTCACCAAGGTGACGTACCACTCCTTAAGGTAACTGTCTATGTGTCTGCATGTATGAACTGCACGAGGAATTTGCTGCTAGTGGGGTTTCCTGGTTGAGACAGTGACTTGTTAGAAAATAAATATCCACACAAGCTCTGGGTTTGTACACGTGGTGAGCCAGGCAACAAGATTTGTAGGTAAATGCCTCTTATGAAAAGCATCCTCTGTTTCCTGGGGAGGATGATAAGGAGATAAAAAACAAAACACCTGCCCCCTCTCCCCAACAAGATCCTCCCTCCTTGTGATTTCCCAGTACATCCTGTCAACTCTGCGTCTCTCTTTTAGTTCATAAGCTCCTCAGAGCAGGGGCTGCCATATGTTGTCTCTGGTCAGTACCAAGCCAATGGTCAATGGTTGAAAATTAATACTAAGGAGGCTTGAGGGTGATTGCTTTGGATTATGTAACTAGATGGATCTAAAAGCATTGCCTGTCTATTTCATCTCCTGTTCTATGCAGTGCTGTTGTAGCCATGTTGGTCCCAAGATATTAGAGCACCAAGGTGGATAAGATAATCTAATTAAAGATATTGTCTCACCCCCCTTCTCTCTCTATTTCATCTACCCTGAGTACCACATGAGCAAGAATTAAGGGGGCCATATTCTGTCTTCAGTGGAGCTACACAGTTGTAAATGAACTCAGGAGACAGCTATAACTTCTTGGTAGTGATATTTACTCACCATCTCTGTTGGTTGAAGCTTTCTGGTACAGAGTATGTGGTCACTTTTGGGGTTGAAATACCCATGATTTGGAGGGAACCCACGCATCATGGACTTGTTTGATAGCATCAGGGCACTACAGAAGTGCTTCAATATAGTAAAATCTGTAGATGGCATCAGAGACATTCTGGAAGCTTGAAGCAGCAAAGGAGAAAAGTGTTTAGATGCAGGAAGGAATTTGGTTTTCACCTTTTTAATCAATAACCTGGCAGAGGACATAAAAACATCTCTGATAAAGTTGGCAGATGAGATAAAAATTGGGAAGTGGTAAAAAATGGAGAGGATAGATTCAGAGAGATCTAGATCACTTGGTAAACTGGGTGCAAACAAAGATGCATTTAAATATGGCTGAATGTAAATGTGAGCATCTAGGCACAAAGAATTTAGGCCATACATACATGATGGGGGATGCTGTCCTGGGAAGCAGTGACTCTGAAAAAGATTGTGGGGATCATGATGAGTAATCAGCTGAACACAAGCTCATGCTGTGGCCAAAAAAGCTGAAAAGCATAAAAAGGGGAATCTCAAGGAGGAATACAGTGGTGATTTTATCTCTAAATCTGGCACTTGTGTGACTACTGTTGGAATACGGTGTCCAGTTCTAGTGCCCACAACTCAAAAAGACTGTTGATAAATTGGAGAGGAGATTGACAGAAGAGCCACAGTGATTAAAGGATTAGAAAACATGCCTTACAGTGGTAGAATCAAGGAACTCAATCTATTTAGTTTAACAAACAAAGTAAAAGGGTGCGTGATTGGGTTTACCTACCCCACATTGGTTCAACACGGGTTAATCGTACTTTATGGGTCGAGGAGGCCGTGGCCCCTCATCTCTGCTGGGCATGCTTCAGCTGGAACCAGGATATAAAAGAGAGCCACTCAGCTCAGTCTGGGATGGCTGCCGAAGAGAGCAGAGGTGCATTCAGGAGCAGTGCCAGGGTTTTTGGCACCCTAGGCACAGGGCCGGCTCTACCCATTTCGCCGCTGGTCCCGCGGCTCCAGTGGACCTGCCGCAGGCATGCCTGCGGATGCTCCACCAGAGCCGCAGGACCAGCGGACCCTCCGCAGGCACACCTGTGGGAGGTCCACCGGAGCCGCCTCCCGGCAAAATGCCACCACCCCCAAATCCTGGCGCCTTAGGCGACTGCCTAGCTCGCCTAAATGGAAGCACCGGCCCTGGGTGCATTTCAGGGTCCTGCAGAGAGACTGCCAGTGCTCCAGGATTCAGAGGCCAGCCAGACTGTGGCTGCAACCAACCCCCAGCTGCCCAATGCCAGAGATGGAGGAGAGACCACAGAATCCCTGAGTGGGAAGTAGCCTAGGTAGACTAAGCATTGATCCAGTTGAGGCACCGGGCTTTGACTTGGCATGTTTTGGAAGGATTCCCGCTGATTTGGTGGCAGATACCTCTGCGGCAAGACTGGGCCCTGGGCTGGGACCTGTGGAATACGTAGGACCCAATGGAGAAGGGCTGGCCACTAGGCAACACTTCCCTGCTGCAAAAGGCGGTTCTAATGACTCTGGCCACTAGGCCGCATTGCTCTGCTGCCAAGGGTGGTTCCATTGACTTTGGCCACTAGGCCACACTGCCATACCTAGAAGGGGAGCCCTACAGACTCAGGCTGTTGGGCCGTGGACCCTCACTGAAGGGCTGCTGCGCTGATCCTAACCATTAGGCTATGCTGCCCTAGGAGCCAGGACAGCTGCAGTGTCTAGGGAGACTAGGCCAGCTGGGTTGCCCGAGATCTACTTCAGTTCCTCCACAACCTGGTACTACCCTGACGGGGTGGACCTATCCTGTGACAGGGTGACTTCATGACAGTCTATAATATCTTACATGAGGGACTCATGTTTTATAACGGGCTCTTCAGTCTAGCAGAGAAAGGTGTAACTTGATCCAATGGCTAGAAACTGAAGCAAGACACATTCAGACTGGAAATTCGGCGTCCATTTTTAATGGTGAGATAATTAACCATTAGAACCATTTACCAAGGGCCAAGGCAGATTCTCTCTCACTGACAGTTTTTAAATCAAGAATGGGATGTTTTTCTAAAAGCTCTTCTCTGGGAATTATTCTGGGCAAGGTCTGTGGCCTGTGTTATACCAGAGGTCAGACTAGATGATGGCAATAATCCGTTCCGGCCTTGGAATCCACGAATCCCCTGAATCTGCTTCAGTCACTACATATTGCTCCTGTGTGTGCCACCATCTGACTTTCACCCTCTGTTGCAGAGTCTGAGCCAGTTCTTGGAGGTCTCTGGTGAATATAAGATCCCTCTCCCTAACAGGAAGTTTCAAGCCATCTGCAGTGCTCTGCATAACCAGGTGAGGGGTGGTTTTGCTTGGATCCCCTGAGCTTAGGCACAGCAGATCTGAAGCATATTAACAATCAAAATCTATGGAATGATAGTGCAGAGCCTGGGGACCGCCTCATGCCTTACTGATTTCTGCAGGCTCAAGAGTAAGCAGGTAGTGGTCTCATTTTCTTGGCTAATATCCAGCTCAGTTTGTAAAGCAATTTTACCATAAGCCGATGATCAGGGGGAGTCAGAGTTGTACAGTAAACACTGTGGCTGTGTCTTGATTCGATGAGCTCTGCTGTTCAAAACACTTTAGCTTCTCTCATCTAATATATTGGACATTGTGTTTGATTCTTGCTGTGCATTCAGTACCATCCACCTGGGGTTCAGACCTCTAGTTGGACAAGTAGGAAGTGGAAGCTTAGAAATTAATTGAACATTTTCTTTTCAATTGCTTCTGATTAGTTTTTTTTGACCATTTCCCTTCTTCCCACAGATCTGTTCTCAAGCTAAGCCGCTCAGCATGGAAAATCACACAGAGCTGGTCCATTGTATAGTTCAGCTAGGTAAGGGGAAGAGACTCTGAGTTACACATTAGTTTCCTTGTAACTTCCTTACCTTTGTAAGGTATGGTAAGAATAAGAGTTCTGTCGTCAGTGAGGACGTGATTTCTTGCCTTGCAGCCCGTTCTTCTCCTGATGATCTGATAGCCTTTCTGCACTCGCAGCTGGAGCTTGAGAATGAGGCTGTTCGTGTGGCATCTCTGAAGCTGCTCAGAGCTATTGTTGGTGCTGACTGTAAGTAACACAGGAGCAACTGTGCCAGCTGCCCTCTTGGCCGACATGCTGAGGGTTGAGTTGGGGACATCCAGGGCAGGGCCGGCTTTAGGAAGTGCGGGGCCTGATTTGTGGGGCTTGTACTCACCGGGCGGTGCCCTGAGACTTCGGCTGCACTTCGGCGGCAGGTCCTTCACTCGCTCCAAGTCTTCGGTGGAACTTCAGCAGTGGGTCCTTCACGTGCTGCCGAAGACCCAGAACGAGTGAAGGACCTGCCGCTGAAGTGCCGCCGAAGACCCAGAGCGCCGCCGGGTGAGTAAAAATTAAAAAGGCCACTGGGCGCGGGGTCCTGTTATGTGCGCGGCCCTGTCAGGCACGGGGCCTGATTTGGGAGAATCAGGGGAATCGGCCTAAAGCCAGCTCTGATCCAGAGCTAAAAGCATGAGCTACTATAGATTGAGCTAAAGAACCAAGGCTTTGTAGGCCCGGCAGGGCTGTAACAGACTCATGGCCTCTGCAAATGGGGCACAGAATCTCTATAACACAGTCACCAGTGGTCTGGATATCCACTAAGGGGCAAAATGCTGCCCTAAGTTACCCCCCTATGGCCACACTGAAATCAACAGGTTCAACTAAGTGCTGAATGTAGCCCAAGGTATTTTTCAACTTCAGATACAGAAGTTGACTTGGGGCTAATGCACATTAACAATAATCAAAAATATAATAAAACCCCTGACTCGATAATCGTCAGTATTAGACACTATAGGCTAGATTCTGAGTTCTGTTATACTGTGTAAACACAGATTGACCTCAGTCTATCTAATTCTTTTATACTATTTCCATCATGGCAGTATGATGGCACCATTTATAGAAATGGAATTACTTTAGATTTACACTAGTGTAACTGAGACCAGAATCTGGTCCTATGTTTTCCCCATTGATTCTGTGTATGAGAGAAGCTTGGGACTATTCTTAAATAGGGCCTTTTGAAATCCAGGATTCATTCCAATGTGGAAAGTGAGTGTGTGGAACAAAGAAGTACTATACACCTCTCCTTATCTTTCAGTGCCCGAGACAAGACTGAAAAAGTGTCTGATTGTGAAGGCAGTGAAATCCACTTTCAGTGATCAGAATGCTACGGTAAGATTGTGTGTGGAGCAGTGAAATATTTCAATTTTTTTTTCAATGATATGGGATGAATGGACATCTGGGTGGAGCTTTCATTCAGATCCAGAGGAGAGACTGCAGACTAGAAAAGGCATGTCATTCTCCTGCCCTGTGTTAAATGGATCCATGTTTATAAGCCAAGGAGATCAAATCAAAAGCATAAGGACTCTCATATCCTATCTCCTATTTCAGGCAGAAGGGATAACAATAACTCATGTGTGTCATCTCTACCCTTGCAGGTGAGGAAGGCAGTTCTTCATTTCATCCAGAGGCTGCTCAGCTCAGAAAGTGTGGAGAACTGTGCAGCATGGGATATGGTAGCACATGTTTTCAGGGAGTTCAGTGTGTCCACTAGCAAACTGGTAAGGAAGTTCTTAACACTTAGGACTCGGTCCTACCATTCTTGCATGCTGACTGCTTCCCTTGCCTTCAGTGGGAGTTTTGACTCAAGGACAACTGGACTAAATGATTAGAGCCAGAATCTGATCAGTTATATTAGTGTAAAGTCAAGGTAACTCCACTGACTTTAGTGGCGTTACTCTGGATTTATACTGGTGTAACAGATCAGACTCTCACACTGGGTATTTACATCTAACAGAGTCATCTAGGTTACTCAACCCTCTGAGTCATTGAAAATTCGGAAAACACCTTTTTCAGTGAAATGTTCTTGTACAAGGAAGCACATCTCTTTGTTTTCAATAAACTCTCTAGAGACCATAATGACGCCCAATTCTGTGGCTGATGAAGCAAACATAAACTATCAGCAAAACACCAAGGTTATGCAGGCTGCATCACAGACTGTCAGGAGCCTGGAAAAGCTTGCTGCATATTTCCCTCACTACATGCTCTAATCTACATGTACTAGATTAAAAATATCTTCAATCCTTATTTCTGCCCATGGACACAGCCAGGGGCTCCAGACACTTTGTGCTCCATGATTGGATCCATGATCTGTATTAACATAAACAGTTCAACTTTACAGTAAGTTGTTGAAGATCTTAGCTCTGCCTGGCCCCTTTTCTACAAAGTTGGAGCTTGTGGCAATACTCTCCAAGGGCCTTTTTTTCCACACACACCCCCATCTTAAGGAAGGCTGCTTTTTCTCCTTGGGCCAGTTTTGCTCTCCTTTACACTGAAATCAGTAGAGTCAATCAATATTTAGTCCGGTGTAAGTAAGAGCAGAATTAGGCCCGTTGATAGAATCACACTCACTACACCCAGAATGACCAAGCTGGTTGGGGCATCAGAAAAAACAGAGTGGATCCCCCTGGTTCTGCATATTGATTTCCACAGGGCGGAGTCTGAATGTTTTTCCTCTGAGATAAAAAGATGAAACAGTTTTTCAAATGTAAAGAAAATTAACTCTGTTGGGGAAACTCTTCTGTGTTCAGTGAATCATTCCCTTCACTTTAGGGTTTTCCTAAGCCTGGGATCTGACCCACCAGTTAGGAGTTTCCATTATTCTCTTCCCTTCAGATGGCTGTGCACTTCCAGTGCAATATAAAAGCAGGCATAGGTCAATGTTCAAGATGGCTTTGTAGGAGAAGGACACTGATTCTCTAGCCAGTGTCTTGCTACTAGCTAATAAGTTCTATAGAGCTGTCTCACAGCAGGGTACAACACTTCTCACCCAGGCTATTCAGGAAGAAAGCACTATCCAAACCCTGTGCACTGACATCCTGCAATGTCTGGACACCTCAGTCACTGGAATGACCCAAGTAAGTGACCTGTTGCTACTGCTTCTGGAAATAGTGATGTTCTTCCTTACCTTCCTTGTACCTCCCCACAAGTAAGCTTTTTGCACAGTCAGCATAATGGAGGAACAGCATGTCAAATTCATGTCAGGGATGTGACCCCTTCATCATGGAGTAAGTGGCTCACATTAGAGAAAAGATAGAAAGCAACTGAACTGGAAGGAATCATGTTGCAGAGATCGTCTCTTCATTCTTTCCACTCTCTGAGTGCAACTGCCCCTTAGGTCCCCCATGAATACTTCTGACATTTAGATTTGGTGATCCTGGATTTGAACAGATGCTGGGGCTGGGACTGTGCCTTATATAAGTCTGTAAAGTTCTGGGTGAGTTGATGGTGCCATCTAAATAGCTCCATAATGCTCTAATGCAGGAAAAGAGGATTCATCTCTGGGTGAGAGCCAAATTGCTCACCAAAGAAGGCAGTGTATTTAAAAGACAGAGTGAGGGGGCACCGGACAGGTAGAGTGAGATGATGGGGAGAGAGAGATGAGTTGATAGGTAAGGGAAGGGTCAATGATGAATAAAAGGGGAAGCTACATGAGAGGGAGGGATTCCGACAGCAGGATACTGGAGGTGGGGGAATGGAAATAGCTGCGTACTGAACAGTCTTGCTTTTCTCTGCAGGTGTTATGGCCAAGGCTTCTCGAATATGTGGTGCCAGCTCAGTACACTGGTACTTTGAAGCCTCTCTGCAGATGCCTTAGGGAGCTGGCTGAGAAAAAGCAGGAGGAAGGAGAAGAAACTGCTTGCCTCGACTATGGTGGACCAGGTTTATAACAGAAACTCTTTCATTTATTCTCTCCAGGCACACTATGCAATGAACAGGTTCAGTCTGCTCCAGTTCTCTCATCTGCAATGAGAAGGCTAAAATGAGGGATGATCTTGTGATTACAACATGGCCATGGGAGGGAGCTAGGAAATGTGGGTTCTGTTTCCAGATTGCCACCAAAATTCTGATGTGACCTTGGGGAAATCACCTGATCTTTCTCTCTGTTTCCCCACTTGTGAAATGAAGGAGTAATTAATGCCAACCTCATAGAGGTGCTGTGAGACGGAATTCATTCATGGCTGTAAAGCATTTTGAGAAGCTCAGACTGAAAGCACTATGGAAATGCAAATTATGATCAGCTGCATTCAACATTGGTGGGCACGTTGGAAATGGCTAGGTGAATAACATCAGCAGGACCCTCTGCAAAGCCTGGCAGAATTAATGATATTCTGTTTCCTTCCCTAGTGAAACTCCCTACACCCCAGGGGCTGCTGGCACGACTCCTGGTGAGTAAACCATGAGAATAGGTTTTCTGCGGAATGTGAAGTGGGACAGTTAACTATAAAAATGGATTTTCTAGCTAGATGCTTGTGGACAGGCTGATGAATGTGTATGATTGGATCTCTCTATCTCTGCCCTCTCCTGAGACACACTGTCCTGCATCCTCGTACTAGCTAGAATGCTTTCTTCTTCAGGAAGACACTGCAGTAGAATCAACAACTCTATTGTATGGTCTCCACAATGAGAGAGTCTGAACTATTCCCTCCTTCAGGAACACACTGGTATTGTGCTGACCAAACTGAGCCTGTTCTTTCTCTCTCACTGACAGGTAGTAGCCTCATCCCCTTATGCAGGAGAAGGACACGGATGTGCTGCCTTGCAGTTACTACAGGCCCTGCACCAAAATATCCATGCAGCAGTAGGTGAGATGTGGGTAGTAAAGATCCCATCTCTGCTGCAGTACATTGAAGGTAAAGTGCTAGTTAGGAGGAGTGCAGTCCATGGAGCATAGAAGGGAAGCCAGAAAATGCAGCTTCCTATCGACATGTGTTGTGCCATTCCTGTTGCAGTATGTGGGAACAGTGGGGAATTGAAATTGGGCTTCTAGGCACTCACTTTTCCTTCATCTGGATAACTGTGAACCACTGCGGTAAATCTAGAGTTAAATCACTGAAGCCAATTCAATCCGGGCAGAATCAGGCCAGGAAGGTTTCAGCTGAATGGAAATTTTACAGCAGTTCCCCCCACACCTTTGCTAGGTTAATGTTTGGGAAGGTGAATTACGCGTGAAGCTGGAGGTTAGTGAAGTATTTTGGGGTTCCATATATAGTCTGATTTTGCAAACTGAATGTTTCTGAAAATTAAACCCCATGTTTACTTTCAAGGGTGATTCAATTAAAAAACCCAGAGTTTTTCTTTCTGTAAGGAAACCTGAGCCATAAAAGCTAGGTTGGCCAAGTGGGTGCCCTATGTAGACTCTAGGTATTGTGGGCCTAATAATGTCTTTCAGCAATTTTACAGTGGTATGAATCTACTGACCTCCTCAGTCAGTGTAGGCTGCGTCTACGCTATGGGGTTATGCCAGCAGAGCTCCAATGACGTGGCTGTGCCAGTGTAATCTCTGTGGAGTATGACAGACCCTACATGGAGCACAAACCCCATATGTTTCTGATGAAGGTCGGACCCCACAATGTTCAAGTGGGTTTGATAGTCAAAAAAAGATTTAAAAAATGAGCTGTATCTTCCCTAGTGGTTGTTGCTGTACAGAGTCCCCAGTACTGCCTTGTGCCGACATTAAAGAAGGGTAGGTTAGAGCTGGACATTCAGAAACAGGGCCAGATTCTCAGCTGATGTAAATCAGTATAATTCCATTGACTTCAGTGAAGCTACACCAATTTACATCAAGTTAGGATCAAGTCCAGAATCTCTTATTATGCAGGAAAAGTTTGTATTCACATTAAACCCAGTCTTCTGATGTGCTGAACAGTTTTCTGAGATGCTAAGTACCCTCAGCTCCCATTAAAGCCAAAAGGAATTGGGAGTGCTCAGCATCTCACTCCTGGTGGGTTGACTGACCCTGAATAAAAATGCCAGCAGGGTACATAATATGATACTTTCTGTTGGTCTAACAAAGAACGTTGGCGTAGGTCCCATTTAGCCTTGAAAGCCCAGGTATGTTACAGCTTGGCAGAGCGGGGGTTTTCGAAGGACTGATTGCAAAGGAGATTCCTGGGACGACTCTTCTTGCTAACCTAGCTGACATTATTGTTTTGCCTCCTGCTTCATAGGAAACACAGAGAATTCCCTGGACCACGCACGGTGGGAGCACATGCTGCTTCAGGTACAAGATGGCTTTCAGCTGTATTGTCACAGCCCTCCCTCCCCACTCCAAATGTATCAGCTGGGGGAAATATTAATGATAAACTATTCATTATAAGCAGAGCTGGTCAAACCATTTCATTTGCAACTTTTGTTCAGTGAAAACTGGCCTTTTTTATTTTCATGGAACATTTTCAATTTTTTTTTTTTTTTACACAAAACAAAACAACCCAACCCAACCCAAATGGAAAATGTTCAGTTTTTTGAAACTGAAGTTGATTTTTTGGGTTTTTTTTTCATTTGCTTTCCTGTTTGTCTCCTTCCCCCTGCCCCCCGTCCCCCTCCGGCTTTTTCAGTCACAAAGTGGAAGAGGGGAGGAAAGGGGGAAAGCAAAGAATTGAATAATGGTCATTTTTTATTTTGAAAAGCAAAATATTTTTGTTTCTTTCACTTTTCATGTGTGTGTTTGAAAAATCAAGAAAACAAAAAAGTCCCACTTGTTTTGTGAAATGGACTTACCATTGTTCAACCTGATCTAGTTATAAATAACTCTGCATTAGCACTGGGAACAACACAAAACTTAACCAGAAAACCGGCATGCTCATAGTGCTAATGCATCACTGAGGGACATCGAAAGGATTCTTTTTTTTCTCTTTGCCACTCAAAAGAAAATTTGCTGTGAGAAACCCCAAAAGGAAAAGAGACAAGACAGGGTTTGGTGACTGTATCTCAGGGAGAAGCCTTTCTGGTCAGAAAGAGCTCTTTGCAGCCTCGTGTAAATCCAGACAAGGAACATTTTGATGGCGAGTGCTGAAAATGAAAGGAAGGGACCTGTTATATCCTTGGGGGCAGCCAGTTTAGGAAGAAATCACTTGAGGCCAGAGAGCAGACAGCTAACAAAACCACCATTTTATTTACAGACCATAATACTCTAACTCAGTTGCCATAGCAACAGAAACCATGACAACCAAATACACAACATACTCCTCCCCCCCTAATAAGAACATCCCCTAAATAAAAAAAAACAAACACACACTAGACTAGAGAAGGAGGGTAGACTGCCTCCATTCCCGGCTAAACCCTGGGGATTATTTTGCCCCATAACCGTGGGTTCGCCCTAGCTAGAGATCCAGCCGATGAGAAGGCCTTCTGTCTCTAGGTGGATTACGGCGAACTTCTGGTGTTATTGCACCTGAAAGCACTAGGGGCTCAGGGTCCGCAGCACGAACGGGTGAGGAGGTGGTATCAGCTCGTGCTGGGCAAAGGGGTATCTCAGCCGCCGGCAGTAATGGAGGAGAACAGTCAGGAACAGGTGACTCGTGATTCGGTGCCTCACCAGAAGAGGTGAAGTTAGACCCCTCAACTGCAGATGGGTCCTGAGGACTGGCATGACCTGGCAACAGCTGATCTACATGTCGCCTCCAGGTAACATTCTCTGCAGTCCGGACTGTGTAGGAAACAGGTCCTGTTTGAGTGATGACTGTGGCTGGGACCCATTTAGCTCTGGAAGTATAATTCCGAGCCAAAACTGGCTGTCCCGGGCTAAAGGTTCGGTCTTTTGCTCTGGGTGCCCGTCTGATGACTTGATATTGCTGCTGATGTTGCACAGTTTGTCGGGGTTCAGAAGGTTTCAGCAGATCAAAGCAAGTGCGCAGCTGTCGTCCCAACATTAGAAAGGCTGGGGATGCCTGGGTCGTAGCATGAGGGGTGTTTCTGTAGGAAAGTAAGAAGATATCAAGACGCTTTTGAATGGAGTGTTGTCCCTTGCTGATTTCAAAGCGTTTTTCATTGTCTGCACAAATCTTTCAGCTAATCCGTTGGTGGACAGATGATATGGTGCTGACGTGATGTGGTGTATCCCATTTGCCTTCATAAAATTTTGAAACTCCTGAGAAACGAACTGCGGTCCGTTGTCGCTCACAAGTTGTTCTGGCAGACCAAAACGACTAAAGAGTCCTCGTAGTTTTTGGATAGTACTCTCTGCAGAAGTGGACTGCATTATAGAGACTTCTGGCCATTTAGAATGGGCATCTATTGCCACCAAGAACATGCTTCCTTCAAGGGGGCCAGCAAAGTCAACGTGAATATGTTGCCACGGGTTTTCAGGCCAGTCCCATGGGTGTAGGGGTGCCCACTGGGGTGCATTCCTCACACCCTGACATGACATACAAGCTTTTGCCTTCTCTTCAATAGCGCTGTCCAATCCAGGCCACCAAAAATAGCTTCGTGCAATTTCCTTCATGCGCACTATTCCACAGTGACCGGAATGTAGCTGTTCTAACATCTGTGATCTCAGTGGTGGTGGAATAATGACACGTCTCCCCCACAACAAACAACCAGATTGGACCGATAACTCCATCCGTTTGGACATGTAGGGAACAAGGTCGGATGAGACCGGAGAGGTTTGTCGAGATTTTCCATAATAGTTCAGTAGCCCTAGAAACGAGCGCAGCTGGCTTACATTTCGTGGTGGGGGAGCCTCCACAATAGCTTTAACTTTTGCAGGGGCCTTATGAAGACCTGCAGAATCGATGATGTGTCCCAAATATTCAACAGAGGGCTTGAAGAATTCACACTTGTCTTTGCGAACTCGTAGGCCATACTCTTCCAATCTTTGTAGGGTAGCCTCTAAATTCTTTAAGTGATCCTCTTCATTTCTTCCAGTGACCAGGATGTCATCCAGATAGCACTGAACTCCTGACAAGCCACACAAGATCTGGTCCATAGCTCTCTGGAACAGGGCGGGAGCCGATGTTATTCCGAAGGGTAGGCGACAGTATCGATAAAGCCCCTTATGAGTCACAATAGTCAACAGCTCTTGGGACATTTCATCGACGTGCATCTGTAAATATGCTTGACTCAGATCAATCTTACTGAACTTTTGTCCCCCAGCCAGGCCTGCGAAGAGGTCATCGATGCGGGGAAGCGGGTATTGCTCTGCACCCAACACTGGGTTGACAGTGACTTTAAAATCACCGCAAATCCGGAGAGAGCCATCTTTCTTCACTATTGGAACGATAGGAGTGGCCCATGAGCTATGGGTAACTGGTATTAGGACTCCATTGGTGACCAGGCGCTCCAGGTCTGCTTCAACCTTTGGCCTGATGGCATATGGCACAGTTCGGGCTTTCAGATATTTTGGTGGACTGCCAGGTTTAATGTTCAATGTCACAGTGATTCCCTTCATACTTCCCAAATCATCTCCAAAAACAGCAGCATGTTTCCTTAGTATAGGGGTTAGACTGGTTTCTTCTTTAGTCATCCGGTGCACTTCTGCCCAGTTCAGTTGAATCTTCCCAAGCCAAGACCTACCCATTAAGGCTGGGTAGTTACCTCTCACCACAAACAGTGGCAATCTAGCGGCCTGTCCATTGAGCTCCACCTTAACATCAATAGTGCCGACCATGGGCACAGCTTCTCCCGTATACGTCTTCAGAACAGTTTTTGTTGCCTTAAGCGGAAGATGCTGTAGCTTTTCTTTATACACAGTCTCAGAGACCAGCGAGACAGCTGCACCGGTGTCCAGTTCCATGCGTATAGGTTTGCCCTCCAATAAGGGGGTTACCCAGTATTCATGTGAGCCCGCTGCCAAAGACAAAACATGCAGTGGCACTTCCTCTTGTGATGAGGTGTCTCCTTGATCATCCTGGGTCTGCTCTAGAGTATGCAAGGTTCCTCTTTTTGTCGGCCAGACCACAGGCCTCTTTTTCTTTTGTTTACAGGCACACTCAATGTGTCCCTTTTTGCCACAGTGTCGACACACCAGGTCCTTACACCAGCATTCTGATGCCTGGTGTCCTGGCTTACCACAGCGGTAACATTCTTGACTCTGCACAGTTTTGTGGGTCGGTTCTTGTGACACTTTTGGCACCCTAGGGGGTGCACCAATGTATTGTGCCTCCCTTGTAGCCAGTTCCATGGAGACAGCAATATCAACAGCCTTCTGTAAGGTAAGCTGAGCCTCTGTCAGTAGGCGCTTCCGTATAGCTTCACTGTACAGGCCACACACTAACCTGTCACGCAGGGCATCATGTAACATTTCTTTAAATTCACAGTGTTCTGCTAGCTTTTTTAGAATGGCTACAAATTGTACAACTGTTTCATCTTCCTTTTGGTCTCTTTTGTGGAACCTATATCTTTCAGCAATTACCAGTGGTTTTGGGGAAAAATGGGACCCCAGGATTTCCACAATGTCACTGTAAGGTTTAGTTGCTGGCTTAACAGGGTGTAGTAAGCTGTGTAGCAGGGAGTAGGTTCTAGCTCCTACAACACTTAAGAATATTGGCACCTTCTTTGCTTCTGTAATGTCATTTGCAATAAAAAAAAGCTCAAAACGCTCAGTATACACATGCCACTGCTCTGTATTCTCATCAAAAGGCTCCAGAGGCCTGGTCAGAGTAGCCATGATTTTAGTTTCACTTTCACAGTCAGTGCAAAGAAGCAGCTTTTTTGTTTGTTTGTTCTTTACCTTGACTTCTACTTCCTTCTGTTACTGGAGCAGCACTGGAGTCTCACCCTCGTCACCACTTGTTATATCCTTGGGGGCAGCTAGTTTAGGAAGAAATCACTTGAGGCCAGAGAGCAGACAGCTAACAAAACCACCATTTTATTTACAGACCATAATACTCTAACTCAGTTGCCATAGCAACAGAAACCATGACAACCAAATACACAACAGGACCTAGTGACAAATACGCCCCAGAAGGTTTGCAGTTCCATTTGGGGTTGGATTACACTCTAGAGTTCCCCATTCCAGATCCAGCCTCCTTTGAAATTCTTTGGGCTAAAAAATCAAATAAGATTAGGTTTTCTTGTGAGGTTTCTGATATTTCCTGGCTGCTGTTCAAAATTCGGGCCTGAAACAGCAAAGTGCTGAGAGTTACTAACCTCTGGCTGACTTCAGTGGGAGTTGAGGGTGTGACCCTGGGTCCTTTGCGTGCCCACTGGCTGAGGCCACAGGATTCCCTGGATCTGATCTCTATATAATCAAAGGGTGTCATGTAAAGCCTTTACTGGATACCTGTGCCACACGGCTCATCATAATCATTGCACAGTGACTGGATGGATAATATATAAGGTGTTATGGTTCCATTCTGAAATTGATGCTTTTAAGGTCTGTGAGTTGGGGCTGGTCACCACAAAGTGATAAACAAGTTTCTTTCAGGCAGAAGACACTTATCTGCCTGTGAGTAATTATTCACAGTGGATGCTAATCAATAGAGGAAGATTCTTATCAAGTGATTGTGAAGTCTCCAGAGGAGATTTGATACAAGAAAAGCAAGCAAACAATAGGGGGTGCCCTGTTTTCAAATGAAGACAATGGATGCGTGGAACTATATCTGGAGGTCCAGAGGTATCCGGCCCCAGGTATCCTTCGTATTAGACGAACTGCCAGCTGGTTTGTCTTATGAATGGAGGATCACCTTTGGTCTGGGTGTTTCATGCTGGGAGAGAGATTTGGGGGAGCTATCCTTTGTGAGACAGGGGAATGTTTGGTTATCTAAGTTTAAGCTCTAGAAGTGTGTTATGATTTTATTTTTACGTAACCATTTGTTTACATTAATTTTACTTGCTGCTTCTCAACTCTCTGATCTTTGTCAATTGAACTCTGCTTGTTTTCACTATAAATGTATCTAAGTGTGTTAAATGGAGCAGTGACGCTGAGGTGAAACTGGTAAGGTGGTGTGTAGCAAACCTATGAATTCTGTGAGTGTCCAGTGGAACAGGGGCTGGACATTGTGGGGCTGCAGAGAAGGCTCGGCGGTTGGACTGTACCGATTGCTTATCTGTAGAAGGACAGTGGAACCTGAATGGGGTGAGAAGAGGGTGCTTGTATTTCCTGTGGCCGGCAGAGCACGGAGAAGTCTTCCTCATGCTAAGGGCAGGTGGTAGTGAGGTACCTCACAACCCTGGAGACCCTCAGGAGGTGGCATAAAGGGTCCATAGCACTTCGGAGAAGGTGCCTGGTCCTTTGTAGTCCAGGGCCCTTTGTTTAAAGTTTACTAGGCCCATCCTCCATCCACTATAAAATCACTCCTCAATGGTCAGATTTCTTGACTCCATCTCATTCTCCAATTCACTGTCCATCTGGGTTTGGGGACTGAGAGGAATCATCAGGCAAAGATTAAAGAACAACAGCAGAGGAAGTCTGGGTTGTCAATGTTTATAGTTCTCAATAGGGAAATAACCTTCCCATGACACCTGAATATTGGAAAGTTTACAAGAGAGAACAAGGAAGAAAAAAAAACACCAAACAAATAAACAAACAAACCCCATAACAACCCTCAAATTCTTGCAATTAACCATCTGCTTTAACTCTTCTTTTACACTCAGTTCCTAAGAACATTTCTGGTGATGATAGACAGTGCCTGGAACAGCCAGATAAGCCTTGAGTTGAACCAGCAGATGGCCAGCTATACCAGCCCCTCCCATGAGAAGGTTTGTTCTCTGTTAAGGCTTAGTTTCTAGTTAATTTCCCTTGAAATTCTGATTCAGGGGCTGCATAAGGCTTCTCTCAAGGCTTCATTACTTTATATTTTATTCTGCATATAAAATTTGTTTTTACTTGTTCCCTGCTCTCTTGCCCCCCTGCCCTTCCAATATTTGCTTGGACAGGCTGCTTGTCTGTGCTGTATTGTTGGTTCTCTGGCTGGGCTAGATGATGGGATGTTTCTGCAGTATGGGTGCTTGGACTTGGCTATCTTGTTCTTTCCTGAGTGTTGCTGAGCTGGGTCTGTACTGACTGGCACGGTTTGTTACTGGTATCTCAGTGCTGGTCTCTTTCTTTCAGAGTTTCCTGTATAAGGCGCTAGGAACGTCCTTAGCAGTTTGTCAGGACCTGGTCCACGTTAAATCACAGCGTCATAAATTTTTGACAGCAACAGATTATATGGAAGCCCCTGAGAGACAGGTGAGGACTCTGTCCCTCTCCCCACTTTACCCAGTAATCTCTGAATGCTCCCTGTGGGGCTCAGCTCTGAGCTGGCCTGGGACAGATGCCATTTCGCTTCATATCCTCTTCATTGCTGTTTCACTCAGCCCCTGCTGCCCATGTGTCTGACGCCTGACTGGCGCTTTACACCGCTTCAGCTGAAAGGAAGGGACTCGTGGGTTAGATCCTAACCACTATTTTTCTTGGGTGACAGGGAGTCATTTCCATCCTCGCGTTCTCTGCTGAGAGCCATTTGGACCTCACCCTGAACGCACTTCAGGAGTTTGGGGCTGCAATGAGCAAGGTTAAGATTTCTGGGTTCATCAGCCGCCTGAAGGTAAAGGAGCCAGGGGGTTCTCTCCAACTTCCTCTCCCTCTAAAGCAGGGGCAGCAGCCCGGGGTAGTGTCTGCTCTGCTCAGCTAGCATTGTTCCCCGGTGTATGCGTTCTACGTGACGCCTGCAGTTAAGCAGAGAGGAGCAGACTCTGGAGCTGGGGTTCTCGCAAATGATTTTTATCATCTGATGTCTCATGGCTTGAGCACCCCTCCCATGCACAATGTGTGGGAACTACCTCAGTGTCCTTGCATAGAAAAGCATTTAAGGTATTTTTAGCATTGTTTTTTTTTAATCCCAGTTAGTAGCTGGAAATGAGGAGGTGTTGCAAGCAACGTGTGGCCAACCAACCTGCTTTAGGTAGACCACCAGTGGTCTACGGATGACAATTATGGAACCTGTGGTTTAGAGCAGTGGTTCTCAACCTGTCCAGATTAGTGTACTACTTTCAGGAGTCTGATTTGTCTTGTGTACCCCAAATTTCACCTCACTTGCTTACAAAATCAGGCATAAAATTATTAAAAAGTGTCATAGCACATTATTACTGAAATTTGCTTATTTTCTCATTTTTACCATATAATTATAAAAATAAATCAACTGGAATATAAATATTGTACTTGCATTCTTTGTAGTCTGCTGTAAAACTAGGCAAATAGCTAGATGAGTTGATAAACCCCCTGGAAGACCTCTGCAGACCCTCAGAGGTACACAAGTAGCTCTGGTTGAAAACCACTGATCTAAAGGCTAGAGCAGGAGACTAGGCCTCTGAGATTCCACTGCTGGCTCTGCCATTTACTCACTGTGCAGCCTTAGGCAAGACATTTAGCGCCTGATCTTGTACCTACCAGTGTCAATGACTAAGCTCCCATGTACATCACTGCTGTAGGTTCAGCATTTTAGGCTCTCTGTGTCAGAGTTACCTAGTGGGAATGATGGAGATACTAATATCTCCACACCTCACAGTTGTTATATTGCTTAAATACTTTTTGTAAGTGGTTTGAGATCTTTGGCTGAAAAGAGCTTTGCAAGTGCAAGCTGCTGGTGCTGCTGTGAGGAATTCCTCAGTCAGCAGCAGATCAGAATTCCAAAGCAAAAGGAATCAGAAGAACTTTCTGATTGTCTAGGACTACCACCATGGGAGAAGAGGCAAGACTCGCAGCACCCTGATGCTGACCTACAGCAGTGTGGCTATCCATGCTCCAAAAGACCAGCTTCTCTCCCGAGTAGAGGCAGACATCACAGGGAACATCCTTCTCCATTACAGAGCCAGTTGTCAGGTAAGAGCTTTTGCGTGATAAGTGTCACATAACTCAAATTTAAAACTTTAATGGATGGAGTGTGAGCTGTCACATGTTGTATCATTTTTGTTGCTCTTCTTTGTATTTTCTCTAGTTTTTCTATATTCTTCTTCTGAAATTCTGTAGACCCCAGCTACACAGTAATTCAGATGCAGTGACACTCAGGCTATTCAGAATAACACTCTAACTCCCCTCATATGGATGTGTATCTAGCTCTATCTTTTGCTACCCAAGAGAGTCTAGTGCTAGCCTGTATTTAGCTGATTTGCTGTCACGCTGTTTCTTGGACTCACTACTCCCCTTACCTCTTATCTGTCCTCTTGTTTGTCTATGTGCTCATTATTTCTGTTCCCCAGGTGCCTGACTGCTGGTCCTGACTCCCATCTCAGTGCAACTTCTCCACATCACTTTGCCATTCAATTCTGCCTTGTCTAACTGAGACTCTCACTTAGGCATTGCCAAAAACAGTTGAACCAAACTGAGATCTTCCAGTAGTTCACAAATGCAAATATTACGGAGGATGGCCCCTGATACTGACCTCTGCAAAACACCCCCTCTGGATACATTTCCTGCCTTTTGGAAGATTTAACAATAGTGATTTCTCTCTGCTCCATAGACATTTTGAGATTGTGTGTTATGTGGGACTATCTACATTGCTAATGGCTGTTTTGCATTTCGTTTTTCAGGTGCTGGGCATCACTGTTGAGAACAAGGTACATTCTAAATAATCTGCCCTCAGTTTTTGTGTTTTCTATACATAAGTTGCTTGTTTAAATTGCACAGAGCTTGGTTTTCTTGCTACATCAAGCAGGAGTCCTGGCTGCTCTGGTGTAAGTGGACCTGGATTTATTTGATGAACCTGGGTTTTCTCTTCTTCTGAGGTGGGTGCAGAGCCCAGGGTCCTCTACCTTCTGGGGTCTGGGGACACCTCTCTCCTCTCCCGAGGCTAGATTTAATTCCTGATCTTTATCTTCTGGACTCTGGTTCTTCTCTCAGTTTCTCATCCACATCCTCTTGTTTCTCCTTCTGGATTATGTAGGACATGAACCTAAAATTAACCCTCATCCACAATGTCATGGAGATTAGCTGTGCTATCTTGGAGACCAGAGACTCCCAAGAGTTCGAATTCTCTTACAAACTGGAGCTCCTTGGCTACATGTTGGTGAGTGATTAGGAGCTTTGAGGACTGAAGTACAAGAGAGTTTGTTGTAATGTATTGAGACTGGTTTTCCAGGGAGATGATATTTTATCCATTGGCTGTGACTGTACTACTGAAGTCTCATGAGCTACCTGCATGGCACCCAGAATGCTGGGTCCACTCTGATCTTGGCAGGGATGCTGACATATTGTGGGCTGTAACTGGAAGGAATGGCTTGTGAGTTCTCTTTCTGTCCTCTGTATAGCCTGCAGATGGCCCTACAGTCCATTTCTGAGGCAGAGAGCCTGCTGGGCACAGTGTCTGTTTATTCCAGGTCTGGCACATGGCCCTGTTTCAGGGTGTGAGAGGAAGGCCTCTCTGCCTTTCAAATCCATTTCCCATTTTTGATGTCCCTATTCATGCATTTCAGGACTTCATTAAAAAGGAACCACTGGATTCCCTGGCATCTCCAGTTCGCTACCAGGCAATTCTTGCCATTGGACATCTGAGGTAGGCTATTTTCTGCCATATTTCCTGGCACTGTGATCCCTTCTTATTTGTTAATTCATGAGTGTCAAGTTGGGAGCAGTCTAATGCCTGCAGGGTTTGGCTCACCAGGGCCGCCCGGGGGGAGCAAATGTGGCAATTTGCCCCAGGTCCCGGACCCTGCAGGGGCCCCCACGAGAGTTTTTCAGGGTCCCTGGAGTGGGGTCCTTCACTCCAGGGGCCCTGGAAAACTCTCACGGGGGCCCAGGTCTTCGGCGGCAATTCGGCGGCGGGGGGAACTTCCGCCCCGGGACCCACTGCCGAAGTGCTGGGCCTTCGGCGGCAATTCCCTGTCGCCGAAGACCCCAGGCCTCCTGAATCCTCTGGGTGGCCCTGTGGCTCACATGCTGCTCACCAGCAGGACTTTAATTCTTAAGGATTTGAATGTGTCCATTTGGGGGTTTGTGCTTGAAAGACACAAGATTGGAGGTTGTGGGACATGCAGTACAATGGAGCAGAGTTCAGATGGGGAGGGAGGTGTCTGGCTAGCTGGCAAGGGGGAGGAAGCTTGTGGGTTTCTCTAAAAGGGGATTTGAAGTTTTAGCTTTACTTCTAGAGGAGCCAATACTTAATAGAGGTGCAAAGTGAAGGGTTGTTTGCACTTGGGGTTCTAGATTGGGACAATCGCTAGTCATCGGACCCATTTCTTTTATTTGGAGGTGGTACTGAGTCTAATGCATGACTTGTCTCTCTATTTCTTCTGCCAGCAAGCTCAAACCATCTCTGACCATGGAGGAAAACCGTGAGCTCCTTGATCAGTGCTTCAAAAGTTTATTTCCCCTTCCTCCCTTGGAGAAGATGAAAGAGGAATGCGAGACAGCAAAGGATGCTCTGCATATACAAGTACGTGACGACAATTCTCCTCTGGCACCATCCACTGTATTTCTGCCCAGCAGGCACTGGGTGATGGCAGTCACACATGGCCTCCCTGGCACGGTTATGGTTAGCTTTCCCCGGCCCACACACACAAATGATCTGTGCTGAGCTTCACTCCTTCTCTTCTGGTTTCAGTCACTCTACGTGAGGTCCTTGGAAGCCCTTGGCAAGCTAACGGAGACTTTGCTGGAGGAAGAACCAAGCGCAGACTGGTTCCAGGAAATGTTTGAAGTGAGTAGACCATTGAACCGTGGTGGAGATTGTTTCTTGTGTTACAGCAGGGAAGAGTCAGAGATTTAGGGGGTCAATCTTCAGTTGTGGAGGAATTTTCCACAACGGAGTGAATTTTAGGGAGAAAGCACCAAATTCTTCCTGGGATAAGCGGGCATGTGCCCCATTGAAATCCCCAGAAGCTATGCCATTTTATGCCAGGGCTGGATTGGGACCAAGTTCTTACAATGTCGTTGACACTACTTAGAGCAGCAAGAAAATCACCACTGCAGTAGCCAAATCGAAGAGAACCAGTTGAAACTGATCACTTCTTCTAAGAGGAATTCATGAATATTGAGTTAAGCCCTGTGTATGGAAACTCATTCAGAGGAGACTTCCTGTTCCTCAGACATGAACAGAATATTGTGAAGGGCTGAGGGGTGGGGAGTTTGATGCACTTTCAGTATAAAAATGAAGTTATAAAAGGAGCTGGGCTGGGGGGACTTCTCTGCTCTTATTCAATTAATAAAAAGAAATGCTCCTCTCTGTCATTTTGCCAATCAATGTGGGAGAAGTTGCCCAGGAAACAGAACACAGCGGCAGACATCAAACAGCATGCAATGTGCTAGACAGTTCCCATCAGTCTACAGCAGACATCACATACACGGGCCCAGATTCATCTCTCATGTAACTCCTTTGGCTTCAATCACCAGAGGTGAATCTGGCCCCTGGGACTTGTATATCTAAGGGGATCTTCCATTAGACATGTAATTCCTTTGCTACATGGAGGTCAGATGCTTTGGAGAGGGATTTTAGTGACAATTAAACCTGTTTAAGAGGAACTTTTGGGAGGGATTTTCTGGTACTAACTCTGTCCTTTCCCCTGCTCTACCAACAGCTCCTAAGGACATGGTTCAGTTCAGGGAAGGAGTGGGAGAGAGAAAGGGCCTTGCAGGCCAGCACCCAGCTGCTGACTGCCTATCAAGAGACAGTTCATAGTACAGTGAGTATAGCTTTACTCTTCCTTGAGTTGACTTCCCTGCTTACATCAGATCTGACACTCAACGCAAATGCATGGAAAAACTCTTCCAGGACAGCAGCTGGGATCTCAAGGTGACTAACATCCCTCTGCTTCTATAAGAGAGAGGTTTACACAACAATGCTGTGACCACACTGCGGGCAGACTGCAAGAAGTAGAGGGAGACCACCCCCAAACTGATGGCTTATTCTATCATTAGATTCACCAAGTCAACAACAAAAGAGCTTCCACTCTAGTTAACAAGATGCCAAACATGGTCCCTTTTTGGCATTCCAGACCTTGGCTCCCATCTAAACATCCACATCTTGGAAGAGGGCTAGCTCAGTGGTTTGAGCATTGGCCTGCTAAATCCCAGGTTGTGAGTTCAATACTTGAGGGGGGCCATTTAGGGAACTGGGGTAAAAATCTGTTTGGGGATTGGTCCTACTTTGGGTTGGACTAGATACCTCCTGAGGTCCTTTCCAACCCTGATGTTCTATGTGTAATAGAGTGAGGGGTTACTGCAAACCTGATTCACCATATGTGGGGTTCACTGATCATAAAGACCCAGATGTTTATCCCCAGGTCAATGTGAATCTCGGGTCTTCCCCAAATATCACACTGTCAGCCAATCCTTAATAACTAAATCTAAGATTTATTGTTAAAAGAAAGAAGAGTTACAAATGGTTAAAAGATCAATATCCAGACAAGTGACTTTCTATGTTCATAGTTCAGGATCACAACAGTGATGGAATAAACTGCTGGTTTGTAAAAGCCTCTCTGGAATCATCCCAACAGATCAGAATCCAAAGGCAGCTTAGATGTAAAGTCTGTTAGTTTTTCCAGGCATTTTCCAGGTTATTCCAAATGATTATTTGGAAGATCTCTGTCCTATGGCTTACGCTGTCCCTGTTCAATGTTTAAGCAGACTAGAGATGATAGGATCAGGCCTGAGCCTTCTCTTTTATAGCTATTCTACCAGGCTGACAAGCCTACCTCACAGAAATTGTCACAGAAGGACCTTCCCCCAATGCAGATGGGCTGTTGTACTTTGCTTTGAAGATAATCTTCTATTTCCTGTGAATACACAGTAAACTAGTTACATTCATTCACATAAGGTAATTAGCCATTCTTCCATTATAACACAGATAGTTAAGCTGAAGATAATGTAGAAATGATTGGTTTCCTGGAGTGTCTTACATCTTAAAATCAAAGGTTAACTGAACACCTTGCATACATAAGTAAGGCAATTAAGTCATGAAAGGGAATTAGCATCTACAAGCTAATTTGGTTACATTGTGAAACTTCTAACCGGGTATAGATAACCACAGACAAATACACTTAGCATCTATTGTTCATTTTTGAATGAGTTGATTGCTAGTCTAATACATCTCTTTGAAATTCACATGCAAGTGAACTGTCTTGATACAGGAGAAGTGCCTCTTGTTAAGTTATTATGGGTCATACACAGGTTGACTGGTCTGCCAGTGTCACAAATGCATTCTTGGTTCTTATGTTCCCAGGATGCTAAAGCTGAATTTCTATGTAATCAGCTAAGAACATAAAACATAAGAGTGGCTATCCTGGATCCCCCAGAAAAATGGTTCATCTAGCCCAGTATCCTGTCTTCTGACAATGGTGGGTGCCAGATGCATCAGAGGGAATGAACAGAACAAGGCAATTGTCAAGTGAACCATCCCCTGTTGGACAGTCCCAGCCCCAGCATCTGGCAGTCAGAGGTTTAGAGACAGCCAAATCATGGGGTTGCATCCCTGACCATGTTAGCTAAGAACCAGTGATGGACCTATCCTCCGTGAACTCATCTAATTCTTTTTTGAACCCAGTTATACTTTTGGCCTTCACAACATCTCCCTGGCAATGAGTTCCACAGGTTGACTGCATTGTGTGAAGAAATGCTTCCTTTGTTTGTTTTAAATCTGCTTCCTATTAATTTCATTGGGTAACCCTTTGTTCCTGAGTTATGTGAAGGGCTAAATAACACTTCCTTATTGACTTTCTCTACACCAGTCATGATTTTATAGATCTCTATCATATTCCCTCTTAGTCGTCTCTTTTCCTACCTGAAAAGTGCCTGTCTTTTTAATCTCTCCTTGTACGAGAAGTTGTCCCATAGGCCTAATAATTTTTGTTGCTCTTCTCTGTACTTCTTCCAATTCTAACATATATTTTTTGAGATGAGATGAGCAAAACTGCATGCAGTATTCAAGGTATTCAAGTAAAGTAAATGGGGGAAGCTAAAAACACAAGAGTAAAATTCAGAGAGAGAGAGAGAGAAGCAACCAGCTGAACCATAACAGTTATTTATTGAATCATAGTGATAACCACATGAGGAGGGCTAAACAAACATAACAGTTACATTTTAAAGGTTAATACCTGAGGTAGAAAAGAAAACAGAGAGAGAGAGAGATCTCACCCACTCCATGAGGCTTGAACTGGTCGGGGTTCCCAGGTGATGATGGTAGCTCAGGGTCCTGAGTGCTGGAGACAGGCAGAGCCCCCAGCACGATCAGTCAGGAGATGGAATCCCAGTGGAACTGATGCATAGTTAGGTTCTGATGTACAGACCCATACTTGGGCATAGGTAGGGGGTTTTGTAGAGAAAATACAATGGTTGAAGAGCGAACACTAGATTTGTTTATGGGTAAACTGGTGGTTCAAGGGTTTCCTTTAGGCTAGACAATAGGAGCTGATCACTCTTGGCTATGGGTGTTGTTTTCTTCCAGGGAGCTCACAAGGCAACTAGGCTGCTTCAGTATTTTGGGATATGAGTCAAAGATTTATTACTAGAATTGGTCTGATAATTGCTGAGCTGAGTGTGTGCAGGCGTAGGTTCATTAGCATCTGGAGCAGGGATTCCCATGATTCAATGCGTCCCTGCTTTTCTGGTCCCAGAGTTCAGTACAGTTCTCTGTTCTTCATTCTTTATGCTAATCCCTATTCCATCTTTCATGCAGATGAGGCTAGGAGAGTTGTCTCTGTTCTTCATTCTGTATGCAAATGGAGATGTCTTAATCTTGTCACCCTTGTCAGGAGGGGTCTAGGTGTGTCTCCCCCAATCCTTCGTTGTTTTCTGCAAGCCTTTTCTCTGATTGGTTTTGGTTCAAACAGAGACGGGGGTTGGGGGTGTCCTTCATGAGTCACACAGGCTAGATACTGTGCCCTGGTTCCCCAAAAACTCAGAGCTGACTGGCATCAACAATAAAGATGGCAAGTGAAGTCTAGTACAGCTGGAGAACGTTCATTCTTCATTCTTTTTTAATTAGACTCAGGAAACTTTTAATCAGTTTGGATCTCTGATTGGAGCAATAGCACCATACAGCTGTGATTCACTGGCCATGTCTCATCAGTGGGTGGTTGACTGTATCAGCTGCCTTCTCTGTATACAAGGTGAGGATACCATTAGCAGGTATAAGTAATTCTTCCCCATTAGCAGGTATAAGTAACTCTTCACCTTCTTTCACTGTTGTAATGTCCATTTTTCTGCCTGTCTAGTTCTTTCTGTCCTGTCTGTTGGCACTTAGATAACAGAGTGGTGGGCATCTTCTAAATACCACATTAGAAGAGAAGATTATGATGTGTAAAGAGCGTGGCACACTTTTGGGAACTGTACAAATAATAAATGGTCTGCACCAGGTAGATAACTGCTCAGTTCCTTAGGGCTTCTCTACACAGGGACACTAAGGAGAGTTAATCCAAATGAACTAAAGGTGTAAATTTAAAGTGGCATTAAACACATGTGGATGCTCTGATTCTGAATTAAAATGGCCCTTCTTAATTTTAGTGAATTACATGAATTAAACTAACCTGAAAAAGGCCCCTTTAATTCTAAATAAGTATGTCCCCAGAGGTGTTTAATGAAGTTTAACTAATGCAGTTTGAAAATGAATTTGGATTAGCTTTCTCGACTACCTCCATGTAGACAAGCCCTTGGTACTAAACATTTTCCTTCTCTTTACCCTGCTACTGGCTGTATTGGAGGGGTTTCCTGGAATAATTCTTTTTGTTTAAAGTTCTTGCAGCAGCCCTCTGTCATGAGCATTCAAAGCTATTGGAGTAAGTGTAGGCCATTTTCCCCTTTGTGAAAGAGTGGGACGGGGTAGGCAATCTATGGCACGGGTACCGAAGGCGGCACTCAAGCTGATTTTCAGTGGCACTCACACTGCCCAGGTCCTGGCCACCAGTCCGGGGGGCTCTGCATTTTAATTTAATTTTAAATGAAGCTTCTGAAACATTTTAAAAGCCTTATTTACTTTACATACAACAATAGTTTAGTTATATATTATAGACTTATAGAAAGAGACCTTCTCAAAACGTTAATGTCTTACTAGCACGCTTAACCTTAAATTCGAGTGAATAAATGAAGACTCGGCACAGCACTTCTGAAAGGTTGCCGACCCCTGGAGTAGGATATTCTTTTCCCCTAATGGGATAGATCTTGGTTATCATTTAAGGCCATTTCCAATTAGGGTGACCAGACAGCAAATGTGAAACTCATGCAGGACGGGAGTGGGGGGTAATATGAGTCTATATAAGAAAAAGACCCCAAAATTGGGACTGTCCCTATAAAATCGGAACATCTGGTCACCCTATTTCTAATTATTATTAATCAGTCCTAAAAAAGTGTTGGTGATTCAGAAACAGAATAAGGGACTCCAGTCTTTGAGTGTACAACATAGAAATCCCAGCATTGTTTAGAAGTGACGGATGAGCCTGGGTTTCCTGCCAAAGGTTTTGTCCAGCCCCATCTCTTTTACAATCAGAATTTGGTGGAGGGATTCACCTCTACATTGGAAGCTCACATCTACCTGCATGAGTTGTACTTGAATGTGAGATTAGATGTAAATACTGAGAGCAGAGAGGCTACTGAAACCAGACACCCCCAGAAAGCTGCTCCAAGCTGAATACGGTGCTTGTTCAATCCTGTATCAGTCACAATAACATACCACTACTGTTAACTTTCAGACATTTAGGGTGTAATCCCGACTTCATTATGGTCAACAGGAGTTTTGCCATTGACTTTGATGGGGCCAAGATTTTACACTATGCTGATAACAGCCTAGCACATGGATCCTCCTGTATGAATGTCCATGCAGTAGAGGTTCCATTTCATTAGTCATTACAGTACTTTTTTTCCTTTTCTCCACTCCAGGCCAGCCCATGAACCTGGGGTCAGCGGAGGAGGAGCTGAGATGTCTCCGTGAAGAACTAACAGCAGCTCCGGACCCCGAGGCTCTGTTTCAGGCATCTTCCAAAATGGCCAGGGTAACTGACTCAAAAAAACTTGTGCGGATGTTCTAGTGACCAGGCACCGTTCATTTTACATTTACGCTTTCATGATGCCTTTCCGTACTTGGAGCGAGCTGTGGGAGCGGGGCATTCGTTGCTAGTAACCAGCAAGATGCTTTTCATAGATGTGTGCTATGAATGCCATGTAAAATCCAGATTCCACAGAATGTTGCACGCCCATGAAAATGCGCACACACATGTACCTATCCAGCTATCCATGAGAAAAAACTGTATTAGTGGAACATCAAGCTGAGAACCCATCCAGTCTTCATTCTGTCACCTTGTGGGTTTGCCTTAGCCTATATTTGTGTGCATGCCTCTCTTGACTTAATTTTATATGTTGTAAAAAGATGCAGTGTATCTAAGAGAATACAAACTGGAAACTTACCTCCTGCATATCCAGTACAATGTTGTGCTAACTGTGCGACAGAGGCTTTGCCTCGAACCTGATCTCATTAGTGTAGAATACAAAAATGTAGTACATAGACTATGGAGAGAATTTTAATCCTAAATGGCTAGCTGGACATGAGGCTAATTAACAAATTGTTAATTAATCAGAGGGGTAGCTGTGTTAGTCTGGATCTGTAAAAGCAGCAAAGAGTCCTGTGGCACCTTATAGACTAACAGATGTATTGGAGCATGAGCTTTCATGGGTGAATACCCACTTCGTCGGATGCAATTTGCTAATGCATAGATCTTTTTCCATAGAGATATTAGGCCTCCATTTTTACAAGTGCTGGAGACAAACATCATTGCAGTCTCTCCTGTTTTTGATTTGTTCCCAGGTTGTTAGTGAGTACTTTTCCCCAGAACAGGCCACAGACTTTATTGAGGCCACAGTGGAAGGTATGCTGTCTGCCAGCCCCACCTGTGCCACGGCAGCTGGACTGTGGATGAAGGTTATACTGAAGGAGTGTGGAGATGCCATGCTGGACCAGGTAAAACGGGAAACTGGAGAGGTTTTCTGCCTAAACTCGAGGCTTTTAGATCTTTGCCCTTGTGTGTAATGAACAAAAAACTTGCTGTTTCTCCCCCTTGGACATAGAGTCGACTCCATCTCTGTTCCCACCCTAAACTAGGCAATGGCAGACTCAATAGCAGTAGACAGAGAGAATCCAAGGGAAAAGGAAGATGGTTGGTTATTTGTCTGGCTTGTTGCCACAGTATTCAGCCAAGAAAGGCTTGAAAAAAGAGACTCTGGGGAAAATACAAGAAGACAGAATGACTGGCACTTGGAGGCATCCAGTTCTTAGGAGGCCTATGGCTAAGGCTACCTGGATAAAAATAGCCCTGTAGTCATTCCCAGTGAGTCTGGAGCCTGGGCTCTGAGACCCACCCTCTTGCCAGGTTTCAGAGCCTGGGCTGCAGCCCGAGCAGGAACAGCTACACTTTTAGCCACATAGTGCAAGCCCCTCAGGCCCAGCTTGACCTGAGCTCTGAAACTCACTGCTGTGGGATTTTTTTGGTGTGTAGACGTACCCTTTAAGAATAGGAGGAGGGAGGGAGAAAACTATAGTGTCTTTGGGATCCACTATTTATATGCCTTATTCTGGAGCCCAGTGCGTTAGGGCTAGATGAAAGGAGCACTCCATAAATCTTCTATCAAGGCTGGTGAAAGGCCTCAGGACAGGGAACCCTCGCAGCAGAACTGCCACGTTTGCACAGTGTTTTGAAGATGTGAAGGGCTAGGAATGAATATGAGAGGTCGTCACCTGTTCATAGTCCCAGGCATTTGCACACTGTGTTTAAAGCACTTGCATATTTTGTGCTTGTGGTTGTTTATGAATTGTGCATCCTTCGAGGCAAATGGTCGCATTTGGCTGCTTAAATCACAGCTGCAAAATCTGGGCAAGCAAAGCCTTCTTTTGTGCATGCCAGCTGGTTTATTTATGCATAGCTGGGCACCACCCCATTAAATTACCTGGTATGTACAGGGAAACCCCGCTCAGGGGCGGCTCCAGGCCCCAGCACGCCAAGCGCATGCTTGGGGCAGCATGCCACGGGAGGCGCTCTGCTGGTCGCCTGCGGGATGTCCACTGGAGCCACGGGACCGGCAACTGGCAGAGCGCCCCCCGCTGCATGCCACCGTGCTTGGGGTGGTGAAATGGCTAGAGCCGCCCCTGACCCCGCTATAATGCGCCCCGCAATAACGCAAATTCGGCTATAACGCGATTGTAAGGTGGCTCCGGATGCCCCAGGCCAAAAAAAAAAAAGCGGCTGGAGCGCCATGGAAGTGCAAAATAAATAAAGCGGCCAGAGTGCCGCGGAAGCGCAAAAGAGGAAAAAAAACAAAGAGAGAGAGAGAGAGAGAGGCTTTGTGAAGGGAGAGAGGCTGGAGCACCCCCGAAGAAAAAAAAAAAAAAAGGCAAAAAATGGAGGCAGTGCCCCCGGGTAAGCGGGGGCACTGCCTCTTCCCACCTGCCCCCGCTTACCCTTTTGGTGAGAAGAGCCACTCTCTCCCCAGCTGCTCCTCACTCTTCCTCTGCCTGTTGCACGTCTCCCCTGCTCTCCCCAAGTGTTTCCCTCTCTCACTGCATGGCTGAGAGCCCCCGCTGCTGGAGCTCCACCCTTTCAGTTACTGCTGTGGGCAGTTCGCAAATGAAAGTAGTTTTCTGCCCAAGAGAAATCGACCGGCTTGAAACTGACCAGCTTGAAATGGTAAACCCCACTATACCGCGACCCCGCATTTAGCGCGATCCAATTTTTTGGACCCCGATCATCGTGTTATAGTGGGGTTTTGCTGTATGTGTGTGTGTCAGTGTTAATTTTTACAGCCAAGTGTGGGCAATTGTTGTGGGTTAAAGTTACACAGACATATTTGAACTTTTGTTTCTTGAGGAATTTCTAAAAAAGCAGCAAATGTCTAAATAAAGGTTTTGATTCTGTAGAATGAATGGAGAGAAAGAAAAAGGGACATTTCTTTCTGGTTTTGTTCCTTCCAGGTGCCAGCTATTCTGGATATAATATATAGCCACATGGCTACTATCCAGGAGGGCAGCTTGAGGCAATTCCTGCTGGAGGCAGTGTCCATTCTAGCTCACGATCACCTAGAAGCAGTGATCTCCAGCCTCCTCAGCAACCATCTGCCGATGGACAGGTATATACCACTACCTATTGCATTCATCTTGGTAAAACATGGTTCCCACAGCTTTACTGGGAGATGTAGGGCTTTATTTAAGCAGCAGACATTTTGGGATAATTTCTGATGGTTAATAGCCTGGGTCTTTCTCCAGGAAGGTCCAAGAGCATGTTAAGGTGGGGTGTGGAGAGAAATTAAGTGTCATTCTGTTTCCATTAATTCATAACTGCTTTGACATCCTAAAGACCTAACTTTACTGGTATAACTGGAGTGTATTGTTGGAAACATCTACTTCTCTAGCAGGGCTGGCTCCAGCGCTTTTGCTGCCCCAAGCAGCAAAAATCGGGGGGGGGAACCCTGAGATCGCAATGTGCAGCTCTACCACCGCCGCTTCAGTCTTCGGCGGCAATTCGGCAGCTGGTCCTTCGCTCCGAGAAGGAGTGAGGGACCAGCTGCCGAATTGCCACCGAAGACCCAGACGTGCTGCCCCTCACCATTGGCCGCCCCAAGCAGCTGCTTGCTGGGCTGGTGCCTGGAACCGGCCTGGCTCTCTAGACACCTGAATTGACCTTACTTTGGAAATTAGCAGTTGCTGTTGATTTCCTGGTAGCATGACAGCTTCAAGTCCAATCCCTGGCTGATTACAAAGAATAGGGCCAATATTGTCATCAGACCGCCACTTGGTATCGGTGAGGGTGTGGCTGCTAGAATAGAGTTACCGTCCTTGGGACTTAAAACTGGACTGGAAGCAGATCCATCATTTCATTTAAAGATCCCTAACTGAGTTATCAGTTATCAGTGCTGGAATCTAAGACCATAAGAACGGCCATAGTGGGTCAGACCAAAGGTCCATCTAGCCCAGTATCCTGTCTTCCAACAGTGGCCAGTACCAGGTGCCCCAGAGGGAATGAACAGAGCAGGTAAATGTCAAATGATCCATCCCTTCTTGCCCAGTCCCAGCTTCTGGCAAACAGAGGGTAGGGACACCCTTTGTGAAGGGAACCTAGGATGGCCATGAATATTTGTTCTCATAATTGTATGTCCAGTTAGTAGGAATGTGGCTTTTCTTTCATCAACTTGCCTTCCAAACCCTGGATCTTTGGGAGCCACTTGCTCATGATTCCATATTTCCTGGGAAGTGGGAAAAGAAGGAACTGAGGTTGGCGCTCTGTGTCCTGTCCTTCGGAAGTCTAGTATTAATGGTTAGGCTGCAGTAAGACTAGGTCACTTAACCTAGTTCTGTAACTGGAAACTCAATATTTAAACAGGAGGAGCGTTAGAGGAGGACAGTGCTCCTAACTTTCTCCTCATAGGCAAGGAGAAAAGTTGGTCTTTACTTAAATAGGACACATTCAGTCTGAGCCACAAAAGTGTCCAGGGGTCACATGTAACTTGTATTTAATTGCAGTGACAGCAGTGAGCTGTGGAGATCTCTGGGGGGAGACCCCTTGCTTGCCATTCAAGTCCTACAGGTCCTAATAGAAAAAATAAAGACTTCAACAAGCCAAGAAGGAAGCGTCACCTCAGAGACTGAAACTGACAGGCATTTGGCAGCTGCTGAACCTCTCTAAGTAAGTTAGATGACAGACACGCCTTTCAGGCTTTCCTCTGCCCTGTGACAATTCTGCTGATGGAAAGCTAGAAGTGTGGTAGAATATTGCTGTACGGGCACTTCTCCTCTGATGTACTGTTTCCCTGAGTCCAGCTCTGCTGTCTGTGGAACAAATATGGCAGTTTTAGAGTACGTGGCTGATTTACTTAATAACATCTGGCAATTAGAAAGTCTTTGAACCAGGTTTCTCACAGTGCTTTGCAAATATTCCTTAGGACTCACAACATGCCTTGGTAGGTCATACACATTTTTATAGATGTGGGAAACTGAGCCATGAGTTTAAGGGAGTTGCTCGCAGTCATTCAAGTTACTGGCAGAAGTGAAAATTCAGAACAGCAGATATCAGAAGGGGAGAGAGGGTGTGATGGTGTTGGGAGGAGATCTCATTTTTTACCATGCTCTCCTTTCAGGCAACATGTGCCATCTTTGAGGTGGTGTCATCACTGCAGTCGAGCAAAGCTGTGCAGGAGCTGCTCCCAGAGTTGTTTCCTGTTCTCCTGCAGCAGGTCAGCCAAACCTTAGGACAAAAGATGCCTTTGCCAGTGATAAGCAGCCAGAGGCTATTCCGAAAAGACCAACAACATACTGAGGACAACCCTTGCCGGTAATTAGAAGGAAGGGAGAGAAACAAAGAGAATTCCAATAGAGTTGTGTGACACTCCCCAGGAGTTCCCAAGGTTATGAGGCACTTTACCATTGCCTGCCCTTAGAGTGAAGAAATCTTGTCTGTGTCTGCTGTGGGTTAGTTCCCTAAAATGACCATGCTCTGGCAAAACAAGCAGTGCCATCCAGGCCTCCTCAGACCCCAGTCTCTTTGTACAGGTTAGTGATAGGCAAACACCAACCCCCAAGTCTTCTGACCATTCCGTATAGTGTCCAGACCTTTATCCACTGAACACTCACAGAATTACCAGGCCTGCTGTTCCCAATGGAACAGTACACACCAGTTTATTACTTATACTTTAGACTCTATACTTTATACTTTATTACTTATACTCTATACTGCAAAACACACAGCACTTAGATATATTTATAGTGCAAACAAGAACAGAGATGATCAAAGAACAGAGATTCCAGTGACAGTGAGTAAGAATGCAAGCCAAAAATGGTTACATGTAAAATGAAATCATAACATGCTCCTAGAGACTAAACTTAACCAACAGGTTAACCTCCTGTCTAAAGATGTTTCTCACCCAATGTTCTCAACCAAGCCTGATAGCAACCCCGCTGTCCGTCTTGCTGTCCATCTACTTCCTAAGTGAAAGATGCCAGGGTGTCGTCTTTGTCCCCCAAATATACTAGAGCAAACCTTTGAGGGTGTACCCCAAAATTGGTTCCCCCCGCCCCGTCTACTTCCTGGTACTTTTTCTTTCTTTGAAGTTCTCACAGTCCTTCTGAACTGAATGTGAATCCTACATGCTTAATTTACATGTAAACAAACAGATGGAGAAACATTTCTTGCCTTAAAGAAAACCATTTTTTCACCTTTCCTGGTGACTAGTCCCTAGACACAGATCATAAGAATGTAATTTTCAATGCATAGACATGACTCTTTACACAGCATCTGTAGATGTGTTTCACAATGATATTGGTGACATGAGCTTTTATTTGAGACTCATATGGCAATCTTTTAGTGAACTAGAATGTACATACCAGACCCCCTCGGCACCCACTCTGTGCCCCTCCCCAGTTAACACTAAGAGATTCCTGAGTTATCAGTGGACTTCAGCTCTGGTAGCCCATTAATGCACATTTCCCACCAATCTCACAACAGTTTCTATTGTTGTTGTTGTTGTTGTATTATTGTTGTGTTTCTTTATTCCGTGCCAACAAGGTGCTCAAATTACAGACTTCCTGGTTTTATAATGTCTCTGACTTTTCCTAGGAAACCAGGATCTAAACTCTGTTCATGGATGGGCAGCAGGTATAAAATAAACATAAGGAAGTACAACTTCACACAACACATGGTCAACCTGTGGAACTCATTGCCAAGGGATGGTGTGAAGGCCAAAAGTATAACTGGGTTAAAAAAAGAATTAGATAAGTTCATGGAGGACAGGTCCATTAGTGGCTATTAGGCAAGATGGTCAGGGATGCAACCCCAAGCTCTGGGTGTCCCTAGGCTTCTGACCACCAGAAGCTGAGACTGGACAACAGAGATTGGATCACTTCATGATTGCCCTGTTCTGTGCATTTCTTCTGAAGAAGCTGGCATTGACCACTGTTGGAAGACAGTATACTGGACTAGATGGACTGACCCAGTAAGGCTGATCTTATGCAGTGGTCACAGTGAGTCAGGTTTTCAAGCATGGGTGCCTAAGTTTTGTCCACAAAACTTGAATTTGTTCCCATGGATGGGTACCTAGCTATGTGATTGCTGGCGCTGCAGACACAAGTGTATATTCTGCTCATGCTGTTGGCCTATGTGCAGGTCAGTTTTAGGTACCTCTATGTGATGGGGTGGTATGCTGTGCCCTAGCCTCTTCCATGAACACAGACTGCTCTGAGTCCCTCCAAAGTGTTTTAGGGATGCCTGCTCCTGAGATCCTGGTGGTAAGGGCTCTGATGACTGTTTGACCCCAATGGATGATCTTAAGTCACCTTTACTCTTGACTTTTTTGTTTTCTTTCTCCTCCCTCTTGTTTCTCAGGGGACTTCTCCATCCTCACCTTCTCTGTGGCTTGTACTTTCGTGTCTAGGTTCCTCCAGGCCCTTTACAATATATTTCCTCTTTACTTGGCCCTGCAGGTTTTACTTCCACCCTCCTGGGCCTCCACACATGCCTTGGTGTCCCTGTTAGAAAGGGATCCCAGTCCATGCCCAGGAGAAGGCAGTGGGGCAATCCATCCACTACCCCTACATGTTTCTGCTTAAACTTCCCCTTGATTTCCAGAGTCACCTCTGTCATTGGGCAGAATGTATTGTCCCCATGTACATATTCAGTTTTGATCCTACCTCTGGGAAGTGTCCAGTGGGGTTTCATTAACTCCTGCCTGATCAGCAAACAGGATGAAGCTGTGTCCATTAGTCCCTTTGGTGGCTCCTCCCTACCCATACCGGTATGGTAGGTACTTTCCTTTTTCTTCCCTGCCTGGGAGTCTTGTCCCAGCCACAAAACTGTGCAAACCCACAGCCCATTTTAGGACAGTCTCTTTTTAGCTGTCCTTCACGTCCATGTCGGAAGCACACTGTAGGCCCAGCTCCCACTACGGTTCCTTGAGGCTCCTTCCTCTTCTTCTTGCTGCCCTTCCCAGCTGGAGGCACTCTGGGCCTTCTCAAATCTAGTCCCTTAAACCACTGACTCACTCTGGGAATGTCCGCCTCTGCAAATTCCTCTGTAACTTTAACTGCAGGGTCCAGATTAACTGGCTGATGAGTGGCCCAGTCTTTCAATTTCTATGCAAATGCACAGAGGCATAATCCCTCAATCCATCTTTCAACTCTCCATTTCTGGCAGTACTTTTCTGTGGACAGGCCCCACCTCGTCCAGCATGGCTGCCTTAATCATGTCCTAATCTCTTGCCCGCTAATCACTAAGAGCCATATATGTGCTTCCCCATTTAAATGGGGTGTCAGTTGAAAGGCCCACATTGTTCTCTCCCTATGAGGTCTCACCGCTGCTCCTTTAATAGTAACCAAAACCAGATCAGGACTGTTCACAGGTCCCATTTTACAGAGTCTGATCTCCTGTGCCTGGTTTCCATTTCCTGTCACAGGACTCGCCAGACTTTGGAGGAGTTGTTGCCAGACCTGGGCTTGCTCCCGTATAAATTCCTGAAGGCTCTTTTGCTGTTAAACCTACCAGGCAAGCAAAGGCTGTTTTTCTGCCTGGTGGGATTGTTGGAAGGTCTGTGGGGTCTTCTACACCAGCAGTTCTCAACCAGGCCGGTTTTAGGGGTTCTGCCAAGCAGGGATGGCAGTAGACTAGCTGGGGCTTAGGGCAGAAAGCTGAATCTCTGAGCCCAGCCAGGCTGGAGCCCTGAGGCCCAGCACCTGCACTAAAGCCCCGAGCCCCTGCACCCTGTGGAGTTAAAATCTAGAGCCAGGAGCCCCAAACTCTGATGCCTGGCAGGGCAGAAGCCTAGGACTGGGCCATGGAGTATTTATAGCTTGTTGAGGTGAAAGGAGGCTCAGAAACAGAAAGGTTGAGAACCCCTGTTCTATACTTCTTTGCTGCTTCACCACCCATTTCAGTGTGTTCCCGCCATCACCCAGACTGCCAAACCTCTACCCCGGCTTCTCCAGCAGGCTCTCCATTTGCATAGATAACAGGGAAATCCCTGATGAGCCCCCAGCTGTGACAGAGAGGGGTGTTGCACCCCCACACCTTCTACAAACACAGACCGCGTTGAGACTTTCTTGCTTGTAAACACCAACGTGTAGTCTATTTTATCCCCCTACCAATACATAGCACCTTTATCTTGTATCTCAACTTTCTAAACTCTTCTCCAAAATGGGGAGGTAAGGTGTTTCCACTCAGAGAGCTCACTTTGTCAGGCTCTCCCAGCTTTTTGTCTTTGTTTCTCTTTGGGTGACCAGACAGCAAGTGTGAAAAATCAGGACAGGGGGTGGGTAGTAATAGGCACCTGTATAAGATAAAGCCCCAAATATCAGGATATCTGGTCACCCAAGTTTCTTTCTCTGTCTGTTCCCCTCAAAGGGCTCCTGCCCATGTCCTTTTATAGTTTCGCTGTTAATGGAATGATTGGTTCCTTGACTCACTAGCCCCAATCTGACCTCTAATCAGCTACACCTCTGTCCAATTAGGCTTTCTGTAAGGAACTGAATTAGTACTAATAGTGACCAGAGTGCTGACTCAAGTGCAAACCCTCAGCACTCTGTCACATCATATCTGGAGATACAACCCCAAAATATCCACTAGTGATCACCACATTCTATGCCCCCCCAGTTTTTGGGTCCTGATCATGTATCTTTTTTTATATCCTTGTACTCTGCTAGTGCCCATACTCCTTGCAGAACGTGAAAAATGACTGCAAAATTTTGTCCCTAGCAAAACTAGTTATATGAGATGTATGAGACGGAAACTTACCTCCTGACATCAAGTCCTTCCAGGGACACTGGTGTCCAGGATATTGCCAATGGATGAACTGTCGATGAACAGCAGACCTGACAAGTAACCTGGGCTTCCTGACTCTGTTCAGGCTGCACCTTCCTACTGATTGCTGCAGTTCTGTGCCTCTCTTTCCCCAGGTTTTCTGTCCAAGCGTTAGAATCTGTGCTTTTCAAAGTTGGGAATGAGAGACTGGTGAGAGTGCTTGGGACGCAGAAAACATGGATTCTGCTTGAAAACCCCCAGACTCACCATGAGGGAGTGTGTCTGCTGGTGAGGTAAGAGATCTAAGAGGCATGATTTTATCCTTGGGAATCAGTAGCAAATAGAGTGGCTGAGAGGGAACCTCCAGTTTATAGCTTTGTGGGGGGTGCCCTGGGTGGAAACACACAGCTCCCACTCATAGATATCAGAGCTGTCTGCTTAGAGCAGCTGAGTTTTTGAAGTGTGCAATTGACCCCATAAGCGGTTTCTTTTGCCTTCCAGAGTTCTGCTAAGATCTGGACTAATAACACCTGAGATCATACAGCGCCTCCTCCCCTGGGTGAATTCCCCAACGGAAAACTTCCGAGTCACCGGCACAGCTTTCCTTGCCCAGGTAAGACACAGGGTTCTGAAGAGCAGTTTCACCATTAGACCATTGTCTGTTTGCCTTTCTTTTAAGGAGTTGTACAGTTCAGTTCATATGAGTAACTGTCATTTTAGATAGTAGACTGGGTACCCCTCTATATGGAAACCTGACAAGGAACTTCATTCTACCTTTCCGAGTCATTCTCTCGCTGATATTTGTATTGCTGTCATTGCCTATACTAGCTACACAACCACAGGTGCTGGCTGAGAGAGATACAGACAGAGTTTGAATTCCTGGACCTCTTCTGCCAAGTCCTAGTGCTGATACTAACCAACAGCTCCTGATTTTGGTTTCACTCAGCAGATCTTCGGAATGAACCTAGTGTCCTAATACTATAAAACAAGCAACATACAAATACATTCACAACTATCGTAGGTTCTCATGACTATTGTATCTGAGTACCTCAAAACTCTAACGTATGTATGTATCCCCACAACACTCCTGGGAGGTAGGGAAGCACTATTATTCCTATTTTACAGGCAGGGACCTGATGCACAGAAGGGCTAAGTGATTTGCCCAAGATCAGCCAGGAAGTCTTTGAGGGAAGCAGGGAATTGAACCTGGGTCTCCTAAGTCCTAAGCAAGTGTGTTAACTGCTGGACCATCCTCCCTTTCTACCGCCCTCCTCTAACATCTGCATCATATTTCCACTTACGCTAAGTAACTATCTTAGGGGCTCATCTGGTTCTAAGGAAAACAGTCGATCTGTGCCTGGGATGGGCTGTTCCTGGGCTTTGAGGCTCCTTACAAGAGGCCCCATGGTCCTACTGCCCCCTGCCCCAGGAAAAGAGCCACAAATCTGGGTCTGTCTAGAGAGGCCTCATGAAAGCAGCCAGTCAGAGCCCATCAAGCTCAGCTTAAAGGAGCTGCAGGGCTTTAGCAGGTCAGTTCCTGCCAGGAACTGGAGGGGCAAGAAAGGATGCTGCTCTCTGGCCACAGAAATTCAGGGGATAGCCAGAGTTTGATTCTGGCAGCATTTGCTTAAGTTGGGTTTGCAGGAAGAGAGTCCTTAAGAACTTGAACCTTGAGGTGAGGGTGAAGCTAAAAGTGGCCAGTAGGAAAAAGCAACAATGAACTGAAATCAAGCGATGCCTAACTACTGTTTACAGGGTCCATGGTTTGGAACTCAGAGTTATGGGCAGGCTCTGGTTCCCCTACCACTTACAGTGGCATAAGCCCCAGGAAGGGGACAATGCTTACGGAGAGCTTGAACAAAGGGCAGAATTTCAAGGACCCAGAGTTGGGGCTGGAGACCTTAGTGAGGGCAATGGGACTGTTCTTGACTAGCCCAGAAGGGGTTCATTTGGACTTTGGAACTTAGCCAGAGGCCTGAGCCACAGAAGACTCACTGAGATCAGCTGGCAGGGTGCACCAAGGGTGAGAAAAGGACTGTGGTACCAGACCCAGCCACTAAGAGGCTCTCAAGAGGTGAGTGGATCCCTATTATAGTGCCCAAAAGGAAAGCTGCATGTTTTTAAGACATTTCTCATTTGTGTGGAATGATAAAGTTACAGAGTGTTATGTGCCAAGTATCAGAGGGGTAGCCATATTAGTCTGTATCCACAAGACTGTGGCTATAGGAGGACTCCTTGTTTTTAGTGTATTCCATGTCGGCTCAAATTCTATTCCCAATCTTAAGGATCATATTGGGGCTAATGGACACGTTGATTTTATTTCAGCTAATGAGTGATCCCATGCTCAGGGAGAAGAAGTTGCTTAAGAATGTCTTGCGCATCTTGGAAGAAAGGTCACAGGATAGGAACAGCATTGTCCGTCAGATGGCTGTAAGAGGCCTGGGAAATATAGTCGATGGGGCGCCTGTGAAGGTATGAGAGAATACTGAATAGGATGCAACATAACTAGAGAAACCAAGGGAAATAATTGTTCAGAGTTTACAGAGGCTGCACACAATGCACTAGGCCAAATTCTGCTCTCCCATACCCTAGTAACCTTTTTGCAGTCAATACAGAGCAAGCTGGATCCTTTGGTAAACTAGGCATAAGTAAACAATGTGCACTTTAATGTATACATTTACATATGGTTACATCTAGGAACAAAAAATGCAGGCCATACTTACAGGACAGGAGACTCTATCCCAGGAAACAATGATGCTGAGAAAAAACTTGAGCCATGGCAGATAATCAATTGAACATAAGCTCCCAATGTGAAGTTGTGGCCAAAAGGACTGAAATGATCCTTGGAGGCGTAAACAGAGGAATCTTGAAGAAGAGTAAAGAAGTTATTTTCCCTCTGAATATGGCATTCATGTGAGTGCTGCTGGAATGCTGTGTCCAGATCAGGTGTCCACAATTCAAGAAGGATGCTGATCAATTAGAGAGAATTCAGAGAAGTCACAAGAATTATCAAAGGATTGGAAAATATACCTTTAGTGATAGACTCAAGGAGCTCAATCTATTTAGCTTTACGAAGAGAAGGTTAAGGAGTGACTTGAGGACAGTCTATAACTACTCACATGGGGAACAAATTTTGATAATGGGTTCTTCACATTAGCAAACAATGGTATAACAAGATTCAATGGAGAAAAAGGAAGCTAGATTAATTCCGACTGGTAATAAGGCATACATTTTTAATAGTAATTTTAATTAACCATTGGAACAATTTACCAAAATTTGTGGTGGATTTTCGGTCACTAGCAATTTTAAAATCAAGATTGGATGTTTTTCTAGAAGATATACTCTAGTTCAGAGACTATTTCGGAGAAGTTCTATGTTATGCAGGAGGTCAGACCGGATAATCACAATGATCCCTTTTGGCCTTGGAATCTAAGTAACTAGAAATCTAATAATAGGATTACACAGGTGTATTATGGCACTGAGTTTGGCTCATTGTAGCTAGCACCTGGTCTGAAATATAGCTATAGATCTCTGGAGGGAGAGAGGGTTGTTGAAATTCCCACAGCTTCATAACTGCTAAAGAAAACTCCTTAGAAGTGTGATCAGTGATAAGTATTCTTTAATGTCGTATGTTTGTACAGGTGAAAAAGTACAAGAAGTTTCTTCTGGACATACTGATTGGGGCCTTACATGACATTTTCAGTTCTGAAGTGATTGGTGAGAGCATGAAAGCACTGGCCAAAGTCCTGAAGGAGCTGAAAGAGAAGGACATTGGTTCTTCCTTCAGAGACCTCACCCAACAGATCCGGACCTACTTTGATGATGTATGTGAACAGAACTCTCCAACCCCAGTTCAACCGATCTTGATTATACTCGATTTATGATGTGTGATGTGGACTCCCTGGGCATTGCTCATGTCAGAGTGAAGAGATTTTAAGTCCCAGGGAAGGAAGGTGTTTTATGGAGGAGGAGAACATTAGGAGGATGGGGATGACATCCCTGCTCCCACAGTCTCACCCTTCTGTTCTTCTTGATTGCCACTGAGAACCTCAAAGAAAGTCTGAATACTAGATTAGGTAGCTAGATAACCATGAAAAGGGGGTTACAGAGTGCAATAGAGAGTGTTGGGCCTGCTCTATACTGTTTTTATGTGAGAGGGTTGGAATGATTCTGTTTTGCAGAGAATTTTGAGATTTCAAATTTTGGTTTTGTTCCTATTTGTGGGAACCCCTCCCCCCAAACTTCAGAACTCCTTGTGAAACAGAATTACTATTCTCAACCTAGCTCTGTTGGAAGCCTTGGCCCAGGGCAGTCTGCTCTCAGACTATCCTGGTGCTGGGAACCCAGGAAACTCTGGGAGCTAGAGGTGCCAGGGAGTTGCAAATTTGAGAGCTAGGACTCCCAGGGTCATAGAATTGGAAGGGACCTCAGGAGGTCATCTAGTCCAACCCTCTGCTCAAAGCAGGACCAATCCCCAGCTTTTTATCCCAGTTCCCAAAATGCCCCCCCCCAGGGACTGAACTCACAACCCTGGGTTCAGCAGGCCAATGCTCAAACCACTGAGCTATCCTTCCCCCCAAAGCTGAGAGTCTGGAAGCCTATGATCTCAGTCAGCCTGCTAAATTGGCTGCCAAGGAGCTGGATGGGTGTACTGGCAAGACACCAGGCAGGTTTCTAAGGACCCTGCCTGGCTTCTGGAGGAATTTATCAAAATTGAACTGTCTCTAAAATATTTTCATGAATCAGAAAATTCGAACAAAAAATTGGTTAATTAAAGTTTCTGACTAGCTGTAGTTGCAATCACTCTACTTTAGCGTAGAAGAGACGGCTGTGTGAGGTGCGTGATGGGATTGTCCCTTACTTACCAAGTTGTGGGGCTTTCTTGGCTTTAGGAGGATGATGGTCTTCGCTCAGTGGCCTTTGTCCTATTTGGCATCCTGGCTCAGTTGACAAAGAAAAAATGGAAGGCCTATTTTGCCGAGCAGGTTCGAAAGAGCTGGGTCACACTTCTGCTGCACCTGCAAGACCCAAGCCCCAAGGTTTCAATGGTAAGACCAACAGTGACTTATTTACTAAGCCAAAGGAATCTTCCTCCCAATGCCAGGGGAGCACTGCTATTCCTGCTTGTTGTGGAGGCCCAAATTCTCCCCTCAGTTCATTGCCCTCCTGCTGAGTCAGTTCCAGCCAGGTTAGTCCATGGCTGCCTCACCAGAATCCAGGATAGGTCATGGGTCTGACCCCTACAGGTCTCTGTTCCTGTCTGCCTCTGCACCCCAGGCCCCTGCCTCCCCAGAACAGAGGAGAGACCACAGCTGTGCCTGGTGAAGCAGCTTTCATCGGTATATCTGTTCCCAAAAGACATTGATGCTACCTCCAGGTTTCAGTGGAAGCTCTCCCCTCTATTAGTCATTCCTGCATGTTTCTGCCAGTCACATCCAGATGAATCCCTTTTTGTCCTGGAATAGATGAGCAGTCACATAGATGAGTTCCCTTTGATTGAACACAGCACTTGGTAGGGAACAATTCAATGGTGTGACGCTCTTTTTCAGGAATGCAGAGCTACCTTTCACCTCTGTTTCCCGTTTTTGGGACTGAAGAGACTCCAACATGCGATCAATAAGCACCTTGGTGGCAGAGCCGAGCTGAAGCCTGAAGAGCTCCATGTGGACATTTGCAGACACCTTGTGAGTGAGCTGTTGAATTGTATGAGATTATTGACTGGAGGGTGATGGGAAATGTAAATCTGCCCCAGATTCCCATTTTTCCCACTTCTACCCAGCCACCTGTTCTTTCTCTTATTTACCTGTGGTTCATAAAAGCATGTGCTGGCAGTCAAAGGACACTTCTAGCCAGAGAGAGCTCATGTGTCTCTGATTTCCTCTAGGCCAAAGAGAATGCAGAGCTGCTGGAGAACTTGTACAGCACCACCACCATGTACTTCAGTAGCAGCTGGGAAGGGATCCGGGCAGTTGCCGCCAAGTTAGCTGGTGAGAGATGATGCCCAGTGTCCCTTTTGATATTTCCATTGAGGGAGACAGAAAAAATCCCACTGTGCAGCACTGAGCTGCCATTAATCTCTCTGTGCCTCAGCTTCCCACCCATAGATGGAGATGTTAATGTCCCTACCTCTCCAGGATGGTGGTCGGAGGAATTCATTAGTTGCTCTAAAGTGCTTCGGGATTGTTGCAGGGGAAGCACGGTGCAGTCATTTCGTAGTAGCGGCTGGGACACTGTCATGTAGGGCATGGTTACACTTTGAGCTGGGGGTATAATTCCCAGCTTGATGAGACACACCCGCACTAGCCCTGTGTGCTAAAAATAGAGAGTAGCTGTGATGGCAGGAGCAGCAGGAGGTTTAACCACCCCAAGTATGATCCCATCCAAACCCCAAAGTCTATTCTCACAGTGGCTGCTCCTCCCACGGCTTGTGCTGCCTTAGCTACATTCTAATGTTAGCATGCTAGCACTGTCAGAGCTAGTGTGGGCCTGTCCCATTGAACTGGGAGTGATACCCCTAGCTCAAAGTGCAGACCTACCCAGTGTTGTTCAGCGCTCCTCACTGCGACTTCATCACTGGGAGGCATGCAGCCCACCTCCCCATAGCGCCTGCTGTTTCACCTTCCTGGCCACAGCACCTTGTCAAGGAAGCATTAGGTTCCTCCTCTTTGACCCAGTGCCCTCTTCTCCCTAGCACACCCATGTGAGACAGGCAGGCATTGGGGTTCACCTATCAGTCACCCTGTGAGATCCCTGCTTAGAACTCGCTTATTCCTGGCCCCAGTCCTTTGCTCAGACCACGAGACCAAGACACTATCTTAGTATGTCTCCAATAACTGACAGCAGTGGCAAGCGGAGCACCGACTGTTTCAAGCAAATGGGTTTTATGTAAACATTCTTTTTAAAAAAATGTCTCTCTCATTCTCTTCAGTGTGGACTCTAAACTGCTCTAGCATCCTCTTGCCCACAGCTCACCCTTAGGCCCACAGTAGGAGACCCCAAAGACCTGTCTAGGGGCTGCTAATATCACTTTGCACTCAACAAGGGAAGGTTTTATTATTGTTGATGTTATTTATTTGACATTGTGTATTTAGGCATCATCCTGGAACACACAGACACTCAGCGTATGAAATGGCTGGACCTGGAACATCTGCTGATGTGTAAGTGATAAATACAGCTGAAGTCCTGCTCATTAGTGAGTTATAAAGGAGTTTAGCTCACAAGCAGCAGTAACCGATACCACTGGTGCAAAGTGCATCAGCCACACATCAAAGGATAAATTCACTCTTGCCCAGTAGAAAGTCAGCCTTAATTTCCCCTGAAGGAGGAAGCTGCAGAAGGTGTGATATGAGTCAGTGCATCTCCTGGTTGTCCTGGCAATGCCCCCTCCCCAGCCAGTGCTATCCACACTTTGGGCTTTATTGGCTCTCTGTGGACTCCCCAAGTGAGAAGTAGCCACTTTCTGCTACCCCAAATTTCCCACCAGCAATTTTGCTTCCAGTAGGTGCCCTGTATCATGCACAAACCAGCTTGGACCTGGCCTGTGTTAAATTCCAGGTTTAGTTGAGCTCAGGCAGTGGCTCCTGAATAGAACTGGAAAATAACTTAAAAGTGGAAGCTATTGAAACAACGGACCTTCTTACATTTGCAGCAGAGTGGATGGCTTTCTGGTAGAGTCAGTGTCTCCCCACAGTTGGGAGCATGGAAGGGACCCAATGGGGGACCCTAAAGCTTTGTTTGTATTGGAGAGCTGCTGTAGTGTGGTATTCAGAAGTAATAAGTCTCCAGCTATTTCAGGCACAGGTGACTATATGAAAAGTGAGGCCTATTCATCTCTCATGTATTTTCCACCCCAATAGAAGGACTGAGCCCAGTTTCACATTTTTCCATGTGATCATTCTGCTCAGGTACTTCAAGGTTCTGTGATCACGCTTAGCTGTGATTTGACAGTCTGTTCACTAACGTGATGTCCTCTGTAATTTCAGCTCTCCAGGTCCTAGAGAAAGACCCAAGTCCCACTGTCCAGCTGGTGGCAACGGAGATCATAAGTGACATCTGTCCTGGCCGAGCGCTTGGCGAATGAAGCAGAACGGAGACAAACAGACCAAGGCGCTCCTGTAGTATAAGGGCCCTACCATCAATCAAATGTTAACCCCACTCCTTGACACCGGCAGCAAGATGTGTCATGTGACCCCTCTAAGAACTCCTCCCACTGTCCTCTACCAATCAGGATGGGTTTTGCCCCAATAGGAATGCCCCGAGAGAAGACTTGACCAATCAGGGGGAGTTCCGGGGCAGGTGACCTGTCCTTTGTGTGACCCCTCTAAGAACTCCTCCCACCGCCATCTACTGATCAGGATGGGTTTCAGCCACTGGGGATCACTCCAAGAGGAGATTTGACCAACTGGGGGGAATTCTGGGGTGGGGTGACCCATCCGGAAGTGCTTCATGTGACCCCCTCTAGGAACTCCTCTCACCACCCTTTACCAATTGCGATGGGTTTCAGCTGCAGAGGACTGCCCCAAGAGGAGAGTTGACCAAAACAGGGTAGGTTCTCGGAAGGGGTGAACCTCCCAGAAGAGGGTCGTGTGACCCCTCTAAGAACTCCTTCCAATGCCCTCTGCCAATCAGAGTGCAGCACATCACCTCATAAGTCCCAGCGCTGGGCAGAGGAGGCCATCTCTTACCAAGAAGACATGTTTTATGAATTGTGGAAAGGCTGAGAGGAGACATGGACTCCTTTACCACTCCCCTGAGAACTTCAGACTTTGTTTTAGCCCCGAGGACCTTTGGGCTTGTATGGATAAAGTGCTATAGCAGTTACAGTTCCGAGGAGGGCCCTTTGACTCGACCATTGATAGATACCTTGGGACCCGACCCCAAAACCTCGTGAAGAACCCCGATGAGTGTTACGACCCCTCCCCCAAAGTTGGAAGATGATCATGGCTTGGGGGAGTCACTGGTGGACAAGGTGAACGGGAAAGACGTTGCTCAGGTAAATGAATGATTAAGAAGCGATGGTCGATCATGGGGGTATAATGGGGTTAGGAATCGACTTGGCATTGCATAAATCTAAGAACAAGGAGGGGGTTGCTTACACTGTTTTTTGTCTGAAAATCTCTCAACAGCTCGACGATGTCTTTCAAGAGGCCTTTGAGAACTTACACATCGGTAGCCCTGTCGTGCATCAGCTGTTTTTGCTCCTGTCTGAGATGCAGCTTTCAAGAGGAAAATCCGGAAAAGGACAAAATAGAAGAATGAACCAGCTCAGAGTCTTTCGTTGTAGGGGTCATGGCGTCCATTTTTACAGGTGGCTGTCAAAGGTTGTGTTAAACCACGCAATTAATTAAACTTATTTAACTGTGTCCCTATGACTGTATCCCCCTCCATACTTGTGTTAGTAAAAGATGGTACCAGGAACAGTCCTGTCTCCACAGACAGCTCTGTTAATGAAAATATATTACATCCCCAGGGAAGTTGGGAGCTTTGGTGGGGGAATCCTCTTTTTCGAGTGGCCAAAAAGCACAGTAAAACTTTAAACAGAAGACAGGTAACAGCTTGGCTTTCAGATCAGATGCTTACACTTTACACAAACTGGCTCAAATACATTTTAAAAGAAACAAGACCATTGTTTCAGATGTGGACGCGCAATGGCAGGCAGATCTGGTAGATGTGCACCGGTTCTCCAAACACAACAGAGGCTTTGAGACGTGTTATCTGACTTTATAAAGAGTGACAACTGGAGCTTTCACAGAACTATACGTACCAGACCTGCTGATGTTAATCCTTCACATTCTCTGAAGATATGGAAAACAGTTTATAGAGATGGCTTTAAAATAAAACCAGTTGTTGCCCCTTTTAGAAAAGGCGACCACGTGAGACTATCTAAAATCAAAGGAGCCTTTGAAAAAGGTTATGAACAGACGTTTACTGATGAGCTATTTATAGTGGATGAAGCCTTAACCAGGAGCCAGAGACCTATATACTGATTAAAAGATTACAAGGGTGAGACAGTTACTGGATCTTTTTACCCTGAAGAATTACAAAAAGTAAACCCCAAACAAGACAGGATTTACAGGATGGAAAAAGTTTGAGGATGAAGGAAAAGGGAGAAAAAAGCAGCTACTGGTGAAATGGTTTGGGGGGGGCGATAAGTTTAACAGCTGGGTGGACGCTTCTCAACTCTGTGACATTTAGACACAAACAAAACAAACAAACAAAAAGATTCCTCCTGCAAAGACAGAGAGAGAGAGAAAAATGAGCGACAGCGGGTTCTACATTACATTGCCCAGAAATGCCAGCTCTGCAGTTTTTCCTCAGAACACCAGCTTGAACTTTACAATATGGCTAATTAAGCCCTGGGATCTCCGGAGAGCCTGGGAGGTAGGTTAGTGGAAATACAATACCCGCACAGCTGGAACACTATCAACGAAGACACCCCTTTTGAAATCACCTTTGCAGGTGTGGCATGGAGTTTATCCTACAATGAGGTTATTACTCGTCCACACCCGAATTATTGGATCATATGAACAGTACTGTGGCTCGTCATCCCACACCGCCTGAGGTGGTCATGAACTACGACCCTGGGGGTAGAAAAGTTAGTCTTAAATCCGCCGATTTTACTTATGTTTTCTATCAGCGGGGAGCTAGCTAACATTCTAGGTTTGGGCCCCAAGCACAGCGTCCAAAAATTCCCCTTCTCAGCAGACATCACAGGGCTTTTAATTTCTTGCGTCTGTTCACAGATATTGTAGAACACGAGTTTGTGAGGGACTTTTCTGTTCCCCTGTTACGTTGTGTCCCTGTCCGAGGAAGGAACAACGAGTTTGTCGCCATCACCTACGATAAACCTCATTACGTTCCTGTCAGAAAACACCACATCGATACCATTACCATTGAAATAAAGACAGATCACAACAGACACGTCTTGTTTTGCTTTGGCAAGGTGATCATCAAGGTGCACCTGTGTCCCCAGAGAGAGCGAGGTTTCTAAAAAGCAAAACATTATGGCGATCCTAAAAAATTACAGCGACCCCACCATCTACAGGAACTATTACAAAGCCCAGGTGGGATATGCCCTTCCTGGATGTACGAGGCTGGCATAGGTGGAATATTCCGTAACCAAGCCTCTGCAACCAGACTCCGAGGCAGAACACTGCGTGAGAGAATACATGAATCTGGTACAGACAGCTGGTAAACACGTAAAAGATCATTCTCTGTTAATCAACCATGAGGAGTTTGCACGGGGTTATACCTTGTTTGCCTTTGACCTGTCTCCCAACCAGGAATGCCCCAATCACTGTTCCCTGTTTAAAACTGGGAACCTGAGAGCAGAAATACGTTTTGGGATGGCTCTAACCATCACCGTCAATATGATCGTGTATGGGGGGTTTTTGACAACATCATAGTGATAAATCAGAGGAGAAATGTTCTGCTTGACTATATGTGAACATGGACACCGTGCAGCTCTCACGTGTCTCATCAATGACCCCTTACACAAAAAAGAATTCCCTTATGATTGGCTCCCTGGCAGCAAGCTGTCTCAGAGACCCTTAGGTTTGGTGGTCAACATGCATCCACATAACCAACCTGGTGAACATTGGCTCACCTTGTATCTGGTGAAGTGTAACCTTGGAGAGTTTTTTGACTCATACATACACCCCCCACCCCCGAATAGCATGTTGTTTCCTAAAAGCATTATGAAATTTTTAAACAAAAATGCCACAGATAATGTGTTTCACAATAGACAATTACAAGACCCCCACTCTGTCGCCTGCAGCTATCACTGCATGTTTTTCTTACATCATCGTAGCAAGGGTTTATCTTTTGACTGGATTTTAAAATTGTATTCTAACGACTTAGTGCAAAACGACCGGATGGTGATGAATTTTGTAAAAACTTGTTGGGCATATCTAGCCTTGCTTAAAACATGTTTCAACAAGCCCAGACGTGTATCTTGCAATGATTTTTATAGCCATGTTATCCAATACTCTCAGGCATAAAGGACAATGTTTGTTTGGCATTATCCAACACATTTTTTATAAAGTAACTTTTCCTACAGTTGCTAGGCCCTGCAAGAATTGCAGAAAACGGGTGTTTCCAACTCTGCCATTTTTAAAGCCATAGGGCAGGGTTTTAAACCCTTCTCCTAGGACCTTCTTGGTGGAAATGACTTTCTGTGTTTTCTTAAGGATTTTTAACTTTATTTGCCACTGATTTTTGTTCCTTATGATAGAGGGCTGCTGAATCTCTATCTTTTTGGAGGTGTTTTCTCACAGGCCCGTGCAATAGTCCAGAACTAGATCTTTCAAACTGTCCAAGTTGATCTTTTCACAATTTGCTACGTTCAGGGTAATACCTTTTGACTTTCATGCAGGCCTTTCTTCCCGACAGCTTTTTACCCGTATGTTTTCAGGCCTGCCGGCACAAACTCAGTGATGTGTTGATCTGGCAGGATCTTTCCTAAATAAACCCTCAGAGGAGGATTCCAGTCACCCTCCCTTTTCACACATATCACCAAGTCAGTGTCATGGTACAGGCACTGCTCTTGCAACCTGTCTAGCAGGTTGTATAGTTCTATGCGGGCATAAGCAGTGGTGAAACAGGCTATGAAAACACTGGTATTTCCAGAGACAGAGTACTGGTCTTTTGGGTCCTTCCAAGACACTCATGCTGTTTCATCGTCGATAAACTTGCAGGATGAAACCTTTATAGTTGGGGGAAAACAGGTACTGAAAGAGTTCGTCAGGGTCTCTCACACTGCTGGTATTGGGTAGGTTTGTGGAGCAGACGATATTATTATTATTATTTTATTATTATTATAAATCACATGAAACTGTCTTGTAAACTTAAAAATAAAATATTCATTAGGATATTTTTCTACTTAAAAAGTCATAGCTTTAAAACAAAATAATCCATTTCAGGCTGTATAACAAACAGGAGTTTCGAGTTTGTTTCTACCATTTTAAAACAACAAACAACAAACCCCCAAACTTTTTAAAATACACCTCATTTTGCAAAATAAAAACCAAACTGCTTTTAAAATCAACTTTTAAAATCCAGTTTAAAACACATTTTGCACACTTAAAAACACCACCGTTAGTTTGAAACACACCATTACCATCAGTTTGCAGCCATATACTTAAAAAAAAAATCCCACCTGTGTTTTACAGAGAGAGAGAGAGTTTAAAACCCACACACATTTAAAAGCCAATTTCAGAAAGTTACCTTCTACTACAGGATAAAGTGTTGCAGGCACATGCTTGTTCTGTCCCCCTCAATGTGTGTTTGGGCCTTTGGATTAAAGAACAAGCAAAAACTGTTAGTATTAGCCCCACATCCCTATACAACCTGTGTAGTACCTGAAGTTATTAAGCTAAAGTACAGTTAAAATGGTTTTTACCTTGGCCTGGTGATGAAATGCAATTTAAAGTTACTAGTTCCATGCTAAACAGTTCACACTGCAATAAACATAGGCACCATTATTTACTAAGACAGCATGGCCAACGAGTGATATTATACAATATATATTTTCAGAGTTTAAAACAGGAAGCATACCTCCTCTTGCAGTCCAGCAGCCATTCAAGAGTTTCTGTTGAAAAAAAAAAAAAAAAAAAGTCTCCAAAATACCTGAGGTTTCATACCATCCTAACCCTTTGTTTCAAAAGGACTTCAAAATAGTAGCTAGCAGGTTGATTTGATCACTACAGCTCTGAAATACTAGAGACTTAAGGACTTTAGGCCCCTTCCTAACATTCCCTTTTGTGAGCTGGGGTGGGGGAATTAAGCTGTCTGCACAACTGAGCTGCTTTTGGCTACATTTTTTCTTTTAGTTAAAATACATTTTTCTGTTGGGCCTTCTTACAGTATTAAACAGTAAATCCCCAATCCTTAATGTAACTGTCCCCCCATTCCCAAGTGGGGACCTTTTGCAGATATCAATACATCTCTTTGGGGCTTGTTTTTTAAAACATGTTTCTTTCATGCATAAAGTTTGGGGTAGGGGTTGAAATAAAATGGTTGTATCACAACCATAATAAGCCCCCCAGAGCTTTTAAATGTTTGATTATCTTTGGAACAAATGCTTGTTCTAAAGCATGGTGAAGGTTTGTGACCCCTTGAAACATTTCAGTTTTGGTTTAGACCCTTGGGGGGGGGGTTGGTTTGTTTGTTGTAAATATATTAATTTAAACTTTTAATGGCTTTGAATTGACCCATAGCATCCAACCAACTCCCGGGTCATATTTAAACTGTCCAATAGCATCTGCAAATTCCTGAGGTTTTATTTCATTTCATATTAATCAAAACTCACCCACCCACCTCCCTTACTATGGGTGCACACCAATCAAATTTATCCCTATGGCAACAATGATAAGTAATCACAGTTACCTTCACTATTCAGTGGGGGTGTAGTTAAAACCATTCAGGTCAACAGGATGAGTCAACTCTATTGTACTCAAACACATGTCTAAACCATCCCTGTTTGTTTTACTGTTGTAAGCAGAGTTTGGTTGTGAGTTGTGGAAAAGAACATCAGGGGTTGATCTCATTTGCACAGGCACACCCACCCCGCCTAGCATGAGCCCACAGTAGCCCAAATGGTCACTTTGGCTGCTGTGGGATCCCCAGTTTCTCTGTTATTGAGGCAGGAAGAATAAAGTGTTGTTATCCTGATTATGTGAATCAAGGACAGTGGAACTGTACTTGGCCTTTTATGACGGAGGGACTCACCATCAACTAAGTAGCACTCGCTAGGCAAGGGACATGGGTTCCAAAACTCAGCAAATTGAGAGAGGCTGGGGATAGGTATTTGTACCTGGTGGGCCCCAGACACTAATTCCATCTCTTCTTCCTGTCTCCACTTTGAAATGTTAGTGCTAATTTTGATTCCATGAAGAGTCTGATTACAGACTGCAAAGCTGAATTCACTTTGGGCTAATGGTGAACCAGCACTGAGTCCTCCCTACTACTTAACACAGTAAGTGGTGATTTTAGCTTGTAATAGGGGAGCCTCAGTGCCCCACTGGCTGAGGGCTTGAGCTAGTTTTGCATTGTGTTATTGGAATGGAGTTCCTAGCAACTGAACGCAGCTCTTGTTGCTGCCAACTCTGATGGGCAGAATGGTTACACTGTAAACACATTTTTAGGATTTTTCTCCTCCCACAACATACATTTCAGCTTTTTGCTGTAAATGGGTCTTTTTTTACACAAAAACACAAAAGTTAGATTCTCACAAACCATTTTTTTTTATTTAAAAGACATACAGCTTCTTGAAAACAAACCAAGAGGCTCCATTAAAACTTTTAGCTCACTTAAGGGCCAGAGACCTTCTAACAAATGCATATAATCACAAAGCCCTTTTCAATAGATGTTTTTAATTTACATATTTAAATTTACAAATTTACATATAAAGTTGAAGTCCAAATCACACAGTCATGGTGCTGTTGGGCTGGGGCATCTATGACATAGCCCTCACAATCTTCAAAAAGCTTTTCCCTAAGACAGTTATTAAGAACAGCATGAATAGCAATGTATACAATAGTCCACATAAATTTTTACGCTCACAATGTGGCACTGGCTCAGCGAGTTCCATGCCAAACCTTCTCCTAAACTCCTTATAACCTCCATCCTCGAAGTCCTCTTCAACAATTTTTAGCGGCGTTCAGCAAAAACAAGGCGGGCCCGGTTCATCTTTGCTGCTTGATGCAACGTTGTCCAGGGCCTCTGGGTCCTCTACAAAGACATCATCAAGCTGTCTCAGACAAGAAACAAGTGTAAGTTCTCACTGCTTGTTATTTAGATTTACACAACCCCAGGTTCCTAACCTCATTACACCTCATCATCAACTGTCGCTTCTTAATCATTCATTTACCTGAGCGACGTCTTTTCCATTCAGCTTGTCCGCTGGTAACTCCCCCAAGCAATGATCGCCTTCCTCCTCCAGGGTGGTGGATGAGAGGCCACCATGCTCATTGGTGTGTCGCATGAATGGTTGGGCTTTGGGTTCAGGTTCTGGCATATCCATCAATGGCTGGGCCAAAGGAATCCCCTCGTCTGTTCCCTCATCCTCTTTCGAACTGTTGCTGCTGTAGCACTTTCTCCATACAAGTCCAAAGGTCCGCAGGGCTAAAATAAAGTCTGAAGCTCTTAGGGGGGTGGTAAAGGAGTCCACGTTTCCTCTCAGCCTTTCCACAATTTCTGAAACATGTCTTCTTGGTAAGAGATCGCCTTCTCTGTCCAGCTCTGGGACTTGTGGGGTGATGGTGATGCACTCTGATTGGCAGAGGGCATTGGGAGGAGTTCTTAGAGGGGTCACACAACCCTCTTCTGGGTGGTCACCCCATCCCAGAACCTGCTCTGTTTTGGTCAAATCTCCTTTCGGGGCAGTCCTCTGCAGCCGAAACCCATCGCGACTGGTAGAGGGTGGTGGGATGAGTTCCTAGAGGGGTCACACGAACCACTTCTGGATGGTCACCCAGCCCCAGAATTCCCCCCAATTGGTCTAATCTCCTCTCAGGGTGCTCTCTAGTGGCTGAAGCCCCTCCTGATTGGTAGAGGGCAGTGGGAGGAGTTCTTAGAGGGGTCACACAAACCCCAGAACTCCCCCTGATTGGTTAAATCTTCTCTCGGGGCGTTCCTATCGGGGCAAAACCTATCCTGATTGGTATAGTGGAAGGAGTTCTTAGAGGGGTCATATGACACACCTTGCTTCCGGTCACGTGTCCGCCTTGACCCCAGAAGTAAAACCCCCATGGGGTGGGGCTTCTGATGACCAGCAGGCAGGGCTTATTGGGTCAAGGGGTGGGGTTAAGTTTTGATTGACAGTAGGGCCTTTATACTCCTCGCTCCCGCTACCCAAAACTGGAACAAGACAGAGGCAACTATAATACTGGGCAGTATTCACCGTTGTCCTACTGCTCAGATGCTGTAAGTGAGAGAAGGATCAGGACCTGTAAAATAGCCTGGGTTGATTTTTATTACTCAAAGCGTTTTTATTACACATCAGGACATCTAGTCATTCTGATGGACATGCAGCCTCTGGACAAGCTCAGTGAGAAGCATGTACATTATACTGCTTGCTCAGGGGTCATTACTATAGTAACAGCCAAGGACTGGGCCAGATCCTCAAATACAGCTGAGCTCTAGGCTCTGGGTTGTTCTAAATTACGCTGTCTTGTAACAGCCATTGCTGCACTGGAGATAGTGGTAGCACAACGCACACTGTGTGTGCCATCTTCTGTTCCCAGCTCACACCCCATATACTTGGGTGGGAAGCTAGGAGTTGGTGACATACAGCCAGCTACACTGGCTGTACACTCTATATGCTGGTTCTCTGGGTGTTAGGGATTTGCACATGCTGGAGAATTCCTAGCTGCCTCTTAGGGCAGCTTTATGGGTACTTTGCCCTGCTCCACTGCAACATAGGGCAGCAAAAAGGTGACTTTACAACTAACCCCACCCCTATTGATGCACCTACCCATGGTTGTTAGGAGTCTGAGTTCAGGTATCCGGGTTTGGAAAACCCACTCACCTGGCGTAAAGGTGTCTGTCAACCAAAAGCCAAATATGCCTTTAAACATCAGTCCCCTTGTTTTTCAAATATCTATTTGAAACACCACAAAGCTGATAGAGATTTAAATGCCCTAATCAGCACCTCTGCAGGTGGCTATAATGGGTATTTAGGCTTCTACCTGCAGATTTTAGTGCTTAACTTTAGTCGTCCAAGGCCTTTGTATTTGTCTTGCCCAAGCCTATGAGTTGCTGAGTGTTCTCAAACTCCCACTGATGTTATTGGGAGATAAGGATGCTCTGCCCTTCAGAGAAGGCGCTCAGCAGATATAACTCATCCTCCAAAGTTAGCTACTATGATCCTTCACCTCATATCAAAAGGTCATTGAATGGTCAGGTTTCTAGTCTCCATCACCACCTCATTCTTCAGTTTACTGTCCCCCTGTGTTCAGGGCCTGTGAGGATTCACCAGGCAGCAGTTAGCAGAGGAGGGCGAAAGGCAGAGGGAGTCTGGGATGTTATTGCTTATAGTTCTCAATGGGGAGACAATGTTCCTGTAACAGTTGAATATTGGAAGGAAATCAATAGAGACCCCTGTTGAATTGACACATTCTAATTCAAAAGTGACTATATTAAGTAATATGGGTTTCCCTAATCTTGTAGTGTTTCCTGTTTTGGTGATTGTTTTCTATACGGTATCCAGCAGCTTATTCCCAGTCCATGTTCTCATATTGTTATTCCCTGGTATTCTGCATTCTGTTTATGTGTATTAAGGGGCACTGGACAAATACTGATGACTCTTCACATTTCTTTTTCAGGTGCTGGCCATGTATCTCACAAACAAGATCATATGTAAATAACCCAGCTCTGGATTTTGTATATACTGTGCACACATTTCCTATTAAACTGTTTGAAGTATCTGTTTCAATTGCTCAGAGGCCTGATTTCGTCTTTCAGAGAAATTGGGGCTTCTTCAATGTCCACTGTAACCATGATGTGGGGGCTTCCTCCCTTGCCCTTTCTCCATGGAGCTGGACGAAGACCTCAGCTCAGCGCCTCTCTAGGGTCTCTAACCACTCTTCCGCAGTCCCCACAAAGCTAGATCTAATCCCTGTAGTCAGTGGCCGGGGGTCTGGTTCTTAATCATATTCTCATCTTTGTTTTTCTGGGAATTCAGTGTTGCTGATGAATTCTGGGTTGTAAGTGGGATGGACTGTGTTCTGGTGAGTTATCCTCCCTCCTGTCTAGCCTATTTGTGGGTCAGAAGGCTATCTGTGAACTGCGTCTGTTTACTTACAGACTTAGGATAGGTGCCTGTAATAGCGTGTGAGGGAAGGCATCTCTGCTTTCCTAAACCAAGTCCCTGTTTGTGTACTGCAAGACTTTAGCCGAGAGGAACCATTGGATTCCCTAGCTTCCCCCCCTGCACTACAAGGGAACGACTGTCATTGGGTATCTCTGACAGGGTATGTCCTGCTGTGCTCACTGGTCTTGTGGCTTCTCAGGGACCAGCTCATTTTGTTAATAATTCACATTGGACTAGAGGTAGGTGAAGGCTGATGGGGCAGTTCACTGAGGGGCTCACCAGTTAAACTCCACAGTTCAGAGAATCCTAGAAATGAAGGGCTGGGAGGGTCCTAGAAATATAATTCCATCCAGCACTATACTTAGACTGTCCCTGACAGCTCTTTGTCCAATGGGTTCTTGAAAACCTCCAATCATGGGGATTCCACAAACTCCCTTTGAAGCCTATTCCAGAATTTAACTATCTTTATAGTGAGAAAGTTTTTCCTAATATCTAACCTAAATCTCCCTTGCTGCAGATTAAGCTGATTCCTACTTCTCCTACGTCCAGTGCACCTGGAGAACAGTTGATCGGGGTCCTCTTTATAACAGTCCGTAACATATTTGAACATGGTTTGAACATATTTGAGGGTTGGCTAAGATAAAGAGGCCCCTGGAGGAGGGAAAGCAGGTTACAGGGGTATGTGTGCAGCTTTCTTGGGGTGCCCAGGCTCTGAGTCACTTTGTTACCCATCCGGCGAGAGGAAGATTTTCTCAGGGAGCTGATATCTAGTCAAGCATAACACCACCGGTCTGTTAGCCAGCCTACCAATCTCCACAGGGCTCTGCCAGCCCTTGCTCCGCCTTGCACCGCAGCCCCCAAGCCCCTCTGAAAGTGTCCCCCAGTAGCATCAGGTTACTGTCACAGGCCACTCACAGAAATTACCAGGGAACAGAATCTAAACAGCTTGATTGGTACAGCTCAGGATCAGCTCTTTATAACCTCACAGCACTGAGACATATGTATAGTGGAATAATCCTAAATTCACTATCAAAGATTAAAATTTAAGAGGTACCGAGTCAAGATCATGGAAACAGAACTGCTTACATATAAAATGAAAATCATAACATACTTCTTAGAGTCTAAAATCAATTATTACAGCAGTTTTTCACCTAAAGCAATCTCCCAGCAGTATTAACCAACATGCCTGGGATCCAACTTTCCTGAGGAAGGAAAAGGGCTTTTTGCATGCTGTTCCCAGATGTGCCCGTTACTTTGGGGGTAGGCTCATTTATCAGGGTTACTCTTCTTGGGGAGGAGGTTCTGTAATTCTATTAACGTGCTGTGAAAGTCACTTGTGTGTTCATATGGAGCTCTACTCCTTCCTTCTGCAAGTCCCCTCCCAATGGAGCTCTCCTGCAGGACCTAGGTTCCCCAGGGCTGGGTTCCTCCAGCCCTAGAACTAGATGAACATGTGCACACACACACTAGCAGAGCAAGTCTGAGAGGACCAGGTCAATCAGCACTCTCCATCTGATCCCCTCATGTGTTCCTGTACTAAATGGGCTGGGTTAAGCAGCACTTTCAAGCTGGTACCCTTATGTGCTCCTGGTCTCAATAGGCTGGGTTGAGCAGCACTTTCAGCTGCCCCCCCCCCCGCACCTATGTTCCCCAAGTTTAACACATCCCTATCACACATTCACATTACAATTGTACTGGTAGTAACCCACCTGATGAGCAAACCCCACAGTATTTTGGGGAACTACAGGGATCTTTAGCTTAGGTACAAGAAGCATCGCTGCAGAGTAAATGGGGGAAGCTAAAACACAAAAGAGTAAAATTCAGAGAGAGAGAGAGAAAGAGAAGCAACCAGCTGAACCATAAAAGCTATTTATTGAATCATAGTGATAACCACACAAGGAGGGCTAAACATACATAAGTTACATTTTAAAGGTTAATACCTGAGGTAGGAAAGAAAACAGAGAGAGAGAGATGGATCTCACCCACTCCATGAGGCTTGAACTGGTCGGGATTCCCAGGTGATGGTGGTAGCTCAGGGTCCTGAGTGCTGGAGACAGGCAGAGCCCCCAGCACGATCAGTCAGGAGATGGAATCCCAGTGGAACTCATGCAGAGTCGGTGCTGGGGCCGGTTTTATTCAATATCTTCATTAACGATCTGGAGGATGGTGTGGACTGCACCCTTAGCAAGTTTGCAGATGACACTAAACTGGGAGGAGTGGTTGATACTCTGGAGGGTAGGGATAGGATACAGAGGGACCTAGACAAATTAGAGGATTGGGCCAAAAGAAATATGATGAGGTTCAACAAGGACAAGTGCAGAGTCCTGCACTTAGGACGGAAGAATCCCATGCACTGCTACAGACTAGGGACTGAATGGCTGGGCAGCAGTTCTGCAGAAAAGGACCTAGGGGGTTACGGTGGACGAAAAGCTGAATAAGAGTCAACAGTGTGCCCTTGTTGCCAAGAAGGCTAATGGCATTTTGGGTTGTATAAGTAGGGGCATTTCCAGCAGATCGAGGGATGTGATCATTCCTTTCTACTCAGCACTGGTGAGGCCTCATTTGGAGTACTGTGTCCAGTTTTGGGCCCCACACTACAAGAAGGACATGGACAAATTGGAGAGAGTCCAGTGGAGGGCAACAAAAATGATTAGGGGGCTGGAGCACATGGCTTATGAGGAGAGGCTGAGGGAACTGGGATTGTTTAGTCTGCAGAAGAGAAGAATGAGGGGGGATTTGATAGCTGCTTTCAACTACCTGAAAGGGGGTTCCAAAGAGGATGGATCTAGACTGTTCTCAGTGGTAGAAGATGACAGAACAAGGAGTAATGGTCTCAAGTTGCAGAGGGGGAGGTTTAGGTTGGACATTATGTGGCAAAGTTCCTCCTCTCCTCTAGTAGGTCCTGCGCTTATTGGCGGATTTCTTCCCCTCAGTGGTTTTCCCTTTGGATGAAACCCATAGTCTGGATCAACTACTCCTATGTCTGATTAGGAGTAGCGGGGCTAGGGTGGAACCCGGGCCCACCCCCTACTCCGGGTTCCAGCCCAGGGCCCTGTGAATTGCAGCAGTATCTATAGTGCTGCGTGTAACCACTGCTTGACCGCTAGAGCTCCCTGGGCTACTTCCCCATAGCCTCCTTCAAACACCTTCTTTATCCTCACCACAGGATCCTCCTGGTGTCTGATGCTGCTTGATTGTATGGTGTTTTCCTCAGTCCTCCAATAGTACCCCCTCTCAGTTCTTAGTTCCTTGTGTCTCTTGCTCCCAGCTCCTCCTCATGCACACTTCTTTCCTCTGGCTCCTCCTCCCTAGACTGGAGTGAGCTCCCCTTTTTATACCAGGTGCCTTGATTAGCCTGTCCTGATTGGCTGCAGGTGATCCAATCAATGTAGCTCTCTCCGGTGCCTTCTAGAAAGTTCTTAATTGGCCCCAGGTGCCTTGATTAGCCTGGAGCAACTGCCATTTTGGTTCCCATGGTACTAGGGATTTGCTTAGCCTGGAGCTAACATACCTGCTCCTCAATACTTTCCTGTAGCCATCCGGCCTTGCTCCATCACAATTAGGAAAAACTTTTTCACTAGTAGGGTGGTGAAGAACTGGAATGGGTTACCTAGGGAGGTAGTGGAATCTCCTTCCTTAGAGGTTTTTAAGGTCAGGCTTGACAAAGCCCTGGCTGGGATGATTTAGTTGGGTTTGGTCCTGCTTTGAGCAGGGGGTTGGACTAGATGACCTCCTGAGGTCCCTTCCAACCCTGAGATTCTATGATTTGGGTCTATACATCAGAACCTTACTTGGGCATAGGTAGGTGGTTTTCTAGAGAAAATACAATGGTTGAAGGGAGAACACTAGATTTTTTTTATGGGTAAACTGATGGCTCAAGGGTTTTCTTCTTTGCCTTCTTTCCTGAACAGCACATACCCTTCAATCCCTGGACTCCAGCCATGCCTATTCCACCAGGTTTCTGGTATCCCTACAGTGTCTGGTTTCACTTCCTGCAGCAGTAGCTCTAGTTCCTCCATTTTGTTACCCAGCCTCCTTTCCTTGGTGTACAGGCATCTTAATTGCTGCTGCTTGGCTTCACCCACATTCCTCACCCAATTGGGTACAGTCATTCAGCTTCCAGAATTGCCTTCCTGAATGGAGGGAGGGGAGAATCCCTCCTCTCCTCAAGCCAGACATGCTGGTGGCGGTGGCTCTGAGACAACCGGAAAGACCCCAGTGGATGGACAGGCTGGGCTGGAGGGAGGTGAGGGCCTTGAGCATGAGCCCTCCCCGGCCAGGGCTGAGACCCAGAGGGACCCCATCCATGGGTGGCAGGGGGGCTGACGCAACATCCCAGACCAGTTCCCACCTCCCTGCCCCCTCGGGCAAGACCTCTGCCTGTGCAGCCTCAGACTCTGCTCAGCCCCCCCAGCTGCACCCTCCATGCCCCCCGCAGCAGGACCCACCTTAGCCCAGGGGCGTGTTCCTGTTGGAGGGGATGTAGCCAGCCCGGCACTTACACCAGTAGCTCCCGATGGTGTTGATACACATGATCTTGGGGCTGCAGATATCTAGGGTCTTGCGGCACTCGTCGAGGTCTGGGAAGGGATAGCGGAGTGGGAGGGGGTCACACACAGCAGGGCAGGGGGCTAACTGGGGGCGAATGATGATGGAGACACCCCCCACCCATTGCAGAGGGGCGTGGTCTGTCAGTTTGTCTGCTCCATCTAACCCCCCCCATTCTATTCTCCTTTCTTCCCTGCTATGTGCAGTGCCCCAATCCCTGCAGCACAACCCCTCCCTCCCCATCCCAGACTGGGGACCAAATCTTATCCAGACCAGGCCCCTGCGATCCCCTCCCTGCACCAGCCCTGACAGAGCGGGGTTAAGGGGGGGCCGATCAGCCAGATAAGCTGCAAAGGGGAAGTGACACAGGCTGTGTGCAGGGCGCTGGCTAGAAGGAAGCTCGCCTGGGAGGGGACAGGTGGGGCTTCTCTACAGCCCGAGGGCTGGGCCCAGTGGTGGGGGCCTGAGGCGAGGGGGCTAGGAAGCCCTGAGGGGGGGCTGGGAGCCTGGAGGAAGGGTTTCGCTATCAGGCATAGGACAGCGGGGTCTGGCTTTGAAAGGCTCCACCAGAATGGGGATCACAGCGTGACCTGGCTGGACGGCTGAGACACGGGGCAGCCGCGACTCCGCGTGCCGCAATGGTGGAGGAGAAGAAAGGGGGCACTGAACTGGAGGTAGTCGCCAGAAGGGGGCACCATGCTCAGCGTTACAGACCCCAGCCCCATGGGTCCCCTCCCTGTTCGGGATACACCCAGCCCCTCCCCTCCCATGGAGCACTAGGAGAAGGCTGGGTGGGCTCTGCCCAGGGGAGTGCAGGGAATTGGGTGGTGTTCCTTTAAACTAGTTTGTTTGCTCTCTGGTGGCTCTCACGGGGGTCTATGGCAGAAGCCCTCAGACCCCTGACATGCGGCCAGTGCACCCACCTGTACTGACCTGCGCAACGGGAGTCCCCGGACCCAGGTGACCGGTGTCCTGAGTATTAAACAGTCAAAGGTCGGATTCACAGCTACACTGAGGCCCTGCTGGGCCACTCTGGCAGCGTAATGGTCTCTGACAATCTCCCCATCCTGTGCAGGGGCCTCCCCAGCCAGCCTGGAGCTGGTGTAAGGGCCCTTCACCCACCCTGCCACCACCTGTTGTAGGGGGTGGTTCGGGGCATGGCAAAAGACTAAATGGACACAAATCTGACATCAGGAATTATAAGCGTCAAAAACCAATAGGAGAACACTTCAATCTCCCTGGTCACTCAATAACAGTCCTAAAAGTGGCAATTCTTTAACCAAAAAACTTCAAAAACAGACTCCAACGTGAATCTGCAAAACTAGAATTAATTTGCAAACTGGACACCATCAAATTAGGCCTGAATAAAGACTGGGAATGGTTGGGTCATTACAAAACCTAATTTCCCCCATACTAATTTGCCCCTACTGTTACTCACACCTTCTTGTCAATTGTTTGAAAGGGGCCACTCTCATTACCACTGATTTTTCCTCCCTTGGTATCCTATTGTTAATTGAATTGACTGGCCTCCCACTTGGTAAGGCAACTCCCAGCTTTTCATGTGCTGTGTATTTATACCTGCTACTGTATTTTCCACTCCATGCATCCGGTGAAGTGGGTTCTACCCCACGAAAGCTTATGCCCCAATCAATTTGTTAGTCTCTAAGCTGCCACAAGGATTCCTCGTTATTTTTTGCTGATACAGACTAACACAGCTACCACTCTGAAACCTTTCCAGTTCTGAAGATCCTGGGTTTCCTTTCTGTTGGTAAACCGTATGGTGAATTACTTGACCACACTTTGGTTCGTTATGCAATATGCCCAAGAGACCAAATAACCAATATCGGTCCGGTTTATTGCTAATACTCAGTAACAGCATATTACAGGAACAAAGGTTCAATACAACTCCAATTTTCAGGAATATCTCCTGCAGCAGTGCTGAATTCACCTTACAAAGAAGGCTTGTGTCCAGAGTCACACCCCTAAAGCTGTCCTTTTTATACCCAACCTGTTTACAAGGAAAGAGGTACTGTATGCAGCCTGTAAAGCTATTCTTAACCGATCATCTTTCTACCTTGTTTTTCCTGGTACCACACGGTACCCCTTAGCTCTTTGTTCTGGACTCAGGCATTCCAGGTACCGAGAGCATGATGCACCTCCTAGGCTTGTCCCGTATATATTGTCCTTATCTTTGGGACACTCCAGTGAGAGTAACTCTCTGCCTGTTACTACAGTAGAACACCCACATGTGCTGATCCTGACAGTTTTCCTGGCTAATGCAAGGTATTATGGGATACTTAGCACAAGTGAACATAGGAAGATACAGGCCACCATTCCAGGCCATGTAACTGCTAGAGGTGTATATACAATAGGATGTTATATGTGTTGTTAGAGAGCTTATTCCTTCACTCTCCCACTTCCCTGGTCCTTCTCGCATGAACAGAGAGCAACAATACCCAAAGTCCGAAGGTGCAAACAATTCTATGTTTATTGGGGTGAACTTCCAGCCAGCTTAAATTCAAGTTCATTTTTCCTTATTTTCAAATCCAAACTTAGTTCCTGTTTGCCTTTAATTTATATAGTAATATTCACAGAACCAGAGAGAGACCATGCAAATAAACATACAAAACAATACAGAAGCGAGGATTTCACAACTACATCTATACAGACATAAGGGTTCTCCAGCTGTGTCTATTAATAAGTAAGTTCTTACCAGACAGAAAACTATCAAACTAAATTTCCGTTCATATCTTCTCGGCTCTTCCCTTTCTCTGGAGGTGATGGATTGGATCACCTCCTAACAGCCCCAGATTGCCTTATTTCCATATGACTAAACAGGGCCTCTGACTGTCCCAGTGGGAGAAGGCCCTTACACAGATAGACAATGATTTTAATTCTTTCTTTTATACCACTATAACTAGCTAAGTGATAAGAATACACCTGCATTCTTAAAGTATAGGCCTTTGCAGACAGGCTTGAATATCTATATCCTAACATGTGTTAAGCACATACTGTCCATATTAATATATGTAATTTGAATCATACCTATTGATCATGTAATATATTGGCCCAGCATATATGGGTGAACACTTCAGAAATAGATTTTAACCAGACCGATCCATAGTTATTCCCTGTGATTCAGAACATAAGAACATAAGAACATAAGAAAGGCCGTACCGGGTCAGACCAAAGGTCCATCTAGCCCAGTATCTGTCTACCGACAGTGGCCAATGCCAGGTGCCCCTGAGGGAGTGAACCTAACAGGCAATGATCAAGTGATCTCTCTCCTGCCATCCATCTCCATCCTCTGACGAACAGAGGCTAGGGACACCATTCTTACCCATCCTGGCTAATAGCCATTTATGGACTTAGCCACCATGAATTTATCCAGTCCCCTTTTAAACATTGTTATAGTCCTAGCCTTCACAACCTCCTCAGGTAAGGAGTTCCACAAGTTGATTGTGCGCTGCGTGAAGAAGAACTTCCTTTTATTTGTTTTAAACCTGCTGCCTATTAATTTCATTTGGTGACCCCTAGTTCTTGTATTATGGGAATAAGTAAATAACTTTTCCTTATCCACTTTCTCAACATCACTCATGATTTTATATACCTCTATCATGTCCCCCGTTAGTCTCCTCTTTTCCAAACTGAAGAGTCCTAGCCTCTTTAATCTTTCCTCATATGGGACCCTCTCTAAACCCCTAATCATTTTAGTTGCTCTTTTCTGAACCTTTTCTAGTGCTAGAATATCTTTTTTGAGGTGAGGAGACCACATCTGTACACAGTATTCGAGATGTGGGCGTACCATGGATTTATATAAGGGCAATAATATATTCTCAGTCTTATTCTCTATCCCCTTTTTAATGATTCCTAACATCCTGTTTGCTTTTTTGATCGCCTCTGCACACTGCGTGGACATCTTCAGAGAACTATCCACGATAACTCCAAGATCTTTTTCCTGACTCGTTGTAGCTAAATTAGCCCCCATCATGTTGTATGTATAGTTGGGGTTATTTTTTCCAATGTGCATTACTTTACATTTATCCACATTAAATTTCATTTGCCATTTTGTTGCCCAATCACTTAGTTTTGTGAGATCTTTTTGAAGTTCTTCACAATCTGCTTGGGTCTTAACTATCTTGAGTAGTTTAGTATCATCTGCAAACTTTGCCACCTCACTGTTTACCCCTTTCTCCAGATCATTTATGAATAAATTGAATAGGATTGGTCCGAGGACTGACCCTTGGGGAACACCACTAGTTACCCCTCTCCATTCTGAGAATTTACCATTAATTCCTACCCTTTGTTCCCTGTCTTTTAACCAGTTCTCAATCCATGAAAGGACCTTTCCTTTTATCCCATGACAGCTTAATTTACGTAAGAGCCTTTGGTGAGGGACCTTGTCAAAGGCTTTCTGGAAATCTAAGTACACTATGTCCACCGGATCCCCCTTGTCCATATGTTTGTTGACCCCTTCAAAGAACTCTAATAGATTAGTAAGACACAATTTCCCTTTACAGAAACCATGTTGACTATTGCTCAAGAGTTTATGTTTTTCTATGTGTCTGACAATTTTATTCTTTACTAGTAGCTGTGAAAGTGGTGAAAAGCCATCTGGGACCCCTCCACGCTCTGGTCTGATAGCGAGCCCATCTCAGCCAGCCCCAGGAATCTGGCTCAGTAAATCTAAGGGTGTTTCAGAGAAGTTGCCTTGAGTCTCAGTTGGTGCAACGTGAGCACTGGAGGGAGCAGAGGAAAGCGCACATTACACCAATGTAGCGTATGCCTAGGTGTAAATTCTAGCTCGAGGAGACATACCCAGCTGGCATCTGACCCAGCTGGCATGCCAAAAATTGATGTGTGGCTGCGGTTGACCAGGTAACGAGAGAGGCTACCTGCCCCGACTACGATTCTGTCCAAAACCACAGGTATGGACTCAGGGCAGCCAGTCCCTCCTGCTTCCACGGTGACACTTATATTTCTAGCTAGATGAGAGCTAGCGTGACTATGTCTTCTTGAGATGGAACATTCACCTTCCAGCCCCGGTGAAGACAGACCCGTAGGCCCGCTGGACTCTCCTAGCCCCACCCGAGTTCAGCCCATGGACTTTGTTCCACTCACCCAGTGGATACACATCACCTCAGGTTCCCATGGTGACTCAGATGCTATCAGGGCAGTAGGTCAAATTCTGAGGATTTTGAGCTTTGCAGCCTTCTAATCTTCAATAATTTAGACAGGAAGCCAAGTTGACTCATGTCCTGTTGCATTATATCGTATCAACCAACAGTACTGCACACAGGAAAGCACCGTCTTCCCAGCATGCCCTGCTCTCCTTCCTTCTGCCCTACCACTTCTCCCTGCCCCAAAAGCATTTACCTTGCTGAGTACCTGATACCCTATGGGGGGAAATGACCACAGTGCAGAGGGCCTATCACCACTTCACACAATCACTGAAATGTGGAGTTGAAGGGACCTCAGGAGGTCAAACAATCACCCCCATGCACTGAGGCAGGACCAAGTGCACCTAGACCATCCCTGGCAGGTGTTTGTCCAGCCTGTTCTTCAAACCCCCCCTCCCCAATAACAGGGGTTCCACAGCCTCCCTAGGTCACCTGTTCCTGTGCTGAACCATCCTTAGACTTAGAAAGTTTTTCCTAATATCTAACCTAAATCTCCCTGGCTGCTCACTAAGCCAATTCTTTCTTGTCCTGCCCTTGGACATGGGCACCAATTGATCACAGTCCTCTTTATAACAACCTTTTGCATATTTGCAGATTGTTATCATGTCCCCACTCAGCTGTCTCGTCTCTGGACAAAACATGCCCAATTCTTTCAACCTTTCCTCACAGGTCATGTTGTCTAAACCTCTGATCGTTTCTGTTGCTCTCCTCTGGACTCTGTACAATTTGTCCTCATCCTTCTTGAAGCGCAGCACCCAAACCTGGACATGGTTCTCCTGCGCTGAGGAGAGTAGAACAGTCACCTCCCATCTCTGACCCACCCCACTCCTGGTCATGGTGATCCAGGTGTAGCAGGAGCCGGAGATTGCTGCCAGCACAGCCATGAATGTGGTCCACTGGCCCAAGCAGGCGCAGAACCTGGAGACCAAGGACCCCTATGCCAGCCTCTGGGCCCTGAAGCTGGGGGAGCCAGAGATGCTTGGTGGTGAAGACAGCCTTCCCTGTCCACACCACTGTGCTCCACGCTGCCCCCTTCCATGGCATCAAGAAGATCAGCATTGTGGCCGAGCCCTGCGGGCCTGGGCATTGGAGCCTCTCCAGGTAGGGCCCAGTGCACATGTTGGGGGGGGGGGCACTCCATGGCCTTCCTCCCCCATCAGGCTAGGGAGCTCCCTGCCCCCTGGTCAGTTCTGGGGTTGGGATTATTGGGGGACAGAGCTAATTGGAGGGGAAAGGCCTCATATCCGTGACCTCCATGACATAATTGTAGCCTTAACCATGAGAAAACTCTTACCCCAGAATATATTGGACAGTGTCCTTTGCCTCAGTTTCTCCCCTTGCACTGTGAAAGTCCAACAAATGCTCCTTTAACCTGCCTTTGCCCTTTCCCTCCCCTGCACCCCACTCACCAAAACTTCCACTTTTTAAAGGATCCCTTTTTGCCTCTCACTGCTTCATTTACTTTCTTGTTAGCCAGGGTGGTAATTTTGGTTCTCTTAGTATATTTTTTAATTTGAGGTATGCGTTTAAATTGAGCCTCTATTAAAGTGTCTTTAAAAAGTTTCCACGCAGCTTGTAGAGATTTCAGTTTCAGCACTGTACCGTTTAATTTCTCTTTAACTAACTTCCTCATTTTTGTGTAGTTCCCCTTTCTGAAATTAAATGCTCCTGTGGTGGGCTGCTGTGACGTTCCCCCCACTCAGGGATGTTAAATTTAATTATTTTATGGTCACTATTACCTGGCGTTCAGCTATATTCACCTCTTGGACCAGATCCTGTGCTCCACTTAGGACTAAATCAAGAATTGCCTCTTCTCTTGTGGGTTTCAGGACTAGCTGCTCCAAGAAACAGTCATTTACGGTGTCAAGAAACTTTATCTCTGTATCCCGTCCTGAAGTGACATGTACCCAGTCAATATGGGGCTAGGTGAAATCCCCCATTATTACTGAATTTTTGATTGTTATAGACTCTCTAATCTCCCTGAGCATTTCACAGTCACTATTGCCATCCTGGTCAGGTGGTCGGTCGAATATCTCTACTGCTACATTATTATTTCAGCATGGAATTACTATCCATAGAGATTCCATCGTACAGTTTGGTTCATTTAAGATTTTTACTTCATTTGACTCAATGCTTTCTACTGCCACTCCCCCACCAGCATTTCCTGTTCTGTGCTTCCAATATATTTTGTACCCTGGTATTACTGTGTCCCATTGATTATCCTCATTCTACCAAGTTTCTCTGATGCCTATTATATCCATATCCTCATGTAATATGACACACTCTAGTTCACCTATTGTATTATTTAGACTTCTAGCATTGGTATATGAGCACTTTAAAAACTTGTCACTTTTTAGCTGTCTGCCATTACATGATGTAATTGAATGGGACTCTTTTTCATTTGACTGTTTCTCATCAGAGCCTACCTGTATTTTCTCATCTTCCATCCTCTCCTTAGCCACCTCCTTACTAGGACATAGCGAATCTCCATTAATAGGTCCTCCCTTAAGGGATGTCTCTGTCCGAACCACGTGCTCCTCCGCACATGTTGGCTTTCCCTCAGCCCTTAGTTTAAAAACTGCTCTATGGCCTCTTTAATTTTATGTACCAGCAATGTGGTTCCATTTTGGTGTAGGTGGAGCCCATCCTTCCTGAATAGACTCCCCCATTACTAAAAGGTTCCCCAGTTCTGAATAAATCTAACACCCTTGTCCCTAAGCCATCGTCTCATCTATGCATTGAGACCCTGCAGTTCTGCCTGTCTAACTGGCCATACGTGTGGAACTGGAAGCATTTCAAAAAATGCTACCATGGAGGTCCTAGACGTCAATCTCTTACCTAGCAGCCTAAATTTGGCCTCCAGGATCTCTCTCCCATCCTTCCCTATGTTGTTACCCAGGGGGATTCTATGACAGACTCCACTGGCCAATGGCAAAGAGGAGAGCAAAGAAATTTCTTTAGCCACAGGGAATGTGTTGTTCTAAAGCAAACAGAGGAAGAAATAAGGCAGGTGAACCACACCCCACTGCTCACCACAATCCAGACAGGACAGGGGTAACCACCAGGAAACACCTGAGAAAGGGGAAGTCACTGAGCAGAAATTGACTTTATATGGGCAAAACCCACATGCGTGTGCAGTGTTTTTCCTCAGTGGAACGTTGATCTATTTGGAAGAAGCACGTTTGTGACACTGATTGGACCAGAGCTGTTCCTCTAGGAGGGGCCACAAGAAAAGATCCACACATGAGAGTGATCATAGGAGGAGGAGCTTGAGTGTATTTCTTTGCCTCTCTTCACCTTGAGCTCATGGACACCTGGATGGGAGGACTGGAGAGCCCCAAGTCCTGAGGAGTCACTCCCTTGAGGACCCTGCTATATGGGACCATCGACAAGGACCATCTGTCGGGAAACAGGGCCTGCAGCAGAGCCAGTCTCCAGGCAACTTAACGAGCAGAGCTGGCCTGTACAAAGCTGAGTGATTGGTGGGAAGGGTCAGCTGAGAGATTTTAAGCCCACCAGTAGCAGTTCAGTAGCTGCTCAAAGCTTTTGCCCACAGCTATGATCGCTCCAGCCTTGGTCCAGCCCTGCTCCTGCCTTGTCTCTTTCCAGGTAACCTGGTGTGACGAGGCAGTTTTGGCGGGACCCAACTGAGAGTGCCAATTCAGGACCAATTGCTCAAACAGGGCAGTTACAGCCCTAAGCTGGGGTTTTTCCACCTCTAAGGCAAACCAAACCAGCCAGACAAAAAGGACTTTGGTTTCACCCCACTGGCTAACCACAAGTCACACAAGCAATTTCCTTAGACACTCCAGTCTCCCAGTATCACCACCAGTGCCACTCATCCTGGGGATGAATGGTTATGAAAACCAACACCCCAGTAAAAGAAAACGGTTCTCTTGATCCCAAAGAATCAAGCCCCAGACCCAGGTCAATATACACATCAGATCTTACCCACAAATCACGCTGTTGCCAATCCTTTAGAATCTAAAATCTAAAGGTTTAATCATAAGGGGAAAAGGTAGAGATGAGAGGTAGAATTGGTTAAATGGAATCAATTACATACAGTAATGGCAAAGTTCTTAGTTCAGGCTTGTAGCAGTGATGGCATAAACTGCAGGTTCAAATCAAGTCTCTGGAGTACATCCCCCGCTGGGATGGGTCATCAGTCCCTTGTGCAGAGCTTCAGCTTGTAACAAAGTCCCTCCAGAGGTAAGAAGCAGGACTGAAGACAAGATGGAGATGAGGCATCAGCCTTATATAGGCTTTTCCAGGTGTAGGAACCTCTTTGTCCTTACTGTGGAAAATTACAGCAAAATGGAGTCTGGAGTCACATGGGCCAGTCCCTGCATACTTTGCTGAGTCACAAGGCGTGTCTGCCTTCTCTCCATGGGTCAATTGTGTAGCTGATGGTCCTTAATGGGCCATCAAGCAGGCTAGGCAGAGCTAACACCAACTTGTCTGGGATGTTTCCCAGAAGCACAGCACCAACTTGAAATACAGACAGTATAGAGCCAATATTCATAACTTCAACTAAAAATGATACAGGCACACAGATAGCATAATCATAACCAGCAACCCATAACCTGGTCTTAGACACCTTATATGACCCCCTTTACCTAAGATTTGGTGCCACTACAGGACCTTGGTTTCAACCCATGTTCTATATGGTCCCAATTTATATCAATAACGTCACACCTGGTTCTGACTCTCAGCTCCAATTCCTCATCTCCAACTTCGGCTCCAACCCTGGTTCTGATCCTGGGTTCTGACTCCTGGCTCCTGCCTCTGGCTCTGACCCTTGGCGCTGGCATTTGGCCCCTGGCTCTGACCCGCGGATCCGGTTCTTGGCTGCCAGGTCCTGCTCTGACCACTAGACCTGACCACACACATCCCGCTCTCTGACACCATCAAGCATGGATAGTCATTAGCTGCCTCTTCCATCTTCTTCCTGTGTTAACCCTGTTACTACGGCACCACCTGGAACGGGACTGATGTTCTGTCTGCATCTCCAAAACGAGAGCTGCAGACAAGAGCTACAATCACAGCTGAGATTTGGACAGCACCATCTCATGCATAGGGAGCCACACTGTGAGCTGGATGAAGATCTGTTCTTCGGTTTCTTTCTGTTAAGAAGAGCTACTGCTCAGAAAGTGACTTCGGCATTACAGCTGCACCACCTTAGATGACTGCTTACAGCAAGACTCATTAACAACCCCAGGCCACTGGCATCTCTGACCATTATGTCAGCAACCAGCCACTCAGTATGGGCACCTCTTCAGTTTTACTGAATGCAGGATTAAAAAGGTTAGTTGTGACCTGATACTTCACACCAATTAATGTTAAGGCGAGGGAAGGAACAGTGGCCAGAATAGGGAAATAACAGATAAAGACTATTTAGCTAAGTTAGATCTATGCCACTCGGCAAGACCTGATGAAATTCACCCTAGAGTGCTTAAGAAACTCGCTGAAGCAATCTCTGAACCATTAGCGATTATCTTCCAGAGCTCATGGAGGATAACAAGGGCAAACTTCAAAAAAAAGGTGCTCTCAGGGAAGTGCAGACCAGACAGCCTAACTTCAATACCCAGAAAGATACTGGGAAAAAATGATTAATCTACCGATTTATTAAAACCTAGAGGATAATAGGTGATAAGTAATAACCAACATGGATTTGTCAAGAACAACTCATGCCAAACAAACATAATTTCCTTCGATTGGGTACCACGTCTAGTGGATGTGGGGAAGAGGTTGACATGATATATCTTGAATTTAGTAAGTCTTTCAACACAGTCCCACGTGACATTTTCCTACTCAAACTAAGGACATATGGACTAAATGAAACTACCACAAGGAGGGTGCAAAGCTAGTTGGAAGTCGTTACTCACAGGGGAAGGATGGGGACTCACTGGCTTGGCAGAAACACTGCAGAAAAGGGTGTGAGGTTTCTAGTGAACCACAAATGGAATGTGAGTCTACAGTGTGATTCTGTTGAAAAAAGGCAAATGTCAGGTGACTGTTCTCCTCTACTCAGTGCGGGAGAGCCATGTCCAGTTTTGGGTGCTGCACTTCAAGAAAGATGAGGACAAATTGTACAGAGTCCAGAGGAGAGCAACAGAAATGATCAGAGGTTTAGAAAACATGACCTGTGAGGAAAGATTGAAAGAATTGGGCATGTTTTGTCCAGAGACAAGACGGCTGAGAGGGGACATGATAACAATCTGCAAATATGCAAAAGGTTGTTATAAAGAGGACTGTGATCAATTGGTGCCCATGTCCAAGGGTAGGACAAGAAGGAATTGGCTTAGTTAGCAGCCAGGGAGATTTAGGTTAGATATTAGGAAAAACTTTCTAAGTCTAAGGATGGTTCAGCACAGGAACAGGTGACCTAGGGAGGCTGTGGAACCCCTGTTATTGGGGGGGGGTTGAAGAACAGTCTGGACAAACACCTGCCAGGGATGGTCTAGGTGCACTTGGCCCTGCCTCAGCTCAAGGGGATGGATTGTTTGACCTCCTGGGGTCCCTTGCAACTCCACATTTCAGTGATTGTGTGAAGTGATGCTAGGCCTTCTGCACTGTGGTTAGTTTCCCCCATAGGTACTCAGCAAGGTAAATGCTTTTGGGGCTGGGAGAAGTGGAAGGGCAGAGGGAAGGAGAACAGGGCATGCTGAGAAGACAGTGCTTTCCTGTGTCCAGTGCTGTTGGTTGATACGATATAATGCAACAGGACATGAATCGACTTGGCTTCCGGTCTAATTTCTCAAAGATAAGGAGGCTGCAAAGCTCAGAATCCTCAGATCTCGACCTGCCCTGACAGCGTCTGAGCCACCATGGGAACCCGCGGTGACATGTATCCACTGGGTGAGTGGAACAAAGTCCTTGGGCTGAACTTGGGTGGGGCTAAGAAAGTCCAAAGGGGCCCATGGGTCTGTCTGCACTGGGGCTGGAAGGTGAATATTCCAGCTGAAGAAGACAGTCACGCTAGCTCTCATCTAGCTAGAAATAGAAATGTCACCATGGAGGCAGGAGGGACTGGCCACCCTGAGGGCGTATCTGTGGTCTTGGACTGGATCGTAGTCGGGGCAGGGAGCCTCTCCTGTTACTTGCCCAAGCACGGCCATGCTTCAATTTTTTGCATGCCAGCTGGGTCAGAGCAAGCCTGGGTATGTCTCCTTGAGTTAGAGTTTACACCTAGGCATATGCTACATTGGTGTAACATACAATTTCCTCTGCTCCCTCCAGTGCTCATGTTGCACCAACTGAGACTCCATCCAGACTCACTGAAACACCCTTAGATTTACTGGGCCAGATTCCTGGGGCTGGCTGAGATGGGCTCATCTGAGATGGGCTCACTATGAGACCAGAGCGTCGAGAGGTCAAAGATGGGGTCAGGGCTGAATCCCCACTCTGGCACCTCAAGTGCAGAAGTGGGACCTGCAAGGATTTAAAAAATTAATACTTGCCACTCCAGGCTTGTATTACACCCTCCAGGTTACAGGTTTTCTCTGACCTTGGCTTAGTAAATGCTGCCACTACCCAAATGCAAAAAAAACCCTTTGAACTCAGGAAGGAGCACTTGGGAATTCCTCCCTGTGGGGTACCCTCAAGCCCTTTCACCCACCTTTGGGGAAGAGCTTGTGGGCTCTGGGCACATCCCGGCACAATGGGCAGGGCCGCATTTCCAATTAGGCACAGGAGGTACTAGGGATGCCGCATTCTATGGGGCACCTAAAAATTCAAATGTTGCTGCTCCTGGGTCCCAGCAAGGGGCGGGGCTGGCTGAGGGGGAGACGGCCCCACACACCCCTACTTCTGGAGTGCTCCTCCCTCTACCCGGCAGACAGCATCACCTCCCGGGGGGCCAGTGAGTGCGGGCCGGGGGCAGGGGTTGGGAGAGTGGGTCTCAGGGGGAGTTCATGGGGCAGCTCTGGGCAGAAGGGGTGGAGGGCACAGGGCGGAGGGGCACTGGGTCGCAGGGCACCTAAAAGTAAAATGTGGCGGTGTCCTACCATCGCCTGTGGTGGTTAAGAGCTTACGGGCAGCAGGGGAACCCTTCAGCTCCCAGCTGCTTCCAGGTGGGAGGGACCCCGGAGCTCCAAGCCAGGGGGGACGACCACTGAGCCCCTGTGCCTAGGGGCGCCCTAAGTATAAATCCAGCCCTGACAATGGGGGTTCCTGGTCTTTGTTGCTCATACACACAATAAAAGACCCAGTTACCCTGGCCAAAAGTCCAGTTCCCAACTGGAACCAGTTAAAAATATGACCAGGGATCCCAGCTGGGGCTGATTTCCCAGCGCACCAGGTTTCTGCATTTTTAATTCCACCATCGGCAGGGCCCTGACTGGCCCGGGATTGGCAGGACAGGGGCAGCTGTGGGTGTGTGCAGCTGCGTGGCGGTTACCATCTGCCCACGGTGCCTCACCCTGTCTCTGCCTTCCAGGGCTCTGCATCGCCCTGTGCCTGTGGGACACCGTGGCCCAGAATCATGGGGTACAAGGTAAGGCTGACTCCTCCTGGCTAACCTTCCCCAGCACTCCCGGCTGCCCAGGGTCTCCAACCTCCGCCCCCTTTCCCTTGTGGGAGGAGAGCAGAGTCAGGGGTCTGTTGAGCTGGGAGCAGCCCCTTGGTGTGGGTGTCTTGGGGTGGGTTTATAGAGCACGGAGGGCGCATGCAGGGGAGAGGAGAAGGCTCCTGTGTAGCCCTCCCCTTCCCTTCCCAGTCCCGTGGCCAGCAGAGAATAGACCCTGGTGCCCAGGGCTCTACACTGGGGGCTGGAGTGAGGGGCAGATCTCCTTTGTAGCCAAGGGCCGGGTTACTGACCAGCCCGAATCAAACCTCTGATGGCTCAGACGTTAGAAGTGGCATTTGTAGGTGCCCCCCTCCCCCACTCCCAAAATCGGGCTGGCCTGAAACCTGGGACCCACGTGCCCAGCTGGGGAGTGTTTGGGATCCGGACTCTGTGCCTCGAGCCCAGATCTACTGTGAATCCCAAGATGGGATTCGGGCAAATTTCCATTGACCCACTGGGGTCCCCCAGTGCTGCACCCACCCTGCTCTGTCTGTTCCCATCCCAAGCCCTGCAGCCGGCTAAGCTGCGCTGGGATCCTTCCCCTCATGCTGGTCAGAGGGACGGATCCCACGGAGCCCCAAACACTGGGCAGCTAAAGGATCCAGGAGCCCCCGTAGGCAGGTCACTATCTGGGTCATGGATCCAAACTGGCCTCGCACCCGATTCCGCTCTCAGTCAATCCAGAGCAGAGCCGGGCAGGAATTTCCCAAGGAACCATTTTTTGCCAGAAAATGCTGATTTGGTTTAGAGGAATATTTGGATTTAGTCGGGGGAAAAAATTGCGTGGGGGGAGATGAAATAATTTTCAAAACCAAAAATTCCCATTTTCCAGTTCGAAGCGGGGTTTCAGTTTGAAATTGACGCGAATGAGAGTAAAGACGATGGTGACTGGCAGTGGATGGCGTCGGAGCTGTTTGCCAGGTGCCCAGGGATGAGAATCAGCGAATGGGGCGTGTGAAAGGAGTCGATCCCACTAGGGGGGGGGGGGGTGGAGCCGCTCTGCACTGGCTGACCCTGCCCAGCTGTTCCCACCCCTGCAGGTACCACTGGGGACTGCAACAGCCATATTCTGTGCCCAGCAAACGCCAAGTGTGTGAACAGCACCCACTGCACCTGCCTGGATGGATACCAGCCAAGGGGGAATCACTTCTTCACCGACACAACGGAGACCTGTGACGGTAACGGAGCTCCCACATTGTCTGGGGGGGAGGGGCTGGGACAGAGCTGGGCATTAAGGGCCAGGGCCTGTTGGGGCTGCTCAGTCCGGCTGGGAAATGGAGAGGGGGGCAGCAGCACAGGTAAGGGCCGCCCTCCTGGGCCCTAATCAGCCAGTGAGTGTCCAGGGGCAGAGGGGCCCTACGGTAGCAGAATGGGGCAGCCCTGACAATACTCCCCCCCGCCCTCCTGCCATGCAGGGATCTGAGGAGGGAGGGGGGCAGAGGAGAGGCAGCTTGTCACCCCTCCCCCAACACACAGGGAGCCTGAAGCCGCAGGGGGACATCTCCCCCCGTCCCCTCACATGGGTGATCTGGGTGTTTGTGGGGCCGAACCCCCCGTACCTGGGACAGGAGGCTCGGGGTGGGGGCGCTGTTTCTGACATTGCAGCAGCAGAAACGGGTAACTGAGAATCAGGCCCTTAATCACTAACCGCTCAGGGCCCCGGTTGCCTGGGTCCTGTCACCCAGCTCAGTGCGAGGGGCTGGGGAGTGATACGGGAAACGTCTCCCTGCCAGGACTGTACAGAGCGTCCCCTCTTGCATTACAGATATTAACGAGTGTCTGGGGCTGAGCCAGGCAGACTGCGGACACAATGCAAACTGCAAAGACGTGCCTGGGAGTTACTACTGCACCTGCATCGATGGCTACGAGCCCAGCTCTGGGAAAGCCAAGTTCACGCACGCGAGTGAGAACAGCTGCCAGGGTGAGCTTCCCCCCAGCCCCCACCTACTGAACTCCCCCTCGCACACACAAATGCTCGTTCCAGGCCTGGGGCTGCACCGGGGCTGCTGCCAGCTTTGGCAGTGGCCGGAGGCCGTCAGCGAGGCTGTGATGAGACGTGACCCTCGCCTGCTCCCACAGAGCTTGGGGCCGGGCTCACCCCTCTGCCCGGCGCTTGGATGGGGAATAAACCCTCGGGGTTAGAAACAGACCCACGGAGCAAACTCCTTGTGCTGCAGAGATGTGCTGGGGAGAGGGGAGGGGACCCTCGCTGGCCCCAGCACGCAGCATCTGGGCTGCTAGTGCCCCTGAGCCTGGGAAGGGGCCTCGTGTATGGTCCACGTACAGCACAGTGCGCTCTGCCCCCTATGGGCCTGGGGGGAAGGGAATAACCCCAGCGCAGGGCACCCCGGCCACACCCCCAATCTGCCCCCTCCCTCAGGGCTGGGAGCAGAGCCTTTTCCGACCCCACACTGACAGGGAGCCCCCTGGGTGGGAGGGTGTTTCCTAGGGGGGCCATTATGCCCCCTTAGGCAGCCAGGGCGTCCTGACTGGAGAAGGGGCCGGGGCGTTCCAGGCCCTTGTTTGCAACGTTCAACCAGTAGTTCGAGCTTGTGTCAAGTCCCAGACGGCCGCTCCCATGGAAACTGCCCTTTACACCCCCGTTTGGGGGGGCGCAGAGCACCGGACCCGTAGCACTGGGAGAACTCAGGGGCCCATTGGTTCAAACGCTTCCCCTGGCAGAGACCTCGCCCAGCCATTCCTGCGCCAGCCCCAGGCCGCGTGGGATAACTGGTATCGGGAGCCGTGTGGAGAATCCCTAGGGCTTGGCCCCGGGGGGGATTGATGGCGATCACTGTTCTCTTTGGAAGCGCACTGATTATTCCAGACCATAGTGTCCGAATGGGGAGCGATTCCACAGGAGCTGTTACCCTCAATTTCCCCGTGTACTTAAGCCCCTAGAGACACCCAATCTCAGAGCTCCCTGCAACTCGGAGTGAGTTTGGAGGCCTCGGGACACCCGTGTGCCTGACGGAGGGGAGAGCTCTGGCCGCACCACTGAGAACCCAGCGCATGGCGCCCCTTCTCCAGCAGACAGAGCGTTGGAGCTGGGGAAAGCACTTTGGAGCAGTGGCTGTGCTGTGGCTGGATGTGTGTACAGCACCTAGCACCACAGGGCCCCGGCTGCGGCGCTACCCACTATAAACATCCCAATGGCACCAGGACGGGATGGATAAGGACACTGGAAGCTCCATTCCCATCCCCCATGGACTCTGGGAAGCCTTCGGGGGCGGGACCCAATTGTACGTCGTTTCCGGAATAAAGCAGGTTCTGGAAACACACAGCTGCCTTGGTGCTGTCAGGAGAAACCGCGAGTGTCGCAGGGTCGAAGGGCGGAGGAGGCAGCCGGTAGGTTCTGACAGGGTTCAGTCTGCCCCAGGAGCAGCTCAGCCTCTGAAGAGACAAAACCGTGGCACCAGCCAGGCTGAGACACAAGTAACGCTGGCACCTGCACAGTACAGACGGGATCAGAGCTGAGGCTCATCTAGCCTGGTATCCCGGCTCCAACAGACCAAAGCCAGATGCTGCAGATGACAGTGGAAGAGCTCTGCAGTGGCAGCCGAGGGATAATCTGCCCTCACTTCCTGGTCTCTAATACTCAGCTGGGCTGAAGCCACACAGCAGGAGGTTTTCTCTCTCTTCCCAAACGTTTGTGCCCTTTAACTATGATCCCTCTCGCTGTTCTCATCATCCGTAGGAATGTCCAGTTGCTCCTGAAATCTTGCTAAATTCTTGGCCTCAGTGACTCCTGTGGTGGGGAGTTCCACCGGCTAAACGCATATTGCGTGAAACAGCTTTTTCTTGGCTCCGTTCCGAATTTCCCCTCTTCTCACTTCCCTGACTGGCCCTTGCTCTCGTGTTATGAGGTGGGGAGAACAGAAGCTCCCCATCTCCCTTTTCTGTCCCCGTCAATCATTTATAGACTCTTAACCCGTCCCCTCTTACGTTCACTCTAAGGTGACAGTCTCAGTCTTTTCAATCTCTCTCCCTAGAGGTTTTTCCAGGCCCCTGATCATTCTCATTGCCTGTCTCTGAACCCCTCTGGGTCTACACTGTCCTGTGTGCAAGGGGGAGCCCAGGGCAGCTCGTGGGTTGCAGAGGAGGTCACCCCAATGACTGATATCCAGGCATTAGACCAGCCCTCATGTTATTCTCTATCCCCGTCCTCCAAAGCAGCTCCCCATTTGTCCCCTCCAGGGGTGGACGGCTCATTCAGGCATTGCTGTCTGCACTGATATTGCGGCACTGGGCATTGCCAGATCCGCTTGGGAGCTTTAGCAAGCAGCAGGCGCGTGTCCCGGCAGGGCTGCGTTTCCCTTCCCAGCTGGAGCAGCTCATTCTGGACAATAGCCACTTAATCCCATTCGCTGGCCCAGTCACTGAACTCCTGGCTCTAACCAGCCCCATCTCCCCAGCGCACGGTGCATGTCGGACGCCTGGATTATCCCCCAGCAGCGTCCCCCAGTGCCCAAGGTCCAGCTCCTAGATCAGCCTGGCCTAGCGCTTTCTGTCTCCTTGCAGACATTGACGAGTGCCAGTGAAACGCCACAATCTGTGAGCCTCACGGCAACTGCATCAACATGCCAGGGCGTTACATATGTAAATGCAGTTGGGGATTTGGGAAGAGTCAAAAGGATACATCTCAGATCTGCACAGGTACAACAGGAGCTGGACACAGTCATGGCAAAGGCATGATGTTTCTGGCTTTTCTGCAGTGTTGTTAACGCATGGCATTGCCTTAAAGCCCCACCTTCTGGAGTCACGTGATTCCACATTTGTCTAAAATCAAAATCAGGGCCTGGATCTCATGGTGGAGGAAAAACTGCCAAACTTTACGCTGGGGTGACTTATAAAACAAAGCCAAAATGGCTTTAAAAAAAATCTTGTGATTTTTAAACCAAGCTCGTGACTTTTTTGCAGCCTGGCTCACGGTTTGGGCTTTATTGATTGCTTGGCGTTGGCGATGCTGCTAATGCACCGTCACTGAGCTGACCAGGATCTCTGACACTAACCAGCATTCATGGATGGTGAAACTAACCAGGTTGCCCTGAGGTCTCGCTCTTTCTCTGCACCACAGCCTGGCAAAGTGTCTGTTCTGACTCCCATCCTGTCTTGCAAATTGGAAACTGAGCCCTGGGACTGAAGGTCGACATGTCTCTTGCCAGGCTGCCTAATTCCACCAAGGCACAAGTGTAAGGCATTGGAGATGTCATTTGAAGCTGCAACATCCCCCTAAACTGCAGCTGCAGTCAGAGATCGTCCCAGCTCTGCTTCTCCATCTCTCATTGCCCCCAGACAGGACTGCAGGCTCCTCAGGGGCTGGCTGGCCGGAACGGGTGCATCTCTGCATGTACAGGCCAGGTCCCTAGATAGAAAACCCCACTCCCTGCACGGGGTGAGTGACCCTGCTGCACCATGGAGCCTCGACATCCCCCGTGTAGCCCCCTCTGCCCAGCAGCTGGCGCTACCCACGTTGGCAGCCTGGCAGGTCCCCGGCCCTCCAGCGTTTGGCTAGATCACGGCAGGGCTCTCTGTGCCTGGGCAGGGCGGGGCCCGTCTGTCAGATCAGACTCTCCACAGCGGTGAAAGGCCCCAGGAGCCAGCAAGGGCAGTAAAGTCCCCTCCTTTTTGGGCCAGATTGGTGACCCGCTGGGTGGCGACTCCGACTGGGGCTATGCTGGGGGTCAGGCTGGGTGGGTCTCTTCCGGCTTCGGCTTCCACAGGCAGGGGGTCACAGCAGGATCCGGGAATGTGTTAGGAATAGGGGGATCCCCTGGATCCAGCTGGCTTCCACACAACCCATTTACGAGCCATGCAGGGCCGTGCTGCATGTCGGGGGTCTGCGGGCTTCTGCCATAGACCCCCGTGACAGCCACCAGAGAGCAAACAAACTAGTTTAAAGGGACATCACCCAATTCCCCTGCACTCCCCTGGGTGCAGCCCACCCACCCTTCTCCTAGTGCTCCATGGGAGGGGCGGGGCTGGGTATATCCCGAAAGGGGAGGGGACCCATCGGGCTGGGGTCTGTAACGCTGAGCATGGTGCCCCCTTCTGGTGACTACCTCCAGTTCAGCGCCCCCTTTCTTCTCCTCCACCATTGCGGCACCCGGAGTCGCGGCTGCCCCGTGTCTCAGCCGTCCGGCCAGGTCACGCTGTGATCCCCATTCTGGTGGAGCCTTTCAAAGCCAGACCCCGCTGTCCTATGCCTGATAGAGAAACCCTTCCTCCAGGCTCCCAGCCCCCCCTCAGGGCTTCCTAGCCCCCTCGCCTCAGGCCCCCACCACTGGGTCCAGCCCTCGGGCTGTAGAGAAGCCTCAACTGTCCCCTCCCAGGCGAGCTTCCTTCTAGCCAGCGCCCTGCACGCAGCCTGAGTCACTTCCCCTTTGCAGCTTAACTGGCTGATCGGCCCCCCCTTAACCCCGCTCTGTCAGGGCTGGTGCAGGGAGGGGATCGCAGGATCTTGGTCTGGAAAAGGTTGGGCCCCCGATCTGGGGGTGGGGGAGGGGTTGTGCCGCAGGGATTGGGGCCCTGCAAATAGCAGGGAAGAAAGGAGAATAGAATGGGGGGGTTAGATGGAGCAGACAGACTGACCAACACACCACGCCCCCTGCAATGGGTGGGAGGTGCCTCCATGGTCATTCGCCCCCGTGCGCCCCCAGCCGTGCTGTGTGTGACACCTCCCCACCCCCGCTTTCCCCTCTCAGACATCAACGAGTGCAACAAGACCCGAGCTGTCTGTGGCCCCAACGCCATGTGTATCAACACCATCGGGAGCTACCGGTGTGAGTGCTGGGCCGGCTACGTCCCCTCCACCAGGAACACAACCCTGTGCCAAGGTGGGTCCTGCCACGGGGGGCATGGAGGGGGCACCTGGGGGGCTGGGCAGGGCCTGGGGTTACACAGGCAGAGGTCTTGGCCGAGGGGGCAGGAAGCTGGGAACTGGTCTGGGATGTTGCGCCAGCCCCCTGCCCGCCATGGACGGGGTCCCTCTGGGTCTCAGCCCTAGTCGGGGAGGGCTCAGCCTCCAGGCTCTCACCCGCCCCCAGCCCAGCCTGTCCGTCCACTGGGGTGTTTCTGGTTGTCTCAGCGCCACAGCCACCAGCGTGCCCAGGTCTGGCTTGGGGAGCGGAGCAGGGGCTGTGCCAGGGCCAGGCCAGGATTACACCAGAGCCAGGCCAGGAGTGGGTGAGCAGGGCTGCCAGGGGCCAGGTGTCTCTTCCCTGGGGTTGCCAACTGTCTATCACAGAAACCCAAGCCCCCTTGTCCTGCCCCTTCTCCGAGGCTCTGCCTCACCCATTGCATCCCTCTCCCTCCCTCGCTCACTCTCTCCCACCCTCACTCACTCTCCCCAGGCTGGGACAGGGGGTTGGGGTGCGGGAGGGGGTGCAGGCTCCAGGTCAAGCCTGGGGAATGGGGTTGGAGTGCGGGGGCGCTCTGGGATGGGGCTCAGAGCTCAGGCAGGAGGTTGGGGTGCAAGAGGGGGAGTGGGATGCAGGCTCTGGGAGGGAGTTTGGGTGCCAGAGGGGGCTCAGGTGGCGCTTACCTTGGGCAGCTCCTGGTCGGCAGCGCAGCAGGGCTAAGGCATGTGGAAAGGTGGGTTCCCCCCAGCGGGCAGAGGCGTCTGTACCCAGCAAGTCTCTCTGCAGAGTAGATGGAAACAAGTCAAGAAGCCTCAGAGACGGGAGCAGCAGGGACAGGCAAAGCAGAGTGTAAATGGAGGGGAGAGAGAGACAGAGTGAGACAGGGAGGAAGGGAGGGAGTTTTGTAGCAGCCACATGTTAAACTCTTGGCAGCGCAGGACTAGCATGTGTGCAGAGAGCAGCCAGTGGGGCTGGAAAGAGAAGGGGATTTTTCCCCAGGCAGGAGTGAGTTGAGATGAAAATCTGATATGAAAACTCTAATGTCTGCTCCTCTCTTCCCATCGCTCCAAGTCCCCAGCATTAACTCCAGCACTGAGTTCGAGGGAATCAAAGAGACGTGCAGGAATTTCTCTCTGCAGGTACGTTTGAACCCATCATTCATTTGTTGGGGATTTTGCCCTGTGTTTTTTACCACCAATACAGAAATTCCCAGACAAAAACCTTTGCTGTTAGTATAACAGTGACCCCTGTAAACCCCATCCAAGATCAGGGCAACTCTGTGTTTGTTTCTTTCATCGCTGGGACTTGATCCTCCTCATCCCTCCAGTAGAGCGGAAGAATTACTTCTTGTGTCTTCTTGGGCTAATACAGGGCTTCTCAAACTGGGGGTTGCTACCTCTCAGAAGGTCATGAGGGTATTACATGGGGGGTCGCAAACTGTCAGTCTCCACCCCAAACCCCGCTTTGCCTCCAGCATTTATAATGGTGTTAAATTTTTTTTAAAGTGTCTTTAATTTATGAGGTAGGTTGCACTCAGAGGCTTCCTATGTGAAAGGGGTCACCAGTAGAAAAGTTTGAGAACTACTGTGCAAATACATCCCAGAATGAGGTTTGGGTTTTTTTGCAACAGCATTACACTGTTGAATCTTATTTAGCTTGTGATCCATGGCTTCATGGTCTGGGATAATGCCTTGGGAGGGTTGGGAGGGTACTTCAGAGATCCTGGTTGTTGGGGAGAACGGAGAGCTGTGTGCTCTCCGCAAGCTCGTCATCGTCATCGTCCTCCTCCTCCTCCTCCTCATCTTCCCCATCCGCAGAATCCTGAGGCATGGCTGAGATTACCCCCTCCTCGGAATCCACGGTCAGGGGTGGGGTAGTGGTGGCGCCCCCCCCCCCCAGAATTGCATGCAGCTCAGCGTAGAAGTAGCATGTCTGTGGCTCTGCCCTGGACCTTCCATTTGCTTCTTTGGTTTTCTGGTAGGCTTGTCTGAGCTCCTTAACTTTCATGCGGTACTGTAGTGAGTCCCTATTGTGGCCTCTCTCCATCATGGCCTTGGAGATTTTTTCAAACGTTTTGGCATTTCGTCTTTTGGAATGGAGTTCTGCTAGCACGGAATCCTCTCCCCATATAGCGATCAGATCCAGTACCTCCCGTACTGTCCATGCTGGAGCTCTTTTTCAATTCTTAGACTGCATGGTTACCTGTGCTGATGAGCTCTGCATGGTCACCTGTGCTGATCAGCTCTCCATGCTGGGCAAACAGAAAATGAGATTCAAAAGTTCACGGGGCTTTTCCTGTCTACCTGGCCAGTGCATCCGAGTTCAGATTGCTGTCCAGAGCGGTCACAATGGTGCACTGTGGGATACCGCCCAGAGGCCAATACCGTCGAATTGCGGCCACACTAACCCTAATCCAAAATGGCAATACCGATTTCAGCGCTACTCCCCTCGTCGGGGAGGAGTACAGATATCGATATTAAGAGCCCTTTATATCGAAATAAAGAGCTTCGTTGTGTGGACGGGTGCAGCATTAATTCGGTTTAACGCTGCTAAATTTGAAATAAACTCGTAGTGTAGACCAGGCCTTATTTAGTTTGTGATCCATTATGACCCCCAGAGCCCTTTCCGCAGTGCTCCTTCCTAGGCAGTCAGTTCCCATTTGGTATGTGTGCAACTGATTGTTCCTTCCTAAATGGAGAACTTTGCATTTATCTGTCTTGAACTTCATCCTATTTACTTCAGACCATTTCTCCAGTTTGTCCAGATCATTTTGAATTTTAGTCCAATCCTCCAAAGCACTTACAAGCCCTCCCAGCTTGGTATCGTCTGCAAACTTTATAAGTGTTTTCTGTATGCCATTATCTAAATCATTGATGAAGATATTGAACAGAACCAGACTCAGCACTGATCCCAGTGGGACCCCACTTGATACGCCCTTCCAGCTTCACTGTGAACCACTGATAACTACTCTCTGGGAATGGTTTTCCAACTAGTTATGCACCTACCTTAAAGTGGCTCCATATAGGTTGTATTTCCCTAGTTTGTTTATGTCACGTGAGACAGTGTCAAAAACCTCACTAACGTCACATCTAATGCTTCCCCCCAGCCACAAGGCTTGTTACCCTGCCAAATAAAGCTATCAGGTTGATTTCACAGGATTTATTCTTGACAAATCCATGCTGACTGTTACTTATCACCTTATTATCTTCTAGGTGTTTGCAAATTGATATTGAACCTTCTAAAACTTCTGTAGCTTTGCTAGTGGCTGGTCCCCAGACTTACACACCCATTGTCTTCTTGCAGGAGAGCACTGAATCTACAGATCATGTACTCTGATTTCTTCTGCTGATTTTCATGCTGTTTCTTTCCAATATGCACCTGCATGTCTCTCTGCATCTTCTTTCACTTCCTCTTTCCTCTCCCCTACATGCACTACATCATCTGCAAAAGGCAGGTGCCAGGGGACTCCTCTCTGGCTGCTTTCTGTCAATGTATCCAGCACCGACGTGAACAAAAAGGGGCTTAGTCCCAAGCCTTGATGTAGCCCAGCTATTACTAGAAACTTTTCTCTTTCTCCACATGAACTTCTCACTGTGGTGGGAGGGATAGCTCAGTGGTTTGAGCATTGGCCTGCTAAACCCAGGGTTATAAGTTCAATCCTTGAGGGGGCCATTTAGAGAGCTGGGGTAAAAATCTAGGGATGGGTCCCCCTTTGAGCAGGGGGTTGGACTAGATGACCTCCTGAGGTCCCTTCCAACCCTGATATTCTATGAACAGCATCATCATATATGTCCTGGACACTTTTGATATAAAAGCTTTATTCACTCAATGAGGGGGTGTCAGGATCAGGCCCCTGCATAAGGCAAACACCAGTGTCGGTCGCCCTTCAGCACCTGCAGAACTCACCCTCTGCCCTGGGTCTCTCTGCAGGGAAAGTGGAGCAGCAGTTTTTGCTCTTTCTTTAATTCAACGTTAGACATTTTGATGTCCACGTGTGGAGACGGGAGTGTGACGTTATCACTGGAGGTGAGAGGCTCCACCCCTGGAATGTGCCCTGCAGACTAGTGCCCCTGTGTGTGCCCCAGAGCCCTGCGTGCTGCTGTGCCAGGTTAGGTGTCTCACTGGAGGGGAGGGAGACATGTAGATACTCCTCAGACAAGATCTGTGACCTCCACTGCCGTGGGGAGGGGGGGTGCACCCTCTAGTGGTGTTTGTGTGAGTGCAAGTTTGTGTTTGTCCACCCACATGTGCCCTCTAGTGTTCAGAACTGTTGTTGTTCATCAGAGGTGCTATACTGCTAACAGTTAATGGGGATTCTCCTTCAGCTCATCCGTCAGTGACCTGAGTGTTTCAGGCAGCAGGATCTGTGTCCTATCCCTGCCCTGCGAGACATTTCTAAGCAGCTGCCTGATGCAGCATAGAGACAGCCTAGGAAACCGTGGGCTTGTGACAATGTTGTTCCCTGGCATCTGTAATGGAAGGATGGAGGATGGGGGAGCAGGAGTGAAGAAGGAAGGACAAAGGGTTCTAGCCCCAGTTAGCTTCAGGTCCCAGTGGGGCCCTGAGTCAGCGTCAATGGACCCCTTCGTAAAGGGCTCCGCCTCTGAGAGCACTGCAGCCCCCTGAACTGGCATTGGCTGTGATGCCCGACACAACCCTGGGAACACAGGGGACGTGGCACCTGAACCCCCGGACTCCTCGCTCCCAGGGCTTTTTCTTTCCTGTCCCCAGAACGTGACTCTCCGTTTCAATGCCCTCCTGAACAGCACCTCCCTCTGGGATGGCGGAGACAAGTGGGAGGTGGGGTCGGCCGTGACGGTCCTGCTGCAGAGCGTGGAACTGGCCGCGCTGGCCACTGCGCTCCGGTCTCCGGAGAGGACAACACAGAACGTGACGACAGAGTCTCTGGGTAAGGGGGGACGTGTGGCTCTCAGCGCCACCTGCTGGCTGCCATGAGATACGGGTTACACACTATGCCCCAAATCCACTGGAAGTTAGAGCCTATATACCATTGTGATGTGAGCCTGTGTTCAGTACAGACACAGAATAGCATGGCCCCTGCACCAGGAAATATAACCCAGCCCCGCCAGTGCCCCCAGGAGCAACAGCAATGCCTAAGAGGGGTTTAAATGTAATATTTGGCATTTCACCACTAGTGGCTGCCACGCTGAGCCAGGCGCCTCCCCTCACCCCCACTACTTGCCCTGCTGGGGATGCAGCATCCCCAGGGAGACACAGCCAGAATCGGGGGAGGGGAGATGGGGGGTGATCAGTGGAACTCAGAGGGGGCACCAAACTTCCACCTCCCATAGTGCAAAAGAGCCCTGAAGCCCCCTGGCTCCAAACGGAGTGGGAGGGGGGTGGATCTGGCCCAGAATGGACAGATTCCCAGGGAAGTGGTTTCACAGCGAGGGGCTCTGTCATTCCTCACCCCCACCCCCCCGCAGCGATCCAGACGCGGCTCGTCACAGGGAACTGCAGCCAGCACAGCGAGGTCTTCACGCTGAGCGCTCACGAGGAGACGATGGACGTGCACTGTGCTACAGTCACCGGGGCAGCCACACAAGGTACCATCCTGGGGATGAAGACACCCAGGGACCAAACCATGGCACAGAGCGGTTCCCGGGCACCGAACCCCAGTCTGGGTTCCCCACTTCCTCCCTCCCTCCCCATGGATCCCCAGGCCAGCCCGGCCTCTGTCTCTAGCCCTGGAGTGCACCTTGCTGGCTGAGCCAGTGGTTCTCAGGCTGTGGCCATGGAGCTGACACCTTCGTTCCTGGCTGTCCCACAGCTTGAGCCCCGAGCAGTGAGGAGTTGGGGGTGCAGAGGGGAGACGGCTCATGAGAGGGTCTCTGGTATGAAGTGGGCCCAGAGAATGGAAAGGGCAGAGACGCACTAGTCTAGCTAGACCCCCAAACAGAGATGTGGGGGACCAGGGTATCGTGTACCCTCAGCTGCCATATTCAGGGCCCCGAATCCTCCAGCACCAGGGGAAGCTCATCCCTGGCCAGCCCCTCTCCTGGTCTCGCTGAGAAAATCCGTATCTTCATCTCTGATTCCTGCAGCTCAACGTTTCCAGCTGGACACTTTTCTGGCAGCTCCAAGGGAGGAGGTAGCACAGTCCAGTTCCATTCCCAGGATCCTGGGTTCCATTCCCAGATCTGCCACAGACTCACTGTGACCCCCTGGGCACCCGGCCGGCTCATTCTTTGCCATTGTGTCCCCAGCTCCCTAACGAGGGATCATCTCCTCTCCCAGCAGGTTTGGGGGCTGCTGCTTTTATTTCTTACTCCACTTTGGACTCCATCATCAGTGCGAAACGTCTCAGCGAGGGAAATCTACCAGCTGGTGGGAAGCTGGAGAAGAGTCACCTCAACTCCAGGGTGGTGAGTGGGGCCGTCAGAGACGGGAGCCCCGTTCACCTCTCCAGACCCGCAAACTTCACCCTGCGCCACAGACAGGTGTGTGATGGAAGAGCCTCTCGCTTTGCAGAGGGGCCTATAGAAGGCGCCATCTCCTGCTGGGCATTTGGACCGTGCTGCCTTTCTGGCTCCTGATGGTCCTGAGAAGAGGAGGCCTCCTTATTCCTGATGCATTGGGGCTGTGTTACTGGAGGAGGTTACCAGGTGTCGCACCGCGACACAGGGCTGTGCAAAGTGCTCTAGGAAAACAGCTCCGCCTAGCTCACCCCTGAGCCGGAATAACTGGAAAGCCACTTTCTCTAGAGCCTGTGGTTCAGGAAATCCGCATGAAACACTTTGATACAGTAATGAAGTGGTTAGGGTGCCTATGTGTATGTGTGCACACAGCACTGCCGTCTGCTGGATGCTGTCGGAACTGCTCAGCCATGTTCCAGGTTCCTCATAGCGCTAATGGCTAGCAAGGATTTGTTTCCCTTTTGATCCAATAGCAGGGCCTGGGCTTTTGGAGCAGCAGGATCTGTGTTCTCTCTCCGCTGTCACCGGTATGGCCCCAGTGGGCGCTGGGGGCTGCCTGGGGAGAGCCGTGGAGCTGTCATGGCCTCGGGTTTGCTATAGACATGTGATAGCAGAACCGACATTCTGTGGTCCTGTGAGGATGAGGATAATTCTGTTGTGTTTCCAGGCCAAAAAAGAGGAGGAAGAGGCTCTCTGCGTCTACTGGAAAGTGGTGGCCGAGAGCAGCAGCTGGTCTTCGGACGGCTGCACTGCCGTGCACACAAACAGCACTCACACCACCTGCAGCTGTGACCATCTCTCCAGCTTCGCCGTCCTAATGGCTCCCACCACAGTGATGGTATCTCACCGTGAGACTCGGGTCACAGGGCTGGACCCTGAGCTCCTCACTCAGCCGTGGGCAAAGCTCTCCCTGGAGCGACTGGAGGCTTTGCTGGGGAAAAGGCTGAGTTGGAGCCAAGAGGGCTGGGCTGGGGTCACTGGTGATTCTCCCTTTGCTGTGTTACAAAAGAGTTACTCACTGACCATCATCACCTACGTGGGACTGACCCTCTCCCTGCTGTGCCTTTTCCTGGCCATCCTCACCTTCCTCCTGTGCCGCTCCATCCGCAACATCAGCACCTCCCTCCACCTGCAGCTCTGCCTCTGCCTCTTCCTGGCCGACCTGCTCTTCCTCACCACGGTGACCCGCACTGGCAATCGGGTACGGCCTGATTCTCCCCTGCTCTGTTCCTCCACTCTCAGCAGGGCTGGGGTGTGTGGCTTTGAACCCCTTGTGCTTCCCGGATTCTGGGCTGTGCAGGACACAGGAGGGATTCCTGGGGGGATGTTTCCATCCCATTAGGCCCCTTCACACCGGGCACAGTGCTCTGAGTGTCCCCAAACCCTGGAGTTCAGCCAGTTCTATCCTTATGTCACAGTCTCCCTGTGTCTCGATTCCTCTCCTACGTGACTTGCCCATGGTCACCCAGGGACTCTGTTGCAGGGCTGGGAACAGAACCTGGATCCCCTGAGCCCTGCTCTAACCACTAATCTCTGCTCCCTTCCTGCATCAGCAATGTGCACCCGCAGGACCCTCCATAGCCCGAGGAACCTGCCGTCTCTGGGTCACGGAGCGCTATAACTGGAGAGCTGTGCTAACAAGAATCCCGGTGTGACCCCCGCCCTGGCAGGTCTCCCCATACTCAGCATTTCCCTTCCCCACCGCAGTGCCCTGGGCTCTCTGTTTCCCCCAGGTGGTGTGTGCTGTCATTGCTGGCCTCCTGCACTACCTCTTCCTGGCCTGCTTCAGCTGGATGTTCCTGGAGGGGCTGCACCTCTTCCTCACCGTCAGGAACCTGCAGGTCGTGAATTACACCAGCGCCAGCCGGTTCAAGAAGAGATTCATGTACCCGTTCGGCTACGGATTCCCAGCCCTGGTGGTGGCTATTTCTGCAGTGGTGAATCCTAGTGGCTACGGAACTTCCACACAGTACGTGCAGCACCCATCCCGAAGGCGAGCTGGGATGTGGCTTCCATGCAATTGTCCGGCTCACCCCAGGTCTGACTTGAACTTAGATTTCCTGGCTCGCCCTGCCTGGGAGCTGAATGTCCCCCTGGGACCCTTCCCATCCCCAGGGACACTAAGCTGCCTCAGCGCTGTAGTTGAGTTGCCCCCGTCAGCCATCTACACTCCTCACCCCACTGATGATGCGGAAGAACAAGCCAGAAAGATCCCAGCTTGACTCCAGGTCCCAGGCTGAGTTTGTGGGGCTGGTGGGTAGGGGGCTGGAGCACATGACTTATGAGGAGAGGCTGAGGGAACTGGGATTGTTTAGTCTGCAGAAGAGAAGAATGAGGGGGGATTTGATAGCTGCTTTCAACTACCTGAAAGGGGGTTCCAAAGAGGATGGATCTAGACTGTTCTCAGTGGTAGAAGATGCCAGAACAAGGAGTAATGGTCTCAAGTTGCAGAGGGGGAGGTTTAGGTTGGACATTAGGAAAAACTTTTTCACTAGTAGGGTGGTGAATAACTGGAATGGGTTACCTAGGGAGGTGGTGGAATCTCCTTCCTTAGAGGTTTTTAAGGTCAGGCTTGACAAAGCCCTGGCTGGGATGATTTAGTTGGGTTTGGTCCTGCTTTGAGCAGGGGGTTGGACTAGATGACCTCCTGAGATCCCTTCCAACCCTGAGATTCTATGATTCTATGATTCTATGAAACAAATGCACCTTCTTACTGTGTGAAAATCCCTGAGCATCCCCTCTCTAAAGTGAGCGACTCCACTAAAACAGGGTGTGGCGTGTTCTAGACACCCCAGGCGAGATCCTCAGCTGGTGTAAATCAGGGCAGCTCCACTTCCTTCAGTGCAGGTAGGCCAATGTCCCTCCGCTGCATGTCTGGCCCTCCATCAATACTGCACCCATCCACCAGAAAGGGTCATGTGAGGAGGTGGAAGAGGAAGTGGTGGTTGAAAGCAGGAGATGCTGAGGTAGATGGGAAGGGCCGTTAGCCTGCTACCTGCAAGAGAGTCGGACATGTCACAGGCAGGCTGAGATCCATCTCGCTTTTGAGAGCCAGCTGCCCTGTGACACCCCCTCTCTGCCCCCGGGGCTGAAAAACGGCAGTAATCCCATTAAAGTCACCTTCTTCTTCCTCCCTCCCTGTAGCTGCTGGCTTAGCCCGGAGAGAGGCTTTCATTGGAGCTTCCTGGGTCCAGTCTGTGCCATAATCATGGTGGGTACCTCACAGAACCACAGGGCCCCATTCTCCTCGCACCTCTGCAACCCCATTGATTTCAGTGAAGCAGGGAGGGGAACATGGCCCATAAAACACAAGGACAGACCCAGTTAGGTCCCACCTGGCTCATCTGCTGTGGTCAGTCCCGGGATGAGTCCCTGTGCTGTATCCCCAGGCCTGCAGCCGTTACTCGGGCCCAGCTCCCAGGAACGTCAGCAGGAGTTTTGCCAAGTGAAGACAGAAGAGTTTGGTCTAGTTGAGTTAATGACCCAAGGAATGAGGAAGGGAGAGGGCTCTACTCTGCAGTGGTTTTTGTAGGGGGGAAACAAATGTCCCTACATATTCCTTCCTACGCCCTGGGGAAGTTGCAGGGCGGAGGATTTGTTACAGCCTGGAAGTGGCAGGAAATATTCTAGAGGCAGGATCTGGAATCTCTGAGCCAGATCCTGCTCTCAGTTACACCAGTGTAAACCCAAAATAACTCCTGACTGCACTGGAGAGGCTCCATATTGAACTCTGAGCAGCATCTGGCCTCTGTGATACCATTGATCCATCTCAGCCCCGGTTGTGCTGTCAGCTCCATGCATGGGGAGGGACTGAGAGCTGCCAGGGGATATTACAGAAGAGGGGATAATTCCCACCAGAAATTAGCCTTCCCTGGTTCTGCAGTGTTTGGCTCGGTCCCCTGGGATCGTTCTCTGCCTTGGCTGGAGTCACCGGCCCCAGATGGGATGTTTTATGGGAAATATTTCCCACTCTTCCCACAGATAAATATAACGTTCTTTGCCCTGACCCTGTGGATCCTCAGAAACAAACTCTCCTCCCTCAATGCAGATGTGTCCACCCTCAGAGACTACAGGTGAGAAGGCAACAAAACAATCCTGGAGGGTCAGATGCCTTGGACTGGAGAGTCCTTGGCACCGGAGGGTGTGAGAGATTTCAGGAGGGGAACAGCTTATCTAGGGTCCATGGGAATGAATTCCCAGTGTGTTTGCATTGACAGTAACCCTGTCCCACATAGGAAAGCAGGGGTCAGTAGCTCCACCCCACTCTGCCTGGATCCTCCTGACCCAATTGCTCTCCATAGGGTTATTGTAATGGGATCTCTCCACTGCCTTTATCCAGGTTACTGACCTTTAAAGCCATTGCCCAGCTCTTCATTCTGGGTTGCTCATGGAGCCCGGGTCTCCTCCAATTCGGCCCAGCAGCCACTGTCATGGCATATTTATTCACCATCGTCAACAGCCTGCAGGGAGCCTTCATCTTCCTGGTGCACTGTCTCCTCAATCGCCAGGTAACGCCCACAGCCTGTGAGCGCCCACCCAGCACCTTCACCAGCCTCGCGGTGGCCATGTCTGATCTTCTCAGAGTTAGTTACATAGTGCAGTGACTGTGTCCCTCACTCTCCAGGTGAGAGAGGAGTACAGGAGATGGATCAAGGGATTCCGAATGTTCAGCACGAAATCTCAGACATCCGATCTGTCCATGTCTGCTGTCCCCACCACCAGCACCAACACGGTAAGCAGGGCCAGCTCCAGGCACCAGCCGAGCAAGCTGATGCTTGGGGTGGCAGATTCCAAGGGGCGGCATGGAGCCCTCCCAGCAGGCGGCGCGAGCACCCCGCTTAAGGAAGCCCTGGCCGCCCCCCTTCTCTCCACCCCCCGCGCTAGCTGGAGTGTGCACTCCGCTGCCTGGGGTCTGCAGGGTTTGGAGTCCCCCAGCACCCGCGCTCCCGTCGCCCCTCAGGTATTTTTTTTCTTTTTGGTTTTATATTTTTTCTTCCCTTCACTGCTCCGGCCGGCCGGCTGGGCGGTTTGTTTCGCCCCCCCCCCCCCTTCGCTGCTCCGACCGGCCAGCAGGTTTCCCGCTGCCCCCCGTTTGCTGCTCCGGCCGGCAGGTTTGTTCCCCCTCTTCACTGCTCCGGCCGGTAGGTTTGTTTCACGCCCCCCCCCCGCTTTTCGCTCCAACCGGCAGGTTTGTTTCGCGCCCCCCCTTCGCTGCTCCAGCCAGCAGGTTTGTTTCATCCCTTCCCCCCGCCCCCTTCGTCACTGACCAGCTGGCAGGTTCCCCCTCCCCTTTGCTGCTCCAGCCAGCAGGTTGGTTTCCCCCCCACACACCCTTTGCTGTTTCGGCTGGCTGGCAGGTTTGTTCCCTCCCCCCCCCGTTGCTCCGACCAGCCGGCAGGTTTCGCGCCATCCCCTTCGCTGCTCCGGTCGGCTGGTTTGTTTTGGGCCCCCATTGCTCCGACCGGCCGGCAGGTTTCCCGATCCCTCCTTTGATGCTCCAGCCTGCTGGCCGGTGGGTTGGTTTCCCCCCTTTGCTGTTTCCACTGGCTGGCAGGTTTGTTACCCCCGCTCGATTGCTGCTCCGGCCCCTGGGCAATTTTTTTTTTTTTGCTTGGGGTGGCAAAAAAGCCAGAGCCGGCCCTGATGGTAAGAGGTCCTCTGCTCTGCTCCAATACCAGCCTGTGACACAGTCATCTCTAGCTGGGTCTCATCACTGCTGTAAAGGTGCTTTGTCCTCCGAATGACTCAGGATTGGTTATGAGCCAGCTGGGAATGTCACTGCAAGTGTCAGTGACAGTCGGTCACTATCAAGGGGTATCCTAGATGTCTTAGGCACCAGAACAGAATGTCCTGTCCTGGCACCTCCGCGTTCCCTTCCCTTGGCTCTCCTGGGAGCTCCAGGGGTCACTCACTGTGGACTAGGCAGGCATTGGCTCTTGCAGTGTAATGAGCTGAATTTATCAGATTGTCCCCTGGGACTGAAACCTTGTCAGTGCAGACGGATCATCCCCAATGAGCAGTCAGCATTGTGAAGAATTTCTCTTGGCTCCATTATCCCAATGGGTCAGGATCCTGGGGCTTTGTGTGTCCCCTCCCAGAGACAACCCACCAGTTCGCACATTACACTCTCAGTGGCCTTGGAACCTATTGTCATTTTTCTGCTTTTCTTGCCAGGACTAACCCTTCTGCCAGGTGGAGTCGGCAGCAACCAGGGCTGGGGTCAACACCTAGGGGTTCCAGTACAAAACAGAACCAGCTGGAACCCCTGTGATGTTGCCCTCCATGTGCTTTATGGAAATATGCTTCTGTATAGGACATAACTGGAATATACTTTACGCTAAATACCCCTTGGATGGTGTCTTTAGACAGCTTGTAATCTGCTAAGTGTGTTCATCCTATTTGTTTGCATGTGTTATTTCTATATCTGGAGTTAGGAGACTAAGCTATAAACTTGTATCACTGATGGAAAAATATATTAAGTGGAGGCCATTAAGGGTGCTCCAGAAACAATCAGTTGTAAATGGCCTTAGTTACTTGAAAGCCTTCCTGTGTACATGTGGGCCAGCCCATGGGGAATGGAGATTAGGAGTCTTACAGTGACATGTGACCATGTCACCTGATAATGAAATCCATCTTAAACCTGGTACTTTTCCATTTAGAAGGAAGGATGAGCTATTATCAGCAGGATAAAAAAAAACTTGATATATGCCATCATGTGCCAGCGATGCCCCTCTGCCATGTACATTGGCCAAACCGGACAGTCTCTACGCAAAAGAATAAATGGACACCAATCAGACGTCAAGAATTATAACATTAAAAAACCAGTCGGAGAACACGTCAACCTCCTTGGTCACTCAATTACAGATCTCAAAGTCGCAATACTCCAAAAAAAAAAATTCAGAAACAGACTCCAACAAGAAACTGCAGAATTGGAATTAATTTGCAAACTAGACACCATTAAATTAGGCTTGAATAAGGACTGGGAGTGGATGGGTCATTATACAAAGTAAAAACTGTTTCCCCAGGCTCATTTTTCCCCTACTGTTACTCACACCTGCTTGTCAACTGTTGGAAATCGGCCCTCCTGATTATCAGTACAAAAGGTTTTTTTCTCCTGCTGATAATAGCTCACCTAATAGCTCACCTTAATTAATTACTCTCGTTACAGTTGGTATGGCAACACCCATTTTTTCATGTTCTCTGTGTATATATATCTTCCTACTGTATTTTTCACTGAATGCATCTGATGAAGTGGGTTTTAGCCCACGAAAGCTTATGCCCAAATAAACGTGTTAGTCTCTAAGGTGCCACAAGTATTCCTTATTCTCTTTGCTGACACAGACTAATACAGCTACTGCTCTGAAACCTGTTAAAAATGACGCTCCAGTGTGTCTGATCAGCTCTGCCTTTACACAGTGGGGTGGGAGAGGGTCAAATTGCGTATAGGACCAGGGCCGCCCAGAGGATTCCAGGGGCCCGGGGTCTTGGGTGGCGGGGGGCCCCGCTTCGGCGGTAAGTCGGCGGCGGGGGGTCTTTCCGTTCCGGGACCCGCCGCCAAAGTGCCCCCCGCCGCCGAATTACCGCCGAAGCGGGACCCGCTGCCAAAGTGCAGCCCCCACCGCGGGTCTTCGGGGCACTTCGGCGGTGGGTCCCGGAACGGAAGGACCCCGCCGCCGAATTACCGCCGAAGATCCGACTGCACTCCAGCGGCGGGTCCCGCTTCGGCGGTAATTCGGCGGTGGGGGGGGTGTCCTTCTGTCCCAGAGAGGAAGGACCCCCGCCAGCGAAGAAGCTCCGGGCCCCGAGAGAGTTTTCCGGGGCCCCCAGAGCAAGTGAAGGACCCTGCTCCAGGGCCCCAAAAAACTCTGCTTGCCCCCCCTCTGGGCGGCCCTGTCTAGGACTCTTTAGGCAGAGCCCACACCCCCGGATACAGACACCTGTCCCCACCCTCTTTCTCTCTCACTCTCAGGGGATTTGGTATCCCTACCCCCCTGCTTAGCAAGTGAGCATCACTCAGGGCAGGCTAAGCACAGTTCTGCTGCCCTTTCCTCACACAGTCAGAGTGTTATTTTGTTAGATATATTGTTAAATGTAGACAACTTTCTATTTGTAAATAAAATAAAGAACTCCTCCAAGTTGTCAGTGCAAGAGTGTTAGACCAGTTGGTTGGTTTTAATATTAAGCAAAATAAAAAAATGTGGATGTATTTACTATATGAATAGGATTTTCTGGAATGTACAGATTGTTCAAATAACTCTTAAAATTGGATTTTGTCTTGGTTAGAATCTTCTGTTTTCTTGTGAAAAATAAAGGGTGTTAATCCTGATGGGGCAAACATGAACTATAATGCCTACTTTAATGCTCAGCTTGGAGGTTACATGTAAACTTCTCTTCCTTCCCTTACGTGGAGACATGACTCCTTTCTCTCTGAAAAGTTAAAGACGGTTTGATCTCGATTATGGTACCAAAGCTAAATGATTGTGCGAATTTAGCCATGGCCTTGATCTCAAACAGGAACTATCAAAGAAGAAGCGAAGTGCTGTCTGGTGATTAGTATGAGACAGGCAGCTAAGATACCTAGGAGCACTCAGTCCACCTTATGGGATAGTACAAACTTTCTGATTCCCTGAATTCTGGGGTCGGCTGGAGCAATCCCCAGTATAAATTACAGAAGCCCAAAGGCTGTGTAAATTGTGCTAGCTTGTTAATGGCACTTGGAGATTGCTGGTGTTTAGGAATAACTAACCCATGCACTATATCTGCTGTCCTCAGGGACTGGGAGATGGTGTTGGATATACTAGTGGCATCCACATGAGGACCTTCCTTCCTCTGGAGTTTTAAGGTAGCTTTCCTCAAGCATACTTGAGAATTGTGCCTAAGGGCATCATCCTGTAACTGTGACTCTCATGTATAACCTCTCTCACATGTATTATTATTGGGTTCAATGGGGCTCTGCATGTGTTTGATGATGTAACCATTAAATTGGTTATGCAGCTCCCGTTGACTTCAATGGTGCAGGATCAGATATTTTATTTTTGTAATATGTTGTAATTAAGTATGTGCTGACTTAATTTTATGATGGATGCTGCATCAGCCCCCCAGCTTTTTAAATTGTTTTGTCTGCTCGTGGAGGGAGCTATTTTGTGTGTGTCTGAATTCTGCTGAACACTCTACTGGTGGTCATTGAACACCAGTATAATGAATTGAATTGAATAGCTAGTCCAAATAGATACTGCTTAGAATCATGAAGAATTATTTTTTTTAAAGTGACATAGCATGCATTCTATAATCTCAGTGAAATGGGGAAGATGACAAAGAAATACATGAAAACAGGATCCACAGTGGACAAGAAGCTGGATATGAGTCAACAGTGTGCCCTTGTTGCCAAGAAGGCTAACGGCATATTGGGCTGCCTTAGTAAGAGCATTGCCAGAAGATCGAGGGAAGTGATTATTCCCCTCTATTTGGCACTGGTGAGGCGACAGCTGGAGTACTGCGTCCAGTTTTGGGCCCCCCACTACATAAAGGATGTGGACAAATTAGACAAAGTTCAGCAGAGGGCAACAGAAATGATTAGGGGGCTGGGGCACATGACTTATGAGGAGAGGCTGAGGGAACTGGGGTTATTTAGTCTTCAGAAGAGAAGAGTGAGGGGGGATTTGATAGCAGCCTTCAACAACCTGCTTGTGTAGCCCAGAGCTATTTTGACTGAAACATTTTTCCTGGTTGAAATTTGCAAATGCTGACCATGTTTAGATAAATTCTTACGTGAAATTTATTTTTCTTTCTTCTTCTAATGCAGTCAGCATCAGTGTCCAAGGGGTATTTTGAAGACCTACTTTTTAAATGTACCCATCTAAAGGTGTCTCATGTTTCTAGGGATGGTTCAGAGACATTGCCCTTGAAAGAAAATTCTACTACTACTTAAGTGATTTGTAACCCGACACCCGCCAAAAGGGTCACTTTGGCAAAGCAGTTCCCTCTGCTGAGTTCCTAGGCACAGTAGGGTGCTTCCAGAAACACAGTCTGCTCCTGGAGTCTGTTCCCCCAGCTCATCACTCCACGTCAGAGGGGAGCTCAGTCCAACGCCACCTACACAACAATGAAGAATGTGGAAAGGAAGCGGCGCCTTGCATGTTTGAAACCCTTTCCTGCTCCCGTCCAGCTCTAGACACTGCAGCCTTCGCATGGGAGAGGAAGCTTCTGGTTCATTACAAACAGCTGATTGAGGTGGGGGAAGGGAACAGGCTCTGTTTTTCCTGGGTGTGGGAACCCTGTTGGAACCACCCCCTGCAGCTGGAATATTCCACAGAAAAATCCGGAGAAACTCCATTGATTTCAGTAGAGTTACTCCTGCCCTGCACCCGGGTAAATGGGAGCAGTAGCTGGCCCACCTCAGCACCACACTGGTGTCCCGCAGCTCTGACTCATCTCCCAATGCCCTGGGAAGTGGCCAGTCTCCAGTCTTAAGGGTGGATTCTCAGGAGAAGGAATAACCGATGTCCCGGTCAGGAACCCAGAGGGGAATCATCCCTAGGACATTACAAGGCCTTATGGTTGAGGAGATACAAAGAGCCTTTCATCTCCAGAGCAGCAGATGACCCCTTGTTGAGGAGAGGGGCCGGACCAGCCTGTGTTGGACCTGCACCCTAAGACTACCTACCTCTTCTGTAGCTCATTTCCTCAGAAGGTCTCAACGTCCTTTACAAAGGAGGCCATTATCAGGATCCCCATGTTACATAAGGTTGCTGGGAAGCAAGTGGCAAGTTTTTGAACTGAAGGGCCGGGAAGCGCAGTCCCTGGGAATTGTTAGATGGTGTTGGCAGACTCTCCACACCTGAGTCTGGTGACATAGAGCTGAGCTGCATCCACACTACAAAACGTTTGGGCTCTGACTTGCATCACAGTGAGATTTCAGCTCTGACCCCACAGACACTGAAAGCCTGAGTCAAACTAAGTTCTGTGTGGACAGAAGTGGGGCTTGGTCTTAAACCTGAGTCAGAACCCTGAGTTAGTATGCTGTGTAGACATACCATTGAGGTCTACCCTCGGGCGGGGCTGGATTTCCAAATAGGCATAGTAGGCACATGTCTAGGGGTGCCAGGCATTCTAGGGGCGCCTTACCTCTCTAAAACTGTGTGCAACATGAAGGTCAGCTGTAGGCAGTGGGGGCGCTGAAGATGCAGTGCCTAGGGGCACATGAGGTGTACATCCAGCTCTGCCCTCCGGGGCTTGAGATCAGCCATTTTAAATTTACAAACTGATGCGGAAACACCTCTCAGGCGCCTGAGTCACTTTGATTGTCCCTGCATTTTAAGTGAAAAGCTTGTACGTTTTTTCACTGCTGCTCCCATTGCTGTTGCTCAGTCTGTTGCTTTGGGCCAAGTTATGTCCCCTTCTGCCAGACATCGTCTTTGAATTCCCTCATTGGTTTGCGGTATCACTAATCTCCCCTGCAGCACATAGGACATTTCCAACCAATCGTTAGTCGGCTAATATTTTTAGCTCTTCCACATGCACAGCTACGGTTTCACCTTGCTCCTCAGTCTGCGATGACACTTGAAATGTTCTATGGTAACACTTGGCTGTGGTGTCTGTGCTTGCTCTGTTCAGATCTCTTGCAGATCTTCTGAAATTTTACCTCCTGCTTCCTGGGATTGCAACAAAGTCCTGAAGAGGGAGTAGGTTTTATTTAAGCAGCCCCTGAGGAATATCACTCTGTTTGTTTTTTAGTTATGTAACCCTTCTACCTGTCAGGCTTGGCAGCAACAAGAGCCGGGTTCAGTATCTAGGGGTTCTGTTTCAATAACACAATGCAAAACTGTCTCGAGCCCCCACCCAGTGACCTGGGACAATTACATACCCCCCTGGGCTCCTCTAAGAGGCAATACTTTCCCTCTCACTAGCACAGAGTCTGTGAGTAGGAAAAGCCTTGCAATAAAGGAGAGTAACAATGCAGCATTATGTGGGGAAACACCACAAACAGGATTCATAACACAAACTTTGAGCAAAAGATCCACCCCAGGTAAGTTGGGCAGTGTCCTTTTCCCCGCAGGGTCTTAAGTCCAGCAACTCAAGAGTCACCCAACTCACAGTTGCTGTCCTTGGTCAGTGAAGCCCCAAGGTTCAGAAGTTCATCTGCAGAGTTCACCTCCCAACCCGGGTGGAAGAGGGGGAGGTATGGAGGCACCTCACACTCTCCGCTGCTCTGGCCCTCAACAGCCAATTGCCACACCTCTCTGTGGGTTGTACCCTGCACAGTGCCCTGTGCACCCCAGCCACCCCACTGTGCTCCTGTCAGCGGGGGGACTGGGGAGGGGAGGGCTGTGTCCCCAACCCCCACATCAGCCCCATCCCACACATCACCCCTTCCCCTCGCTTCCCAGGAATGAAAATAAAAAAGAGGAAGAAAAGAACCAAAAATCCACTGTAAATGCAGAATCGTTTCCTCCCAGGGAGCACGTGACATCTTCCAATTGCACAACCCAGGGTCATGCTGGCTGGTCAGCAGGACTCCAGAGCTGAAATGCAGCGGGCTGGACATGTACCTCTGGGTCTAGGAAAGGCCTGGGGACAAGGCTGCTGACGGCACGACCTGGGATGTGTATGGGAGCCCTGCATGGGACTATTTTTTTAATCCCACTTAGTCCTGCCCTACAATACGCAGGCCCACCCACTCCCGCATTGCTTCTTGCGTTTTTATCCAGCTTCCACCCATAAAAACCTTAGATCCCGCAAATCCCACAGGAGACACTGATCCCCCCATGCTAATAAAAATAAAAACAAAAAAAACAGGTTTTTATATGTATATATAAAACAAATCTTGCTTAAACCATGTAAAAAAGACTTTAACTTCTGTAATAACAGAACTATTCCTTAACCTGATCATTCCCTAGTTTGGCTTGTGTTCCTTCCCCCTGGTTGTTAATATTAATTGTGCTGAGTACCTGGTCTCCGTTAACCATTAACCTGAAGCAAAATAGGCATTAAGCGCCATGTAAAAAAGACTTCAACTTCTGTTATAACAGACATCAAACCAGGCTGAGAGAGGAGGAGGATGACCCTGAAAAACAGCTCCCCGCAACACCTGTAGTTGTGCCCATCCCAGCCAACACCTGCAGCCAGACAGCCAGACTGGATGGTGATCAGACTGAACTCTTGGACGCTCTGTTTACCTTCCCCAGACCTGAACACGAGTTAGATGTAGCCAAGATGCCAGGGCTCAATGCAATTCAGCCTACCTAAGGAAGTAGCTGCTGAAGCAATCTCACAACCATTAGCAGAGGAATGGTCTCTGTTGCTTCCTTATTGCGCACTTCTGGTTCCAAATGAGGTGTGTGGTTAACCGCTCTGAGGTTCTGCTGTTGTGAAAACAAGAATAAGTTTATCATCAAACAGAGATTCCCATAATCGAGAGTGAGAATATTGGAAACAAATGGTCACTGTCACACTGTCTGGAGCCGCCCACAACCCTGAGTGCCAATCTCAGGGCAGAGACGCCAAACTGGTGCTATGTTGTTCTATGATTAGCTTTCACTAACCCAGTAAGAAGAGTGAATTCCTGAAGCACTATAACAGTCTTATTGTGGAGTCACAGTCCCTGTGGGCATTGCAGTCTATCTTGCCAGGCAAGCTGGACCTTAGATCACACACCAAAGACAACGCTCGCTGCCAATCCTGTAATAAACTAACTAAAAGTTTATTAACTAGGCAAATGAAACAAGAGAGTGAAAGCAGGCAGCATGCGTATGCAAATGAGTTACACTCTGTGGGTCCAAAAGGTGACAGAGTTGTAGTAACCTGTCAGCACTGAATGTCTTTTAGGGCTAACCCAGGTTGACCCAGGGGATCTCAGCTCCTGTTTCCCAGCTCCAGCCCTGTGAGACTCCAAACCGCAAAGAGAGTGAGAGAGAGAGAGGAGAAAGTTTCTTGTCATCTAGTTTTATTTCCTTCTTCCATAATTCAAGCTGATGGGTCGAGCCCTTTTGCAGGAGCCTCTCCATGGGTGCGATGGGATCATTAGCAAAGCCTTTGTGTTGTGATGTCCTGCAATGGCCCATTTGGATTCAATTGTCCTTCCTGATGGGCAGGCGGTGACACCTTCTGTAAGGATTCAGCATTTTACATTAGGTGAAGCTTTTTCCCTGGTTGGTGAGTTATTCAGAACAATCATTTTACAGTTACGAAGCAAACATGTAATATGACTTTGTAGCATGGCATAGGGACAGAAATAGGATTAATACATGCAGCAACTTACAAACATTTCATAAATTCTAAACACTAAACACATTGTCATAAGTCCAGTACCCATCTTAACCCTGCTAACACACAGGCAAGTGGGACTGGTTGTCAGCAATGAATTTGTCAGTGCTCGGCTGAGGCCTAAAGCCCTGGAAGAGCTGACATCTGGTTTGCCAGCGTCACAGTTACACATAGAGAACAAAATCCTAACACACTTTCTAGAGCCTAAGCTTCACTACCAAGCCATTCCCCTGTCTACTACAAGATTGCTTATCCCAGACTGTAAATAGGTGCCCCTTGTGAACCATCCAGTCCTTCATTCACACATGACAAACTCAAGTGAGATAAGTATCCCCCACCAGAATATCTCCCCCCCCCCTGCCCCATACCTGGAGTACGTGGATTACCATTTGGTGACTTGCCTTAACTCACAGACCTAGAGATGATAATTGCCAGGATCTGTACATACCTGTTCTCCTATTTTGCATACAGATGTCTCAACGATTATGGTGACCAGTGTGAGACAGTCTTTCATTAGCGCCCTCATGTGGCATGCTTCGATGGACTAGTATGTCCAAGGGGATCCCTGTACCTCTGAGATGCCTCTGTTCCCTCGACCAGTTGCCATCAGCAGGGACTTGGGTCATTGATAGATTTCTGGTTTACGTGGCAGCCTGCCAGAAAGATTTTTTCCCCCTTTCCCAATCTCGCTGTGCATAGGCTGTGAGCAGAACACCCTGTGCAGGGGCAGGGGGCCTCAGCCCAATGCTGGGCCCTAAGCAGAGCTGAGGGGTCAGTGGGGGGGGTTGTGCTGGGTCCTGCCTGGTGTGAGAGATCAGGGAGGGGCTTAAGTTGGCAGCTTTGGACTTGACCACCCTACCCGGGGAGGGGAGGGGAAGAACTTGGCCTTGTGGTGGGCCCAGGGAGGGAGGGGGAGGCCCTTGGTCTTGTAGTGAGACCTGTCCAGGTGGGAGAGGCTCAGAGGTGGAGGGGATCATAATGGGCCCTACCCAGAGGGAGAGGATCGGGGGGGAAGGGAACTGTGGTGGGCCCTGCCCAAGAGGGAGGGGATCGTGGTGGGCCCTGCCCGGGATGGGGGAGAGGATCGTGGTGAGACCTGTCTGGGGTGGAGAAGAGGATCGGGGGCGGGGGAGAACTTTGGGCCTGAAGTGAACCAAAGTTCTTACATGCTGTGAATTTTAACCAACCTGCATGCTAACAGCCTAAAAGCAGAATATGTGAGAGTCAGCTTTTTAGCAGACAGCTGCAGTCCCGCTGAAACTAGCAAAAGTAGTGAGAAGGCGGGAGGAAAGGGGGGAGAAGGCTTCATGTGCCTAAGCTGACAAGGCCAACAGATAAAACATGCGGATGAGAACTTTTCTTACACGCTGAAATGTAATGCCTAATGTAGCTGCTGTTGGGAAGGGAGGGGTGAGGGGGAAAACCGAACAAAAGGCTTACACAAACAAGTGGGGTATAAATGCTGGGACCCCGCCTGCGAGCGGGTGTGCAGGATTTGAGATTGCTATGTCTCCCTGGCACCTTATTTGGGCTCAAATAAATGTGGTTTTGCTTCTCCACCCTGGTGTGTCAATTAGTGCTATGCACACCGGGCAACGAACCCTGCTGTTGCTCCGCCTCAGGCTCTTTGAGCCGGCAACAGTTTTGGCGTCCCTGGGTGGGCTCGAGGCAAAATTGTGCCTTGCCCGGACTCCTCCAATGGCCGGTGGACGATGGTCACAGCCGACGCCCAGAGCGCACCGGTGCCTTTACCGGGGGCCTCGGCAGAGACGCGTCAGACTGACCTTGGAGGACACAACGGTGCAACGCACTCAGATAGTGGAGAAGCTGTTGCAGGCGACGGTGAGGAACCGGTCCTGTGGATAAGGTAGGAACAGTCCAGTGGTGTGGACTTTTGCCCGAGGCTCAGGACGCCCAGCCGTTGTAATTCCCACTAGACGAGAGAGCGTCCTATAGTGGGTCAAGGGCAAGCCCATGGTATGGGGCAAGGACAGGGTACGGTTGGTAGGGCAAGATGTACGCCCTTAGAATGCATTCTAGCAAATTGGAAGGTATTTGGTTTGGATCCAATGAGTAAAAGTAAACTGAAAAGGTTCTGTACAGTAGACTGGCCTCAGTATCTGTTAGAGAGCCAGGAAAGGTGGCCACCAGAAGGATCACTTAATTACAACATGATCCTTCAATTACTTCTGTTTTGTCAGTGAATGGGTAGCTTCTGAAGCTGTTTGTATAGAGAGCTCTTGTAAAAAATCCCTCATCATATGCCCCAGAGCTGCACTGAGAGGAGGACTGTCCGTGGGAATGTCTGTCTCTGTTGGGCTCATGCCAATCTGAACTTATTGACTGTGCAGCAAGATAAGATGCATCGTGGTAATAGGAAATAATGGCCTTGGTGTGTGTGTGTGTGTGTATACCAGTGTGAGTGTTCGTTACCGGAAGACGCCCAGACTACCCTGTGAAGTGATTGCTAATGATCAGGAGTATTCTAACGCAAGCCCGGTAACTAGTGGATCTTTAGGAGATCCGACCCACGGTGGGCTGACTCGGCCTGGCATCGTCCGGCGAGGAAGCTGCCTGGGTCTAGGAATGTGTGAACCCATCTTCCCTCCCCCCCCTTCCTTTCCGTGTGGGCTACTGACAGTCTGATCATCTCACTGGATGCAATCAGAGTAAGCGGCGCCGTCTCCCAGAGACTAGCCGACGCTCTTTGCTGAAGGGAGGTGTAGGAGAGTCATGGTCATCCTCGTTAGTCTCTCCTGTGTGAGTGTCCTGTAGGGAGAGATCCTTAGTTTATGAGCCGCTAGCGCGGACAGGGCACCCTCTCTGTGTGTGTACGTGGAAAATGGGTAAAGGACAGTCTAAAAATTCTACCTCATCCCCTAAGGGTACCCCAGCATAGTACATGTACGTACATTATGGTCCTGAAACCTGCAGGTATTTAGAGAATTGGAATCTTCACATGTGTAAAAATCCATCTAAACAGTGCCCATTAGAAGGTATCTTCAATCTAGATAAGATCATATATCTCAGAGGAGCTTTTAATCACCAAAGAAAAGCCTCTGACACAGTGTGAGCAATTTGTCTAGGAACGGGTTAATTTGAAATTCAGCTTGTCCCAGAGATGAAGGGAAAAGTTGCTTTATGTTCAAGGTCAAGAACCAGCACAGACTATGCTAAGTGCAAAGAAAAAAACTGCTTTCAGCCCCAGCTGGTTGTGGAAAAATAGAGACAGAGGCAAACCAAAGGCAATACAAGTTACAGAACTGAGATTGCATTTGGAAAGCTTAACGGTTCAGTGAGATCCAACAGTTTTTGCAACCCCGAAGCCGGACAGGCAGCTGACCTGAACTGGAATCTCTGAAAGAGACGCCGCAGGAGAGTCCAGGGTGTAAAAGAACAGCCATCCCAAGAGCAGAAGCATGTTGGAAATTCTGGACAAGCTGTATACAGGATAATCTCCCGTCCACCTATTTCCCTTCTCTGAACATTATACACAGACGTGGCCAGTCTGGATATGTGTAAGTATTAAAGTGGCTTAAGGCTTGGAGCATTCATATTTTTCCTGAGTGATGTGGGAGTGTTCCCAACACTCTCCATTGTTGTTTTATTATTTTTAATGAAGCTTTAAAATTTGGTTATATGGTGTGCTTTCTCTATCCACCCCCCCCCCCTGTCCTGCAGTGTCAGTTTGATCACCTGACATAAGGGATAAATTGGTAACAGAAATTTGTCACAGTTTGGTGAGCAACTAATAATGGGGGAGCCCTGCAGAATTTACACCATCTATCTGTTTTACCCTTGTTATTTTATGTTTGCTTTGTTTGGTATTGTTGGTGTTATATGATAAGGATTGTATGGTTAAAGGTGAGCCCTAATAGAATAAGGAAACACTATCTGGTTCTGGTTCTATTCTGTTTAACCGGTTACTGTTGTTTTTCTGCTCTGTTCATTTGGGCGTTAGGTGTGTGGGCGGAACTGAACTTCTCATTCGTAATTCCTCAGGGTGGAAGCCATGTGTGCGATGAAGCTCTGAGGTTGTATTGAGATCCTACTGTCCCGCCCCCTGTGACAGACAATGTAATAGAAGTGGAAAAATCTGGCTTAGACTGTAATTTTCTCTGCTCTCTGTGTAATTTTCTTTTCTGTTTAAGTGTCAGCAGATAAATGGGTGGGTCTCTGGGTAGACCCCTAAAGGGGTTTGGATTATGTGTTAAGTAAATGGCCTTTACCCAATGGCCATGTATTTTTGCCCAGGTGGCAAGCCTTACTAGGGAGGACTCGGGTAGTCTTGTAAGTAAAAATGTTTTAGGGAAAAGACCAGAAGGGTGGGGGCTAGTTGTGAAGCCCACCCTCCTAGCTAAACTGGTAGTGGAACAAGTTTGTGTCCAGGATAGGGACGATTCAGCGAGAAAAGCAGGATCGGGCCCAGGCAGGCAGGCAACAGACAGAGATATTGGAAAACAGGTTGGAAACTTTTGAGGGTGTAGTGGAAAGAAGTGAATATAAGCATGAGGATTTCAAATACTCAGAAGAATATTTGGAATGGCCATGTCCCCATAGTTGCAGACTTTAACTAAAAACAGTTCAGCAGGTTACCTGTCTCCAGCACCCAGACGCCCAGCTCCCAAAGGGATCCAAACCCCAAATACATCCGGTTTATTCTGTATAAAGCTTATACAGGTTAAATTCGTAAATTGTTCACCCTCTGTATCACTGATAGAGAGATATGCTCAGCTGGTTGCTCCCCCAGGTATTAATCACTTACTTTGGGTTTATTTATAAAATCATTTTTGTTTAATTATAAAGAGTAGGATTTAAAAAAGATTTATAAAGAGTAGTGATCTTGCATCCGAAGAAGTGGGTATTCACCCACGAAAGCTCATGCTGCAAAACGTCTGTTAGTCTATAAGGTGCCACAGGATTCTTTGCTGCTTTCATAGGGATAGAACTGGCTGAACTCCAGGGGTTGGGGACACTCAGAGCACTGTGCCCAGTGTGAAGGGGCCTAACGGGGTGGAAACAGCCCCCCGGGAATCCCCCCACTGTCTTGCACAGCCCAGAATCCAGGGAGCACAAAGGGGTTCAAAGCCACACACCCCAGCCCTGCTGCGCGTGGAGGAACAGAGCAGGGGAGAATCAGGCCGTACCCGACTGCCAGTGCGGGTCACCGTGGTGAGGAAGAGCAGGTCGGTCAGGAAGAGGCAGAGGCAGAGCTGCAGGTGGAGGGAGGTGCTGACGTTGCGGATGGAGCGGCACAGGAGGAAGGTGAGGATGGCGAGGAAGAGGCACAGCAGGGCGAGGGTCAGTCCCACGTAGGTGATGATGTTGAAACTGAGAGTAGCTTCCTGGGGACAGGAAAGGAAATTCCCTGGGAGCGAGGCGTCCAGGGGTTCAGGTGCCACGTCCTGTGTGTTCCCAGGGAGCATCGGGCATCACAGCCTCTCCCAGCCAATGGGGATGAAGTAGTCTCAGAGGGGGAGCCCTTTACAAAGGGGGTCCATTGAGGCTGACTTGGGGCCCCACTGAGACCTAAAGCTAACTGGGACTAGAATCCTTTGTCCTTCCTTCTTCACTCCTGCTCCCCCGTCCCTCCATTACAGATGCCAGGGAACAACATTGTCACAAGCTCTCTATGCTGCATCTGGCAGCTGCTCAGAAATGTCTGACAGGGCAGGGATAGAGCCCAGATCCTGCTGCCTGAGAAACTCAGGTCACTGACAGATGAGCTGAAGGAGAATCCCCATTAACTGTTAGCAGTATAGCACCTCTGATGAACAACAACAGTTCTGAACACTAGAGGGCGCATGTGGGTAGACAAACACAAACGTGCACTCACACCACTAGAGGGCATGTGCACATGGACACAGACAAACACCACTAGAGGGTGCAGGATGTTAGGGAGATTCCCAAACCTGAGCCATCTTTTGCTGGTGACAAATCTGAGGAACTGTCACAGATTGAAGTGTCACTAGAGGAGGTGTTGGAATTAATTGATAAACTTAACAGTAACAAGTCACCGGGACCAGATGGCATTCACCAGTTCTGAAAGAACTCAAATGTGAAATTGCAAAACTATTAACTATGGTTTGTAAACTGTCCATTAAATCAGCTACTGTACCCAATGACTGAAAGACAGCTAATGTTACACCAATATTTAAAAAGGGCTCTAGAGATGATCTCGGAAGTTACAGACCAGTAAGTCTAACGTCAGTGCCGGGCAAATTAGTTGAAACAATAGTAAAGAATAAAATTATCAGACACATAGAAGAACATAAATTGTTGGGCAAAAATCAACATGGCTTCTCGAAAGGGAAATTGTGTCTTACTAATCTATTATAGTTCTTTGAAGGGGTCAACAAACATGTGGACAAGGGGATCCAGTGGACATAGTGTACTTAGATTTCCAGAAAGCCCTCACCAAAGGCTCTTACATAAATTAAGTTGTCTTG